>NC_134051.1:2546200-4946200 GCF_965140245.1 Athene noctua | reverse complement strand
AAGGAGCCTGCAATGACTGTATGTGGAAAGGGAATTGAAGTATTTTCACCAGAAATATTTTAGCATTCCTTCAATCAAGGAATATAAACAGTTCCATGTGACTTCAGACTGATCCAGGATTGAGAGAGCAGAGTTTAATTCACATCATTTCTTGCAGAGGGAATTTTGAACCCACACATCTCTTAGTGAAGAATGTCCTAATTAGTAGAGAAAAGGATATTCTGGAAAAAGGGCTTTCACTTTCTGGTCTTAATACTGTTCTACTTTATTATTGATAGTTCAGTAATCATTTAGCATTTATTACAGTGGAGTTCCGTGCTTTGCCATGTAATTGGTGAGAGAGTTACTGATTTATGCATATTGACAGCCTATTCCAGATTGCAATTAAAACAGGATAGACCTCAAACAAGGATTATTTCTACTAGGGTGAAAAATGCTTTTGCTGACTACTTTTTTTCCTATACGTTAATATTAGGAGATAATGCTTGCTCTGAAGCAGAAATGGCAAATGAAATAGCGTCTGTGGGTTGACCAACTCCTGAGTCAAACCCCTGGTTTGTCCTTGCAGTGTCTTGGTCCTGCCGAAGCTGATGGGAGAGGCCCCGTGGAGCTGGTCTCAGTCCTCCAAACCCTGCCATGCGTCAAACCCTTGTACCTCTTGGGAAAGATCAAGGTGCCTAGCAAGGCATTCTTGATCCCTGCTGCTGTGTAATGCTGAAGGGCCATAATTGTACCACTTGAGTGACTTTCTACTTCTTTATTTTTTGCACACGATTGAATTCAAAACACAACTGTGTGGAAGTGACTTTCCTTAGTCTCATATTCCATATTCTTTAGGAATATGGACCTAAGGTCCTCTCTTCAAGGGGCTGTACTCTATCAACATAAGGGCAGTATTTCCTCTGTTCAGGGCTTCCCACATCCTCGCATCATCTTAATTCATCCGCCTGACATTCCCTCCTAGTCTCCTGTCCACTAGAAGATGATCCATGTACTCCATAGTTCGCCAGAGGCAGCTTCAGCAGCTCTCACAGGCTGTGGGCAAGACATCCAGCGGGCTCCTTGCCGAACCTTGCATTACATATCACGACCGCCCCGGGCGGTTTCACGGGGATGACCCACCAGCCAGAGGTCCAGCGGTTCAGGACCATGCCACGACCACCCTGCGGTTTCCCACAGGGACACCCCAGCTGCCCCGATGCGCCGCAGCCCACAGCACCGCAGGCATTTGTCTGCGTCCGCTTCCAGAAGTGCATCCAGCCAACAGCACAAGCAGCCCGTGTAACTGTTTAGGTTTTTGACAGTTTTATAACCTTAAATTTGCACCTTATGGAAAACTATGACATTTAATGATTAATTGCCATGCTGGAATTTTTCTTATGATGTCTTAATATCCGAGTATGTAGCAGACCTCAGCAGAGAGGAAAAATAAAAGCCTGCAGCAAAATGCTCCCAGAACAACTTGACTAGGCAAGTATTGCCCAGTCCAACTAGTGCTGTCCAAAAGACATGGTTATATTTAGGATTATTTTTTTAAAGCTGTAATGCTATTTACTAGGTGTCTAGCTCAAATTGGAAACCAGCTTGAAAGGAAGCTGTGAAACAGTTTTTTGTGGGTGCAGTCTTCAATCACTTTTCAGTAGAAAGTTGGTCTTGATATTACAAACTAGCTGCTGGTTGTTAACTGAAACAGGCAGGAGCTCGTCATTAAACACCGCTGCTGTTGCACTCTAAGACCTTACTGCCATGCTAACAAGAAAAGAAAAATAATTTATCATTTTTTACAGTCAGATAACTGCTTTTAGCTTATTTGTCATTGATCTGCCTTATCTTGAGTCTGCCTGTCTCCACTGGTGACAGACCTGGCTTCGTAGCTGCTCCACACTGAGATGCAAGTTGCCCTGTCATACGCGTCTGCCCCAGCCGCAGAGGTTGGGAGCTGGGGGCAATCTGTGGTTTGGGGCTGTGCACGAGGACAGAGCTGCTCGAGGGTCTGTAGCCTGACCTTGTCGCTGTTACTACAAAAGTATCAGGCACAGGATGGCAATTCCACTTGTGAGTCACCTCTGGAAGCTCAGATTTGTTGATGTCCCACAAACCAGATGGATGGTCTTTGAGCATCCTGGATCGGAACAGGGTTCCTGGGGAAGGTGCTCAGAGCTGGGTCTGGCCCATTTAGTATTTTGATGAATTCCCAAATTCTGATTGGAAAAAATCCTTTCCAACCTGCTCTCCTCATGGAGGAGACAAATGGAGGGCAGAGCCTGGCGTCCCTCCAGAGCTCTTTCCAAAATAACCCGTCTGGAGATACCGCTGAAGCAGAGCACTTCTGCTGGACTTCAACTTTACATTTGCAATAAAACTGTTTTTAATGAGTGGGATGGAGCTGGTTAGTGAAACACTTGGACTGTTAATAGATGTAGAAATTTTTTAATGTGCTGTTTGACTTTACTGATGAAATGAGCTAATCGGAACGAGTGCTGCTCTCGTGCTGAGTGAAGAAACCCAGGCATGCTCTGGAGGAACAATACTTTGGTTTTCCACATCACTCTTGTCCCGTGGATGGATCCTAACGCGTTTAGCAAAGAGCACGTTTGGAGCTCTGTGCTGGTGGTGGGACGTGGCCGCTCCTCAGCAGTGTACCGGGGCTGCCGGGTCCTGTGGGGATGCCGGGAAGGGCTGCAGTGCCCTGGTTGTAACAACCTGACTTGGAGTTTGGGTTGAGATCTTCTGCTTCCTGCTTCTCCCAGCTTCACAGAAAATTCCATGGTCTCTTTTATGACCATGAGTAATCAGGAACTTGGTTTTGCATCCTGTTTCAAAGTCCACACAAGGCCCCATAATTACATGCTAATATGGTTTTCTCGGGACTGAATTGGGGCCAGATCCTGATCTCATGCTGATACAAACCAAGGGGGTAGTTCACTCCAGTAGCTCTGCCTCTTCCTGCTCCTGATGGCAATAGTAGCTTTGGTGATGACCTGCCAAGTCTTCTGCTAATGGTTAAGGTTTTGAGTCGCTGCCTCTTAGGTATTACCTGCTTTCAGGGCTGGTTTGGGTTAGCAGCTAGAATTGTTTCTGAGCTATCTCTGTAGAATTTCAAAAGCTGAGGGCTGTAGAGAGGGTCTTCTTGCTCTTTTGCCACCCTCTTTTCATGTGCTGATATGTTCTTCATGGAGAATCTCTCTGTCCCAAACTTGGAGGACTTGGTCTTACCTGGACTTGCCTTCCTCACCTTAAACAGCATCTTCATCCAGGACATCTGCCACTGAAATCAACTTTTTGGAGCAAATTTGAGTGAAACGAGGAAGAAATTATCTAAAATTGGTCTTCTAATGTAGAATGCTGCTGAAAAGTTCATTGAGATTTGCTGCTCCATGAAAGTGCTCTTTGGTCTTTAGTAAAGAAATAAATAAGGTGTTGAAAGGTTTTTGACATTAAGTGTCTTTGTGACAGCTTCCCCCTTTAGGAAGTAACTTTACCATCAGGGATGGAAAGATGTTGATAATTCAGAGCAGAGTAGCAAAAAATTCCTTCCTTCTGTAAAATTATTCTTTCATTTTATATTGGTCCAACACTTACATAAGCAGTCCTTCGGCAGTTATTTAGCCTGTAATATATTAATGTGGAACACTGTAGCCTCTAGCAAAAGAGTCAACAGATCAAGCAACACCAAGAGGTATTTTACATAACAAAGCTGCAGAGCAGAATAAATGTGTCAAAGTCAGTGATTTGGAGACATAGCTCTGCAGGACAGGAGGAGTCTGCTTGTGTTTCAGACCCAAAGCGAGCAACCGATCCTAAATTCACACACAATACTTTGGTAATCGAGTTAAACATAAAAAATTTCCTAGAATAGGAATACTTACTACAACATCTTGGGCTACATGATAAATAAAAGAAGGTAAGTTTAACCCTTTTGGCACTGAACGTGTCTCTCACCCCAGTCCTGGGTGTTTCAGAAGGGGCAGCCTGCACAGAGCCGCCGTCCGTCCATCCTTGTGACCGCCCGTTGCTGGAGGTCAAGTGGAGTGTTGCAGTGTGAGATTTGTTTATATATATGTACACATACACATATATATAAAACCATAATCACTCCACTTTCACTCTCTTGCTTCTCTTTAAAATTTTTTCCATTGAAAATCTGGAAGTTGTGCTTATCCATAGAAACGCTCCGCAGTCAAATCCCATAATCTGTGGGAACTGCAGTAGGTGGCTCATATAGCTACAAATTAAAAATTAGTATGGAGTGAGACATTTATATTGCTTCACATTTAGATCAAGAACAAATGTCGGGTGTATAACAGGAATGGAAAGGGTTTGGTTCTCTATTGCTTTAGCACAGTTCTGTTTGTAACTTTAGACCCGGTCTTAGACCGAGGATTGCAAAAGCCTTACAGTGCAATTTGTAATATGCCAAAATCTGACCTAGTTCAAGGACAAGTTTTAGTGAAGATTACTGCACGGTTGCATTTATGCATCTATACTTATTTTATTCCTCAATAGTTATTTTATTCCTCAATATTTCCATTATACATTTATAAACTATGGGGAGTCTCCATCTATATAAGTATTTATAAGTAGTATAAATACTGACCTCTGCTTTTTAAGGATAAATATGGGTCTTTGTTAACATAGTTGTTCAAGCCGCCAGTCATAGTTGCTCAGGAAAACAAAAATCTGTATACAGCATGTGAATTATAAAATACTTTGAATTCTAGCTAATTCCCCTGGCTCTAAACGAATGATTCGCCAATCCAATCTAACTAGAGGTGCACAGCGTGTGTGTGCAACTGTGCAATGAACAGCTCGAGGTTTATTATTTTCTTATTTCTGTATTAAATGTGGTAATAATATGTGGGTTCTCTCCTATCATCTTGTGGGAAGGAAATACTCAGCCTTTGCCTATGAAATCATGTTTTGAATACCAGATCTGGACTGGTTCCTGACTCCACGATATTCCCAGTGAGCTGGGTAGGTGCTTCTACCCCTTCTGGAAATTCAGAGCTGAGGTTGCTGAGGAGCGTTCATGTGTCCTGAGACCCCACAGCACGTAGGGGATGGAGAAAGGGACTTGTATTTCTCTTGTGGGCTGCAGTTTGTATTGTGAATTGAGATCACCTCATTGACTGCGTGTCCAAAAGTAAACCAAAGTCAAGCCACACTCTTCTTTCTCATCTTACTGTCACAACTGACTTTGTTCCTTTTGCTCCTCGTACTTCCAGTAGCTGTCTGAATTTCTGTGGGATTGACTTAACCATTTTATCCGCTGTCTAAAACAGATCAAGTGGACAGAGGTACTCATTTTCCTATGTATTTTTCTGCACTAAATAGCTCTGCAAAGCAGAGATGAAATCCTCATGCAAATACTTAATAAAAAAGTTAACAAGAGATTAGATTAATAATAGGGGAAAATTAAATGTTCTTGCTGTTGTCATTTAATGGGAATTTTTTGCTCGTGCCTACAATAACTTTTGGGAAAAACTACATATATAAGTATTTTTCAAACTGAAACCAGATGGGGGAATGATAGCCTGTTTTTCTTTGTGGGAGGCTATGTTTTCATGGTACGCAAGTAACTGGAGGCACATTAAAATCAAATTTGGCTTTTGAGGCTTGTCCTTCCTATCTCTTATAGGAAGGATCAACTTTTGATGTTGTAAGTTTCAGGTTGTCCTCAGAGTAAGAGATTCTTTGGCGGAAGGGCCGCGGGTTTTAGAAGAGCGGATTTAACTGCTTAACCAAAACCAAAGCAATGTTTGCCCCTTTGGAGAACGCTGGTATTTTCTTTTTAAAGATTCATCCCAGGCACAGATGGCACAGAGACTGTGGGCGATGAAATGTCCCCAACGCAGCCGGTAGCGCTTGCGCTTTCAATTGCAATGGCACCAGTGTGCCACCATCCGCCTTCCCCCCAGCTCAACTGCTGGGTGCCCAGAGGAAAACCAGAAAGATTTGTTTGCTGTGACAAATCTCCCTTTCCCTTGGTGTCACCCGTACCACCAGGATTTGTCCCACTCTGCTCAAAGGCATGGTCTGGTTGGGTCATTTCTAAACTCTCGCTTCTCTCTGGTTCCCACAGGGAGCTGAGCAGCCCGTAGTGCCTTTGCTCAAGCATGGGAGATAAGGCTGGTTCAGGCATTTCTCTCAGCTGCGCCCCTCACCATTAGCCCTGTGTGGCTGTGGAGTAGTGCTGTTGTCACGCACGGGATGGAAAGGGATGGGGACCAGATGGTCCTGCCGGTGCCGAATGCCACCGCTTTCCCTGGTAGCTCCAGAGAGCACAGCACACACGTTCTTGGGTGCTGACGTGGGCCCCTCCTCGCCTCTGCTCCTTCATAAGGATCCATAAAATCCAGCTTAAAAGACTGATTTCCTCTTTCCTCGGTGACATGCAAAGTCCGTTGAGGAGCGTTCTTAAGTTCTGGAGATCCAGTAGCAGGTCCATCAGGAGGAGGGGGTCTTTGCTGTCCTGAGCAGCTGGGCGGATTGTGTGTGGCTCTGGGAATCTGTGATGAGAAGGTCCATGCGGGACCCAGGTACTGCAGTTTTGACAGTGCATAGATGAGCTGGACTCTTTTTTTCTCCAGCTTTCGCTAGCACAGAGTGACTAAGCCATATAAATAACTATTTTGTGTGGAAGGGAAGAGGTTTACTTTTGTTTTTTCAACATCCTATTTTTTTTTTTTCATCGATACATTTGGTCTGTGTTTTATCTTGAAATGATTAGTGCCTTTTCCGTAAAAGTTATCACTAATAAGTCACATCTCACATGGCTGTCACTATAATTAATACCAGTAACAAAGCAGGATGACCTCAGTCCCAAGCAGGGGAGAGCTGGAGAGTACTTAGCTAAGTTAGAGCCTTTCAAATCATCTGAGCCTAAGGAAATCTGTCCTAGGGCTGGTAAAGAGCTGGTTGTTGAGATTCTGTCAGCATCAGTGATTATCTTAGAATGTAGGTGAAGTAATGAAAGAATGGAGAAGAGCTAATAAACTACCTGTCCTCTAAAGAGAGAAAAAGGGAAGAGCCGGGACATTACAGAGCCACTACTGGAAAAATACTGTGAAAAAATGATGAAAAAGACCATTTCTAAATACCTTCAAAAAACAAGGGGGATAACTACAACAGTTGTGGTTTTGCCAAGAGCAGACCATGTAAAAGCAGTCGTCTTCCCCTCATTGACAAAACAAGACTCATGAATAGAGGATAAACAATATATGCTTTTACTGAGGCTTTTGAAACTCTTTCACATAAAATCTCATAAACAACCCAGGAAAATGGGGTCTGTAAGAAGTAGGAAATACTGTCCAGCAAACAAAACGGGTTGGAAAGTCTATTCAGCAGTTATCAATGGCTCACTGTCAGAGGGAAGGATTTATCAAGGGGGCTTCTGCAGGGTCTATCTAGGGATATTCAGGGTTTTCATTAATGTTGTCTAATATTAGTAGACCACGCTCAGGTAGAAGCTATTGGCACACATGATGAATATTCAGAATAATCTTGGCAATGCTATCAAGTCAGCTGAGCTGTACTGTTGCAGAAAGGGCAGACATCCTACTGGAATCTATAAATTCTTTGTGCTCAGAGTATATAAATCCTTCCTGCTCTCTGCTGCTCGTAAGGCTAGAGCTAAAAGCTGTGGCTCAGTTTTGGGTATTCCCTTCAGGAAAGATACATCCCAGCTGGAGAAAATCCAGAGGACGGTGAGAATAAGCAGAGATCTAGAGACTGAATTCACAAGGCAGGGTTGGACCAACTGGGATCATTTAATCCAAACAAGAACATGACTGGGATTGAAGAGGCAGTGGACCAAGGACAGTTGTCACCTGTATGAAAGGCTATTGCAGGTAGAAGAGAACAGTCTTTGATGGCAGCGAGCAGAGAAGGGGTCATGAGATTAAATACTGGCAAGGAAGAGTCCAGCTAGATATTAGGAATAATTTAAAGATGATGAAGCAGTGGAGCAGGTAGTCAGAAAGGCCAGGGACCTGGATCCATCACTCAACAAAGGTTTATAGGAAGAGTTTAGACAAACACGCTACGGTGCAGGTGGAGACGACTCTACCTGGGGGCAGCAGGAAAGACTGGACAGCTTCTTGTCTCTTCCAGCCCTCTGCTCCTATGTTTTTTTCTTTAAATAAATTATAGCTCTTCTGGGCACCCCAATCTTGGCTTTTCTGTGCCAGTGGCTTTATATCTGAAAGCTCCAGTGCTGCGTAGTGACTGTGTCCCTGTGCTTGGGTAGAGCCTGGAAGCTCCAGCCAGCCCTTGGCCGTGTTTAAGAGGTTACAGCCCGTTGTTGTTCCTTCTGGACAAATATACAGTCTGCTACCCAGAATATGAGCTTCTCCTACCTACTGTATGTTTATAACAATCTGTGATTTTAAAAAATAAAAACCAGCCAAACAAAGAAGTCTAACCTGTAAAAAAGTTATGGGTGTAGGTACCCGTTTTCTGACAGAGGGGTTTGGTAACAGTGCAGGGGACAGAAATGTAAGGAATAATTGTTTTTGGGCCTAGAACCAGGAAAACTACTTTTCCAAATTAATCCAGTGAGAGCCATGAATCCACAGTATTTCATATCACACTTCATAAAACTCCAGTCATAATCCATAAAACTGACATTATTAGATTAAAAACCTCAGTTCCTCCTATAAGGAGCTCGCTCATTAGACATGCTGTAGTTTTATAACCTTAAAGTTCCTACCCAATTACCATGATTAATACTGTGCTTTAATAAAAAATTTTTAAAAATCACCACAGGGGTTGATACCATCTGTTTGTTATAATTGTGCATTTAAATATTGTCCAGCAAGAGAAAGACACTCAGTAAACACAAATCAAGGCCAAGGGAGGGAGGGCACAGCCCATCCACCACAGCTGAGGTCCAGAGGGTGGAGATATGGAGATACAGATGGGTTGTGATTGTGGCAGGAGCACAGAAGGGCCAAGCCTGGCACGGTGCAAACCTGAAATTACTGTGAGATGTGTGCAACAAACTCCTGCTTCACGCAGCCGATGGGGAAGGAGCAGCGATGCTCTCTGTGCTCTGCCAGACCAGCTCCCGGGGGGGTTGGTGTCCTCGCCCCTAAAGGTGGGTGTGAAGGAGGTCCAGCACCCACACACTTGCTTTGCACGTGGGTGAAATAAGACCTTGGGAAGTTTGGTGGCTTAGCCCAAATCCTCAGCACCAGCGTCAGGCCTGCACACCCATCAGTTCCCAGGGCGGGAGGTGATGACACAGGGTGTCCCTGCCCACGGCAGGAGGGTTGAAGCTGGATGAGCTTTAAGGTCCCTTCCAACCCAAACCATTCCATGATTCTATGATCAGAGATCTCTGCCCTCACTGCCCTGATTTTCATGTTAAATTAAACTTCCCACCAGGAACCAGCATGGCTCTGCTTTGCCAGAGCAGGGAGAGCAGGATGCAGAGACTTAGGAGGTTTCACACAGAAAAGGAAGGATTTAGGTAAATGTGCACTACCTGCCAAGGCAAATACTAGTTTGGATCGCAAAGGATCCACTAACCCGGGGAGATGCTGCGCTTGCAGAAGACGCTGGTTGCTCAGAGGACAAAGCTTTGCCCTTGATGCTGTCAGGACACGTTGATCAAATAACACAGACCCCGTGGAAAAACAGCCACGAAACCCTTCGCGAGGACAGCCACCCGTCAGCCTGTTTGAAAAACTTATCTCTTTTCCTGCTGATTGACTTTGAAGTGGGAATTGTCTCCAGGTTTATTTTTGCAAAGCTGAGGGGTTCACGGTGCTCAGCCCCCTCGGGCAGGGCATCACACTAACCCGTGTCCAGGAGCACTCGCAGCGGCTGGCGCGAGCATCGAGGCTCGGTCAGAATAACTGAAGTTAAAAATGTGTCAGGTTCGTGATTCCACCCACAGACCAGAAAACGCCAAACTTGTATTATTTTTGAATCCCCTGATTTTTAAGGGCTGGTGGAAATAAGATATCTTGCTTCTGACTTCCAAGCAATAAAGAGAGGTGAATCACTACCAGAAAAAAAACTCCCGTGGACCACCCAGTCACTCTGTACAAAGCTGTAAAATGAGCCTCAGCAGAAGTAGCAAAGTGCAGAACTATTTTCTTAATATTACTGCAATTGCACGAGGCAAATCACATCAGAAAAGGATCAGAGTTTCCTAACAAAGTAGCAAAGTGAGAAGTGTGTTAATGAATACAGGCTGATTAATACGCATTGAACTAAATCACATTCGGGTCAAAGGGGGAACACCAAACCTTGAGTATAACATGTTATGGTCAAGGACCTAACGTGTGTATGTAATTCAGATTTTAAGTACTTTTTTCACCTCATAATTCTGGATAATTATCCAAGGATAAAATAAGTTAATTTTTTAAACTATATAATAGTTAGGACTTTTGTTACTTACTGTAATTGGTCAGATCTCTCATTTTTTTAAGATTATGTGACTCTGTTACTGAAGAGTCCTGCTGGGTTTTGAAAACTGTAACTTGCAAATCACTGTATTTTAAAAAATGGTGCCAATCATATAAAATATGAAATGACATGGTTTTAACATTTATTTGTCATCATTTTTAATGAGAAAGCATACATCTTTTTAACAGAACACAGGCTGAAAGTCCTCAAGCCGAAATTGTGCATGTGTTGTTGATGTTTGCATTGTGGAGTAGTATTTTGGGAGACCACCTCTTATTTTTGAGTGGGAGAGCAACACCACAGTGAACCTTTTTCAGGGGAGGAGAGAGCCCGCTGGCTGGGGGCACTCCAGGATAAACCATAGGGAGACTCCGGGGACCAGCCTTTGGGCACACAGGTATTTTGGGGGGACTTGTAATTAAGGTGTTGGATTCATACTTGGGAGATTTGGGTCCTATTTCAGGTTCTGCTGCAAAACTCCTTATGTGATCCTGAGTGAGTTTCTTTAAGGCAATATCCCCAGAGAGTGCTGCTGAAATAAGTAGGTGCCAAAATTCTTATGCTCTCTGCCTGTAACACGGCTGTAATGCATCCTAATTTTGATCTAACTTTTACCAGTATGTTTAAACTGATTTTTTTCAGGACAGGAACTGTCCTCTTACCATCTGGTTTGCCAAGTCCAAGTTAAACAGGTCCATGTTGCAATTGGAGCCTCCTTGTGTTACATGAGTATAACAAAATCCTGATACCAAGCCCCCAGGTAATGGCCAAAAGCCCTTGAAAACAAATTAAGCGTGCTGCTTATAAAGTAAGGTGGTAGGCTTGTTTCCTTGTCCCCACCTGTGTAGTTGGCACAGCCATGGAGATCTTGCTCTCAAACAAGCCCCAGCAGAGGTGAGAGACCTCTGATTGAGGTCATCTCTCTGAAAGCCAAGGGCAGCTTTAAGGAATATGTAAAAAATATATAGCAGCATTCCTAAGGCATCTCAGTATTTAGCCAAAGGCCTGTTACATGGTCTGTCTTGTGCTGTAGGAAGTTTTAGCCTGATAGTGGCTACGTGATATGTTACACAGTGGAGGTGATATCTGCTGGTGCTTCTCTGAGCTTCCATCGTCCTGGCCAGAGGAGAGCCTGCAAGGTTCACTAAGATTTCCTCTTTGCTTGGGATGTAGCTTTTTGGTGTTTGTTGTGGGGTTTTTATGTACCTTGGAGAAAGTTTGGGATGGTCTCCAGCTCCCAAGGAGTCTTGTGTTTGACATGAGTTGGCTCATCAGGGCAGCTAGGTTTCCTCCAGAGACCCGCTGTCCTCGGGTGCAACATGGGCTGGAAGAGCAGCGGAGAACTTCAGCTGTGCCCCTTGGGTCTGTGGTCAGTCCTTCAGCTTCTGCATCTCCTCAGGGTTTCTGAAAGATTCATCACTTGTTCACTTAGAGGAGGAGACCAGTGGCGGGGCAGGAGCGGGGTCCACACAGCAGCTCCTCTGCCTGCGGCGGGATGCTGGGGGTGTCGTGGGTTTACGTGTTCAGTCTTGAGCTGTCTTGAAAGTCTTCCTTGACCACATGTGCTAAAATTGTAAGTAAACAGTGCAGCGGAGGATAAAGTTCAGCTGTGTGAATGGGAGAAGTGTTCTTTAATAAAATAATAGTGGTGCCAATCAAGGTTACAGCTTTCAACCCAGCTGGAAGGTGGGGAAGTTCTCATTAGCTGGTCTGAAGGCTGAAAAATAAATGACTTTGTTACATCAGGGCATTATTTTTTTACATGTAACAGATTAAGTCAGCTTTATAACCTTCAATTTTTATGGTTAAGGTGGCGAGACTACTTTCTTTTCTCTCCTTTTTTCCACTTCTTTAGTTTTAACGTGTCTGAGGAACAGCTAGTTAATTAGGGCTGAATCCTAAGTAATGTGACTAATGGGAGAAGAATCCAAATCAGCCTCAAAACTCAAATAGTCCCGAACAAGTATCAGCTGCTTTTCTCTTCTTGTCTTTGTGTGCCTGGATTCCCATATTTTGTTTTATGCCAACATGCTAAATCGTGCCTGACACGTTCCTTTGTGACCACTGCGATGTCTGGGCAGCCCCGGGGAAACCCAGATGTGTCTTCACGGCCACCACCCCGGGGTTGGCTTTGTTCAACACGTCGTTTTGCTGGCACTGGAGCAAGTTCCTATGTCCATTCTGTGTCTGGTGCAAGTCTCAGTGTCAGCAAGGTTGAGCTGGAAGCGATCCCTTCTCTCGTGAAACGTGGAGCAATTAAAAGCTTCAAATGCTTTCGGTTAAAAACCCCTTTGTGTGTGAAAGCAAAGACGTTTGAGTCCATCGGTTCTCAGCATCCTTGGTGGTGTCAGTGCAGTGCGGGCTCCCTCCTTCCAATGGTTAACGGGCAGATGGAATGAAATTGGACTGCATGACACGCAGGATGATGTGCCGTGGGTTAGGAACAGAGATGTCTGTGTGATGCAAGGAACTGCATATTTGGAAGATGCTTATGTGTTGGGGGACTTGTGTGCCCCGGCTGGCAAGCACTAAGGTGATACCCCAGCGGCGAAGATAAACGTGGCGTTAAAACACAGTGGGAGGGGTCAGTCTGGTGGAGCATGAGAAATGTTAGTATTGCTGTACAAGGTCCTGGTGAGGCCCATCTGATACCCTCCGTTTGGTACTTGTCAGAACCCAGAAAGATGGACTGAGCTTTGTTTGGGCTGAGGGCAGGCAGGGAAGTCCTCTGGGAGAGGAGATCAGAGCAGTTTGGTGTGCTTTGAAGTATAAAAAAGGAGAAAGGATGTAACTGTACAAATAAAACAGTAGGGTCTGTGAACAGGTAAAATACTAGCCTAGAAAAAAATGAGGAAGTATAGGCCAGGCTTGAATAAATTAGGCTAGAAAATAGAAATTAAAAGCAACGGTTGTGAGGCAGCAGAAATTGCTCCGTGCATTTGGGTTTATCTGATGCTCTAATGAAAGGCTCTGGCTGGGGGTTGGCAGGCGCCTCGAGCAGGGACGTACCTGCACCTTCCCCGTGGCTGACGTGGGGACATGCCGAGGGGTGACATCTTAGAGCTGCAGAGTGAAACCCTGTGCTGCTGATTCATGACCAAGGTTAAACCAGCAGTGCCCAGAGATGAGCGCTGGATGCTCGTTAGGACTTGCTGGAGAAGGGCAAAAAGTTGCCTCATATTTTTCTAGTCATTGTAAGAGTAAGACAAAAAATATCATGTGCCTACAAAAAGCCTTTCCCAATGTGTACAGATATTTATGGAGACTCCTCCAAAGGCTCACAGATTTTTCCACTTTCTCTGCCTTACACATGCAAGACATTCTCCTAAATGGCCAATAAAAGCTAAAATTAAAAAAAAAAAAAAAAAGCGCCTCTTAAGAAATACACACTTCTATATTTAATGCTGCTCTTTAATTAGAAGTTCCAATATTTCCTCCTGAAGGGTTTCAGGAACGTTGCTGTCACAGATACATCGGTATAAGCAGGAAGCAGACGATTCCCCAGGGGCCAAACCACTGCGCTGTCACCGGGAGCACTATGGAAATCAAGTCACACTATACCCTGGCTGATCTTTCTCCTGCTGAAAGCAAGGGCCGAGCTCGCGTTGCAAGCTGGTGGGGTACATTTGGGCTGTAGCCTGGGCAGGGAGGGAATGGTTTGCCATCACTGTTGCAATCATGGAAAATCCGCAAAGAATGTGCTGAGGTGTGAAAATCCATCTGGTTTTTCCTTCACTGCGTTTTTCTGTTGTCATTTAACATGCAACACCCTCTGCTGCCTTCTTTCCTGTTTAGGTGCTTCTGATACTAAGTGGAAACCTGAGTTTCCTCAACTGGCTGACCATCGTGCCCAGCATCGCCTGCTTCGATGATGCCAGCCTGGGCTTCCTCTTCAGCGCCCGGCCAGGAGGGGTGAAAGAGCGGGTGGTGCAGATGCAGCTCAAAGATGCAGCCAGGGAGCAGCTTCCCCTGGGTGAGTTATTCCCAGAAGACGGGAGAAGTTTCACCAAGGTGTGTTTGGTGTGCTTATCTCAAAAGCCATCACCTTCTTCTGGAGCAAACCTGGGTGTGCAGGGAGGTGACTGCCCCTGCGTGGTCTCCTCTGTGGGTTGGAGGGGCCTGCGCCTCGGGGGCTGGGTCTGCACGAGCATCCCGCTCTCCTGGTTAAGTTACTGGATATGAGGTTAGTCTTCCAGAAAGAACCAAATTGATTGTTGATCTGTTGATCTGTGGGTCCACCAACTCTTTTGCAAACTGAGAAAGAGACCTGGCTGCTGGAAAAGTGGCGATTCAGTGTCCTGCTTGGAGAAGGCGAGAGGATCAACGGCTTGGGCAGCGTGGGCACTGTCCCGGCAGGGAGCGAGTTCCCCAGGGCAGGGAAGAGCTGAACTGATGTTCATATCGTGAATATGGAAAAGCAAATACAAAGGGGTTTGTAACTAAACAAAAGGGACGAATGTGGCTGATGTTTCCTTCTGAATTTCCTTCTGAAGGGAGTTTTCGAGCAGCCCTGTTCCAAAAGATCGCTTGCACAAGCCGCACTGGGATATTTTTCATGGGACTGCATAACAGATGTAAAGTTGTGTTTGTAACATTTTTATAAACCGCATATAAGCAACAAATTGCCTATAATATCAACAACAATCACAGATGCTTATTTTTAAATACACTAAACATCTGTCAGAAGAATGAAAAATGTCAACAAGATGCAGCATCTGTCTCCAGTCTTTTCTCATCTACCAAAAGCACAGCTTATTAACCAGAAGCGTTAGTTCCAGCAAGGCTAATGCAGTTTCATTAAACTTTCTGTGTCTCCTATCTTACATATTTTGCTGGAAGAAATCTTTAACAGCTTTTCCCCTCCGGTAACTTTGCTTAGAGGCTGTGAGAGCCTAGAGCTCTCCTACCATCTGTATTTTTGCATCGAGTCCCAAGCAACACTCAAGTTGCACCTTCCTTTCTGGAGGAGAAGCCAAAGGGCGCCTGTTCGCTATGGCACGTGGTGAGTCACCGTGAAGGGGAGGTGGATCCTTATTTTTGAGGAACTCGCTTCTCTTCTGTGATCTTCTCCAGAAAACCTTACTGAACCAGGGTGCCCAAGCAAGAACCATCCGTACATACCACTGCTCTGGAGTGTAGTTGTGTCCCTGTTCTGGGCTTTTAAAAAGGGGCAGTCCATAAGTAAAGGGTAGGGTATCTGTAATATTCTGGGTGAATTTGGATTTCTGCATATTTTTTCTGCTAACAAAGCAGAGCCTGTTGAGCTGGTGCTGACAGGCTGTGTGGCAAGAAGCTTGAAGGAGCCCTCACCCCTGGGTCACCAGAGCAGAAGACAGGATGGTACCCAGCCCTTCCCAGCTCGTGACAGGATTTTACAAGGCTCTGGCCCCATCCTTGAAGTGTGGGTGTGTGTAATTCCTACTGAGACCTCGAATTCCCATTGCTAGTGCTCAGCCTCTGCCTGCTGGATCCAGATCCCATTGGCTCGTGTCCCATGCTCCTTCCCCAATTTTCTCTCCATTCTTGCCACATAGATTTTTTTTTTTTTTTCCTTGAGTTAAACCCATTTCTCTATGACTGAGTAGCTGTGACCCCAAGGTCATGATGATGATCAGCACCTGCTGAAGGCCGAGCAGGCTGTGTGGCTGTAAACTGTGACCCTGTGGAGGGCTCTGCATCTGTACCTGCTCTTTAATTACAGGCTAGGAAGTTCAGCCCATCTAAAAGACAAAAAAACGCCCAGCAGACTCATACTGCTCTTGCAGCAACACAGGGGGCAAGGGGAGGCATCTCAGCGAGCTCCTTCCCAAATCAAATGATTCTCCAGAAATGTTCTCAGACTAAACAATTATTAATAGCTTCTGAGAGAGGTTCAAATAAACATCCCTCTCCTGCAGAGATAAGGGGAAAGCTACATGCAATTGCTTTGAATCTGATCCTTGGGCTGTTAATGTTAAATAAATTTAAAACGGCCATAAGGGTAGGAACCCCTCAGAGGTCACGTCTGCTTATTTGTCTGGTTGCAGTAGGTGTCTCCTCTGACTGAAATCCAGCACAGCCCTGCGCTGCTCCTGCAAACTGAACACCAAAGTGCTGGTGAAGCAACACACGGCTCATGCATAAGCGATAAGCAATAGAGGTTTTGCAAAAGGAAAATGAGGTTTGAATGGAGGTAGTGAGTGAGATGGTGCAAAAGGCAAGAACTAAGTCTGGGTGGTGAGAGGAGGAGGAGGCAGCCCCGGGCAGGAACAGAGCCGCAGGGAGCTGGAGGCACTCCACACACGGCTTACAAACTAGGAGGGCAATTCTGAGCAAGTTGCAAGTGCCAGCTGTGTTTTTTCCCCTGTATTAAAGCAATGATTAATCTTACATTTTAGACATTTTTCTTTTTAGCCCTTTCTCAGACTATTTAGAGACAGGCAGATCTCTGGAGCGATAGTGTATGGCCTTTGGCAAGGTCAGGTTGATTACGGTGGAGCATTTGTCAGCCCCAGCTCGAGAGCAGCTTTGAGCACCCAGGCAGGGGCCTAGCCGCCGGGGGATGGCGTCGGGGAGGGGTGCAGGGGGTGAAATCACCTTCTTCTGGTCTCCTTTTGTGTCCTGAACAGGCTGCTACATCCGTAAAGTGGTGAACATCTCCTTCGGCCTCCTGATCGCTTATCTCAGCATCCCAGTTGTCCTAAACCTGCTCAATTCCAGACAAGTCATGAACACGTCGTTCAACCCTCTCAGAATAGTGAACACCTACGGAGCCTTTGGGAGGTACCTGTATTTTAATGGCACATCCTATAGCTCTGCTCCTCTCTGTGTGTCTTAAACCTAAACACAAATCGTCCCAGTAGTCAGTAGACTTGGAATATCTGTTTATGAGAGAGAAGAAGAAAAGGAGCAGGTTTCTTTCCCACTGAATTACATTTTGTTTTCTTTGAGCCACTTTTAGTTTGCTCATTGTATGGATATAGCAAATGTAATAGCAGAATGAAAATACCCATAAGAGAGAGTTCATCCAGCGGATAGTCTTCACCATCACCAGCCCACTATATTTACGTGAACTTCTCTTCCCCTGCATGCATTTGCTCTCCCTCATGTAAATATTCGCATAAGCTATTGGGTAGCAGATTTTAGGCCAACTAAAGGAAGTGCTTTTTCCAACGAGTGACTTGGGGAATTCATTGCTACAGGAAACTGTGGAGACAAAAGTATAAATGGCCTCAAAAAAGAACAAGACAGATTGAGAGGACAGGCCCAGCAGCGGTCTGGCTGCTGCCTTCAGCTCAGGAAATCCCGCTTATGGCTGCAAGGTGGGACTGGATGAGGGAAGCATCTCCAGCTGTGTTTGCAACCAGGCTGGTTTATAAACATGAGTCTGGGTTTTCTGGGGACAGCTCACCAGGCTTAGGTCAGACTAGGTTGGGCTCACCATAACTGTTCTTGTGTGCTGTCCCTCCCAGCCTCTTCCTGACCAGGACAACTGAGAAAATGCTGAAAAACAGGGTTTCATCAAAATAACTTGCCCCAGGGGCAACAACAGAGCCAGTCTTTTCTGCATGGACTTCTGGCTTTGCCACTACCTTGCCCTGGTGGCCATGGGGTGTCCCCAGAGGTCTGAGCCTGGGCATG
The DNA here is from genome assembly GCF_965140245.1 of Athene noctua. NCBI lineage: Eukaryota > Metazoa > Chordata > Aves > Strigiformes > Strigidae > Athene > Athene noctua. Next base: position 4,928,164 of record NC_134051.1, on the reverse strand, counting down.
GGATGTGCAGCTCTGGGGTAGTGGGCTCTGGACAAGGTCCCACAGGAGAAGCCAACAGTAATTGAATAAGTTTTATAAAAGGCAAAGCAGTTTGGCTGTTGAGAGGGCTGGCACAGCAGATGGTGACGGAAAGGAGCAGGTCCACTGTGAGCATTGCAGATGCAGAGGAAACGTGGAGCACATCAAATTAATATGATGTTTTCCCCAGTTTTTCAAATAGCAGAAACTTCTGTGGAAGGAAAAAAAGTTAGGGGAAAAAAAAAATATTAGAAATATCAACGCTAGTTGTGGAAAATGCTGAAGTTTCTTCTTTTTTTGAGAGAGAAGGAGAAATAACCCCTGAACCTCTTTGAAGGTTGGAGTGGTGAAGCTACAGGAGATTGTTTTCTTTGGGTTGTTGTTCTATTTCTTCTTCAGTCTATGGTATCTGTTTCAACAGTTACCAAAACCTAAAGAGCATGTGATGAAATGCTGCTGTAATATGTTTGTAATTCCAGCCTATGTAAACCAATAAAAAGAGGATTGCAGCTTATAATGAATATACGATTATGTGAAACTTGACATATTTTGAATCACACAGTAGGAACATACTTTTATTAGTAATTTGGTGTCCCTGATTTACAGTGTGTTTCTAACCATTGGGCAGCTGGCCACGGCTCATAACTCAGCCCAGTGTATAATATGGAACTTGGCTGGAGAATCCAGAAATCTATTAAATGTAGGTAACAATTATAAGCAGAGACGTACAGTATTCCTTGGGTTGTAAGCATCTATCACTGGAAGCCACCAGGGGAGAAGGTGGAGGCTGTGTGTTTCCAAACTTTCGGTTTCTTGGGTTGGAGGAGGAAGGACCAAAGTAGTAAAAAATTAAAAGGGTGTTGGGAGCTGGACAGCTTTGATAGGCAGTTACGCAGTTATATGTTCGTTATGGAAAGCAGTTCTCCAGTGGAGGAGAGCGTCATTGACAGGTCATTGAGAACTTGATGATGGTGTTTTCACGTGGGCTTTCTGTGGCCTGAAGGGTTTGCCGTCCCCCCTGCTCTATCACCTTGCTGTGCAGAGAGAGTCCAGCCAAGCAGCAAAGGCTGCCGTGACCTGCCAGAAATATGGGGTGCTCTTTAACCAAGTTTCTGTTCATCGACTGGATATGGGGGGGGCTTTTTTGTTTTCATTTTCTGCTTTTTAGTTTGCATTGGCTTACCTGTTGCCTCCTCCTCCTCTTGCTGAGTAATAGCTCCATGAGACCTGTTTTCCAGCTGGGATGGTGAAATGTTTGGGCATGTAGAGACAGCTGTTAGTGGTGCCTAAGAGTCAGCTCCTGGGGGTGCTCCATATGGGTCCAGCTGCCTCCCCACAGCTCAGGCAGCTATAGCCAGTTAAGCTGGGCTCACTGCAAGCCTGGCCTGCCCTTTGCCGTGGCCAAGGCTCAAGCCGGAGCTCAGCACCCTGTGTCCAGCGGCACTGCGGGGAGAGCTGGGCTCACAAAGGGGACACTGGAGTGGTCCCGGCTGGAAGCTGCTCTGCTGATCCCACAGCTGGAGGTCTCAGGGACAAACCTTCAAAATGCAGAGGCAGGATTTCTGTGCACAATCACCTGTGAAACTTCCCCTGCAGATAACATTGGTGGCCGTGCTGTTAGAACATCCACACGTGCCAGTTACAAACCTGTATTTTTCTACATGGCACATGCTAAAAATCTGGAGATGGAGCTGTTTTGTGACCATCCTCCATCTCCACTTTCTCCTGTCAACCAGGAGCTTGTAGTCGGAGAGCTCTTGTATCATGGGAGCCATCAAAGTAACAGAAACAAAGGTTTTCTTCAGAAACGTGGGACAGAGAAGTTGGTGCAGGTTGAAGATGCTTGTGTGGGACTTGGGAGACACACGTATTCTCTCAATGTCTTGTTCAAGGGTTAGGCTCTCATTTTAGGAAGACAGACCCATCGATTTCAGTAGGAATCACTTTTTTGGGCTGTGGTTCTTCCTTGGACTGGCACGACTGCAGTGCGATAGAGGGGAGGGTGGGAGGACGTGAAACTTGGAGTTTTCCATCTTTGCTGCTGGAGAGAGAAAAATCTGTCGGATAGACAGCTTCTCTGTAGCTTGACCCACCAGTGTCCATCTGTACCCTGAGGAAGCCATTGAGGTAGTTGTTGTGTTGACTCTCAAGAACCATCATTTTTACGTGGCCTCAGACAAATAACAATATCGTGTTGTGTCCCACAGCATTACCAAGGAGAGAACAGAAATTATCCTTCAAGGGACATCTAGCCTGGATCCCAATGACCCCGCTGCTGTCTGGGAGGAGTACGACTTCAAATGCAAGCCCGGGGACTTGAAGAGGAGGCCATGCTTTATCACCCCCTACCACTACCGCCTGGACTGGCTTATGTGGTTCGCTGCCTTCCAGGTACGTGCCTTTGGGTGACCAGGAAAAACAATTTATATGAATTTACTATGTGCTGGGGTGGGTGAAGGGATATTTGAAGCCCCAGCTAAGTTAATTATGTTAAAAAAAACCCAGAAGATTGTATTCCTAAAGGATGTCTGCTGCTAGTGTAATTAAACTCTTGGAAACTTTATGTGGGGCTTTTTAATTGTTTCTCGGCAATAACAAGAGTAGAAAACGTTGAGAAAGCCTCTGGACTCGTGAAGGGGTGGCACGGTGGGGCAGAAGCTGCCTTACAGGGTGCCTGAGACTCGCCAGGGCTGGCAGCATCCCCCTTGAACCCGCATCCCTGCTGGGGACACCTCCGGGGACACGGGCAGGGGCTTCCACTGCCCCTCTGCCTGTGTATGGACACAGGGTCCCTCAAAATATTTTCCCTACATGGTCTCAGCAAACAGGTGACAGCCATAAATTAAAAAAGAGAAGAGGAGGGAAAACTTGGAAAATCCATTATTTTATATCTTTTAGCCTATTCTGCAAAATCTCATTTGCGTGAGCATGAGAACTTGGACCAGGTTTTACAAAGCTGGAGCTTACAGCAGTGGTGTGAGGCAAACCCATCTCAGATTATCATGGGCTTTTCTCTTTGTTCCTGTATCCTCTCCCGGCGTATCCTCTTCCCTCACTCCTCTCCCCCTGCCCCAAACTTCTCTGTTTGCTTTCTTTGTGGTATTTTCATTTAGGCGCCTTTTGGATTCCTCAGCGATGACATAACCATTGCTCTTTGGCTATGGTTTTATATTTACCCCGCTAGTTTTTGTGTGCTGGAATTTCATTTAATCTGCATTAGGTATGCTTATCCCTCAGCAAGCCGACAGCAAAGGTTAAAACTCAAGCCAGCAACAGCGCCCAGGGTTACATAAAGGTGCAGAAGGTTGAGTGGGAGCTGTTGGTTTAAATCTGGTATCTGGGGAGGGCTCCAGCAGCAGAGAAGAAATCCAGCTCACCCAACCAAAGGTTGTATCTGCAGAGGAGAGAAGCGTTTCTGAGATGAGAGAAAGGCTGTTTGTTTCTAGGGCAGGAATATCCCGAAGGCTTTAAAACACAAAATTATCTCATATTTAAAACCAAAGGAGGACAGGGCATAAACACTGATGCATCAGAGGCGAGCGCAGCTGTGCTGGCGCTGAGAGACGCCGTTACACCCCAGCGCCGTCTCTCCACAGAGCCTGGCTGGGTGCTGAGTGACCACCATGTACGGGACAGCCTGGGGAGGAGGAGGAGGAAGAGGAAGTAACACGGCCTCCTTCGCATCGTTGTTATTAGCTTTTAATTCACTGAAAGGTTCCCCGGAGTGTTTCTGTTCACCTGGGCGCGGGGGGCTGCTGGAGTGTGTCCCTGCCAAGGCGTCTGTCCACGCCGCCCAATTAGCAGCAATTAGCATCGGGGGTCTCTGTGTGGCGGCGGGAAGAGGGTGCTCAGCCCCTGCTCAGGTGGGTGGGTGCTGGAGGTGTGTGTCAGTCAGTCCTGGAGTGGTGTCCGTCAGGATGGGCCTGTTGCCCCTTCCGGGCCATCCCAGCATGTGTGTGTTCCGTGCAGCTCTCCCTTGTCCCCTCCTGCCGCTGGGGACTTTCCTGTGACCCCCACAGTGCACACAGGTCTCTGTGAAGCATTTTCGTCTGTTTAGATGAGGTATTCACAAAAGACGCAGAAAGGAATTAAAAAAAAAAACCTCTTCTGACAAGCGGCGATGATTTATGTTGAAAATAATGGGAAGGCAGTGAGCCTAAGCACAGTAGCAAGCATTTTCAAATCTGGATGTTCAGGCATGTAAATACCTGCTTAAACGCAGAAGTAAATCTCATTTAGAGTGGCCAAATATTGGTTTGAAAACTGTGAGCTGTGTATTTGGTGCCAGCTGTCACCCCTGCCAGAGCTGGCTGTCCTGCCATCCCCCCAGCGCTGCCGCAGCCGGGAGAAGTCACCCTCATTCGGGTGTTGTTTAGGCTTGAGGAACACAGAGCTGCAGAAATGATGAGAAACCAGAAGCTGTAACCCCAGAAGAAGTTTGTGAAGCCAGGCAAGTTTTGCAAACCCTGTACAGTAGTTTACGGAGTCCATAAAACCAAGTTACTTCAGCCTCTGGATTAGATGTGATTTGTTTTTAAAAGTTCTGGATTTTTTCTACGCCACTCCTCGCCGTCTGCCCCATTGCTTCCTGAGCAGGCGGCCGCAGGGCTGGTTTTGCAGTTCGTTGGCGGTGGCCAGGTAAGGAGCTGACATATCCAGCTCTGACAGGCTGCAGAAAACCCAGGGACTTGGGGGGAAAATATTTACCATCCCTTTGTGCTGCTCGTGACAGGTTCCTCTTTGCACCTCATCACTGCTTGACATATGACGCCTTCCTCCGCTCGGGGTTTCCTGCGAAACTTTCCGCCTTGGCTGTAGCCACAGGATTCACTTTGAAGAGCCAGAGCACGGGAGAGCTGGGCCCTTGGCACGCCTGGCGCGGGCCGGCACGGCGGGGAGCCTCCGGCACGGCCCTGGCACGGGAACGGGAGGAGCCACGGTGCTCCTCCACCTCTGAATTGCAATTTTATTAGTTGACTGCCTCTTAATTACCATTCCAGTAGTGCCATAATTATACGTAATGTAACATGGCATTATTTTCCAGGAAACAATTTTCGTGATGTTAATTTTATTATCTAAATATAATATGCCTTTCACTTGTTTTCTAAATCCCCTCTTTGTTTTGTACGTCTCGACATCCCGAGGGTGCTGTAGCTCTGAATTGAAGCCCTTCATTTAGTTCTGGCAGGGACATAACCCCTCCCGAAACATGTCTGCCTTGCTTCTTCCCGTCTGCAGAAGGGGAAAAACTCCCACAAGTCGGCGGGGGCATGTGGAAATCTGTGTGACCCTTTTCAGTGGTTTCTCATCCTCAGACGGGACCCCCTTTACTCCATCTCCCAGCTGCAAAGTGGGCTGGGGTGGCGTCTGCAAAAATAATGTGGTCAGGAGCTGATGTTCAGGTGCTTGTTGTTGAGGTCGGTCACTCCGGATCACCTGCCTCCATTGAAACAATTTAACCCAAGGTCTGAGCCAACTTAATGCACATTTTTAAGAGGAGCTGCTGCTAATTGGAAAGAACGGCTCATCACACTTGCAGGTGCCACCAGGCTGTGAGCACAACACAGGACAAGGTCTAAAAGCCCAGCGATCTTGCTGGTTTGGGTCGGAGCAGAGAGGAGAGGCATGCGTGGTGCTCACACAGAGGCGACGGGATGGATCCTGCTCCGGGGAAGCCTCTTGGGCTGAGCGTGCATCACCAGATGAGCGTTGTGAAAAAGCAAACACAATACCATGATGGACGAGCGGGCCTTTGGCTCGCATGGTGTCACCTTCCTGCTACACTCGGCCGAGCACCCAGTTGGTGGGTGGAAGGATGGAGCTGACTGGTCGGGGTGCAGGAGAGGGACGTGCAGAGAGCTGCGGTGCAGAAACCTTCTCCCATGGCAACAGAGCGAAGAAACCCGTGTGGGAGTCCTGATGCCAGAACAGGTTTGGAATAGGTTGTCACCTGCTGCAGAGGGGAAAGCAGCAATCTGTTTTCTGTGTCCCTGTGGAGAAGGGAGGAAATAATGGACAAAATGGCAGAATATGATTTAACCTCAAGAAGATTCAGCTTAAATAATAGGAAGAACTTTCACCCCTTGACACTTTATTGTGTTAGTGCAAAGACATCCTGTTTTTACAGAAGCTGGAGACAAATTGTTAAAGCTCTGTCTGTCCTCCAGCTACTGTAATTATTTGACCTCTCATTTAGGGTGGACATTTATTGAAGGAGCCCAGCCATCACAGCCCAGAGCTGAGCTATGCTGTGCTGCTGGTACAAAAAGCGTTACAGTTTTTGGCAGGCTGTGGGTGGATTCAGCATCGTTGATAAATAGCAACCAGAAAACAAAATACTGCTCATAATTTTGGGGCTTCAAGTTGGTCACTTTTCCTGGTAGCGGGATGTCTTGGACTTTATAAAAGCCAGTTGTTTATCGTACCAAAGATTTGTTCTTTACCAGTGGGCAGCAGTAGAAAGCCTGCAGTGCTCTGAATAAAGAAAAATCAAAGGGAAGGCTTTTCCCCTCCTTACTATGACATGAAGGTTATTTATTCTGTTTGGGGACTGCATTTGGACAACGCGAAGGCACACGCTCTTGGTGCTTACCAAATAATAACTACTCAAAAAATAACAAAGCTAATGCCATCTTCATATTGTTTTTTAAACCCAGTGTCTTTTGGCATTCTACCTCGAAGCTGCTCCAGAAGTCTGGGGATGTCAGGGCTGGCACAGAAGCCTCTCAGACTGGTGGCCCATATCGCTGTGTCCTACAGGGCTCTGCAAACCCACTGCGGAGCAGCATATGTGGTGCACTGAGAAGCAGTGTGTGTTTTCCAGATAGGATGTATAAGTTTATAAATAAACTTCAGCTGCCCTCCCAAGAGAAGAGAGAAACCTCAGCAGCGGGATTGATGCTTTGAGGATCCCTCCTGGCTGGGAGCAGGGAGTTGTGATGGAGACTTCATGTTATCACACACAAACTGGGAGAGCTGAGAAAAAGTAACCCTACTTATAGAGAAGGCAGATTAATATTTTTGTGAAATATTTTATTCAAGCCTCTGTTATCTCAGTCTTCCAGCAGAAGGTGCTTACAGGAAAAAGCTGCATGGCAGCAGAATGGAGGAGGAGGTGTGTGTAACGTAATAAAACCTAAACCTCATGCGCAGTGCACTAAGCACAGCCTTTTACATTTCCTTTCTTCCCCCTTCTAAAAATACAGGCCTCAATTCACTTCCATTTTCCATTGCAGCATTCATACATTTTGGTCCATGTTCAGCATGTAAGAATTTTATTTTCTTCTTTTAACTGTGATTACTTGTCTCCCTGTGAATATGAATAATTTCAAACCCCCAAGCTGCATTTAGACAAACTGCAGGCTGGATCGCAGGCAGACTCACCTCTAGCAGTAATTTTGTGATGGAAGTACCCAGAAACCCAAATAAGACTGATAGCCTATCGTGCCGTGGACTGTATAAATACAGAGTAAGACCTTGTCTATGCAGAGAATAATTATTGTCTACAGTGGCCATTGTATCTCCCTGTCTAGACTCTGTTCTGGAACAAAGTGACTTTTCTTTCCAAATACCGAGGTGATATGGGAGCTATGCCAGGTGCATGATTTCCCTGTATAGGCAAGATCTAAGAGCCGGTTCCCAAAGTCTCGCTCCACTCTCTCACGCAGCCTTTTATTCCTCAGCCTGGACCTGCTGCTTTCCCAAGAATTTCCTAATAGGAAGGGCTAAGGGATGGCTTTTAGTGAGGCTTGAGAAACTGCCCCCGCTGAAACACTATACGTTGAGCCAGGCCTGTGGAGAAATGTCTTGCCTCTTTGGGAAACTAATAGAAAGGAGGGGATGTGGTTATTGGAGATAATGAGAAAGTGATGCGACCTGACGTAGCCTTTGACCTTCCTTGGTTAAGTCGCTTGGGTAGCGGGAGGGTAGCAAGCGGCAGTGAGCTGGAATATTATAAAAAGCCAAGGGTTGCATTAGTTACGCCCTCTTTTCTGTGGGACGTGGATTATTTCTCCAGCTGATAGCTCAAGTTCCTTAAACAGCAACAGTTGAAGGCCCTCAGCTACCGAAGTGGAAACAGCAGTGTAAACAGCAATGTGAGCATTGGGTGAAAATATCCAGGACGGTGGAGTTACGGCTTCACACCCCGCAGTGGGGAGGCAGTGACGTGAAAAATGCCCCTTATGACATAGCGCGGGAAATGTAAACCTCCCCTACCCCTCTGTCACCCACCCTCACACACCGACGCCGATCTGAAACCGGCCAGAGCTCCCAACCATGTGAAATAATAATGCTGGGCCCCCTTGCCAAGTTTCCAGCTGTTTCCACATGTGTATCTCATACTTACCTCCTCCTGTGCGCCTGTGCCAGGACCGAGATTCAATAAAATGCCATACTAATCCACAATCCTTTTTCATTAAATGACCAATTAAAGCTAGAGGAAAAAGGTTCTTATTATTATTATTTCAGTTGGGAACATGTCCCCTGTAGCACCGGGTGGTTTTTACATGTATTTTTTGCAGTGATTGTATTCTCTTCTACTTTGTTATCTCTGCAGTTTCGTTGCTACTGCGTCTGGTTTGCCCCCGGCTCCTTGCTGTTGCCTGACTTAGCAGTGATTTGGTTTTAGATTCTGTAAAGTTATTAAAGACTTCTGTATACAGGTTCATATATTCAAGGTGAGAATGCCGTGTTTATACACTGGTAAAGTGTGTAAGTGGAGAGGTCAGAGAACATAAACAGTTGGAGTTGGCTGCTCCCAGGAGGTGGTGGTACCCCGGGGTGCCCAGCGATGCTCAGCTCCTCGTGCTGGGCCGTGTGCGGGTGGGGAGAAGGAGCAAACCCCCGTCCCCGAGTGAGACGGGCACGGGAAGCCCGGGGGTAAGCAGCTACCCGAGCACTGCACAAGGCTGAAGCCTGTCAGGAAATAAAAACTCATGAGGTCTTAACATTTAGTCCCAGGTCCTCTTTGTTAGCCCACTGTGATATACCTAAAACCTGGGTTTTTTGGAGGTCTCGAGAGCTCGTGCCAGCTGTAAGAACAGTTAGAGATGATCCAGCTTGTTGGAGAGCTGCGCCCACTGCGTTTCTGAGGGTCTTCCCATGAACACAGAAAGGCTTCAGCCCTGTGCTGAAGGCAGCCTTACATTGGGAACCCCAACCCCTGCCTGAGCTGCCTTTCCCAGGCGTTTTAGTTGGGCTGATGATGGGGTTTTTTGTGTTTAGGTTCATTAGTTGCTTTCTATGCTAAAACAGAAAGAAAACTCTCAAAAGATAAAGGAGAGAGTCATGTCTGTATCCATGCGGGCTGCACCTTGCCAGGGATGCTCTGTTCAGGGTTGGACAGTGAGTTGTGCAGCTCGGGGCACATTCTGTGCTCTAACCAGCACCTTGCACAGACTGGGTAGGTCACCGGTTCCCCAGTAATCCCAGCATGAGCATGGCACAGGCCCCACGTGGCACGAGGGGAGCTGCAGCCCCAGCTTTTGGAGGGCAGGAGCAGGTGTGGGAGTCTCAGTCCATGCCCATGTCTTGATGGAGACGGAGCAGCCTGGGGACCTGTCGCAGGGTCAGTCCCCAGCTGCTGGTCTTTGTGCTCGGTGATGATCCAAAACCTAAAGCTGAACCCAAGATGTGCATGTTTGCCCACATTAAGGCAACGTGTGCATCTATCCTGGCTTTTATTTTTCATTAATCCACTGGATGATTCAAGCTCTGACCCCTGTTTTGCACGCCCAGAGCTGGCAAAAGCAGAGCACCACGCCAGGCCCCATTCTGACCATCACAGCTCTGCAAACAGCGCTCGGGTCTGGGTCTCACCGGATCCACAGACAGAGGAACCGTCACCTTCCCACCCTGTGGTGTGATGCTTCCCTGGATGCAGCCCAAATCTCCTGGACTCTTTTTTTTTTCCATCCTTTTGCCACCGTATCACTTTTCAGAGTAATGAGTTAAACAGCGCGGTCGTTAGTGCAGCTCGGCTCCTGCGTGCTCCGAGTATCGGCGGCGCGTGATATCTAAGCCTTCGTGCTGGGGGGAGTGGGGGGAGCTGCACCGGGTGGAAATTTCTCACCGCAGACTTTGCTGGGGCCAGACATGTTGTAAATTTTACAAGAAAAACACTTTACAAACCAGAAGTCCAACTCTTGTGCGTATGGAGCCGCTAATTAACAATTTGGAGACCATGTGAGCCAGAGAGCCAGTTCCACCATTACAGAGCCTCATGGTTTTGAATCAGGCTTTGAAGATTTGGGATCGTGCATAAAGCTCTAGCTCCAGGAGTCTGGTGATTTCTGTTCTTCTCCAGCTTCTCCCCAGCTCTTGCGCTGGAACCCTTACACCTCCCAGACCCTCCTAGAAATAGCACTTTAAATCACACAGAGCACTTTAAAAAGGGATCTCCGGGGAGGAACAGGATGCTAAAGGGCTGATTTGTGATATTTGATCATCTGCAATTGCTGCTGCACCTCTCGGGAGGTCCCTGCTCCCAGCCAAGGATGCCCCAGGGTCCCAGCATGCCACCCACCCTCCCAAAGCCCACCCTGAGCCGAGCACCTCAGGCGTCACCGAGCCGCCGAGGGACATGGACACGCTCGGTGCGACCGGGACTCCGTGTGAGTCGTCCCATGACGACGCAGTCGGGCCCTTGTCAGGGCTGCTGCCGGCTTTTCCTGCAGCCCTGCCAGCCCTGGCAGAGTTATTGCAAGACTTGCAAGGTTTGTGTTTAACATCTCACGTGACGCCAAGCTCCCAGCTCCAGGGCTCAGCTCATCTGCCCTCCCAGACCACTGTGTCGGGGCCACAGTGGCCTCAGTCCCGTGGGGGCTGAGGTTGCCCTGTCCCTCCTTGAGAGCCACCGCCACCTCCTCTGCACTGGGAAGGGGACCTAGAGATGGGATATGGGGTGGCAGGGGGTGTCGATGGAGATGGGGGTGCACCAGAGTTTAAACGGGGCTTTGGGGTGGGCAGAGCCGGTGGTTGGAAACGTCCCTGGTACCACCAGCCGTCCGTGTTGGTGGTGCAGCCTGGAACAAGCCACACGGTGAGGCAGGACGGAGGCAGGCAGATAGGGAGAGTAAGCTTTTTTAAAAAGTTGTTGGCTTAAATAACTGTGGTTTTCCTCTAAATTGTGATGAGCACAGGTCAGAAACCCTGCGAGGTAGAGCTGCCGCTTGATGGGCCTTTCCACCAGCGTTTGGTGTTTTCCATCTCGTTTCTCTCCTCTGTTTCCCTTAGCAACGGAAATAACAAACTCTACCATTAGAAGAGATTTGCAGAGTAACTTTGCCTTGATGTTCTGCATTAGTCACAGTCCTGCAGGTACAGCTGCAGGGTTTCGCTTTCCCACAGTGTCCCCTACTGCTTGCATTAAAAAATCCATTTAGGTACACAGTAAAAAAGGAGAGGAAAAAAAAAATCGTAATGGAAGTATAAAGCACAGAAAGTCACCAGAAGGGGAAATGCTTTTTATGGAGCCTCAGCAAGAATCCCTGCGAAGAGCATGAGGTGCAGGGATTCGTGGAGGGAGGTAAATGCCGACTCAAGTCCTGCCACTGGAGCTTGGACAGGGGCTCCCGAGAGCTGCTCTGCTCCCTTTCAGTGCCTGCACGGGTAAGGGTACGGCACGGGTGCAGGACGGAAAGAGGACAGGTTAGATTAAAGGAAATAAAGAAGAGAAAGGAATCGGGAGTAGAGAAGTCACTTTTCTGTTTTCTTTCTGGTAACACAAAAGGGAAAGCAGCCTGGTTTAAAACGATGGATGGATTGTAATTTCAAAATGTGATGTTAGTGTTCCTCTGTGGAGCTTGCTCCTAAAAGAAATTATTAAAATCAAGTGTTTGGGGGGTAGAACATGCAAGATCACCTCCAGTTATGGTAGATACATATAAACTCGAAGAAGAGATTTATGATCCACAGTGGAGGAGGAGCATCAAAAGTCTTTAATGCTAATAATGCTATACGGACGTGCCCAGCAGTGCCTAACTTCTTTATTTCCTATTCCTTCCCCAAGACCTATGAGCAGAATGAATGGATAATCCATTTGGCGGGGAAGCTGCTGGCCCAGGAAGAGGAGACCTTGTCCTTGATGGCAACGAACCCATTTGCAGGCAGAGCACCCCCACGGTAAGCTTCGAGTTTTCCTGAGGGAGCTGGAAGTGCCTGGGCTCCGCGTTGTTCCTGTCTTGGATGTACACATGTGGTTTCTGTTGGTGTGTTGGGGTTTGTGCTTGATGGTCCCCGGGTGGCCTTTAAATAGGGTGGGTTTAATATGAGTCAGCACCTTAATGCCTTCCTGGTGGGGACACAAGGACCCTTGGTTGAGCCCATTCCCAGGGAGGTCTGTGAAGGGCTCAGCGTTGCTTCTCTTGGACAGAAATCATGACTGATGGAAATGGTTTCCTGCCCATCAGCTTTATATTTTTTGCCATCACTTGGCGAGCTCAGATCATGACTACTGTTTCTACCAGCCAACTGAGGTATTTCAAAGACAAAACAGCCCTGCAGAAATAATTGGTTTTGTGGACACTTGTCTTGGAAGTGTTTGCGTTTTCAGTGAAGAGACAAAGCAAATATCAGCAAGTGAAAGGCACAGATGAAAGCCCCAAGGTTTTTTACAAAAGGAAATTTTTCACAAAAGTGTCTATCTTGTTGATGAAGTTATTTTTAGCTGAGAAAACATTTTAAGGGAATTTTGGATCAAGTCAAGTAATATTAAGCTCTTGCTAATATTTTCCATTTGAGGCTCTTAGACTGCACTGCAAACAAGGATGAAGGTTCACAGCACCCTGTGAAATGAACTTCCTCTTGAACCCTGCTGATGTTTTTCAGCTTTAGTGCAGTGCATCCCCCCAGACCTTCTGAGGAGAGACTCCTTTTCCAGCTATGACACTAAGAACTTCCACATTTTACCAAAGCTCTTCCTCCAAAATGGTCCACACATCCGAAGAGGTATAAATGTATAAACCCAAAATGGTTTATGCTCTGGGCAGAATGTTTGTCTGTATATAGTCTGCAGAAAACCAGAGCAGAAGCACAGCTTGGAATGCAACCGCTGAGTTCCCCACCATCATATTTTAATATTTTTAATAACCACATTTCTGGCATTCCCCAGGCATCCCGCCCTGTCTCATAGTGCACAAGCACCTTATCAGAGCATCAGTACAGGCTGATGGGGCATAATCCCTTCAAGTAAGTTTTAAACTGACAGAGGGGAGATTTAGATGAGATCTAAGGAAGAAATACTTCCCTGTGAGGGGGGTGAGGCCCTGGCACAGGTTGCCCAGAGAAGCTGTGGCTGCCCCCTCCCTGGAAGGGTTCAAGGCCAGGTTGGACGGGGCTTTGGGCAACCTGGGCTAGTGGAAGGTGGCCCTGCCCGGGGCAGAGGGGTGGGACTGGATGATTTTTAAGGTCCCTTCCAACCCAAACCATCCTGTGATTCTAAGCACGGGAGCCAAGACCACTGTAAGAACCATTATTTGGAGTTTTTGCACATATTCTCATTTGAGAACCGGTTGTCTCGTGGGCGCAGCATCACAGAGCGAGCCAGCGGATGCTCCGGGGGCACGGGGCAGGATCCTGCCCATAGCCCAGAGACCCCCAGCTGCACCAGAGCGCCTGCAAACGGTGGTTGTAGCTGAGGGCGTGCTGTAGGATGGTGTCGCAGTCTGTTGGGTTACACAACCAGCAGATCTGTTACACACAAATAATGACGCCTTGGCTCCGGCCCAGGAGGGCTCTGGGGAACCTCTATTAATTATTGCTACAAAAGGCGTGCTGGGCTAGAGCAGCACAGCCCTTGCCACAGACAGATACAGCTTTAATAATGTTGACGGAGGGATTTTAGCTCTGATTAGCTGCGCTGGGGTTGGCTTTCCATGCAGGAGCAGCGCGCTGATGCTGCGCAATCAGCTGGTCTCACTCCGTGGTGGTGGGAGGAGCACAGGAAACCTCTTTGCTTTGGTTGTTTTCCCATTTTGGCCATGTTTTCTCTTTGTTTTTATGGACCTTCGTTGGACTGTACATGCATTTACCATGCAAAGTTTGGGGTCTGCAGCTTGTGACAGTGAGCGGGACCTCCCCGCTGCTCCCTCCCGTCTCCTTCTCAGGGTGGGGGCTCAGCCCCCATGGAGGTGGCACCTTTCTGCTGACCAGGGAAGGGGCACGGTGCAACCCCAGTGCCCATGGTGGGTGCCTCATTAGGGTGCAAACGAACGCTGGAACTCACAGCAGGCAGAAATTAAGTCCAGTGAGAGGGGTCACCCATGGGGATCTGGCAGGAGCTTGTCAGGGAGACTGGTGTTGGGGCATCATTTACAAGGCTGAGCTGGGAGAGCGACCACAGAACCTGCATTGCATTGGCTCCGTCTCGGGGGGTGGTTTTATCAACTGAGTCTCACCAAACTTTGCTTGAGTCCCCCAAGCCTCAGTGCTGTAAATTCACCAAGCGGCATTCATTGCGGAGTGCTCCTTTGCGTTGCTATTCTTTTTATTTAAAAAAAAAAAGAAACAAGAAAGTCAGACCTGAGTGCTGGCTGACCCCGGGGGTTTAGCAGAACCTGGGACCTTTAGACACTGAGTCACCAGTTTGAATTAGGTGTCCCCTGGTGCCAGCAGCCAGAAGCTGCGACCATCTGGTGGCTGCTGGCAATAAACGGCTCTCGCAGTTCACGGAGCGGCAGAAGCATTTGATAATCCCAGAGCTGTTTATTACCACGTGTCCCCCAGTGCCATAAACGTTGCTGCTGGTACTCACCACAACTGAGGCTGAAAACAAGACATCAGAACAGATTAAAAATCAAGAAAATATATATCATGTCTTGCCTTCCAAGACATTGCCATAGACTGCCTGCATCTTTTTGTGCTTTCTAGCATCAGTGGTGTTAAATTAAAATAAAGTAGTTGAACACAGGAGCTCATTTTAAAATGAAACTAATGAAGTGGGATGTGGCTAGGATAACACTACATTGCTCCAGGTGGTGATTAGATTTTTTTATTGTATTCTATAACAGGTGAGGAAGGGAAACGTTCAGGAATTTAAAGCGAAACCAAAAGCAAATCTTTATCTTTGTTAGTTTTTATAGGATAACGATTGCCCAGCGTACAGAGGAATACAAGCAGGTCCAATAAGTAATTACACAGCAGCGTGGATGCTGTGCTGAACACACGGTGCTATAGATCTTGTTGAACAGGGTCTTGATTCATGCATTGCCGTGGTTTGACCAAAGCACAGACTCTGTTTTCACTCTTTAGCAGCTAGTTTATAGTAGGAAAAGATCAGGATCCAGCGCTGGTTTTATGTGTCAGCTGCCTTTGCTCTGGCATTAGCTTTGCTTTAAAAGTTTTTCATGGGTCTAGTGTATTTTTGGGTGGCGTAAAATAAAAATAACAATTTACAAATGCTCGGTTTGGCTCAGACCAAAATCCAACACCCCATTTCACTTTGGATCCCAGGTTCTGGGTCACATTTCGGTTTTTAGCGAGCCAAATCCAAACACTTGGGACATTGGCATCATCTGCATTTTCACCCAGGTGTGAAGGTGTGGGACAGGGCACGGGTGGGTGCTCACTCCTGCCCACACTGGGGTCGGGTCAGATCCTGCGCTGGGCTCTCACGTCAGTCACCAATTCCTGTTGCTATTTACATTTCTTTGGTTATTCCTTGTTTGCTGTTTAGCGCTTGGCCTGCATAAGAAAACTGAAGTGACCGCCTTTTTTTTTGTCTTTTGTGCCCCGTCCCAGTTCTGCTGGGTTCACACTCGTGGTGCTTGCAGCTGGTGTGGACACAGAGCTCCATGAGCTGCTTTTCACCCAGCATTACTCCTTCTCAAGCAGGCTCGCCAGCTCAGGTTTAGAGTTTTTTCCTTTAAATTTCAAAATTGCCATTTCTTTGTTTAATTTCAAACATCCTCTTGTTGCACTCTGAAGCTCCCAGCAGGGCTGCTGAGCTCTCTGCACCCACGGCACAGCCCCATTCCCACTGTGGCCAGAATCTGTGCCCTCCGATCTGGGTGCAAGAAGTGTAAGAAGAGGCAGTTGGCAGGATACCTGCTTTTTTAATCTAGACCCCTTATTAACTGAGCACTGGATGCGGGCATCCTCACCGCTGACAGCCAACAGATTGCCTTTTTGTTATAATTGCATTTTAGTTGTGAACAACAGCCTTAAATTTAAGCCTCAGTGGTAACACCTGGAAAGAAAAGATAATTCTGGGTGGCTGTAGCTGTGGTAGTTTTCTGCACCCTCACCCGTGGGCCGGAGCCCGGCTGTGCCTGCTGCAAACCTCAAAGATGCCTTCACTCCCACCTTCCAGCTCGGGATTGTGCCCACCACAGCTCGGGTCCCTTTGGTAGCTGGGTGGAAAAAAAGCTAATTTTCCTACCATATTTTCCCCACCACCACCACCCTGCTCCACTCTAAAGGGAATTTTGAGACTTAATTATTTTCATTCCCTGCTAGACTAAATAATTAGGGGAAGGGACTGTTTTCCATAAGAACATTACACTCCATACTCCACGGAGTTTATTCTGTTAATGGAAACTCTACACCTTAAATAGCCAAGGGACTTTCAGAATGAGTTAATGCCTTCGAAATGAAATTTCTGAGACCAAAGTTTGTAGGTTTCTTTACAACTCTAGAAATTATAGTATTTTTTCAAGTGTGATAAACTTAAAATGAGAAACAGGTGACTGATTAAAAATGAGGGTATTGTTGAGCACCCAGCCTAGCTGAGTGTGAAGCTTTACTTCAAGCACAGTGATGTTTGTGGAATGTAGATTTACAAAATATTATTGTGCAGCGGATACTTTATAAAACACCAGCCGTCATAAATCTGAACGGTAGGGCTTTGGCTGAGAAATTAATAAGTGTTTAACACACCATCATGGAAACAGACTGCAACAATAAAAGAAAACAAAATTCAGATTTTGCCTACAGAAGGAGGAAAAAAAAAAAAAAAATCCGTTTTTTATTTTTGACCTGAAGTGTTCGGTGTCTCTGATATTAAATCATGTTCACTTAAGGACTTTTATTCCAATTATAGTGCACTTTGTTGAAAAAGCCCCAACACGTATCTGAAGACCTGGATTTGTAGTGGCGGTGTTATTTCTGGAGGCAGCGCTTCCCGTTTGATGCCACCTGCCTGCAGGAATGCAAGAAGAATACAGTGTTTGGTTTTGGGTTTTTTTTTATTTGATTGCCTGTTTATTTCCCATTTATGTCACAGATACTGGGCTTTGCACCCAGAGTCACGTTGGATTGGATTTTCAGGCTAAGTCACCAGGGACCCTGGCAGAAGGTGTAGGTGCTTTCCCATGGGGGCTGCTCCCCTGGATACCCCCAGGGGGGGTAACAGTAATTCTGTAGCTACTGGGAGTGTTGCTGAGAGCAGGCAGGGAGTATGGGGCTATTGGAAAATATGGGTGTTGTTGGGATGCAGGTGAAAATGGCATTTCTGTTGTGCAAGGTCTTCCAAAATGGCGTTAGAGAAGGCAAGAGCGGTGTTCATGGGCATGGGCTGCTCTGTGGGGACATGAGTCCTTCAAGGTTTAAACTGGGTTTTGCTGAACCTCAAGTGCTTCCTCTCACCTTGAGGCATCTCCCTGCCGGGACGAGTTCCCCTCCAAATACCCATGTGGTCCACGTGACGTGACAGTGTAAGGGAGCAGTGTAAATCCGCAGAGTCCCCAATGCCTCTCCCACCAGTGCTGGTGTCTTCTGCACAGAGAAGTAAACTATTTTGGAAATATAGAAGAAACTGTATGGTTTTCCCACTGTAAAGTGGCTTTGCCAGCAATGAAACTGCCCTGGGAAGTGACAGGATCCTCAGAGGTGAAAAAGTATAAACATGTTCTTTTGGCTTTCTCGCTAGGATTCACCATGTGAAAAGTTTTATTGCAGTTCATTTCTTCTTTGCTTATGTACTATAATTTAAAAGAAAATATTTAATTTATCATCAACATTATATTATCTGATATTATCAGAATGATTCAACTGTCCTGAATGAAAGTTTAAGGGATTTCATTTTGCTAAAATCAACATCAGTATGCCAGCGTGGTCAGGGAAGGGCAGAGCTCATCTCAAAGCATCAGGATTTCCCCCAGGGTGAAAAACCGTGTTTCCAGCCACTCCTCAGAGCGGTGGCAGATGCAGCCGTGGGGCAGCTTCAGCGTGGCTGGGACTGCGCCGTGTCCCGTGGCCGTGGAAGCCGCTCCCCCGGCAAGGGCAGCTCCTGCCTCGGCTCCAGCGGGAGCATGGGCCACATCCCCATCTCACCAGCGAAACTCTGAACCCAAACCCACACGCTGGGTCTATCCATGCCAAAAGTCATCCCAGCCAGTGCTTTGAGCCCTGGGGAGAGCCAAGTTTCCTTCCCGGAGGTTTGCTCTGCCCCCACTATAGACACAGCCTCTGAGCTTCCCTTTCTAACCTGTCCATGAGGGGAAAAAACCCACTTTGCCATCCCCTGAGTTTTGAGGCTAAACTTCCTGCTGGGATGCTCTGGCTCTGCAGGGCCAGACCTTGCAGGAGCCTTGGAGAAAGAGAAGTCAGCGGCGTTGAAAAACAATCCATAAAACTGCCCTTATTCTACAAACTTGGGCCAAGATGAATTTATGATCCCTCCGGCTAACGGGGCTAGAATAAGCAAGAAAGCCGATGATGGAGGCTCTGTTACTGTAATGAATTTGTACTTTCCACTGCCACTTGCTCCCTGATTTACAGTGGAGTGGGGAACCTTGAGATAAAAAACTACAAAAAAAAAAAAAAAAATCGAAAAGACGCCCCATGTTTTGGTTTCTTTCTTCCCTCTCCCACCCCGCCTTGCCCTGTCAGGCCATTAATTCTAACAGAAACCACCGGCTCTGGTTTTTTCCCTCGAACCCCTCAGCTGTTGCAGGGAGACAGCTGCACCCTCTGGAACTAATTACAGCTGTCTGGGAGATTTAGCCTTCCATCCCAACAACTCCAATATTGCTGCTAATTTTTAACACGTACAGTTGGAAGATGTCATAATAGGCTGATATATGATCGAACCTTAAAAGTGCTACAGCGCAGCTGCTACCGGGCATCTGGCGGGATGAATATATTGATTTAAAAAATAATGCTTATTATTTTTAGCCTTTCTGCCTTCCCTGAGGCTGTAGCCTTGCCCAACCCAGGTGGTGATGGAGGGCGGGTGCTTGCCCAGAAGGGTGGTGGCAGGTCCCGGCGTCCCGTGCAGGGCAGTGGGTCCTGGGTGGCTCAGTGGTCCTCCCCATTCCAGCCACCCACATTGGGACCAGTGCTCTGCCAGCTCCTCCTGGGCACCACCACTGCGCTTGGAAGATGCTGCTAAAGGGGCTCTTCTGTCCCTTGTCCCCATTGCTGTCTTAGCAAAGAGGCTTTTCCATCTGGAGAAGAAATGTCTGACTTGTTTTATCTGACCGTACCTTCTTTCTGGCTTCTCAAATTATTATTTTGCCCTCGTGCATCTCCTAAGGGACTGAACCCAGGCTTAGCTGGTTCAGCCTAATGCTCCTCCTGAGCCATTTCACCGCTGGGCTGTGGTGCCTGGTGCTTCCCAGGGAGCCAGGAGGAGCTGCCAGCTTGTGTTCACTCAGTAAATCCCGAGAAACTGTTTGCAGCCAGGGTTGTCCTTCCTGACCCTTCTGTCTCCTCAGAAGCGTGAGTCTTGCTCATCCCTCTCTAAGTGAGTGACCACCCGTGACGTTAGTCTCCTTTTAATGTAGACAAAGTCAGGCAGCTTCCCTGTGACCTTCTTGAAGATGTTCCCATTTCTCCAGAGCAGCAAGTGAGGTTCACGCATGCCGGCAGTTTCCTGCATCAGAAGGAGCTCAGAGACCTGCGGGTCCCTTCCACCAGCCTGAAAATCTTTGTCTGAGCCCCAAAGTTGCAGAACTCACAAGCAATTGCTGATAAGGCGATCTATAGCTTGTAGCAGTTTCTTAATCTGGAGGCAACCACGCGTGCATGCCTCTTGCCTGAGTTACAAGCTGTCCAGGGCTCCAAGTGATGCTTGTAAAGTCTGTGAGCCCTGAAATGATGGACTCTGGGGCATTAATGCTTTGGCCCCACTAGTGCAGGAGCGTGTTTGCTCCCTAAATCCCGCGAGGAGGGAGCGGGTCCAGTGAGGCAGTGCTGGAGGAGTTTGCAAATCCTGTAACTTCAGGACTGAGGCACCCAGGTAGATTATAAATACTGGGGTAGCTTGTAAACTCTATGAGCCCTGAAATGAGGGGCTCTGGTGAGTATTAAACTCTGCAGCTTTTACATCCATGAGCCTTGCAAGGAAGGATTCCCACGGGTTCCAGGTTTTCTGCATTTCTCCCACAGCCCCTAACCTGGGGAATGACGGAGAGGATGGATAGAGCAGGGTCTGGATGCTGCTGTTGTATTTTGATGCTCAGAGATATTGTGATGCTCAGAGGTATTCCCACTGCAGTTTCTGCATCCTGCAGCACACGCTGGCTGCTGCAGCCATATAAAGGCTCTTTGGTATCTCCCTTCAAGTCTTGAATCCTAGAGAAGCACTGATGGTGAGGGATAGCAAAGAGCCATGCGCTGTGGTGTGCTGGAGCTTTATAGCTCATCGCTGGGTGAGCGGTTCAGCTCCTGGGAGAGCTCAGCTCTACGGGGTTTACAAACTCCACAGCCCATGGAGCTGTGCAGGTTCCTCCTCCATGGATCCTGTCATCCTGACGTGGACCGTGACCATCCCAGCTCATGGCTTGGGTGGAGCGGGCTGGATGAAGCGGAGTGACCATGCCTGGGACAAGAGGGTGGCTGAATTTGGAAGTCAGAGGGTTTGGGGGGACTCTTCCGATTGATTTAGGCTCTGAACAGAAGATCCTGGAACACAGTCAGATAGAAAGGCAAACTTTATGCCACAAAAATGCATCTTCAGTTGCATGTGGTCGCTCTAACACTCACACGGTTCTAGTTTTACATGTCGATCCCTTTGATAGCAAACATTTTAATAGACAGAGAACATATGGGAAAAATCCTACCAAATCAGATGATAGATATTATTTAATCTGGGCAGGCAAGCCTATTCAAAAGGGACAAGGACATTTTCATTCCAGAGGGGTTATAGGACAGTCCTTAAGGGTGGGGCGAAGGTGCTTCTGTGTCTGAGCAGAGACCTGGCATCTCCCTGAGTCTCCTCGCCCTGCCCCAGGAGCTCAGATTAGTCAACTGCTCTCTGCTCTCTGCATCCCCATCTAGAAAATGGGAACTCTGCCAAATGAGGTTTGCAGATAGCTCCTTCCACACGGGGTCCCCCGTTATACCCTTAGTGGGGGTGTGTGTCGACGTGTCCAGCTTGATAGATGCTCTGCAGTCACTTAGCGAAGAAAAAACTCCAAAAGCAGAGGGAGGCTTTGAGCAGGAGAGGGACTGACATAAAATGAGCCACTGAAGCTTTTTGGGGAGGTGAGTATGTTTTTTTGAATTCAAGAAAGCAATCAAGCAGCACGGCTTGGAAATCTCTAACCATCCTGGACACGAGCCTGCAGGCTACCTGGACCCACGGGAACGTTGCTGTGCAGTAATGCTCTAATTATTAACAGGAAATTTTGTGCTCCTGCGAAGTAAACACTGTGGGAGTAACACTTCAGCCTCCATTTGACTTTTACCAGTCTCAGAAAAGAGGGGGAGGAGAGGGTGTAGAAATGGCCCTGGTTGTAATGAAGCCAGCAGCTGCGGGGCAGCATTTATGGTGATGAGATGCAGGTTTGTGCACCCCGAGCCCCCAGCCAGGGCCATGGCATCGCCCCCTCCTTTTCCCATTTCCCTTCCTGTATTTGCAGGCTGGTGTCCTGCCTCCCTGCAGCCCCCCGTCAGAGGGCAGCGAGACGGGGTGTCAGGGCAGCCCAGGAGGCTCTGCCACGGGGTGCTGGGGCATCAGGGGACGCCTCCATCCCCCTGCTTCCCTTGGCACCCAGCCCTTACCAGTAGTTAAATCAGAGCTGTCCTAGTGCAGCTCCAAATGCTTTAGTCTGGTCTTCCTTGGATCCCCTCTTCATCCTCAGCAGAGGAGGAAACATGGAGATATTTGTCCTGTTTTTATTCCAGCCAGGAGCCATTCCAAAAACGTGATACCACAGTTACTGCAAGTCAGCAGCAAGTGATGGGCGTGATGAGTATTAACGTGTTTTGTTAGGAGAATCCTTTCTGTATTGCTCATCTGGGTACCCAGCAAGATTTAAATTGAGACGTCAAAGATGTGATTTCAGCAGATCTTTTAATTGGGTGCAGTTTTATCTGGTGTCTGCAATCTCCCCTGCTTCCTATCGCAATGCCAGTGTTACGAAGGTGAGCGCTAACGGCAAATATCTACAAGTCATCCCTAATTATTTTAGCAGTAGGAAGGAACTTTACGGCTGCCCGAGGTGCAGCCCCGGGAGCGAGCAGCTGCGGGAGCATGGTGCCCTGCTCAGTAGCAGGGTTTGTATTTTAGTAGTGAAGCAAAGCAGGTTTAAATGAGCATTGACATGACTTTGACATTTTTATATTGTGGGTTATTTTATGAACTTACCCAGCGAACGCGGCGATGCACTCTGCAAACAGGGACCACGACGCCGGAGGACTGGGGTGTTACTCCTTCTCTTGTCAGCATGCCCTACATCAAGTGGGACCAAACCTCCCGAACCAAGCAGCATGGTTAGCCTCCGAATGTGTTTCACGACACTGATGAATGCTTCTTTCTGCACTGTTTTAAAATCTCCTTTTCTGTCAACTCCCAGGGCAGCCAGAAAACAGATGCGCTTGTAGCCCCGCTAATAAGCTGTGGAGCAGAAGGAGCAGCCGCTGGCTGGGGAAGAGGGATGCTGGGGGAGCTGGGGTGAGAGTTGGGCTCTGTACCTAGAAATTTCCCAGGCAGAAATACTCCATAGTTGCTCTCAGAAAGGATATAAAAAAAAAAAAAAAATCCTGCTTTTATTATTCTTTCAAACTTGGTTGTAGTGAGGTGTGTGGAGTGCGTGGCAGCAGTGGGGAGCACACAGGTTGGGGGTGTTGAAGCTCCTCTGCTTCGTGCTTCATTACTGGATATTTTAGACTGGCTCTGAGGAAGGATTTCTGTGCAGAAGGGGCTGTTGGGTGTTGGAATGGGCTGCCCAGGGCAGGGGGGGAGTCCCCATCCCTGGAGGGGTTGAAGAGTCGGGTTGACCCAGCACTGAGGGATCTGGTGGAGTTGGGAACGGTCAGTGTGAGGTTCATGGTTGCACTGGAGGAGCTTCAACGTCTTTTCCAACTGAGATGATTCTTTATGAAATTGCAGCAAGGGGAGCCCAGGAGCTCCCCAGTGCCTCCCTTCCAGGGACGGATGGAGCCCCAGGAGGTGGGAGCCAGCCAGGCTGAGTGCCCACAAACACTTTTCTCCATCTGGCTACGGAAAGGCTCAAAAACTCCACTCCCAGGGAAGCATAAATAGGGTCCAACCACTTCCCACCTTGGCCTGGCAGCGGTGCCACCCCCCTGAGCAGGCTGTGCTTCATTCCTCTGCAGGTGGATCCGAGGGGAACACTTCAAGTACAAATTCAGCCTACCCGGGGGGAAGCATGCCAGTGAGGGGAGATGGTGGATTCGGAAGAGGATCGGGCCTTACTTCCCCCCTGTCAACCTCCAGGGCCTGAAGAAGTTTTATGAAGACAGGAATTGGCCGTACCCCCTGCGGGACTGATGGAGGACGGGCAAGGTCAAAAGGGACTGGCTGGGGAGGAGGGAGAGCAGTCGGCTCCCTTACAGACTGCATGTCTTGCCTCTCTCTGTATTTTTCATCCATATCCTTGTTTACACATATTTCACAGAAGGTTCCCAGCCAACCTGTTCACCTGCTGTTGTTCTCTGTTTTTTCTCATCGTTCTCTTTCTTTCTGTTCATCCTTCTGGCCACAGCATCACAGGCACAGCCTGATGATTGATTTCTTTGCCAGGCTGCTCCGTTTGGAAATCATCAGCACAAGAATTTTTGAAAAAGGTGAATAAATACCACAGTTAGTTTTGGGTGGGTGTTGGTGTTGCTTTCACCAACCCGTTGCTTTGTGTGATGGCTGCAGAGGCATGAGGGGAGACTTTGGGGCAGCCTCCTGCCTCAACCAGTGCCCCCTCAGGGCTCACAGCTTTCCTGAGGTCTGACATCAGGCAGAGCACCCAGGTCCTGCTCCGTCATCCCATCCCACCCCCATGTGTGCCACAAGCACTGAGCCTTCAAAGCTGCTTTATTCCCAGCATAGCTGTGCCCACGCTGCCCTCACTGTCGCCCTGGGAAGGGTCTGTCTGTCCCACAGTTCATCCCTGGGGCAGCACAGTGAGCCGGGGCTGGGCAGTGCCCCCAGGCTGGGAGAAACACCCTGGGACCTCATCCTGAATTTCCCTTGTCCCTCCTGTTTGCTTTGGAGTCTCCCCTCATCTCGGTCTGTGTTTAAAATCACCCCAAATTGTCCCACCACGTGGGTTTTGCTTGGTGAGCCCAAATCACAGTGATGGGAGGGAGGTGAGAGCAAGAACATGGACGGTGTCTGAAACAGCCAGCAACTGGCCGGGGTAGTTTATAATAATCGATTGCTTGTTAGCACATTCTGCTGCACACGTTTCTTCTTGCGGGGGAAAAAAAAAGATCAAAGCAACCTGTGTAATGCATAAAACCCCGTTGTATCAGGCTTGTCTGCAAAAAGCCACAGGTTTACTGAGAAACCCGAAATAGCTCCTTGCTGGAGCTGCCCTGCGGGCTCTGTGACTCAGCCCCGAGGACAAGCGCAGCCCTGTGCGGCCGCCCCGTCCCGTGGCCTGTCGCTGCCGATGCTCGCGGGCTGCCCCGGCGGCAGCGGCCGGGTTGGAAAGGTGGTCGGAGTCAACAAGTCTGCCGCCAGCCCCACCACGTTTAAACAGGTCTTGTTTTAACGGGCCCTGGCCTGGCAGCACAGAGGCGCTGGGCTGCGCCTTCCTGTTTGCTTAACCTGGGATTTTTATAACTGATGCTTTTTGTTGGTGGCCCTGGGGCTGAAATCTGCCTGTTTGGAGGGAGTTTGGTGCCGGAGGTGTCTGAGCGGCCCGCGTTCGGGAGGAGCTGAGCATCCCACGGGCACGGTCCAGCGCCAACGGCAGCACGGCCAAGCAGGAGAGGGCAGGGAGCAGCACAGAAAGGGGCTTGCCAGGCTTTTCCCCCTGGGTTTTTGCAGTGGCTTTTGCCTTGCCCGCCCTGGAGAGGAATTCCAGTGGCCAGAAAGCTTACAATAAGGCTTTCACCTTTCTAGAGTGAATTCAGCCCAAGCCACAAGCGAAGGGAAAAGCGTTGCTGCGTGCTGGGCTGTGAAGCAGCCCGTTACCTCCTTGCCAGGGGCAACCAACCCAGCGGGGACTGATGGGCACCGCGGGAGGCAGAGGTGGTGGCCACATCTTTGCTCCTGTCCCAGGGGCTCATCCAGCTGAGTCCATACCCTCCTGTGCGAGATGTGCCAAAAGCAGCTGAATGAGCTTTTGAAAGAAAAACCAGGTCCGAACTGGGAAAGGCAAGCCAGCAGGTAAAGCTGGCACCGGCGCTGACACGGGGCAGCACGGGCTGTGGATGTGGGCACAGAAATGCCATTTTACACATTTCTTCCCCCTTTTTGACTGCGTGCACTGAATGGGCACCAGTGAGAGTGTATTTCTGGAAAAGAATTAAAGCAAACAGCTCTTGAATAACCAGCGGGAGCTTCACTCCTTTTTATTTTTTCCAGAAGGGTTAAAGAGGGAAAACAGCAGCAGCCCAGCCCTGGGTGCAGTCCCCCAGTGCCTGCCCTGATGTGGCTCACCGGGGACATGCCAGCTCCCCCGGGGCCAAGGTGATGGGTGATAAATAAGGCGAGTCCTGGGTGTTGCAGCATGTATCTGCGTTTGAGTGAGAGCCTGGCGTCCCATCTGAGCTCTGCTCACCATCCCGGTGAGCCGGGGCTGCGAGAGCACAGCTCTCCCTTCCCTTCTCCAGGGTGTGCTCACACGGGGCTCCCTCTTGGTTTGCGGTTGCTTTTCCTGCCCGGCTGCTCCATCCGTGGTGGATACAGATCGGGATGGCTGGAGGGAGCAGGAGGACCCTCCAGTGGCCTCATGCCTGGGAGCTGGCGGGGTCCCAGGAGGTGCCCTCCTTCGGCAGGGATGAGCCAGTGGGCGGGGAGCAGTGGGCACCCGGGAAAGCTGTGACAGCGGCGGAGGTGCCGAGCCCATTGCCCGGAGCCGCCGCGCTTCTGCAAGACGTTAACACTCTCAGCCAAGGACTGGGAAAGTCCTCTATGTTACCCAGCCATGTTCAAACCAAGACAAATAGTTTAATTGTGGGGCTTGGAGCAACGTATAGAGCGCTCCAAATTGTAAATAACCTTTATGACTCAATTGTGTTTTCCTAAATACTTGCCATAGTTGGAAACCAACACTCCTCTGCAAACAATGGAAGAACATTTTGTTCCGATTACTGCGCAGAGGGATAAGGGTGAATGCCGCCATCCCACATCTCACTCCCATTTCGTCCTTCCTGGCTTGGCCAAGCTGCCAAGGGGCTGGGGACGATGGAGACCAGGCTGTGTCTGTCAAGATTGTGTCCGTTGCCAGCAGGGACAGGGAAGGGATCTTACCCCTGGACTCGGCACTGGTGAGGCCGCCCCTCAATGAGTGGGTTCAGTTTTGGGCCCCTCCCTCCAAAAAGGCCATTGAATGACTCGAGCGTGTCCAGAGAAGGGCAACGGAGCTGGGGCAGGGTCTGGAGCACAGGTCTGCTGGGGAGCGGCTGGGGGAACTGGGGGGGTTTAGTCTGGAGAAGAGGAGGCTGAGGGGAGACCTCCTGGCCCTCTGCAGCTCCCTGCCAGGAGGGTGCAGAGAGGGGGGATGAGTCTCTTGAACCAAGGACCCAGCGCCAGGCCCCGAGGGAATGGCCTCAAGCTGCCCAGGGCAGGGTCAGGCTGGCTCTGAGGAAGGATTTCTGTGCAGAAGGGGCTGTTGGGCGTTGGAATGGGCTGCCCAGGGCAGGGGGGAGTCCCCATCCCTGGAGGGGTTGAAGAGTCGGGTTGACCCAGCGCTGAGGGATCTGGTGGAGTTGGGAACGGTCAGGGTGAGGTTCATGGTTGGGCTGGAGGAGCTTCAAGGGCTTTTCCAACCGAGATGATTCTGGGATTCTGAGATCTGGTGGAGTTCACCTGTGGGGCTTTGTGTCTTGATGGGCACGGGAGCTAATGGCACAGCTTCTCGCTGAGCATCTCCAGCTACATGAGCTCAGGTGCTGCCTGCACCCACCTCATTGCCAGATGTTATTTGAAGCATTTTATTAATTTTTTTCATTTTCTTCTTCCATGGCTGAAATTGGACCCTGGAGTCAGATGCACAGAGCAAGGCTGGACCCTGCCCCATGGCCCCATCTTACCTCTCACATGACCTCGGGCAGGATTTTTTCAGCAGGTGAGTTGGCCAAGAGCAGCACACACCATCCGTGTGCTCTCTGGCTTGATTACAGAGCCTCCCATGAAAAGACACTTTTCACCTTCCCAACGCCCAGAACAGCCACAGTCACACAGCAGAGCCTGTGCCCAGCTGTCCCCAGCTGTCCCCAGCTGTCCCCAGCCTCCTTGGGGCTGGCCCCACTCCCAGGTCAGGGCTCACCGCAGCAAAAAGCTGATTAGGATCCCAACTCCATGGCTACACCCATCCCTGTGCTGGGGATCCCCATCTTGGGACCCTCCACACAAAGCTGGGGGCTTTCAAACGTTAAAAGCGACTCTTCCCCCCAGCCATGCTGACGAGTGCTGATGGGTGACAGACATCTCCTGGGCATCCCTCCTGGGCTGGTCACTGGCAGCAAATGGTGCTGGCCTCCTCCCTCTCCAATTTAATTAATTTCTTTAGGTTTCCAACCTCTGGGTCAGGGATAATGGAACCCAGACGGGCATTTCCATTCCTGTTTGCTGCGCATTGTGCTTGTTAAGCGTTTTTTTCTTTTCTCTTTTTCTTTAAATCAAAAATTCTTGCTCCGCTCCGGAGCACTGGCTGGAAGATAATACACATTCAAAGCAGTGAGGAAGGTGCATGCAGGGGATTAAATTAGAAACGTTTCCCTGGGACAAAATTTTTTAAAAGAAAAGAAACAATTATTTAGAGGGGGTGAGGAAATCGGAACCACATTGTCTTATCTGTTGACTAGAGGTTTTCTTGGGGAGATTTTTTTTTTCCCTGAGCTGTGCACTGGAAGTAAAACTTCATGGCATTCCCAAGTCAGCGCTCTGTAAATCCATTTGAAAGATAACTCTGCCTGAGCTCTGGTCCAGCCAAGCTCCAATTCCTCAGATTAAGGAAAAGGGGACAGGGACACCCACCAAGCACCCAGCACAGATTAGGGTCCTGACATAAACTCCACTGGCTCCCAGGCGTGGGATTTGGGTCCATCGGTCAAAACAATGATCAGATGAACCTTCCCGTGACAACTCTTTTTTTCTTGGCTGTGTTTTTCCAGCTTATGCCCTGGGCCGGAGCCTAATCTAATCCTGCTCCCTCCTACTGCTGCTTCTTGAGGTCCAACACAGTCCCAGAGCCACTGGTGCCAAGAAGGGGTGGACGTGGCCAGGCTGCTCACCCCGGGTCAGCCCTGGGAAGCTCAGGCTCCCCCCGCAGCCAGGGACATCTCAGGAGACAGTGTCAGGTCAAAAATAAGCAGTTTTATATTTATTTTCTTCTTCTATACGAAAGTTATAGACCCTTGGGGTTATGAATTCATTCTCCAAAAGCCATGCTCCCCTGTCCGTGGCTGTTGATGGCTCTGCTGTGGCACTGGGTGCTCCACGGTGCTGGGGAGCAGCCACCCTTCCTCTCCTCAAGTGCATCACCCACAAAAGCATGGGGCAGGGAGGACATAGCCAGGAGAGGTCTTCCTGTGCACACAGAAATCAATTGGCACCTTTCCTCCCCAACTCCTGGGCAGGATCCCTGCAGGGAACAGGCGATGCTGGTGGGGGAAAGGGCTGCGGGGAGCCCCATCACAGGATGCTTCTGTCTTTGCACAGAGGGTGCTGGTGTCATGCGGCCCCTCCACATGCATTCTGCACATGTTCACCAGGGACGGCCGGGGCTCAGGGCACGCCGCCTTCCTTCCCGCTGAAACCCAAGTGCGCCGCTGCATTCAATACTCGCTCGGCGATGGCCCGCTGCGGTGAGCCACGAGCCCTCCCGCTTGGAAAGGTGCTCCCGGCCCCCTGCTCGCTGGCTCAGCCCAGACCTGGGGCTGTTTGCCTCTGAAGATGGATGTGATCGGGTGACTCGTGTACCCAGAGCTTCCTCGGTGGGTTTAGGAGGGTCCCTGCTGCCACACTGGGGAGGGGAAGTGTTTTCATCCTGGAGATGAAAACCTACATTTTCCCCCAGGGAGAGTAATCGCAGGGTCAAAGATGCCGGTGTTTAACCTGCAGCTGAGGGAACTGGGGGGGTTTAATCTGGAGAAGAGGAGGCTGAGGGGAGACCTCCTGGCCCTCTGCAGCTCCCTGACAGGAGGGTGCAGAGAGGGGGGATGAGTCTCTTGAGCCAAGGACCCAGCGCCAGGCCCCGAGGGAATGGCCTCAAGCTGCCCAGGGCAGGGTCAGGCTGGCTCTGAGGAAGGATTTCTGTGCAGAAGGGGCTGTTGGGCGTTGGAATGGGCTGCCCAGGGCAGGGGGGTAGTCCCCGGGATCCCTGGAGGGGTTGAAGAGTCGGGTTGACCCAGCGCTGAGGGATCTGGTGGAGTTGGGAACGGTCAGTGTGAGGTTCATGGTTGGACTGGAGGAGCTTCAAGGGCTTTTCCAGCTGAGATGATTCTGGGATTCTGTGAAGATCAAGCTCCTGCCCCTGGCACCCCATGTCCTGCCCTGCTGACAGCTGAGTTTCCCGTCATGGGTGACCGCACAAAAGGTGTTCAATTTTCTGCACATCCAATCCCCACGTCCCAGCACACCCTGGAGTTACTGTGAGTTCCCAGGGACGGTTCCTTGGGGCAGGTTGTCCGCTTCAGCTCTGTTTTGTGTTGCCGTAGAAGTTTCCTCGTTTGGATTTTTTTTTTCCCCCCTGATGTCATTGCAGGTTTGTTTTACTTCTACAACTCTCCAACTCTCTGCCTGGTCCCCAGGGGCTCCCGCTCTGCCGCACACCCAAAGCCAGGGCTCACCCAAGGCGAGTCTGGGGGTGACCAGCACCACGGCAGGTACCGGCCCAATGATTCCATCTGGCAGGAGGTCTGGGTTGCAGGATGGGACCGACTTTTTTTCCTTTTTGCCAAGATTACAGCGTTTTGAAAGCATGAGACCCCCTAGCAAGCACAGCTGGGTTTGTATTTCCCCACGTTGGCCGCCAGCTGCGGCGGGGTCGGATCCCGCAGCCTTGGCCAAGCTCATCTGGACTGCTCTTCCCCCTAAAAAGGGAAGCCTCCCTGGGCTTTTTTTTTTTTTTTTTTTTTTTTTTTTTAATACTGCATATAAATGTCTATTCCTGTTGTTGCTGCTGGGGAACAAAGGGAATATGTACAGGCAGATGGATTTTAGCTCATCTTTTCTACACAGGGAATGGCAAAATCAATCCGTGCGTAATTTGGGAAGACCCAACAGTGTGGCTTTCGGAGCGAGCTGGAAGGAATGATGCCCATGTCAAGGGGAGGTGGTTGGGTCACTGGATCAGGCCGTCCAGGGGTCCCCAGAGGCGCTGGGTTCTTTGGTTTTATTTTTATTATCCTACCCGCCATGTGAGGCTTTGGCTCAAACTTCATTGAGTATAAAGTTGCAAGGGCTTTCAAGGTTTTATAGATGATCTACCTGTCTCCAAGCCCTCCAGGAGAGCTGTCTGGTGGTCAGATGGAAACCTGTGCTGTCTGTTAATGCGCCCCGTGCTTACTCTCCCACAGGGATTTAAGGTTCAGTTGGAAAATCTTTAATGATGGATTTATATTTGGAAGTTCTGTTTTCCCATCAGTGTTTATTGCTGCTGCAGGAATACAGAGCAGTTCCCAACTCCATCATAATCACTGGCAGGACATCTGTCCCTCACCAAACCCCCTTGAACGGACAGCCTTCCTTCAAAAAACCCCTCTAGGATTGGTGTAAAAACTCTAAGATTTGGGGAAACAAGTAATTCCTTCCATTTCGATTTTTTTGAGATACACCCAGGTCATATTTTCAAACCTTTCTGTGGGTAAAAGTGTGGATTTGATTCGTGTTTTTGGAACGTGGTCCCCACAGTGGGGTCAGCGGTGAGGAGCTGCCGGAGGACATGAGCCTGTGCCTATGCGAGGTCCTTTTGCAGGGCTCACGAGATGAGCCAGGTATTATCTGTCCTAGCAGCCACAGTGCACCAACCCAGAAATTTTCTTATTCCTAGATTGTTTATAAATCGTAATTATTTGTTTTAAAGTAGCCAACCTTCAGTCTGGGAGTTCCTGTAGAAAATACATGTATTTGTATACTTTCCCCGCTCCCAGCTGCTTTTAGAAGCTGGCTTTACTTTAACACATATTAAAGAAAAGAGCTTTTTTCCTTCCCAGTAGATTAAGTTTGGCTAAACAATTCAGTGTGAACTGCTGGGCATGAGGCAGAAACCTGTAGGCTAAATTACCCAGCTGCTATAAGTTTAGACCAGCATGGGATGAATTTCAGGATCGTATATTAGTTTTCATTTAATCTGATTATTCTGGGCTGGAGTTCCTGGAGGGTCTTCAGGTTATTGTCAGTCAAAAGAATCTTTAAAAGCTTCCATTTGCACTAAACTTTTCCCATTAGAAGTCTATTTTCATTATGGATCGATTTTTATTTTAATGAAAAAATGGTTCTCCCAACCCCCTGCTTGCTTTTTTTTTCCCAGCCAGGGTTAAAACTGAAGCCGCAGCGGGGTCTTGCCACTCAAAATACCGTTTTCCTCTTTTGCTGAGGCCGTTGGCTTGGTTGAAGAAGCTTGGGCAGACAACGAAGGGGCAGATAATGCAGAAAGGCACCTCCTCTGCTCCCAGTGATGCTTCTGGTACCCAGCTCCTCATCCTCAAACCCTTCCCTCACTGGGAAAATGCTTTAAGTGGCTCAATTCCTGGGGGAATTTCTAGCTCAAAAGTCTCAGAGACTAATGCAGGACTAATTGATCTTAAAAGCCTGTTGCTGGATGGCTCGGAGTCACGCTGTCAATTCATGGGCTGGTTTCTATCTGCCGCCGCCTCTTGGCTTCCAGTTTGGGGAGCAGCGCAGGCTGGGGGGGTGGTGGGAGCAGCCCCCCCCCAGGGCTGGGAAGGCAGCAAACCCCGTGTTTTGTGCTGCCAAGGACATCCTTGTTGGGTCTGTCTCTGGTGCGGTAGCGGCAGCTTTGTGGCACGGGGGGGGGGCTTCAGGAGCTGAGCCAAAGGCACCTCCCTGGGGCACCCATCCCACCTCGACTCCTGTGCAGGTGGGATGGCAAAGGGCCGAGAACCCACCCCAGGTAGGAAAAAAACCAACACAGACACATCCAGAAATAAACCCCAATCCCGTATTCTTTATGCAGGATTTTACATCGGATGTGCCAGCCTGAACCTTCCGGAGTCCACGTGCCATCCATGCTGCTCCCATAGGCGATCCCAGCGCTGACTCCGGGGAGGCCCAGGACCACGCAAGGCTGTGTGGGGACATCCATGGCCTGGTACCTTGTCACTGCCTAAAATCCTCAGTTTGCTCAGGTTTTGCACACATGCAGGTGGGGAGGAAGGAGTTGAGCTGTGGAGCCAAATCGTCCCTGTGCGAATTGGGCCCCAGCCATGACACCAGGCACCGTGTGTGTTCGCCCCGATGGCATCGAGGGTCTCCATCCTGCTCTGCCTCCTTCTTCCCCCAGCGAGCCAGTGGTCAGAACTAACCCCTGCCTTCGTTTTTCTGCAGTCAGTGAAATTTTTCCTTGCCCTTCACGTCACCAAAACGCCGGGTTTTCCCCCGTTTCCCCTGGCACAGGCTGGGAGTCTGCTTCCTCTGCGGTAGCAGCTCCGGATAAGATTGCACTTTGCTGAGCTTTTCCCCGTGTGTGCCTGTTGCTGGGACAATTATACTAAAATCACACCACCTGCAAGCAGTTAGTTAGAATAATAAATAAGTGATAGATTATCAAATAAAGCGTTGGCTTCAGATGAGGTCATCCTAGCACCGTGTCGTGGGTCTCAGAGGGTTTGCAGGCTGCTTTCCGGCCGCTGATGGGCTAAATAGCTCTTGTATCAGTCAATAAAAAAGTTGTAGAGATTAAAGAATCAATTAGGTACTAGCCAAAGGGGCAAAAGCATAACCCAAACATGCTGATAAAATCCGGTAGGTGATTATGGGAATGGTTCTTATTTCATTTTACTTTTGAAAGGAATAATTGCTCGTTATGGAACATGGAGCAGCGTGGACTGGATACTTTTCCAGCTTTACAGAGGAGGAAATTCTAGTGCTTGGCTGACAAAGGCAGAGGCATGCTGTGCTTTAGGGCTGAATGGGCATTTTTTGATTCTTACTTTGAGAAACTTCGTTTCATCCCTGCAGAATTGGCCAGGGGAGGTTGGTTGGTTATTTGGTGCCCAGAGCAGCCCTACCCATGCTGGTGCACGTGGTGGGGGTAAGGAGAGACGCTCTCAGGGCAGGCGAGAGGGATGGGACTGAACGTCAGCACCTGGGTGTTTTGGAGCCCCGGGGCTCTGCTGCTTATCACACAAACTTCGATTAACCAGGTAAAATCTGATCAGCTGAAAAAGCATTTAGGGCTGTATGTATTGGAGGTTTTTTCCAATATTTACCATATGGCCTTCCGTTTTCCAGGAACACACATCTGCAGAGCCAGCCCCAGCCTGGGCTGGCAGCTCGTGGTGGGGAATTGGGCTGCGCAATGTCACGTTCTGCTAATTCACACGAATGTTTATTAAGTGTTAGTCTAGTGCAAAGCCTTACCTCATTTGGGGCCAAAAATAGGGAGTACCCACCAGGGGATGGCTCCTCGGGATGGAGCGACCCGAGCATCCCACCCAGCATTGTGGTGCTGCCCATTCCCTGCCTGCACGGGCGCTCCTGGGACACGGCAGCTCCGGGAACCCCGCAAGCGAGCGGGGGAATGAGCAGCAGGACGGGTCGCTCTGGGTCTGCCTGTGTGGTTCTGCAGAATGAGGCTTTCACCAGATCACTTTCCAGGGAGGAAAATTCAAATGAATTATCATTTTTTCCCCCCCTAGTATTAAGATGAAATGTTTGGTTTTACAAGGGGGAAAAAGCATGGATTGCATCGTTTCAAGCCATTTCTGTTTGGAGCTATTTCTGAAGGGGAAGCATTGTGCTTTCAAGTGGATTTTTAATTCATTTCCACCTCACAAGAAGCATTGGCTGTTCACTGCTCCCGTCCAGAGCAAACATCCATTTTGAGATGGAGCAGCTCCCTGGGAAGGGCTACTCTGCCTGAGTGCTCGCTGCCTTTCCTGCTTAAAAGAGAGAGATTTACAAACAAAAAAATCAAAAGGTGAGCCATCCTGCAACCGCTCTGGGCCTTACTTCGGAGGGGGCACGAGCCCGTCATGCCCTGGTGACAGCAGCCACCAGTGTCCCCTTTGCTGGAGCATGCTGTGCCAGTTCGCCTGGCCAGGTCCCGCTGCCTGCACGTCTTCCAGCCAAGCTCCCAGCTGCCTGGCCCTGCATGGCCCTGCCTGGCCTGGGTGCTTATATATCCTTCACAAAGCATTATTTTTATGGTGTGCATATAAAACACACGCACAATGTACATCACAGCCGGGCTGGCAGCGAATCGCATCCCATGCCGGCCAGGCCGGGAATGAGCTGTTTATTGCTCTGTGCCCTCACTCCCCGTGTACATGCGTGGGTGGGCAAGATGTGGAATTTGTTTTTCCCTTTGTTTTTTTTTCCCCTTTTCACAGGTCATATACCACCAGGCCATGCCGTGGCTGCGGGCAGATTGCCCTGTGTGGGTTTGTTTGAGGAACCTTGGAGAGTTTATCCCAGCGTGGCTGGGGAGGTGTTTGCTCCCCACTCGAGCCGGGGGTGATGCAGGCAGGCTGGGGCAGAGATGCACCACAGCTAAAGCATCGCCTGGCCTCTGTTTTACCCCAGGCACAGAAAAAACAGAACAAAAAACAAAATCCCAGGAGCTAGCTGCCCAGCTGGTGTAAAACCTCTTGCAAAAACTAATTTTGCCCAGCTAGAGATGGACGGCTGCAGCGTCCAGAGGGGGAGAAACACTCCTGGCTGGTGCGGGACTGGCTGCTGCCGCAGCGAGGAGTTGGGTTTCAAGTGCAGGGGAAAAAAGAGCCCGATCCTCGCTCGGGGGCTATGCGCCGCTAATCCCTGTTTATTCTCCGTCTAGCCCAGCCGCCCACACTCTCTTAAGCTTTGTTCATTAACAAGGTCCAGGGTAAAAAGATACCTCTGCGGCAGCTGTCTGCTGCAACGGCGCATGGTCCCGGCGCAGCCGGAGGAGCGGTTGGTGCCGGCACGGCCGCATCCTCCTCTGGCCCTGGCGCAACACAAACTCCATCCTCCCAGAGCAGCCCCGGGGTTCAGCCCTTTCAGGGTGATTTCAGCTGAGGACACGGTGTAGCCCGGCCGCTTGTCAACTTGGATGAAGGTTTTATTTTTTGAAGAAAACAGCAGCAAGTAGGAGGGATCGGAGTTGTATCTGCGGGGTGAGCTCTGGCAGCCGACAGACGGCTCTTGCGCTGAGTGTGTTAACCCCACCAGTATGGCATGAGCAACCCCGGGTGTTGCTCCGGGGATGGTACATTTAATTGGCAAATTAATCTTTGTCTCCTGGGCCAAATTCAAGAGGCAACTGCTGCCCTGAAGTGATGGAAAGTGGAGTCTAAGTGGGAAAGTGGGATCTCCACGTGCCAGGTTATAGATGCAGTTTTGCTCCCGGTAAAGTGTTGAAAGAGCATATAAAGTAATAATTGTTCCTAGTAATTTCTCATTAATCATTAATTATGAATAATAATGCAAGTGTAGAGACGCTAAGACAGATAAATATACTTGGGAAGCAGGCAGTCAGTCTATAAGGCTGGGTAGAATTGTTCCTATCTCCTGGAATAAAGTAACTTTTATACAGGCTAAGGTTTTGCAAAACTTTAAGCAAATTCCAAGGTGACTGAAATGATATGACTTCAGGCTCTGAGATGATCTTGTCTGTCCCCAAATGGAGGGGCAATGCTGCCTGTACCTACAGTGGTTGTAGCACCCATGTACGTACAAAGGTTGTAGCGGCCACATCCAGTCCTGCCTGCGTGCAGCAGGAGCCAAGCTTTGCCTTGAGCAGGACCCAGCAGCCAAGAACTGACACTGGGAAGGTCAGAAGTTGGAGCCAAAAGACAAGGATAAGAAGTTGTGCTTCTCCCTGTCTCTGGGAAGGCCTGCAGCTCCTCTGGGAAAGACCACACCACTCAGGGAACCATTGCTCAAGACCCCTCTGCCGATCCAAGCGGCGCTCACGCAGCCAGAGACTTGCCGAAACCGGAGCCAGCCGTGGCGAGGCCAGACGTGCTGGTTGCAGGGCGAGCTGGGGGTGACTCGGTCGGCTCCTTGAGACATCCCAGCATCCCTTCCCGCTCGCTCCTTTTCTTTAATTGCATTTTCTGTCCCTTTGTGGCACGGCCACGCGCCGGCTGCAGAGCAGCGAGCAGGGAGGGTGCAGCTGTGGGCTCGGCGGCGGAGCAGCCATCTGCAGCACCCGCCCGGGAAAAAAGCCTCGCAGCTGCATGCGCCTGGTACCGGCGGTACCCGGACAAGGTCATTCATCACCAGGAGCCTGGGCAAGGAAGCTTGGCAGGAAAAAGGAGGACGGCAACCACAGGAGGCAAATTTTAAAAATAGTCAGCGACAGCGGGTCTTGTATCCGCAGCCTCGGAGCTTGTTTCCTCTTGCTGTTACAGAAGGGCAGGATGTGTCTGTTGTGTCCCATGTGGGATAGAGCAGCCCCAACACAACTCTATTGAGCTGGAATGAACCGTGTCCCGGGGCCAGCTCTGCCCTGAGTGGTGCGAGTGGGAGGTGGCAAGGGCATCCCTTCCGAAGCAGCATAGCAGGGGGGTACGAGCGTTTAAATAAGCAATGTGGCACGTTGGGTTATGTTGGGTGGTGATAGAGGGTGTCTTGTACAGTGCCCTCACGGAGGCCCTGCTTACCCTCTTTCCCCGGCCTTTAGACCCATCTGTGCTAACAGCAATGACAGGAAACAGCAAAATGTGTGAGTTGAGCCCTACGGGTACTTATGGGTGTCCAGCTCCACTGGCTCTGGTTACATGAAATGCTGCAAAGGCTCTGACCCACCTTCCCAGTTGTCTGTCCTGCAGAAGGTCCCTACCATGGGCACGGCAGCAGCATGGATGGCCTTGGAGCAAGGACACGAGGATGGGCCAAGATCCCCGGGTTGGGGAGCTCATGTTTGCCACCCTGACCTGCTCCACCACCCCAGTCCTCACTCGGCCTAGCAGAGGGAGCCAACAGACACCCAGCAGTGACGTCTGCACCAGGCTCTGGTCTCTCTTCTTGCCCCCCAGTTCACTGAAGAGGAGACTGGGTATCAGGAGCCGCATGAGGAACAGGGGGTGACCACCCCAAAACCCCACCTGCAGGTCCCTGAGCACGGAGGGCACCACCAGACCCATCGGCAGAGACGGCTTTGCTCCTGCAAGATGGGACGTGGCCACCTTCCTGGCAGAAAGAGGTGAGATCTGGGGATCGCGGCCCAGTGGGGGACAGTGGACAGGGCTGCCCACGTGACTCGGTCCAACGATCCGTATCCAAACTGTTTTTCTCTCTGTGGGATGCCCTGTCTTTCCTGTTTACTTGTTATTCTGGAAATAGAACAATAAATAATTTATCGCCAATCGGTTGGCGCGCGTCCGACCTGTCAGTTAAGTTGATTTTAACTGGCCAAGTGTCAGGGCAAAAGGCCAGGAATGCTGTGCTAGAGAACAGTCAACACCACAATTATAAGATTAACACCTTGTTTAGTGGTCAGATACTGTCAAGTGGTAAAAGATTGCTCCGGTTCGTCTCTATAGAGCATCGCTCACAAATTACCTTATTAAGCAGGATCTTGCTCGCGGTCGGCTCCCTGCACCTGTGTCCTCAGATATTTCCATTCATGGTGGAGAGGAGGCCAACACTCGGCCGGGGCTGCTGGGGGCTGCGCAGCTGCAGGAGCATTATTCCCTCTTACCATATTTGCATATCAATGAGCCCCTGATTAATATTTAAAGAGCCAGCTGTCCGAGCCACCTATGAAAGAAAAAAAGCTCTGTGAGGTTTTTATTTTTTTTTTTTTAGGGATAACACTTACTGCCCTTTATCAAGTATGCTTCATTTTTACCCCCCTATTCTTTTATTTTAAAAAAAAAAAAAGCCAGGGAAAAAATATGAAACGCTGTTAACGAGTTATCAGTGAATGAGTTGTGCTGCTCTCAATGCTTCTCAGTCCTTTTGTGCCATAGTTGCAGCTGCATCGAGCAGGTTTTGAGGGGCAGGAGCCCTGTGCCGGCGGGCGCCCATGGGAACTGTGTCTACGGGCAGCTCAGTGCAAGAGCACGAGGCCTGGGAAACGGGCAGCGTCCCTGCGGGCGGGCAGGGCAGGGCTGCCTCTCCTTTAGGGGATGTATTTCAATGCCCCCAGCTTCCCCCGGCTCGTGTCGCAGAGCCACGGCTGGTCCGATGGCCCTGTGGCCCCCGGGTGGGGAGGGGTGGACGCGGCGGCAGCGCGAGGGATGCTGGTGGTGACCCGTCAGTTTAACGAAGAGAAGCAAGGCACAAAGTGAAAGCTCGAGCAGGCTAATCAATTGAAATGCCATCAAAAAACTACGAATTGGTATTTTCTGTGCCTCCCCAGCACTCTTAATTGCCCGGCGGTTTTGTTTCCAGGCTTAAAAAGCTGTCATTTTAATAGACTATTCTTTTACCATTTTTTTTTCCTTGAGCATTTGTCAATAATCCTCCAACAGCGGCAGCTTTGTTATCCCAACTAATTGGAGTCAAGTAGGGCTGCAAGAAAAGATCGTTCACGACTGAGCCCTGGGAAAAATGCAAAAGGATTTTAATTTTCAATAAAATATGCAGATAAGTAGAAATTAACAGTGGGGAACGGGGTCTGGAGCCTGCATGAATAATGGTGCTGCTCAGACGATGGCAGCTCGAGTGATTTAATGAGGACTCGAGCGGGTAGTTGACGATGCCGGTGGCTCTGTGGGGCTGGGGGTGGGGGGGTCCATGGACCTGCCCCCCACACCTGCACGGCTGCCCACAGCAGATCAATGGCTCGGGGTGCTTTTGAGTAATTTAATCGACGTTTCTTGGGTGCAGGGGGTGAATGAGCCGTTTATCTGAGCGGCCGTGCCTAGCTGCAGCTAGCGGGGAACTATTTCAGGTCACACTTTGTTATTTTCATATACAAATGAAGGAAATTTGGGCATCCCTGTGAGGTGGGGATGGGATGACTGCGGGTTGCTGCACTTCTCGTGAGACCAAACACAGACACGGACCTTCTCTGCCAGTCCCAGCCTGAGCCCAGCGGTGGCCACCGGCCAGGAGTTTGGCCAGGATGTCCTGGGCAAGTGTTGCTGTCACACTCCCCTGCCCATTGCTGCGTTTTGACCCAGCTGGCAGCAGGTGGCCTCTTCTGCTGGTGCAGCCTCCAGAGAGGAACCAAACAGTTGGAAGCAGAAATAAAAATCCCTCCAGGTTCACTGGACGCACAGAGGCTTGGCTGGATTTGCCCAAACAAACGGGGCAAACAACCCCAGTGCTGCCTGCAGGGTCTCGCTGCCAGCTCCATGGCCACCAGATCGATCCTGTCTTTCCCAAGCATGTTTTTAGGAGGATTTTTGCACAACTGATGTCTCCCAGCCGTGCTCCATCCCACGGTGATGTGCTGTCCTGCCGGGCACAGCAGGGAGGGAGCCGAACGCAGCCGCTGAGGAGGTGCGGGCAGTTTCCTGAGTGCAGGATGGAGCTGGCTGAAGCGTGGGGGACCCGCTGGCCCCCACACCAGCCCCCCTCCAGAATTAACAGTCCCGTGGGGAGGGGGACAGCTGAGCTGTCACCTGTTGGAGCTCAGACACCGCAGCTGCGTCCGGCACCACCCGGCTCCTTTGAACCCGCCGGATTAGGCAGAGGAAAGTGCCACGCATGCACTTGTGCTCCGCATGCCAATGCCTTCCTCCTCCTCCTCCTCCTCCTCCTCCTCCCAGTGCTCTTACAAGCCACGCAGCCACAGCCTCCCCAACCCAACATCTTGTCCATTTGGCATCTTCCGCGCCAGCTCCTCGCTGGTTTGGGGACAGTCAGGACCTTTTGGGTGCTGGGGATTGGAGCCCCGTGAGCTGGCGGCTGCCCCCCGCAGAGCCCTGGGTAGGAGCAGCAGGGATCTGCTCTCAACTGGAGCAGGCGCAGTGGTGATGGAGGTGGGAGGGCCTCTGGGTGAGGGTCAAAGCACCTTCAGCATTTGGGACACTAAGTTCAGATCTGCTGAGCTTTATCCTTTGTATCCAAAACAGATAAAACCATAGAAAATCCAGGGAGGGGGGGAAAAAAACCCATCATTTTTTTAACTTTGGGAGAGCCACAATCTGCATGTGGACACTGCACATTTTTTTTCCACTCCATCTTTTCCCATCATGTTCCCAACTTCCTACCGTAGCCCTCTCAGGGGCTGGGGTGATGGGTGACAGCCCTGGTTCCACAGATGTCCCCTCTGTGGTATGGCCAGGGTGGGCTCCTCTCGCCTCGTGGAGCTGCTGCATCTCCAGTTGGGATGCGCTGGGTCCCCCAGTTTGGGTCAGCTTCCCCCAGTTTGGGTACATGCTGCCCTGTGCTGCTCTCCCTTTTGTGGGGATGGTGGAGCATGGGGCGGCTCATGGGGGGCGGCTGTGACACACCTGGGTGGCTCTGTCAGCCACCACGGCACGTGTTGTCGTGATGTTCCCAGCTCAGCAGAGGACAGAGGGGGACATTGGGTGTCTGAATTCTCCACTCGCCCCAAAAACCACCCCCATCCCTTCCCATCCCTCCCTTACACGCCTGCATGACGCCTCTCTCCTCACACTTCTATTTGCTCTTATTTTCCTCAATCTGAAATTCAAACCCATGGAGACACCAAACCCGTTCCGCAGTTTGTCAGCAGCAGCCAAGCTGTCACTGTGCCCTCACCGAGCTCAGCGTGAGGGACCAGGACTGGGACCAAGGCTTGGCCTCGGTCCCCAGGAGTCTGTTTCTTGAAGTGCAGGATTTGGCCTCTGTTTTTAAAAGCAGAGAGAGAGTGGTTTGGGTCTATAGGGTTTTTTTGTTTAAAAAAAAAAGCTTTCTTCCCAGTACTGTACTTTTTAAATTACCCAGTTTTGCTATCTGTTCCCCACGCTCATGCTTTTGGTCTATTTAAGAGCAAGAGTGTAACATTAAGGTGATTTATAGCAATCTCTGGAGTGGAAGGGCAGAGACTTGGTATTTTTTTCCTTTTCCTCAGGTGAAAGAAAACCTCGAATGTTAACTCACGAGACATTACAACGACTGCTCCGTCAATCCCTGATTTACGACCTCAAATTTATGAGTTAAAAATTATTATTCCACTCGCATATATTTTTTCCCTTGGCCGTTTTAGTGCTTGTGAAAGGTGAGGGGTTTGACAGCTCCTGGAAACAAAAGCCTTTAATATCTCCCTGAGCAAGGCTCTCCCAGGCAAGAAGAGAGATGCCAGGAGGGCTTTTCCTCCCTGCTGCAGATATTAGTCACTCCAGGCCGGTCTTAACCAAACAGAGCGGATAGTTTGCTTGAGATAAGCCAGGACTAATTAGCAAAGTCCGTTCTTGGTGCCTGGGGAATCCTCTGGGATTATCCTCAGTGGCCAGATCAGCGCTGGACTGGAGGGTGAGGCTGGGTGTGGAGGACATCCACCACATCCCCCTCCCCCTCCCAACATTTTCAGACCCCTCCCAAATTTTTTTGGACACCTCCAGACTTGTTGGCAAGGACACAAGGGGGCTTGGGCTCTGTGCCGCGTGGCGGTGGCAGGTCGCCCTCCTCTGAGGTTGCTCTGGGATTATTTTTAATCACTTTGGTGAAGTACCTCCCCTCTCCGCCATCCCCCAAGTGACACCAACATTTTGGGCCTAAACTAAACTGGCAGCAGTCTTTAAAATATAACACGCGTGAAATACCAGGGAGCAAAAAATATCCTCTTTAAAGCATATGTTGTGCAGTGGCTTAGAGAGCCGGGGGATTAAAACCTTAGTGGAGCTTGGGAAATAATGCCAGAGCCCCTGCTGCACTTCATTAAAGTACATTTTTGACGCAGCTTGCCTTATTCAATAACAATTTAGTTGACCAAAAACTAAATCGAAAGGGACAGGCAACTGTGTAGCATTTTGTTGCATTTTCATTTTCAGCATTTTTTCATGTCAATTTGCCATCTGCTGCCCCAGCGGCTGGAAGGCAGCTATGGGCCAGGGGCAAGGCTGAGCCTATCTCGAAGTAATGGAGGGGGGTGTGTGTGTGTGTCCCAAAATCAAAAAGCAGCTGGAGTTGGGGTTGAGCTGGTGCTCCTGCGGGGTTGGCTGGGCTGGATGCTGAGGCTCAGCACCGTGTTCACCTCGCCACCAGCTTCTCTGCTCAACCCACAGCCACAAGCCCCACTCGTGAATCCTAAAAGCTTTGGCCACACTGGGATGGAGTGAACATCTTGGGTTTCTCCTCCAGCTTAACCCTGATGTCCACAGTCATGGCAAAGCCCAAATGACTTCAAAGCCATCGGTGGCAGGCATGGAGGTCCACGGGGTGAATGAGGCTTTGCCACCATGGCCAGTTGCAGTGGGGATGCAGGTTGGCTTCTGGTTCTACTGGACACAAAAATGGAATGTGCTTTTTTAGGTGGTTTGAATGGCAAAGCAGAAAGGAAGAGTTTCACTGACTATGAGTGCTTCCTGGGGAAATCCCCGTTTTGAGGAAAAAGTTTTTTTTCTGTTGGAAAACATGCTTGGAGGAAGAAGGAGCAAGGATGCCTTGGTCTGCGCCGTACCCACAGGAGGGGCTGCAGATGGTTCTGGCATAAATCTGTCACTAAGGACACTTTGTGGTGCAGGGGGACGGAATCCCACAGCCCGGGGACAGCGTTACTTACCCAGGGAAGCTCTAGCAGCTCTGAGTATATTTGTGTTCGATATTTTCAAAACCCCTGAAGGCAGTACTCCACATTATGGAAAGTTCATTGAAAGAAAGGAACCAATTTCAGCCTGAAAGGGCACGAAACGGCCCCTCGGATGGTATCTAATTGTTTTCATCTCCTTCCTCCACCCGCTCCTAAAGTCGGGCGGATTTTTCTTCCCACAAATTGGCTCAAAAAGAAAAAAAATTGATCCCAGGTTGACATTTTTGTATTTCAAGTACTTGGGGGCGTGTTTCTCTTTAGCACAGAGGGAACATTGCAGCCGGGCAGCTGAAGGCCTGGCTCTATTTAATATTCCCCCTCCAACTCAAGTGGCTTAAAGACAACCCGACCGGGGCAGGAGGCACTGCAGGGGGGGGGGACGGGACGGGGGACGACGGACGGCGGGGGGGGAACACAGGCTGTGGGTGCAGATTCCCAGCACTTCTCCTTTGCCTGAATCCGTATGGGGCTGACCTGCCTTTGGTGTGTGTTTTGGGGTGCAGAGCACCTGCTGTGCCCTAGTCTGGCTGCCCATGGGTAGAGCAGGTGTCCCACGCTGTGCCACCCACTTTCGTCAAGGTGGGCACAAGGAGTTCAAGGGAGAGCAAACGCCGAGGGCTGTGAAACACACAGAGGTGTTCTCCAGCTTAAGGTGTCCCTCACCATGTCTGTATGCATCCATTGAAGACCAGACACTGGGCCAGGGGGATGCCTGGGATTCATCCAAGTCACAGAATCCCAGAACCATCTCAGTTGGAAAAGCCCTTGAAGCTCCTCCAGTCCAACCATGAACCTCACCCTGACCGTTCCCAACTCCACCAGATCCCTCAGCGCTGGGTCAACCCGACTCTTCAACCCCTCCAGGGATGGGGACTCCCCCCCTGCCCTGGGCAGCCCATTCCAACACCCAACAGCCCCTTCTGCACAGAAATCCTTCCTCAGAGCCAGCCTGACCCTGCCCTGGGCAGCTTGAGGCCATTCCCTCGGGGCCTGGCGCTCATTCCTTGGTTCAAGAGACTCATCCCCCCTCTCTGCACCCTCCTGTCAGGGAGCTGCAGAGGGCCAGGAGGTCTCCCCTCAGCCTCCTCTTCTCCAGACTAAACCCCCCCAGTTCCCCCAGCCGCTCCCCAGCTCACAGTCTCCTCCATTTCCACACCCCACATATCATGGACCTCTCTTGGCCACAGCCCTCCTTGTGCCAGGTGAGCTGGCGAGCAGAACAGTTTCGGGTCACACGCAGACGTGAGC
Source organism: Athene noctua (assembly GCF_965140245.1). Lineage (NCBI taxonomy): Eukaryota > Metazoa > Chordata > Aves > Strigiformes > Strigidae > Athene > Athene noctua. The sequence goes on along the minus strand of NC_134051.1, from coordinate 4,883,765 downwards.
TCGGCTCCTGAGGTCAGGCGAGAGCAGGAGGGGTCCCAGGGGAGCCCAGCAGCCAGGTCCAAATATGGATCCACCATGTGCATCTTCTCCAGGAGCAGCCGGCCAATGTTCCCACAGCGTGTGTCACGGTTCCCTGAATAACCAAGGCGTTCATACAAACAAAACAAAGAAACCCTCCGTCTCTCCGGAGACAAGTCACAAACAGAGAGCCAGGCCAGGCCCATTGATGGAGCTGGACGCAGTGAATCACTCAACCAGCTGTAGTTTAAGCAATTTGGGTCAAATATGCACCCTGGCGTCACGCCACCGACTTATCATGCGTTTCACTTGTTGTACCTCAGCTCAGGGTTTGCCTCACAGTTGCTTTTGGTTAACAGTACAGTCTTTGGGGTTGAATGTGGGTACCTGTTACACAGAGTTACCTAAGGAATCTTCTGTGTTGCTTTTATTCCTCTTTATTATGATGTCAGTTTTATTTTTGGCTAATTTTTACTGCAGCTAAACACAAAGGACAGCAAGAACAGTATTAGCAAAGAGCTTTACTGAGCTTTTAATGTTCCCCGTGGGTGCAGAGTGGACTTAGACACTCAACAAGTGTATAAACAGGTCCATAAAACATGCCTGGGGTATCCCAGTGGCGCAGCACCGAGGGGCTGTGGGCCACCTCCACACACAGGCGAGGGACTGAAGCCGAGGGCTTGGTACAGCTTCAGCTTAGCAAGGCTGGGCCCAGGGGAACTTTCTCCAGGATTACATCAGTAGCATGAGGATGCTGAGTGTATTGTCTGGGAATCTAGAAGACGAGGGGTTTTTTTTTCACTTTGAGATTATGTATATGATAAAATATGTTCTTCTGACTCTCGGGCCGCCTGCAAAAAAGGGACATGCTACAAAAGTGACGTCGCCTGATTTTCCAGTACCTGGGAATTGGCAGCTCTGTGTGCTGAGGCAGCCACGGGGCCGGGCTGGGGCTCAGTCCCCTTCTCTGCATCCCTGCCTGGTTCAGTACCTGGGCAGGGAGGTGTGTGCAGTGCTGTCTGCGAAATGGGGTCAAAACCGCCCCTTTTGGGTTCACCAGCTGCTGTGCACTGCTGCTCCAGGGATGTGCCAGGGTCCCACACCCTCAGGGACCATCCCATAGCTGTGGCAGGGGCTGGGGTGCGATGGGGAATGCTTGGCCCACACACACGGGTACCACTCTGAGGATGATCAGAACAGTAAGAAGCTCGGCCATGGTGCCTCTATCCATGTTGACCATTTGTCCTTAGCACTGCTCATGACGTTTGGATGATGTTTTAAGCAGCTGTGGGGTGCATGGCAATTAAACCCGGTGTTCCCAAGCATTTCTGACAGGATTATACCCCAAAAGAGAGAGCGAGGTGGGAGAAGGAGCAGAGGGGATGCAGCTGGGAGCCCTCCTGAGGCTGCAGGATATCTGAAGCTCAACCTCCGAGGATGGAGGGAGCAAGCTGGAGCCCCGGGAGGATGCGTGAGTGCTGGAAGGAGGAAGTCAGAGCAGGACTTTGCTGTTCAGCTCTACACTGGCTTCTTGTGTGCAGTGCAGAAGCAAAAATGGGGGAAGAGAGCAGGCCGAGGACTTTCGCTGTGGGGACAAGCTGCTTTGCACAAGTGTTTGTCAGGGAGCTGGGGGGAGGCAGAGGATCCAGTTCCTAAATTGGAGGCTAGCTGGAAAATGGAGGTCTGCCCCCAGGCAGCTGGGGATTAGCCGTGGGGATGTGTGGAAGGAGGTAAAACGTCGGGCTTCCTTCGGTCAAGATCACAGAGACATAGTTGAGTGTCGGCCAACGCATCTTGCAGGCCAGCGCTCTGCAGACAGACTCCACCTCCCGAAACAACCGCATTGCATTGGGCTTGGCAGCGCTGCTCCATCTGGCAGCCCCCTCCCGAACAGGCTCAAAACTGAGCTCATACGGAGCCAGAATAACCTCCTGTCCCAGGAGGGGACAAGAGGAGGGGAGCAGGACCCACATCATGTTCGGTGTTGGTGTTGGGTCTGTCCCGCAGGTGCAACACCCTCGGGAGCACCTAAATGGGTGGGAGAAGTAGGACTGAGCTGAGCATCACCTCACCCTTGCGTGCAGAGTTTAAGGAGACCCTAGTCATGACTTAATCTCTTGCACAAGCCTGTCTGGATGGAGGAGGGAAAGGGGGATGACTCCTTGTTCCTGACCTGGCCTTGGTGCCCGCCAAGCCCACCCAGGGCTTTTGGCTGGTGGGAGGGATGGTCAGAGGGACTGGCTTCTCCAACCAGCACTGCCCGCCCGCTGAGCCCAGGGGGTGCTGAGCTGTGAAGCTTCTTTATAAAGCCCCCCAGATTTGCTCCAATTCAACATTTCAGCAAGAAACTAAAATTTATATGGGGAAAAAAACAGAATTAATGTCAGTGGGGATCTTCAGTAAATCATTCAGATCCTCCGTCCTCTCCAAGGAGGCTGGAGTTGCTCCAGAACTGCAGTTTTAACCAAAAGAAGCTAAAACAAACAAACAAAAACCCAAAAAACCCACTTGGCTGTGTTTTCCATCATCCCCTTCCCCCTCCTTTTTGATCGTCTCTGTCTTGTACAACCCTGGTATAGGCAGATAACTGAGGATTTCACCCATCTTTTCAAAGTAGTGTAGAGGAAGAAAGCAGCCTTTGTAAAGGGGTTTCTGAAGTTCTCTGTTCTGGGAAGGTTGGAAATAGCACAAAAACATCCTTTCTCACTATATTGTGTCGCTTCCAGCTCTAAGCTTCACCACGACCCAGATGTTTAGATGCTGATGCTGGAAAGGAAAATAAGAGCCATGGCGAGAAAGCCAGGAGAGTGGGGATGCTGTGTGAAATTTTCTTCTAGAAACCTGCAGTGCTTTGGGTACAATGTTCTTTTCGAAGCAGGGAAGAGAATTAGAGGAGACTCAGACATTGTGAATTAATATCTTAATTCAGTGTGTATAGTGATGACTGTTAGGCCAACTGCACATCTCCTTATGGGCAACCGTATAGTTTAAGGCATTATGCATGTTCAGCCTTGAACGTGTTCAGGGTTTGGTACTGTCAGGCATTTTTTTTCTGCCTTTTGATCTGATTCGCCCTTTTTCACCACATTGGTCCCAAGTTTTCCCAACCTTGGGACAATTATTGGTGTGAGTTCATGGGTCTGCTTTTAAGATAATCTTAATTCAGAAGGAGGAGGGACCTCCTTAGGCGGATGTATGGAATAACTCTGTTATTACCTAATTCATTAGACAAGGAAAGTTAAGTGTGAAACTTCTTTATTGTCCATATCCTCTCTGTGATTATCCTGTCTCAGCAAGAACATCTCCGAATGTCCGGTCCATAGTGCTTCTCTAATTGTTCTGCCTCAGCAAGAATTTCTCCAAGCAAAGTCCACCCTGATGTGGGAAGGGGGTGACCCCCAACTCTCCCACTGTGTCCGTCCAGCTGCCAGGACGTGTGTCCAGCTGGATTTTGTGCTGGAGAGAGGGGCTGGGACCGGACTGAGTGCACCCAGATGTTGATGGCAGTTCGGGGGGGGGGGTCAAGGCACCATCTCCCACCCATCCTAAACCTGCTGCTGCCAGAGCACAGGTTGTCCTGGCCAAACCCTGGAGCAGGAGGTGGGAGCTGAACGCGTCTCTGCTCTGGCAGGCAGAGGAGTGAGATGAACTGCTCCGGCGCTGACTTTTCAGAGCCCGAGCCCTGGCTCTCACCACACGCCTGGCCAGGGGCTTGTCCTGGCGGCGGGGTCCCACAGCTGCCACTGCAGAGGGGAGAGGGGACCTTTCTGCCCTGCGCTCTCCTGCCTTCTCTGAGGGGTTAAGGCAGAGACCAGGATGCTTTAAAAACAAAGCCTCGAGCCTGCAAAGGTTGTGCTGCTGGAGTGACACGGCAGATTCACCCTCGGCGGCGGCAGGCAGCCATGGAGCAGCAAACCATATAGTGGAGCTGGGTGAGAGGAGGAGCTGGGCTCCATACTCACCCACAGACCCCAGGAATGTGTCCTGCGAGGGTCCTCGGGCGGGATGACCTGCCCAGGGAGCCTGCACATCCCTGCCCCGTGGTCAGCCTTCAGCTCAGAGCCTGTCCCTGGAGCATGGACGGCAGTTACTGCTGTGGAGGGATGGGCTGTGGGTCAGTGGTTGCAGGGAAAATCCCGCTGCCCAGCTCCTCCACAAGCTGCTCTGCCGGAGGGTGGATGGGGGCAGTGTCGGAGGCTCGGCCCTCCCGGAGAGGACAGCCCACCACCACCCTGGGCTTGAACGGTGCTGAAATTATGCTCATGTTTGCTGCAGGTCACTGTCCCCAAGCATGTCCTCGCCATCCCCAACCTCTGCACTTGGCTGTACTGGGGGGCGGTCAGAGACCCGCACGCTTTCTCCCCATCCCCACTCCCACCCTCCCTTTTCCCCACCTGTGCTGAATTTGTTTCTCCCCGAGCAGCTCCCCATAGCTTGACCATTAACAAAAGGACTTGGCCAAAGGCCTCGGTGACCATTCGCATGCTAAACCCTCTGGGGCACTGCCCGCCAGCCAGGCCCTGGGCACCCGCGGCCCCCGCGCCGGCGCTGCCAGCACCCCACTTTTGGCACGCCGCGGAGAGCTGCCAAATCGCAGCCGCGCTGGTGCCAACTCAGAGAGAAAGGGGCGAGGGAGCCTCACACAAAGAGCGGTTTATAGCCCGGCCGGGCACCTGACACGGGGAGGAGGGAGGGCTGAGACGTGCTTAGCCCTGATAATCCTCAGTTTGAGTTTAATTTTTTTTTTTTTTTTTTTTTTTTAATCAAAAGCACAGCAACAGCTGGGGCTGAGGCTTTCCAGGAGATGAACTCATGAACAACTGTTCAAAATAACTTTATTCGTACTGCTATTAGATCAGTCCACTGGGGAGCAACCAATTATTTTTGATTACTCGAGGCAGATAAGGCTGGGGTAGAGCCCAAAACCACGCGCTGCAAGGGATCAAGGGCACTTTGTGGCTGGGACACATCGGCCATGCGGCTCCCTGGCAGGTGACAGCCCCCAGCACCCATGGGAGCCCCCAGCACCCGTCCAAGCTCCCTCCACAGTGTGAGGGATCATGCTGGGAGTTTTTGCAGGAGAGTTTTGCAGGTGTGCACCGTGTGGATGTGCAGGAAGCAGCAGGCACTGGCCCGCTGTGGGGATATTTGCAAGCAGATGTCCTTTTTGCCTAAAACCCAATTAACAGTGATGCTGCAGAGCTAATTAGCCTGTCCAAGGCTGGTCTGTCCATCTTGTAATAAGCCCCAGAGCCAGCATGGCATCAGCACAGGGAAACAGGAGGGGTCTGGAGCAGGACAGGTCCCTTCCCAGCTGCCGAGCATGCTCCCCAGGGAGCATCACGGGGTCCGAGCAGGGCAGAGCCCACTCACCCACCCTCTTCCCATCCCACAGACCAGACTTAAAGTCCTTTCAGTCAGCTGAGGCCAGTGCTGGACATTTTTGCTTTCCAGCATGACATCAAGCAAACCTGAGTGTGAGATCTGTTAGCCAGCAGGATAATCTCCCTGGGGAAAGGAAGGTGGAAGCTAAAACACTAAAAACTGGGCTGTAGGGAACAGCCTGCACTGGCCAGGAGACAGACTGCATGATCTAATAGGTCTTTTCCATTCCTCGCTCCTGTGATTCAAGAAGTCTTGTCACTAGGGATTTTTTAAAAATAGACTGGATGAAACAGAAGACGGTGGATGTAGGGATCAGTCCTGCCTTGGCTGGGAGGCAGGTTGGTCTAACAGGACTTTTCCATCACTTTGTTCCATGATTAATCGAGACAAGAAAAGAAAAAGGAAATTGATAAACACAATAGTAATTCCATCCAGGGTTTGCCTTAGTCAGGTTATTATAATCCTGACATCATGTCTTGAAAAGAAGACTGGAAATAAATCTCTAGTAGATAATATCTGCTCTCTGGGATGGAGAGGTGCACCAGGCTGCCAGGAGCATGAGGAGTTAATGCCTTTGGTGGTCCCCTCCCCAAAAAAGCTGTTTCTCCCAATTTCACTGGGTCTCAAACCAGCACGTGGCTTCCAAGGAGACTTCACACCTTCTTCTGCCTGTGCACCTCAGCCCTTCCTGCTAAAATCAACCCCCCTTGAAAAAAAACATTTTCTGAAGGCATCTCAAGGTGGTTGGGAAGTTTATTTCCTGCCAGGTCATTTAATCAGGACAAACGCTGGAAGTTTGGGTGTAGATGAGCAATATCGAGACTTTTTCTGTCCCTTTGGGCTTTATGGCGTTACTGGGGTGTGAAAGATATGAGCGAGGTTACTCAGAAAGGTGTCTTAGCCCACAGACCCCTCTCCAGCCCTCACCAACGGCACCAGGAACTCAGAAATCACCGTTTCAGGGAGGCAAATGGAATATTCTCCCTTTTTTTCCCTAAATAGTCTCCACTAATAGAAGGTCTCAGTCTGGAATTGATTTGATTCCAGTCACTAGAGCTGCTGCTACCAGGGATTTTGTAATAGTCCACAAGGCCACAAATCTTTTCCTCTACAAATAGGTATGATGTAAAACCCAAATCCTGACCACCTCATGGTTTGGAGTCTTGTGGCACTTGCAGCCCAAGCCGGGAGTGCGAGTCCTGGGCTTCTGGCCCGATTCCAGCCACAGAATTCCTGTTCCGTCTCCACATCCCCCGCAGCTTCACCCGTGGAAATCGAAGCTGCCCCCATTGGGTCCCAGCTGCTCCCGCCACACCACGGCACTCACTGAAGCGGCCTCAGCACCCTGGCCCGGGGAAAGATGCATTTGCAGGGGCAGCACTTGCTTTTTTACTCATTTAGGTTTTTTCACAAGCGGTTTTTTGCCTGTGAGCACACACTCATCTACTTTTCCACAAGCAGTCCCTGTGCTGCCTTCCTCCCCTCCAAGGGCTGCTGCTGCTTGTCGCTCTGGTGCAAAATCCCAAACAAAATCCCTCCCACCTGTAAAGGAGAAATCCAGAGGAAGACACACAGCTCTGCTGCACCTTCCAAAGGTCAGACCATCTCCAGCTCAGGAAAATTTCTGGCAGTGTTCAGACCCAGCACAAGGCCTCTGGGTCAAAACATGTAAAAAAAAAGTATTGCAATATTCAGAGAGCAAAAATTTTAATATTGCACCCAGCAGTTCTCGCACAGCATCTCTCTGCAGCCTTAGTGGATGAAATATATATTTTTTTTTTTTAAAAAACAGCGGCCCGCTCGCTCACTCCGGCAAAGGTCATGATGCAGAGATGAGCTATCACGGCATCTTTAAAAATCCTCCGCGTTCCCCCCCCGTGGTGATCTGCAGCCGACAGTGCCCTCTAGCGCGGCCCAGCCCCCCCGGCATCCCCCTGCCCACCCCCCTCCCAGCTGGCAGCACCCTCAGCTGCTGTCTGGGGTCTCGTTTGTTTGGGGAAAAATAAGGATCCGCAGCATCACACTTAAATTTTTCATTTCACACTCCCGCTGCTGGGTGCAGTCCTGCCCGGCTAAAGGCACCCGCTGGGGACCCGCAGCCCCAGTGATGGGCTCTCACATTTTGGGGGTGCTCAGGGCTGTTTCTCACTCAGGAACACTTTTGTATGGGGCTGCCCTGGGGTGCTGGCGGGGCATTGCAGAACCCACTGACACGGCCCCTCTGGTTGATGCTGACACTTTGGTGTTATGTCCCCTCCCCTCCTGTCCCTCCTTTGCCCTTCAGGGAGAGGGAAGATGGTTTTCATGGGCAGGGAGGTCACCGCTGAAGCACTGAAATGCCACATGGTGATACTGGGGGAGACCAGGCTCAGCCCACATGACAGTCAAGCAGCTCTGGATGGCTGGGAGTTGTCTTTGGATGCCAGCGTCCAGCCCCCACCAGCAGTGAAGACACAGCTCCTGTCTCCCCACCTCTCTCCTCGGGGTATTGGGTCCCACCAGCCCTCGCGCAGGTAAGGACCTTCAGAGATCCCTGAGACCACGACGGGCACCCGGGGGCTGCTCCTGCCAGGCTGCTTTCAGGGCAGCAGGACAGGGTGGCCGGGGATGGGTTCGCAGGTGGTGAAGCACCCAGGAAACCACCAGGACACATTTGGCTGGCCTGAACCTGATGTGATAAGAGCTGAGAAGAGCCCATCCTGCCCGTGGGGGTGTAGTTGCAGATGTTCGGTAACACCGGGACACGGGCAGGGCCGTTAGCGATCACAGCGCTGTTTAACCATGCACACACTTGTTTTCCTTGGCTCTGACAGAGAAATGTGCTCCTCAAGGACTTTTCATTAAGCAAAAAATTTATGAGAGAGGATGAAAATTGTGTTTTACTGTCTGAGGTCTTGGTCAGTGGTGTTTCTTCAGACGTTTTAGTAATTCATCTTGGCAAAGACTGAGAAAATTTCTCCAGTGAAACAAAAAATTTAACTTCCACATTTGGAGTCGGTTGCATCGGCCAGTTCCATCCCCAGCATGGACCAATGCCCAGAGCAATGACCGGCCCCCCCGAGGATTCAAAACAAAAGCGAAACACCTCACAATTTATGTCCAGTGAAAAAATAATGTGTACATGATGTAAAGCGTTACTGGTATTTGATGCTAATTTTAGTGGTCACCTTGGCTGCGTTTGAGGAAGTTGCCGGTGCTGCCAAAAGTAAATTTACCTGATGATGAATGAGGAATCAGAGCATAAAATAAATAAATATCAGCAACACCTTTTTTTTTCCTTCTTTTTAGGCAGATCGGTGTCATCCAAGGTCACACATTTGTGCAGTAGAACTACTGCCAGAGCTTAGCTCTTTAAAATCATGTTTAAGTCAAGAGCAGCTTCTTTAAGTGCTGGATTTAAAAAGACTAAAGTAGAGTCTCCCAAAAATTCTTGCCCATTGGTTACATTTTCATGTTGGTATTCATCTCGTTCCCTCTTTGTGCTCAGGCTTGGAAGAAGCTTGCCATGAACTTCTGCAAAGATTCCTTGTTTTCCTCCTCGAAATCAGGCCCGAAAACTCCTGTGCCAGGTACCGACTGCTCTATATTTGACCTTTTTCTCCTGTTCATGGAAAAACTTTTGCAAAGTTATACTCCAAGATGGAGAAAAAGAAGGATTTTTTTTGACAAAACGCAACAAATCTCAACAAGCAGGAAAATCTTTTGTTTCCGTCAGCAGTTTTCGGAGAGCGGGAACGGTTCCTGGCCAACTCTCAGCTTAAACTCGAGCCAGGCTCTGCTCGAAGGGAGGCAGAAGCTTCCCGTGGAGAAGCTCATCCCAGAACGGCCCCAGGCAGGGGGTCGTCTCTGCTTCCCTCTGAAGCACGCTGGCCACCGTCAGAGGATGGATACCGGACCACAAGCCTGGGGGAAATGCAGCCATTCCCACATTTTTATGATTTCTTTTAATTACTCCAGGCGGGAGTTTAGAAGGAATAAGTGCTTTCAGGCTCATGGCACTGCAGCGATGGGAAGCAGAGCATCGGATGCTCGTTTCTCCTTGTGCTTCCCAAAATCTGATGCAAACCCTCTGCAAGTTAAATTTGAAAAACGGCTTGGGAGCAAAACAGTCAGGAGCCCTCCTAGAGTGACCCCTGGTCCCATGGGCTCAGAGGGCAGCAAGTGTCACTGCCTGCCTGTCCAAGCTGTTGCTAATTACTGAAAGCATTTTATTTAAAAAAAAAAAAAAAAAAAGCAGGCAGTTCCCTCATTAAAAAAAATCAAGTTTTGTTTGCATGTAATACCAGCCATTCTGCAGTTTTGGAGATATTTGGGAGTTATTTTAATTTATATTTCTCCCCCCCCTCAAAAGAGGATGCGGAAAGGAGATGTGTAAGGTCACAGAAATAACGCAACCTACAAAGGCAGGCGGATGGAAAGTTTGCAGTACGTTAAGCAGGAGAGATGGGGCACAGCTGAATTTATAGCAGCCCTCAGAAAAATGATAAATGGAAGCTGTAATTTTTAGGGGGGGGGGGGGGGACAGATCACGGGTGAGGGAACAAAATAATAAAAAAAGCATAAATTAAAAACCTGGCTTGACGGCTGGGAGTAGAAAGCATTTGGCTCGTATATAATGTGAGTTTCTTCTGGAACATGATCCAGGGCAGTGCATGGAAATTACCTGCAAAAAGATTTTCTAGTAAGTCATGTTACGGTGAACTTTCTCCATCACAGCTCCGTTGACTGATGCCCCAGGAGGGGTGGCTCAACTTTGCTTCCCACTGCTCCCGAACCCATCCTGCAGCAACCGCTCGGGCTCAGCTGTCCACATTAACCAGATATTTAATATATACAGGCTGAAATTCATCGTGCAGGGCCAGTGCACTATTTAAGCCCAATACAAGCCCGGCAGCATGCTCTGTATTTCTCCTCATGGCTTTAGGAGAGGTTTTGTGGGCCATCAGGCAGCTGCCTGTTTCTGCACCCATCCGGCAGCACCAGGTGCTGGTCCCTGGGGTGGGGGGCAATGCGTTGCCAGTTGGGGCCAGCAGCTTTCACCCAGCAAAGAGAGTACCCAAATGGGAGCCTCCATCGCCGGTAGAGTGCAGAAGTGTCTGTACTGAATGTCCTCCAGCAACCTCAGCACCTTCTCTGCAGGAACGGCCACGTTGAACGTCCTCCAACAACCTCAGCACATTGTCTGCAGGAGCTGACGGGACCCCCACTGGCCCCCAGCAGGGGTGCCCCGTGGAGGAGCTGGCAGACGGTTTCCCGTGGGGTAAGAGCTGCTTTTGCAGGGCAGCAGGCAGCGAGGCTCCTGCCTGCACCATCGCCACAGACCTCGGCTTCGGCGGGGATTTTCTCATGTGTCTGCCAGCAAACGCAGTCACAGGAGAGGCAGGAGTGGGGGCGTGAAGGCAAAGATTTTACCAACAGAGAAACACTGTATTTGTAAGCCTCACCCTTCCCCCCCAAAAAAAGATAAAGCAGGATGAATCCCAGCCCTAACAGACTCTTGAGTTTATTCTGTGCAGGGCCCAGTCCCCCGCCTCTGCCCAGCCCAAGGTCCCAGCCAGGTCCCAGATCTCCATGGACGTCTCTGTGTCACACACACAACCAGACCCCCTCGGCCGCAATGGCTCGTGCAGAACATCCTTCCTTTCCTTGCTCTGCATTTCAAAAGGATGAGCATCCCTGGAGGATTTTATGGCTTGCTGTATGAACAGAGTGACTCCAGGAGTGGGAAGGAACCGAGCACCTTTCCATGACACATTTTCACCCACCACATGTTTCTCAAAGAGCAGCAGACTCGCAGCACCCCAGACTTTCCAAGTCTTGTCCTGACGGCCAAGTTTGTCTCTAAACCTGCCTGGTTTCTTTGGGTTTGAGTCCATCTACCGATCCCTTTTTTGATGCCAGAAATGCCTCCGCAAGCCAGATTTCCCTGGTAATTGTCCTTTGGATTAGTTTGGAAAATTGCATAAGCCCTGGGTTAGAGCTGGCTGCGTCTCTCATCTGAGTGCCTGAGGCTTCATGGGGCAAAGACTAAAGAGCTGCGAAATGCAGAGATATAACAGATGTTGACATGTAGTGAAAATACTAGACGCAGGAGCCTAAGATAATAAATCTGAAAAATTAACACGTAGGAGAACGAAAAAAGGAGCAATATGTTTTGGTAATCATTCTGAACTGCTGAACCCTTCTCCTGCAGTTCAAAAATCTTTGGTATTAAGCAGATGTCATTCAACCAATGATTAACACATTACCGAATTTCTCCAGTCGTTTAATAAAAGTTTTACATAACATGCAGGTAATTGCTTCCAAATGTCAAGGTAACAATGTAGGCTTCTATGGATGGCATTGTTTCCAGCATCAGGTGAAAACTCCTCTTGTTGCCTTGATATCAGGTGAAGTCTCACTGCGAAGACCCTGCGCCGGGCCAGCTGCTTTTCCCGTCACTCCTCTGAACACCAGAGACAAAGAAACAGGCTGGGATGAGTCAAACCCTTTGATCTGGGAATGATTTAATGATTTCTTCCTTTCAGATGTCTGTATGGGCAGCAAACAGGCCTTGTGCTCCAAAACTGTGGCACAGGTATATGTCTTTTCTGTGATTTTTTTTTTTAACTTTTCTTGCTAGAATATCCCATCGCTGGTGTGTGCAAGGAGGTGATGGCAAGAACAGACTGAATGGGAATGTCTGGGCAGCAGTGATGGGGTGTCGTTCTTCATAGAAGCCCTTGCCCTGAACCCAACCCATGCTCAAAATCTGAAATTATCCATCGTGAGATCAGGCAAAAAGTTATCCCAGCCAGTTTATTTGCTGGGGAACTGTCCTGCAGTACAGCCAAGGGTACTTGCTTTGCACTGGGGCAGGATCTCGCTTGTTATTTCAGCGTCAGTGCAGGAGGGAAGTGTGAGAGTGATGGATGCTCGGGGACAGGGGAGCCTGACAGGCTGCAAACTCTATGCAGACACGGAGAATTGCTGGCTAACGGCTTTCAAGGCTGCAAATGAGCTTCCCAATTTATTAGAGCTGGAGAACAGGATACCTTTAAAACAAGCAATCTGTCATGAGACGTATCCTGTATCTGTCAGAGGCCAGCATGACTCCGTTGGGGGAAATCCGTGACAAAAATCTAGGGAGGGCTATAAAAAATGCATGTTGATGCGGTTGTTTTGACATGACATTTCTTTTTAGGCAGCCTTCTGTGTAAGCGTTTCTGCTGCCACCACAGGTAGCATGTGGCGTCTCCGCTAACCAGCATCTCTGCTATGGCTCTTGCTGCTGCTGAGAAAGCAGCATTGTCCCAGTGTCTTGCAAACGGAGAGAAGATGCGTCCAAGCTGCAGACGCTGTCGGTGCAGCACTCTGGCAGCCCGCAGACAGCCCAGACCCCCAGGAGCATACCTGCGTTCCTTCTTCTCTGTGTACTCTGTGTAGAGGGATTATAACAGCGCTGACCCTTTCCAGACGCCTGTGAGCACGGAGCAGGTGATGGCTGAGGATGCACAGGTAGATTCACTGCAGGGTGATCCTTGTGTGGTGTTTATAGCTGATGCCACAGCCAAGGCCCAGGTCCATGTCAAGACCTTGGGCACATTTTAGGTGCCTGGTGCCATTGAGGCAGGACCAGACCTGGCCTCCAGCTGCTCCTCCAGCAGGCTCAGGTGTCCTATGGATCCCGGCAGGCCCATGGTTTGCTCTGAGACCCCAGAGCATCTCACACAGCACCAGGCAGCTCTGTTTAGGGCCCTGAATCCCACCCCTGCTTTCCTGGAGGGTGGGTTGCACCCGGCAGTGGCCACTGCCTTTGCGTCTTGTTGGTGGCCACCTTCATGCCCTGGGCTGACAGGGGCCACCATTTGCAGCACCAGCACTGGGGTTGACTGTGTAGGCTTTCCTGCACTAGGAAGTTTGGGCCTGTTCCCAGCACCGCTGCTATGGACAGAATGATTTATGGACACATTATTAAAACCATATTTTCATCCTCAGAGCATGAGGGAACCAGTGGGTGGTACTTGAGGCAACATGCCCAGGGAGGATGGGGGTGTTCCTCAGACCACCTGGCTTCTCAACAGAGATGAACAGCAACAAAGTTGGGTAACGGGCTGGCCCAGAGCACCAGAGAGGAGATGCTGGAGCAGGTCTAGCCTCGCTCAGGAGGAACAGATTACCCAGGAAACATCTCCCACCTCCCCGCATGCTTAACATCATTCATCAGCTGCCTCTGCTCTCCATCACTGTCGGGCACCGAATTTCTGCACATGGATGGGCTGCTCAGAGACAGGGGAGAAGGTAATGTGATCCAGGGTGAGGGTGAACTTATCCAACCACGCACCTTCTGCAAGGACATAGCATAGCAGAATTACTGCCATGCCTAACCTGCCAGCGAGCAGCTCTTCTCAGATCAGCTCATCACAGTTTCTCAGCAAATACAAGGAAAACATTTACAGGGCACCTGCTCCCCCACCCTCACACCTGGAGACCTTCTGCCTTCACCTCTTTGAACAATCGGCCATGCTCCCTCATCACCTCTGGGACCTGGCGCTGCTTCTCCAGACCCGCTCGTCACACCGTGACAGATGGGTCCCTCCTGCCTTTGAAGCAGATGAGGCACTGTGCGATTTCATGGCACTGCCTGCAGATTGCTCGAGTGCTTCCTGGGGCCAGGGGTGCTGGCACATGCGTGTGGGGCAAGACTGGAGCCATGAAGAGAAATGTGCTCAAGCACAGCCCCGGGATGGCAGTGAGCGAGGTCATTCGGAGGATGAAAACAGGATGGCAGTAGCATCACTGGATTTCCAAGCCTGGAAATAATTCTCTTTTAATTTGATTTTTTTAAAAAAATAGGAGCACTTCATCTTTTTTATCATGTCCACATCAACTTCTGTCAAGAGTGAAAACCCAGCTCTTTTTTGTGTTTGTTTTGTGGCTTTATGAAGACATAAATCTGCAGATCTTGGCTCCCACACGTCCTTATGGGACTCCTAGAGATCCAGTGGTAACAGCTATTTGCTCTCCAGCTCCAGCATTTTACAGCCTACCAGAACAAATCCCACTTGCCTACCCTCCCGTCTAAAGCCCCGGAGTTCAGAGAAGTGAGGACACACCAGATGGTCTGGCACAGCCCGGTGATGGCAGCCCGGCCGGGGAGAGTGGGGTGAAGGCTGGATAAAGCTCATGGAGATGGCTGATTTGCTACCTTGAACTTGTTCAGCGTTTCTTACTGCCGACATCTGTGGTAGGGCAAGAGGTGTGCGAGCATCTACCTGTCCATGGGCTGCAGAGTGGACGTGACCTTTCCATGGGCCAGTGCCGAGCTGCTCGGAGAGAGCGGGGCTGTGCGACTGCTGAAACGGCCTGGCAGGAGGTCTTTAAATTGCTCGATGTCTCTGTACTGAAAAGCAATACCTGCTGAGATTAAACCGTTTGGCCTCCTTCCCCCTGTCTCCAAGGCAAACATAGACAGTTCTATTCATACCCACAAGAAATACATATTTCAGCATTTGATTCTTTTTGTGTGTGCTTTGTTTTATCTAGCGCCATGGAGCTTGGATGTCTTTTTCATCTCATATTGTGCTTTGGATGCAGCCTCTTTTATTCAGCCCTCTCGCTGCCTTCATAAAGAATAACAGCGGCAGTTGTTGTTTTTTCCCCTGGAGCATGGGCTGCTGTAAACCAAAGGGAAACTTCTTGCTGAAAGAGGGAGAGAGCAAGCGGGACACTGCCATATCCATTTCCACACCAGAGCTGCAGCTCTGCAGGCCCTGCAGTTTGGATTTCTCAAGCCTTCACAGAGAGCAACAAATTGTCCTGTAAAAATTCTTTGGTGGAATTTTCTTTTTCTAAGGAGACAGGCCCAGCTTATAAACTTGGGACTAAGATATTCTACTTCTTAAATGGACAGCAAAATCCAAGACAGACACCGTAGCACTGAAATCTAACAGGGTCCTCAGATTCTGCCCCTCTTCCTGGCTGTGGAAAGCCCATTTTGTGGGCTTAGCTAAGCCCACATCTCATGCAACCTCTTGGCAACTGTGATAAAGGAGAAAACCTTGCAAGGACATTTCTGCTTATCTTCCAGTTGAGGAGGGACAGAGAGCTGCCAGCCCAAGTGCCAGACTTGAAGGATGTAGTCCAGCCTCACCTCCATATTCCCATGAAGGTGATTTGGGGTGAGGATGGAAACTGCTGCCTCCAGCCTCTTCCCTTCCACATCCAGCTTGGCAGTCACACTGTATGTGCACCAAAGAGCCAAAGGTGCATGAGCCCTGTCCTGAGGTATCGTCCATCTTGCTGTCGGCGGCCGCGCTGCTGACATCTGTGCTTCCCCCTGCTCATGCCCTCAGCTCCGCAGCATGGCTCAGGAGCAAGTGCAACCGGGGCTTCAGCTCCACAGGTCACCAGCTGCTGATAAATGGCTTTCCTGGAGACCAGTTGCTTTCCCTTTGCCATGCGAAACGCCTGGGCTGCCTGCACAGAACAGCTCTGCTGGACACCGGGGAGAGGTCCCTGTCACGGTCATGCTTGAGACACTCTGAAAAACAGTAAGAAAATAAGGACACCATATTCAAACCAAGAGAGAGGAAGGGCTGAGTGGGGAAGCCTGGGCAACCCTCCTTTTCACTCCTTCTTCCCCTTCTATCCCTCTCCAGCTTTCCTCTGCGCCTGGAGGTGGACAACATCCAGGGCAGTGTGTGTTTGGGGCTAAGATGCAACAAATAAACTCCCATAGGTCTGCATTACATAGATCCTCCCATCTTCGTTATTTCCACCTTAATTATAAATAATGCGCTAAGCAGAAAATTGTTAATCCAGAAACCTTTAGGCACTTGGCTCCCATCATCCAGCCTGGATTATCTCCCAAGCGGAGTGCTGCAAACCACACCATCCTTTCCGTGGTGGTTTCCAATGACCATGAGTGATGTCGGAAGCAAGAACATCTTGTGGCAATATGTTGCCCTTGAGCCTTTGAGTTGGGAATCACAGGTTTTAAAGCATTTGAAATCTGTGTCTGAAATCTGTGACTCATGTCATGCTCTGACCTGTGAGAAGGGATGCTTTGAACCGGGGTGGCTGCGTGAGTTAACCAGAGCAGCTCTCCTGGGACCCACGGTGTCTGGGAGGTGGTGCCCAGCAATACCCTTCTCAGCTCTACAATCCCATCCTTCATGCCCAGGTAAATACCAAAACGTCTTATTTTTTTAAACAGGTCAGCCTCTCTTTGTCCTGAGCTGCTTGTCTGCCCAAAAGTGGGGCCAAGGCTGCTCTGACTCTTGTTTTTCTTGTTGCAAAGGGCCAGATGAGGGATGGCCAGTACCGTCCCTGCAAATCCAACCCTCCAGCACCCAGGGCAGAGGAGGCAGGATGGGCAGGGTTGGGAACAGCATCTCCTCAGCCACATGCGTCTCTTCAGCTGCGCAGACCACCGAAGACAAATGAACTGGAGGAAGCATTTCCTCTGCTGAAGGCTCACACCCGGGAGGTTTCTGTTCACATTGTAGGTCAAGAGTTGAAAAATGAAGAAGAAAGGAAAACAGATAGAAAGATCCATCTTCCCTTATAAAATCCCCAGAGCTGGGGGCATTTGGAAGTCATTTTTCACTGAGCTGAGAGCTGTTTCTGGCCCTTTAGCAGACTATTCTCAGACCTCATAGTCTGGGACATGGGGAAGCGCTCTCCCTCCATTCTCACAGGTGTTGGAGAAGGAGCATTATCCTGGGTGCAAGACACTTGGCACCTTCCTCCAAGGCTAGGGTCCATGGTGGTTTGGGCTTTGGGGCAAGGTGGAGTCCAATGCATGCTAAAAATCGCTCTGTTCATCTTTTGCAAAATCAAACAAGTGGCTTGGATTTGCTGGCATTAATGCACAGGTTAAGGGGGACAGCTTTTAAGGAGGAAAACCCATGCAGCAAGAGGAAGGAGAATTTCAGCATGGTTAAAGGAAATCTAAATAAAATTCCTTTCTGGAAGGAATTCAAGAAAATTATTTTGCTTGTGTTTCTGTCTCTCTTCTTCTGGCTTATAAAAACACCTTGGCTCAGATATTACATCAACTCTGCCTTTTATTAAAAACCCCCGCTCCAGTTGTGCAGATTTCATGCTGTTACATGAAAGTAAAATTTTATGACCAGAAGCTGAAATTAGGAAGGAAACTTTTTGTTGTTGTTGTGGGTTGGACTTTTTTGGTAGTCATGAGGGTTTGTTTATTTTTTCTTTTCTAAAGCACAGCCAACTCCCCCAGGTCTCATCACTCCAGGCGGGTTTTTTGAGGATGCTTGTTCCAAACAGGTGCTGGTGTGGGGGAAGCTGAGCCCTGCAGAGAGCAAGGGGATGGGTGATGTTCTCCCAGCGCTACTGTGGTTGCCTTCGAGCCAGCAGGGGTTTCATGGCTGTCTCAGAATAGGATGTATGTATGGGAAAGAAAATGCGTTTCATTGCACGGGACACAGGTCTTGGGTGTCCGGCCCTTCTCATGTTGTGAGCTAGGTAACCATGCCAAAGCACGAGCTATTCCCTCCTCTCAGCCTCCCCTGTAAATCCAGATCTGATGGATGATACTTTGGGTTGAGCCCGTATTCAACACCAGCTGCTTGTTGGCTGGGTAGTGCCAGCAGACATTTTTTTTGCCATCTTTCACTTTAAATGTGGTACTTCTGGTTTTTCATTAATTCCTCCTTCCCCTGCTAAAAAAAAATAAAAATGTGGAAGAGAAAAAAATGTTTTAAAAAGTCATTCGGTCCTTCCTTGTTGGTGAGCTATTGTGAGATTAAGGAGTTACTACACCCGAAGGTGTTAAGAGTTGCATGGAGTTAAATGGAAGTTACAGCGAAGAATTACAGTGCTGGTTTCTTGTGGGACCTTGGCAAGGTGGCTTTGCATCTCCAGGATCCGTCCCCACAGCCCCTGTTGCTCCCCAGCCCTTGGGACAGATTCAGAGACCCCCGGGCTGGTGGGAAGAGCAGCGTGGGACCATCCCACCAACCCAGCTGTGACTCGGGGCTGGGGACATCTCCCTGCTTCTGCTGCAGCACCTTGGGGGCGGAGCAGCCGGAGGACATCTCGGGGGACTTCAGGACATGGACCTCCTCTCCTGCCGCGTCCCTGCTCCAGAGACACTCGCCACAGCCGGGATGGGGGATGTAGGTCAAGCCCCACGGTCCCTCCGTTTCCTTCCAGCCCAAACGTCTGCAACCTACTCCTGCCCTTGGAAGATTTATGGAGCAGCAGTAAGTATTTCACCAGCTCTTTATTAATAATGC
The DNA here is from genome assembly GCF_965140245.1 of Athene noctua. Classification (NCBI taxonomy): domain Eukaryota; kingdom Metazoa; phylum Chordata; class Aves; order Strigiformes; family Strigidae; genus Athene; species Athene noctua. The sequence goes on along the minus strand of NC_134051.1, from coordinate 4,865,115 downwards.
GGCAATAAAAAAGGTGCAGCCTTTCTTTCCAAGGACTTGCAGAGCCTTTAATAATCCGAGGAGGGATTTGGTTCCCCCCAATAGATAGTTTACTGGTGGGCATGCTTTACAGCCCCTTTGTTAGAGCGGGGCTGTTCCCCCATCATCAAAGTGCGAACTGAAGCTCCGTGATGGGCTAGTCCATAAATCTCTCCCCTCTAATCCTTTCCTTTCTACTATTTTCAAACTGGGGGAGGAGGGGGTGGACTGGACTAGGCAGGCCAAAGCTTTAACCCTTTGTGCTTGGGGGGGATCTTCTCTTTCTGAGCAGAAGACAGTGCATGGAAGGAGGGCTGTTTCATGGCAGCCTTTTAGAAGCAGGTAGTTATATTCAGCAATTAAACCCCAAATGACAGCTTAAAGAGCTCCTTTGGAAGTTTAATAAGTCCACCACTGTATATAAGAAATAAATCTGGCTGCATTACAATCACTTCAAACTACTTAAGCAGTAAATGACGAACTCTGCTCTTATTCATCCATTACATGGGTAACATTGCTTCACTCCTCACTTGGTTTCCAGGGCTGGGATGCCAGAGGAGGACCCAGCCCAGCATTTGGACCCAAATCAACGCTGTGGAGATCACAGGTCTGTGGTAGGGAGGTGGGGTGATCCAGTGCTTCACTTTGGGGCTGCCTTGGGTCTGAGGCCAAAACGAAACACTTGTGGGCTCTGTGGAGGTGACAAAACCATCTGAGTCAAATGCCAAAATCTCTTGCTCTGTGGCTGGTGATGTGTCGGGCTCTTGACAGAGGTGTTGCATCCTGCCTACCTGGAGGCTGATCTCGGTGATGAGGGAACTAGGTCAAGAACAAGAGGCAAGACGGTAATTTTGGTCTTCAGGAGTTTGTGCAAACACCTTCATCAAGGCCCGGTTTTGACGGATGGGATGTCATGTTGTGACACCAAACCATTTCTTGGTCATGAGTGGAGTGTTACCATCCCAGTGACGGCTGGAGGTCGGGAATAGGTACGAGGTCCATCAGTGGTCACCTGAGGTTCACGTAGAGAATCTGAGAGCAGACCTTGTATGGCATCTGATCTGCTAAACCCAGGTTTACAGCCCCTCCTGGCCCCGTTACCTTAAACCTACCCACTAAGGGATGGATACCCAAGAGAGGAGCAGGCCCAGGGCAGGATCCGGCCGGCGAGAGGCTGCCTCCCTCCCCCCTCCAGCTGCACACATCTCCATTTTTTAGGCATTTCAACAGTTGAAAAATGAACTTTGTGTCCATTTTATCATAAAAGATCCCAGGCTTTTTAAGCCCAGCTTTATAAACAGTGATGAAAGGTCTTGCAACGGGCAGAGGTCTGCTTTTGAAATTGAACAAATTGTCGTTTTATGGTTCCCGTGTGTGGGGGGTGCTGTAAATCTCTGAGCATTTAACGCATCTGTTCTTTTCCAACTACGCTACCAGTGTCTCAAGGAGGAGAGGGAGAAATATCTGACATTTCCTGACATCGGCTGCTCTCACAACCCCCTGGGAGTTCCTCAGGAAAGTTTTAAAAGTAATATTTATGGATGATCATGGTGAATCAGGCCCTAAAAGGTACAGAGAAAGGACTGTTGTTCATTAACATGTGGAAACCGTGCATGGAGGATTTCCCTGTGGAGGGGCAAAAGAAATGGAGTGAAAGTGAAATGGCTTTCGAGTTAATCCAGATCTTTTTTAACATTATTGTCGTTAGTAAAAATCGGAACCTTATTTTGGATAAAGAGAAAAAAAAAGTTAGAAGTACATTTTTGGGATGGTTTTCCTCAAAAGGGTTTTCTTTCCAAAATTCTGTAACAAGTTCCCTAGCAAAGATATTTGTTCTTAGTGATATATGGATATGTGGTTGAGTTTTGGTCTTTGTTCATACACATCTTGATACTAAAACAACAATATATCTGCTCTGGCTAATAATCTAGGAAAAACTTCTATTTGGTGGTTTTTCCTGAAGATCACTTCCTTATTGCCGCAAACCATTTAGTTTCAACTTGATAAAAATGTTCTTAAAGCTTTGCACTCACAACCGCTTTCATGTGATGTTCTCCAGGTTAAACCTCCCCATCTCAGTAAATAACAGACTTGTAAAATCCCACCACAGTTACTCAGTATTAATTACTTGAATTTTATGAATAGGAAAGCTGAGCACAGGAGGAGGGGTGGTTTGGGAGAGTGCGAGTGGAACAGCATCCTGGTGTTTCGACTTTCAGTGCCTTTTCCTAAGGGCAAGGCCAGTGCCCTTGTGAGCCAGTTAAAAGCCTCCTGAAGACTTTGCTGATAACACGAACTCCCTAGAGGTGAGCCGGGGTTTGTCCTTCAACGGGTTTATGTAAAGTACCTTTGGAACAGATTTATTCAAATGAATGCATGGAGAAGATAAGGCCACACGTGTCCTTTGAACTACCTGTTTCTTTCACTGTAATGTCTTGAGGCTTATCTGAGCATGCCCAAGATTAGAATTGGCCAGAGAAAGAAAAAGTTAGGGTATAGTGGCAAAACATCATACAGATTCCTCCATAATCCCCAGGGGTTTAATTTCTTGGGACTTCTACTGTGACCCTGCATGTCCTGCTCCCAGAAGGGAACCACCAGACTCCTGTGGCTCCCAACACCTCCCTGCGTAGGGATGGCATTTCCTTGGGGTCCTCTGGCCATGGCATTGTGCGGGCAGGCATAGGACCCAAGCTGATGATGGAGGGGGTGTGGGGGGTACACGGGGCCTTTGGGCCCAGCGCTGCAATGACAGGGTCCACACAGCCCCAGCTCATTGATGCTGGTGAACTATCATGCTAGGCTGCTGTCCTGAGGGTCCAGGTGATAGAATCGGTGGACAAAGCCTCTGAAATTGTCAGCTTTGGGTCCCTTTCCATAAGCATGGGATGGTTTCAGAGTGACTGAGCCCCTGCATGAGGCTGTTTTGATGTATGGAGCCACATGGATACAGAGGTGGCCATACCCACACAGACTCCAGATTTCCAGGGAAGAGCAGCTGGTTCACTCCTCTTTTTAATAGGCACAGTGCCCAACAGATGCAAAAACTGGGAACAACCAGGGAGTAAAAAGAAAGTGCTTCCTTCTTATCATAAGACATCCCACCTTCGCAGTGCACACCAGAACTGCGGTACCTCTGGTGTTCCTACCTGGGGGTCATCAGCAGCCAGAAGGACCTACTTGCACATGTTCGTCCATGAGAAAACTCTTCCAGCTGCTCTCGACTCGGTGCCTCTGCTCAACTCTGTGTGTATTTGGCACAGGGCAGGAGGTGAAGAGCTCAGCCCGGGCAGAGCAAACCTGTCCTCCAAGTGCCTGCGATACCAGAGCCCCAGAGAGGCGGCAGGCAAGAAGACGATGATTTTTTCGCCTGATGTGCTGAGCTACAGCTGCTCTACCCTGTCCCCTCGGGAGTGGTACGAGGAGGGGGGCACAAAGCCACGATGACTTCACCAGCAGCACGAGGGTAGGATGGTGTCCAGCTGATCCTTGCAAAACACCCTGCCGAGCGTGCTGGCCCGCGGGCACGCTTCCCAGATCCGCGTGTGCCCTGCCATCGCACGGTCCTCTCTTGAGTCACTTATAACCCAATACTGGCTTATTACCCCAGGCATCAAAAAAGGGATTCTTTTTTTTTTTTTTGCTTTTCAGTGACTTCATGAATCCAAAACCCTGCCAATTATCTATCATTCATGGCATTTAAAATGTCAACACCTCCCTCCCAAATGAAATGGAGTTAAAGGTTCTGTGCTTCCCTGTGCCCTTTGCTCTCCCCCATCCCACAGCGGGGCCGTGGAGATTGGCCTTTTAGTTGGCGGCCAAAGCAATCCTGCTTCCTCGGCTCAGCTAAATTGGTTTTGCACTTTAGACCGTGGCCTTGTGATCTTGAACCCAGCATATGCAGTGGGACCTGGGGCAAGGGGGAGGTCCTGGGGATGGGTCTGGTGGGGAGCCCAGTTTAGCTTTTCCTCAGCTGTGTCACTGCCGCTCAGGAGCTACTGGGGGACCGCCGTGTTTGGTGTGCAGGGGTCTGTTCCCAGTCTTCCCAGCTCAGAGGTATTCAACCCCAGAGTAGGTGCTCTAACTCTTTGCTCATGACTCCCATGTGTTTCCAACATCTCTGTTAAAAAGAAACCTCCATCTCTCCCCCTCGTTTCCTTTTCACTGAAACTCTGCTTCAAACTTGCATAAATCTTGCCCAAAAATAACACTGGCCGCTCTCCCAGCTGTGGGCGTCGTGACTTCTGCGCAGGGAAGGGAAGGCTGCGATCTGATTCGTTTCATGGCAGATTTCGGTCAGCTTTGGCATCCCTCCATCCTTGCTGGTACCAAATTTACAAGGTTCCTCTTTCCAGCTTTTCACTCTTCTCCTGGGCTTACCTCTGCCTCTCTGAGGCCTCATCTTTGGAAAGCCACGGTGTTTTCTTGGCACAGCTGCCTGCGAAATGTGGCACAGACAAACCAATAAAAGTAGCCAATAAACTCGGCAAGTTTTCTTTTCTTTGCTGCAAGTGGCCAAAGCAGCACCGCTTCCTTTGGGATGACATTAAAATGCAGCACAGAGGATGAGACTCGGATCCTTTTCTGTTTGTTTCCCGGCCGAGATATGATTTTTCCACCAGTGCGAGAAGAGTTCTGAGAATTTTTTTTACAAAGGAAAATAGTTATAGAGACAATTGCCATGGGTGCTGGCAGGCTCAGCCTGGGGTCCTTACTCTGCTAACCAGCCTCTCGGTCAGTGGTGGCTAATCAAAACGAGCTAAGCCCAAGGGCCTGATGCCCAGCTGGTACAAACGGGTCACACTCTGGTGATTTTAATGATCACCTGTGCTGATAGCTCCCTCGCATGCTTCTGGTGGAAGGCATTATAAGGAGAAGAAGGGCAATTTGTTCCTTTTGGAATGCCTTCTACCTTCTCTGTGTAGAGAGGAAGGACATCGAAGGAGCTGAGCCCTGGCCGATCCATGTGGGTTGGAGGGCCCTTGAGACAAGGAACTGGCTTGGCTCTCTGGCAGTGTGGCTTATCTTATGCAAGTAAATCAAGAGGAAAATGTACTGAAATTGTGGGAATGACCTACCAGCCCATCCTAACAGCTTGTGCCATGGGGAAACAGCAGCAGGAGAGGCCCTGGGAGGCTGGCAAGGGAGCCTTGACCCTGCTCCGAGGCTCTGGCCAGCCTGAACATGCAATCTACTGCCGGTTTGCAAGAGCCCCGGGAGCGACCCGCTTGGGCAGTGCTGCTGGGGCCAGCCATAGCCTTCTGGGCTGGGGAAGCCCTGCTGCTGGCTGCAGCCCTGCCGAGGGCAAGGCACATCCTTTGAGCTCAGCTACGGTCAGTCACGGACACCCCCCAGAGCTGAGTCCCGCCGTGGGACCCTGAGTCCAGTTCAAGACACAGTGACCCCCACTGACAATGCTGACGTGTTGCTTCAGTGGAAAAACTGCTTTTCTCTCTCCCCTGGGTATGGTTGTTGATGCTCTGTACTCGTGGTGGGAAGCAGGGACCCTTCCCTCCACTTGGGAGCCCAGAGAGCTCCTCTCTTGGCCAACCCTTTGTCTTGGTACAGTCCTGGCCTTTCTGCACTGTATTAATTTAAGATGCTGTGAAGTGAGAGGTGTGGGGGTGGGAGATGCTGTCTAAAACTTGTTCAGAGCCTTTGCTGGATAAATCCCCGTGGAATTTAATTTAAACGAGCTGACACCAGTATGAATCATGCCAGCATTACCAGCTCTTGAACACTTCCTACCAAGTGCCTGCAGGGCTCTTGCTTTCTTGAGTTAAAGTGAAGACTAAAAGCATCTAAAACTGTTTAAGACCTCTGGCCTAAAAGAATACTGTTTTTTCTACTTTTCACTGGAGGAGGAAACAACATCTGCTATAAAAATCTGCTGGCCAGGGGCAGGGGGAGCGGATACCACTTATCACAGTTTGGCTATTGGAGGCAGTGGCTGGTTCCCAGCAGAAAGTGCCTCAGCCTGGGCCCCGTGATCACGGTGTATTCCGAATGGTGTCTCATCTGTCTGCAAGCTGGACAGATCAGATGTATGCAGAGAGGATGGAGATCTAGGAAAAAAAAAAAAAAGTACAGAGGGAGTTGGATGAGAAGGAGGAAGGAAACGAAAGAAAGACTTCCAGGAAAGGGAAGGAGACAACACTGTATTTACAAATGTGTACCTGGGCTTAAGTGAAGTCTCCTAAATGCTGCTGAGACACAAAGTCAGGCTGCTTTACAATAAAGCAAAGTCCATGAGGTAGCATGTCTGTTCCCGGACTTTAACTGAAGAGTGACATCTCTGAAGAAGCAGGAAAGTGGTCAGGAGTAAGCATGAAACATGTAAGATTGCAGAATTCAAAAGGATAAACATTATTTGATACCTTATTTATAGGGCACCACAGGGGAAAGGTAAAGGTTTCAGAAAAGAAAGAAGCACTTTAATTTTATCTGGAGATTTTCCAACAATAAAATCTAATCCATCATTCTCTCTGTGTGACTGCTCTTAATGAAAATTTAGAGGCTGTGACTGAAATTTAGAATTCACAGGGGATACTATTAGGAAGATGTCTAGCAGCTATGCAAAACCTGTTATATCATAGCTCCTGCCAAAGGCCGGGGAAGAGTGGAGTGTGAAACGGACAGCTTTTAATTTGGCGTGCCGAGGCTCCGCAGCGCCGAGCCTTCCTCTCCCGGGTGGCGGCAGCTCCCTGGGACTCGCGGCGGCCATTCGTCCAGTGGGATCAGCTCACCGGGTGACAGTCGGGCTCCGGCAACGGCAGCTGTGGCGTTAATTTCAAAAGACGGGATTTGGCCCATTTACAGTTACTTTTTACCCAAAGCACCTTGTTCACCCTACCTTAGTCCCTCAGTGGTGATGAGAGCTGTAGATCTCTAATGCAGTCTCTACATTTCTTGGCCAGATTTATTGATTGCAGTTAAGGGCTTTCTGAAAAGAATAAAACTATTTTCTGCACAGTGTATGCTTCCAAGACTGAGCAGAGACCCTGCAGTGAGGCAAGGGCTGTCGGACACCATCATGGGAAGAACATCCCAGATGGGCTTGGCGAGGGCTGCAGCACCCACACAGCTCTGCTGCACGCTGTCCTCCAAGCAGGACTGCACTGCTTGGTGAGCAAAAAGGTAAAGGTATTGCCAGTGCTTGGCGGGGTGATGGGTGTATTTTCCTGTTCATCACTTGGACAGAGACTGTTCAGACCCCTTGCACGCCAACCATGCAGCCTCTGCTACTGCTGGTCAGGGAATATGTTCTATGTCCGGGAACCACCAGGACCATCGGCCCGTGCTGGTGCTGTGCCGAGCCAAGCGGTGCCTTTCAGCTGAGGGTGAGCATGTCTAATCACTACCAATCCTCTGCACTTTATTTTTAATCAAAGCAGATCACCAGACTGTTTCAAATACTTTTTAATGGGCAAAAAGGGGCTTCGATTATAAAGACAATAATGTTAAATAATTTAAGGGCCTGGATATACATCATGAATCAGTTTAATACCAAAGTCACTGCCAATTATTCAACTGATCCAAAATGAGACTCCATCACAAAATGTTAAATCACAGGATAAATCTGTCCTGGGAAGGGCTTTAGCAATCAAAATTCTCTCAAAGCAGAAAAAGCTTTTCTAAAAGCAAGGGGAAAAAAAGGTTACAGCTTAAGCCAGACATTATATAGTAATGCCAGATGTTAAACAGTTGACTTAAATTACTGGCAACTATCAAATGCAAGATACTAATACTACTGGTTGCACAGCTATGCCACCAAGTTTGTAATCTGTGGAATGGGCTTAAATATTCCTTTAATTTTCTGCCTATGGATAACAGGCAATTTGGATTAGCTTCCGCAGAATAATAACCTCCTAATTCTCAGCAGATGAGTATAAGCCTTCTGCAACATCAAAAAAACAAGACCACGCTTAATATGTAACCTTTAATGGCATATGTTTTTAAATGGTACGACTCCATTGGACCTCTGTAATTAAGCACAAGAAATGCCTGAAACAACTCTGCCTGCCCTGCAGACAGCAGAAGTCACCTAGATAGTCCCCTGCTCCCAAATGCAGAACAAAACATCCTAAAAAGTGTTCACAGATTTGCACATCAATCTTCTCTACCCCAAAATTTGCCATTGAAAAATGTTGCCACAAATCCCTGTGGCTGGAGAACGCCAGTACCCCAAGATCACCTGGAGCTGGGGCTTGCTCCATACCCATCTGCCCGCTTGGGTTCTCGATTTCTCACAGTGACACCTTTTTCCCCTCCTTCATGCACTCCTGCCATCCCACGTCACCCATCGTGTCACTGTCCAGCAGGATCTGGGGGCCAGGGCTGACACCTACTTATCTATTTACCTGTGCAGCACCTAGCCTGGCATGTGTAACCCTTCATAACTCCATCCAAGTGTCCTGAACAACCCTCCTGCGTGTCTTCAGTGACCACTTGCCAATCGTGGCTAAAGAAAACGGGATGTGGGCACCTCCTGACTCAGTCCAGGACCAATGGGGACTGCTGCGTCCCCCCAGCAGCTCAAGCACACATCTTTTCCTACTGCCCTTGCAGTGTGACCACAAGACTGGTCACCTCACACCTTGCAGGGTGAGATTTGTTCTCTCTGTGCAGTGCTTGGGAGATGTTAGAAATAAATGGGGCAGAGTCCCAGCTTGGCCTGTTCTCCAGCTGATCGCTCGTCGGCGCGTGTGTTGTGCAAATTAAGACTCCACAGTGCAGTCACAAACCTCCACAGCTCGTGAGCTCCCCGGAGGCATGGGGACAGCCCCCAGCCTGACCCACTGCTGCAAACTGTAATAAAACGTCCTGCAAGTCTGGGCTCAGGCTGAAGTAACAAAACTCAGCTGTTCAGATGAGCCAAAGCCCACATTTGCTATTGTTTCAATTTTTTTTTTCCTCTTTCCTTGATGCAGAGCTGCAAGCATTTCAGAGCATGGACAGCAGGGCTGGGTTTGTTCCTGCCTCTGCACAGGGGGAATGTCCTTGCTCAAAGGCTGGAAGATGGGTGAAACGGCGGTGAGGAAAGGGTCAAAACACATCCCCCCTGACTGCGAGCAAAAGAAAAATGTTGGCAGAGCAAACCTTGCCACAGGAATAAAAGGTTGTCCTGACTGTTCATATTACTCCACATGGGGTGAGTAAAACTGTCGGTCGAACTGAAGCGTCTGATATACAAAGGGGAATAAAAACTCATTAAAGGTCTAAAAGGAAACCCTATTAAAATACCAAATATAAAATGGAGGAGACTTGATCACCCTAGCACTAGAGAAGTGTCACGTTTTTTTTTTTCCTGAAAGCAGAGGAAATGTGTTTGTGGAAAGCCAGGTGGGATGAGGGGCAGGTAGAGTGTCAAAGAGCACTGATAATATTTCAGGGTCTCACTAGGAGCCTGAAATACGAAGGGGATTTATTCTGCTTTCGGTGGGGAGGAGAGTGCTAGCAGATTTTTGAAGGCATTCCAACGAGGTTCATATTCATCTGTTTCTTAAATCGAGAGCTCTTGGCTGCCGCTGTACCGAGGTAGGGAGCATCTCCACCTCTCCTCTCTCCTGCCCAGGACGCAGCCTGGCTCATAGCCGAAGGCGAATTAGCACCGGTGGGTCCTTGTGATTCTCCTGCCCTGGCCCGGCTGCTGTCCCTCTGAAAAGCCAGCAAACCAGACCATTTTTACAAGGACTGAAATACCCTGAGAACGGTCTTTCTCACGGCATCTCATTTCTACTTTATTTGGTCTTGGGGAAGGAAAGAAATTACGAGGGGAAAGAGCTAAATGAACGATTTTCTTTCAAGCATTAAAAAACCCCGTCGTCCTGCTAGCGCTGGAAGTAATGAAGCCTGATTTCCAACGGATTCGTGCCCCATGGTTGATGGACTTTAAACTGAATTGCACTGGGGCTGCGACAGGCTTTCCCCCCTTCTTAGACACCAGAAAAGCCACATGGGGAAGAAAGACATGATGAACACCTCACTCAGAGCAATTCCCACCTGATCAGCCACCCTGGAGTCACCTTCTTAGGCATTTTCTCCTGTGTGGACTCTCCAGTGGCTCGTAGGCATGAATGCTACCAAGGCTTTTCCACAGCTTGGGAATTTTTGTCCCATCTCATCCCAGATCTGAAGTTTTCTGATCGTGGTTGAACTCGGAGAAGGCATAAATGGAAGGTTTCTCTCTCACACATGCACACAGCTCTTATCGCAACACTTTTAGGAACTTGTTACCTTTGGGATTTCTACCTGCTGTCCATTTGGTTGAAATTGGCACCAGAATTCAGTAATTACCAGGGTTGGGGCTGTGATGGAAACACGCGCTCATACACAGGTAATCATCACAGATATCTCATTTCCTCACAAAATCAGGGTCCATGTAAAAGCTTGTATCTTCTTTAGGCAGGGGTTGAGAGCTGCTAAGGCAGGTCCCGAGCTAACCAGTTTTCCTTGCTCTGTTAACATTTTGCTCCTCCTGCACTTTTTTCCTTAACCCCTCCTCTTGGAACCTGGTCTTTGGAGAACAAGGATGGTTTCCTCCCATCTCAGCAGCATCAGGATATAAACAGCCCAGCATTCACTCATACACACGTTATAACCACATAAATTTTGTTTCCTTGTGAAACCTGAGCAGAGCTGATTCCATACAGCAGACAACGCTTCATCAGCACAGTGCAATGCCCTAGGATGCACTTCAGAGACTAAAACCGGGGGGAACCTGCCTTCATGTCACCATGGAAAGTTTGCCCATTAATAGAGGCAACGAATCTGTGGAGATGCCAAAAGTAGCTAAAAAAGACCACAACCCTTTTCCCAGAAGCTCACTTATAAGAATCTCTTTTACAGTTCCAGCACTGAACATCCTTTTCTGGGCCAAACAAGCACAAGAGCCATGACGTGAGTCAGCTCCGAGTGCCTGGAAAGACCTGCGGCACCTTGGTTGGGCTCAGCAGACTGATGGATTAGCACTTATCCATGTGGAATTGTAGGTTTCGATCCTCAGAGCCTTTTCCAGTCAATTGATCTAACCCAAGCCTTTCATCGGGTACAAATGGGCCTTTGACTTGCAACAGAATGAAGCAGCAGTAAATATAAATGGGACGTGAAAAATTTTTTGAAAGGACATTTTAATGGTCTGTTCGCTCTGCAGCTCTGCTGTTGCAGTCAGAGAGAAATTCCCTTTCTACTCCAGGAGCTGGTGGATAGAAACCCATTCCTCTGTCCCTCAGCTGCTCATTCCCAGGGAGCAGAAGTCTTCTGCATCTTCAGTTAATACCCTGACCTGGTCCAGAGTGCTCCTTGTCAGGCCTCCTGGAAGCACTGATGTATGTCCAGTCTGCGACCCTTCCACACCTCTCCCCTGTAAAATAAATCAAGAGCATGGCAGGGCTCTGTGAGGAAATGAAGGGCACAGTCCCAGCAGCCAGTAATGGCTTTACTGATGCGTGATATCATGTATTCTTTCCTTAATGTTTCACCTTCCAGCCTGCAGCTAATTATTATCTATATCTCACTCCTTTATTTCGAGATATCCCCAAATATACCCTCATCTTCTTCATTCCCAACTCTCGGCTCCCATTGCAGGCAGCTGACAAACACGAGCCCATGCTGAGCCGAGCCCCAGCCCGCAGCAGTACAGAGCTCCCGCTTCCTTCGCACGGAAAGGGGCAGAGACAAGCACACAGCAAAGCTGTCTGTGCCACAGAGGGATGGGAAAGCTGTTGCTCTCATGCCAAAACATGAACAGAAGGATCTATTTGTGTTTCCAGGTGTGTTTTGAGACATTTCTAGCACCTTATGGCTCTTGCTGGCCCTTGAAATGGATTGAATGCCAGCCTCATCGCTGGTCCTCGCACTGTGACTGCGGGAGTTCTCTGGAAGCTCTTTCTCTTTTTTATTTACTTCACACAGCTTGTGGCTTAGGACGGGGTGTTACGTTTGACTTACGGGCTCAAGGACCAGGAGAGCTGTCTCTTCCCCCCAAATGCAAAAGGCACTGACCTGCAAGACAAAGACCATGAAGCAGGAGCCTATGATGTCAACCTCAGACCTTGAGCTTCGCTAGGTCTGGGCACGAAACCTGACATGGCAGAGCAGGCTGAGCTCAGGCGATGTGAAATCTAACCAACATATTTTACACCCACACCACTAAAAATAGGACGCCGACGCCAACTCTTCATCTGGAAAGAGAGGAAACACCAGCGTTGCTGTGTTTTGGATGAGGCGCAGGACTGAAGTCCTGACCATATTTAGCCATAAGATCATCTCTTAGGACTTCTGCATGAGAGTGGAGTTTTAGAAAAATTATTCTGGCCAAATGCCAGTTCTGGCTTTATTATTTCTCCCTGCTATCTCAGTACTTCATTTCATCACCTAAATTGCTGTGTTGAGTTACTCGAGGCTGCTAAAATGCTGTCATGCTACAGAGGCAACTATATGAAGGAAATTATGTCTCTATTGAAAGTGCTCCACACAGCTGAAATCAGGCCACCTATTTAGGTGTCGGGTTTAGATTTTTCATTGTAAGCACAGAAACTTGAAACATTTTGCCCACATGTGTTGAAAGCTACGAAGACATTAAAGATTATTCATGGAATAAATATTCATTTGCAGGAAGAGTTGGGGGTTTTTTTAACACATGAATATTTCAGGCAGCATGTAGCGATGTGTGCAGCTGCTTACAGAAAAATGTGATCATATTCTGAGTGCTGTTTCAATAGTTCCTAATATTAATGATACAAGGAACGTAGCTCTTTTTATGATTTAATGGCAATTTCTCCTTAAGTTAAATACTTCCTAGATTTTCCTTAACCATTACTAATTACTAGTAATGAAAAAATTCCTAAGAATTAATCTTCAAATGCTTCTCTATCAGGCACTGTGCTACCTTCATTTTGCTGATAATTTTTAACCACAAATACTACATTACACTTGTTGCCCTGCACACCAGAAAAGTCCTTGTTTTATTAGCAACTCCCATCTGCTTTTTTCCCATAGAAAAGGTGATTACTTTGCCAACAGCATATTAATGTATTGCAGCTTTACGTCTTCAGCTTTCCATGTTTCAGAATTTCCATTTTTGAGAGACTTTCTGTCCTGCTGGGTCCTGGCTGAGTCTGTATGGAGCTCTGGTACCATCTAGTGTTACTGGGGAAATCCTCAGCTGCTCCATGTGGCCTTTTCCTCCTTCATCTCCTGCTGGGTTTGCAGTAGGAAAAGCCTGTCGTGACAGAACGTGGCGATTAGGGATGACCACATGCAGTGAAAACGTTCCCTCCACCAGCAGCTGCTGTCCTGGCCGTGCCGGCTCAGGCTGACTGGAAGGGAAGCAACTCCCCCAGCTGTGGGGAGACGTCTGGGACCACGTTGCCAGGCGTGTTGTGCAGGTTGTCACCCTTGGGGCCTGGGCCACCATGATGCCCCTCAAAAGGACACAGGTGATGCAATGGGCTTCGTTATCTCCCTCTTCCCCAACTGCAGAGCCCCATGGAGAGGGCCCACAGGACTCTGCACTGATGCCGATTTCCCTCCCCGTCCGCCGCCTGCGGAGGATGCAGGGTTCACCCTTGCGGGAGCCCCTTCGCTGAGGGAGCCGGGCCCGCTCCTTTCCTGCAGGCGTGCGGCTCCTGCCCTCACTCAAGATGGCGGCCCCGCCGCGGTTCTGCCCCGCCGCTGCCAGGGCGGAAGTAGCGCGGGGAGCGTCGGCCCGCGGCCCCCTTCCGGGGTCACCGCCTCGGAAGTCCTTGTCCGTTCAAAGAGTGGCGGGGCCGAGCCTACCACCGGCGGCGGGAGCGGCTGAGGGGGGTCGGTCGGTGAGGGGGGCGCCCGGGGAGGATGGGAGGGCCGGGCGGTAGGTTGTGGTGGGCGAGTTACTGGAGGCCGGGGAGGGGGGCAGGCGGCAGCTGGGGGCTGTGGTGTGAGGGCCGGGGGTGCGTTGTGGGGGGATGGGGGAGCGCTTGTTTGAGGTGGGGGAGGGGAGGGAGCCGGCGGGTCTGCGCTGGGCATCGCTGGTGCCTCGAGCACGCAGCCTGCAAGGGGCAAAGTTACTGTGAACAACAGCGCATAGTTCTTCTAAGGGTGGTCTCACCAAAGGAAGGTCAGCTCTCATCGTTTTTTTTCCTTTTTTTTTTTTTTTTTTTACCTGTTTTCCTATTCCCACCTCCTTGGTTTTAGGGTTTTCTCAGCTCTGGATGGAAACTGCAATGTTTTCTGAGCTGGCTGCAGTATGGCTGGAACATTCCCATCCCTAATGTAACTAACTCAACATAGATGAAGAGTTTGTGTCTTGAAGAAGACTTTTTCTTCCCTTCCTGAGGAAAGGTTCTTCAAAGTGGGAACTCTTCTTCTGTCCTGTTAGCTGCCAAGTAGCTCCTTCCTGTGGAGCTCAGTAACCATGGTGCCATCAAAAAAAGAGAAAGAGCAGAGCGTAATCCTGATCAGTGATGATGAAGCTGAGAGCACACTTGGGAATTCAGTTCTGTTAGTAGACTCACTGGGTAAGTACAGGGCTCCTGTTGGCCATGAAGTTCGGTAAAGCTATTCTGAAATAAACTGAAGTAAAATGTTATGTGATAAGCTTGAAATGTGGCTTTCTGCTGCTAGGAAAACAGAGTACTTCAAAAATAAGTCAAACCAGGAAGAACTGTCCTTATTTTCCAACTATTGGGATTTCTTTGATGGCATTAGTTAACTTAAACAATATTGCTGTGTAGTTTCAAAATATTACAAATCTAGCTGAGACTAGGCCTTTTCAGTGTCAATTGGATTCTTTTTGATTAAATTACCTCTGTTTTGATAGTATGTGGAAGCTATTTTTCCTGGGACAGTGTAACCGTTCTTATTAGCACCATATAAAATCATAAGAACATTTGTGCCTTGAAGTGTTTTTAGAAAGTGAACATCAATAGCTGGGTAAAATTGTAGTGAAGTTGTAGTTACCTTTATACTGATTTACACCTCATATTCTCTTCTGCAGAGAAGTCTGCCCTGGGAGAGGAGAAATCTGCAGAAGTTGTGGATGAGGAATGTGAACTCATGGTTACTTTCTGTAAACAAGCAAAAGTGATGCCTCATGCAAGATATGACTGTACAATGCACCCATTCGAGTATGTTCAGTGATGGGGAGGTTCATATGAGGGTTTCATCTTCCACATTTAGTCCAACTTGTCAAGTAACCTTGTTAGCTTTTTAACAGCTGAAAGCAGAAGCAGAGTTGGATAAGCATGTAACTTGTTTCGTAAATAACCTTATGTTTTTCAACTTTGTAGGCGAATGGAGTGTGATACCTGCTCACCCCTTGGAAAAAATGCTGATATTTGTAATCAGTGCTACTGCTACATTTGTGATAAACTAGCTTCTGAGGTAGGAAGAGCTGTAATCGAGAAACACACAACTTCGAGTAAACTGAATTGCTCAACAGTCTTTTTAAAGGAAATCACTCTTAACCACACTAAAAAAATAAATGATATGTGAAATTTGATTGGTTTAACTGTTCCTGTCCTAAATGTTGATATCTGTCTGCTTCGCAATGCAGTCACTAGGTTTAGGACTAGTGGTTTGGCCAGTTGTTGGAGCAGACATTCACTTGCTATAAGCAAATGTACCTCCTGTTTGCTTTAGGCACACAGTGTATTTCCTGGAATCAAATTAATAAATCGGACTGCTTTTCACTGTACTAGAGAAATGTCAGACTTTTAGACTGTCCTAACCTAGGGTGAGGGAGTGGGTGAGTTGTGGTAATTGAGTGGGTGGTGATGGTTCATTTGAGTTTTTCTTTCAGACAGTGGAATAGGCTGTCCGGGGAGGGGGCAGAGTCACCATCCCTGGATGTGTTTAAGGGCCGTTTGGATGAGCTGCTGGGGGATGTGGGGTAGGGGAGAACTTTGTAGCATAGGGCTGATGGTTGGACTCGATGATCCCAAGGGTCTTTTCCAACCTGAATGATTCTGTGATTCTTAAAATTCAGAAAAGTTTGAACTGTGAGCAAAGTTGGAGTGAATATGCATAGACCAACTGTTACCAACTTACAGTGGGGAGGGCACCAGCCCTAAGTGTCTCTGCGAGATATTCAGGAATCTAAATTACTATGGGCTTTTTTTTGTTCTGTTAGCCATGATATCGAGTTATTGCTGTATTGGCCTCTTGCTCTGACCATCAAAATACTTCACTGTGGCTTTGCCTAGGTGTGTAAAGGATGAAGTAAATTGTGGTCCTTCACTGAGGGGAATTAACCTTTGATTTGCTTAACTGGAAAGGAGGGGGCGGGGGGAAGAAAACCCAAAACTTTCTCCCTTTTTTCATGTTTTTTGAAATAGTGCCAGAATTGGACAACCCCTTCTCTCTGTCACTGCAACGCACACAATAAAAGCAAATTCTGGAAGGAACAGCGTGACTTTGCCTTGGCTGGTGTTCTTGTAATGTTCAATTTGGAGCTCACAGATATAGACACAGACCTTCGGCATGGTGGTAAGTGTTAGGCTCTCACTCTGTCCTGGGAGACCTGTGGCTACTCAGTCTGTGGCTTGAGGGATGGCTTGTCTGGTCCACAGCTCTCCTTGCGAAGGCTTGATGAATTTTTAAAGTAGCAGCTTACTGTTGCTCCTCTCTTTCTGGGCCATACTCAGACCAGACACGGGTCTACAGGTCCAGTTTGTACTTTCCTGCTTTTCTCCCTGTGGAAGAAAAACCCCAAAGCTTTCCCAGCCAATAAGATTTGGTGCAAGTAACTTGCTAAATATTTTACGTGGAGTACTTACGATTGTCTGTCTTTTCATTTTGAAAAAATAAAAAATTGCACTAACAATTTCAAATCTCTCTGTTCTCTTAGGAAGTCTTCTAATAAAATTTATGCAGGAACTTTCTGTGGAATATAGTAAGTACCTGATTGGACAAAGAATGCCTCCCACAAAACATGAATGCTTCTGCCTCCCAAAATTTCCACCTGGGCAATGCAATACCTGCAGATCACGCAACATGGAGACTGTGTACAAGTAAGTAGCTGAGTTGTGTTGTCACTAGCAGTACGTACTGGTCAGTGCAGGTTTGATATCCTTTAGTCAAGTGGTAATCAGAGTCATGGCACCTGACACAGCAGAAACATCATTGAGAATTTGCTTGGCCAGTGAGCTATTAAATTGCACTCAGATGTAGTTTAAACACGGGCTGAAATGCATCTTTAACTACATATTAAATATAAGTTTAAATAGATCTCTTGTGCTATACTAAGACACCCGATAATATCCCTCATTTTTATAACCAGAGAAAGAATGAAAGTAAAGTCCATGTTTTTACTAATCTTTTTCAGAATGGGGTTCAGCTTTTTCTCGATGGTGTGTGCCTTTAAAATGCCTAAAGGAATGGTTGTGCAAATACCTTTTCGCTATGTTATAGATGCTTTTTGAGGAAAAGCAAGTCAATTTGCTCTCAAACCATAGGATGGTCATAATTTTCAGTTGTTTATGAAGTACATCATTGCAAACACTTTGTCTTATAGACTACTTAACTTTCTTAGGTATTCTGGAGTTTTTGAGATGGTGACAAAATTTTTAAATGAGGCAGAGAGAGAGAGTCCTAAAGCTGCTGCTGTCATGTTACTGGGAGCAGCTAAAGAGATAGCGCTTCATAAAGACCCTGCTTTGTAAGTATCCAGTTCCACATCTAGTGTGTAATCTTCATTTGCTCCTCAAAGGGAGGAGATGCAGTAAGAGAGGTCTGGTTTTCCATTTATTAAGAGTAAGGACAGTGTAAAGATCACAGCCCTGACTGCAGCACAGTGAGAGGAAAATGACTACACCGAGGGAGAAATGAGATTGGTTTGGGGAGGGATTTGGGGAAAAAGAGAAAGTTAAAGGTTGAATGTGAGAGGAAGAAGTTAAGTGAGATTGAGTCATGAGGAGAGGAGATGATCTCCAGTGAGGCAAAGGAATTTGAGATGGGAACTGGGAGGAGGGAGGGTGACAGCAGAAGGTGGCAGGTGGGGTTAGTTCCCCAGGAGAAGGTACAGGGGCAGGGGAGCTTTCCTGAGCGGGCAGTGCACAAGCTCCATTGTGTGAAGGAACTTCTCTTTCTGACCTGGAAGGAAGGGAGGACGTGATGTTCCTTGGGTCATAAGTTTTAGATGCCTCCCATAAGTCTGGAGGCTGACCTGTCAGCTGGGAGGACTGTGTAATAAATAAATAAAAGCAGAGTTTAAATACTTTCATCTTGTTTATATCATGGCTGTTTCACGCTTGATTACTGTCTAGCTTGACTAAGGTTGCAGAGCTTTGCTTTGCAAAACCTAAATATTTTGGGGCTTTAATTCAAGGCTTTTTATAAAGGAGAAGTAAACTTGGTCTGGGTTGGTTTGACTGGCCAGAAACAGCAGCTTCTCTGTAATTCTTTCTGAGGAACTATCAAGGTTTGCAAGGAGCAGGCTGGATACGTTATTTGGGTATGTCTCTCTTTGTATGCTTGTTACGAGTCCCGCAGCATTCGCTGTAGCTACACGGGAGGTAGTTTGGCCCTCTCGGGCAATGACGTCTTGCAGAGGCCCCCTAAAAGCAAAGATGTGCCCACGGGGGTCTAACGCAGCAGGTTAGAGGGGTTGGTACTGCTTTACGCTGCGTGGGTAGGAGGGGAGGTGTGCTTCAGTTGGCAGGTACTGCTGTAAAGCAATTCTAGAATGTGTTTTACACTTTGAGCACTTGTTTCATCTGTTTGAAATAATTCTTATTAGCGTGATCGCTCCCAATGCTTTTTAAGAAAAAAGTGTTTTCTTAAACAGTTGAATATAGAGAAGGAGGAAAAAGGCAAGTAAACAAGCCAAACATTAATTAGTGTTCTCTCTTAGAAGCTGGCAGAACCTTGGTCATACTGATTCATTAAAGATTGCTGTCCCTTGTCTGCTGCAAAGGTAAGACTTGTCTTATCAGATGGCAATGGGCTGGTTGCTGCCTGCAAACTTCCCACTTGCATGTAAAATGCATTTCAAATTATTTCTGTTCAAAGGCACAAAATAAAAAAAAGTTAATGCCTTAGCTCTTAAAAGCCAGAAGTAAACTTGCATCACCATATCATCTCATGGTTCTGTAGCATCTGGAACTCCTCGTCAGGGAACACAACCCCACTGTACTGCTTTGGGTGGTGTTTGAGCAGAGCAAGGGCGGCCTGCTGCTGCCTGCCTGTGGACTGTGGGTGAGTACGGACAGGCAGAAGAGCACAAATGATAACATGTACCAGTCAGCCTAACGATCGGGGACCTCAGCGTGCCATCAGGTTCTACAGCTGTACACTACAAATCAGGACTTTTAGAAGCACTGTTATTAGTTCCTTTCTGTGAAGGACAAAGACAATACCTGCCTTATTTAGAGCCACGTGAACATTCAAACCCTTCTTTGTTGCCTCAAAGGAAAATAACTCAGTGAGGAACTCAAAGCCAAGAAGATGGATTACTTCTGGCTGTGCTCTAGGAGTGTTCTCTAAGGCCAGACCAGAAGGTGGTGTCAGGTGGCTACTTGTAGTTATTAAGCCAAAGAGTAAATAGTGTCTGTTAAAGATCAAAACAGCAGCCTTGTAGTATTCCATTGGGATGGAGTAGTCAGGGATGTAACATAGTAAAGTTCCCCCTGAGGCTGATGAATGAGGACATCGAGCTCACTTGGCTTAATTCATTTCTCATTTTAGCTTTATATTTCACCTTTAACCCGAAATTCACTTGCAACAGAAGGTTAATGAATTAAGAATTAACTTTTTTCAGGAGCACTCGAAAACAATTATATATTCTCACCTCTTATTTGAAACTAATGACAGGTATAACCTAAATCCTGTATCAGTTTTCATTTAAAATTACTATTCTTGAATTTTCTAATTTCTTACTTGTAAAGAACAGGGAAAGGAGTTTTTTGTCTCTCTTCCCCAGTTCTAAAGGAGTAAACTCTTCTTTGTATCAGCATGTTATCTTCAGTTTGCAGTAGAGGTGGTTTCACTAGCTGTGAAGCTGCCAGGAGCTCAGGTTGATCAGGTTGCTTATCGAGCTGATCATATGTTGCTTCAGTGTTTTTCAAATGTACTCACTGGGGATATTTGTTTTAAAGACAAAGCTGGTTGGGATTAAACGCAATACTGGTGTTTAAAAATAGTAAAAAAAGAGCAATACTGTTATCTACTAAAAATCTTAAAAGCTTAAATTTAAATATAGATCCAAACTGCCTGACATTTAACCAAAAAATCCCCAAACTTCTGTAGAAAAGCTTCCCATAGGATTAAGAAAACCACAGCAATTTACTAGTAATTCATCCAATTTTAAGAGACTTTAATTTTTCTTTTTTCTTTTCAAAACATAGGATCACAACACAACTTCAGAGGATGCTGGTGTTGTGTGATTTCCCAAAGAGCTTGTATGAAAAGTTTGTTAATTTTTTTCAGTCCATCTCACTTCCATGTCACTGTTTTGGCTTCTCAAATAGGTATGTTCTTTGGTTTATGTTTACAGAATAACATTTTATACAGTGACCTGATTTAAAAACAGCTGTATAGAATGGTTCTTTCACTGGTAGTGCTAGGTGTGAGCATTTTATGGGAAGATTTCAGTGTTTGTCCTGTCCTTACAGGAGTTGTTGTTTGATGCTATGGCTAAGTTGTTGTCCGTATAGCTGCTTTTTCCTTTTCTACCCACCTCCCCCCACCCCCCGCAAAAAGTGAGCTGTAAACTCAAAATGTTTTATTGGTAAATCTTCACGTTACTTAAGAGAAATAAATTACGGTGTACAAACAAAACATGGTTAACAATGACTTTAATTTTGTACTTGCAGCTTGAATGTTGTGCCATGGGACCACGTATTACTGACCACTGTCTTAAAAGGCCAGAACATCACTGGCCGAAGAACGCAGAAAGGAAGAAAAGTTTTTCTGTGGGAAGCACTCCCTGTAATTGAGGCTCGAGTGGAGAGAATGGTAGACAAAATGAAGTAAGATCAGTTTGCTCTTGTTTTGGGTTTTTTATTTCATGAACCCAGCTTTTAGATCTCACATGGTATGGACCACAGTGGTGTTTTCCTGACATCTGCAGTTTTGTATAATGGGGAAACATACAAAACAAAGACACATTTGAAGCTGTTCGTGCCCATTGCTTCTTATCAACAGGGCCAGGTTTTGAAGCTTTTCAAGGTAGAATCAAGCCGTTGGAACGCTTCAAGACCAGAAAAAAATATTGAAGCGGATAATTTCTTTGGTTCCATAAACCCAGTAGGTTTTTGACATGGATGTTTAAAATAAATTCCGTTCATCAAAGGCTGACTAGGTGGAAGACAGCAAAAAAGGGCCTTCTTGTCTCCTGACCTGAGAAGTCTTTATTCAAAAGAATACAGTCCACTTAAAGAATTAAATTGAAAGGCAACCTCCTGTATTATTTTGCCAGAGTACAGAGATAATAGTGGATAGCTTCTTGGAACTTAGTTCCAACTGCCTTTTTCTGACCGCTGTATTTCTCTCCTGTTGTGAAACATACCTTGTGTGGGAAGGTCTACTGTTTTGCTTCATTAATTGTAATATATATTTGATTGGCCTGTATATAGCTTTACACTTCCTTCCTCTTCCTGCTCACCATCTTCTTTTTCTTTCCAGCTATAAAGAAGTTGTTCGCTACCTGAGAGCTGTGAAATGCAATGATACCAAAGGGTAAGTAGCCTTTTTTCTTTCTTTTTTAACTGTTTCTTTGCCTTAAGATTCCCGGTCTGTGTTTCCTCAATGTGCAATAAATTGTCAGAATGAAAAGCAGTAGGATTTGGGCAGCTGTTTGCTAGGTGAAAGCAGTACTGCATTGCAACTAACTTCTGCCTTATCGGATGTAACTTACTGGTGGTCAAGCATAAGCAGATCTATTGTTGTAAAACTTGCATGGTAACAAAAATCAAACATTCATTTCTTCTTTCCAGGTTAAGAGACCTCCGAGATAAAATCCCCTTCTATTTGTGTAAAACTGGGGACTTCCTCGACGCTGCACATTCGCTGCTGTTTCCCGTCAACAGCCTGGCCTGCTGCACGGCCTGCCGGGTCACACCGGGGCAGTTCGAGGTCTACCTGAAGATGTTCAGGACAGGCAGTGTCCCCATTGGAAATGATATACTAGACTCTGGGCCCTGGATTACAGCTGGCAAGTGTGACTTCTTGCTTACATGTGTTACTTAATTACAGCTTGTACTTCTTTATTAAATCTAGTAATTTTCAGAGGGAATCTCAACCCAACTATAAATTGCCCAGACTAAAGCATGGTACATAACACTAGGCAGGAAGAATGTCTTTACAGCTGAGCATTGATTTGTTTAGTACACTTCACACAAAACGCTAGTTTTGTCAGCTGTGAAGTTGCTTTGCTGAAACCTGTTAAAAGAAAATACAAAGCTCTCTGTTACATCATGGCGTCACCAATGGCAGCGTGTAACGTGGCATTATGGTATGTCTCAGCCTTGACCTTGAGAATAAACGCTTCCTGATGGAAAGGGCTTCATGATCTGTGTGTTACATTTTGTCATTAGTTTAGCCGTGGATGACTGATCAGCTGCCTTGGGGTGTGCTATATCTCAAGGTGTATTCTGAAATGAAAGATTTATTTTGGAGACATTCAGCTACTATGGAATTCTTAGACATATGTGATACAGACAGTGTGTATCGCACTGTAGTGTGATGTACATAAAGAAGACTTTGTTCTGTGATGGCTTAGTCTAAACTGCATTCAGTTCTTTGCAGCTTTCCAGAATAATGTTTTACAACTGATGTTGTTTTTCTACTCAGAACCTACAAAATACTGTAAAATAGCTGTAGACACTCATTTGTTTCTTTGTTAGGTTTCTGTAGAAACAGCTCTGCAACCAAGTTAATATCTTGTTTGTATTCATGCCCTATAGTTATGATGAGAATATAAAATATGGTTTTAATTTTTTTCTTCTTTCAGGGTCTCCCTTGAAAGATGGTGTTCTGATTAAGCAGGCGCTCAAACTCCTTTACAGTAATGTGTTGCTATACAGAAATGTGAGTGTATTAAACCTGTGTTTGTGTAGCCCATCGCCTGTTTCTGTACATTACCTGTTTTGTACAATTACTTCTCTATGCAAGGATTTACTGTCAGAACCCTTTTTTTTTTTCTCTGAATAGTTTACCCCTCTGAACAGATTTGACTTTGTAAAGCAAATGTTCTGCTGTGTTTCAGCCTAAATGCTGGAGTTCTCTCATCATGATCCTGGGTAGTAGCAGTTTGCTGGAAAAAAGTGGGCACCTCCATCCCCTATCCCTGAAGGAGCCACCGCTTGACTTCCAGAAGGTAACTGCACCAGTACTATGAAGCAAGAGGCTGTTGTCTTGGTTTTACACAAGACTTCCTTTTGATGTGGGCATTGGCTCATTCTAAATACTAAGGTTAACTTTACAGTGCCTCACTGGATGCTCATGTGATACGTGCTAAATGTAACACTTTGCAAAATGTTGTGTTAAATGCAACAGTAAACAGATTAACTCTGCTTGCAACTCAATGCCTGATACTGATTCTACATCCTTTAATGTTGAGATGGATCAGATAACAAAATGGATATGAAAGCAGTTTAAGAAAAAAGTGCTCAGGTAGCCCTGAAGAGTCAGTATCTGGGTATTTTCACAAGAACAAAAATACCTACTATGCTTAGCAGACAGCTTAAAACAAAGAGGTTATGTGCTATGGTTTGGTTAGTACTTTAAAATCTGAACTTTCCTTGAGTATGGTGTTGGACAGTCAGCCTCCAATGTAGAAATGCTGAAAAAATAAGTAAAAGCACATCAGAGAACCATCTTGGGCACTGTTTGATGTTTGTAGAGTATCTGGACATCCTTTCCCCTTCACTGGTGACTGATTACTTCTGTTGCAGGGGGTGCTTGCTGCTGGTGGTGGCCTTTTGGAGGAACTGAAGGCAAAAATTAATGTTTCTTTACCACCTGCTATTTTCTCTCCTCATGTAAGTGTGCTTGTGGCAATAAGGAAATTTACCATTTGTGTTATTGTGCTTGAAGGTACAGCAGTATTGAAAACAGTCGGATTATTATGAAAAGCTTTTAGGAGGGACTTGAAGATTTTTTTGGGGAAATCCGACTGTTCTTGGCACAGTCTAAAGGCTGGAGCATGTATCTGAAGGGAAGAAAACTATTAGGGTCTGTTCTGGTCTGACACCACCTTCAACCTAGGACAAGTCTTACTTTATCAAATTTATGCATTTATAAAGTGGGGGGGCTGTTAATACTTGATTCTGTCTTAACTTCTCACAGGGTGATCTTGTGCTCTTTGACTCAAACAGGAGACTGTCCTCTGAGACTTGACAGTGTGCTTGTCTCAAAACTCAGAATAGCCCAGAATTTCTAAACTTACTTTGATTGATGGTTTCAAGAATAGTGGAACCTATTTAAAGATAGCTTGAAATATATTCTATATTAAATGCAGTCAATACATCTAAGGAACTATCTTACTCCTTTTTACTTCTTTTGAGGAAATTTAGCTTACTCTCCAAATATGTGACTCCTGGGCCAGATTTTTTTTTTCCCCCCCTTTAATTCTGTTTCTGTGACAGTGCGAGACTTCATGTTTCTGTGAGGACTTTGAGAGCACCAGGTGAAACATGGTGTATAAATTGAAGTAACTGTTCTATTCCCCTGTCTTTTAGTCTTCAGAGGATTCTTCGGAACATGGTGTCAGACATCCAACCTATCTGATTGGAATGGTAGTGACTTAGTGCTGATTTGACTGGCTATGATATACAAGTAGTGGGAAACTGGGCTTTTAAATAGCTGTTTTCTTTTTGATATCTCTTCCTGTAGTTGCAGCATGAGGCTTGTCTTATTCTTGCTGTGCAAGCAATACAACAGATGCTTTTCTGTGATCTTCCGTACTTGACTTCCTTCTTGGAGATAGCCCTGGCTTTTGGGGTGAGTCCTAGATACTGATCTCTGTTCTAAGAGATTAAAGCAAGTTATGTTGAAAATCTGTGCAACACCAGCTTGGAGATTTTAGACACGTTTAACTTGGGTTTTTTTCCCCTTTAGCTTTGCTGAGCTCTATTTTAGTCTGTTTTTTTAAGAAATGGTTGGCAATTAGGTTAAATCACTGGTCTTATTTTGTCGCTTCCTAGAATAACTTTTGGGCTCTGAGGCTGTTATTGGAACATCTTTCCTATGAAGAACACATTCTCCATGGCACTGTCAACCTGATTTTGAGAGATCTAAATCGTCAGAAAGCAACAATGCTAAAACTGTGAGTAAACACTTGTCCCCTGAAGTCTGTCTGTTTATGGGGACAGTAAGAGCAGTCCCGCAGCAGTAATGTTCAGCCAAGATATAATCCTTAGCTCTTTGAAACCATCCCAGTGCTGTGGGGAAGATGAGAAAGCAAATAAGACGCTAGGGATCAATAGGAAAGTTGTCTCTGTTGATCAGCTGTGCTGCGTTTCCTGGTTTTATATTGCTTAGGTGGGAAAACCTTGGTCCCCAGTACGTGGGGGAATTCCTTTGCCTGTTCCTGACATGCAGACATAAGAAGATGCAATCCATTGGCCTGTTCACTCTGAATATTATTATGGAGAATCTGCATATGTAAGTGTGAATATTCATCATAGCCAAATAGAAAATCATTGTGTGTTGCAACACAGATGGTAGTTTTCCTCTTAATTAACAGTCTTAACTCACAGTTCATTCTTTCTTTTTATTCTTCCCTGTTATTAGCAGTGGTAAGGATACTGAACACGATGGTTTGGGTATTATTTGTGTGTTACCTGTTGCTACCAAATGGCCTTCTCACTTCCCAGTGTTATGAAAACACGTTATCTGCTCTTGGCAACCCTGACCAGTCATCGAGATTGCAGATGGTACAGTCTAGTTCTGTTACTTACAAATACTGCTGTCATCAACTACAACCAAAAAAATCTTAATTAGGATTTGCAACAAAGTAGCTACTGGACTCTAAGGAGGCATAATACTCCATAAAACTTTATTTAGAGAAAATAGTTGAAAGTATCTCAAAATGTATCTACAAGAATACAATGGGTGTACAGATGTCAACGTTCCTTTTAAACTTGTACAAAGCACTTCACGCAGTGGTGAGGGAGTAGATCCCCACCGAAACCTAAAGATTCAGGGACGTATGTGCACCGTAATGCATCCTGAGGACAGCGTGAGGCTTGTGCCTGTCATTCCTGTCCTCTTTTAAAAAGAAGAGAAACCACTTGCTCTGCAGCAGCATAAAGCTTCAGTGGGTTGGGAAAACAGTTCTGAAAAAATTGAGTCCTTTATTTAGATTACAAATGCTAATAAACATTGGTGTGTCACTTTTAAAACCACTGGCTGTTTATAAGTATAGTCCTTTAGCGTGATAGACATTAATGTATTGACATAATAGTTTTAAAATGAATTGACTGTGGTTGCATACTGGAAGGCAGAGTAATTGCCTGCTCTGGCACTTCTAATTCACACATAGCTGATGGCAGCAGAGTAACATTGAGAATTCACCTCTTAGTAACTGTCTTAAGTGGAAATCATGGACATGTAAGTTGTCTTTCTTTGTGAAATACTGTTTCGTCTCTCCAGCCTTTGCTGTGTATAGCTGAGAAAATAAAACACCTGATTTCACTCAGCTGTGCACGAGCTAAGCTGTATTTTACAAATTTGCAGTTTCAATGATTGTCTTTTTTTGTTTTGTGAGGTTTTATGGTATGCTCTGGCAGGGATCCAAGAGAATGCAATGAAATCCTATTTCTTGGGGTCTATCTTTGTCTTAATTATTTTACTGTACATCTGATGCTGAAGTGATCTCCATTTGGAAGCTGAAGTGAATTGCTGGATAGACTTTCTTGTAAAGCTTTGATCAATGCAGAACTCGGAGGGGCTGAGACTGGGGGCAGGTGTGTCCCTGGGAGAAAATGGAGTAAGACTCTGTATCTGTTTTTCAGGTGTCCGTGGGCAAAACATCTTTGCAACTTCTTTCACAATGCAGTGAGTATCTGTATTTTAAAATTTAACAACAAAGCGTATCAGTGACAACTATATTACTTACCAGTTAGACATTTATGTACATCATTTGCTATGTATCAAATATATCATGTGTCAGTGTCACTTATTATAACACTATTATAAAAATTACTGAAGTACACTAACTAATTTTCTTTCTCTGCCCAGGGATTAAGGCACCTGCCCCTTGGTGCTGCAGCTCATCATGAAGTCTCGAAGTTCATAAACATTTTTGAAAAACTGTAATTTGGCAAAATCTTCAGGAATATTTTTCTTCTGACTTGTCTTAATCTGAGAAATCTCTCCCTGGAGTCCCTTTGGTTCTCATCTCCAAAAAGATTCAGCTAAAAACTCACTTTAGACAAATCCAGAGATAGGCTCCTTGGTTAAGATGGTGAAGAGTGGCGTTTCAGCAGACATGTCTTGGGAATTTCCTTTCTTGCAGGTCCATGTTGCAACATTTAAACAAAGCAGTTGTTTAAAGAGATGGTGGGTTTCAGTTTCTTTGGTGGTTTTTTTTTTAAAAAAAAAGATGGTCTACAGGGAGATGCTGACTTGGGGTAAATGAGGGGAGAAACATCGATGAAGTAGGAAGCACCACAAGTCTCTACTTCTGGTGTGTTGCAGGGATGCGCTGTGGGCGAGATGTCTGCAGCAGGAAAACTGCCTCTCCACGGGTGTGCAACGGTATAGTAGTGCTGTTTGCACACCCTCTTTTCTTTAGTGTACAGTTATACAAAATAAACCACTCTGGAGGCTGAAGGACATTAACTGAAGCTTTCTTACTTGATTCAAGAAACCAGATTCAGGAAGGCCTAATGCAGTGTAAATAGCTGGTTATGTTTGTAAGCAAAAAAAAAAAAAAAAAATCTAATTTTCAGGGTTTTCCAATTGTGGGGCTTTTGTTTTAGTTTCTACAATAGGTGACTGTTAGACTGGTGCTGAGGGTTCTCTGGGTTTCTCAAATCCATGTTACAGTAGTTAAGTTTAAGAGTTAGCTTTTGAACTGTGGAGGTAAAAATAGACAAATATTTCTAAGCCTGGTTTATACTCTTTGCCCCACTACGATACCTGTCTGCGTTGGTTTGGCAGTCAAGGGGAAAGCAAATTTAATATGTGATGAGCTGTATTTTGCACATTTAAGGCTTTCAGTGGCTTTTGCAGCTTTTGTTAACCTAAATAAGCCACACTAGTCAAGGTTTCTACAAAAGTGTACATTTATCTAAGTTGGCACAATGTTAAATAAAACTCCATAGAAAATCTGTTGTGTTGTCTGCTCTGGTTTGGGGTTTTCGGTTTTGGCTGGGTTTTTTTGTTGGGTTTTTCTTCGTTTGTTGGTTTGGGTCTTGGTTTGTGGTTTGGTTTTTTTTATTAAATGGTGCTCCCCTCATAGTCAGGAATCTGTCTCTGCAATTGCCACCTGAGCTGGCCATGCTGTGTCTTGTTCTGGTCTGTGCTGCTGGAGATGCACTGAGGGGTTTCATTCCAGCTTCCAAGAGGTGTTTCTGCACGTTCCTAATAATGGGATCTTTCCTGTTATGGCTGAAGGGGAGGAAAAAGAGGCTGCAAATGTTGATAATCTTGGTAGGTGCTGTACCTGTGTTCCCTGCTTTGCTCTGCAAGAGCTTTCCCTTCCTGACCGACAGTCGGGCCTGTGATGCTCCAGTGCTCTCCCAGCAAGGCAGAGCATGGGCGGCTCTTCTGAACTCTCCAAACTGTGTTCAGCCCCAGGCACGCTCCCGGGAAGGGGTTACACCGTGTCTTGTTGCTTTGCTGGGAGTGTGGAAAGACAACAGCAGCACCAAGTACAGCCCTAATACCAGACTGAACTTGGGCTGGGTGTAGACTTCAGTGAGGGCAAGGGTTGTGTTACCCCTTGGAGCCTGGATTTACCATCACAGAGAAGGGCTAGGAACTGCTTATTTACTGTAAGTAAACAGCATTTCTATTCATTATTTATCTGCTTCTGAATTTTAATGAATTATAGTGGCCCTTATAGTGAGGATTATACTATAGATAATGGTATGATCTTTCATGTATGAGAAAAAGACTTTTTCTGAAGATTGGTCCTGGGTTGGATGGACGGTCATTACTACCAACCACAGCAGAAAGCCTCTTCCCGGTATCCTGAGACTATGACTAAGTATAACCCCAAAGGTAAGCTGAAGGCTGGTCTCATCTGCTTTGCTCCAGGTTTAATTGAGATGAACAGAGCTCATTAAAAATTGAAATGCGTAGTTTGGAGAGGAAAATGGGCGCCTGGAGTTGTTTCATCCAAATATTGTATTTTAGCAAGCACAACTCTGCTGTTTTAGCAAGTGTATGTACAGCTCATACTGCCAAATGTTTGTGAGTAAGTGCCTGTATCAAACATAAAACTTCATCTGGAAACAGTGAAGTCTGATGTTCTTCAAGTCTGGCCCAGGAGCATCTGGGACCGGCCGGGGGGGTGGTTTGCAGAGCAGTTCTCAGGGTGGGAAGCCTGAGCCTGTTTCCCGGCCACACGCAGTGATGGTGGAGACCACTGGGGTGTCACGTCCCAGTGGCATCTGCGAGTCGCATCCCAGCATCTCTCTGGCAAACAAAGCCGTTGTCGACACCAAAACCTGTGTTTTCTCTTGTAAACTTTTAAAATCATGGATCTGACTGCAAAGTCATCTGACACAGGACTTTGCTCCTTTTATTTTAAGGGGAATAATATTGAATGTGAATAAAATCTGAAATAGTTAGGGACAGAGTTTCTGAAACACGGTGCTAATACACGAATTGTTTAGGGAATTTTCAGTGTAATATTTGAGAACAAACCCACCCCCCTGCCAGGTACTCCTGGTAAACCCATGGGGCTCATCAGCGTAAGGTGTTGGTGACACTGAGCCTGAGATCTTTCTAGATTGGAACAGAAAAGGGGAAGGAGGTGGCTTCCCCCTCTCAGCCCCAGGGATCAGGGTGAATTTCTACAACAAAACTGTCAGGGGGTGAGTTCACAGCACCAGTGCAGCTGAGGGTGATGCCCAGGACCCTCACCAAACCTGCTGCTGCAGCCTGTGTTACACTTCCCAACCTCGGGGGCTGTGAGTGCTGAGACTGTTTCTACCAAGGACACTAATTAACCTGCTAAATGAATTTATCTGTTCAGCGTGTGCACCAGAGAATGGAGTTATCTAAAACACCATCCCGAAGAAAGCCATAATTAGCAGCCAGCACTGAGGGCAGACCCCCCTGCTTCCTAGGGGTAGTGGGGGCTGTTGGCCCCTCACCCCAGCCACCCTCCCTGGGTAGCCCCAGGCTCTTTGTCACACACAGCATCCCCTTCCCTGCCTGGGGAGTTCTCTCCCCACTCCCAAACCTGCTAAATAACACAGGAACAGCAGGAAGGAGCAGGATGCAAATCATGGGACAAAAAAGAGTCATGCTCTACCAGGTGCTGGCCCAGCCAGAAATACTCTGTTTTAATAACTGGACTAAGCAAAGTTTTTTAAAAAAACACCACAAACACCCAGCTCATTGCTGGCTGCCAGATTAACAGATGGCTACAATCATTAATATTGCAAAACTTCAGGAGTTCATAATTCTTTAATCTACAAAGCTGGTGGGGGTAGCTAATGCGGGCACTGCAATCTGCCAGGCTGGGGGCTGCCACCCACCACGGCCAGGCCTGTCCCGGACCCCGCCTGGCCAGGACAAGGCTCCCTGCCTGCACCAGAGGAGCCTGTGGTCAGGCAGCTGCTGCTGGTGGTGGGGATGAGCTTAATTAACCCCCGGGCCTTAGGGCTGGTGGTGATGGTGGCTCCTAAATTTACTGGGCACTGCACCCATACAGCTCTGCTGGCCCCCGCTCAGCCCTCGCTGCCGTCAGATCGCGGAAAATCCACAGAAATCCAATAACCCGTCTCCAGTGTCATTTTATCGTTAAAGCCAAGCCTTTCCCATAATTGTTTGGAGGCAACACGGGGAGATTATGATTGATGTCAACAGCCGGATAATCTGCGGTTCAGTTCGGTATCGCTGACCTCGTTAATAGGTGCCGGTGGCATTTGGAGCAGGGGGAGCGTGTCCTGAGCCACAGCCACCCCCAAGGAGCCCCGCGACTAAGAAAAGCCCAGCACTGACGCTGCAGTAAAAAAAAAAATATTTCCTTTGGGTGAAAAGCCTCATGCTGGGGCTGCAACGGGCTCAGGGTTTGGCCACAAAGCAGCTCCCTCAATTCCTGGCCAAGCCCCAGGCTCCAGCATCTCTCCTGGAGAAGGCAGAGGGATGCTCTCACGGCTATCAATGGCCTGGGGACCCTGAGGGCTGGCAGGGACCCCGAGGGCTGGCAAGGGACCCCAGCTGACCCCAGCCCTGCGCCGTCCTGCTCTGGGCATGTTGACTGTGCAGAGGCTGGTGGGGCTTCTCCTTCGGCCACGTCGGCAGTTCAGGACATCAGCTCCTCTCAATAAAAATAGCTTTGGTGGTTTAATGCAATAAAGGCTTCTGCCTGCTGGAAGAGGAATTCTATATATGTATATGTGTATAGGATGTATTTAGATATGCGTCTTTTTATATTATAGGTGTATATATTCATTATATTTATGTATTTTATATAATATCTGTTATATAATACATAAAAGATAATATTATAAACATTATAACTACACACATAATATGAATAATGGATGGCCATATGTACATTATATATAGATGTGCATATGTGTGTGTATGTGTAAATAGGTACATATGTAGACATAGACACACTTTTTTTATTTTCATAATGTACACGTATATTAGACATTCATATGTGTTTGTATAATTGGATAAACCCAGCTCAGGTGTGTTTTACAGCCGCCCGCACGGCCACGGGCCCTGGCCCCGCACGGATGGGTGTGAGAGAGGGGCTCCTGGGGCACAACTGGGGCAGTTTTTCTTTGTGGAAACCTTGCTTTGCTTTTTTTTTTTTTTTTTTTTTTTTTTTTAAAGCACAAAGCTGCTGTCACCATAATTACCTGAATTTTTTTTTTTTAATTCATTGTTTAATGAGAGGAAGTGATGGGTTTGGGTTTTGGTTTTGGTTTGTTTGGGTTGGTTTGTTTTTTTTCTTCCTCACTTTCTTTATAGTTTTGCTTTTGCAACAGTTACATCTCCTGCAGTCATCTGGCCACTTCGTGGGCTTTTTCCCCTCCCTGTAAGCCACACATTATAATTTTTTAATGTTGTTGCACTTTTCCCCTTGTGCTGATCCTGCCCCTTCACCCACCATATGTTCAGTTTCCAACTGCTCACTTTTTGCATTTATCTGTTCTTTTTCTCCGGTTTTTTTAGCTAACCACTCCCCGGCCCTCCCCCCCCCCCCCCCCCTCAGCTCTATCAGCATCAGAGAAATGGGAAGAAACAAGAAATCTGGGGAAGCCTGGCCGGAGGGGGGGGCTTAGGCAGGGATGCAGGCAGGGATGAAGGCAGGAGCAAGGGCCTCCCTGGGGTGCCCCCGTGTCCCACCACACGTTACCCCCCTCCTCCTTGGGGCCCTTCTGTCCCCTGGGGCTGTGGGGGAGGCTGGGGTAACCCCATTTCGGCAGCTCGGCCGCCGGGTACCAGGACGTTCACGTTCAGCGGAGCCAAATCCCCCGGGAGCAGCGGGGGGGGGACGACGCTCCCATTATCCGGCTCCTGCCGTGTCGGAGGCAGCTGGACCAGCCGTGCATTAATAGATTACACAGAGGATTTGGGCTCGCCAGCAGCGAGGGGAAGGCTCGCGGGAGGCAAGGCCAGGGCGGCGAGCCGAGCCGGGGAGGACGCAGCCCCGCTCCCCGCTAACACCTTTTCCAGCCAAGGTAGGTGGAGGGCTCAGCCGCGGCGCTGGGCTGCTGGTGGGGATGGCTGGAGTGGGGATGGGGCTGCTGGTCCCCATCTGCCTCCGGAAGAGTCACCAGAAGGGACCCGAGCCGGGGGAGGCCGGACGGCGGGCGCAGGGGGGTGCTGGGCTCTGGGCGCTCACCCCCTCCCTGCCCGGCTGTTTTGCTGGGGGATGCTCTGCGGAGAAGCCGAGCTGGGGCAGCCCGTGCAGCAGCCAAGCTGTGGCGGTGTGTGGCTGGATTTCTTGCCCCCCCGCAGCCAGAGCGCCCCCCCCAACCCCACCCCTTCCCTGTCCCTGTGCTGGGGGCTGCAGCCTGGCCTGGGGTGCAGGACGGGGGCCCGTGGGCACCCCGGGTTCGTCCAGCCTGGGTGCAAAGTGGCGCTGCTGGGTGCTGCCCTGGGGCCATGCTGGAGGGTCTGGGGTCACGGCTAGCCAGGGGCAGGGCCCCCTGTGCCACCAGTTCCAGGGGTTTGGGCACAGGAGCCAGGTGCTCACAGAAGGGCTCATGCCAGCTTGTGCCCCCTCGGCTGCTGTGCCTCAGTTTCCCCATCACGCACGTCCCCACTGTTACCCAGCACCCAGGGCTGTGTGAAGGCTGGAGGGAGGGTGTATGTGTGTGTGGGGGGGGGGTACGTGGCAGTTTGTCTTGCTCCCCAAAACAGCTGACCAGCCACACGAGCCATTTCCAGGGCTGCTGTGGGGATGCCCAAAAATCCCTCCTGGTTCTGCTCAGGGTCGCGGTCAGGCAGAAGAAGGACAAACACCCCCTCCCCCCAACAAATAGCTGCTGGTTGTTCTTTGCCACTCTCCACTCCAGGCAATTCCACCATCCAAATTGCAGTCAAATTTGGCTGGGTCCTTGGGTTTTGCATGTGCCCACGGGCACAGCGCGGCTACAAGAGGCCGGCACTGGGCACCCGCCCTGTGCTGCACTGCTCTCACACCCACAGGTAGCCTTTGCCTCACGAGAACAACCCTGAAAGCTCCTGGAGCCACGAGCTGCTCCAACATGGGGCTGGAAACCTCCCCTGGAGCAGGGTGGCACGCTGGGCCCATCCTGGAGACCTGCTCTTTGGGGGGTGCAGAGCTGGGGGCGGGCGGGGGCAGGATGCAGCTGTGGGGTACAGCACTAACATCCTCGTCTGCAGCCCCGCAGAGCCCCCGGCTGCCGCCATGGATGAGTGGGACCTCCCGCAGTGGAAGAAGGAGGTGGAAAGCCTGAAGTACCAGCTGGCCTACAAGCGGGAGATGTCCTCCAAGACAATACCCGAGTGAGTGGGTGCCCACCCTCCCCTCCCGGTCCCTGCACCCCGCAAGCAAATCCCACATCCCCCTCCCAATCACCTGGAGCTCCCAAAACAAGGCGGGTTTTGCAATTTTTCCCTTTATGGGTCTTCAAGCCTTCTAAGTCCCAGAGGCAGAAACTGCCCCAACCCCAGCTCTGGTGCCCCAAAAGCCCCCATGCTCCTTTCTCCAAGCTCCAGTGGTGGCAGCAGATGTGGGACACCCCCCACCCCCCGATGCCCGGGTGCCCCTCAGGAGCCCGCCAGCACTCCAGGCTCAGCCGGGCGAGTGTGCAGACCCACCCCTACAGAGCTCGAAAGACACAGACTTTTAAAACAAGGTCACAGACAAGTCTTTCCCCTCCCTGGTTTGCAGCTCGCTGCTCCTCACAGTGAAGGGGCTTGGGAGATGCCATCAGTTAACCCAGCCCGTGGCCCCATCGCTCACTGGCCTCTTGGGGGGGGTGGGGGGCGGGACGACAGGACACAGAAAAACTTTAGCAAATACGTTTTAAAATGCAAAGCAAGGGCTGTCTCCATGCCAGCAGTGCCTGGGCAGCTGCAGCTGTGGGGGGCAAAAGCTTTTATTAAATTTTTGCTTAGCTCCCCTGGCCGAAAACCAGCTGGGTGCACCCCGACATCCCTGCCAGAGCAGGCTGCACCCCAGGCACTGCAGCCTCACCCTCCAGCTCCCCCCTTTTGCTGCTGCCCAGCCCCTGCCCCACATCCCTCGCAGAAGGTGACACATTTGCAAAATGCTTTGGTACGACACAAACCTGCTCAGGTGGGGTCTACGCCCCCCCGTTCCTTTGCCCCCTTCTCTGCAGGTTTGTGAAGTGGATCGAGGACGGCATTCCTGAAGACCCCTTCTTGAACCCGGAGCTGATGAAAAACAACCCCTGGGTGGAAAAAGGCAAATGCACCATCCTCTGAAGGGCCACCCCCCCACACACCCGTGGCCCCTCATGCCCCCCACGGAATGTACACTTTTTTATTAGCTAGCTTCCTAATATGACTACCTGAACAAAAACCCTACCCTCATCTTGTCTTTTTATTTTCAGTAGTAGAAGTGTTTCTTTTTTATACTGGGGGGGACACGGGGAAAGTACAGGGGTGTGGGAGGTGTGGGGGGACAGGAGCAGCAAAGGTTTCTCCAGGGTTAGGCCACAGTTCCCAGTCGCAGACCACCACTCCCCTCTGCCCCTGTTGCCCTCAGGCAGACAGCTTTTTCAACTTGTAAAGGGAAAAAAGTTTTTATAAAACATTTTTAGTGATTCAAAACCTTCTTTTGTATATTGTAGGATATAACTTTGCAGCAAAACAGGCAAAATATGACAACTAAGGGTTTATAACGGAAATAAACAGAGCAATACTTTATGATTTTTTTATATATATTTTATTTTTTTTAAACAAGTGGGTACTAAAAAATAAACTAACCAAGGCTCATGCACACACATCCCATCCATAGGTTAGAAAGCCAAATCAGCTCATCCCTTCAGTTCCATCCCCGTAATTTCCTGGGCTTCACCTCTGCCCTGCTAGAGCAGGTCCTTGATGTAGATGTTCCTCCTGACAGCGTTGGAAACCCCTTCATTAAACCTGAACCAGACATCGCTCTTCCCCACGGCCTTTCCCATCTGGCTCTCGAGCAACTCTTCCTTGGAGGCCTGAGGGGCTGCAGGGGGGGGAAGATCAAGGTTAAAAACTTGCAGAAACCCTTAAAGTTATAACGTGTGCCCAGGCTACACAGGCAGGTGGAGGCACGGGGTGGGGGGTTTGTATTGGCAAAGCTGTTGCTCCCACATCCTGGATCCTGTGAGCACCTGTGGTACCACAACCCTTCCCCCCCAGCTCAGGGGAGTTGTTGGCCCTTTAAACACTGTCAGAAGCCACTGACCTGCTTGCACCCCCCCCCAGCGCCCTGTGCCATGGCCAGCTCACCCAATACCCCCCTCCCCACCCTGCCCATGGCCCCTGGGGTGCAGCATGGAGGGACACAGCCCCTGTTTGGGGGTGTGGGGTCTGAGGACTGTGAATGCAGTGACCCCCTCGGCAGCACCTGTGGCCACCTCATCCCTCTGTCACCCACCCGTGGCCACCTCATCCCTCTGCCACCCACCCTGTGGCCACCCTGTCCCTCTGCCACCCACCCGTGGCTGTGGCCACCTGCTGCCGCTGAAGTGGCCGCCCGAAGAAGTCAGTCTCAGGCTGTGAAAAGCGAAAACAATTAAAAAAAATAAAAAAAGCAGAAGGTGAGTACGGTTCTGTCAGCATCTGCATTTACAGCTCACATTTGGAGGGCCAAGAACAAGTTGAGTTTCTCTCTCTGCAAGGCTAGATGCTAGACACCACTCAGCTCTGCCCAATTTTAAGCTAAGTCAGGCCTAGACTGGGGGTCTTGCACACAGTCATCACCCCACACTTAGGCCTGTGCCAGCCCCTTCCCCCTTCAAGCCCCGGCACAGAAGGAAGCCGCCAAGCAGAAGCCGGATGCAAATCCTGCAGAAAGGGCCAGTGGCCTCAGTAAAATGCAAATGGCATTCAAAATCGGGTGGGAAAGACAAACCTTAAGGCTCATCGTGCTAAAGTGGGATTTATGGGCAGCTGAGGTCGTGGAGAGGTGTGGGGGACACACACACACCACCTCTTGCCCCTCTTGGCTCAGCGGAGCTGCGGGTGCCCTCCCCACCCCACGAGCAGCTCCTTGCAGCACCCACTGGCCAAAGTTCAGCTATTTTAACCCACTCTTTCCTTCCCCAGCTCTGAAAGCTTCGCGGGGCACGTCCGTGATTGTCACCGTGCTCCAATCCATCCCCATGTTGTAAAGCCAGCGATGCGCTGACGGGACGTGCGCTGCCGAACTATTCTATTAAAAGAAACTGTACTAAAAATAAATAAATACCAACGGAGACAGGCAGCCTCCGGCAGCCCAGGGAGGCACTGGGAGGAAATGAGGTAGAAACTGCAGCCTCCTCACCTTGTCCTCCACCACTGCTCTCCGGACAATGTGCTCCAGGCGCTGCTGGTGGTTTGGGGGCACCACGGGCCGCATGTCCCCATGTTCCCCGAGGACATTCCCGGGCTCCTGCGGGACAGAGAGTCTTGAGAGAGGGTCCCTTTGGGGTCAGGCAAGCTCACGGTTTGGGGATCCCCCCCAGGTGATGAACAGCCTGAGGTGCCTTGTCACCCCCCTCTATTTGCTGCCAGGTTTGATGACATTATCCAAACGACCTGGGAAGGAATTTTTCATCATTTTCAGCATCGCTTTGGGCATGTGCGTGTTTGCAGCCGCTTTTCCCTGGGACTTCACAGTCGGCACCGTGTAAACAAGGAGCCTTCAGAGATGTTTTTGCAGCATCACTTTGCCCCATGCATCCCCTGAGCTCCAAGAAGGGGCTCCCAGGGATTAATTATCCCCACAGCACCAGGGCAGAGCAGGCACCAGCTACACCCAAGTTGTTTCTCAGCCTTTTCCACCTCCTCCTGCCCAATCCTCCATGAAGAGTTTTGGTGGTGGGCAGAGTAACTCTGCTCCTCCTGGGGGCTTTGGGACCTTGGGGAGGATTGAAGTGAAGCAGAGAGAGAACATGCAGCAGGAAAGAGCAGGGTCAGCTCCCCCACAGACACATACAAATCACAGCCAGACAAACTATCTCATCACAACCCTCATTAAAGGATTGAAGGGCTGAAAGCTTTAACTCACTGCGAATGTTTCTTTCCACAATTCCTGCAAAAAGATGAGCCCTTCAGGCACGGATGTGCTGCCTGAAGACAGATGTGCAGGCAGACAGCTATGACTGTGGGGATTAATCCTGGATTTCCATTTGCAGAGCAAAAGCTTTGGAAACACCAGGTCCCCACACTGGCCCTAAGGACTTTATCCCCACCGATGCACCCACCACCCTGAGGACACCACAAGCCCTCCTACCTCGCCCAGGTTTCGTGCCTGCAGCAAAGCCTCAGTCCTCCTCATCTTCTCCAGCTCAATCTCCCTGGCGATGAGTTGCTTGGCCTGGTAGGTGAGCTGCCTGCGAGCCGGCAGGTCCGGGAACCGGCAGACGTCCTCCACATTCCTGCGTCGTGGAGAGCAGGAAGCAAGAGAAAAATCAATCAATACCAAAAATTAAAAAAGCATTATGCAAACTACAGCCTGAGAAATCCCCCAGACTCTCAGCCCCGTCCCCTCCAGCCTCTCAGTATGATCCTGGCCACGATGCCTCAGTTTCCCCATCACTGCCCTCCCTGAGTCTGTGCGTGTGATGGCAACACTGGAAGATGCCGGGCATGTGGAGCTAGGTTGCTGCAGGGTATCTCATCTGAACAGGACCTCAGGAGGGATTACGTGCTTTTTAATCTCGGTTTTAATGCAAGAGGAAATGGCAGGTGGGTCTGTGCTGAACAGATTGCCCTGAAAAAGCCACAGTCACAGCCCAGCTTGGGCACAAGCAGCACCACAGCCCGTTGCATGAACCCTGAGGTCCCTGCGGGGAACTGTTTAATTGAGATATAGCCATGAACAGTAATTTTGGCTAATCAGAGCAGTTTTATTCTTAACAAGGTTGGTGCCCCAGATCTGGAGTCAGGCCTCTTTCAGTACAGCAAAAGCCCAGGTGCCGTCCTAGCACCCAGAAGCCAGCTGGGTCAGTTCCTCTACCAGCTGTAAATATTTCACGCTTCATTCACATTCAATATTATTCCTCTTAAAATAAAAGGAGCAAAGTCCTGTGTCAGATGACTTTGCAGTCATACAGAAACTCGCTGTCAAATCCATGATTTTAAAAGTTTACAAGAGGAAACACAGGTTTTGGTGTCGACAACAGCTTTGTTTGCCAGAGAGATGCTGGGATGCGACTCGCAGGTGCCACCAGGACATGACACCCCCGTGGTCTCCACCATCACTGTGTGTGGCCAGGAAACAGGCTCAGAATTCACCAAAAAAAAGTGAAGCAAAGCAACGCGCCTGCTTGTGCTACGTGGCCCCCAATGTCCCCCAGTCTCCCCATGGCTGTATTTTGGTGCCCAGCATGGGGAGGGGAGGGCAGGACAGGTCCCTACAGCCGCTGCAGCTCCCACAGGCCTTTCCACAGGAAAGAAAAAAAATAAAAAATAAAGTGCTTCACTGTAATTAGATACAGCTGCTTGATTTAACAGAGGCTAATTTTTGTAATTAACTTTGCACCAGGAAGACATTAGCATTGCTCCTAGCTGTGGTCGGGTCTGTACGACTTCACTGAAGTGTCAGGAGTTTAGGGCTCTGTATATAGTTAAAGCACAGTGAGACTCGGGTCTAGCAGCAGCTGGCTGTCAAAATACAAACTAACCGTGGCTACAGTGACCTGTGTGCAATGTGCCCAGGTGGACCTGCTCTCCCCTGCTGCCACAAGCCCCCAGAAGCTCCAGTCCCTCCTCTGCCAGCTCTGGCAAAAGCCAAAGGCAGCTCCCTCCTTTCCCTTAATCCCATTAAAGCAAAAGCAGCCCTGCTTTGGCCTCAGCCTGAGGGAGTGAGGGGGCAGCCGGACCACACTGCAGCTGGAGCAAAGCCAGTGGCAGCCCTGAGCACCCGCCAGGCTCTGGGGCTCCTCCTTTAAAAAACAAAAGGAAAAAAAGCAGATAATCAGAGCAAGTCGGGTCCCTGCAGCCGTCCCAGCACTGGGCAGCTCGCACCAACCTGTCTGCCATTGCCAGAGAAACCTCTGAGCTCTTGCTGCAAGAAATCAGCTCGATGCCATGATGTTTTCAGGCCCAGACTCCTTCCCAAACTGTTATTTTTGAGCCCTACGCCTTCTCCCCACCCTTGGGACTTACGGGTCAAGCTTGTAGACGTACTGGCCCTCGGGCAAGCGTTCCTGGTGGTAGGTGAGGTTGTAGGCCAGCATGGTGCTGATGAGGTCTGCCAGCTGCTGCTTCTCCTTCAGGCTGTAGAGCTGGGTGTTCACCTGGGGAGGAGGAGAGCAGAGCCCAGCAAGGGGAGAGCATCACTAACCCAGAATGATTTCTAAACACAAAAATAACCCGGAGCATGGGGTTTGTCTCTCTAGGAGAAAGGACAGTTAATACCCGCGGGGTTCAGACCAAGTTTAGTTTCCTATTAGGGACACACGTACCTCGCAGCGCAGGGACGGTCCTTTCCGACAGCCCCAAGGGTAAATGTACCCAATGCAACCACAAGTGCAGGTGAACCTGCTGCTGGAAGGTCCCCCCAAGCCCCCCCTCAATGGGTGCAGCGGTCCAGGAATCGCAGGACCAGCACTCAGGTATCTCAGTGCTGTATACCCAGCTTTTTTTAAATTTTCTACGATAGGTGACTGTTAAACCGGTGCTGAGGGCTCTCTAGGTTTCTCAAATCTGTGTTACAGTGGTAAGTTTAAGAGTTAGCTTTTGAACTGAGGAGGTAAAAACAGAGAAATATTTCTAGCCTGGTTTATACTCTTTGCCCCACTACGATACCTGTATGTGTTTGTTTGGCAGTCAAGGGGAAAGCAATCTTAATACATGATGAGCTGTATTTCGCACATTTAAGGCTTTCAGTGGCTTTTACAACTTTTGTTATCCTAAATAAGCTACGCTGGTCAAGCTTTCTACAAAAGTGTACATGTATCTAAATCGACACAATGTTAAGTAAAACTCCATAGAAATTCTGTTCTTGTGTTGTCATCTGCATTGGCTGCAATCAGGTCAAACCAACCCCAAATCCAGGACGGAGCTCTGGGATAGCTCAGCCTGGGTGATGCAGAGCAGGGGATACATCCCAGCCCTCGCTGAGGGGGGGTGGTTTGCAGAGGGGACATGTCATGTGTCCACCGCAGTGAGAAGGGGCTGGCGGGAACTCACCGGTCGGAGCTTGGGGGCGATGATGTCCAGCAGCAGACAGAGCACCTCCAAAACGAGGGGCTGCTGCCCCGCGCGGCTGCGGGCGCTGGGCGTTATCCCCGACACCATGGACACGACGAGGTTCTGCATGTGGTTCAGCTTGGCCAGGGCCTGGGAGGGAGCAGGGATGACTCAGCCACAGACACGCCCGTGGGTGACAGAGCTGGAGCCACGCTGCCACCGTGCCCTCCCCGGGACTTGCCTCGTGCTGGCTGCTGGGGTAAGCGAGCCGGGGGATGGTGGTGGCCGCGAAGAGCATGTGGAAAGCCACGGGCAGGAAGGGCAGGTATCGCATCAGCTGGAAGCTCTGCCCGTGCAGGACAGCCCGGCTCAGCAGGTCGGAGAAGCTCAGCCACTCCAGAGCCAAACACACCGAGCTGAGACTGGAGTCCCGCAGCTTCATGTTCAGGAAATTGTCGTACAGACCCTGGAAGCGGGCACGGGATTAGGGACAGCCCGTGGCTGGGTGGACGGTCCCGCTGGACTAAGCTCAGCTCCAGCACAAGGAAGACCCCCCCAGCTCTCCCCTTTGGCTGCTCTACCTGTGCCAGCTTCTCCTGCTCCCCCGAGGAGATGGCGAGGTGCAGGATGTGGTGGAAGCGGTGGGAGGAGGCGTTGAAGGCAGCCGTCCCCCCGAGGTGCAACAGGTCCTCATCACCCACCAGCAGCTGGGTTGGCAAAGCGGGGTCCATCCCTATCCTGTGCCTGGGGGAAGCCCAAAGGGAAGAGCTCAGGGTGACTAGCAAGGAATATTTAAATCCCTGTGGACTGGACTGAAGGCAATCCAAATGCAAATTACTGGGCACTAAAGAGAGTGGCCAGAGAGCATCTGGACACACAAATTTTCTGAAACAAAGTTGGGCTCTCCAGGACCTTTCAGGTTTCCCCACCACAGGCCTTGTAATCAGGGCAGGGGGTAGCAGGAAGCAGTGTGCCCCAAGCTGAAAGCAGACTAATAAATCCACACACCCCCCTTTTACCTTTGGACCTTTGGGAGCTGGAAGATGTCCTGCCAGATGGAGAAGAGCCCCTTGTTTTGGTCCTTCAAGCCGATCTTCATCGTCTGCACCATCTGTACACTCAGCTCCTTCTGGCCTCGGCCGTGCAGGAACTGCAACACAAGCGAGGGGCTGGGAGGGGTGACAGGCACAGCAGGGAGGGAGGGGGATGCTCAAAGCAGCGAGAGGTGCTGGGGAAAGCCAAAGATGGCAACATGTCATTCCTCCTCCATTTGTAGGGGAATCAAGGTTAAAAATAACACAGGGGACGGGATGGACATTTTAGGGAGCTGCCTGGGACACAGATTTTTCCCTCCATCCCCATCTGAGCCCAGAGCAAGTCAAAAGCCACAGCAAATCCGTATCCCCCAGAGACCTCCCGGCAACCCGGGTACCTGCAGGGTGTTTATGCAGGAGCGGATGTCGTTCTCCGTCTTCTCACAGAGCGCCAGCAGCGCGCCCGTGTCCGCTCGCATGCCCTGCCGCAGGGTGATCTGTGGGAGAGGGAGGGTCAGCAGGGAGGGCCCCCCCAAACCCTGGAGGGGGAAAGAGGAGCCCTGGGCCACACCACACCTCGCAGAGCCGCTGGGCGAGCCGGGACGGCGCCGTCCGAGGGAAGTTGAGCAGGAACGATTGCTGCCGCAGCGGCCGGAGGGCAGGGACGTACCTGGCAAAGGGAAGCACAGGAGTGTCTGAGCAAGTCTGGCAGAGGAAGAAATCCAGCGATTGACACTCCGCTCAAAAGAGAGTCAGGTTATCTAGCAGCTGCCCGCACATCACTGCGTGCTCGGGCATGCACAAACGCAACTGTGTGCTCACAGCTGGCCACAGGTCACCCCAGCAGATACAAAACCCAGGGGAGAAGGTTTCAGGAAAGCTGAGCGTGTTGCAGTTTTACATTTTGTAAAGTATTTCTAAGCTGACAGCAGATAACATGGCACATGAGGACTTTGGCTGGAGGCAACAGCAGCTGTCCTCATTGCCTGGGGCAGAGGTCTCGGCTCCCCACCCCTCCCCAGACACGCAGGAGACACTGACTGGTCATTGCAGATGCAGATGATGGGTCTGAGCAACAATCCACCTTCACGCCGCCTCCTCCGGCCCGTGCCGGCCGCTGCCTCAGCCTCCGTGTCTTTATGGTGGATGATGTTCAGCAGCACGTTGATAGATGCCTTGGAAAACAAAAAAATTATTGAGGACAGAAGGGATGAATTCTTGCTGATCAGAGGCAGGAAAATGCTCTTAAAATGAACGCTAAGAGGGTAATAGTTAAGCGGTTAATGCAAAAGGTGGCCGGATCCAGGCTGGGCTCACCGCGGGCGCCCCGTCTATCTCATCGATGATCAGGCAGTTGGGCTTCTCGTTGGTGCCCAGCACAGACTTCATCTGGGTGGCAGCTTCAATGCGGGTTTTGAAAACCTCAGGGCTGCGGTCATCGCTGCAAGAGAAGGTGGCGTCAGGCTGCTGCGGCAGGTCCTGGGGCAGGGCAGGGCCGCGCAGCCAGCACAGGCTCACCTGGCATTCATCTCGACGGCATTGTACCCCGCGTGCTTCGCGATGACGTGGGCCAGCGTCGTCTTTCCCAAGCCAGGTGGGCCACAGAGCAGGGCTACCTGCGGCAGAGAGGCTAAATGTCAGCCCGGCAGGCAGCGAGGCAGGGCTTCCTCCAGCACCCACCAGGCTGCCATGTGCAGGGTCAGGGCTCTGCAGCCTACAAAATGTTCTGCTTTAACCCTTGGGAGCTGCT
This sequence comes from Athene noctua, assembly GCF_965140245.1. Lineage (NCBI taxonomy): Eukaryota > Metazoa > Chordata > Aves > Strigiformes > Strigidae > Athene > Athene noctua. Next base: position 4,821,375 of record NC_134051.1, on the reverse strand, counting down.
GCGCTCCTTTGTAGACTACCAAGAAAAGGGAAAAGTCATGGAGGAGGGAGAATGTAACAGCAACTCTCAGAGGTGACAGCACCATCCTGGAAGCATCTCACATGTATATGTTTAAGTTTGCAGGGCAATAAATAGAAAAGGCTGAACAAAATCCCTTTCAGAATTACGTGCCTGGGAAGTAATGCTCAGTATCTATTTTTTGTTTCTCATTTTTTATACCCTCTCACTGGACAGGTTGAAGCTGGTAAGCTGGTCTGGGTATGCTCTCTCTGCTCCCTCTAGCATTTGAGCATCACTGCTCTTTTCTGGATGCAGAAACTCCAGCGCAAAATCATGTCACATCTGCCCCTAACAAAGAAAGTCAAAACCAACCTCTGCTAAAAAGGGTAGATCTTCCCTCAACCAGCCCATTTAATTTGGTTGGAGGAAGTATGTTCCCCTCCCCTTGTTATCACATTACACAAGCCCAAAGCAATGACAAAACCCCATATTCACCAAGAAGAAACAAGGAATCCAATTTCTCCTAGATCTGTAGTGGAGATGGGGAAGATCTTGCTCCTCATCTCGGCGGCAGGGTGAGGGGGACGGGAGAGGAGACCCCCTGCAGCAGCGTCCTGTCCTGCTCACCTTGTATTTGGGTCTCTTGTGCTGGTCCAGCTCAGCCTCCAGCATCTCCTCTGTCAGCTGGACCTTTGTTTTCCACTTATTCTGCTGCTCCTTAGGCTGGCTGAATGTAGGATGAGCTTCAGTGCTGGGCTTGGCCTTCACAGCCCTCTCCTTCCCGAACACCACTGTGTCCCAGAGCTTGAGCCACTTCAGAAGGCAGCGGTTTGTGTACTGCGTGTGGGCGAGGAAGCAAACAAACCCATCAAACCTCAGAAGGATCCAGCTGCGGACAGAGGAAGGGCCTCTCCTTCACAGCTTAAAAACCAGCGTGGCCTGCAGAGGAAGGAGCTGAGCTGGGGAAGCAACGCACAGCGTGTCTGCCCAGGCAGACCTCGAGCGGGTGGCATGTCACCTCCTGCCACAGCAGCAGCCGCCCAGGTTTCCTCCGGGCATCTCTCTGGGACAGCACAGGAAGGCAGTTTCCCTTCCTGCCTCGGCCACCATCCCACAGGGCAACCGAAGACAAGTCACGTCAGCCCTGCTGTCCCTTGCCTGTCTTGGCTCAACCCAGCACTTTTCAGCCTCTTCCATAATTTCCAATTCCCTACTAATCTTCTAATATTCAAAAAGAAACCCAAAACAGCCAACAATTCCTGGCTAAAGTCCTATTTTTTCATCTTATTTTTGTCATCTTTCATAGTCTCTTTTCTCAGAAAGTCCACAGCTGAAAACCTCCCACCCCGAGCTCTCGGCAGCAGGCCTATCCCTGGGCAGGGCTAGCATGGATGGAGCCCCCCCAGCCAGTGGCAAAAAGGCAGCACCATAAAACCTTGACCCCACAGCATTAAGGAAGAGTTATACAAGTGGTAAACCCACCCAAACCCCAAGCGCCCGCTTCTCCTAGTGCCTCACATCATCACTGAGCAGCTCCATGTAGCGTCGGGGCATGAATTTGTCCACCCAGAGGCAATGCAGGGCAGACTCCTCCTCGTCTGCCGGCTCCGCTACCCTGGGGGGCTCTGGGCTCTCAGTGCTGCTCTCGGTGCTGGTCTCCCTCTCGAGGCAACTGCAAGAAGAATTAATTTGCCCCAAACCACCCAGAGAGCCAGGGGAGGGCTGGAAATTACACCCGGACTTCCCAAGCTGGGGATGCTGTGGGAAAAGAGGCTCCTCTGCTCACAGGTCTCCAAAACCTGGATGTCATCGGAGCATTTTGGGAGCCGCAATCCAACAGCGGAGGAAGTGGGATTTCGTCCCAACACATCACCTGTTTATTATCTCCGTCAGCTGCTGCGACGCCTCCAGAACACGCCTTCGACGCTTGAGCACAAAGAGGGCGAGAGGGGGGTCAGAGACACCCCCCCAACCCACAGCTGGGGGGAACAGGGATTCGGGAGCCAATGCGGTGGCTATCCAGGGGTGGCAGGGGAAGGTGGGAAGGTCGGTAGATGTGATACCTCTTCATGCACTTGTTCCTTTAGGTAGGAGAAAGGTACCCCCAGCAAGTGCAGCGGCCTGCGTGCATTCCAGCCCAGGGAATCATGGAGCTGCGAGGACCAGAGGACACACACCAACACTCAGCACAAATATTTTATGCTTCATCAAAGATCCCCTCCTGAAGCAGGTGGAGATCACAGAGAAGCATGCCCAGCCTTCAGATCCCTCCTTACCTCCACCCCTGTCCTGAAGGGATCATCTTTCACCACCATGAAGACCCTGGTGCCCTCAGTGGACGTCACGTTGATGTAATCCTCCAGGATGGGCGGCCGCTTGAGGACCTGCTGCTTCTTGGAGGGCGGCGTGGTCTGCAGCGGGGCCATGCCACTTGTCTCCAGGGGGTCCAAGCTGGAGAAAAGCAGGTTCCTTTAGAAGGGGCAAGGAAAAGAGCCCTTGAACCCCACTGAAGGGTCAAGGTGGCCAACCTGGCAATCTGGGGAGCCTCTGGGCCAGGATCCCAGCGGACATCAGGAGCCAACTCATCATCTGCACCAAAGTTGAGTTTCTTAACAGCTTCCAGGCGCTGTCGCTTGGGCTTCGGGGCTGTGAGAGACACCAGGGCAGGAGGAAGAGAAGCATCACTGATGGAAGGTGGATGCTAGGCTGCTCCTCCAGCAGCACCCTGAGCCGCTCGGGGTGGGGGGGAAAGGGGTCACCAGCACCCGGGCACCCTCCGGGGCTGCAGATCTGCCTTAGGACCAAACCTACTGCGGGCTGCGGGCGGCGGCGGGGAGCCGGGCGGGTCGCAGCCCCGGTCCCTTTTCCTGAGGTTGGTGCCTCCCGCGCCGCTGCCCCCGACGGGGTCCCTGGGGGGGTCGGGCTCCTCCAGCAGCTGCCTCCTGCCCCGGAACTGGGAGATTTTGGGGGTAGCGGGTGGGGATGGGTCACCTGCAAGAGGCGTGACACGACACAGCGCCGGTCACCGGAGGGGACCCGCGGTGGGGCAGGCACACGCGGCTCCGCGCAAAGCCCGGCCCCTGCCCGCTGCCTCTCTGCTCCCGGCAGCGGACCCGGCGCGGCGGCACGGCCCACCTCCCAGCTCGGCCAGCACCTCCAGCTCGGCCGCGAACCGCTGGTCGAAATCCTCATCGGAGCCCTCCCCGGGGGCCGCCATGGGCCGCGCCGGCCCCGCGCCCCGCGCTTCCGGCCGCCGCGCGACCCGCGGAGCCGCCGCTGATTGGACAAATCGCGCCGGCCCGGAAGCGGCGGCGGCGGCGCTGATTGGATGCGACGCGCGGCGGGACGCGGCGGCGGCGGCGCTGATTGGATGCGACGCGAGGCGGGACGCGGCGGCCGCGGCGCTGATTGGATGCGACGCGCGGCCCGGGCCCGCCGCCGCCGCCGCCTAGTGGAGGCGATGTAGCGGCTCGCCGCCCCGCCCGGCCCGGCCCGGGGACGGCGCTGCAGGGCGGTGCGGGGGGGGGGGCGGGGTGTTGGCTTCGTGCCCTCCGCCGTGTCCCGTGTCCCCTCCGCCGTGCGTGGCGGTAGGAGCGGGGGGAAGGCCGAGCCCCGCCGTCGGGCTGGATCGGCCAAGCCCCGTGAGTCTGCGGGGCCTCCACGCGTGACACAGGGACGGGGACGGAGCCTCCACGCGTGACACCGAGATAGCGGCAGAGCTGTGGGGTGTGACACCGGCACGGCCGCAGGACTGCGTGGGCACTGGCGCGGCACGGTCACAGCACCGGTAGCTCTGTGGGACCTGCACAGGGTGACAGCGGTAAGGCGGGGGGCCCCGTGCGGGGGGACGTCGGTGTCACCCGGGGACCAGTGCGGTGGGATACCGGTACCGCTGCAGCACCGGTACATCCCCAGTCCTACCCGGGGTACCCCCACCACCGGGCCCGGCTCCCTGCCCCTCTCCCTTGGGTCCCTTCGCCCCCCCCGGGGTGCTGTACCCGTCCCCGGGGGTGCACAGCCTGTGGCTGGGGGCTTTTCCCGCCCCACTGACCCCACAATTCCCCTGACGCTCCCCGCAGGGCGCTGGCCATGGAGCCGGGCACCATCGACAACCTGTCCATCCTGTACCAGAGCTCCGACTTCATCGTGGTCAACAAGCACTGGGACCTCCGCATCGACAGCAAGATGTGGTACGAGACACTGACCCTGCAGAGCCAGCTCAAGTACCGCTTCCCCGAGCTGGCCGACCCCGACACCTACTACGGCTTCAGGTGAGCAGCCGGGGACCGAAGCGGGCTGTGTCCTGCCTGGGAGGGCCAGGGGTACACGGCCCGAGGGCCCGGGGATGCTCCTCTGCCTCCCATCTCCTCCCCAGGTTCTGCCACCAGCTCGACTTCTCCACCAGCGGGGCCCTGTGCGTTGCGCTCAACAAAGCAGCAGCTGGAAGTGCCTACAAGTGTTTTAAAGACCGGCTGGTGACAAAAGCTTATCTTGCCCTGGTAAGCCCATGCTGCTAAGTCCTGCTTCTGGACATATCTTCTGGTTTTGCTAAATGGCTGTAGGTGAAGTCTTCACTTAGGTGAAGTGGCCTGGCCTTTGCTTCTTGTCATCCTGGCGCTGGTGAGGAGCGATAGCCGGCTGAACAGGAGCCAGCAGTGTGCCCAGGTGGCCAAGAAGGCCAGTGGTATCCTGGCTTGTATCAGCGCTGGCGTGGCCATCAGGGACAGGGAAGGGATCTTACCCCTGGACTCGGCACTGGTGAGGCCGCCCCTCGATGAGTGGGTTCAGTTTTGGGCCCCTCCCTCCAAAAAGGCCATTGAATGACTCGAGCGTGTCCAGAGAAGGGCAACGGAGCTGGGGCAGGGTCTGGAGCACAGGTCTGCTGGGGAGCGGCTGAGGGAACTGGGGGGTTTAGTCTGGAGAAGAGGAGGCTGAGGGGAGACCTCCTGGCCCTCTGTAACTCCCTGCCAGGAGGGTGCAGAGAGGGGGGATGAGTCTCTTGACCCAAGGACCCAGCGCCATGCCCAGAGGGAATGGCCTCAAGCTGCCCAGGGCAGGGTCAGGCTGGCTCTGAGGAAGGATTTCTGTGCAGAAGGGGCTGTTGGGCGTTGGAATGGGCTGCCCAGGGCAGGGGGGGAGTCCCCATCCCTGGAGGGGTTGAAGAGTCGGGTTGACCCAGCGCTGAGGGATCTGGGGGAGTTGGGAACGGTCAGTGTGAGGTTCATGGTTGGACTGGAGGAGCTTCAAGGTCTTTTCCAACCAAGATGATTATGTGGTTCTGTGAGTGCCAGGGCTGGGTTTGCAAACAGACTTTCTGCCCTGCAGGTCAGGGGCCACGTCGGGCAGAGCCGGATGACAATTCACTACGCCATAGGGAAGAACACAACCGAGGGCATGACCCACATGATGTGCATCGACGGGACAGAGGGTGAGTGGCTCCTGTGCCCTGCCTGCGCTGCCCAGTTCCCCTGGGCCGTGCTGGGGGGGCAGCTGACCCCCCTCCGGATCTTGTTGCAGGCTGTGAAAATCCCAAACCTTGCCAGTCGGAGCTGATTGTGCTCGAGCACGGGTCCTACAGTGGAGACCCTGTAACCAAAGTGCTGCTGCAGCCACTGACAGGTGGGAGCGGGGGGCCAGGGTGGCACGGGGGCCGCTGAGGCTGGGCAGGCAGAGGCAGCAGAGGTGCTGCTGCAGGAACTGAGCCTGCAGCCCTGTGCCTCGGTTGCAGCATGGTGGCACAGGATTGCCCCAACCCAAGTGCAAGGTCCTGCCCATGGGTCGGGGCAATCCCAAGCACAAACACAGGCTGGGCGAGGAGTGAATGGAGAGCAGCCCCAAGGAGAAGGACTTGGGGGGGGTTGGTTGACAAGAAGCTCAACACAACCCAACAAAGTGCATTTGCAGCCCAGAAAGCCAACCGTGTGCTGGGCTGCACCCAGAGCAGTGTGGGCAGCAGGGCGAGGGAGGGGATTCTCCCCCTCTGCTCTGCTCTCGTGAGACCCCCCTGCAGGGCTGGGTCCAGCTCTGGGGCACCAACATCAGAAGGACACGGACCTGCTCGAGCAGGACCAAAGGAGGCCACGAAGATGCTCAGGGGGCTGGAACACCCCCCTGTGCGGACAGGCTGAGAGAGTTGGGCGGTTCAGCTGGAGAAGAGAAGGCTCCGGGGAGACCTTAGAGCGGCCTCCCAGGGCTGAAAGGGGCTGCAGGAAAGGGGGAGGGACTCGTCGTCAGGGAGCGTAGGAATAGGATGAGGGGCAACGGTTTTAAACTGAGAGAGGGGAGATTTAGATCAGATCTAAGGAAGAAATTCTTCCCTGTGAGGGTGGTGAGGCCCTGGCACAGGTTGCCCAGAGAAGCTGTGGCTGCCCCCTCCCTGGAAGGGTTCAAGGCCAGGTTGGACGGGGCTTTGGGCAACCTGGGCTAGTGGAAGGTGGCTGCGGGGTGGAACTGGATGATCTTTAAGGTCCCTTCCAACCCAAACCAGTCTATGATTCTATGGCAGCACAGTAAAAAACAGCCTCAAAAGGGCTGAGTGGAGCCAAGGTGTGTTGTCACCTCGCAGCATTGTGCCCTCGAGGAGGGCTTCAGGGGTAACCTGTGTCGCCGATCCCTCCCGCTGTCCCTCTAGGGCGGACTCATCAGCTCCGAGTTCACTGCAGCGCCATCGGCCACCCCATCGTGGGGGACTTCACCTATAGCCACAAGAAGGACAGCAGTCCCTATAGGATGATGCTCCACGCCTACTACCTGCGCATCCCCACCGGCAAGGAGCTCATCGAGGTCTGTGCTCCCGACCCATTCGTCACTGCCATGGACAGCAACTGGGTGCCCCACCACGTCACTCACCGGCTGGATGAGACCATCCAAGAGCTGAAGGACCAGATGCTGCAGAAACAGGAGGAGGAGGAGAGCCAGGAAGCTGTCGTTGGTGGTGGTGCAGAGGAGGCACTGGGTGAAGCCAAGAGCCCGGAGACGGAGGAGCAGCGAGCCCGGTGCGAGCAGTGGTTGGCCGAGTGGGCTCTGGAGTGAGCACAAGCCACGTCTCTGCATTTCCAGCCCAACGCTCCCATTTTTGTCCCAGTGGGTCCCCGCGGAGCCCAGCACTGACTCCACATCTGCACTTTCCGTATGCCATGGCTTCCCTCACTTCTGGGGCTGGGATTAGGCAGATTTTAGCAGCGATTAGGATGGGTTTATTTTTTAATGTTACACATTATCCATCTGGCCACTGGATGCCCCTTTCCTAATTGCAGGTCTCCGCAGCAGAGTCAGTGTGTCACGTACCAGCTTAGAGTGACTCCAAAGCTTTACGTCCCTGTCGCGGGGCTCGGGCGCAGCGCGGATGCCGTGTTTGCTGGGAGCATGATGGACGTAGCCACACACCCTCAGCGCTGGGATGCTAAAATACAGCGCAGCAAAGGGCAGGGAGAACATCCTGGCTGCAGCTTGGGTGCCCTTGTTCCCTGTTCCCACTCCCTGCTCTCCAGCCTGCTGCACTCATGGGTATACTCATTGTGGGGGAGTTGGGGGAGTGGGGAAGGGGCTGAAATGCAGCCCAGGGACACCGACAACCCCCCACTAGTCCTGGGGCAGCCCTGGGTGTTTTGCTCAGTGCAGGAGAGATCCCTGCCTTCCCGTCACTGCCTACGTGCTTTCCTTCCTGCCTCAGCCCACGTGTGGTTTTTTTAAAGGTTTGATGAAGGCAAGTGAGTTGATACGAATAGGTTTTAAACTTTTTTCAAATTTCTATGAGAAGAATCTAGTCTTTTAGCAGTTCTGAAATATGGGTGGTCTCAGAAATGAGTGTATTTTTAGTACTTCTATGGTCAGATAGCAGCCTAAAGCTTTTTTAATAGATCTTATTATTCCTTGTACTAGCATTGCCTTTCCCTAGCACCCACTTTTATCCTGGGTGTGGACGTAACCCCTGCTGAGACAGCTCAGAAGACACAAGCCCCTTTCTGCTTTACCCAGATGAGGGGGAATAAGTATCATGTTTTGGTCCTGTCACATGGCTCCTCGCTGGCAGGTTGCTGCAGGGGTGTCCGCAGCGGAGGCAGATCCTTTGGGTGGGCAGCTTGGGAGGGCTCTGGAGCAGTGAGAGTGGCCCAGGAGATGGTTGAAGCTGAGAGGAAGGACTGAGAAGAGTGGGAAGGAGCTCAGCTCTCATGCCGGTGCTCAGCTTTGCAAGATGCCAAGAGGTTTCTCTGGAAGTGCCCTTGCTTTGCCAGTCAGCAGTGTGCTGCTTCGCCCTCTCCTTCCCATCCTGCTCATCCTTTGCAGCCCGTGGAGGATGTTTAGAAAATTAAGAGAGCCGGGTGGCTGGCGTGGGCTGGGGAGGGACAGAGGTGGCTGGAGCCCATTGCATACAGAACCCGGGGGTATCCAGCACTGAGCCACCACATCAGCAGAGTAATTGTCATCCCACAAGCTCTGTCCCATTTAAAATTCACCTGACAGTGGTTTCATGCAACTACTATTCCTAGCCTGAGAGGGATAAAACGGCACAGCCCTCTCCTCGTGGGTGAACGCACTGGGCGGGTCACCGAAACCCCGTGGGGTGTTGCATCACCCGTCCCATGCATCCCCGGTGCTGGTGGGTGCGAGCTCAGTGTGCTGTGGCACACGGCTGGGGACGAGGTGGCCGTCACCTCACTTTGGTGGCTTGGTGGGAGGCGCTGCCATCTGCTGCAGGGTGGGGACAGGCACCGAGTGAGGACCGTGGGCTCATGAGCTGGTGGCAGAGGGCTCAGGGGGGGTTTGGAGGAGCAGGGATCTGTCTCCTTCCTCCCAGGCCCTGTCCCACCTCCCAGGAGTGGCCAGGGAGGGGAGAGGCAGCCACAGGCGGGTCCCGAAGCTGTAAATTAACGCCATGAACTTGTTTGCCAAAGAATGAACGTGGGTGATGTGCACAGGAGGTCCGGGAAGGTGATGGGTGAGATTTGCAGCATCAGAGTCGGGACACAGCCTCCCCTCCCACGGGTCCCGCTGTGGGACTGGTCCCTGCCACGTGACAGGGGACATGTCTGGGACGAGGCTGCCCTTGGCCGTGGGGATGTGGGGACATGCCAGTGCCCACGCACAAGGGGACACCGATCAGTGCTGGGGGGGCTGGCACTCGGTGCTCGCCCCACATCAAGCCCACACACCACCCATCAGCCTTCATTGTGTTGCACTTTTACCCAACACTGCGGGAACCAGAGAACTTTTCCTCACCCTGCAGAGAGGTGTTTTCCAGGCGCCCTTCCTGACTCCCCTCCACATCCCCTCCACATCCAGCCCCGCTCCCTCCTCTCTGCCATCACTACCACGGGGCCATGTGTTGCATCGCGTGTGAACCCACTCGTGCATTAGGATCGGGGTGGGTTTGCGATGGGTTGTGTGTCTCGTGATGTTCTGTACAGCTTGTGATAACCCTTATTTCTTGTTGGACATTACCATAGTAAACCATTACCTGTGTATCCTGCAGTTCACCCTCTGGTCTCTCAATCCACACTGCTCCTGCAGCAGGGCCGGTGCCGGGGGCTTCCAGGAATGAGCCCGGACCGGCGCAGCGGGACCAGCCTCAGAGCTCCAACCTGGCCAACCTGTTGTGTAAGCACCAGCTCTCACCCTCGCCCTGCCGAAAGTCCCCTGGCCAAAACCACCCAGGTTGTCTTCCTGAAAGCCCTCCCAGATTTAGTAACTCTGACACAGATGACCAGGGATGCCTGAGGTATCTGGGGCAGATGCCACAGCCCCGGCCCTTCCCCTGCCTGTCCCTGCCCGCTGCCCACCCCAGCAGCTGAGATTGTCCTGAACCAAAGAGCAGAAGCAGAAAAAAACCTGATTTTGAAAGATGGCAGCTTTCCCTGGCAAGGAGGTGGGGGAGCAGCCCCAGGGCTGCCGGTGTTTAGGGGGTGCATAGGGAAAGCTGCCACCATGCATGATTTCTATATAACTCCTGTACATCAACAGTCATTCTTTGGGTTGGAGCAGCTGGAAAAGTGAGTGAAGACCCAAGGGGAATTATCTGCAGCCTTCGGGTTGTGAGATTTTTAAAGATTATAAACCTGGCAAGGGCAGAGAAGCAGTTGGTTAAGAGGAGGGAGTGTTTTCAGCCTGCCCAGCGCAGGGAGTTGGAGCCCACCGACCCGCCGAGGCCCCCGCGGGAAGGGGCGTGGGGACAGGCTGCCCAGCCCGCTCAGGTTTGGGGTGGATGCTCCTGTGCTGGCTCCTCCTGAGTTGTTTTGGGGCCAGTTTGAAGCGCCACGGGGACACGGTGGACGCAGTGACCCGCAAAGGGGCCCTGATATGGCCCTGCCCACCTGCTCCAGCCACCTCTGGCCAGCAAGCCCACGGCAGGGGCGGTGTCCCACCAGCAACTTCATAGAAAACAAGTTTCTGTAATTTTACCACTCCAACAAGAGCTATTTTTACAGTAAATCCTTCCAAAATAGAAACCAGAAACACCCACGGGCATTGCCCACGCCTTGGTGCTGCAGGACCGGTTGCTCGGTGGGGGACAGGGACACGTTCCCGGAGCACAGGGGGATGGCAGTCCTTGCTCAGCGCTGTGCCAGTGACTCGGGAGACCCGCTGTAAAGGCTTGATGCCCCCAAATCTGGCTGAGCAGGTGGTGCAGCCAGCCCAGGCAACCGCTCCCGCCCTTCCCTTTTCCCGGGATAAATGCTCACATAACATTTGCTGCTGCACAGCATCAGGTTCCTCCAGGCTTTCATCACACAGCCTTGCAAAGGCTTTGCTTCCTGGGTCTCATTCTTCATGGCATGTTCTGGACGGTGTTTCAGAGCAGAATCAGAAACTGCAGGGAGAAAGCTGTAAAAAATGGAGTGGGATTGTCTGTGGTCAAGGCAAAAAGGATGGGTGTGAGGGAAGCACCTCCCGGAGGGGTGCTGAGCCCATCACTGAGAACTCAACTCTTACCCACCACAGTTGCCTGATAAAATATACCCCTGAATAGCTCAAAGGTTTTTCACTAACTGGGAGGACCTTTGTCTCCACCAAGAGCACAGAAATTACCAAACCAGAGGATTTAACTCATTTGCCCCAAAGTTCAAAGTGACCCTTTACAAAGGGGGAGGAAAAAAAAAAAAAAAAAAAAAAGGCAAACCCAAAACCGGGAGATAAAGCAGCTGTACAAAACACTGTTGAGAAACTGCCCCGTCACACCCCGTTTTCAGAGCAACATCCCCACCCCGCAGCAGATAAGTGCCAAGTCGTCCCCGGCACTGCCCATCCCCGGCCAGCGCAGGTGGGTGAGCACCTTCCCCAGCCGAGCGGCGCCACATCCTCATCGCCCAGCCAAATCCCCCGGACGGAGAGCGACCCGGCAAGGCCACCGGTGGGATTTAGGGAACATCAGGAGACTTAACGGAAAAATGATTCGCATCTAGTTCCAAGATTGCTCTGAGCAGCCCATCGATGGCGTTTCTAGAGCAGGGATTTATTTTCTAGGGGGGTTTCTAGCTGAGGGGTGCAGAGTCGGGTGAAGGGGGAGGGTAACACCTGTGCATTCTCCTCCACTGGTTTATGCTGGGTTGCCCCCAGTCTGTGCTGGTGTGGTCCCATATGGAGCTGGGGGATGGAGAGGGACCCTGTTTCTTCAGGGCACAGGTGAGAGCAGGGCTCTGGGTGTCAGAAGGACAATTTATTGTGAAGTTTCTTTTAATAATGGATGGAGAATGATATTCTGCTTTCTGTTATATGGGATTTTAAATCTCTTGGTTGCGGGGGGTTTGTGTGGATACTCACAGAGCATGGGCTGGGCACTCTGAGCCACTGAACTCCCACAGCTCCAGCTTCAGCATTGGACAAGGGACTCGGCCGCAGCACCCCCTGGCCCTTTCGCCAGCCCGGCCGGCAGCCAGCCCCGTCCCAGAGCGTGGGACACGGCTCCCACCCGCGCCCAGGACGAAGCCCCGGCACAGGCAGCATGGTGCAGGCAGCCCCGGCAGCCATCGCTCTCTGCCTCCGTGAGTTCCATCTTGTCCTCCTAAAGCTGACCCTGCCCCAGGAACCCCTTCGCGTTCCCCCCGGCACTGGGGATGCTCCAGCCTGTGCTGCTTTTTATTCCCTGCTTGGCTTTAGCACTCCCGGCGCTCTGCCTCGTGCTCCTGTCAGCATCCACAGGCACTGGGAGTTTTTCCCCGCTGCAGCCGGCACCGCATTAGAAATCTGCACAGACACATTTCCAGGGGCAGATTTATCATTTGTTGTCTCCTAAACCTGCCCTGAGGCACCCCAGGTTGCCCGTGCTGGCTGCAGGGTGGTACGGGGGCTGCTCTCTGCGTAGCGTTCGGCAGCATTTCCTAAACATTAAATTGGCAAAGAAAAGACCCTTCCCAGACTTTACACCTGGAGCTGCTTTACATCAGCCCCCGACCGCCGGTACATACGGATGAGTTATAACCCGCTCCCGCTTTGTTGCAGGTTTCTCCGTGGACCTCGCGAAAGCCGCAGCGGTGAGTCACCACCGGCTGCTCCCGGTGGCCCGGAATACGCCGGGGCTTTGCCGAAACCTCGCAGCGGTGCCGGGAGCAGCAGAGCTGCCGCGGTTCCCCCAGTCCTCAGCTCCAGTGAGGCAAAGCCATCGCCTCCACGCTGGCCCCCTGTGCAGCCCGGGCCCATCCCACTGCCCGGCAGCCTCCCTGCCCTGCTCCTAAATCAAGGGCTGGGACCCTAAACCTGACAGACACCCCCCCAGCTCGGGGGAAGCAGGGACAGACCTGCTGTTGAAGGGTCACCACTCCTGAGAGGGGCTGTGGTGGCTTTTGTCCCCACACGTAACCCAGGGCAGCCTCGGGGCTGCTGCAGTTCTCAGCTGCCTGCAGTCAGATCCTGGTCCCTGGGTTTCAAAACCTTCTTCCCGTCCCTTGCTGGGGCTGAGCATCCCTCATCCTCCTCTCCAGGCTGCTCTGCTCATCGGAGCCGTCCTGTCTGCCACTGAGCAACACCCTGAGTAAGTACCAGCCCCCGATGGGCTCTGTGATGAGTGGGGGGGGGTCTCAGAAGGGTGCAAACAGTGGGGCTGGTTCTGGCATGGGTAGATTTCTCCCCAGTTCCCTGTCACAGCTGTTGAGACAGGTCACAGGGGCTGTAGAGTATTTACAGCCTTGTACAGCTGGTTCTGGTGCTGGCACCCAGTCTGGGAGTTCACTTGCGTCGGTTTTTGTTGTAGCACAAACACACCAAGAATTTCCTTTCTAAAGGGGCTGACGCAGATGCAATGGGAGCCTCCCCTGAGCCAAAATCCAGGCTCTGCTGGTTCCTCCCTCCTCCAAAGCCCGGGCTATGGTGGCACCTCTGCCACCAGCCCGGCCATGGGAATTTCTGCAGGGAATAAGGGGGTTCATCCTTCATGGGGTGCTGGGGAGCTGCAGCAGGTGGTGAAACACAGCCGTGCCTCCCCCACTGCAGCCTCTCAGCCTCCATCCTGCAAGGTTTCCAGTGCATCCCAGCCGGTGACCTGCCCGCTGCTGCCGTCCTCGCGTTTGCCCAGGGATTGCAAAATAAAACAGCAGAGCTGAGCAGTGCCCAGGTGAGCAGGGGCAGGAGCAGGGGTGCAAACCTCAGGGGGCATGGGGAGCCAGGGGGTGCTGGGGCAAAGGGGATCTGACCGCTTGGCCTTGACCAGACAAACCTCTCTCTGCCCAGCTCTCGTGCCTGGCCAGGCTGCTCACTGCCAAGAACCTGACAGCTGATTTTGGCAGGTACCCGCCAGACCTGCTGCTCTTCTTTGAGTGAGTATCAAGGGCGGCACAGGGCTGCGGTTTTGGTGCATGAATGACACCATCCAGCACTAACCGGCATGGTCCTGGTACTGTCCGGGGCATGCAGAAGCTCTGTGGGGGAGAAGAGTATTACCAAAATGACACTTTCTTACCCACACGGGGCATTTCCAGCCCTGCAGACCCCACTCCCTGCTGAGGCTGAGGCCAGGGCATGGGGGGCATGGGGGGCATGGGGTACTGCACCCGAGGCATCCTCCCCAGAGTAATTGGAGACCCCCCCAGTCCTGTGCAACTCAGCAGCTCATTGCTCATAAGGGATAAACAATTTAAAACTACTTTCCCCATGCCCACAAAAACCAACATCAAAGATCTCCTACCTGGATACGAGGAGCCCTTCACCTTTTCCTCCCCGCAGCTTGACCGAGGTGCAGGGTGGGACCTGCAGAGCTTTTTATGCCCGGGCTTCCCGTGGGAACCTCGACCTGCTGCCCAGGGGCTCAGCCCATAGGATAGGGCTGCTGCGTGGGGCACTGGCCTGCCTGGTGAGTGGGGGCCAAGCTGGGGGTGGCCGGGTTCCCTCACACCCCTGTACGAGGGCTGGTTTGTCTCTGCCAGGGGGTGAGGAGCAGCCGCCTGAGCCCCGAGCAGCTCAGCACTCTCGGGGCGCTGGTATGTGACATGGAGCCAGAGACAATCACGGCCTCAGACCCTGGTGTCCTGGAGAACCTGAAGCTCTGCCCAGCGCTGACAGGGGCCCAGCGGGACACTCTCAATGCTGTGCTCCTCGGGGGGGGCACAGCATATGGGTAAGGAACATTTGTCTGCTCTTTGGGGGGTGGGCAACGAGCAGGAGGTATGGTGTAGCCCATAAAGATGCTGAGCTGGTCTCTCTCCCAATGGCCACAGGGATCCTTCAAGCTGGAATTTACAGACTCTGCAAAATCTGGGGCCACTGCTGCTGGCTTTGAACCAGACCACGCTGAGCCTGGTGGCTGAGGTAAGCCCCCTACTCCAGACCTTGGGGCGAGCTGCCCGTCAGTCAGCCCAGCCCTGAGGCTGCGGGACCCAGTACCCTCTTTCCCCCCCATCCCTGGGCAGGCAGCGTGGGAGGCTTTCGGCAGGAGCATTGTGACCACATACGGCAGCCAGGGACGTTCCGAGCGGGAGAAGGCCCTGACCGTCCTCCGGGCCTTTGCAGCAGCATCAGCTTCGTCTCAGCCCAGGTGGAAGCGTAACACAGATGGTGAGAATTCCCCTTCACCACCAGTTTGGGGAGGGGAGGGGGATAAAAACACCCCCAGGCTGATCAACATCTGGGTGCCTCTGGGGAGGAGGACAGGAACAGGCAGAAAGCTGTGGGATTCCCATAAACTGGAGAGGAAACGTCCTTAGAGCATGCTGGGGTGTCTGATCTTAACTGGAAGCAGGAATAGGGCAGCTGGGAAGGAGCTGGGTGGGGAGAAAACTCCTGGGGGGAGGAAGATGCTGTACAACCGGAGGATACTCATGGGGATGACATGGGGAAGAGTTCACCTTACTGGAGCATTTCTAGTTGCCTGACAAAGTGTGCATGGCCTGAAGAAACAGCACCGGGTTCTTCAGGAATAACTTGAAGGGATGAACATGAATAAGGCAGCTGCAGGGGCTGGGTGGGAGGGTGGTTCGCAGTCCTGCTTGAGCTGTGTTATTGCGATTCCGTTTGTTCACTGGGGTCTTCTGAGGGGCTCCGACAGGACCAGGGCCAGGTGGAAAGGGAGGAAAGGCCTGACATGCCCTCCCTGCCCACAGGCTGCCAGTCCACACCCCTGACGGCCAGCACCGACTTTGATCCCCTCTTATTCCTTGACTACACCACCAGTGAGCAGTTTGACCTGTGCCTGAGCAATGAGTTTTTAAAAGCAAACCTGGGGCCTCTGCTGCAAGAGCCGCTCCCCATGGAATACCTACTGGTCGTGAAAAAAAAACTGAAGCAGGTGATGGGTGACACGGGGCAGGAGCCCCCCCACAACCCCCTCCCGTTATTGTGGGCACGCTCCGGGATGGGCAGTGCCGGCTGCAGGGATGATGGCACCAGAAGGGGCCCTTTGCACCTGTTTCTGCCTTCTTTTCCCTTCCATGACCATTTTTTTCTGCCCCACTGGCCTGGCCCTACAGATTTACCCATCGGTGATCCCAGAGGAGCAGCTGAAGGTGTTGGGGCCACTGTCTCGACAGTACACGGCAGCAGAGATCAGCCAGTGGATGGTGACGTCCAGCGACACGCTCTCAGCCCTGCTTGACCCCTCGAATGGCATGTGGGAGCCTCCCCAGGTAAACCCGCGGGGGGCGGGCATTGCTCAACTCAAATGGGGGCCGCTCAGTGCCCAAGGCCAGCTCAGGGGCGAAGGCAGTGCCCGAGGGCAGCACTGTGGCTTTGCAGCCCACACACATTTCCATGCGGAGCATCTTCCTCCCCTGCCTGCGAGCAACCATGGAAATTGTGTTTCCCAGGTCCAGCAGCTGCTCAGCAGGTACCTGGCCCTGGGGGGCACCTTGACCGGGTCCTTGCTTCAGAAAATCAATGGACGAGACCTGTGTGATCTGCAGGAGGAGCAGATTGATGATATCTCTCCAAAAGAAATTGGGTAAGGTGTTTTTAGGGATGTTTTTCAGTCCTGCGAGGCCCCTGAGAGTGCCGGGGAAGACTCCCACCTCTGTTTGGGCTCTGCCCGCTCCACGGCAGGGCGGCCGCATCCTGCTCCCAGCTCCCACCCGAGCCACCCGCATCCTGCTCCCAGCTCCCACCCGAGCCACCCGCATCCTGCTCCCAGCTCCCACCCGAGCCACCCGCACCGCGGGCCGGGACAGACCACTCACCTCCCCCTGCCCACAAAAAGGCTTTGGCTGGGGTTTGGTGTGGTGTCCCCCAGCTCTAACCTGAGACCCTCCCTCTCCCCAGGGTTGCTGGACAATTAAATATTTCTTCTTGCTCTCAAACCAAGAAGGACCAACTCTACAGAAAAGCCCAGGAGGCCTTTGCTGGCCAGGCTAGCACCACCAGAGTGTATTATTGTCAGATTCAGCCATACCTGGGTAGGTTTTCCACCTTTGCCCTCCTTCCCACAGCAACAGAGGTTGGATACCTCTTCCTTGGCCAGGAAACACACCAGTCACGTCTATCAGCCTCCAGACCCCCCCAAAAAGGGGTGGAAGTGTTTACATGTTGCCCCATATGTTTTCTTTAAGGTGGAGCTCCAGCAAAGGACCTGAAAGATTTGGCTAAAGCTGACGTTAACATGGACATAGACACCTTTCTTGCCCTAAATCCTGAGGAACTGCAGGTATATCCCCGGTACTGCTATCCTTTTCCCCACTGAAGGGCAGGGCTAGTTGAGGGCTGAGCAGTGGGGTTTGAGGCCAGAGCCCCATCAGATCACCAAGTCTCTATTTTTTTACCATTTTAAATTTTCTTTTGGAAGTTATTACTTGCTGTGCAGTCCCGTTACAAAAGCACGTTGTGGTGACGCCGGCTGTGAGGATGAATGGATGTTGTTGTACTTGTATTGCAGAAACTCAGTGTCATGGATGTGAAAAACCTGCTTGGGGAAAACCTCCGTTACCTGAAGGCAGCTGAAAATGAGACGGCGGTGGTGAGCTGGGTGAAGAGACAGTCCCAGCGGGAACTGGACTGTGCCCTGGGAATCGGCCTGCAAGGGGGGACAGAGGAGCCTGGGACAACCCCCCAGCCTCCCCTCACAACCTCGGCCAGTGTCACCCCCACACCCACCACCCTCCCCACCCCTGTTGCCAGTAGCAGTCACCCTACTGCTAAATCAAGCACTGGCCCCCCCCAGACCCCCACCCCAAGTGCTACCAGCCCGACTCCCCCTAACACCACTCCCCCACGCACTTATGCCCCCAGCTCTGCGGTGAGTCCCGCTGCCACCTCCAGTGCCCAGCCCGCTCCGACCACCGGCCCCTGCTCCATCCAGTGTGTCACCCCCAATAACACCCCCCCACCCAATGCCACCCTCCTCACCACCCTCCTCTCTGCTGTCAATGCCAGCGTGGCCTCTCCCAGCTCCATCCCCACCCCAGTTCTCACACATGGGGCCACCACCACCAGCATTGTCACTAACCTGGTTGTTAACACCAGCACCCCACTGGTGTCCATGAACCCCCCGGTACCTGGGGGTACCACCAACCCTGCTCCTGCCGCCCAAAACACCCCCTCACCGAGCACCCCCAACGCTCCCAGCGCTCTTGGCCCTAACTCCACCTCAGCACCTGCCACCACGGAAATGAACCTCCCTCCCTACAAGCCTACCCTGACTCCCAACTCCACCACCTCCACCCAAGCGGGTGTTGTCTCCCCAATGGTCAAGACTACAACATTGGCTTGCAAGACCGACGCCCTCACAGCAGCTCCCAGCCCCTCTTCCACCACCACCACCAGCAGTGAGACCACTAAAGAAACACCCACCGGCACACCAGCGTCACCGAGACCAACAGTCGTTGGATACATCAACCTGCAACCCGAACCTGGTAAGGTGTGAATGTTCGGAGTCAGAAAAGACTCAGGGAGTGATGGCGAGGCCAAAGGCTTCACCAATAGATGATCCACCTCTTTCCTGGGCATGTTCAGTACCAGGAGAGCCCAAGTAGTTGCTGGTTGGACAGGCAGGGATGTGTCCCTACGGGGCGTTACAGCCCCTGGGCCTGCAGGTCTCTGCACTCTCAAATCTGGCAACACTCATCTCAAGGTGTCTCGTCACCTCCTGAGCGCATGGCACCCCCCAGCCGCTCTGCAGAAAGCCCAGTAATTCCATTCATGCCAACACACAGTATTATTTTCCACAAGGCAAGGGTACAGCCTTCTATTTTAGGTGCACATGGCATTTCTGACTAGGCATCGCTGTAAAAGTGCTCAAATCTGAAGCCCTTCAACCTGACAAGAGCTACACCCATTCCTTTAACACCTCAGATTTACTCCTGCTTTACGCTGGTGAAAGTAAGACTCAGTCCTGCTGACTCCTCCGAGGCAGGTGACGTTTGTAACCGGGGTGCAGGTACAGGCAATGTCCCGAGAAGCAGTGAGCACCGTCCCAACACATGCCACCCTCCGGCATGCCCGAGTCCTGGCACGGCCCTGCTGCCCTCACAGCTCACGTGTGCCTGGGCCAGATAACCCGGTTCTCTCTCCTCTGTCTCCTCCACCCAGGATCGGGATTCAGACTCTGCTCCTGCCTCCTGCCCGTCCTGACCGCGGCCGTGGGAAGCTCGCTGCTGCAGGTGCTCCTCTGACACCGCCACCTCCAGCGCCGTACTCACCGGATCCCTCCTTTAATTTTCACCATCCTGCAAAATAACGGTGCTGGCAAATCCCCTGCTGGAAAGCAGAAACCCAGGAAAGGAGTTTGTCCGTTTGCTACCAGCACAGAATTTCCTTTGTATTTTTGAGGCTGGGCAGTGAGAGGACAAGTATTTTTCCCACCCAAAGAAGCCCAGCAGGCACTTACTAGCTAGTTGCTCCATGTATTACAACCACCAGCAATATTGACTGGTCTGACACCGCATTAATGCTGACAGCAGGCCTGGTTCTGCCAGCTTTACTCACACTGAGTATTTTACTTCCAAGCATTCCCACTGGGATCTGTTCACACAGTGGGACAACTCAGGGATTTGAGTTACTGGCCGTTGCAAAAGAAGCAGAATATGGCCCAGCAACATGGCTCAGAGATCCACCAAACTGCAGAAAACTTGATTCATGAACTTTGGAGATTTTTGATCAATATTTGTTCAAATTATACAAAGCCTAGTTAGAGGGATGATTAACTGAAGACTGTTTATCTTGATTACTGTTGCAATGCTATATAATAAAACATCAATCAACTTTTTTTTTTCTAACCAAATGTTTTTGGATGTATATTGTCATTTTTCTTGCTAGCTGAAATCTAAAGTTTCCTCTTCTTTTGCTCTGACTTTTCAGTACTTAGTGTCTCCTCCTCCAATAGCTCTACTACAAGAGATTTTCTCCCTCCAGCTTTCACATCTTCCACTGTTTCAATTCTCCAGAAGCTGAGGAGATTCTTGCATGTCATCTGTTGAGAGTGAGTCAAGGCACAATAAAAAAAAAAAAAAAAAGCAGGTTTCTCTCGGGGGACGGATGCTGTTCAAATGGCGACTGTCTGCCTTACCTTGGGCTCTCTCCCACCCCAGACAGCGCCCAGTACCACGGGCTGCAGGCAGTGGGCAAGTGTCTCTTGCCAGCCAGAAGCCTGCAGCGAAGGACAGACCAGGCTCCCCTGTGCTCTTTCTGTAAAAGATGGACAATGCACTTTTATAACATGTTTGCAGACAGGCTCTCCTGGGGGAAAAGGGGGATTTCAGGGGCTGGATACAGGCTGCACTGAGGTTTTTTTGGACAGAAATTCCCAAAGAGTGGAGAAAAAAAAAAAAAAAAAGTGTTGAAAATCTCACACAAAGCTCTTGCACTCTCCCCATGAAGAAGCTGGGAACAACCTCAGCTCTTTAGGGCTGAATAGTCAACACCAAAGAAAAGTAACAGGCACATCAGGGGTTTCTGACTGTTTAATTTGCACCGATACCTGCAGACACAAAGGTGGGGGAAGTCTGAATGAAGACAAGACAACAGCAACTCATCATTTTGCTTCTGATATTTTTTACTTACTTCCATTATTTATTTACAATCAGCCAGAAAACCTGACTCCCACTCAGAGTCCTTGGCAGTGTGAAGAGATGAGGCACTTTGTAATTGTTAACATGCGGAACAGCTGAATTGTTCACCCTTAACCCCACTAGGGTTGTGCAGGAAAACACTGACATGGTTTGTGTTGCAGTAACATGGCTGGGCCTTACCTGGGCTTGGTCTGTATAAAAGGCAAAGAACCTGCTCTGAAGAGCCTGAAATCTTCCCTTCAGAGAGAACACTGATTTTTTTTTTTTTTTATTTTTATTTTTTTTTTGAGTGAGTGAGTGAGTGAGTGATTTGAAAGACAAAAGTACCTAAAAGTGAACCCTGGGCTACACAACAGTTGCCTGCTAGCACTGAGCACCTCCTCACCCCCCAGGCATCATCGTCCAGGTCAGAGGCTGATCCTCCTCATCTTGCCTTGTCTTGAGGGAAGATTTTCAAGACAAGACCGACATCATCAGGAAAGTGATAAGCAGAGGAGGCAGGAGGTGGAGTGTCATGGCCACAGGACCCAGAGAGGCTGAGGACGGTGCTAGAGGAAAAAGAGAGGGCATGAGTGCAAAGAAATTAATGATTGAGCTGTTTCCCCATGGCGGAGAACACAGAACCACATAATCATCTTGGTTGGAAAAGACCTTGAAGCTCCTCCAGTCCAACCATTAACCTCACACTGACTGTTCCCAACTCCACCAGATCCCTCAGCGCTGGGTCAACCCGACTCTTCAACCCCTCCAGGGATGGGGACTCCCCCCCTGCCCTGGGCAGCCCATTCCAACGCCCAACAGCCCCTTCTGCACAGAAATCCTTCCTCAGAGCCAGCCTGACCCTGCCCTGGGCAGCTTGAGGCCACTCCCTCTGGGCCTGGTGCTGGTTCCTTGGGTCAAGAGACTCATCCCCCCTCCCTGCACCCTCCTGTCAGGGAGCTGCAGAGGGCCAGGAGGTCTCCCCTCAGCCTCCTCTTCTCCAGACTGAACCCCCCCAGTTCCCCCAGCCGCTCCCCAGCAGACCTGTGCTCCAGACCCTGCCCCAGCTCCGTTGCCCTTCTCTGGACACGCTCAAGTCATTCAATGGCCTGTTTGGGGTGAGGGGCCCAAAACTGAACCCACTCATCGAGGGGCGGCCTCCCAAGTGCCGAGTCCAGGGGTAGAATCCCTTCCCTGTCCCTGCTGGCCACGCTAGTGCTGACATAAGGCAGGATACCACTGGCCTTCTTGGCCACCTGGGCACACTGCTGGCTCATTATCAATCAACCCTCCCAGGTCCCTCTCTGACTGGCAGCTCTCCAGCCACTCCTCCCCAAGCCTATAGTGCTGCTGGGGGCTGTTGTGGCCAAGGTGCAGAACCCAGCATTTGGCCTTATTGAAACTCCTAGAGTTTACATACAGAACATCTCTTTATGCCACATCCTGGGAAGATCTTTGCATTTCTAACCATGGTGAATAGCACCACCAAGTCACAGCCCAGATCCAACACTCAGCGGAGGAGGAATCTCTGCAAGTGCTCACTCAGTTGAGACATCCCACCAGTGAGGATGCTCTCAGTGGGATTACAGGATGGCTTCTTCCACTGGACC
Organism: Athene noctua; assembly: GCF_965140245.1. Lineage (NCBI taxonomy): Eukaryota > Metazoa > Chordata > Aves > Strigiformes > Strigidae > Athene > Athene noctua. The sequence continues at coordinate 4,799,372 of NC_134051.1, read as the reverse complement.
CAGAATGTGCTCAGCAAGGCTTAAGACTCCTCGGCAGAACTGCTTGAATAGATAGGTAGTCACAAGTGTCACTGGAAGGGGTCTGCAGTAGTCCAGGTCAACAGGCCCAAGAGCAGCCAGCAGGACCTTCCAGGGCCTTGGCACAAGTGCTGCTGAGAGCGGGACCAGAGCAGCTTGGCCATGCTCACTTGAGCTAGGTGCGCTCACTTCTCTTTTACAGACAACTGAAAGCACTTTGCTTCCATAAGGCAGTTTTGATCCTTGCTGTAACCCAAAAATAAATATTTAAGCACAACAATCAGAGGTCCTAACATAATACATACACTGAAATTTTGGTGGGACGATGTTGATGTAGCCTTCTTGTGTTCCCCCAGTGAGTCCAACACCCAGTTTATTCAGCTCTGATTGTTTCTGTGTTTGGACCCACTCCCGGATGGGAGACTGGTTCTGCCATTTCTTCAGATCACGAAGATTTATTATCCCCATCAAGCCCTGAACATCAGAAGGTGTCAGGCTCTAGGAGAAATCAAAGAGCAAGAATTACAGATGTAAATGCAGGAATGGAAATAATACCTCTGACCAAAGAACCAACGAGGTTTCTGTTAGCAGATGTGTGAAGAACATGGAAGACAAGTTTCTGGTGAGTGGCTTCGCCTGGGACAGTCTTGCCTTAGGTTAGGGGAATGAACACGATGGTTCCACAAAGACTATCTCTGTTGTGCTCCGATGACAAGTCTCCTCCATGCAAGTGGAGGCCCCAGTCCCTGCCCAAAATCACTGTGCTTTCTTCCAAAATTGATATTACTGCTAATGCTCTCATTAGATCTGTCACATAGCTGTGGACTGTAGTCTAGTGGACGCCTGTACCCTGCTCCCACCTCTACTGCTGCAAGAGCCTGCTCTAAAGAAATTCCCCAGTAAGACTGGCTTAGCACTCACATGTGACTCCAAATTACAATTTTTAAAAAGTTTCAGGCCACTTCTCTACTTTCTACTGGTCTAGCACCATTTTGAATTTGATGGAGTGACTCCCAATTCACAGCAGTGGATGACGTGACCAAAACCAACTATTTAGCATAATATGAATGCAAGGAGTCAAACAATTTCAAGATTCAGCTCACCAGCAAAGAGTCTCTTCTTAAATTCTGCAAAGTATTAACTGTCATGTTCACGTGGTCCTTGCTTAGAGCTTTGAGATCCTCACCAGGAGCTCCCCCTGGGACCAAAAAGACAAAGTGTATTAAAGCATGGAGGAAAGCCCTCAGGTGAGCAGAGCTGGGTATCTCTGCACGCTAGGGCTATAATGATATCTTCAAAATTTATTAGGCTGTGGCTGTAAGAGTGAGTTCCAACTGCAAAATATATGGATGTGACTTCATTTGCCTGGGAGGTGTTATTGTGTTGGCCATTAAACCCATCCCTGACAATGCCAGACACTAGACAGAGGGTTAAAAAGAGTTTGCACAGGCTGTGAATAAATTATTGGCTTAACAGGGAAAAAAAAAAAAAATCTGTTTTGTGACATGGAGAAGGGCTATGAGATAAGCATTAAGCATTAGAAGCTTGATTTCTTGTAGATCTAGCAGATCTATCTATCCCATAAGTCGTGAGTTTGGTTTTGCCGACAATTGATTTGGGTAACTTTAAGTCAGGTACAGAATCTTTCAAGAATATTTTATGCCATCTACAAATTGGAAAGACCGAAACTTTTAACAACTTGGCTTTGAAAATTCCCAAATCTTAAGATGGCTTTTGATGCCTATTCAGCTTCTGTCTAAGACCTCTCTCTTTCCTCATAACATACTGTCCTTTTACATACCCAGATATGGTTCAATAAGCTCATAGTAAGCAGGTAAATAGTGCTGGTCTGAGAAAGCACGTTTTGCTTTAGCATATAAGATGTCCTTCGTATGCTGTGAACAGGCTGAAGGATTCAGAGATGCCAATCTGCAGAAAAAGGAAGATTTGGGGAGAGGAAAATTTTTATTCTCTTCAACATGAATAAATTTTGAATTATGGAGAGAAGCTAAGAGAAAATAATAATAGTTCAGGCTGCTGCTCAAAATGATAGGTCTTCTAAGTTATGATGGCTGATAAGTTTATGTGTTTGCAAAGACAGTTAATTAATTTCATTTAGCAGTCTTTAGAAGGAGTTTAAATTAACGAACTCTTTTGCCTCTAGACAAAAGCATACACGCAGACCATATCCGTTGTCAGCTGAGCTGCAATAAAGAGTTTGATTGCAAATCTGAGCCCTTCCCTGGCAGGCTGGAGAACAGCAGGCTTTTAAACCTGGACACAGAGCAGGTATTAAGCCGCTTCCCAGACCTCCTTTCAGTGAGTGGAAAGAAAAGGAAAATGCACTGATGGGAAAGTGCTTTTGCAAGAAGCCAAGAGCATCACAATATTTGACTCACTTCAGGCTGCTGGGGTCTATCATGTTCAACTCAGTCCCGTTTAGAAGGCACACGTATTTCGTACCGATCGCATTCAGGGCGGAGGCATTCAAGGCATTTCCCAAATCAATGTATTGTTTAATCATTGCAGAAGCCTAGAAACACATTTAATTTTTTCAAAAGTTAGCTTGAATCAGAATTTATGTTTTCATCCTCAAAAGAAAAACAAATGCAATAATTACAAAAATAAAATCGAATCACTTCACATCTATTTGTTTAGATCTCAAGAATAAGTCAATCTATTTTTGAACCCACTAAGCTAGTCCTAAACTAGCAGCTCCCAAACCAGGAAGCAAAAGTGGGCAGGAAAACAAATCTAAACCCTTACCTGCTCATCAGGGGGCTGATTTTTTAGCAAGTCAGCCAGCGTGTCAGCTGAAGTTATCCTCCATTTGGAAATATCCTCAGGGGTGATGACAAAAACAAGGGGGCCCAGTTTGGGGAGCAGACTTTCAGGATACCCATCAGGGTACGTCTGTGGAAAAAATGTTGTTATTGCTATGAACACTCATCATCATGCCCGTGCTTAAGAATTTATGCTCTTTGCACAATTAATGTGGAAAAGCCCAAAAGGTCTACAAGGAATAAGAGAGCAAAGCCATTGAGATTGCTTGAGCACATCTGTCCTTTTTCTGCTTGACAGCTCAGGCAAGCAGGCCTGGGGGGAAGGAACAAAACCCAACGCAGTGTGAGGTGACTCAGCAGGGACCCGGGTGGGCAGTGTGCCTTGCAGTGGTGAAGTCTGACCAAATATTGTGCTTCTCTAGCAGCAGCACAGCCAGCAGGTCAGGGGAAAGGATTATTCCTCTGAATTTGGCTGGAATTTGTGAGACCTCCATCTGGGTATCAAGTCCAGTTTTGGGGCTCTCCCTGGTACAGGAAAGACTTTGACAAAGACTAGCAAGTCTAGCAGAGGACCACGCTGGTTGGGGGGGCAGAAGCACACAACATACAAAGTGGGGCCTTGGGGATTAGGGATCTGGGTTTTTTAGTCTGAAAAAGAGACTAGGTGAGGATTTTATTACTGTGTTCAATTGTCTAATGGGAGATTATAGGGAGGATGGAGCCACACTCTTCTCAGAGATGCACAGTGAAAGCATAAAGGCCAATAGGCAATGAAAATTCTGATTAGATATTAAAAAACCCTATTTTCACAGTAAAGGTGGTCAAACAGGGGAAGATGGTCCCAGAGAGATCTTGGAGTCTCAGTCCTTGGAGATACTTAAATTCAACTGGACAAGTCCCTGAGCAACCTTATCAGTAGATAATTTGACATTCTTCAGCCTGGCATTACCTCATCCAGATTCTCCTTCAGCACAGCTAATTGCTGAACACTGAAAGCGTAGGTCAGTATCTGAGAGAGATGATTCTCCAAAGAGACATTCTTCAGGCAAGCACGTAACTTCTCAGGATAGTAGTAAACAGGCATCAATTCATCATTAAGAACCATCTCTGTTACCTGCTTGCCAGGCGGGCAACCTGTTGAAGCAATTATCAAATGTGCTCAGTGTTAAATCCTTTTGCTTCTGGAGAGGAACAGGTATGCCAACATGGTACCACACTTCTCTTGGGTGACCTGCCACCAAGTGTTTCACAGTTCAACTCAGACACATTTAGGGAGACCCACAAGCATTGGGGGCAACTGAGAGCAGGGGGAACGCTGCCATTATGGATCAGAGAAAGCTTCCATACCATCAGCACGCTTATGCCTAGTAGGCAGGAGTTCTTCAACAACAGTGGCTAGCTGTTCCCTCGACAGAGGTGAATCGTGTGCAAAGTTTTTCAGCCAATGAGTTAAAGCATCCTGCAAGAAAAATGTTTCATCAGGGGGATACTGCAATCTTGGGTGTAACACTAGCATCACAAGTAGCCACACAGAGACAAGAAACTTCATCATTAAAGTACTACAGGCAGCAGACCTGCTGCTGTAAGCCCAAAGATCTTTCCTTGGTGATCCAAAGGTAAATTTCTAAATGCTTAAGCTCTATCATATCCCATGTCCCACAAATGATTTTACCATCTCACAAAGCACTGTATAGAGGTACTACCGCTTCCCACCTCTGGTACTCTTGCAGCAGTTGCAGGAAGAAGATGACAGTGATCTAGATTGGCAGTTCCAGGCTGTCAGTTTGATCAACCCTCACTTCTCACAGATCATCCATCCATCCCCTTCGGCACCACACTTTTAAATGAAGATGCTACTGAAAATGTATCAGCTGAACAATCCCCATCACGCTTCTTCCAGTCACCCCAAACTCCCCACATGTCTGTGAATAACCCACCTTGGGGATCTTCTGAAAGATGCTGTGATCAAACAGAGGAATCAATCCACTGAGCTCATTCAAGGTAAAAGCTGACCATGTTACAGGAGGCCTGCATACAAAAATTAGCAGAGATCAGCTTTCAAGAAAGAACAACAGAAAAAACGGCTTAAAAGATGCCAGAGTTATGTCCTTGTAACATTTGAACTTAAGAAAACACAAGTGTTAAACCCTAAAGCTTTTCAATCACTTCCTGTTACACAAAACCTCATTTCACCGGAGCAGGAGGAATTTTTAGTAACATGAATAAGGGCAGCTGGACGGGAAAACGGCATTTAACAAAACATTGTTTTCTTAAGCATGAAACCCAGAGTATCTATTGCGTACTATCACCCAATTCAGTGCCAAGATCTCAGGGCATTTGACACAGGAAGGGAAAAATATTTTGCCTCCTTGGACAATGTCTCTCTTAGCTATAGTCAGAAATTTATCAAGCATGTGTCACTTTGACAGGTAAAACCAGAATGTTTTCTGAAAGTCAGTGGCTGACAAACACCTAGAGTCCACCTGTGTTCATCAGGACAGTCTTAGAGAAGTTTGGTTCATGAAAAATAAACCAGAGGAAAGGCTTTTCTAACTAGAGCAGGTGAGAGACAGAAGTGACAATGTATTTTTCAGTGGAATTCCAGTCAAACCTTTCAGCTGAAAGGCGTTCAAATAAAATAAATCTAAAAGGCCCAATGTGAAATTCAGAAGCAACAAATTACTCAAGTTTTTGGTCAAGCTGGTTTGCTAGAGTTCACTCAGCTCTTAAGAAAACAATGGTTTTATTTAAGAGAACTGTTTTGCTGATGCTCAGAAGAAAAATTCATACCCAAATGCAGTGTTACCACTGCTGATGACACTCCTAATCGCTTCTTCTTGATCAGGCAGGAAAGAGTCGCACTGACTTAATCGCTTCAGCAAATTCCCACCAGAATTTCTGATGTATTCTCCACCCAGGTCACAGACCAGACGTCCCAGAATCTCTGCGTCTTCCTCATTCACTTCTGTGCCAGGAATTTTCTGAAATAATACAAGACAGAGGCATTAGAGAGAACTGAATGCCACTGCAGACGCACATTCTTGTTCCTGCTGACAGCTGACAAGCCCAAGTTCTCCCCAGCCTTGTGCAGAGCTGTCCCTGACCACGTACCAGACATGCTAAAGCTCCCAAGAGCAGCTGTTTCCGCTGAGACGATTCTCTTTGCAGAATGTCAAGATTTGCTTTCCCAAGATTAGCAAAGTACTGCCTACAGCTTCCCGTTGCTGCATAGTCTGAAGGACTAGAAAGACAAAAACTCCATGAATTCTAGTGAAAGGTATCAGTTGGTCAGGTTCAAGGCTGTTCACCATATACCGTGTCCAATATAACACCTTCCACATCCACAGACTAAACTCTGTGCACCTGTTGGTCCCAAAGATCCTACTCCACATTTTTTAAAAATTTGTTTTCACCTTAAGGAATCTATTGTGTGACTCACCTTAAAATTGTTCAAGATTTGGATACAGAATCACAGTGAGTAGCTACCAGAACAAAGAAATCCACTCTACTGTCCGTTACCTTTGATGTTGGTAGAGAAAAGCACAATCACAGAGGCCAGAAAGTACTAAAACCACATACTGGTTTCGTATCCAAACAGACATATTTAGGAAGAGCTTCATACTGTTTATATTAATATGATGGAAGGTTGAATCTGAAGGGACCTTAAAACCTCTTTGCAAGCTTTCTGCAATCTGATTTTTTTTTCCCCCCCCTGTAAGGAGGCCTGAACAGGTTTGAAATATATATCAAACATGAACCTGTCATTACCAGATAGCTTATAAAGTAATTTTTCCCACTAAGTACTATGGCAACAAAGCGAAAACCATTGCACAGTTACCTTAAAAACAGCAACAGGTCTTTAGGATAGCTATCTAAATCCTCGGGAATCCCATGCAGCGTCACCATCTTCACTAAGCAACTCAGCTGAAAGGACACCACAGTTTACATTGAAGATAGAAACCAGCATGAAAATGTAAGAAAAAAGAGGACAACTATAAAGATTTTACTCTGCTCCAAAGTGAAGGAGAAAAAGAAAAAAAAAAAAAAAAAAAAAAAAAAAAAAAAGGCAGATATCAGAGGTTTTGGTTCCTGACTTCTCTCTTCAGGGAAATTTGGAACTGTGGGATGGAGACCCAGGACCAGTTACATTTGTACTAGTTCCTTAAGCTGAGAGTGTTTTTGTTCTTGCTGAACAATCCTTGTTGCGATCTTAACAACATCAAACATGACATTTCGAAATACAGGAACTGACCTGGTCTTCTCCTAGCTTAACATTCTTCCTCTTCATGACTTTGGCCAGCTCCTGAAATCTTTCTGCTTCCATCTTAGCTGCACATGTGAAGCCTTGGAGGACTGACTGGGAAAGCCTGAACGTTTACAGAAGGCAAATCAGAAAGGCAAGGACTTCAGGAGAAAATTCAGTGCTGATCTTCTACATATATAGTGACAAAACAACAAGCATAAACCTCCCTCATTCTCAAAACTTAATTCTCTCCAAACTCCATTCCCTCAAAACTACTAGTTGTCCTACATGGGAGAAGAAGAAGCCACCATCAGTGAAATCAATATAAACTGGAGACTCGTAGTGGAAGTAGAAGCACAGGGACAAACTCTCCACCCCAAGTAGTATCGCTGTATCCTGAATTACAAGATCAGCCTCCCTCCTGTGTTTCCAGCACACGTTACATGTTGAAAGCAAAAGGGAGTTGTGCAAATCCTCATCACTGAATATAGTTAGCACAGTCTGGGAGAGGTCAGGGAAAAGTCCTTAAAACTTGAATAGCTTTCTATATGGAAAAGCTTCTGTTGTGAAACCAGCAGGACAATGATGTTGACTCCATTGTTTTTTCCATATATATATATAACGTATTTCATAATTTTTCTTCTCAGATACGAGAGCTGACAGAAGACACCTATCAGCTCCGCAAATTTAATTCCTGGAGTAGCAAGACTGACATATTCTTCGATTAGAAATGCCTTCCACAGGGGCAGGAAGAAGCAAGGTTCCAGGTGCAGTCTGAACCAGCAGCATCATTTTAGAAATCAAGTGTGGCTTACGGGTATATTTTGCAGCTGACACCCTGGTAAATCTTGGTGCTACATTCCCGTGCTTTGGTTTGCAAGGTACTCCCCATCTGCTGCTATGGATTGAATATGGTGGGTCTGCTGTACATACCAAAGGGAACATGGAAACTGCAATTAAAGGAAACATGGAAAACGCAAGAAGAAAAACGCTACCTGCTGAAGTCAGGTTCTGCTTTTATCACATCACTGAAAAACATGGCAGCCTGTGAAGCAAAGCCAGAGTGTCAATGCCTTACCAGGCTCCTTTGCAACATTCACCTGTATTTTCATACAGATTTGCAGAGCGGACTCATAGCTCTGTAGAGCCCAAGGCTGACGCTGAGGGGCAAGAAGGACACAAGCCACTACCATGTTACCTGTTCTCTGGTCCACGTTTTACTGTTGAGATCCTGAATATTGGGCTTCTCTTCCCCAAAAACAAGCAATGATTTTGGAATGTAACTGGCCAGAGCATCAGGGATATATTTAACCAGGTCACCAGGGTGGCCTACACTAGAGGAAATCTTTTAAAAAAACAAACAAAAATGTATCATTCAAACACTGTGGCTAAAATAAACAATTGCTAGAGAAGAAATGATGAGCTGAAAAGAAGCCAGGCAAATTCCCCTGCTGATCATCTGGGCATTTCTCAGAGACCTAACACTATGAAATATTTCCTGTTTCACATATTCATGAGAATAGGAGAGCTGTGTAGAGCTAATACCTGGGGTCTGGGTGAATGGGAATGATTCTTATCAGTTTCCCACCTCCTGGCTTTATGCCCTAAAAATGTTTAACCAGCCAGGAAGGAGGGACAGGTCTTTCTTTCCTCTCTGCCAACCCAAACAGTGTCTCAGCTTGCAGAACAATGTTGTGGCAGTAGACGTTATTTCCCCAGTGCTTCACATAGAGCCCTGGCTGCCCCATGGCCCCAGGACATGCTGTAGGCAGGGCCTCTGGTGCCAAACACAGGTCAGAGTCTTTCCTACCAAAGGGAGGATGAATAACAAACTCCAACACTACACATGCACCTTGAAGGTTAAAATCAGGGTGAGAAAAAAGGCAAAGAGGTGTCCAAACCGGACACAATCACATGGGGGGACAAAATAGTGTATTGCTGAGGATCAGTCTACTCTAAAAGGGACTTTCTAAGCCACCTTTACTTCTCAAACGTTCTTACTCCAAACCATGACAATATCCTTTCTCTGGGACCATCTTTTCAAATCAGTGGGAAGTAGTTTCTAGGAGTACCCTGTAAAACAACTGTCTCTTCTGCCCTCATCCCCAGGAGGCTTAGCAGGACACGCTGGCTGGCAGCCAGGGACACCTACACAAGCACAGTGACAGGGACATGAGATGCCTGTCCTGCTGCACACTCGGTTTAGCAATGACAAACACCCCCATGGGAATGCTGTCTGGGTGTGGGAGGGTGTGCCTGGCCCCAGGTAACCAGTGTTCTTAGCTGTGAGTCACCAGAGCTTTGCTAATTTATGATGCCTGAAGAGAAAAACAACTTCACCTTTTCCACAAATGTCATTTTCAGAGCAGAGGGCAGGGTCACCATTCGCTGGACAAACTCAGGCAACTTAATGGCTTCCAAGATCACTTCTGAAGACAGACTTCGAAGTGTGCTGCTGTTGAGACCAGCCACCAAGCTCCCTAGCTTTGCCAGGCTCTGTCCATCTGGGATCTGAAAGGTAACGTGCGCAGGCTTGCGTATGTGAAGAGTCAAACATCACTTGCTGGCAGGCAGCTATACCATTTGTGGACTTTATCCTCCATACCTGATAGCCAGAGCTGAGCAGTTTGTTGATAATAGCACTGGACTGCTCAGGGCTCCAGCCACGAACTTCCCCCAGGGCAGGAATTGATGCTTCAAGGTCTTTATCACTGATGCTGTTAATGTCAGATATGGACAGCCCAACTGCAGCCTGGCCCAACGCACGCAGGATTGCAGGAGGGAAACGCTCAAACTTTCTCACCAACGAGGACGCAACCTGAAAAAGTCCCACACGGGCAGAAAGTCAAAGGAGCAATGAGGTGAGCCTATCAGATTCTACAGCCTTTGGATGTCTTAAATCACCAGACTTTCTGCCTCAAACTTGTGTGATGCAGCCTGTTGATGGGCTGACTCCACCCACTGGGAATTTACAGATGATGAAACACCAGCCAGACGCCACAAAAAAAAAAAAAAAATCAAGAGGACCTGCAGGAGTTTACAGAAGAGGAGACGTGAGAGTTGAACCCTCAACCCTCACAAATTTTGTCTAGGTGAGTGAAGAACCGAGTCACAGGGCTGGACAGGATTACCTGCAGTTCCTCTGTTGTCAGGGAGGAGGGAGCTCTCCTTCTAGTTATTCCTCTGTGTGTCGAGTTCAACGGGCAGTTCTTGCTGATCCTCTGGGCCAAGCTCAAAGCGTCATCTCTGCTCAGGTTGCTCACTGCTGAGGGCCTCAGGTAGCAAACAAATCTGTCTGGGAGACTGCAGGTGGGTGACAAGGAGGAGAGGTTGCTGCTATGACAGACAGTGGCTCTGTCAGATCTTTTCTCTTTTTCCAAAGGATGCTCTTTTCTAGTGCATGTTTCCCCCAATTCATTTTAGCTCTGATGCTCGTGTTTACAGAGAGCAGTGCTGCGCCTTGCAAAGCCACAAAAGCACATAAGATGTGCTGTTGGTCATTAACTGGTGGCTGGCACTGCACGACAGTCATTACCCCAGACTTGGAACTCAGGGTCTGGCTCTCCCCATGATCAAGCGCAGCGCAATTATACGAGAAACAGAAAAACGCTTTAAAGGTTTCATAGAAGCAGCCATCAGAATCACCACTCAGCAAACTGTCACTAAGTTTTGCTGGCGGTTCCACGCTAACCTGTAAGCCGGGTAGGAAGTCAGGTCAGGTCCCGTACCTCGATAAGGAGAAACCAGGCCCAGAGGTCAGTAGCCAGGTATAGTACACAGCTGTCTCCCGGAGCAAGGTGAGGTTGCTGATCATTTCCATATTGACTGGATCTCTGGCAAATTTTTGAAGCTGAGGGTGTTGACATGAGGAAAAAAAAAAGAATAAATAATTTAGATGGATACTTTAATCCTGACAGTCACTTGAGACAGTTTGAACAAACCTCACTTCACAAAATAAAGGTTTTTTCACCTAGCTTTGAAGTTGTGAGGAAATTTATTTTTTAATTAATAGACTAGGACTTTGTTTTATTTATCTTTGCATTCTGAAGGCATGGAAGCCTCTCTGTGACTGCTGTAAGGCACAAAGGTGAGAGAGCTGCTCAAGAACATGGCCCTGCCCCTACAGAACCACTCACACATGCAGGCCTAGAACAGTCATTCACTAAACCAGGCCCAGACATTGGTCCAGTCTTGAGATAAAGTTTGGGTTTGCTCTCTTACTGACTCCAGTTTGCCTTCTGCAGAACTACCTATGTGAAACCAACTTCTGTGCAAGTGCCTGTTATCACAAGAAATCATGATGTGAGAAAAAATAAGAACTGAAGTGATTGTTCACCAAAAGTAAACAAAATAAATGTTCCTGCTAGCAGCATCTCCATGAACTTTGGTCAGGGCAGGAAGACAACTTCCCAGACACAGAGTCTTTTGCACACTGAAGGTTCTTCATCACCATGATGAGCCTGAACTTACCGTTGGTTCATCACCAAAAAGCTGCAGGTCTCCAACAGTAGCATGCTCCAAAAATGATCCAAGATAATTTTGAAACCAAGCAGTGGAATTCAGACCTGGAACAGCTGCACTGTAGCATTTCTGCTTTGATCCTGCAAAACAGGCAGAAACCACAAAACTACAGACTTGCATTCTATCAGGAAATCAGCTGGAGATTGGAGACTTCCGAATGAGGAACAGGTTTCAGTCTACGAGAGAACTCAGTCAGCAGAGAGCTCCCTAAGTGCCTCTGATCACACATGATGCTCAAATCCATGTGGTCGTGCATTCAGATTACAAATGCACATGGACAGGGTAGAGGCCTCCTTTCACAGCCCTCCAAATATTTCATCACCAGTCTCTTTCCTCCTCCCTTCAAATCTGCCAAAAACTTTTTGCAGGACATTATATTTTTACACATGAGCTACTGCCTGGAGACAGGGGAGTGTCTTACCTGGGTCTCCTTTCTGAGCTGAATTCTTTAGAGCTCTCAGAACCAAATTCTGCACTGTTCTTTCTCAACAAAAAAATGCCATTTGCACAGGATGTAAATCAGCATAGGACTGACTGTGTTGATTTATAAAAATCCTGGATTGATGAAGCCTTCAGGCAGGGAAATTATTTCTGATATAATACCACTTATCACTGTCACACTCAGCCTATTTCCACTGAAGAGATAATATAAATTCAGAAAAAAAATTAAAAAAAATCTGTGAAGCCTCAGCCCTGTAACAGATCACAGCTAATGTTGTAGCATACATCAGTGGCTTAAAGCATTCTGTTGTTTCTTAAAGAAAATCAAGTCATTTACCATCCTGGATGAGGTAATATTTGATCCCAGCATAAAGATTCCTCTGTTCTCCCACTGGAAGGTCAGAATATATGCCATTCAGGGCAGCGACTCTAAAGGTGGATAAGAAAGGCAGACATCTCAAACACAGATGAAGTCAAACCTGGTAGGGTTGGATTCTCATAGAAACAGCTCTCTTTTTTTTATATTATCAATCACATCCCTTTTCAACGCTACCAGTGTGGTTTCCCTTCACAGCAGCCCCCATGATCATGCCAGGGCTGCACTGCCCACCCTGTGATACTGCTTTGGGAACGCAGCGCAACCAGGGTCATCCCCCATACGCTGACTGACACAGAGATCAGTTTCAGGGGCTGCAGGGGTGTTACAAAGCCTTGGGGAGAGCTGCTCAGAAACTGCGCTGGGGCCTCCAGCGCTTGTGGGGTTTAGCCCCTTGCTTTGGGAGGCTGGAGTCCCTTTCCTATCGCAGCAACGCAGGGCTGAAACAACGGTTGTGTTCAGCACTTACATCATCCAAAATGTCTCGCACAACACGTTTTTGGCACGGAGGCAAGCAAAGACCTTGGGCTCGACCAGGAATGGCTGAAGCCCCTCATGGACCCACTGAGACAGAACGGGTGGGCTGCCAATGTCAGGTACTTGCAGCATCCTCTCCCACAGGCCATTGATGAAGATCATGTTCCACTCGAGAGAAAGAGGCACATGGGAAAACTGAAGGCAAGAGGCAAGAAGAAACACATGAATTCAAGTGAATATGGACTTCTAAGCAAATATTAACATAAATCCATTTGAATCTGAACATTATGAACAGAATCATCCCTAGCAATAATCCCCTCTCTGGACAGCAACTCTTCCACCATAGCAATATTTATGCAATTCAAGAGCAGTCAGACTAAGTCACGTTGGAACCCCAGGTCTGTGTTGCCCCTGCAATTAGCAACACACATGAGCTCATGGTTGTTATTCCTGTCTTCCCAGTTATTTCTAACAGCATAGAACTCTGCTATGTTGGTGGAGATCTGCTGATTGAAACGGTGCCCTTTTTAAAATAAGGTAATGTTAAGGTTAAAAACAAGGTAATGTTTACTAAAGCCTTCCACTGGCATTAACATTACAGATGAACAAACAGCTGGATATGTGATACCCACCCGCTGGCTGAACATAGTCAGAGCAGCTACAAGCTTCTTGGCATCATATTTGGAAAAGAACAGAACAGAGTATTCTGGATCCACAGCACTGGCAGGTTTAGGGTTAAGGCAAGAATATAAGGATATGAGGAAATCATCCTGAAGGTCCTGGAGCCAAGCACTCTGAAAAAAAGGAAATCCATATAGAGACAATTAAAGATGTGTCATATTTAGAGATGCTGCAGTATGCAATCTCTTTCAGGTCGGACTCACTAGCTCACCTACACCTGAGCATTCAGCATGGGAAGGTGATGAAACCTGTTGACAGAAGAGTCAGAAGAAAGCCCAACTTACACTGACTTAAAGCAAGTCTAATATTACCCAGTTCCAAATACTGGAATGCTGGATCTTTTTGTTACCTGATCCGTGCTCCTCACAAGCAAATGGTGGCTTTAAAAAAACTGTATTCAAAATGGTTTTCCACCAAAAAAAAAAAAGTGCCATTTAATCAAAGTAGAAACTTCCATAGGAAATTTCCTCATTTCAGAAACATGGGATAAACATAAAAAGCCAAACAAAAACCCCACATACAAATATTTGAAGAAATGACATCTTTTCATTAGAAACATTTGTCGGAAAATACAAGTTGTTGTCAACTCAATTGCAACTACTGGCAGCACAGCAACTTAGAGATAATGACAAAAGCAAGAAAGGAAGTAAACCTGAAATACTCCAGATGACATTTTCCACACTGCAACTACTTTTTATTGTGCTTTTACCACTTCTTATCATGGTTTACTCCGATGGACCAGGGTCACTGTCATGCAGAGATTTGTTTCAGTGCTATGATGCCAGTTTTTAAGTACTGATTTGTTTTGGAAATCTCCTTTATCCCACCTTCTCACTTAAGAGGTTTGGAAAAGGCAGCATCCCCCATGTGCACAAACAGCCCCAGAACGGCCTCTACAGTGGCACAGCCACTCCCGAGCCTCATGACACAGAGCATGTGTGCCCTGGGAAGGTGACATTGCCACAGCTCGGTGCTCTGGATGGTCCCTGTGTCCCTGTGTGTTTGGCCCCATCCTTTCTCTCAGTCTTGTGAGGGAAATCTCACCAACCTAGCCCCTAAGCCTGCACCAGGCTCTGGCAACTCACTTCACAGCTGATAGTAGGGCTGCTTTTAAGATGGAAACAGCACTATCGTCAAGGAAAACAAAACACTAGCTCATATAAAGAATATCTGCCGTTACCTTTGCGCAGGCGTATTGACTAAAAGTGAGGCTGCAGGGGGAAGCTTGGCCACGGGCTATCTTGAGAAGCATCTCCTGGCTGACACTGGTTGGAAAAAAGCAAAAGACATCACCTCCAGTGCCGCCAGCTGCCCCAGCCCTGCCCCAGCTGGGGGCAGAACTGGCTGGGAGCTCACACTCCGTCAGCAGTAAGTCTCCAAATGCAGGAATGGAGCCCAGCTGCCCAAGCACGAGTCCAGGCAGCCAGAGAGAGGTTTAAACGCCCCTGACCACACTTTTTGTTCATGGAAGTTCTGTTCACCTGCATCAGGGAGAGCTGTTAGCTACTCTGGTGTAAAGGATCCAGCCCACCCACTAAGGAGCAGGAGCAATGCCAGGCAGCCATAACAACAAGGCACAGCCCACATAACAAATACAGAAGAACAAACAAACAACGCAGATAATAATTATTTGCTGTCATCATTTGGGAGCGTGGAGACTTGTAAATTGTTGACCCTTTGGTAGAAATCAAGTTCAATGAAGGCTTGAACCAGACCTGTTTGAGTCTCAGGCCCCCACCACTAGCCATCCAAGCTCAGCACCAATGCCAAGGTTCTTGGAGAGATAAATACCCACGGCGTCAGGCTGGCTGACACACCAGGGACTTGCCCTGCCTTTCTTTGTCCTGCACACAGAGCCCCAGGAAGGTATTTTCCCTTCACTGTTTCAATAAGCACAACTAGAGCCCTCCCGGCCCACAGGCAACCCTGGGACTTTGTGGGGAGAAAGATGTTACACCTCCTCTCAGAGGCTTCCTGCTACTTGAAGTGACATCCCCAACAATCCAGTATCACTCCCAGGGAAAATGCTGCCAAGATAGTTTGCTGATGGTTCACATACCTTTTCACTGAAGCACACATGGCAGATTCTGCTTCCCCAAAAAAAGAAAAAGGGACAAAGATAAAGGAACTGTGATAGGAATATGTATACAGAAGCATGTCTGAATCTTCTTTAAGGAAATTACTTGGTAAGACACTCACCGTTGACAGGGGAGCTGGAGCACTGCACCAGGAGAAAGAGAGAAAAGAGATGATCTTATCATACAGGTACATGGTAGCACAACATTACTTGTGATCATTCCATACAGATAAGCACATTAGCTGCAACCATTTGTACTTGGATCTGGCCTGAAAACACACAAGTGCCCAGATCCAGAGCTCCCATCTTGCCACACTAGGGAGCTGTCACCTGCAAAATTCACATTAGTACTGGCTCTGTACTTCAAACAGCTGGAAGAAAGGTCCAGGGTTGTGTGAGTCCTCCCATCGCTCAGGCATGAGGCCAGTGGGATAGACTGTCCTGAACTGAGTGGGGCTGGTGGGTGTCACCACCACTGAACTGTCTAGTGATGTTCTTGCACTGAAGCCCTGTAAAGACCTGAAAAAGCCACCCGCACTCCCCTTGCTGCTTGGGAGACAAAGGGGAAGGGCACTTTCCACCCACCTCCGTGCTTAGTGCACTGGATCTGGCTTGCAGCAACGGATTCCCACCAGCGCTCTGCTATCAGGAAGGGGCCCACACTAACCACCAACACACACACGCTTTGCAAGTAAAGACACGGATGACATATATTTTAAACACGGGAGTTTGCCTTACCAGGTATGTCCCAGCAGAAGTTGCAGCAGCTCCCTGCCAGCCTAGAAGACAACATACTGTGATTTTAGCAGCAAATCCAGGACAAAGCTCATTCCCACAGTCCAGCCTCTGTCTGGCTTAACAGACCCTGAACACCACCCATCTCACTACATTATTTTTTCCTCATTCTTGACACAGTATTTCACAGAATCATGTCTGTTACACCTTTCTGTTGGTTTCTCTTCGACTCTGGGACAGCTGCCTGGGTGAACAGACATGAGGTACTCCTCTATCCACTCAGGTCAGTCTGGCAGGGGACAGAAATGTGGTCTCTAGATGATATAATGGATAGCAGACACCTCTATCCCCAAAGAGCAAAAGGCAGGGACCGTGGCAGAAACAACTCTAGGGATGGCTTTTCTCTCCAGGACTTCCTTGGCCAGTATCCCTCGTGTACCATGTCCAGCCCATGGTCAACAATCAGCCTGGGAGACTGAGCTCCCCATGCTTATACCTCCATGTTGGTTTTAGGTTTGCAGCTTCTACTTGTTTCTTACAGTGTCCCTATCAACATGTCCATTGTAGCCAAGCCTGTGTTGTGTTTAATTCATTTTTCCTGCAAAGTCCTCAACTGGATTAAAATCCTGCTTGAGAGTTTGACAGGCATTCACTGAAAGAAGCCAACCTGTCACTGCTGGCTCCTGGCAGGTTTGTATAAGTCCTCCACTTGTTCCTTGTTTCCCAACTTTTGCATTGTTCCTGATAGCAAATTAAATCTCCCCTGCCAATGCCATAAGCTAGAAAGGTGGTGAAATGCAGGCTTAGAAACAGTAACAACACACAGAGACTCAAATCTCCCTGGTATTAGTATTATTTACTTCAGATTAGGAGGCTGCCAAGCTCAGCATCTTCTATGTACAGAAAAAAAGGGGAAGGTAGAGACTTCCCACTAGTTGCTGACAGGACAGAACAAGTCAATGCAAGAAACGCTACATGAAATGAGAGGCAGGGAGAGGGAGAAGGCAACAGTTAGAGGGTTAGAGGGTTCTGAGGTTACACTGCCAGGCTGTCACAATTTGCCAGCACTGAATCACTGCACAATTGTTTGTTTCTCTAATGGCACACTTGGGACTCGCGGTCAGCACTATCACCATCCCCATCTCCTGGAGCAGCTGTGCCCAATCTCAGCCCAGGTGAGGCAGCAGAGCCCTGCAGAGCTGTCTGCCACAGCCTCCCCTGCCCATGCGTGCCCACCACCATGCCACACGACATGCCCAGTTTGCACCATTCTCCTCCCACCCTTTAGCTACATCCTCTGACCCATCACGGTGCACAGCAGACCACAGCAAGCCCAGCTGCCCTGCAGCCCTGAGCACCCCCCTTCTCTGCAAGCCTTATTCATCTGCTCAAGGAGTAACCCAGCACTGAGGTTCAGCAGTTCTCTCTTAGCAGGGAGGACGACACCAACTTTAGTGACTTTGGACCAGGCACTGTAGCTGACAGGAGGCTGAAGTGGCTACAGAGATCACCCCCACCCATGTCTCATCTCCTGGACCCATGGACTAGCTAGCCTAGGGCTGGCTGAGCAGTGCCCAGCATGCATGTGGAGGTGTGGTAGAGCTCAGGTTCAGCACAATCGCTCCATGGCTCTAACACGTCAGTGACTTCCAGCCCTCATACCCCTCCTGGGGGAAGCATGGTCAGGATCGGTGTTATCTACAAATATTTGGTCAGAAGTGACTTATGAGGGCAAATGTGGAGGAGCTGAGCCCCAAAACCAAAACCCAGAAGCAACCTCCTGTGATTCCTCCACACCATATGGCTATGGGACTGTGCTAAACCAGCCCAGGACAGCGTCAGTCAAACCCACGGTGATACCTGGGCACAGAAAACAACAGGATGGGAGACGCTTATCACTGAACTGTGACGGGGAAGAAGAAGAGGAGGAAGGCAGCGGTTTTCCTGACTATGGATGTGTTCACCACCCTAATGACCTGAATTAGGAAGGGGATTGTAAAATAGCTTGCAGAGATGGACAAGAGAAGTCCCTAATTAGTATAATAGCTTTTTTGATTACTAACTACTATACGTTTTTGGTCATTTAATTAATGAGAACTGTCACTAAGTAACAGGCAAAGAAAACACACTCATAGCTGGGCAAATGCAGCCTTAACACACATTAACTTTACTCCTAGAGAATGTCCTGAATGAGTTACCAAAATAGTAACCAGGAGTTCAGTGCCAGAGGCTGGCCCTGAGGCCATGCTCCCCTGCTTGCAGACAAAGCTGGGCTGTTTCCACCGTGAGAATTGCTTCCTGCTCACCTCAGGAATGGACCTTGGAAACAGAGCCAAGCCCTTTGGCCCCACTCTTGGAAAGCTCTTACACATACATTTAACTTTAAGCATGAAGATCGACTCATTGACTCAAAGAGCAGTGTTCAGAAACACGCCTGTGCAAGAAAGAAGAAGAGGAAGGGTGGTTTCTCTGTCTGCAAGATCAAAGAGGACCCCAACTTACTACCATACAAATCCTTATTGTATGGCCACAAATCCTTCACCTCACAACATCACAACAAAGGCTATGGACTCTGCTCGTGTCATGAACCACCTCATATATGTGTGCATCACTCTGGGAGCAGTATCTTTCTAAACATTGCTTTCCCTCCCACGCCTTGATAGTGCACAGGCATGCTAGGCTGTGGTGAAGCCTTCCACAGGGGAAGAGACTGTCTCCTTCACCTGTGTATGCTGTGCTGTTCCCAGTTCAACTGCTCTCCACAGTCCCTCCTCCTCCATGAGGGCACTTCTGTGCCACGAGGTTGCTGAGCGCTGCCTGGTCTCCCACTGCTTCTTTACAACAAGGCCATTCACACTGACAGCGTGGCAACGCTATGCTTAGATGTCCTCTCCTTCCCCTTCAGAAACCTGTGTATGGACTCTCAGAAACTTGTGTTTTCTTTCTTCTCTCTAATCCATCCCCAAAAGGGCAGCGCACGAAGTTCTTGGATGTAAATTCTCTACAAGCTCAGCATATTTCTCATACTCTGCCTTCCCTCTGTCTCTAGTTTTCTATGGTAGATTGATGGGGACAAGCAGGGCCCAAAGAAATGGAACTATTTCCCACGGCTGAATGCTGAGCCAGCGGCCAGCATGAGAACATACCACCAAAATGACTGACCTGCCAGACTTAAAAGCATTTGCATTAAGAGTCATTAACTTTTACAAGCAGCCTGTGTACTTCTGCTGGACAGAGACATCCCTCCCTGTACAGGATGTTAACAGAGAATTGGGAAAACATCACATTTTCATCAGGGTGTCTCTAATACACTGGTCAGTTTTGAACAGGATCAACAGCTTAATTAGAAAAATAAAGAGAAAAAAAAAAGTTATCTGTGTATTTGTTTTCCTTCCTAGTACTGATAACTAAGCCAACTGCAGAGAAAATGATGGTCCCTTTATGTAGCTGTCCCCAGTTGGTGGCTCATTAGCTTGTTCACAAGTTCACGTTTTATTGTTATCAGTGTGTCCATACCTAGACTTGTGCAAAGCCTCCGACACTGTCCCACATGACATCCTTGTCTCTAAATTGAAGAGATGTGACTTTGATGGATGAACCACTCGGTGGATAAGGAACTGGCTGGATGGTCACACTCAAAGAGCTGCGGTCCGTGGCTCGATGTCCCAGTGGAGAGCAGCGACAAGTGGTGTCCCCAGGGCTCAGGATTGGGACTGATGCTTTTTAACATCATTGTTGGTGACATGGACAGTGGGATCGAGGCACCCTCAGCAAGTTCACCAACAACACCAAGCTGTGTGGTGCAGGGACACGCTGGAGGGAAGGGATGTGCCATCCAGAGGGACCTGGACAGGCTGGAGAGGTGGGACTACACGAACCTCATGGAGATCAACAAGGCCAAGGACAAGGTCCTGCCCATGGGTCGGGGCAATCCCAAGCACAAACACAGGCTGGGCGAGGAGTGGATGGAGAGAAGGACTTGGGGGTGTTGGTCACTCAACACAACCCACCAAAGTGCATTTGCAGCCCAGAAAGCCAACCGTGTGCTGGGCTGCACCCAGAGCAGTGCGGGCAGCAGGGCGAGGGAGGGGATTCTCCCCCTCTGCTCTGCTCTCGTGAGACCCCCCTGCAGGGCTGGGTCCAGCTCTGGGGCACCAACATCAGAAGGACACGGACCTGCTCGAGCAGGACAAAAGGAGGCCACGAAGATGCTCAGGGGGCTGGAACACCCCCCTGTGCGGACAGGCTGAGAGAGTTGGGCGGTTCAGCTGGAGAAGAGAAGGCTCCGGGGAGACCTTAGAGTGGCCTCCCAGGGCTGAAAGGGGCTGCAGGAAAGGGGGGAGGAACTCGTCATCAGGGTTGTAGGGATAGGACAGGGGGTACAGTTTTAAACTGATAGAGGGGAGATTTAGATCAGATCTAAGGAAGCAATTCTTCCCTGTGAGGGTGGTGAGGCCCTGGCCCAGGTTGCCCAGAGAAGCTGTGGCTGCCCCCTCCCTGGAAGGGTTCAAGGCCTGGTTGGACGGGGCTGTGGGCAACCTGGGCTAGTGGAAGGTGGCCCTGCCCATGATGGAGGGAGTGGGACTGGATGAGCTTTAAGGTCCCTTCTAACTCAAACTGTTCTATGATTCACTGAAAACATGATCTCACGTCTGATGAGGAAGGAAAAATAAAGCACTGACACTCTGAAGGAAACAGAGATCCTGCTCTGGAATCCCTTACTACCAAAAAAACAGAGGGAAGGAAAATAGATGATTACAGATGTAATCAGGTTCAGCTAAGATTATTTCTTAAGTGCTTTCCCAGAGACACCTGGATAGTCCAACAGAAGGAGCAGTGAGCAGACAGCTCTACAATGACAGGAGAATGAATTCCAATTTCATCTTTCTACCCCGTTTATTATAAAAACTAATACATTTTGGTTCACAGATACAAAAATAAACAAGCATAAGTAAAGGCTGAGCATTTAGAGCAACTACCACAGTAATGTTGAATGGTGTTTCAGCACAACTTTCTCTTTTGAGGATTATCTCAACTACAGCTGCTGGTATGAAAAATCCTCCCAGGACACATCATTCTCATGGTAATACTCACCAAGCAAAAGGAGGAAGCCCAGCCCTGGGAGTAAAGGTGGCATTTCTGCAAAGGTCTTCAGAGCACCCACACATGCAGGGAATCACCTTATTTCAGCCAAGAAAAATTAAACACGAATAATACTTAATTGCAAAGCCAAACTCAGAGTAGGCAAGTTAAAAGATGACTGTCTGGCAAGTGAATGTATACGTGCTACACGCTTCACAAAATCTATCTGAAACCAGACCCAACGCACACAGTAAACTACTGAGGGTCTGCCGTGTCTCAGAGTTGTTGCCTGAAGAAAATTCAGGGTTAGTTAAGCTAGATTCAGTGCTGTCAGTGCCTCAAAGTCAGGCTCCCCTGTGGCAGAAGAGGGTAGGAGGTTGCACAACCCCGTTCGAGGAGGGGGCTAGCTGTGGCACTTACCTCCGAGCCGCTAGTCGCTGGGCACTCCGTGTGCAGGATCGTAGAGGGCTGCTTTTCACTGAGCAAACCAGGGCGTGTCCCTGGCTTCTCAAAACTGCATCTGAAATTACAGGATGGATTTGGAGCACTGGACACACCTATAAGTTCTTGAGAATACAAAAGTTTAGCAGTACAAATAAACGTGTGTTATTTGTTAATGCTTGTCATTCCTAGGATACAGTAGGAAACACTGTGCCTGAAGCAAGGCTGCCTGGAGTGAGCAGGATGAGAGCAGTGAATAGGTGCCTTCCCTCCCTGCCCTGCACGGGATGTATTTGGCATTTACAGGAGGCAATAAAGCTGTGCTCCTAGGAGAGAGCTGCTCTAGGACCACTTTCCTCCAGGTACTAAAGAAATGTTTGTCATCATGAAATGTTGTTTCAGTGGAGCTTAAAGTGTTTAGCCCTTTTATTGAAATTTCTGCTTACCCTAGTCGTCTCCAGCTGGAAAACCCAAAGAGAAATACATCCTCTGCTGGCCTGCCAGGCCACTTTCAGATCACAGGCATGTCAAACTGGGAACTCTGCTCCAGGCTCATCGAGGTAATCAACTGAAACACAGAGCTCTCCACCAAAGTAGAGGAATCAGGGTAGCTGAAATCAAAAAATGCAGCCCTGAGGCAGGCTAAGGCTAGGACTGGTGCAGGCAAATCCTGTAGCAAGGGCATGTATCTTATTTCCTTGATGAACTTGTCCTTGCTGAGGTGCTCAGGGCACACTGACCTCATGCCAAGGTGCCCAGCATCTGCACCCAAGTACCATGTGGGCTCTTGTATCAGCACCCACTGTAGCAGCTCTATAGCACTCACAGCATTACAGCAATGAGACCACTGAGCAGGAAAAGTCATTATCCAATGGCTCCAGAACTGTAATCTCAGAGATCTGTCTCCTCATCACCAGAAGTGCCTTTCTCTCAACAAACCTTCATTTATGTCCTCGCTGCAAAAATCCTAAGACATAACTTTATGGGCTTTCCAATTCCTGCAGGCAGTTCTATTTTAAAAACCAAACAACATCCTTAATAGAGAGACCATATGTAGTTTTAAGGGGTGTTTACAGAATCACAGAATCATCTAGGCTGGAAAAGACCTTGAAGATCATCTAGTCCAACCATTAACCTTACATTGACCGTTCTCAATGTTTATGCAGTAACTGCATGCTGCAGGAGCTGAGGAATGGCTTTGCTCTGCTCCCTCAGCTGAATCACATGTGGTGGTGTTTCCCATGATCTCCCCAGACCTGTGCATCAGCCATCAGGACAATCTCCTGATTTTGTCTGAATTTGGGTTCTCCTCAAGCTGTCAGCCTGTGAGCACTTCATCAAGAAAAACTTGGCAAGCATAATCTGCAAGAATAAAAATGAGCCTTGCTGCAGATTCTAGCAAGGGATGGATATTCCACCCATTTCAGACTTTTCTTCACTGACCCTTGGATCTGATCCCCCAAGTCACTAAAGTTCCCACAGTAACTCTCTCAATTTCTCTGGACACAGCAGAGTAATTTTGCATCCTCAGATTTGAAAAATCTTTGGTCACTTTACTGATGCTTTTCAAGACAAGTGTTGTCCCAGGCTTAGGCTTGTCCCATCATGCCCACCTCATGTGTTTGTGGCGACACGGAGAAAAGCCAGTGTTGACTCACAACATCACCATGTACCCAAACCCCAGCTCCCTCCACACTCCCAGTCTTCTTACCAAGCTTAACATATTTATCATCTATTTTGGAACTGGTGCAACACTGATTCATAAATGTAGTCTGTCTGACTCAGAGTCCATCACATGCCCAACGTGAAAGTGACTCTCATCAACACCCATCCTAAGCTACCCAAATCTATAGAAACTTGAAATGCATCATTTGGAAATAGTCAGATTCACTAGACTCCTAGTTCAAAGCAAGGAGCCTCTTCTCCAGGAGGTGTCCTTGAGATGGAGGTGGAACCTTCCATCAGGTTTCAAATACCAAAGATTTCAGTGTTTTTTACCTTTTGGAAATCTGACATTGAAAGGAGGCTGACTGTGACAGAGGGTCACATAGGTGTGTGCTGCTGGGGAGCCCTGGACGTGCTGCTAGATGAACTGTGGGTCCACGTCAGAGTCAACAAAGCAGCAAAGACTGTGGGGCACAGCAGGGCTCTGCTGTCTGCAGCCAGAGCTAGAGCTCTTCTCCGGGGCATCAGGAGGTCAAACAGAAGAACAGGAAGGATCTGAAAAGCAGAAAAAACCAACACTGAGCCTCAGCCACGAATGAGGAAACCAGGGGAGGGGGTAAGCAGAGTGTCAGGATTTTCTGCTCGTGTCAGCCAGGAAGTCATGCATACCTAAAGAGTGTGCAGAGCACCCCTGATACTGGGAGAGAAACCAGAGTTCACAAAGGCAAGGAGGACCTTTCATCTCTACACAAACCAATATTTTTCTTAGGTCTGTCCACAGGGTGGCCAAGCAGAAGCATCCAGCACTTGCCATGTGTGTTCATCCTTTAGTAGCTGTAAGCCACGAGCACAGATCCAGGAGTGATACAAACAGGAAGGTCTTTGATTCAAAAACACACAGTTGAGGAGATGAAGACCGTCAGAGGAGTTCAAAAGTGGGAAGACAGGCAGTGATTCCCACACAGCAATAGGTGAGCTGCTATCACATTTTTTTCACACTTCATAGAAAAGCAAAATTCTTATAATTACATAGAATAAGGCTGGAGCTGATTTGTGGTATTGCATCTACCTGAGTAAGCCTAAGTGAGAGTTACAGCTCCCTAAAATAGGCCTCCAGCTAGAGGACTGTTACCTTTTGGATGTGATGCCACATCCAGCTTCACGACTTTGTAGCACCGAAAGCTGAGAAGAGCAGCTCAGCCTGTTGCAGGTTTTCCTGCACTCTCCAGATGCCAGCCTGGCCCAGGCCAGCGATGCAGCCACGTTACCACAGGAGGCTCAGTGCAGCATGTGATTGCAGTTCCCAGCACAGGGCAAGGTCACCCTGATGGATGGTGAGAGGAGAACGTCACAGTCTTGTACAAAGTGACACAACTCTGGAAAAACAGGTTTTATGCCCATAATTCAACAATAACTTTCATGTTAACCAGAAGGGCTGTGGTCTAGGAGCTTTATTCCGATTATCTGAATATCCTTAGCAGCACACAGGGATCCTTGTGACTAAGCAAGAATGAGATATTTGCAGCCCATGCCTGGGCAGAGGAGTCTTTCAGGGGACAGAGCCTAGCACACCCTCAGCTACCACCTCCCCAGAAGCAGACCTTTCCCTGACTTTACTCTCATCTGCACCATGTTCCCTTCCTAAGCACTGCTCTCCCCACCCTTGATGAACTTTTCTAATTTTGCAGCATCAGGCTTCTTGGCTGCAGGCAAATGGGAACACAGAGCAAGTAACAGGAATGATGGTAATACTCGCTCATGGGAGACAACTAGAGATCTTCTCTTATCCAAGAAGTGCAGAGCTGGAGGGATCACCTGTAATAAAAACCATTTCTAGCTCAACACAGTTAAGCAGGAGACCTCTCTCTGCATCCCTTCCCTCTCGCAGTCCTCCCTCTCCACAGGCTTCCTTTTCCCTAAACTGAGAAAAATCCGATGCCTTCATGTCACCTCCCCCTCCTCTCAAACACATGAAGTTCCCGGTGAGAGCAAGCAGGGAGTGAAGCTCAGTTCTGCATCCCGATCTGTAACGCACACACCAGGAGGCTGGGGCAGGGGGGAAGCACTGACATCTGGAGCGGGACAGGTCTGCGATGCGTTGTACCAGGGGAAGATGAGTCAGTGCCTTCTCACCCGACCTGACTGTGCGTGTGCAGCATCAAGCACGGCTCAAGTGTTCTTCAGTAACACTGAATCGTACAACTGATGGCTGAGGTGTTCCTGCCATGTTAAGCCAGGTGTGGCAACAGACAATAAATCCTTCCCAATCCCTTCTCCACCTCGAACAGCACACACCCTGTTCAGCCCAAAGTAACTGCACTTCCCCATGTTTTTTTCATCCAGAACAAAAGGGGTTTTGTGCTTTCTCAGAAAAGCCAGGTCTCCCATTCGCTCTGGAGAGCAGCCTTACAGGATGGGGCTCAGGCTTTCGCTAATGCCAGGCCACAGCCAAGCTCCTTTGTAACCTTGCAAGGGCCATCACGACTCACCGGGTCCAGGCAGCCCCACCAGTGCACTCCTTTTCATTAACCCTAAACACAGCACGTGACCCAGAATCAGAAAGACAGGTTTAAGAACAGGAACAACAGAGCACAAAATAAGAAAGCTTGCTGAAGAGAAACCAAAAGGAGTGCTTAAAATTCTTAAAACACTATAGGTAGTGTGAAATTATATAAAGGTGTGCTGAAGGCTGAAAACAAACAACATACCACCTAGCAAAGAAAACTGAACTGTCAGAATAGAAAGGCAAAGGAGGCTACTGGGAGTAAGAAAGTATCTTTTAAAAACTTGAAGTCATTTTTCTGTTTCTTCATTAGTTGCTTCTTGAAGAGGGAATCTGTCAGGCCCCTGATGGGACAACACAACCCAGGCATAAAAAGGGAATCTGGAAATGTACAGCTCTAAAAGGGAAACAAAATTCATTCTTTGTATCCATGTCCATCACACCAGATTCCTTCACTATGTGAGTGCATCTAAGATTGAACCTCACACGTAGACACTGACAGAAGAGGTTACAGACAAATTGGCACCAAAATGCCCAGACCAGGCAGAGTACATCTAAGAGTCCCGAAGAGCACAACACAACAGAGCTGTGGTGTGAAACCATCGGCATTAATCACCCTTTGGACCACAGGTCAGGAGGTGACAGACACAACAGCAGCTTTTAGGAGGATCATCAAAGCAGACTGGAGAGAACACCAGAAGGAAAGGGAGAGACATGAAGGTCAAGGCTCAGCCTAGAGCTATCCTCTCCCCTTTGGTGGGGCAAGAAACAGACAGGCTTGCTGCTATAGCCATGTGAGCTGCGTCAGCCCCCTGCAAAGGGCTGTGTTTAGAGCTGACGGGAGATCAAGACACAAGTGATGCAAAGCCTGTGGTCTAAAGTATAAACAGCTCCAAGCCCACAAAAATGGCATTATGATACAGTCATCACTTGCACTTAACTCTTCCTTTTATCCTCCCTGTACAGACAGCACAAGGGGTAATGGCCTTAAACTGAAAAAGGGCAGATTTAGATTAGATGTAAGGAAGACATTCTTCCCTGTGAGGGTGATGAGACACTGGCATAGGTTGGAAGGGAAGGGTTCAAGGCCAGGTTGGAGGGGGCTTTGATCTCGTGGAAGGTGTCCCTGCCCACGGCAGGGGGCTTGGAACTGGATGATCTTTAAGGTCCCTTCCAACCCAAACCATTTTATGGTTCTATAATGATCTCAGGCTTACTGGGACTTGGCACATGAAGGAAGACTCCCCAATAACTGAAACGAGTCTGTGTGAAACCTCTCCCCTCCTTACCTCTCCAAAAACACAAACAAGGAAACATTGCTAAAAAAATGCCCACATGGAAGAAGTGTAATTTCAGTGGCAATGAACCAACTAGCATTGCTCCACAGCTCACTGCTTCCTCCACATAGCAGTCCTACCCTCATTCCTGCTGCTCTGAACCAAAACTGCTGTTCCCTACCTGCAGAACCACAGAAGAGGAAGTCAGGAGGGTTCTCCAGGCGTTCCCCAGAACATTCCCTGGCTTAAGAGTGGATCAGTCTTGCAGTCACTTGGCCTGGAGTTCAGGGTTGGCAGCCTGAAAGGTTCTGGCTTAAGGCAGAAGATGCCTTTTTGGAAAGCCTCATCCTGCAGTTAACATGTAGATAAGGTTTTCTTCTTGAACATACTGCTGTGGTCAGTGTTGGGAGGAAGAGAGCTTTAGCATGAATAGGTGAATGTGATGTTTGTAGCACAGAACAGTTTGGCCCGTTTCAGCTGCACAGCCACCTTTCTCTGCAAACCCATGGATTCACAGGACCAGAGGCATAGTTCAGACTAGAAAAGGAGCTGACTCTCCACACAGGCAGTTAAACTGCACAGCTCTGTCTCAAGGAGTGGCAGATACCGAAGTGGCCATTGGTTTAGAAAGCAACTGAGAAAAAATTATACCCTCAGATTTATTATCAATGCAAGTACAGTTTCAGATTGACAGGACTGATTCTTATCGCAGTGTAGATCTTTAAAAGAATGCGTAAGCACATGGGTCAAATCCAGCTATGTGACCACGTGGTATTATATTCCTGCTTGTTAAATGTCAGCTAGAGAGATTTTTTTAAACAAGGCAGTATTTGGTTCATCAAGCAGCCTGTCTCACCTCTGTTTGCTTAAGCATTCAGTTGCAAGCAGAGAATATGTGAGAAGAACATTATTGGCTTTGAGATGTTACTGCGCCCACACCTACAAATGCCAGTGGGGTCACCAGAACCTGACACAGAAGGTTTGTGTTTTACAGCTCATGCAAGATCATCTGTCCTCACCTGCCTGCGCTAAGAGGTCTTTGCTTGAGGCTGCTTCTAAGCTGCAAAGGAGGAGAAAGGAAAGCCAAGGGTCTCAGAGACCTGCCTACCATCAAACATGCCGAATCCTCTGTCACCTGCATTACTAAAGCCTGGTCCTGATTTATCTCCTGTTGTAGCAACTCCAGAGCAAATCCTGCTCTGGCAACTCTCAGAGCTATTCTCTGCACAGTGCTAAAGGAGGTGTCATGGAGACTAATACAAAGGTAGTGGAGATGATTAAGACAGGACAAAAAGGCCAAATAGCATCAAATATCAGTTTACAGCTGGAAGCAAAACTCAATTGCCACATTACACATTCCCAGAGGTTTACACAAGAGATTGTTGCTTTCCACCTCCCTCTCTCCTCTGTAATCTCCTCTGTAATGTCTGTGTTGCATGAAGTCAAAAATCAGCTACTTCTAACACTCAAACCTTGACCTGAATTCTAAGCCCAGCCAAGCTAAAAATAAAAAGTAATTACTCTGATGTCTGATTTTCCTCTCTTGACAAGGTTTCTATTCATGCTGATGACCAACTGGCTGCACTAGAGAGCACAAGTGTTTAGTAATGCCCTAACCCTACCCATTCAGCTACCTGCCAGGGCAGGGTCTTGAGGCTGTTGGAGACACTCCTGACACACCAGCAGCCAGGAGGAAGCAGCATGACCAGTTTTAAGGTCATTTACATTATTGGAAGGCCAGTTTTCAGCAGGAGGAGGCTCAGAGCCAACACATGCTCCCAGAAACCCAGCCCAGCCTTGAAAGTCTGCTCAGGAAGAACCAGGCTGTCATGACACTGGCTCCTCAGCCATCAGTTCTGGCTGTGCCATGGTGCTCATCGATTAAAAGTATTTGGCACTCCAGGAACAGAACTCCTGTTGTCAGCCGCTGTGTCACCTTCTCACAACTTCCACATCCTTTGGCTGAGCAGATCCTCCCAAAGCACAACCTCACATTCCAGAGGGCCAGGCAAGAAAGGGTGAGGTGCTGTGGGCACCCAGCAACGCTTCTGCTCCTTCTGGCTCTGTTGAGTACAGAGATGTCACTTGGCCATCTCTACCATACACTGAAGTGCAGCAAAATATAGCTATGACTGACAGGCATTCCTTATTTTCAAGTACAAAGAAGCTCCGCCTCTGTATTTCATAGCTTCAAGAAAAAGGTCTCCTGTATGAGTCACCTGCTAAGAAACTTCGTGTGTTCTCAGTTTCTCCATACAGCAAGGCTGACACCTTGTGATGCAACAGAGCAGACTAACCTGCCCTCTCCTTTAGATATATATATATATATATATATATATGCACGTCTATGTGCACAGTCACCTATAGTGGGTGACAGGTCACACACAGCCCTAAGAAAGAAAGGAGGGGAAAAGACAGAGCCTGCATTATGAAAGTCAGAGATCCTGCTCATGAACCAGAAAGCCCAACTCAATTTCTAGCATGACTAAAACCCGTCTCCTGCTTTCCCTAAATCCTTGTCAGCCAAAGGCCACCAGCTCTAAGCACTCTTAAGTACCTTCTCCCCACACCCACTCAGCACCTTGCTAGGCCAAGCACCTGCGAGGGGTTTACTCAGCTCTCAGTATCCATCCCTTGCAGTCACCTGCTCTGTGGAGTAAGATGAGGAAGGTTTAACCCCTTCCTGCTCCACGTATGTGTTTGATGAGAAGTAAATATGTACTAAGCAGGACAATCAATGAATCTGGCTGAATATCACATTCAAAATGGCACATGGAGCCACAGGCAGGCAATTTGACTGGCTGTGGCCTTATTTCCCAGGCCATGAAAGGCAGGAGAAATATAGGACATTAAGCAATGTGTTAAAAATTACATAGCAAGGTCAGAGCTGTAGAGAGAACTGAGGAGGGGCACAGTAAGAAAAGCACCAGGGTCTGTTCTTGTTCCTACCTCCTGCAGCCTCTCAGCCCCCTAGGTAGTCACCCCCAAGCACACTGTGCTCAGCCAGCAGAGCTGTGCTGCCTCCAGCAGCACCTTTTCCCTGCTTTGTGGGCTCAGGACATCCAGCTGCCGGGAACAGGCTGCGACAAGGAGTGTGCAGACACCAGAGGGCATTGGGAACTCAGCCCAGCCAGCCCACCAGCTCTCTCCTGGGACACACTCCCACTGCTGCTGGAGATCTCTGCCAAGTCACTCACCTGGTCAAAAAGTCGTAAGGAAAAAGCAGTTTTCACCAAGCTACATTTCACAAAACAGCATCCATTCTTGTGGAAACTCTATTTGGAAAACATTCAAGACAAACGTTAGTAATTTCTGGTTGGGTTTTTTGTTTTTTTTTTCAGTCATATATTCCTATACTTCTGATTTCTTTCCAACTCTGAAGAAAACCACATTTTAAAACTGTGCCACTCTAGACAGATGACCACATGGCTGCCATTCCTGTGACTTAGCCCTGACCCTCCTGTATGACCCAGCAAGCCCCCTCCTGCTCCATAAGTATCTGCCAGTGACTTGTCAAATGAACAAAAGTAAAAATCTGCCTCCGTAGCTGTCTCCATGCTGGAGCGACAGCTTGTAAGTGGGTTGGATTGATGTTACTGTCAAAGCTGAGTTAAGCCTAGACATGGAAACTGATTAATGTCTGCAACAGCTATTTCCAAAAAGATTTAACAGCTATTGAAAAAAAAAGTAATTATTGCTGAATTAGCCTCCTTAATACTATGATTCTTCAGTCTGTACTGTAAATCCTTCCATGGTGCTTGTTTATCCTCTAGTTTTATGTACTTACATTTTACATCTAACAATACATTGCCCTTTGACTTGCCAAAAAATGTCCTTATCCATCCCTAGGATAAAACATTGCTTGGCAAGAGTCTCTGAATGCCTTGAGAGCATGGTCACAGTTAGCAAATCAGACATTGACCAGTAACTCACAAAACCCAGGAAACAGCCCAGATTAGACAAGTTCAGAAAAATTTGAGCAACAGAGGGCTTTTAGAAATTGGCCACTTGGGGCCACCTTCATTCAATCCTTGTTGAAAATGGGAAACTGCTTCTCACTGGATTTAATCCAGATTTGAGTCTTCAATTGATTTTTAGTTCCAGGCAGGGGGTTGTGGGTCACACCTTTCTAACACTGATACCTTTGCAGAGCTGGAATTCACTCGGGTTTCCCACACCCAAAGGTGGCTTCTCAAGCATGCAGTACCTTCGCAGCAGAGTAACTTTGCTACAGCACGATAATGCGCTGCGACACAGGGGAGAGACCACCCCAGTCCCAAACTCCAATCCCACAGGCCATGTGTCAGCACTAAGGACTAGGGCTGATGCCACTTCAACAAATGCTTTTGTCATGATCTCCAGCAATGCAAAGGAAATACCTCTCTGGGTGTAATGGATTATCACCATGGAACAGAGCTATCTGAAGTATTTACCAAGAGTTGTTTTATTAATTCACCTTTAACAATTACATAAATTCAATGGGTTCTGAGGTTATGATGTGGGATTTGGCCATTTTATCTGCTAACTTTAAGTGATCATTTGGAAACGTCATGTTCTACAAAACAAAACTACTGGAGCTCAATTTTTTTAACCAGTGACTCATTATGTGACATCTGAGGATAACTCAGGAAGGGCTGGGCCTTTGCTCTTTGGAACAGAGTCAAAGAAGTCACCTGGCATCTCTCACCATGTCCCCTATGCTCAGCCAGGTATCACCATATAAAAAGGCAACACTGGAGAGTTACTCCTGCAGTCAGCTGCTGGACTACATGCTGCTTTCGAGGATTCATGACATTCTGGAAGGAGAAAAAGTAAGTTTGGGGAGGTATGGCTGCTTTCTCTTCTGTCTAAATAATTAAGTTAACGATTACTAACGAGTAAGTTGGTACTCTCTGTAGGAATGCATATGTTGCTGCTCTTCCACCTAATTTGGCAGAGCAACTCATCTCCAGTTGAACTGGATATTGTTCTTGGCCAATTTCAGCCATTCCATTATCATGTTCAATGTTTTTTTTAAATAATGAAGCAAGGTGCTCATAGAAAAGATAGAGGCAGAAAGACACAGTGAAAAACATGGGTAAAATACAACACAATTTCAAAAGAGTGATTTGTCAGTGGCTGTGGCTGTTCTAGAACAGAGGATACTTGAAACTTTGCTTTATTAAGGCAAAGTATTATGGCATGGATTGAAACGCTGGAGGGATCTGTGGCACAGGCTCTGTGCTATGCTGCAGTGAGATACATTAGAGAAAAACATTACATTTGTATTTGAGAATTTCTAATAAGCAAGATCTGAGTGTCTCTGGTCATCAAGCAGAAGGTGATAGCTGACAAAGTACATCAGACAAAAAAAAAGTAACAACTTACAACAAAAAGAGACTCATGAACAAATATAATCAAATTTTAGGAGTCTCTTTTAGTACTAGAGGAATGTTTTTGTCACTGGTGATTAATGTCAGCTCTGATTATTTGTACAAGGCACCCATCCCTCAGCCTGTTTCCTTTCACAAGTGTCAATGAACCAAAACACTTGGGTGTCTGTTCTCTTCCATGATGCCTCAGCCCCACAGCTCCCCCAGTAACACCGGACCAGGAATCCCCTGGGAGTCACCAGAACCACCCAGCAGAGCAGCTCACTGTGCCCAAACCAGCCCCACAGCTGCTGGGGAGCCCCAGCCCTGCCCGTCACCCACAGCTCCCACAGCCCTCTGCGTGCTGAATCCCCCATGGTCTGCGGCTGCTCGGGACTGAGGGAGAGCGTTAGGTCGCAGACCTGGTTTTCAGCCACGTTGTGGAGCACTGACAAAAAAGATGAATTACCACAATGTACTAACAGACTTCTTGTACTTTCTCCGAAAAGGTATTTCCTGGCACGTATGACAGCAGCTGAAGTTTTCTGGGACTTATCTTCTATAGATTTTTACATTTTGCTCTTTACAATGACTTCACTGACTTCTACAAGGACTTTAACAGGGTAAGGACACGTGTAGCTCTGACAGCACAAAATTTATAAACAATTTGTGGAAAATTTGGGGCTGTCTTTCAGTCCTGGTATGACTTCATTGAGTCAAAAACATTGCCTGAAATTTTTTATTATAACCTTCAGACATAACCCTACAGTTTACAATCCTCTTATCCTTGTCTCTGACAATGCTGACACTCCAAGACTAGAAACCAAGACAAACCCACGACTACCTAAGACTCTCACAAAGAGCCTTTTCTTACAAGGTTTCCACACTCAGACAGCTCTGTAAAAGGTATCAAAGTTTTGAATGTTTTTCACAAGCTGAACCTTTCAGGAGGTATTATCCTCTTCCATAACTCCCCAAAGGAAGATCCTCGCCAAAGAAATCAGGATGACTTCCTCCAAACTTTTAGTATTAAACGCATTTCATGATTCTTCCATGAATTTTATATGAGTGTAAAAATCAAGGAGGGACACTTCTTAGCCCAACACTTTCCACCCCTTTGCAGAACTCATTATGATAGAGGTTTTTAATACTATTAATTATGTGATTAGCAATGAGAATAGAACAGCTATTGCATTAGTTAGCTAGAACAGCTGATGATGAGCATTACTCCCAGTCTGCTGTGCTAGGATACAACACAGGTTTTATGCACCCAGGCTAGGGAAGGCTCTCACTTAGTGCTGTGTGGCATGGTGGGGACATTCAGGTGGCTTTAGGGCTCTGATGAGTCATTATCAGTCAGAAACATAAACCATAAACTGTGTATGTGGCTGAGAACTGTAATTAGCGGACAAGCAGATGGCTTTCTAAGCCTGTATTCTTTCTGCTGTGTTTTCCTCATTAGTATGAGGTTCTTGACCTTCTGTCTGCCAAATAAATTGGCGAGATGACGGTTCTCACAAATGCTTTTAAGAGGGAGCACCTTACTGTCCAGATTTTGCTGGAGATGGAGAAATGCCCGTCTGAGGAACAGACTGAATTCATAAAGGAGCTAAACACTGCAACAGAAGAGGTATGGTGAAAGCTCCCACCCTAGAGAACAGCATCCTCTTACAAGTATCAGAAATAGTAAAAACACCACAATGAAGACAAACTCCTTCTTAGAGCAATGTAAACACTGGGCTCTAGACCACTAGGTTAGAGCTCACATGTTATGGGCTACACTGCAGGCACTTTACTCATTTTAAAAGGTTATTTATTTTCTCTCACAATGCTTATTTAGTACCTTGGTTTCCTTTTAACTCAGAACTCATCCCTTACAGAACAGGAATAACAACCTTCACTAGCTAAGGCTGTGGTCAAACAGCTTTTCTACTGGAAAATGTAAAGCATAGTTGTTTCATAAATTCACTATAATAATCTCATTCAGTTCCAAAATTAATTACTCCAGTTTACGCCGTATTGCACTGCTGCACATTCACGCTAAAACACTGGTGGCTTTCTGGAAAACTGCACATCACGTGATGGGGAGAAGGGGAAACCTCTGGTGCCACCAAGCAGTTTAATCTACCTGTGGAAAGCGGTAATGGCTAAAATCAATTTTTGTGTGCTGGTTGTGTTTCTGGAGAAATATCACTATCCTTCCTGACCCCCAGATTAGTGAGCTGCTCTTTGATTTGCTTTTTACATCTTTACCGCTCAGCACCTTTACAGCCAACGCCTATGTCTTCTGGTTTGGTTTGGAGCTGCAGCTATTCCTGCCAGCTAGGAATGCCACTATCTGCAGCTCCTGCCTCTGGATATCGCCTGCCAGTCTCGTCAAAATCTGAGTCATGTGGCATAAATGGCATCAATGGCATAAAAAGTCTCAATTTGGGAATGTCCCTTGAAAGCTTTCCAGCATGCTCTCAGCTTGAGAAGCAGCAGAAATACCCGTAGTAATGTCTGATATGCTCCTAATGACAAGAAAGGGAAAGGAAGCACATACTTGCACTGTTGCTCCAACTCTATGGCCTCTTCCTCTTATTCATGGGATTCAAAGATCCAGCCCCACCTTTAATATTAACTGCACTGAGCACTTTCAATGATGTCTTTTTCTTCTGGTTGAAGCATAATCCATCTCTGCTTCCTCATGGTGACACAAGACAATTCATCCTGGGGCAGATCTTCTGTCACTTAAGCACTACATTACCTGGTTTGGAAGAAGGCTTGGCCTCTTCCAGAGCAGCCTCAGTGCACAGAATCTCAACTTCTTATCAGTGACATGACTTGTGACTTTTGCAGCCGTGTAGGTATTAAGCCCATTACCATTTCAGTGAAACTCTTCTTACTTCTCTCTTTGCCTGTAAAAACAGGAGCCTAACCCCTGGGTAACAAGAGCAGCTTCCACTCTGCCAAACCTGAGATTCTCACTTGGTAAACACCATTATGATCCTACTTGGCTGCCACTGCTGTTCCACATTTCAGGCCACAAACAGAAGACCCTAAGCAGAGTCTCTGCTTCATTCCCATAACACCTGCAAATCCACACAAAACCAACCAAAGGGCCTCTTCTCCTGACGCCATTTTGGTCACGTTCTGATTGACGTGTCAGTTCCCTGGCATCAAGGGAGTGGAAACATCCCCTGAATGCAGCCCTAACATCGCTCCACTCACCAGCAGAGAGCTCTGCAGGTTCTGTCTCAGTGGCTGTGGACTACCTGGTTGTGGCTGGCTCACCCTGACTATCCACGCCCCATAGAGTGAAGATCCCGAACAAACACGAAGCCCAAGGGCCCTATGAGAACCCAGAGCACATCTACTCCTTCATAAAGGGAGTTCTTCTCCTCCAACTTCAGAATTCAGGTAACGAATGTCTGGGC
Organism: Athene noctua; assembly: GCF_965140245.1. Lineage (NCBI taxonomy): Eukaryota > Metazoa > Chordata > Aves > Strigiformes > Strigidae > Athene > Athene noctua. The sequence goes on along the minus strand of NC_134051.1, from coordinate 4,763,282 downwards.
CTGCTCGTCTCCAGGTATTCAGCTACACTGCAAGGTGAAAAGATTAGGCCACCTCATAAAACATCCTTGATTTCAGGTGACGTGCAGACCTTTCTGTAGGAAAGTCATTTTATCATTTCAGAAATTTAACAGTTAAGTGCCTAACCAATGCTAAGCCTTCAGGGTCCGCTGAAGTCAGCGAAGTGTCTCTGTCTTTGGATAGACTGCTTCCCTGGAGGATAAATATCCCGTATCTTTTGCTAATTCCTAATGGAGTCCCCCCCTCACTCCTCAGCCTCCTGCTTAGCCCTTCAGCTCACAGTGGTCAGGAAAAGGTACCATCCTGCTCTTCGGAGGACTGAAGCCTCTCTCAGATGGCACAGAGAGCTGAGGTCAAAAAGCAGAAGCTGTATCAAGAATGAGACTAGAACACGCTGACACTGCAGGAATCTGGCAACCCCAGTACACTCAAAGGCTAAATGATTCTCCCATCCCCTCTCTGGTAGTGTCTGGATCCCACGGGAAGCTTGCAACACAAACTATAACATGTATTTCACTGTCAGTGAGGACTCACAGTATTACATGCCTCAGCAATCCCCTGAAAGAAATCATGTATCTTCTGAACTTTGCTTTTCCTTTTGCAGGCTCTGTGTGCACACAGAGCACCACTGCAGACAGAGAATGGCTCCTACAGTATTTTGGTTTGCTCACTGCTTTTGGATTATACTCAGATTTTGCAACACTGAAAATCAGATTCCATGGGGTAAGGGCTAGATAGAAAATTTTATTCTTAGCCATGAAACATGCTGACAGGAACAGAGTTCAACTGGATTAGGTCATTATTGGCGTTGCTTGTTTTCTCCTATGTGCTTCCATTTTTTCCTCATTAAGTTTCTTCTTGTGAAGTTTTAATGATAAAATAGTGTCAAAAGCACTGCCCCTAGGAGATAACCATCTTATCAGGAGAATATACATTCCGCAGGAAGACAAGGATTTCAATGACAAGCTCCAAACAGCAGTAGCTGATAAGACACAGGAAGAGCAGATACTAAATTACACATGGTCTGCTGAGAACATTCTCACAAATCACCTGTCTAGCAGCAGAGAACAGCTATTATTAAATTAAATCCCAGTAAACACTACACACTGCTGGTTGTCTGAAACCCTGTGCAGAGAGGTTAATATTTCTTAGATGGCAAAGCTCCTGTGGGCTGAGAGAGGCGAGAGGGGGGTGTGGATCAGTCTCCAGGCCTCACTCTATGCTTCATATTCTTCAGCACGACTCTCTAGACCTTTACTCAGCTGACCTATCAGAGCATGACCACCTACAGCCCCTCAGCCACCCAGATGGTCCTGGAGGTAACTGGGAACAAGGAGGAGCCTCTCCAGTACCTCAGTGCCTTCCTAGAGGACTTCAACACTTTTGTGCTGAAGGTAAGTAAGCCAAGTGCCTGCGATAACTGAGTCCTGGGGAGCAGAACAGGCCACAGGTGAACTCTCAGACTTTCTAGTCTGGTACTCTCATGGCCAGATATAAAGCAAATCTGGAAGATGAGCCAGAAAGGAGTTCCTCCTCCTCCAGTATGAACTTGAGCTCCATCCAGCCCTTACTCTGGTTTAACTTCTGTGTACAGACCGGTGTAAAATGTTCTTCCTCAGAGGAACTCTGAGAAGCACCCCCACCACTCCAGCCTAGAACCAGGATGTAAACAGCAAGGGCTTCTCTACTGCCCATCTGTGTGAGTATAATGACTTATGAAAGATGCTGGACCAGGCCCCTAAAACTGTTAACATCCATTAAAACATTTGTGCATGAGTGAGCGAGAGGGAGACTGCTGCTTGCCCTGGTCCTGCTGGGCTGAGGCTGTTTGTAAAAGTTAACGATAAGCCAAGCTGAGAAGCCTGAGCACGCCCCAGCTCACTTCATACACAGTGGGACGACTGCTGTAACAAAAGCAGTGGCTGTGGGAGTGTAAGGGAAAGGAAATTCAAGCACCTGGCTTGCTTTGCTGTCCAACTCTGCTGACAAAAGAAAACCTGAATTGCCAAGGTCAGCTCCCCAACAAGGACACAGTCAGGTTGTATTTCCAACTCTTATTGTTAAGCAGGAGAGGAAGGAAGGGGAGGAGAGCAGCAAAGAAGAGAAACTGGTTATTTTGTCAATTATTCCTTCACCACTTTTTCTGTTTAGCTTCAATATTCAAGGCTTTCCAACAGCTCTGCTCATCACCTGCTTCAATTTCTCCCTCCTTCCTTAGAGCTCTGATCTTCTAGGAAGCACTAAAGTTCAAGAAACAACACTAATGATGTCAGCTGAGATCATCTTCCCACAAATTACCGACATGTCCCTGGAAGACGCAGCTACGTGGCTGCAGAGACTGTGCACTCTGCTCCCCCACGTGAAGGTGACAGTGCTGGAGCTGCTGTCCCACAGCACGCTGTGCCTGTACTACCAAGCTTTGTAAGTGCCTCCGGGGCTGCAGCTTTGTGTTGCTACAAGGGCAGTCACTCTTGCATCACTAATTATTGATCAGGCAAGAACTGCTTTTTACCTTCATGCTTACTATTGGGTAGAACCAAAATCAGTCGATGACTCTGCTCTAAAGGACATGTTTTCTTGTAGGCAAATACCAAATATTAATCCTTGTTTTCAAGCACACCATAAATTACATGGCCCAGCAGAAAACAAAACTGATTACCCACATGCTACAGCTAACTACTAGCGCCTGCCACCTTTGGTCTGTCAGCTTTAAGAAGTTCTCCTCACCCCACTACACTCGCCTCTGCTGCTTCACCCACACAGAAATCATCTGTTCTGTGGTTTGCTCCCCAGCCATTGATGGAGCCTACCCAGTGTTGTCAGCAAGAAAGAAACACGATGTGGATGAGTTTCAGAAGGCCGATTTGACAGCCCAGTTCACAGACTCGGGTAAGGTGCCTACACAAGTTCCCAGTAAAACACTAGTATTTATATGGACATTTATATGCACCCTTCATATTCCAAATGTTGAAGATTTTTATGCCTAACAATCACACGTCTTCCCAATATGGAGATTCAGGCACTTCTGCTGTTTGTTATAACCCTGGAAGTCCACAACAACCCCATGAAAGAGGAAGGGAAATGCCTTCTCCTTTTGAAGCTGCAGGGAATACTGGTGTAAGGAGGTGTGATATTATAGAATGAATAGGATATAGGCAAAGAAATAGGATTTCCATTTGGTGTAGCCATCTCCCCAGTCTGGAAATGAATCAGCAAGCAGAAGATCAGACCCTGTGCTTGCAATAGATTAGCCATTCCTCTGTCAGCAGACATTTAATCAATCACTTGAAGGATCAATGGTTTTGCTTTTCTTCATACCACAGGTAAACCTGACCTCCTTAACCAGCACACCAGTCAGAGACACAATACTGAAGACTACTGCTAAAGCTGAGAACTGAACTCCAAAACTTCTCCAGTGAAAGCTGGGCAACCTGGTTTCAGCAGCAGCTTCTCCTGTTGCTGTCTGGTACGAACAAAACCTATCTGGGATGGCTGGGGCTCAACGTCTCTTGCGATTCCTACCAAGCAATGTGAGTTACTACTGTGACTCTTAGGATTATGACAACGCTGCAGTTAAAACTAGTGTTTCAGCTGAGACCTCCACATTTTGGATTTCTAAGACAGAAGGACTGAGCTCAGACTTCCTTGCTGTTCTGTTTATTAGCTGAAACCAAACTCAGAACCACTAGGCGGGAATCTCCTAGAGATCTTCCAGGTCGCTTAATTTGCTTGTCACTGTTGGAAAGCTGTGAGCAAGACTTCCACATATTCTGAAACATTTTTCTGTTCATATAACTGGAGATATTCATGAGCGTCTTCTGTGAAGTCTAATTAAGAGATGTGACAGCCCCAGGCACCACCCGGAAGGTTAGAAACAATGGGTCAACTTCCTTAAAGCTCCAAATGCAGTTCCTTTCTGAAAATGTCCTCTTTTATTTCCCAGAGTCAAAAGATTCAACACCACTTATGAGTCCCTTTTATCTTCCAACAAAATCAACAAATATAACAGCTACATTAAACCCTACCTGAGCCAACGATCACATTCAACAGATACCAGCACCAAAGACACAGAGCAATTCTAACACCCAAATAATAGTGAATCACAGAGTTTCCAGGCTACAAAATATCAGTCAGGGGTTCCTACCTTCACTCAGCAGCTGTCCATGGGGCTGGAGTCGACTTCACTGAGCAGGAGCAGAGCAGGTCCAGACTTGATCTGAAGTCTGCATGGAGCTGGTCGGGTTTGTGGCTCTCACACTTCATGGGGACATTTCCCAGTTAAAATTGGCTCCCATTTAGTCTCTTAACGTATAATCTAGAACAGTCAGCACCCAGAGGAGTGGTGTCCTACTTCTGTACCTCCCGTTAGCATCATCATGCCTGCCCTGAAAGGACATCAGCTTTCTTACTTTGTAACAGTGTCTTGTCAACATAGACACGTAGGGTTTTTTCCTCTTTCTAGGGATTGCCTGTGATATCTAAAGAGGAATTAGAAACTGGATTGACATAAATCTTGGGAAATTCATAGAATAATCCTCCATGCCAGATATCGTTTTCTTCAATGCCAGATTTAAGGTATTGAGCTGAAAGTCTGTACAGAGGATCAGAAATGCCAGAGTTCATTCTTGGTAATAATGTGGTGGACTGGCCTGCAGAGGAATTAAAATTTCCTACACAAAGGCCAAATCACAGCCCAAGATGTCATCAAATGTGCCTCCAGCTACCTCACCATGGTCACTAATACATTCATAGGCCTTAATCCAGAAGAAAGAACATAACACACAGTAAAAGTGAGCACTGCTGCTAGCTCTGCCTTGGAGACATCACCATTTCTGTATAATGCAGGGCCAGGTTCTTGCACAATCCCACGTGCACTTTGCCTGGGAACAGTCAACACAACCCAAATGTTGCTGTGCAGCTTAGAAGTCTCTATCATGTAACTACAGAATGACTAACTCCACATAATGTTGTATGAATGTACCTAATTCTTGTATTACCATTTTTCCTGCACAGGAACTAAGTGCTTAGAGCCTGAAAGATTTACTGGGACCTAATTTGGGGGTTCATCTTGAAGCAGGATATTCACAACAGCCATCAGCAGGTGACTAAAAGAGGATTTGGGAGTTACCATCAAGTCTTCCCTAGTATTCACACACTTGTATTTGTTGAATGCAAACAAGTTCCAAAATGCTTATATCTGCATAGCGAAAGTATACAAAAAGGTTATGCCTCATCTGCCTGATGGCAGATTCTCTCCTGCTGGATAAAAAATAATAGCTTATCACATGAAAGGACATGCCAGATTTTGCACTGGGATCTGGCATACACTCTGCTGTAAGCTCAGTATCATTGCACCAAATACAGCAGAGAAGGTCAACTAGAAAGTCACACTGGGTCACGCTTAGTCCGCTGTGAAGGAGCGGCAGGACTGTTGCACACCACATGTTCCCCAGTGCTTTGCACAACGTAATTGTAACCAACTTTACAGACGACTTTCACTCCTTCCCTTGGGAGTCTATTCCACTAGTAAAACATTTCCAAATGGGCTTATGGGAAAACTATCAGGAGGTGGAATGGTTATTCCAGACCCTTGAACAGATCGCTGTCTCAGAGGACAATCTCTGCAGATTCAGAACTGATTAGGTGCCCTAATATTAATTTTAGCTCCTCCTGTAACTGGTAGAGCAACAACATATACAAAAAACCACACGTCTCAGATTTTTTAGCATCTTCTCCCCCTCTGGCTGCTAAACACTGTTTGGTAAGATTATATTCTACCCCTAAACGATAAGGTATTCTAGCACAGAGAAAGCTACACAACACGTCAACCAACAGCAGCATTTATTTTCTTCAGAACTCGTCCCTTCTTAATAATAACCTAGAGGTGCAACTGCAGGATGTTAAGTCATGTCAAAACGTGCAGCCTGGTGCATTTGTTGGTAAATTATGTAGCCTGGAACCCCAGCTGCAAGGACAAAACCCAGTAGTACTTTCAGGATCAGATCAGGCCCTAAACACTACCAGTTTCTCCTTGCATTCTGCCTACAGATAGTTAATAAGCAGCTCTGCTTATTAAAAGCACACAACACTTAGCACTTTCCATCAGGATAGTACCACAGTGTACTTCTACAAAAAGCACAAAGATAACTTTTTGTTCCATTTTGTAAGAGCCCAACTTTGCAAGGCCTTCCTTGAAATACCAATCTAGGGACATTTCCAAGCAGGGTCTGCAATTAAGAAGTCAAATTCTCAAGCAGACAGCACTACAGCCTTACCAGCAAACTTGAAAAATTGTTACACCACTTTTGCTACTGCTTCTCATGGAAATAAAATTGTTCCCTTGAAGAACTAATTTCTTACACTGAGCTTTGAACCTCTAACAGAACATGCCCTGCATTTGCATGAACACAAGCTGTTCAGGATTTACAGCATCGAATCCCTATGCTACATGGGCAGAGACCTCACCAGCTGGGCGTGCAGCCCCGAGAAGGGTGATGAGTAGCCACGCCACCTCCACAAACTTGAGTGCTTTGAGGACTTACTCTCTGCCAGAACATGAAGAAAACCAGCACAGACCTCCCACTATTTAGAAGGCCAAGGGCCTTGATATCTCCCTCTCTACAGGGCTTACATATTACCCCAGCCGAATACACCTTCCACCGTAGCCTATGGACCAACAAACGCGGCACGGGCAGCCTGCCGGCACGCTCCCCCCGCCACCGCGGCCGACGCCCCCTCACAGGGCCCGCCCAGCCGCTCCGCGCATGCGCGCTCCACCCCCCCCAGCGGCGGGAGCCCGCCTCGCACATGCGCATCGCCGCCCCGCTGTCCTTTCCGGCAGTGTGGCCTTTCCCCTTTTACGACGGTATCGTCGCCCCCGCCCCTCCCGCTGGCCGCCGCGCTTGGCGGCGGCGCGGCCGGGATGGCGTCTCCCTTCAGCGGGGTGCTGCAGCTGACGGACCTGGACGATTACATCGGGCCCTCGCAGGTGGGTGCGGGTCGGGGGTTGCCAGGGCTGGGGGCGGCGAGGGCCGGCCGCGGGGGGCAGCCCTGCCCTCCGGCCCGAAGTCGGCCCTACCAGGCCGCCGAGGGGTGGGGGGGTGAGAAGATGGCGCTGAGGGGAGGTGGGTGACAGCCCTGGCCGTGCCGCCGGCCTGGGCTGCGCCCATCGGCTTGACAGCGTGAGGGAGGCGGCACAGCGGGCACGCGGGCAGAGGGGCCGAGGCCGGCCCTTTCAGACGGCTTTCGGGTGCTGGGAAATAAACGGTAAAAGGAGAAAAGCACGGAGATACCTCGCTGTCTCTTCCAGCCAGCACGCAGGGAACAGAGAGGGCAGCAACCCTCCCTGTTCAGTGCAAGCCTCTGTAAGCAGCTAAAGAGAGAAATTTTGGCCCAACAGCCAAATCATTCCCACTCCGATCTGGAAATTGCCCTGTTAAATGTTCATCTGGACCCTCCGGAAAAAAAGCTTAAGCCTGACCCAGGTTTCATTGTGCGCCACTCGTCCACACAGATTTTGGTGCCAGCGTACAGGAGCGGGTGGCAGAGAAGTGGGGATGAGCAGCAAGGACAGGTCAAGACTATTCCTTTTATAGTCTTCAAGCACTAGCAAAAGTACAAAATACTAATCCTGGTTGTATTTGCTGGCAAGTACAGTGGAAAAACTATTCTGAAATGGGATCAGCGGAACAGAGCGTAGCAAACCACATAACTCTCCTTGCAGTACTTAGGTTTCCTAGAGAGGGCTTTCATGTAAATAAATGCAACTTGCTTTTTTGTTTTGAGATCGTTTGTTTTATTCAGTGAGCATAACTGAAGAATCATAACATGTTCCTGTTAGTCTCTGCATTTTGCAAAATATAGTACAGCTGGATTAATTTAGGGGGGGAAACCTGAAGATGTTGGCAGAGCCAGGATGGTAAAAGGCAAAGAGAATCCTAGCTGTGGAAATAGGACAAGGAGTCATAAGGTGCCTAAAGAATAAAAATTGCACAAAATGTAAAAACACCCTTGAGACTTCATCACAGAACAATACAGAAAACTGGAAGCAGGCCATCTGAGGTCGTCAGAGTCCTTTCGACATGAAGTGAAACTTCATTGGCACTAGCCACATGTTGTCTGTAGTGACCACGCCTCTGTTGGTTAAAATTTGCAGTGAAGCATGCACGATCATCTGTAAGATTTTAGAGAGGAGGACTGTGCAGGCAAGCCTCTGTTCCTTTCAAGGCTCCGTAAAACACAGCTGTGTTCTTCAGAAAGAACAGCAAAATTGTCCTCTGGTTTTGGTATGATGCTGGAAAAATGTTCCTTCTGTAAAAAAGGGGTAAGAAGTTTTTGCTTTTACGTTTTCCCTTGGGGGTTATAAATGCTTTAAGTAAATCCATCATAGTTTAAGGAAGAGTAAGCAGCATTCGCTCTAGAACTAGTGTTTGGGTTTAATAATTCTAGTTTGCATTAAATCTACCTCTTTATTGCTCATCTCCTTCTTTTCGGGCTTTATTTCTCTTTCAGGAATGTATCAAGCCTGTAAAAGTGGAAAAAAAGCCTGGAAAAGCAGCAGCTAAGATCAGAATTGAAGCTGATGGAAGCTATTTTCAGATCGATCAGGTATGTGTGATTTTTCGTCATATTGTGTAAAATATTCAGAAAATATATTATTAAGTATTTGAATAGCCTACAGCTGATTAATGCCTCAAAGAGGACTAAGATGTTAAAAAAGTGATACTATTGCTGTCAGCATTCTCCTATCTTTTTTCCAAAGTCCAACTTCCTTACTACCCAGTTTTATAAGCAGTAATTCTGATTTTGTGTCTGTCTTTTATGCTCTGAAACACTGACAATTAGTAAGGATTTCAGTATAAGAGCGGATAAGCTGAGGTCTATTTTGCCATCAGTACTTAAGTTTGAGCAATTCCTAGATTATTTGCAACAGTGTCTTTTCTTATTGCATTATGTCATACAGCAGAGTGCTCCCTCACAAAGATTCAATTACATGCTCTTAAATTTTGCTCTGATTTTTTAAAATAATATTTCAAATTATTTGTTAAATAGCCTGCAGAATTCATAAACCTTCTTCTTCCAAATTAATCCTGAGTTTTGCAGAACAATTTTCCTGTTTACAAAGAAAAGGTTAGCATTTCTTAGTTAGCCAAGGTGGGAATTCATCTAGAACTTTTAACTTTAGGCATATGATGACCTTTTGGCTTAAAAAAGGGGGATACAGCACTTCCAAAGGAGTCTGGTTTCTTATTTTAAAATTTTAATTTAATAGTACCTAATCGCTTGGTCTGTTTCTGACTTTGTTGAGAAGTGACGTTTAAGAGGAGAGTCTCATGGGAGAACTGACTTTTTCAGGTCAAATATTATGAAAAATATTTCCAGTGGCAAGCCACATGCTGTTTTTTGATACACTGCCATGCAGTTTTCCCATCAGTGTCCGTGCAAGTTTTGCACGAAAGATTTCAGAACTCTCAGTATCAATTAAAAATGTTAGTGAGCTTATAGTCTGGTCAAACAATCTATTTAGAACGAGTAAAATTCAAGTTCCTGTGAAGAAACAGCTCCAGTGGTGTTTAGTAACGTGAGCAGCATCTGATAGAGGTGCCTTCTCCAGGGTGATATTCAATGCACGCTGCAGGTGGGTGCTGAAGGGCTTAGGATCTCTGTGATCGACAGTTTTGTGGTTAAAATAGCAGTCTTCAGCCACCCACAAGCTGAAAAATCGAGCAAGATAGACCCTATTTGCTTCTGGGATAATATAATTTCAGTGTTTTGGAGCAATGTTAGCCCACCAGAGAGCACAAATAATTACAGCCGAAGCAACTGTTCTGTATTTGGTGAAAATGATGTTCTTGGTCTTGCTAAAATTTTCCTGAAGATCTTCAGCATATTTGCATCAATGTGCCAAATAATTCTCTTAAAAGCAGCAAACTTCAAAAATACTTGTCTTCTTTCTCATCTTACTAAAAATAAAAGATACTTTCTTAAAAATGATAAACCAAGAGTATGAAAAGGACAACATCTTTGTTAATAAATATAGTAAAAGGTGGGAAAAGTGCTATGTAATTCTACACTGTGATCAGAACTGAGTCTAATCTGTTTCTTTATAGGATGGAGGAGCACAAAAACTGGAAAAAGCTAAAATTACTCTGAACGACTGTTTAGCTTGTAGTGGCTGCATTACATCAGCAGAGAGTGTTTTAATCACTCAACAAAGCCACGAAGAGCTCTGCAAAATGCTGACTTTTAACAAGGTAGGTCACAAGTCATGGCTAGGTAGTCTGCAGAGTTTGAAAGAAATGGTATGGTGCATCTGCAGAAGCACACGTGGAAACAGCACACTTAAAAATTGGTTTCAGAGAGCTGAAGGATCTGAGGATGTTCTCAGTGCACTGTTGTGGTTTTTCCAATTTTTACAAAGTAATCCTGGGTTTGGAAAGGGTCTTTAGTGTAGTAAGTTACTGACATCAGAGTTAAGCCAGGAGATGCTTTCTGATGTTCTGGTGTGCTGAAAGTTCTGCATCTGCTGTATTAATATTGTCTAAATAATGCTGGGTTTTGTTTGTGGGTCTTTTTTTTTTTTTCAAAGACCGCCGCTCCCAGTGAACAGAAATTGGTGGTAGTTTCTGTTTCACCACAGTCCAGAGCTTCACTAGCTGCAAGATATAAAATGGGTGTTCTGGAAACAGCAAAGAAGTTGACTGCATTCTTCAAGAGTTTAGGCAAGTATGGCACTGTGTTCCGTGAGTCACAGAGGGGGCTGCTGCGGTGTACGTGGAGGTTGATGTGATTTAATCTCCCCGGGGACTCATCTTGTAGTAATTGGCATTAACTAAAATGCGAACCGTCTGCAACTTCAGTCACATCATAAACTTGGAGTGATGGACGGAAGGGACTTTAAATTTTACATTTCCAGTCCTCCTGTCACTTCTGCTCGCCTCACTGTGCAGGCTAGGGAAAACGCTTCACTCTCAACAGGAGCTGGCTACCTGTAAATAAGATGTGCAGTTTGAATCTGCTTTGACTGAAGGCTTTCTGTGGTAGTTTGCCGTATCTTTCTTGTGAATTTTAACACAGATGCTGTACTGCCTAGGTGTGCACTACGTTTTTGATACAACCTTCTCAAGAAACTTCAGCCTGCTGGAGAGCCAACGAGAGTTTGTAAAACGCTTTCGAAAGCAATCTGAAGACAAAAAGGCTTTGCCGATGCTCGCTTCTGCCTGTCCAGGTGTGGTATGAAATTAGTTATGGAAATAATAAAATGGCATGCGAATAGTACACTGGAACAAAAAATCAAAAAGCTAGTCAGAAAAGTTTAAATGGATAAATTTACTTAGAGGATTACTCTCTTCACAGTACACAGACACCTCGGTGTTAATAGCAGTAGTGATCTATACAGTTACTTGATGATCTCTCAAATTAATCTCCTGTTATGCTTCCTTTGCTTTTTATGCGGAAGTGAGGCTGAAAATGGTTATTAATGGGTGCTAAGCCTGGGGCTGGGGGGAAGGTGGACAGAATGAAGGGCTGCTTGTTATTTTTTAATGTAATTTGTGAATAACACTCTTGCCAGGTTGGATCTGCTATGCAGAGAAAACCCACGGCAGTTTCATCATTCCGTACATCAGTACCACCAAGTCTCCACAGCAGGTCATGGGCTCCTTGATCAAGGGCCATTTTGCAGAACAGCAGGTGAGGGGCTGACCTGTACTGTGCTTAATGGCAAACTGCTACAATTTAATACTTCAAGCTGATATTTTTTTATTTTGCTACATGTTAGATTAGATTAGTGTTTAAATCAGAGTTTAAAGGCAAAAATTATCTTGCAGAAGCCAGCGAAGGCAGCATCTTTCTCACTTCTATTTCATCTAATGAGAAGTTAGCAACCCAGAGCAGTAACACTAAGTGCATGCTGCACGGGCTATTTCAAACCTCTGCATGTTATTTGGGAAGGCTGGAGAAACTTATTTTTCAGTGTCTGTGCTCCCGTCTTGTCTGTGTGTGGTATTTTCATGTTGTTTAAAGTTGGTGAATAACTTAAATTATCCTAAGACAGAACTTCTGTCAGTGCATACGTGCAGATCATGTCTGGTCTAAAAATTACTTGCTCGTTCCCAACTTAATGTTCTGTCTCAGTTTGACTTAGTTCTGTTCTCAGTCTTTAACCTTTGGAATCCTTCCAAATATAAATTTGATACTTAAAGACTAGTTGTACTAATAGCCTAGATTTGTCCAGTAAGAAACTTAAGCAGCACTTCTGATTGTATGATTTATTGTCCATTAATGAGCAGTGGTTTAACACTTGCATTAAGTAAATGCTGACATCTGCATACTCCTTACAAAAATTGGCAGCTACTTAGAATATTTGGCACAAGATACTGAAACAATGGCCTTGAGTCAATGACTTGCTTCCTCGGCCTGTGCTTATTTCTTGGATGGTCATGAGGTTTTTGTCTGACTCTAGATAGTTTCTTAGTTGCTGATGCAGGGGCTGGGTTTTGGTAGCATAGAGGAAGCACGTTCTCTAACTGCATAATTAGGAATTCACTTCACTCACTGTCTGAACCATCTGCTCTAGCAAAAGGAGGTGGGGGGAAACGCATAAAAGGCCACACTGCTGACACTTGCTACAAACTAAAATGGTGCTCTAGGAGAGAAGTAATTTAATGTGTATATAAATGTGTGTATGTATGTATATAAAAAAACAAATGTTCAGTAGGAGTGGGGAGTATTCCCAGAGGCTTGGTGGCATTAGTTTCATCATTCTCATTTGTACCTGGAAAACACCTCCCTTGGTTGTCCAGTTGATCAGTCCAACCCCACAGCTTTGTCTTTCTTCCAGCACCTGACACCCAACCAGATCTACCACGTAACAGTGATGCCCTGTTATGACAAAAAGCTAGAGGCCTCAAGGCCAGACTTTTTCAACCAGGAGTACCAAACTCGTGACGTGGACTGTGTAATCACCACAGGTAAGCAGAGCCAGAGGTAGTCCAGCTGATTTTTGGAAGCTTCAGAGCAAGGCATTTGCTAGTTTGAATAACTCTTTGTCTCTGGTGGAAGATGTAATTTATGGATATTACTGTATAATTACACTTGAATCATGCAAATCTTATCCTGGTAAAAATTGCAGATGCAGTCTTTTGTACTGGTCTGTGGATTTTGCTTTCCTTTATCCCCCAAATAAGAACTTTTTATGTCTGTGGTTCTGTTTTAGGAGAAGTGCTAAAGTTGTTGGAACAAGAAGGAGTGTCTCTGTCAGATGTAGATCCTGCTCCGTTGGATACCACGTAAGAACAAAACCTCATTTGTATCTTCAGTCATGTTCTTTTTCATCCAGTAGTTAGAGTTCTTCAACAGAATTTGCCTTTCTGCTACTGTTCTACACAAGGCTGCGCATGTTTGCATTTGATTTGCTTTCTTGGGCCACTTGAATCAGCACAATTGTGCATTAAAATACTTACATCTATAGAAAATGATTAATTTCCACTTTTGGAGAATCTGCAACTAGATTCTAGATTTTTAGTAGCCCAAGGATTAGCAGCTCTCACTATAAATCTGCAGGATTGCTAGAATTAGCTCAGTAAGAGTATAATGGCAAAATAATTGTGCAGAGAAGCACAAATTGTATGATAGTCATTTACTTCAAATGCTGTTACACTACAGCTGGTGGAATCCTGCAGAAATCTGCCTGCAAACTTTGAAAAGTGAAAGAATCCAGATCAGTGATAAAAGAGTTTGCTAAAACAAAGCCTGTTACTCCACTCTGCTCATTCCTAGGTATCGGAGCTACTATAGGGATTCCAGAATTAAATCCTAAATAGGAAATATTTAGGTCACTCAGCTAATCTCTTGGAGTCTTTATTTTTAAAAAGAGGTGATCTAAAACACGTGCAAACCAGATGAGACTTTAGTTGGTTCAACTGAAAAGTAGCAACTTCAGCTGCTTAAGTGACAACTGCACAGGGATCTAAGTGACTACAGAAACATTAAAATCATATTTTACTCATCTAAATTAACATGCAGGGACGGTTCCATGCTGAATGCTAAACCAAAGCATTCTCCTTTTCAGTTTAAAATAAATGTCTTTGTAGCACTTTGCATGTTGTAAACAGAAAGGCTACATGTGCAGCACCCTTTAAGAATTATAAAAGATGATTATATGATTCAAAAATTTACTGCTCAGGCTCCTTAAGTTTTTAGGAGAGATTTTGATACCCCAAATATGCAGCATTTGGCACATGGTTAGTCTGTGACACTAGCCTGTTTTCAGCTGTACCCCTTGTGGATGTGACACTCTGGGTTTGAAACTGGCTTTATTTCTAAATAGGCTTTAAGTCTGCAGTACAACCAAGGGCCCTTGCACAGGAATTGTCTGATCAGCACCTGTATGGTGGCAGCTGTGAAGGGACGTGGCCTTACACGCAGACTATTTCCTAGATTAGTTTTAATTGTTATGAACATTGGTCACTCCTGTGCTTCTGAAAAGGAGAATGTGAGCCAGGGATGGTCTGTTGCTGTCCAATCCCTTTCATGTAAGGCATTATTAATTTTTAAAAGAGATTTAAAATAACTTGCATGCCCAGAGCCTCAGTTTCCTTTTGCTGCATTTCAGTGGATCAGTAGGTGCAGGTTTCACAGAACATTTACTAGCACAGATCTGTTCTTAGACACTTTTTCCAGGATTAAGTATCTTTTTCTGACAAAGCATACACACAGATTGTTTTCACATCAAAAAATAAAAGTATCCTCAGCTATAATAAATATCTGCATGGTTGAGTCCCAAAAGTATAACTTCAAAAGTTGCCCCTGTAAACTAGTACTTCTGTTCTACCTGCTTTATTGTTATACCACTGGCAGCAAATTGAGGAGAAAAAAAGGTTCTGAAGTGTTTGGGATTGCTTAGGAAATGACATTATGGAAGTGTCAGTTATAACAGAGAACTGAATGTCTAATAACTTGATAAAAATCTCTGGCCTAGTTCTTAGGAGTGCATTCTGAGTGCTGGGCCTCATGCTTGGGGTGATAAACTGCCTCTATAACCTTTTGCGAGCTTTAACATACTGAGTAAATTGACTGGTTACAAACAGCACGTATTCCTCAGAACTTGGAGCGTTCGCATCAGCAGGCCAATGGCTGTTGTTCTGCTTTGTCCTCCAGCACGTGGAAAAGCCCATTAAGGGGTTATTACATTTGGCAGCAAAAAGGAGGTGAAGTGCCAGAAATCCCGGGACTTTTGCTGGTGTAACTGTGTGCTGCAGGCCAGCACTGAAGCTTACTGGCAGCCTCAGTTTAAGAGACTAGCAGTACGTGAGGCCAGACACACTGAAACATTTTGTTAATGAAGCTCAGTTCCTGTAAACAAGATCAAATTAAAAATAGTTTCTGAGGGTGATTGCAGGCCCAAGTGTTGCCTTCTGCAGTTCTTCCAAAGCTGAGATTTTATCTGCAAGAGGCAACGTCTTCGCTTGGACTTGAAACTCTTTGGCCTGGGTTCAAGTGTTTTCCCTTCTGCAGCTGTTGGGAGCAGAATGCAAGTGTTGCTGCCTGATGAGTGCTTCGGAGCAGATCCCTCATCTTGTTATTCTCTTGTAACAAAAGCTATTGTTGTGGCTTCCATCTGGTGAGCTGTTCTCAAGAAACATTCTCTTGACCTCTGAATAGTCGGTTGTGTTCTGGCATGGCACTGAGACGGAATTACTTGTGCAGAACTAGAATTACAGAACTTCTGTTAATGTAGTTGTTCAACACCAAAAAACGTGTTGAACTTGAAGCAGGATCCCGCTGAGGACAGCGGTGGATGGAGGAAGTGCCCTGGCATCGCTGGGTTTGGTCACCTTTGCTGCGTGACTGCATGCAGAGGAAACCACGGCCGCAGGGATTTCACCTCTCTGCACAGAGACCCTGCAGCAGTGCTCTCATGCATCCCACCAACCACATCTCAAGGAGCTGGTTTCAAAAGAGACGCTGTAACACAGAACCAGAGCTTTCCATGCTTTTGTTGATGCTGCAGAAAAAGCTTTAGGTCTGGTGAGATGTCTCGTCTGAGCCAGGACTTGTGCTGGGTTCTGTTCTCCAACATACCACCATTGCTTCAGTATTTCCCTTCCATTTCTGAGTGTAACCCTGGATGTTTGTAGAGGTTTTTAAACAGGAAGCAAACAAAATACACGTCAAGTAATTGCCCTTTTAACTCAAACATTCCCAAACGTGTTTCTGATAACGTGAAGATTTAAGTTGGCAGCGCGTGGGTCAGGCCTTGCTGTGGCACGTGACTATTTCCGCTGAGCTTGACCCAAAGGCAGCTGGGCAGCACAGGGTTAAATCCCCGGGCTCTGGAGCTATAAATAGGGGGTTCCCAGGAGAAAGGGAAAAGCTGGGAGCTCAAAAGGAGCTGCCCTGGGGCTTGTTCTGTTGCTTTTAAGTCCCCTGGACCTTTGCCTTTATGCTGGCTGTTCTGTTGAATCAAAGTTCCCCTCTAAGTGCTGTTTTCTTCCCCCTCTCCCTCGCCCAGGCTCAGTGGTGCTGCCGAAGAGGAGCTCACCAGCCACTCGGGTGGTGGCTCGGGGGGCTACTTGGAGCACGTGTACAAGTACGCAGCCAAGGAGCTCTTTGGAATTCAAGTGGATACAATTCAGTACAAACCACTAAAGTAAGAATTTTAAAGTCCTACAGAAAGCCCTGTTTTTGTTGCAGTTGTGTTCATGCTCTTATCTCGCTGATGTCGGCTGAAACTTTCTTTGCAATGTTAAACATTTTACTTCAAGGCATGGGAATGTGCTTCTCCCTCCCACAGTGGCTGAGCAGTCCCTGCTCCCTCAGAGACTTGTAGCCTCTTCACCACCCATGCGCTTTATTTTGGCCTGATGGATTTTCCCAGTATCAAGTTGCAGACAATTTTTAGAGTAGTTTAGAAGACAGAGTTCTCCTGGATCTGGGCTCGCTCACCTGCAGTCAGAGCCATAAAGTAGATTTGATGCTAATGTAGCGATCACAGAAAAAAAAAATCTCCTGTCAGGGCTTTGCGGCTCTGTTTTAATTGTGTTGTAAGACAAAAAACAAGTCACTGGAGCTTGGGCCTGGAGGCTCGTTCAGCTGAGATTTCCACTAGCTTCCCCATTATGATAGTAATATACCATTTGTAATGTATTATAGCCCTGAGTAGCAATTATTTATGTTTAGGATTCTCTGGTCTAGGAAGCAGAAGGAACAACGCCCCAGAGTCTCAATATGAAATACTTGATAAAAATCAAATTACTTACTCTTTTATCAGGAACAGGTATTTCCATTAACCTCTGGAGTCTGGAAGCCTTCAGTAATGGTTTGCTCCCTGGTTTTATGACCCACTGCAATTTCAAAGTTTCCTCCAAGGCCCCACTAATGCATAAGTTGGCTGAAGCCAACTTAGAAGGCCCATCACAATGAAACTTTTGTTCAGGCTCCATTTGCTTTGCTTTTAAGGGTTTATTCAACACAGGTGTTCTTCCACAAACTCAGTTCAGGTGGCAGGTCCTCAGACAAGGCTGGAGAAGGAGCTGTGAGCTCCTTCCTTCATCCCTTCTGCTCGAGTGGCAGAGAACTGGGACAGCTTCCTTGAAAAAGATTTCACAGAGAGCTTTGTTTTAACATGGGGCTCTTTGAAGTTTAAAATAGAAGTTAATTTGGATAAGACATTTTTCTCTGCTCTTGTTCTTCAGAAACAAGGACTTCCAGGAGGTGACTCTGGAGAAGGAGGGGGTTGTCCTGCTCCAGTTTGCTTTGGCATATGGGTTTCGAAACATACAGAATCTGGTGCAAAAGCTGAAACGTGGGAAATCACCCTATCACTACGTTGAAGTCATGGCCTGCCCATCGGGTAAGACTGCTGGGGGCTTTCCCTGTTACACCCTAAGCTGTATGAAACTGGACCTAAAATAGAAGAACAGGCAATTTCTCACATCCTGAATATTGTGGCAAAGCTGTCAAATTCCTGAGATGTGATAGTCACAGCTTCAGAATGTCAGAATTGTTTGTGTGTATATTTTCCTACCTAGAAGCTAGTAATTCTTCAGGATTTAAGTGATTACAGTTAAATTCCATTGCACAAAATTTGCAAAATTAGTGCTTTTAAGGAGGTCCTCCTAGTTTTCTGAGCTCTTTGGTATGTGGGGAGATTCTCCCTCTAAAATTGCACAAAATTGACTGTTATGCTTTTAGAGAACGCTTGTTCTGGCTGGTGAAGAAAGTATCTTTCCACCCATTTTATTCCTTTTCCCCTTTGCACAAGCCCTCCTTTCTCACCCTCTTTGACCCCGCTAGCAGAGTGTGGGCAGGTCGTGCCCAGCCCTTGGCTCAGAGCCAGAGCTCCCCACCACTGCTTAGCCCTCTTACATGGGGTGTAAACCCCAATTATAGCGTTTTCATTTCTGTAATGGCAGGTGCAGATTAAATTAACTGTAGTTGTTGGTTTTTACTGCTAAAGATGAAGTGCTTTCGAAAGCCAGTGACATTCTCTCCCTTTGTTGCACACAGGCTGTTTAAATGGGGGTGGTCAGATCAAACTAGATGGTGAATCTGGCAAGGACCAGCTTCAGCAAGTCGAGAGGTTGTACGAGTCTCTTAAGACCACAATTCCTGAGGAGAACTGGACTGTAAAGGAGCTGTACGAGCGGTGGCTGGGGGGCACGGAGTCAGAAAAGGCTGCCCGAGCTCTGCGTACGGAGTACCACGCCGTGGAGAGAGCAAGCACCGGATTTAACATCAAATGGTGAAGCTTGACGCCGTGAAGCCCCAACACTCGGTGCCTTTTTAACTCCATTGTATGGTGGATTCTCAAACAATGGCTAAAAGCCCTCACTGGGACTTGGCAGTTTCTGGCTCTCATTAGGGATGAGAAGGTAATGTGCATATAGGCAGGCAATATAAATTCCTAGAGCCTTATAATTATTGAAACAATGTAAATAAAGGCCAATACTGACTTAAAACGCACATCAAAAGGAGCAGTGGTGCAACCCAGCCTCTGCACGGTCTTTAAGGACTAAATCTGCGCTCCCCTTACAGCCCTAAACCTCCCAAAGCTGATGAATTTAAGGTGCTGGAGGAGTTGGCTTGCAGGAGGCTGTAGCCTCGCCCCAAGGAGCTTTTTGCTACACGATGGTGTTACTCGTCCCGGCCTTGCTGTGTTTCCGCGGCACTAGGTTTTGGGGCTGGCTCTGTCGGGACGCCCTCACTGAGTTAGAAATGCTCTCATTAGACCCTGGGGTCTGGTTTTCCTCTTCAGGGGCTGCCTGCCCCTGCCAGCCCCTGCTGCATCCTGTCCCTGGCCGAGGGGGTGGGTAGCAGCAGCATGAGAAGCAGGGCTGAAATGGGGCCTAAATGAATGTTTCAGAAGAATAAGCAAGAGTGATTTTTTTTTTTTTTCCCTTTTAATTATAACAATTGTCTCTAACCGTGGGCAATTACATCTTTCTCTTTCTCTCCCTAAATTACACAGTAGAGAGAGTCACAGAATTGTCACATCTACCCCATACTCAGCAGCCAGTTACTGATGGATAATATCCTTAAATTCAGAGAAAGCAACTTTTTGCAGTGTTTCAAGTAAGAATTTACTGCCAACTTTCCCATGAAGGACAAAGCCCTGCGTGTCTCTGAAAGGTGTTCCTTTACAAAAGTTAATAGAAGGCTGCTGTGAGCTGCAATCATTACAATGAGTAGTTTACCAGAACAATCCAAGAGGTTAGTAAAAACACACCTGGTTTAATGCAGCATATTCTGATGCCTCGCCAGAAGAGAGGTGGCTGTGGAACAGATTTGGTCTTTTGTTGCTGGAGATGACGGGTGCCTGTCGTGCTGTCAGTGTTTTTAACAGATGGGTGTTTTCAGAAGATGTGTTCAGAGAAAAACAGCTACTAAGTCTGGTCTACTTAATGAGAACATCAGTTTTTGTGGAGTTGCAGTGTGGCTGGGGAGGGGTGGGCAGGAGCGCGAGGCTCTGTGGCTGTACCTGAACTCGAGGGGAAGGGACGCCGGCGGATGTGGGATCTCCTTGTGCCTGCTGCAGCTGCAAGTGAAGATGAACTTGGAATCATCACTAAATCACTTCAGTATTTCTCCTTTTTCCAGTTACTGCTATGTGAGGAAGAAGGACTCTGCAGAAAGTAGAGTTAAGTGGATGAAAACTTGAAAACAAAGCTTTGTTGCTTCAGAGTAAATATAAACGTGGAGCTGGTTACCGCAGCTAATCCTGAGAGGACCTTGCGCAGACCCTCGCCAGGGAAAACTCCCACCAGGGAAAAGCCAGGGAAACCCCTGACTGCGTTACTGCCGCCGGCGAGTGCAGGGCTCAGCCCTTCACCCGCCTCTTGTACCGGCTCCTCCAGCAGCGCTGGCCTGTGTCCTCCTCAGAGCCTCCTCCACTCTTTACTAAAAGTAAGCCAACACTGTAAAAGACTTTTTTCTTTTTCATGTTTTTAATTAAAAGCTTTACATTTTTCAGGTGTCGCTGCTCAATTAGTGAATTCACAGTGTTTGTAAGGCAAGAATCTCCCAGTGCTTCCCCCTCCCCACCCTGTTCATTTCCCCAAGTGAGGCGGCAGTTCAGCGAATGCCCTTTTCCACACAGATTTATGGCACAGATTTACAACAGAGTGTTGTGCCAGACCATAACATCGTTGTCTACTGCCGGAGATACTCAGCCCAGTGTGCCGAAGGGCCAAGAGCAGGAACACCGTACATCAGTGCGAAAGAAACACATTCTGTTTCTGTTGAAAACATGCACATCAAGCCAGAAGTCCACAAATAAATAAAGCTAAATGAGCTGTAAATCAAACAATGGGGGCTCCACCTTTTGTCTCTTCCCCAGTTACCAGCATGCACACGGCCTGAGCCACTGCAGGACTCACCCCTTGCAGCGCTCCTGGGTGTCTGTTCCAGCTTGAATCCTGCCCAGCCTCTGAGTGGGTGGTGGCTCAGGGACCCCCCAAACACGCAGGGGTGCCCCTCTGCTCCCAGTGTAAATAAACATCCAGAGGAGCCCCCAGGTAACACCTACAAACTGCACAGTTACAGTTAAACGGAGCAGCTTGGGGCAACAGTACCAAGGCAACTTGTGCAGCAGGATTAATTCTCCCTCTCCTGGCAGGGAGAGTAAATTCTAACACTATAACTTAATAAAAGGAAAAAAGAAAACCTTAATCTAGTTTCTAGTAAGGGAAGAAACTGCCACAAACCAGGCTTCAGCAGTAATGGGTGCAGCCCACAGTCCATGCATGAAAGATCCTGAAGTCAACTCAATTCCAGTGTTAGGAGCTATGCAGTCTGTAGTCAACACTGATTAAAATGACAACACGCAGTAAAGGATTACAGGACCAGCTCCTCTGCTCCGTGTTTTCACCTGAACTACCCAGAATGGATGTAAACTCAGCAGCACCAAGACAGCTGCACACAGTCTGCACTCTGAGGTAAAGGAGAAACCAGAGACTCTCCCACACGGAACCTCCTGCCCACACTCAGACCCTTCAGAGGGATTTTCACACCTACTTACAGAGCTACCATCAAGCTCTACCTTTTTTCCCCCAAAAAAACTATTGATTTGTAAGGCACTTCCCCACCACCTGCAAATAAAAGCTTTATGCATTTCTCAGACATAAAAAAAAAAAAAATACAGTACTGATTTTGCACAAACTGAAGGCTGAAAAGGCTTAAACTCAGCTGTTCCCCACCTTTTTTTCTATTTTACAAGGCAATGTAAATGTGAGTTGCAGCCAAATGTTTTTCTTTTCCAATTTTTTATCTTCGGGGGGGGGGGTGGAGCACACATTGTTGTTTGCTGCCTAAAAACTGTCACACCTTGAGAAGTATTTCACAAGGCCAGTGGGTCAGAGCACGCTCTCCCCCAGGCCTGACCTCCACCAGAGCGCGCACCGCATGGCTTGAGGGGTTTGGACGGCTCCTGTAAGTCAGTGATCACATTACAGATCCCTATGTGATGTTTCTATGTTAGCCTGCTATAAAAATAAGGGAAAAAAAAAACAAAAACAAAAGGGGGGAAAAAATACCCAAACCCCCACTGCAAAGAGGGTTTCTGTTAGCCTAGGTCTGGAGTCACACAGGTGCTGCTGAGCATCAGTGAAAAACTCCCCAGCTGCCCCTTGCTTGGCCTGAGATGGGCCAAGGGAGGGCCTGGTGCAATGAAGCACCCAGGTCGGGCAGGAGTGCGGGCAGGAGTGCGGGCAGGAGTGCGGGCAGGGGTGCGGGCAGGGGTGCGGGCAGGGGTGCGGGCAGGGGTGCGGGCAGGGGTGCGGGCAGGAGTGCCTTACAGCCCCGGCAGGGCCATGGGATCCAGCACCGCAGCCCCTCCAAGCTTTTCCATGCTCTGCACACCCCCCAACCTGACCATTGTGAACACGGGTGTTCTGCCCCCCAAAACCCCCCCCGACCCATGGCCGGGGGGGCTGAAGCACCTCCCCCTGCACTCCCTTCCCCAAGGAAGCTCAGCAGAGCTCTCGCAGGCCCCAGGGAGCCAGACATGGGCGCTGGAGGGGACACAGCAGAGCAGCCTTGAAACGAGCAGGTTAAAAGACAAAAACCACTTCCCAACTGCCGAGTCTTATGGGAGGAAGTTGCAGCCAGCCGGCCGCGGGGCAGAAAAGCCGCCACCACGACGGGGATGCTGCGTTTCAGCCGCTCACTTCTTCTCAAGGAAGGGGCTGAAAAGGCCCCAGTCAAACGCGAGCACAGCCTGGGGATTGGGCTGCTCCTTGGGCTTCTTGAAGTTATCCTTCTCGGTACGGAGCGTCCTCAGCACCTCCACCGGGTCCGTCTTACCCGTGAACTTCTGCAAGGGCTCCTCCCTGCAAGGAGAGCGGCTCTGCTGTGACTGGGGGGGACGGGATGGAAACCGACCCCCCCCGCTAGGATGGACATCAGGGGTGTCACATCCTCATGCTGAGGGGCTGTTTGCAGGACCCTGCATCCCGGCACGCCCCGGCACACACACACCACACCCCCGTCAGGGCTTGTATTTCCCACCGGATAGCGAAGCCACAGGAGAAGGGGTGATGCTGGAGGGAAAAGGGGAGCCGAGTTTGGGGGCAGGACCAGCCAGCTGGGACCCGTCCGCTTCAGGGTTGACTCAAGTCGGGGCCCCTCATGCCACCCAGGCACTGCCGCCGCTTACGTGACCCGCAGGAAGGGGTTGTAGAGGAACTCCTCCTGCAGCGTGGAGGGCACCGTGGGCAGGTCCTCGTCATCCCGCTGCTGCCGAGGAACCAGACATGTCCAAAAACCTGCTGGCACCCAACACCTCCCCTGCCCCCACCCCAGCAGTGGCTCAGCCACTTACTTTGGCCCATGCGAGTTTCTTCTTCACTATTTCATTCTCTGGTTCCACTTTTAAGGCAAACTTGAGGTTTCGGACAGTGCATTCGTGGCCGCAGAACACCTTCTGCAACGCCAGCAGGAAGCACCCAGTGTCACACATGCCACCCTTGAGCCCCTTCCCAATTTTGGGGTCCTTCCCCAGGCCGGAGCTGAGATATGGGGCACTCACCGTTTCCTTCGGCAAAGCCCCCAGGACCTGGGTGAGATTGGTGTACATCTGCTCCGCCGTCCCCTCGAAGAACTTCCCGCAGCCTCCCACGAACAGGGTGTCACCTGTGGGGAAAGCGGGGGGGTCCGAGCACAGAGGTGACCCTGCCCTGCTCCCAGGGCTGGGGGGCTGGGGGGCTGGGTGGGAGCCCCCCCCCCCCGATTCTCCCCGTGAGCGCTGAGCACAGGGAGCCAGGCAGCATGCAGGCAGCACGCCCCACATCCCTGGTACCCCCAGCGTGCCTGGCAGCAGGGTAGGATACCTGAGAAAAGAGCCGGAGCGTCCAGGGAACCGTCCTCCCACATGAAGTAGCACATGTGGCCTGAGGTGTGGCAGGGGGTGAAGAGACACCTCACCCGGATGGCCCCAAACTGCAGGGAGAGAGGGTCAGGACCCCCCCCAGACCTCCCCAAACCCCACAGCATCACCCACCCGGGGCTCAGCAGGTCACAGACGTGCCCGGGGATGGTGGTTTCAGTGAGTTGCACATGTCTGCCCCATGGTGTTTGGCAGCAGAGCCTTAAGAAAGGGTTGGGTCTCCCCCACGCAATCCCAAAGGGAATGGGACAAGGTTTCTCCTCCAGTCTCAGCCCTAAATCCACAGTGCCACGTCTGCAACCGCCCCACAACATGGGGAACCCGAGCACAGCAGGGCCTCAGAACAGGGTTGGGTCCCCCCCACGCAATCCCAAAGGGAACGGGATGAGGTTTCTCCTCCAGTCCCAGCCCCAAAGCCACGGTGCCATGTCTGCAACTGGCACAGGGAACCCAAGCATGGCCCCATCCAGGCACCGACCCCATTAGCTCCCAGCATGGTGCCATCGCCCGGCTGCACTCCCCACAGCAGGGCAGGATCCATGTACGCAGTAGGGACTGAGCCCTGTGGTGCTTCCGCCGTCCCTACAGCCACGTACCGTCAGCTCCTGGCCATGGGTCACCTTGTGTGTCAGGGCCCCGATCCGCTCATCGGCACCGTACACCCGCAGACCTGGGCAGAGCCTCGCCAGCTCCTCGTTGCCCCTCGCGTGGTCCCTGCGGCAGCAGAGGAGGGATGGACACCCGGTCCCGCACCTGGCACAGCCGTCCCCAACCCCTGGTGAATCTTACCAGTGGTGGTGGGTGGTGAGGATCGCTCTGAGCGCCACGTCCTCCTTCCTGATGATTTCCAGCAACTGAAATGGAGTCCGAGCAGAAGGAGGTGAGCACGCAGAGGCGACACATGCACCGTGGCTGCTACAGCCGCCCCGCATGCCATGAACAGCCGGCGCCCGCCATGCCCGTCCCGTACAGCACTGCTCTGTGAGGGCAGAGCAGAGCAAACGGGCAACACCAACAGCTGGAGAGTGAGAGGAGGAGTGTGGGAGGAAGGCTCAGCTCCCCACGCCTGACCCGGTCACACGGAGCAAAGCAGGTGGACGGGAACAGCGGCGTTTTATGGCCAGGGCTTTCACACGGAGTCACCGCCATGGCTGTGGAACCCACCCTGGCGATGGCGAGGGGCCGCCAACCCCGCGGCTCCGCTGCCAGGAGCCTTTAAACGCCAACTTAAAATTCATCACTACTCACAAACCCGCCGGCTGCTCCTGATTACGTTCCTCGAAGAGGAAGGAAACGTCCGAGTCAGCAACAAACGCTTAAAAACCGCGACAGCGTTTGCAACGGCCGAGGGCGGCACGAGGGGGTCGCCGGGCTGGGGGGGTCACAGCGGCGAGGGGTGACCCCGGCCGCTGCCCTCCCTGCCTGCCCCCAGCTGACTCCTGAAAACCAGGACTTCGCGTGGGAGACACACTCCAAACCCTAATTTTGGGCTATTTTTACTGGCTTTGGGGTATGCAAGTTTTCCGGCTGGAGCACGGGGAGGGCTGGGAGGTGACAGTTAAGGCAGTGTGGGGACCCCCCGCAGCCCAGGGGTGGGTGGGAGTGGAGTCTCACACAGGGGTTAACCCAGGCAGTGGGATGCACCCCTGTACACGCCAAAACCCTGCGTGGGGCCACCGTCACGGACACGTCCCCCGAGCGGGACCCCGCAGCCCACCCGGGTCAGGGAGCTGCCGGGGGGGGGGGGGGACAGGGACACCTCTCACCCTTTTGGGGACGGCGGCGTCCACCGCGATGGCGTCCCGGGTGCTCTCCTCGATGACCAGGTACATGTAGTTGTCCTCCAGGACAGAAATCACCTTCACCTTCATGGTCCCTCACCCACGGGACACGGCGGGGGGGGCCCGGCCCCACGCAGCAAAACAGGGGGGCGGCCCCGGCCCCACGCAACAGAATAGGAGGGCGGCCCGGTCCCCACGCAGCCGCAGGGCGGGGACACGCGGGGGTTTGCGGTTCCCCCCCCCGCCACACACACATACACCCCCCTCCCAGCTCCGCCGCGTCGCCCCCGGCGCGACCCTCGGCGGAGCCCACGCGTGACGCGGCCGGTACCTGCGGGCGGCACCACCCGCAGCCCCTCCCCGCAGCGGGCGGGCGCGTCCCGCCCCCACCGGTGCAGTGCGGGGCGGACCACGCTGCGTGGGGCGGGGTGACATCCCGCACGGCCCCGCTGCGCGGCGGGGGGGTCTCTCCTCCCTGCCCCCCGCCAACGGCGCAACGCGGGAGGGGGGGGTGTGAGGCTGAAGCCCCCCCGCGGTGTCTCACCGTGGACCCCCGCATCCACGCACCTGCGAGGCCCCACGACCTGCCACCCACCAGCAGCCAGGCTGGAGCACACTGCGATCCGCACCCCAAAACCGCAGCCCAGGCGCCCCGAGTCACAAAATCACGCTGCAAGGCTCAGGACAGGTCCCGGACACGGATGGGGGTCACGCTGGACCCAGCTGGAGCCCCAGCGTCGGCCTCCAGCCCACTCGAGCCCAAAGCCCACCAGAAGCGGGAGGCAGGCAGGCACAGGGCTGTGCCCTGCTCCTTTCCCCGCCAGTTCGGGGTGACTATGGAGGGAACGGCGCTGGGCAGCAGGAAAGCAAGCACTGAACGTGCTCTGTTCTTTCAAAATAAAATACAGTTGTAGCAAGCCTTGAATAAACCCCAGAGGATCCCCAAAATGCCACCTGCTGCCCCCCAAGATTCGATACAAAAACGCTTACAGTTGCTCGTCTTCAGTCGCTAGCACAAAAAAAATAAAACAATAGTGAGATAAGGATTCCCCCTCTTCCAGGCCACCCCACCGATGCTCGGTTTCCAGCTGTTATTTATTTGCTCATTTGTCAAAGAACCATCAGTACAGTCACGCTCCAGTGTAGCAGCACAAGTTAAGGAGGCAGTAAAGTTTCAGGTACCACTTTTCTTTCTGAACTACATAAAATTTACCTTTTTAAAGCAAATAAAGAAACGGTGCTACACCAAACCCCGCTCACACACCGCCACTCAGCATGATGGTTGGAACAGCAGCGTTAGAGCAGTGACACCCAGGCAGTTACGGACTCCAGTGTGGCGTTACTCACCAACATGCACAGGGAAGAGGGGGAGAAACTGGAACCAAAATCAGGTTTTGTTAGTTCCAGATGCAAAGCGTTTCTTTGAAAATCTCTTGTACTTGAGCAGATCTGCAGTATGCAGCCGAGACCAAGAAAGAAGGAAGAAAATATAATTAGGAGGAAGATGCATTAAAGATGCAGATGCCAAGCCCGCAAGGCTGGGTCCTACCACTCATCTTTTGTTTAAAGACACTGAGCTGGAGGGTGGGAAGAGCGGGAGGGGGTTGACCCCCCCACTGAAAATCTGGATGTATTTTCCCCCCAAGTTTATCCTACTAATCCACTTCGACACGCTGTCAGAAAAGTTGCCTGAGGGGACATTCCCTCCCTGCAGTTTCCAAGCTGGGGTCACGCAGCCACTAGTCCAAGAACAGGGACAGCTTTTAAGCCCCGTGGACCAGCCAAGACAAAGAAACGTGCCACACTAATGTGGCTTCTCAGGGGGTCCGAGATCTGAGCCCTGTTTAATGTGGCAACGCCTGGACCCCCTCACCATTTAGAACGTCACCTCTGTGGCCTCTCTAGCTGGGCTGGACCGAGCACAAGGCTGCAGGGTGATTAATCCCAGCAGCACACAGCGTCTGCTCCAAGCCAGGCCTGTTAAACTGGAGTCTCCCAGGCCCAGCACGGCTGCTGCTGGTGATCCCCAGGACTGTTGCTCTCACTGGGGACCAGCACCCAGCTAATAACTCCACATTACTCCCAGCAAGGTGCAAAGCAGCTGCTCTGGCTACCGGCAGCAAGGCCTCTGAAGGAGGAGCCTCACCGCTGCTCACCTGTTAGACACGCACTTAGGCACTAGGTAAGTGGTTCTTTCTCAGGATTTTGAGCCAGCAGACAAATCCCTTCTTCGTTTGTGTGGTACTAATACAACACACAGATCACACTTAAGAGCAGTAAGCAGGTTCATGCAAACAGGCTTAAGTTAAAGTGACAGGGTTAAAAGGAACAGTGCAATCTCTAAGCCAGCACGCTGCCTGGAGAACTTACTGCAGGCCACAACTGGGAATGTCAGAGAGAAAAGCTGGACAGTCCCCATGTGCCATTCCCAGACCCGTGTATTTCACAAACTCAGCCCTGAGCTGGCGGTGGCAGAGCAGGTCTGTCACCCAGAACCGGGTTTAGCAGAGCCACAAGCAACAGACTCGGAATTGTTTAAGTAGCGGCACAGAAGAAAAGTTCAAATCTTCAGTTGGCAGTGTAGCTACAGCATTTTGTCTCTGTTGTAAATGAAGACATCTCAGGCCACAGTCCCACTGTCTGCATTTGCATCAGGCTCCTACAAAAATAACAGGTGCTTTTTCCTAGACCTCAAGGTTTGACCTTTCCCCAGCCCAGACTCTGAGCCACGTACCACTACTTGTAAAATGATCTGCATGTGACACACGTGACAGTTTGAGAGCCAGCAATAGAAGGATAAATATTCTTCATCATAATATAAATATGCTGTAAAACATCTTGACAAGGGCAAAGTGCTTTTTTTTCCTTAATTAAAACAAAATAAAAACCTAAATATGACTGTCTCCACCACAACAGAAGGTTCAACTCCTAAAACATCTGAATAGTCTAAATTACACTTAAACTGACATTAAAGTGATCCAGGCAGGGTGCTCAGTCCTTTGGGACACGGAAATTATCCTTCTCCTTCCTGATGGCCCCCATTGTTCGGATGGGGTCGGTCTCCCCAGCGTGCTGCTGAACCGTCTTCTCCCTGCCAGGAGGGAACACCAGGACAGCAAATGCAAAGACTGCCAGAAAAAATCTCATGTATGAAGTCACCACTCTCACGTTTCGCCTGCATCAAGGGGAAATGTTGCACTTAAAGATCAAAGACTCAGGGCTTTGGCACAGGCTTATCAGCTCCCTTGGTTTAAACACTCATCGGCAAGAGGAAATTGCAAACACTCTTATGCCTCGAACAGCATCTTTTGCTGTGCCCGTCTGCCAAACTCTGCTTGATGAAGGAACATAATCACACAACGAAGCTTGTTCTGTCTCCTGAGCCAGGGACTTCAGCGCTGGCAGAGATGTTCACCAGAACCCTTCAAATTTCACTGCAGCAAGCTCCTGCCAGGACAGCCAGTATTTTTTAAGGAGGGTCTCAGGAGCATCAGAACAGGAATAGGTGAGGCAGGAGAGCAATTCCCACTTAGGGATCCCTCTTTCTATGGAGACCTCCCCCTTCCCACAGCCCCCTCCCAGCACATGGACCATCCCCACAGCCACATCTCCATACCTCACTCGCATAAAGGGGTTGTACGTGAACTCCTCTGCGATGGTGGAGGGTATGGTTGGCTCACCACTGTCATATTTTGCCTGTAACAAGGGGGAGATCTCTGCTTAACGAGGCATTTTTTGGTGAACAAGAAATGTCCTGTACATTAACCACGTAGGGTTGGTGGTGCACCCAACAGCCTGAGCTGCTCTCCTCAGGCCAGGCCCTGCCCAGGGCCTTGCACACAGCCGGTCAGGCAAGCACTGAGCTACACACAGAGAGACCTGGACAGAGCTGACCCTCCCAGATGCGGGCATCAGCCTGTAATTATACCAAGGAGTTTCCAGGGAGGCTCCCATCTCCACCAGACAGCAAACCATCTTCTCTGGGCTGCACACAGACCCTGCTCCCCAACACATCACTCC
The DNA here is from genome assembly GCF_965140245.1 of Athene noctua. Taxonomy (NCBI): domain Eukaryota; kingdom Metazoa; phylum Chordata; class Aves; order Strigiformes; family Strigidae; genus Athene; species Athene noctua. The sequence goes on along the minus strand of NC_134051.1, from coordinate 4,733,578 downwards.
CCTGGACGCACAACAGCTCCTGGCTCTTATCTCCCTTTCCTCAGCCTCTCTTTCTCCCCAGCATTGTCTTCTCTCCTCTACCTCCTCAGAGAGGCTCTGACTCCATGAAAGCATCAAGCCTAGGGGAAGGATGCACCAGCTTACCTTGGCCCAAGCCAGCTTTTCCTGGATAGTGATGTTATTGGGTTCAACGTGTCGAGCAAACTTGAGATTGTTGATGGTGTATTCGTGACCACAGTAAACTCTCTAGGAAGAGGAAGGAAGAGTGACACCGGGTAACTCTGCAGGTACGAAGGGGGAGTTCCAGGTACCACCATCAGGTTATGGCACAGCAGGAACAACGGAGTCAGCCCTCCAGGACACACAACACTCTCCACTGGAGACGTGCACAAAAGAAGGGCCTGGAGTTATCAGCCGGTATCATCTGCCAATTTAATGATGAGCCTGATGAAAGAGCCCAGGCATCCCAGCTCGTTAAGTCTTTCTTTTAATAAGCAGGCCCTACTCTTTCCCCACAAAGCACAGAAGTATTTGGGGTAGGCATTTCCTTCCCAGAGGACACCAGCTATTCAGGATTAAAGACAATTCCTGGTGTAAGCATTCATTCCTCCAACACATGAGAAATTCTCTCTCTGAACAATTCTTAGGAAGACAGTTTTTTTGATGTCTCTCATAGTTTCTGGCCAGTTAATTTATGAGCACAAAAGGAGAGGTTCATACCGTTTTGGGGTCCAAGCTGCCCAAAATCTCAATCAGTGCTCTGTACATTTCCTCTGGGGTTCCCTCGAAGAATTTCCCACACCCAGCCACAAACAGTGTGTCACCTGCAAGGGAGGCATGACACACCATCAGGACCAGACAAGGCTCCTCACAGATCGTGAGCACACGGTCCCCAAAGGCCCAGCCCTGCCCTTGCTGTCCTCTCCGCAGCTCAGCAGGAGGCACAGGCAGAGCCAGGTTATGCTGCTGCCCCACGCAGGCTCAGTCCTACATAAACCCATGCAAACGCAGCTTTTAAACACAGGAAACCCCATGGCCTCGCCAGGAAAACCGTGCCAGCGCTTCCCTACCTGTGGGCAGCCCGCTGTCCCTGCTTGTCCTTGTGGACAAGGAACACTTGTTCTCTTTGCTAGGAAGCTGAACAAAGAGGAGTCACCTCCGTGTTTTCTTCCCAGTGCTCTCTAAAATCACACTTAAGCCGTTACTTCTTCCATGCAGCAGCTGGTGCAAGCTCTGGAGAATGTCCGTCAGGAGAGGGATGACATGGCAGTCTGGGGAGACCGGGCGCCGTTTCAGGGAAGGGGGAAGCCTACTCTCCAAAACAGGATCCAGAACCTGGCTACCAGCCCTCTCTTACACCCCTATTTTCTCTCAGTTTTGTTACAGACATGAGTACAGATCTGTGGAAAAGCAACAGGTTTTGGAATCAGCCACAGTTTGGCCTGAGACAGTAAACCAACAGCTCGTGTTTCCGGGAGGAAACCGCTGTAGATGTAGGACTCATCCAGGGCTCGCTCTCGATGTTGCTTGTAGGGTGTCCAGCAATAGTTTACAAACCCAGAGGGGTTTCACCAGTTTAATCTACAATTACTACTGGGTAGCACTTGATAAGGGGGCAAGACGTGGATGTTAACCACTGGCAGAAGGGATGAATGCACGTCCAGAGTCAGGAGCACACAGGCAGAGGGGTAGCTTAGATCTTTGCAACAAAGACTGCCAGCAATGTAACCTCCCAACTCCTCACCTGTAAAAACAGCAGGTGGCTCGGAGCTATTTGGCTTAGTCACATAATAACAGATGTGTCCAGAAGTGTGACACGGCGTACAGAGGCATTTCACATTAAGAGATCCCACCTGAGAAGAAGGCAGAAGACTAGAGCTTAAGCTTCTGGTTGCTAGCATTTGCATGGTTAGAAAAAAATTGCAACTATCACAACAGTCTAGTAGTGCTACAGGCAAATTCTCACATAGCTGGCCAGTAAACATCAGCTCTGCTCCTGGGAGAGTCCAGCAAGAGTTTTATGGCAGGGATTTGGAAAGGAGCCGTTTCTGCCTAGCAGGTGTTGTGACAAAGAGAACTACCAGATTTTTTCATTTACATGCAGAGTGACTCGGTGGCTGTTTGGCAGCAGGAGCAAACAGATCCAGAGCAACACAAAATCCTAAACAAAGTTAATCGAGTGTAAAAAGCTCCAAACAAAAATGAAGCTGAAGGGAAGAAGTGGACGACACTCACAAAAAGGGAAGGATTAAACACGTTCATGAGGCCAAGGGGGTGCTTCCCCCACAGCCCCAATCTGCACACCTTCCCATGTATTTCCATGTTCCCTTCTTTGCTGCTGTCCCCCCGCAAAGGTGGACTAGCAGTGACATTCACGCCAGCCTGCCCATTTCACAGCAGTTTATGTCAGCTGCCAGCTCATCTGTAAACAAACAGCCAGGCTCCAACAAGGTTTGCTGCTTTAGCTCTGGAAAAGCAATGCAGGCAGCTAGTACTGCTGGCCCACTTTCTCTTCACCCTGTATTCCAGCCTTCACTCAGAGAGGAGCACTTGTGTTTGTTGGGTCTTAACTCGGCTCCAGGCAGAGCACAAGCCCTGTCCTTTCACACGTCTGTTCTACTAGCCCAGATAAGGTCGTTGTCAAGGAGCACCCACACACCAGCACGCTCCAGGCAACATCGGTGTCAGAGCCACGTCAATGTTCTCATCAGTGAAGTATCACCAACCAAAACGTAATAGAGGGGTTATGGTTCACCGGGCTGGAAAAGGGCAAAAGCTGTACTTAAACTATCACCTACATCCAAGGGATGGTAGAAGAGCTGTGACCACAGTATTAACTCAAGTTGGACCATGCTGGCCCATCTCTAAGGCTGTGACACAAAGGCGAGATGCCCCCAGCTGAGTCCTGCAGCTCACTCCCTTTACCTTGAGTGATGTAAGGTGAGACACTTTCTGCGTCAGCGCTCCGACCCTGCTGTCTCCCCCATACACACGCAACCCCGACTCCATCTTTACGAGCTTCTCATTTCCTCCAGCATGGTCCCTGAAAGGTCAGAAGAGTGGATTTGTGCAGGGATAGAGACAAATTTATCATAACTCATACTGCAATGAAAACCTCCAGGTGACCATTTCTAATCAGCTGTTCTCCCACTATCTACACTGTCCTCATATCAAAGGATATGCTGCACCAACACGAGTGGAGATAATTTCTCCAGTAACTGGGCCAGCAAGGGAGGGAATAACCCCCCCCAAGTTCATATCTAGTTGGGAAACACCAGCCTTAGGGGCTCACAGTCAACCCCCCAGTAACTAGGGCAGGAAGAGATTCGGATAACTGGGGTACGTGTAATTTAGTGTCCCACATGACACCATGGAGCAGGCACACAGATGTCCAAACGGCTCAGCATCCACCTGCAGTGCTGGTCCTGCAGGTCAGGGCACAGAGGTGGCTCCACTGTGACCCATGGGAGATGTTACTCAGGTTCAGCACTGCAAAACTGCTAAAGCAAAACTGGTTTTGGCTGGGATAGAGCTAATTTCTTCTTCTTAGTAGCTAGAATAGTGCTGTGGTTTGGATTCAGTATGGGATCTGGTATGAGGAGAATGTTGATAATACACTGATGTTTTTAGTTATTGCTAAGAAATCAAGGACTTTTCAACAGGGGTAACACTTTTAAGCTGTGAGGGTGGTGAGGCCCTGGCACAGGTTGCCCAGAGACGGTGTGGCTGTCCCCTCCCCGTAAGGGTTCAACGCCAGGTTGGACGGGGCTTTGGGCAACCTGGGCTACTGGAAAGTGCGTGGCAGGGGGGCTGGACTAGATGATTGTTAATGTCCCTTCTAACCCAACCCATCCTGAGATTCCCATGTTCTGCTAGTGCGCAGGTGCCCAAGAAACTGGGAAGAAGCACAGCCAGAACACAGGACCCAAACTGCCCAATGGAATAGTCCAGATCATATAATGTCAAGCTCAGCATACAAGTGAGGGTTGGCCGGGAAGCTCGCTCTCTCGCTTCCAGGATTGTGGTTTTGGGTTTCTGGCTTCTCTGGGATCACTAGCCAGGAATGGGCTGGGCGTCGGTCAGCAGGTGGTGAGCAACTGCATTGTGTGTCACTCATTTGTATTTTCAGTTATTACTATTATAATTTTATTTCAAATATTAAACTGTTTTTATCTCAACCTACCAGTCTCCTTACCTTTACACCTCCAATTCTCTCCCCCATCCCCTGGTTGGGAAGGGCGAGTGAGCAGCTGCATGGTGTTTGCCTGCCAGCTGGGTTTAAACCACAACAACAACCCTGGCAGAGTTAATCTGCAACGCAGGTAATCCTCCCACAAGTGCTGACTGGGAGTAGCATGCCTTACAGGAACATCCCGGCACCTCAGTGTGCTCCCTCTCACACTCCACAGCTACCTTCACACAGATTTATTTCATTGGCCACCCAGAAGAAGTCAGCATTTTAAAGGTTAAAGGCACCAGAGTCTGCAGTCTAGACAGTGCACCTGGTCACTGCAAGCCCAAGGCAACACCTCCTGAGCTCTGATCCTTCTCCTCACACCTAAGTTCCTGCTTAGAGAAGAACAACTTGATCCAGAAAAGCAACAATTCTTGGCTGTTTGTGTTTCTGAAGAGGGAAGAGGGATCCCAACACAGCAGATAGTTACCAGTGATGATGTGTGGTCAGGACAGTGGTCAGCTTCACGCCGTGCTTTTTGACTGCATCCAAAACCTGCAGGCACAGGGCACAGCAAGGGCGTTACAACTCACATGAAATGACTTAAGAGCACACCCGGTGCCTGGCGTAACCTGGACACAACTGCTCCAAGGTCTGAGTGCCAAACCAGCACCTCTGCAGAGAGCTCATCCCTCTCCAAATCGTAATTATAGAACAGGACACAAGGTCTCTGATCCAACTAGCCATGACTAAGCTTATTTTCTCTTTTCTGCTCTACATCAAACAAAGGGCAAAAACCAAAATCAGGTCAATAACCCCTGAAGTCAGGGACAAGCTGCCTAAGCCAGCAGCACTCTGCCTGTGAAGCCCTGTCCGTACCTATGCATGGCCAGTATTTCTTGTCTTTCCCCGATGCCTGAGTCAGCATGTGACTAATACTCTTGTGGATGTGGCAACCTGGAAGGATCTCCCAGGCCCGCAGCGGTGAGCGCCCTGCTCACACGGGCTGCAGACAGCATTACCTTCTGGGGCTGCACAGGATCAACTATTGCAGCCTCCTTGGTTTCCTCATCAATGAGGAGGTACATGTAGTTGTCTGTGAGGGCTGGCAGCAATTCCACCTTCATGTCGGCTTGTGTGACCGTCTTTGACTTCCTCTGCTCGTGCTCTGTGTGCAGGAAGACAGCTCGCAGCTGTGCTGGACCTGGGGACCCCAAAACAAACTTCAGGTTAACCCAGTGAACAAGGGAGACAGAGAACAGCAAGGCCCCCAGCCCATGGCTCCAGAGAAGGAAAGGTATGGACAACCCAACCTGCATCCAGAGGAAGAGGAGAGAGGCCACCACGGGACAAAGCCGTAGTGCCTGGCTGTGTCACCTGTGCCCCACAGCTGCACCAAAGAGGGACATGACACTTTGCTCCCTGAGATGTGCTCATGCAGGGAAAGCACTGTACCTTGATCGGAGAAAAGATTTCAAGGGGCAGGAAAACAGAACGGAGAGGGAACAGCTGGACAAAGGTCAGCCTGGGATAGTGACTTTGCAAAAAAAAAAAAACAAAAAAAGCACAAAAGGCCATGTTACAGCCAAAAGACAGAAAAGGATTAAAAAAAAATAAATACAGAAATACAGAAATACACACACTGCTACAAGAGAAATATCTGGCTTGTTACTTGGGGAAATCACATCCTGCACATGCATGGAGAGAAGACAGGCTCTCTGTGAGGAAGGCAAGGCTCCCTGCCTGGCCAGGTACCAGGCATGCACTGCAGGCAGGCTTCTTGCTCATGGGCTATCTTGATGCAACAGCAGTACTTTTCTATTTGCTTTTAGTTAAATGTTTAATCAGATCCAAGAAGCAAATCTAATTCCAGATGCAAATAACCTGACTCCACTGTTCAACTCACAGACACGCAGTTCTTAAAGAAACAATCAATCCCTAAGAGGCTCTGCCATTAAAAAAAAAAAAAAGAAACGGGAAGCAAAGGGAACAAGGTCTTTCATCACTGGTGCCCTGCAGTTCAGGCCTGGGTCCGTACACATGCAGGGAAGAAGGCATCAGTCTCTGCAAGTCAGAAATCAGCTGTTTGAAGGCCCAAGGCCCTCGCACACCCCTGAAGGTGACTGCATGGGTCTGAACTGTGCTGGCTCAGCCACTGTTTCATTTTGCACCACTGACTCTCTCCCTAAAGCTCCCTACGCTCAGGGCTTGGCCACCACCACCGGTGCCAAAGGGAGGGGTCACCATGCTCCTAATCAACCTGCCCCACTCTCCCAAAACAGGGCAGTCCTGCCCTGATAAGAGCCTGCTTGAGGGAGAAGAGGCCCCACAGACTGGCTGCAGCCAACACAGCCCCCCCCGCAGCTCTGCAGATCCACAGGGCCAACCAGGCTGCAAAACCCGAGATCCAAGCTCTGACTGGGGCATGCAGCTGCTGCCAACACAGCCCTGGAAGGTCCCTCTGGTACAACTGTCCTGCCCAGAACTTCTACTTCCACCGTCTCACTTGCTTATGAGGGAAGGGAAGTAAGGAGGGAGATGGTAGTAAAATTAAACAGAATGCTGCAGAGAAAACCCCAAGGTACAACAGCATAGGCATGCACTGGGTATTTGGTAGTGAAGGCATGTAGCATCGAGAAACGCATCCGTACCTGCCGAGTGTTCCTCTGGAGCAGAAGAGTCCTTTCAAAAAAAGAACAAAAAAAAAAAACCAAACACACCCTTACTATTCCGTGACAGAAGAAAAAAAAACTAGAAAAAAAAAATCAATTGCTCTTTAACTGCGGCCCTAACATGAAGCACTTCTGGATGCTATCAGTCACAAGAGCTATATATACTGCATGTTTGTTTGCATGCTAGACACTAGCTGGGGAAAAAAAAAAAAACCAACAAACAAATGAAAACACAACCTTAACTTCAAGTCCAAGGAATTATTCACATATTTAAAATGCTTTCCTCCGATGAACCATTTCTAACCTTGGCTGTGATCCCAAACTCTCTTTGCCTGTTTAATTCACAATTCTTGCAAAACAAACAAACAAGCTACACCGCATAAGGAAACGTTTTCCAAAACATAGTTTAAACAAAGGAATGAGAAAACATCCATGAAGCATGAAACTCATTCTGAATCCCCATCTGCAACTAAGCTGCACCTTTCCTGCCTGCCCACTTGGAGAGCAAACCAGAAGTGCTCTCACGCATGGGCCAGCGCTGCTCTTCAAGGAAGGGCGCACTCGGACCCATCCTGCTCCCACGTAACCCCTGCCCTGGCCCAGCACTGACACAGATCGTTTCAGGATGGCTCTAACGCCTGCAGATCTCCTCCAAAATTAATGCCCCATGACTTCATTTGCACTCCGCTTTGTAACGCGTCCCTCCTGACTTCATGCCTGAAGCAGAGAGGACTGGAAAGAGCAGAACACCAGCAGCCTTTGAATCACACGCTTCGCTTTCTGGAACGGTTCATTAGTGCAGCTTGAATCGCCAAGAGAAAAGGGTTTGCAGATGAGAAGCATTAATGTTATCACACAAATGCATACGTGCTGGAGACTGAAGGCAAGCAGGCAGCACCATGGTGTAAAAAAGTGGATTCCCTCAGAAAAGGGGTGCTTCATACCTTTCCTCCATAGCATTTGTTTTACTCTTTTTATTACAGAAAAGAGTGGAAAATTCTTATTTTAAACATGGCTGTCATTCAAAAACCACTGCACGCACATACCCAGATGAACAACCCTGTGTTGCCTCCTAAGAAGAAACACTACGTTCACTTTTTACATACTCTGCACGCAGATATTTTTTGGATACCCATCAAGTTTGTGGCTCTACACAATACCAAGTCCACAAATCCAGGGCAACTCCCACTCCCACTTGACTTGCCCTCCTGGCCCACACTGATGGCGGCACAGCCGGGTCCAGTCACATGGGCAAGGCACCCACCCGCTGGTGGAGCAAAACCTGTGTGGAAGGGGCAGCACCCACCCTGCAACCTGGGGAACTTTGGAGCTGCTAGTTTCTCAGTTTGCCAGTTCTCAAGACAGCATCAGGGTTTCCAAGTCTGGCAGTTAAGGTCAATGGATTCTCACTCATTAGGGCCAGGTCTTAGAACTGGAGTGATGCAATAGGCCTCTGGCAAGGCTTCCCAGAGACACTGCGAAGCTAAAGCCCAAGCTCTACTTCAAGGAGATGCTTTCGGAATTGAGGCCCTACATTTAAATGCAAAGCTTTGACAGTTTAGGGTTTGTTTTCTGTTTACATTGCCAATACAGACTGCTATCCATCAAATCCAGTTTAAATGCCTGCCCGCGTTGCCCAAGCCCTCCTCGCAGGGCAATAACCAGCGCTTTGGCAGCCCCAAAATTCGTCAGGAGCCTCCCAGATCGGTTATTGATGCAAAAAGCCACCGACAGACAGGCTCCAGCTGAGCAGGTACTGACCTACTTGGGGCTGTGAGTCAGCTTAAAAACCTCGGCGCACCCCTGAGCCTGGAAACGAGAAGAGAAACGCTGCCCCATCAAACTTCCGGGGGGGGACCCGCTGCCAGCCGGGCTGAACCCCACCGGGAGCCCCGGGGCGGGGTGCCTGCAGCCGCCCAGCGCCCGCGGGTCCCGGCTGTACGGGGGGGAGGCGGGGGGAGGGGGGCGGCACAGCACGGCGGCCCCCCCGGTCCAAGCTCAAAGGGGACATCGCACACCCCCTCCACCGCGGGTACTGGCTGCAAGGAGGTCACCGCACAGCCCCCAGCCCCGCTGTAAGGGGACATCCCACCGCCGCCCCCGCCCCGCCGCTACCCGGGGGCGCGGCCCGGTCCCCCGCACCCCGGCCCGGTCGCAGAGGAGGCGCAGCCCGGCCTGGCGAGTCCTACCGGGGGTGTCCCCGGCGCCGGGCGAGCCGCCGCGCCCGCCCCACGTACCGGCTCGGAGCAGGGCCCCAGCTCCCAGGGCCGCCAGGGCGGTGCCGAGGCCCCGCCAGCCCCCGCCGAGCATGGTGCGGCGCGCCCCGCCCGGTGCCCAGGCCCGGCCCGGTTACCTTTGCTCCCCGCCCTGCGGCCGGCCCCGGGGAGGCGGGCAGCGGCGGGCAGCGGCGGCCCGGCCCGGCCCGGCCCGGCCCCGGCCCCGGCGTGCGGCGGGGGCGGCGCTGCGCCCGGCCGGCCCCCTCCTTCCCTCCCCGCTGCCTGTCGGCACGCCCGGGTCGGGCGATTTGCTAAACCCCGGTAAGGAGGGCGGGGGGCAGGCGGCTGCCCGGGGCGATCCGCGGCGGGCAGGAAGGAGAACGGGGCGGGGGAGAGGCGGCGGCGGCGGCGGCAGCGCGGCTCCGGGCCCGGCAAGGACTCCCCAAGGGCATCCGCGGTCCCCGGGGAAGGAGACCCGTCGCGGCCATGGCTTCCTCCTCCAAACCCCTGTCCCGGTTTTGGGAGTGGGGCAGGAATATCGTTTGCGTGGGGCGCAACTACGCTGAGCACGCCAAGGAGATGGGGAGCGCGCTGCCCCAGGAGCCCCTCTTCTTCCTCAAGCCTTCCTCGGCCTACGTGCGCGAAGGCTCGCCCATCCTCCGGCCCTACTACTGCAACAACCTGCACCACGAAGTGGAGCTGGGGGTGGTGATGGGGAGCAGAGCCCAGGCCGTGTCCCAGGAAGCAGCCATGGAGCACGTGGCAGGTTATGCCCTGTGCTTGGACATGACAGCACGGGACACGCAGGAGCAGTGCAAAAAGAAGGGTCTGCCCTGGACCTTGGCCAAGGGCTTCGGTTCGTCGTGCCCAGTCAGTGACTTTGTGCCCAAGGAGAAGATCCCAGACCCTCACAAGCTGAAGATCTGGCTCAAGGTGAACGGTGAGCTGAGGCAGGAGGGGGAGACCTCCTCGATGATCTTCTCTATCCCTTACCTGATCAGCTACATCAGTGAGATCTTCCCACTGGAAGAAGGGGACTTGATCTTGACGGGGTCCCCCAAAGGAGTTGGGTCTGTGCAGGCCAACGATGAGATAGAGGCCGGGATAAGAGATGTCCTCTCCATGCGGTTTAAGGTGGCGCAGCAGACGCGTGGATCCTAACTGGGATCCAGTCTGGGACTCTTGTCTGTGTAGGAGGAGGCGCTTTTGGGAACATCTGTGAAGGAAGAGGCACACAAGCTGTCCTGTACATTAAACACACCCAAGCGTTGAATGGACTGTCAAAGACACATAACCCATGAGCTTGAAAGGCATTTGACTAAAACAGCCCCGTTTCCATGGAGGCTGAAGCCTCGGCTGAGGCTGTGAACCTGGAGACAACCCAGCTCAGGGCAGACAGTTAACACCAAAACAGTACCTTGGAAGTGTTGATGGAGACAGCGTGGCGGGGAGCTGGGCTGACTGTCACTGTGTGCGCTCCTCTGTTCTGCTGATGCTTTGAACTTTGCCAGTGTATTACCTTAAAATAAAAATTAGAAAATAAACGGTGATTGTAGGAGCTAAAGCTCACCCATGCTATGTAAAATCAAAGATGTATGTGTAACAGTAAATCAAGAATTACAGCTTCAGAAAAAATTTCTCTCCTTGGGGTATTCTACAATAAAAAGATGTTTGCTTTTTAGATTAGTTTCACGATTCCTCCGTGCATTTTCCAAATGTACAAATTAAATGAGGATTGGTTTCCCTCCCTTTCCAAGGGGTGTAATGCAGCAGGAAGTGTGCCAGATGCTTGGCAGATTTTTTTCCTAAACTGAGCTTTAAATATGCTTCTAAAAGTAAAATAACACAAAAGATGAAGAATAAGGAAGCTCATTGGTGAAGATCACCAGTAAACTTGTCTTTACTTTTACTGATTTAAGTATATTTTTAATAAAAATCTAACTGCAACAATTATCGATACTTACACGACGCAGTGCAACAGTTGGAGTTTTAAAATATTTCCAGCTGTTAAAAAGCTATGCTGTGTAACTTCTCCCGTTTCCAAACTCCAACTGATCTAACACTCTATACCAGTTTGCATGACAGCAAGTTCCCTTTCAATTCAAAGGAGTGACAAAGTTGTAAAATATAATTAAAAAAACCCTCCTCCACCCGCAAACATCAAAACTTACCATTTTCAAAGGTTGCACAGAACTGACTAATTTCTAACAAAAACAGATGGATTATTTTTTTACATATGTGCAAGTACCAAAGTTAAATGCTTCCATTTATTGGAGCCAGATCTTAATAACCACTTTGGTTTTAACAGTGCATTTGGAGAGTCTTGCAGAGAAAATGACTGTAGCCCAAAGACGAGCACCTCTGTGAAAGAGCAACATGATCCAGGATACTGCAAATGGTAAAAGGACACGTGGTAAAAAGAAAGCAGAACATGTCACAGAAGAAAACCAGACATTTTCCTATTGACTTGCTTCTCCAGCTGCACGCATCTGCAGCATAGCACTGCATACCCGTACACCACCTGCACCAGGTACTGATCCCGCAGACACACAGACCCTTCATTTCACTGTATTTTGACTTAAGCCAATGACTTAAAGCACACGTAGATGTTCTTTGATGAGGCCTAAATGCTGTGGACACAATACAGATTTCATCAGAGGGAAGGGTGAGGAACCGAGGCCAATGGAAACAAGCATTCAGCCATTACATCTGAACAGCAACAGCCCCTGGCTCATCGAAGGCAAAATGCTCCTTGATTTAAGCCTGCCCCTGTCAGCGGAAAAGCCACGCTCTGAATTTGTTGCGGCTCAATGGGCTGGGCCAGGCAGCAAAGTCAGGCCAGCAGAGCTGGGCTGAGCAGGGAAGTTAGGGGGAGTAATTCTGAAAGAGGAAGGATTAAATGCACTTTCTGTACTGTTTCCTTTGTGCCTGTCAAACATTACTGCCTATGGCAACAGCAACAATGCATCATTTGTAGTTTGGTCTTCAGCGCCGTGTATTGATAGAGGAGCTGAGTTGTGGTTAAAATTACTGGAAATATTCACTTCAGAATATTATCTGGAAAATGTTGAAGTTGTTTATTGCTGCAACAGGAAAGACACAGTGACCCAACACTGGCAACATTTTTTTGTGCATTTAGTCCCTTGTTCCCACTCACATGAATAGGGGGATGCAATCTTGGAGTATTGCTTATCAAAATTCGCTGTTTCTGTAGTTGTTTTCTCTCTGCCACGTTGCTTTAATGGGTAGACAGCGCGCCAGGGGTGATTGGAGTTCCTCAAGGTGTTCTACCCTACCAAATACTTGCAAGAGAACGGCCATGGTGTCTTCCCACTCTTAAATAAACCAACTCCTGATATGCTCAGAAGGTGAGGACTGGTGAGTGTACCAAATACACCAGCTGCAAGGGAAGCTAAAGACAGAAACAGGTTGAAAAATAGGAAAAAACCACATGGAGAAGGGCAAAACGTACGTACATGGGTTCTTTATGTTCAGCTAAGAACAATTATCTTGGTGAAGAAGAGTCCTTTCTTGTTCACCACTTACAGCCTCAGCTTGCTTGTTTGGTTGTGAGAAGTCCCTGGTAATTGATTATTTCATTTTAATAAGACTTAGTCTGCCATAAAGAAAAGCAGCCTTGCAGACATCATGGCTATTTCCAAGACTCTGCAGTTGCCAAAAGTTCCATGTTTGGACTCACCAACACGCGCCACAAACCGAGGCAGTATTTCAAAGTGGGTATTTATTGTTTGAACCAACACAAAAGTAGCAAGGCAGTTAAAAACACAGAAGCTCAACAGATCTGTCTTGTACTATTCGTTATTTCTGATTTTTTCAAATATATTTTACTAAACTGACTAAGAAATCTTCTGTCCCCCTTGTAAAGGATTGAATTCTGTAGAACCAACTTTTCTTAAGCCTAGGCCCTAGTACACTTTTAAAGGCACAATCAGTTGAAAAAGATCAATACAGAAGCCTGCTTACAGGAATTAGTAATGCATATTCCTTCTTTACTATCAGAACATACTTAACATATATGACAGCATCAGCATTCTACCTCTAATAATACAGTGAAGAAAGTCTTTTTCCCAGCTGTTATTAATAGTGTAATCTCTTATTTCCAGTCTCTTTTCCCAACAAGCTCTGACTCTGACTCCCCTCTGTTGGGTCTGCCAGTTTGCATGAAAGAACATTCACTTTCAGTCCCGTTCTCCAATTGGGTGACAAAGTAACCTGTCAAAATAATTAAGACTATATAGCACTTTGAAATATATTATCTTCAAATATTACACAGCATGTTTAATTGACAGATTTGGTTACACATATTTTACATTATTTTACACACATTTTATGTTATATACCTGTGACTACTGAAGTAACACACTTTCATTTTTCCCTGGAAATAGGGGCAGAAGGTGGAGGAGATGGGAAAGAACAGTTTTGCTAAGAAGGGCAGGTTTAAAAATGGGAGTCAGTTTAGAGTTGTCCTAGAACAGGCAGTTCTAGGAAGAAGGAATCCGGTCCAGTATACAGCATGCAATTAAAAAAGGATATTGCAAATAATAGTAGATCATTCAACAATTGCTCCAGGTGTGTGAATCTACTATTGTTGTTACTTTAAGGAGAAGTGCAGATTTTAAACATACCCAGTTTCCAAAAATACAGGTAACTGAGGCATATACTTAGGTAACCCCATACACCATACAGTCTATTACATATATTGCCTGTGCCTTATTCTTGCAGACAGATACTGTTAACTTTATTCATTAGGCACCTACAGTCACAGAAGTCAGTGACAGAGTAAATCCTCTATACATGCTTTTGAAATATTAGCTCCTTAATCAGTACCAGCTAAGGGCAGTTTGTGCCTTTCATAGTTTGCCTGAAGAAGCCCTGCAAATATCTGGTCCTGCAGGGAGATCCCCTAAAGTTGAAATTATGACAAAGACTATTTGCTTGGAATATTCAGAATATATACAAAACCTAATCATTATTTTTGAGAGTTCAGCAAAACTGACATGGAATTTTTCAGTACTAAATATACTACTGAATAGGAAACAGCCACTGTTTTAAACTAACAGAAAATACTAACTTTAAAATAAATCTTGCTTCGTTCCAAAAGAATTTGCCATTTCAATGCAGTCTTCTTGTCATCTGCTAGAGTGAGGAATTCGTGGACCTGTTAATAACAGGACATCACAGAACACTTCCTCAGCATATAGTTATAACAACATCTCTACAACAAAAGGATGATGAAAAGAGCATCTTACACATTTTTATACATTTCTAAGCTGTATTTTTCCATTTTAACATACTGTTTGGTCTGATACATGTACCAAGACAGTAAGATTAATCAGAATAAATTGCAGGCTGTTTGAGAATCAAAGTTAGGGAATTCCAACCATATTCTCAGAAATGTGTGAATTAATTAAAATAAAACAGTATTCTTACATTTAACACATTTCTTCTAATTAGCAGCTACTGACTTCTAACTTTTGACTTGTTAAAAGCTGTGTGTGAGAGTGTGTATAGCCATATGTACACACATTTTTTTTAATGCATGTAACACACACACACATATACATGAAGAATATTTACATATATTTGTAATTTGCATCAGGCTTCACAGCTCAGATCCAGTAAGAACAACGTAATTAATTTCTACTTACTGTGCAGCCTAATGTTTCCTCAGCTACACAGTCAGACAGGTAACAAGAATAAAGAGTGCCTGTGTGATCTGTCAGATCAACAAGTATGTCAAAGCTTGCAAAAGTTGACTTTGAATCTGGAGACACGTCACTGCAGAAAGTGCATGTGTTTGACATTTCATTCACTATGAAACGGCATATTGAACTGAAACATAAGAAGATAATTAATGCATATATGCAATTCCTCCTTGTTTGAAACTGTTTTCCAGACCGAGATTTCCCAAGAGACTTTTAATCTTTAAAAAAATTCTTCATCTTCTAAACTCTTAAAGTCTGTCTGAGACAAAATGGTCTCTTTTTTCTTCTCTCCTCCAGGACCAGAAAGAACAAGTCCTTCATAAAGCCAGCTCCTCTGCCTTGCTGCTTCTGGCGGTCTACAACAACAGAAATCCACATGGCATCCTCTAGAGGAGTTTTATTTCTTGCCCAGAATTGGACTAAAATATTGTTCTATCTAATTCGGGTCAGGGGAAGAACAACAAGCACATTTTAACACAAATTTAAAACAGGCAGTTGCTTACCATCTGTTGCGAATAACTTTAGATATATTATCATCAATGTCCAGTGTAGAAATGTAGCCATAGATAATGCCATAGAGTGGTTCAAGTTTCCCATCAATCTGTAAAGCTTTTTCCTTCAGCTGTTCCACAGTATAAACATCAACTATAGTCTCCACTAAAAATATAAACCATATTAAGTGCATCTGAGAAAGAAACAATGCAGAAGAGCAACAACAAATTAAGGATTTTAAGGTAGTAAAAAGGAGAGGATTTGATCTAAAGCATCAGAAAGCTTTAGAGCCCCACACAGCTTCCTTTTCATGCAGGCTTATCATTTGAGGACAAAAACAAAAGGGGACTCAAACAAGGAAAATATCTAATATTTAATCTTTGTATGCCCCCAAATGAGTTTTTGACAAAACTTTCCCTCTCCGTTTTATGTACTTATCAGACAGAAGGAACATGCCAGACAGGCTGCAAGTGGGCATAGTCACCAACCCTGAAGATATAGACCTGATAATATAAGGGGTAGCCCTGGTAAAAACACTCCAAACTTTAAGTATTCAGCCAGGCCATACCTTAGTTTTGTTCCTACAGACACGAAATGCAAAAACTTGGTATTTCAGCTGCATTGTGAAACCACACTATAGAGATAAATAAAATCAAAGTGTTTGGATCCATGCTTACAGTTAACAGATCCTTTTGACTGCTCGTCCATTTTATCATGCAGACCTCCTAACTGTGCACACTCTTTTATGAAGCTGAAGAGAACATTTGCTTCTGCTGTTTCTGGAAAATGTATTTTTAAAAGTTATTGATGTATGTAGCATGTAAAAATAACAGCATGTTTTACCACTTTTTATTCTGGTAGCACCAACACGTTGTCTCTTGGAATTAGCCAAGAGATGCTTTTTTCTTTCTTACTTTGTTAGAACTACATGGCTTGTATGAAGGCTGCTTCAATCAAATTTTTAAAAATAAAATAAAATTTTAAAAAAGAAAAAAGTTTGGAAAGCCAAAAGCATTGGCCACTCCATAACAGACAAGAACCAGGGAGCTTTCTGAGGCAAGCAGGCAGAAAAAATCAGACCTCCAACAGATCCATTCATGCATTCTAGCCTATAATGATTACTAATACCAAAGCCATACTTCAACAGCTCTTACCTGGGTTAGTTGTAATGATGGTTTTTGATATCACAGTTGCAGTCATACAGTTCCTAAATTTGTCAAAATTTATTCTCACATCTGATGCAAATATTACTGTGCACAAAACAAAAACAAAAACAAACACCAACAAACCAACAACCAACCCTGTTACTGTAGAACAAGTATCACATTAAGAACTATGGTAAAAACATAAAAAATAGACTATTATACCTGTTTCTCGTGGGATCCAACTCTGTGCAAGCTGGATAGATTCATTATCCCAACTAAATTAAAAGAAGTTAATGTATCAAAACATTTATGAAACAGCACTCAAACTGTTTAGTAGTAAACTGCTAAATAATACAGTTATAATTAAATTGGTCCAAATGGACACAACTCCTTTGTTACATGCAGATGAAATGCTGTGTATATCCCCAGGCACCAGCAGTCAGCCAGGATGCTCTATGTACAGTCTAATGCAGTTCCTATTTTTTCTGGGATAAAATAAAAGACTATTAGATTTTTCAGAATGACTCAATGGAGAATATACCTAGGAGAATACTATGTGTATTTCAGAGCTTTGACAAAAGTAATTTCTAGCTAATGCCAATCACTGTTAAAATAACTGCTTATCAGCTGAACCTTTTCTGTGGGAACAAGCTGATTGCTCACATCACTAGGCCAGATGTTCAGCTGGCTTTCCAACACTGGAATCCTTGTAACTGTGGATGATGAGACTAGAGTGAGGTCAGTGGTATCCCTCAAAAATGATAATTTGATGCTTAGGTCCCTTGATAAAATCTCATTTAGTTGCTTATATGTTTGGATGGCAAGAATACTGCCAAAGCACAGTTTTGTTTCTGGTGGTGGTGGGTTTTTTTTTTGTTTGTTTGTTTGTTTTGTTTTTGTTTTTTTCTTAATCCTTGGAAACAGATTGCAGATATTTACTTTTCATCCAGCATTGCTCAGCCACCTCTTCACTGATGGCCTCTGAAATACCTTCACTACAGTACAGTTGTTCAAGGATTTCCTGAAACTTTGCCTCTACCTACAGCTCCATGAAAGCAAAAAAGGCAGTGTTTAGTAACAGTAACACCACCTGGACTCTTCTAAGATCTCCTGAGGATACCTCTCTGTTTCACTAGTACCAGCACTGAAACACAAGTATCAGAGGTGCTGCTGCAAATTAACACTGGTGGCAGCTTGAGGCCTAGAAGACTTCCCACTGTAGATGCTCAGTGGTGCTCCTGTGTATCCACTGCGTTAAATATTACACTGAATGATAATACAGTTTCTAACTTGGACACAGGGTGCACCTCTATCCTGCTACTTCTATCTAGGGAACAAAGGTCACCACAACAAACAAACAGCAAACCCAGTGCAAATACCCACGTACCCTTGCAGGTAGATAAACCAGGAGATTATTGAACAAACTGGGGGCAAAATGCAAGTGTTCCTGTGTAAACAAACCAGTATTTACATGCATAAGTGGAATGGACATTGTCATGTCTGTTAAGTGGCATATGGTGTCAAAATACGGCCAAAGTAATATCAAAATGTTTCTACACTATTTTAAACATTTAGAAGCTATTTCAACCTATTTCCATTCCACTTGTTAATTCTTCTTGGCTCTAAAAGTGAAGCATACTCCTCTTTTTTTCCCACTAATCTGTGGAAAAAATGTACTGCCTTTGCAACTGTTTTTAAATGCCATTTCCTGAATTAGTTCAAATTTCCACATTACAAAATGTAACTGTTTGGAATTAAGCTTCATTTTGCCATTCATGAGCTAGCAGTCTGTCAGCAAGTCATAAAACTAGACAATACATATAAGGTCACTCTAATCGCTTTTTTAAGCCTCTCTTTAACACATGTTGCTGCCTCATCCCAGTTGCCATCCAAATAGCAATACATTGAAATTAAAATATAGTATTATAACAGTAGGTATTATAGTTACTTTACTTACTCTTGCATTAATTTGTGTATTTTAGGGAATTAAAAAACATTTTACCATATGATTGGAAAAGACATCTCTGTTTCATCATACAGCTTTACTTCACATCTCTGACCTTTTCTTTTGTCTGAAGTCGTAAAATATTTTGGCTCCCCAACCTTTAAGAAGAAAGAGAAGCAGTCACTTTTCCTCTACTAAGTGTTTAGGAGAATAAAAGTGATAACCTAGAAAACAGAAGAGTTAAAAAGAGAGAAAAAACCCATATACACTATTAAAAGAAAACCTATACACCACTAAAAGTTCAACAATGGTAACTTTACTTCAGGATAAAGGGATGCATTTTATTTTCTAATAATGCATGGTTTATGTGTGTGTGAGTTATCTACTGCTTGTACATGCATGACTTCAAAAAGACAACTCATGTAGGTCATTTCCATTCCCTAATTTCACCCTTCATGCTGATGAAAATCTTAAGCAGCTGGTATGGATATTGTATCTCAGCTGAAGTGACCGCCAACCTAAACAAACAACGAACCAGTGATTCCTGTCTACTCTCGGTCCCAAAATCCATGTTCATACTTAGGTCAATTAAGTTACCCATGGTGCAGCAGAAAAAACCATTACTCTGTTGTGCCTCCTTAACTTACTGACATTACAGCAGCAAGCACATTCAGTATTCTTCCATCGAGGCTTTGTCCATTTGCAATGATATCACCCAGTGAATAATAATCCTGAGGGTCCTTGACGGGCAGATGCAACAGAGAAAGTAGTTTCGTGTCTGTTTCATAACATGAAGACGTTTTGACCGTTGAATGATTTTCACTGAGCAATAACTTGTAGCAGCTAAATAGTACACACAAATCACATCAATCAACACTTCACTCACCAATATATTAACAGTGCAAAATGTTAATTCAATTAACATGAGAAAATAACTGTGGATTTACTCCACTATTGTCTTCCCTAAAGATAGGGTAAAACTCGAATTAATTTGTTCTAAAATTATTTTTTAAAATATATATACTTTACTCTTGCAGAAGACTTATTATTGTGTACTTTATACTTATTTATAATTAAAATGCTAGCAATGTACAATACATATTGGTAAATCTTTCAGCCCTTATCCGTCACTAAAAATCACCAAGTTCTGAAATGTCTGTAATCCACGTAATTGAGAGGTTTTGGCATCATGACATAAGACACTCCTACAACCTGGACTTGGTAAGGTGTTTTCAAAAGTAATATCTCTGTTTATAATGCACTGTTAGTCAGTGGAAGTAAAATATATTTAATACATTCTGGATAAATATATTTTACAAATGCTTCTGAAATCTATAGATTTAGAGAGAAGCTCTTTTCCTCAGTGAAGTTGCTACCTGAACCTGTTCTTTTACTTCTTTCCATTTAGCCAGGAAGTAAGCAGTGAGTCTAACTACTACAGCTATACACTTGCTATGAAGCTTGGAGAGGATCAATAAGCAAGAATGTGAAACTTCTACCTTGCCAATTTAATGTGCATATATGCAATATTCCTATGACTGCCATATGATTAAAAATATTAAAATATGACCAATTAGGAAAGAAACCCTAATTAAAGAACATGTGTATCAGTCTATCTTTACCTAACATCTACATCTTAGATAGATAAAATGTATCTAAATTAAGACTTGCAATGTTAGTTTCATACACCAGTTCCAATTGTTCAGATTTTAGAGTACACTGAAAGACAATGTATATACGTTGCACGATACAAAAGAAGTGATGATGCCTTACCAAATAAGTAATGAATAGCATTATAATAATAATGCTATTCATTAATATATAATATAACATATTAAAATACCTTCTAGATAAACATGTTGTGTGAATGGATTTTGATACAGATAGACCTTCCATAAAGCAGTTATGTCTGTTAAAACACTTTAACAAAATCAAATCAATTTCAAATAATTTTAGTAGACTCTACTCAAAGAACAAAATTTACTGTTTAGTTACAAA
This sequence comes from Athene noctua, assembly GCF_965140245.1. NCBI lineage: Eukaryota > Metazoa > Chordata > Aves > Strigiformes > Strigidae > Athene > Athene noctua. The sequence continues at coordinate 4,713,210 of NC_134051.1, read as the reverse complement.
GAACATTATTACTTTAGGACAAACAAAGACCATCTACTGAGAAAAGATTCTCCTTTGAGATTACTTGACCATACACGGTTGAACACAGGGAGGAAGGAACAGCTACGTAAGAAGACTAACCCCAAATACTTCTACCAATTGCATGCTGCTGCAATCAGCTAGCAACTAAAGTAAGGATTAACTTGGATCTTTCTGGAAAGAACTACCAGTCTATGCTTTAAATTTACCTAGGAGTTACAGGGTTGAATTTTTCTTCCCTTTCCGCTTCCTTTGACTGAACTAAAGGATTTTCAATTGTAACTAAAATGAAACATTGATAAGTAATGTTAGAAAACTGAATATAGATACATATAAAGAGAGATGGCTTTTAAAAATGGCTGGTTTTAAGCTTGATATGGGAAGGAAAAGGTACATGCAGTAACTACTGCTAAATGTTTTCATACTGAAAACCACATCTGTCCAGACAGCTCACATTATAGCCAAGGTCCCACAGGAGCCCTCAAGACATTTAATGGAAATAAAATAACACTGAGTTCTTGTGCGTCTACTTTTCACAGTCACAAGTTTTATCCCAAGACTCTGGTTTAGCAACCATGGGCAGTAACATAACAAGGTAAAGGCACAGACTGTAAATAAAGATAAGATTTTCATTGTGTTTTTATGAACAATCATAGTGATATCTCAAACTAAATGGAGACGAACTACAGTTTACTTTTTGTAATTTATAAGAACTTAATATAATGTAATAATTTAGATCGATTAACTGTAGGTAAGTTCTGGGTGGCTGCATTCAGTGGGTTTGTATCTGGTCTTTTTGTTGACATATTTACTGGTTTTGAATTTAAATCCTTGAAATCTTATTCCTTTCCTCTTTATACTTAGCATAACTGAACAATTTGTTTCCAATTAGACTGTTTTCTGAGTCCTCAGAGAAAAACATAACAAAACCACAAACACATAACACTGATTTACTGGGGGAAAAAAATGTATTCAAACAGAATCATGTTAAGAATAAACTCCAGCTTACCACAGTCACCGACTCTAAAGCTTTGTGAAAGTGATCTAATATAGTCTTCTCTGCCCCAAGAGTGTACATTTATAAAATAAGTCAGTGAATCACGAATAGTAAAACTGAAGGTGTATCTTTCAGAACCAATGTCTGCAAAAATAAACACCACTGTTACAATTCATTAGCACAACTTGATTTCAATCCAGAATATATGTATAAAAACTATTATTTCGAGGCTTTTCCTAGATTTCGTCATGGATTTACTACCCGCAATCTGGTGAGCACCACTAGAGGTCAGCAGGCTGTGCAGTAAACACTGGTGTTCCTGAAGGGATGGCTGCAACTCCCTCCCTGGTTGTACCCGTGCCATCCCATCCACGCAAGCATATCGCTGAACTTTAGGCAGCACCACATAAACTTGCAGATCTAATAAAAGAACCGCGCGATGCTACACTCAAGTCACGGACAAACACATAAAGAGGGCTAATGCACGAAGCAAATCTATGAAGGAGTTTCTGAATTCTGTAACAAGTAGGCTGCCTTTAGCTGGTTGTGCCCGTGACAACATAAAAGGCTGCAGATCACAGGCAGTATCACTGCCCAGGACCAGGGGCTTTAACTGAATAAAACAAAGTGTTTCCAGCTCTATGGAAAGCTCATGGTCAAGAGGGTATCAGGCTCTGAAACACTGCACTCCCTCTTACAGCTAATTAACACGGTTTTCCACGGATCATACAGCTATGCAATATTTTTAAATTATCAGTGAAAACTGTATAGTGATCCGCACAGAGCGAGCATAATCTAACTGTAGTTCCACGGAGGCATAAACATGAGCGCCCCACTTTCAGACTATGTAGAATTGTTTCTAGTGACGATGATGACTTCCTTCTAAAAATCCACCACTAGAGCAGCTCAGCAGGAGACAATGCCAACAGAATGGCTGAGCACTTCACCCAGAGCAGGGGTGGCTCTCTGTGACTGGCGGTGCTGCCTGGCAGCCTCTGTATCAACCCTAAGTGGTAGAAACATTATTTCAATTCCAAGCTAATGCTGTATTAACAGTGTATTATTCCTATTTTTTCTTCAGGAGTGTATGATAGAAGCTGGTGCTACTCGGACCAGCAGTTGTTTCACTCCTCAAGACATCTCCTTAACATTTGTGTTTTAAGAGAGAATCAACATGAAGGGACCAGATCAATTCCAACAGTATTTATATAATAGTGGATTCATATCGGTACCATCTTCTTCAGGCCCTGAAACACTTAATTCCATGACAGAGTTTTTCCAAACAAATTCTAATTGATACGATTTAACCAAACTAATGCTGCTCTTTCATCTTGGTTCTCAAACACACACAATGGTTTTGCACATTTTTATTCTATACATTTTACACTAAGAAGTCTGTTTATCATTTAAATACTGATTTCAGTTATATATGCCAAATTATACCGTATAAGAAAATGAAGTAAAAGCAGTGAAAAGGGACTGTACTTTTTCTGTCTGGAAAGCCTCTGACATCTGTTTTCCCAATAACCACACCGATTACACTCTAAAAAAATAAAGAGATTACAGAATACAAGTATTAAACACAGATGTATATGATGAATTAGATTTCATGGACTTGCACTCTATTGATGATAATAAACATATTTCTGACTGGTAATCATTTTAATCTATTTATTCCACAGTGCCATACGAACTAAGAACTAAAACATAAACATACAATTTCACTCTAAGAAAAAGAGTGACTAATAAAAATATTCAGAGAAATACATCTGTTTCCGTTTGTAAAGACAATGGGAAGACAAAAGTTTGCCCCAAACATTCAAATTTTGGCTGTTGTAAAGCAATCTCTCCTCAGGTAGGCAGCAATATTGTTGCTTCATGCTCTCTGCACAGGTCTCAGATCTCCTTAAATGCACCGTGAAAAGTCTGGACAGGATTTATTTTACAGTTAAGCGTCCAAGGTTTCCCCTGCTGTCAGCACCAATACACACACGTGTACATCCACAGGGAGGGCCATTTATCCTATCCTCATCTAAGCAACATAAATTTCTACAGGTGCCTCTTTCTTGCTGTCTGTCTCTCAACAGACTACAAAGGGAGCTTAGGCAAAGAACTTTTTTGATGATTCAAAATCAAATCAATCTTTTTCGGCTTTGTTAAACCTGCATTTGTTATGCAAAATCACCCCAGCCTCAATTGTCAAACTAAACTACTAGGAGCAAACACACCCGGGAAGAAAGATATGTATAAAAACATATATATATATATATATATATATCTCTATCTCTGTGGTGGTGGATTTTTTTTTTAAAAAAAAAAAGGTTCTCCACAGTGTGAGAGAAGAGTATTGCGGTGCTAGTTTGGGATTTAAGAGGTAAGCAACAAAATTTAGTATGGTAAGAAGGACTGGAAGGAGAGACTGACATTGGAACAGTGCAAGGGTCCTTCCGAACCCACAGCGTCCCACATCTCTCCCACTTCCCAGGTGTGCTCACTTGCAGCTCTACCCGACTTTCTTGTTCAAGCAGGGGAGCGCCAGCAAGCGAGAGGCAGTGTAACAACTGCAGAATCACCACTGGCTGAATTCTGCACCTATCGCAGAGCAAAGCAACCTGACTGACTTCACTGTAACAATATTGACATGGTCAAAAATTAGACCTCGTGTTCCCAGTTTACTTGGAATCACTAGATGGAGCAAGGTAACTGTCTTATTCTACAGTGGTGGCAATGAACTGATTAAGAGGACCTATGTGTACAACAGTGCAGTATCCTTGTTCCTCCAGTCTTTCTAACAGAATAGTTTCTATCTGTCCACAACATGTAGTGACTCAGATTAGGTTTTTATTTTTCTATTTTTGGCTCTATTTCTTAAAAAGCGAACATTTCCACAAATCAGATTGCAGCATACCCTGTATCTCACCACCAGTCAGAAGAACTGACATTTAGGATGATTTAAGCTGATGTAAATCTGCAGTTTCCAAAAAAGACCTTCCCTCTCCCTGTTGCAAATATATTCACCTCTCATATTAACACAGCTTGCCTGCACAGCAAGCTGGCAGAACGAAGTGATCTGGCTGGAAACTTTTTTGAGGGGGGTAGAAAGAGGGTAGAAAAACTTCCATTTCCTTGATCAGCTTATTGTGCAACTACACAAGCACTAATTTCACCAAAAGAGGAGGAGTGGAACACGCCTTCAGTAAGGAAGCAGGCCATACAGCCTTTTTTGGCAGAGCATTGCTTACGGCTGCTCAACCAAATCATGAGACTACAGCATTAACACACCGCAAGTTTCTTGGACTTTGATCTATTTCTCTTAAAAAAAAAAACAAAAAAAAAAAACAACAAAAAACTGCAAAGTAAAAACACAGGACATTTTGAGATACTTTGAATGATGGTGCTCAGCTGTTTTAACATCCTAAACACATACTGATTATTCTATCATGAGACACCAGTGATCTACTTTTTTGTAAAAATACTTTCTTTACTATATGTTGCTAATTGCAGCAGTCAAGATTAGTTTTATTTGTAAAATAAAAGCTTTTAACTCAGTGGATCACAATTTGAGAGTAACTGTGAATGACAGATTAAATTAGCTTTGCTGGAGACTAGGAGTTTATAAAAAGTTGGAAAGAATATACAACACTGCTGCAAGGGCATGTACAACTCCTTCTCATAGTTCACCCCTTTCCTGTGATTTATTTATTTTATGTGTTTAAAATAAATGAGAAAAAAAGGCTAAATTGTGCCCCTCCCAAATGAAAAGCTGTGGGAAGAGGAAAACTCCTTGTTTTCACTCTCTTCACCAGCATCAGGACTTCCACGGGACACACAGCTCTGCAGCCAGTGCATCTGCTTGGAGCTGCTCGTGGAGATGGGGCTGTGACATGGCATCCGTGGGGAAACGTGGCCAAATCTGTGGGCAAAGCTGCCTCGCTGCTTTGCTCTGTGGGCTCCAACACCCAGCAGCACTGAACACACAGAAGACAAGTTCTCATTGATGGGCTACACAGAGAAGGCTGGGAAACACTGTGACAGAGAATCATGTAGCCTTCTCCTTCCCATACTAAAACAGCATCTTGGGAGAGCAAAGAATGAAAAACTGCACTCTCCAGGCTTCCTATATTTTATTCAACTACCTAAAACCCAATGGAGAAAAATACTTTTACAGCACACTGCCCTGTTCAGTTCTTACTCCAGTGACGATAGTCCTCACTCATATGAGGACAATAAAAAAAATCATACACAAACATCTGTATGAATCTACCAACTATTGATAGAAAGCCTTGCTGTTTGTTAAGTTTCTTTTTGGTTCATCCTACTCTCCTGTACTCCCACAAGCAAAATTCTTAGCTCCTAATAAACTGACAACCGCAAAACCTGGTTTTTGTTCTAAAGAAGCAGAAATGATCCTATCTGACATGTAATTGTGAGATTTTTATCCAGTTTAAACACCATACCATTCAACAAGAGTTTTGTTTGAATAATTCAGGACTATATTATCTAGCTCAGAGGGACTGAGCACACAAGACTGCAGGATTGGGCCTTATGTTCATAGTTTGTAGTGAAAGACCATTGTAAGTTACAGATGTATTGTGACTACATAATGCTGACTCTGTACATGTCTTTACTAATTCAGCATCCATTTAAAACATTACAAAGAAGCCTCTGATACTTTCAGACATTGAATTGTCCAGTCAATATCTGTAGTTGTGGCATCCACATCCTATGGACAACAACAGCATCAATTTTCATTTTGCTGGTTTGTACACAAAGAAGGTAAGGTACTTTATATCTAACAATTATACTAATGCTATTAGTATCTAAATACACGTCAATTACATAATTTTGCAGTAATATAATACAGTCATATACAATTTCATTTGAGAACAAAAGTACTATGTCTATGAGACTTACAGGATGAGCAAGATTTGGATGCAGATCTGAAAGCGCAACAAAGTCCCGTGTTGAACTAGAATAAGCCATTCTTTATCTGTAACTTGAGAAAACTAATTTAGGTTTTTTAAAAAATCTAAACAAATCACTTAAAACTATTCATAGTGAGAATAACAAGTTATTTTTTAGCACAAATGTTTTGACCTAAATAGCATCTGTTTTCAATAAAAAGCATTTTAAGCCATCTGAAGTAGACAATTCTTTATTGTTTACATTTGGCAATGTAAGTTATGAATTTTACTGTAACTACTCTACCTATGCTTCTCAAATAAAGGTCTGTAATTTTTATTTATTTATTTATTCAGCATTAAATTACACCATTAGCACCAGCCTCTGAAAAATATTTACCCTCCTTCTCCTGTCTGGGAAGTCCAACTGAATTTAATGAGGCAGTTCATATATAAAAGACCATTTACATGGGAGGAAAGAAAAGCATTGGTTTGCAAGCCACCTTAATTGAGGTTTTGGATTTAAACTACTTTAAAATGTGAGTTCATTTCTTCCTCAAAGTAGAAAAGTTTTGAGTTTATTAAAATATTTTGAAAATCAGTTATTTTCAGGCTGTCAACATAGCATTACTGACCATTCCTGCAAGCTACTGCACACTCAGGTCCTCTCTATTGATGCCAAAGTCAGGCCATGGATGCTTTGTTAGCCCATCTGAATGCCTTTTATTATTTCATGAGTACCCTCAGATATTTAGCAAATAGTTGTCAGATTCTATTTTTTTGTAAAAGGAACCATCAAGTTGTCTAAATCTTAATAACCTTTAATATGAGAGAGCTGCTGACATTTTTCAGAGGATGTCGGTTCAAACTTTATAACAAAAGTCCTGAATGGCTTTCACAGCCTTTATACCTGGCACCTTCTGTGAGAATTAACCATTTAATTGCGTGTTAGTCTGTTGAACACACTAGAAAAAAATAGACAGTCTATGCTTCAAAAAATGTAAGCAGTTACCTGAGAACAAAGTGATTTCTCTAAAAGAGCATTTCAGACTAACCTCTCACAGAAAGATATCTCAAATTTGCCTTACAAAAACTACTGAACAATGGGGCCCTCAAACCTTTTCCCAGCCCATTATATGGAAGAATTCATGTTCACTTATGTAGGAAAGTCACCTCAATGCTCCCTCCAAGGCATGGTAATATTCTTGCCTCAAAAGAAGTTAAATATTGTTAAATGACATACCTCACACCACAGCTGAATCAGGTTAAAGAAAACAGCACTGGGAACACTTGTATCCAAGGAAGCTTAGAAAGGCAATTTAGGATTTAAATTGTTGCAGGCCCTGATGGGGGAAGCTGCAGCATGCAATTGCACCCCTCACTTACCCCCTCAGAGGCAGGGCCTGAGCTCTGAGGACAGCTGCGGAAACTTTCTCTCACCGCCACCCGGGATCAGACCTTCTTCTGAGAGAAAGGACAAGATGGAAATCACAATAAACAAAAGTATGAAGCCTTTGGCACCACCAGCTCATCCCAAACTGGTATCTGGCACCAGACAAGCTTGCACCCCCAAAGCCATGATGGGCTCTACACCACAAAGAGATTTCTCTTGCGTGAGCCCTTTGTCATTCTCATTCCTTTCCCTGCCCAAGCCCAAACAGCTTATGGTGGCCGTCCCACACAGACAGGGACAGGCCAGCTTGGAGGCTGGTCAGACAGGAGCCCTTACCAGCTCTACCTACCACCAAGGGGCCTCAGGGGAGACACAGACCAGCTGGGCAGGAAGGGAGAGCCCTGAAAGGAAGGTGTGTGGTGCTCTGGACAGGGAGACAAAATGGCGGCAAGTGCTGTGGGCGGGAAAAGGGCTCCATGCCCTCTCACTGCGCGGGATCTTCCTTCAAGGGGCAGCGTGGGTGCGACAGGGAGCGGTGTGAGGGCGGCCAGGGCTCCACACAGTGGGCACTGGCCACGGCCCTTTGGCTCAGGGGATGGCTGCCAAGAAAAAAAAAAAAAACACCAGAAATTCAGAGTCCTGCAGGTTTCATGTACCTGAGGGAGGGCACTCAGCCCAGAGCGGCCAGCCCAGAGCACAGCACCGTCAGCTTTGTCTTCAGTCAGCGAGCTCTGTGTCAAGTCCAGAGCTGAGGGTTCAGTGCTTGGGTTTCACTTTCTTTTGTGAGTCCTCTGATCTGTGGGGCTTTACCCAAGTCCCCCCGCCATTACCACCCTGTCGCTCCCTCTGGGGCAGCAGCTTCATCCCGACCTACACCAGGTTTCCCAGGTAGGATGTTAATTTGAACCACTTTAGCTGCATCTTTTGATTGCTGTTTAACAACATTTCTGTATTTTCTTGCAGTGCTACTCCACAGCAGGCTCTGGAAGATTTTTTCCTAACCAAATGCATTTAGCAGGATTGCTGAATCTCACATCCCCAGACTTAAAACCAACAAAACACCAACCTAGGAGTCTAAAGTCAGACTTGTTCTGCTACAATTACAAATGCACAACACACCAGCAAGACAAAGCAAATTTCAGAAAGCTTTGGAGGAACAGTTCCCTAGTTCTTTTTTTTTTTTTTTTTGTGGTAGCTCTAAGGAAAAAAAGATTGCAGCCTATATTTTATAAATGAATTAAAATTTATGGTTTAAGATATTATTTGTATTGATTTGCAGACAGCACTCTGGGGTTTTCAAGGGCCTGCAGAAGACTGGAGTGAGCTATTTTGTCCATTTATATTGCATATAAAATTATTTTTTATAAAAATCGATACTCTTCACTTCTGTATCATAAAAAATTTTACTCTTGATGAGTAATTTTATGACCTCAAGGTCATGGCTATTGAAGTTTTTAGTGTAGTCTGACAAATTCTCTGTGTTGACTCTGTATTATAGGATCTTTCATTTCTTCAATTAAACAGCTGAAAATGGATACCACCTGTGCTCTCATATTTATTGTGTCACTAAAGTCCATGATAATTACACTGTGCTGATGACAAATGGCATGCCAGAGAACTGACAGCCTGGGTGGTTGTTTTTTTAGGTCACCTTTATATACAGTATGATCCATGGATCTAACTTTGTTCCATAGGTTTGAAGTCTCCAGTAAACAGAATGAGGTGATTTTTTTGTTAGTTCTGTTGTTTTAATTATCTCAAGCTAATAAACAAGCAGAAGATAATGAACATGGTGATGGGGTCCTAATTGATTGGGAAGAACTTGTACACTAGCTGGAAAATGCTGGCAAAGGTACAGGTCTCATTCTTACTACCACGACTGCAAGGTAAACCATGAAAAAAAAAAAACTGAAATGAGACCTGTGGGGTCTCCACTGCTTCAGAGGGTAATAAAAGCAGGATCCCAGCCCATGGCCTTGCAGGCATTGAGCTTGTCTAGTACCTCAGCAAGGTTTTGGTGGGTCATAAACACCTGCTTAAATGGAGCCTTGCTGAACTGAGCTGGGATCTTGTGCTGCTGCCCAGCATGGTCAGCACTTTTGTTAGGTTTTGTCCAGGTTTGTCTCCCACAGGCACAAAGGGCAGGTGAAACCCAACGCTGCCAGTGTCCCCGGCCCAGGGCTGCAGGCTTTGTTTCATTTCAAAGCCACCAGAACAAGGATGCTGTTGTGCAGCACTCCTCGGTGTCCCCATAGCCTCAGTAGACATCTAATGATCAGGTGGTTTTGCTTTGTGGTTTAGTTCCACTCCCATTTTCAATGCGTCTACATTTTGGAAAAAAAGAAAAGCTGCTTTTTACTTTCCCATGATAGCTTCTGCTAGGAAGATGTTATCAGGGCCATCATGAAGGGATGCACAGATCTGTCTGCAGGCACAAAGGCAGTGGAGGTGAGACCAGAGTTATTTCCCTAGAAGACGTGATTAGATGTTTAATTTCTAACTTGCAGATACTGAGGCAAGAATTCATTTGACTGATGTACCTGTCTCACAGCGATGCTGTGACATCTGCCATTCATGGGGCACGTGGCACAGAGGGGGACAGTCAGTGATTTGGACTCCTGTAGGTTACTGTAAACAAATAACAGCTTTTTTGGTACTTACAATAAACAAATGTCTAACCTGAATATCTCCTGTTAATTTACAATGTCAGCTGATTCTCCAGGTTAGGAGAGCCTGAAAAAACAAAAGTTACTCAGCTTTACTCAATCTTTCCTCCTCAGCTGACCTCAGAGTAGTCTCTAAAGAAATCAGCATTGTTATCTCCCTTTGACAACTGGAAAAAGAGAGGCAAGAGAAAAAACAGAAACAGTTTCCTGAGCACCACATGAGGACCTGCTCCCCTCTCCAGTACTAGCACCAGCCCCTGTGGGAGGGCAACAATATTAATTCAGTATTTTTCCGATCTAGTGCTTGATCTCTGAAAGGTCTGAGTGATTTTAACTCTCCAGCACTTCAGCGGCACTTAGCACTCTGCCAGATTCAATCTGTGATTAGCAGACACTTCCTATACACAGCTGCAGATTGCACAGTCCCTGCTAATTAGGCCTTCATGAATGGATTTATTTAAATTACACTCATTGGCATGGTCAAGGAGTGCAAATGCCATTTTGTAATTCACTTAGCAATTTGCTACGTGACGATCAGTACCGTTTGCATGCAGGGTAAGCTGGTCCCTGTCCAGAGACAGCAAGGACGTTTCAGAAATCATCTTCAAAAGGATCTTCAAAGTTAGAGCAATATAAAAATATTTGCTCTGCGAGTTTTGTGCTGTTGACAGCATTTGCTGAGTGGCTTCATTGAATATTTATAAATTCTTAGGACAAAAAGAATCTGTAAAATGAAAAGGGCAGACCTGTAATTTTATGTAATTGGCCTGACTGAATGCATTAAAAGCAGCAAATTATTAAAGGTATTCACTGTTCAGCAGCTTTGGTTGATACCTGAACTGGCTGCAAATCGGGAGTGCTGATAGAGTAATGATGGACATCTTTAGCAGAAGTAATGCAGGTGCTGATGAGCAGCCAACAGGTGCTCAGTGTGTTGAGGGATATTTAATCTAAATTTTTCCCCAGCACTGCAGCAAGTTATTGTTCATCTCTCTCTTTGCCTTGCATCTTCCTCATCCTGGTCCCCACTAATCCCAGTGCTATTTCAGTGGGATTTCCTTGCTCTGAGCTGCACAGCAACCTGGATGTTTATTTTAAAACTAAAAATAACACGAACCATGGCTGGTTCTGGCCTAATCTGTGCTAATTCTGGCTTCTTTGGTCCAGGGAAGACACCAAGACCTGAGGCGGGTGCACCCGCGTGGCAGCAGCGTGAGTGGTGCTTGTGTGCCTGCAGGCAGCTCAGACCCCAAACGTGTGTGTGAGCAAACAGGACCATGTGCCGGGTGCTTGGGTGGGGGTGCCAGCAGCTCTCTTCTGCATGAGGAAAGCCCTATTGCTGGCAAAGAACTAAAAAAATGCTTTCTTTAAGGTGTAAAGCTATGTGGGACATGTAAGCGCTGCTCTTTCCAGCTGTCCAGGAAGGACAGCGTTTTGAAACAACAGCTGCTCTCAAGACAACAAAGTCTCCCTGTTCCCTCTGATGAATTCACATGAAACTGCTTAAAACCAGACCCACGATCAGGGAGTGAATGGCAGCTACAGGGCCCGAATGCAGCAAGCACGTCATTTCTGCAATGGTCTGTGCTGAAGGGAGGCAGCATCCTCGCTCTCCAAGGCAGGGTCTGGATGCCCGTTAATCAGCAAACTCAATTCTTAACTATTTCAACACTAATTAATCCCTTCTGCAACATTCGCACAATGGTGGAGCAGAAACGTCACACAACGCAGTCAAAAGGCCACAACCCAGAGGGGAAAGCAAGCCGTCAGCGCCAGCCCGTACGCTGAAATCAGCTCACGTCAGGTGGCTGTCGCAGAATTTTAGCAAAAAATAAACATCACAATTGAAATCTAAGACCTTCTGGATAGTTACTAAGTAGTTGGATTTTCAGGGAACAGCTAGCAAACAAACGTATCCCAGAACTTGTCTTTCTGTGTCTTTTTTAGAGAAAAAAGTCAGAATAAGATGTCTATGTAGGAATTCACTGCTTAAAACACTGACACAAGTCTTTTTTCTTCAGTTCTCTTTGTCCACACAGTGATACTCTACTTTGCTTTTTTAGAGACTAGTCTTTGATTGCCCATGATTTTAAAGCCCTCAGCTTGCTGTTCAGTTTGCCTGAAACTACAGAGGTGGAAAGTGGGGTTTTTTTGGAGCCTCCAAGCAGCATGAGAGCATTTAGGCTACAGAGAATAACTTCTCTTGCATATAATTCCAAAATAATTTAAGTGAGGTCACTGAAATTACTTGGATTTTCATCACTTTCCCCAAGACTAGAATTTCCTCCTCCCTCTCTGAGCAAACAAATGATGAATATTTTCCAACAAAACATCATTAATTAAAAATACAACAATTAAAAATAGTTTTAGTGACAGCTCCCTGACACTGGGGGAGAATGCTTTGGGAGAAAAAAAAAAGATATTTAGCATCAGTTGGCTGCCATTCAAACATTTTCAGCTATTCAAATCAAGGAAACCAAAACCAAATAAATTATATCTGGATTTCAGTTTGAGACACATGATACTGAACAGTACCAATTAGGACACACGGGATGAGCGTCTTCCAGCAACAAAACTGGGGGAAAGCCCTTCCAACCTTCATTTGCTCTGGTTTTCAACCAAGCCTAAAACTTGATCCCTGCATGAGCAGTTCATAAGGAGGAAAACCTGGGGCATAATTCTTAGAGACATATTGGGATGGCTGTAAAAGAAAACTGGGATTTTAGAGTAAATAAAATTTTTTCCCCCACCACAGAATTCAGTGAACAGAGCACCAGTGAAATCCAAACGACGCGTCCAAGCTAAACTTTCCAGCAAAAATATACCTTTGATCTGGCTGAGCGCTTGGCCCCAGCGCGGTGGTGGCAAGCCTCCCATTGCCTCTGAGAGCCAGGACCACATCCAGCCCCTTCCTAGGTAATCATGTGTCAACATTTCCACGGTACGCCTGGCTGCCTGTCAGCCAGCTCGTTAGAAAATTCCTGCAGACTGACACTGACATTTTAAATTTTTATCCATTAGAAAAACAAAACCTCCCCCCAAAGCCTGCTCAGAGTGCAAAGGTATGAGACCTGATCAAAGCAGGACGTTATCAAGAAATTTTCCCTTTAGAAAGTGAACACTAGAGGTCAATCTAACAACTTGTCCCGGAAATATATATCCCTGGAATAAAATATTACAGACTTTTTGTGTGTACTGTACACCTCTCTAACTACATCCAGATTCACTGGCTTGGCAACGCACTTCGTATCTAACAAGAGTTCCTTCTATTCTCTTGAATTTGTTCTTGTCTTGCTGTACATTAGTATTTCCTTTTCTGGAGCTTGCCTGTATGATTGCTGTCCCAATTCACGTGGCTCCCTAATGTACTTAACTACCCGTTTATGAAACGAAAGGGGAAATTGGCACTTGCGTGTGTAAATACTGGAGGCCAAATGTGTCCCCGATGTAACTCTGCTGCAGCCGGTGGAGTTAGATTAAAGATGAGTGCAGAAACAGAGGAGCAGCCGTCGTCGCACAGATGAAAGCCTGTCTAACTCGGGATCTTGTGTCTCATGGATAAACGCACGGTTTCAAAAAGGCAAGAAGGAGCTTGCAGAGAACTGGGCTGAGATGCAAGCGATGGGTTTGTGACTTCCAGCCTTGAAGTCTGATTCCCTTCCAAAGTGTCTCCCATCTAATAGCCAAGGGTATGACTTCATTACCTGTGCCTCACGCTTTCATCGTCTCATCTTCTGCCCTCAGATTCTGGAGGACCTTGTGGCTACAAGCTCCCATGGACTATTTACACAATAACGCATGCAAAGCTGGTTTCGGTTTGAGGGTTTTTTTCCTTTATCATTCTTAAATACCTGGCCTTCCAATTTCAGTTAATTTCTTCCTCCCTCTTCCCTGCTCTTAACAACAGAAATAAGATGTAGCCCTCCCAGCCTGCTTCAACCTCCTCACTGCAACCTTCTTTAGCAAGTCTTCAGCTCCCGTTTTATACAGCTCCTGTCAGCCAAACCCAATGGAGACACGGCAGGAGTGCAGGCTGACATGGAGGCTGCCTCCACCAGGAAAGCCAAAGGAGATTGAAGACAAAAAAGTCAAGCCAGATGAAAGTGCAGATCCAGCAAAGAGTGTGTTTAAGCACAAAATTTCTCCCAGGGAGTCACCAGGACCACTTGTGTTCTTCGCACTGAGCACATATGTGAGTGCTTTGCTGAACCCAGGCCAAAATGCAGTTCTTCTTTATGAATGCGGGCCAGATCCTGCAGCACTGAGTAACGCCGATGAGTAACATTTATCCACACAAGTGGTCTCTGCGGAGAAGGGTTGCCAAGTCCTGGCCTTGTATGATTTTTTCTTTAACAAGCAGCCAGAGCAGAGCTCCATATGGCAATGCCGACTCCTCACTCAGCAGCTTGCCTGCTGCCAGCTCCTCGGTGGAAATGACCCAGCGAGGCAGAAATCTTCCAGTTCAACCTTCATGTTACAATTACCTTTAAAAAACTGCCAGATAAATTCCTTACAATTCTTGCAGGGAGTTTCTTCCTGCTGTGGTTGCCTGTATGACTCTGGCGGTCCTGGCTGCAGCTGGTGATGCTCTCCTGGAGCAGCACCCAAGCCCTTCCTGCATGACGGCATCTCCCAGGGCATGTCCAGAGGGTGTCAATCCTTAGTGCCTAGCTCCCTAGTGTCACAGAGGTGATGGGCTAGCTGGAAAAACCTCTTACAGTCCTCTTCAGACAACCTGGCCCTAACATGGAGCGTAAAATTGTGCAGGGACACATTTAATAGCCCTTCTCAGTTGATGCACGCACAGGAGAGGTTTAGGAGGGGTATGAGAGTGGCTGGGCACTGGGCTGGATGCCTTGTGCCACCATGTAGCTTTCGTGTATTAACGCCCTTGCTCCAAGACAGTCAAAATTGGGCAGCGCTGAACAGACCTTCCTCTTCACTGACCTCCCTCCTCACTGACTTCCCTTGCAGCTTGCCCCCAGAAGCTGGGCACTCTCAATGCCTCACCTTGATAGTTTTTCTTCCGTTAAATTGCACAAGGGAAGATACAATCCTCTGCAGCCTTAGGTGCTGCCCTTCATCCCCATCTGTCAGGGAGTTACTGCAGCCAAAGGCTGGGTGCACCCAGAGGCTCCTCCCAAGGGCTGACAGCAGTGAGCACAGCAAAAAACTCCTCAGCACAGCAGAGGCATGTCACAGGGCCCTCACCAGCCATAAGGACCCTTCAGGCACTGCGGGGACCCTGCCCGAGGCCCTCAGCACCACAGGGACCCCGCAGGAGAGAGAAATGACTGCCCATCCAGGGTCCTACCACATTCCATGTTGTCTCCATCCTTCACCATCCCCTAGTCTGAGGGGCCACGTATGCGATTCCCAGCAAAGCTCTGTAACAGGCTGACATTTCACAAAGGTGTCCAAAGATGTAGCTGCCAGCATGGACTGGCAGCAATCAATGGGGAGCACGGCCATCTCCCTCCCTCACCACCAGAAGCTGCTCCTCACCATCTCCAGTGCAGCCCTCAGTGCCGTCACCCTCCTCGTAGGGTCTGGACATATGGCAAAGCCAGCGGTGACACCAGAGCAGCAAAAGCCACAGTACATTAGGCACTGCTGTGGGCTTAACCCAGCCAGGGTCAGGCCTGCTGAGCACCTAGGCAGGATCAAGCCCAAACCAAGGCAAGCGGAAAGCCCAGGTTACACTTATGGAGTCTTTCAGCATCCCCACAGCCTCAGCCCTGCCGTGGCGTGTGCGGTTACTGCCAAATCAATATGTGCGTCTTCCTGGTAAATAATTGTGTCAGTGGGATGTTAATGGTGCGCAGCGCTTGTGGTGTCAAGGCTTTTCTTTTTTTTTTTTTGGTCAATGAAGCAAAGTCATTCGTTTTCCTTCCCCTTCCCCCCCCTCCATGCCTTCCCAAATGCACAAAATGGGCTCCAGACCCACCTCCTACAAGGAAATGAGAACCAGTCCCGGAGGATCACCCAGCAAGAAGCCTCTGTTCAGAGATCTGACGCCTCTTCAAAGACGGGGGAGCAAATGTGCTCCTACCTCCGCTGATTTATGAAGAACGTCTGCATCACCGATGCGGGGGAAATGCTTAAACGCTACCAGAGGGAAGGGGAATCGAGCACTCGCTGCCTGCACTTAGGGGGTTGTGCTGAATAACCCCTCTATTTATTATAGCTTGTTTTCATATAATTAGATCTATATTGCATTTTGAAGGAAAACAAACAACCCAGTGACTGCAGCACATGCTGCTGGATTATATGCTCACTAGGAAAATAAACGCCAGCATGCCACTGCTGGGACTGGCCGATGGCAGGTGGGACGTGCCAAAGGTGGCTCTTGAATTGTCTGGGACTGTGTCCCCACGTGTGAAGGGTCGTGGGGAAAGCGGGTGGCTGGTCTGTGCTGGTGGGAAACAGCCAATATTGCCTCGGCTGGAAGCGGGAGCAAAGCCAGAGCCACGGGCAGGCAACGTAGCAGCCTAGGAAAGGCAGGAGAAAGTCTTGATTAAGTGAGGGGCACAGCCCAGAAGCCTTGTCTGAAGCTGTTGTTTCCTTCCTTCTTTCCCCACTGTGTTGAAAATTTCTGGGTGTAAATTGTTCTAAGTTATATCTGTTTGGTTTTAATTTCTGCTGATGCCCCAGTGTTATTTATGCTCTTGAAATACAGCAGTAGGCATGTGTATAGCATCGCGTTCATGAAATACAGCCCACTGCCTATAGTATTTATTGATCAGTGCAGTAAATAATTCCAACAAGCACAACTCAGGCAAGCAAGCAGAGGACACGGCTGAAGGCTGCCCATCTGCCAGGACCTAATGCACACCCCTTCCTGGGCTGGCGGGACTGCACCAGCAGCACAGGGCTGACAGAGCCACTCCTGAAATGCTCATTTTCATCCAAAAACAAAGCCAAGAGAGCCAGTTCAGCTCCCAGGTGGGTCCTGGTGACAGCTGTGCCCTGGGCTGGCACAGGGCTCCCAGCCAGAATGGCCAGTGCTGTGAGGACACCCCCGGGGACATGGAATGCAGCACTGTGCCCACCATGGGATGCTCCCAGTTAATGCCAGAAGGGCCATAACATACAAAAAGCAACTGCTCAGCTGCATCCAAGCTGGAGTGGAGGCACCTGAGGGACACATGGCCACACCAGGAGCTGGATCCCCACAGCACCTTCAGTGCCACACAATCCACGACAGCCAGGAGGCCACTACTAGAAATAAAAGGTCTCTGCAAGGATCTTTTTTTGATTTGATTTGACCACACTCAAGGAGAAGAGGAAGGCAGTACGTACCAGTCCTGTGTATAAGCAGTTGCTTGATTAACAGAGTTAATATCTGTGGAATTTGTCCAGTGTCTGAATTCTTGCACTTTTTCCAGAAGGGCACCAGGGGACTCTGCATAATGCTGTCCATGCAGAACTGTGTCCCTCAGCTGTCCCAAGTATTTCTCTGGAAGCCCTCCCTGTCCTGCAGCAAGAAGAGATATCAGGGAAAGCCAAGCACAAGGCTGGATAGATTTAGTGTTGCTACACTGGGACTCATTTATCTTAGCTTAAAGGTGAACCGACACCTTCCTCAAGGACAGGAGCTTAACAAGCAATGTAGGAAGGTCTGAACCAGATCCTGACCTGGTCTCAATCATGCTGCTGCGCTGAACCAAACAAGGTTGATTTATACCAGCAAGAAGCCAGTTTCTTTGGCTCAAATTCATGCCCAGCTCCTACTAACATTACTGGAGCTGCCTGTCCACGCTGGGCAGAGCTCCTCCCACTAGTGCCAACTCTTCCAGCAGCTCCAGGACCTCCAGCAGCCACGACACCAAAACAGACTCCATGGGACACTCACACCAAGACACTGTACCACTGACCTCAGCATCCTGCCTCATCATCAGCCTTTATAGCCTCGGGGTGAAATAAAGACCAGCAGAAAGGGCTGTGCTGCAGCAGGCGCTCCTCTGGTTTTGCACAGCTGCCCATCACTGCGGGATGCCGTGCATCTTAAACACAGCCTGGTTTTAGGAGAGACCCCCAGCACCACAAGGTACATATGGGACTGTCCCAACAGGCACTCACAGGCAACTCCTCTTGACTTTGCTGAAAAAATATCACTTCCCAGAGAAGACAACCTTGCACCAAACTAATACCCCACCCATGAAACCAGTCTCAAAAAAGGTCCCCGATCAGGACCGGAGCAGTTTACAGGGAAGCAGCAGAATTGTGCAGACCTGTGGATCAGGAGTGGATTTTGTGCACAGGTCCTCTTGTGCTGCCTGCCTGGGTGATGCTGCACATGCAGCTGCTGCAGAACCTTTGGTGGCTCCTGCAGCATCCCCACACCCTCTCCTAACACAGGGGCCCTGCACCCTGCAGTATCCCCCCACTCTGATGTGTGACAGCAGCGACGAGGCTGTTCCAGCAACATCTCCAGTGATGCTGCGAGCTCTGGTCTTGCTGGTCCCAGTTCATCTCAGGGCAGCATTTCTGAGCAGGGTGGTACATAGCGCAGCACAAAAGGGTGCTTTCATCAGCTCTGCAAATTTTTACCCTGGGGCTTGCGTGACACCCTGCTAGCCTCTCAGCAGGGCACAGATCCTTCCAACTTAACTGGTCGCTACCCAAAGAGGGTGAGCGCAGCCTGAGGCACCCTGGAGACCAAAGTGGGACCCCCAACTCCAGGCAGCATAAGCTGTCAGAGAGCTCTACCACCATCCAAGCGCCTGCTTTGCATCGCTGCCTGCACACACTGGGGCCTTTTGCCTTCTCCCAAAATATCCTTTCTTGCTACACAGGCAGCAGACACCCACTAGTCCCATCTCCCAGCTTGCCCTCAAGCTCAGCACCTACTCCTTTCTACCACCAAGGAACCTTTCATAGCCCCAAGGAGCTGCAACATCTTCCACCTCCTGCAAAATGCCCCAACTCACTGCCAGGGCTGAAGGCACAAGTCCTCACTGCTGGAGATGTCCCCATACACCTGGCATGAGTGGGGGGGGAGGACCAGCACCCACTCTGCTCCCTAGCACCACGAACCCCACAGTTACTGAGCAGAGCCACTTCACCTTGGCCCACTCCATGGGTAGGAGCTGGTTGCCAAGTTCAAACTTGAATCCAGTGATAGACTTCTGTGCTTTGGCTCACGGATCCTGAAAACAAGAGCTTTAATCATTGCTTGCTTTTATGCTCCGAGAGCCAACATTTTCTTGTAAATACAGTAAGTGATCAGTGCTCTCAGTAAAGAACATTTCAATGACTGCTTGTGTGGGTAATTATTTCAGGCTTGCCTCTCTTCCCCTCTTGAGAAAAATTACGGAATGTGGAAATTATTGCGAAGCCTCTCCAGACTTGGAATGTTTTCTGCCGGTTACAGGCGCTTGCTCTGGGCAGTGTTTCAGCCTGTGCCTACAGTTTGCTGCCCTGTTGTGCACTGTCCTGTTCACCAACATGCACCTGGCCCTGGGCACGCTGCGCCAGGATCACATCCTCCACAGGCAGGTACCCGACTGGCCTTCAGCTCAGGCAAGTCTAAATAACCCCAATACCAGTCCTAAATGTGATGGGAATCTGCTGTGCCAGCTGTGGGGTTAAGTCCGTCCTCCCCTTGCCTGAACACAGCACATCAGCACACATCAGCCAAGCCCAGAAAAATGTTGATTTTATATTTTTCCCCCCACTTCTGTGTCCCTGAGCGGCATCCATGGATCTGTGCTTGGGAGCCCCAGCTGTGCCACAGCCCTGGCCCAGGGGAGGAGCCCTTCTCTCCCAGCACTTCTCATCCAGCCTTCTCTAATATTACACTCTTAGAGTTGCCTTTTAGCTTTTATTTGGATTTTTTCCAAAGATAAAAGCACTGTAAAAGCAGAGGGAGCCCCAGTCCATGTCACTGGAGTTGACAGTGGGGAACTTCAACCTGGGAGTGCTGCAATAAGACTGGGGTGGGCAGAGAAAGAGGAGGAGGGTGGTGCTCACCCATCCCATCCTCAGCCTCAGATTCAATGAAGGGACTGCAGTGATGGTGCCTGCTCCAGCAGTCAGGGGATATTTTGCTGAAAAAGGGGGATTTTTCCCTTTCTAAGCAAAACACCCTCAGCCCACTCACAGCTGGGTTTGCATCACCTCCTCTGCAAATGCAGCTCCTGCCTGAAACCTCGTCAGGAGGAGGAGGAAAAACCCCGGGCAGGGGACAACAGTCAGTTTGTACTCATTTCTAGAGAAAGGTTTAGGGTTACAGAGAAACGCACAAAAGTAGCTTTTTAACACAGGCAGCTCTGCACGCAGCATGCTCCGTGGCAGGGTTTGGCACCCACAGATTTCCGCTGAGCCTGGAAACGCTGGGAAAGCCCGTGGGGGAGCAGAGGGAATAACCTCCATCTGCAAACACACCGCCTGCCCTCGCAGAACAGCTCTGGCCTTGGCGAGGAAGGGCAGCGGAGCACCCCCTGCCCAAACACACACACACCCCTCCCCTGCTACCAGAAGCTTAAACCTAATGCAAGAGGAGAGACAGGACTGGGGGCACCCCTGCAGACCACCCCACTAATACCAGTCCCCTGCATCATTTACAGCACTCTGTGATGTCCTGGTGTGACGCCGATTCCTGGGGCAGGTTCCTCCCTTTCATCACATGGATAAATCTCCCAGCAAAGCGGGGACAGCACATCACGGCACGCACCCATCCCACCCTCACGGCCAGCAGGCAGCTCTGCTCTCACCTCCAAGAAGATTTTGTACAAGGTAATTTTGGCAGTGCAGCATGGGATGGAGGAGTAAAGGCTCCAGGAGGATTTGGGGGAGTAAATGAAGCTTAAAAGGCAGAACAAGTCCCCAGGTAGTTTCAGCATAAACACCTCTGTGCAGGTTTATGTCCAAAGCAAAGTCTAACCCCAGCTGGCAGGTGGGCAAATGCTTTCACTCTGAAGCTCATTTCTGCAAGTTGACTGAAGCAGGAGAAATGGGACAGAACCATTAGCTCCAGCAGATACCTGGGTGCCCCATGGCACCCCCATCACCCCCCCTGCCCGGGCGTCCCGCAGCTGTGGGCAGGAAGGGCTGGACAGCACGGCTGGATGTGGCACCCCACGGGGGAAACATGAGAGTTGCAGCAGAAAGGGCCCCCTTCTTCCCACTGCAACTAGAGCAAGGTCAGAGCAGAAACCTTTCAGGGTGGACGTTAACATAGGGCTGTATCGCCATGAGTAAAACCTGCTGTGAAGAAAGACCTGAAGGCAGCACAGTCCTGCCCAGCACCAAGGCACAAGGGCAGGAGACGTGCAGGGCAAATCTGAGCACGATCAGTGGAGAAAGCAGTCATGTCCTTTGGCAAGCACAGCTCCATGGCACCAAACTGAAAGCAGCCAGGCACAAACAAGTACCTGAGGGGGAGCAAACATCTTTGGAGAATATTCCCAGCCTCCGCTGGGTGTGAAGCAGCTCTGAAGCACCAGCTCAACCACATGCATGTGATGGTTGCTCCAGGCCAACCCTTCTCTAACTTGGATGGGTTTATATGTGTGTTTGTTGGTTTGGTATATTTTCTAGAGGCAGTACAAAAAGTATCAGTGCAGCCACAGGTACAGCACAGAGCAGCCGTGTTTGCCCACTCTGATTGAGAAAATATTCATGTACCTTCACCACGCCAGACAGGAGCTCCTGCACTTCAGGTGTAGCTTTGACCTCCTGTACCTGTGCCCAGACCTCCCCACAACCCAGCCACAGCCCCACAGCGGGTTCCTGGCACCAGTATCCACCCCACAGAGCTGGAACTGGCATTCTCAAGCCAGCACTTGCATGCTGTGTGTGAGACCACACCATCCCCTCCCAGCGCCTGGCAATGCCACCAGCTTCCCCCACGAACCGCTCTGGGTGCTGCAGAAGCTGCATTAAAGATACCTGGACGCTGCAACTAGGTCGGAGAACGGGCTTCTTCCCTATCTCGCCCCTCTGTGAGTGCAGAGGGCTCCCCATCCTCTCCACCCAGGCATGGCCCTGTTTTTCTCTGCCCCAGTTTTTGGAAGGCATGGGGGACTGGGAGCAGTGGGGTGGGGACCTGTCACCCACACTCAGGGCCAACAGGAAAGCAGTCATTCCCGAGGAGCATTGCTTCTAAACCACTCCAATATGGCAAGGCAATGTTAACCAGCTGGGGAAACGCTTTAAAGACCCTTAATTAAAGGCTGGCTGTTGCACAAACCCCTTTCCCACCCCCACCAGAAGCGTTTCCCAGTTTCCCGGTCTCTCCCCCGCTGCCCTCCATCCCTCGCACTTTCTTTCCCGCTGGCATCTGCTGCGGCTGCTGCGGGGTGTCTCCAGCAATCAGCCCCTGCCATCAGATGGAAGTTTGCACTCATAGCAAAAGGAAAAAAGTGCAAAATTCTCTCCCTGTTGACTTTCAGGCGTGGTTGGAGGCAGCAGCTGCCTGCATGGATGGTGGTGCTGGGGCAAAGCCAGCACAGCCATGCCACCCTGATCCTGCCAGGACACTGGGAGCATCAGCTTCATCATCCAGCCGTGGTCTGCACCACCCCTCACCAGCCACGGGAAATTGGGGGAAACGGGGCTGAATCTGAATCAGACCATCTAGAGCCATCACTTACCTCCACACTGGCCCTCGTGTAATGAGCTGTGGCATCACTTGCTGTCCCACCATGAGCCAGCCCCAAAGGCTCAGGCCATCCCCCTCCTCCTCCTCCTGCTGCCAGCTTTGTATGCCTGTGGCCCCCGGGGAAGGGGCGGTGGTGGCAGTGCCCCATCCCACACGCCTCCCTCTACCCCGCACGCATGGGAAGCAATGGGGGGGGTACACAATTAAGGCCTGGGGCTCGCCTCCCGCCAGGGAAAAGCTTGCCAGAAAGGCACCAATTTATTCTTTCTATTGATATAAATTGATTAATTATGGAAGGCAATGTGTTGCTGTTTCTAATCAAAGAAATAAATCAGAGCTCTCACGTTAGTCAAGGGAAGCGCTCAGCCTGCACAAGAGTACACAGCCCGATGGGGCGGCTCTGCCTCAGCCAGGATCCAGCCCTCTCACATGACCAGAATCTCAGCTCTTGGAGTGGGAAAAAGGGTGCTGCAAGCGAAGGAGACATTCTTCTTCCTGAAAACATCTGTCATAAATCCCACATGCAGCAGCACCCCTGTGAGCCCATGCACCCGTGGCACCACCAGCAGAATGGACACAACCCTGAGCACCCAGAACCAACAGGGTGACCAGAGCATTTCAAAATGTTGCTACAACTGAGTTAAACCTGCACAGGAGGAGGCTGAGACTGGCACCCCTCCTCCTTCAGAAACCACATCTGAATGCCCAGGCAAGACTTAAAATCTGAACAGAGAAGCAGCTTGCATTTTCAAAACGGTTTAAAGATTTTTTTTTTGATTTTTTTTTTTAGTTTTTTACACTAAGAAATGCAAATAAACTCAGTGGAGCTGGTTTCCTCCCAACAGCCACATCACTTGCGTGTCTTTCACATTTGCTCTCGGGAGCCACGGGGTCTGGAGGCGGCAGGGGGGAGCCAGGGCAGTGACAGGGTGGGGATCAGAGCTGGGGGATCCAGGGACCCCGGGGGACACCCTCGTAGTGGGAACATGCCAGCAGTGTGCCCTCTCCCAGTTCAGACAGCCACTAATCCCAGCAGGTAGCTCACAAATAAATCAAGTGGTTAATTATTTCAGTAAGTAACTATTCTCTTAAAAGCACCTTACTGCCTGCTCACAGGCTTTCAGAGGGGCTGAGCACACAGGCTGTGCTCATCTCACCCCAATTTCAGTTAAACCAGTGAATAACCTCACTCACCATCAGGGCACAGATGAACCAAGGCAGCCCAGCTCGCTCCCACGTTAGACACAGGCCCTGCACACTCTTTTTTCTTCATTATGTTCACACACCCCTGCGCTGCCTACACCTGATGTGGTTATTTGTGCCCACATGTGGGATCCAGCCCACACTCCACACAGCTTGGAAGCCACCACTGGGCGCCTGGTTGCAATTACAATGGCCTCTCCCCCAGCGTGGCCGTTTTCTTGTCTGTTAGGGAATATGGCACAAGATCTTTCTGTGTATTGAGATCATGTCAAGATCAAAACCAGAGCAGGAACCAGCAGAGTTGGCAGCCCTGGGTGCTGCTCGAGGGCTGTGTGTGGTGCCGGGGGGCTCCATGGGAAGGCAGGGCACTGCGAGGGGACACACATGTCCCTCCCAGGAGTTCTCCTCCATGCCAGCCAGGAAGGGAGGCCACCACAGCGCACCCTGAAGCAAGAAGCATCGCAGCCCTGGACATCCTCAAGCAGGGGACGCAGCAGAGGTTTGCAGGTGATGCTGAGCCCCCTGTGGCTCATTTCACCAGGAAGCAGGGCCGTATCCTGTGGGGACAGCCCCAGCCCCTCTTGCTGCCCCACTCCCACAAAGCCCCCAGGCCCCCATTGTGCCCCAAAGAAGCACCAGTAGCCCAAGGGCGAGCACTGAAATGCCCAGGGAGATACAGAACTGCACCACTGGATGGACAACGCTCTTCTTGGAGACCCCAGGCACAACACTGGAAAATTCAGGTGCACCAGCACCCACAGACACCCCCTGAGCAGATGGCCATGCTGCTCCATCCTCAAGAACCACACGGTCCCTACAGCCCCCCCAAGCAGCACAAAGGATGCCCAACATCCCCGGCAGAAGCCCTCTCCCCCTTACTGGCCAGTTCCTGCTCCCCGAGCCAGGAAAGTCCTCTGCCCCCTCCACACCTGGGGCAGGTCCCACCCTCCCTGCATTTATAACCCACAGGTGCCCCACGGCTGCAGCAGCACGAGCCCCACATGGGACTGTGGCAGAATGGGGACAGATGGGGCACTTTCAGGGGAAAGCGTGGCTCTCCCTGTTACAGGTTATGAAACATTCTCAGGGCACGTCAAGATGAAATGTATAATTGTAAATCAGTCCTGCTGCTCTCCTGCATCTCCAGACCTACACAAGCAGGGAAGTTTTAATTTCTTCTTTTTGAGCTTTTTTTCCCCCGATTTTTGTTCTTTCCCTTCTGTCCTCCTAAATTTGGAATAAAAGAAAACTTAGTCAATCAAAATTTTTGAAAGCTCTTGCAATCCTGCTCTTCATGGCTTATGGAGCAGTTGGGATGGAGGGGGAGGCCCAGGGCACAAGGAACTACCACACTTTGAATAGCTGGATTTTCAAAATAAAAATGGGGTTAGAAATTGAGACCTTGGTTAAGTGCAACAGGGCCGAAAACTTCATTTCACACTTGGCAGCGAAGCTAGATCTCCATCATCTTCTTGCTCTGGCACTTCCCCCATTTAACTTGGTGCCCCAAAGGCATTTCTGCAGCTCTAGCAGCACAAAGGATCTCACCACTGTCCTCTGAGCAAGCAGATGTGGGCACGTCACTGCCCACACTCTTGTGGGAGCTCACTTGGAAACACTTGCCTGAGGAAGCACCAGCATTGGGTAGATAGATGGTGGGTGCAAGCCTGATTTTTTAAGCACATTCTCCCAGTACCTGCTGTCGTGGGGGGAAATATCACCTTCCAGGTTTCTGGATTTTTAGCAATCTCAGATAGACACAATGAAGGAAAAAAGTCATAAAAATAGCCACGTGGGACCGTGATCCCTCCCCAGCCCGCCCCAGCGGTGCGTGATAGCAGGCAGACAGAAGACATCAGCACAGTGCAGCAGCATCTTTTCATAACTTTATTTCCAGAGGTCTGGGCAGAAAGATACAGTGGTGATGCCTGTCCCTGAGCCTCCACAGGAGTTTTTGGGGTGTATTTTTGAAGGATTCCTGACCCCGTGGCACCTCCCACGCAGGGACGGCAGCGCGCTGGAGGGAGCAGCCGGTGATCCCTGGTAGTGCCGCTTCCCAGCAGCACTGTGGGTTCCCATCCGGTAAGACCCCCCCAGGTCCTGCCTGAGCTCGGCAGCCACAGCCCCAAAGCTGGGGTCCACAAGCTGATATTGCTGATTAAGGACACCACAAAAGGGGTTTGAGCTTAGATTTCCCTAGAGCCCGCTGCTTGTTGTCAGGGAAAAGGCTCCTAAATAAGCTTCACCAAAGCACCTACAATAAAGAGCCAAAGTTTTGTTAGTAGCCCTTGGCCCTTGGTGACATGGCACAAGAGCATCTGCCGAGGTGTGAGCTGACACCTTCAGTAAATCGGCTGCTGACTTTTCTTAAATCTCCTTTTGTAATTAGGCGCCAGTGATGACAAAGGTGGTTTCTCCTCTGCACAGACGGGAGAAACACCCGTTGCACCGGCACGTGATGGGATTCCCATCCTGCAGGCCAAGGGAACCCTCCCAGTCCCGGGGAATGAAACATCCCAGTGGAGAACTGCTGGGTGAGCCCACTGAATCTCAAGCAGCCACTGCTCGAGCGATGCCCCCCCTTCCCAAATCCCAGCCCATCCCTCGCATGTCGAATCGCTTCTTGAGCTGAAACCCCCATGACGCTGGTGGAGCCCCACCACAGGACAGCGCCAGTGGGACGTGAGTGCTGCAGGTGACTGGGGAGTGACACGGCGCAGATCCTGGCAGAGCCCCCAGCCCAGCCACCATCTCGCACCAAGCAGCTTCGGTTGGCAGCACATCGCTCTGATGGGGCTCTTGAAAACAACAGAAACAGCCCAAAACGCTGCTGTGGTGGACATAAGCCTGAGCTGGGAGATTTCATCCCGGGCACCTTCCCCCTTCCTACCCAAAGCCACTTTTATTGTCTTGATCTAATGAAGTGCAGACTTCACCTGGACAGACCCATAAGTGGCTCCTCTCGGAGGCAATGAATACAAATACTTGACCTCATGAGCTGCGGGGCAGCAATTAGTTTAAGCAGGGGGTTTGTGTAACACTTCAAAAGTCTTAATCCGTGCGGTCAGCCCTGGCACGGTATTTGCCAGAACCTATTGAGTAGTCTTAATGAGTCTGCAAAGCAAGCTTTCAATACATTTTGGGTCGCTTCAGATGCTTTAAATGGCATAGTCTATATGGTATTGTGCGGCTTTAGAAAGGCCCGGGCTTTAAAAAAGTATGGCTCCCTTTCACAGGGCAGACAGAAACCATCTTTAGAGCCGGGACCCTTAACGTTTTGCATATCAATATGGCTGGGGCTGAATGCAGTCACTCAGCTGAGAAATAGGATCACTATCAGCGTTTCCAGGCTTTCACAGGCACTTGGGAAACTTTAAAGCCCTTCGTGGAGAATAATTTGGTCGAATGTCGTGGCTGGAAACAAAACCTAAACAAGCAGAGCGCAGTCCATCATGCAGAGATGCCAGCGAGAATGACAACAGGCTCCAGTCGCTCTGACATCCAACCCCCAGCGGGTCGGTGGCCGGGACACTTGCAGTCCCTGGGGGACACTGCCGGGGGTACCCCGCACTGAGCGTGGGGTGCCGAGTCCCACCTGGTGATGGCCGCATTGCTCAGAGTGCTCTGGAGTTTTAACCAGCAGAAAAACAGCCCTGATTTTGTCTCTTCTCACTATTCTTTTACAATGTCCCAGTTTCTTAATACGGGCCATAAAGCCCCAAGCTCTGGCACCACGCTGGCAGCATCTGTGTCTGTCCCCAGCACCCCTCACACAGGCAGGGACCCACACCACGATGCCCTGCTTCCCGCGCAGAAACAGGCAACTGTTTGCATTGAACTCCAACATCACGTTAAGCCCATCCCCACAAATGTCACTTGTCCCAGCAGCGACCAGACGAGCCCAGGGGCTGAACTGGACAAAGATGCCAAAGCTCAGGTACAGCTCAGCACATCGGTGCAGAAAACACATGTCACCTCCAAGGAGCACAAAGGAGGTGCCAGCAGCCGGGATATGGGGAGAGGTGCGCGGGGTAAAGCACAATGTGCCGGTGTAAAACCACCCTGGAGCTGGGAGGAAAGGGGCTGGGGCCTGTTGTGCATCCCAGGAGAAGGGGTACCTGCTGCCTCCATCGCCCCCAGGCAGCAGCAGCGAGGAGGGGAGGACACGCCTGGTGGGACAGTCAGCTTTGCATGACGGAAGAAACCGAGGCCAAAACATATTTGCAAACAATGCAGGGCCTGAGGGCCCTCGAAAACATATAATTAGCTCATTAAAGAGACAAATACAAGTCACTAATAAGATATGAGAGGTTAATTAAATGTTTTCCCCATCTTTAATTAAGGGAAAACCAGTTAATTCAGATTAAACTAATTTCTGCAGCCTCCCATGATGGCCCTCTATGGCTGCAGACTTGAAAATCTATTGAGATTATTGAACTGAAAGGTCAGAGTTTGGGGCTTTTGTCTGCTGTGCTTGGGTGAATTCAGGGGAAGCAGGGATTTTCATCCCAAGGGTTACAAATGCCCTGCTTTATCATCTGGGTTACTCAAAGAACATAAGAAGGTATGTGATATGCAACTCCCTCTCCCTAACCCCAGACCTGGCATTTATTCAAAACTACTGCCGTTAATTGTTTTTCTTAACTAGGAAATTCCTGCAGAGTATTTTCTGTCTGCAAAACATAACCCACGCTTGGGGTCTGCAGCTCAGCCGGCCTCACCCACCGCCCCACAGCAGCCGCTGCCTGTGCTCAGCACCGGAATTTGATTTAGCAAAAACCCACCGGCCGCACGGCCCAGAGGCCAACTGGTTTCCAAAGCTTTTATTGTGGATGGAAGAGCCAATGTCCCCACACACACACACACCCGTCCACACGCTCACACTCTCCCACTCACCACCCAGAACACTCACTGTTAATACAGATTAGCAAGAATTTATGTGGAAGAATATTTAATCTGGTCAGGGAGGGGAGAGGGGTGATCTGTGGGTTTATTTCTTAAATATTTCTCTCTACTCCAGAAGGGTCCGTTTCTCGCCAGAAGAGGTCTGATATAAATTAGAACGAAGGGAGGAGGTTGCTGGTGGGGCAGCCACGGGCATCCCTGGACCACAGCAGCCCCAAGTATCCCTGGACCGTGGTCCTGGCTCTGCACACTGCTGGGCAGACCAGGTCTCAGCTCAGCAGCGTGCCCTGTGGATGGCTCAGTCCCACCCAAAGTCCTGCCCTGTCATCTGATAAAACTTCATGTTGAAGGGTCTGTAAAACTCCCGCAGGCGTTGGACCACCTGCGTATCGATTTTGGGGTGCGGCCGCCCCTTGGATTTCCCCAGGCAGCGGGGCTTGCTGCCACCCTCCGGCTTCTTCAGGCAGGGAAAGCCCTTGGTCTCGTTAAAATAGAAATGTTTGTCCGTCACCACCCTCTTGAGACCCAGAAAGTCCTGGACACGGCCCATCTCCCCGGCCGGGTCGCTGACGAGCCTCTCCCCACTAACGAAGAGGAATTTGGAGAGGGGGAAGTACTGCAGCCAGTTGTCCAGGTGCTTGGCGTAGATCCCGATCCTAACTGCGCTCCAACTCGTGTCGATCAGTCCCGTGCTGAGGTTTTTGAAGGCTAGGGCCTGGAAGCTGGGGATGGAGGGGTTTTTGGAGAGTGTCTGTGTGTAGTCTGAGATGGCACGGGTGACGGGGTTACGCACCACCACGATCAGCTTCGTGTCCCGGGACATGTTGTAGATGCGCCGAGGAGCCTCCTTGGTGACAAAGTAGCTGGGGGTCTTCTCCATCGTGATCTGCCCCTCCAGGGTCCGTGGCATCAGGCTCCTGAGGAGAGAAAGGGACACAGTCAGGACTCACTCAAAGCACAGCTGCTCTGACCTGATGCCGTGATGGGGACAAGCAGGAGCAAACCCTAAAACTTGGCCAGAAATGCCCAGAGGCTCCCCAACTGCAACTGCCCCTCTCCTTCCCCTCCCACCAGCCAGGGACACTGCCTTGTCACTCCCCACCAGCCACCTCCTCGTCTTCAAAAGCCTCCCTAGGAGTCCCCCTGCCCGGGTCTTTCCTTCCCTCACCTCGTCTCAGCCTCCCCTTCATCCCCGCCAGGGTCTGTCCCAGGGAAGGGGCTCCCTGTCACTCTGCCCCACAGGCAACACCATCCAGAGGGTACTTGCAGGCTGTCAATCCACCTCAGAGGTTCCCCACAACCCCCTTCCCAACCCTGGGAATCTCTCCTACCCGCTCCTCCTCCACCCCAGTGAGTTTCAGTGGTGGTGACCAGTCTCTTGGCATGAAGGTTTTGGGATGGGGCTGGTTTTTGTCCCAGCCTCTGACCGATTACAGTTACTGGATGTGCCGACAGACCACACGGGGTTGCAAAGAAGAAAGAGGTAAATGTGCATCCACGGAGGGTAAACCCAAGCAGCCTACCAAGAGATGCCTACCAAGGCTCCAAACTCCTCTGCCTCCAGACAGCAAGCAGTTAAGACCAGAAAAAGACTGTTTCCTTTTTTAAAAAAAGGCAGAAAACCTCTCAGGGCCCAGTCATTGTGCTGTGTAAAATTCACTGCCCTGATTGTTCCCTTGTGCACTTTAATGAGGCATTAATTGCCAGAGAAATTACCCAGGCATGTCACCCTGTGAGGAGAGCCAGGGGCTGCAGAATGGGTCCCCCCTGCCACCAGCACAGGCACCTGCCCCAGAGCTCCTCACGTCCCCCAGAGCCCCTCACGTTCCCCTTCTTGGGAGCAGACATGTCCTCTCTGGTCATCCTGGTGAAGAAGGGACTTGGTTTCCCCCAACATCTGAACTCCCTGAGCCAAGATTGCGGGGCCAGCTGGGAGGCAGCTCATGGGCCCAGCGTGGCTCCCCGACACGCAGTGCCACCCCGACCTGCTGCTGCTCCCCATGGTTCCCCTTGCTGACAGATGTGCCAGGGGACTGGCAGCTCTAGCTGCTGCATCCCAGCCATATCCCACCAGCTCCCTCCCACAGCACCCGCACAGGAGCCCTTGCCAACAGGCCCCACATGGACGCAGAGATGGAGCTCACTCTTTGGGGGGGCTCATCTGGGATTGAGACGGCTTCATCTCTGTGCTGTCACAA
Organism: Athene noctua; assembly: GCF_965140245.1. NCBI lineage: Eukaryota > Metazoa > Chordata > Aves > Strigiformes > Strigidae > Athene > Athene noctua. Next base: position 4,682,322 of record NC_134051.1, on the reverse strand, counting down.
GCTGTGCTCCCCATCCCCTCCATCATGCTCAGGGTGACGTGCATCCTCCACCTCCCCAGCCACATAAAGGAGAGGAGTCTCCTGCTGAAAGCCCTGGGCTGGAAACTCATTCTGCTTGGGGCACAGCAGTGTTCTGCCCTGGTGCCAGGGGCTCAGCCCTGCTGTCCACCCGACCTGGGTGGCTGTCCTTGCACCAGGTCTGTCCTGAGCAGGAGGCTGCTTTCCCGCAGGGAGGGGATGTGAAGCTTTCAGAGCATTGCTTAATACCAAAGGAAATGACCAAACCACTTCATTAGTTCTAAAATAAAAACTACATGTTTGTGTGCACACAGAAATACATGTAATCATATACAGAGTAATCCCATCCTTTGCTCCCGCCTAGGATTTAGCAGATGCAGAGCACTTAGCCTAGCAGGCAAGCACTGGTTTACAATGGGAAACTGAGGCACCAAGCAATGACGTGGCTTGTGTAGGAGCTGCCTACATTCATCCAGCCAACAACATCCTGACACAAAATCACTTGTATGGGTCAGCAAACACACAGGGATCCAACCTGAGCTGTTCCACACCCAGAGGCATCCCAGGATGAGCTCCAGGGATCAGGAAGTCTCCTGAAAAAAGTACCAATACCCAAATCTTAACCGTGACAAGGGGTAAAATAAAGCAAAAAAAAAAAAATCAAGTTTAACCAAGAGGTTTCACTTAACTGAAAGGAGAGAGTTGGGACTGGACAGACTCTTTCCTGCAAGGACTCTCCATTTTGCCTGAATTTGGAAGAATTCTGATTTTATAACTCAAGGATTCCCCTGGGGCTGCTCCACCCCATATCCCTCGGGGGTCCCTAGAAAGGAGAGGAGCTTCCCTGGCCTGTCCCTGCACAACCTCTCCCCCCTCACCCTGTCAGGGGCAGGTTTTTTTTAACGTTGCTTGTCTGAGGCCAAGCCGACCAGCTCAAGGACAGGGATTGCTCCAAATCCCTGCCCAGACAATCCCTGCAGGAACGCTGGCAGAGCAGGAGGATGAGGATGGACCTTCCCATGGGTGGCTGGGTCCCACAGCAGGGCTGGCTCTTGGCAGCGGCACTTTGGGGCAGGACGGGGTGTTTTAGGGATTCTCATCCCATTGCTTGGAGTGGTGGCACTGGTGGGGGAGCTGGGTCCCCACAGTGGGAGGGGACGGGCTGAGCCAGGGCTGTGCTGTGGGGAAGGCAGGGCTCTGCCCAGCAGCATCTGTTCTTTATGTAATGGGAAAAGGCTTGAGGTTTTTGGGTTTTTTTCCCCTGGACGCAGGAAAGAACACTTTATTAAAAGCATTTGCGAGTGATGCTGGGCCCTGCACAACTCCCTCCCCCAAACAAGAGGCAAAATCCACTTGTGGCTTCCCCCCCCCCTTTTTTTTTTTTAACTCTTTTTTTTTTTGACAGTGCCAGCATTTTCAGAGCCACTTCTCATCCCCAGCATCACCACCCAACAGCCTGGCCCCTCCATTTGGCACCCAGGCAGGCAGGATGCCCTTCGGGGGTACCTGCATCCTGGGGCAGCAACGGGTGCTTTCCCCAACCTCTTCAGCACCTTCCCCACCCCCCCCCCAAGAAATGTGCTCACAGAGGGGCTGACTGTCGGGGTTCCCACTGGGAAGCGCCTTCCCAGTTCAGGATCAGGCCCTTGCACCCCACACCCTTGCCCAGAGCCAAGGAAAAACCAACTGTACATCTCTGAATGCCACTGTTCCACCACCTCCAACCTGCCTGGCCCCCAGCCCCCCCGGCCCCGGCCAAGCCAGCAAAGTATGTTTAACTCTAATTACATTCAGAAACCTGCCATAAGTTTTGCCAGGCTGCTTCACACAGCTTTTTCTGGGCAACTTGTTGAGGAATTTCTGCAGCACTTCCCTGGATACCACTGGGATTTCTGCATGGCAAAAGGGCTCCTTCCTCGTGCTGCTCGGCCACCCAAAACCCTCTCCCAGCTAACATGGGCTTAAGACCTAAATCAATCCCTCTCCTCAACAGGCAATAAAATGTTTATTATCGAACAGTGAATGCTCACGATGACGTGATCTGAGAGCCTGGAGAGCTCACGTTAAACCAAAACGCTGCTTTTCTCAGCCCGTGCTCCCCAACCCCAGCACCGATCTGACCTGAGCTCAGGAATTCATGGTTGTGCTCAGCTTCTGTAAAACACAACAGTTTGGGTTTGCTGCCATCATGGTGTTCCCAAGGACATAAACCAGAGAGAAAACCTGTGAGCTATCCCAGCAACCTGGGTGCTCTCTGAGAGCACTGACACAGCGACCACGAAGAGCAACGTGAATCTGGATGTCCCAGAAGAGGTTTTGCTAAAATACTTTAATAAAAGGTATTTACTCCCTTCCTTCCTTTTTGCAGATAGACAGCAAGGACCAGGCTGAGCCCCACAGAGCTGAGGCCGTCCCTAAGGGGTCTGTGGGGCAGAGGGACCCCCTGGGACCCCACTCACCACCCAGGACACCTGCACTCAGCATACCAGCACCCTCCCCACACTCATCCTGCTGACCAAGGGCTTCTCAGCACACAGGAACGGCACCAACTTTAATTAGAGTAAACCACACCATCCTAGGCTTAATTAAAACATAATTAAATTAGAATTTTTAATAAAGCCCATGTTGGGGCAGGGATTCCCAGCTTTGTTTGCACAGGTACCCCTGGAGCAGCAGCACACAGCTCCTGTGATGGGGTGCAGAGACCTTCCCCCCACCAGCACAGCCCCACACTTGTTTCCCCCCTCCAGGGACAGAAATGGGGCAGTGAGATCCCATGCAAAAACCCCACCAAGGCTGGTCCATCAGCACCATAAGCTCTGCAAGCACTTAGATGGACCCTCAGACAGGCTCCAACACACCCACAGTTTTGTTTCTGAGGGGAACGAGAAGTGCACAACCCCCCCGTGGGCTGGATGCTGCTGACTTGGTTCAAAGCCCTCGATCCTGTACTTGGTTAACGTGGAGTCACTGGCGGCTAGGGTCAGGCTGGTGGTGGCAGAGCTGGGTCCCAGCATCATCCCAGGACCACGCCGGGAACAGCAGCCTCCCAGCAGTTAATCGTGCCACACCTCTTCCTCAGCAGCTCAATCACTCCCAGCTACTTGCAAGATAATGACGCTATTTCACATTTTCATTAGCTCCCTAATACTTTCCCCTAAATTACCCCAGTTAATTATTGATAACTCCTGTCTCCCGCCAGATCTGGCTTAAACTGGCAAAGAGCAGACCATGCTTTTGTTATGCTCCGCTTTAGCGCAAGCAGTGGAAATTTTAATTAAATTTACAGTTAATTCTTACTGACCTTAGGAGAACACCTCGGCAATGCTGAGCATCACCTACAGGTAGGAGACACTACAGTGAGGGAGCACCCCATCAGCCTTGGAGGGGATATTTTAAGAGAAGACTGTGTATGCAGACGGACAAATAAAACCCTTTTTTATCTTTCAATTAAGCTCATGAATTAGATAGAAAAACAACTGGCATTTGAGAGGCATCAGAAATGGTATTTCCTATAGTAGAAATACTGCTTGGAGAGTAGGAAAAGCAGTGCCCTGCTCCTGGGTGCACCTTGGAGGTGCACTGGGACAAAACCTTCGTCCCAGAGACCCAGCACTGGTGTGACAGTGCTGTCCCACATTGGGCGTTACGGGTCACAGAATCACAGGATGGTTTGGGTTGGAAGGGACCTTAAAGATCATCCAGTCCCACCCCCTGCCACAGCCAGGGACACCTTCCACTAGCCCAGGTTGCCCAAAGCCCCATCCAACCTGGCCTTGAACCCTTCCAAGGAGGGGCAGCCACAGCGTAAAGAAAAGAGCAACACTTCTTGCTTCAAGAAAACAGCAAAATCACAGAGAGGGATGGAAAACGCCACTACCTACTTCAAAGCCTGCCAGGAGTCATTTAGCTGATTGTTTCACCAAATTTTCCTTTCCACACACCCCAGTGACCCATCCTCATCCTCCTCTCATCCTCAAGCTGCGGTACCCGCTCACCCCCAGGCTGTGTGATCGCTGCCGTACCACCCCGAGCTCGGCACGGGCTGCAGCCGCGCCCCGGGGCTGCTGTTACCAGTCACCGAGGGCCGAGCTGACAGTAACATAATTGCTCTCAGCCGAGGTGCATTTCCAAGGGCTGTTGGACCTCTCTGGGATATTCCCTCTACTGCAGTCAATGGGAAATTGCAGATTACGGCAGCGCTCCCCAGGCACCCTCATTTAGATTAATTACCTCCTCTGTTGAGGTAGCAAGGTGCAATAACTTACAGCGCTGATAAAAAAGCAGAAAGCTGCATTAAATACAGATTAACAGCCATAGCAGGCAGGTAATCAAAGCAGACTTCAAAAAAACTGGGCCGACACAACTTTCTAGGGTTAATTGGTTCACGATGCCTCGACTCTGGGATGATTTTGTTGCAGATGAAGGAGAACTCCTCCCAGTACCGAGCTAACACAGGGATTTTCTCAGACTGGAGACTTATTTATCAGCAAGGTCGTCCTCCAACGGGCACATCCGTTACTTTATGCTCTCAGCTTCACGTGAGGGACAGGCTCTGCCCACAATTCACCCCCCACCCCCGAAAATGCCAGGCAGTATCTTTAGCAGGTCCAACCTGTGCCAGGAGTGTGAAGGGAAGCTCCAAACCCCCGGATAATCTGCAGATGTGGGTGATGGGTGCCACATTTGGATCAGTGCTTGCAGGTTCTATGTTACTGCTAAAAGTGGAAAAGGGTGTGTGTGTGTGTGTGTAACTCTCTCAGTTATTATTAAAAAAACCAAGCACTGATGAAAAAAAAAACCAACAAAAGCAAGTGAAAGGCAAGGGGATTTCTGCCGGAGGGGATATGGTTGAGGGGCCAAAGAAAGTGACTCTTTCAAGGCGATAAGATGGGCGATGGGATGATGTGGGGGACAAAACCGTTCCGGACAGCCCAGCTTAGCGCTGGTGACGACTCCACTCACCCAGCCCAGCCCAGCCCAGCCGTATCTGGGCCGGGGGCACCCAGCAGCGTCCGGCTGCGGTTCCAGGGGACCTCCTCTCTCAATGGCAGGATGACAGGCTGCCCGGGATGGGGCTCAATGGGGGACAGAACCTTTTTTGTGTAAATGTAAAACAGTTTGGAACCAGGAGAGGGGGACAAGGCTTGGGACAGATTTATCCTCTCCCAGCAGACACCCAGTACCACCCGGATCTGCATATGAATCGCCCCAACAGGCTTATCTCACCCGGCGGGACAAGGCTGCCTTTGTGGCCACACAGCAGCTATGAAGTTGTTAAACTGGAACCAGTTATGTAGACTTTAAGATACCGGCCTCTTCCTTCAAAGCAGCTAAAATAGCAGCACCTTTGCTGGGAAGCAGGGCACAAGAAAGCAGCGAGGGGGATAGAATGTCATCAGGGACAGATCCAGCCTTGTGTCCTTGATCCTGGCTCTGCCAAGGAGACCCCAGCTGCCGGGGGACACGCTGGACCCCCCATTCCCTAAGTGGGGTGGGGGGCACACATGGGCATCCATGCTCACCCCCCACCCCAGTCCCCTCCATCACCTCCTCTTCCCGGAGCAAGCACCAGGGCATCTGTTGAACCGCTGTCAAGCCGCCCGGGAGCAAATTAGGCCATGTTCTTTTTTATTCCTAATTACTGCGATATTCCCCCTCTCCTTCCCCGCTGCCCCTTCCAAGCAGGTCCTGCCAGCACCCCCCCAGCAGGCAGAGCCCCCCAGGCGTTTTCCATCCCAGGCCTGCCTCCATTATTTTTGATTCAAAAATGTGCAAATGAGGCCACGGCTCCCCAATCAGGCCTGGCCAGGAGCTAATTGGCTTTAAGCAGGAAAACCTGAATATGCTAATGATGGCAGTAACAAGCCTGTGATGCGCCTGGAAGGGGAGCCAAGCCCTCAGCTCAATGATCGGCTGACTCGGAGACACGTCAATTAACAACAAGGAAGATAATTTATTAATGCTCCTTTGCACCCCACTGCCCTTTGCTCCTAATTACAGTTTGATACATGAAACATCCCAGAGGTTTGCCTAGTCCTGTTCCCAGCTGAGCATCTCTGCAGAGCCCCGAGTGTCTCCTCCTGCCCCAGAGCAGCCTCTCGCCAGGGCAATAGCCCAGGACCATGACTGGAGAGTCTCCAGGCAATGCGAAGGACCCCAGAGCTCTCCCACCACCAGATCAGGGTCTCTGCACTGGGATTCAGCCAGGTCAGGCAGTAGAAGAGGCTCAGAGAAGGGAGCTGCAATGGGCTGGGTGGTGCCGCCGGCCGGGGCTGCTCCCCATGGTGTCCAAACCCCCCCAGACCCTTCCCGAGGGGCTCCCTCTCTGGTTGCAGAGCCTGGCTGCTTCATCCTGTGAAGGGCAGGGGCTGAAAAGCAAGAGGGAGGCAGCACTGGGGTCTGTTGGGGGGCTCTGGGAAGGGCCAGGAGCCAGAGAGTTTTGTGTTTGACTTAGCATCAAGATCTGGGAGATGCAGAGGGAGGGAAAGGGGAGACACTGGAGCCAGCATTAGCATTTCTAATGGAGTGAATGCTTTCACAAGTCACCCGACACCCAGTTATTAACCCTGATAAGAAACAGGGCCATCTGGAAAACCACGGCTGCTTTGCCCGTCTGTAAAGACACCCAGATCTCTTGTGCACCCGAAGTCCTGGCAGGAAGGTGAGAAAAAGGCCTTTCTCCCACCACCCCCAAAACACCGCAGGGCAGCCGCAGCCCCCTGCACCCACTCCTGCTCCCCCGCCGACCCAGACCCACTGCCCGGCATTTGCATCACCATCGTGCTCATGTTTATGGCTGGCGGTTACAATTACAGGCGGCTCAAGGCCCTGAAGGTTTTTTCCTTTGCATGGTTATTCCAGCGGGGTCATTAAGGCCAAAGGGCTTCTGGTGAATGCACATAACGGCATCTGATTATGAAGAGCAGAAACTAGAGTTAATAAGGGCAAAGCCCCTTCCCTGCTCAGGAGTGACAGCGCTGGGAGAGGCTGTTTGGCCTCTGTCAGCATTCATGGGATTCATGGACAGTCCCTCCTCACCCTTCTCCATTGTGGAGCTATGATGCTTGGGGTCACCCCAAAAATTCAGAGCAGCTGAACTCCCCGTTGATGTCAGCCAGGGACCCATTGCAGCCAGAACCACAGAATCACAGAATCATCTTGGTTGGAAAAGACCTTGAAGATCATCCAGTCCAACCATCAACCTCACACTGACCCTTGAACCGCTCAGGTTCCCCTGTGCTCTTGCTGAAAGTGGTTCCCCTTGGCCAAAGCACAAAGCCACGGCCACCCTGGGACCTAGAGTCATCGCCCATGGCTGCAGCAGTGCATGTTGGGCACCCCACAATCCATGGAGCTGTTTTCTACCTCCAGAGCTCACCCCGAGACAGAACAACAGCAGAACGGTGCCACCTGCAGCCCTCAACTGCAGGAGGGGGACATGAAGCAAAACCAACCTCCTGCTCCCCAGGGCAATATTTCCTTTTCAACAAGCAAAAAGCAACCACTAGCAAAACAACAACCAAACCCGCTGCTTGGGTTAAAACAGGTGAGAAACAGCTACATGAACCCCTAAAAACCCCACGGAGAGCATGGGCTGACACGGGCCCAGCTTGGCAGGATGCTGGGCTGGGGCTGGTGGGAGGCGAGAGCAGGGGCACGCACAACCCTCTCCATCTCTCCATCCCTCTGGCATGAAGCGCAGTCTGCACGACGGCAATTAGAAACCCTCTCCTGGGGGCTCTCTCCCCCGTATTCCCGCGTCCTGGCAGCCCCGGGGGCGTGGGGACAGCCTGTGGCAGGTGTCTTGCCTGTGACCCGGGTCAACCGAGGGCTCTGATCTCCAAATGACCCTTCCCAGCAGTGAATATGTACCCGCGCTCAAACAGCTTGCAGATGAAGGAGCAACAGACTGGAGATGATTTATTCAGGAATTAAAGGTTCAGTACCCCTTTTAAAGGCTGCGCCTCGGCACTGTCAGCCTTCATTGCACACAATTAAAGGGGTTAGCTGCCCCGGCCCTCCTCCCTTCCAGGGGAATGAAATCAAACAAAACCAACCCCCACACATCCCCGACAAGCCCTGGTCCGGTCCCTCCGGTGTACAGTTGGGGGGAGTGCAGAAGGACTGGCAAACTCAGCGCACGAGTGGCCCTGAGCTCCAGCCCACGAAGCTGCTCCGTTCTCTGCCAGGGTCCAGCTCGGCTCTGCCCCGGGGTGGGGGGCAGATGCAGATGTCTGGGGTTTGTCCCCACTCGCAGGAGGGGACACTTGGGGTGGGGGTCTCTGCTTAGCTTGGTTTCATCCCTGCAAAGCCTGTTCCTGCAGCTGGGGCTTGGTGAGACGCCCTGGAGCCCTGGGCCAGGGCGGGGGGGGAAGTTTATGCCTCCTCCTGTTTAAGCCTCCAAAGCTTAACCCAACCCCCCCCTCCGCTGGCTCAGCACCTTCAGGCTCCGAGAAGGAAAGGTGCTGGTCACCTGTAAACTCACACCAGCACAATTCAAGCACAGCCTCGAATTTCCCTCTCACACCTGAGAGGGGAGATAAGGATAAAAATTGGCATCTTCCGGATCACTTTTCTCCCTTCTTAACTGTGAGAACTGATGTGGTGGGGCTGCAGGAAGGGGGGAGCATAGCTTGCGGGTGCGAGCAGCGGGAATTCAATGAAAAGCTTCCTTCCTCTTAGAAAAGAAAAAGGAAGAAATCTGCTGGCAGCAGCGGCTGCTGATAATCTCTTTCCAAGGCAGTAAATTTTCCTGCAGCTACCCTGGCAAGTAATCCGGCAGATTATTACACCTTTCAGTGGAATCAGCCTTTTAAATACATTCACCTCTCACCATGCATCTTGTGTTTTACGACCTGACTTGCTGTCAGAGCACAAGGAAACACAAATTATGCTCTTCTGCAACCAGAGCACAGGCACCGGTGACAAATTTTATACCTCCGGTAACTGGGATGCTTGGGTGCTGCCATAAATAAGGAAAATTTGCTCTTAGAGCTGCATGGGGCCGCCAGGCTGGGGGGCTCTGCATCACTGGGGCACGACAGCCTGGGGAGGGGAAAGGACGCCCTGTCTGCTGCTGTGGGCGAGCACCCCACTAACCCAGGCAATTGCAACGCGCATGCCGCTGGGACAGGCATAACACGATTAAGGCATACTTATATGCTTCTAATGGCCAGCTATTTTTTACGGACCAGTTGTCCCCAGACTAAGCACTCCAGGCAGGCAGCACGCTTCTGGCAGGCTGTTCAGATGTAGAATTTATTGCTGTTTAAAAAAAAATAGGAAAAAAAAAAAAAAAGCCCTGAGATCACTGTAAGTAAGTCTAAGGTCTTTGTTTTCAATTACAAATAAAAAATACACATATTGGTTTTCGCTACATTATCCTCTTGATCATTCCTGGTCGATCCTCTGATTGTTCCTGGTTTCCTAGCTAACCGAGGAGAGCACAGGAAGGACATAAAAAGCCCACAAAACCTCTTTTTTTTCAGGTTTAAAGTTATATGGCAAGCAGACACAGGAACTCCTCCACTTCCCGATGCTCGAGTGGGCAAAAGGAAAACCTAGTTCGAAAAGTTCCTAAAAGATGAATGTGAAAGCACAAGGGCATCAAAACTGGTTTTCCCACGGCACTGTGCTCTCAGGTCATGGCATCACCCATCCCTCCGACCATCTTCTCGCTGAGCCTCAGGACTCTACCTCGTCCGATGCAGTCAAACTACGGCCGGATCCTGTCTGGATGCTCCAGGGATGGAAAAGTCGTGCACCCACCGCGTCCCAAGCCCCCACCTCGGCCCCTCCCCAGGCGCAGGGGCTGCCTGGGCAGCCTCTGGACAGTGGACCCTCCCAAGGATCCCTGTGCCCATGGGCAGATGGTGTTTTTCTCTCCTACGGTTTAACCCCACTCAGGGCACAGCAGAGGAAAAAAAAAAAAAAAGTTATCTACAATTTTGCAGTTGCCTGCAGGGTCTTGGGCTGCTGCATGCCAGCACCCACCACGCCGAGGAGCTGCAATACTCAAATTTGAGGCAAAATCCTTCAATATTTCAAGTGCATCCATCCCCTCGCTGCCATGCGGTGCATGTCCTGGGGGACAGTGGCTGCAGGTGGTCCCAGCCCATGAGCAGTGCCAGCCCAAGCCACAAGCTCTCAGCTAATTAGCTCAAACTAATTAGCCAGGGTGAAGTGCCGGCGGCAGGACTTGCACTGCCCTCTGCGGCGATGGGTCCCCGGCATCCCTCCGTGACTTGATCATGGGGTGCAGGTGAGGGGATCCCCAGCAGCCAGGGAAGCTCTGCCCAGTCCTGCCCAGTCCTTCCCAGTCCTGGGGAGGCTGCGTGGGCAGGAGCCCCACATAGGCCACCCCAGTCCCAGCCCCATCGCAGGTGCAGGAGCAGCGGGAGCCCGAGGGAGGAAGAAAGGAGGAATCCACACATGTCTGCCAGAGCGAGACCTTCCCGCTGGCCGGCGAATTGACAGCTGCTTTGATTTGATTAGCAGATGCTGACGAGGCATCGAGACAAGTCCCCAGAGCCATGAATAATTTCAGTGTATTTCTGTTTATTTGATCTCAGTATGGGGCTGGCCCCAGCGCCTTGCCCAGTGCCGGCCCGGACCCTCGCAGAGCGATGGGGAAGGGGCTGCTGGGCTCTCCAGATGGCCACTCCGAGGCCACCGCCGGCAGGGCTGGCTGTGCCCCTCCGGCACGTGCTCCGGGGAGGAGAGAGCCCTTTGCCATGCTCTTCACCATCCTCCACCAGCTCGTCCTGCACAGCCAGCCCACCAGGCTCGGGGTGAGGAAGGGACCCCCGCAGCAGCTCTTGGGGAAAAGAAGAGACCCTCCCAGCCTCACAACTGTTAACATAACTCATTCCAATATTCTGAAGTCTTTTTCACCTTTCCTCCTCTTTTAAACAGACAAAAATGAAAACTCTGCACTTTCTGGTTCCTGGGTCAGAGCTGGGATTGGAAGCCCCAGGGCCACCAGGTCCTGCTGGCACCACCAAGGGTCGGATGCTCTTTAGAAAGCAATTAATGCATTTTAGAGTAATGAATTGGCCATAAACCCACTAGATGTTACCTCTGAACCAGCATACCCAGGCACTGCATGGGGTATCGGGTCTCCCCCCTGGATGAGGGGGATTGCGGGGAAGGGAGAGCTGGTCTGGGCCCCAAACTAGGCACCCAGTGGAAAATGCTCCTGGTGGAAGGGATGAAGAAAAACTCCCTCCCTGGGATGCTCAGCTCCTCTGCCCCAATGCCACAGTGTGTGATGGCACATGGCCAGGGCTGAAAAAAGGGGGTCTGAGCCCAGGGTGAGAGCTGAGATTCCTCTCACAGCTCCTCCCGGGGTGGCTTCGGGAGAAGATGAGCCAGGACCACACTCAGCAGACCCAACCCTTGCCATGACACTGGCAGGGGTCTCCCTGCATCTCCCTGACTGAGGACCCCCAGGTCCTACTCCAGTAGGTAAATCAAGCAGTAAAAGCTAGGCACACGGTCCGTATTTTACATCGAGCAAAGTCAACTGCTTTAACAAAAGCAATTTTAATGCAATTCTCCTGCCCACACCACCTTCCACATTCAGTTTAAAATTGCGCTGGTTAGATCTGATGACTTAGAAATCCAAGATGCTCTGAGCGAGGCCAGAGCCCAACCCCTGCCATCAGAGTAACGCCTCTCCCACTGCTGTGTGCCGATTAGCGCACGGCGAGTCCACCGACTACATTTCATGGAGGCTTCTGCAAAAATGCTTTCCCAGTCTGGCTCTCCTCTGCTGAACAAGCACTGAGTCCTGCTCGAAGCTCCGGCTTCAAACTAACCACGAGTCATTCTGAAACGCGTCCAAAACTGTCTCATTTCTACCTAAGAAAACATAAATCAGTCCTCGCTCGTGAACCAGAGCCAGGTCTGAGGTCTGACACGAAGCCGTGGGGATCCATCAGCACAGTTTCCAGTGACAGTTTTAAGCTCTCTTGGCTGGATCCACAAAGGTATTTGGGAACATAATGCTCACCAAAACCACCGGTGACTGTGCACCTCAATCCCCCTGTGAATGGGAGACCCCGGTTCCCCCACCCTCCATCCCAGCCTGCTGCTGCCCCAGTTTGCTGGGAGCATCCCCCCACCCTGCCCCGTGTCCCACAGCATCAAAACCCTCCAGCGCCAGACACCCATCGCCTGACAGCACCAGGGTTTGGGCAGGAGGGTGCCCTGGGCTGCCCGCAGCAAGGGGGGACAGGAGGGGGGACGGGAGCCAGCAGTGCCAATCCTGCCCTCGCTGCATGGTGCTGGACCAGCCCAGCTCTGCTCTGAGCAAGCAGCAGCTTCAACAAACAGCCCAAAGTGATGCATGAGCTGCAGGGTTTGGCCCAAGGGAGGAAAAACACCATACTGGTGCAATTACCTGAGTTTAGACAAACCTCCGCGGGTGCCTGGGCCGGGTTCAATAGCTGGCAGAGGAGCGGCATCATCTGCAGCATCAGCTCTTGGCTGAAGTGGGGACCCTCCGCGGGGCTCCCGGGGGGCTCAGGGCGGGGAGCAGATGTCCCGCAGGCCCCGGGAGCCGCTGAGGTTGTGGGGCAAGGGGGGCTGAAGGACGAGGAGGCAGTGATGCCGCAGCTGTGCGCAGGCAGGAGGGGCAGAAATGTGCTGAGGCAGCAATGCCACAATCACAGACCCCCCGGTCCCCAGCCGTGGCCAGGATCTGGCCATTCCCATTACCCAGCACCACTGTAATGCCTTTGACAGCTTGAGCGGGCAATCGCTGGGCTGCTGCCTGCCTGGCCCTGGCAGCAGGCATGGCCACACGCTGCCTGCATGCTGCCTGATGGCCTGGAGCAGGCAGCAGCTCTGCAGAGCAGCAGGTTACTCCCATCCAAAGGCGATGGTTACCCCTAACCCCTCAAGACAGCTGCCTGCAAGGAGGCAGAGATGGAGCCAGGGCTGCCCAACCTTCCTGCTTGCCACCTTCCCTGGTGAGGGAGCCATAATGGCATGTCAAAGGAGAGAGGTTTCACCCTGCAGCTGGAGAGCAAAGCCCAGAGGGTGCCCAAAAGCACCCCCCCAGGCAAGAGCAAACCATCCCCGTGTTTCCTCCTTCCCCGGAATGGAGGTCGCAACAGCATCCATCAGCCCAAACCTGTGTCCCTCCAGTTTCTGCATCAATGCTGCAGTTTGCACTCGCCTTCCCTGGCTTTGGGGGCCAACAGGGAAGACTTTGACTTAAAACCCACTTGTCATGGTCACCATCTCTGTCCCCAGTCAGTCCTCCCCCAAAGCAGCTCCCACCAAAGCATGTGCTACGTGTGCTACAGCTCACAACAGCTCCGAGCTGGAGGAGCTTGTTTGCCCTCCCTGCCTCCGTCAACAACAAAAACCAGAAATATGGTTTGTTTGGTGTTTGTCTCGGGTCGAGCGCTGTCATGCTGCTCTTGTTGGGATGGAAAATGCATCCAGTTTTCCACAGAAACAAAAAAGATTCCCCATCTGTGTCAAATTTGTAATACAGCCTGGGGGAAGATGGGAAACAAATTTAGCTCCTTTTTTTTTTTTTCCCCGCTATCAGAAAAAGCCCCGTTTCCTGGCGAAGAGCGGAGCCAAGCTTCACCCTGGAGCAAGGTGGTGATGTGAGCCACCACCGTTCACACAACCCAAGCTGCTCCGTGCCATCCGACCCTGCGGCATGTGCCGAAACATCGGCAGGAGCCGGGCAAAGGGAATTGGGGGGAAGAGCCTTGACATGCAGCTCCTGGCCCCGAAATGGCTGCTAAATGGTTCTTCTCCCCAAGAACCTGCTCAGGCGCTTCCATGCCTGTGCGGGACTTCCCTCCCCACTCTGCAGCCCATCATGTGGGAGGTAATAACTGTTTTCTCCGCAGATAAAGGCCTCAGAAATCCAGCCAAGCCCGGACAAGGAGGCTTCGGGATGCTGGGGATGCTGCTGGGCGCGCAGCGGGGCAGCAGCCCGTCCTCCCCCGCCCCTCGTGCTGCGGTTCAGCTGGTCCCCAGGCGAAGGAAATCCCCCACCGAGGAGGGAGACGTGGGTGGATTACGCACTTTGCTGGAAAAAAAAAAAAAAAAAGCTGTTTTTCCAGCTCTAGAGAAAGAGGCTGAGGAGATACCGGGGGATACAGGGGTTTCTCCAGCCCCAGGTGCCCAGGAGGAGATGGAAGGGCTCCATCCGCAGCCCAACAGGTTCGGGTCTCTTGCCCCAGCATTGGTGCTCCCTCCCTCCCTCCAGCAGGAACAACCGGGAATTCTCTAACAAAATATTTCTTCACTGGAAAAGCATTGATTTGCGGCAAACGGAGCTGTTTGTGGGAAAGGACTGGATTTTGATTATTTTTAGCCTGGCTTCCTAAGGAAATGTGGCTTAAGCAATCACACGGTCTGTCTGCCTGTCCGCCCAGCTGTCTGCCTGTCTTCCCCCAGCCACGTCTGATCCCACCGGCCTATTCCAGCCAGATTTGATGGAGAACAAGGATCATAAATAGGAAGTTCACACATGTCCATGAAAAGCTGCAGCTGAGTGGTGGCTGGGACCCCAACCACTGCCCTCAACTCCAGGCAAGGAAGCTCCAGCACAGCCCAAAACCCAGCAGCCCCATCCACACCAGCTTTACTGGCTTCAGGCTCCCCAGGTCCTGCTCAGAACCAGGGTATTTGGGTGGCCAGTATTGTGGAGGAAGGAGAAATATATTCCTTGCAACTAAAACGCATTTGCAGAAGTTGGAAAGGCTCTCAATAATCTCCTTGAGAAGCTTTCCAGGCAGACCCACCTTTGGCAGAGTCGCCACCCCAGGCGGAGCTGTGCTCACAAGCAGGAAAGGCTTCCCTGGAGCCAGGGGCCAGATTCTGCCAGGTCCTGGGCATCAGTTAATAACAGCAGCCAGGCCAGATGTCCTCAAGTTCAGTCCTGACCCCACACCCCTGGGTAACACCAGCCTCCGGGGACAGCTCGCTGCTGGCTTGTCCCCAAATTGCCTTTTTCCTAAGGAAAAAAAAAAAGTCAGCATCCCAGCATACCCCCGCCTCACATCGTTAGCATGTCTCGCTGCCACAGCCTTTCTTCCCGATTGGAAAAAGACCCTCAGATCGGTCAAAATCCTGTCTCTGCAGCAGTCAGGGCAGTGCGGAGGGACTTGCCCATCCCTGGCAGAGCCATGCAGAGAAGCCAAAGCAAAGAAAGGATATTTCTGCAAAGCCCCAGGCTTGGGACTTCAGGAAGAAGGAACTGCAAAGCTACATTGTTTGATCCCAAGTTATTACATGTCATCGTATATATTTGAGACAGTCTTAACCCCCCAGAAGCTGGTGGCCAGCAGAGCAGCGGAGGTGGAAGTGTGGAATCTGGCAGAAGCAGAAAGCTGCTCTTCATTTTGCCCTGGTAGAGGAGGGGAGTAAATCTTGCACCACCTTTTCCACTGGTGCAGCGACGGTAATACGTATTTAATTTAATTTGTGCTTCTTCCAGTCATCAACTCCTACGCACTTCCAGGAAGCCACAGGTTGACTTTCACTGCTGCGTTTGAAAACTGGGACGTCAACCATCAGCCAAGGCGGGTGCTCCCCCGAGGGCTGCCACCTCCACGGCTCGTGGCTGAGCTCCCTGGTGCTGCAGGGATGGGGGGTCACCCAGACCTTCAGCCCATCTCCCCAGGGAGCTGCCTCTCTCCTGCCTCCATCAGTGAGCGTGGGCCCAACCAGGGCCAGACATGAGAGGCCGCAGGGCTGCTCTCCAGACCTGCCGCCCTGCCGGTGTTTGCCACCCGAGGTTCTGTCCCATCGGGATGCTCAGGGCTCCCTCGGGCTGCCCCTGTAAAGCCAGACAGGACCTTCAGGAGCCTCCTCGGGAGCCTGAGAACACCCTGTCTCCACCGAGCCCACCGAGGTGGGGCGGGAGGAAATGTTCTTCTGTCCACAAACCTCGGGCAGCCTCCAGCCACTGCTCCCCCAAAAGCCACCAGCTGCCCCTCATCCCTGGGCATCAATTTAAGGTGAGAAGCACAGGCAGCCCTGCAGCATCGTGGCAGCCAGCTCTCTGATGTAGGCTCTCTCACGTCTCGTAACGTGGCTGAGCTCATAGTGAGGCTGCCTGTATGAATTCTCTGGTGTCTAATAACAGCATCTTCCCAGGACAGGGCTGGAGGGGCACCAGCACTAGTGGGGTGTCCCGTGTGTGTCCCCCCTCCTGCCCTCAGCTGTCTATCCACAGCCTGTAGGTTTTTCCCCTAAATTTATCAGCAGTAAAGTATTTCCATAAGCACCAGAGGCTCTCCCAACTCAGAGCCTGGCAGAGCAGGGAGGGAGCAAGGCACAGCAAGAGATTCCGTGGTGGCAAAGACCAAGGCTGCCTGGGACTGATGCTGTCCCCACCTTGGCCTGCAGCCAGACACACAGAAACTCCCAGGAGAGGTGAGAACCCAGCTCATTCTTTTAACCCAGCTAATTTTTTGAACCTGTTCATTTTCCCTCTGAAGCACCAGCAGCAGGCAGGCTGGCAGCCACCTCGGCCACCTCCATTGAGGACCTGCAGACCAATTGCTGCAGCACAAAACTCTCTTGGTCCAAAGGGAGTCAGTGCTGGCTGCAATACATGGGCAGACCACAGCTACCTGGCACTCTGGAGTCATGAAAAAGCAAGAACCATGTTTCCATGGGCTCCTCTCTCGCCCAGAGCCCAGCACGGGACCACAGGGACACTTGACTACTCACACAGCACAGGGAACGGTTTGGTATACCTGGCTGAGACAGAAAGCAATAATTCCTCCAGCCAGGAGCTTGAATCTATTCCTCATCTCCTACAGAGTCACCGTGTTAGCATCCTTAACTAGACACTTCAATATCTGGGTGATGATGGATGGGCAGAGGGATGATGGATGGCAGCGTGCAGCTAGACGGACAGATCGATCCCCACATCCCAGGCAGCTGCTCCCGATAACCCAGCCCGAGGCAGGGAGCAGCCGGGGGCTTTGTGAGGGCCGGGGTCTGCAGCAGAGGTCCAGACAGTGAGTGTGGGCTGCAGAGCCTGAGGACACGTGGAGCCAAGCCCACAGCGAAGCTGTAACCAGCCTGACAGGCTGTATTTAAAGGACTGGTAATATCAAGGCTTGCAGTGGCTGATGGTCCTGCTGTGAAAGAGCTTCACAAACAGCCACTGATAAGGAAAAGCACCAGAACCCACAGCTGGGGACACAGTGAGTGTAGCAGCACAGTTTGGGCCGTCGTCTGCTAATACCCAGCCTAGGAAATCATCCACAAGCAGCAGTCATGGAAACCCCATCCTACACAACTGATGGGGACAGCGAGCACCAGGCACATCAAACAAACCCGCTGGCAGCCCAGCTCTCCTGCCACCGTCCTGTCCCCTCAGGCAGTGACTGCAGCCAAAGAGCTGCACACAACCGAATCGACAGGTCTTTTATCCTCCAGCACAGCTACACCCACGCTCACGCACGCACCCAATAGCATCTCTCTTACAAATAGTCACGAGCGGGGCAGAACAAGGGCCAGCTCCCAGAGCCACCATTACACCAGGAACAAGGCAGAGATCCCACGGCTCTGGCCAGATCACACACTCCGCAGGGACCCAGGGAGCCGTGTTCCCAGTCGCTGTCCCTGCATAAAGTGAGCAGGACCCTCACATGGTCTGTGTGTCCTGCGGAAGCGTGGGGGAAGCTCCCCAGCCCACAGCCCCAGCAGCTGCTGTGGGACCACAGTTTTCTCCTTCTTTCCCTTTCTGAATGCAACAGAGGAAAAATGTGGGGCCGTTTAGAGCGCACTGAGCGGTGGGAGGCCAAGAGGCGTTCCTCCCACAGCACGTTCAGCCGGTGGCCAGCACGCCTGGCAGCTCCAGCTGCTCTGTAAAAGCACGGAGGACACTGGCAGCTTGTTTGCTGCCGGATTCACACCGGGTGGGACATTACAAGCTGACAGGAGCATTTCCCAGAGCCGTCCTCCTGCTGCTGACTCAGCTTCTGGGGTGCCACCACGGCCCCCCCACCCGTGGGACATGCTCCTCCAGCATCCTTGGCCTCATCTCTGCAGCTGGCAACGCGGAGAAGGCACCCATGGCCTGACCCCCCACTTCCCCCCAACTTCATGCCCCAGGCTGGGCTCTGCTCCCCTCGCAACGGGGCCGGCGGCCACAGAGGAAGGGTGAGGCTGGAAACTGGGGAGCTGTGCTCAGGCATAACGCAGCTTCAAACCCAACCGAGGGGTGCCAGTGAGCACCAGCACGAACCATCCGGCATTAGAGTGACTCACGGCTCCACACCACAGCCACAGGCCACAGCTTGGGAAGCACCAGCTTAAAAGCCTCCAGGGATGCTGGGGGGATGCTGGAGGAACTGTCCAGAAACCCAACCTGTGGATGGGGACCCAGGCAGCTGCAGGGAGCCACAAGATTCCCAGGGTTCATCAGATCACGCTCCCCCCACTCCAAAACAGCCACACACAGAGGCACACTGGCACTATGATGGTGCAAACACCAGGAATGTGCTGGCTGGCTTCATGCTGCACTGAGGCATCCTGCTGACATCACGAGCTGCAGGGTCCCAGCCCCATCCGCAGGGTCCCACCAACACACAGACCGCCAGGACATGGCAGCGATGACGAGCCCACAGCACGCCAGTGGCTGGCGTTACAATGGGACCTGTCCAGGGGCAGAGGGACCAGGACTACCTCTCCTTTAAGGATCACCTCTCCTTCAGTGCTGTTTTTCCACCCCGCTGTGTAAGGAGGAAATGTGGAGCACATGGCAAATTAACCCCAGGCTGTCAATGGCAAATTAAGCCCTGGCTGTCAGTGGTGTTTGTGGGGACACCATGGGCCACTCCGAGCTGCGGCTGGGGTAGAGAGACCCTGATGGAAAATGGCTTTTAAGCCAGGGGTTGGTCTGTGGGGACAGAGCTCTCCTCCCAGTGACAGCAGGTCACCAGACTGCGCTCAGCCCCAAGCTGGAACACCAGGAAAAATAAAATCAAAATAAAGGAGGGGGTGGAGGGAGAGAGGTGCTGGCAGTGAGGTGGGATGGCACCGAGAGGTGGCTGCCTGTGCCCTCGCTGCCCACTCAGGCCAAGGGGATGTCTGGGATGCTGACAGCGATGCTTCATTTACCAGCCTCACACCACTGGCTAAACTCACAGTACCACAGAATTACAGAATGACAGAATCATCTAGATTGGAAAAGCTCTTGAAGATCAGTCCAGCCATGAACCTCACACTGACCGTTCCCAACTCCCCCAGATCCCTCAGCGCTGGGTCAACCCGACTCTTCAACCCCTCCAGGGATGGGGACTCCCCCCCTGCCCTGGGCAGCCCATTCCAACGCCCAACAGCCCCTTCTGCACAGAAATCCTTCCTCAGAGCCAGCCTGACCCTGCCCTGGGCAGCTTGAGGCCATTCCCTCGGGGCCTGGTGCTGGTTCCT
Organism: Athene noctua; assembly: GCF_965140245.1. NCBI lineage: Eukaryota > Metazoa > Chordata > Aves > Strigiformes > Strigidae > Athene > Athene noctua. The sequence continues at coordinate 4,662,873 of NC_134051.1, read as the reverse complement.
TGGGTCAAGAGACTCATCCCCCCTCTCTGCACCCTCCTGTCAGGGAGTTGCAGAGGGCCAGGAGGTCTCCCCTCAGCCTCATCCTCTCCAGACTAAACCCCCCCAGTTCCCCCAGCCGCTCCCCAGCAGACCTGTGCTCCAGACCCTGCCCCAGCTCCGTTGCCCTTCTCTGGCCACGCTCGAGTCATTCAATGGCCTTTTTGGGGTGAGGGGCCCAAAACTGAACCCACTCATCGAGGGGCGGCCTCACCAGTGCCGAGTCCAGGGGTCAGATCCCTTCCCTGTCCCTGCTGGCCACGCTATTGCTGACACAAGCCAGGATGCCATTGGCCTTCTTGGCCACCTGGGCACACTGCTGGGTCCTGTTCAGCCAGCTGGTAATCAACCCCCCCAGGTCCCTCTCTGACTGGCAACCCATCTGTTCCACTCCTCGACACCACAACTTGAACTTTATCAGCAGATAGAACTATTTTTAACCTGCTAGTAGAGGCAGGGCACTGGCTCAGTTCGAGTTCACCGAGCTCCTTTTCACAATCACCAAAGCCAAAGCAATGCAGAAAAAGCACATGTAACCAAATGCCCCAAGAGCCAGGCAGAGGGGCTGCCTGCCCACCGCACACCATCCCCGAGGAGAAGCCTGCAGCAAGGGGACTCGGGTGGCTCTGCCCCAGCTGGAGAGGCTCAGCACAAGGGATGGGATTCAGTGTGAGTTGCACACCAGAAAAAATTGTAATAAAAGAAGAAAGAGCATGATATACTGACTGGAGCTGGGACAGGACCATGTCTGCATCACCCCATGCCAAGAGAAGATAAAGCTCCGTGGTATCCAACTGGATCACAGCTTCCCCCAGTTAAACATCTCAATGGTGAGAGTGGTGCCCACTGGAAGTCTCCCTGGCACGTCCATAATTCACATGGGTTTGTGCCTGGCTGGCTGGCAGCACCCAGCCCCAGCTGGGACCTCCTGCTTCCAGCAGCAGAGTCCTCGAGTTTCCCATCCCAATCCCAGGGACTGGTCCAGGAAAGCCTTGGGATCAGAGGGGCCAGTGCAGAGAGGAGCAGGATGGGGCGTTAATGCCACTTCGTGCTCCATTTTTCAGGGTGGAGGGAATGAACGGAGCCCATCGTGGAGCTCTGCTGCCCCTGCGGGCTCCAGGCAGCTGTCTGTCTGCTTTTGATTGAATTGGTCCCTCGGATGGATGGACAGACAGACAGCAAGGTAGCCCAGAAATCCCTGGTTGTTCCCCTTTCCATGAGAAGTGACCATAGGGATGGGCTGTCCTGGGATGTGGGGGTCTCTCTGCATCCCAGCGAAGGATGCCTTCCCCGCCCAAAGTCCTTGTCCTGAGGGTATCCCCACACAACTCCCCCCAGCGTGGGCTTTCTGCTGACAGAGAGGAGGATGGGGGTCCCACACAAGCCCCCAGGCTGGTGCCAGGCATGGGGCACACACTGTCCCCCCCCAACTGGGGACACAACCCGGTGGGCATAGGGATAACACCGCGCTGGATCCCACCGTGCCGGCGGAGACCTGCCAAGGATGCCGTGCAGGGAGGACACACTGGTGGGCAGGATGAATTCTGTGTTAGGATGAAATTTAGTATTAGGAGGGGAAAAAAAAAAAAAAAATTCTGAAAATTCACTTTCCAGTAAATTGATTTTTCTCTGCACCTCAGTAGCTTTAAAGTGAAAAACAGAAAAACAAAACAAAAACTTCTTTAGACATTTCAGAACAGTTTTTCCTAGTTATTGTGAAAATTTAGATCAGAAAACGTGTTGGGTAAAATATTCAATTCCCCACAGCCTGGAGAGCCTCATCAAAAATCCATTTGAAGTATTACTCTCAAATCCCTCATGGCAATGGGATATTTTAAGGTCAGTTAAACTTATTATTCACTCAAGATTTTCTTTCAGGTCCCTGCATATTTCAAACAGATTTTTCCCCATCTCTAGCCCAACTGTGTTACAAAAAGCCCTTTCCCCCTTTTTCTTTTTACTGAAAAGAAAAAAAAAAGTTGTCAGAAGAAAAGATACTAATCAGAAACAGCTTCTGAAGTCTTAAAACCTGCTACAGTTTGTACTTGTTACCAAAAAACATTGACACTATCTCCAGATCCCTAAATCCCTTGACTTTAAAAAACACTGAATGGAGCTGTGCCGGAAAAGAAGAATAAACTCAAATTTGGTTTTCTTATTTGCAATTCATTTTCCTTGAAAAAGGGTATATACACAGATATTTTTGTTCTGCCTTCCATTCTGCAAGGAAAGCAAGCAACTTCTAAAACTGCAACCTGCATTATTTTGGATTATTTAGGATTTTCAACTTAATGTAACTGCAATTTCTGCTCCTACCATGCCTTTTCTCTCAAAGGACACCAGGTACTTTTGGTTGGTTGTTTTTTTTAAAATAAAGATCATGCAAAGAATACAATTTTTTAATTTCCGAAGTGTCCCCACCTTAGTGAGGGGCACAACAGCTCTTCTAAAACCCAAGAGGGGTCAACTTGCAAATCAGTGAAACCCGCACAGATGTCAGCAGGATCTGTCCCTGAAGAAGCCACACAACAACCCTGAAAGCAATTTGTCTGGTGCAAAACAACAAGTATTTCAGAGAAAATATCTATTTTTACAACCACCCACAGAGAAACTTGACAGCCTATGAGGAGGTTCTGAAGTAGCAAGAAGATCAGCCTTTCCCCTAAAGCACAAATGTCTGTTTTCTGCTCAAAACCTCCCCAGTTTTGAAACACCAACACTGACCAAATCCAAGATTTCACTTGGAAGATCGTAGCTTTCTTTGCATTTGAAAAAAATGTAGACTCTTGCTTTGAAGAAAATTAAGCTTTTTGACCACAACAAATAAAAGCTTGAATTCCCTGTCAACCTGCAAAGGGCATGTATTTGTGACTTCCCAAAGAGAGGAGCTTTTCTGGAGAGATGAATCGCCAACACGAAGCAGCTCCTCTGATGACCAGGGATGCCCAGAAAGATGTGATTTTGGGTCATTCACAAAGCCAGCCACATGCCCGCACAATCCCCATCTCTCACATCTGGGAAACTGGCTGGTGGTCCCCAATGCTGCAAACCTCTCCTCTCCTGTCCTGGCCAGCAATATTGCATGGTCGTCATTTCCCATCTTATTTTGGCACTTCCAGATCTTCTTGGAAACCTGGGGAGAGAATCAGCTGCTAACCTCACAAGTTGAACACTGGGATGGACCAGAGGACGTGGGTTCCTGCCTGCTCCAGGCTGGCCCCTGTCCTTACACCACCACCCTGATCATGCACCACCCCATCCACATCCTGAATTAATTTGTCCCACTGTGCTCACCACCTCCTAGCATCCCTGGAACGAAGACAAGATATCCGGCCATAGAGATGTAGTATGAGGAAGATCAGGACACTTTAGGGAAGCACGGGCTGGGAGGGTCCTCCTGGCTTCTCCGAGTCCTCCCCAGCTTCCTCCAGGGTGGACAAGGTAATCACCAGAAAACTGTCCTGAGGACCCATCCCTAGGAGCATTTCCAACACCTTTATCTTCATAGAATCGTTGAATGGTTTGGGTTGGATGAGACCTTAAAGATCATCCAGTTCCAACATCCCCGCCATGGGCAGGGACACCTTCCACTAGACCAGGTTGCTCAAAGCCATCTTCATCCCCAAAGCCCTTCAAACGCATCCTCCCTCCTCCCTTGCCCCACATAACAGGTGGTTCAGCCACTGCCAGGAGGAGGATGGCACATCATAGGACCCGGTTTCCAAATTCTCTCCTAGGAAGGATGACTGCCACAATGCAAATGGTTTGAGCTCAGCTTCTCTGCTGAGTTTAACAGTTTGGCAGGAGCCAGAGGAGAGACGGTGCAAACCAGACCTTGCTTTGCCCAAGTTCAGTGGCTGGAACAGTGTGTGCTCATCCCATGGATCTACTCATGCTCTGCTCCAGGGAGCAGACAGTGATTTTTCTAGCATTTGGCACAGATACTCCTGTTTTGAAACTGGCCCAGCCAGGTCAGTGTGAATTAGACCAAGAGACCAGCCTCCCCCAGGACCCACCCTGGTTATTGCTGCACTGTTCAGACCCTGTAACATATATGGTGCTGAGACAGCCATAAAGGCACCTCCAAAGCCCCACCTCCCTGGGACCCAGGGGTCATTCTTACAAACCACTGGCTGCTCCTGGAAAGCTGCTCAACATTAATAACCCAGATATTAATTTCACAAATTTCTGAGGGTCACAAACAATATTAAGACCTCTACCCAAAGCCAAGAGTAATGCAGCCAACAGAGGAGGCAAACTGAGCAGAGAGGAAAAGATTGCAAGTGCCCATAATCTTGCTTTAGAGAGCAAAGGGTTCAGAAATTATTAAACAGTTCTTAGTATTTCCAGCCATCTGGCCTGCATTTCTCCATTTATTCAATCAGACATATGTTGCTTTTATCCCCACCACTGCCAGCTCTCCCCTGTTCTCTGAAAACATGTGCATCCTCCACTCTGCTCATTTTCAGCTCAGCGCAAAGCAGAAGCTGTGAGTTCAGCACAGCGCACACTTCTAGCAAGTGAACATGCCCGTCAGAGCTGCTTCCACCCACAGGTTTCTCCCCCTTGCACCTAAAAATCAGTGTTTGCCTAAAAAACGAGGCAGCTCTGGCAGACTGAGATGTAATTTCAAGTTGGGAACCCCACTGCTGCAAAGCAGCATCACTCCACAGAAGCCAATGGCATCCTATCGATCCATGCCAGACAGGATCTGGGAGGAGAGAGATCTCCTCCAGCTGTGAAGGTGTGGGGGACCAGAGCCGCAAAAAGAGTGTTTTCTCTCAGATCCCACACTGCTTCTCAGCCCTACACAGGCTCTGCCGTACCCTAACACCTGCAATAACATACCCAGGCCATCCCTGCGAGGTAGCACCACAAACCTTCTTGATCAGCCCCCTCTTTGACCATTGCACTTCCAGCTATGATTTCTTCCCTCTAATGAGCAGAACACCCATCCAGGGGGACCAGAAGCCAGAACTGCAAATAACGGATAGAAAAGGAAGAAAGGGGAATGCTGCACTCCTCCAGCAATGCAGTGTCCCACCGCCCAAGCCAACAGCATCACCTGGGACCCCTACACTCTTCAGAGGGCAAAAGAACGAGGAGATCCAGTGGTCTGTCCAAGGATGGCCAACGCTGTCACACTAGTGTTGGACATGGGAAGAGACCTATGAGCCTCAGAGGCTGTTTTGGAGCTGCAGTCATCACTAGCAAGAAGATAGAGCTGTTGGTTGGGATCAGGCTTCGCTTCCACCAAGCATGAAAACTCCAGCCCTGGCTCTTTTGCCACCTGGAGATGACTGCTGTCCCACAATATGACTCTCATCCCCCAGCAGCCCAGAGCAAAGCTCATCTTCATCATCACATCAGCTCTGGTCGCATGTTCCTCTTCCACAAGGCTCCTCCAAACACCGCCCTTCAAGCAAGAACAGCCTCTTTGAGTCCGTAACAGGGCAAGGAGTGAGTTACATTTAATTACACACTGTCCAGGGTCTTAACTATCAGGCCAAGTGTTACCAGATGTGCAGAGATCTGTCAAAGCGGTCCACAGGCTTGAATGCCTGTTTGGATATTTAATATGTTGGTATCTGGGGTGTGAGGGTCAGAGACGGGGTTTTCGATGCAGATGTTACAAATCTTTTCTACTCTTACCATCACCTTTTAATAACACCATAAATCATCAGGCACTTCTCAGGTGACCACATAATTGCCCATTTGTGTATCTGAGCAAGTTTATCTGGACTGTTACTCTTTGCTGCCCTACAAAACCGCCAGCAAAGGAGACCTGCTGCGAGCAAACTCCAGGGTTTTGCGTGTCCCATCTCTCCTTCAACAAGTCATCTCTTGGCATATGTGCTTCAGATGAATTGTGGCAGCGCAAGAAAAAGACAAGTAACTGATACAGGAAGATTAAAAAAAGGTTGGATCGGTCTGTTCCTAATGCAAGCCTTGCTGCTCACAGTCCTTTGATTGCAGCAGAAATAAAAGATGGAAATTCACTGGAGGCAAAGGAATTAATTAAAAGGAGAATAAAGGAACATCAGTCTGTTGGAGTCCTGGCATCAATTCTGAGAGTAGTTTTGAAGTGGCAACAGTTTTACTTGTTCTTTAAAGTTGCTGTTCTACGTCCTGCACGGTGACTCGGGGCACTAATGTGCAGCACGTGCGGTGCCTTACGCCAACGGCCATCCAGGGACGAGGCGACCCAGCCAGCACAGGACTGAGCTACCTGCCTGCGGTGGGGACACCCCGCCCCTGCCCCAGCATTCCTCCACATCCTTCTTCTTCTAGAGTCTTCCTCCAGACCCTGAAGGAAAGGAGATTTCTGCAGAAGTCAGGTCTCTTCAGGACTTTACACCAGGATCCTACACTGAACTGTTCCTTCTTCTGATCCACTGAGATCTTCAAACCACTCACCTGCGGTCTGTAAACTGTCTCCGAGGGCTTCATAACTTTCCAAGAAACAACTGCTGAGTTTTTTCTGTAGGTGAGAAGAACACTAACGACCTTCAGCCGAATCACGGTTCAAATTCGGATGGTCTTCAAATACAGCTATGCGCATACACATGGACTATGGTTCTCCAAAGCTTTCTTCTGGTTCCTGAGCCTTCAAGTTTTCTTGTGTTCAGGAGACACTTGCTTCAAGCAAGAACTGAAACTCTCCCTGTCCCATGACTCCAGGAGCTACAATTCAAAAAGCCCAACAAGTCTCTTGAGATTCATAACAAAATCTGAAGAGATTGTGCTTTAAAAATTTATGTTCTGCTGCCATGAGAAGAGCAGGATGTGTCACTGAGAGCATCGCAGCTGAGCTTGGGAGGGTTTCACAGCCAGATTTCTTTCCAAAGGGCACTGCTTACCCTTCCTCTTCACATGAACTTGGTTCCAACTTCACCCAAACAGAGCATGAGGTTTGGGGACTGTTTACAGGTCAGAGCTGGGTACAGCGCACCAAACCAATTGTGTAATTCATCAGCCCCTGACGTCATGCAACCAGAAACCTACCAACAACAAGACGTATGTCAACACTTCCAGGCAACTCACTGAGCCGTGATGCAAACACTGACATGAGGGTCCCACAGCTGGACAGAGCTGGAGTTAGGTGGTCACCAAACCTTGGCAGGATTTAAGCCTGAATTTGCCTTTATTTTAAAGAATGTTTGCCTAGAAAAAAAACATTCAGAAGAGGTCTTGCACCATCCGAGTAATTAATGCTAAAAAGGAATTGCCCATTCAAGGTTCCTGTTCAGTAATTCAAGTTTTAAGAACCTTTTCCATGACAGAGACCTTATTGTGATCCCTGCTAAGTCCCATGAATACAGCAAGCTCTCACACACTTCCCAATACACCTCAAAGCAGCCAAATATTAAATTTTAATATACATAACAAGATCAGAACGGAACAAGGCTATCCCTCGTTATCTGCCTTGTAACAAGATTAGGATCAAACCAAGCATGGTCTCGGAGAGGACGCGGTGGCTGGGTCACACCAGCACCACGTGTCCCTCTCATCTGCACAGCAGGTAATTAGCCAGCATGCCACGCTCGCAGCCCACGTGTGGGCTAATTACGGCGACCCCCTGGGACTCACATGGGCCGTACTGAGCTCAGCATCCCCATCTCCTCCCCAAGGCCAATGGGCTCTGACCGCCCTGCCACCATGCCCTGAGGCCCAGGGCAGGTTTGGGTGATCGTGGCAGCCGTTTGTCTCTGGTGGTCTTCTCAAACAGCCCAGGCATGCTGCAGAGACCTGCAGTAGAGCTGGGGGGACACTTCATCACTGACTGGAAGAAAGTGAGGGACATGGTGCAGGCACCCAGAGACCCCCAATCACGGAGCTGGGGGAACCGAGTGACCCAGAGCTGTCTGCCAGTGCTGACACCAGGATAGCACCCTCCAACAAAACCATAACCCACTGCCCTCCCATCTAACCCCCTCCCCGTCTCAGATGAGATCTGTGCTTCAAACCCAATGGATGCAGAGCACTGCCACCTTTAGCAAACCTCCCTCTCCACACAAACTCAAAATAAATAATAAAGCTGCAGGACCCAGACAGATGCAGCCTGGACCCCAGGAAAACCTGGTGGGTGAGGGCAGGGTGGTGTCCAGCCATGGCAGGTTTGGTTCCACTCCTGCAAATGGCCCCTTGCCTGGACCTGGGCACGAGGATGCTCCCACCATCACTGTCAGACCCTCGTCTCCGCCGCGTTCGCTGACCCGGCAGGATCAGGCCCTTGGGGGATGCCTTTCTCCCTTCTCTTTCCGGCAGCAGCCCGGCCCCCGCCCGACGGCTCCTTTGTGAAGGAGAGGCACCAGCGACAGCTCCGCGCTGCCCGGGTGGCAGCCGAGCGGATGCAGGTTGTCACGCTTGGGGCTCTGACACCGCGGGGGAACGTTCAACTCCTTCCCTCCCCCCAAAATGGGCTTTTCATGGAGACAAACGATCCCTTCCCTCAACAAAACCTAAATTCTCAGCCGAAAGTACTTGGCAGCAACCCCTTGAAATTTTTCTCATGGCTTGTGTGGCGTAGGAACATGACTTTCTGAAATATAAAGGCAGCCAGAGGAAGCGGCCGATGCTCTTGTTGAAGAATAACCCCCCTCCCGTCCCGGCTACGTGCCCCGCTGAGCTGTCACTCATAGGGATGGAGCCGGCAGGTCCCGGCAAGCCAGGCCCAAGGGGCTGGGAAAAGCTCTGCCCAGCCATCAACAACCCACCCAGACCTGGAGAGCCACCACCACGCCAGGGCTGCATCAGCCAGGGACCAGAGGGGCAGCCAGAGGCCCCCTCCCGCTCCACAGCATCTATTGACAGCGGCAGTGATGAGGGATCACGCTGACGAGCACCTGATCAATGGCACTTATCGAGCCCCCTCCACCCTCCCAGTAATTGGAGGACTTCTTTTGCTTCCACTCATATTGACGTTTCCTCCCTGGCAGGGTGTCCGTGGGGGTGCGTTGTCACTTGGAATTAGAGGGGAGCTTAGTGGCACAGGCAGGATCAGGAACAACGGCATGGCACATGGTGGGAGGCATCCTGCAGGTAGAGGCAGGGGAAACCTTTGGGGCACAATCAGCACCCACAGCCAGCCTCGAGAAAGGAAAAAAATTAAGGAAAATAATCTGACGTAGGACTGCAGAAGCATTTCAGGATCCTGACTGCCTGTGGCTACAGCAGGGAGGCAGAATTCTGCTCCCGCATCCCCTCCTCACTGCGCTGTGGTTTGTGTTGGGGGCTTGATTTCCCCCGCAGCAAGAAGAGAGTCTGCTTGCACTCAGAGCCGGTCGGGTGCAGAGGGGGGGGCAGCCCTACCCACAGCCCAGGCCCCCCCTAGGACCGGGGTTTGGGATGCTGCGGGCTCTGAAGCAGCTGGGAAGTTGGGTGGTACGGGAGGGCTCCGCCAGCCCCCGCCGAGCGGCACCACACAGCGCCGGGCAGGAGGCAGAAGCATGATGTGGCCTCAGGGGACAGGATCTGTCACTTTTCTTGTCCCTTTCCATCAATCACCAGCAGGTTTTTGGTTTTTTTCTTGGTTTTTTTATTTGCACAGCACAGTGCTCACCGAAAGCGGCTGCTAATTCACCGGCTGAACTAGCCCAAAGGGTGCAGGTGAGGAAGTGGCCAAATCTTCATTCCAACTACAGAAACACCTCCCGTGCACCCATGCATGCCCACAGCCAGGCGGGCACACAGACAGCCATGCACACACACGCTAAGTAATAAATCAATAGCAAAGTGGTCAGCCTTTCCCTCAGCAAGGACACTTAACAAGGTCACATCCTTATTCTCTCCAGACTAATGAGTGGAGATTACTAATAAGACCTCAATGACAAGTGACTATATTAATGTAATTCTCTCCTGCTTGTAATCAATTTTGTGTGTTAAAATGCACAACAACCTCAGCCGCTTGGGATTGCTCGTGCCACCCCCAGCGCCGTGGAGCTGCTGGCTGGGCTGCGAGAGACAAGTTTTATTCTCCTCCTGTCCTCGCCAGGCCGTGGGGTTTCCTCGGCAGAGCACACTCAGTTGTACAAAATCACTCCCAGAAAGAGCCCAGAAGCACATCCCACTCCCCTCGGCCGCTTAAAACATTTCTCTGCTGGTGCTTTAACAGCCCAAACAGCGGAAGTTTTCTGCAACTGCTTATGAGAAGCTAATTTCAGCCATTTCACTCCGTGTTTCAGTTGTGAATGGTGCTGGTCCCAGCACCCTACGTGCTCCAGGCCAGGGCAGTTCGTGCCACCAGCAGCCCCAAATGAGCAGCACGTGCCGGAATGGGGATGCTCTTCTTGGAGTGCGGCTCTAGAGGACCTCGGCCACGCAAAGCCTGGAGTTCTGCAGGCAGAGTCAGCCCTGCTGCCTGCAAATACCGGCAGCACACGGGGTCGGGCATTTACAGCCCCCAGCATCGGGATCACTCGCAGGTTCAAACTCAGTTAGCTGGGCATGCTGCCTCTGTGCCCTGGTTACCGCCCCAGTGGTCTGACTGAGTGCAATATTCCCCATTTGCATTTCAAACGACTCTTCAGATCAAGAGTGACTCACTTAAGAGATGCATGAATAATTTTGAAGACGTTTAGACTTCTGTGATCTGCAAGCTGGCTCTTGCGCAGAGGGAGGAGGAAGCGAAATCAAATGAGTCGCTGTGAATTTTCCACCCAGGACCATCACCCCAAAAGGTGAGCATGAAAATCCTGAGCAGCCACGAGCACACTGTGCCCTGAGCACCTCAGACCCTGCCGAGGGGAAACCCCTCGATCACAGAGCCCAGACAAGACTCCCCCAGCCCAGGACACACAATGAACACGGCAATGCCAGACACAGTGCCCGGGCGTTTAGGCAGAGCCCCAGCCGGAGCGGTGCAGGATTAGACCGGCGCTTCTCCAGACTCTCAGCACATCCACAGAGAGCTGCAATGTATTTCCTGTGTGCACCCACAGCGTGTCTGTCATTTCTTTATTACAGAACAGATCTAGCCCATCCCACTCAGGGGGACTAATTCGGACAAGCCCAGGGTAAGACAGTCTGCTAGAGAGATCCGAGTCGGGTCCTGCAAACCCTGACTCATGAGAGCAACACGTGGCGTCCCCGGAGCCCCGCAAGCTGGTGGAGAGCAAGGACTTGTGCTTCACAACACCTACTCCCACATCAACCCTTCTCATGAATCCTCTTGCAAGGAAATACTTTAAACCACCACCCCGGCCAGTCTTGGCCAGTTTGCCTCCACCCTGCACCTCTCAGTCACCAAGTGCTTTTCAAAGACCTGCAGAAAACCATCCAAAACATCCCTTTGCTCCTCACTTTAATATATTTCTAAACAAATGCACCAGAAAAATGTGGTGGGAGGTGCAGAGGGAGATCCAGGAGCTCTGCTGGCTCCTCTGCCATCCACTCCCAGGTAGATGAGCTGGTGATTTTTTAGCCGGCTGGAGGAGGGCACAGCTGGCAGAAACGCCTGGCACAGCTCTGTGCCGCAGGAAGGGCTAGCTGGCTCTCTGGAGGGGCCACCTGGCCACGCTGCATCTCGTCAGGGCTGGGGGACTCCGAGCATCTCAGTCTCCCCCCCCCAGCACATGGTTTGGGCTGAAATGTAGCGTGAGAGCAAGGGCAAGAGTTCAACCGAGATGCTCCATGGAGGAGGGCAGCAGGGGGGGACACCTCGTGGGACCCAGCTGGGGGGAGGAGACCACTCCTTGGGCGATGCCAGCCTGCCCGAGCCCCTCTGGCCACATCAAAAGCTGGGAAAGGAGCTGCCAGGCTCAGGTCTCACCCAGCTCCTGGAGCCCCATCAGCTCCGGCTCCAGGGCAGAGCGCGGTCCTGCAGGACTCAGGAGCATCCTCCGACACTGGCCGCCTCCCTAAGCAGGAGGATTTCCAAAGCCCTTTGAAAAGCCATTTAGAGCTAAGTCCTGGTATTAAACCTGGCCTTTCATTAGTAAGGTTTTCAATCTCTGCCCGAGCCTGTTTCAGCAAAAAGTTTTTTAAAAGGTCAGGAAGAAGCTTTTAAGCATATTTGCCAATTAACTATTGTAACCCCCTCCTTGACTCGACGTGAGCTGCCCACTTCCGTCTCAGGGGATGGTAATTACTGTTTTATAAATAAGCTTTGAACTCTCTTAAGTAATAGTCTCTCCTTGCATAAAAGCACCCTCTAAATCCACTGGCCTTTTCCACCTTCTGTCACTGTCTGCATCTAAAAATAATCTAGGAAAAAAAACCCACCATAATACTTTTAAGAAGAAACTCAGAAACTCTCTCTTACTCTGCAATGACTACCTCTCCAGCCCCTCAATAATTCAACTAACAGAAACCCTGCAGCTTTCACTGCTGTTTGTGAAAGTTTCATGATATTTGACATCTTTTTGGAAGTTCTCTGGAATTATATGGAGGTGATAAAAAAACCTGTCCATGTTTATATGTTTAGATTCCTAGCCCCTGAAGTTACAGAAGAGTAAGCAGGGGAGCACAAGAAAAAGGGCATGAATGACGAAGTATTTTCCAAAGGCATTGATTCACATAATATTGATTTTTTTTTTAAAGCAGCCCCGTGATTTCTAGGTGCCCAGCTTTACATATTTATTTAAGCAGTCTGGGATAGCAACACTGGCAGACTTGAAATCCTTTAGAAACTCAGGTTACTTCTGCACACCCCACTGCACAGCCTGTATATAAACCTACCCTTTATTTAAAAGAGACAGTGACAGAGAAAGCATTCCTCAGTCGGGAAGACCAGGACTCGTTCCACTCTGCAAGTCACAGCTTTTATCCGAAAAATCGCAGCCAACACTAACATGCAGCTTTAATCACTTTAGTCTGACACTATCTGCGTAACAACACATGGAATAACCCAACTTAATTTTGCCTTGCAGCTGAGCCAGGCTAAAATTCAGACTCAAAACCTGCTTGTATCAGCAAGAAGCCCTTCATCAGCTTCGGCGGGCTTTGGATCGGGAACAAAACTCGGGAGCTGCCACATCAAAGTAAGGGAATAGCATCAGCGTGAAAGTGGGGGGCAGGAGGGCCAAGCTGTGCTCCTCACCCATCGCTGACTCAATGCCAGCGAGAAAGACCCCCCAAAACAAGGCAGCCACAGCCCCTCTTGCCTGCCCTCGATAATATCTGCCTAGGATCCCTTAAACCAGTTTCAAATGTTAATTCCTCATCATGGCAGTAAAAGCTATTTTTAATCCCACATGAAAACAGTTTGCAGAAGACCTAACTTCGCACGTATTACAGATTGCTTCCTAAGGCCGGGTGCTGCTGTGTGTCAGGGAGCAGTAAAACGGGGGCACGACATCGTGGGGAGACCTGTCCAGCTGCTACAGATGCACACAGCACTTAGGGCCTCTCCTAATTGTAGTCCTGGGACTAAAACATTGCCCAAACAGTCAGCGATACAAAAGGGACCTGGAGCCCCTCTACATGTGGACACACTTTTTCTGTCTAACAGCAAATCCAAAGCGTTGTGCACTAAGTAAAAGCATCAAAATAGCTTCTTCATAGTTACAAAATTACAGCTTTTTCTCAGGTTTCCTGCATTTTTTCTTTGCATTTCAGGATTTATTTGCCAAACATGGGGGTGAGGATAGGGGAAGCTGATACAGAAAGGTCCTATTTTTGTAATGAAAGATAAAAGAAGGAAAAAAAGAAAGAAGAGATCATGAAGTAATAAACCCAAGAAGCGTGCTGCAGGACTGAGTTTCTGCAAATGCACCAAGAAAAACAAGGGCCACTCTCAGCTGAAACACGAGTCCATCAGGAGAACAGATTAGGTGGTGTCAATGAATAAAGATAATGTTCCGGAGCAGCTCACAGTGCATTGCCATCTGACTCCTCGCCAGATTCTTTTGTCTCTTCCCACCTATGTATTTCTTAAACGCGCCTGTGAAAAGCTCTCCCTGGAAGGGGATACAAGCTTCGTGCCAAAATGCAGCCTGGTGACTCCAGAGTAGCTGAAACGTCGGATTTTATTCAACAGCTTGCGCTATAGAGTGTCTTGATCTGTCTGTACAATCACAACACACACAAAAACCCCTCAAGGCATCTACTTAGCTCTACTTTTCAACTGCCAATAACACTCACAGCAAAAGTCAAAAGAGCAGCACTGGAGCCGCGTCCTTTCCCTGCTGCTCAAAGGCTTCAGGGTTGCAAGGTTCGGAGATAACAAAGTCTGGCTCAAGAAATCCTGGATGCCTTTCAAGAACATTATTAGCTCCCATGAATGGGTTTGAAGGAGAGGGGAAAAGAAAAAAAAAACAAAGCCAACCAAAAACCAACCCACAGCGCATGTAGCAGCTCTCTGCTAACCATCCACCTCCCGTGGGCACACACAGATGCTCCCAAGCTTTGACACCCCCAGCACTAATGCATGCACAGAAGCACAGCGTAATGCATGACGAGCCACAGGGGAAGTTCCTTCCCCCCGCATGCAAACCTGCATGCCCCGCATCTGATCACAAGGGGAAATGACAATAAAAACCGAAATTCAGCCTCACAGAGATTCAGAGCTCTGGGATGGCTCTGCAGCATCGGGGGACGCTCAGCGACGATCCTCGCTCACCGTGTGCCACCGCACAGCCTGGCCACTCACAAGGAAGCCTTGGCCAACTGTTACTAGCTACCCCATACAACTTTTTACTACTTCTGCCCCAAACCATAAGAAAATAAGGAATTCTTTATATTTCCTATGAAATCCAGTGTGTGCCATCACCCAGGGCACAGTCTCATAGAGCACAACAGCTGCTTTCCCGCTGTGTGCTACACTCAGGGACGTGAAGGGTCGCGAGGAGCCTTGGCCCAGACCCGTTTCTGTGCAACTCTGTCCTTGGCTAATGGAAAAAAACAGGAAGAGGAGACGGAAAAGAGGGACTCAGATCATAGATCATACAAGGAGATATAAGACAGAAGAAAAGTGCCACACTGAGCTGATGTCACTGCAAAGTTTTGGTGGAGACAAGGAAACTGTTCTTTGTATAAGCTACACCAGGCTGAATTCCTCAAAACTCCTTTTTATGGAAGCAAGCATCTGCAGAGAACCTTCCCGGCACTGCCTTCATGCTCCAACCTAGCCATTATCCACCGGGTCTCCTGCCCCTTTCCCCACAGCACCAGAACTGCCACGGCCGTGCCAAATTACGACACAAGGCAGATGGAGCGGCCCGAACCCCTAAGCAACATTGGGCGGCTGCGTGGGAAATGAGCCTGGCTCTAGCAACGGAAAAGGGAACAATCCCCTGTGAAATCTCAGCTACGCCCCCAAAACGTCGCCAGTGGAGCAGAGCGGGGCAGAGCAGCCTCCTCTTGCACAGGCATCGTAGGAAACGCAAACACCCCAAGCACCCCAAATGCCGCCTGTGTCCCTGACTCTGCTCCCCCTCACACCGAAAAGTCCCTGGGCCGAAAGCTCTGCAGACACAGCGGGGGTCACACCATTACACCCCGTAGCAACTCGGCCCATGAGTGCAGTTTTTCTCAATTCACACAAGCGAGGGCAGGATTTGGCCCTGTGCCGTCACGTCAAGTATCTCTTCAAATTTTTGCAATTAAATTCTAAATATTACTGGCAAACATCTCAGATTCCACTCAGCTCTTAACATTTGCCTTCACCTGTGTTCCCGTAAAGCAGACAGACAGACAGACAGACAGCAAGGTTCCCAGGTTCCCAAACAGGACACTTGCGCTCCCCAAACCACTGCGTGAGCAGAGCAGTAGACACGCCAACATCACTTCTTCTTTTTACTGAGGTTTACTTTAAGCCCTGCTGAGTGCCAAAAAAATTAAAATAGTGTTTTGCTTTAGGATAAAATGTCACATCATGCTTGGATTATCCATTAGGTAATTTATGTTGCCGTCTAGAAAAGGTGTTTAATCTTCTCATAATTAGCTAAACCTATAGTAAGTCATGGAATTTCATATGAGATGCTCGCTGCTTTCGCAGAACATTTTCTTTTCGCTAGCAAAAATAACTACTCCAAAAAAGCGACTTTCAGCTATTTCAAATTTAAATAAAAGAAAACACTCCAGTAAGAGTAAATGGTTTCAGACAGTAACTTAAGTTATAATGTAAACGACTCAGCACCCACAGGCAGATTCTCCTGCCACAGCAGTGAAATTGTTATGGGACTGAACTACCGAGAAAGAACAAAATAATTCTGTGGCGATATTTCCAAGGATTTTTTTTTTTTTTTTTCTACATTTACTTAAGACAAGCAACGACCTACAGGTGCCTTCGGGCCAAATATCTTGGCATGAGAAGCAGTTGGTGTAATTTTGGTTTCCTAGCAAGTTCAAATATTTTAAAAATGTTTACACCACTTTGAGATATTCATTGGAAAAACCTGAACCTCTGTCCAACTTTTATTTTCCTCCACTCCAACACACCCCAGCTTAAAGCATTTAGCTCTGTCTGACTTTCCCAGGAAAAAAACCCTCAGTATAGAAAGGCCCTTAAGAAGACAAAACAAGAGAGACAAAAAGAAGAGGAAACTAGGAAAAATAGTTGTGCGTGTGATTGAAAACACACTTGCTCTATGCAGAGTTAAAGCAAAACATCTACTGATTTTTTTCTCACTAGAAAGGATGCAACTTCTTCCCAGCACAGCGTACGCTTCCCTGCGACGCATCTGGCCGCGCCAAAAACCTTCCCTGCTCTACTTCTCCAAGTTTACCATAACCATATGCAGAATCATCTTAAAACATCTCGCTGGTATCAGGCCAGGCTCCCTGCAAGCACTTACAGCACTAAAAACTCACTACACAGCAATCCAAAACTAAAATTTATTTATTCTTCTCTCTGTGGTCCATCCCGCGAACATCTCGCCGGACTACGGCGAGCGATATGAAAGCGTTCAATCTTCCACGCTTTAATTATGTGCTCACACAGTCATTAAACTCCCATTCTGCCAAGCGAGATGGATCTTGCGACCCTCACCCAAAAAGATTAGTGATCATCGTTATTGTTTCTAGAGCAGCGTAGATACAAACGGAACTGAAAAATGAGCTAATAAATCACGGCAATATTAATACAGTCATAAAAATAAGTGCGCTACTTACTGCGTTTGAAGGTGTGTTAAGTCAATAACTTTACAGTCCAGATGTGGTCTTACAGAGCTGAAACTCTGCGGGTAAAATTACCACTAAAATTACACTTTCCGTTAAACACGCCGATTTTCACAGGTTATTATTTTGGCGACGATTGCCAAATTGCAACCTTCCCCCAAACATCGGGAAACATTAAGAGCACGTAGGAAACACGGTATTCCCGCGGGGCGTGGGGAGACGAGGATGGAGAGGCAGGAAGGACAGGGAGAGCTACTCCTTTTATTATTTTCAGATGTTTCCCCGAGAACACCGCAGCGCTTTTATAAATCTACACGTTTGGACTCTCTTCAAACTAACGGACCAGATTCTTTCCCTGGCTTCAAGGGACTGACTGAACGCTCCGACTCTGTTTGGCCTGGCCACTCCGGAGTTGGCCAGGAGACGGGAGTTTAATAGACACCACATGCACAGTAGCTGCTCTTCCGACTGCTTTATCGCCCAAAGAGTTCAATTCCACTGAAACCCTCAAAACTAAACAGCTCCCTTGAATCAATTCGGCTCTGCCCTTTGACACAGACCTACCGAGGAATTCAAGCGATACTGTTTTACCCCGGTTTACCCTTCTCCTTCCCTTGCCGCTTCACTGGTTCAAGCCAGGATCAAGCCCGGTCCTGCAAGCCGAGGTCCTCGCTGCCTTTATTTTTATAAGCCGCTCGGATAAAATAATTCCTAAAGGAACCCAGTGGGGAAACGGTGAGACGGCTGAGAATAACGTGTTGAAGGTTTAAATCACAATGCCTGGATAACTAAAAAAAAAAAAGCAAATTTCTGCCGCTGGCTGGTCCAGCCACCTGTCCCTAGCTGGGATGGGGGACACGGAGACGGGGGGACACGGGGGATTCGGGGGACACGGAGGATTCGGGGTGACACACTTTCACGCTCCTGACTTCAAGCAACAGCCCCAAAAAACCAGCCCCCAGCCCCCTCCCCAGCCAAGGCGGAGGGTCAGAGCTGCCACCCCCCACCCCGCCCCGGGGCCGGCAGCTCGGCTCCCCCCGCACCCCTGTCTGGGACCCGCACCCTCCCCCCCCAATCTCAACCCCCTGCATCTCCAGGGACGCGCCGCGCTCGGACCAGCCTGTTGCAGCGCAGCCCCCATCACGGCACGGGAGGTAATTAAAGGCGACTCAGCGCCTAATTACGGATTTCCCCCGCGCCGCTCACGCCGTTACCTGTACCAGCGCAGCCCCTTCTCGTAGCACCTGTCGAAGAAGTGGGGTTCGGCGCCCACCGCTCGCACCCCGGGGTGCGCCCGCAAAAACTCCAGCAGCGCCCGCGTCCCGCCCTTCTTCACGCCCACGATGATGGCCTGGGGGAACCGCCGGCTGCCGCCCCCCGCCGCCCCCGGCCCCGCCGCCGCCGGTCCCGGGGCCGCGCCGTCGGGGAGGGCGGCGGGGGGCGGCAGGAGCAGGGCGGGGGGCAGCGGCTCGCAGGGCCCCGGCAGGCAGTAAAAGAAGTAGGTGAAGAAGAGGATCATGGTGAGGAGCAACGAGGCGCGGCGGCCCCCGACGGGTCCCAGCAGCCGCCCGCTACATCCCATCGGGGGCCGCTCCCGGCCCCGCCGGGCAGCGCATCCCGCACCGCCGCTGAGCAACCCCCCCCCACCCCCCCGCCCCCCCCACTACACCCACCCGCGCCCCCCTCCGCGCTCCGCTCCGCGCACACCCGGCCCGACCCCTCCCTCCGCGCCGCCCCCCCCCCGCCCACCCGCGGGGCGGGGGAGGGCGGGCGACACGCGCGTGGGGGCGGCCACGCCCCGAGGGGTGGGGGCGAGGCACACGCGTGGGGCCCCGCCGGGAACGGGGACACCCCCCACGCCCCCGCGCCCACGGGCAGCTCCCGGTGGGGGCCAGCTCGCCTGCCCCCCAGCCCCCACCCCCGCGCCGAGGAGCGTTTTCCCGATTTTCCCACCCGATTCATTTATTTTGGGCTTTTCTTTTTTTTTTTTTTTTTTTTTTTTAATAATTTCTGGGACTGCAGCGGGTGGTTTTGGCCGTTGGAGACGCGCAGGGGAGGCAGCGTCTCTCCAAGTGACGAGCCATCACCACCACGGTGGTAGCCCAGTAGCCCAGTGCCACGCGATTAGCAAGCGGCACCCAGAGTGGCAGCGCTAATTGGGCTACACGGGCTGCAGGGGGGGGGCACAACCCCCCTTGGGCCTGTGTTTATTGTTTCAAGGGGAAGGACAGTCCTGGGGTTTCCCCCATTCCCCTACACATTACAAAATAAGCCCAAAAGCGGGAGTTTTGGTGGTGGGATTGGAAACGCGTGTGTGTAGTGGATGGTGGGGTGGAAGGAGGGGTCCTGGTGCTGTTGGGGAACCCCCATTCCTTGGGGCCCAAAGCCAAGTGCCTCCCGGGTGCTAAATACATCCCGTCTGGAGCTGCAGCGGCGGTGGCACATGGGAGCCCGGGTGCCACTGGCCAGGCCTGGGCCTCGCTGGCAGCGGCGGCACCATCCCGGCTGGCTCCTGCCCTCCCGGCAGTGTTTGCCATCACCAAACACAAAATAGCCAAGGTCTGGCCCCAGGGTGCCCCACCCCGGGGGGCTCCCGTGGGACTGTCATGTCTGGGACTGGCTGCGGCGTCACCGAAACGCTCCCGGGGTCTGCCCTGCCCCACGCCTCGAAACGCTGAGGCTGATTTCCAGTCTGGCGCTGAAGCCTTTGTATCTGAAATCAGCAGTGTCTTAATTAACCTATTAATATAATTAGCTCTTTTTATAATTAGATCCCCTGAGTCTTCCAAGAGATGGAGCATGGTGGGGAGGGGGGGATCTGTGGCCCCAGACCGGAGGGTGCAGAGCTGCACGCACACAGCTGCAACGGGAGGCAGCGACGCTCCTGCCCACGGCCACAGCAGCACCGATGATGATCCTCTTCTTCGCCTACTTCTTTTACGGCGTGTACGACGGCATGCGTGCAGGGTGACAGGGGTGTAGGGTGACACAGGTGCAGTGTGGCATGGGTGCAGGGTGGCGTGGCAGCAGGGTCACAGGGGTGACCGGGGTGTGGGTTGACAGGTCTGTGGGGTGACATGGGTGCAGGGTGACAGGGCTGCGGGGTGACACAGGTGCAGGGTGACATGGGTGCAGAGTGGCACGGTTGCAGGGTGAAATGTCGGTGCAGGGTGGCATGGTTGCAGGGTGAAATGTCGGCATGGGTGCAGGGTGGCATGGTGACACGGGTGCATGGTGATACGGGTGCAGGGTGGCATGGGTGCAGGGTGAAACCGCTGTGAGGTGCCAGGGCTGCAGGGTGGCATGGCAGCAGGGTGACATGGGTGCAGGATGACAGGGCTGCAGGGTTGCCCAGATGTAGGGTTATACAGCTGCAGGGTGGTAAAGATGCGTGACAGCATGGCTGCAGGGTGACACAACTGCAGGGTGACAGGGCTATAGGATAGCAGGGTTGAGGGGTGACACAGCTGCAGGGTGACAGGCCTACAGGGCTGCAGGGTGGCAGCAAGATGGGGCTTTGTGCCCTCTCGTGGCTGGTGCCCGGTGGCTGCACAGGGGCTGCTGTGGCCCATCCTGCAGCCTCCTTCCCTCTCCTTCCCTCTCCTTCCCGCTCCTTCCTGCTCCTTCCCTCTCCTCTCAACAAGAGGAAATAACCGCGTGAGTGCAACTGGTGATCCCATCCAACTCGCAGCGCGAAGGTTCCCCAGGGAAAATTGAGAAGGAAAGATTACGACGAGGAAGTGAATCTGTTATCGGGAGCAGTTTGATAAATAAAAACGCATCCAAAATCTGCCGCGCGGCACTTGCCAGCTCTTGTTGGGTTTACGTAAGCGATTAGAAATAGGAACTGTTTCACTCCGGGCGAGAGCGGGTGGGAACCGCTCCAGCTCCCTGTTTGGGTTGGGGGGGGGATGTTGTTGTTGGAAAATGCCAATTTGTCAAAATGGAAATGTTTGGCAAGAATATATCCATTTTGACAAACTTCTGTCAAAACACAGTCAGGGAGGCTGGGGAAAAGGCTGGCGGGGGGGGGAGCGCAGCACAGCACACCCACCCTCCTCATCCTCAGCGCTGGGGGATCCCTCGGGGGCACGGGGCCGGAGCTGCCAGCTCCCCCCCTGCACCGCGGGCGCTGCTGTGTCTCAGCGTTTGCCGCTGTTTGGACATGGTCAGAGGAGCCTTTTCCTTTCTTGCCTTCAAAATTGGGGAAAAAGACTCAAAATGTGAGCTCGGGGCTCACTGCTGGGCCAGGCACCCTGCGGCAAGGAGGGGAAGCACTGAGCACCGTGGGTGCTCAGGATGTGCCCGGAGGCTTCCCCAGCCTCACGTTTAGGGGGTCCCCGCATTCAACCAAGATCCCACCAGACAAAGGCTGGCTCCCTGCCTTGCTGGCAGCTCAGAAAATTAAGGACAAGTGCTCAGGTGCCATTCTTTAGCAAAATTAGGACATTTTGTTTGAAAAAAAAAGGAGTTCTGAAATGAGCAGCTCTGATGCTCCCCGTGTTCCCTGCCCTTGGCAGGCAGAGGCCACCCTCATGTCTCCGTGGCCACCCAAGGATGGTTGTGCAGGACGCGGGATGTGGACATGGGCCAGCAGGGCCGGTGGCCAGTGCCTCTCTGATCCCCTGTCCTGTGCCGGGGGCACTGGGGGCCTTCCCCCTCTGGTAGCACATCTTTGGCCGAGCTTTTGTACGAGTGCGGCTTTCCAAGCGTTTGGTGATTCTGCTGAAATATCTCCTGCTGCAGCCGCTTGCTGGGCTGCCGGTGGTGCTGGTGGCCCTAAGGGGACAGGGTGGCCTCCCCCCGACAGGAGCAATGCTGCTGCAATGGGCACCGATGTGTTTGCACCAAGGAGCCAAAGCCGGGCGGGTGGTGAGCAGCAGTACCCCATCACGGGGCACGGCTGGGAACAGCAGTGGGATGGTTTATCCTCACCCCTGGGGAGAGCAGGGACAGGCACTGCCATACCCCGTACCCTGACACCTCAGCCAGGCTGATGAACACCACGGTCCCTGCTCTGGGTCGCTGGCATCAGGGCTCGGCACCCTCGGGTGGCACCCACAGCCCCAGGGGCGCTGGCAGCAGTGACCCCGTGGCCACCCCTGGGCCACAGCTGGTCCCCAGGGCCACTCAGAGCATGCAGGAGCCACCGGGCTGCGCTGGGAGAAGCTGATGAAAATATCGGGGGGCTGTCACTGGCGTTACGGGCGGGCTGCGAGCACTGGCAGGGAGCGGGGCACAGACACTGCCGTTGTAGAGGGAGCTTCAACATTTCTGAGCCCTGATTGAGGAGATGGAAGTGCGGCTGGTTTACTCCCTGTATCTGACCAGAGCGAGGGAGCTTTGAACCCCGCAGATGACTGTCTCCACTGTTGGATGAGAATGGTCATTTTTTCCCCCCGGGGATCCCAGCAGGAGCAAGTGGGTCCCCAGGAAGCGCCATGACCTGGCTGATGGCTCAACAGCTCCCTGGGGACTGGGGGTCCCCAGCAGCCCTGGGGGGGGCAGCCGGGGCACTGCGGCCACGCAGAGGAAGATGCTCCATGAGGGGCTGGAGTGTGGCCAAAGGAGTGTGAGAAGGCTTCCAAGGGGACAAGGTGACACCCATCCGAGCTGGCCGGGAGCTCCCATGGCTGTGACCCCCGGCACTGCCAGGTGAGCAGCAAAAGGAGAAAATAGAGCAGCAGAGAGGCCTGAAGCTGCCAGGCTCACCGGAGGTACCAGGGAGCAGCAGGCGGTGGCCCAGTCTGCGGGATGCTCAGTGATGGGGATGCTCCATCCATACAAAGGCCAGATTTTGCCTCAGGGCCACCTTCATTGGCGACAGACCAGCCCGGCTGGCTGTGGGGGTCCCCGGGCTGGCGGGGGCTGCCTGCCTGGGTGCTCCCCAGCGCTGGGGATGGCTGTAAGCTGCCACCTGCCCTGCCCAGCTTGACTGGGGCAGTGGTGATGTGAGTTCTGTGAGTTCTTCCAAACCACCCGGGTGCTGCCGCTGCAGCTTCTGAGGGGGTGAGCAGGGACCCCCGTGTGGGGAAGCACCGCTCTGAGGGGTGCACCCAGGTCCTGTGGAGCCAGCTGCTCTGCCTGGCACCCCACGTCCCCTCCTCACTGGCATGGGGCAGGCAGCTGGGGGTCCCCGGCCAGCAATGGTGGTGTGCAACTTCCCAGCCAGGCTGCAAATACCCCCTGCCACGCGGGGGGCTGCGGGTCCGGGGGCTGGAGCTTGCCATGGCAGATCTTGTGGCAGTTGGAAATGTCTGGTGACCATCTGAAAGCACCGTGTGTCTGCCCAGCAGTGAGAGCCCGATGCCAGAAGCAGTTGTACACATATGTGTGGTTTGAATTAGGTTTTTTTGGGGGGAAAAGGCTCCCTCCAGCCCTGTGCATTGCCCTCTGCTCTCCCAGCGCAGGGCTGTACCTGCCAGCCTCCCCTGGGGTGGGTCAGCACTGGGATGGAGCAGGTTCCCAGGGCCACCATCCCCAAAACTTCCCGTGCCCCATCCCGGGGCTCACCCAGAGCAGAGAGATTAGCTGTTCCCACCGTGAGCTGAAATTTTGGTCCCAAAGCGGGTGAGGTTTGTGCCTGATCCAGGCCAGCCAAGTGACAAGCCCTGCCAAGGGCCAAACAGAACAGTATCAGTACAGCATCACATCAGCTCGATGCTCTCCTTGTCCATCCTTTCCCCTACCCCAAAACCAGCAGATCCGAGCAGGATGGAACCCTGAATAACGAGCTAAAGCATCCCAAAGAACCACCCTAGCATCACAGCCCAGCCCCTCCTCCAGAAACCTCCCCTCTGCCCACCACAGCAGGCAGGCAGGAGCCACAGTGTGGGTGCTCTGGGATTTCCCAAAGTTTGTTTTTACAAAGAAAGAAAGAAAAGGGCTCAAGGGATCAGTGGGGATGAAAAATGCTTTAGAAACACGGGAGATCATTTAACAGGTCACCTCCACAGCAGAGTTTGCCAAGCTGATAAAGGCGAGCAAACTTATTAAGGCGCACACAGCTTGATTCGAAACGGCTGCTCCCAAACAGCCAATTACTCCAGGCCGTTCCAATCCAATTAGGAAGGCTGTTTCCCTGATTACGGCAGTGTGTTTTACAAATACAGCACAACTCCTTGGGTTCAAAGAGCAAGCCATAAAAGGGAGCTCAGTGAGAGGCAAACCAGCGCCTGCAGCCAGGGGAGGCAAAGCCCATTCCCTTCCCCGGGGATTCAGGTGTCCCCGTCCCCAGGGATGTGGGTACCACAGGGGATGGGGTGCCCGAGCACCAGGCACAGTGACACTCGCTGGAAGAGCCACCCTGTGACCATCCCTAAAGCAGCACAGCCCCTCCAGCCAAGGGGTTGGGATCTCCAACCTGCAGTCCCCACCAGGAGCTGGGGCCCTGGGGGCATCTGGATAGGGGATGCCACCATGATCCCTGACAGTGCTACCCCTCCATAGTCCCCTCCAGGGTCTCAGTGAAGACCACCCCTTGTCACCCAGCTCAGCTGGCCTGTGACGTTAGCAAGCCTTTGCCCAGAGACCTGCCAAAATTTGAGGTTTATCCACTGGCTACTGAAAAAAAACCCAAACCCAAACATCCTCAATGTAATGTTGTGGGGGGATTTGCTCTAGTCCTTTCAGTGGGGAGAGGCAGGTTTTGTAGAGGGAGAAACCCAGATGGGACCATGAGGGCTTTTCTTGAGCTCACCAGGGTCCACTGAGCATGAAGGAGGAATGAACTGTGTCTCTCTCCATTTGGGACCATGGGCACTGTGGTGCAGCAAACAGAGCCGATCCCCTCCGGTCTGGGTTTCCCATCACCTGGTGCAGAGGAAACACCGACAAACTCATCACCGCACTCACACAGAGGATGAAAAATGAACCCACAAACTCCGTCCTGGTCCAAGAGGCTGAGCTGGGCTGGGGGGGGCAGGAAGGGCCAGGGCGGGGGCTGAGCCGCGGCTCCAGCGCCTTCGCAGCCGTCCAAACCCTCACCGCAACCGCTCCAACGGGTTCGCTTCAAAATCCTGGCGTGCGGCCACCTCTGGGGTGTAGCACAGCCCCTGTTATTAAAATGTGTGACAGCAGCTCAAGATGGAAAGTGAAGTTGTACATTCTCCATCTGAAACTCCGGGAGGAATTTCAAGCAGGGGAATGCAATTTCCAGCCTGGAGGAGAGCCAGCAGCACCAGGGCGAGATTTTTCTTAATATGGTTTTGCAAAACTTGAACACAGAAAATTGCCCGTAGCTATAGCAAACCAGCGAGCTGGAGACAGACCTGCTCGGGGAGGAGGTGAGGCGTTTGCACAACAAAAACACCCACCAGCTCCAACAACTGTCCTGTCCCCTGTCACTGCCAGGATGTTCAGCCACATTAGCTCCCCGCTCCAGCCCATCTTCCGCTGGGATTTGGGGGCTGAGCCAAGCAGAGGCTGCGTGGACCACAGCAAAGCCGCTCTCCAGCCCATCTTGAGATGGGAGCATCATCCTGGGAGCGAGGGTTTCAGCAGGGAAGCGATGTCCCAGTGCCAGGCGCTGGCTGCAGCCCTGCAAAATCTCCCCACGGGATGACAGGACAGGGCTGCACAGCACAAGGTCCTGTCCCGCAGCGGTGCCGGCGGCCGAACAGCGATGGCATTTCACAGAAAGCAAAAACTGGTGCTCGCAGCACTGAAGACAGGACATGACTTTTCCCAGACCCTTGGCGCTTGCAGGTCTCTGCTCCCTCCGTCAGCCGGAGAGGGATGTGGGTTCAACAGCTCCACCTTATTCTCGTAACAGCGTTTTGGGGCAACAGCCTCCCCAGCCACGGGACCCCCACCCACCCCACTGCCCTCTGCCTCCGCACCGGCCCGGGGAGCGCTGCCTGCTCCCCGCAGCACAGACAGGGCTGGCTCCCAGCCAGCTGGAGTTACAAAAGGAGCTTTCCCCCTATTTCTGCTTTTGATTTAAATAATCCCAATAAGGGGATAAAGCAGCCAAAACCCACTGGTTTTTTTAAAGCTTCAATTTAAAAAATAATATACATGAAATGTGCGATTTTTATTAGAGTAGGCAGAGCTGCAGAGTATCAGAGACAGCCCTTTGGTAACCAAACCGCTGTCCCCGGGACACCAGCTATCAGCTGTGCCATCCAGAGCGCTCAGACATCCTCCACACAGCGTCCCAGCTCCGCCTTGGCCCCGCTTCCCTTCTCATTTCCCATGCAAACACAAACTCGGGCTGGCTGCCATTATTCCTTTATTGATGCCCTCCTGGACTAGGACGCAGAGTGACAACAGTTTCATATCATCCTGGGAGTGAAAAATTACAGGGACGAGGAGGAGGCGCAAAAGCAAAGGTGCTTTTTTAATGTTTAATTTGCTCCTAGCCAGCATCTGGTCACACAGGTCTGTGGAAGCAGAGGGATTTCTTGATCCTGGTTAGATGTATGGGGCAAGAAGGCCATTTCCAGCTGAGAAAGTCCCTTTTTGAAGGAGCCAGGCGATGCCACGCAGCCAGACAGTGAAACCTCACAGCTTGTAGCTGCCTGGTGGCTGCCGCCGAAGCCGGCAGCACGGAGCCTGCCCAGCAGCAGCCCACAGATGGAGCAGGACTTTCAGTGCGGTGACCAGCACCCTGATGGGTATTTCGGAAGATTTGCAGCCCAGAAATCATGGGTTCAGTGCTGCGGAGGTGGCAAAGTCCTTGTGAGGTTACCAGAGTCGTGACCCAAGGATGAGCTGATGGCTCCTTTGCCTTTCTCAGGCAGGGAGGGAGCAAGCTCTCAGATCCCGCCACCAGCCCCTCGTTATGAGCCTCTCTGACACCCCTCAAATCCCCACAGTTACTTCTGCCTGTCTGCTACGTCAATCTGCACAAGAAGCAGTTGACTGACCAGCCCGGGGTATCTCAACAACTGCTTACCTGCTCTTTACAAGCTCAGTAATTCAGTAGAAGCATAATTATGTGTTCATTGCTGATCTCATTTAGAGTTAATTACATGCCAAACAGACATCTCTCTAATGTGCTTGGAAGCATCCCAATGAAGGCTCTGTGCAGCCCATCAATATGTATGGGAACACGGGTATTTGTTCTGCCGGGTGTTTCACCACCCGGTGCTTATTTGCAGGTCTAAATCAATAGCATCATCCCATTTGGGTTGGGGTGGGGGGGATATGCAGCCTCAATTCAGCTCCGAGGGAGGAGGCAAATACAGGGGAACTTCTCCTGGCCACAGCAAGTGAGTCCTGACCCACAGCACCGCCGGCACCAGGGGCAGCCCCAAACCCACCACCTCTGGTAGCAACATGGCTAGGACAGGGCCAGTTTGGCAGCTAACACAACACATCACACTGAAGTTGCTCATTTCTTTTTTAAAATGCATCAACAACAGGCTAGCAATAGGGTTGCCGCATAGTTTCATCTCACTTTTTTAGCCTAAAAATGGAGCTGACTCCATCTGGGTCATGCTCCTGTTGCATTTCCCTCTTTGCTGCTGGGTTGGGGGCTGCCAGCTCTGCCAAAGGCACTGGGACAGCACTGGTGTGGAACCGAGGAGCCTGAAGGCGCACCAGCACCCCACAAAATGATGGTGGCAAGCACGGGGTGCCAGCCCCGAGCCCGCTCTCCTGGTCCCACGGTGCCAGACCCACCCAAGAAAGCCGGGAGGGCTGCTGGAGCCCAGCTGAGCTCTCCCACACGCCGGGCAGGCAGGGCCTGCTCTGTGCCGTAAAAGACAGACCCAGCTTGTCGCCTTGGAGGGCAGAGCTGGAGAATTATATCCTAAACACTCGCAAAAATTGGGTGGTAAGTGCGCAGAGCTGTTCCCAATCAAGCAGCGAGCCGGCGCAGCTGGGGCGCATCCTCACCGCGAGCTCTGCGCCGCTGCGCCCGATCGCTGTGGGAACTAGCTTTTTTCAAGCAAATCAGTTTACAAGTTTCCTCTTTTTTTGAAAAAAAAAAAACAAACCTAAAAAAAAACCCAACCTCAAAACCATTTGGGGGTAGGGGGTTGTTTTGCTTGTTTGCCTTTAAAAAATAATGTCACCGGGCGCAGATGGCCACATTTATGAGTCTATGAAGCTCTGGCATGCCCGCTGCTAATTCCATGCACAGGTGGGGGTAGCTTTCATTTGGCTCTGGTTCAGCCAAATATTCGGTGGCCAAAGGGAGAGGAAGGTGTGGGATCGGGAATTGGAACATCTGGAGCAGAGCCGAGCAATAACACAAAGCGAAGTTTTAAAGAAAATGTCTCAAATGGATGGAGGGGAAAAAGCAGAGTTCAAAAGGCTCCCTGCTGCCAACGAGGAGGGAGGCAGGATCCCAAGTGTCCTTCTGTCATGCATTTGGTTGGGTTTTGGAAAAAGGGGAAAAAAATAAAGTGGTGTTAAAGGGGGAGGCAAAACCACTGATCAAACCCTGGCCAGCTGTGCCCCCGGCCCCCAGCAAAACCTGCCCCTCTGCTGCAGGCAATGCGGATTCCAGAGCTTAATGCAATAAAACCTGAATTTCAGAAGTTTTTCAGTAGTAGCAGAGGGATCAGGCTGCCAGTTTGGGTCAGAATCTTAACTTTCAGCCCCCACAAGACGGGGATGGTCCCGCTCCCTGGGCCAGCCCCGAGCTCTCCCTGCATCCTGCGGTTGATGCTGGGCGGCCACCAGCATCACACAGACTCCACTTCCCAAGCAGCCCCGCCAGCAGTATTTAAGTCTTATGTAGGAGTAATGCATTTTCTTTGTCTGTTTTCATTGTCTATTCCAGTCTTAATTCTGCAAAATCCCTACGACAGCAAAATATTGCACCATTAAGAACAGCTAATGAACAGATAATGAATTGGGTAATGAACATAACGAGCTAATACTCTCATTCCCCCAAATAGTGGCATGCATCATGTGCACTCATGAATTACAGCTGCCAAATCAAAGCCCGTGCAGCCAGCAGGTCACGCCAGAGCTGCACATGCCAAGAGCACCACGACCCTGCTTTCCGGGTGAAAACTACTCACTTTCCGGCAAGACTTTGGGTCTCACCCGGGAGCGAGGAGAGGCGAGTGGAACGGAGCAGCAGGGAGCACGGCTGCGTGCCGGGAGCTCCCGCCAGCGCGAGGGCAGGGTCCTCGCCCAGCAGGCAAGGGCCGATCCCGCTCATCTCTCATCATCTGCACTGCACATGCTGAAGTAATCAGCCGGGAAAGGTTGGAAAGCCTCCAAAATGGGAGAGGGCGCAGGGTACGCTCACGTTCCCGCAGCCCTGGGGCTGCAATACCTCCCGCACCAATAAACTGCAGGTGCTGGGGGACTGCAAGCACTTGCCCACGCGCTTCAATAGCATTCGGATCCTGCCTCCTGGTACTCCGGCCCCTTCCCAGGTCATGCACAGCAGGGGAAAACATTGGGGGAAAAGCCCCATTTAGAGACAAAAGCCTCTTAGTGGTGAGGATCCCTTTTCCTGGGGACAGTAGGCATCTGGTTCCTATAGCACAGGCACCCACATGTGCTGCGTGACCCCATGGGCCTCCATCCCCTCCCCAAAAAGGCAGGTCAGCCCTTGCCGGCTCTGTGGGAAGGAGCTGGGGCTTTGTCTGGAGCCGGGCCGATGACAGGAGCTTTCAGGCAAATCACCCAGGCTCTGCCGCGTCTGGGAGAGATGAAGCCGGGACCGAAGCTGCCGGTAACTTGAGGCTCATCAGCCCGAGAGCTCCACTGGCAAGGAGAGCTGCCCCAGGGGCCCTCGGACCATCACCACTCCACGTGGTACCCACCAGCATCCCATGCCTCAAAGCTCCATCTGAATATTTAGGTGCTTGTGCTCCAGGACTCTCCTGTCACTGCCCAGGCCATGGTCCCACGCACACCCATGGGGGTCAGCTGCAGAGTGACAGAATTGCCCGTCCCCAGCACCGGCTCATCCACCCAGACACCTCCTGCCAAGCACATCCCAACAGCACCAGCCCCTGCCCCTGTGGAGACTTCACGGATGAACCCCCGCAGCCCCACGGGGAAGGGGAGAGCCAACAGCCCTCACCAGGAGCATCCCCACCAGCTTGCTGGGCTGCAGCACCCTCCCTGCAGCCACTGGCACGTGGTGATGTACATCCTCGCCTTGGGTCTCACCCACCACCTGACCCAACTTCTGAGCTCAGATTAAACAGCAAGAGAAACAACAGCTAAAAACCCAGAATGCTGGGAATAGGCTTTAGGATCACACCTTGGAGGTGAAGTGTGGCTAGGATGAGCCTGGTAGCTCTGCCCTGGCTGTGCCTTCCAGGGCATCCCTGCATCCCTCTCCCCCGTGTCATCCCCATCTTTAAGTCTCACAACTTTTGGAGCTCCTTGGAGCATCCTCTGCCTCCCCAAAGCAGACAGGGCTGCCCCAGAGGGTGCTAGGGGGCACTTGGGTGCTGGGAGCCCCGATAGTGCTCACCCACCCCATGCAGCACCAGGCGCAGAGCTGGAGTGTGGGGCCAGGCCCCCCCAGCCTGTCTCCTGCTGCCCCCCACAGCAGGACCAGCCCACGGGACCCACCATCCCCAGGCTCATGTGAACGCCCCGTGGTCATTTTTAACCTCAGATCTTTGGCATTATTAATAACATACATGTGGGTCTCGCTTCCCCTACGGGGTAACATCTGGGGGATATTCATCACGGCCACCACAGGCTGCAGCCCCCCGCTCTCCCCACGGAGCGGGATGGGTCACATCTGAGCACCGAGCCGCTTGATGTGGAGTCATTAGCATGCACAGACTTCCAGCCCAATTACTTGACAGATGAAATCAAGATCCATTGGCCTTATTGTTTGCATCTGGAGCCCTGCATCCGCACATACTCCTCCTCCCCAGCCCAGCCATGGCTGTGCCAGCGTTGGCTTCATCTGGATGTCGTTTACCACAGCTTGGCATATGGGAAAATATCAAACAGACCATAATAAAATTAGCCCTACACAACAGCAATTATCCACAGCACCTTCAGAGAGGAAAAGACACGCCATTTCCCAACCCTCCTTTCTCTGCCCCTCTGTGGGAAGAGGATCTTGTTGATTTTCCTTGCACGAGCAGCTCTCGCAGAAGGTTTGTTCTCCGAGCAAACACGGAGCAAAGCCAGGATGGATCACACCACTACCTGTTTGCAGTCCCAGTTTCGCAGCCAGGCCGCCAGTATTCTACTGACTGATTTTACACAAAGGAACAATTACGCTTCGTTTCTACCCATTAACGCGTTCGACAGCATTGAGCTTGCTTTACAAGGAAAAAAAAAAAAGTTGCATCAGAAATATTTGAGGTGTTGAAGTCAGCACACAGGTGTTGGGGCTGACGTGGCACCCGGCAGTGTGCCAGCACCAGCCCAAGAAGAATGTTCCTAATCCTGGGAAATTTGGCCCATAATCGTGGGTGTGGGGATGGGGGTCACACCCCGGGCAGCACCAGCCACTGTAGCAGGTGGGTTTGGCTTTTCCCTGGAGCTCATAATTAGGGAAGAGGAGGTTAATTCTTGCCATGTGTCTCCCACTGCGCATTGCTCCTCTCCAGGAGCTGATGCTTTGCCGGGGACTCTGCTCCGCTGCATGATGGGACCGTGGGGGCTCTTCAGAGGAAGCCCCGAGTCCTTACTGGGCCACTGCCAGGGAATCAGCGAGGATCAGCTGTGGGCAGAGAGCGGGGATGGCCCTGGCTGCTGCAGAGGCATCACCCCCGCTCCCTGCTTGGCATCATCCCGGGGGCAGAGGTGATGGTGTCCTGCAGTGGCTCGCCTGGCATGCAGGAGGATGCCCAACTAGCCCCGTGGCCAGCACAGAGCCACAGTGGGGACAAGGGGCTGCCTCAGAGGCAGGCACCGAGAGGCAGAAGGAATTTGGGTTTCTTTTTTTCCCCCAGTAACCCATCTGTCCTTAATTTCTTTGGGGGTTTCACTCCAAATTCTTCAGATTCTATGGCAAATGCTTTGCAGTCTTCAGCTCGGCTGCCCAGCTTAGGGCTGCCTGCAGCCAGAACAGAGGGAAGGGAAAATATCAACCCTGAAAATTCACCAACTAGTAACACCAACCAGCATCACCAGCAGCAATGCAGCAGCAGTGGGAGCTTTTACTGGGGACTGTGCCAGCCCATCCCACTGTGCAGCAGCAGGGGACAAGAGATTTTGTGGCAGAGGACACCAGACTCCGCACCAGCCCCGGTTCCAGCCTGTGTCCGACCATCACTACACGCTGTGCTCCGCACATGGAGCAGGATCCTGAGCTCTGGCCTGTTTTTGCCAACGCCTGGGCCAAGCAGTGCCAGCCCTGCCCGGGAAGCGCAGACACGGCCACGATCTCACTGGGCACCCTTTCCCCTCCTGCTGACAGCAGCACCATGAGGCAGATATCCACGTTGCCAGAGCTCTGATGAGCGGTATTTCCATTTGCTCATATCATTTGTAGCAACAAATCGCTTGTTTTGCCCTAATTTTGCAATTACAAGAGGGTAGCTCTGGGCTGCAAGCAAACAAAAATGTTTCAGGCTGGGGAACAAAGTGTCACACGTGCACCCGTCCCCGCATGGAGCAGCAGCGTGGTATGACGTACGCTGCAGTCGCTGCTAATTAGCCACTAATTTTACAGACTTCTTTATGGTTTGCAGTCATTTAACCTTTCCCATGGGCTGGAGCCCTGCAGCCAGAGCTCTGCCGGTGGGCACCAGGCCAGCTCTGTAGCAGCTCCCGAGGGAGAGCAGGGCAGCAGTGCCAGCGGCGGAGCGGGACCTCCGGCACCAGCCACAGCCCGTCCCCAGAATGCTGGGGACAGCCCAGCAAGCATGAAGAGGCACTCGAGACCTGGCTGAGACTGAGCTCTGGGTGGCCACAGCTCCCTGTGGGTGCTCCCACCTCCCTGGGACACCAGGATTCAAAATCTGCCCCTGCTGATGTCATGCAAAGCAGAAATTCACATCCTGCACAACACCAGGTAAAAACAATCCTGCTCCAACAGTGACCCACCCACATACAGGTTCAATTCGGGCTCAGTTTTGGAGAGTTAAGCAGTGCCTTGGCTTGACACGAGCTGTTTGTGAGAGCACATTTCCTCCCCAGAGACTACATCCAAGCCACGAGTTTGATAAGTATCAGGACACCGTGCTGGCCTCAAATGGAGAAATTAAACGAATACCTTGCATATTTTGGCGACTCACGCACGTGAGCAGCTATAATTGAAGACACGATCCGTCTCGCCCTTCAGCATGTATTGGCAGATTACTGCCTTTCGTTATTTCCCCCAGTTTAATCTGCACCGAGGCAGAGGCGTTCACCTCGCGTTTGCCCCTTGCAGGGAGCCCAGCTCCCAGCAAATCCCTCAGAAATAAGAAATGCTCTGGGCTTATCGTCACCCATTGTGCAAACACCCGTGCACAGAAAGCCCAGCACACACATGGGAGGCTGCCCTGGCTCCAGCCGGGTGCCTCAACACATCTGTGCCGCCACCGCGGCGCTGGGCACCGCCGGGAGGGTCTGCGGCATGCAGAGCGCTGCCTCGGGGAGCCCAGGTACGTGGGAATATTCAGTCATTGGTTTGTTTTTTCCCCCCATAAAAACTGTACCTCCAGGCTAAACTGGATCTAGGCAAGTGGGGAAAAAAAAAAAAAAAAAACAAACAAAAAACCAAACAGGAAACTGTATCCCTGTCCTGTCCGTGTGGCAGCAGTGACCCAGCTTTGCGAGGAGCCTCCTCCAGCCCTGGGGAGCACAAGAGCTCGGGGACGTGCTCCACAGACAGCTCCAACCATGGCACTCCAGAGGGAAAACCCCTCAAAAAGAGCCCGCGGGACCACTCCTTCCCATGGGAAACCCTGCTGAGAGCTGGACCCCCCCCCTTCCAAAGCCTCTGGCTCCCCTGGCAGCCCATCACCGTCCGCATGGGTCCCACCAGGATGGACACAAGCAGCAGGAGTGAAGTTTCCCAGCAGAGACCTGGTTGGGCTCACAGCTCTCTGGAAGACTCGTGCACCCCCAAAACAGGGCGTTCATTAGGGGCTGTGGGTGTGTTTGGGGCAGGGGGTGAGGGAACCCCACCGGGCGGCGCCCCCATGATCCACCACCCAGACTGGGGGCTCCACACAGCAGCTCCCACCCCACAGCCAATGTTTCATTCTGATGTTTATTAGCATTTATGCGACATCTATTGTTCAGTTTTTTAAATACACAATAAAATATGGAAGAGGAGAATGCAGCTCAGACATTTCAGTCGGGCCTTGGGTAATTGCTGTGGTCAGCATCCCCTCACCAAACAGGGCCATCACGCAGAGGGTTTGCTCCTGCTGACTCCAGCAACCTCCACCTGGAGGATCTGGGCGGTGACAGCATTGACAGAGGCCTCCAAGCAGCCTCTGCCCCAAACCACAGCCCAGCTCATCCTGGGAGAGGCCAGGCCTGGCTGCTCCCTCCTTTAAACCCTGCTCTGGGTGACACCTGAGCCAGGTGGAGCAGCTCAGCCCCATCAGAGTCTCCTGACCCAGCTCTGCCCTGTGCTTCCCACCCCTGCCCATCAGCTGTGCAGGCAGGATCAGGCCCACGGTACCCTATTTCTGCAGGGCTCCCAGCAGCCAGGACCCTGCAGGCTCATGCCCAGCTCCAGCACAGGCCCATGCACCAGTGAGTCCGGCACATCCCCGAGTGATGCTTCCAGCTCTGCAAAGCAATGGGACTAGCAGGGCTGAGCTTTCTGTGCCCAGCAGTCAGTGCCAGTCCTAGAAGGGATGGGAAAGGGTAAGTTTGACCATTGCTCAAACTGAGGCTGATTTTTTTTGCAGGTCATTAATTACAGTGAGCCTTAAACAGACAGGGAGACAGCCTGATGGACCCTGAGAAGTGGATAAAGATAAGGGCATTTTTGCAATGCGATAGAGGATGGGAAGCGTGGCTGAGGCCAAGCCCACCACAGCACCAGCAAAGCCTCCAGCTCCCATCCCACAGCACTGTAGGGTGATGGGACAAACCAGACCAGCTCGGGGGGCTGCTGGTCTCTGCCTCACTTCGTGGATGAGCTGGGGGACGGGCAGGGTCAGATCCCCCACGTACCAGCTGACCCAGGAGGTTCAAAAGCTCTTTCAGCATCAAATCCACGACCCCTCGGTGCCTGTTTCCATCCAAGCACCACCAGAGCAGAGCAGCACAGGCCGCCAGTCCCCGGCTGTCTCCCCCACATCCCGCCAGAGAGGTCGTGCCGGTTGTTGCCATCCCTGTGCCGTGTGTGGGCTGGACAGGAAAAGCGGACAATCCCCAGTATTACATTTTAGGAGCCATCAGTTAAATGAGCTATTTTAATTAAGTGCAATCTAAGTTATGCGGTAATGTCAGGAGAGATGATAGAAAACACTCCTCTTGGCCCAGCCAGCAGAGAAGGAGCTTCATTAGCCGTGACCCGTCACCGACCTCACCTCGTGCGTGCTTGTGCACGCTTGCACCCACAAACCCCGCTCCCTTCAAGGCAGACTTCCCGGGAAAAGCACCTGCCACCCGGTTTCTGTCCTGCCATCCGGGGTGGGCGGATGGAAAGCACCACAGTCAGGGTTAGCTCATGCAGACAGAGGGCAGGGAGATGTGCTGTGCAGTGTGCCGTGCCCCCACGCCTGGACAGACGGACAGACACGGGGCATGGCCGGGAGATGCAGCACCTCCTGCCTGCGTTACATCCCTGTCAGAGCCTCGATACTTCACCTGCTGGAACCAGCAGCTTAAATTAGTCTGAGATTAACTAGTTTGAGCTCTTACTTTGAATTTTATGCCTGTGACATTTTTTTTTTTTAAAGCGCAGAAAAGTTAATTTCCAGCAGAGCTGTCGTGGTGCTGGCAGGCACAGCCATGGCCATAAAATACCAGCCCCGGCTCAAGACGTCAGAGAGGAACAAAGATAGACTGTGATGCAGAAAAGATGCACGCATTTAAAATAATCTCCAAAGAATGCAGCGCAGCCCTGAAGACACATGTCTCCAGTGTCTCTCCCGAGCTCCTTAAATAGGCTGCACCACTTATTCCCTCCTGGTGGCTTTCCACTCTATTTTGCATCTAATAACGGTGCAGTTCAACACCGCTGTATCCTCCCAGCCCCTCCAAGAAGCCCCTCACCGGGTGCCACTCGCCAAGCGCCCAGGCTCCTCAGAGGTGGCCTCGTGCCACCACTGCAGAGCACCCGGAGCAAGAGCCCATGGCCCTGGAGAAAATGTGAGTTTTGCAGAAATTCTTGGCAGTCCTCCCACAGCTCCCCTACTCCTGAAATTAAAGGATCAAGCCACAGCAACCCCTACATCTAAATTAAAACGAGCTATATTTACTGTTCATGCTAATTGAATTATATTAACTCCGAGCTGGATGATAAGCAGAGCCGTCCCTTACAGTTCCTGGTCTTAATATGTTTAGTGTTCAGACAAATGCACGCCAGTGTGTCATCGTGTTCAAAGCAGAGGAATTTGGTCCTGGGCTATTTTCATCCTGCCCTGACAAGGCTGGCTGGGAAACTTGGGGTTTTTTTTCAGGGGTTGAAGCATGGAAGTGCTGGTGAGTCCAGCCAAACGTTGCATTTCTCCCGCAGAAACCCCACTGGGGCAGCACGAGCGGTGCCAGGTGGTGATGGTAGTGCCGAGACGGGCTCAGGCAGATGCTGGCGCCGCGTAGGCACTGAGCAGAGCAGGGTTCCAGCCATGGGAGCAGCTTCTCGCCCCGGCCCATATCTCTGCAGGGCTCCCATAGGGCAGGATCCAGCCTCACCCTCTTGCTGCTGCAGGATCCAGTGCCCGCAGTGCCGTCCCCACTGTCCCCATCCAGGCAGGTGCAGGGCCAGGCAGGGGGGGTCTGAAATTTGGGGCAGTGAAGGGGGCTGGGTTGGGGCAGAGAACTGTGAAGGGGCAGGACAGAGGTATCGGTGGAGAAGGAGAACATGCCTTCAGCCCTAACGCCATCAAGATGAACTTAATTCAAAATACCTCAGGCAGGAGGCTTCAATAAGACCAAAGGACCCTGCCAAGAGTCACACTTCCTATACTGAAGTGCATAAAAGCTGGACATGTAAGACATGAAGAAAGCACTGTCAGGGTAGGCCAGTGCCCGCCAGCAAATATATAACGGTGGGAACATGAAATATTAATCACTGGTGCATAAAACAATAGGAAAAACCTGCCTTTAGAGGCAGCCATCAATCCTCACTCAGCAGGGAACATCAAGAGACGCTAATACCATACAGGTTCTGCTTAAATATTTGCCTTCCTTAATGCTCATGCAAGAAGCATTTGCTTTGAAGTTGAAAATAGACTGTAAATGTCTTTTGTGTGAGATGAAACATGATAAGACATGAAACCAGGAGGCTAAACTGTAGTTAATCACAGTGGTTTTACAAGCAACAAATCACTATCGTAGACAGTAAAGCGTATCGCTTAAAAGCACGTGCCACGAGATCGCAGAGAGGAGAACCCCGGCCGGGCATCGCCCACCACCACTGGTGGGTTTTCGGGTCGTGGCCCATCGGGGCAGCCACGGCGCTGGACTGATGCTCACAGGGCTGGGACTGATGCTGGTTCAGGGCTGGACCAATGCCAGCACAGCCTGGAGCATCTTTCCCTGGTGGGATCTTTCCCCAGGGCCAGGGGGGTGATGTGTTTTTGGGGACGGTTCATCCATCTCGATGCCAGGGCACAGGGAGGGCAGGAGTGCTGTGGGCATCCACACGCCTGGCACTGGTTCTGTCCGCACCCACAGCATGGGATGGGGTTTTGGGTGGGGGTGATTAAGTCCCTTCCTGGGCAGACTCGGGAAGATCCATGCAGGGAAGCCACCCCCAAAAATGGGATGCGCTTGGGCTGGGGATGGAGCCTGGGGTAGTCACAGCTCTTTGGGCATGGGAAGGTTAATGGTTGGACTGGATGATCTACAAAGTCTTTTCCAACCTAGATGATGATTCTGTGATTCTGTGAAGGGCAGCACACGCCAGTCCACACCATGCCCTGGCACAGCCGAGCGCAGGAGCGTGCCTGCACCACGGCACGCACAGCCGGCCTAGGACAGGTATCTCCCACATCAGAAATGAAGATCATGATTAAAAGCGATGTGCACTTGGGAGCATGAGATAAGACCCCAAAGCAAGCATACAAGTATGACTGATTAACAAATAAACCCTCACTAATTGCCTTAAAAAGTCAGATCTCAACAGCCTGGAAGAAAAAAAAAAAAGTAAATTTTCCTTGGGCCAAACATTTTTCCAGCACGCTCAGACTTGCTCTGAATGTTTCCAGTCATTATCTCCCTAATTAACACACCACAAACTGAAAACAAATTTCCCCACCTCCCATAATTTCCTCCCATAGGTTTGGGAGGTTCAGCCGGATTAAACAAACCCCAGGAACGAGGTCAGCGATTGCCCGGCGAGCGGCGTCTCAGGGTGGAAGGCAGCCCAAAATAGGGAGAGATGAAGTTATTATCGGTGAATGAAGTGGAATAAGCTTTTAATTTTCTCCAGCTGTTGCTGGATGTGCTGAGGGACAGGTATGCTCCCGGGATGGAGGGGCTGAGCCAGGCAATGGAGAGGCACCTCACCCCTTGACAGCCCTGCACGTCTCGGAGAAATCAGGGTTGTGTAGCAGTTTTTTAATTACCATCACTTTATTTTCTGTAATTGACACAAAAGCAGCTCCAGCCCTTAGTGCCCCAAAAGGAATTCAAATAATTCCTTTTAAGCAAACGGATGCTTCAGAGCCCATCACCAGGGCAGGACTCTGGCACAGCTCAGGGTCATGGCTGGGGCTGAAAGCGCCCATTTGATGGGACCAGACTGTGCAAGAGCACCCCAAATCAGGCTGTGCTCCCTGCCCCAAGGGATGTCCCAATGTGTAAAACCCCAAAAGTGCTGCTCTGGGGACTCGGTGCATGTTTACAGCCAGACACAGCTTCCCACCCTTTCTGTGCCACCATGTCCACGGACCTGCTGGCACGGGGGAGCCTGTGGGCTCAGCTGGAGTGGGAAAAACTGTTGATCAAAGGGTAAAATTAAATAAACCAACACAAGTAGAAAAGAAGGAGCCATCCCTCCGAGGCCACTAAGTCTGCTTGAAATATGAGTGAAAATTTCAGGTAAAAGCAGCCGGGTGCAGGCAGAGGGCTGCCTGACCAGCTGGCTCACCCCTCCCGCAGTGCTGGCTCCAAGGAGTAACGGTAATTAGAGCTTCCTAATGCCTCCAGGTCATTTTCTTTTTCCTTGCATAACGTAATTTCTATAGGGCTTGTCGTCTTTATTAGGAGAATTAATCTAAATCTTGCTGTGCTCTGGCCGCTTTGCTGTCCACTGGAGCCATCCCAAGGAGGGTCAAAGAGGCAGGTCCTCTCCATGGCATGCGAATAAGAAAATTAAAAAATTAAAAAGGGAGGTCAGCTGGAGGCTATGGCAGAGGAAATTAATGATTTTTTAAACAACCAAGGAAGTTTGCGTTGGCCTGGTAACGTAATTCAATTTCTATCATTAAACCCGTGTCGCTGATGTGGAGCCGCTTTTGCCCAACTAAGCAAAATCCTCTTATTAAGCCAGAATTGTCATTAGTGTAATAATAAAACGAGGATGAATGGCAGAGGGGAAGGACTGGCCACAGCGCAGCTGTGGCGATGGGGATGCCCGGTGCCACAGAGCCAGTCTCCTACCATGAGCACCCACAGAGGTCTGGGGAAGGACGAGGGACCCCACGGAGCCCGGGATGGCTGGGGGTGCTCAGCGGAGCTGGGAAGGGGCAGGGATGGGATTTGCCTCTGCGGGGTCACATCCTGCACCCTCAGCACCAGGTCACTCCAGCCTCAGGTCTTTAACACCCCTGCCAAAATCCCAGCTCCGGACAGATTTCCAGGATAAATTTCCATCCGTATTTATACCATCCTGGGTAATTTTCCTTCTTGCTGCTGCAAGGGTGGATCTTGTGCATCCCCAGCCCACCCCAGCAGCATCCTTCCTTCCCTTCAACGTCTGGGGAAGGGTTAGGAAAAGCACTTGCACCCTCCCGTGCCTGAGTCCACGAACTGCAACTCAGCATGGAAGCGTGGCTGTGTCCCCCCACGGTGTAGGACAGCCCACGAGTGGGAGGAACCGCTGCCATCCCCTCGCTGCTGGCATTCCCAAGGAGGTTTCCTGCCACCGCAGCATCTCAACGGAAACCATGCCAAAAATACCTCCCGGCGCCAGGCGAGGGGCAGCGGGGCAGGAGGGATGGATGGTCCAGGGTGGGAAGCAAAGGGGCAGCTCCTGCCCTCCCAGGCTTACGTGGAGGTCGCCAGGCCAAGGGCAAAGCAGCAGAGCAGGGGATTAATCGGTCGAAAAGCAGCTTGAACCTTCAGCTTGGAACCTAATTAGTAATTAGAGCTGAAGGTCGTCCTGCGCACGAGGAAGGCAGTGAGGGCGATGCCACGGGCCAGCGGCACAGCAGGAGGGAGACGTGGTGCTGGCTCTTGTGCTCCAGAGCAGACTTTACCCTCTCAGAGGAGGGAACTGGAGTTCAGCAAAGCTCAGCTCAAGTCTCCAGTCTCCATGAACCTGCTATCCAACCCTGTCAGGGCAGAGACCTCTGAGAGGCAGACAAGGGTTGTATAGCTTCCAATGTTGCAGGCAGCTTCACGGAGGAAAATATTGAGACACTGCTAAAACTCAGATCCTTTCTGCTCAGAAAATCCTGTTAACACCAGGGACATACTATGAAACAAGCTAAAACCAGCTTCAGTTGGGCAAAAACACTAACTGGAAAGAAAAGGAAACTTTCCTCAGTGAAAGTTTTGACCCCAGGAAGGCCCAAAGGCCTCCAAATAGACCAGCATCCCCCTTTCACGTGGCAAAACCTGGGGTAACAGTAGCAGATACAGGGTAAAACCACACACACCAACCTCAGGCACAGGATAAAACCACACACCACACCAACCTCAGGCACAGGATAAAACCACACACACCAACCTCAGGCACAGGATAAAACCACACACACCAACCTCAGGCCA
This sequence comes from Athene noctua, assembly GCF_965140245.1. Lineage (NCBI taxonomy): Eukaryota > Metazoa > Chordata > Aves > Strigiformes > Strigidae > Athene > Athene noctua. The sequence continues at coordinate 4,621,836 of NC_134051.1, read as the reverse complement.
ACCCTTTGGGTTACGAGACCAGGCCGGATGCCAGACACTGTGTGTTCACACCCAGTGATGCGGGTTCATGGCCGGAGACAGAAGCATCAGATGAAATCTGCTCTCAGCTTTCTGGTTGGGGCTTTGGAGGCACAGAATTTGTACCTGCATTTGTATTTGCCTCGCATGCACCCCACCACCGGCGCAGACTCCCCACCTAAAACTGGGCAACCGAGCAGGGAAGGAATCCCAAGACAGATGCACCAGGGTGCCATGAACAGTGCTTTTTTTTTTTTTTAAAAAAAAAAAAAAAGAGGTTATTTCTCCAACACAGTGAATCAGTGCTTTATTTTCAGTATTGAAAGAGGTACAAGACCAGCAGTGAGCTCCAGGTAACGAGCTGGACCCACGGGGTCAGCAAAAAGGTTTTGCCACCTTCAAAAATCCTTGTGTATTGATTTCAAATAGGAGGATTGGTGTGGGGACAGGGAGGAAGGCCACAAATCAGAGGCTGAATTAAGGAGAAATCAGTGTCACACCCTTCCGAGCACAGAGGGAATGCAGACGTGATTCCTAAAGCCTGAGTTGTGCAAAGTGCAGCCTGTGAGCCTGACGCTGGCCTCCCTTGCACCTGCGTAGAGCAAGGAGGAACCGTTAGTGCCACTGGAGTTTATAGCACAGTGATAAATCTGGTGTAAGGCCGAGTCAAGATCAAGCCCAGAGGACATGGGAAATCTAGAATTGTCTCTACTGTGTGCAGGATGGGTAGAGGGGTAAAATACGTGAATGCTGTCAAGTGGGATCATAAAATCATCCTTCCCCTAGCACCCTGGAAGGGTTTATATAGGGCAATTCATACCATGACCCCAGCCCAGAATAGCACCAGGGATTAACCCGGACTGACCTCAACTAATCCAGCGTTACACCCTGGAAATGCCAGTGGAGTGACTCTGGATTGCAGCGGTGCCAGGGCAGAATCGGCCCCTCCTGGCTGTGATCTGGACAGTGTCCTGGCTCAGTTGAAGCCAAGAGCAAAACCATCCCAGAGCTCAGGAGAGGTGGGACCGACCGCCCACAGGCTGCTCGTGGGCAAAGCCTAAAGGACTCGCCAGCAGAGGCCAGGATGCCAGGGAGAACAGATAGTTGGAGAGGGGGTAAGGGTGGGTAAAATGAAGAGCTGTAGCCTTTGCAGCACCCCAGTTCATGTGAAACACCCTCACGTGATACCCCTCACCACCCAGCAAGCACGGAGCTTCAGCAACCACATTTTCCCCTCGCCTCCCCCATGCTCCTCCCGGGATCCTGAATCAGCAGCCCTGAGAGGGAACCGGCCCGGGGACACCGAGAGCTGCTTTGGGGTTTCTCTTGCTCCTGGTGCCCCCTTGGCCGGACGGTGCACCCCAAGGTGTGAACGCAGGATCAGCCCAAGAGCAGTGTGCCAAGTAGAGCAGCTCGCTTACTTCTCCTTCAGGTCGTTTTCTGCTTTGCCTTAGAAGAAAGGGAGGAAAAATTGGGGCTTGTGTTTCTTGCTCCAGAACCACCAGTCCCTTTTATACGGTTATTTTTCTACCTGCAACTAGCATCTCGCAAACATCGCAGCCTGACGAGCGGGACAGGAAGTTGTGGCTGGGGTGCTGCCCTGAACTTGGCCTCCCAAAGCCTTTTTGTGACTCAGGGGAAGCAAACAGCACGACAACCGCAAGGGCGAGAAGCCCTGCCCTTCTCCACAGACCCGCTCCCCGCCCGTAGGGCAGCTGCAATATTCAGAGCTCCCCAAATCTCAGACTGACGCACGTGAGATTTTTTTAGTGGCTCCTTGGCTTATCTGCAGGGCCAGCTACGCCCTGCCGAGCACAGCCTATCGCAGATGGCGTGGCCCAGCCATCAGCAGCTTCCCCAAAAATAACTGCGGGCTGACACAGCTGCCAAACCGCAGCCTTTACCTTTCGGGACGAACTTCAGCGAGCTGCTGAATATTCAGAAGCGGGACTGCCCCCTCTTCGGCCCATCGTTGAGGAATTCGTGGCCAAGCCCGTTGCCACACTTGCCACAAGACACCTAGAAAGGCCAAGGAGAGGGTTGGACAGCAAGCGCTCTGCCTCAGCAGGCAGGCTCATGAGAAAAAAAGCCCGTGGGCTTTGTGACACCCCAAAAAGTTTCGGAATCGGCACCTTTAAAGCCCCCGGCCGCTCCTTGCGCTTGGACACGCTGTCCTCGCGGACGGTCTCGGTGAAGGCTGGCCACGGGGACGAGTGCTCGTACTTGGCACGGCTGGAGAAGAGCTCATGGCCACACTTGGCGCAGACGTAGATGCCTGGGGAGGGCGGCAGGAGAAGAGGGGTCAGTGCTGGGGGGCAGCCCCCCGGCCCCGCTCCTCCACCGCCTCGCAGCAGCGATTGCTGGGCATCGGGGGGTGGAGGCAGGGGGGTTAGCGGTGGGGACACGTCAGCCGGGTGACGTGGGACACCCACCCACGCTGGACTTTGCTCGCGTGGGCCACTGCCAGCTGCTGCCGGACCCCCCCGGGCCGCGCAGGCGAGTGGGAGCTTTTGGGAGGAGGGAAAGGAGCCACATCCCCTATAGAGGCTCCTCTACACCCCGCAGGACAGGATCCCCCCAGGGGGGCCCTAGAGGGGCACCCCCACCCCCCCAGACCCACCTTTGCAGGCAGGATTACCCCCCCCCGGTTCCAGTCGCAGGGGTCCCCCAACACGGACCCCAGAGAGGATCCCCCCATCCTGGCTCCCACGGGTGGAGGATGCCCCGCGGGAAGGATTCCCCCCCCCACTCACCCGGGGGGATTCAGCCTTTTCGGGGGTGCCCTCCCCACCGCGGGGGGGGTGGGGGGAGAGAGGGATCCCCCAGACCCCCCCAGGGACCCTACAGCCCCCCCGGAGAACCCCCCCCAGCGCCCCCGGCCCCGCTCACCCGGCTGGAAGTGATCCTTGAACACCTCGCCCCCGAGGAAGGAGCAGAAGGACATGGCTGCCCCCGCCGCCCCGGCCCGGTTCCGCCCGCCCCGGCCCCGCCCCGGCCCCGCCTCTCCGCCGCCGCGGCGCCGCCCCGGGGCCGGCAGGGGGCGCTGCGGCGCGGGCGGTACCGGGGACGGGGCGGGGGGTCCCGGTGCCCGGGGAGCAGAGGGGTGTGGGGGGGTCCCCCGGAAACCCCCGTCCGGGCCCCGCCACCCCCCGCCAGCGTCTCCCGCGGGGAGGAGGGGGCGGCCCCGCCGGGCTGCGGGAGCGGGGGCGCGCGGGGCGGAGCGGGGATCCGGCGCGGTCCTGCGGATGCTCCGGTACCGCCGGTTGGAGCGGGGTGAGCTCCGGCCCTGCACCGGTCACCCGCAGCCGGCAGCGGGTCCAGGACGGACCTTCCGCCTCCAGCACCGGCTGCTCACCCCCGGCGCCGGCACCCGCACCGACCCTCCTCTCCCGGCACCGACACCAGTCCTTGGATCCTGGCACCGGGACCGGCTGGCCTCCTTCAGCAGCGGCTCTTTTACCCCGGCACAGGGTCTGCTCCTCCCCCGGCACCGGGACTGACCCTGCGGTCACCGTCCCCCCGGCTCCACCACCAGTTCTCCCCAGCACTGGGACCAGTCCGTCTCCCGGCAGCACCGGGACCGCTTGTCCTTCTCCCACACCAGGACCGACCCTTCCCCGGCTCACCGGGACCTGGCCCAGGTACCGGCAGCGCTGCCCGCGGTGGGTGATGGAGGTTGGGCGGCTCTTGGGACAAACCGGGGGTTCCCCCCACCCTCCCCACGCACCCCCCAGGGTCCCGGTGGATGGGGTGTGGGTGCAGGCTCAGCGGGGACCACCCGTCCCGCCACCCCAGGACCCAGGGGGTCACCCGTGGGGACCCTGCGGGGAGGCGACGGGGGGGCTGAGCTGTGTCCCCTCGTGGGGTGCATGGGGCTCCCCGAGAAGGAGGAGGCAGCAGGCCGGCGCCTGGCAAGGTAAGGGCTTTGAAGGTGAACCGCAGGCAGCCGGCTCCTTGGCAGGCTCCAGGAGGGGATGAGCTGCATGCGGTTTCCTTTTCCTTCCCCCCTAAAAAAAACCACCACAAGTCTCTTCCCTCGTTTTCTCTGAGGACCCTTGGATGAGTCCTCACTCGGTGGGCTCTCATGGAAATCGCACCATCCTTGGTGCAAGAACAAAAACACCGGCAGCCTTTGGAGAGAAGCCGGGGACTGTCCCGAGGAGCCAGTCCTGCTGCCGGAGCCCTGCAGCCCCCAGCAAAGCCCTTGGATGGGTCGCGGCTCCCCAGCGCCGATGGACGTGTCCATCAGCCATGAGCTCACCCCAGGGCTGGGCCCAGCGTGGAAACCCCCGGCGTGGGGCCAGCGCTGGCGATGCTCCTGCCCGCTGGATGCTGCCGGTTTGAATTAGGTCAGGCTTTCATCTCGGGCAGGCTGAGCTCCCTGCTCCAACCCCAGGGATTGGGGATTCATGGCAGGCGCCCAGGCAAAGGGAGGAAGGGGCTCTCACTGCAGCACCGTGGGGTGGGGGGGAGCCGAGGACGCGCCGTGTCACCGCACGGAGAACGGGTGGCGTACTGTTTTGAAAGCGTCTCCCTTACGGTCCACTGAGATTAGACCAGTGGGGTGTCAGGAAGGGTTCCAGATAGACTCAAGGGCCGTGTACACCTTTGGGGTGCAGATTTTCAGCCAGTGGTGGGAGCTCCACCCGCCACTGGGACCCTGCACCTCAGCAGCATCGTCCACCCGGACGCCTGCTGCTGGCCAGAATTTAGAGGGTGAAGCAGTGCCTGCACGAATGAAATAAATGGGGGAAGTGGTTGGGTCCTTCCCCAGCACTGCATCTGGGTGAAACCAGGGCTGAGAGCTCTCCCCAGAGCTGCCAGGGCCACACCACGGGGGACACAAAGGTCTTGGGAGGACGGACAGAGGATGGGGACGGCTGAGATGTGGGGGTGAAGTCTGTAGCGGAGGGCTGAGCTCAAGCCCTGGGACAGCACAGGGCTGGGGGGAGGATCTGGGAGCGGGTCGCTGTGGGACCAGGTGGGTGCTGGGTGCTGAGGCTGGCTGGCTCTGAGCATCCCAGAGGGCACAGCCACCCTGGAGCCATTTGTGCAGTGCTGAAGCCTGCCCGGCTCCTCAGTCCTGCCACAGCATGGAATCTGCTCCAGTATCCACCAGTAAACCCCCTGAGAAGGAGCAATGTGATGTGGAAGCAGGAGCAGAAGATGGAGCTGGCATCTCCCATTGCTCAAAGTTATATCTTGAGGTTGCAGTGAGACTTTCTTCAAAGCCCCACACTCCTTAATCACAGGATAATGCAGAGAGCTCTCCAGTTACATCGCTAATAACCACAGCAATTTGGTTTCTGTAGCGGTATATTGTGGAGATAATTAGATGGGGGATTTCCAGCTCATTTGGCTGGGTGATGAAAGCCTCTGCGCCCAGGCAGAGCCGTGCCACCGTCCCCGCCAGCAGTGCCAGCCCCTTGCTTCAGCCACCGGCACCTCTAATTAACTGGAGAGGGCAGCTGGAAATTAATTCTCCAATTAACTCTCCCTGATTTTACAGCAAAAGCAGTGCCCACCTGGGAGCGAGCAGCTCAGGGCACTGATGGGGCAGCCCCCGGCGTGGGGAAACTTTCTCTTTCCAGGTGGTTTGTAGGTATTGCACTCTGGGATGAGCTAACAGCAGGGCGTGCTGTGATGTGCCATGCCGTGCCATGCTGTGCCGCAGAGGGTCCTGCTGCCTTGGGCATGTAAAGGGAGCATCTGGGGGGGGAGATTCTCAAAGACACCAGCCCAGTCCAGGCCGCAGCTTGTCTCTGTGTCCAGTGAAGTCCCAGGAGCGGAACAGCAGAGAGGCTTGTTGCTGTTTATGGCTTCATTGTTTCCAAGAGCAGCACAAGGGGTCAGCAGTCTTTAGGGATCTTGTGTCCCTGCCCAGCTGGGGCACTCGCAGCTCTCAAGGCTCTGCAGAGATGTCACCTTCCCAGCCAGGTGTCCCAAGCTGCACTCCCCAAAGGGACATCCCACAGCACCGATCCCTTCTGGGTACACTCGCAGAACACCGCAAGGCAGGTGCTGTGCGGAGCCTGTGGGGAATGTTCCCTAATCCCCCAGCTGTGCCCACCCAGCCACCCCCAGTGTCTGAAAATACTTGCAAGGATCTTCATATTCACTTTCTCCCTGCACACCTCCTCAGTCACAGGCTGAGGATGAGCTCTGGGTGGGACGGAGGGTTAGCGCTGGCACCGAGGAGCCAGCTCCAGGGGCGCCTCTGGGCTTCCTATTCACTGTCTGAAGCCTGAGCCAGCAGCAAACCCTTCACTGGGTCTGCTCCAGGTGGACCCTCCATCTCGGGGTGCTGGTGGCCCAGCCGTGGCACCCAGTAGGTTCCATCCCTGGTGCTCCCCACCCTCCTGGGCACCCACACTCCCTAGGGGTGGCTGCGTTTCAGCAGCATATCTATAGCCCCCACTGCACTTGACGTCTCTGCCAGATGAAAACTCCCATACAAACCCAGGCTATTATTATCTCCGTCTTCCACTGTGCTAATGGTCTCTCAGGAAACAGTCTTCTTTTTTTTTTTTTTTTTTAAGCTTTTAAAACCCACGAATACCAGAGCAGTGGTAACAAAAAACCAGGCACGGCGGAGTGGAGGGCCAAGCCCTTGCCCAGCACAGGGTCCCCTAACTCGGCAGGAACGGGGAGCAGTGACCAAGCAGGACCAGCCAAGGACCAGACCCGGGGCTTTCTGGTAGGCACGGCTGAGGGCTGGCGAGGGCGGTGGGGATACTGGGGATGGCTGTGGCATGAGGCCACTGAGAAATATGGATGATGAGGGGCTTAAGTGGGAGTTAGGGATGAGATCCCTTCTCAGGTCCATTTTCTTCTGCTTGCTCCCTGTTTTGCTGTTTCAGTGCTTTGCCTGGTGCCCCAGACCGCTCCGTCTGCCGGGGGGTGCCAGTGGTGCCAGCAGTGCTGGCAGCTCTGCCCACAGGCTGGATGGTGCCAGCCCCACAGCTCCAGTTCCTGCTGGGAGCTCGGTATCACCAGGATAATCACCCACAGATTATTTGGGGTTAACAAGTGGCTCCTGTAAATCAGAAGCAAAACGAAAACCACAGAACGTGAGATTATATAAACGGCACTGGTGGCAGCTGCAGCACAGCCTGTAATTAATTTGTGGCAGTGAAGTGCTTTGAAGATCCAGGGCGACGCGGCTGCTGGGTGTGAGGCCGCCCGTGGAGCAGCACCCGCCGGCAGCAGGGTCCTGCTCAGCCCCGGCACCCCTGGGACAGCGGCCCTGCTCCTGCCACAGGGGTGCTGCCAGGGGAAGAGGGCAGTGGCAGAGCTCGAGCACCCCACGAACCCCCTCCCAAAATCACACAGGGGGAACAGCTCAGGAGCAGGGTCGGCCCCGTTGCTTTGGCAGGAGCGCAGCGATCGAGGGGTCACAGTGGCTGTTGGGGATGGGACAACACTTTGCCATGGCCAGGAACACCCTCAGGGCCACAGAAACTTGTTAGGAAAACTTCTGTGCCCCTGCAGTAAAAACAGATTACCAACCCCCTGCTTCCAGGGCATCCTCACGCTAAACAGGGGCCATGACTCAAGCTTGCCTCATTTCAGGTTCATGCAATGCATTAAGCAAGGGCCAAACCACTGTCAGTTAAGCAAAAAGCATTTAGAGGAGTCAGAGCCCTGCCTGCGTTGCATCCCTCCTCACAGCCCCCTGTGCTTGCATGACCAACATAATGTCCCAGTGTGGGAAAATCCCCCCTTGTTTTGCTGCACACCTGGCTCATGGCTCGGGGTTCTCAGAGGCCCTGTTGATAATGGCCTGGCTGAGGTTTATCCTCATTATAGAGGAAGCAGTCCCCCACACGCTGTCATTGAGCTCATGTGCCTTCATCCCATCCCTGCTGGGAAGCACAGGGAGAGCCATGAGCAGCCTGTCCGCTGGTAGCACCGTGGCCCCACGAGCATCCTGAAATAGGCTGGAAGGCTCCTGGCTCACGCTGATGGGGACCCCGGGGGCACCTCGCTGCTGCTCGGTGGCTCACGGTGATGCCAATGGGGAAGGCAGGACCAGGGCAGGGCCATGCTGTGCCTTGAGGTGGCACGGAGCTGAGCTGCTTCCCCCCATTCCCTCAGCAGCACAGGTGCTGTCGGCGATGCGAGCGATGGCAGACCAGGCTGCGGCGGCGGCGGACGCCTCTCCAACCCTGGCACCATCCCCGGGCTCGCCTCAGCGCGGGGATACCGATGGCCTAACGGCCCATCCCACCGGCACCAGGGAGGACAGCGGCGGCCGGGATGTCTGCGGGCTTGTTTTCACCGTGGATGGGGACACAAAGCCATCCCCCTCACCCCAGCCCAGGGGGATGCTCCTGGCTGACTTCCCGCGGGCCCCCCAGCCCCGGCTGAGTCCGGCCAAGTCCCGCACGGCCCCGTCCTCCCCCAGCGTCTCCCCGTCGGAGAGCCGTGCCGCCCTGCTCCGGCTGCGCGAGGCCAGGCTGGAGGACACCAAGAGGCGGCTGTCGGAGGCCGTGCAGGAGCCCCTCAACCGGCTCAGCCGGCTCATGGCCGAGGAGAGCAGCCCTGTACCCCGGGCGAAGGCGGGTGCTGGGGGGCAGGAGACAGGCAGCAGCCCTGGGCAGATGGGGGGCCGTAGGGCTGGGGGACACCGGGCGCAGGACTGGAGTCCCTGGGAGCCCACCCTGAACTGCCGCTACGAGATCTGCTCCTACGGGGACGTGATCCAGGTGGTGGAGGTGGCACAGCAGGATGTCGAACCCCAGCTACGACCCCCCAAGGAGCCACCGCCAGCACGGCCGGGGGGCACGGTGCCAGGCAGAGCCCTCGCCTCCATCGCCCTCCTTGCCTATGGCTACTTTGTCCTGCCCCTGCCGCCCTACGCCGCCGGCCTCTGCCTGGGGCTCCTCTGCGGGCTGGTGCTGGGCTTCCTCGCCGTCCTCCTCCTCGTGCCAAAGCCTCCACTGGTGACACGGGGACCACAGGGCTGCCTGCGCCCCAAGCTGCTCCCGGGGGAGCTGCAGGAAACCCACCACCTCCAGGTAGGAGAAGGGTGGTCCGGGATGGGGCGCGGGGGAGGTGGTTGGAGGTGCAGCACCGAGGCGGGGACCGAGCCTGTGGCAGGTGCCGGCTACAGCACAGCGGGAAGCAGCCAGCTCCTTCTCCCCCACCTAGGGCTGGATGAACCAGCTGCACGTCTATGACCCCGAGCTCTTCCACCCCTCACTCACACACTCGGTGCTCGCCGTGCTGGATGGGGCCACTCTCAAGCTCTCCTACCCCAAGAGCAACATCCCACGCCGAGCCACCTTCGAGGAGGAAATCCTCGACCCTGTCTTCATCAGCCACCGCTGCTACAACCTGACCGACGCCAAGGTGAGCCTGGCAGTGCCAAGGAGCCTTCCGCAGGCACCCCCAGCACCCCACACCCTGGCCCGGCCTCACCGCCGCTCTCGGTGTTGCAGGTCTTCCTCTGTCCCCCCAGCCTGGCCCGAAAGCGGACGTGGAACAAGAAATACCCCATCTGCATCCTCCTCCCTGACCCGGCAGATGTGGAGAGCAGGAGCAGCGAGGAGCAGGATGTGGAGCTGCAGAGGGATGAAGGCACAAAGAAGGCACTGGTACCGGGGCAGGACGTCCCGGGGGATTGCAGGGAGAGGTGCCTGTACCTCTTCGGGCGGACAGGCAGGGAGAAGGAGGAGTGGTACCAGCACCTCGTGCGAGCCTCCCGCCAGACACCCAGCAGCAGCCACGGCGAGGCCAGGGCAGGTGAGAAGCAGCTGTCGTGGCCTCTGCTCCGTGCTGGGACTGATCCGGGGTGGGAGCTGCGCCTGTGCCGGGAGGACAAGCCCTTGGCAGGCAGCAGCGGGCGGGGGGACATGAAGGATCCCAGAGCATGTGCAGCAGCAGGGAGAGCCTGTAGGATCCCCCTTGCCAGCATAGGGTGGGTGGCAGGTCGCTGCCATCAGGGACAGGCAGTGTGTCACCTCTCATGCCATCCTGACCCGCTCATGTCCCCAGGCGTGGGACCAGCTCTGCAGAGCAGTGGCAGCAGCAGCGGGGGGAGCGCCGAGGACATTCCCTCCACTGTCCCACCCAAGGAGCTGGCGGGAAGCATCCGACAGATTTTCTTGGATTACAGCACCTACATGGCCCGATTCGTGCCAGCGCAGGGTGGGGGCAGCCTGGACCGGAGCCCCTCTCATGGAGCACTGGGCAGCCCCACACCCACAAAGGTGAGTGGGACAAACCCAGCACTGGGAGCGGGACATGAGCGCTACACAGAGGCTGACAGACCCTGCGTGGAGCCATTTCCAGTCCTGGGGTTCATCTTCTCCCTCCCAGCACACGGCAGTTGGAGCAGTCAAGCCGTGGTGCAGGGGAGCCCCTGGCCAGTGGGTCCCACTGCTCATGGGGCCACCTCACTCCAGGGGCTTGTGGCTTCTGTCCCTCTGCAGCTCATTGAGGACACAGGCGGGCGAAGCGAGGCATCGTGCATGGCCTGGATGAACGCGCTGGTGGGGCGCATCTTCTGGGACTTCCTCCGGGAGCGATACTGGGCTGAGCAAGTGTCCAGCAAGATCCAGAAGAAGTTGAGCAAGATCAAGGTGAGAGGCAGGAGCAGCAGAGCACCCAGAGGAGCCCCGTCCCCAAGGCCCCATGGTGGGTGCCAGGCTGCGATGACCGTCCCTGTGTGGTTTCCCTCCATCAGCTCCCTTATTTCATGAATGAGCTGACACTAACAGAGCTGGACATGGGCACATCCATCCCCTCAGTCCTCAGCGCCTCCAACCCCACCATCAATGACCGAGGTGAGCCCTGAAGAGCAGCAGAGACCCCAGGGCTGGCTCCACAGCAGCTGTTACCGAGGTGCCAGCCCGCTCCCCAAAGCAGGGAGGTTTCAGCAGGCACATGAGCAGCCCTCAGCTGCTGTGGCGCTGACAGGGGCTCCCCCTGTTCCTCTCCCTGGCAGGGCTCTGGGTGGACATAGAGGTGACCTACAGCGGCTCGTTGCAGATGACGCTGGAGACGAAGATGAACCTCTGCAAGCTGGGGAAGGAGAGTGCTGCAGAGGAGAGTGGCCCGGCAGAGGCAGGCGGAGAGGGGTAAGCAGACTGTGCATGGCTGGGTTTCATCCTCCTCCTCTTGCCTGAGCGAGGTGAGAGTGGGCTGGCCCAGGGCACCCCCATAATGCTCCTCGGGGCTCACAGGGCCAGGCCACGGCTGATCCTGCTGGCAGACAGCGATGCAGAGTCGTCCAGCGCCGGCTCCTCCGACGAGGAAGACGTCACCGCTGCAGAGCCCACGGGAGCCCTGGGGGAGAGGGTCCCACCGCCTGGCACCGAGGGGTAAAAGGGGCTGTTGGGGAGATGCTGGGGGAGGCACGGGGCTATGCCAGCACAGGAGCTCAGGGCCGGTTTCCCCAGGAAGGCACAGACAGGCACATCATGGCAGCCTTCGGAGGGGACTCTGGTCCCTGCGGGGGGCTGCAGCAGATGGCTGGGGGATGCCAAAAGGCAGCATGGCTCTGGGTGTCACCCCACTGCTGAGCTGGGGCTCTCCTCGCTTTAGCCACATCGGCAGCAACAGCACGAGCCGGAAGATCCTGCGCTTTGTGGATAAGATTGCCAAGTCCAAGTACTTCCAGAAAGCCACTGAAAATGAGTTCATCAAAAAGAAGATCGAGGAGGTTTCTAACACACCGCTGCTGCTGACGGTGGAGGTGCAGGAGCTGGCAGGCACCCTGGCCGTGAACATTCCCCCACCACCAACGGACCGTGTCTGGTACCAGCTCTTCTTCCTCCCCTACAGGAACCCACACACATCCCCCTTCCAGCTCCCCTTGCTCCCTGAGGCTCAGCCAAGGAGCCAGCTCTGGGGCTTTGGGACATGTTGCTCTTTGCCTCTTTCCCCTTGCAGGTACAGCTTCCGAGTCCCACCTCAGCTGGAGCTGAAGGTGCGCCCAAAGTTGGGGGAGAGGGAGGTGACCTTCCTCCATGTCACCGAGTGGATCGAGAAGAAGCTGCAGCATGAATTTCAGGTGCCTTGGTCTGTTAAAGGGCTCAGCAAAACCCTGCTGAAGTATGGGCATTGCTGTGATAGGGGATAATCAGACCTCAGTTGGGGTCAGGGTTATCTCTACAAAAAAACAACATCTGATCTGGTCTGTCCAGCTTTGGACAGTCAAGAAACACAACCAGAATAACCAGCTCTAAGGGCTGGTGCCCTGAGCACTTGAGTGCTGAGGAAAAGCTGTTTCCTCACAGAATGTGCAGCCCTGCCCCAAGCAGAGGGCAGCAACAAGTGTCAGCAACTCCCAGGCAGACATCCCCCAGAAGGGCTGAATTCACCCCTCCACTGTGGTTTGGAATGTTGGGAGATTTACCATGACAAGGTACCCACTGGTTTGTTTTCAGCGTTTGAGACCTCTGGTCAAAGAGCAGAATGTTCCCACAGGTATTTAAGTACCCACATCCCCCCAAATCGCTGCCCATTTGAACGGCTTCAAAGTGCTGGACCCTGCCCTCTGCCATGACCACCCCTGAAGCCATACAGGTGGGCAGGGCAAGGAAAAACTGCTCCTGTTTGTCTCCACCTTGTGATACCCCAAGCTGATGACCTTCCAGGTCCAGGCACAGTTGGTTGCTGCTGAGGGGGTGGGAGCCCAGAACCTTCTCTTCACAGGAGACACCGACTCGAGTGTGGCTCCTGCCAAGGCCACTTCCCAGCTGATGTGTTACCAGTCAGGTAGTGGCATTCAAAACCACTTATTGTTACTCTGGATTCCTCTTTTCAGAAAATTTTGGTGATGCCAAACATGGACGATCTCATCATTCCCATCATGCGCTCTGGCCTGGATCCTCAGCCAACCACTGTGGGACTGTCCCAGGACCCCCTGGCCAAGGGGGACAAAAGGCTCTGAACTGCAGCCCCACGGCCAGGGCAGAGGCACCCACAGAGCTCAGGGACCTCGCTGGGACATGAGGCCAACCAGGGCCTGGCCACTGACTGCACACCAGCCTATGCTGAGGCCTCTGAGCTTCTCAGTTCATCTCATCCTCAGCACTTTGGCAGATGAGCCTCCTCCTTAAATACTGCAAGCACATGTTCAGAGCAGAACCAGACACATGGCAAGGGCTTTGCTGGAAGCCCAAGAGCTTCACAGCTCCTACCAGGTTCCCAGGACTCCTGGTCAAGGCAGCAGCTCTGAACAGGGCTTTCCACTGTCTGGTTCCCAAAGAGGGTGCAGGACGCCCAGGCCAGTTCTGCACTGAAGGGAGTTGTGGTCACCGCTGATCCAAGCCATCACAGCTCCAAGATACATCACACCCTCCCCGCAGGCAGCTGGACTGCAAGGAAAACATGGGTGGGAAATGAGGCCAAAATCTGAATAAATCCATCACTGCCCAGTCTTTACCTAGCAGCCATCTTATTGTACACAAGTTCCCACATCTGCGGAGGATGCTGGCCGGGATCGTGAGGCTTTGTGCAGAGAGGAGTCCACAGCTCAGCAAAAGGAGGGCCTGGGTGTGTGAGTGCAAGAGGCAGTGAGAGGAGAGAGGGGCAGCAAGACCAGGCAGAGGCAGGTAACAGGGAAGCCCTGTATTCCCAGTAGAAACTGGGGCAGAAGTGCTGGTCCCTGTCCTGCTCTCCTCTGGAAGAGAGGAAGGGGAGTCTTCACCCTGGTTTGGGTGAGTGCAGGCAGTGGGAAAAAATTCACTGGGCAAAGGAAACGGAGGATCCAGAGAACAGAGCAGACAGTTGTTTGTCCCGGTTAGTCCCTGTCCGTATGCGCCAGTCCCAAACACTACTCGTCCTATCCCTGCCTGCTGAGGAGCCCTGAGGACACACTGCTGCACACAGGCAGCGCTGAACACAGGCAAGACACCCCTCCAGAAGGAAAACAGGCAGCAGGCACGGCTTGAAACCCCTTTATTGCAAGTGCCCAGTTAGATAGCCTTGTGTATCTCAGTGCTTACGGCCCTTCCTGCGTGCTTGGCTTCCCTTTCACCAAATGTTTCTTCTGAGGGCCCTGGAAGAGAACAGAGAGGAGAGATCTCAGTGTTAGTGGCAGACAAACCCGGCCTACAAAGCTGCAGCTGAGCAGCTGGGAGCAGAAATGCAGCTCTGGCCCCTTTCTGGTCTCTTCTCACAGGTAATTAGCGATAGAACAAGAGGGAACGGCTTTAAACTGCAACAGGGGATGTTTAGACTGGACATTAGGAAAAAATTTTTCACAGAAAGAGTGGTCAGAGAGTGGAATAGGCTGCCCGGGGAGGGGGTGGAGTCCCGATCCCTGGATGTGTTTAAGGGCCGTTTGGATGAGCTGCTGGGGGATGTGGGGTAGGGGAGAACTTGTAGAGTAGGGCTGATGGTTGGACTTGATGATCCAAAGGGTCTTTTCCAACCTGAATGATTCTGTGATTCTGAGGCTGCTCCTGGTGTCTGCTCCCCAGCCTGCAGCTCTGTGCCACCATCCACCAGCCCCACACCCCACCCCACCCCTCTCCCGGGGCCTCCTCAGCCCTGCAGCAATCAGGAGCGGAACATCATTGCCCTCGCACAAAGGGTTTGTTTCTCTAGACGGCACAAAAGCAGAGAGAGGCAATGAGTGAGCTGCTCCGAGCCAGGCAGGCTGGCCTGCAGTCGGGGGATGTGGAGGGGAGCAGCAGCTGGGCTGAGGAGTGGCACAAAGGCACAGATTATCATCAGCCAACCCCACAGAGCCCGAGGGTTTTCCACCAGCTAAGAAATGGGGTTGTCCCAGACCAAATAAGTCCTAAGGGAGAAGATGGCAAGAATTACTGATGTGCCTCCACTTCAGCTAAATGTAGTTCTACTACAGTATACATGGGGGAAAAATCTCACCCCACAGTAGAAAATGGGGAAGAAAACAGCTGCAACCAGGTAAAACCACTTCCCATCACTAAGATCCATGTCACAGCTACTCAGGACTTGCAGTGACAGCAAGAGCAGAACACAGAACAAGCTCCTAACACTGAGATAAAGGAAATCAGCTTAACCTCTAAAGAGCTCTGCAAAGACATGGCATACCCAATCCCCCTTCCCAGGGCTAAGGAGGCTTAGCTAGTTTCACATGGGATTTCTAGCTGACAGGCCAGATCCAGACACAGTTTATGTCTGCGTGGTATCCAGGCAGTTGTTTCTTTCATTTCTGCTAGCTGAAGGCCTGGCTTACTTAACACTTCCTCAATTTCACATTCAGAGTTATGCACCAGTCTGGTGTAGGTTGCAGAAACTCCGCTCGTTTTGGATTTATTTCATTTTTTTTCCCCCTGGATTTAAAAAAATATACCACTTGGCCTTTTTGAAAGCTTCTTGACAAAAGAATCACAAATTTGTGTCTGAATTTGACCCAATCTTTTCCTCTTAAGGACATTCAAGTTATAAATCATTCCAAACAAATCAAAGAAGTGCACAATTACGGGTGAAAGGGACCATATGTCCAACGTAGTGCCTGCCAAGTTAACTGCTTGTTTAAAACATCCCGTGGTGAATGAAAACTGCTTGGCCATATGGTAGATTATTTGCTAGTTGGCTTGTCTTGGATCACTCACACAACCATCATGTTCCTCCTTAGCATAATATCTGCTGTGTGAATTGAATTCATGCCTGTCTTTTATGCAAGACAGTCCCAATCACTTATTTGACTGTTGTTGTATTGAGAAGCAGATGCTTGGTTGGAGTTGATCAGCTGCTTTAGCCCCGGATGTGATCACAACCTGGGAGCTGGCGCCGGCACAGAGCATAACTCACCATGAAAGCCCGCTTCTCCTGAGCTGTCTGGAAGCAGCCATGGCCAAACTTGGAAGTAGTATCAATGAATTTGAGTTCAATGGCTTCCTGAGCCCGGCGGCTTGTATGCACCAGAAGGGACTGGAAAAGAAGAGTCACAGTGAATCGGCTTATTGTTCCAGAAAATCTGGACATCTGCTGTGAGGGAAGAAGGGCTGGAATACTCTAGGTGCATCCATGAGACAAATATCTCCATAAATATCTGCCTTTTCAGAGAAACACCCTGGTGCTCAGGTGGCAGGTGATGCCTTGGATTGCAGAGCAGCTCTGAAACGAGCATTTCATTTCCTCCCAATCTGCTTAGGGCCAAGGTTTCCATTTCTGGACCCCACAGCCCTCAAAGGCTGGCAGCTTCTGTCTCCAGTGAGAGCACAGCCGACTGCATGCTGCCACAAACCATCTAACTGTGAATGCTCTCCCTGAGCACTGCACTCCTGTGCCACAGGCCCTCTAAAACGCAGTGTCCAGGACCCGACCACCCTCCCTGCCCAGCATCCGGAGGCAGTGGCATTCTCCACGTGGTGAATCTGTTCGTGGAGAGCTACAGATTGTCCCTGCCCAGCGCCAGCTGCACTCTCACCTTACGGAGGGTGAGAACACGCTTCTTCGGGCCCACGACGCAGCCTTTCAGCATGAGGAAGTCGTTGTTGACCTCCCCATAGTGAGGAAAGCCACCCTGCAGGAAGAGGCAGAGAGAGGTTTGGCAGGCAGGAGAGCTGGGTGGGAGCAGACATGTCCACGGGTGGCATTTTCTAGGGAAGGAGAAGGTAGTGACTGACAGTGCTTCCAGCTAATAATCTAATAGTTGGACTCGGTGATCTTCAGGGTCTTTTCTAACCTAGATGATTCTGTGATTCTGTAACAACGCTCTGCACCCTTCAGGTTGCCTGCTCAGGATCACCAGAGCATGTCAGACACACAGACTGCATGATCCCAGCTCAGGAGCACCCCATGAGACCTGGGGAACCGGTAATCCTGCTTCCTTCCCTGAAGGGTATGGGTGAACAGAGAGCAGAGCTGGCTAGACTCCCAAGCTAACAGTTTTTCATAAGAAAAAATGAATTTTTAAACCAAGTAACAAATATTTATCTGTTTAATATCAGATTTTTAATGTAATTTATACTTCTTTTTCTTTTTAAACAAAGTTCTCCCTTCCTGCCCAAGTTATCAACTGAAAATTAAATGTTTGGGTTTACCAGTGGGCCTAAAAAAACCACTTCACAGAGATGGTTTTCCATGTCCAAAACATGAGGAAAGGAATAACTGTATTTCTTTCAGCGAATTTCCTTCAAATCATTTCCTATGCAGCTGTCTCCAGCCAAGGAATTACTTCCCTGTCTCAGATTTTTGCAGCCAGGGCCAGTCACAGCCCTGTTACCTCCTCAGCCCTTACCAGAGGTGTAATGGTCTTCTCGGTGATATCGTAGTGCGTCGAGGCGTTGTTCTTCACCACTTTGCCATCCTCCACGTGGATCCCACGGCCAACACGGTAAATCTAGGAACGGAAACGAAACAGAGATGGAGACTTTCCTGCCCCCTCACTGAGCGATGTCACAGGGATGATGCAGTTTTCACCAAGATGTGTCTCCCGCAATGTGTCCCCCTGAGCAGGGAAAAAGCACCGGGAAAGACATGGAGAAGAGCAGCACTGCAAATCTCCAGGGAAACATCAGGAAAGCTTGGGGGAAACTGGGGCCACCGGGCAAAGGAGGACGGTGACAGCACAGGAGGAAGGCAGGCAGGCAGGAAGGTGCAGTGGTGCTCCGAGGGAGCCTGTCTGGGTCATACCTTCTTGTTGAGCTCCGTGCGGTGGTGGTAGCCCTTCTGGCCAGCCCGAGCGATGGAGTAGCCAACCCGGGCTGGGTGCCAGGCTCCAATACAGGCAACTTTGCGCAAGCCCTTGTGTGTCTTCCTGGGAAGTTTCTTGGTGTGCCAACGGCTCGTCACCCCTGGAAGTGTGACCGGACAGTGCGGTGAGAACAGCAGGGAGATTTAGGGCTGGTATCTGAGTGCTGGGGAGAGGAGAGTCTCATCATTCTCCTGCTGCTCTCCGAAGACACCGTGTTGGAAGGAGCCCAAGAGCTGTCACCACCGTGAGGGCCCAGAGCACAGAACTGTTCTCACTTCCCATGGATCCGATCAGACTGTGATATGTTCCTGCTGCGCACATCCACGCGCATGCACAGAAACACCCACACCTCCACACACAGGGGGTTTGTGAAAACTGTGGTGGGTTTACATATACTCACACTGCCTCTGAGCCTCCTGGAAGGACTCTGGGCATGGCAGACAACATGGTCTTTACTGAGATTAAGGAAACCAAGCGCTGCTACAATGGAACTGCACATCATGGTTGAGGTCCAGAGGCTTTTTGTTACACCCTGTGCAATAAGTTGGTGGGTTCTCAGCATGGCTAACACTCCCCTCCCCCAACACTACCTTATGGGCAGTGCCATATGAGAAGGACAGAACCGAGCCCTGGCAAGGGTGTCCCTGCTCTCTACCTTTCATCCCGTGCCCCTTGGTCACGCCAATGACATCAATCATCTCATTCTGGCTGAAGACATTGTGCACGGAAACCTGCTTCTCCAGCCTCTCACGAACCCAGTCAACCTTCTCAGCCACCGTCCCGCCGTTCAGCTGGATCTCCATCACGTGGGCCTTCTTCTGCCGCAGCGGGAGCAGCTTCATCTGCATTAGACAGTGCATTAGGGCAAAATGTTGCCCTCACCTCCCAGGCATGAACATGAGGGCAGGGCCAGCACTTCACCACCCCTCCTCACCACACTGTCAACCCCTTTCATAACAGCCAGCGACCTGGGTCAGCATGTCTACATATCTCTTCCATCCAACTCCTTGTCCTTGAGCCCAGCCACCCCATCTGCCAGTGCTCCCATTCCAGGCAGGAGCTGATGCACACCCCCTCTCCAGGGAGGAACAGGCTGGCCTCATCCTACCCCAAGAGTTAAGCACAGTAGTAATAACCATGGTAAATTCCCCAGAGGAGCCCATCACCAGAGCACCGAGGCCAAATGCTGCGACCAGACAGGATGCAGCTCTGTGCTCCGAGCCAGAGTCTCCTTTGCTTGTGCTTCCAGACTGAGCAATTATTTCTAGTTCCCACTGAGAAGTGTGTCCGCTCTCTCCCAGGCCCAGCCCCCTGGGCAAAGTTCCCGCCAAATCACCACGGTGGGACTTTGAGGGTCTGTTCCAGCCACAAGTGAAGCCTTGAGCCAGCTCAGCTCTTGCCCCAGACTCCAAAGAAGCTGTTAACTCCAGGGATCAGCATGACAACAGTCCCTGGCAATCAGCATCTGGCAAAACTCCCTGTGGGTTATTTTTGCCCAAAACATTTGACACCAGTTGCTAATTTGAGGTGATCATGGGGCCTAAGGTCCCTTGCTGACACAGGGCTCACCACCTGCTGAGGCTCTGTGCGAAGTCTGCTCTCCTCCACGGCTGTGTGGGCTCCCCAGCGTGCCCAAGCCACAGCCCCACGGCGCCCCCCTGCAAGGAGCTCTGCCGAGCCCCCTCAGAAGGACAGGGCTGGTGTCAGGAGGTAGCTGGGAAGGTCAGCCAGCACCTCCCATCACCTGCACGCCCTGTCCCACACCCTCTGACCGGCGTCTGCCTGCTCAGCCTCCTCTGACCCCACCAAGACACCCCCGTGATCCCAGGCCCTCACCATGCTCCCGAGCTGAGAAAGACCCTGAGCCCCCCTTGCCCACCCCCCCGGTTGAGGCTCTGACCTGCGTGTGCACAATGACACGAATGACCTTGCAGTACTTTTTCATCGCCGCAAAATCCTTCTCCAGCTGCCTCTTGCCATCCTCATCCTGCCATTTCTTGCAGTACTTGGTGAACGCCTTCTTCTTGCTCTTGTGCCTACAACAAGAGTGTTTAACATCCAACACTGCTGAATGGTGAAGTGCTTCTGCACTTTGCTGTGCCCTGAGATAACACAGAGTGGGGGGGACAGATCACCTTGCCAGGCACTTCCCCGGAGGTGCAAAGTACCTGTGGATACCTGAAACTCAGCAGACTGTCAGGGTCACCACCCAGGGCTTTGAGATGTGAAGAGGAAAGTGAATAATGAGCTGTGAAAAGGGCTGGTAATTCAAACCTTTTTGCTTGAGGAATCCAGTTGTCTCCCACTGACTGGCTCAATGCCATCAAAATACAAGCACAAAATCAGAGCTAAGTGGAGAAAGGAGAAAACAGGCTCCAACAGGGATCAGAGGCATGTGGTGGGTGGATCTCAACGGCACTTTTGCAGGAGACACGATTCCTACAGTTATGAAATTCATGTTTCCATTTTCCTCTCTGCTGGTGTGGGATTTAGGGTGTCGATGTTTACAAGGGCCAGAGGTCACATTCTGCATCAATTTTTCCCCTGACAAATCTGATTCTACTCCCTTCGTTTGGTGCCTCAGCTCATGTATTCCAATTTAACAGAGAGTAGAGGGGCCTGACCTCCACAAAGGAAAACAAACCTGCAGCACGCACTGCCATACGATATCATGGAGAGCTAACTTAGTTCAACTATTAGAATAAATTTACATATGCATATGCTGATTCCCAGCATCAAGCTGTTTGCAGTATCTCTGTGCATGACTAAATAAATACCAGTTTCACTCCACCTTAGAGCCAGCTGCCAGTAGCTGAGCTGTTTGCAAGGGCTGGGCACCAGGGATTGCCTGCGGGGAAGATCTACGAGGAACTCCTCACATGCAGTGACCTTCCCCAGCCACGGAGCCACGTACCAGTTCTTGTAGAAGCGCCGTCGGCACTCATCGCTGATGTGCTCAGCAAAAACAGTCTTGAAATTCCTCAAGCCCTTTGGTGTTTCTATGTACCCCACGACCCCCACCACCACCATCGGCGGGGTCTCAATGATGGTCACGGCCTCCACCTCTTCCCTCTTGGAGATCTCTGCAAGACATCAAAGGGAAACGATGCTCAGCATCGTCTAGGATCAGGTCATTCCCTGGAGCCATTCATGGCCCATGAGGAGGTCACACTCTGCTCTTACAGCCAGCCTCAGCCCTTCCACCTCCCACCTGGGTGGAGGACCATGCAACATTTGATGCCCAGTACAGGTTCGACCCTGTGGCCCAGCACACTTTAACCCATCATCCCCAGGCTGGGGGAAGCAGAACATGGGATGGTTCTTGCCCTGGAGTTTGGCTCCAATCCTGTGGGTATCCCAGAGGGCAACATTATATAAACTTCACCAGCAAGATGCTTCAAGTGCAGGGTTTGTCAGGTAGTTGTGCTGCAGAGTCCTTCTGCCAGCAGGATCCAATAATGCCCCAGTCACCATACTGGTGTGGGGACTTCCCAGAAACCCACAGACTCAGCTCACACTGGCCATGAGGTGGCCTTTGGCCACCCAAGATCTGGACAGCATTACAGGAGATAGCCTGGAAGCATAGTGCTCCACCATCCGTCCCCATGAGCAGCCTTTCCCACCCACGGGTCTGTTCCCTCATTTCCCTCCTGGATACGGCTCCCCACTTCTATCAGCCAAGCCTTACTGAGCCCAGGCCTGTGCACCTCCCGCACAGTGTGCGTCATGCCAGCTTTGTAGCCCAGGAAAGCTGTTAGGTGGACTGGTTTGCTGGGATCATCCTTAGGCCATGTCTTCACCTTTCCTCGGTGGCGACGGCTTCTCTTGTGGGGTAGGAAGCCCAGGTGGCCATGCCTGGGAGCAGAGAACTTGCGGTGGGACTGCCAAGATGAAGAACAAAAAAGATTGGCTTCACTTTCAGATCCTAGAAGCCACCAGGACCCAAGGCACAACAGGAAATCTCCCTTGTAACATCAATGAATGCTGGCGGGATTCTGGGCTCTTCCTCAATTCCAACATGAGAAAAAAAACTTGATAACAGGATGGGATTTTGTTCAAGCTTCCATCATGTGCGTGGAAGAATTTAATAAGTTTCTAGATAAATGATGGCGATTAAATAAAAAAATGTGAACATGATCTCCCTCCTTCTGCTTGAGGGCTTTGAAGGAGAAATACATTCTTTAATGGGTTTGTCCTTCTGTGATGTTAATTATAACGAGTCATTTTGTATTCTGCAGCACCAAAAGCCTGCTCAGAATTCATGGGCTTTGTGTCATTGAGGCAAATAGCACCAAACAAGCACAGCTAACAATCAGAAGAAATGGGAAAGGATTCCCACAAGAATCAGTAATAGGAACATACGCAGGTTAAATATGCACCTTTTAAACCAAATTAGAAGAGCTAAATATATAAACCCCAATCACGAGGTCATGCTGAGCCAGGCAGAGAGAAAGCAACAGCGCTTTAGAGACGTGGACAAGTTCTCACACAACTGGCTTCAAGGCAGGGGAATGGTCAGTCAGACCAAGCAGTGAAGGGTTAGATCTACCTCCACTACAACTCTCCCCTTGCTAAGAGCAGTCCCAGCACCTGGCTGTACTTTCTACCAAGCTTATTTTCCAGCCCAAGCGGAGCTATGTTGAGTTCAACCCCGTTTCAGCTGCACTAACATCACCGGTAACCCAGCCCTGCTCATGGTCCCTCTGTACACAATCGAAAGGTAGCAGTGCGGAGCTTTACAAACCATGGGATGTCTTCAGCCCAGGTCAGCAGAGGAAGAGGCTGTCGGTAAGTGCTTCCCCAGTCTAATACTTAAGATGGTTATCAGTCTGAAGACACAAATTTAGCTTCTAGCTTCATCCACTGCTATATTCATTTCATACTCAGCCAAGCTGGCAGGTTGGACATAACAGTTGCGGTGTGATAAAGGTCAGTTGCCACTGTCTCAGTTTACACCTCTCCCTCCTAAACAACTTGAACGTCAACGGCAATTAGGATAGCTTCCGAACGGGGCACCGCGCACCCAGAGCTGCCCACGCCGGGCACCCTGAGCTCCGGGCAGCCAGCTGCTCTGGGTAGAGGCAGACTGAAAATCCCTCCATCAGCCCAGGTGAGAAAGATTTTGCGATTCTGACTGGGGAAGAGGCCGAGGCCCCAACTGTGGTGGGGAGGGCGGGCCCTGCTGCTCCTGCAGGCCGGGGCCTGAGGCCGCCGTGGCGGGCACGGACTACACCTCCCAGCATGCACCGGGCGCGGCGGAGCATGCGCAGAGCGGCGCCCCCTGACCCCCGGTGTCCCCCGCCGCGGTGGTGTGGGGCGCCGCCATCTTACCCGCGCCTGCTGCCGGGCCCGCCGCTGCCGCCATGCCGGAGGACAGGAACTGGGAGGCGTACAAGGTGCCCCCGACCCGCACCCCCGTCTCCGAGAGGACCACGTCGGTGCCCAACCCGGTCCCTTTCATCCAGACCGTCTTCAACTATGTCATCGACGCGCCCGTCACCTTCGTCCGAGGTACCGGTGGACCGAGCCCTTCCC
This sequence comes from Athene noctua, assembly GCF_965140245.1. Taxonomy (NCBI): domain Eukaryota; kingdom Metazoa; phylum Chordata; class Aves; order Strigiformes; family Strigidae; genus Athene; species Athene noctua. Next base: position 4,598,639 of record NC_134051.1, on the reverse strand, counting down.
CGCTGCCGCCGCCGTCCCGGGGCGGCCGGGCCCCCCCACTATAGCATCGCTCCGCGGTGTGCGACGGTTGCGGGAGTCGGGCCCCGGCATGGCACGGCGGACTCGGGGTGACAGGCACGCGGGGACACGGGGCAGGGACGTGGGACACAGCATGGACACTGGGACAGAGATACGGGACACGCGAAGGCACACACAAGGACATGAGACACAGACAAGAACACACCATGGACACTGGGACAGACACACAATGACAGAGCACAGGCAGAGGGACAGACACACAGATGGGCACACAGGGCCAGGGAGGAGCAAGCCAGACACACACACAGGGTCTGCTCGCTAGCCGTGGGCTGGGGATGTCTGACCACAGGGCTGTTGCTGCAGAGTGGATCGAGCGCCAGCAGGCCAAGAACAAGTTCTACTATTACCACCAGAAGTTTCGCCGTGTGCCTGACCTGAGCGAGTGTCTGGAGGATGACTACCTCTGCTTCTTCGAGGCCGAAGCACAGTGGAAGAGGGACAGGTATGGCTGTCACAGGGCTGTCCCCAGGTTGAGGCCCCAGCAGAGCACACTGCTCTGGTTAGCCAGCCCTAAGAACTGCAGCAGCTGGCTTAAACTCACAGCATTTTTGTGGAGTTTGGGGTGGTAAGGCAGCACCTCCTGCCCACTCCATTACAGAACAGCTATTTCACAGTCTTGCTGTCCCCCCTGCAGCAGGGTGGCATTAGGACACATCCTTCTTCACTGCCTGGTTCCTGCAGCACTGCTGCAGGACAGACCAGGACCCTGTAAAAACCCAGAGATGAATTTCCACAGGGTATCATTGCCCCTTTGTTCAGCTTTTCTGTCATCTCTTGGCTGAGCTCACACTGATCATGGTCTTGCCCACAGGATGGTTGATCAGGAAATCGTGGAGATAATCCGGGAAAGGCTGGGCGCATGCAATCAGAGAGAAGGACCCAACCGGTTACAGAACTGCGCCAAGGAGGCAGAGCAGCTGGTGCAGGTCACCAAGGCCTACCAGGACAAATGTGAGTATGGCAGCAGATGGGAGATGGGGTCTTAAGCCACATCCCAGGCTTCACATGGAACAGAGGCTTCTTTTTTTACCTGCTTAGAGGCACTTTTCAGACAGTTACTTTCTTTTTAGATGGTGATCTTGGTGTCCATGGAAATGCAAGAACATGCCTGATGAAGCAGAAGCACAGGATGATGGAGGAGAGGAAGGCACAAGCAAATGCGTCTCAAGAGACCTAAATGGTTAGTCCCTCCCTCTGTGGTGCTTGTATCAAATACTGCATGTTGCATCTTTGATGCTGTTGACCTCTACAATAAATGTGCAGCCAGACTCTGCCATACAACCAGAATCTAGACTCGTTCTTTGAAGAGATCTGCAAACAGAATTTTTCCTTTTCCAGCTCTGAATTCATCTTTGAATTCCAGTTGATTGTTACCATCTTCTGAACCATGGTCAGCCCCCAACTCCCAGCACCCTGGTCTGCCCGTAACTGGGATTTCCCCTCTGGAGCTCTTCCCCCACCTCCACACCAACAGAAACAGCCTCTGCCCAGCCCTGGCAGAGAATTCCCTGCTAGGGTAATGATTACCTGCTGTAGGACTGCACATAATCTTCAGAGCAGGTTCTAGACCCCATTTAGGATTAATACACCATTAACAAGAATCAGTATAATGTAATATACTGTTTCATTCAACAGATGTTCTGGCTCTGGCCCACAGACATGAACCTACTCAAATCCCCAGCAGATTTAGTCCATCTGCCCAGTGCATAAACCCAGCAAACCAATCACAATTTCTTGTTCACTGATCACTTTATTGTCTTGTACAAAACCCCCTTAAGTTGTTGCCACAGCAGCTGCCTGGGTTCTCTGCACTGAGACTCTGGTGTGGGTCTTTGCCAGATGATCAGTGAACTCCTGCAAAAAAGAAAACAAATAATTTTTTTTTCTTAAACCACTGTCATAGGCGTTTCAGTGCTGCATCCCCTTCCATAAAGGTGCCTATTGTAGGGGCAGGGGTAGTTCAGATACAACTTATTTTTACTTGATGTTTCAAAGCTTTCTTTTTCCCATTTCCTTTGTCCACAAAATGCCATTTAAGTATTATACTCAAAACTGCATGCTGAAAAAAAAAATATCACACTCTACCTGGCAGTCAGCTCTGACTGCAACTCTACTCTCCTATTATTAAACTGCAGATTCTTTGGGTACAGCATCTGAACTTTAAAACATAAAAAGGGTAAGATCTGAGTGACAAATTGCAGAAATACTGTTACCTGATAAGGAGACTTGGTGAACACAGTCTCTTTCCAGAGGTCAGGGGTCAGGTAACTGTAGGTCTTGGAGATGGCATCGAAGGTGGCTTTAGCTACGGACAGAAGTCAAACACCACACGTCACGGCTACAGAAACCCACTCGCTAGTACTCGCCCATGCAGCTCCAAAAATGTAGAATTTAGGAAGGAACAGGGAGACCATAGCAGGGCCTCTCTGATATACACACAAAAATCAAGTTTCTTTCTCTCTCCATTTACGACAATTACACTACTTCAAACAAGTGCAATCGCGCAGATTGGGAGATTTTTTTTTTTAGCATCAATTCAAGTATAAAAACAGTTTCTTGTAATTAACTTTTACAGAACTTCAGAATCATCTACAGCAGGACTAATCTGCATTGTGAAAGGTATCAGCAGAAGCCTTCACTTGTTTGACTACTACAAGCTTTGACATAATTTTAAAATACTATAGAAAATGGGTATGTTGCGTCCCTGTCAATGACAAAAATGGCAACATGTGTTGTTAAGCTACAGCACAAAATCCTAAATCTCACCGAAGTTGCCGAGGGTGGCAGTGCAGCCCCTGGCCGAGGTATAACAGTCATCGATACCAGCCATCATCAGCAGCTTCTTGGGGACGGGGGCAGACACGATCCCTGTACCACGGGGGGCTGGGATCAGCCGCACCAGGACAGACCCACAGCGGCCGGTGACCTACACAAAACCAACAGGTTACAGCCCTGAAACAGCCGCCACGGCACCATCTCTCAGACCAGGCCCAGCAAGTCCCTCTCACCTTGCAAGGCACGGTGTGGGGCTTGCCGATCTTGTTCCCCCAATAGCCTCGTCGTACTGGCACAATGGATAATTTAGCCAGAATAATTGCTCCACGAATAGCAGTGGCAACTTCTTTAGAGCATTTAACACCAAGACCTACGTGGCCGTTGTAGTCCCCGATAGCAACAAAAGCCTGGAATCGAAAGAAAAGTCTTCATGTGCTACATGGGAACGCTCTCCAGCAGGGTCTCTCATCAAGGATACCCCCAGTCTGGCAAAACCCTTTAACAGCAGTGAACAGTCTCAAGTACAAATCAAAACAACACCTGCTGAAACTCGCAGAGCTCATGGTTCAAGAAGCCCGTTTTCCCCCTCAGAGCTGGTCAAAAACAGCTAAGGTTGAAGAACTGGGATTTGATTCCCTACTACAGCCTCATACTGCTCATAAGTCCTGATAATTTCCAAACGGAATTCCCTCTTTATGCCTAAGACTTCTCCCTCCACCACAGCCCCTGAAAAGCCAACATCACTGCACAAGGGCAACTTGATTTTGTGCTAGGGCTGTTTCAAATAACTTTAAGACCTCAGTAATACATTCAAATGTTAATACAGACACTTTGCAAGGTACCCAAGCTCGTCTCCATACCAAAATACTCACTAGCTAATACAGAAGAAAAAGGCATTTGAACTAATTCATTAATACGAAAAAAGCAGCGAACAACACACAGTTCTCAACATGAGAAAACAAGAAAAAGGCTACCTTAAACCTGGTGCGCTGACCAGCACGAGTCTGCTTCTGGACAGGCATGATCTTCAAAACTTCATCTTTCAGAGAAGACCCCAGGAAGAAATCAATGATCTCTGACTCCTACAAGAATCAGTCATTTAATCACACAAGGCCACGCTTTTTAAACAAACACACTAGTAAGGCTCCTACAATTCAAGTTCAGCAATCCTATGCACATGTACTTTAAGTAACAGGCACATACATTGAATTTTATAGGCATAAACTTATTCTAGCTTGCTAGGTAGTCCAACATCGCAAATTAAAGTTTTTTTTTTTTTCCACCACTGAGCAAAACTATTATAGAAACACTTCACCGACGTGCTGCCATCTCCACACAAGGCAGAAGTGCAACAAATTCCACCACCCTTCACTGCAAGTGACTGCACCGGTCCTCAGCTGCTGTTGATTTTAACCCGAGCACTTAACCTGAGCAAACCCAAACAAATGTAGCAATTACTGTGAACTCCGCAGTTCAGATGATGATTCTGCTGCGTATCACTTCAATGTTCACTTCAGTTTACCTTGATCGGAAGTGAGAAGAGATAGATCTCCTCAAGAGACTTGATCTTCATATCTTTAACCAGGCGACCAAGCTTAGTGACAGGAATCCACTACAAAAGAAATCCGTGGGGAAGGGTCACCAGCGGCACCGCTGCCAGCACCCCACGGCAACCGGCTCGCCTCCTGCTCCAGCTTTCGGGAGGGCAGCTGACACAGCCCCTCACTCGGCCGGCAGCGCAGAGCCCGGCTCCGCCGTGGTTCCCGCCACCCGGGACGGTCCCACGCAGCCCCAGGAACCACTTACTTCCTTATCTTCGGCCTTGCCTCCACGAGCCCCACGGCCTCTCCCTCGGCCCCTACCGCGGCCGCGCCCGCGGCCCCGCAGCCCGGTCCCGAAGCCGCCGCGGAAGCCCCCTCGGGCCGCTCCTGCACCTCCCGCAGCACCGGCGTCGTCCGCCATTTGCTAAAGCAGAGAGAGGCGCGTTAACCGGGATACCGTAAGGGCAGGAAAGGGCAGCGCGGAGGCCGATGCGGCCCCGATGGGCGCGGATGGGCCCAGGCCGCGCCGCCATCCCGCCCCTGTGCCGCCGCCCTTACGTGCTCTCGCAGTGTAGAAGGCCGCGCCGCCCCGCCGCTCGCTACTTATACCCGCGGATCTCGCGAGAGCGCCGCCCGGCGGCGCGGACCCCGCGCCATGAATGAGGAATACACCGCCGGGCAGAGCCGCGCCTTCCGCTTACTTATACAGGGTGCGGGGCGGGTAGGGCCGCTGGAGCCGTGCGCATGCGCCACACTCGCGCATGCGTATGAGCTCAGTATCTAAGGGCCGCGCAGGGGCGTAGCGCTCAGTCTGAGGCGAGTGCGGGGAGGTGAGTGTTGTGTGGTTCGCTTTGTGCCTTACTTAAGTTTGTCCTTTTTAATTTTTTTTTTTTAAACCCACAGGCGTGTTGGGGTGTTTTTTCTGGTGCTGGCTGAGCCGCTGTCGGGTGGGGTGCGGAGGGGAGGGCCTCGGGGAGCGGTCTGGGAAGGCGCTTCGGAGATCGTGTTAGCTGCGGGCGCTGGGCGCAGTCTGAAAATCACTTGGGGTCTCTTGTGGCCCCTGGTGAGATAACTGTGCCGATAGTATAGGGAACATTAAGCTTATTGCCCACGGTGAAGTGTGGGGAATGAAACCCGTGTTCCCATAGCCCCTCGCTGAGCAGGTACCGGGGACTAACGCGTGGTGAGGTACCGGCTTTTCCTCGGAGACATCTTTCCCTCTGCCAGCAGGTGTCGAGCGCGGCCCAGGCGTGCCTGGCCTCCCCGCATGGACGGTTCTACTGGTGCTGCTGGACCTGGGGCTGATCTGCCTGGGCTGCGGAGCTTGGTCCTGCCTTCCCGAGCCAGAGCTGCCGGCGTACTCACAGCAGGAACGCTTTGAAGAGATTCAGTTATGTATTTTTACATGCAATAAAAGATTGATTACTTGAAAGCTCGTTTGTTAAGTCTCTTATTTGCTGTTCCTGTGATCTAAAAATCCCACTGTTTCCATGTGGATGGGGCCGGGAATGCCCCGCTGGAAGACGCTTTGGAGCACCGGGAAGCGGTGCGGGGGCTGCTCTGGGCTCAGCTTTCTCCCCCTCCCCGTCCTGGCACGGGGATACCGGGTATTTTTCCTCGCCATCGGGTGGAGCTGACTCCTGCCCTCACCAAAGATGGCGCTGGTAGCGTCCCTCTGCAGCGTGGCGCCGCGCGTCACTGGCGTGCGCCGGAAGTGGCGCCCTTCACCCGTAGCAACCGGGAGCGCCGGAAGCGGCCGGCACGCGGAGCGCGGCGCGGTCAGCCATGGAGGCGGCCGCCGCCAGCCCCGTCCGCTTCAAGAGCAAGTGAGGAGCGGCCGGGGGGCGGCCCCGGGCGGCGGGATGGCCGGGGCTGGGCGCGTGTGGCGGGCGCTGCCTGGGGGCTTCGCGGCCGGGAGCTAGCAGGCCGCCGCAGTTTCTGTTTAACCGCCGGTCTGCGCGTTTCTCATCTTTTCCTTCCAGCTACGTCGTGTCGAGGAAAATCGAACCTTTCTACAAAGGAGGGCGAGTCCAGGTAATGTGCTGAGACAGCGAGGGGCAGGTTTGGGAATACTCCATCTCCCGGTTCCTTAACGTTCCTGGTTTCCATTCCCTTTTCTCCAGATAAACCGAGATGGCAAGTTCATGTTTTGCCCCTGTGGGACCAAGCTGAATGTCATCGATGTAGAAACAGGAGCCCTCCACAGCCTCCAGCAGGTGAGGAGATCCAGCCTCCGCCGACTGGAGAGGAGGGTTTTCCAGGGCTCCTGGGACGCTTTACCACTGGCTGTTGACTTAAAGCTCCTACAAGAGAGAAGCGGAGGGGAAGATGAGAATGGTTCTGGGCGCAGATGTTATTTGTGTTGTCCCTAAGTGCAGCTGGAAGCTGCTGGGTGCACTCAGTGTCAGCAGAAGCATGTCAAGAGGGAACTCTGAGAGCACTCCACGGGTGGCTCAACTGTGGCGTTTTTTTCTTTTCATTTTTATAGGACGATGAAGAGGATATCACTTCATTTGTTCTCAGCCCTGATGATGAGGTATGTGTTTTCTTTGTGGTTTTCTGTGCTGTTCTGTTAGGCCTCCTGGTAAAGCCAGCAGACACTTGAAAGCTGCTCCTCCTAGAAGCGCTCTGCATTTCCAGACATCTCTGCAGAGTCATCTTGGGCACTTCCATCCGTCTCCCCTTCTGGGCTCGAGTCAGACAGAGGAATGCTGAGAGACTGAGCTTTAAGAGTGTCATAGTAACCGGCATTTCAGTGCTTTGCCTGTGGATGCTGAAAGAAATCTGAAATCTAATTAGTAATCATCATGCTTTTTTTTCTTGCTTTTGCATAGATACTCGTGACAGGGAGCCGAGCCCTGTTGCTGAAGCAGTGGAACTGGCGAGAGAACAAGTGTGTTCGCACGTGGAAAGCCGTGCACATTGCACCGGTAGCTAGCATGGCCTTCGACTCTACTTCAACGTTGTTAGCCACAGGTATGGCCCTATTTCAGTGTCACACGAGGGGGATGGTACTGAGTGGCCCTTCTGCTTTTCAATCATTTGGCTCAGCTGGACACAGCCTGAGGTAGCAATCTCCTGAATTCAGACATCATCAGAAGAGGTTTTACTTAAATAGAAATGGCATTTTGATAGACAGGATCCTTTCAATGTTTTGTCTAAAATATGCTTAGTAAAATGCTGATAAACATCAGGTATCTGTGAGGCAGTGCAATGTAGTCGTCCTGGTGTAGAACAGGGACCCTTGGAGATGGAGGAGGTCAGGCATGACCTATAGCTTAATTGTACTTCAGATTTGACTGTGAGCAGTTAGGTTTTGCCTAGCTCTCTGAAAGTGTAAGGTGCTCCATGGACTTTCTGTGCATGGGTGGTTGTTATTGGATTCATTTTTCTTTCTGTTGCCTTTGCAAACCATGAAATTTTACACTTGCTGATACGTTGAACCTCCTGTGTGTCTCCTCCATAGTTCATTCTTACATGCTCTTCTTTTCCCAGGTGGCTGTGACAGTACCATTAAGATTTGGGACATGATCAAACAGTACTGCACACACAACCTAAAAGGATCTTCAGGAGTTGTACAGTAAGGATGAGTCGTATTTGTCAGTTGCTGGCATTAGTGTGTTGCTTGGATGCTGGGATTGATGTGAAATGTCTTGAGTTAATGGAATATAAAGGCCCATTCTGGGCAGGCTCTGGGCTCTTTTGCTTCCTGCTTTTTGAGATGTCTAGTGAAGGAGCAGCACCATGACTGACTTTAGCCCAGAAAGGAAACAGTTTAGTCAAGAAACTTGTTCAGCTCTAAATGGAATATCTGTGCTTGCTAACTCCTGTACTTCAAGAATGTGGAAAGAGTGGCAAAGAGCAGTTGTAAATCTTTCTGGTGGGTGGCAGAGGAATGAAATCCTATAAAGTCCTTTTACAAATTCCTGTTAATTGATCTGTCAAATTTCTTGTGTAGAAAGTGTATTTAAGTGTTGGGCTAATGCTAGCACGCCAGATAGTTTATTCCTGTCCTGTTCAAGTGCATCTCCTCCTGTCTAGCCTTGTTGAGTTCCACCCTGACGTCTCCCGGCTGCAACTCTTCTCCTCCTCAGTTGACTACAAAATCCGCATCTGGGACCTAAATTCCAGCAAATGTGTTGCTATGCTGGATGGCCACTTCAGCGCTGTCACCTCACTGGCGTTTGCAGATGGAAACACGCTCATTAGGTAAAACCTTGCAGAGGCTTTGCCTTTCCCCTTCACCCTGTCAGAGCCTGGGTGTTTCTGTAGGGTCTGGGAAGGTCCTGTGAGGAGAAAGGCTCCTGCAAGTGTCCAGTTTCTGCCTGACCGTAGAACTGAGTAACCGAGGGTGTCAACACCCTTGTTTCTGGCAATATGCTGCGCTGCCACATGGCAGGCTGGTGCTTTCTTTCACGTGGGCCTCTTCAGAGGGATGTTGAACTCATGCAATTCCAAATTTGCACTCAGCCAGCTCGACTTCTCAGAGCCTGAAACTGCTCTTTTAACTTGCAGTTCTGGCCGTGATAAAATCTGCATGGTGTGGGACCTGAAAACCAAAGAAAGTAAAAGAACCGTCCCTGTCTATGAGGTGAAGTTGCATTTAATTTATTTCTTTGAGATCTTTTGTAGTTTTCTAGGTCATGATCCTACAGTACTTCTCCCTCTTTAGGTTCCTATAGATTGTGAAATCAAATTTCCCTCCCTTGTGCTTTCCAGAGCTGTTTCTTTTCTTTCTCTGCTTGCCTGGTGTGGTTGTGTCGGGGCAGTTTGAGGAAATACCTGCCACTGCTGCCTCCAGTGCTGGAGGAAGAGGGAAGGGCAGTTGTGTAAAAGCTTTGTTCTCTCACTGCATCTGCCTACCTGTCCTGGGCAGCCCCACAGCCTGGGGCAGGGGAGCGTGGGGGGGTGTGTCGGCTCTAGCAAGCTGTTGCACAGCTCTGGTTGCTGAAATGGGACTCCGGTCCCTTGTGCTCAGCTGGTGGTTGGCCAACTCTCTTCCAGAGCGTGGAAGCTGCTGTCTTGTTACCTGGAAAAGGAGATTTCTCTCAGCTGGGTGTGAAGAAACAAGGGTTGCACTTTGTCACAGCTGGCAGCAAAGGTGAGTGTCGCTGCATTCCTGGGATGTGTGTTCTCTGTGTGGCAGAATTCTCGGGCTGAACCGCGGGCTGGAGGGCAGAGCCTTCTCTTCAGTGCCTCCTCTGACAACAGTGGGTGAGCAGGGTTGATCAGACATGCTGTGGAGCTTTAACTCTTTATGTTTTCAAACTGCAGTAAAGTTTTGATTTGGACTGAAGAAGAAAGATTTTGTGGCCCTTCGTGCCACTGTGATTGGATGTCATCGCAGTCCTGCCAAAAGGCTGCGTAGCTTTTTTCCAGTTGGCAAGGCCAGGGTTTGTTTTATACTCTTTGCACAACCACTATCTGAAACAGCAGCTCTGACAGATAATTTCTCATCGTTTTTGTTAGGCATCCTGAAAGTTTGGGAAGTTGCCACAGCTGCTTGTGTGTACACCCAGCCCATGCCCTTCGCGCTGAAGGAGGAGGCCAGCGAGCACAGCCTCACCCAGTGCATGCTTGTGCCTGAGAGAAACGAGATTGTCACAGTGTCCGTGGAACACAACATTGTTTTATATGACGCTCAAACTCTTCAGCTCAGGAAGCAGGTAACAACCCTCAGTCTCCCTTTTCCTCTCCCTTATGCATACTTGAGGATCAGCTCTGCTTCTGGTGAAAGTTTTGTCCAGGGTGCCCTCCCCTCCTGCCCATACTTGAATTGTTCCTTGATTACAAGCCAGAAAGCCAATTTCACTGGTGGGCTTGTTTGGAAAAATATTGCACAGAGACAAACCTAGGAAAAAGAAAGGAGAACAGGCCTAGCTAGAAATCCCTCCCATGCTCCATCTTATGTGTAAAAAAGGTTTTTACGCACAGTATTAAATGAAAAGTAACAGTCGCACAGTCTCCCTGAGCACAGACCCGTTCAGTGCTTCTCTAACCAGCTGACTTGTCCCTATTAAGCTGTTTCTGTTCTGTCACCCTCAGCTTGCAGGTTACAACGATGAAGTTCTGGATGTGAAGTTCCTTGGGCCGGGTGATTCTCACATTGTTGTGGCCACCAACAGCCCTCAGCTGAAAGTGTTTGAACTGGCCACATCACACTGCCAAATTCTCTACGGCCACACAGGTGTGTGTGGTCAGCTCTGACGTGGAGGTGGGAGATCTGCAAGTATTTCTTTATGCAGCTTCTCTCGCACCTCTTCTGTGGAGACTGGAGTCCTTGAGTTCTCTCTGGAACAGCATCCCAGCAGGTTTTGGAGTTGTGTGGAAAAAGGATATATTAAGCTGTCCTGCTTTTGAAAATACTAGTTTTCTTTTTCCATGTCTGCCAATTTGGTCCCTTTCACTAGCAGTGAGATTGATTTAAAGTGGAGCTAAAGACGTGGGTACATGGGGGTGAGCTCTGAGTGCAGTTTTGTGGCTGCAGGTGACAGACTCGCACCAAAGCCGAGCGCAGCCGGTCCCTATGTAGTGTGTGGATTTGTTCAAGTGTCCCAAACCTGTCCCCCAGTCAGTGATTAATTGACATGTTTCTATTTTCTGATTTCAGTATTATTTTGCATCCAGCTGTTTTTTCTTCTGTTTAGAAACAATTCTTGCTTTGGATGTCTTCAGAAAAGGCCTGATGTTCGTCAGCTGTGCTAAGGTGTGTTAATTTTCTTCCTTTAATGAAACTCTTCATTTCTAGTGATCTTTATGGGCAGAGTTGTTGTATTTCTTTTTAGTGATCCAGAAAGGGATTTTGTTCAGACAGAATTTCTTTCTGCAACATCCCCCAAATATAAGGTTCTTCCCCTATTCTTTTTTAACGTTGTCCCTGAGGAAATGGGATTTATTAGCCTGAAAGGAGATGTCTCATTCTCCAAGTGCATTTAGAGTTCAGAGAGGTCATTAGCATGAGACTGATGGGGAGCTGTGCGTGTAAAAAAAAAAAAAAAAAAAAAGTTAGAAAAAAGGTGCCAACTGCCCTGGTACACCCAGAAATGAACCTCCTTGGCTGCAGCACACCAGGTTTGCCTTGCCTTTGTCTACCCTTACCCACTATGATGAATGCAGGCGAAGGTTCAAGCCTGAAAATAAATGAAGAGTCAGGCTTATGGACGTGGTGAGTGCATGAGGAACTGATCACCTGTCAGCAAATCCCAGTGGTTTCTGTCCTCTCCTGTTACAGGACAAAAGCCTTCGAGTCTGGCGGATGAACAAAGATGGAAGGGTGCTCTGTGTGGCCCAGGGACTGGGTCACGCGCACGGGGTAGGCGCAGTCTCTTGCTCAAGGTAATAAAAATCAGAGGAGGGTTTCCCTTTGCCAGTATGAGTTGCGGCTGCTTTTCTGATCCTCAGGGTGAATGTTCTGGTGGGTGCCTCCCTCTGAGCCCTGTTGTTTCTCATGCTTGGTCCCAGCTCACCACAGCACTCTTGAGTTTGAAGGAAGGGTGACTTTTTTTGGATGCACATCTGTTTATCCATAAGTTGCAAAGTTTGCATTTCTTTGTCAGTTTAACTCCTTAAAGAGCAGCTGCTGGATAAGTTGCCAGATAAAGCTTGAGTGATGTGGAGAGGAGGGTTGGGGAGTGAAGAGAATGTGTCTGTGAAGGTGCTTGCTTGAATAGCATGTCTTTTTATCAGCTCTTCTTTCTTCATGCTGCCTAACAGCCTGGAAGCTCAGCTTGCCCATTTAAGAGCTGCAGTGTACCTTTGCAGATGAAGGGAGCTAGCAATGCTCTTGCCTAGTGTCTGAGGCTAGTGTTTAAACTGCAACAGGAGAGGTTCAGACTGGACATTAGGAAAAAAATTTTCACAGAAAGAGTGGTCGGACAGTGGAATAGGCTGCCCAGGGAGGGGATGGAGTCACCATCCCTGGATGTGTTTAAGGGCCGTTTGGATGAGCTGTGGGGGGATGTGGGGTAGGGGAGAACTTTGTAGAGCAGGGCTGATGGTTGGATTCGATGATCCCAAGGGTCTTTCCCAACCTGAATGATTCTGTGATTCTGTGAATTGCTCTAGGCTATCCCAGGGACCTAAGTAAAATGAAAGACAGCTTGGAAAAACATGAAAGCACTGTTTCACATCCCAGCAGATTGACTGAACGTGTGTAGATCCTGGTAGGGGAGGAAAAGGGCTTTTTTCTGTGTGTGGGAAACCACCATTTTGCTTCCTTACACTTGATATTTTTATTCTTATCAGACTGAAAGAAAGCTTCGTGGTAACCAGCAGCCAGGACTGCACTGTCAAGATCTGGAATATCCCGGAATCCCTCACTTCCAAAGCAAAAGCAGCCTTGATCTCCAGCCCAGAAGCCCTTCATGCAAAAGTGACTGAGAGGGGTCACGACAAGGTAAAGCTTCACCTGACATTAAAACATGCTTTTAGTGTTTAAATCTTTCTCTCCTGTGTTGTACCCTACATTTATTACCTGTCTGGCAGCTAGAGCAAAGTCTGACGCTGCCTGGTGCTCTCTGTACTTGTGTGACTTCTCCAGGACATAAACAGTGTGGCAGTTTCTCCCAACGACAAGCTGATTGCCACTGGCTCGCAGGACCGGCTGGCCAAGCTGTGGGCCTGTTCCGATTGCTCTTTGCTGGGTGTCTTCGCTGGCCATAAGCGTGGGATCTGGTGTGTGCAGTTCTCCCCCGTGGATCAGGTCTTGGCCACCTCTTCTGCAGATGGGACCCTGAAGCTTTGGGGTCTTCGGGACTTCAGCTGTCTGAAGGTAATGAGAACTCAGAGCACCCCTTTCTCCAGACAGCCCTTGTGCCAAAGCCCAAGGGGTTGATTAAGGCTGCTTTAGAAAAAAACCAAACCTGCTAGGTAGTGCAGCTGAAACGCAGCAACGTGGCCATGATGAAGGTTGAGCTCCCCAGGTTTAGCCTTGTTCTGCAGGATCCTGGATCTGTGAGCTGCACACAAAGCTGCAGGACAAGAGCATCTGCCCAGCGTTCAAGTGATTTTCTTTTCTCTAAACCAGTGAGCAACATGGTTGATCGTAGGGGAAAAGCACATTCATGCTGTTGAAAGGAGGTTGGCTTTGCCTGACCCAGCTGTGCCCATCAAGTTCAAGCACACAAGTTTAAATCTCAGACTCACTCTTGCTAGAACAATCTTTCCAGTCCAGTGGGGTCTCGCTAAGACCACGAGAAGGCAGTTGCTGACTCTGTGCCACGTTCTGCCTGGCAGTGTCACCCCCCTGAGCAGGTGCTTCCTGCAGTGTCGGGGGAATCGGCCTTCTGGGGGCACAGCTGGGGCGGTTGGCCCCCCCGTTCCCACCATTTGCAGTATGACCTCGGCCAACAAGGGTGGGCAAGCAGCTTGGCTGCAGAAATGGTGTGGGGACAAATCATTTCCTGCTGTCCTTTTAACCAGCTGTAATAATCCCAAGGATTAAGGCTGCTATTTGGAAATTACCCGTATGGGAGTAAATATTATCCCCTTGAAAGGCAACAATTCAAACAGGTCTGAGCTTTCTTTCTGTTTTCCAGACCTTTGAAGGTCACGATGCTTCCGTACTGAAGATCATTTTTGTAAGCCGAGGAATGCAACTGCTCAGCAGGTAAATGCCTACACCAGGAGTCTAGAGGAAGATGCCAAAACTAATGAGAAGAGAAATCTCTTAGCTGATAGCAGCAGCAAGAGGGAAGAATCTTGTGCAATGGGTTTAGTTTTGGAAAGACTGATAGGAAGAGGCCGTGTTTATGCCAGGCTTTCTGCAGGGCCTGACTTAACCTTCCTCCTCTCCTGCTACGCTGTGGATTGTCCTGAGCTGCTGTGACATTGCTGGGTTGGTGACAGACACTCTATTTATGCAGAGCAGAGGGTGCATCTCAGCCTAGATGTTTTTGGTTCATTCTCCTGTTTGAAAGGCATCAGAATGGGACCATTTTATCTGATACTTGCGGTGGGTTGGAGCAAGAATGGATCTAGGCAGTGATTCTTGTTGTTGTGTTTCTTTCTCTCCCAAAAGCGGCTCTGATGGTCTTGTAAAACTCTGGACAATTAAAACAAATGAGTGTGTGAAAACATTAGATGGTCATGAAGATAAAATCTGGGGTCTTCACTCTAACAAGCAAGATGACATGGTTGTGACAGCATCCAGTGACTCCTGCATCTTGCTGTGGAAGGTACAGTCGGGGTCTGCCTCTGTTTCCTCAGGATGCAGGTGGAGAACTCGGGGATCCCAGCAGCTTGTTCCCCGCTATTCCAACATGACATGTGCTCTCATTTTCTGCGCTTAGAAGTTGGGTCAGTAAGGCATATCTTGGGGGGTTTGGCCGTATGGTATTTCCCCAGTTGATGTTAAAGGAACAGTAGATGGCCCTTAGCAGCCTGCCCGGTGCTGGTGTTCTCAGGGTGGTTTGGAGGGAAGTTATGAGTTGCTGGATTTATCACTTCAATTACTTGACCTACAGATTTTGCTGCAGAAACTGATCTCATCACTTGATGGCTAAATAAAAATTTATCTGTATTAAAGCAAGATTTGACAATTATATTCTGGGGTTTTTTATAGGATGTCACTGAAATTGAAGAGGAGGAGGCACAAGCTAAACAGGAGGAGCAGATTATGAAGTAAGTTGATCATGTGCAGTGATGAGCTGTGAAAGACAAGCTGTCCAGTGGAACTGTCCACACCTAGAGCCATCCAGCTCAGTCTAATCCGAATATTAATTACATCATTTAGCTATTTAGAGGCTGTCAAGGCACAGCAGTCACTTCTCCTTTGTAGTTTATCTTTAGTTCCTGCAAAGCCTTGCTATAATACTGTCAGCTTGACAATTGATTGGTTTCACATTTAGGCACTGCCAAGATAAGCAAAGTCAAACCGCTGAAACCTACTTTCACTTTCTCCCACTTCAGCCAGCACAGAATAGTTCAGGGAGCCCTTGAACGTGCCAGGGTAATTACCTGCACAATGAGGGCACTGAGGCACTCGCTGGCAAGTGGTGTTAACTTCTTGGCATTAAACCTCTGCGTGCTGCTATTGCCAAATCTGCTACTTTCTGTATAGCGTTTTTTTCTGCCAACCATATAATTTGTCTTACTCTCTTGACCCTGACTTGTTTTCCAGAGAGCAAGAGCTTTCGAACCTGCTTCATGAGAAAAGATACCTCAAAGCTTTAGGGTTGGCAATCTCGCTGGATCGTCCACACACAGTGTTGATGGTGGTCAAAGGTGAGTCCATGCTGTGCTCTGAAGGCATTTTTCTGCCCTTTCTGCTTTCCAGAACATCTCCAGGTAGACAAAGATAACAAAGTCTAATTGTCTGAAAGTCTTGCTTTTCCCTTTCTCTTACGGCTCCTGTTTCCCTCGGTGCAGTCACCCCTGATAGTGGATGCTCTCCCTGCTCAGCCCGCGGGTGCAGGGCTGAGCTCCCGCACAGACTCTCCATTTCTTTTTCTGCAGCCATCCTCAAGGAAACCAACGGGAGAAAGCACTTGGAAGAGAACATTGCTCGGCTCCGGAAGGATCAGAAAGGTTTGTTGCAATGTTGTTTAAGTGCTAAAATGGTTCGGGTCAGGGGTTTGTTTCCTCAACTGAAATGAAAAGGAGAGGAATGTCCCTAACGCAGCGTTTACTAGTGAGCTCCCCGGGCTTTGTCATGGTGTCTCTCGTGCGCACACTGGCAGCTGCTCTGAGTGGTTTGGCCTGGCCTGGCCATGCAGGAAACAGTTCAGCACATCGTTGTTCTGCCCCTCTGGGCCCCTTGGGCACGGCCGGCGGGAGCGGGGCTGCTCTGTAGGGCAGAAGAGCCATTTGCTGCCTCAGCCCATCCCACGCCAGCAGTTCACCTCTCCTTGCCCCGTAGAGGCCGTGTTGACGTTCCTGGTGACATGGAATACGAACACGCGGAACTGCCACGAGGCCCAAGCTGTCATCGAAACCCTGCTGAAGCACGAAGCCCCGGACAGCCTCCTGCAGTACTCGGGCATTAAATCTGCAGTGGAGTCGCTGCTGCCCTACACCGGTGAGTCAGGCTGCAGGGACGGGCTCCGAGCCTGAGGCTTCCTCCTGGTCCTGAATATTCCCTGCTTGCCTTGGTCTAAAAAGAGAGATTTTTTGCGCCTTGTTCTGAGCTTTCCCTCCCGTAGTGCGAACCGTCACCTTTCTCTTCTTTCAGAGCGGCATTTTCAGAGGCTGAGCCGCTTGCTCCAGGCCTCCATGTTCATTGATTTCATGTGGCAGAACATGAGGCTGGCTGATGCCTCCCA
Organism: Athene noctua; assembly: GCF_965140245.1. NCBI lineage: Eukaryota > Metazoa > Chordata > Aves > Strigiformes > Strigidae > Athene > Athene noctua. The sequence goes on along the minus strand of NC_134051.1, from coordinate 4,581,985 downwards.
GCAGGAAGACTTGACGCTGTGACCCTCCTCCTGCCCATTGCTTTTTCCGGAGGGGAGAGCCTGAACTGCTTTTCCGCCAGGTATGGCAACTGGACTATTCCCCTATTTTATAATAAAATTTTAAAGTTCGACTTTCTAAAACAAGTCCAGCATTTGGTCTCCTTGGGGCTTTAATGAGAGGAAGGGGTCATTCCTTTGGCCAAGCTGTGGTTTTCCTTTATATTTTCACCCCCAGAATTTTCAGGCCTGGACACTTAAACAGCACTTAGTTTGGAGAAAAGGCAGAACCTGGGGATTTAAAGATTTTACAGAGTTTGAGACAACTGATGACATTGTATTGTATCCCGCAGCCCAGCCAGGCGTGATGTATCAATGCCATTGAATATTTTGTTTGGGCAAAACTCAGCCTGGGCCAAGCCAGGTATCTCCCCTGTGCCTGCCCTCAGTGTTAGCACCTGGAAAGGGAGATAAGCACAGTTTTAATTCTCCAGCTAGCAAATTTTTGAAGTACAGAAAACAAGCAGTCTTATAGGTATTTGTGTATTTTATTATATAGTCAGATGTACAAAACTTAGAACAACATAAATACAAGTCGGTTAAATTACTTGTTTCAAAAAAAATGAACAGATACCTGGGTGATTAACTAAAAGGCAGCAATCTATATAAGATACATCTTTAAGTTTTTCTGTAACTATTTTTCTAACTCAATTCTAGCAAATGAGTTTAGGATGAGAATTGCTGCGAGTTTCAGTAACTAGCAAACCCCCTTGAAAGGGGAATATTTTGTTCATAAAAATGGGCTCTGGCCCCCTTTCCCAGCTGGGAGGGAAGGTGGACTGCAACTGGTTTTGCTTTGTGCCTGCACAGATGTCACTGCAGGGACTGGTTAGAGATGAGGTTTCCAGCCAACAGGTTTTTTGATCAGCAGATCCAGCCAATTCCTGTATTTGAAGGCTGGTTCTCCACTACCCAATTTGATCTCACCTTTAAAAAACCAAAAAAACCCTCCCCAAAGAAACAACAAAAAAAGCCCCCAAACAAACACCAAAAATCAGAGTTTTTAAAAAATATATATAATAGGGGGGTTGGATAAATGACATCTACATGGCTGTACTGTCCCATCCCAGCAATCGTAGCTCTGGATTTCTGGGGTGACTCTCCCCTGCTCTGACCTGGTTTCTCCACCATGGAGGGCAGCTGCAGCCCCTCAGGAATAATGCAAAGAAGGTTCACATCCTGTGCTGCAGGATAAACACCTGCCTGAGGGAGAATTAACTGAATCTGAAGTGACCTCTGACTGACCCAGGAGCTGCTATGACTCCCCTGATAAGTTAAACCCATAAATCCTCTCCCACTAACTCCACTAAAGCTCCTCCTGACCGCAAGCTGCAGCACGGGGCGGTGTTGCCCACAGAAGCCACGTTTGCACGTGGGATCCATCGGGATCTAACCATGTCCTTGGAAAGCAACAGCCCCAAGCCCTTGGCTCCTGCGAGGATGGTGTCTGGCCCGGGGCTGGGTGTGTGCCCCCACCCTGAGGGCACTAGTGTGTGCTGGGGAGAGGAAGAAGAGCCTGGAGTGCTGGCCGGGAGGAAGACTGCTGCACGGCTCGCTTCGTGACGGTGCTGCACTTCTGGAGGATCTCGTGGGCTGAGGGACGCACAGGCACCTTGGGGGCACAAGCAGCCAAGTCGGGGTCAGTGAGGGAGTAATTTAAATCAGCTGTAGATGATTCCACAAAACCGGAATCATTTCTGTCCTCGTGGGTGAGGCGGGGAGACTTGTTGCCGTGCGTGGCTGCTGCATGGCCCAGGGGAGAGCTCCTGGCCTGCTCAACTTCGGGCAGAGATCTTGACAAATCGGGCTTCCAGCTGAGGCGGCCATCCCGCTCACTGCTGCTCCCTGAGCTGAGGGACAAGCTGTCTGACTCCAGGTCTGGGGTGGAGCTGGCCCTGGGCAGAGACCTTGATCTGCTTCTTGAGGAGCTCACGTCCTCCTCAGTCTGGTCGAGGGAGGAGCAAACCTGCACCCTGCAGTGTGCTGCAGCCTCAGCCCGGGGCTGGGCAACCAGCAGGGAGGAGCAGAGGTTCGGCGTGGAGACGTTGAGCCCGCAGCTCATGATGGTCTGGAGCTTGTGGTGAGGGTTCTTGTAGGGCTGGAGGCACATGGAGGGCATGTAGCCGGTTCTGCCGTTGTATCTGAGGGGGATGGAGGGAAAGAGACGCTGAAACGAGCCCTTCTCCCAGCTTCAGAGCGTGGGGAGGGAGCAGAGCGCCCAGGGGAAGCAAGTGGGGACTCAGCCCAGTGCACAGGGCACGAGGAAGGGGAAAACCCTCCCTAGGTGAGGGCAGTCAACTTGGGGGAGCCCCTCCGCGCCCCGAGCAGGCAGGATGCACCCGCAGTAGGGAACTGGCCCCCTCGGAAAAGCCGCCTCACCGGATCAGCCACCAGCCGTCATCGGATTTCCTGATCACCTCCACAACGACGCCGTTGTTCAGCGAGATCTCGTCTGCCTTCTGCGACTCGTAGGCCCGTGCCACAAAGTAAAGGCTGCCTGCAGAGAGGAGGGGGACGTCAGATTTTGCCTTGAGGATAAAATGGGACAGAGCAGCTCCGCAGCCCTGGGGACAAGGTAGCTGCAGGACAAGTATCACTCCTGTGAGTGATGGAACTGCCAGGAGACCCACAGCTGATCAGAAGTCAGAGCTCCAGGCAGGGGCTCCAAGTTGTGGTCGAAGTGGCAGGATTTTTGCAGAATTTTTTTTTTTTTTTTTCTGAAGGGGGAACATGGTGTCCTAGGGAGCCAAAACCAGTCTTACCCTCCTTGTCTGAGCTCAAGGCACTCTGGATGTCCTTGTGGACATCAATCTCTTCCAGATATGAGGCTGGGAACCAGGCTATCTGCTTGTCTGCGTTTTCCACTAGCCACCATCCTGCAGCAAACAGCCAAAAAAAGGTTTTTAACAGCCTGCAAGTAGACAACCATAATACACAAGAAACAGGAGGGACATTCTGCAGAGCCTAGCCAGTGCCATGCTGATACTTTTTTCCTTCCTCCTGTGTTGATCCGGGTGAGCACAGCACAGGCACAAACACCCACCCGCAGCCAGGGTGCTCCTGACTTGGCATTTGCCAAGCCGTGAATTAATCTTACACCATCCCGCTCTGAAACCAAAAAATCCCTATCAAACATACCAGTCATGTCCTTGATTAACACTTCAATAATTTCCTTCTTATCCACTTTGAAAGTCTTGTTCTTTGTGTCTTTGGTTTCAAAGGTCTCGATGCACCTGTAGCTCTGGGACACCTGGGGATGTGTGATAGAGGAGAGCTTCTGCTGTGCTGGGTTTTTCTTTTCCCCTCCAATTTCTGATGGCATTATCACAACACTGAAAAGTAAAGTTTAATACTGGTTTACTGAAAACTCCCGTGGAAGGTTGAGTTTAGTATTAATTTTGGTAAAATCATCTATGTAGTAGGCTAAGAAAAGCTTAGGCATCAGAAACAACATAAACGTGCATTAAAGCATTCAATAGAACTTCCCTGCTCTGCCACCCCAGTATGTAACTTTTGTTTCTCTTCTACCCATATTCTGTCACATTTCTGTTTCATGAAGATGCATACAAACAAAAAATACAAATGTGATTTTGTACCTGTTTTCAGGAAAGGAGGGATCTAGGTCTTGGGTCTGTGCCTTGAAAAACTGAATCACATCTTCACCCTGGGATATTTTAGCATCCATTTTCAGCAGCTCCTGGGAGTAAGTTTCCAGCAGTTTCAGTATCTCCAGGCACCTGTTCAGCTTCCCCCTCTTCCTCTGCTTCACATTTGCATCTTTAAAATAACATGAGCAAAGCTGGTGTAAAACAACAGGTCTGGATGCCCTGAGAGCAGCATCTTTTGCCTGAAGAGGAGAGTGCCCTCACCTGCCACCCTTTCCACACACAAGCCCAAACTGTCAGAAGAGGAAACAGCAGCTGCTTCTGCTTCCTTATCATTTTTAATAGCACCTGATACAAGTTTTCAATACCTAAATTTTATCTTTGTTCACATTGAAATGTTGCAAGGAACTCTGGGCCAGTATTTAAAGTGTAATATAAATTTACCAAGTACAATTCTCTGTTTAAGTCATTCTGGGTTATTTACAGTCAGTAATAGACCCAAGTGCATTAATAAACCCAGCAGTACTGGGCCACGAGCAGCAGCAAGCTGTTAATCTGTTCCAGAGGAAGGACTGAAGTCTGTCATCAGTTATGAATGTCCCTGATAGTGCTGTTGTGTTTGGGCTGTTAGAGATTTGTTCTCTTTACCTTTAAACCTGGGTATTGTCCGGTCAGATCTCCTGAGCGACCCACCCTCGATGGGGAATTTTCTCTTCAGCTCTTTCTAAAAGCAAGGAAGAGGAGAGAACAGTGGTGCTTTGCAGCCCCGGCACACAGCTGGGCTCCTTCCCCCTCCCCAGGACAGGAATCCTGTTTTCAGGGGGATACTTACATGGAATCTCTTAAAGTCTTCAAATGTCCGGTAGATGAGAATGTTGTTCTGATCTGACCAAGACACAAATATCATGTAGTTCTGGAAAAATAAAAGCAAAAAGTGCCTTTTTTAAAATTACAATGTTCAGTATTGGATGCTTTCGACAATCAGCATTTTCTAGGACCTGTGGTTTAATTCTGGCTTCAGGCTGCAAAACTGTCACATTAAAAAATGAAATTAAATGTTAGACCTATAAAAATATTTCCTTAATTTTAGGGCCCCAAATGGGTAATCATTAAAACCAGAAGATTTTTATGACACTGTGAACAGAAAGACAGCAGAATCCAAGATAACCATTTTCTTATGATATTAAGCCCATTAAAAAAACAAGTCTAAGACCCCCCCCCTCCTAGATCACAAGGCTCTGATCCCAATACTGCAGAGAAATGAGTAAACATACCCCTGTAAGAATAACTCAAAAAGCCCTCTAGTTTCCCGGTTTGTAAATATTTAAAGAGAAAAAAAAAAATCCAACAAAAAACCCATTTAAGTACCTTCTGCTTTCTGCATTGCATCAAGCCAACAGCCTTCACATTCACTGGGTACCTGCTGCAGCTCATCTTCCCTCAGCCTGCTCCTCACTCCCCGGGGCAGAGGTGCAGCTCCAGGCTCGACTTCCCGGTTAAATATGCTGCCGCGGGAGGCAGGGCGCAGGAGTTCCCGCTCTTCCTCCTCCGCCCAGGGACGCTGGCAGAAATTCCGTAATTTTGCAAACTACCTCTTGCCTTTTACCTGCCCCCCTGCTTTTAGCATGCACATACACCCAGGGGCAGATGGCAGGGGCGTAGTTTGGAGAGGTGGGGAGGAGAAGCAGCTGATCTTATCACATCCTTCCTAGAATAATGCAGCAGGTGAGACTGGGTCCGTTTATCAGCCCTGGGTGTCGGGGAGGCCACCAGGGCAGCAACACCTCCTGTGATCTGAAGTGCATTTCCAGGGACAGACCTGTTGTGGTTATGGCTTTAGCACATGTTCCTGCTTGTCCGAGCTGCTTGAGCTCGGGCTGCGCTCACACCAGGCCCAAAACCTGATTAACATGGCTCGGTGTAAAGCACACATCAGGCACCACTCGGTGTGTGTGCTAGCTGGTACAAATCTTCTCTTTACTGCTTTTTCCCACCTGCTAAGATGCTTCACTTTAAATGTGTTTCTGGTAGCTCTATCAATATTTGTGCGCTCTCAGAAATTCGTGGAAGATGCTGATGCCAATGTTGTTGGAACAAAGGATTAACCCATCTCGCAGGGTGTAACTGAAAAAGTCCCAAAGCTGCTCAAGTGTAAATAGACGATGGAGACTCAGCTGCAGGTGCTGGGTGCTCTATCCTGCACCAAGCCAGGTGTCCACACCCCACCAGGGCGACCAGCAGCTCTTCCCTTGGCCCAGCTCCCCCTGCTCAGAGGCACTGCAAGACCCGTAATTCCAGCCTGTCCTTTCACTGAGCCGCTGCCTTCTGTGTGCCTCAGGGTATGATTTGGCTGAAGGGCATCCCTGTGATCAAACCGCCTCCTCCAGCCTCCCTCCCCCTCTTCTTTGATGAAGTCTAAATTGAATCATTCTCGTTATTGGAGCCCAAATTGAGGGGCTCAGTGCTGCCTTCCCTTTCATTTTCCAGTCACACCTGGTGTATCAAACCCTCAGCAGCAGCTGTGGATGACTTTTCATCTCCCCAGAATCCCCCCAGAATCTGAATAAGAGGCTGAACAAGATTTCTTCTGGATGGCCAGAAAATACAGTGAGCAGGGCCTTGGTTTGAGTTTCATGAGCATGTGAGGCTGCTCCTGCGCAGCAGGACAGCAGTTTCTGGGGGAGGTGCTTTTGTTGCAGTTCAATCTTTTGCTGCTGGATATCTGTCCTCTATAGGGAAAGGAAAGTTATACAGACAACACTTCAGTCCTGGTGGGAAAACCCCTTCAACGGCATCTCCTGGGCATTTCCTGGCTCGTGAAGCCAGACAGGAGCTGCCCTGAGGAGAGGTGATACAAAGCAGCTCACTGCCCTCAACAGCCCCGGAATCAGACCCTCCATCCCTGAGGGATCACAAAGGGTCCAGCAAAAGCACGTGCTGTTAAATCTACCTGGTTCAAAAAGTAAGGTTTTTACAGAGAGAGAAAAAAATCAGTTAATCCAGTGAGTTTATTCTGTTTATGACCGTGTTTATCTAGAAGCTGCCACTCTCCAAGGTGGCAAAACCCTTCACCGAGTCCCTGTCATCATTCCCACGCTCGCAGGCTTCTCCTCGGCTGCCCAGCCGCGGCCGAGCTCGCTGTTACACGGCTCTTATGCGGTGCTCAGAAACAGCGGGAACCAAGACTCTCGATCAAGCACATTTGATTGGTTTCCTGTCTCAGAGCAAACATGAAACACGATGTATTTCTGAGAGTGTAAAATGTTAAACATGAATGGGAGAAGCCAAAGACAATTAAGATCTTTGAGAAGTTGCAATGTCTGTACACACAGGAGATGGCCAGGCGAGGTTCAGACAGCACGTCGCTCATCAGGTGTCAGTGAAAACAAGGACAGTAGGAAACAGTCTTGGTTTTGGCAATTGCTAGTTCCAAAAACTTTGCCAGATTTCACCATTTTCAGGAAATTCAGGCAGAAGGGGGACATGGAAAACATATGACCAGATGTCACAACAGGAGGGTGAAATGATGAAGGTTTGGAAGTCACCTGAGGGTGAAGGGCCAGTTGTGCGGTTTGGAGAGTCCATTTTCTGGGGAAGATTGGCTGGGGACAGGGATCTCAGATAAAGTGAAGTATGAGCAAAACTACTCAAACCTCAATAATTAGTTACTGAGAAAGCGTATTGCAGAAGCAAAGGTCACTGCAATGGAGAGCAGAGGTGGGAAGAATGGCCAGGCACTACTCAGAGATAACAAGGTTTCTGGTGTCATCCCAGAGAGCTCAGTTCAGGGCTCTGCAGTATCACTGCTGTGTTGTTGACAAGTTTGATGTCAAGAAACTGTCTGTTCAAGACATTGAGTTAATGAGTCACGTCATATTAGTCTGAAGTGACGTTACCTGTGAAACCAGAGGAAGGGCCGTGCCAGATGGCCTCTGGGTCAGCACAAGTGCTCCTCAGCAGCATTACTGCATCACCTTTGCAAAACAACAAACCAAAACACCCTCTTCCCGACATTGTCAAGTTTACTTTGCATTTTCTACTACTTCCATATTGTCCTGCCATAAATTGGTACCTCCTTATGTGTAATGATTAACTGAAGGGTAGGTGTGGTCTGCCTGAAAAAAGTAAAACTGGGGGAAGTATTGCTGGGTGCTGCTATTTCATCATCAGTATTTACATAGTTTTTGAGGACAGCAGTTACTTTTTTCTTTGGTTGTTTTAGAAGGTACAAAAGATCATAAATTAGCAAATAATATATAGGAGCGGACTTTCCAGATTTGACAAGACTGAAGAAACACAAGTAATAACTGCAGTTGTTTTGCAGCCAGCTCCAAGCACGCCTGGCAAAGGTGGAGCTCTGCCTCCCACCACTTGAGGAACATCAGTGCCACCCCGAAGCAGCTGCTCTGGGTACATGAAATACTGTTTGTGTCACAGACAGTGACTGAGGTATAGTCACAGGGAGTCACACCAGAGATCCACCCTAAAGAGTCCAGAGTCTGAGGGACGGGGTAAGTCATCCAGTGGCTTCAGGGAGTCCCCCTGGCCACCCGGGCTGCCCCTGCCACTATTGCCATTACAAGACCAGCTTCCCCCCACTGAGTGCAAAATATTTGTGACAAATAAACACTGAGGGTCTGGTTTTCATTTCAGTACAGATGAGGAATAACTTAATCTGGTGTGTTTAACCAGAGTAGAGCGAGCAGGAAAAGTGCCTGGACCAGTCCTTCACTGCATCCAGCAAGAGCCAGAAGCAGAGTTTGAGTGCCTGGGTGCTCGGGGGCAGCCAAGGGCAGTGCTTCACCAGCTCCACCACAGCCATTTGACAAGTCTAACAAGCAATGGCCTTGTCACAAACACACACATATGAAAAAGAGAAGGAACCATGCTATGAACATCCTTTACCACGTACAGAAGTCAGGTCTGGGCCAGTTAGTGACCTGTACATTTCAAAGCTGCAGATGTGTGGGACTCTAAATCAGGCACTTCTATGCCCAAAACAGGAGGAATTACTAGAGGTCAGACTCACTGACCTGTTGCAAACTCACCAGGGAAAGGCAAAGAGAGAAAAAGTCCTCAAACCAACCTTGAGATACTACGGCTGCAAGAAAGAGATATGGAAAGGAGCCGTGGGCACAGCCAAGGGGGGGCCTTGCCTGGAACGACGCCAGTAGAACTTCATCTTTTCCCACCATCACCTCAGGATCAAAACCTGCCCTTTACTGTTCTTGAAGGTCACCTGTGATAACACATGACCTATCAGCACCTTTAATGAAAAGCCCAGCTGCTAAAAGCTGATTTTAAAAGTTCAAAGAGGTTTTAGACTTCCAATAAATAAACAGATTCTTATTTAAAAAAAAAAAAAAAAGAATCAGACACTGCAGTTGACAAAAATATCCTTCACCTCATAAACAAAGGAAGCAGTTGAACTTTCACACAGGCTGGGATGAGAGATTTTGCAATATCTAATCCAGAAGAAGGTATTTCATTTCCTCCTAATTTCAGCAGCTGCTGCAGGCACTAAAGCATTTTTCAGTGGCCAGTGGAATCCAATTCAGAAATCCTTTGAGCGCACGCAGAAGCGCGGCACGTCTCCATGCCCCGAAGTGGCTGCATTGCAGGAGCTTCAGAAGATGCACGTCCATCTTCAGTGCAGGGGGCTCACTGACTCCTCAAGGGCAGATTGAAAAAATTTTAAAGAGTTAGGGCTCAAGCATGGAAGAGCTGTGGTAACGGGCACTGTGGGGACACTAACAGGAGCTGGGCGGTTGGTATCTGCACCAGGGCTGTGTGCAGGACCTTCCTTTCCCAGTAATGAACTTGCAGTGTCTGCACAGCACCAAGAATGAATTTTGCAATACCTGCAAGCCCAGTTTTCATTTGGATCACAGTGAACTGCTGCAGCTTGTAACACTTTTCTCCTGCTAGAGACTGAAGAGCCATTAAGGCTGAGTGTGTTGCTCTGTTCTCCACCAGCTCAGACTGGTAAGGCAGCGTTTGCTGGAAGGAAGAAAAAGTAATTTTGAAGTGCTGCTACCTGAGCTGTCTTAGAAACAGTCCAGCCAGCAAAGCCTCCTACAGCAGTGCTGGGAAAAGACAGTGCTTGTTTTCTGTAAGGCATTGATCTGCCTTTTACATAAGGAAACTGCACATGATCGCCGTGGCTTGTGAGCCAGCACACTGAGAGGGGCTGGCTTCCGCGGGCATTTTTGTTCCTCTGTGCTCCATGCCTGCCTGCTTTCCTCTGCCACCTTCCCACCTCAGCGTGAGTCCCACACCTTTTAATCCACAGTCTCCTGCAATGGACTTGTCCCTGGTTATTGCTCACATGCAGGAGATCGGAGCTGAGCACAGGGGGGTCCTGTCCCTCCCCAGGTCACTGCAGCGTGGCCTCAGCCTTACAGCTGGTATAAAATCACAGCATTGCATCAAACTCCCTCAAACCAAGCACTAGCTGGCTGAGAGGGGTGAAAGCAACAGAGCAAATTCTCCTTGAAATGCCCTTGGATTCCAGCTGCTCAGCGCAGGGAGAAAGCTGCCTGGTGCAGGTTTGCTTGCTGCCTGGGGCACGCTGGACAGGCCCCTGTTTACCAAGCACTTGTGGCAATAGTTTCATAGCTCCTTTGTAAAAGTAGCATGTTTTCCTAAGGTTGTGAAAAGGAAAAAAGCATGATTCAGGAAGAAAACTTACAGGAAGGATGAGAATATAACTTAAGCCACTGCAAGAGAAAGTTTCCTGCATCGTTTCCTATAGAAAAAAAGAAAAAAAGGTGTTTGATGAATGCGGGGTGTGGTGCAAGGCCAATGCAGTGTATGTATATGTTGGGACACAGCTACGGGGCCTGAAGGAGACGGAAGGCAGGGTTGAGTTTCCAAGTGCACAGCCTGCCCCGCACGAAATCTGTCAGGGGAAAATCGCAGCAACACAACCTGTGTGGAAACAAGCACCACCGGACATGTAGAAATACTCTCTTGGGCAAAATCTATTCTTACTTCATGGTAAATATGGTACGGTCTGATCAGAGGCAAGACCACTGCATTCCTCCCAGATTAGTCTGAGATCTGATCATCCTTTTCTTACCCTTTCCTCATTCCCCACTGCCACCGATAAGCAGAATATGCAAAGTGCTTTATCTCTCCTGGGGTTTCCACTGGCACTGGTAGCCCAAGTTAAAAGTTCACCTTTATTTCAGAGTGAAGACAAGACCATTGTGTTCCTTACCCCCTTTATAAAACGGGGAAAACAATATTTAATCTTCAATCAAAAGTCTGGTGAGGAGAAGAGTAACATGGAAGGAGAACCGTTGTTTCATTAATGTTTAATTCTTAATGATTCAACACATTATCTAGCAATTGTTATCTGAGAAAAATCTCTTCCTCTACCACTGATTGGACTTACTACTATCTACCTGCTTTGACCTACTTCTAGAAAAAGGGATTGCCCCAAAATCAGGGAGAGCTGCATAAGGATGAGGAAAAAGACGGGAATCACCAGATGAACCTGTCCTGTATGGGACAAGTGATTTAAAAAGCACAGATCTCGTAACAACAGGGTCATTAATTTTTAGGAGACAAAAATGGGAGTATCTGGTAAGGAAAGACCCTCAAAATCCACATGGGAAACAGCATGCTACATTTTAAAATGAACTTCAAATAGCATCTTCTTACTAAAACAAGGGCTGCCTCTGAAGCCCACCCTGAACTCTGCTGGCGTTCGCAGAGGGCAGTTGGGCCAGTCTCCTTTTGCAAAACCAAGAGGAACGGGAGCTGCTTGCTGAAGATTTTGTGCTTTATTCTTCAAGAGCACAGAAGGAAAACCCCAATTTTGCTGTGTTTGTGCTCAGAATGCATTAACAGGTTCCATGGATGCTCAGAGAGAGTCTGGGATGTAGGAGACAGACTGGAGCACGACACCAGCATCAGAGGACTGGCTGTACCAACTTGCAGAAAACAATTTGGTTTTCTCCCTATCCCTGCCATTGCAAATATATACACCACTGCTTCTGAATTCTCAGTTTAATTAGCAAAAGGATCCACACATAAAACCAGCACAAATTTTAAAATAACATACTGCACTCACTGGGTGTAGACCCCCAGATTTGAGCAAGACAGAGGCTTGGTATACTCTGTGCGAAGCCTTATACCTCTGACTGTTTGAACAGATTTTAGTAGTTCTGGATGGATCTGAACTGAGATCGGTGTCTCACCCATTTAGTGGAGTGAAGCGTGTCTGTACGGCAGCAGGGTCCTTCCTGGTAATTGGGTGATAAATTCATGCCTTTGGAAATTTTGCAGTGATGTTGTAGACAAGCAAAACTGTTCAATATGATTCACTTACCTGGAAATAAACATTTTTTTTTTTCTGCTGCTATTTCCTAGTTGACTGTAATTTCACAAACAACTGCATGACTAATTTCTGATGCTCACTCTGTAACTGGTTGGACTTTAGGCTCCCATCCTTGCATGTAAATACATGTCAGCTTCCTGCAGGTGTATTCCCCTGGAGAGGACAACAGTTACATTCAACTGGAACTACCTACAAAACCATCACAAAAAACATGGTAAGAATCCTGAGAGGTATAGGGTAAAATTTTCCAAGAACTTTAAATAAATTAATGAGAAGTCAGTGGGTTTTGGGTTCCCAAATAAAGCACAAGGCTTTGAGAATATTATTGGTTGTTCTCTGGTCAAAATCTAACTTTTTATTGCAGTAACAGAAATGCATGCCAGCAGGCAGTCCAGACTCTCTGGCCCTGCAGGCTATTACATTCCCATACAATCCTGCTGCACCCCAGAAAGTGGGCTATGCAGAAAACAGCAAGACTTTTGGCCTCTCTAAGCCAGTTAGCTCTGAAAATTAGCAGCCTGGGGTCAGGCTGCAGGGAAAAGAGCTGTGTGAAGCCTCCTTGCGATTCCTCCTCCTTGGGATCACTCCTCCTTGGGGTTCCCCATCCTTGGGGTTCCCCTCCTTTGCTCAGGAGCTGTATTTAAGCTCAGGCCTTTGTCCTCACCCAATGTCCACTGGGGGGGGATGCCTGTGCCAGGTATTTTGCCCATCCTGACTCGCCTTTCTGGCTGCGATGTAGCAGGTCTCCAGGGGGTGTTCAGCCCCGGGGGGGTCCAGCCCCAGCTGCTGCCCTCGCACCAGAGAGCGAGCAGAGGAATACCTCTTGATCTGGCCTCAAATAACAGGTCATCTCCCGTTGCCAGCCCATTTCTTCTTCCTTCCCCGCACACCTGCCTTCAGCTGCCAGTTCCCAAGCTCTTGTTTAGCAAGTGCCAGAGATAAGAGCAGAACATCAAACAGCGGTCTTCCTCTGAGAAAGGCAAACACACCCTTTTCATTTTCTCAAGTGCAGGTTCTACTAACGCTTCCTGGTAATGACTGTCATCGCTGTCCTTCACATTACCCTATTCTAGGCACGGATTAAGCGGCTTTTGGGGCTCACCACGGCCTTCTTCAGCCTCAGAGCACCGTCCCCCCCGAGCTCACGTGTTGCCCACGCGTGCTGCAGCTTCTCTGCCCAGTCTGAGCACCCTCAGGCTCGGAGCCGAGGGGGCAGCAGTGGTGCAAGGACACAGCAGGGATGCTCCAGTGTGGCACAGTCCTGGTGAGGGATGCGTGGCTGAACACCGGCACCCATGGGGACCCTCCACGGGGCACCCAGCAGGCTCCTGCTGGGACAGAACAGAAGGGAGAACAGGAGGCTGCTGCATCCTTCCTCTGCTCTGCGCCATGTTCCTTCCTTCGGATGGAATTAATTAAGTTCTGCACTTGGATTCAATTAAGAGACAGTAAAGTGGATTTCCCTGCTCTGGTTTGAATCTGAGCATCTCTCTGTTTTTTAACTTGACTGCTTTGAAACAAGATGATGCTGGCTATGAGGGCAAATAAAGAAAATTGGGAACACCTTTTCCTAAAGAGCCAGCTCTGCTCTTAAAGCCAACCAGGAAAGGGGCAGGGGGACCAACACTGACCACAAATCCCTCTGTAAGCAACAGCTTCTTTCCGGGTTATGAACTTTTTCCTTTTAAATAAAAATAAAACATGCTTATATTTTAACTAACTCAATAAATGAAATCACTCACAAGGAAGCAAACAGACTGTTAACAGCCAAATAAGGAGATTGCTTTGACTTAGAAACATCCCTGAACATATTTAATTTCTTGAAGGCTAAGCAATAAAGCACTGTAGGAAATTCCCCAGGTCTCTCTTCCAGATACCAGCATGCCTTTTTTCCTGAATAAAAAAAAAAAAAAAAAGAATGAGGTCATCAACATAATTTAAACATTTATTGGTGGGTGAGGAAAATAAACATAGAGAATGTCCTTTCCCCTAGTTGATATTTCCTTTGTGTGTGAAATTGAGATATATAGTTTTCTATAACTTTAGACAAACCCATTTCACTAGTTCCTATCTGTTACTCATGTCTCTCTTTCCTCCCTCACAAATATCAGCAAAGAAATGTTCTCATTAAATTGCAAATATTTTATTTTTTTTTTTAAAAAAAAAAAGGAGCACTGGTAAATAGGAGGTCCAAAGATGGAGATCCAGATTGTCAACTTAGTGCTACACAGACTGAGAAACAGATCAGCCATTTCCACGGAAAGTACACTAAGTTTTGAAATCTTTTCAAAGGCGAGTCTTTGAAGCATTTCTCTGAAGTGCTGCATTACCTACTAAACATTTTACACCATGCTGTGTTAAATATATTGGAGGATAACAGCTGAAAATGAGCAGTATTTTTCCAGCAACTTTCATACAAATCGTGTCTTTGCAGAACTGGTGACACAGCAGCACAACATCAGGCAAAAGACTCAAGATGTATTTCAAACAGGCTACGAAGCAGTTGGAAGAAACAGGATGTGGAGAAGTGCAGCTGTTTGTAGGGGCAGGAGCTCCTAAGGAGAAATGTCCCAGGTCACAACTGCCTGAAGGGCCATGAAAAGGGCTGATGCTGCCTGAAGGGGAAGGAGGATGGAAGGGAAGGGAGGGAGGCAAAAACCTATCCCAGCCAGCTGATACATTTCTTAAGATGGTATTTTGGTCCATCTCCATCCTGGCCATACCTTTGTTTGCATTAAACAAAATAATCATATTTTTCACTTGACCTGCAGGACAGGAAGAGGTAAAAAGTGGAAGTGGATACAAAATTTGCATTCTAGAGTGCATTGACCACAGTGAGAGATTCATTCTATGTCCTCAAAACTTCTAATGGCACCACAGTGTCAAGCCAAAAAGAAGGAAAAGAGCAAGTCTGTGCTGCACTCCAGCTTTTTGTCCTCTGACCCCCAAGACCTTGCCGAGGTGGCTGTCTTGGAGGCTGGTTGCAGGGTGCACTTCAGGCAGTCACACCCCACGGACTACAGGATGAAACGGCCAAATGCTTTATCTCTGCTTTTAGCACTGTGCCAAGCCCCAGATAATTAACCTTTCCAAGCGGTGAGAGACCCAGCTCTGAAGCTGGTGCTGTGCTGGACCATCATCCAGGAGCTGGGGCACTGTCCTCACGTGCTTGCAAGCCTGTGGCTCCCCAGGAGGAAAAGGAAAGCTGCTGAATGTCCACTCGAGACCTGGGGCAAGGCCTGGGCTCTCCTTCACCCCTGAGCTGCTTAGCTGCAGGTGAGGGCTCATTTCTTTGACATACCCGTCCTTGTGTGACACGTGCAAACGCTCTTGGGAGATAAGTAAATCCTTCAATATAGTTTTACAAGCACGTGACAGGTGTTAAAACACGTAAAATTTGATAGGAGTGTGTTCCGCTACAGGTGCGTGAGTTGGAACTGAGTTATCCATTTGTTTGTTTTGTAAATCACGCTCGATTCTTAGCACCGATATTGCTGAGGTGCCCTTCGCTATGCAGGAGAGCTGCTCCGGCCCACGAGCCCTGCCACACACTATATAGATATAGATATATGTATATATATACAGAGATGTGAGGCGAACAAGTGCTAGCAGGAGGCTCATGTCACTGTGCTGTGAGAGGAAAGCCCACTCTTTTCTCCTCAAACACAAGATTTAAAGCCAGAGGCTACTGCCGTATTGGCAAAACCCATCAGAAACGTGTACTTCTGTGCGTGGTGTTTAACGGCCAACGCCTGGGCCGAGGAAAAGCCCCGTCCCTCGAGCCAGCACCCAGCCGGGGGTACAGCGAGGCCCTCCCGCACCTCCCGGGACCGGGACCGGGACCCCGGCCCCGGCTCCCCGCGGTTCACGCTCCCGCCCGAGGGAAACGGGGCACGATTCAAATGGCGGCCTCCCGCGGCGGCCGCCCCGGCCCGTGGTGCACCGCGGCGCCAAGATGGCGGCGCCCAGCGAGGGCCGGCCGGGTCGCGGTGCTTCGCCGTTCCCGGGCACCGAGAGCGGCCCTTTCGCCTTCCCTTTCGCTGTTCCACACGGTGCCGCGGGCTCCGGGGCGGAGGAGCCGCCCAAGAAGCCGTGCCGAGCCTGCACGGATTTCAAGAGCTGGCTCCGCGAGCAGAGGAGGCGGGCGGCCCCGGGCGGGGTGAGGCGGCGGGCTTTCCCGTGGAGGGGGGGGCGGTGGGACCCTCCCCTGTCACCCAGGAGCCGGGGGGGGGGGGGGGGGGCCTGCAGAGCTGTGAAATGGCCCTCCATCCTGCCCCCCAAGTGTGGTGGGGCCGTGTGTCCCCCTCCTCAGGGTGTGAAGGGGCCATGGGCAGGGTTTCCCCTCTGTGGGAGTCTGAAGGTGGGCTCCATCTTCTCCCCAGAGGTGTGAAGGGGGGCTCAGCCGTTGCCCCCTGCTAAGGGTGTGAAGCCTGTTCCCCCACACCTCATCCTCCCACCTGAGTGCAGCGGGGCTGTTTCCCCACCAAGCACCGGGGTCCCCTCACAACCCTTTCTCCTGCTTCAGGAGCTGACAGTCACAGAGGAGAAAGAGCCACCTCCGGACTGTCCCCTCGACAGCGAGCAGCTGGGCCGCAACACCTGGGCGTTCCTGCACACCATGGCTGCGTACTACCCTGACCACCCCACCAGTGCCCAGCAGAAGGAGATGAGGGAGTTCATCAACCTCTTCTCCAAGTTTTACCCCTGCGAGCACTGTGCTGAGGATCTGAGGGCAAGGTGAGTTGCTTCATTGGGTTTTTTTGGTGGCTGCTGCCGAAGGGGCTAAAGTGAAATGCTGAGCTGCAGCAGCTATTTGCATATCAGCAGTTCTTCCTGATTTGGGGTTTGCTGCTACCTGAACTGGTTTCTTCCATTATTGCATAAACCAGAGATACACTTACTCAAAAAATAAATACTTTTTCTCATGATGTTAGGTTGTGTGCTGCCTCCAAGGCATCCCTGAGGCAATTTCAGGATTTTCTGGTTCAAACTGGACTTGTGCTGAGATGTGGAATTAGTCTGAGATTTGAAATAATGTGGCTTTCCGGAGGCAAGCGTTCTTCAGCCCCAGAAAATCCCCTTTATTGGCAACCTCAGCAGTAGAGGCAAAGATGGAAATGTGCTGTGATGTTGGATAAAGTTTTCTTCTCCTGTTACAGTCAGCTCGTTTCTCGAAAGATTCAACTCCTTTTTTCTGGATTATGAACATGCAAAAAAAATATTGAAACCCAATTGTTGTCTTAGCAGGCATCATATGGCAAAACAAGGTTGTGCTTTGGGTTTTGGTTTTTTTGTGTTTTTTTTTTTTTTTTTTTTTTTTTTTTTTTTTTTTTTTTTTTTTTTTAGTTTGTGGTTTTGTTGAATTCAAGTACTTCTTGCTTTTTATCATATGTAAGCTATTTGACTCCTGTGTCTTTTCCAGCTCACAAGACTAGGCAGTGAATGAAACCAAGCCAATTGTAGCCATCAGTATTTTATAGTGGAGGTTTGACCTGTGATAATTACTGATCTCTGTGTGCTTTCTTCAGGGTTCTCTTTGTGACTCATCTTGCAATAGCAGAAGTGGAGACTTTGGCTGTCTGTGTGCTATGTACCTGTTTTGGGTATGAAGTGGGGGACTGTAAAGAAGTAACATTTGTTTCCTCTTCCCTGTTTGCAGATTGCGTACAAATCAGCCCGATACTAGCAACAGAAATAACTTCTCCCAGTGGTTGTGTCTTCTTCATAATGAAGTGAACAGGAAACTGGGGAAATCTGAATTTGACTGCTCTCGTGTGGATGAGCGCTGGCGAGATGGTTGGAAAGATGGTAGTTGTGATTAATCGGTAGAGACTGCTTGGGAAATCAAAGAGACCAATTCAATCTGGTGTCAAGTCACTGCAGGGAGATGTGCGAGTCAATAACTGTATGTGTGCTTGTGTGTGTGACTGTTACGGCTTGTGGAAATAAAGGTAAACCAATTCTAAAAGTAAATTTGAAAATCTTAGCCTAATAATATTTTGATAAAAGATTACATACATGTATTACCCGAGGTATTGAGGCCTTACATTTGACACAGGGATTGCCAGAAACCTATGAAATTGTCCCAAACTCAGAGACCTCTTCATTATGACATTTCCTTATTTTAGGGGCATTTCCTTATTTCTGTGACTAGAATTCATTTGCCCTGAACACAGTTGTAGAAGGCTGCCCTGTGGCATTTTATGTTTATCTGCAGGCATTATCCTGATGTTTTAGAAGATGCATCTGATTAATCATAATTCTCATTTCTGTTGTTCTGATAGTGAAAACTCATGCTGTGTTCTGTGCCAAGTCTGTACCCCTGGATCTCTATTTCTGAGATCTCCAATGCTGCTTGTTAAACTTGCATCCAGTTCCTTTGATAAAAGGCCTGAAGGCAGGTGCATTTAATTTAAATACTAAAATCACTGAGCCCAGATTTCTCATTTTATTTTTGTGTTTCAACTAACCATGTAGAAAGAGAAACTAAAGCAGGACAGAAAAAGAACCTCATCTGATGAGTGGAATGAAGTGTCAACTGGGTGAAATTCAAAAGTTTTAAATTGGCTGCTAATTTTCTTTGGATCCAGAAGTGGTATGATGATAAGTTCTCCTGAACCTACTTCTTAAAGCAGATAACCTCTTCATCTCTGCGGTGCACTTTTGTCTGTCCTGAAAATAGCTTGAGACATATCTGTAATGAAACATATTCAGCTTTATTTAGCATACAGGATTTCTGAGATATCACTTGTGTTTTTAAATTCTTGGTTGGTACTTCCTGACCGGGTTGATATTCTGGTGTTATCTGCTAGCTAAAAATCTCTCTAGAACAAAAGGACTTTACAAGCTCCGTGCAATATTTAGGTCCTGCTTAAGACTGCTGTGTCAGCTTTATGTAGTATTTATTGTGCAGGGGACTCAGAGCTGAGTCCCTAGGGTAGACTTCCTCTGCAGGAACTGCTCAGAATCCATGCTATCTGTATTTCCTAGGTCAGTTCCTGTATCAGTGTATTGAAACGTAAGTGTGAATTTTCAGATTCAAGTGAAATAGCAGCATAAATTATTTCCACCACAGTGCACGTGTCTCTATAAAAAGGGACAGCTTACCAAAAAGAAGTCAAAATAATTTCAAGTTCTTAAAGTAGATAGCGATATCATGCCCTTAATGAATTTCTGGCTGTGAAAAGTTTGCAGGAGTTTGCACAAACTATGACAATAGTAGGCTTCTTGCTTCTGTACTTCCTGCTGAGGTTTTCTTGCGTGTGTTAGCGAGCTTCCTCATTTCAAGCACTACAGTATGTTTGTAAATTTACTCTTGCTGATTGAGTGTTACCTGGAAATGTTAATGGTACTTTACAATAGTATGAGAGTGATGACATCTTGTATCTAAGAACTTTGCTCTTCAAACCAGTGTGCGTGGGGCTCTTTGGTGTTCAGAAAAGCAATAAGAACTTTGGAAATACATTTTAATGTTTTATGGTGTATTCAAATTCTTTCAAGTTGGACCTGTTAAAACAGTATGAAACAAATTTTATGGACTGGTTATTAAGTTTTTTATGTAATAACGTTTTTAAACACAAACCCAACAGAACTGATGATAAGGTACTTTATGAAGCGTGCAATCTGATTTACGACTTGAAGGTATCATTCCGGTTATTAAAAGTATATATAAAAAGTATATATAAAATTATATATAAAAAGTTTTAAAAAGTATATATAAAAATATTAAAAGAAAATTTCCCTATTAACATGTTGAGGTTCTTAGAACAAATAAATTCCAGCCCTTGCTTTTTGTCTTTTGGTAATAAACTTGGTCTCGAAATGAAGCACACTTGTGGGGAGAGGACCAACAAAAAGGCTGTGGCCCTCCCCTTTTGTCAGGCACGACCTGAATTACCCACCTCTGTCAGGATGGTTTTAGCAGCTGGGCATGTGGACAGGCATTTTCTTCTGGACTTGACTGTGCTGGAGGAAGAATTTGCGTTTTTTTTCCCGTCTGCCCTCCACTATTCTCCGTGATAATTCTCTCGCCTGTGGAGCAGGTGATGAGACTTCTTCCTGATTTGCCTCAGTGTAAATGAGCAGGTTGGTAGAACACCCATCTCATCCCTTTCCATCCTAATACTGAAAATGGGCCAGGTCGGTGCATCGCACTCACGCGTGCGAGCGCCCTTGATCTCTGCTGCAGAGTCCTGGGGCCGCTGCTGCCTTGTGCTGGCCAGCGGTTTGTGATAGGCAGCTGCACGGTAACCTTCATGATGCAGCATCTGCCCACAGATTAAAAGTGTAGACAGGAAAATAAACGTGCATCCTGCTCAAGATCGGGGAGGAGCAGCTGTGGCAACACAAAATTTTCCTCACCTTGTGGTGTTGTTCAGGGAGGTGGTAGAGGTGTGCAGGAGGAAAAACCCCTTCTGCCAGCAAGTTCTCTGTCCTGGCAGTGGTGCAGGGGTAGGGGAAGAGCCTTAAAGCTAAGCCAGCGCCTTTAGCAAATGCTTCCTAACAATGAGCCCTCCAGCTGTGGCTGCTGCGGTGTCACGAGGGCGGTTTGTAGCTTTGCAAAGTGGCCATTTAGTGAAATACATGCTTGCACTCTGTTCTCTCGTGTTTACGGCAGAAGAGCTTTGGTTTAGATGTTTCTCAGGCATATTGTCATCTCTGGGGACCTATCTGCAGGGAGGGGGAGATTTTCTTTTGTTGCTCATTTGTACCACATCTCATGTTTTAATTTTATGTAGGGAATTTCTATTGAAGATACTTGTATTTGTGTACAGAAAATTGTGAATTCTCTTCTAAATGCACTTGATTAAATCTAGTTTTTAAAATGCTGTATTCAAATTACATTTCCTGTTGATGTGAAAATAATAAAGCAACTGATTTCATTCCTGACTTCCCTACTGCATGAGACTTTAGGCATCGTGTTGTACTGGTGTGTCTGACCTTCTGTGTGCCAATATACCGCAGTCTGAGCTTGGTTTGATTTTGTGTGTGTGTTATCAGCGAGGTGGGGCTGAAACTGCTCCTTTGCTGTTGTCCTGCTGAAGTGACATCGTTCTCTGTGGCCATGAAGCTACAAAAACTCAGTGATTTTGTACAGCGGGTCCTTGCCTGTCAGATCGAAACTTGATTTTATGTGGGGACCAGTGGAATTTTTTATGGGGCTCAAGTGTTTTTTTTCTTCTCTGTTTCTAACAGCACTAAGGGTAGCATTACAGTTGGGAGTAGCTCAAATCTTGCTGAATTTGAGCAGGGTGGCAGAGGAGGGTGTTACCTCCTGAAGGACAGTGTTTATTAACTGCATATTCACCACACATCCATCCACATCCCATCGCATTTGCCAGGAAGGGGAAGCTGCTTCCTATCAATACGAGGAGCCCTCGCAAGACAAAGCACAGCCAGGAGCAGCTGCTGCCTAAGGAGGTGTGGGACCTTCCTTGAGAGCAGCTCCTCTGTAATAGACACCTGGTTAACCTTTCGGCTTCACAAAGCACTTACTGTTTCCATGGACTGGTTTGCATTCATAGCTGTACTTATTTTTTTTTTTTTTTTTTTTTTTTTTGTTCCCCACCCTGAAAGCAAAGAGCAGGGAGCCACGAGGGAATTGTCTGTTCCATGAATGGGAGGCTGAGTTACTTTGGCAAGTACCAAGTGCAGATGTTGGTGGAAGCACCACTGTGCCTTTAACATTTTTCCAGGGATTAGCTGTTCCTTTGCAGTGTGTTGGGTGTGTACAGTCTCCTGCTTACAGTAAGATTCCCAAGAGTTGCTTTGCTTGCATGTGTCTTCTGCTCCAGCCTGTTACAGGCTGTGTGTGCTGTTTCTTCCTGTTAGTGTTTTACAGGCTCAGAGAGGGTAGCATTTAGATTTGGGTTTGGGTTTTTTGCCCTTCCTATCAGCATTGATTATTTTTTTTTTCCCATTTCTGGAATGGCTGTTTGGGTTTTTGTCTGAACAGTGGAGACGAGCTGTTCAGTATTTTGTGTAGTCAGGAGTAAGCACTTCAGTAAGAAACTGCCAGCAAGGTCGCGTGAAGTCAACTCTTGATTTTGTAGGCTAAAAGGAAATATAATAAGGTGAATAAAGCAAACCCACAGCTAATGGCATGTGGGCAAATCAGCAGTTAGAACTGTTTGAGGGGACGGGGGCAGCGCTGCGGTCCGCTGAAGCACTGACCTGGGTTGGCAGGTCCCGCAGGGAAGCGCACACTGACGCCATATGCCGACTCCAGGCTGGCTGACACAGCTGGTTCAGGTGTGTTTGCACCGATGCACAATTAATTCACAGTCGAGGGAGCTGAGCAATGGTGGTAGTTGGCACACAGCTTGCATCTACTACATGTCAAAATTTGCCACAACTTGCAAAACTCTGACACAAAGGTCGGTTTCTACCAACTAAGGGTAAATGGGACTCGGTACCCTTCTCTGCTGGGGTATCTTTATTGCTGTCACATTTTAATTTTTATAATTACTCTTAAGGTTTCCAGAAGTAAAGTCTAACATGCAGCTGTAACATTTGCCAAGCTTTGAAACTGTTCTGTTCCTCTCGGTGTGTGACAATCCTGTCTGTGCTTCATGGGCTAGTGAAGGGTAAAACAGCCTGGAAAGTTGCGCTGGCGTTTGGGCTCGCAGTGTCTGGCACGGTCTAGCACTCAGCCGTGGTCCTGGCACCAAGGCTTGCTGAGTTCTGCCCCTGCCTCCCGTGGCCTTGCCAAGCTGCTCCCTGTGGAAAGGTGCCCTCTGCTTCCATGCACTGTGCTAGTGCAGGCCGCAGGTTTTCCTCTGAGCACTCCTAATGCAGAAGAAGCCTCTTCCTGGTCCCAGGTTTTCCGTCCCGTGTATCACATACCATCGTACTTCTTGGATTCTTCCACAGGGGTGAAGCTATGGGAAAAATTTGCTTTTCATCTTAATCAAGCCAACAGTAGAGGGCAACAAAGCATGTATTTCGTTGGCTTTCCTGTCTCTTAGCTTCTCTGGAATAGCAAACTGCTCCAGACGTCAAATGTTTTACTTCATGCTAGTCCCTTTCCCGTGGTTTTGGGAGGAGATTATTGTTGACTTTGGTTACTTTTCATACTAGTGTAC
The DNA here is from genome assembly GCF_965140245.1 of Athene noctua. NCBI lineage: Eukaryota > Metazoa > Chordata > Aves > Strigiformes > Strigidae > Athene > Athene noctua. Next base: position 4,558,892 of record NC_134051.1, on the reverse strand, counting down.
AATACCTCTTGTATAATTACCTAAAAGAGGGATGTGTTATTTCTCTGCCTGCAGCTAAAATCTGCACTTGGAAGTATAATAAAACACTGTCTGGATGCTGTTTCCAGCTTGTTTCCTGCCTGATCTTCAGCCTGTAGCTGGTCATATATGGAGAAGTTCTGGCTTTTATATCAGGCTATTAACAGATTGGAAAGGACGAATGTATTTTATCTGGTAATTTTGTAACAGTCACTTTCTTATACAGAGCACTGTGTGCATAATACAGGGCATTGCTTGCTTGTAGGAAAGGGATTTCAGCTGTGACCGGCTCTCAGAGGCCTCTTGGTAGCCGGAGTTGCGTTGGATTAGACCCTGTGACCTGCTTTGTTCCTCCTGTGGCCTGAGCCAGAAGCAGATGGGAGCCAGATGTGCCAGTACAGACCAGCTCACCTTTAAGCAAGGTGCACAACTCGGTTGTGCCACACAAAACCTTGATAGTGGACACAGACTCGCACAGGCTCATGTGCAGACCAGACACGGGGATGGGAAACGGTACACAGCAGTCGTGAAACAGGCATAATTTTTAGTTGGAGAAGGGATCAAACTTACTTGGCATGGTTGTCATCTGCTCTGGATGCTTTGTGGAGAAAAAGAGGATTTGGAAGGAAGATCACAGGACAGCCATGACTTCAGCGAAGCTGTTCCTTCTGAGATACAGGGATGCAGCCCAGCCTTTCTGCATGGGAAGAGGTAGGAAGAAAACCCACAGAGTTTCATGGGAGCCTTGCTTTGAATTAGCAGATCTGTGAGAAAGAAAACAGCTGAGTTAAATTAATGTCTTTCCCACAGCAGACACCAGCTATTTCATGCAGTCCCTCAAAGCTTCCCTTTCTCCCAGAACACTGGGCTTTAGGTCTAAACTCAAGTCCCAGTACTGGACAATGCTTTCCTTTCAAATGCTGAGTGCAGTCAGGCAAAGCTGGGTTTTCCCTGCTTCTTCCATCCCAAGCTCCCAGTAGTGTGAAAAAGTGGATTCTGTGCTGTGCCTCATGTCATGCTGCTTAGAAGGGGTAAAGGATTGCAAGCTCCTATATGTCCTATAAGAGATCAAAATTCAGTTTTTACTTAGTCATAAGCTTCCTGCTAGACTCCAAGTAAGTCACTTCATCTTCTGTAGTCACACTTCCACTTCTGCAAAATGGGACTAGAAACGGCAGTTTCAGCAGCCTTAGCCTGTGTTTCCTATTTAGATGAAAATCTCTTTCAGGGAGGCTGTTTTAAGGTGTTCGTACTGTACAATTCTAGGCTATTCTAGGCTATTCTAGACTATTAACTATAATAAAATCACTCTTCTCAATCCGTTCCACAATCTCCTTTACATCAGGTTACATTTCTTTTGAATCTGAGGGCCTGTTTAATATTTGCGATGTTCGGTTAAGGAAGGAAGCGTTTCTTATTTCAGTGTATCCTCCAGATACCACATTTGTTACATCGTGGCCTTTTTTCCCCCAGAACTTGTGCCATGGATCTTGTGTTCTTGTGCAACACCAGCAGAAATTATAACAACAAAAGGGCTGAGCAGGGGGAGAGCTGCTTTGGCAGCAAAGCTTGATGTAGCTCAGATGAGAATTGTAGCAGCTCTGCATGTCAGAGCGTGGCTGGAGCAGCTCGGAGCCTGCCCCGTGTCCTTGTAGCTGTCAGCTCCGCTCGTGTTATTGTACCTGCTGAACTCCAACACCGAGCAGGTAGCGGATGACAAGAACCAAAGTCAGCTTGTTGGTCAGGCCCTACATGGTGTGACTCACCGTTGTGGTCTGAAGGAGGTCAGTTTGGAAAACAGCCAGGGATCTCATTTCCCCTCCGTCTAGTTCCTCCCAAGGTGTTGTGCACCTCCATGGAGCAGAGTTCAGCCCCGGGACTGAATTGGATTAGATTACTGGTTTGCCAAAAGCCCCAAACTTTTCATGCTATGAAATATTTTGAGAAGAAACAAACAATAAGTTTACTAGATGAGATGTCAGGCCTGCAATTACACCACTGGAAAGCATTTTGAAACCCTTTGGGGTTTTTGTGCAAGTACTGTGAGATATTAACTCTTCTGTTCAAAACAAATGCTATCTCAATTCATTGAATTCTGTTATCCAAATCTTCCCTGTGTGATTTCAGTTAGTAAAATTTCCTGCATTTTTTTCTAGCCTACTTGAGTTTTATACTTGCACGATAACTGCTGAATCCCACCTGAGAAATGTCTGCATTTCAGCAGTGGATGAGTAACCAGCTAATAAATGATTTTCCAGATATTTTTGGATCTCTTAGGGTGGAAAGCATTAAGGAGCTTTCTAGTGATAGTGTGCTAAGGTATTGCTAATCATGAAGTCCATTCTCTCCGCTACTGGGCACTATGAATTTCTAAGCACCTCTCAATATTTCCATCAATGCTCTTGTTTTTCTGGAGACTAATGGCTGAAAGCGATATTGGCCAAACTCTTAACGAATGTCAAGCAAAGCATTTCAGAGTAGCAAGTAAATGACCATATATCAAAGTACTGCCTCAAGCATGCTGCCCAGGGAATGTGAAGGGCAAGCTGTTTTACCACCCACACCCGTGCAAGCAGCAGTGTCAGACCTCGCCGAGCAGCTCAAGTCGGTGGGCTGTGAGCTGTGGCCAGAGCCGGGCGGGCTCCCCCGGGCCACGCACTGTGGAGAGCCTGCGTGCTGCTTATTTGCATTGCTTGGCCGAAGCAGCTTCACTATAAATACATCGTCAAAGCTGTTCTGAGAGCAGGGCAGTTTCACATCGCTGTTTTATTTTAGAGATGTTAAGTAGAAAGTGTGGCTGATTGTTTTGCCTGCCAAATCAGGAGCATCCCACTGCTACCCGCTGCCACAGAGACAATATGGTCGGTCCTGCTAAAGAAATCATATTGACTCATCTTGTCCATTACTGGGCTTCCTACGGACCGGGTCCCAATCCCAGCGATTGCAGAGTGGGGTCATGAAACTGGGTGCATTGGCCTCAGCCATCTGCTTGGAAATTTTTTACAAATCTGTTCCGCTTCACAGAGCGACACTAGCATCGCTTACAGTCATTCAGCTGACAACAGGTAACTTGGTAAGCGTTCATAATTTGGTTCTGTTCAGCCATATGTCCTTGAAAAACATTGCCACTCTTAGCTCTGTAAGCTAGCTGAAATCAGCCCTTGGCTGAGGGGGTAGGGCTGACTCCAACGGGCTTTAAAGGAGGAGAAAGCCCCACATCTTGTCTCCTCGAGGTTGTTATATTCCCATACTTACCCCTGGGTAAAAACCTGATTGCTTTTTTGTGTTGGAGACCCAGATTAAGAAGTCAGTGTGACTACGAGAAGCAGGAGGCAAACCCATGTTTTCCCCTAGCCTTAATTAAACTCACGTAAAATCAAAACATGGACAGATCTCAGGCACTTACTTGCCTTGTGTGCCATGCTGTTTGCTCCCCATCACTGAAATCCAGGGAGAATGGTAAATGCAGACAGAACTTGTTCAAACTGAACAAATGCTCTGGAAAGTGCTATTTCCAAACACTGTTCTTTTCCCCATTTGATGGGGAAAATGTTCAAGATGCAATATCCTTTCCTGTTATTGGCTGGCTCTGTGTATCTGTTAGCTTATTTGCAGCAATAGGAAGTGAAACAGAAATACAGTTTGCATGTAGGCTAGAGATAGCTCCTGTGCTTTATCTGCACTGTAGCAGAGGAAAAAAGCTAGAACATGATGTGAAAAATGACTGTATAAACATACTGCACACAGCAGAAGTTGGAAAGATGAACCTCGAAGAGAGAGGACAAGTTTAGAAGCAGGGATTTCAGTGGGGATCTTGCCTGATGCAGCACGGTCGTGCCCTGAAGCCTCTAAACCATGTATCTTATCTGTCTAGAAATGGGTACGCTTTGTTCTATGGTAGCATCTAAAAGATTCAGGCAGTAGCTTGGTCCCTTGTACTTTGCACTGTCTGAAATATGCCTGTCCCAGTCGGGACAGATGAGCTAGGCAGGACATTTTAGGAAAGGGGAGGATTGAAGTGTCTCTCCCAATGTCATCAGAAAACCCAAGAGCAGACCTCAGAGGTCTAGAGGATTCCTGGTGCTGTAGCCCTGGGAGCACGCTGCTCTCCTGCCCGTACATCCTACCGCACAGCTTTCTTAACGCCGCTGGTGTTCTGAGGGTCTCTCCACAGCCTTTGAGGCATGTGAGCTCCTCGCATTTCAGACCCACCTGGGGTGTGTGGCGTGGCAATGGCTGGAGGGGACACCCGCTCACGGGGTGAGGTGTGGGGTGTGTTGAGCCCAAGACTGGCACCAGCCACCCTCAGGGAGCAGGGCTGCCCTGGCCATTCTGTGTAACTCTGGGCTGGGGGACACAGGATGGTTTGTTCTCAAAGCGTGAAGAATGTTTTTTTAGGACACCGGAACAGCTGCTTCTAAACTGCTGAAGTTGTTTGGAAATCTCACCTACGGTAAGCCCTTCAAGTTAATATAGTCTTTTCTTAACCTGCAATTCTAGGATGAGCTGTCAAGGCTCTTGACACTGGGGTGCAATTCCTGGCCAGCCGCGTGAGGCATCCTTCCTGAAAAAAACCAGGAGGGACCAACCTGGCCATTCTATTTGTAGCCATTTCTTTTTTGCATAGTAAAATGTGATTTCTACTGAGCTGGTGACATTGAGGAATGAAAGACTGAATTCTGCTTTCCCTGCTGAGAGTCAGAAATAGATCTGAGGAGATGATGACTCACCTGTAATTGAGAAAAACTGAATGGCATCATCCTAGGCTTTAACAGTTAAATCCTGATTTCACCTGCCAGCAAGAACAGACTGACAAAGCTGCAAAAGGCCAAAGCGAGCCGGAGACAGGGCATGGGAATCCTTTGCTTTGTTAACAGTGTTTTGCATGTAAGAGGCTGAACACGCCTGCTACACACGTACCCCATGTGATCTGGCAGCGGCACTGCTCCCTGCACGGGGACACGGAGCTGCACGGACAGCGGGGCGGGAGAAGAGCTGGTGTGGAGCCACGAGAAGCCCCCAGCCCCGACCAGAGGCCTGCTCCGTGCCAGCAGTGCATGCGTACTCCTCTCTGCGACTTTCCCTGCAGTTCCCGTCCGAAGCAGAGATGATGTCAGAGTTGTCATGGCATCGGTATCTATGGAACCGGGATCATCATCGTGGTGCTATGAAAACTAACTCAGGAGATGGTCCTGCAGCCGCGGGGGGGAACTCCCTTTGCAGTAATTGAGGGTTTCCCTCTGTAAGGTTCCTCTCTTTCTTCCTTCCTCCTGTCCCTGGGGAGGGAGCAGGGATGGGACTTGGCGTCCTCCTGTCCCACAGCAACTCTGGGTGCAAGAGCTTCAGCCCATCAGTCTTCCCTTGCCCCAGCTAACGGGTGCATAACCGTGTCCCTCGCCGTGAAGCAGCCGCCAGCCCTTTCCCTCTGCCGCTGCACTCAGCCGAAGGCCCCGCGCCGGCTGCCCACGGAGCACCTCGCTGTGCTGCGGGGCCGAAAGCCCTGCCTGCGCCGAGGCGGTGCCAGAGGTGACGGCAGCCCCTTCTGCTGTTACAGGGCACAGAAAGGGTGTTTCTCTGGAGGGAGGCAGGGTGTGTGTCTGCAGCAGGGGTGAGCTGAGCAGCGTGGTGACCTCCTTGTGTGCTGGGCCCCTGCATCTACCCAAGCCATGTGGGTTGCCCTGGCCATAGCAGTGTCCTGGGTTGAGTGACCAGTGGGGTTTTTTGGCCTTGTCATTGCAGGGTGATGCTGGCACAGCATGGTGACCCTCGCAACAACACCCTACCGCAGCCTGTACAGTGCTCCCCCCAGAAGCAGCGTGATGACCTGAGAGAAGGTTGCAGAGGGGGGTGGGGGGTGAGTCTCTTGAGCCAAGGAACAAGCACCAGGACAAGAGGAAATGGCCTCAAGCTGCCCAGGGCAGGGTCAGGCTGGCTCTGAGGAAGGATTTCTTTGCAGAAGGGGCTGTTGGGCGTTGGAATGGGCTGCCCAGGGCAGGGGGGAGTCCCCATCCCTGGAGGGGTTGAAGAGTCGGGCTGACCCAGCGCTGAGGGATCTGGTGGAGTTGGGAACAGTCAGGGTGAGGTTCATGGTTGGACTGGAGGAGCTTCAAGGGCTTTCCCAACCGAGATGGTTCTGTGACCGTGGCCGCAGCATCCTTGAAACAGCGCGGTGACCCCGGCGGGGTGAGGTAACCTGGCCCTGTACCCTGCTGTCCCCAACCACAGCACGGTGGCCGCGGCCGCCGTGAGCTGTCCGCGGCACGGTGACACCGGCTGCCCAGGGCCGCATCCCGCCGCCACCCCTCGCTCTCGCCGTGTGGGGCTTTGGCGAGGCGCCGGGAGCGCGCACCTGCCGGTGCCGTCCCCCGCCCCGCGGGTGGTTCCTCCCGCCGCCCGCACGCGGCGCTGCGGACGAGCCCACGCGGGAGGCGCACGGGGGGGCAGGCGCGCGGCCGGCGCGGGGCGCGCACGGCTGGGCTCGGCGCGGAGCGGAGCGGGCGGCGGGGGAAGATGGAAGGAGCCTCCTTCGGAGCGGGCCGGGCGGGGGGGGCCATCGACCCCGTGGATTTCCTAAAGCAGCCTCAAACCATCCTCCGGGTGACGACCTGGGTAAGGTGGAACGACCGGTTCTGGCCGGGGCTCGGCAGCGGGCGTCGGGCAGCGCCCCGGGTACCGGCTGCGCGGTGGGCAGCGCCCGGTGGAACGTTCGGTGCCCGGTGCGGTGTGCGGGGAGCCGCCATCGGGCGGCGGGTGGTGCTTCTGCAGCCGTGGCGGGTGGTGGCCAGCCCTGTGGCGTGGGGCTGGCCGCGTCCCGGCGGGGCTCGCTGGCTCCCACGGGAGATCCCTTGGGAACGGGGGCACGGTGCGGCGGGCGGGTGGATGTGCCGCTGCCCCTTACCGGTTTTCGCCCTGGTGCTTGAGGAAAGGGCAAGGGGATGGGGTGTAAATCAGGAGGCAGAGGACATTTTCCTTCCTTCCGAGCCCCATGCGTGTGTGCGTGTGACAGAAGAAATCCGAGAGCCAGCCCTGCCCAGCTCCCCCTGTTCTGCTGACAGGATGGCATCTTTTCTGGCCGTTTCCCGTCTGTGAGTTCCTACCGCGGAAAGCAGGAGGTGGAATGTGCTGTGCAGCCCTTCAGGGAAGGCTCCGCTCGCCGATGGTCCCTGAATAAGCAGCACGGGAACCTGCGCGCTGATGCTGGCAGGGGCTGTGGTGCCCCGTGGGTGAGGGCGGCCGCTAATTCGCCTCCCCCAGCCTGGCTTTTACCTGCTGGGATCTGCAAGTGTGCGTGGCCCCGGGAGGTCGGCAATGCCTGGCCGAAAAGCCAAAAGTCCCCCCGTGGGGAGGGTCTGCCCGGCACTCACCGCGGCCGGCTCCTGGCTCCGGTGCTTGGCCGGAGGCTGTGGGTGAGCTGAGCTGGGCCTGGGGGGCTCGTCCTCGCCCATGTCACCCCTCTGCTCTGCACAGAGGCCCTGGGCTACCCGTGCTGGCTCTGTGTCACCTTCAGCAGTGCCAAAGGCAGTCAATGAGTGAAGGAAAGGTGTGATGAGGAGGTGCTGCCCCCCTCAGCAGCCCTCCTTCCAGCCAACACGGTGGGTGCGTTTGTGGGGCTCTCCGGGGTGGGGTGCCCCAGCCGAGGCCCTGTACAGAACAACATGGGAGCATGTGCTTATCTTAAAGCCCATGAGCAATTCCAGCTGTAATCACATGCTTAAAGTTAAACCACATGCTTAAGTGTTTTGCTGGAGGGGAGCCAGTGTGCTTTATAGAGCTTGGAGAAAGCCCCCGACTCCGTTACTGGAGAAGAAGGGAGCCCAGGTGTGGATCTGGAGCATCCAGCTTGGGGCGGATGGGGTGTTTTGGGCAGGCTTCAGGCACCTAGCAGCAGTTGTTTCCTAGAAACATTACCTCAGTCCAGAAAACTTGGTTTGGATCCGCTTAGATCCTCCTCGAGTGGCAATGGTAAACTGTTGGCAGTGGTGTTGATTTTGGGCATGGTTAGACAAATTGCTGTTTGACCCACAGAGGATGAGTTAGGCTCCTTGTAAAATAAATCTGCCACCACGTACCCGGAGAGCTCTCCATCCTTGTCATACAGAAGGAGATTGGATGCTGCTGGGAAACAGGGACAGGTTATGGAATATAGAGATGAAATAAACATCTCAGCTTAGAAAATATTCATGCATGTATTTGTTGGCTGGTTTGTTCAGTGGAGAAGTCACTCATTTCATGGTTCTGCATTCACAGGAAATCTGTGAAAACCAAGTGCTTACAACTACAGAAATGCATCAGGTTAACTCTAAACAAGTGCAGGGGGCACTGGCATGGACAGATGTAAGATACACACTGTGCTGTCCCAAGCAGAACTGTTTGCAATATTTGGAGTCATCTCCAAAGCCCACTGAACTCACAAGAAGTGTTTTTGCTGTTTTCAGTGGGCTGAGGATCAGGCTGTGGAAGCTCACGTTAAAAGCCCTTTGGACCACTTTCCCCAGGTCTCACATTGACTGGCAGATCTGTTGGGAACCCTTCTCCCTTGCTGCTCCAGCTTGGGGGTTCAGAGCCCAGACTGGCCTTCACTCGGCTGTTCCAGTCCAGTTATCTGTGTCTTAAACCTGTTCGGCATTTATGGCTCCTTTCCAGCGTAGGTAGGGACCTCAGTCAGGTGAGAGACGTGTGGAGGTTTCCTTCCCACCTGCCTGCGTGGCCATCACTATTTCTTGCAGGTTTTGTAAATCAGCATGTGCCCAGGCTCCTCCTGAGCAGTTGCTTTGCTGCCCTTGCCAGACGGGACCCATGTCAAGATGGAGAGCTTGGACAGAGGAGGCAGCCAAAAGGGTTTGCCTGCGAGGTCTCTGCTGCCTTTCTGTTCTGCCCTGACACTTGTAATTGCTGCCCCGGGAGAGCATGGCAGTGCCGTGCCATGTGGCGGCATCTGCTCCTTGTCGCACCGTGCTGGCGGCCAGGTGGCACCAACCAACACCCCGTTGTGATGCTCCCCCATGCACAAAACAAACAGAAACCTTCTCAGGCTTCCCTGCCTGCCATCATGGGGAGGATGAGCTGCCTGTGGCTGCACATGACAGCCGTGGATGGTTGTTCAGAAAGCCCTTGACTGAGGCTTTGAGGATGACTGAGTTTAGGTGTTGGGGTGGGCTTTCTTCATGCGGTTTTCCTTCCTGTGCTTTGTTGTTGCATCTTTTAAAACATGTTTAACCTGTGCAGTTGGATCAAATCTCAGAGGTGTAACCCCTGTGCATGTGATGTTAAATTCATTTTGTGAGGAGGGAGCTGCCTGAGCTGTGCTGGTCTGGGTAGGAGTATGGGTGATGGAGAACCACCATGAGGCTCAGGGCCAGCCTCATGTGTCTCACGCGAGTGACTCGGTGCCGACCTGGCTGATGGCCATTGCTGGAGTTCCACCAGCTACCACCAAAGGAGCATCCAACTCTGTTTTGTGACTCCGGTAGCTGCTTCGGGGTGGGGGGTTCAGACCTTGTGCTGGCTAACATGTAAGGGACTGACAGGTGAATGGTGACTTCAATGCAGAAATCCCCAAATGTCAGTGGTGGTGAAAGGGGATTCCTGATTCTACCTCACACAGCAGTATCTCCCTGACAGATATAGTAATTCTGAGTATCTGAAGGGAAAAAAACACTCCTGGCTTGAGCTGTAAAATCAAAAGCTGGAAAGAACCATTTAACAGTTCCTCATTCATCTCTTCCCCCTCCGTCTGATGCAGTTTGTCAGATGAAGATGTGATCATTCTTGTGGTTTCCTTTTGAGACATTTTTTGCACAGCAAACCAAACTCGATATTCACGACGGATGCCTGCAGAATCGTGAGTTCCTTTCTCTGTGACTGCCAGCACCAGCTAGACTTTCAAGTGGCTACGCAGCTTTGCTGGGGCTCTGTTCATTTAACATAGGTTTAAGTCTGACTTTTAAAAAGCAGTTCCGGAAAATATTTTCAGTAATTCCTGTGAATTTCAATAAGAGCAACAGTGAAAGCAGTGTGCCCAGACCCACCAGTGCAGCTTGCTCGAAAGGCCACTTTTGCTTCCCTCCACCCACCCAGGCATTCCCTCTGCTTCCATGGAACTCAGCAGGAGATCAGGTCCCTATTTTGCTACAGCATAGAGGAATACTGAAGTATTTTCCTTCAAATGGTTGTTTCTTGCTCCTATGACCCCCCTGTTGCTTACCTGCATGACCTGCACAGCTGGGCAACCTTGCCTGCAACCGGCACGTCAGCAGCTGCCTGACCCAATCTGCTGCCATTATCTCTTGTTCCTTAAAGTTGAATGAATCTGTAGTCCATCACTTGGGTCACTGGAGTGAGTTTTCCCTGTGCAGTATTTTATCTCATTAGGCCTGATATTTTGTTTGGGTTTTCCTTGCAATAATCTTATGCTTTTAAGAACAAAACCTCTATTAAGAGACTGAACTAGGGCAGCCAAATCTGATTATTGGCAGAGTCATGACAGCAAAGTGGCAGTCCCTGTGGCCTTTGATACTGCAGTAGGGAACTTTTATGACCAGAGGTTACTTAGGCTGAGATCCAGCAAAGCCTTTATGTGCTTGGCTTTGCACTGATATGGGTCTTAGTCCATAATATAGCAGCTCATTGTCTTTCAGCAAGGCAAATACGCTGTGCTGAGTTGTGACTTTGGTAAGGGGTGTGTCAGGGGGTGGTTTGATGTGCCAGAAATAGGTGGTGGTTCTAGAAGGGAAGGAGCATGTGCCCTTTCCGTCCTGGTCCAGGTTTGTTTTGTTTCTCCAGAGGGATGGAAAGGACAATATTTGTGCTCATAGGAAAAGGTATGTTTATTTTTATTGCATGAAACAAGCTCAGGCAGAAGAGACAGGCAGCCAACAAAGAAGAATATGGCTCCAGGATTGTCACTACCCTGGACCCTCAGGACAGAGCATTTCTGTGGGGTTTCACACCCAGGGCGAAGCTGCAGGAGTGCTGGTCTGTGGTGCTGTGGGGTGTACGTTTGGGTTTGCAGGGCTACAACACACAGCTCTTGTAAAGGCTTGGAGTTGGAGCCTCGAAAGCTCCCTTGCTGGAGCAGACGTGCTCCAGGTGTCCTGCAGACGCAGATGGAGGTGGCTACTTGGTGTGCCAAGCACCGAGCCCACCCTGGGAGACATCAGTGAGAAATACGAGGTGGGAGCCCTGGTGCTGTAAGAGCTGAAGAGCTTCCATGGCCTTCAGGGGTTTCATTGACTCTTGAGCACTTGGAGCTTTCAGAGAAGAGCTGCAAGGCTGGTCTGGCACTTAAGGAGCCTGCAGTGATGATAAGAATCATTATCATGATCTTAGCTGCTCTGGACTTTGTCTGGTCTTGGCTGCTTTTCAGTAGGGTCACCAGATTTCCGTCTTAATTCTCTCTTTCTGTGGGCTGTAGATTAAAGGCAGAACTTTAACATTTTTGATAATGGAATTATGCATAAGTTTTTCTACATCTGAGCTTAAAACACTGCTAAATGTCATCCCTGGTTCAAAACACTGCTGGCTTGCCATGTGCTCAGATTGCATTACTAGATTAGGAACTTTGAATGGGCGCTGTGTTTCAGCCAGCATCTCTTGCCACACTAGAAAAAGTAATTCAGTAAAAAACGGTCATGTGGTCATCAATATGCATCCTTCCCAAGCTGATTAGCCTGGTAGACGTGTCCATAAACCTATTATGGCCAACATCATACCGCCTCTTTCTGTGCCAGAGACTGCGTCAGGTCTTTCCTTTGTGGTCGTATCCACAGTCCTTGTGGGAGATCTGGCAGTGCTTAAAGTAGTTCTTTAGTCTTCACACCCTCCAATAAATTATGCAGATCTGTACTGGAAACTTCCCTATGACTGACAACTGTAAAGATAAACTGGAGAGGGACCCAGGACCCGATTCCCCCAGAATTTGAGCTTGGTGGGTGTTGAAGGAGGCTGGCCCTCTGCCAAGGGTCTAACTCATCCTTGAGCGGAGTATCTGCACAAAGTGTGACTCAAGACAAGGGCTTAACGGGGGCTTTTGAAAATGCTCAGTGCTAGGCAGGATTTGGCCTGTGCTGATTTGACCTTAGTTGTTTTCCCTTCTCATTTGGTGGTCCATCGTTCGCTTGCTGGGTGGTGGCTTGAGGACGGGAGGGTGCCAAGCAGGGTGGCATCAGCCTCACTGATGCTCGTGTTAGAGGGGCAAAGGCTCACCCAGACGTTGGTACCAGCTCTCTGTATGTGCCGTTTGTGCCCAACACCATTGATTGTGAGCTACAGCAGAGCAAATCAACAGTGGCTTATTTTTCTTCATGCATTAAATTTCCTTGATGTTGACATTAATGGTTGCTTGCCTGTGTAATCAAAACAAGGTTTTGCAGTCTCCTACAACCCCACACCTTCTGGTAATGTTTTTTATAGGTCCCAAATCAAAGTACAGCGTATCAGCAGTGGAAACATCTCACCTTAAAATGGCTGACAGTTCACACAGTGAAGCTTTCAGCTTGTGCTGTCTTGCCTTATTTGCTTTTTGTTTTCCTTGTGATGGCTGTGCTCAGACCACGAGGTCTCCTGAAGCACATTTTAGGTGCCTGGGCTCCAGAAGGCTGAGAGCAACGTGGACAAAAAATGTGCATGTCCTGGGGTCCAGCCAGCTCAAGCCCCGGGAGGGGGTACGGATCTGCGAAGTATAATTACAGAACCGAGCCAGGCAGCCTGGCCAGCCACCTTCTTCCAGATGGTAAAAATCTGGTGCAGAGAAGGCAGCCACAAGTCTCCCAGCTTTATGCACACTTAAAATAGTGTCTTCATGGTGGGGCACACAGACAGCCCCAGTCCCCTGGGTTCCTGCGAGGGACTTATGGCAGCTGCAGGTCCAGCAGCCCTGGCATGAGTGCCTGAGCAAGAAACCTGCCCTCTCAGGCTCCCTCTTTGCATTTTTTTGGGAAAGAATGAGATTTTACTCAGTCTCCTGCTGCAGGGCTGCCCGCGTGTCCATGCTGCCGGCAGCCTGCCCACTGTGTGCCATCCCCTTCCAGCCCCTCCAGCACAGCCCCGCCAGGGCATCTGCCAGTGCGGGGCACCGGGCACTCAGTCACTGTCCCCTGCACTTAACAGCCATTGCCAAAGAGGGCAAAAGAGGCAAGAGGTCTTGCCGAAAATAGGGTGAGTGGGGAAAATGGGAGGTGGGCAGCAAGCAAGGAAGGTGAGTGAGATGTGCAGCTGCGTCTGGTACTTTGGATACCAAAGCCAACCGTGGAGCTGCAGGCTCCTGCCCAGATGCAGCCTCCAGCCTTGGGTAAGCAGCATCCTGAGGGTGCTCTCCCAGGTTTTTAGGGTGATACTCAAAACCCCTCTGGTTTCGGCTTTGCACCAGCCATTTTCCAGAGTCCGTTGTGGCCTGTGTACTCAGACCCCGTCACCGATCACTGCTGAGACCTGTCCCTTTGTCCAGTGTCAGAGAAATGCTCGTTGGCCTGGCGAGGTGGCCCCTCTCACTCAGAAGCAAGCTGTAAACTGGGGGAAACCGGGCAGTTGGCTTTCATTAAGAAGTGAGCTCCCTGGCTTCTCGCTGGTGTGGTGCAACACAAGCTCCTTTTGCACTTGCATGAGCAGCTGAGCTGCGTCCTTGTGGGTCCAAGCACTTGGTGCATCTCCCTGACCGGCGTTGTTCTCCCTCCCAGGGTGTGACTCGGGCACAGCAGCTCCTTTGTGTGGCTGAAGTGCAAGTCTTCATGGAAAGGAGAAGACAGCTCTCCTTCCCATCCCTCCCTGCAGCTGAATGTGGAGAGGAGCAGGAATGCTTTGTGCTGCCAGGGGCTCCCAGCCGCTCTCTGACACCAGGCTGGGCAACCCGCACGCCAGGCTGCTGGCCAGGAGACCCCGAGCTGCAAGCAGATTTCTGTGAAAGCTTTGGCAGGCGGGATGTGATTTCATACTGGGGTGGCTGGAGATAATCCAGTTTTCTTACTAGGTCTTGAGCCAGTTCACCCAGCAAGAGCAAAATGTGTTGCATTTTGTGTTGGGTTGTTTAGCGGGAAAACGAAGCATGCTGTGAATGCTCAGACTCCTTCACAATGCCTGTGAGATATGGAAGAGCCCCATTAGAAGGGTGGCTGGGATATGGATGCGTGCTAGAAGCCTTGGCACTGGGCCCTGGCTGCTGTCACTGCCATGCCCGGTCACGGGGACTGCGGTGTTGGGGACCGACCTGACGGGCAGGAGGAGGTGGGAGTCGGAGGAGCGCCTCTAGAGAGCAGGATTCACGCAGCCTTGCTCAGACCCATAAAATCTCACTCACAGTGGAAAATCTGACCTTGTATTTTGTCTTTCAAGTCTGATGAACTGGTTGTAAGTTTGAGCAAATGCAGTTTGTAGAGGTGATTGGAAAATGGCGCTTGTTTTGCATGAACTTTTAAAAAAATAGTTGGGGTTTTATTTTCCCCCATCTACCCACATTTTCTCAAGTTTGTTTTTTCATCTATACTTAGAAAGACAACACCAAATCTATTCTCATTAAAATGTTTTACCAGCACCATTTTTTTTTTTTTTAAGAAAAATTATAAACTTTCAATCACGGAGGGAGGGAGAGTAAACCCATGGAAAGACTTGTTTTGACTGAAAAACATGTTTTGACAGGAGTATTTCAGCCAGCGCTGATGTTTGGAGTGAATCTATCAAATGTGTGTGCTTGCACTTCATTACTATTTTGGCCTCCCAAGAAAAAGCCGTGTGTCCCATGTTGGCTGCATCGAGGGGGTCTCATGGGATGAGCTGCTCGGGTCTCCGGCAGCAAGAAGGATGCTGTGCTTCACAAAACCCTCTGGAGTTTGAAGTTAAGTGGTGAAACATCTTTTCTTTTTTTTTCCATCTGTGGCCATCCAGAAGCACTTCCTGGTCATCCCAGGTGTGCAAACCTGTGTGCAGGCAGCCAGACACCCTGCCCTGTAACGTCCTTAATCGTATTTACGGGAGCCCTCCCTCACCCCCTGAAAATGGCACCTGAAAACACAGAAAAGTATCCCAGGTTGTTAATCCTGGGAGGATTAAGTAAAACACGTATCAGAGAAGCGGAGTATGAGTTCAGTGGCCTGCCGGAGAAATAATCCCATGGAATCAGAAGTTCTCAATTATTCATGTTTTCCAGAATCACATTATTTCTTGCAGGGCCTGTTTTATAAATGCTGCTGTTATTTCTGATGGTAAATAACAATTTTGCATTATTTATGAACAGACTTTTACAACTGCTGATATTACAGCTGCTGCCAAAGCACTGGGAAAATTATTATTACTGTTTGTTGTTGTTTCTTTCTTACAACGCAGCCCTCTTGTTCTTTGCATGATGATGATGTGCCGGTCGCGGTGTGACAGCCGAGCGCTCCGTTAGCATGGCGCCAGCGAGGAAGAGGGTGCAGAGTCAAGCGGGTTACTCAGGTTGCTGTTGAGCTTGTGGCTGGTGCTCAGAGCTGAGCTGAGCTGGGGGTGGATGAGGGACAGGACCCGCATTTCTAGGAGGGTGTCCTTCAAGAACGGGCTAGTTCCTGAGACTGAGGAGCGTTTCCTGGGCAGAAACCCACTCCTGATGCCTGTCATATAGACAGGGATGTGTCCTCGCCTCTGCTGGGATGGAAATGATGGTCCTCTTGACTAAGCCATGGGGGAAGGAGCCAGCGTGGAGCTGTGTTTTTATGGCCTGAATTTTAAGTGCTAGAAGCCATAAGAGTCTGCTGTCGCTAGGAGAGCTCCTGGCTAAGAGGGTTTAAAGATGAGCCCTGCCCGTAGTTGTCCTGCTGGTGGGCTTCTGGAGGTGGGAGCGAGCATGGTGCAACCTACTCGTCCATCCTGTGCTTGCAGATATCAGCATGAGAAGCTGGTGGCAAAGTCCCAGGCGGGGGTTGCTGGGGTTGCTACTTGCAGGAGCTCCTACACACCTGAGGGAGGATGTACTCCAGAGACTCTGCTTCTGCTCATCATTTGCTTCAGATGACACCCTACAGAGAAAAAAAAAATCCCTCACTGATGCCTTCACATTTCAGTAGCTCAGTGCCTCACAGATCCATTTCTTTGTTCTCCAATTTGGAGGAGACTTAGTGGAGACAATCTGAGACGTGTTTGTTAATGGAACGCTTGCATTGGTAAGTAGGTTCAGGCAGAATCTCTGGCCCAGTTTCACCCCAGCACTGAAAGGAGTTTGAAGGAGAGAAATCCGAATGAAATCCTTTGGAGCAGGAAGGAGTGAGGCATTTGGCCAGTGCTCGGGAGAAAATGTCTATCACAATATTATGTTAAAGAGTGGTTAGAGCTTTCTGAATGGTTTGCTCATAGCAGCTTCTGCTCCGTTTCACCCAGCTCTGCTAATGCTGTGCCCTGGGGAGCACAGGGCTGTAGGAGGTGGCCCACGGCTGGGGATCAGCGTGAGACACAGGTCACTTTGCAAAGCCACCAGCTGTGGTTTATCATGTGGCTCTTCGGCTGCCACCTGTCTGTTGCCTATCTTGGTCTCGGGCACTTCGCCTTGTGCTGTTACTGCAGAAGATGTAGTGGGGTGTCCAGAACAGGACCTGCACCATACCTCAAGACTCCAGCTGCTCCCGGGCAGCCGCCACGCTGGGGTGTGCTGAAGGAGCCTCTTATCTTTGCCTGCATACACAGCCTCCAGCTGTGTCCTGCGAGCTGGCGGGGCGGGGGGCGTGCAGGGATGCAGGGAGCCCGTGCTGGCAGCAAGGGACGAGATCAGAGGTTCACAGCTTGATGGAGGGGTGTCTGCACACCTCACTTCCTTCCCTGCTTGCAGCCTTGAAATCCAAACAGCGGCTTGTGCAGCACTTTCTAGGCTTAAATGGAGCAGGTTCCAGAGCCAATTGTAATGCAGCTGGTCCCGTGGTTTCCACTTGCTGCTTTTGGTGTCAGAGGGATAAGGGAATTACTTTAGCATGCAGCATTGTGAATGGTATTAATTTAGGCAGCTGCTGCGTGCTGCCATCCAGCTCCTTCCCCGCCTTCAGGGACAGGAAACATCCTCAGGTCCCAGCAGTGGGACCTGGGCAGCCACCAGCAGCCCCCCTGCCCTTTTATCCCTCTAAGGGCCAGGTCACTGGATAATGGATGCAGATGCTGCATCCTTCAACCCCTGCTAAGCCAGGTGAAAAATTGCCCTGCGCCCAGGTGAGCTGCTCCCTACCTCCCCACACTGCCGTGTCCCGTCCCCCTCCACCAAACATCCAGTCTTCCCTGGGTCAGCCTGCTCAGCAACTCAATTATCCTCTGTAACTTCATTTCTCCCCGCTCTGCAGTGACACAAGGGGGTTTATCGAGCACAGCCTGACAGCGGAGAGCAGCACGAGCAGAAAGACTGTGCAGAGACCTGGCTCATCTATTTATTCTTTCCCTCCCTAGCCTGACTGGAGAATAACATCTCTTAAAATACTCTGCAAACCAAGCCACTGAAAGGCAGACAGGCTGTGAGGAGGATCTAGGTACCATCCACCAGCCCATTGCTTGGGGCCACCAACCAGGCAAGAGCCGGGATCTGTCTCACAAATGCCATGTTGCCATGGAGTCAAAGACAGGGTTGAATCCAATTATGTTGCTGTTGGAAAACAGAGTTACATGTAAACAGCAGCAAGTTATGTTTTCTCCTTCCTCCTGCAGATCTTCTCCATTGTGGTGTTTGGCTCTATCGTGAACGAGTGCTACGTGAACAAGGGCAGTGATGACCCTGAGCTGCTCTGTATCTTCAATGAGAATGAGAGTGCCTGCAGCTACGGCATCGCCATTGGCATCATTGCCTTCTTTGGCTGTATCTTCTTCTTTGTCGTGGACCTCTACTTCCAGCAGATCAGCAGTGTGAAGGACCGCAAACGGGCCGTCCTGCTGGACCTCGGCTTTTCAGGTACGTCTCTGGCTTTGCTGTGCTTGCAAAGGACAATATGGGCAGGTCCCAGCAGCTCCATGCTTGAGTCCTCCCCTCTTCTCCTGTGGTGTGGCACAACTCGCGTGCCTCAGGTGGGGAGAATGGGGGTGGCAGGTGGGTTGTGCCATCCAGCCGTCAGCTCCAAGGCAGCAGTGAGGAAGCCGGTGTGTGGTGACTTGGGGACAGGAGGGTGTCCCTCTTGTCTGTGTCACTTCTGCAACCAGAGACGTTCGGTGAAGCCACCCAGAAAAGTGAGGCTTGAGGGTCACATCTCACAGACCAGATGGGGCGTTTTACCCTCCTACATCTCCTGGTTTTGGCTCAAGCAAATGTTGTTTCATCAGACACATGTGGGTCTGTTTTCACTTTGTGCATGTGTGTTTTGGAACAAAGCAGAAACACGCTTCCACACACCACTGTATTCCCTTGTTGCCCCTGGAGCTGTGCTGTGAGGTGGGTCTGGGGCTCCCAAGGGCTGGCACGGATCTTCTGCACCATTTTGAGCCCCTTGACCTGGGCTGATCCGTGCGAACACGAGCAGGCGGGATGCCTTGACTGGGAGAGGCCGTCCTCTGCTTGGCTGCTGTGGGAGCTGCCTGGCTGAGCCCGCAGCTGATGCTCTCCGTCTGCAGGCTCTTGGGTAAGCAAAGTCTGAAGGTGATTTATCCAGCACAAACATCACTGATGGCTCTTTGGTTCCAAATGAAAACATCTGTCATCGCCTCCCTGCACTCGCTTGTTTTTAAGGATGTTTTCTCTCCTTGCTGGAAAGCTTATTCCCATGGTGCTAGAGTACCAGCATCCAGCCCTCATTAGATGATATTTACAGCCCCTTCCGTGGGGCTTGGTGCCTGCAACCCTTGGATTCAGGCAGAAGAGGAACATCACATCCATCTTCTGGCTGATGCTGCGTGTCATGGTGCGAGGCTGCGATCCTCCCCGCTTCCACCTCGTAACAGCCATCCTCTCTCCTGCCAGGCCTGTGGGAAGTGGCACCGCTCTCAATCTCTGCCTCGTTTCTCTTTTGCTCTCTTCATGCATCACAGGCGTGTTCACGGCCTTCAGCAGCGAGCTGGGGAAGTCAGGTTGTGCCCTGCAGAGCCTCTGCTGTGCAGAGGTTGTGCTCAGCCCTGAGGATAGGCTGCAGCACCGCACCAGAGGTCTGCGCTGGTACATCCACCCAACACAGCTGTGCTGCCAGCGGTGACGTTTTATTACCCCGGGATCACCCTGGCTCCACGAGTGTGCTCCCAGTGGGTGCGTTGTGCCTTCAGGCTGTGTCGGGGCAGAGACATCCTGCTCCCTCAGGCCATTTCTTCTTGGTAGAAAACAGGCAAGCTGCTTCCTTGCTGGTAAAACAAATCACTTATATGCAGATCATGTGGGTGCGAGTCTGTGACTGACACTGTCACCTCTTGAGGTCTGCAAAGAGAGATCTTGCACAGCTCCCCTCCAGCCTGGCATTGCTTCTGTTCACTGCCTGGTTCATCTCCCCTCCAGGAGCTCCTGAACTTTCTTGCTGCTCTCATACAGTCCCCGCTTTCCCACTTCATGAACCAAATCCCACAGGGCACCCAAGCAAATGCTGTGCTGCGATCCAGCTTGGTGCTGATAAAAACACCCAGGGGCTCTTGTAACAAAGTCCACAGTCGCAGATGAACACGTCTCCACCCAGTGCTGTTTTTCCCATCCCAAGCCCGGGTTCAGTGTGGCACTGCTGATGTTCAGTTGCCCTGTTGGCTCCCAGCGGAGGGTGCATGTCCCTGGGCTCTGGCCGAAGGAATTGGTCAGGGTATCTTATCCCATTCCTATTGTTGTGCCTTCACTTTTCTAAAATTACGACTGCCCCAAACCTTTCTTGCAGCCCAACTGCCACAGCCCGTACACCCACTCACATGGAAATGCCTGGCAGTCGGTTGCTCCCCAAAGAAGTGTCAATACGAGCAGATCCTGCAGCAGAGATGAAGTGCAGGGTCTTGTGAAGCCTCCGCAGCTGGAGAGATCGCAGCCCGCGGTACCCCCCTGCGCTGCTCCCGGCAGCCTCGGGCACCCAATCTGCCCAGAGGCAGAGTTGACCCGTGTAATCTGCCTTGTTTAACTATCTCCACGTTAATAATCCCTGGAGACTTCCCCTGTGGGACCCTCTCACTCTGTCCCCTTCCTATTCCCACCCCACCAAGGATGGGATGCTTGATTTCCTCCTGCTTCCTTGCAACTGTTTCATCCTTTCCCTCCATATGTGATCTCTGCATTATTGCTTGATATAAAAGCTGAAGATGCATCTGGGAAAGAACAGGCTGAGGAACATGCTGGGGTACGAGGGAGCATTGCAAACCAGGCAGTGGGGAGGGGTGGGAAAATCAGGTTGTTTCTGGCCCTTTGCCCAGGTCACCCAGGAGCCTGGGTGCCGGCTGGCAGCGAAGCAGATGTCAACTGGCAGTTGCTGTCTATGGAGGCTGTGGGGGGAGTTAATGAAAGCATTAACCCCCACTTTCTTTTGCTTGAAGGAAAGAGGACTTGTGCGTCGGATCAGTGGCAGCTCAGAGCCACCGAGCCGGCTGGGAGATAGTGCTGGGGCGCAGGCAGGGGCGCAGGCAGGGGTGCAGGCAGGGCCACCACGCTGTGTAAACGGCATTTGCGGTTTTCTCTTCCATCTGCTCTTACAGCTGCTCTTGTAGACATGCACTTGCTTGGGACCAGGCTGTAATTATGGCTGTAACACATCTTTCCTGGTGTTTGCCCTCTGTTGTCTGCAGATCCTAAAATGATAATTATCTACAGGCTCTTGTGGTGCTCCTCAGCATCCTCCTTTTCCCCAAGGTGCTGGAGGGTGCAGAGCTGCTACTG
Organism: Athene noctua; assembly: GCF_965140245.1. Taxonomy (NCBI): domain Eukaryota; kingdom Metazoa; phylum Chordata; class Aves; order Strigiformes; family Strigidae; genus Athene; species Athene noctua. The sequence continues at coordinate 4,538,125 of NC_134051.1, read as the reverse complement.
TGCCTGTTTTCAGCCAGAGCTGAGGCTGGCACATGCTGGCACAATTGGGCAGCTCAGCCCAATTCTTGGGGTTTTAAAATTCGTGAGTAACAAGACACCTCCGAAACACCCAGTTACACCTGATGCTGCAAATACACATGGGACCGGGACTGTGTGGGTGCTGGGTGAGGGCAAAGCCGTGTTCTCCGTGACGTACCCGGGGCGAGGGGAGTCACCTGCAATCCTGCGCCTCTGATTCATGTTGTCGGGTGTGAAGTCTCATCTCGAAGGAGTGCTAGCAGAAGGTGAACATGACCACAAATGAAAATAAGCGTTGGTGCAGAAACAAAAATAGTTCCCAGAGAGCTCCCTGGGAGGTCTGATCTCATGCACAGGCGTGTGTCAGTCCTCCAAGCTTGGAACAACACCAGGCTGGTGTTTCTGGAGATGCTCCTCATGGCTGACCCCTCTCCCCTGTTGGCAGCAATACCTGCCTTCCTGCTTCCCCAGGGCACTGAAGGGAATCCTTTATCTTCTCAGAGATCCAGGCACGGCTGGATATGGAGGGGAAAAGCTTGTCTTTGTGTCACAAAACCTCCAGGAAGTCTATGCGGGTGGCAGCAGAAGTGACCCCAGTTAGACATTTCTGGGGAAGCAGTGAGTAGTTTTATCACTGGGAAGGTCAGTGTCTGGGCGTTGCAGAGGAAGGTGGTAGCTGCAATACCCAGTGCAGCCGGTGGAGATTTGGAGATGTGCATGATGTCATTTTAACTCTTGAAAACCCTCTGAAGGCACCAGTGACAGATGGAGCCTCAGTGGGCAGCCCCCGTATTGCGGCTGGGACTGGTGCTCTGCGGGTGTCCTGTCCAGGACAAACTGCACTAGATTGAGTGTTAAACAAAGAAACGATCCTCCCAAACCAGGTCACCCTCTATAAACCTATAAACCACAGCCTGGTCCTGTTGGAGAGCCCCCATGTCCCGTGGTGTCAGCACTGCATGGCCCCAGAGCTTGTCCCTGAGCATCCCTCTGCTCCCCCCAGCGCAGCTCTGAATTAACCTGTTGCTCTTACATTTTATCTCTGTGTTTTTTGGCTTCCGAACATTGCTGTCTCCAAAAAAGCACATTTTTGAGGAAGAAACTCCTGACTGAGGCTTGCTACTCAAGCACGGGAGGGCAGTGCTCCCCGCTGCTGTAGTGTTTGCTCCCCAAGTACCCGGGAGCAATGCTGCAGCATCTGGAGACATGGTTGAGCATCTCCTGCACTGGGCACTACTCCCCACCACATACTGGTCATCTGATACCGTCTCTTGGGCACGCGTACTCCTGCATCCACATTTTGGGGGGTGGATCTGCTTCCCCTAACTGGGGCCAGCTGCTGGTGACACCCCGTTGTAACAGAGCTGGGGAACTAGAAAGTATCTCTGTCCCTGAAGATGACCTTTGAGGAATAAGCTCCAAAGGTCTTGTTTAACACTGGTGACAAGGGGTCATTCTAAGGGGAAATGAAAATGTATTTGGGGCAGTTTTGGTGGCAGGCATTAGCTGTATTCAGCAAAAAGGAGGTATTGTATTCGTCTGTAATTTGGAAAAGGAAAGCCTGGATGATCCTGGCTGGAGGTTGTGTTGCTGTGAGGGCAGTTCAAGGGCTCAAGCATGGCCAGGCTGATGAAAACATCGTTGGCCAAGAAGCCCCAGGTCTAGTCATGCAAGAGAAGATGAGGAGTGTGTCTTCTTAAATTGCGTTTAGGAGCAAATTGTGAATTAAAGGTGAGGTGTGAGATGAGCCCTGCAAATCTCGCACTGGATGTGGATGCACACGTGCATTTTATATCATCCTTAGGAACAACTGGTGAGACAAAGGGAAATAAAGGGAGCTTCTTTCCTCTCCTTGCAGTCAGACTGTGCTTTGCAGCCAGCTGCCCGTGGGACTGGCAGTGTGGCTGCTCATACCGATGTCTAACGATCCTTGGGAAGGTGCTGGGTAGCGCCTCCACTGCCCGGCGTCCACACCTGCACTGACACCCAGAATCTTTGTGCTGGGGATGCTCAGAAAAGCTGGAGACCCTTAAAACAGCATCATGGAAGGCTCCAGGTTGTGCAGCTCCTCTTCCCAGCGCTGGAAAACATGACTGCTCCTTATACTGTATGCTTGGGGCTTACTTCTTGACTATTTTCTGGTTCCTTGGCATCAGGCAGTGCTGTTGGCTGGTGATTGAATTAGGGTAGCTGCAGCCCTATCTTGCTCAACCAGATTTGGTTCCAGGAAGGAATAATCACCAGAGTGTTTTTGCTCAATCCTGCAGAGCCCAGAGAGGCTCAAAACAGGAGGGCAGCAGGGATGAGCAGAGCTCTCTCATGTGAAGCTCCGTGGGCAGCCACGGCCCTGCCCCGGGCACAGACACGATGAGCACTTGCTCATTTGCTGCACTCATGGGATGCACTGATGCCCCAGGGTCACTTGTGTTCGGAGCAGGGGTTAATATCAGCGTGTCCATATTCCTGGGTGATTGTTCCTTGCCTTTTTTTAAGCTCTTGGGCTGTGTCCTTGGACCAAGGCAGAGCCCGTCGCAGAACAACTGTAAAGCTTTCTCCTGCGTCAGCCGAGCAGCCTGGTGCTGCTCCCAGGGGCACAGGCTTCATCCTGGGTGAGGATTGCAGTATCCAGTCCGAAGTCTTTAAGAGCTGGTGGTGTTCAGGCAACAGAGGGGACGGTGGCTCGACACACTGGGGTGCTGGAACTGAGCAGATAGCGCCTGCAAGCGTGCTGAAATCCCAGATTGTGAGGGTGTGCTGTCCCTGTAGGTCTTTGAGATCAGGCTGAGGTGCAAGTGAGCTGAACTTCAGGCAGGCAACACACAGAGTGACCCCTCAAGGTTCCTTCCATCCCTGTTTTTTTGGCAATTGCAAATCAGCCTCTTTAAAATGGCTCCGCTTGGGCCACGACACAGGCCGAGGCACCCAAGAGCATAGTTGCTATTTGAAAATCTTGACGACCGCATGTTTGTGTGTCAACAAAGGGGTTTGTTGAGGAGGTGGTGGGCAGCTAAAGCACTGACCAGCTCTGTTCTCTTTCAGGTTTCTTGTCCTTCCTGTGGTTTGTAGCCTTCTGCTTCCTAGCAAACCAGTGGCAACGGACGAAGATGAGCAAAGGTGTTTCGCAAGGAGCAGATGCTGCCCGGGCAGCAATCACCTTCTCTTTCTTCTCCATCATTGTCTGGGTGAGTTCAGCTTCAGAGCTAAGGTGGGGAGAGGAGAAATGAAACCTGCTGTGAGCTCAACGCTGAGCTGTGAGGAGGAATCGGGGTCATGGTTTGGAGAAGTGAATCCTGGTAGGCAACAAGGGGCTGTACTGGGGAAACCTGCAGTCCCTCCAAATAGAGGTGAAACTTGTGGTTTCTCACTCGGGAAGCATCAGCTCAGTCCCCTCTCACTGGGGAATTCCAGACTTCCCCTTCTCCTGCAGCTGGAAAGTTGCATTGGCATTGAAAACGTGTTGCCAGCCATGAGCTGCCCTCGTTTCAGGGCCTCATCAGAGCCCCGGGAGAGGCTTGGTTGGAAGCAAATGAGTCCCCAGCAGCAGATCACTGCAATGAGCTGGTCTCACGGGATGGCAGAGAGATTCTAGGAGCTCTCTGGCTCATCAGCTCACCCTCGGGGGAAGCCAGGCTGATTCCTCTGCTGCCCGCCCTGGAGGCAGGGGCTTGCAGAAACCCTTTTTTGCTCCCACTTTTAGGCTCTGTGTATCCCCGGGGCCCCACAGTGGCAGAGGTATGTCTGTCAGGGCTGTGTGAAACCCATGGGGCCCCTTGTCTGCAGCTCCTGGACCCTACATGTACCTGGGGGTGTCTGTGCTGCTCGGGCGGCTCCTGCTCTGGAGGCTGCATGTGGAGGAGCAGGGATGGCCCCTGGGTCACACCCCCCCCCCCAATTGCTTTTTATGGACAGAGAGCACCTGAGATGTGCACTAATGCCATATTGCCTTAAAAGAACTGAGGCAAAAGCCAGTCTGAGGCTCTCCAGCAGCAGGCCTGGCTCCAGTTACTCACCAGTTTAACTGCTCCCTGCTCTATTATTATCCAAATAAATCTCTTTTAATCCCAGCTCCCCCGCAGCTCCTCTCCACCGCCTATTGCCCGGCTGCCCGTTCAGTGCAGCCACTGGGGAAGGGCAGTGGGTGGGATGCTCCCCCCCAGTCCCAGCAGCAGCGGGGACCCAGTGCCCTGCCACTGGCACAGAGGATGCCTGGGATGTGCGGACACACCAGTAGCCCCTCCACTGGTCCCATTAACAACCCGGCTGCTCCGTGGGATCGATATGTGGCACACAACCAGCACCAGCCCCACCAGCACGAGCCCCAGCGGGTTCTCCATGTCTGTGGGTGGTTTTCCCCACCACCACCCCAAGCCTGTCATTTATAAACTAATTGAATTGTTAATGAAACTTCCTGAAATAAGAGTGAGCGTGGTGCGCTCGCAGCTCTGCCACCCGCATTTCCCACGGTTTGCGACCTCAATACTGGCAACCTGGAAGAGGGTGAAGGAGTCTCAGCAGAACTGACCTATTTTGCCGGCTCAGGGCTTGGCAGCTTTCCCTCCCTGCAGCAGATGGGTTTATTGGTGCCAGTGGTGCCAAATCCACGCAGCCAGGGACTCCAAGCCCAGGGTGTGACCCCCACCCCAGGCAGAGCTTTGGGAGTCAACCTGTCACATAGAAATGGCTTCTCTAGCATTAGGGCTTGTGATTTGGGGTTGGTTTAGCTCTTGGCTAGAAGGGAGTGGGGCCAGCAGCTGCCCGGGGAGGGCTGCAGTGTGCTTGGTGCTTTGAAGTGAGCTGGGTGGACGGGGGGTCCTGAGGAGATGTGGCATCCTGAGATGCAGGGTCTTGGGGGGTTGTGGGGTCCTGGGGGATGTGGGGTTCTGGGGGAACGTAGGGTCCTGAAGGGATGCAGGGTCATGGGGGATGTGGGGTTCTGGGGTGATGTGGGGTCCTGGGGGGATGTGGAGTCCTGGGGGATGGGGGATCATGGGGGACGTGGAGTTTTGGGGATATGTGGTGTCCTGGGAAGATGTGGGGTCCTGCGGGGATGCAGGGTGCTGGGGGTCCTGGGGTTTTGGGGGGATGTGGGGTCATGGGGGACATGGAGTCCTGGGGAGATGTGGGGTCCTGGCCGGGGCATTGCCATCCACCCCAACCTTCCTCCGCCCCGCGGCAGGTCGTGCTGGCAGTGAAGGCGCTGCAGAGATACCGCCTGGGGACAGACATGTCGCTCTTTGCCACCGACCAGTTCGCCGCCGACCCCAGCGCGGCATATCCCGGCTACCCCACCGGCAGCGGCATCGAGAGCACAGAGACCTACCAGAGCCCCCCCTTCACCGAGACCTTAGACACCAACCCGAAAGGTTACCAAGTGCCAGCGTACTGAGGGGCGAGGGCCACGTACCGAGAGACCGAGTTCTGCGGTGCAGTACACTTAACCGGTTGATTGCAAATGTATTCAGTCCCATTTCCTTAATGTGGCAAGTCAGTGCTGGGTTCCTTACTATTAGCTAGTTGTGCAGTGAATTCTGTACAGTGGTATTGGTTCTTGTCTTACCTGTCCAAGGGTTTTATAAAAGCAGTGTTCCCTCTAAGTCAGAAGGAAGGAAGGTTGCTACCACATCACCTACACGTGGCGAAAGACGATGAAATGCCCTCTCTGAGGCTTGACACCGGGCAGTAGGTGTTGGGCTCTGCTGAGCACCTGGGAAAGCCCAGAATACCTTTTCCTGTTAGAAAACACAGTAGCTGAGGAGTTGCTGTTTATCACGTTCTTCCAGAGCTAACACAGAATCAGGTCTCGTGGCGGCGAGGGTGGGTGGGCAGCACTGGGGCCATCGGCCCCGTGCTGCTCCCGCTGCAGAGCTTTCCTGTACATGTTCCATGGAAAGTGCCAAAATCACAAAGAAATAAGTGGTGTCTGTGTTACATTTATTTGTATATATTTACTGTACAAAAAAAGAAAAACAAAAATCCAAACAAGTGTTTCCAACTCAGCTTAGGATGCAAGCGGCATGGGGGGCACAGGGGGTTGGGGTTATGTTGAATATCCAAATTGCTTCATCGCTTCAGCAGGGTTCTGGTTGAGGATGTCAAAAGTTACTGTTTGAAACTGGAAACCAGTTCAGCAATAGTTGGCTGCTAATTAGGAATAGCCTTGCGTTGCAGTTCCACTTCTTCACCAAGGGGCTGGGAAAGTTTGCAAATTTACAAATGATTTGTGGTTGGCAACACTGACGACTTACTCATGCTCAAACCCAGAGCTGCCAAAACAAAAGGGGTGGGTGTCTCCAACTCAAAGTCCAAGCCAATTAGGAGTGGCATTGAACTTGTATTTTTATACTGGGAGCAGCCGCCATCTGTCATCAGCTGCAGCAGAACCTCAGGTGTGAATGTACGTTTTACCCCGCGGTCTCTAGAAATGAGAATTCAGATGGTGAATTGGAAAGACTTTACAGGCCATTGAAGCCCCTCACGTGGGGACTCATGGCCCTGGGTTTGGAAATAGCAGGAGAAGAGAGTGAATGAAAAGGGCCCAGGAAAGGGGCTCACTTTTGATTTTCAGCTGCAGAATTCCTGCCTTGCCAAAAACAACTAAATGTGCAAAATCCAGTAGATCCTTGTCAGCAACCTGCCTGCTTTCCCCGCCTGTCTGCCTGCGCAGTGGCTGTGAGCCGAGCTATTTGTCACTAAGGACTAAGCAGAGGAGCTAAAACTTGAATTCCTGTCCACCTCGGTGGAGCTCCGTCCTTAGAAGCCCCCGATTTTCCTGGCTCCCGGCGAGCTGGGCTTTCACCTTGCCACTTTACGCCGGCAAACGCTGCATGCTGCCTTCTGACCTCGTGACAAGCAATAGTTACCGGACTGCCCCGGCTCTCCTTGTAGCAAAAACATCCAGCAGTTTTCTGTCATCGTTAACACAGCTCATTTCTGCTGCTGAATTGCAGATAAATGCATTAATTAATAAGCAGCAAATCTCATCAGGAGCAGTCATTATCAGTGACAAAGTGCATTACTTGACTCCCCTTCTATTCAGGCCGGGTTAAATGTGTGTTTGCAGCAAAGGTGCTGGCACTGACCTCCTCCTGCTCGAGCTGTGCTGGGATTTTTCAGGCAGCATTTCCCAATTTGGCCACTTCTCCCGCCCTGCTGCAGCCTCCCCACACGACGTGGCCGCGTGCGGTGCCACTGCGGGCTGTCCCCTCAGGTGTGCCTCCCTCGGGGCACCTGCGCACCCGCTTTAAGGTTCAAACACTTGCGGGGAACGGAGTGCTCAGCCTCAACGCCCGTGGTGAGGGAAGCAGGAGCAGGGCCAGGAGGATGCTGCGCTGCTCTATCAGAGGTGTCACTTGCTTGGCTAATGCAAGGAGCAAGGAAGAGGTGGCCCAGGGGCATCTGCTGGTGGCTCGTGCCAGCGGGGCTTGCTGAGCAGCGAGTCATCCTTGCATTAAGCAGGCCAGGGACACCCAAACCCCAGTATGGTATAAGCCTAACTTAATTAGGGGACCCTTGCAATTTTTCTAGAGTCAGTCTTGCTGGGTTAAAAAAAAAAAAAAAAAGCAAAGGATTTTAATACAGGATACGGTAGAACTGTAGCAATATTTTCCTTAGAGGGAACACTGAAATTTTAGCAGCACAAACAGTACTTGTGTTAATATTTTAGCAAAATTATAATCAATTTAAATGTTTAAATTGATTGTATGTGAGATAATGTTTGTTCAGTACATTGTATTTTTTCTAACTATATAACTGTTCCAGAGTTTCCTTGTAACCGTAAAGAACTAAAGCTCTGTCTGACTGCGGGACGTGTCCTGACCCCTGGTGTAACCATGCTGAATATTACAACATCTGAATGTACGCACCAAGGCCTGCATTGCCTTTCTTTCCTCCCCGCCCTCCCACCCACCGGTGGTGGGATGCAGAGGGGATGCACACCCCACTCACACCCCACTCACGCTCTCACCCCTGGACTGACCTTCAGACCAGCAATGGTGGAACAGGGACGACTTCAGCATGACTCCAGCCCCCGGCCGAGGCACCGTTGTTCTTCTCGAGGTCAGCAGCTTCTTCCAGCTCCCCAAAAGTCAGTCTTAACCATTAACTTGCAGTCGGCATGGTGAGCATGCGAGGACCTGGCTGCCTTTTGCTGGGCAGGAGAGGAGGAGGAGGAAGGGGCTCGGGTGCCCAAGAGGCTTCCTGGCAGCAGGAAGGCGGAACAGATGCTCCCTGATTAAACCAGAGCCAGGAATAACGTGTCCAGCCACAACAGGCACCTCAAGGAGGCTTAACCCTGCTCCTGCTGCCACCGACAAGGTCAGTCCCCATCGTCAGTCCCCATCGGCAAGAGTGAGGACGTCCCCGTGGGGCAGCACGGGGAAGGGTTGGGTCGCAGCTGGCACTGCAGGCAGGGACAGGCAGCACGTACAAGCAGGCAGCCCACAGCTGGTGGATTTTTCTCAGCACTAGTGGTGGGTTTATGCATGCAGTCGCCTTGCCGAGGCTGCATCAGCCAGGGAGGACAGGACAAGCCGTAATTAACGTGGTACCATGACACCTCACTCCTTAGAAAGAGCGTTTGCCCACCTTGAGAAAAAACATTTTCTGGTTTGTTGGCAAGACCATTGCCAAAGGCCCGCGTAGCTCCCCAGCCCCGCAACAGCACCCACCGAGGCCCTGCTGAATGAAAAATGTGCTCAGAGGCAGGGCGAGATGCCGGCCCCATGCCTGCCCCGTGCCCAGACTCCTCTTTGCAAGCCCCCGCAGCGTCCCCACTAGCCGCTCGGTGTCCGCAGTGCCGTGACTGTTGTATCGCATCGGCGTGTCCGTGACTTGTCAGGCAGACTAGTGTGTGCAGGTGTGGGCTGTAACCACGTGTAACCTTACGGGCTTATGGTTAGAGAATTAGCTCCGTCGGTGTAATAACTAGTTTATTATTTGGGGTTCAAGTATGCGTAACATCAGCCTTCATACTTCTTTCTCCCACTTTTTTCCTCCCAGTGCGTTCAGTACAGTAGTACTCGCAGCTTTTCCTTGTGCCCAAACGTCCCAAACAGGTGCCAGGGTCATGCTGTGCCCCCCCCCCCCCCCCATTCCTCCCAAGCTGTTTGTAGAGCCCCTGTTCTCCCCCCAGAGCTCAGAAGCCCAGCGGCGAGCTCGAGGGCAGGCAGGACTGTGCTGCTCCCAGGTAGCATGCCACAAGCTTCTGCGTAGTGTTAGCACCGAATTTGGGCACATAGAATTCACACAATCCTGTACCTTTCCTGGAGGTGTTTTCTGCCAAATCACCTTGCTCCAGGAGGTTCAGTTGTGACAACACAGACACGTCTCAGCACTGAAGTTAACCGCATTATGAGTTTTGTGTATTTATTTTAAGCATATTAAAAGATTTCAAAGAATTGGCATCGTTTTCCCAACATTTTAAGCTATTCTTAGCGAGGTGGAAGGTTTGCTTAACTGAGACTTAGTACAGTCTCCCCCCGTTAACACGCTTCTGTAGCCCCCACAGCTTGAGCACCATCCCCTCCGCCAAGCAAAATCACGTCTACATGCAGTTGGGATGTCACTGGCTGTTCTGCCTGGACACGTTGTAGGACATTTCCCCTTAGTTCATGCTACAACAGCCAGTGACAACTGTAGCTTTTTCTTTTTCAATTTCTGTCGACCTGCAGTTCCTTCCAGGGGCAATTCCTACCCCTCTCTTCTCTCCCACCTCCCCCAAAAAAGGGCACAGGGCTGGCTCTGCCTTTGCTCTGCCCGCCCCAGCCAGGTCACTTCAAATGAACCCAACTGTGGTCACTGGCTGCTCATGAGTAAATCCCACCCTCCCTTTCGTGTAATTAGTATTTCCCTCGATAAAAGCTACTGTATATATAAATTTGCAGACTTCCCTTCAGCCTTTGTTTTCCCAAAATGTGTCAGGGGAGCAGAGGGGGCTGGTTCCACCCTGGCCAGGAGCCCCTCTCCCACCCGCCCCCAAGGCTCAGAAACAGCCTTTGCTGTATTGACTTGAAACCCCTGTTCAGCTGCCTGGATTTTGTTGCAATACGCATTTAAACCTCAGATTCTTTAAGAGTTTTAATATCAAACTGATACCAAATGTGGTTTGCAAAGGGAAGTTTTTTTGCAGATACCTCTGTATAAGCAGACCGCTTCAAAGAGTTGCAGTTGTCACTAACCTTATGTGCATTGTGGTAAAAGTGGACTGTGTACGGAAATATGTTAAAAATGTTTACAACTTTTGTATATATTATATATATAAAAAAAAAATCTTTTGAGAGAACAATCTGTGATTATGTATTTTCAGTGTCTGTGTACCAACTGCAACTTATTTTCAATAAAGAGTTAAAAAAATGAATAGAAGCGGCCTGAAAAAAAATTTGGTAATACTTTATTGAATCAGATGAGCACAAGGAACAAGGAAACTGCAGCATCAGGCCAAAAGAGATCTATCACCTCGAGGAAACTTCCCTGCTGGGAACTACGTATCTGCTAACAGAAATTAACTGAAAAATCGAGGGAAGACTCCTGAAGAGAACGTGCGTTTTGCTACCCCTGGGCATTACAGACCCAAATCAAATCTCAGCCTACTGCACTCCAAGCGGGACCAGGGGAGCCTCAGTACCTGTCAGGGATTCGTGTGGGGAAATAATCCTCCCCCTCATCCCTGGTTGGGGGGGGGGGGGGCAGCCTGGCCCTGGGGCCAAATACAACACGGTCAGGTATTCAGGAGTCTAAATGACTTTGAAAAGAAACCAAAAGCACTTTGCAGCCTGAGAACAAGCAAAAATAAAAAGTGTAAGGCAAGGAAAAGGTTCTGTAGCCAAGGGCTAGCTTGTCAGTAATACCCCGAGCTCAATTTCCATAGAAATGATGCTTATATAAAAGCAGTGTTTTCTCACTAAAACTCACATAAATTATATGTCAGCTTTATTCCCACATGTTAAAAATAACAAAACCTGGTCTGCCGGGATGGGAGAGAACCAGACGCTGAACTCCAGCCAGGGGAGGACTCGTCCCTCCGTCCCTCCATCCCATCACCGCTGCTGTCGGGGAGTCACTGCAAACAATGAGGGTTCCCCTCACCCCCCCCCGAGGGGGGACTGAGTGCTGCGGGGCAACACCAGCAAAGCCCCTTCGGAGGGGAAGCGGCTGTGAACGCTCTGCACAGTCTGAACAGACTCTCCTGGGTAGGGCAGACCACTGGAGAAACGCACGTAAAGGCACTGCAGAGAAACACGCTCAGGGATCAGCAGCATTTAATGTCCCAGTACGCTGTCAGCTGGAGCTACCACCGTTAATAAACCCAAGAAGTTAGAAACATGGCAGTCATTAAATAAAATTACTGTGAAGTGTGCTTTACAGAAAGTAAAGCCTTACTGTTGTTATTCTACATGCAGTGCTACAAAATAAGTTTCTTTAAGGAACATGTTACATAAAAGGTCAGAGGCAACTTCAAATCTCACGTTCAAATAATCGCACAGATCAGTCCAGTTCTTCAAGTAGTAGAATTAATTCCGCTTTCAGACAGGAATTTTGCTGTAGGAGCAGCCCAATGTTGACAGACACACAGCTGTAATGGCCTTACTCACCAGTGAGTAGCATCTTTTCTGCACCTTTGTAGCCCTGACTACTGTGATCTTTGTGGTCACAGAAATACCACCAAAAAAAAAATTTAAAAAAATCAGAGTATTATAAGGGAAGTCACTTTTGCTTCGTTCATTTCAGCAATTCATAATCTTCCCCCACCCCCCCACCCCTGAAAAAAAGAAAGAAAAAACCCAAACCAAATGCTTATTCCCCTATTGTGTCCCCTGTCAGTCTTCAGATCAGAAAGGATTTTCTCAGCTATTGCCTGTTACAGGAGGAAGGTGCCCTGCCTGCCCCCGCGGCCGTTCCGGCCTCCCTGGGGCGCTGGGGCCGCTCGGGCTGTGGGTGTTCGTTAGCGCAGGCTGGGGCTCCCTTCGCCCGGCCTCGACCAACAGCACTGAGAGGGCTCTAAGAGGGACCCGACCGCTCCGCTGGCACCGGCGCTCAGCCAAACCTCATTCCAAAAAGTGCAGATCCAGAGAGAGAGACTTTTTATTGTTTTATTGGTCTTCGAGAAAGCTAACTGATGATTCTGCTGATGGCCTGTAAGGATGGGAACTCCTCATCCTCGATATGCAAAGCTTTATGGGTGACAACGTCCTGCTGAGTCAGTACTTGCTTACACGTTGGGCAGATATAGCAGTCGAGATCAGAGTTGGAGTCCGTCTGCCAGACATTCTTTTTGTTCTTTTTGGATTTGTTTGAGCTTTGTTTTTCTTTGATTTTGAAATCGTTGTGAGCAGAAAGCAGTTCTTGTTGCTTAACTGTGTCCGGCAACAACACCAACAACTCGTTAAAAATTTTCTTGAAGTTGTCTCCCAGCAGTTCTCGGCAACTTTTGTAATACTGTGCTGCAGAAATCAGACCCTTCAGTGAAAAGAGAATGGGAATAATTAGAAGAAAGTATCTATGTAAAAAAAAAAAAATCCCACTGGGATTCACTCTCTCCCAGAGAGGAAGGTTCCTGCCCACTCACCTGTCTGAACTGCCCAGAATGACTTTTAAATTTATTGAACTTGGACTCATCGCTTTGAAGAAATTCTTTAATAGATTGTATTAGCTGAATGTTCCTTTGCTGAAAGTTTTCAGGTATCAAGTACGATCCGTGACAGGATTTTGACCTGCATTTGGAAAGACCAGAAGTGACTTCGACCATGCTTTGTGTCACACAAAGATGCTGGGGAATCTGTTACACAGCTGTTCTCCTCCGGAGGACACACATGCCCCTTCTCCACCCAACTACACGTGCACTTACTGTGGGCAGCATGGGGCTACCTTGACAGCACAATGAAATGTCTCCTGGGGAATTACTCGATCAGATTCCAGCTTTACCCAGAGAGAATATTTAAAACGCAAGTTTAACACAGCCTTGACTAACCATTTTGTAAGCTAAGCTTGGTAAGACGTGAGCAACAAAGACTGCACCATGAATAAAACCAAACACGTTAATACAGGTCTCTGCATTAAACTTACACGAATTTTCCCCTCCCCTTTTCCCATAAACTCTTCTCTCCAGCCCAGAAGGGCCCCAGCCAGAGACCAGCTACGGGAAAGCTCAGAACAATGAAGGCACTTAGAGATCACCAAGGAAAAGGTCCTTCAGCACCTTGGTTCTGGGACTCAGAACCAACGAAAGGTTAAGAAATATGTTGAAGTTGCCGATTTCCAAATAAATCTAGAAAAGACAAAGGTCTGAGCTGCCACACCACACAGGTTTTCACTTCCTCAGACTTGCATCCACACAACACTTGTGCTTCTTTTACAAAAACTCTCCTGAATCCAGCCCATGAGGGTCAGAGGACTCCCCAGCAGGAACCGACCCTTTAGAATAATCCCCTCAGGGTATTTCCTGTTGTTTGAAGCCCTTACGTCTTAACTGAGATGTAATGTGTGAAGTATCCCCTATTCAAAGGGCTTTTACTTACTCTTTCAAAGATGTAGTGACAGGTTCAGAGATACTGGTGGATGGAATAACAGCAAAACCTGGAGGGGGTTTACTAACAGGCACCGACAGTCCCGGAGGTGGAGGAGGACTCTTTAATAGCACCACAGTGTTAAAGCCTAAATGAAAGCAGAGAACAGGCAGAAGTTAGAGCATTTATCTGTGGCACCCACATACCACCAACTAAAATTAACACCAGTGGTCTCACGTACTCTCCAGAAGCACTAAGAAGAGCCAGTGGTGCAGACATCACTATATTGGAAAAAGAATAAATTTAGAGAGGTGAAAATCTGCTGCCTTACGAGTCAGGTCAAGTAGCACTTCATAGCAGCTGATGTTACACTCTACAAAGTGCTTTAATTATTAGTTTACTTTTTCAATAGAAAAGAGTTTTTAAAAAACCTTCAAATGCACGATGAAAACCACTTTGACATTATTAAAGTGAACAGAAACACAGACCCAAGCGCACTAGGCATGGCGGGTTCCAGCACATGCCACCCAGCAGCATCTGCAGAGCAGTACAGAACAGCTACACAAGCATCTGCTGACGCGATGGCACTTTCATTAAGGCACTAAGTCACGTTTGTTGCTATGTTACTCCAGTTTTACAAGATTACAGTGCTGCTAAAAGCAAGGGCATTAAATCTCTGCAGACACAACAGAAGTGACCAATCAAGCCAAGTGACAAGTACCAGCGGGCACAGGTCACAGCTACAGAGAGATTCCCTCTGCCCGCAGGAGCTTCCAAACTGCATCTTAAAGCACACAAAAGCACAGATGTGTCAGCCCTGACTCATCAGAAAAGCAAGGACAGGTAAAGCCCAGCTGCTCATCTACGAGCCACCCCCAGGGAGCAGACACCTGCGGAGATCCCAGCATTGCCACTGCTTCTTCCAGAGCCCACCCGCATCACCCAAAGTGCTTTTTGGAACTTCAAAGCCTAAACCGGCCCGGGGTGGCAGAACTGCTCCTCACCTCAGAGCCAGGAGGGGCAGTTTTACACATTTCATCCCCCTGCCACATTACTCAAAGCCACCTCTGAGCAAAGCTGGCTGTGCCCCGTGGCGCTTACCTGGTGGCGGGGGCATTCGAGCAGATCCTGAGCTCCCAAGAGCTGGGAAGTCTTCCTGAGGTAAAGGGCATTTCTTAGTCACTGTGGGCTTTTTAAGGCCAGGGGGCTCTTTGGGTGTACTACAGATCACTGATGATTTTTCCAAATGGCCATTCAGGACCGTGGCAGATCTGTCAGGGGCGTGAAGAGCAGAGGATGCGTTCGGTGTCTGCTCCGCTTCCGGCAGCTTCTCCGCCGACGTCCTGGGAAACGACGTCTCCTGTAATGGGTGTGGGGACAACGGTCTCTGCTTCTCAACCCCCATCTTCTTTTTCTTGCTCACTTTCGTAAAAGTTTGTGAGGTAGAAGCTGCCAGCAAGGACGATACATCGAACATTGTTGGCGTGTTTCTGATCTCCTGGGTTGTCAAGCCACCGCCGCCGTCTTCATCGTCTGACTGAGAGAGTTTATTGCTCTTCTTACTTCCTTTAGTGCTACTCAAGGAGGATGGTTTTTTGGTTATCTGGTTTACACAGGGGTTGCTAATGGCTTTGACCACATTTTTACTGGAACCATTGTTCCATGCAGACGTGATGTTAGTTACTGTTTTATTGTTAGGCCTCATTTTGGACACCAGAGCTGGAAAATCCTCCTCTTGAAAAGCCGTTTTCTTTGCAGTTGCTGTATAAGTCAAAGACATCCCAGAAGAGATGGTGGGTGCTGCAGAGGATGACAAGCTTGGGAAATCTTCTTCTTTAAGCTTAACTGCCGCTAGCTGGGCAGAGCTGTGAGGAAGGAGAAGCACAACCCGTTACACCGGTGCTGCAGAGGCACCACAACTCCAGCAGGCAGAACGAGCTCCGCTCCCATCCGCATTCGTCCTCGAACTATCACTGGGGGTGGCACAAGGGACCCATTAACGGGATGCAAACGCACTCGGGCTTGTAACCTGTGTCTGGCTCTGCTCGAGGAAGTCACCCCAGCCCGGCCATGCTCTCAGCACACCCCACCTTGACCCTGAGCTGACGACACAGGTGCGCTCAAGCTGCCGCATCCTGCAAAGCCGCTCTTCTCATCATCACCCATTTCAGATGGTGAAGAATTTTAAACCTTACAATATACAGCTCCTTCAAGATAAACTATCGAGTTAAAAATGGCTGGAATGGAGAATACTGAGAGTTTCCCTGACAGCACATCACCAAAAGATCAAGCCATGAAATGAAGCAACTACCGAGGCTGTTCATGCAGGTGACAAGCACAGAAACACCTCGAGGCAGAAGGGGACCAGGGCAGGGGGGAAGCATTGTAGTTTTCAGTGATCTGTAAAATGGTTTTCTCCAGAAATGTAGAACATAAGTAAAGTTTCTAAATCTGCTTTCTCACTGCTGCAGCCTTGCACAAACTTACCCTTGTAGAGGTCCCACTGCTGAACCAATTGCTGGAAAGTCATCTTGGCTCAAAGCACCATTAGCAGCTGCTTCTTTTGGAGTATTGACAAAAAGAGCAAAGAAATGTTTTCAGCTAAAATCCATTCATTTCAGAGTGGAAGCTATCAATGAACATGACAGCAGCATTAACAAGTTCTATTTTCAGCAGCTGATGATGTCATTAACTGTGACATTCCAAAAGGACTATTTAAATCCATGCATCACTCTTTCCTTCAATTAACTGCATTCACCATTACGTCACTGTGTACTGGCTGGAGCATACGGGAAATTCATGATACTTAACATGAGCAAAACACTGGCTGACAAGCACTTTGGAGGGAACCCTCCAGAGACAGAGACGCCACTGCCCCAGCTGCCTGCTCCAGGCTTCTACCAGAGGTTAGCACCCACTGCCTCACAGGGTCAGGGTCTTCACCAGAGCCTGGGTGCTCCCACAGATCTACACCAACGCTTTTCTGTTTGGAACGCTGCTCCTCCGAGCCCTCCATCACACCTCTGCTGCACAGATGCCCGAGCTGCTCAGCAATTAATTCCTGGGCGGTCATTTTACATCAAAACATAACTCATTCCTAATTTAGATTTGCCTTAAAACCCAAACCCTCTGCTGTGGGCTGCACAAGGACAGATTGGTAACAGCTCCGACACGCGTGCAGCAAAAGCTGGGCAGGCAGCTGCGGGAGAGAACCTTGGCTGTCATCCCCAAACGAGCCATACCCGTTAACCAAACGGAACTCTCAGCAGCTCAGTTCATAATGAGAGCGTATAATCTTTAAGTGGAAATCCTGTTGTAGGAGCAGAAAACGGTGGAAAATGGATTTGGAGCAACAGTAACACCAAAACACCACTGCACCATATTTATTTGCTCCAAACTGGACCTGGAACAAAACCGTTAAAGGTTTGCTTTCACCAGTTATGAACTTTTACTGTGAATAACTTGTTCTCAGAAAAGGGGAAACGCAGCGCAAGCATCACGATAAATCAGTTCTGGCATGCCAGGGTAGGAAATGGCACATTCTCAGATTATATTAATTTAGATGGATCACACCATACTGTTATACATTAATTGCATTGGGGATTTCTACCCCGCTCCGCCTCAAGTAGAACCTGCTGCAAGAGTCCCAGTCCACTTGGACACGTTCCACTGCAAATCTGTGTTGCTGGTGTAAGAGCCCAGCTCTATCCACATCCACCAGCTTTGGAGAACAAGGCACAACCATTCCCACTTGTGCCAGGCCCATCTCCACAGCCATCACACCTCCCTGCCGCCACAGAACATGTTCAACACTCACCTGCAGCATCACCGGATGACTTTGGCACACGTTTGGAGCCGAGCCCTTCAGAATCCCTCAAGTCCTCCTTTTTACCTCTACTGCTGCTCTCCTCTTTGTCTTCTACCCGTTTTTTCTCTTCTTGCCGTTTAGCTGCCACAGATGCCCTAACTGCTGCCGCAACGTCTCTGTCTTCTTCCTCCCTGTAGGACAGGGCACATTTTCTTGGTCAAACGCTAAGGATTACCCAGCAGCTTTGTCTCTCAGCTCTCCAGTGCCAGCTCCGACGCCCGTCCCCGATCTTGTGCTGCCACCTGCTGAGAAGGCTGCACCCAACCCACCACTCCAGGACACCCTGCGCTGGCTGGTGGGACAGCCAACATCCACCCCCTGGGTCCGCGAGTTCTACACATGGTAGTAACAACCCAGGCCACAGGAAACTGGGGTGAACTGGGAGAGGCAGTACCAAGGATGCATGGGGACACATGTCTCTCCCATCCCTTTTCAAACTTATGATATCATACTTGTAGGCCACAGGAATTCTTTGGAACATGGTTTGTCATGAGCTCTCAACACATGCACGATCCACATGCGACACCAACGTACAAGTGTTTAGAGATGGACTTTTTCCCCCAGTGAAATCACCAGTAATGAACCAGCTGACTGTTCAGTGAGAAAAAGAAGAAAAATAGATGTGCAGTATGTATAAAGCACTCGGGTCTCGTGTGGATGAAGAGACATATAAATGCAAAATTTCATTTCAATACTTAACCCTCTTCTTTTTCCAAAGCACTCAGTCTGGCCACCCAGAGATCTGTTAGTTCAATGAAAAGCATGGTCCTTAGAATAGGAACTTCATGAGTACCCAGACCAAAAAGTCCATTAAACCTGCAAACACTTACTGCAGAAAATCCTATTTAGAAAAGCTAGCATAAAAACAGTTGCTGAAATTAATTTAGGATTCTGAGTTTATTTTACCCACAAATTGAGGATTACATTCATTGCTTCCTGTGTCAAGTCCAGAGAGCTGAAACCTCACACACAAAACAATTTCACTTTGACCAAGCATGCAGTCAGCATGCAGGCTTAGACTGAAAAGCCAGTTCTACTCTCAACTAAGGATTCGCTATGGAGGCTTCTAAACTTTGTAACCACTTCCTTCCTAATGGTCTACAAAAACATCATTAATTGTTAAGTAAAAAACAACACTAAGCAGCAATAAAAATCCACAAAATGTTGTGCTACTCACCTCTTGTATCTCCAGCTGCCTCTTCTGTTTTGCTGACTTCCTCGGCCGCCCAGCCTGCCCGACCTCCCTTGCCTGTTGTACCTGTCAACTTCTTCATAGTCCTCTCCACCTATAACACCTAAACAGGAGGGATGGTGGGTCACTCTCAAAGTTATTTCTCTAATCTGAAAGACGCAAAAAATATACTAGTACAAACAAATCTATCTCGATTTCTTTCTGATGATTAAGTAGGCTATATAACCTGCAGAATTGCTCCATTAAAATACATTTTGAAGCATATGGATTCCATGTATCGTAACCTCTGGTGTGAGTTTGGAGTAGTTTTGGTTTTATGCAGAGACCTCTCTACATACAGTTCCACGCAGAAGAAAAAGTTCACACGTATGCTGATCCCTGCCCTCCTAAGTGGATATGCTATTCTGGCCTGAAGCTCCATGTTCATCACCACTTTGTATTAACTGTAGGAGAAGTCATTCACGTAATTACAAATTGGAGAAAAAAGTCAGCAATTCTCCTAAAATTATGTTATCATCATTAAATCCATACATGGGGGAAAAAAATTGTAAAACAATTGAGGTAGGAAGAGACCTCTGGATGTCACCTGCTCCATCCCCTCGCTCAAAGCAAGGCCAACTCTGAAACCACATCAGGTTGCCCAGGGCCCTGTCCGGTCAAGTTCTGGTTATCTTCAGGGACAAACTCTACAACCTCTCTGGGTCCTGCCCCAGGGCGTGCCCACCCTCCTTGTAAAGAATTTCTTCCTGGCTAGGAAACATTCTTCTTGAAAACCCTCAAAGCAGCAAGAATGAACGTGTTCCTGTCCACCTCCCCCCCCCAGCCCCACTTACCCTCGTTCCTCCTCTGGTGCCTGGGAGCGTAAGTGAACTGAAGGTCTATCTGCCGGTTCTGCCTGGCTTCTGCCCTGTTCTTGCTGTGGCAGGCTGTTTTGTGTGCTTTGTAATCTATTTCTGTGCGGAAAGCATGGGTAAACTGTTCCGTGCTGCACCGTCCCTCTTCACAAAGGAAATGCTTTTCGCGGAAGTGTTCACGAAGGTATTCGTAATCGCTGGAAAGAGAACAGAGGCTGAGATGCAACCTTCCCGACACATTTTACTAATGGTATCTGGCTACTCTCACAAGATGAAGCAAAGACAAGCCTAGATGGTTGGTTCTTTCTTTTCCCCAGGCAAGTTTTCCAGCTGACACCACTTGTGCACCGTCAACATAGACCTTGATGCATGATCCCAGGTGTTAAACTAAATCTACTGGCCCATGTCATCAATCCATCTGTACGTGAGACATGGGGTTCATAAAAGAGCATTTGCCTCTACCTGCTCTGCACACGAACTCTGGAGCATTAGAGTTAACACACCAGACAGCTGCAGACAGCTGCTGCCATGCTGCAAAATGTAACTTTACGTTTAACATTAATGAAGAGAGCTTTAAAACATGAACTAGACAGAAAGTGATTACTCTGGCTATTGGCTTGAGGAAGAAGATAAACTGCAGCCAACCTGCTCACATTCTCACAATCGGTGTTTGAGCACTACTCTCCCCAAAATTCCAGGCAGACCCGAGCAATTTTTCCCTCAAAATTTAAGCTACTGAAAGAGGAATTAACTGCTTGCACAAACCTGTAGTATTCCTGAGCGCCATCGGAGTCACAGAAATGACAAAAATAATGATCTCGTCTTAGGTGTTTCAGTAACTCATCGTTATCCAAATAACGCTCGTCACAAAATTTACACAGGGGATGCCCACGATGAGAGGTGTCATCTGGGTCTCCATGGATACGGTGACGGGCAAGGTCCTTACGAGAATACCATTTCCGCTCATAAGTAAAAATCTGAAGAAATATATTTAAGTATTACTTCTCATGAACAGAGAACAAAATGGAGTAAGCCAGGTTGTGCACGACTTGTTCATCTGTGGGAGTGGAAGATTTGCTTCAGAAAGATGCAATTTGACAACTGACACCTAAAATTTTTAGTGAATAGGAAATAAAATTCAAGTTATAGGTCCAAAATAAATCTGACTTGCATTTTACTCAATTGGAACACTGGAAGCAGATCTAATTCACCTTTTTCCCTTTCGCTTTTTTTTTTTGGTGTGTATTAACATAATGCAACAAACTTCAGATTATAATTTCTGGTGGGGAAAAAATTCCTAAATATGTATTTATGACCATACAGTATACTGCATACTCAAATTAAAAAAAAACATAAACCATAAAAAAAAGAAGTGAGCTGTTTGACTTTCCTTAGACAGCAACTACCCCAAGATAGCTACACACATACACAGCTCAGCGAACAAATTTTTTGTTATAAGTCAATCTTCTATCCCTACTAACATGCAAGTTATTGTGGTAGGAAGGGCTCTGAAGACACCAAAAAGATCAACACAGCCTTGAGAACAGAAGGTCCTTTATTTCTCGCCTAGACAAAGACTGTTAACTTGTTCTGGGGAAAGGCTCATTTGGCTTAGTTGGGCGGACGGCCTGAAGCTTCTGCAAGTTTAAGAGCTTTTTTTCAGTGGGTATTGGTAATATGGCATTTTCTTTCCACAAAATAAAAACCTCCACTATATTCTGAAGTTGAAAGCCAACAAGTTCTAATACTGTTTGTGAATTCTCTGGGACAGACAATGACAAAATCCCCTTAGTGCTGGCTCCTTCAGCTGACCATGGAAACAGCCCTTCACCAGAGCTCAAAGGATGCTGTGACAGAAAGAAGCGACCTTGTCCTCCCCAACCACTTCCTTTGAATTAGCCCTAGTGATTGCATGACCGCAGGAAAGTCAAATCAGTTCACTAAAAGCTAACCCTGAAAAAATCCCAAACCCAACGTATTTGCGCTCATTCAGGTCAACCCGATCACTTCTGGATCCTGTCCCTTTCAGCAGTAAACTACAGTTCAGTCGGGTTAAACCAACTGTGGCATCCCGGGATAAATGCATTTCTCTGATTTGACATTTAGCTGGTTTCAGAGAAAACAAGCACACATACAAAACCATGTGTAATGAGTTCTAAAAACATGCGTTCATGCATTAAATTCCCTCCTACAACAATAAGGAATGCTGACAACTATTACACACAGAGGTCCTAGAATTCATTTAATAGTAGCCACTGAATTTGTCCAACATGTAATGCAGAAATACAAAAACCACTCTAGCTCCAGGGAAAGGTGAATTCTGACTTTCAGACTGTGAAGAAGGATCACCTGGCTGACATAATACCAGCCCTTCTAAGTGAAATTTGGGTTGAATTAAAAAAAAAAAAAAAAAGGGGGGGGGGGTGGTGATGATGGTGATGGTAAAATGAGTAGTTTTAAGGCTCAATACACATCACCTTTTCAGACACAGACA
Organism: Athene noctua; assembly: GCF_965140245.1. Taxonomy (NCBI): domain Eukaryota; kingdom Metazoa; phylum Chordata; class Aves; order Strigiformes; family Strigidae; genus Athene; species Athene noctua. The sequence goes on along the minus strand of NC_134051.1, from coordinate 4,516,200 downwards.
TCTCAGATTTCCAGTAACTGTTTTATCATTAGCAGATTGTAAAATACATTTTTAAAAAGCCCCTGCTCACGTTCTACTTGTGTACATCAAACACAGAGGACCTCAATTGCGCGCAACAGTGTGTTTCATTTTACAATCAAATCAACAAGATACAGGAAATTTGCTCTGAACAAATAAACAAGATAATGAAATATAATTGTATTTCATTAAACCAGCAAGATGGATTCCCATCCTTACGTGATCCAACTGTAAATGCTACATTGATCAGGGAAATAAATCCATCGCTCCATGACACATTCTGCTTTCTGAACTGGCACCAAGTACTTTCTTACTTTCTCTACGTCATTACGAGTATAAGTCTTAACAGACATCAAATCTCTACCGTTACAGGTGTAACAAAGTCTGCCTGCGACTTGGTATTAACCTTCCATCAGACATTTAGGGTTTGGTACTTACACATGTTGAGGCAGAGGAGCTAACATCAGAAGTTTATTAATATGGTTGGGTTTAATTTAAAACATAACGCACTGAGAACCTCCAGGCCATCTTCATTAATCAGTTTATGAAGAAAAAGACTTACAACAAAGCGACTGGCCTCACTGCAGGCAGATGGAAGAAACTTAAAAAAAATAAATGGGTGCTGTTCAGCCACCCCTTCTTCCTGCCTCCCCAAATACTCCTGCAGGTCATATAAGGAAGCACAGCTCCTTCCCACACATTAAAACATAGAACTAGCCCACCTTTAAGTGTTTAACACAGAGTTTGCAACAGAAGAGCTCATGCTGCTTCCTCATGTGCTGTTCCAGATCTGCAAAGGTGTTGAATGGCTTCACATCTGGACACAAAGAGCATTCGTGCTGCAGCAACTTCCTAAGGGACAAGAAAGATTTCCTAAAAATTATGACTCCCTCTCAGCAACCCAATACCTTTATCGGAAAACAAATGTTCCGCCAGTGGCAGAAGGCTGCATTTTTATAGCTCCCCCAGCACTCTGTAATGAGGTTAGCGTCCTGCTTATTCCAAGAATACTTTGTCATACATCAGGAGGAAAACAAGAAAATTACACAGAGGCTTCAACTGTAAGTGAGGAGCTGAACAGTCACAGTGTAATACCCCGCCACTATAAAACTGAGTGGACTGTAACCCATCCATGCAACAGAACCCTTGCTTATTGAAGATTCAGCTGATATATGCAACATTCACCTTCAATTTAATTACCCTTTCTACTGTCAGAAACTGAAGAATACAGTAGGGAGAGATAAAGAATTGTAATAGAAAAGGAGCGGGGAAAAAAAACAAACAAAAAAACCCCATAATGATACCCAACAAGAGCTGAAGGCAGAGGACTGGTCTCAGTGGGACACCCCACTGCCTTGCACTCAACTGCTGCCCACGAAACTGTAATCTCACCAGAAATCGTATCATCAAAAGCAATTCCCAGAGCTGGTGTATAACTAATCAGAATGTGCTTCCAATGGATTCTGCTCACTAAACCCACTGACCAGTTCCATAAATATGAAGTCATGAAAAACTGTAAATGGACCAAAGCTTAGCCCAAATCAGGTGGGACATAATGCACAATTCCCCAACAAAAAGGTACTGCTCTTTTTTCACTCTTCTCTCCTTTTAACTGCTTTTACTGATCTTCAAGCCTCCTAATTAAGCACGTTATAAAAAATATTTTTAGAACAAGATGCTGATGCCACATTGTTTACCATGCATTAGTTTTTTACTTCAGCCTTATTCTCTCCTATTTAGGATTAAGATCTCTGTAAGCTCGTCTTCTTTTCATACAATGTTTGGTACAATTGGTATTGATTAGTCCTTATGCAACACAACAATAACTACAATTACAACAGTAATTCAGTCTTTACCAACTCACACAGCAGCCATGCAAGGAATGAAAAGCCTCTGAGCAAGTCTGCTATTGCTAAAGAAGCAAACAGCAACACTTATTGAGAGAGCAACGCTTCCGTGTTCTGCATTGGTGAATCCAACCCTCCGGCCTTGAGGAGCTGCTGCCTTTGGCGACGTGGTGGCACACGCTCAACCTGCTCCAGCCTCTCGGCCTCCCACAGCTACCTGCACCACGGTGACTAACTGTACCCAGCACGGCTGCCACAAAACAAAACCACACTGTTCTACTAAAGTGTGCACTTCCTGCCACGCAACGCAGGTGAGAACATGCTGCTTTAGGGATACGTTACAGGAAAGATCCCAGTACTTACCTGTACAGTGCATAAACATCTCCATCCGTAAAATAAATGTCGTATTTCTTCTCATGTTGCAACTGGTTAAGTGCTATTGTTGAGAAGGATGTAAGTTTCCGTCCAAAGACAACCTGTAAGCAACACAAGGATCAGCAAAAGCACGCTCAAGCCGCGCAGTTTTTGGGATTCCAGACAAACTCCTCAGCACAAACTCTGTTTCTCAGGGAACTCGCCATAGCCTGAAGCTTGGACAAGGCTTGCAGAGCTTTGTGTCAGTCTCAGCTGCTCTCACCACCCCCAGTTACTGCCCCCACAGCTGCCAGCAAAGCCCTTGTGACTGCTACTTATCAACTTCCAGCAAGCAAGCCAGCTTAGTTAGACCAAGGTGGGTTGGACTAGCCCAGTCTTTGGATTCTGAACTAGATTAGGAAACTCTTTTATGGTATGTTTTGCTACCACAGCTGTGCTAAGAGTAAGTATCTTCAACAAATTCAGCCCCTTCTGCAACAAATGCCTGTCAAGGGCCCTGAACTCAGCTCCATCCCATCTCCTGGCAGGAGATTGCACAGAAACCTACAGGCTGTAAGTGAAAAGTAACATTACTCACAGGCTGACTGGGAAACCACTGTTTCTCCTTTCCTTAACTACCAGGAAAGCGAGAAACTAAACCAGTACATTTCCCAAATTATTTGTACCACATACCCCTGCTAAGGGGATCTGCTTGCTCACAGTTGCCCCTGCTGACCTCCAAGCAGCCTGGGTCTCACACCGCAGCTGGTTACGATACTACGTCCTCCTTCAAAAGCCACTCACCACTGGTCTGCTCCACCACAGGTTCCCAGTTTGGGAACTGCTGGGGTAACAGCAACATTATGGAACAGCTGGAGTTACCTGCACCAGCTCAGAAAGGCTGAGACACAAACACAGTAAATGCCTTTCAGTTCTTACAGTAAACACTGTAAATCTAGAAACACTTAAGAGCATTCAATTATACAATATGCAAGTAGTTTGGTATTGTTAAATCACCCCTCTACCCTTGCTGAGTGAAATACCATGGAATGAGTCTTTTGTGTCTGGTTTTGTGCCTTCTTTTAAAGCTTTCTTTATAGTGGGGCTACTGTTAACCAAAACAAAAAATGTACCAAACTTGCTGAAACATCAAGCTTAAAATAAAGAGAACACAAGCTTAAGTTTGTTGGACAAATGACAACTATGTCTAATGCCAATTATTTTAAAAATGTAATTTCAGTGAAGTCTTACTGACGTTTTGTTTTGGCCCAAAGTGATTTTTAAAAGAGGGGAACAGATTGCTGAAAAGTAGATTTTATCACAGGAGTCCAACACAATTTCCCAGAGCTGTTCCAAGAACAATCGCACACACATGTATGTAACAAGCACACTGACAGCTCCTCCAAGACTGATCCAAGTACACGTCAGGGTTAGTCTACAGGTCAACAAGTAAATCCTTCCTAACTTCGCTGCAACAATTACGCATCACTGAAAGCACACATTACCATAACAAGAATATCCTGCTTTCTCCTTCGTCACTCATCTTCGTAGTTTTATTTCCTTTGGACATTTACCACTTTGCTCTATGCTACCCCGTACTACACCCACTGAAATTTGGCAGTGGTGTACATGCCTGTGCTACTCCCACACACTGTACAAAATAAGAGACAGGGGTTTAGATGCTACATATACACTCAGTTCATTCAACAGCAGTTATGACGTGAGCTATGCCCCCCAATGTCTTTTTTTTCGGGCAGATGGTTGAATGGACAGAACAGTATTATAGCAGCACTTAAGGAGGAAAAAGAGCCCAGCCATTAAAATGACCTCTCAGGCAACTGTAATAAAAGGATCATTTGAACAGTTGATAAAGGAGGGAGAAAGATGGCTGAATGAACCAAAGTTCAGGCCACATAATATAACAGTATTAAAAAATTGTAAAGCTCTTGAGATTTAACAGTCCACCTATGACCCTAAGACAAGAAGGTTTAAGGTTGAAGAGCAACACCACACCTTGCTTCCTCCTAAGATGGAAGAAGTGGAGCAGGAGCTCCACAGAGGATGATCAGAGATAAAATTACTTTCAATGAGTTTCTTTCTGTACACAGAGGCAACTCATGTGCCAGTAAGCTCTGTCTAAAAACCACATCAACCCTTCTGTCCTCCACAAAGTCTGAGGATCTTCAGTACACAGTCTAAAATCTTCCATCTCTCCAACCATTTGAACAATACGAAAAGCAGCCAACACCAACAGTTTAGTTGGGGGGCTCTTCTTTTGCCAAGAGGACACCCCCCTCCCACTACATTTATTTCATTTCCTAAACCATCTGAGTATATTTCATCCAGTGCTAGTACCAATCCTTTTCTTCTCAAAGGGTTTGTTTTTCTCTGCAGTGGTTCTGCAAAAACAAATTCACATAGGAGGATTTGTTTTTACAAACATCCTTGAACAACTTCTCTTCACGCAGCTCCCTCCGCACAGTCGAGCCACGGCATCAATGAGACTTCCTCTGAACTCCACCCTGCACTATCACACCAGCAGGCCAGGAGGGAAACAGAAATCCATCAGAAAAATTATAATTGAATGGAAATTACTTTTTAAAGCGTAAATTCAAGAGACGGTTCACACTAACAGGAACTGGAAGGAAATGCAGCATGGTGTGGCTGTAACGCAAGGCATGAGCAAGCCCTGGAAGAATACAAAATACGTTCTCCCCCAAGCTTAAAATCAAGTCAGGAATTCGGCAGGATGATATGAGTCATCTGAGATCACGTAATACCAACTCTGGAGAGCAAGCCCTGCTGATTTAAAAAAAAAAAAAAAAAATTCCCTTTAAATTCCATTTTCTTCATGTTTTGTTTCCAACATGCCTCCTGTCTCCTCTGAACTGCGGCCGCACCGCCGGGAACGAAGCAAACGGCAGATAAACCCGGCGAGCCCCCAGCTGAGGGATGTTCCTCCCCCCGGCTCCACTCAGCAGATTTCACGAGTTGCTCCGCGGCCCGACTCCGGCCCCAGCCCAGTTCGAGGCCTCCGCCCGCCCCACGGCCCCGCTCCCCCAGGCAACCGGCCCGAGCCCAGCCCCGCGGGGCGCTGACAGAGCCCGGCACCGGGCGAGGAGGGAGCGGCCCAGCCCCGCCGGGTGCGCGGGCACCGGCACCGGCCTCACCTGGCCCAGCTCCTCCCGGCACACCGCGCAGTACCGCACGCCGCACAGCGCCCGCATCCGCACCGAGCACCGGTAGCAGATGGGGTGGTCGCAGCGGCCCAGCGCCACCACCTCCAGCTCCCCGCAGCACAACACGCACGAGCCGTCCGCGGGGCCCGCCGCCGCGCCGGAGGCCGAGGCGGCCATGGCGGCGCCGACCCGCCGCGGCCTAGGCCCCGCACCGCCTAGCAACCGCCCGCACCATCGAGAGGCGGCCTAGAGCGCCTCCAGGCCCCGCGCGCGACTCTCTGCTCAGCTTCCGACCATAGAAACCCGCCCTCGCGGATCCCCGGCGCAGCGCCGGCCTGGCTGACCATCGAGTCTCCGCCTAGAGCGGCACCACCCCTCCCGCATTACCCTTTAGGACTGCTACAGCGCCGCTCCTCCTGACGTCACCCCGCGTCCTCCAGTGCCCGACCATAGAGAGCGCAGCCCAGAGCGCCCCATCGCCGCTTGCAGCGCTAGCCTCACTCCTACAGGCCTCTGACCATAGAGAAGCGCTGCCCGGAGCGCCTCCGCGGCAGAGCCCCTCTAGCCGCCTCTCGCTGGTCTCCTCTGAGGTGGAGGCCGCCCGCGGGAGCCATTTGGCGATCTCTTGCCCGGTGGCAACTGAACAGGCCCCGGGAGAGGCCGAGCAGTGCTGGGCGGCCGCGGCCTGCGCTGTGTCGCCTCAGGGCCTGCCCCTGTGGGGAGATAGGGGACCTCCAGGCCCATTCCTGGCACCCCTGGGTACTGCCCTGTGCCTTCCGTGGGGGCCTGTGGGGCAGCACGGCACCGGCTCTCCCCTGGACGAGGTGTTTTGGCCACAGCGTGTGTGGTGGGGTTGGGGTCCCGCTGATGTGGCAGCCTGGTGACCCACTGGCAGCAGGATGGTGATTTACATGCGATTTTGCCAGGGTATCTGCCCCACAGTGGATGCATCGGACCTGCAGCTCTGCCACTTGATTAGATTTTGTAACCCAGGCTTCAGGTAGCCTGTGTAAACTAGGTGTGATTGGAAAAAAAACTTGCTAAAAAGTGTAGCTGAAACACTGTGGAAAATAGGATATCGCATCCATTAGAACAGTGCTGCAAATGGGCTCTGTTAGGGTCAGTACGTTAAGAGCACAGTCTGTTAGAGACATTTTTGTGTATGTGCTCCAGGTGGTGATTCATGCATTCAGCATCGGAGCATGTGACAGCTGACCGAGGTGTCAGAGTGAGTTAAGGTGAGCTGGAGTTAATCATTGATATGCCTGGTTGGTTGCTAAAGAAATTAATGTTCCCGCACTTGCTTTGCGGGCCGATTTCGTATTTTAAAGGTCTGTGTCTTGCTGGGACTTGGAGATGAGAATTGCAGCTCCTTAAACAGAAGAGGGTGCTCCAGGAGCACGGAGAACAGCGTTAACATGGGCTCAGCAGCCATGTTCCTCTGGAAGTACAGTTAAAAAGCATAAAAGCTTGTTTGCGGACAGCACAGAGGAAGAAACAGAAACAGTTTTTCAAACTTATGGATCTCTCACTTTTTTTTTCTGTCAGATTCCCACTACAAGATTAATGTGAGGTCACCTTCCTTCCCACGTGTGAAAAGTCAGAGCAGATCTCTGTCAAATACTGAAGTTCTGCTTCTACATCTACCCCAAAAGAATCTCAAGAAACCCCAAGCTCTTGGCATGAGGCACTCGTTCTGCCACATCATTATATGTGTCACCAGATGAACAGCACGTCACTCCGTTTAGCAAATATTCCTGGAGTCCTGTCCCCTGAGTCAAGGGCTGCCATCTGTCCCAGAAATGACAAAACAGCCCGATTTTTCCTGGGTGTCTCCTGTGACCTGTAGAGCTGATATTAGAGGATGATCAAAGAATGATTCCAGGGCACACCATGCCTCAGTGAAGCAGGTCAACACTCAGGTTGCTCATTGGCATTGTATGGTACCTCTTAAAGAGAAAACATCTCAAAATAAACTAAATTTTCTAGGAAGGAAAATGGAGAAAAAACATATTAAATTGCACATTAAAATGTACAGTGAATTCCTGGGATCTGTTTGTGCACATAATGGCTGGCTTGAAGACTGGATCAGCAGCATCCTTATCATTCAGATCTGCTTTCATTTCACTCAATTCCTTGTCATTTGAGTTAAAAGATGCACTTTATTTTCTTTGAGTCATAAATGATCATTTCAGGACAAAGGAGCTTATAAAATATAGTGAGTTCATTAAAACATATCATGATGTTATCTAGTCCAACACCAGCATCATTTACCAACATCAGTGCCGTCAAGTAAATTAAATAATAGGTTTGATTAGTATTTTGGAAAACAGATAAATGAAGTATTTCAGTGTTTTGGATCATTGGTTACAACAGGTAATACTTACTTTCTCCTAAAGAGACCCATTTATCATACTTCAAAGTAGAGTAGATAATACATGTCTTTCTGGTAATCAACATTAAAGTGTGTTTGGGTGGGGCTGTATTAAATAATTAGGAATGACTGAGGATGTTGGCTGTAATTACTTCAGGAAATGTCCTGTGCACCCTCCGCCCCCCCCCCCCCTCCGAATTAATGATACTGTTGAAAATGTTTTTGTGTCAAAACTGCATCACACAATTTTGGAGAGCAATTAGCATGAAATGAGATGGAGGCTGCTGACAGTAATGTGCTGTCTTAAGTGTCACTCGTCTGTGAAATTACGCAAGTACCCCAGTGCTATGGCCAACCATAGGATAATAAATATACCTGCATAATTAGGCTTAAAAGTGACATTACTCATCACAAGGAACATGGTGACAAAATGGCTGGGCAGAGCCAGGGTTTGTACTTGTCAGATTTCAGCTGTGTGGGTAGGAGCAGGTTGGTGACACCAGTTCCTACAGGGCCGGGAGCACCCGGGACCTGATCCTGCAACGCCTGTTCCTACCAGTGGTTTTTTCCCACCAGTAACATTGTGATGTTCCTGGTGAAAGGAAGCGCTCTTTTCCAGGGTGCTGCAGGCAGGCAGCATTGCTGGCAGCTCATCAGCTGAGGCATTTTCAGCTTCTCGGATGATATTTACTGTAATTGGTGTCTGAAGAGGGAAACTGCTGAAGGTTTTGTGTCCCTTCACGGTGCAGCTGAGCTTCCATCAGCAGTGAAAGCTTGTACCAGTCAGATTTCGCATTCTCAATGACCGAGTCCTCAATCATAAACTAGATCCGGGAAGTTTCTTTGGCCAAAAACCATGTAAGGTATCAATCCTTCTAGTGCAGGCCAAGAGGCCAGATCTAGCCCTGTCCTCTACATGCAGCCATCCAGAGACCCAAACCAACCCAGAGCCCCGCTTCTGGCACACTGCCGAGGCAGCCTTTGGCAAAGCTGGGGTTTCCTTAACTGCTGCCTCTTGGTCTCGCTCCACAGCGCGCCACCTAACAGGTCTGAACAGCCCTTCTGTGTCACATCCTGCGAACTGCAGCTCTGTTCGGAACACGGCTTTGCCAGAGGTGTGCCAAGTCTTTACACAGGTGTAAAATGCCACCCCCACCCCACTCTGTGCCATTTCAATATCATTGCACAAGATATTCCTGCTTTCTTGATGTCCTCACCTTCAGCAAGCAGAAGAATTGATAAAAATCCAATATTCAGACTATTCACCAAAGTCTGTTTTCAACTCATCATTGTTCTGAAAAATCATCCTGCTGCTGTATGTGAGTCATGGGTTTAGATTCATTTATTTCGTGGTGCAAGGAGGTTTTATAATACTCTTTCAATGGATTGAATCATTCTTTGCTGATGACTTAAGGATGCTGTTTTATTTCTCTAGTGATTGCAAATGGAAGCTGGATCTTAGCACTAACTGTGACCCCAAAACATAAAGAAATATAATCATATATAATTAACTAGGCTGCAGCGTGTATTGTAAATATCTTGGTTGGAGCTTAGTTCTATGTATTGTCAGACAGGAAATGTTTTCTTCCCAAAATAAAGGGTTAATATTGATGCTAGGGATAGTTAATTTCCGTGTTTACTTGCTAGATATCACATAATAACATCAGAAGAAAAAGGCACTTTTCAAGTCATTTAATCAGCAATAAATATACTTTGGAATAACTGATAACTCTGCAGATGAGCACAACAAACCCATTTTACTCAGAAGAGCAACAGATCAAATATTTATAGCTCAGCACTAAAATATGGTCAAAGTGTAGATCTAAAGGTTATGCCTTAGATTAATTTCATATTCACAGCTTGATGTGGATGCGGTTCATTTGCAGCTGAGATACTTAGTGCATAACAGTGAAATTTGCTTCATTTGACAAAGTTTCTGTTAAAAGTCATAATTTTCTCAGGGCTTCTTTTTTTTAAAAATAAGGCTCAGACAGCCTCTTATTAGCAGTGGCCTCACACAGGTACCTCGTCTGAGGGCAGCTTTAAACTTACAACCCTGACCATCCATACTCATTAGAGACCGAAGTTTGTGGTTCAGTTTAAAGCTGAAAATAGCATTTTAGTTTGCTCTAAGATCAATGTTGTTTGTCCCAGACACATCATGCTGCCTCCCTCTGAGACCACCCGTGCAATCAAACCAGCTTGTGCCATGTTGGGCTGCACGGGGGTCAGCAGGGTCGGGGGTTTTCACCCTACAAGGTTTTGGATCAAATATGCCAACAGCCCTGCCTGTGGGACTGATAAGAAGTCGGTCTGTTATTTTCCTACATCTAAGAAATATCTCAGTCTGCGATTACTGATCACATTAATAGTTCCACCTTTTTTTTTAAACAAACGCATGTTTTTATATTTAAAAGTTCAATTAGAGAGGCATGCCACAGGCCTCTGAGCTGTTGACAGGCACAATGCACTCTGCACAATGCACAACTTCAGTCTGGATGAGGGACTTTTACTCCAAGATCTTTATTTGAAAAAAAAAAAGTAATTTGGTGATACAAGGTTTTCTGAAAAGCCGTGATTCCTTAAAGAGAATGATAAACAGGGAGGGGCAGGATCTTTAAAGTCTAAAGAGAGACACATGCTGGGAAGCAGAGTTGTATTTTAAAGCATTCATAGACATTAGTCCTTAGCGACAGAGTTTTCTTCAGCAGTGTCTTGTTGGGGGATGAGAGCAGGGTGAGTGCAGCTAACAGAAAATATACTACCTAGATGGGAATTCAGAGGAACAGTGGGGGAAAGAAACAGCATTAGGCTTTCAAGGTGAAGCGCCAGTGTGCAAATTCCCGGAACAGGATGAGGACCTCGAGAGAGCTTGATTTTCAAATAACATTACAGGGAGCTAACGTCAACAGGAGACGCAAAGCGTCTTGGCAGCAAGAGCTCCTCGGCTGCCTGTGCCCCATTTTTCACAGCGGGGAGGAGAGCTGGTGCTGGGGCACATCGAGGGGCTGGGGCAGCCAGAGCGGGGCACTGAGTGATGCTCTGGGCAGCGTGGGACCCTCAGGAGTGGGAGCGTCTGTGGAGCTGAGCTGTGACCAAACCTTAACCACACTGAATCCTGCCCAGCCTGGCGTCAGACTTGGCAAACACACGGTCTGCCTGGTGATCTGGGCGTGCTTGTCAAGGGACAAGATACGTTTTTATCCCCAGTTCTCTATTCAGCAATGCTGAGGCTCAGAAAGTTGCAGAGGTCAGATAGCAAATAACTGATAACTTCAGGAGTGCAGCTCGGAGCTGATGACCCCCCATTTGGTGCCCTGAATAACTTGATTTTTTTTTTGTCCACTGCTAGATTTTGGGGGGGCATCAATCCTGCACCTACAGGAACTGCACAAAGCAGTAAGAATGGCATGTGCTCAGTGTGGGACACTGGGCTTCTTGTTGTAGCGCTGTGCTTCTTGCAACAAAGTTGTAGCATATTTAATTCTAGTTGTAGCGCTGGCCCAGGAATGGGACTGGTAACATGCCTCCTTTTTGATAACTCAGAGGGTTTTACAAATATAGCTCAATTCAGCAAACTATTCATGCCAAGCAAAACATACTCCACCTGTGCAGATTTGCTTAAAGACAAATTTTGTTCTCATCTGCATGCCTTAGAGCCCTCTACTCCAATTATCTTACTTGTATATAATTGTGTGTACAATATAGCCTCACCTAATTAAATTTCAAGAAAATGGGAGAGCACTTCAGGGTTGTGTGGGATTTAGTTAAGAGATCTCAGAGCTGTCAATGTAAAGATTCATCTCACAACTCTTCCTCCTTACAGTAAACATCTTCAGATCAAAGCCAAATATACTCTGCCCTTCACACATCTGGGTATTAACTCGCTTTCGTTATTGTAAATTACTTCCAGGAGAAAGACTGAATCATGGAGGGGGCTGAGAAATCTGTTTGCCTTAAAGACAGCCATCTGATGGCATCTTTTTTTTTTTTCCCCTGCTCTCTTACCTGCATTTCAGATTTTTATCTTTGCTGCTTCCTTGCTGCTTTTCTGAGGCAACGCTGTCACGCCACATCCCCGTGATTTTTTCATCATGATTCTTTGGCGGTGTTATGCCGCGTCCAGATCCCTCTTCGATGACGTTGCTTCAGCCCTTGAGATGTTTAGAGACTCTCTTAATATTTTGGCAACCACAGCTTTTGGAAGCAAAATAGACAAAATATGGGGCTGGATGGATGGGCGACACGATGGTTTCTGACAGTTCATCCTTTCACCCAAGTAGCCCCATCAGAGTCAGGTTCCCAAGTCAATGAGTCACATAAGAAGTGAAGGATCGTGCCTGTAGCTTGTAAGATGACGAACTGCTTCATTAAGCATAGAGAGGTGAGGACCGATTAGTGGAATTTGGTGGGCAGTGCAGAGGACCTGGGTCTGTACCTGGGTTCAGTTTTGGTCTCCAGTCAATGATTCAGTTATTCCCTCTCTGTACCTCAGTTTTAAGCAGAAATAATTCCACTGACTCAGCGGAGTGCTATGGGGCTTAATTACCGTCTATAAAGGGCTTTGAAATCCTAAATGATCGGTGCCTTGAGAGTGTGTGTGATTAGCTTACTGGATGCCGTCTTGTGAGCTCAGCTGCAGAATTTGAGTGAACAAACAAGTTCATTTGGCTTGGAGCAGCAAGCTCCATGAAACTATGCAAAAGTCTCGCGAGTCTGTGGGTTGTTTTTTTTTTTTAAAACTTAGTGCTAATGGATCCATTGTTTCATGTAAAGGTTTCTACCGCGCTTGTTATATCATGTGTGACATTTACAGCACTCTTTGTTCCATTAGCACAGTAATTTGAGATAGTTTATTATCCTTTGGAGACTTCACTGCTTGCTGTTTAACTTCCATGTGACTGGACCCTGGAAAAAGATCTCTTAAAATAGTACACGAGTCTAAAAATAGTGAGGAATTAGTTGTTTCTTAAAACTAATTAATTTAGTACACTTTAATAAGAAGATCTGCAACATTAGGAAGCACCACTTCTTGTTTCCTCTTTCTCTTCAGAACCACCAAAATATGCAGCAGCTTTATCCTGGAGTCAAGGTGTGTCTTGCCTCACAGTTTGAAACCGTAATTTGTTTGTATCAGCTACAGTTCCTTTATTTCAGAGGAACAAAGAAATAGCATTTAATCAGCATGTTCTGAATCACTGGTGAAAGGTATCGCTCCATAATCTGAATTTATTACACGAGGACACACTCTAGATGCAAGAAAATGGCAAAGGTTGTTATTTCTGGGACTATCTGCCTGGGGTGCTGTCACTGAGGTACCCGAGGGACCGAGCCTGCTTGGGTCCTACTCGCTAAGTGGCTCATCCACACTCCTTAGCAAAACACACTCGTTCTGATTCACCAGGAAAGCTCAGCGGTGGGTTGAGTGTTGGAAAGCATCAGGGTTTGCTGAGCCACATGTGTGGGAATATATTTTTTCTTGCCATTAAGACTTCACTCACTCCTGGGTTGAAGTAATGCAAGAGGCAGCAGCAGGGCTGTGAGTCTGGGAAAGTAGGTGAAGGGTGAGCCTCAGAAATCCGGCGTGCTGGCAGGGATGGAGCGGCAGGGTCCCAGGCCACTGACCTCGGCAGCCAGGCAGCGTGTCTATCACGTTCACCTTTTCAGACTGGATCTTTAGTACCAGGTTGCCCAGATGCTGAGCTTCAAACCTCATCTGAACGATAACTGCCAGCAGCATGGGGCTTTGCACCGGCTCGGGACGAGCGTGGTGCTGCCTGGTAGGGAATGAGCAGCAAAGTTCATCCCTGCTGTGACCTCTGACTTCAGCTTCTTTCCTATTTCTTGTGCCTCCGGCAGATTTCACAGCCGTGAAGCCTCTTTAGCCTTTTGGCTGTTTTGCGCCCTTCTCTCCGAGGCAAACCTGCGCCCTGCGAGGGAAGGCAGAACCGGGCGCAGTCTGCAGGCAAAGGACCTCGCAGCAGAAGGGTCCGTTACTTAGCCAGACCTGCCATTTGCGTGTGTGGTCTTTGGCAACTCACCTGAACACTCTGGGCCTCGGCTTCCCAACCTGAAAAACAGGATGATCACAATTAACAGAGGCGGTGTGAGTTTGCGGAGCGCTGCACAGCCGCAGGAGGAGGTGGGTTCTGTACCAGAGGACATGAGGCTTCTCATCCAAAATGATGTTGCCTCCATCCTCTCATCATACTCCCACAGGGAGATGCTGTAGAGCCCAAATGGCCAAGAAGTGTGATGTATAGAATGAGCATTAATGCCCGAGTGTGCAGAGACCCCATCACAGGGCTGGCCTCTTCAATTGCTTTGTTTTCATGCTCGGCTGAGTCGCTAACCTTCCAATAAACACCAGAGTCATTATAATAAAAATGTGGAAAATGCTATCATTAAACCACACCGGTTTATTTTTCAAGTGCCTCTTTCTGGGACATGAAATTCATTTAGATCATTCTCAAAAGCCACAAATCCTGAATGGGTGCAGTAATGTGTGTGGTGGGAGGTGAGAGCACAACAGGCATTAAACCGGGTGGAGAGTCAGGGCTGTAAGAGAGCTCGGCTGGGTTTATTGCAGGGATTTAAGACATGATGCTCCAGCTGCTCACCCCTCTTGCCCCCCAGCCATAGGGTCCCCCGGGCAGTTTTTCATACTGATACCCTGATTCATGCTCTGGTATCTCAGCTTAGAGCTGCAGTGGGGATGGCTGGTCCAGTGGAGAAGAGGCAGGTACCTCTTGGAGAGCCTGAGCATCCAGTGGGATGGGGAGCTGCAGCAGAGTTTTCCTATGATAGAAAGATTGATTTGTTTCAAAACAAAAGAAAAATCCATTCAGCAGCAGAGCCATACGCTTAGGTCCTACTCCCCTTCAGCTCGGCAAATGTGGAATAACATCATTAAGAGTTCGAGCACTGGGGTAGCTGAGAAAAGTCTCAGCTTGGTGTCTGTGTAGTTGACAGATGTGATGCTGGAACAAATAATTATGTTTATTAAGTGAAAACATAAAAAGTGGGGTTTTCAAAAGGGCTTGAGATCAGGGGGACCCTGCTCGGGGGTGAACCCAAGCACCTGCAACTTATAGAAGTGATCCAAAAGGCTGAAATCTTACAGGAGTCGGTAGAAAACTTCCATAGGAGCCAGGATCTGTTCAAAAGCTTTTTATCTACCAAGAAGAACCAGGATTTTCTTCCTCTGGGGGAGTTCCTGGCACAAAGACCACCTCGTAGCGGCATGGTGTGATGTGTCTGCTGATGTGCTACGGTGTTTGCATATATATATATATATATATATATATATATATATGTTTTATATGTTAGCTACTTAGAATATAAATAGAAGAGAAATTGCTTATCAGCTGTTTTGTTCGAAAAATATTTAAAAATACTTGGGAGAGGAAACGTGTACTCTGCTCGAGATCCGGAGCCTTACTGTATCAGCCTGAAGGATTTCAAAGTGCCTTGAAGATGCAATAGGCTGGCTGTAAGCGGGAATCTTTCCATGCACTGGGAGGAAAGAGTTCAGTTCAGTTCCTGGAGAGTTTATCAGCGTGACAAGTTATTCAAGTTATGCCAAAAATACACGTAAAAGACACTTGAGGCAGATCTCTGGGAACGAGAAAATCCTCCACTCCTGGGTGGGAAGGTTGAGCCCACGTTGGTGCATTGCTGCAGTGAAACATCAGCTGCTAAAACCGCCTGTTTGCTTGGGAATGGGGGCAGAGGGAGGAACAAGCTCTGCCTTCTCCAGACTGAGCGCCAGGTCGTTCAGGATTGATCCGTCTCGCCAGGGGAGAAGGAGGTATAATGGCTCTTGATTGAGTGAAATAAACCTGGCAGCGCGTGTGCCGTTGTGAACTGGGGTTCGGTGACCAGTGAGGGAGGCGATGTGGTTGTGAGCTGTACCGATGCCATTCATTAATGGCTCTATTAAAACATGAAAGTGGTGAGGCCGTTCAGAATGTCCAGAGCACTCAGAGCGGGATGAAAATAGCCCACCCATCAGCGAGCTGCTCGGTGGGACATGGGAGCCCAGCTTCGTCCTTACTGTAAGCCTGGGTGCTTCCAAGAAGTTGGGCCACGAACTGTCTGGGTCTGGTTCATTAATAGAAATGACTCGTGCTCTGCACAGACGTGACTTCCAGCACTCCGCTGGGGAAAAGGCCCAAATCTCCCTCCTACCAACTGGGAATTTCACTCACTCCCAGCCTTCCCAGAAGAGGAAAATCATGAGGCTTTGCACTGATTGTCTTACACCTCCCCATGTCTTACTGCTGCTTTGCACTTTTATTTTCCTCCTTCTCCTTCCAGCAGCCCCAAGCCCTGCTCGCTCTGCCCCTGCCTGGCCAAGAAGGAGGTTGTTGCTTGGCTGAGATGAGCAGAACCTGCTCCCACATGCCGAGGCGTCCCCAGCATGGGTGTATCTCCTGCTTGAACGTGCAAACACATCCCCATGCCTGAGCAGAGGGTCACAAAACGCCGACGTCTGCAAGCTGGGCTGATGGAGAAAGCATCACTGCTGCGAACTGGTGCTTGCTGGGCATGAGCAGATGGGGGCTGGGTGGATGCTGGTAAGGACCTGGGGAGCCCAACGGGGGGAAGCAGGCTGGCTGGATTCCTCAAGAGCATGTTAAAATAATATCAACAAGGAGAAGTGGGCACATGGGAGCATGCAAGATGCTGAGAATAAAATTCATCAAGTTTCTCTGTGGCCTGAAAAAAAAGAAATTATTTGCTCATAGTTCAGTGTATAAAGCCAAGAACTTGGCTAATAAACAAGAGGAACTGGAATTGCTCCCTGATGACCTGCTTGGCTTTATTAAGGAATCTGGGGGGAAAAGTCACCTGACTGGAATGGCAAAATTCACAGTTATATCCTATTTAAGAAGAACTGGGTTGCAGAAGAGGGGGGGAAACAGCCTGACAAATCCACTCCAAGTGGTCTTGAGCACTTCGCTGCAGGAGAAGGCACAAAGCGGTGGCTCGCTCCTGTCCACTGCAGGCTCCGAATCGCAGCAGGGAGCAGAACCTCCAGCTCCTCGCATCCCTCCAAAATACCTATGGGCAAAACTTGGTGTGGTCACAAGAGTTGGATCCAGGGAACAGGAAGTGGCTCTCAGCAGGAGGCAGCAGGGATGGTGTTACTGAATCCCCTAACCCTACCCGCTTGTTAAGAAGTGGCACCAGAGGAGGGTGGAAGGGGCTGGAAATACCAGGTCCTGTAATTTCTCCGGATTATGAAGACATTCATCTTCGGTGAGAGGAAAACAAGTTGGCATCATCCCATATTTGCCTTCTGGGTCATCCTTTTTTCCTAAAGAGATGGAAGAGCAGTTACCACTGAAGTCACTGTCTGGGTAGGAAGTGGGGCAGCTGCTGTTTGAAACTGGGAGGGAAAAGTGGCCAAGAGCAGACAGTGCTCCTGAGGGCAGCAGTTGTGGGGAGTCTGATCAACACAGGAGCTCAGCAGCCATCTGAGCCCCCCTGCAGGGTCGGTGCCTCGTCTCTTCCCATCGCTTCACACCTCTTAAGCAGTCGTGACTTTGCCCTGTGCCGAGGCAAGTTCATGGGCTCTGGGACCCCCGAACTGCCGGTGGGGCATTGGTTTGAGCTGAGCAAGGTGGGAGTGAAATCGGGGCTCATCACTTGGTGGGTGCTACGAAGGTGGCGGAGCTGGTCAAGCTCTGCACCAGGACGTGTGTGAGCCCTCTGCACTCCCCCAGCACCGCGGGCAGGTAACAGATGCCGAGCTTCGGTCGGCGTCACCCACCTCCATCGGGCACCCATCTCGGGAGGAATTTTGCTGAAAATCACTGCAATTTGTTCTTACTTACAGTTCCTCCAGGGTGTGTTCTTGCACCTTGGAGTCGGTCCCTCTCCAGGCAGTGAGGCTGGGGGTCATACCTGAAGGAGGGGGGTGTTGTGCCCCCGAGGGGTCAGTATATAGCATCTCTTCTTCCATCAGTAAATCCTGCTGCTGCCGAGCAGGTCCTGAGGGGCTGGGTTGGATGGAGGGCTGCAGGAAGGTTTTGAGGGCTCCAGGGGGGTTTGTGGGGCTGCAGGGGGATGCTCAGCACTGCGGGGGGCTGTTAAGGGTCGTGGGGAGAAGAGACTCAGGGCCAGGAGGAAGATACTCAGGGTTGCAAAGGGGACCACAGAGAGGCGGCTTGGGCCGTGAGGAAGATGCTGAAGGTTGCAAGGAAGGTATGCTCCGGGGTGCTTGGGGCTGCAGGGGGGTCCTCAGGGCTGCAGGGGGGTGCTCAGGGCAGCACTGGGGGTGCTCAAGTAAGCTTGGGATGCTCGAGGATGCTCAGGACTGCAGAGGTGCTTGGGGCTGAAGGGGGGGCTCAAGGATGCTCAGGATGCTTGGGGCTGCAGGGGAGATGGTCAGGGCGGCAAGGAGGGTGCTTGGGGCTGCAGGGGGGTGCTTGGGGCAGCACTGGGGGCGCTCAAGGATGCTTGGGATGCTCAAGGATGCTCGGGATGCTCGAGGCTGCAGGGGAGATGCTCGGGGCTGCAGGGCGGAGCTCAAGGATGCTCAGGATGCTCGGGGTTGCAGAGGAGATACTCGGGGTGGCAAGGAGGGTGCTCGGGGCTGCAGGGGGGTGCTCAGGGCAGCACTGAGGGTGCTCAAGGATGCTCGGGGCCCTGGGGGGAGGATGCCGGCGTCCGGGGGGGGAGGTCGCAGGGGGAGCGGGGAGGGGAGGGGGAGGCTGAGGCGGCAGGTAGGAGGTGCGGGGGGGCTGTCAGCGGGGCGGCTGGGGGCTGCCGGGGCGGAGCCGCGGGGTGCCCCTCCCGACGGCGGTATAAACCGGCGGGGCGCGGGAGCGGGACAGGCTTCGCTGGGGCGCCCGGCGCCGGGGTGCACCCCTGCCCGCACCCCCTGCCCGCAGCCCTGCCCGCAGCCCGGCGCGATGGCGAGGGGGCAGCTGTCGGGGGGCGCCTGGGGGGCCCTGGTGCTGCTGGGGCTGATGCTGCCGGCGGGAGCCTGGTACAAGCACGTCGCCAGCCCCCGGTACCACACGGTGGGACGCGCCTCGGGGCTGCTCATGGGCGTCCGCCGCTCCCCGTACCTCTGGCGCCGGGAGCTGCCGGCCGAACCCCCGCGGCGCCCCGGGGGGGCTGCGCCCGCCGCCCCCCCCCCTCCGCCCCCGGACCGCCCCGACGGGGACACCCCACCGCCCCCCCCGCCGCCGCTTCCCGGCCCCGGCCGCCTCCTGCAGCGTCTGCTCCGGAGGGGCTGGGGCTGGGGGGGCCCCCGCCCGGCCCCCGCCCGGCCCCCGCCGGGACCCCGCGAAGCTCAGGTAACCCCCCGGGCCCCGACGGGCGGCGGAGGGGGGGGGGGTGTGGGGTGGAACCCGGGGGTGTCGGCGGGCTTGGGGGGGGGATCGGTCTCTCCACAGCGCTCCGGGGTGCTTGAGGGGTGTCAGCCGTGCTTGGGGTGCAGGAGCTTTGCTGCCGTCTCTCTGCGGCACCCTGGGGTGCTGGGGGTGTTCCACCAGGTAATGGGGAGCGCACGGGGCCATGGAGGGGTTTCACCAGGTAACGGGGGGTGCACAGAGCCTTGGAGGGGTTCCAGTAGGTAATTGGGGGTGAATGGAGCCACGGGGGGGTTTCATCTGGTAACTGGGGGTGCGCAGAGCTATGGAGGGGTTTCACCTGGAAATTGGGGGTACATGGAACTTTGCTGCGGGCACCGGGGTTTCGGGGTGCCCCAACCAGAGAGCTGGGCTGCCCCATGGCATCACCCAGGAGTGGGGGGCTGCCCCCCACCACCCGCCGCACCTGCTGCGCGCCAGCGCTGGCTGGGCTGGGAGGATGTGGGGGGGCGAGGGGAGCCGTGACCCCACGGGGTGGGGGGGTGCAGCTCCGTCACCGCTGCGGGAGCGCGGCCGCGTGCGTTGAGTCTCTGCTGCTGTTTTGAACTTGAACCACAAGGTTTGTCTCACCCAGCAAAGCGGGCCGGGAGGAGGGGGCAGTCGTTCCCCCTCCCCATGGGACGCGTTTGGAGGAGCTGCCCTTTGGCTTTAGGGCAGCAAAAGGAGGAGCTGGGGGATTTCTGTGCCTGCCCTGTTTGGTGTATCACCAACCCGCAGCCCGTGGGGCCAAGCTGCCAGGGCCAGGAGGGGTGTCAGTGGGGCCCCTCGACGGGACCCCCCTCCCTGCCCGCTCGGGGCTCAGCCAGGCTGCGTGGGACTGCCGCGGGGCTGGTTCCAGACATTAAATTTCTTTCCTCTTATGTAAAGCTGGAGGCAACATCCAGCTGAAATCCACGGAGGCTTGTAGCTGTTGGATCAGCCCTTGAAACACGTAGCCGTATTCCTCCCCCACTTCTTTTTTTGGAGGAAATCAGGGATTAGGATATTTTTGGGAAAGCCTAGACAGGTCAGCTCAGCCCGACGTTGTGTCTGCGCTGGCCCGTTCCCTCCGGCAGCCTGGCTGTACGCGGGCAGAGCAGCCCCAGGTACCGTGGTTGGGGCTCTGGACCTGCAGACGTGTGCGCATCCCTCGGATCTCACAGCCAGATTTCCACGGGAGCCTTGCAGGCAGGTCCAAGCCTGGTATTTGGGTGTCTGTGTGGGCTTTATCTGCGTGCACCATGGGAGAAGGGGAGTCTGCAGCCACCACAAGCCAGATCAGAGCCCACGGAGAATATTTCATGAATATCAACGAATGCACTGCTGGTTTAAGCACTGTTGGGGGGGAAATGGGGTCCCACGTGGGGAGGGAGGTGGTGGCGAGGCTGGGGTGTGCAGACAGACACTGAGATGAGGCTCCAAAATAACCTGGCCCCTCTTCTTCTTTCAGCTTCTCCCGCTTGAAGACGTGGCTCTGATCCGCTGAAGGGCCCTGGCAGAGCTGCTTCAAGCGCCAGAGGAGCACTGACTGCCCGAGGTGGAAACCCTTCACCCTAGCTGGCAAGAAAGAGTCTCATCCGTGGATCTCCGGGTACTCTGGCCTCTCTGAAACCATACAGACAATTGCATTCCAAAAAATCTGATTTTTCATAGCCGCTGTCCAGACACAGTGGTAAATTCATCTTGTTTTCAGGTCAACCTAGTGCTATAAACTTGGGGAGAAATAAAAAGGGAAGATATTTATTTTTGTTTATTTTTTTTAGATTTCTGTACTGGCTTGTTTGCAATATGATACAAACATGTACTGTTTGCTTCCTAGAAACCTGCCCTCATTAAAATGAGAATTGATCAAAAGAAATTTGGGCTTCATTGTGCTGTGTGGGCTTTTTTAAAAGCAAAACCTGCTATGGCTCCGATCGGGGCAGGCACTTCAGCAGTTGGGTCACTCCCAGTTTTTTCTGAAATGATTTAACTCCTTGACACAGTTTTTTCTGCAGCTTTACGGTAAATCTCTTTTACTGCCCGTCAGGGAGTTACTGCCAGGCTAAGTGTCAATTAAGATGACAAAGTTAGAAATCTTTCCTGGACTGGACTGAACAAAAGCTCTGCGAGTCCTCACTGCTTTGGTGGTTTATTTGCCTGCTTAGAGCTTAACATTATATATGTCTCTGCTGATGGAAATAAGTGTTATTTCCCGTTAAAACAGGGAGAAGCCTCGAGGCGAAGGTGTGCTGGAAAGGGTGGGATCCGGGCTCTAGAGAAAACTGAGGTTTAGGGTCTGAGCCCAGCTCCCGTGAATCATCGAGCTCTTGCCCGCCAGCGCTGGCAGATTTTGCAGGAAATCTGGCAAAAAGAGACATTTCCACTCCTCTCACATGAAACGCATGCTCCTGCCAAGCCCCCGCAGCCGACCATGGGGTTTGTGCTGCCTTTGGTTTGGATCTGAAAGGAAAAACCCATCACGGTGCTTGTCGGGGGAGCTGGGCACATGCCGAGCCCTGCCACCCGTGCGGCCCCTTGCACCGGGGGGCTGCTGTCACCCCTCGCTGGGTCTCCGGGAGGATTTCGGGGTGCTGTAACACATGAAGGATTGTTCTCTCCTGGTTGATTCCCAACCGGTTTCTCTTCCATGTCACTTCTCCCTTCCCCCATCATGATTTTCCAATTTCTGCTCTTCGTTAGCGCGGCGCAGTGCTTGGATGGGTCAAATGAGACATGATTGCCAATAACCCATTAGGCAGCTGCACTTGGAAAGGGCCGTACCTGTCAGGGTGCCAATCAGGCAGTGGAGTGGCTGCCGAGGCCCTTCTTGATGGAGGTAAGTGATAAAATGAGGGAGAAAATGTAAAGGTCAGCTTCGCGCAGGGAGATGCACAGAGAGGGGGGGGATGAAGGACGATGTGATGAGAGACGCGACCTGAGCGCGCTCTTCCACCCTCATCTGTCGGAAAGAAACACTTGTACATGCCAATTACTGGGGCAAAACCAGCGCGACGCTCAGTTAACCACAAGCCCTTCACTTCTCACCTTGTAAAATAATTTTTCTGTTGCTGTGGAGGAACAATGAGCCAATTCCCCACTGAGGCTGTAAAATAATTTTCTCTGTGCTCCCAGCTCTCCAGAGAGGTCTGGGCCTTCCCTAGGGGTCAACAAGCCCAATAAAATGGAAGAAAGCTTAAGAAGGTGTTTAATTACCCCTCCCGCCTTGGGACAGGACCCAGCCATCCCTGATGGGTGTTCATCCGATCCCTTCTAAAAGACTGGTCCTGGGGGAGATGCCAGAGTCCCCACCGGCTGCTTCCTGTCCCACTCACTCTGGGGGGCTGCATACCCAGACCACAGTGACCCCACGACTTGGACCATGGGGATCTCCTGTCCTGGCCCCCATGGATACCCTGAGATAAAATGCAGCCCCAAGGGTTCTCAGGGACGATGCTGAGTCCCTGCTCACCACAGCCTGGGTTTGCAGCCGGAAGAAAAGTGGGGGGATGAAAACTTGCAGGGGCATCACGGACAGGCTCAGAGCCTCAGCAGCGTGTTGGCTCCTGACCTCAGTCAGTCCCAGTGCCCTTGACTGCCATGGAGCAGCTTTGTGGGGGGGTAACTGCAGCCAAGGAGGGCAATTCCCAGCACCTCTTTGGGCTTCGGGAGACATGGGGGGCTCATAAACCCCAGATGATGGTGGAACACCTCACCCCTTCCTTCCCACCATGTCCCGCCAGGTCACAGGCTGTAGGGTGGTGGGCAAGGGGTGCCAGGGGTGCTGGGGGGGCAGTGGCACCTGGGTGGCTTTGCCATGCCATCCTGTGGCCACACTGATGCCAGGGCATGGGGAGGGCTGAGGAGCAGTGACAGGGGTGAGGATGATGCCACCATGTCCCCATCCCTGCACCCTTGCAGAGGGGGGAACGGCTCCCACGGGGGATCCTTTGTCTTCATGGCCCTAGCCAAGACCATGGGCCCAGGAGGGATGGAAGCTCTGGGCTAAAGCCCATCCTGATGCTCCATGTTTAGGATTAGGGCAGCCCAGGGATGGGGCTGCTCCTGGTCTCGGGGTCCTGATGGGGCACATGTGGGGTTTGGACCTGGATCTGGCCAGTGGCCCAGGTCCATCGCTGAGGTGCCACCTGGGAGCTCTGCAGATCCAGCACCGCCGGGGCCGGCTGACGCAGCGAGGCTTTCCCGGACGGGGTGCGCCGTCACCCAGCCTGGCGTGCCAGCGGATGCATTTTGTTCCTGACCAAGAGGCAGGCGAGTCCCAGGGGCTGCGGCGGGCAGGAAGACGTCCCACCCCAACCCTGCCCGAGCCCGGGGCGGCTCCTTTTCCTTCCCGGCTCCCCGGCCTCTCCCAGGGGAGCAGCAGCATCCACCGAGGCGGCCGGGCACACCGGGGCTGGGGGCTTTGGGGAGGGCAGCGTCGGGGACAGGAACAGGCAGCCCCGGGGGAGCTGGTGTGAGCTCACACCGGGGCTGGCCCCCCCACACACACACAATGGCTGCAGGCCCCTGCGTGCACCAGGAGGAAGAAAACTCCCCAAGGAATTTCCTCCATCGTCAACTCTGCCCAGAAGCTCTTCCTCGCCCCGGCGGGATGCAGGCGGTTGGGGCTGAGCCGAGCCAGGGTTGTGGCCCTGCTTGGGTGGGGGTCAGCTGAGGATGGAAAGCCCTTGGGCAGAGCTGGGTAGCCCAGACGGTCCCTGTGATGGACCTGAAGGTCCCTGTGGGAGCTGCAGGCTGCCAGGGGTCTCATCCTGTCCTGTCCTGCCAGGCTGTCCACACCTTCCCGCTGATGCTGCCCCAGGGAATCGACTGAGGCTGGAGACAAGGGGTAGGAGCTGTGGAGAGCAGGAGATAACGGTATCTCTGTGCCTGCCGCTCTGCCTATTTCCAAGTTGTCCAGAGCGCTGATAAGGTGTCAGTGGCGTAGAGACACGGGCAGAGATCTTCCTGGCTGAGCTGTGGCAGTCCAGGGCTATTTATGGGGTGTCCACAGGGAAATGCCAGGTTGGGACCCTCCTGCGTGCCTCACGCTCCCACTCATGAGTCTCTCCTCAGGGTGTCCTGAGGGCTGTGGCAGTTCCTGCCTCCCCCGTGTTGACTGTACACAAGGGCTGTATTTGGGGAGCGCCCATGCTGCTTCATGGGGGCAGCTCACCTGCCCTGGGCACGTGCCAGCGGGAGCAGAGGTGACCCATGCCAGCACTGTCCTGCCTGCTCTGCCTGGCTCTGCCTGCTCCCCGGGCATCCTGCCAGATCCCCAGCCCCTCTTCTGGGGACATGTCCACTTGCTGCCAGGTCTGGCACAGGAGCAGCTGGTAGTGCAGCAAAGAGAAAACATCCTCTTGGGGTCCCCTCCAGGGTGCTGAGACACTGGGTAACAGGCACCTCCCCAGGCCTGAGTATTTCCTCTGTCTGATTTTCTGGTGGATATTCCTTTGAATGTGTGCAGGAGAGAGCAAAACCCAGATGCAGCCCCATCGGGCAGCGGAAAGAAGCCGTCCTCCCCCAGCCCAGTCAGGCAGCATCTTCAAGAGAAGTGGCCCCTTAACCCAATTGTGCTCCCAGAATCCTGTCAAGAGCTGCAAACACCTCAGGGGCCAGTGAAGGTCCCTGGGGGTGCCCTAACCCTTCTGCTCCTGCCAAGAAGATGTTGCAGGAATGGTCCCAGCCCTCGTGGTGTCCTTGGGTGCTGGGGTGGCATCCAGAGCTGGACATGCCAAGCAGAAGAGGTGATGCCTCCAGAATTCTTAGCCTGGGCCATGACTTTCACAGCACAGTCAGATTACAGCTGGGCACGGCCGTGCTAAAACACCAGCACTGTGTTCCCAGCACCCCAGAGTGCTGCGTCTGTGCTGGCGGAGGGGATCTCCCAGCTGGGTGAAGCCAGCAACCCCCCATCTCCATTCACCTCCATCCTTGCAAGAGCCTCTTGAGGTGCTTCTGCTGCTCCCCACTCAGGCCACCCCCCCCCCCCCCTCCCCCCCAGGGGCTCGGGTCCAGCTCCTACATCTGGTGACCGGGGCCTCCACTCTGCTTCTTCTGGCAGGAGAGGAGCCGGCTGTGGTGGAGGACTGCACAAATGAACACCTACATCCACGTCCTTGCTGCCGCAAGCACAGGGACATGCTGGTGTGACACCAGCACTAGCACCAGCTGGCACCCAGCTTGGGACAAGCTGTGCCAGCACCAGCCTCTCCAGGAGCAAGTCCCTTTGCAGTCATATTATCTGTGTGCTTTTCCTGTAGCTGCTAAAGACATTTAGCAGACCTGGAGTATCGTGTCCAGTTTTGGGCACCTCAATACAAGAGAGATATCAAGGTGCTGTAGCAAGTGCAGAGGAGGGCAACAAATCTGGTGAAGGACCTGGAGAATAAATCCCATGAGAAGCGATTGAAGGAGCTGAGACTGTTTAGTTTGAGGGGGAGAAGGCTGAGGGGAGACCTCATCACTCTTTACAACTACCTGAAAAAACATTGTAGAGAGGTTGGTGCTGGTCTCTTCTCACAGGTAATTAGCGATAGAACAAGAGGGAACGGCTTTAAACTCCAACAGGGGAGGTTCAGACTGGACATTAGGAAAGAATTTTTCACAGAAAGAGTGGTCAGAGAGTGGAATAGGCTGCCCGGGGAGGGGGTGGAGTCACCATCCCTGGATGTGTTTAAGGGCCGTTTGGATGAGCTGTTGGGGGATGTGGGGTAGGGGAGAACTTTGTAGTGTCGGGCTGATGGTTGGACTAGACGATCCCGAGGGTCTTTTCCAACCTGACTGGTTCTCTGATTTTTGGCTTTTCGAGGGGAAAATGGTGGTCAGTGGTGGGGCTGTGGCCCTGCACGGTGCTGGCAGAGGGGTGCCCGTGCCGCAGGGACACAGCGGGTGCGGAGCAGAGCGGGCTGGGGCGCGGGAGCAGCGTTGTTGCTTCCACACTTGTCTGGGGGGGTGCGGGCACGTGGGAGGGCTCAGGTGTGCCCAGCCTGGCTGGGGACTGTCGCCAGCTCCACGCCTGCACAGCACCAAGTGTTGCTGGGCCCCCTGCGGCTCGGTACCTACAGCACTGCTATCTGCTTGTAAATAAAAAAGGACCTGGGCAGATTCCTACCTGTCAGCTTGTGCAAGAGGGATCTCCCAGCTCTCAGCAGCATAACTGAACTTTCTGGACTTTCACAACACACAAAACATATAATTAATCCTCCTAATGATCAGTTCTCCTTCTATCTCTATAAATCTAACCTGGAAAATGTTTACAGCTCAATAGTGCCACACACAGAGGCCTAGAGAAAATGAGATGGTGCTTTTTATGAGCTCTCCTCTCGTTCCCAGTTCCTCTGGTAGCACAAAAAAATCCTTGGCCTTTCCCCACTCCTCGGGAACTGCTGGTCCCCAAGAACAGACGGGACGCTGCAGCCCGATGGCAAAACGAGGAAGGAATGAGCACGGCCACATCCATGCCAGGCCGAAAGCCCGAGACTTCACTTATTAATAGTCAGAGCTGATTACTGCAGTAGCAATGGATCTCTGCAGCTCCCAGTGGGGACCATCAAATCCCACTGCCAGCAAGAGTACGTCCCCAAGCTTCGGCTGAGGGACCTGGGTCTTCCCCCACACCCAGGCAGAAGGTGCTGTGGGTGGCCGAGGTCTCCTGGGATGTGGAGCCTGGCTGCAAACCAGCCCAATGAGCTCCAGCTCCGCGGTGGGAAGCTGGGTGTGGAGCGGGGGGTGAATAAACACTGGCCAAAACGTGCTGACGGGGAGGAGGAGGCTGCGCAGGAGGAAGAGCATCTCCCTGCCAGCTTCTCCCACGGCTGAGATGGAAACTGGTGTCTCACGAAAGCCGAAGGGAGGGGTGTCCGGCAGCGCCCAGCCTTTTCCTCACCCTCCCCCTCCCCTTGGCGAAGCTCCCATCCCCGAGCAGGACCAGCACAAGGGAGGGAGAAGCCACAAGATCTGCCCAAAGCCATCCAACAGGCTCCAGGTGGAGCCAGGAGCAGACAAAGGGTTCCTGGGGTCTAGAAAACATGTCCTCTTTGTCAGAGAATAGCCCAAAGGCACATGCAAAACACCTAATTTCTTCAGAAGAACCAGCACTCCATCGCCAGCTTTGGCAAACCATCCTCCCCCTCAGAGATCCCCTCGCCCTGACCTCTGCCAGAAACAAGCCAGCCTGGACAGGCTCAGGTTATCAGCTGAGGTTTTGCCAGATTAAGATGGACTTTATGGGCTCCAAATCTCACTCCATCCAACGCACCAAGGAGCCAGCTGGTCGAGCCTAATTTCTGTAATTGTGAAACTTTTCACAACATCTGTATTTTGCATTAGTCAGGCCACAGGATCAGGCCTAAAGCAAGGAGGGCTCAGGACACAGGTGGAATTCTCTGTCACTGCTCATTCAAGTGCAGTGAAGGAATTAGAAGCAGATGTCAAACACAAAGAGCTTCAAACCCTTCCAAGCCAGTAAGCACACAGGTCCCGTGAACCTCCTCAGCTTCCAGGCTGGCCCAATTCAGACTTAAGTATCTGCCCAAATCAAAACACACGGAAATTTAAATGGAAAAACCTTGCCCGTGAAGTATCTGCTGGATTTAATCATGGCTCTGTTATACCAGTAAGTGCAGGAGCCCTCCTGTGATCTCTTTTTTTCTACAACAGACCACAGATGGGAAATGGCAGGATGGCCTTGAGAACTGAGGGGGTTTTGTACCGTGCAAGGCCGCATTGTTTCACAACACGTTTTCAAGTTCTTTCCAGCTCCTTCACACGAAGCTGGAGCCACCCCCATCAGCTGCAGTGAAAAAGTACAGCATTTCTCTGTGAACCACATCCGTGCCAAAGCATGTGCTGAGCTGTGCACCCCAGGACACCCCAGCCCCACGCACCCGGCAGGGCTCAGAGGCATGGCCACAGCACGGCTCCATCAGTCCACACAGTCTTGGGATTGTGAAATAAATCCTCCAGTTTAGGCTCACATGGTGTGCGACCAGAAGCAGGCAGGCAAAAATCCTGTGCTGAGTTGGGGCTCTACCCTGTCCCCATCCCCTGTGTGTCCCTCAGGAGCGGGGACCGGCAGCAACTCGGTCGGGGTCCCGATGCCCCCAGGAGTCAGCACTGGGCTGCTGCTGCCTGCTGTGCCCAGTACGGATGGGCTGGAAGGTGCCCTACAGCCTTCCTGGGAGCAGTTTGCAGGTCCCAGCATCTCTGCTGGGTTACGTCCTCTTGCCAGAAAGGTGGCACTCAGTACCTGACCCTCCTTAATTTCTCTGCAATGAATAGATGTTTTTTTGGGAAAAAAAAAAAAAAAAAGCCTTTTGGAGATGCTGAGGTTGAAAAAAGCAAACAAATCCAGGTCGCCCCCGGAGAAAATGCTTGTGCTCAAAAAAAAAGCATTTTTGAAAAATGCAAGCATCCCATTTTCACTTATTTGACATTATTTTTTCCTTTTTTTTTTTATTTTGCAGGCTGCCAACACTTTTGAAGAGACATTCAAAAGGGTTAAAATACTGTGTGACCACCCAAAAGATTTTTTCCCCCTGTGTTTTTATTGTACTGAATAAAAAGAAAAACTTTTTTGTTCAAATAAACTTGAAACAATTCCTTCTCCCCCCCCCCCCCCCCCGTTTTTTTGGTTTAGCCAGTGAGTGGAAAAATCAATTATTTGCACTTCTAGCCTGATAAAAAGCTTCAGGACTCCACAAAGAGGCTCAAGGGAGAACTTGCCTTGTACAGCAAATAAAAGAGTGTCTGAATTTCCCAGCTCTCTGGCCTCCTCTCGTGTCATGCAAGATTTTGTGCCGAGATCGGTGCTTCTGCCTATAGGAAATGAGGATGGGAAGAACTGCCAGAGATAAATAATGCCGTTTTTTTCCAGGATAATGACTCTCCTCTAAAACATGCCACCAAGCATCTTTTTGGTTCAAGCATCT
This sequence comes from Athene noctua, assembly GCF_965140245.1. Classification (NCBI taxonomy): domain Eukaryota; kingdom Metazoa; phylum Chordata; class Aves; order Strigiformes; family Strigidae; genus Athene; species Athene noctua. The sequence continues at coordinate 4,487,148 of NC_134051.1, read as the reverse complement.
TTCCTTTGAAGAGTGACTTTATGGATGACTGCAGTGGAAGTTTTTTTTTTTAAGCAGACTACAAATTAAAAGCAAATCAATATTAATTTCTGGCGTCTTTTATTTACCACTTCAATCTGGCTGCTGCATTTGCTTCAGCTTTGTAAAACTCTGGTAGGAAAGCAGCTGAGGAAGGAAAAATACCACTGAGGAGAGCTAGAAACCCTGTGACACGGGAACGCGACACAGCTCCAACGCGGCGACAGCTCATCTGGGTCATCTCCTCCTTGTGAAAGACTTCCAGGAAACGAAGACCAGGAACACAAAAGGGCGAAGATGGGGATCTCTGTGTGGCACCAAAACAAGCTCATTTGAGGTGAACCCTGGAGGGCCTCTGGCAGGGGCTCCTGGGATGGAGGAGGAGGCTTTCCCCACTGGGAATGTGTGGGATCGGTGCGGCAGAGCTGCCGGGTAACAAACCCCAACCCGTGCCCTGTTCAGGAGGACACAAACCATTTCTGAGCTCCTTCACGTGAACATATGAACATACCCATGAACCTACACATATGCATGAACCTACACGTAGGTACGGACCCACACACGAGCTCTGGATGAGCGGCCTCTGCTCCAGGCCCTGCTCTTCATCACCTCCCCTTCACGGGGTGGTCCTTGCTTGTGTCCCAGAAAGCTGCGTTGTCCCATGGGTGAGTCTTGGCCCCGGTAACCCCTTCCCGGAGGGGAGTGGTGATGGGGGCCCTGGCCCGCAGATGCAGGGGGGGGCCCAGCTCAGCGGCTTTGTGCCGGCAGCGGTCCCCAGGCTGGCCCGGAGGGTGGTGGGCTCCAGCCCGTGGGGCTGCCCACCGCCCTGGCCCGGGGAGCTCCGGGGCGGCCCCGGCCCGGGGGCTCTGTGCAGCACCGGGATGGGGGGGTCGTGCTGCTGGAGCTGGAGCTGAGCCCGCACAGCCCCGATCCGTGAGCCCGGGAGGCCACGATCAGCTCTGGGCATCCCCACGCCCCCGGCTCCGGGGCTCCATCGGCTCCCTCCACCCGGTGTTGATCCTGGGGCCGGTTCGGTGTCGGTCCCGGTGCTGATCTTGGTGCTGGTTCCGGTGCCGGCGCCAGTGCCGGTGATGGGTCGCGGTGCTGGTCCGGTGCCGGCGGTCCCAGTGCCGATTTCAGTACCGGTGCCGGGTCCGGGTCCCGATCCCGGGTGCCGGGGCCGATCTCGGTGCCGGTGCTGGTCTTGGTGCCGATGCTGGGTCCCGGTCCCGATCTCGGTGCCTGTCCTGGTGTCGGTCCCGGTCCTAGGTCCCGATGCCGATCTCGGTGCCGGTCCCGGTGCCAGCTCCGCCCTCTCCGTCCCCGTCCGCGGCTCCGCCCCGGCTCCTCCCGGCCCGTCCCCATCCTCGTCGCCATCCCCGCCCGCCGCGCTCCCGTCCCCGCGGGGCAGCGCGCAGCATGGCCGCGCTCCGCAGCGCCTCGGCCCCAGCCCCAGCCCCGGCCCCGGCCCCGGCCCCGGCCCCGGCTCCGGCTCCGGCCCCGGCCCCGGCCCGCCCCTCCGCGCCCCGCCGCTCGGCGCCCGCCCCGGGCCGCCCATAAAAGGGGCCCCGCGGCCGCCCGCCCCCGCCCGCCCGTCGCTCCGCTCCGCCGGGCGCCCTGGCCATGGCCAAGGACCAGCTGAAGCCGCGGCTGTGCCGCATGTTGAAGGGGGAGAGCGGTTACGGCTTCCACCTGCACGGCGAGAAGGGCAAGAGCGGGCAGTTCATCCGCAAAGTGGAGCCCGGTTCGCCGGCCGAGGCGGCGGGGCTGCGCGCCGGGGACCGCGTCGTCGAGGTGAACGGGCTCAACGTGGAGCAGGAGACGCACCATCAGGTGCGGGCAGGGGATGGGCAGGGCGGGCAGCGGAGCGCGGACACCCCCCGGGACCGAGCCCCCGGGCTCCCGACCCTCCCCGCCGGCTTGGCTCCGCTCGGCTCCAGCCTCCCGGGGGTACGCTGGAGGGGTGGTTTTTCTCCGAAAAATATCTACTCTGGGGCATCCTTAGCCTGGCCAGTGCTGGTGGTTGATGCGGTGGGTGCCCCCCCTCCCCCCCACCCCAAATCCTAGGCCTGGGCTGCAGGGGGGGCTTTGTGTGCCTGGGACGGGGCGTTCCCGTGAGCAGGGTTGTCTCGCTGCGGGGGAAAGGCTGTGTAATGGTGTAAAGGTGGGAAAGGCGAAGGTGTTTCGGTATGGGCAGGGCCCCGCTGCGTTATGCAATCTGTGGTGGAAAGGAATGGGGAGATCCAGGCTTTATTTCCGGCTCTGCTGTGGGTTTTCTTGGCCACTTCGGGCGAGCTGCTCCTGCTTGTGCAGCTCAGAGTGTGTAAAGGATGCCTTAAAATCTACTGATAAAGCTCTGCAGATGTTCAGCAGTTTGACTGGCTTAAGTGAGATAGGGCTTGTGGGGAAATAATGGCTGTTACTAGACCAGGGCTGTGAGTGGGGGGGGGATCCAAGCGAGCTGTTTCTCAGTGCTGTAACAGGAGCTGCACCCTTCAGGCTGTGTCATTTTCTGCTTATAAAACAGAAACTTTTATTTGTTAAACAGCTTAGTCCAAAAACGAGATTCAGGCTGCTTCTGTCCCCCCAGCAGACCTGGGTCGATTGTGTCCCTTTGCCTGATGGCCTGCGGGGCTCTGCGGGGTTTGATGCTTTAGTAACTTAAAACATATGGCCGGCCCCACTGCTGGCGCTTTATCGGGGCAGAGCAGGGATGTGCCTTGGGTAGCTCGTGGACCCGGCAGAGTTTTGGGGGGTTGTGGGCTCCTGGGCTTCACCCACCTGGTGTGGATGTTGCTGTGCTGAAGGTGAGGGAGAGCCTTCCAGGTGGCTCCAGTAAAGCCTTGGGGACTCCTCTCCCGGGGCTCCGTGGGTTTTCATGGCTAATTGAGCCTGTTTTGATGATCAGAGCCAGCTGTGTGAAAGTTAATGGTTTGCCTTGCATGTGATTTCAAAACCCTTGAAGGAGGATCCACATCTTTGATCTGGCTGGGCAGAGAGAAGGGTTGTGGTCTGTAAGGAGCTGTGTTGTATTGGAAGCCATCAGAGCTCCCTGCTGAAACTGGGGTGCTAGGGATGGGCAGTAGCAGAGCTGAGACAGTAGCTGTGTCTTTGAAACGTGTGGGGTGTTTCCAGTAGATCAAGTGAAAGGGGAGAAATTTTCCTGTCTTCCATTTTCTGCTGGTGGAGGCGGGATTCAGCCCTGACACTCGCTCCCCACTGTGGGACGGTGTCCCAGGCTCGCTGCCGTGCTGTGATGGTGTTAGTGTGTGTGAGAGGGAGCAGCCCTGCCCCGGGACATGCTCTGGGATCACCCTTCCTTCTGCCTTGATACAGCAGGAACCTCTTCCCCCCCACTCCCCCAAAATACCCAGCCCTGTTGGACTGTAGGAAGGGTGATGTGGTGGTGGGTCAGACACTGTCTCTTGCCAATTTAGAGCTGCCAGTTCACTGAGGTCTCTCCTCCTTGCACTCCCAAGGTCCTCAACCTTGAATAAGTAACATTTAACCATGTGCGTCTGAAGCTGCGGTGGGACAGAGCCTGCAGCAAACAAGGCCTTGCTGTTTGGGTGTAACTCTGTTTCGAGCTGGAGCTGGCGGCATTTGTGGCTTTGTTCTCTGTTTTTTCCTGGCCTTACCCAAGGAGCGAAGGCAGAATGTGTTTTCAGGGCGTTTCATCTCTTGGATGCAAAACTGCATCCTGGTTCCTCACCCGGGCAGGGCAGGGGGTGCGTGGGGCAGAGCAGTGGCCTGTGCTCAGATTGAGGAAAGCCCCCAGGTCCTCTCCGAGGTTGGCAGCCTGGTGGGCAGGCAGGGGCATTGCTTTGGGAGTGAGAGGGATGAAGCGGGCCATTCCCACCAGCACTGTGAGCCTCTTTCCTGGGCAGCTGGTGTTTGACAAGGGTGGAAGGGCCTGGGCTGGCTGGGACTGGTGTAGCCAGGGGTGAAAGTCTGTTTGGGTGGAGCTGCGGAAATCATGGGGCTGGGACCAGTGCTGAGAAGGTCCTGAGGCACCAGATGCTCAGGGGAGGCTGTGTCATCTTCAGAAAAGCTGCGGACTCAAGGCTGTGACCATGGCTCGGAAACGGGTAGGGTGCCAGGCTCTGCTGGTGCTGGGCAGGACCTTGCTGTGCACCTGGATGCTGCTTTGCCTTTGACCTCACTGCTCCATCCCCAGTGACCTGCTGCCTGGGGAGTTTGTCACAGAAAGCCCCTCTTGCTCATCCCTGCTAACAGGGAGAGGGCGAGGGGCTGCTCTGTGCCCGCTCTCCATCCCTGCCTGGCTCAGCTCGCAGGGGTGGGGGGACTCTTGTTCTGTGGCTGCTCTTCCCAGGGCTGTTGGGGAGCTCAGCAGTGGCCGAGCCACAGCATCGCTCTCTGCAGTCCCTCTGCGTTTGGTTGTGGCTCTGTGGGACCCTGCTCCCTGCTAGGGATTAACCCTGGTGCCCTAACTCCTGAACCACCCAAACTGCGGGCTCAGGGGATGTCACTGGGCAGGACCCAGCACATTTCTCTTGCATTTTCCCTACAGGCATCGCCTGTCTGCATCTCCTGCCACTGCTGCACTCCCTCTGGGACAAGTGGCCTTGCACAGGCACAGCCTTGCCGGTATCGGCAGCACTGTCTGATGTCGCATGTAAATAGATCTGAAAGGGAGCAGATGGATTTTCTGGGGCTTGATGGAACAGCACCTTTCGGGCTGGTTACAGATGGGAGCCCTGGGCACACTGCTGCCTGATGTGGCGTGTGGAGATGGAGGCTGCAGCCTACAGCGGATTAGTTGGTTCAGGACAAGCAGCCTTGTTGGCAGTCTATAAATTTCTTGTTGGTTTGTTTTATTTTTTGTTTGCAGATACCGGCTATGTTGACCTTGAAGGGAGCTTGCAGGGGCATAAATAAATGCTAGCTAATTGCACATTAGGCTCATTTGTCACTTATAACCTTGGTGGTTGCAGTGTGTCTGGCTGGTGTGACCTAGATCAGAGCAGGAGCCCTGTAAGGAAGCCCAGAGCTGCTTTGGGGTTTTCCCAGCACACCTGGGGGGGTCACAGGTCTGTGGTCTTCAGGGCCACCTCATAGCTGGATAGCATTGCCTCCTCCTCGGAATGAAGGCTGTGCAGGGAGGGGGTGGCCCAGCAGAGCCAGCCCTCTGTGGCTGCTGGCTGGGGTCTGACAGCAGTTTCCCTCTGCCCTGCTCCTGTGCATGTTCTGGATCTGCCCTGGTGTGATTTACCCCTCTGCCTGGCTGCAATCTGCTCCTCTCCCTGACGTGGTGAGCTCCTTTCAGAGCTGCTGCCAGTCACTGATCCCTGTGAAGGAGCTGGGCAGTGGCAGGACAATGGTCCCCATTCAGTGCTGCCTGGAGCTGGATCCTGGCAGGGACGGGCTCATCTCCCACTCCCAGCACTGGTTTCCCTTATCTCTGCTGGCCCCTGGCACGGAGCAGGGATGAATGCACCGATTGGGTTGTTTCTGTCATAAATTCACCGGGATGGGGGGGGTAGCTGATATATGGGTGCAGTGGGGAGCACCCAGAAAGGGCAGCCCGCCAAATGCACGTATGAGTTCTTGGTGCCTCCCTGTGCACCCTGCCTCTCCACCCTGACCTGAATGTGGGGGAAGAAAGACAGCCCAGACTGAGGAAATGAGGGTGTGTGGGACTGTTTGTTTGGTGGGACAGATGATGTCCCTCTAAGGGACAAAACCAGGCAGCAGGGTTTCTGATCCTCGCGGGCAATGAAGCAGACTCTGAAAGCTCCTGTCTGAGCAGAGCAGGTGATTCAGGGTGGTCTGTGCAGCTGCTCTGGGCAGAGCTGTCATGGGGGTTGCAGGGCATGGGGTGGAAAGAGCCATCACCATCATCACCTGGGGCTGAAGGCAGTGGGCACTCCATCCCAGGCATCCCCCAAAGCCAGGCTTTGCCCTTCTCCCCCATCACCGATGGCTGGAAGTGACAGCAAACTTGCAGCAAGACTGAAGCTGCAGGAGAGAGGTGGGGAGTTGATGGTCCCTGGGTCCAGCTCCTGCTGCAGCTGGGAAGTCCCTGGGGTTTCTGCTCAGTAGTTCTTCTCCTTTCCAGGTGGTGCAGCGCATCAAAGCCGTGGAGACAGAGACCCGCTTGCTGGTGGTGGACAAGGAGACGGACGAGTACCTGTGCAGCCTGCGCCTGACGTGCACCGAGGAGATGGTGCACAGCGGGATCCTGCTGAACTCTGGTGTCTCTCCCACCAAGTCAGTGGGCAGCGACAACGGGGAGGTCTGGAAGCCGCAGCTGGATCTGAGTGGGGGCAGCCTCCAGAGACACTCGCACAGCTTCTCCTCGCATGGCAGCAGGAAGGTGAGGGCAGAGCCGGGCGGTGTCTGGGGCTGCTGGGTGCAGAGCTTCTCTCTGCAAGCATGGCTTGCTTCCCATCAGGAAAAAAACTCCTGTACGTGTCTGTTGGCTTTGGGGACCCCCCCCACTGTGTCCTGAAGCAGTGGGTGAGCTGCCTCTTGGCCTCATTTGCCCTTGCTTGAAGGGCTGCACTGCTCTCTCCCCTTATGTGCCCCTCGAGTGTCTGCTGGGGGCTGGTGGGGGGGTCATCAGCCCTGGGGACGAGTGACCCCACAGTGCCTCGGCCTGGGTCAGCGTCCCAGCCTGGGTCTCACCCGCCCCTGGGGACAGGCTGTGTAGGGACAGGAGCAAGGACGCAGTGAAGCTGGAGCTTGTGAATGAGCCTCTCTCCCCTTCATTATTTGCAGGAGAGAGGGAACATCTGGGGCGAATGTGTTCTCAGCTTTTTGCTTAAATAGGAAGGAAATTAGCTCTTTTTCAAGTGGCCTAGGTCTGGACTGTGATTCTGCAGTAAGTGCCTTTTATTGGTAAACTCCTTTCCAAAAAGGAAAGAATTTGGGGTGGAAAACGTCCAGTTTCCATGGCTGCCTTGCTGCTGGGGCCGGGCTGGCGGCGACGGCGCTGCCTTGCTCTCAGCAGATAACAGGGTTCAGTCGCGGCGCTGCCCGTGTTTAGGGCGTAAAGGTGGCAGGGGCAGCATGTGGCTGAGCTGGTGACTCTGTCACCTCTCTGCAGCTGTCTGTCCCCTTCCCTTCTGTGTCCCCACCCTGCAGCCCCCCTGTGCTTGCTGCTCGTGCCACCGGGCAGGGAGTGCTGGGGCTCAACCACCTCCTCCAGTGTGGAGCTGCCATGGGCGCACTCTTCCTCCTCCTCCTCCCTCGGAGCTTGCAGGGGCTGTGGTGCCTGGTGGGGCTCTGCCCCTCAGGGGTGGGATGGTGGCTGGATGCTGGCCCACAAATGGGGCTGCTGGGAGGACATGGGAAAGTCAGGAAAGCTTTGTGTCCTCAGGAGCCCCCCCCGGAGTAATGGCTGAAGAAATTCCTCCTGCAGATAAGAGCCGATGCCAGTGTGAGGCAGGAGGCAATAAGGAGGGGGGGGGGTGTCTCACCTCCAGTCCTCCCCTTCCCTTGCAGAGGAGGAAACCCCCTTTCCTGGGGCTGGCAGGGGCAGCGTTGGAAGCAGTATTTACTACTTTTTTCCCTTATTGCATGATTTGTAGCTGTTTGAAGCTCTGTGTGATGATGATGGGTGTGTTTCCCGTGGGAGGCTGCTCACCCCCAGGATGGCTGGTGGGAGAGGAGCTGTTCCTGGGGGTGGGGGTGGCTGGGCATGGTTGGGGGTGGCTTTCCAAGCTGGAGATTTCCTATCCTTTCGTTTGCTGGGTGCAATCCAACAGCATGTGCTGACGGGAAGTCAGGCAAGGGGAACAGGACAGTCCTTTCCGGCCTTTGGGTTTCAAGGAGGGTGGGACAGGGAGAACCAGGCAGGGTTGGGGTGCGAGGGGGGAGAAGCCCCTGTGAGACAACTCAAAGGGGCTGAGGGGCTTGGCTGGGGGCTGTGGCTGGGGTATTTGGTGCTCGTTGTGCCAGAGCTGGGCTGGTGTTTGGGGGAGCCTGAGCTGGACAAAGGGAACCCACTCTGGGGGTGATGCCCACCCTGTTGGGTGGGGGACAGGGGCTGCTGAGAGGGCAGAGCTGAGCATGTTGGATGTTTGCAGAGGCTCAGGTCAGCGGCTGGCTTGTTCCTGCCTCCATGAGCGGCAACTCTTTGAAGAGTTGGGTGTTGCAGCCTTCCTGGCCAAGGTCACTTCTCTGTTCAGGGGCCTTGAGTGACTCTGGTACAAGGTCAAGGGTGGCTGGAGTAGCCGGGCTTGCATCCTGCTTGTTTCAAGACCAGCTCCAGGCTCCTGGTCTGGGTGATGTGGCTCTCCTAGATCCAAAAATAGCTGGAGGCCAGGGGAGCTATAGGTCACCCCAGTTCCTGCAATGCTCAACCCTCCAGCACCGTGTCCCTGCGTGGGGTAGCTTGAGCCTGATCCCCATCCTGCAGATCACCAACACTGGGCCCCTGTGGGGTGCCCAGCTCCCGACTGCAGGGGCTGTTTGGGAGATTCTGTCCTGGCTGTGGCAGCTGAGGTCCAGCCAGAGACTTGTCCCCAACCAGGTTTGGAGGGGACAAGGCTCTGAGCTGGGTGGCACTGGGAGAAGCTGGGTTTGGGCTGGAAGCGCTTGAGTCTTTTGTGCAGCTTTCCTGGAGGCACTTGAAGGAGGAGAAAAGGCAGCTCCCTTGGCCCCAACCTGCCCCTGTAGGAACTGGTGCTGATGCTCCAGGCTGCTCCTAGGGAGCAGCATATTTTCTGAGCAACATTTGTTTATGTAAAGGCTGCAGTTTTCCTTCATTTGAGGCCGGGTTTTTCAGTGCAGCCTGAAGCACGAATAATTGAAACAAAGAGGAGGGAAATCTGACAACCAGGGCAGCTGTAGTGCTGGGCAGTGGGGAGGTGCTGCTGCAGGCAGGGTGGGCAGGGCCCTGCCAGCCTCCCCCCATGCTGCCCTAGTCTTACTTTCTAAGAGGAGTGACCCCCCGGGAGAGCTTCTGTGGGTGGGGAGGTCAATGTGCACCCCTGGCAGAGACCTGGCATCCAGGACCTCGTCCTCCAGGAACCACGGTAATGCCATGAATAATTCAGCATGTATTTAAAATCAGGCTGCCTGCCCTGAGTGAGCAGGTCAGCAGGGCTGCTGGCACTCTCCCTGGCACCCTGGGGACTCGTGGCTGCGGTGGCACAGGGAGCAGGGTCTGCCTTGCCCCATCCTATGTCCTGCCTGTGCTGGAGGGGTTTGCCCACTTGCTGCCTGCCCCATGCTGTGTCCTCTGGGAAAACCCTTATGCCATGTACTCCCCTGTCCCAAACACGTTCTCATGGCCACTGGGCTGTGTTCTGCCTGGCACCCATCACTGAGTCCCCTGGGAGGTTCAGAGGTAGCGGGTGAGGGGGTGTCTCAGTGTCGGGGGCCGTGTTGGGTGCTGAGCAGTTTTTATTGCAAAGGTGCCTTTGAGACAGTGGTGTGAGCTGGTGGTGGCTGTTAATTAAATGCCTGGGCTAACAGCTGGTGTGCTGCGGGGCTGGCTGGTGCTGAGCAGTGCTGCTGGGTGCTGGCCTGGATGTTGCTGGCCGGCCTGGGGGTGTTCAGTGTTCACAGTGTGCTGGCAGTGCCTTTGGGTGTTGCTGGGACCCCTGTTATGGCCACGTGGGTTAATGAGCCACGTGAACAGCAGCCTTGGGATTTGCTGCCTCGCTGCTTTCTCCAGGTGTGTTTGTAGGAGAAACAAGAACAACAGGGAAGGCACCAGGACGCGTTCGGTGTGATGGGGTTCTCTGCCATCGCAGCTCTGGTTGCACCGAAGCACGACTACAGGGGTGGGTGTGCAAAGGGACCTTTACAGCTGGTGTTTATCTTCTGGAAAACAAACCCACATCTTCTAGCTGCTGGATTCAAGCAGCCTGTTGAGTCTAGGAGTTTTAATATAGGGGAATTTGCAGCTGGTTGTTGATCTGTTTAGGGGGGACGGTGTCACTGCAGCATTGCTGCTGGCAAACAGCGGGAGAATGGGTGACCCTCGCCAACACTGGGGGTTGTGGCTGGTGCTTTGTTGTGACAGTGAGCAGGCGTCGAGCCTCCTGCATGCCACCTCCTGCAAGCTCCTCGAGAGGAGCTGGTGTGCCTGAGGACCCACACACTGTGTCCTGAAGGAGGATGGGTGAGCACATGGGTGCCTATCGGGACCCACAGGTGTGGGGCCAGCGCTGACATCCAGTCAGTAAATATTTACACTTCTGTTTGGGTCAGGAATAAGAACTTTTTCTGTTGCAAATAAAACACTGCGTTGCAACATCTTCAGCCTCCAGCTTTCTGCCAGAGTGCTGGAAGGGGAGTAACTCGGGACAGATGTTTTTGGAGAACTTTGCCAACTCAGTTGAGGCCCAAAATTTAGGGCTTGTAGAATAACCACAAAGATGTAATAAAACCTAACATGAGCAGAAATGTCTGCAGTAATTATGTGATTAAAAAAAAACACACAGGAAAAAAAAAAGCATGGCTTAAATTAAAGCACTTCCCTGCAGCATCCTGCACTCCCCAGGCCTCAGTGGCAGGCTCAGACCTGTGGGGAGATGTGGATCGGGGAGGGCAGCGAACCTGGCTGAGGTTCTTGCTGTGCTGGCAACAGCCTGGGGAAACCCTCCGGCACAGAGCCCGAGGAGCTGTGGTCATGTCCCTGCAAAAAAAAATTACTGGGCTGCATGGGGATGGTGAGGGGTCTGGGTGCTGCAGGAGCAGCAGCAAAGACAGGCTTACTTTTGGGCTTAGTGCTTCAATCGTGTCCCAGAGGCAGGAGCTGGGCCAGCGTGTGGCAGAGCTGCGGGGAAGCCGACGCTGACCCCGCTGCATTATTGATAGTGCTGGGCTCGCCGGCATCATGTGTCGCCGGGCCGGGCAGAGTCGGGGCCAGGGCTGCAGGCAGTGCGGGTGGGCTCTGGAGCTGCTCCAGCTCACAGCATCTTGGGGATGGAGGTTGGGGCATGTGGCAACTGGAGGGACCCTCTCCAGGGGTGGCAGTAGGATGCTTCCCCCTCGCCTGGTGGGACAGTGGCGTGGTGGCTTGTGGCCATCTGGGCTGCGGGAGGCTCCTATACCATGGACTTTACTCGGAAGCATGGCGTGTTTTGCTTTCTTGGGAGCCTGCCCCTTTCCTGTGCAGGCAGCAATAGGATAAATGCCAAAAACCAACTGATTTTTTCAGACCATTGGTCTCTCCGGCTTGGTGCTTGGTTAGAAGGAGCAGGATGAGACTTGCTTTTGTCGAGCCCTCTCAGTGTTGGGGTGTTTCAGGAGCTGGTTGCACTTCTGTCCCTCCCGGGGTGTAGGCACTTGGGAGCAGTGGGGTCTGTGCTGCTCGAGGGGCAGCAGGTTTGGGGCTCTGCCCCCCCAGCCTTGCAGGTCCCCACAGCGGGACTGGGGCAGCCCCAGCCTCGTCCCCGACATGGCCCCGTCTGCTCGTGCATCAGCAGTGTGTTAACTTCTGATTCTTGTGCGTTGGCTTTGATATCGGAGTGGGGTTTGTGGGAGCCTGGGCTCGGGTTGTGATAAGCCCATGGAGGAGCGGTGTGGGCTGGGTATTGCCACAGCACTCAGAGGAGGTGCCGGCAGGGAGCTGAGCCTCGTCCTGCTGGATGCAATCCAGGTACAGGATGGGACACTTACCCGTGCCACTGTAAGGTGAAGAAAACAGTGTGCTGCTCACCATGCTGGGGCACGGTGGGGGCAGCCCTGGCTTCCAACCCTTCCAGTGCTGTGGGAAAGGGGTTTAGATGCAAAACGCCTCCTTTGGTGGAGACTGTGGCTGTGTCCCATCCCCCAAAATGCCCGGGAGCTGCAGGTGGGCTGCAGGGACAGAAGGAGGGGGCTGAGCAGTTGTCCCCCAGCTGCAGCTCGCCTGCCTGGGCTCGGTGTGGGCAGTGGGTCCCACGGAGAAGCTTGTCTGGGGGGTTATTTTTGTGCTGGGGCAGCGCAGGAAGCCCCTCCCGGGGAGGAGAGCATCCACCCCACAGCAGAAACTTCCTCCGCTGCGATATTTTTAGTGAAATACAAAGCGAGTGGAAGGGAGCAGGAGGCAGGAGGCAGATTAGCATCGAGAGGAGCTGCGCCTTGCCAAGAGCCTTTGTTCCTGGGGCCACGTGCTCCCAGGGGGCACCTGCTCCTGCAAGGGAACAGTGGGGTCACCCCTGGGACCTGCCACCTCCCTGGGAGGGGGACAGAAGTATGGCAGGGGGGTTGTCTGCATCCCAGCCCATTGCCTGTCTACAGAGCGGTGACGCTGCTGTCACCAAGAGATGCTGTGTGTGGTCCAGCCAGTGCTGTTCCCTTCTGCATCCTCAAGTAATCAAAAGCTTTCCCTCAAAATGGCTTGAAAACTGATATTAAATGGGAGCTGTTCAAAATGCATCTTGCTCCGGCACAGCCGGCCCTGGCCCCCTCTGCTTGCAGGGATGCACTTGAGCAGCTTGCTTTAATAACAGCCCTGCTCATAAGTGGGCTCCTTGCCAGCTGTTTAATGGTTCTGTTCAATAGTAAAAATATTAAATGGTTTCAAATAAATTAAAAATCTTCTGGCACAATCAGGGCTTTCTGCATGTGCCCTGGCAGCTGCACAAAACCTCTGCTGTGACTTTGCTCCATCCCTTTGAGTTTTCTGGGCTGGTTGGGCTCACAGTCCTGTCATGGTGGAGAAAACCTTAAAACAATATTGGGTTTGGGGTTGGTTTGGGTTTTTTTGGATTATTTATTCCTGTCACACAAATGAGTTGTGGAGGAGGGCACACGCTGCACGTTTCCAGCTGTTTGTCCAGGACTGTCTCTGGTGCCACCGTGCAGTGTGGGCGGGTAAAACATCTCTAGAAGTTTGACCTCAGACCTGACAATGCTGTGGGTCTGGGTGAATCCCACCTCCTCCTGCCCAGCCCCACCCTGGGCATGGGACTGCTCCCACCCAGGGGCAGAAGTTTTGATGTTACAGCATTTCTCATGGGGAGGGGAGTGACACGAAGCAAAGGTGCTGTGCGTATGCTGATTTACAGCATGTGTTCCTGGGCCAGAGGGGGCCAGGGTGTCCAGCTGGTGGCTGGATACACCCAGCTTCTGAAGGAGGTTATAAAGAGCAGGTTTTAATCTGTAAGGCAACACCCCTTTGCTGGTTGCAGCCCTAAAGGCACATGAACGTGATGCGATGGTGGTGGCATCGCTTCTGTGCACTTCGTTCCTCCCCTTCCATTGGGCACACAAAGGCTGAGATGGAGTGATTTACCCAGCACTATCAGAGACCTTAGTGTATGAATTAAGGTCTGAATCAAGCTGGTTTTGGCTCTCAGTCCTTGGCTCCGTCTCTAGGGATGGAGATTTTACAGGCAGTAATGTTGAGAGACTCCAGGTTGGGATATGAGAGGGAGAAAAAAATTAAAACTCATAATCAGTGAAGGGCTTCTCCAGATCCACAGGTCTCTGTAAATAAGGAGTTGAACCCCAAGTTGTCAACATAATTATTTCTGGCAAGATCCATATCGTAACTTAATTTCTTTACAGCTTTTGCCTGAACTCCTGAGTTTTGGTTCCACTGCTGTGTATATTTAAACTGTAACAGACTTGGAGCTGTATTTTGTTGGCTAAATGTCTCTCTTTTCGCACTAAAGCCTTGCGAGAGTTTGTTACCAGTTAAAAAAAGCCAGTGGTAGATGTCTGTTAGTGGTGAGTCTGTGAAAGCCAAATTGAAAAGTAGTTCTGAGCAAGGGGAGGGTGAGAAAGACTATTCCCTGTAGGTACTGATACTGCGGTGGTGTGTGGGGCTGCTCTGTGGGTGTCTTGGGCTCGGACAACTGGGCAGTGGGTCTTTCCCTCGGTGGGGTCCCCAGCCCCAGCACTGCGCCAGCCTGTGCGCTGCCCCACGGCCGGGGATGCTGGAGAAAGAAGTGGGGCAGGTGAGTTGGTGTCTGGATGTGGTCCTGGGCCCCTCCGTCATCATCTGCCACAAACCCAGTTAAGCGAGGCTCACTGCCTGCACGGACCCTGCCACTTGATGTGATTAAACCCTCTTAGGGGTTTACAGGGACTAATCCCATTAAAGGAACAGCAGCACAAAAGGTGGTGGGAGGGCTAATCCTGCCTTGTTGAGCTGAGCTCCCACCCTGGGCTGTGCTGTAGCAGCTCTTCCCACAGCCCTGGGGCTGGGGCCGTGCCACCCGGTGGGACCAGCATTCCCAGGGTGTGAACCTCTGCCGTGGGGTGGGTCTGCAGTGGCTCTTCCCAAGCCCCATCACCTCCTGCCTTGCCATGGTTGGCACAGTGCTGGCTCGCTCGCAGCGGGCTAGTAGTCACTCCTGGGCAGCCAAAGGCCATCCCAGGTAAATCAGTTAATTCTGGCCCTGGGGTTGTTCATGGTTAGCAGGATTTAATTAAGACAAGCCCTAATTAGTTCTAAGTAGAGTGAATAGTCTGCTTTGCCTGGAAGAGTTCCCTGCTCTTGTCTGGCAGCTGCTAATGAGCGCAGGTCTCCCACAGACATCGGGGGCTGCCTCTGTCCCAGGGATGGGGTACACAGGAGACCCGCTGCTGTGCTGGGGAGGTGCTTGGGGCAGCCTGAACATGGGCATAAAAATTGCCTTGCGCTGCTCCTTGAAGTGGCTGTTGGGTTTTTCTGGGCACCCAGATCCATCTTTTGGTTTTGCAAGCGGCTTTGCTGGGGCCATTCCTGGGGCAGCTGCTTTTCCCATGGCTTTCTGGTCCACTTCAGCCCTTCTCAGGGGCAGGGAGCCCTTCTCAGAGCCCCGCAGCTGGCACTGGAGTGTGCCCGGCACCGCGCACCCGCCTTTGCTTTGGGGTTTATCAGCAGGAGCAGCCGGAGCCTGGCACTGGCTCTGGGGGTTATCGCGGGAGGTTCTCCCGCTCTGCATCGAAATGCACTTTGTCCTGGACCACCCGCCACGGTGCAGGGCTTTGGCAGAGCTGCCGCCCAGCCTCCTTATCTGCCCCGGCACGGAGGTGTCGTTTGGCCGCCTGGGCTGGAGATAAACACCAGCCCCTCACCCAGGAGGGTGCTCAGCTCCCCGCAGTGTTTGGCAAGCAAAGGGCATCTTCTGTGACCTTCTCAATTTTTAAGGAGCTGGGTTTATAAAACATGTCATTTTTGGAGCGGAGTATCGCAGTGGTACAGGCCGAGCGAGTGAGCTCTGCTGTTCCGCGGTTGCATGGGGTCTCAGGTTGATCCCGTGTTTTCCAGCAGTGCTGTGGGACACAGCTGGTGCCAGCAGCTTGCGATGTGGCTGTGGAAGGAGGGTTGAGTTATGTGGAGGGGGTTGAGAGCCCCAGGCAGAGCCATGGACTTTGGGTGCTGTGTCTGGATCAGCTCCAGGGACAAATTTTGGGCAAAAGCTTTGAGTTGTGGGGTTTTGGGAGGAGGGGGTAGCTTGTGTGTCAAGCCGAGGGCTGTGAGCAAGGCCTTTCACTCCTGCTTTTTGGAAAATTGCACCCCTGGATATTTTGTTGCAGAATTTCTAAATACAAAAGGCCTTACATTTGATTAACCCCAAGCGCGGGTGCCACAGCGCTGGCTTTACTTTCGGTATAAGGAATGCAGAGGATGTTTGGAGCCCTCCCCCTGCCCTGTTTCCTCCAGCGAGCTGAGCCGCCCGGCCAAGACAAATATTGGTAGTAAACTATTGAACTTCCCTGGTCCCAGTGCTCCCTGGCGCTCACAGAGCAGCGCCTGTTCTCCCCCTGTCCCCGGGCAGGGGCCGGGCTGGGGAGGCACAGATGTGTCCCCGTGCTGGGGATGCTGCTGGGTGGTGGTGGGACCTGGAAGGCATGCGGCGAGTGCGCAGCACACTCTGTGGAGCTGAAGCACCTGCGGGGCTGCCCCCAGCTCCTCCTGCCCCGTGTCCATCACACCCCTCACCCCAGCCTGGGCACAGGGTGGGCTTGGTGACAGAGCAGGAAGAGATGATCAGCCCCTAAAGGCCAGTATGGTGGCTTCTGTGAGCTGTTTCCCACCCTGCACGTGCTTTATTGGGCTCTGTAAGTCTAAATATAGCACCCGTGACCTCTTCCTCCAGGGCTGCGGAGGCTGCGGGAGGTCGGGGGGAGAACCAGGAGCTGTGTCCTTGCTGGCCCAGGGTGCAGAACACAGGCTTCTCCATCCTGTGTTAGACACCTCAGCTAAAAGCTGCCTTTCTGCTGGGCTGCAGGATATTTATTGACCTGCTGGGGACTGCACCCCCATCCCCAAAAGTTAGGTTTTTTGGGGAGCTCCTGGTGGGTTGGAGCAGGAAGCAGCTGTGGGCCATGGGGTTTGGGATGTGGTGCTGCAGTGGGTCCCCCGGCACAGGTGCTGCAGTGTGGTCATGCAGCTTGCAGGGTGCAAGCCAGGAGTTCAGGGCTGGGGGGGATCTAATGGGGTGTGGGGGCCTCTCTGGAGAGGGAGCAGTGCTCGCCGTGGTGCCCTCACCACCTCGAGGGGTTTTCCCTCAGCGTCAGTGGTGCCAAGCTTGTTGCTCTTGGGAGCGCAAAGCTGGTACGGCTGGATTCCTGCTCATGACCCAGGGTTATTAAAGGCAGCAAATGGGGCCAGCATTAATGAATGGTTTGGTGGTTGCTCAAGGCTTGGCGGCAGTGAGAAGCTGAGGAGTCCAAAGAGCAGGCTGATACAGCGTGGTCAGCAGTTTTATGGTGCACGGCTCCAGCCAGGGTCTCTGGCTGCAAGCGAGGGCGAGCTTGGGTGCGGGGTGTGCATTGGGTCCTGCCCTGCACTGGATGCTCTGTTTGGGACTCCCTTGCCTGTCTTGGAGCAGGCTGAGGACACTGAGATGTGCCACTGGGGGTGACAGTTGTGCCTCTGATTTGGGTGCCGTGGAGGGGCATGTCTCTTTCTCAGGGACCCTGAGCATCCTGCTGTGGCACGGCTCCTGGGGAGGGAGGGAGGGAGGATGGTTCAATCTGGGAAGCTCATTCCCAGCATCTCCTGCCTTCCCATCACCCACAGCAATCCCTCCCCTTGCCTGGGGGTTCGTGGGGAGCGTGGGAAGGACTTTTCCCCCTATTCCAGCAATTCAGGCTGTGGTTTGAGCCCTGCGCAGTGATCGATGCTCCTTGACTCCTTTCCCTCCTACCCGCCAAAAAACAGATCCCTCTGGATCTGGTGAGATTCCTTTGAATCCAGAATGGAGATCCCATGTTTCTCCTCTTGGACAAATCCCAGCCTGCCAGGACCCATGCTGCTGCCCCACGTTGTCCCAGAGCTGATCCCTCCGGAGCAGGGGAGCTCGCTGGTATCCCGGCTGCGTGTTGCCTTGGCAGATGGTGCTGGAAAAGTTGTCTCTCAAAGAAAACACATGCACGTGGCGGTTTTGGTCTCCTCCATCCTCCCTCCCCCGTGTCATTCCCTGGGCTGGGCCAGCTGGTCCCTGCTCCCAGCCAAGCCTGTGCTGCTGTTCCTGGCTTCAGCCTCGCCTGGGGGAGAGCGCGGGTGCCTTTGCTGCCTAATTCTGCTCAAACGCCAGCAAAGCACGGGGTGGGGGGGAAGGCTGCTTCTTGTGGCTGAGAAATTCCCCAGCTGGAGGATTGCTGAGGAATGGCGGGGACAGCTTGGCTGGTGACTTTGCTGCTGGGGGGGAGGCGAGTGGGATCAGAGGGACCCCAGCCGGCTGCCCTCACCAGGGGACGTGCCTGTTGGGGACTCTCACCCAAGATTGTCCCCACCAGGGATGTGTGGTCGTTACCAGGACATGGCCCTGGCCACAGTCCCTCTCCTGAGAGGCTCCTTTGGGCTCAGGAATTTCCTTAATGCGCAGAGGGAGCCGCAGCACGGTGCCTGGGATTTTGGAGAGGGGCACATTTAGTCCTACCCCCTCACCTGATCAGCTGATGAGGTCAGGCTCTAATTCCTTTGCAAGCAAATTGCCTAAAGCTGAAACACTGGTGGGAGGCCCCAAGTGAAACGCTTTCCCCATCACCCTGCTCTGGTGTGGGGTGCCTGGGTTGGGGGCAGGAGCCATCCCATCCCATGGGGCAGCTCAGCCTGGCAG
Organism: Athene noctua; assembly: GCF_965140245.1. Lineage (NCBI taxonomy): Eukaryota > Metazoa > Chordata > Aves > Strigiformes > Strigidae > Athene > Athene noctua. The sequence goes on along the minus strand of NC_134051.1, from coordinate 4,469,167 downwards.
GCACTCTCACCGTGGGCTGGAGATCAGGCGTCCTCCCCACCCTTCACATCCTTCCTGCTCTTGTTTTCTCCTGCTGGGCAGTTTCTCGGGATAATAACCTTTTGTCGTGTCTGGGGCTGTGGCCGAGGTCCAGCTCTGCAGCAGGGTGCTGGCACGGCCGCCCCGCTCTCCCAAGGGATCTGCATCCCATAGCGCCTGGGAGGGACCAGGTTGGGGTGCACAGGTTTGGGGGACACCTGGGCACTTTGGTGCACAGCTCAGGAAAGGTGTTGTACCCCTTCCCGCTGCTCCTGCAGTGCCAGGGGACCATGAAGGACCTTGTTAATTTTTTCCTGATTGCTTTTGTGTTGCCCTGGAAAGGGCCGCTGGGTGCTGCGGGTCACCAGTGACAAGCCACGCTTTCCCCACTGCTGTGTGTGACATGGCTGCAGGGCTCAGGGTGAGTGTCCCCAGGGACAGCAGGTCCCTGCTGTGGCCGTCTGTGGGCATCATCCTTCCCCTCTGTGACTGGAAGGAGCCGTGCTGCAGGCGGGGGGTTTCCACTGCACGCCCAGTCCCCCTCCTCGCAGGAGCCACCATTGGGCTGTGACTGAGGGCAGAGCAGGGACTCGGTGGCACCCCGGCTGGCACTGCCGGCCTCAACTCAGTGCTTTCTGAAACAGAGCTGGCAGGGGCTGGAGACTCACCAAAAATATCCAAATTACCATATCAGCTCCGGCTTGGCTGTGGGTCCTGCTGAGTACCCGTGGCTGGACACTTTCCATGGCTAATTGGGCTCGCTCGGCTGTCTCCCGGCTGGCCACCCGCTCCCTTTGTGCTGTGCCGTGGCAGAGGAGGCGGTGGGATGCATCCAAAGGGCACCGGGTGTGTGAGTGCCAGTGCAGCCCCCACTCCTGCAGCAGCCCCCCACCATGGGTAGAGACAGCGCCTGGCTGAGCCCCCGGGGCTGGCGGGAGGATGCTGGGGCAGCAGCTCCTGGGGAAGCCAGCACAAATCTTAGTGTCTTTTGCCCCTTTAAAAACAAGTAATTTTTTTTATGCTTCTATCATTCAAACCCAGCTGGAGCAATTTAAATAATTGGAGCAATTTGAATAATGGCAGCAATTTAAATAAGCTACAGAAGCCCAGACCTTGGGTTTGGGGCTGGCAGCCTGCACGGGCAGGTGAGGTGCCTTGGTGGCAGTTTGGGTCGGTGGTGGCATGAAGTTTTGACACCGAGGCAAGGGACAGTGGCACCACGGCACAGGTTATGCTGGTGCCCTCAGGAACCTGCAGCACCCTTCCTCTCCTCCTGGTGATACTGAAGATAACTCTGCTTGTTTCAGGGTGACCACAGGCCCTACTAAAAAAGATTTTGTGGCAGCTCAGCTCCTTTTCTCTCAGGGCAGGGATTGGCATGGACACTGCTGCAGACCCCAGGGAGCACCCCAAACTCTCCCGGCTGTTGTGATGTAGAGGCAGCAGCTGTCACTGCCCAGGAGATACTGTAAAGCAATGAGCTTTAAGAGTGCGTGTCAGTCAGGCTGTCAGGTCTCTACTGAAAGAATGAAGTGAGGTTTTTCTCTTTTGACCACTGGTGTTGGAGCTGAAACACCTCCTTGGCTAACGGGGTGGGTGGTAATTAGAGTTGTGGCTATATAAAAATGGAAACAGGTTGTTTACTGAGCTGGTCCTGCCTGAGGAGTTATTCCTGGCCTGGCTGGTGGAAAACCTCCGAGTTATTCCCTATTCTGCAGGTGCTGGAGGGGGTCTCACCGGCCAGGGGGCACCTCTGGGTGCTGGAACTGCTGCCTTTCTCCCCCAGCCCCACTGCGGACAGGGGCGGTGAGGAAGGGGAACATCTGCTTGTGTTTTGGTGGGCCTGGCGTCCGTCCCACCAGCCCTGTCTCCCCTTCCCCCTCTTTTATTTATAGCGCTTCACCAACATCTGGAGTTTGAGCCGATTTGGCGCTGGCTGACTCCAAGCCGGGGACGGAGCTGGGTGAAACGTGTGCGGCCGGGGAAGGAGGGAGGGAGGGAGCCCCTGAGCCCTTCCCAGCAGCGTGTGGGGGGCTGCAGCATCCTGGTGTGGAGCTGAGAACCATCCAGAGGTTGGGAAGCCCCGGCAGCATCTGGTTTTCCCAGCAATGGGGACAGTGGGAGAGCTGCTGTGTCCTTGCCCTGTGGCACAGACCTGGGGATGCTCTGCCTCCCCCCTTGCAGCAGTCCTGCTTTCTGGCTGTGTTTTGAGGCTCCTTTGACATTTGCCATCAGCGCTCAGCCCTGTCCCCCCTGCAAAGTGTCACTGAGGTCCTCCTGGCCCGGGGGGATGCAGGGATACAATAGCCCCCTTTCTGGTGCTGCTTTAATGGGAAAATTTGAGTCATTCCTGGGGGAAGGGGAATGAAAACCAGCCCCGCTGTAGCAGGCAGCGGATCCCTGGCACGGCCGTGAATGGAGGCAGCAATCCCGCTCCTGGCCGTGGCATGAGCCCAAAGCCTCCCCGGTTCTCACGGTGAGCAGGGCTGCGGGCGCTGCCAGCAGCCACCGTGAGGGCTCCCGCTTCTCCCAGCTTTCCTCCTCTTTGTAACATGAAAGACAGTGGGTTTAAACGGTGGGGATGCAAAGACACCCCCCCCCACACACACTCCCCTTCCTTTCTCAGATCAGGGCGGTGAGCATCTGCTTAAAGTTAAGTGCATCCCCAAATCCAAGCGAAGGCAGCGGCCTTTGAGCTTCCAACAAATTGTAGTAATAATAGTGGCAATTAAAGCTTGCCTGCGGCTCAGCTCGGCTCCCAGTATAACCATTACTGCCAAGGGAGGGTGCCTGTGTCAGGGCGGGTGTAAATGGGCCCCTTGTTCTGGTGGTGCTGCAGCCCCAGGCCCCCTTCCTGCACGAGTTTCTCCACCCGCTTGGCTCCTTCCCAGCTCCCGGCATTGCCCCTCGCTGCTCTGTGGCTGGTGTTTGGGTTTTGGTCAGGATCCTGTGGTGCTGGAGCTGCCCTTCTCCTCTGCAACCCCCAAAGGGGTCCCTCGCTGCTCAATGCCTGCAGCAGAAAAACCAAAGTGCAGGGGAAGGCAAGGTCCTGGCTGGAGGTGAGATGGCAGGGATGGACACTGAGGCCCTGAGCAGTGTTCTTTGTCCCCCCAGGACCTCTTGGTGTCCTGAGGTGGCTGTGGAGCAGGATGGGAGCCCGGTGTTCCCCAGCCCCGGTGGGCTCTGCTGGTGGAGGTTTTCTTTGCAAGGAGCAGGCGAGCAAAGGAGCCATTTTCTGACCAAAACCACATGTGAAAGAGAGGAAGCGCCATGGGAGCTGACTTAAAAGAAAATATGTTAACAATGTAAATTAGGCAGGAATGCTCCTGCCTGTGTTCTCTCCAGCTCAGCCGAGCAGAGGCGGAAAGGCCTGGCATGTCGCAGGGTGATGGTGAGCCTGGAGTGCATCCAGGCGGTGCCGTTCCTGACAGCCAGATTAGAGCCTATTTGGCTGCCGCTGCCCCCAGGAAACAGCAAAACCCACTGGGACCTGCCCCGAAATCACCGGTGGATACAGAGTGCGGTGGGTGAGGTGGTCCCAGGTGGGACTGAGCTGATTAAGGGACGAGCCCTGCTCTCTGGTGATGACACACAGTGATGGGGCTGAGGTGGCGGATGGGCTCAGCCCTGCTTCAGCAAATCCCTGTGCCGGGGCAGGTGAGCAGGGCCGGAGCTCCTGCTCCCACCGCGGTGCTGCCGTGGGACACTGCCTGCTTCCCAGCTGTGCCAAGAGCATCCCTTCAGCCTGGACGGGGGGTTCAGGGGGTGAACCCCCTTGCTGAGGTTCAAGGCAGCATCGTGGCTTCACCGTGCTGGTCTGCAGGAGCCACTCTGCCCTGTGGTGCACCAGGACCCACCAGGCTCTGCGGTGGGTGACACCGACCCGGCCTCAGCATTGGACTGTCTCTGTGCATGTGTGTGTGCACTCAGCAGTCCTCCTCTCCCTCCTCTCCTGGAGGACCTGGGACAGCCGGGTGTCCATGCCAGCACCGGTGTTGTATTCCTAGAATAAATCCCTAAGGCGTGACCTCTCAAGGCGTTTTAGCCCATTGCATGCTGTGCGTTTGCCCCACGCATTTGCTGCAGGGCAGTGGGGCTGGAGATGGCACTGGGATGTGGCTACTGATGGCTTTGAGCATCCTGGAGACACGCGTGGCTGTTCCTGTGGCTTTGGGCTGGACTGGGACGCCGGCAAGTTCCCTGCTTCTGCTTAAAAGCACGTGCAGATGCCTGCATGACAGAGGTCTTTGAAAAGCCCTTTTCTTCCCAGTTCCTGCTCAGTCACGCTGTGGGTGCTGGTTTGAAGGCACGGATTAGTTTTGTGGGTTAGTGCCCTTTGGGAAGGCGGCAGCGGTGGGCAGGGGCTGGGGGGGAGCATGGGGATGGCCCCAACCCAGGGCTGGGAGCTTGGGGCTGGGTCAGTGGTGAGGGCGAGTGGGTCTGACGCTGGTGGCCTTGTGGCCTTGAGCTTGGGCCAGTGTGTGGGTGCTGGAGCCAGGGAGGGGCTTTTCTAGGGACAGGTGGGTTTTGCTTGGACAACAGGGTGTGGGGGGCTGCTCTGCTGCACCTTAAAATCTGGGAGGTGAGTTTGTTTCAGGAAACAGAAAAGACAAAAATGTGGATGGTTTGGTGCTTCTGTGAGTGGATTCTGCTTGAGTGGAGGTTGGCACCGACTAATTCATTGCATGGAAACCCGTTGTTAATCAGTCAGTGATGTTTATGATACCACCTCTGTGGTGGAGTGTGCCTGAAGCCTCCAGGTGTATGAGATGGGAATGGTCCCGGTCTCTGCAGGGACCTGCATAGAGGAGGGTCAAAGCCTGTGCTGGGGTGTCCCAGTGACCTGGGGGGGGTGTCCCTGGGGGAACCCGATGAGCCAAGGGATGTCCCCAGGGGACCCCAGCTCCCAGCAGCAGCACTAGAAACTGAGGGGAACAACAACAACAACAAAATATGTTGTAAGAGTTGCAATGAGATTGTGAGAGCTGGCAACACCCAACCAGGGTTGTTTTGTTTTTTTAATTGAGAGCATTTCATTGTTATTTAATGTCTTGTTTGTGCATTTTTAAATGGACCAGCTCGAACAGCGTTTCCGAAACCTTTTTCCTTCTAAAATGATGATGATTTGCCTCAAGTGGCAGGTCCAGGGGTGGTGTGGGAATGCAGCTTATTGTCCAAGCAGCATTTATCTGTGCACGCACACACGTACCTGGGGATGAGTATAGGCAGTGATACTTGTAGGTGGAGTATGCCATGCTATTGCTGCTTAATCCAATTTATGAAATTAGTGGCCACTGGTTACTAGATTTCTAGAAAAATAATTTGCTTCATTTTTTTCTGCATACCTTTTTTTGCATGCAAGCAGACCAAAAGTACAGTTAATTTTTGTTGCTTTCTAGTGTACTTGTAAATCTAACTTACCCAAGCTGTTTCTTATGTTCTTGGTGTGTGAAAGGGTGGCAAAGCCTCCTCCAGAGCAATACTGAAGCGTTTCTGCGGCAGTGAGTGGTGACGAGTTTCTGCGAGCCCAGATAACGTGCCACTGTTACAGGGAACACTTCATCGCAGGCCTTGGGTTTCACAAAGGCAAAATTCCCTGCCCCCCCGGGAGCTTAGGAAATTTCTTCCCAGAACACAACCAGGGAAATGCTGGCACCAGTCAAAAAGAAAATAAATAGCAGAGCTGGCAAGAGATGCAGCAGCTCCGTGTCAACAGAGCACATAAGTGCAAAGTGTTTGAGCATGTGCTCGGGTCTGGGTGAAGTGAGGGGAGCATCTGTGCTTGCTTCATCCCAGAGAGGGGCTTTGCAGGCTTGTGGGCTAAGACCTGTTTTTTCCCGTGGCTGAGGACTGCTTTAGTTGGGAGCTTTAAGAGCCCAACGAAAGCCCTGGATCGTCTCTGCGGGAGGTTAAGCAGTTTTGCCTGAGGATTTCTGCTCGGAACAGATGCTGAATTGGGATTTTATTTATTTACTTATTTATTTAAAACAAAGATCTTGAATTCATTTCAGTTAAGGACCTTGAATTCAAGATTTTGTGGGGAAAGTAGAGCAAGCCCAGGTGGGACACGGCATTGGTTACCACCCTTGCAGCCAAAGGGATCCTGCAGACGAAGCTTTCCCCTGTGTGGTTTATTTATTGAGTAATTTGATTTCACTGGTGATCTCAGGGGATCCCCTGAAAGCAGAGGGACTGCCCCTAACAGTACATTCCCCTACAGCCTCCTGCCAAGCCCTGGGGATCCCCATGCTGGGACAGCAGCTATAATGTGGCATTTTCACATGATTTTTCTCAGCACTTTTGCACTGCTGACCCTTTAAAAACAGAGTAAAAGGAAAATGGTTAAAGTAATTTCTAAACCTAAGTAGGTGATCCCAGACGCATTCCCCTCATGCCCCTTTTTCCTAGCTGCACAGAGCCCTGTGCATCCTTTAAGGTCGTGCAGATCCGACCCTCTTCGGCCGGTTGAATCATTTCCTGTTTTCAGTTTTTGAAGAACTCCAAGCTGGAAATGTTTGCAGATAGGGTGAACTAACTGCTCCGGGGCCATGGGAAAAATACAGACGTGCTAAATCTGCAGAGGGAGAGGATGCGAGCACGGGGTCGTGGCAGAGGGGCTAGTCTTGGCAGGTATCTGAGGTGCTGTGGGACCCCTGCCCTGTTTTGGTAGGAGCTGGGTTTTATCGATCAGCAGGTGTTGCAGTGATGATTTTTTTCCCTTTTAAGAACCTATCTGTGCATTGAGGTATCAATGCCAAGAGCATCATGGTGCTTGTGTGGGTCTTTTTTCCTCCAAAACTTGCTCTAGTAGCATCCCCGCAGCTCAGCTCCCTCAGTGCTCTTTTTATAAAAAGCTGCATTGCCAAGTTAATCTCTGCAAGTGTTCAGGTACAGTTTGCAGCTGGTCTGAGCAAGCCCAGATGCCCGTGATGGCTGCTACCAACAGCAGCTCTCATTAAGTGCTTTTTGAAGAATTGGGCGCTCTGGCCCTGAGGAGTCGAAGTGCCCAACGTGTCCCTCCTGCACTGGAGTGGTGGCATCGTGGGCAGCTCTGACCTGGCATCTAGTGAGGGCTGGTCATCTCACATCCCTCTTTTTTTTTTTTTTTTTTTGTTTTATTTCTTTTCCCCTGGTGCTGGGATTGAGCTGGTCAAGCTGGTTCTGAGTCCCGATCTACCTCTGTCCCCCCTGGGCATTGCAGCCACGACCAGAATTCCCCTGCTTTTTGCCCCAGGACTCCGGGACTGATCTCGTGGCTCACTGTCGGAGAGCACAGTTGACATGAACCGTTGCAAGTGGGGGCAGATGGGTGTAAGCGGGTACATCTCCAGGGGTTGCTGAGTGCCGGTGCTTGGCCCTGGGGAAGGCTTTGCTGTCACCTCCCTGCTTTGGGGTTCAGTGGGGCTGGGGGGGTTCAGGCTGTCAGGCCCGTAGGGGCTGGGTTTGGGAGAGCTCAGTGTGGGGAAGCAAGTCACAGAGGGAATGGAGGAGGCAGTTTGGTGTGCTCAGCCCCCCTGGGAAGGGGCAGCCTTAAGTAATGGGGGGAAATAGCAGATTTTTTGTGTTTGTATTCCCAAAAAAGGGCTGTGTGGGGATGGAGACTGTGGTCATCCCCTGAACTCCTCCAACACACTATGAACCCCACCAGCTCGAGTATTTCATAAGCACCTCGAGGCGAGCTGTTCTGGGATGTTTATTTACATCCCATCGAGCTGGCGGGTGTGTATGGGGTCACAGCGAGCACCAGCAGGGTGAGGGGGAGTTTCCCCCCCACATTGAGGCAGTCGGGGGGGGTTTCTGCTTCCCCTCGCCCTGTTCCCATGTCTCACCCCATCCTCAGGTCTCATCCTATTGCATCAAACCTGCAGCAGACAGTGGGTGCTGGGGGGTCTCTGGGGCCCCTGCTCATCAGGCGGCCATGGGCACTGCTCACAACACGGGGACACATCTTCTCTCTGGCATGAAGCATCTATTTCTTACTGGGGTTATTTGGGTTTATCTCTTGTCATCTGTGGCCTCTGTCCCCTGCCAGCAGCAGCAGTGTCACCCTGCCAGGGTGTTTATGTGACTGATGGTGCCTGTGCTCAGTGTGGGTGACAGTTGATGCCCTGTGCTTGGCAGAGCTGTTCCCCAGCACGGTGGGTCTCTGGGGGTAGTCGCTCTGCATGTCCCTGCCTGGTGCTCCTCTGGAAAATCCCTTCTTTGAGGGGATGGAGGAGACAGGTTCAGTCCCTGAAGTGACTTAGCCATGGTGGCCCCAGCAGCAGAAGCCAGCAGCTCGCTGGCAGTGCCCGTCTGCCTGGCAGTGGGGTGGGTGGCACGCTGTGCTCCTCCTGTGGGAATCAGGCACTGAGCAAGCGGTACCATCAGTGGGTCACCACTGTCCCCACGGGGAGCCAGGAGATCACCATGTGCCAGTGAATCGATTCAGCTCTTCACTGCCCTCCATATTTGCCCCACCGTGTCTTACAGTGGCCAAAAATCACCTTGTATTGTTGCAGACAGAGTTATTCCCCATCATCATGGGGACACACGAGGACCCTGCGGATAGCCACAGTGGCAGTGGAAAACATCCTTTGACTTGTTTGGCTCCTGTGGCACAAGGTCTCTGTGGAGCTGGAGCCCCTTGGCATTGTTCCTGGGGTCCCCCCCACGTGTGTGGTGGCCAGGCCACGTCTCCTGGGCATCAGCCACAGATGCCCTCAGCCCCTGCAGCATTTCCTGGGGAGGAAGGGGCTTTTAAGCAACACTGGGGGTATTTTGCAGAAATAACCCCAAGGGCCTGCAAGTGCAAGGAGCTGTTGGAGGATGGAGGACATCCCTGGGCACGTGGTGGGAGGGGAGGGGGTGCAAGTTTGGTGTTTCATGGCGCCTCTCAACCAAGAGAGGAACGTGGAGGAAATTGCTGCGTGGGTTTTTAATTTGAAAGGAAAGGCTGTACGAGATTTCACCATAAATGTGATCTGAAAAAAATCTGTTAGCAGGAGGGGAGTGGCGTTTCTTTTAATGAAAGATTAAAACTCAGCCACAGGGGATGTTTTCCTTAAATTACAGATGAAAATAAAAACCTGTATCTCCAAGACAGCTCTTGCTAGGGACATGGTGCTGTGCCAGGAGCTGTGGGCTGGGAAGGGGCCGTAGGGAGGCTGGTGGGGAGAGCAGTGTCTGCAGGAGTGTAATGGGTCCTGCAGATCTGGAGAAAAGCTGGGATTTCTTGCTCCCCTAGCTGCCCTGAGGAGCCATAAAGCATTTTTCCATGGGATAGGGGGAAGTGCTAAACTCCTCACGTGCTCCTGTGCCTCCTACAGCATCATCCTACATTTATCCTACAGCAAGCTCAGCCTTTCCGTGCTGCAGGGAGCTGCCAGGCATGGGGTTCATCACCCCAGCCCCCAGAGCCCCTCTGCTGGGAGGTGATCATACCCGCCAGCGATGCCCATGTCACTGGGACCAAGGGCATGGCATTGCCTTAAATAAATAACTAAGGTTAATCCAGTGTCTTGGTGAGACTGTGCTTTGCCTGGGCTCTCGGGTTTGGTTCCTCCCTGCCCAGGGCTGCAGCCGTGGGGCTTGGCTGCTGCCAGGAGGGTCTTGGTGTATGGGTGGATTATATCTGTGCTGTTTCTGGTGAAGGAAATACATTTTTTGTTGTTGTTTTAATTTTTTTCTGGAATGGTTTTGGACAATTGATTTTCTAAAATAGACTCAATGAGAGGAAATTCATTTGTTAACCTGTCCCTGCTCAGCGTGCAGATATGGTGCTTCCTTGGTAGCTTTATTTATGATTGCATCTGCTTTAGAGCAAAACCAAACCTATAAATTAAATGTTTTGTCTGCCCTCAACCTCTCCTCTGTTAAGCAGGATTTAAACGGACAGAAGGAGCTGTGTCCACGTCTCTGCCACCTGAAGAAAGGCCCCAGTGGCTATGGCTTCAACCTGCACAGTGAGAAGTCCCGGCCGGGGCAGTTCATCCGCTCGGTCGACCCCGACTCGCCGGCCTCCAGAGCGGGGCTACGGCCCCAGGACCGGCTGGTGGAGGTAATGGCACAGGGGTTTGGCTTCCTGGGAAGCCTTTTGGGGTTTCCTCAGCATATGCTGTGTGGGAATGTTCAGTCCTTCCCAGCCTGGCAGGAACAGCCGGGTCCTGTCCTCCTCTTGCAGGTGGGGAGAGGGACAGCAGAGGTGATGGGACCCTCAGGGAGCCAGAAGCTGAGAAACCCCCATCCTGTGACTTTTTCCATCAGATCATCCCATGTTCTTCCATAATACAGAGCTGTAAAACTGATGTGGGTGCTTCAGCAATGGCTTCAAGGTCCTTCAGCAGCTCATTCAAAGCGGGCACTTGCGAGCACTGAAAGGGGGATGGTGCTGCCAGCTCTGGCTGGCACAGAGGAGGGTTGGAGCAGGCAAATTGCTGCCCCTGTGCCTGCCTGGGTGGCAGTGGGATCCTGTGGGCAGATGGGGTGCTCCATGGGTGCCCATCTCCCTCCCCTACAGCACAGCAAGCCCCATAGTTGGCGGCATTGTCTGATGCCACCCAGTGCTGGAGCTGCAGCCAAAGGGGTGCTGGGGACGCGTGGGACCCATTCCAGCACTGGGGAGGGGGTGACCTCCCACCCAACCACCCTCCGGTCTGGCAGCTAGCCACAGGGACAGGTCAGTGCTGCCCGCTGAGCTGGTGCGCTGCCAGGCAGGTGTTTGGAAAAAGAGGGGAAAAAGCTCTGCATAGATTTGAAGACCCAAAATTGTGAAAGATGGAGAGAAACTGCTCTTGGAAGCAGCTTCCTGGTCACTGAGTGCTGGACCACACGTGTCTTGATGTGACTGGGAATTGCCCTCCCTTCGGCTTATTTGTGTCTTGTGTTTTTCCTGAAGAACAAGGTCCACCCCTCCGGAGCTGCCTGTGCTCCGGGCAGGGCTTGGGCAGCACATGGACAGAGGGAGAGGGGCGGGCAGGGCTGGATCTGGCAGCCGGTGCCCCAGGCCTGGCAGCCATCACCCCTTTTGCTGTGGGAGCTCGTGGATGTCCCCTGCTTGGGGTGATGTGTGGCCCTTCCCCAGGAGGATGAACCCCAAAACCCTCGCATGGGGACCAAGCCGTGGCCCTTGCCACCAGCTTGGGGGAAAAGGGGTTTTCACTCCTGGAAGAAAATGCTCACATCCCGCAGAGCTGGGCAGGTTGGGGAAATACTAAGGTCACAGCACTCGCCTGCTTTCTAGCCCCATCAATAATTGTTCCCCAGCCAGTGGGAGCTGCTGCCTCTCCCCAGCACCTGAAAGTTTAATGCCAGGAGCAGCGTGGGGCAGGGGCTGTGAGCAGGGCACCGGCGGCAGCAGCTCCCGGCAGCGTGGTGTCACAGCAAGGAGCTGTGTTATTTATTTATCGGTGCTTGGCCGAGCGCCTGGCACACACAAAGCAGTGAGGGGTGAGCTGGTGAGCTCAGAAACCTGATCCCCTCCGTAGCTGCTCTTTGGGGCTTTGATAAATATTTGATGCTCCTCAGCCCTGCTGCCCTGGGCAGGTTGGGGGTGCTGGGGTGGGGGGAGAGCAGCCCCCTGCTGTCTGGCCAAGCTCAACCTGGGGTGAGCACTGGGCATGAATTGGGGTGACCTGGAGTGACAGGAGGGCGATGCTGGGAACAGAGAGGGGTTACAAGCCAGCAGCTGAGGTAGCCAGTGAGATGCAAAACCTGGGGAAGGGGTTCCCCTTGTCCTGGCTCTCAGGACCTGCTTCTGCCCCAGGTTTCTGTTGAGGCATCCAAAACACAAAGGGGAGCCCAAACTTCGGAGCTGGCCCAGCTCAGGCTCTGCAGTGTTCACTCGCCTTGTCCCTTTGTGGTGCAGACAACCAGCTGTCACCTGTGGGTCATGTCGATGCCCCAACCCCCCGACAGCCTCAGCACAACCCACAGGTGAAAGAGTCCACGGCTGGGCCAGGACCAGCCTCATCTGCTGTCCCAGTTCCCAGGGATGGGCGGGGGCAATGCCACACTAGTGTAGCTCAGTGACCTGGGTTACCCCACTCCCAGGCTCGGTCCCCAGCTCTGGCATCACTGTGTTCTGCTCTTCAGGGTCTGGCATGGGAGAAGGCAGTTGTCTGTCTGCAGGCAGAGAAGGAATAAAACTATGTTGTTGCTGGTGATCCTGGAGAGCCGTAGCCCTGTAGGAGAGCAAGTGTGTGCATGCAAGGCATGCAGTTATAACGTTATGTGCAGCTTAGAAAAACAAACGGAACCTGCTGTCCACTTCTAACGAAGGCCTGTCTGTGCTAGACAGATTTCTGAAGCCTTTGGTTTGTTTCAGAAAGCTGGAGTAGTGGAGTAGCTATTTTTGAGAGGAGGTTACTCCATTCCCAGTGATCTCTGCCCCACTAACTCTCTCTGCCCTTCTCTGTCCGAGCCAACTAACACATCGCTCTGCTGTCCCACGGGCAGGCGTCTTCTGATGCCAAAGGCCGGATGGGCAGCAAAGGGTGGGTCGAGCTTTGCTGGAGATGGGCTGGAGCATTGGAAAGAGATTATCACACAAAAGCGTGTCCAGCAGCAAGGGGCTGGGCGGTGCAGAGACCTTCCCCTGTGGGACAAAGGGTGATTCATTCCCCACTGTGAACAATGCCTCGAAATCACAATTGTCCCCTCGCTGTGGTGAACAATGGGGAGCAGAAGATCATGTTCCCCAGCAGGTCCCAGCTCCCACGCAGGGAAGGGAGAAATGAATCTGTGCAGCAGGCACGGGAAATCCACGGTTTTCCATCGTGGAGGGATGAAAGATGGTGTGGTGGTACCGCAGCCGCCTGGGCAGGGTGGGGGAATAGGACGCACCGGGGGCACCCAGCCTGCTGTCCCTGCACATGGTTGCAGCCTGTAGGCAGCCTGAGATCCCTGGGGCACATCCAGGGTCAAGGCTGGGTTTGAAAGTGCTAAAGAGGGGAGTAGGAGTGTTTCAGCAGGATGTGGATGTGAGACGTGATGGCAGAGTCTGGGATCTGTGATTCCCGATGGATGCGTTTGGGATGCGGGCAGGAGTGGAGGTGTGTGGTAGCACGAAGGATGCTCTGTCATCCCACCAGGGGGGTGGAGGGTGGTAGGAGACCATGGCTGGCTTGAGAATGGGGACAAAAAAGCCTGCAGCCTTCCTATCATCCCAACGGAAATTAAGAAAGGAAAATCTCATCCCTTAGGGAATGAGGAGCATTCCCCATCTGCTCTTGGGGTCAGTGAGCTGGGACCAGCTTCTCTGCTGTGGGGGGCACAGACTTGGGTTCTGATGCCGTTGCTTTGCAGGTGAACGGGATAAACGTGGAAGGCCTGCGGCACTCGGAGGTGGTGTCCCACATTAAGTCGCGGGAGAACGAAGCCAGGCTCCTGGTGGTGGACCCCGAAACGGATGATTACTTCAAGAAGCTGGGGGTGACCCCCACAGAGGAGCACACCAAAGGTGAGACCTCGCTTTCCCTGGGTGACCCTCCACCGTGCCTGTGACTCACCGTGGGACTTCACAAGTGAAGAAGAGTCATGTTTCCCTTCTGTCTCATCCCATGGTTGTTTCCTGAGCACCACCCAGCTATTTATAAATAGAGAGAATACTTCCTAATCTAGCCAAAACCCAATTTGTTATTTTTACACAGTGAATAATTAATTTAGGAACTTGCTGCATAATTTGGCAAAGTGTAGTGGGATCTGGGGGGAGCTCAGTGAGCAACGAGCTCACGGAGGGATGCTCAGTTGGGAGTGGTCCAGCTGGTTGGGGCTGGGAAACCTCCCTGAGGGCTGTTCCTCGGACCCCTCCATTTTTGGGGGCAGCACCCACACCCTGAGAGACAGGGTGTCTGGCGTTAGAGTGAGTGGACCCTCAGGGTTTGGGGGAGCAGAGCGCTCTGCCGGGGTGCTGAGTTGGGGTCTGGGGAGGGAGAGTGTAATAAATCCCACGTTGCAATTAGGAGCATTGAGAAATACCAGGGCAAACTCTGTGTGTGTGCAGGAGGAAGAGTTTCACGCCACAGCAGTCACAGGGGTGGCTGTTGCAGAAAATATTTTCCTTGCTGTTGAAACCTGGCAGAGAAAGCTGCCTGTCCACTCCCCAACCTGTTGTGCTGTGGCTCCTGGGTGGAGAGGGAGCGGGGCCCTCCCCAGCCCGTCCTGCCCCCTGCAGCTGAATGGGGAGCTCTGTTTCCCAGTACAGTTGTGCTTATCTGATCTGCACCCCAGCTCGCTCAGATGCTCAATGGGGAGATTTGTCCCAAGAAATGGGTCAAACAGTGCTGAGAAGCGCACGGGGCGAAAGTGGTGTCAGATGCTCCACATCGGTTCGAGGAGGAGCTGGGGCGAGAGCTGTCTGCTGGCACGAGTGATAAAGGAGCCCTTGTTCCCCGGGGTGAGGACGCAGCCGGGGCCACGGACACGCCGGGGGTGTGGGGGGGTGCTCGAGCCCCCACCTTGGCTTTACAGCCCTCGCTGCTGGCTTGATGCATTCGCCAGAGATGAAGAGTTGGGGCTGCCTGGCTTGATGACAAAGTGCTCTGGTAACTTCTGTTGTTTGCCGGATAAGAGGAAATAATAATTGCACTCTTTAATCAAACCGCGTTGACCTCAAGCAGACAATTTCAGAGTCTTACAGCTGATCCTTACCCCCTCAACGTTTTAGCCAATGCCTGTATTTTATGCACCTTTCAGGATTAAGGAAACATGAAAATGTTTCCAGACATGCCAAATTTTGAAATTACTTTTTTTGAAGTCCAGTTTCACTTTAATATTGCTCGTGATTTGAAGCTTCCTTCTCATTTAAATAACATTATCTCTTAGCTTCTTCTGATACCAGAGACTTTAGCATCTTTTCTGCTACGAGCTGACTTTCTTCTCATGACCATCGCTCAGAGCATATCGTACTATAAACACGAGTCTAACATTCAGTATGATAAAATACTCAAGGCCAGGGTACCTGGGGAGCGGGTTGTTTGCTGCACACTGACACCAACAAGATGCTGGTTTTGGCAAAGAACCTTGGGTTAGTTTTTAAGATTCCTGATTTAAAAGCCTCTGAAAAAAAATTACTTGAAAAAAATGGGAGTACGCTGAATTTAGTGCTTATGGAAGGAAGTTACTTGGTCCCCTGCCTGGAAGGTGTTTTTTTCTGCTGAGAACACCTTCCTGGAAGGTGTTTTCTTCTGATTAAAGTGGGGCTGTTTTTTAAGAGTCCTGATTTAATGGCTTCTGAAAAAAATTATTTAACAGCCAAAAAAATGGGAGTGTGCTGAATTTAGTGCTCGTGGAAGGAAGTTACTTGGTCCCCTGCCTGGAAGGTGTTTTCTTCTGATGAAAACATGGTGAAATGAAGTGAAGTCAGGGGAATTGGAAAGAATTTGGTTCCAGAAGGGCACAAGGGGGATGGAGAAGCGTTTGTATGAGTGCAGAAGCAGCGCAGGACAAAGTCAAGAGACAAGATATGTGAGCTGGTGAAGTTGGTGGGATGGGCACAGGGGAAGGTGGGCTTGGGTGGGCGATGCTGGGGGGTGCTTGCCCAGGACCTGAGGCCAGCAATCCTGGCAGAGTGCATTTACCACGTGTTTTCTCTTTCTGGTCTCTAGGTGTGGTACCTCAGCCCTTGACAAACGGATCCGCACAGACCCAGGTGAGCACTTGCCTGCTCCAGGATGCCCCGATGGCCGGGGTGGCTGAGCAGCAGTTTAGGGGAATGTGTTGGAGTGATCAAGATGGATCAGGAGGGAGAGGTCAGGCTCCCGGCTTGCCGGTTTTCCTCGGCTCCCACCTGCGACACGTGAGCATGTGGGGATGAGTTGCCAGCCTGCAGAGCAGAAGGGGTTGCTCACGATGTTCCCCAGGCTTGTTGAGCTCAGCTTAACTGCTGCTGGCTGATTTTAATTGCTATGTTAAAGCTGTAACAGCAACAAGGCTGGTTTTGGCCCATTTAATCATTGTCCCCGGTGACAGAAGGAGGAGGTGAGTGGCTGCCCAGGGCTGGCAGGATGGGGACCAAGCTCTGCCTGGCGTGGGGCTGCAGGAGAGCAGCAGCAAATTCCAGGGAACTCCCATGTGTCCACATGTGTGTGTGCACACGTGTGTGCAGGGTCCCTTGGGGAGGTCCCTCCCCTCCAGGCTCTGTTCCTGTCCCTGGACAAGCCGGGTGTTGCTCTCTGCCTGCCAGGGTATCTGGGATGTCTGTCCCCACCAGGCTGCAGCATTTTTCTGCCTAGCTTTTTTTTTTTTCCTAATTCTGATTTGTGCAAACTGGACTAACATTCTCATTCCCACTAGCTGAATGGAGGATCCACATCTTCATCTCACAGTGACCTTCAGAGTCCTGGGAAGGAATCAGAGGTAAAAACCCCAAACATTCCCCCTCCCACCTGCCTTACAGTGCTGTGTAAATGCCTTTCAATGAATTTTCAGCTTTGTCTCGCAGACTTGGGGGCACTTATATCCACCCAGCAAGCAAAATCCAGAGGTTTTTTTCATCCCTTGCACTGTAGATGTGCCTGAAAAGGAGCCGTGAGCCACCAGCAGCTGCTGGTTCCAGCACGGAGGTGGCCACATTGCTGGGATGGATCAGTAACTCCTCAGGCAGCTGGTTGAGGGCTCAGGACCCTCGGGGTGACATGTGCTGTAGCAGCATGAGCTGCTGGCCCAGAGATGTTCTTTCCTCTCTTTGAGGGACAGAAAAGCTCGTGGGGGTTGTGTGGCCTCTGCCCCTATTAACAGATGAGTTTTGTGAGGGTCCGATGCCTGCTCTGTCCTGACTCCAGGAGGACTCATATGTGTTTGTCCCTTCGGGTGTCATGGCCTTGGGGAGGAGGTGGCACTGCCCCAAACCGAGGAGAACGTCAAAGGGTAACGGCAGCAAGTTAATTGGCACTTTGTTAGGCAGTGATTTGTGCTCAAATATTTGAAAAGAGTGTAAGATGAAAGGTTGTCTACAAGAGCTTTGGATCTTAAGTGATTAATTACACTGATGAGGTCCAGGGCAGGAGGTGAGGCTGGGAAGCTGGCAGGGCAGGAGGAGCAGAGCTGTGAAGTGCTGCTAACAGGAACAAGACAGGCTAAAACTTAAAAAAAGCCACATTGCTTTTAGCTTGGAGCAGAGTGAGTTTATCACAGTGTTTAAAGGAGCTGCTTGAGCTGGGAGGAGTGTGGATTTGGTGACCTGCTGGGCTGTTTTTGGTGCAGCCTGGCTGAATGCCACAGCAAAGGGCCAGAGAAGAGGCAGACCATGCTGTGCAAACACAAGGCATGGATTGGTACTCTCCTGGTGTTACTATTTTAGCAATTTTGGGGTTTGGGGTTTTTTTAAAAAATCATAAGTAGGGGATTCCTAAAGTGCTCAAAAATTCATCTTTAGCATGAGGCTCTGCTAAAAGCAGAGGAATGTCTCCATGCAGGTGCTCTGTGGGTGTCTGGCGGTGCTCAGTGCTGGTGCTGTCCCCTGCCCCGAGCCGGCTGGGAACGGGAGCCTGACGGCAGCAAGTGCTCACGCAGCCTCCTCTGAGCACCGAGAGCCTATAAAACATCTCGAATGCCAGCTGCGTCCCGAGAGCTGTGGCCAAACGCCTGCAGTCTGGCATCTCCGCTTCTCTCCGAGCGTTAAATAATACATGTCCTGATCCAATGGCTGCTGCCTTTGGAAAACCGGGCTGAGAAAATAGTGCCTGAGCGCCGCAGGTCCTCCCACGGAGTCACCTTTGGGCTGTTTGAGAGATCGCTGTCCCACCTCTGCGCTAGAAACCAGAGTCCCTGGGGGGTAAGGGTGGGGGGGGGTTTCCTGGCAGCTTTGCCCCCCCAGCTCGTGGCCTGGCGTGCTCAATCAAGCCACCACCCAGTTCAGTTTGCTTTGGTTAAGCCAGAGCAAAGCTGGAGCTATTATCTTGCAGTGCTGGTGGAAGACCTGCCCATGGTTATCAGCGGGGTTTGTGAAATTATTATTTCGGAGTTTCGCATGTGTGGTAGGCCAGCAAAGTGAGCAGACAGGTTTTAAAATGTTTCCTTAAAACTGAAGGTCTTGCTTCTGGGTGTTTGCCTGCTGCGGACAGGAGCGCAGCGCTCAGAGTGCAGCCGTGCAGCTCCGGAGTGCAGCCGCTTCTCCCTGAGCCGGGCTCCCCAGCACCTCCTGTACAGATGTGATCCATGAAGCTTTAGATTGTCCCCACTATGGTGTGTGCTGCCTGCTGAAACCAGCTCGGATGAGCCAAGTCCCCACAGGGATTGGTGCTTCCCAGACCTGTGGGGTGTGAGGGGCTCAGACCCGGTGATGGGTCTGTCCCCAGTAGGGATGCAAAGGAATGAAAACATTTTGGCCAGGATGTTAATTGTACCCTGAAGATGTGGTGGCCATCCTTCACCTACTGCAGGAACAGGAGAGTCAGGGTTAGTGGCACCTGGGGTTCCTGGCTTGAGGGCACATTCCCACTGTGACTTTAGAAAGGAAAGTTAATTTTCTTATTACAAAAGTACTTTTATTAAGCAGATGGAAAGATGAGGTTTTCAATCCAGGTCCCAAAGCAAATGCTGCTTTGAGTGGTGTCTTAGGGTGGCTGTGTTGGGCATGGCCAGCTGGGCATACAGGCACTGCTGTCCTCCCACATCCCCTGTCCCCACCTCGGGTAGCCACGGGTGCTCTGGGGGCAAATGGGTGCTTGGGCACACAAAGAGGAGGAGGCCTTGCCACAAGCCCTCCCTGCAAACCCCGAGGCTCACCCAGTTTGCTCCCTGTCCCTGCCTACACCAGGGGCTTATTTTTTATTTTCCCAGCAGACAAGCAGAGGAGCAGCTTGTTTTCCCTCTGGCAGCAGCTGCTTTTCCACTCCTAGCCGTGGCAGCCACACATTCTTCAGGCAAGGAAAACAAACTCCACAAAACGCAATGTAGTAATTTGCAGCCACACGGATGCTGCTGCCGACTGAAACCACAGACACGGCATGGGGGAGGATTTTGACCTTCTGCTCCAAACCCCCCCACCATATGTTTGCTTATCATGCACACTGGAGGAAACTCTTCTCCTGAAATGTTGCAGGACACCGTGGCCATGCTTGTGGCAGGGGGATGCTGGTGTGGGCTGACATCTTTTCTCCCTTCTTCATGCAGGATGGAGATGTGGAGAAAAAAGACCCATTTGAGGAGAGCGGGCTGACCCTGAGCCCGACGGCTGCCGAGGCCAAGGAGAAGGTGCGGGCCAAGCGGGTGAAGAAGAGGGCCCCACAGATGGACTGGAACAAGAAGCGAGAGATTTTCAGCAATTTCTGAGCCTTGTTGGTGGCTGCCGTCCGCCGCTCTCCTGCCCCTGCCCCAGCTCGGACGTTTCTGAGGTGCCTACGCCCTGTCCTTCAGTGTCCACGTGAGATGCTTTGTGCTCTGCTCTTCACTGGTTGCTTTTACAAGGCGTATTTTAAAGTCCTTTTTTTTTTATTTTTTATTATTATTATTATTGTTACTCACCAGCGATTCTCATAAGACAAATGTGACCAAAGCTCCTTTTCTTGCTTGCTCTTCAGCCTGGCTCTGGCTGCCCGCCGTCCCCTGTTCCTATGAGAAAGGACTGGAAGAGTTTAACTCTTGTTTCTTACCTGCATAATTTAGGCTTCTATTACTTCTTGGGTTTTTTTTTTTATAATTTGGGGTGTTTGTTTTGTTTTTGTGGGTGTCCCAGACTGAGCCCTGTGGGATGCTCTGTGTCCCTGTGCAAATGTCTTACGGCCTCGTGCCCCCACCGTGGTGGGGGCTGCAGGGTGGTGGGTACCTGGCACCCCCTCCCTGGCACCCCATCTGCAGCATTAATGCGAAAATGGACAGTGGCTATAAATCGCCTTGTTGGCTTTGCTATTGAAACAAAAAAGTTTGTTTTGTTGTCCTTGGGTTTTTTTTTAATAAAGTCCCATAAGTTTCCAGTTAGTTTAGGTAGTCCCGCCCCACCAGTGACTTCCACCCTGGCAATAAAGGCCGCTTTTCCATCTCCAACAGCTCTGCAGAGGGGAGAGGGCAGGATTTAAAAACAAACCCCAAACCCAACAGCCCAAATGCCACAGGCCTCACCATTTGCAGCCATTGATGCAGCGCTGAGCAGCAGGAGAAGGCAGGGAGCAGGGCCAGTCCTGCCCTGCGCTGCCGCAGTCTCAGCAAGAAGATGAGAGCCACAGGATGCTACAAAAACTCTTTGGCCAGACTCGAAAGCAAGTACAACCCAGGTCTGGTTTTGGGGAGGAATGCCGGGATGTGGCTGTAGCTGCGGGCTTGGCGCTGGGATTTGGCTGGGGCTGTGCTGGGTCCTGGAGCAGGATCCAGGTCCCACCCACCCGGTTTGTTACTCCTGGGCTGGTGTTTGATGCCTCCAGCCCATGAGCATGACCAAGGCTTGGTCTCGCTGTCGGGGGGGCATCCTCTGAAGCCATGGGGGTCTCTGTGGGGCTGGCAACGACAGGGTGATGGAGTGGGCAGTTGCTTTGGCTTTCTGTGGCCTCCCTTGAAAACACCCTGCTCTTAGCATTAGAGCCTCAAAAATGCATTACAAATCAAACCTGTGTAAGTTCTTTTATGACTTGCCTTTGGCTGTACACGAGGGAAGATGACTAAGCCGAACTACACCACTCTTGGAGGTTGCAGAGGTGTTTTCCCAGGACAGGATCCTGGCTGTGGTGGGGCTGGCCCCCTCCTCACGTACCAGCAGCTCCCCGAGCTGTGGCAGCTGCCCGGTATTTCAGCTCAGATGCCAAGGCAGCAGTGGGAAGAGACTGGGCCCAGCAGGACAGTCGAGTACAAAACCACTTTCCCCAGCTAAAAGCAAATGGCATCAATCCTTTGGCCATCGATGACCATTTTAAAACGCCTCGTTGTGGTTTTTGCCCTGCAGCCCTCCAGCACTGCTGTGTTACGAGCCCAGGGCCTCTGGGTTAGTCAGTGTGCTATGGTTATCATCATGCCTCTGGGTGTATTTAAGTATTGAGCTAAAAGGTGCCTTACAACATTTACTGCTCTCCTCAGCAGCAGGCTGGGGCTCAGGGCATGGGACAGCAGCAGCAGGGCCGGTGCTGTTGGTGGGGAGCAGCTGGTGCCCGTGGCTGTTGGCTGGCTGGCCGAAGAGTATGGAAAGCCTCAGGGGTGAAGGAGAGGAGTTCGCTCTTTTCTGAAAGTTCTCTTTTTAGGGATGTTGATGAGCTGAACAGATTGAAAATAATTACTTTGGAGAGGAACTGGTGCAGGTGTGTGGCTGTTGACGAGACTGGCAGTGGGATGATGGCTCAGGATGCGGAGAGGTTTGCCTCCCCTCCAGGACTCTGCCATTAACAACCCATCTTCCCTACCCCTCTTCAGAGACAGTTACCTGTTCTCTTTTTGCCCTCCCCTCAAATATTTGCTTCTATAGATCAGTAATCTTTTGAAGGAGCCCTTCTTTTTCTTGGTATACATATTGCTTCCTGTGCCCGCATAGCCAAACCCCAGGCAGTGCCCCGGCCTGCACAGGGCAGAGCGTTCCCTGCAACACTGACCCAAACGTCGCACTCTCCGATGCATGTCAGAGAGCAAAGACCCCTTTGTAAATACCCCATTTCTCATACAAAACTCGACCACTGTAGTTGAGGGGGTAAAAAAACCAAACATGTAGTTTTGAATGCAGGTCAAAAGAAATCAGGTATGCAAATCTGTATTGATAAGATTTTTAAATCTTAATCTCTGCTTGGTCCATGGAAACTGCTCCTGGTTAAAGCACTTACCGTATTTCTGACATCTTGTAGCTCAGTAGTAATTATTCAGTTCCTGTACATTTAACTTGGAAAAAAAATCAATAAAGTATAAGGCTGTCAGCTGCATTGTAAAAACATAATGTACACTGTAATGTCAGTAATAAACTTCGTTTTCCCATGTACCAAGTACTTATTTGCTCGTTCCTCATCTGTTTGGTGGGGAACTTCAGAGCGGAATTAGAGCCGCCTTTAGCACATTATAAACTTTGCTTCCTCCCTTGCCTGTTTAAAGAGTAGCTGAAATCATTCCTTTGAAGCCCTACAGTGAAGTCAGCACTGCCCTTTCTTTGAAGAACAAAACACAGACGGTGGTGATGTCCCTTCTGTCAGCTTCTGAAGCTCACACCAGCCTGGCTCCCGTGGCTACTGTAACCCTTGCCAGCACACCAAGAACCAAGCGCGATGCTGGCTTGTCTCCTCTACATCACCCCCTGCTCTTCTGCTCCCAGGACCCAAAGGTCACTTCTCCAGGTGGTGGCTGCCTCTGAGATGGCTCAGGAAGGCTTGTGCATTACTGACAGCAGAGCCCCTTGCAGGCAGCGAGGCGGGCAGGCTGGCGGGTTGCTGCTGCCTGCTCTGGGCTGGCAGGGCTGGTTGCTATGGCCTCCTGCTCGGGTGAGGTCACCCATGCTCTCCTCCCCGCTGCCCTCTGTTGCACAGATGCCAGTAAACCTCACGGGTGGAAAAAACCCACACCCCCCCACCTTTATTAAATGTGTCTTTACAAGCAGCAGCAAGTCCCTTAGGACAAAGCATTTCTCCCGCCGTGGCACAGCCTGCAGCTCCGCCGGGGCATGCTCCAGCATTCACACGGGGGCTGGCGCCTTTGGCACTGACGCAGCAGGACTGCTGCGCTTTGAAAGACCCTTTTTCCTCTGGAGACCTCAGCTGAGGCCCAGAGATGCTGAGCTGGTTACAGCAGCCTCCCATTTCCCTGCAGTCACACAGCCAGCCCCATGCAAAGAACAGCTTTACCAGGCTCAGCTCTGGGCTGCGGCTGAGCCAAAGCAGCTTAGTTGCTCTACCAAGACTGGGTGATCCCTCAGCGTCTCTTAGCAGCTGGGCAAATGTCTTGATTGAGGCACTCATTGCAGCGAGGATTCACAGGAAGGCAGGTCTGCTGGCCAAAGCCCACCAAGAGCCAGTTTATCTCCCTCCAGAGATCCCTGCAGTGAGAAGAAAAACATAAGCTTTCCGATACAGCTGCTTGGAGGGGTTGAAGAACAGCCTGTGCTTTTAAATGGATCCCTTTCACCTACTGCCTGTTCCTCTCAGCTTCCCAAGGCAACTGGAGGCAGGTCCTGGGCTCCTGCTAAGAACAGCCCTCCTAAGCCTTCCTGTCTGCTCTGAACTGGGCTGGGGAGCGAAGGACAGACACACAAAGTGGCTGTGGTCCTTCTCTTGTGCCAAGGCATGTGCCAGATGCAGAGATGCAACAGAGGACCTGGCAGCTGGCACTGGATACTGAAGATTAAGCATCAGTGAAGGCCAGAATCCAACCATGGTCTGATATTGCTGTTGCTATTAGGCTCAGCAAGGTCCTGTGTAGAAAAGCACTTGGGTCACGGTAAATTTGTCAAGGCAAGAATCAGGCAGCAAGACCTCCAGGTACCTGGCTGCACTAGTGGTGCTCAATATATCTGCTACCCAGGAAGCAACCAAGTAGCTGAGATGCTGCTGTTACAGCTCTCCAGGAGAGAACACCCGCAGACTAGTCCCCCCATAAAGAGGGACCTGAAATGTGGTCACTGAAGATGCAAAAAGCAGATGTGCTCCCGCAGGTAGCGCGAGGGGCTTGGAGGGGGGGCAGGAGGCTGGAGTCTCAGGCCTCACCTGGGCAGCCAGTCTTCCAGTGCTGCACGAGTTTCCTCAGGGTATCTGGTCTCCTTCTTCACCCACTTCAGCCTGTTGGTGATCCTGTGCACATGGGTGTCCACAGCTAGGAAGGGAGAGCCCAGAGTTTAGGTGGGGGCAGGCACACCTGAACGGAGAGAGCACAGCCAAAAGCTGCCCAGCACAGCACACTGGGTCCAGCCCACTGGCTGGCAGGGACAGGCAAGGCTGAACAGGAGGGGAGGCTCGCTCGCAGAACAGACGTGCTGCTTTCTCCCTAGGCCCAGAGCCAAAACCAAGATGGGACGTGTACCTCCCCCCACCACGCAGCTCGTGACACGCTCACACAATCTGACCCAACCTTCCTTCAAAGGCTTGTGCGCTCTGATCTAGCAGGCACAGGGCAGCCTGTCCCAGGTTCTCTTCCTCCCTGTGTTTCAGCTCATGTTATGCAAGTTGCAATCTCTGCCCCTTAGTTTACCCAGATGGAAAACACATTTCATAATACCCACCAACACAAGAGGGTTTGTGAGGGCTTAGGCAAATGTTTATAGAGTGCTTTGAGCTAAAAAGATCTGAATGCAAAGTGTATTATTGTTAGATCAGCGGCGATAAACCTGTCTCTATGGCTAATTGGGCAAAACCCAGGAAATTGCTGTAAACAGGAAGGCTAGGTCTTGCCTCCTAAATCAAAACTGAGCACACAATTATTTGGAAAACAGTTGGCTACTTTGGCTCCCTCTAGACTTCCCTCCCCCACAGCAAGGATAGAACAACAGACCCCAAGGGCTGTTAAATGTAGTGCAAGAGCCACATTTGGTAGAGCTGACGGTCACCAGCGGGACTGCAGGAGTCAGCTGCCACCCGCGCTGACCTTGGCCAGGTGGCACGATTCTGAGCTTTCCCAGGGCTCCTCTGTCAAGCAGCAAATACACTTGGAATATTAATCTCTCCCCAGGGGCCCCCAGGACCCTGCAGCCAATCATCCAGCCCCATCTGCCGGCAGCTCCCAAAGGAGCATCATGCAGGAGCCAACCTGCCCACGGCCTGGGCTGGCCCATGGCCACTGCAGACGCCCTCCCATCCGAATACCGCTCAAGCACACAGCTCCACGGGGTACAGCTACTCTCCTGCACTCTCTGATCAACAACACAGTGAACAAATGTACCTGTGCTCACCCACTGCCCAGCCACAGGAACTAAAACGGATCAGAAATTCTGTAGCTAGATTGCCTGAGGCCATTTCTGTCCGTGACCCATCACGAATTACCGATTTCAAACGGTAATTTTGACTAAGCCCTGCTTCTGCCCTTTTATGGCTTGCCAAACAAAAATCTCAAATGAGATTTGTTTAAACAGAAGCAACCTTGGGAAAAAATAACCTCAGACTATCCTACAATACCCCCAAATTACAAAATTGTCCCCACTTCTCTCTCATTTGACACCAAAGAGATTGCCAAGCATTATTCTGCCAGCACATCTGTTAGGGTGCCTACCCAACTAGGCAATACTCGTGCTGCTTACCAGCATCTGAGGGGAGGGAGTGGCTGTCTCTGGGGATTTCTACTGCCCTTGGGGATTTCTGCTATCAAATTTGGGGAAAAACAGTAGCTGATCTATGCTTAAATCCTACAGCAACTCATTGGCTGTGAGTGGTTGAGGGTCACAACCTTCACTCACCCAGATTCTCTGCAGATGACTAAACTGAAGCCGTGCTCTCAGGCAGTTTCCCCAGCTGCAATACTTCCCCTCTGCCCAGGGAATGGATCAGGCAGGATTCAGGAGAGGAATAGGGAAAACACGGGACAACCTACCTATCCCGGACACACTGTCCCAGGCAATGTTCATGGCCAAGTGGGCCATTTTGGGTCCAACTCCTGGCAGCTGCACCAGCTCCTCCACAGTTCTTGGTATGTCACCCCCGTATTTCTGTTTCAGGATGGCTGTTGTCTGCTTTATGTACTTCACCTTGTTCTGGAAAACCAAGGGGAAAGGCAGAAAATCCAAGCTGCCCTCCAATACGGGGAAAAGAGACAAACAGCTCAGAAAACAAACCATTCCTGAGTTTACATTACATGTGAGGCCACACACTGGAGTTTGCAGAGGGGAGACAGAGGTCTTTGACTTCTCCTTGAAAGCAAAATGCTGAGCCCTGATTAGCTCTAACCTCCCCTGCACACTCCAGGGACTGCAGCAAACAATCTTGCTGTGAATACAAATTGCTAAAACTGGTGTAAAATACACCTTTCAGCTTGACTCCAGGGGAAAGATCACCACAGAGCATGGCACGCAGGCTGAATACCAGCTGGGGGAGCATCTCTTAGGAGCAGGGATGGTTTGCACCCACCTCCTGCCTTCCTCACCTGCTGCCAGCTCAGTGAGTGGCCCCAAGGACAAGCCTGCAAAGGACAAGCCTGCAAAGGACAAGCCTGCACCCGCTCTGTGCTCCACTCCTGGGCCTCTGAGCTGTCTCAGCTGCATGGGAGTGGAGGAGGGTGGAGGGGGTTCCTCTACGTGCACGTCGGGTGCTGCCGTGATCTCGCACTCACCCTCCAGAATCCTACAGGGTAAATGATCTGCCCAAGTGTCACATCGTCCATCTGCAAAATCCTGTCAACTGTGAGGCCGTGCTGCCTCAGGCGCAGCATGGCAGCCGATGTCACCTGGTCCTTGGTCTGGCTGGAGAGCATCAACGACAGCAGAACTTGGTAGCGCATAACCTGGGGAAAAGGAGACAGTGAGACACCCCAAGATCTCCAGGAGGATCCAGCCGCCTTTGGGGCTCAGTTCTACCATCCAGCACCATCTGCAGTCCAGTGCATAATATGGACCTACCCTGGTTCAGCTGTATCCAACTACAAGAGACTGGAAGGCTGCAACAGAAATAAACCACAGCCTTTTAATTCTACTACACAATAAAGGGAGAAAACAAACACCTTCAATCTAAGCAGCCAGCATGCGTAAAGGGCAGAGAGTAGCTACTCTCTGCTGGGATCGCATACCCAAAGATGCCAGTGCTGAGCCACAAAGGGCCAGACAAAGCTTTTCCTGATGATGGGATTCTCAGGAGACTCCACAGGACGTAGAAGTACAAATGCCTGATGATTTTCCATGCAACTTCTGCTCTAAGCAGCTTTTGAAAACCCCATCCCTTTCCCACCAGACTTCCATAGGAACTGGATATCTGCCTCCAGTGAGCTCCTCACAAAACAGAATCTAAAGAACTGGGATGACAGAGACTGGGAGATGAAGCACAAAACCTAGAAGTTCCTCTGATGACATCAGGCAGGGTTTAGCTCAGACCACTCACCTCCTATTTCTCAACTGATTTTTCCCCAGATGCAATTGTGTCCCCACCAAAAATGATGCAAGTAACCCAGACTGACGCAGGATAACATGGGATACAACCCTTCCTCCATCTCTCTTACACACAAAGTTTACAAAACCACAGGTGCACTAGAAAAAATCTCTCAGTGGTGGAAGGAGGATAATCTCTGAGCACATGGAAGTTGTGCAAGGAGCGCTGGTGTGTGCTGAGGGTTACAATGTCCACTTTTTCTTGGAAGCAATGACCCTGCTTCCCTAGGGAAGAGAAGTTATTTCCGTATCGCGCCCCGCAGTCCCCCTGGCCCCACAGCTGCACTCGGTGCCAGCCCACACGGCTGTGGAGCACGTGACGCTGTCTGAATTCGGAGTCAAAGCTGACCCATCTTCCCTAGGGATCTGAGCCCAAGGCACAATGCCAGCACTCAGGACAGCCTTACATGCAGCTGTGTCTTTGAGATCCCTCCCTCGGATCCCGGCAGGTCACCGTGGAGCCAGCGATTCCCGCTGCTCTGCTGAGCCTGCCTGCGGGTTATCTCCATGTTCCCACACCAGCGCCGTGCCCAGGGCGCGCAGCCCTGCAGCTCCGGGTCCCAGCGCTGCACCATGGCCTCATCAGCTTTGTTTTTTGTACTGATGCAAACGGTCCCCTCAGAGGGAGGTGTCATCTGGGGCTTTTGATTGCGTTCCCAGGCTTGGGGAGCACAGTGCCATCCCAGCATGGCCTTTCCTTTCAACCAGTATCCCCTCAGAAGTGGGCTGCAAGAGGGGAGGAAGCCGACCTATGCTCATGCACTGCTCTGAAAAGCACAAAAGCAGCCTGGGAAGTTTCTTCTCAGCTCCCCTTGCCTTTTCTCCATACGGTTTTTCCTCTGTATTACAAAGCCATCTTGCTGGATACTCTCCTTGGATTCCTACAGATATTTTTAAGAGGGGACATGTCTTCATGCCCTGCCAGCCTGCCCCAGAAGACAGCACTGCCACAATACACTCTCAGGGTTTTCACTCCCAAGTCCAAAACTATTTTTGCCTCAGCTCCTACTCTTGGTTCAGCCCACTAACTCTTCTGGCAGCAGTTTAAGCCGAGGACAAGGGCCTTTCACAGCTGTGTTTGCTGGTTGGTCTCTAATGCCCAGCACGGGCTGAATGCAAGCAGAGAACAGCTCAGAAAACACCCACGGCCATTTCACAAGGGCTGTGAAGCCAACAAGCCCGGTACTGGCGAGGCAGCGGCTGACTCTCCTCCTCTCGCAGGATGAACGCTTTCTCTCATACACAAGCTCCTGCAGTAACCTCTTGTGCGAGCAAGCCCAGCCTGAAGTCCTGATACACCCTGTGTTTATTTTTCTATTCTGGATACAGCTGAAGTAGGATGTATCCAGGGGCACCCTGAGGCCGAGGGAAGTGGGAGGGCTGTAGAACCGGGGCTGTATTTTCTCGTGCCTGCCTGACAGAGCCCTGCAGGGTGTTGTTACCTGCGGAGGTGCACTGCTGTCGTAACACTTCTCCACTCCCATCTCATCGACGGGAGCATCTCTCTTCCTCCTCATCTCCCGGATGTGCTCCAGCTGCTGCCGCCAGTCCCTGGGCTCCCAGCGCGGTCTCTGGGGCTCAGATGTCCCCTGCTCGGCACCATCCCCCTGCCCAGATTCGTAGGCAATGGTGATGCTCTTCCTCCTCTTGCTGCGCCTCAGGACACTGGCTGTGCCCCTGGCCCGGCTCACTGCAAGAGTTGTAAAAGAGATTTTTCAGGCCTTGGCCTAAAAACCAGAGCCCAGCATTGGCCCCGCATGCCAGCAACCCCCGGGGTGACCCTGACGGGGGCTGAACTCCTTCTTCCTCCGTCTCAACCCCGCAGCAACCCCTCACGTCCCCCCAGCCCTGCCTGGAGCCAGCCGCGGGGTGAGGAGTGGCTGGGCAGGACGTGGGGACCAGGTGACGACTTGGGGACGCGTGTCCCGGACACACGGACGGCTGCTGAAGGGCCGAGGGGGACGGGACAAGGACACCAGGCCCCTGTCCCCGGGCTGGGCTGGGCTGGGCTGGGCTGGGCTGGGCTGGGCTGGGCTGGGCTGGGGCCCCGCTCTCCCTCCTTGCAGACCCCCCCCTCCTCCCCGTACCGGGGCCGCACACGACCCCGCCAGCCCCGGCAGAAACAACCGACCGTCCCCCCCTCCCGTACCTCCGGCCGCCCCCCCGGCCCTGCCGAGCCCCTGGGCCGCCGCCCGCCCACCGCCGGCGGACACGGCCGCGCACATGGCGGCGGCCCCGGGCACCGCCGGGCACTACCGGGCACTACCGGGCACCGCCGGGCACTACCAGCCCCAGCCTGCCCCGCGGCGGGCGCGCGCGCCCCGGAAGCGGCGGGACTTCCGCCGGGGGCGGGGCGCGGGGCCGGCGGGGGGGGCCGGCGCGGAGCGGGGCGCGGGCCGGGGGCGACGGGGCCGGGCCCGGGGGTCGGCGGGTGAGTGAGGGAGAGGGTGAGCGGCGGCCCCGTTGCCCGGGCTGAGGGCGCTGTCCCGGCTGGGACCGGGGTGCGCGGGGGGCGCCCGGTGGGGCCTAGCGGGAGGCGGGGCCTTGCCGTGCCCTGAGGAGGGGGGTATGAGGGGGTGTGGGGCTGCCGGTTCCCCCGGCTGGGGGGTGTCCCCGGGGTGTCCCCTGTCAGGGGGTGTGCTGGGAGCGGGGGGGGCTGTGGCGTGTCGCCCGTAAGGGGTTGTGGCACATCCCGGGAGGGGGGGCTGTGGTGTGTCCCCTGGAGATGTTGGGCTGGGGGCTGCGGCGTGTCCCCCGGTAATATTGGGTTGCGGGCCACGACCTGTCCCCCTGAGCTTCTGGGACAAGGTCTGTGGCGTGTCCCCGGGGAGCACAAGCGATTGCTGTAACGTGTTCCCCGGGATGTGGGGAAGGCTGTGGGGTGTCCATGGGGGCGTGGGGCATAGCCGGGGGGCAGCGCGTGGCCAGGGCAGGGTGCTGGGGGTGGGTGTCCCGCTCTGAGTGGGCGCGGGGGTCCCCGACGGGCAGCAGGTTGGGGCTGGGTGGGGAGGCACTTCTGGAGGGTGCTGCTGGCGATGTGCTGGTGCCGTAATGGGGGTGTGCTTGTTCTCGCTCCCCCTTTCTCTTTGCCGTGGCAGCATTTGGGTGTTGGAACGCTGAGATTGGTAAGTCCTTCCTCACATACAGCTACACTCAACGCCGGCTTTGCGGTGCTGCGGGCTCGTCCCTTGCTTTTGCGCGGGGAACAAGTACTTCAGCTCACACCCGCCAAAAAGTTGTGTGTGTGTGTTCCTGCTTCAAAAATCAGCGGTTGTAAAATGGTGGTTGCCCCATGCGGGCTGTGGTGGTGCTGGGCATTCAGAGCTCCCAGAAAATGGTATCCCCGAGCTCCCCATTCCTCGGGTGGCTGCAGGATGCAGGTGCTGAAGGGTGGAGCAGCACAGGCTCCTCACTGTTTTGTCCTCAATGTTGGGCTTCTCCCTTGTTTGAAACAGCCTGAGACAGCAGAGCTGTTTGTAAAAGACACGCTGTGACGGCTGTTACTGGTGTTTTCCTGCTTAAAGATTCCCCTTCGGCCTCCATTAACAGAAACCCCTGTTCTGTGTTTGCAGGGGCTCAGTGCTACTTGCTTGTCAGCAATGGCAAAGCCTCAGAGCAAGGATTCTGGACTGAAGGAGAAGTTCAAGAATCTCCTGGGGCTGGGAACATCCCGGGGAAGTTCAAAGTCATCAGAGGGCAAGCAAACAGAGTTTATCATCACTGCAGAAATACTCAAGGTGTGAGAACTGACCATAGTAAAGGTGGGAATATCAGGCTTGGATTACCTGAGCTGGGAGGATCGGAAGGAGGGCTTGCTCATCTCCTTTTTGTTTTGACATTTATTCCTTCTCCGATCATGCCTTTCTACCTTATCTCTCAATTTATTTTCCAGTGAAATGGATGTAAAACTCACCTACTTTGAAATTACATCATTTTAATTATTCAGTGTTTGAATACTTTTGAGATATTTGATAGGATGATGTTGTCTTATGACAGATTACAGGGAGTTTCCTCAAAATACATTGCTCTTTTTTTATAATCTCAGCTTGATGCAGTTTATGTGGTGGCAGTTAGCACAAGCTGGAAACTGTTTCTGTTTTATGAAAACCTTACAATTTTGTGAAATTAAAAAAAAAAGAAATTGATTCCAGTAATTTGTATAGCGAGTATGTAAGCAGAATAACTGGCACACAGGGAGGAACATGCATAAAAGGGAGGAGGAGACCAGAATGCTTCCCTGTCTGTGCTGGAGCAGCCAAGCTTTTACCTGCTCTGGAGCCAGACTTATTGTCCCTCCTTTCTCTGCCCTTCTCCTGTGAATGGGGTGAGTGCCACAGCCAGTGAGTTGTTACCTTTCCTGAAGAAAATGTGGTGTTCTGTCTTGAAAAGCTGCTTGGCTCCAGTTCTGCGAAAGTTCTAGTTTTGACAAATCATTTGCTAATGGAAAAAAGTTTTTGGAGAAATTCCTGAAAAGCTCTAGTGATGACTAATGGTTAGATCATTTTGGAGAAATGTGTAATTTATTTTTCAGTGGTTCATGATCCCCTTTGAGAAATGGATAAGTGTTTCTAGTAATATAAACTTAGCTTATTTCTACATTTCTTTCTAGGAACTGAGCATAGAATGTGGATTAAGTAATAGGATACGAGCAATCAGTCAAATCTGTGAAGTGGCAAAAACAAAAAAAATTGAAGAGGTAGGTTTCAAAGTGTTCAGTGACTATTGGAAGGATGAAAATTTAAACAACAGCTTTTAACCTATTGTAAGAGGCTTCTGTAGTTTAGACTGCCTTTTAAAATTTATAATCCTGGAAGCTGTTTTGTGCTGTCCAAACCTCTAAAGGGATGGCTCACATGCCAAGAAATTAGTCTTGTCCAGCCTATCAGCTGTGGAGCAGAGAGGACATAGCTGACAAGCTTCCTGAACTGGATGGAAGGAGAATGCTGTGAATATTCAGGGCTGTTCAGGACAGTTCACGGGAGCTGATGTCAATCCTGTATGAGAGGGGTTTGCTAACTCCTTGTATCTTGTTAATAAGCAAACTCAAACTGATTTTAAACTCATCTTGTATTTGGGTGAAGGTTTCTGCACAAGTATTCACACTGAAGTGTGTGAGTGAAAAACTTAAGTTACTGGGGTGCAGATTGTCACATAGGACGGGATTTGTGTGTCTTGTGATTCGTCAGAGAACTCCAGACATGAAATCCCTAGAGATCTTGTTCGTTAACTTGCCATAATTAATGACTGATGTACTGGGTAAAGATCCCAGAAGCAGCTTAATTTTCCTACTACTGCCTGTCTCCTGGGTTTGTTTGCAGCATGCAGTGGAAGCAATATGGAAAGTGGTAGCTGATATGCTCCAGCCAGAGCGCCCCGTCGAAGCCAGACATGCTGTTCTTCATCTGCTGAAGTCGATCGTCCAAGGACAGGTGAAAACAAACAAACTGTTTAAAAACCCACTACACTTAAACTAGGGTTTGTGCAGAGTATGAACATGAAAAATATTGGCTGGCTCTTTTCTACAGTTTTCCATGTTTCTTAGTTTGGTTGTGCCTAGTAAATGGGAAGAAGCAGCATTTTAATTCAAGTCTTGGTTTAACCTCATAGCACAACTTTTCATACAACTCACAGAAAACCTTTCTGTTTTGGGGCAGTGTTCTTGAAAAAGAGGAAATACTTTGGTTTAAGTTCAGCGTAGTACAGCAAATTTTATATGGTCTTTGCCCAGACCTATTAGTCCTAGTCTGCAGCTGGTTTTGATGTTTCAGCATGTCAAGTATGCAAGAAGTTCTGTCTGAGACACTTGGCCAGGCTAGGAAAGTTAAGCATACTGTGAATTCTTCAGATTCCACAATGTGCTATACAAACGTAAGACTGTATCAGTGTCCTGAAGAAGCAGGGGTAGACGCTTACGAAAAGAATAGGCGTTGGTTCTGGTTTGTTGGCTTGGGTTTTTTTAAATGCTCTACTGGCAGCGCTGGCAGTTGCAGTTTCCATGGATTACTTTGTGTACTGGATGCTGTCTGTGTGTTGCTGGACAAAATGCCTCCATCCCTGAGTGCTGATACAACAGATTGAGAAGACATGAGCCTTTGTCAGTAGCCAGTTGAGGTTGGAGGTATTTTCAGGAGACTTTCATAGCCTGTCGGAAAAGAAAATAATTGTAGGCATGAAGATTACTGTTACAGAGCTTGGTAAGGTCCAGGCATTCACTGTTATTCCCCCCTGCCCCGCCTTTTTTTTTAGGGTGAGCGATTAGGGATTCTCAGAGCACATTTTTTTAAGGTTATTAAGGACTATCCCTCCAACGAAGACTTGCATGAACGGCTTGAAGTGTTCAAGGCTCTAACAGAGAATGGACGCTACATCACCTACTTAGAAGAAGAGTTAGGTGAGTATTGTCTCTACCCCTCTTCAATTTGGTGGGAGTAAGTCAAGGGACAGGCACTTAGTGATACAAGAAAAGGCAGTGATAACACATCTGCATAGAAAGCATGTTGTAACCACTAGTTTTCCTTTTTTAGCTGACTTTGTACTACAATGGATGGATGTTGGTTTGTCTTCTGAGTTTCTTCTGGTTTTAGTGAACCTGGTGAAATTCAATAGCTGCTATCTGGAAGACTATGTAGCTGACATGGTCCAGTAAGTTGGTTTTTGTTTTTTTACTCCTACATGCTTATTCTTGGTAAATTACAGGAGGCAGCTGCAGATCAATATACAGATAAGTAGAATCTTTTTCGACTTCTCTGTTTCTGTTTCATTCCAGGTCATACCTTACATTTCTCACAAATATTTGCTTTTCAGTTCTTACAGTTTCCAGGTCTGTTTTAGTTTAACTGCATGTGCTTGCCCCATTCCATGCAGTGGGACCTGACTGTATTGCTTGGTCTCACAAGGGGTCTCTGCTGCTGTGTTAGTGTAGGCAAACTGAGTTGCATTTAAGTGCAACTTTAAGCTAACTTTATAAAGGAGGTTGTAGTGTTCAGTGTCTGTAGGAGTGGCATCAACAATGCCACAGTAAGGGGAATGATGGGCAAAATAACATGCCAGTTTACTTGTGTGTTTTGGCTCTTCGTAATTTGCCTAATATTAAGCAAACAATTACAATTAGCTGTTCTTTCCTAACAGCAAGATATGCCTCTTGTGCATTCAGACTTCATCATCTGTGGACATAGAGGTCAGTAATTTGAGTCTTTCT
Organism: Athene noctua; assembly: GCF_965140245.1. NCBI lineage: Eukaryota > Metazoa > Chordata > Aves > Strigiformes > Strigidae > Athene > Athene noctua. Next base: position 4,435,019 of record NC_134051.1, on the reverse strand, counting down.
TAATATTTTAGAGTTCTTTGAAATTTTTTGAAACTGTAACTTTTGCAGATAAAATCAGATCACAGACTCTCAGTTTATTCTCATCTTACAAGAGAGCTAGTAAAATGTTATGAAGTATTTGTAAGCCATTAGATCTTGTACATCAATAATCATTTTAGTCTAAAACAAACAGAGCTTCAGTGACAAGCAAATAGATTTTTCAACAGTGCTTTATATGGTTTACTTTTCATCTTACGATGATTTAAAAAAACCAAACCCAAACCAAAACCAAAACAAAAAAACAACGCAAACATCTCTGTGTTCCTTTTGACTTCGAGGATATTTCCTGGGGCTGCCAGGTTAGCATTTGACCTGCTTTATTCGTGGAGAAGTATATAACCATTTTGTTTTTCTCTTCACCAAAGATTTCCCTGCAAGTCCTAGATGCAGTTGTTTGCTATAACTGTCTGCCATCAGAGAACTTGCCAGTATTTATTATCACTCTGTGCCGTACCATCAATGTGAAGGAGCTCTGCGAGCCGTGCTGGAAGGTTAGAACTTTATTGTAGTTTGGGGTTTTTTTAAGGAGTTTGCTGTTTGGGCCTCATAGAGGAAGTGTCAGATGTGCCTGTGCACATTTTCTGTAAATTTCAGTTTGGTTTTAACAATAAATTAAAAATCATTTCAAGTATTAAGGGATCAGCACATTGTTAGTGCAAGTCCTGTCATGCCCATGGAATTTACCCATAGTTTCCTCTCAGCTGATGTGTCAGGCTTCTGCTGAAGTGGCTGGACACATTTACTTACTGTAAGAGGGCATGATTGGCCAGCTAACTGCATATTTAGGCTAATGAGTGTTTTAACAATTAGATATTGAAGTGTTCTCTTTGAATTTGCAGCTTATGCGCAACCTTTTGGGAACTCATGTGGGACACAGTGCCATCTACAACATGTGCAGGATCATGGAAGACAGGTAAAGCAGGTGTATCTAACAAACCCCAAGGAATTCAGTAGAGGTCCTGCTGAGATAGATAAAAGGGAGTCATGGACCTCAGTAGAATAAGCTGAAGGTTCTGGTGCTTAGAAATTAATTACCTTCCTAGTTATTCTGCTGAAGTGCTCAGTTTTTGGCTTTTCTGTATTTAATTTTCCTTTATTTACAGTTGTGCTAATGATTTTTTGCTTTTAATGCTTGTAAATAGCTGTGCAAGGCTCTGATGTGTAGCAGCTGGGAATTCCCATTGTGACAGTGTATATTCCTGTTGACTCTTGTCTGTTAAAATAGTTGTAGTGTGGTCTAAGGCTTTCCTTCCATCTGGTCTTAGAGCTTACATGGCGGATGCAGCGCTGCTGAGGGGAGCTGTGTTCTTTGTTGGGATGGCTCTGTGGGGTGCTCATCGCCTCAGTTCGCTCAAGAATTCCCCAACTTCAGTGCTGCCTTCATTCCTTAAGGTAGGATGGAATGATGGAGGAACTTTTTAATCAGGTATACATCTGGACCTGTACAAATTGAGAACAAGAATGTGGTCCCCTACACTGAAGAGATCTCTGTATGCCTGAAAGATGAGAGACAGCAGTTGGGTATGGGGTGACACGTGGGGAAACAGTAAAACAACAGTGGATTTAAGTTTGAAACTGAGGCCTCCTTCTGCAATATCTTTGTTGACCAGAAAAGCAGTGTCTGAATTCTTTTTATTAAATAGCTACACTGTGGGTACTTTAGCTTAAAAAATAAAAACAAAGCAAAAGCTTTTCCTCCTTCCAGTGTGTGGCACAAAAAATGAGGGACAGTGCCTTCAGGGGCAGCCTCAGAGCTCTCTTAAAATTTTCTTATCCAAGCGCATCAAGCAGGAATTACCAGCTTTAACCTTATGTGTCTGCTTTATAAAATGAGTCTGTTTGACATCTGACCTACAGCTGTTTGCAAGAGTGCGTAACTGCACTTTATAAAATGGTTCTTTGCCCTTTGTGTGTATAGTCTTGAATATATTCATCTCAGACCTTCAAGCTAAGTTCCTAATTAATAAGAGGTGTTTTGTTTGAATTTAAGAAGAGTTTGATCCCTGCTTTCCAACTGATAACTGACTGAAATGCTTTATGTTCCAGGCTATGACATGTCCCAATGCAGTTGTGTCTTACGAGATCGTTCTGTCCATAACACGTCTGATAAAGAAGTATGGGAAGGAGCTGCAAGCGGTAACGTGGGATATCCTGTTGGACATCATGGAGCGATTGCTGCAGCAGCTGCAGGTAAGTGTTGAGCCTGTCTTGATGTGCTTTCAATCAAAAGACCTTGCCATAAATATTTTTGCAAATTGATCTCCTGTTTGTACACTCTAGTGAACTTGGAAGCTGAATGAAGGTTTAGCCCAGTTCTCAGTACTGTGCTTCTCAACCAACTTTTCTGTTTGTTTTTAAAAGTTAGCACTTTCTGGTAAGGTAGAACTCTTTTAGGAGTGTTTTTGTCTCCATTTCAGAGTCTGGAGAGCCAAGAACTTAAGTCCATTGTACATGATCTTTTGACTACAGTAGAAGAACTCTGTGATCAGAATGAATTCCATGGCTCTGAAGAGAGATTTTTTGAGCTGGTAGAAAGATGTGCTGATCAGAGACCAGTAAGACTTTACTTTTTGTCCTCCTTTGTTGCCAGTTGAGTCCATTTTGTAACTCAGTACAGTTGAAAGTTGGGATTTCTAAAATGACAAGTGGTCAGAAAATCACAGCAAAGGACTTAGATGAGCCTTGTCCTTGTGGTGGCGGTTGGGGGAATGGATATATTGTATTTGCTTATACACTAAAAAAAAATTCTTGATCTTTCCGTGAAAGGAATCTTCTGTATTAAACTTGATAACATACAGAGCTCAGTCCATTCATCCTGCCAAAGATGGCTGGATTCACAACCTGCAGATGTTAATGGAGAGATTCTTCAGGTATGAAATCATAACTTTGTGAGCACAAGGCACTTTCAAATGTTTCTTGCCACCTTTTCATGTTATATAATTTTATTTTCTGAAGTTCTAATGTTAGTAAATGACTGCTAAGAAGTACGGTAGTTCCAGGGCACAGTACATGTTTAACAGAAGAAAAACTTTCCACTGAGTTATTTATGCTTCTTTTTTTTTTTAATTTCCTTTATTTCCATTGGATGGTGCTGTTCCCATTAGCTTAGGCAGCTCTGTGTTTCACTTCAGAGCACTCTAGTTCTGACACCAAACAAGACTTTCCTGTTAAGCATCAGGATTGCATATGGTTATCCAGAATTAAAGTTATCTGGTTTTGAATTGGTGCTCCTAAAAGTATTCTCATGCTCTAAAATATCAACATACAGCAATAACAAACTTCTGTCTCATCTGTGAAATGCTGCCAAAGAGCAACTCTTCCCTGGTGCCGTTTGTTTGGTTTTAAATTTGCTCACCAGGGCACTTGTTCTTCTGACACGTGCTTCCTAGTTTGGATTGGAAATGGGAAAACTGCAGGTACGGGTCTCCAGAAGTAGTGAAAGTTGAGTTGGGATTCCAGTTTCCATTTGTCTTGAATCTGATTTCATATGTAGAGACATTAACTGAGGGTTCAGCTGATCTCTAAAGGTTATTATTCTAACTCTTAAGAAGTTTCTCAGTTTACTTTAGTTTTACTTTCCTTTTCTCCTCTCCCCCCTTCCCTAAAAATCAGCAACTTTATTTTATTCATCTTGAATTTGCTCTTCCCATTTTAGGAACGAAAGTCGTAGTGCTGTTCGTATTAAAGTTCTGGATGTCTTGTCCTTTGTCCTGAGTATTAACAGACAGTTCTATGAGGTGTGTGTTTATCTGTTTCTGATGATCACATGTGAGATCTTAAGTGGGTGGGAAAGGCTTTGGTGAGGCATGTTTTATGGTGTGCTTCAGGTCGTCTCTGCCGCTGGGGAATGCACAGAACTGTGCTTTAAATGTTGCACACAATAGGCCTGTTTCTTTAGGATGCTTGAGGGAGGACTTGCCTTTGGACTGTCCTTAGCTGGATGCAGGTATGTGCAGCGGGCAGTGGGAGCTGCTGTGTTTCAGAGGACATGCCTGGTTGTGTATTTGCTTCCCTGTTTAAGGTCATTAATTCCATATACATTTTGTTTTGGAAGAAAGGGCTGTCACCGTGAGAGATGCGGAGTTTATTTAAAAGCTTTGTAAAAAGATGAGGTCTGGACGTAATCTCACACGTGAGCAGATTAACTTATCTTGGTGCTTGCAGTTTAAATGCAGTCCAAGATGGAAGGTGTCTTGAGAGAGGAGTTACAGGAGAGGTCTGGAGATGTCTTTAGCTACTGGGAATGTACCCAGAGTGTCAGAGGACAGGAAAGGGCAGAGATGCTTCTTGGATTCCTTCAGGATCTGTGAAAACATGATGCTGTTCCATGTTTCCTCTCTCTCACAAAAACCGAAGCCCTAGAAATCCCTTGCCAACAGTTTATTTGAGCCTGGGCTATCAAGTCTGTAAAATAGATGAAAACCAAAGCAGTGAATCCAGGTTCAACAAAAGTCATAAATATTTGGAGGGGTGGCATGTAGAAATACTTAATTGTACAGAAGAGGAAAGATCAAGGAACCAAACAGTTAGTTGAGGAAAAAGCCTGATACCAGAATATCAGTGTTCTTTTGTTTGTAATTATTTGTCTCTTTAACATGCTGATTGAACAACTGACAGCAAAAGGTCGAGGCTTATTAAGGTCTGTCCTCTTGCAGGAAGAGCTGATAAACTTGGTTGTGATCTCTCAGCTGGCTCACATTCCAGAGGATAAAGACCATCAAGTCCGAAAACTGGCCACTCAGCTACTCGTAGACCTAGCTGAAGGCTGCAACACGCATCACTTCAACAGCTTGCTTGATATTATAGAAAAGGTGAGGCAGAGTTTGATCACTTGTCAGTAGCATCACCACATTTTTTGCCAGATCCTCTTACTGTGCCTGAGGAGACTAACCCGGGACTGTTACCAGGTGTATGGCTCAGCAGAGTATTGTAGAACTGCTGGGTTTTGGAGGGTGCAGGTCTGAAGGGCAGAGCAGAAGGGAGCTTTAGAAACCCTGTCAACACACATCCAAGCTACCTGACAGGGCTGGCAGAATTTCCAGTGAGGATGACTTGCCATAGTCTTTCCTGACCTTCCAGGGCGGAAGTAAAGAAAAGGTGTGTTGCAGATTTAAACCGTGTGTTGCTTTTGTTTTTAAAAGGTGGCTGCACATTCTCTTTCATCTCCTTCTGAACTGGAAGAGAGGGACTTGCTGTCATATTCAGCTTCTTTGGAGGATGTCAAGACAGCAGTTCTTGGGCTCCTGATAATTCTTCAGGTAAATGCTGCAGAGCATTAAACCTGTCTTCTTCAGAAACATCTTCTTCTGGACTTGGCTTTTTAGATAACTGTTCTCCTACTGTGAAATACTCCAACTTCTGTTTTGTCCACTTAACCAAAACCAGAGTTAAAATATTATTCCTTTTGCTTTTGGGTGTTGTGTGACTGTCTGCTAAATGTTTAGTGTTCTTCATTTCCATTCTGCAATGAATGTGAGTACATTTTCTTGTGTGGAGGGCAGATGGATTCCTAAACTAGCAGAAAGGGAGTGGTTCGTAACTTTGCCCAGATCCATTGTGTTTGGGTAGCATGTCCTGAGATAACGGTTGAGCAGTTGTGAAGAGCTGCTTGTTGCAGCCAGTGCCCTTCTGGAGCCAGGCAGTGGATTCTCTGCAGAGGTTCTGTCCAGAGCCATCTGTTCATCCTGCTTTCAGGAGCAAGCTTTTGCTGGTTTTGCTGTTTTTCTGGAATATTGTCAGTGCAGACACACACTTCTGAATAACGAGTTTCAGCCTGCCTTTGATCTGTGTTTCTTTTTTTCTGTAGACAAAACTCTACAGCTTACCCTCCAGCCATGCAACGCGGGTGTACGAGATGCTGATTCACCACATCCAGCGCCATTATATATACGCGTACAGCCTTGCTGTTGCTAGCAGCATCAGACTGCAGGTATGAGCAGTCACCAAGGCTTTCGGGGCAAGAGCTGCATGCTCTCTTTTGAATTCTGGGGTGGCAGGTGGGGAATGTGCACTCTGGAGCCTGCCAGCAGTATAATTAAATGGTTTTTGGCTAATAGGGGTATGTGTACGTACTGTAAGAACAGAAGTGATGCATCCTACAGAACTGGCCAAAGCATCTATTAAAAATGTCTTTGTACTTTCAAAAGTATCACATGGGGAGGTAGGAGAGTATTCCACTGGTTTGGGTTTTGAGTGATTCCAGTGTCTTCTCTGTTACAGGTATTTGATTTCCTGCTGATGCTTCGAGCAGACTCCCTCCACCGTCTTGGCCTTTCCAACAAGGATGGAGCAGTGAGGTTCAGCCCTTACTGTCTCTGTGATTTTGTGTAGGTTTCTCATTATGTTAAGCAAAAGCTGCTTTCCAAACTACTTGGTATTTTTGCACGAGCTTAGTGGTCCAGCAGTAGCAATCTGCAGTTGTTCTAAATCTTCTAAATCCTGATGAATCAGCTGCTAGACAAGTCTATAGTTACAACCTAGGATTGTCTCAACTAATAACTCATTGGTGAATTGTTCTTAAAAATCACTTGCCAGCGGAGCTCTCAATCTCAGACATGAAATCTCTGTTCCTGCTCACAAAAGTATTTGCAATTTCCTGCCTGAAACCAGTTTTCACATTGAGGTTTGATTCAATGGTTTCTACAAATCTGGCTATTTTTAATTTTATAGCTTGGTCTGAAGTTGTTTGTGTAACACGCCACAAAAGATATCTTTCTAAATTTGAAATGGGCTTGGACAGAAAAATCCCTCATCTAATTAGACTCTCGTGGCTGTTGGTCTACTGGGCAATGCCATGGTGTTTAATTGAAAATGCAATTTACATTGTTGTTTGGTCATTAAACTGGCTACGCAGTAGGGTAGATCACATGAATAGGCTGTTGTGATTTTACGTTACATGTATTTTTCTCCCTTTTGATGTTGCAGAGAAGCAGAGAAGAGGGCTTCTGAGAAAAAGCCTACTGGCACGCTCTCTCCACCTTCAGGCAGTCCCAGCGTGCCTTCCCAGAACGCCACCGTCCGTGTAGGGCACCTGCCCTACTCAATGGTCTTTGGGGTGCTCCTGCAGTGTTTGAAGCAAGTACGTCCCCTCGTTATGACAGTTGTCATCTTCGCATGAAACTGAAACCAGCTGGCTGGAGAATTCTAGCCCAGAGTATCTGAATAACGTCTGGGAAGCAATACATAAATCCTTCTTGGGCAGAATCTATTTGTAATTGTGCAGGTTCTCAACCACCAGTGGGAGCACCAGTTCAGCTCTTCGGAAGCTAAGCAGAGCTTTCGTTTTACTCTGCTTTTTGCAGACAAGGGCAAAAAAATGTGTTAAAGATTGGATAAGTCATCCTGTTTCTGAAAGCGCATCTGAAGCTAAAAAAACCCCTCCTACTGCAAGTTTTTAAAGCACTGAAACAGTAAATGTTTCAGTCGCTAATAAACTGTAAATACAAATTGTTCATTAATGTTGTATTGGACATAGTGATGTGCTGAGGGGTTGTCTTGCTCTGGAAGTTAATTTGTGCTGGTGGTTAGGAGAATTAATTTCTGGCTCTGTCTTTCTGAGCTCAGTCAGATCTGGATACAGAAGTTGTCTTCGAGTCTGCGGTGCCAATATTGCACCTAGAGCTGGATGACAGACAGGAAGTAACTTGTGACAGCTAAATGCCACTTCTTTTTATGTAGCTACCATGACAAGATACATCTGCCTAGGAAATGGCATGTTGTCTGAAATTCGATTGGTCCTAATTTCAAACTGAACTGAAATAATGCAAAAATTTTCCACCTTAACTTTTTCTTTCTTCCCAGGAGACAGACTGGAAGGTGTTGAAATTGGTCCTCAACAAATTACCTGAATCCCTACGCTATAAAGTGCTATTTTTAACCTCTCCTTGTAACATAGACCTCCTGGCCTCTGCGCTGAGCTACATGGTAATGCCACCCTACTGATGTTTAATCACCAGATCCTTAGTTTTCTTGAGAGTTGATGGGGGGGTGGTGGTGTTTTGAGTGTTTTGTTGGTTTTTTTTCTTCAGTTTAATAGTTTGAAGATTAGCATGCTGGTTGTCAGTCCTCTCTCACCTTCCCTTTTTGTGAGGGCTGTTTTAGGTACAGGAGTAGGTAATAACGAGGGTTCTTTATGTATGTTTCTATGCATGTGAAAAGGGAGCTATGGGCAGTGCCTGTCTACTGCCTTTTAGAGAATATTTTTAGTGTGAGATGTTCTAACTTACTGTGTGATGTATCAGCTCACAGACAAAAAGACTACTGACAGGCTCCATGGCACCCCAGAAGGCTTTTCTCGCACTGATTTGCATCTGGCTGTAGTCCCAGTACTGACGGCATTAATATCTTACCATAATTATCTGGACAAAGCTAAACAGGTATGGGGAAAGGAAGAGAGTGTGTAGGGGGGACGGGGCCTGAGCCTCTGTAGTAGAGCATTTTCTCATACTAGCTGATTGGGAGACTTAAGTGCAAGGTAACACTGCCCTTTTCTGTTCTAAAAAGCTGCATCTGCTGTATTTGGGGTGGGGTCAGGGGTGAAAAAGTACTTTGCTGACTTTGTGCAGCAGTAACTGTCTGGTCAGCTGGATTCACTGTTCTCCATCCATACCTCTGCCCCCTCACAGGTTGCTGAGTGACTTTATCTTCTGCTGGAAGACCCTGATAAAGATAAAAATTCTGTTTAATCAGAAATATTAATTTCTAAAATGTCTACTTGATTAAAGGCCCATATTAAGATTTTTGGCCTAGAATACATGCAGCACCATTTAGGGTTCTATTTTAGTGCATTTTGGATAAGAATTCCTGTGCATCATACAGGCCTTGCAGTAGTGATACCTTGCAAGCCATTCTGAAATGCCAACTGAAGTCAGGAGATGGAACATCAGAGGATTTCTCTTTCCGTGTGTTATGACTTTTTTTTTTTTTCTTTCTGTTTTACTCTTGTAGCGTGAGATAGTGTATTGCCTGGAACACGGTCTCATTTATCGCTGTGCAAACCAGTGTGTGGTGGCACTCTCTGTCTGCAGCGTCGAGATGCCCGACATCATCATAAAGGCACTTCCTGTCTTAATAGTCAAATTAACCCACATTTCTGCTACAGCCAATATGGCCATCCCTCTTTTAGAATTTCTTTCAAGTAAGTTGTAATGTTCTAGTTTTAATCTAGAGTTGTAAATGTGTTGTTTGCACTAAATATGGCTATTTTGGTGGTGTTAGTGATGTGGGATGCATTGTGAGGGTTTTTGAGTTTTGGTGATGCCCTTGCACCATCCTCAGGATACAAATGCTTGATCACCTCTAGTTTGTTACTGTTTTTCTGTGTAAAGCATTTGCACACACTGAAGGTAGAGATACCCTTTGTGTCGTGCAGTCGTACAGGGATGGGAAATACGAAGGTGCTTTCTTCACCTTGCTGCCTATCACTTAAATAGCATGAAATTGTGGTGTTAACTCCCATGTAGAAACAAAACAATTCAAATGAAACAAACTGTGATACTGAATAGCTTGTGTTCAGACCTCACCTGTGTTGGTTTTCTCCTGGAACGGTTCTAGCTCTAGCCAGGCTGCCTCACCTCTACAGGAACTTTGCAGCAGAGCAGTATGCCAGCGTGTTCGCCATCTCCCTGCCATACACAAACCCTTCCAAGTAAGTTCATAGCAAATGTGCTTCTTCCTCACCTGTAAAATTAAGAGGATGAGAAATGCTTTTTTTGTAGTGCTTGGGTCAAGGTTTTTTATAGGGTATCACTCATTCTGGTATCGCCAGGCTTCTTCTGAAGAAGGGACATACTCAACCTTAGACAAAATAATCTGTTTTTCTTGAACAGAACTTTTGAGGGTATTTTTCTTTATACTCACAGTAGGTAAAGGAACAGTTCACATTGGAAAGTCCTTCTGTTCAGTTCTGGGATGGCAGCATAATGCAGCATTAAACTCTGTGGAGATCTTTCTGCTGTTTTAGGTTTAACCAGTACATCGTTTGCCTGGCTCACCATGTGATAGCTATGTGGTTCATTCGGTGTCGCCTGCCCTTCCGAAAGGACTTTGTCCCCTATATTACAAAGGTAATGGACACTACTGCATCAAACAGTACATAATAAAAATGATGACTTAAAAGCTGGTTTGAGAAGTTTAAAGATTCTGTATGAAGCTAGAAAAATTCTACTTTTCTAATTAACGTCTTTTTCAAAACTGTAAGTTCTTGTGCGTTGGCCCATGATTGCAGTCTCCCAGCTGCATGTCCTAGCTGTTGTAACTGTTACCTGTTTGTCTCAAATTGGCAGGGTCTGCGCTCGAATGTCCTCCTTTCCTTTGATGACACACCCGAGAAGGACAGTTTCAGGGCTCGCAGTACAAGCCTAAATGAGAGGCCAAAAAGGTAAATTATATTTGACTCCAGCAGGTCTTGCGTTCCCTGTTGTAGTGTTCACGCCCTTCCCTGTGTTCCTCTGAAGGAGGCTGGGTCTAGTTATCCAAAATCTGACAGTGCATTTAAGCAAGCAAAGTAAACCTCTTTAGGTTGGGGGATTGGTGAAAGACAGGCCTAGGTTGGTAAGAAGTTGGAATCAAACCAAGCTGACAGTCTGACAGTACGTATGAGGGCATCGCTGACTGTTCTGGAAGCCTTTGCAGTAAGGTGTGGGGTTTTTTGTTGTTAATTTTTGAAAATCAACAGTACTTTCAGGTTGATGTGTGTCAGTACAGTGCTACCAGAAGTAACAGAGAAGGGTAGTACCAGAAGCAATAGAATACCATGTTCATACTGATAGTGTTAACTCCTTTTGATAATTGATCTGTAGCAACTAATTAAATGATTGCCAGAGAAATTGTTATGATTAGCAACCTGTAGAAATTGAGAGGGCCAGTGCTGTGTTTTTCCATAGTGTTATCTGTCGAGTCAGTGTCCTGGGGGGGAAAGACAGCTGCCTTCTGCATGTCTGGATGTCCTGGTTCTTTTTTTAATCTTGAAGCCATTATGTCAGTTTTAAGTAAAGCCTAATGTCTTTAGAAGTCAGAACGTATCTTGCCAGCAGTCTTTCAAAGTAACTTTTGCCGGGATAGGAGAATATTCCTTGGAAGGCATTCAGGGTTTCTCTAACGTCCTTTCACCTGCAGGGCTTACCTAAATTGGTTCACTTCACTTGCTTCAGTGTTAATGTGCAGTAAGCAGCCAGTGGCATTTGAACCCTGGGGAAAGTGCCTCTACTTTAACTGCAAGGCTCAATGAGTATCTTGCAATGAAGAAACACCATCCCTGCCCTGATGCTATAGCTGTGAACCCTGTTTTGTGTTTCATCTCTCCCATCTCCTCCTCTTTCATTCAGAAACTTGGAAGAGAAGCCTTTTGACACTCGTCTCTCAAAATTTCAACTAATCTTTTTTCCAAAAACCTGTTAAATTCTACCAGGTTGGAATACTACTGTATCTAAAGGCTTTTGCTAACGCTGCTGGATCACTTTCCACAGAAATCTCTGCTAAGGAGTGTGGGCTGTACTCAGGCAGCAACCTGAAACACCAGAATGGCAGGATGCCACTGCCTCCAGTCTCGGAGCTTGAACTCTGGCCAAGGGAGAGAGGAAATAGCTTTGAGCAGATATCTGTTTCCTTGCTTGAGAAGCGTGTGTGCTGGATTTCTAGGCCCTAGCTGAGGTGCTGGGTGTTCCAAGAGGTGGGGATCCCAGCGGTTCCCAAGGTTACGGGATGGCGTGATGGTGGTGTAGGTGATTATCTGGGAGTATGGGCCTGTGCTCTCTGCAGTCGCATCTCCAGCTGTGGCCAGAAGTGATCTGTAGGAGGTTGTTAGGAGAAGAAGAACAAATAAATTCTTATCCCTCTAGGAGGCAATCAGAAATGTAATAATTCACTGAAAGGAGGGTAGCAAATAAAGCATGTTTAGAAAGAGCCAGAAGGGTTAAATTAGTATCTGCATTTTATATTTGGGGATGTGAACTGCTGGACCAACTGTTATGTCCACATCAGTACTGAGCCAGGCATGCATTTCAGCTGAGACTAATTAAAGTGCCTTAATTGCTGTCATCTCCCACGTGTGGCTGGCGCCTGGCAGTGTAAAGGCTGATCTTCCTTTCTGTTCCAGTTCAAAAGTCAGGTGGGTTACCTCCAGCCACCTGAAATTAAGATAGTTTGTGTGACAGAAAAGTGTCACTCGGTCAGCAACAGCCAAGAGGGTGTTTGTCGTCTTGCCCTTCCATCTGTGCAGTGTGAGAAGGATCGGGCTCGTAGAGATGGGCTTGAGCTGAGCTAAGGGGCACCCCTGGCTGGCCCTGGGTGTTTCTGTGATTCAGGGTAGAAGCTCAGATTTGGGCCAGGCCTAACAGAGGTAGAAATGGCCAACATATCCCCGTGTCTCCTGGAAAAACGTGCCGCTACCTGGTATGGGTAAAGCTTTTTAGGATCTGGTCTCTGTGGAAGTAATCAGGTTTTTAGCTGTGCTAAGGTGGTGAGTTGGGTCAACACAGGACGTGGTTGAACTGCACAAAACTTCTCAGACTTGAGAAGTTTGTGCCAAATTAGCATTCTGGTGCTCTTGCCTTTGTTTAACAGCGCAGTATTCCAACTTATCATTTCAATCAGTTTTTTGTTTTAACTTGTACTAATTTCATTTGTTTTGTAGCATGTTTAAAATCTTATTTTCAAAAGGTGGTTTGTCTTTTTAATGCTTTCAGCTCTGCTTGTTTGTACGTTTTAATTTATTTTTTTTCCTTTTTTGGCATTTGTTTTATTTTACATCACCCTCCGGGATCCCCCAATATTGACCCTGTGACCTGTGACCTTTCAACCTACATCCCTACAATGATTTCCTCCCTTCCTGTGACCTCTTTTGGGGCTTGGTGCTTCTCCACCTAGTAGTTTAAGACTAGCCAAAAATGCAAAGCAAGGCTTGAATAACTCTCCTCCAGTGAAAGAGCTGAAAGAATCCTCTGCAGTTGATGCCTTCCGATCCCGCAGCATCAGTGTGTCTGAACATGTGGTCCGCAGGTAGAGGCACTTTAAATGGGGAGAATCCAAGAGCAACTCAGCACTTGGAAATTTTACTGCAAGGGTGGGTGGAAGCAGGGGGGAATTGCATGTGGGATGCTTGCATGACTTTGTTACGCAATAAAAAACTGGCCTTAGCCACAGTCAAAGGTTTTGGGAAAGTATCATGGGTATCCCGTGGCTTCCCAACGCCGGCTGTTAGGTTGTCACATCACACCCTAGATTGTGTATGGTTAGTTTGCCCTATTCTCTGATGCTTTAGTCACAAAAATTTCTATTTTCAAAGTAAAGATGGTGGAGGGAGGGGAAAAACAAACAAACAAAAATCACAAAAAAAAAAAAAAAAGGAAAAAGGTTGCATTCTGTGCAGGTGAGAGTCCTGGTTAAAAATCAGTAAAACTTCAGCCTTCTAAGCAGTGACTTGCCCCAGCAGAGGCTTTTCATACTCTGCAAACTTATGTACAGGCCCTCCTCCTGAGCTGCAAGGAATGATTCTGGCCTCAGTTTAGGATTTGTTCTTTGAGGCAAAGGGAGCTGATGGAAATATTCTGGTCTAAAGTATGATGCCATGAAAACCTTGATTTGTCTTTCCATAGAGCAGTGAAATGTATGCTCAGCCCATACGCAGCTACTGCTTTCATGACTGAAGAAAACACGTTTTGGTTGCAGACATTGATTTGCTCACATGAAAGATGGAACAATTTGTGTTATTTTTTCAAACGTATTTCTGGATCACTTTCCCTGCGTGTTAAACTGTTGTCTGTAACATGTTGGTTTAAAATCTGAACCTGAAGATTTGTGCCTTAATCTCTAAGAATTGGTGTCAGTGGAACTGTATTTTCTGTGGTTTTAATTTTGACTATAACTATATGGTATTTGGGGGAAAGACAGTGAAATGACTGAATTGTGAATACAATTCCGGCACTTCATTCTCTGATATCCCCATTAATCTATTAAGTGATTTTCTTTTCTTGTATTTATGTTAAGTGGTAGTAAATAAAAGTTCGATTAATTACTCTTAATGATGGCAAAGAAGTTGCCACTTGATAAAAAATTTGGCTGTACCTGAGCTTAGTTTGTGTTAAGATGGCATGAGGAATTGTCTTTATAAAATATTGCGATCCAGCCTGTTATTGCAGTTGTTTTAAATTGCATTGCTAACTTGGCTGATTTGAAGGCAGAGTTGCTCTCTATTCTTGTGCCAGTTTCCTGTTCAGAGTGCAATTTTTTTTCTATTTCAAGTTAAATTAGGTTTTACAGAGCTATTAAATTTGGAGGAAAAAAATCAATATGTGAAAGGGACGCAACAGAGAAAAACCCAAACCACAGGATTAGAATGTTAAGTCTGGAGTGCTCCGATTTATGGCTCATGGGCAACACGTTGCCTGGGAAACTGTGCAGGTCATGGGACGCTTGCCCTCGCTCTAGATTAGTGAACTCAAAGCATGGTGCTGCCACTCACTACTTGCTTGGTGCACTTGCCCATGGGCCACCCATCATCAGAGAGCACTGGCCTGACCTAGTCAGTTGATGGACATTTAAACATTTCTCAGCCTCTCAAGATAAAATACGCTTCCTGGAATGACAATCTACAAAGCACAACATGAGGCTGATCCAAAGATGGTTTTATTATGTCCTGAGTTTAACGTCTGGCCACCTCTCTGATCTGGCACATGCATGCATCGCAGGTTATTCTGCATCACACTGTCTTTCGGGTGACAGGGACAAGCAGGTTGCAATGTGATCTGTTAGTTGGAAACATTCTCTTCTAGTCGGATACAGACATCCATCACTAGTTCGAGCCTGGGCTCTGCGGATGAAAATTCAATGGCTCAGGCTGATGACAACTTAAAAAATCTCCACCTGGAACTCACAGAGACCTGTTTGGATATGATGGCTCGATACGTCTTTTCAAACTTCACTGCGGTTCCTAAGAGGTAGGGGTCAGTCGGTGACCGCGAGAGAGGCGTTTCTGTTTGAGGCTCGTATTTCACTGTATGAGTGGAAAATTACCGTGACACATTGAGTTGCTGGCAGGCCTGGGCTCTGAAGCCATTCCTTGTAGATAAAATCTGGCGTGGCTAAATAAGAGGTTAGACAAGAGAAGTCCATTGGAGCCAACCAGCCTTTGCCTCGGCCTTGAGCTGTCCAGAAGGAGATGCCTTGAAGGCATGCTGTCTGTGAGCAGTGCTTTGTTCCGTGTCCTTGCTGGATAATCACAGTCTTAGCTGCAGAACCGAGTGTCGTGCCAGCTGGCTTCAAATGGAGGGCATTTACTTTTCTCACTAGCCCTTCCCAGAAGGAGACTCATAGCTCAGACAAGGCTCGTTCCTTTTTGCTCTGTGATGTGTGTCCAGGATTGAACTAGACTGCTCTGTAATGTGTGTCCAGTAGTACTGCTGTCAGTTGATATTAAGTTCAGCTCATCCCTTATCCTGATGGATAATGTGTGTGTTGATGACCAGGAGGTACATTAAAAATGCTGTATAAAGGAAAGCAGGCAGTACCTCCTCTGTAGTTACATGAAATCAGCCACCTGCCTAGGCTCTGCTTTGCACTGTGCTCATCACAAATGTGTTTCTAGGTCTCCTGTGGGTGAGTTTCTGTTGGCTGGAGGAAGAACAAAAACATGGCTGGTTGGTAACAAGTTGGTGACCATCACTACAAGTGTCGGAACAGGGACAAGGTCCCTGCTTGGCCTAGACTCTGGAGAGTTCCAAAGCTGCACAGAATCGAGGTAATTTTTGCCCCCATTTCCACCAAACAAAGTCACTTAAACTGCTGTTACAGTGCATCTTCTCAGGTTTTCCTCTTACTAGAAGAGGAGTGTCTTACTTGTCCAGCATGACATATTTCTCTCTCAAAATCATTAATATCTTCTTTCTCCACAGCTCAGACCCTGTTTTGCAAGTGAGACAAACTAAAGAAGCTCCAGCAAAACTGGAATCTCAAGCTGGGCAGCAGGTTTGCAGAAGCTCTCGCAACAGAGTCCGATCCATGTCTGGTAAATTCCTATCCTGGAGTTTTTCTACCATTTCTGGGTCAGTGTCGCAGGTTTAAGAGTCCAAGTGCCTGCTGAAGAGACCCATGTCTAAACTAATTTCAGAATCTGAACCTGTCTGGCATTTAATAGCTGTTGGTCTCAGGGGCGGTGGTGCTCCTCCTGCTTACCTCTCCTTGCAGATTTAACCATTGGTTAAGCAGTGGGCACTGGCAGTGAGAATCACTGATGTTTATCTAACCTCTTGGTTTATAAGAAATGCAGGGAAGTTGCAGTTGGTAGAGGAGCTTAAAAGACTTACTACTTCTGAGATATTTTTAGTGCTAACTAGGCATGGCTCTCCCTTCTCTTTTGTCTGCCGTGCTAGGTGGTCACGCCTTACGTGTTGGTGCCTTAGACAGCTCAGCCTCCCATTTTCCCAGTGGCTCGGCTTCCCAAGGGACACAGGGTCCTCCTGCTCCTACATCTCGCTCAGAGAAGACTAATCCTGCTCCACAGACACCTCTGCAGAAAGAAAAAGCAAACCTAGCTGCGTATGTCCCGCTGCTGACACAGGGATGGGCAGAAATCCTAGTGCGCAGACCCACAGGTATCTTTACCCAAGTGTGGAGTGAATTCTTTTGACTTGCTGAGAAACAGAGCCTGGAAGAAGATGAAAAATCCGTATTTAGTGGCAAAGGGATCTCTTCATTGCTTACTGCCTCTTGAAACTCTGACACTTGATTCTTTGCAATCACTCTTTAGTGTTTTAACTCTACAAAAGACCTGTGAAAAGGTTGAAGCAAGGACACAAGTTTGCATATTAAGTACTGTTACAGAAATAGAGCCAGATAATACCAACCCTACTTTGCATTTCCCATTTTTACACTGCTGTGTGGTCTTCCTTGAAAATCAGTTTGGGGTGTGTTTTAGCTTCCCATGCTGGATCCAAGATGGATGAGGTTTATGTCTAGAGCAGCTCCTACATGTGTCTGCTGGTAGGGGAGGAGTAAGGACATGTTTGGGGTCAAAATTCTCCAGTACTGATATCACTGAACATTAACAGGGAATTGTAAATTTTAGCTGAAAGTTGCTTCATAAGAAAATAACTGACCTGGTATCATTAATTAAAATACCTGAAGTGTTTTGGATGCCTTTTGGGAATGTGCTGTAGTCATGAGTTACTGAGGATGGTTTTTGAAGAGCTTGGGGTGAAGTACAGAGCACTGGGAGCTACTTACTCAAAATAGGAAATGAATCAGTTGATTCTGCCACATCTCAGGAGAACTGAGAACTTGCTCTGTTTTGATCTTTACTTGCAAAATTCAGAGAATTTGTGCGTTTTTCAGTGTGAGTTGTAAACTTTCTGGAGTTGGGAGTACTTAAGATTCTTCCCTAATTTTCTCTTACCAGGTAACACAAGCTGGCTAATGAGTCTGGAGAACCCGCTCAGTCCATTTTCTTCAGATATTAACAATATGCCCCTGCAAGAGCTCTCTAACGCACTCATGGCTGCAGAGCGTTTTAAAGAACACCGAGAAACGGCTCTATATAAATCCCTCTCTGTCCCTTCCTCCAGCTTGGCCACCGGCACAGCCAAACCATCGCTCCTCCAGCGTTCCAACACAGGTGAGGGATGTCAAGCCAGCAGAGTGTCCAGCCTAGCTGTCACTTGTCTCTTTAAAGTCTGTTGAAGTTACTGCAGGTCTTCTAGAACAGTAAATTTGAAGCATGAGGAATAACATAGTAGTGAGAAGGGGAATTGGTTCTTGTCCCTAGAAGATTTCAGTGAAAAATTCCCTTCCTCCTTGCTTCTGATGTTCCATCAGAAAAGTACCTCTCTCTCTTAAAGAGAAGAAAGAGAAGAGTAACGAAGCTTCTTTGGAGGAGTATTTTGTTTCATGCTTGCTGTTTCCCAAACAAAAATGATCAAAATCAAGGATCTTTTCCCCTCTTCCACTTGTTTGGGGCTGATCTGGGCATCCCATGTGGGGATGGATCTTCCCATGAGTGTTTCCATTTCCATTTGTCTTCAGTACAGGAGTTTGTGTTGGGCCCTGGGCGCTGGGCTCCTGAGAGAATGGCCAATTGCAGACCCTGCCAGCGAGGCTCACTTAGTTGCCACTGTCTTTTGCAGCCTGAGATAGCAGGATAAAAATCCTGTTGGCTGCAGATTTATTCACCTCTTTAAAGGAACCTTTAGCCTTCTGACTGGTGCAGTTGAATCGCTTGAGTTTCTTTTGACGCCTTTATTTTAAGATAGTGGCCAGGGCTTTTTGCTATATTTAGTTTGGTGCTAGTTCACTTCTGAAAGAGCTCTTAATGTTGGGAGGTTAATGCTGACCAACAGCTGAAATTTTTAAAGCTTTAGGTAATCCCTGCTCAGAGCTCTTATCAGCAATATCTAACACTGAGGCTCTCGGCACTGTCAGAACTGAGCAGTGGTAACAGCAGACAAGGCTTTTCTGGGAAGCTGACGTCAAGGTATGGATTGTTTGGAAATCTGGTAAAAATGTTTTAAACAGGTCAGGGTATGATTTTAGGATTTCAGAATGCATAAACCCAAATTAGACTCCAAAAGAAATTATCACCTTTTTTTTAAAAAAAAAAATTCTTATCCACGAACACTTTTATTGACTCCTGTGAATTTGTGGCATATAGGTGCTAGCTGATTAGTTGAAAGAAGCACCCACCTGCATGCCACTCCTGTGGCAGCCTGAGAAAGTAATTTTGGGCACATTCTTGTTAACACAGCTTTATAGTAGACTTGCTGGAGCTGGCTGGTAGATGGATGTTTTGAAGAAGTTTTGCTGCCAGACTGTCATACGCATGTTCTTCCTCTTTGGAGGTTAAAACTAAGTGGATCTTTATCCATATTTCTACTCTTCAGACTCTTCGGTGGGTTTAAACATGACCTTTTGCCAAAAGTGTGTAGCTCAGGAAAAGCTCAGACTGGTTTCCTGTGTGCGCTAGGATATCACAAAGGAATTTGGTGTTTCTAAAACTCCCAAAGATGCATTCTGCGAAACAGGGCACTTCCAGTCTGCATTGTTTGAATGTGTTTATGCCTCTGTATTCATGTTGAGACCTTGTACCCTTAAAGTATCCCTTTGGCATCTAGTGAGCTTATCCCAGCTTGTTCTTTCCTTTTGTTTTTATTTATTTATTTATTTATTTTTAAATAGGCTCTTGGTTACATTTTTAAACTCTGTGCTTTTTAATTTTTTTTTTTTTTTCATATAGTCTCTCCTTCCTTTTGATGTAGCTGCTCACTTGATTTCCCTTTGCAGTGGCCTCTTTCTCTTCCATGTACCAGTCCAGTTGTCAAGGGAAGTTGCACAGGAGCATATCCTGGGCAGGTATATTTATATATCTTTAAGGAAAAAAAAAAAAAAGTATTGCCATAGAAGAACACCTCTGATTCATAGAAAATGTGTCCCTCATACTTCATTTTCCCCTTCCATGTCTCCTGTCTGTACCCAGTCTCATTACTCTCAACAAATGGGATCTTGACTAGCATGAAGAAGTCCAAGCCAGATCCAACATTTGCAAGTGCAGACAATTTCTTACAGCAACTTTTGTTTTAGTGGGGGTGGATTTGTGAGTCATGAGGCACGATGTTAAATGACCTGTCAAAATGTCTGAGTGGCTTGATTAATTGAATTATTTATTTTCAGCTTCATTTTACAATTGGCTTTGTGTTCTGCTCAATGTAAAAGCAATTCTGAGAATAGCACAGTATGCTACAGGACAAGCTACCCTGAAACAAAGTCCCATGCTGCTCAGCCCACAGGAATCTGTCAGAATTGGACACAGAAAAGATAAAAGGAGCTGATACATATATCTTTTATATATATATATATATATATATAAAGTTTGACATTACAACAGATGCTGGTTAAAAGCTTTTTAAATAAAAAAAATAAGAAATAGATTTCAGGGAGTAACCCGCTAAATTCTAGCTTTTTGGAGGCTCTGTAGTAGTGCAAAATCTTTCTCCACATCAGTAAAATAGACTTTGTAATTAAATGAAGTGGAGATCAAATTGCATACCTTACGAGTGCAGCACCTACAGTGCTTTGATAATCTGCAATGCTTTGTGACTTTAATTAGAGGGTTGAAATGTCTTTCTGCCTTCTTTCCTTCCCTGGAAAATTCTCTGTAGAGCAGCAGGGTATTCTTAACTGCTGGTTGTTGTTGACATAGGCCTTTTAAAGCAGCACTAAGATGCTGCAGTAAAGTATTTTTCTGTACTTCTCCTCTCTGCTCATATTGTTCTCTTCCTACCTAAAGAATAATTAGTGAGTGGTCACATTATTTAAAAACACCAGCAGTCTTGGCAGTAGTGGAAGAGCTAGGGAAGCTTGGAAACACTGGATATATGCAGGTGTGTTCTGGCTTGGACAGCTAACCAGATCAGCACGTTGTTTTGGGGTTTTTTTTGGTTTGTTTTCTGTTTTTGTTTTTGTTTTTTTAGAAGGTATGTGTGTGCAATGCTAACTCTTAATTGCTTCTTTGAAATAACTTTGGTCCTGCGAGCTGAAATCAACCCAGGAAAAGCTGCTTTAGTGATTTTTTTTCTTTTTTAATTTTGCTGATTTTCTTTTTTTGTGTGTGTGTGCTAATTTTTTTAATTTTTTTTTTTTATTTGGAAAACAAATCTTGGCCTTTCAGATTGGTCTTCCAGTCCCTTGTGTGCATAGTGGGAAGCCTCCTGTTCTCCAGCCTTTTCCTCAGGACAAAAAAGCAAGGCCAAGAGGAGCCTTTGGTCAGGGTCACTGCCTGGAGTAGAGCCAACGTTAAGTGCTGCGATAACCTCCTCCACCGTAGGCAGGGCTTCCAAGGAGCTCTCTTGTCAGTGTGGTTTCATTGACTATTTGTCTGATCCGATGCCACACACAGGGCTCCCAGCATTGCTGCAGTGCATGTGTTACTCTTGCTCTCTTGTCCTTTCATATGTCTAGGGCTGAATTGTTTTGCTTCTACTGAGACATAATAGGAAAACTGCCAAACTGCCAGTAAATGGCTCCTAGTAAAATTGCTATCTCCTTCTAGGCCACTACAAGGCACAGGAGCATTGCATTTCAATCCAAGAAAAACTTTTTTGCACACTTGCATAGAACTGATGTCTTCATTGCCTGGATAATGATGAACCTTTAATGCTAGTCTTGTACTTTCTTACATCTCTGTAGTTCCTGTCTGTCCTGATAACTGAGCATTGATGTACAAGGTCCCATTTCCTCATTCTGTCCCCTGCTTGTTCATCAGTAACAATTGGAAACAACCTCCCTTATTTTGCCCAAAGCAGACGCAGCCCTTTGCTGTGAGGGTAAGATGATCAGTTACTCTATATAAAAGGGGAACCAGGAGCAAGTCTGACGTGACAAGAAATCAAAGAACCAGAGCACTCATTCCATATGGCCTTCCATTGAAATCCCGTAGGGAAAAGGCTGGTACTTCAGAGGAGAGGACGGGGGCCTGCCAGTCTGTGCCTCTCTACAGACTTCAGTTCTTCTGCCTTGTGTCTCGATAGAATCAGCCGTGGTGCTGGAGGAAGGGAGCCCGTTGGAAATGGAGCTAAAGGAAACCGAGTCCCCAGTTGAGTCTCCAGAGAGTGAGGACATTGACACTTCGTGTTCTGAGCAAGTCCTGAGCGAGGAGCGGTTTGGTAAACCCCAGGAGTCTTATAGCAGGGTAAGAAGAAACAGGTTTACAGTTGTGTCCTGTGTGACAGCCCTGTTGTTAGACACACGGGAGAATTGTCTGTGCTCAGAGCAATCCCTCTTGTCACCCTCTGAAAGAACTCACTAATGATATCAAAAACCACTCACGATTGAGAGTTCGGGTGGCTTGTGAGGGACTGCGTGCAGAGCAGCAGCCCTGAATACCTGTTGTGTTCAGTCCTGGGTCTGCGCTGCTTTGTGCTTGGCACCTTGCTGCTCACCTTTCTCTGGAAGTGCCAGGGGTGCCTCCAGCGTTACCTTTTTCAGCTTTTATTCCACGTATCAGGAAAACTGTTCAGCTTTGTTTCTCCCTCTTTAAGTCCTCCTCAACCTCCAGCCAAGACGAGAAGTCTCTGAAGTCAGAAGACCTGGTGGAGGGTGGAATTCCCATCGGGAGAGTCCTGCCGTCCCAGGAGGGCCGAACGCTGGAGGAACTTTCCTTCCAGCCATCCCAGCCCCTCAGCAAGTCCAGTTCTTCCCCTGAGCTACAGACACTGCAGGAGGTCCTCAAAGATGCAAATGGCAGGGAAGTAACAAGGAGGCTGAGCACAGAAGTGAAATCAAAATCCCAGTCTGGGAACCTGGAAGGGGAAGGGCTGGGCAGTTGGCTGGGCAAGGGGGAGGACGCCAGAGTGACGGGGTCAGGCGGGTTGGATGGCACCGGGCCTGTCACCTCCCCTCGCTCCCCCTCCGGGCATCGGCCCCGAGGCTACACCATCTCTGACTCTGCCCCATCAAGGAGGGGGAAAAGGATCGAGAGAGATGCCTTCAAGAGCAGAACAGCAGCCTCCAATGCTGAGAAAGTACCTGGGATAAACCCGAGGTGGGTGGAGGGACTTCTCTGGAGCTAGAAATGATGAGCTCAGAATTGCTGCAGCCACGGCTGGATTCGTTCAGAGTGGTCTGCTGGTTCTGTGGGATCTGTGAAACAGTATCTGAAAAAAAATAGTATTTCTAAAAAGAAAAATTAATTACCTGTTTTGTCAGGAGCTAATACAGACATGTTGTACCCACTACCCCCAAATGAACTTTGTGACTTAGGAAATGGGTCTCTTAAATGGTGAAAGAAATGGATAAATAGATTAAGAACATGAGGAAACTACCCCAATTTAGGGTCCAGATGCATGTGTGGCTTGAGTGAAGGTCACCTAGAGTTAATTTTGCTGTGAACGGGATGAATTGCTAGTCTTGCAGTTCAAGAAATCCAATGTGCAAAGTACTAAGGAGAAAGGAAAGAAGGAGCTACACTAGTTGCTTTTTGAACTTTAGATATTGGCAGTTGCCCAAAATTGCATCATGAGACAATCTTCATCTTACTGAGGGCAGGTAAAAAGCAAATGTCTGTAAAATCATTTCTGTGCTAGCCTAGAAACACCCCCGTAGCTGTGAGGCAGGAGCATGTTCCTGCTCCTCTGTTCTGTGCAGAGATTGCCTTTTGAACAGGGAGTTTGTGCAGCTACTGCTGTTTGACATAACCATTGTTTTTTATGACAGGGGTCTATTACAAACTGCAGGTAGTCCAGGCACCTACAGTGTCTCTAGAAGATGAGGAATACTCTGTTAGCATTTTAATTGCTTCTCTTTTTCTTCTGTACATAATGTTCATACATACAACAGATCAAAATTGACTTAATTTTTATGGTAACGGGACTTTTTTCCCCCCTTCTCTCTCCCTTAGCTTTGTGTTTTTACAGTTGTACCACTCCCCATTCTTTGGCGATGAAAACAACAAGCCCCTTTTGTTGCCAAATGAGGTAGGCAAGGCGTTTTTTTATTTTTTAAATTCTTGTACTTAATTCTTCTAACCTCATTACTTTTTTTTGAACATAAATGATAGTAATGAATGTCCAGCTCAGGTGGTGCTCTTTAAAGGTGTTTCCTACCAACAGTGCTACAGATGGGAGATTTTCTGTACCCTGGTCCTGGTGGTTCTTGCTTTATGGCTCTGGATGGGAGATTTTGGGAGATTTTCTTGGTGCCAGAAGGCAGGATAATGTGTGGAGTTTTGGGTTTTGTTGGTAGGAGGAGTGCAGGATGAAAACTGAGCATTAGGTGATGCTGGCAGAGCGCCACTAGACAAACCTGTCAGCCCTCTGTGTGATGGGGAGTGGGCAAGAGGCTTTCTGGGGTCATATGAGAAATTAGTCATTAGCTATCTGGAGAAGTAGTGCTGGGATGGGGTTCTTGTGAACTTAGCCCCACAGAGCTCCCACAGATAGTTTTTTCCTCCCTTTAGGGTCGGGTGGTTGGGCAGTAGGGAGCCTGGGTGGGATGAGGTGATGCCCTTGGCTCAGAACAGTCTTCAGAGCAGGAGACATAATAATTTTTCATGCCTGGAGCTTAAATGAAGATACGATGTAATTTGTCCTGGTGAGTACATCAAACCCATGCAGTTTGCCAGATTAATCTCATCTGCAGTGTAAAACCCAGGAAGTGTGGTGACAGATGATGCCCTGTGCCCTTGCAGAACAGGGCAGGGCGGGGTTCACTGAGGAGGACACTAATGCGGGTCAGCAATCTGTGCTGACAGTGTGCTGTCGTTGTCCTGAAGGGTTTTAGGGAGGGCAGTGGATGTGTGGAGATAAGTTTTTTAAAGATTTTGATCGTTTTGATTGTAGACATTTGAAAGATCGGTGCAGCTCCTGGATCAAATTCCTTCTTACGACACCCACAAGATTGCAGTGCTCTACGTTGGGGAAGGCCAGGTGAGTTGTGTGCAGATGCACCAATCCTTTGACGGCGACATCTCCACAGAAGGCCGGGCACCACAATTTATCCTGCTCCTGTTCTAGACTTGCTTTTCCTTCATTTCTTGCACTAAAAATCAGTGCCTGCGTGAAGCCCTTCTAGGAGGGTAATAACCTCATCGCTTGTGCTGACTGAGCGCTCTTAGCATTCCGTGTGGGACTCCCCTGTTCTTATCTCCTAGAGCAACAACGAGATCGCAATTCTGTCAAATGAACACGGATCCTATCGCTACACAGAGTTCCTGACTGGCTTAGGGAAGCTCATTGAGCTCAAAGACTGTCAGCCTGATAAAATTTACCTTGGTGGCCTGGATGTGTGTGGGGAGGATGGACAGTTTACCTACTGTTGGCATGATGACATCATGCAAGGTAAGGTGGCCCCGCAAATCGGAAGTGGAAGGGTGGGCTTTTCTCATCCTAACACTGACCTGCCTTCTGCAAACTGTTTCCTTTCGAGGGAGGTAGTAAAGACGACCTGGGGCTCTGTTCTCCTCCCGTTCTCTCTCTGGTGTCTCTGCAAGCCATGTGTTAAAGTTTGGGAGAAGTGCTGGCCTTATTTAAGGAAAAAAAAATAATCATACTGCTTACTTTTAAAATAGTCTGCTCTATTAAAAGCTGATATGGGTTGTTGTAGAGGTTTGTAGAATAAGCTGTCCCTGAGCTATTATGAAGGCTGTTAATTGAGGGTGGGGTCAGAACTCTGCTAATTGCTTCTCTGAAGATGGGTGTTGAAAGCAGGAGGGTTGTCATTACTGTAGTCACTGCTAATTGGACTGCAGCATTACCCAGCTCCTGCAGCACCAAGCAGTGCAGAGAACATCCAGGATCTGGATGAACTTCCCACATGTTTTCATACATCTCTCTGCATCCCTGCTGTCGTGTTTAGGCTGGATCAGTGGAGCAGCTGCAGTTACTGTGGCCCTCGTGCTCTGCAGAGCTCAGCTGAGGGAAGTCCTGGTTTAAGCTATTTAAATTTTCCTCCTCAAACCAGATTCTACTCACCATGCTCCTGTGGTCATGGAAAAAATACCCAGGAGCATTTCTGCAGTCCCCTGTCTGTGTTCTGTGAGCAGAGAGCTGGCTACCCCAGCTGGGTGAGCACTGGGTGGGCATCAGGTGTGTGCGGAAAGCCAGGCCCTGGACTGACTTTGCTGAGCCAGGCCCTGGACTGACTTTGCTGAGCCTAGTGCTAGAGAAGGCTCTGCAGGGCAGCGCCTCGGAACTGGCAGGAGCAGAGCTCTGAGGCTCCTGGCACCACAGGAGCAGCCCACTGGGGCTGGATGCGGCTGGATTCAGACGGGGACAAGACTCTCGAGGGAGCACAACTTATACTTTTTATTATTGTGCTGCTGGTACTACCTTGTCTTCCAGACAAGTGCTGCATGTTGACCACTGCTGTTCATAATCCCAGACCAGCCTAACAATTTTTCTGTTTCCTCTTCAGCCATTTTCCACATCGCTACTCTGATGCCCACAAAGGATTTGGATAAATATCGCTGTGACAAGAAGAGGCACCTTGGGAATGATTTTGTGTCTATCGTTTACAATGATTCTGGAGAAGACTTTAAACTGGGAACAATAAAGGTACAGGATTCTACCTGTGGCTGTGTTATAAAAGAGGCACGTGGCTGTTCGTAGAACTTTAATCTGATGTGTGTTATATTAGCAAACAGTGCTGAGATCATGAATGGAGGTTATTTGCCTTGGTGGGTTCACATGTCTTGGTTTGTGACGTTCACAACAGTCACGATGGCTGCCAGTAAAGGTATAATGCTGTTTTATGGGTTTTCTCATTAGGGTCAGTTCAATTTTGTGCACGTTATCATCACACCATTGGACTATGACTGTAACCTGGTGACGCTGCAGTGTCGGAAAGGTAGGAATCCCTCCAGCCTTTCCTGTATTGCTGGTGCAATAACTGCCTTCACTTTGCAGTCTTTTTGTGTTTCAAAAGTAAAAATTTCCCAGAGGGACTCTCTGAAACCAATTTGCTGCCCAGTTGTATCTGGAGATGTCCTGCTCATGAATCTTCCCTGAGATAAGAGGTATCTTCCCACTCTACCACTCAAACTATCTTCAAGCTGGAGACACAGTGCCAGCAGAGTCGAGCGGGTCCCTCCCGCAGTTGCTGGGGAATACAGGAGGAGCTGTGGAGGTCCCTGTGGCTCTGGGGTGCTCTCTGCTGTCCTTCCCAGCGCTGCAGCACCTCGCCACCCCATCGCGGCTCCGTGCAAGTGCAGCAGTGCCGGTGCAGTGATCTGCAGGGGCCTTTGCTTCCCCCTTACTCCCAGGGTGTTTTTTGCTCACGCTTTGGTTTGTGTGGTAGAGCCCAGCAGACTCCTCAAAACCTTTACAGAGCAGCCAGAATTTGAGAGCCAGTTGTGTTAAGTTGCTGTGCAAGTTCTGTTACAGTTGGGAACTTCTGAGACTCGGTGGTGCAATCCCTCAGGTTTTTATTACTTCTCTGTTTAGTTACTGGCAACCTCTTGCTTCTTCTCAACAAGAATTCTTTTTCTTCTTCTTTTAAAATAAAGACATGGAGGGTCTTGTAGACACGAGCGTCGCTAAGATCATCTCCGATAAGAACCTGCCATTCGTAGCCCGTCAGATGGCCTTGCACGCTAACGTGAGTCCCCTGAGCTCCCTGAGACCCCCCTGTCTTTCTGCTGGTGTCTTGGTCCATCGTCACCTTCTGTGGAAATGCGTAGGGTTTGCTAAAGCAAATAAATGAGTTTTCAATTACTGCTGTCAACCTTTAAGTCAGAGTTAGCACATGAACAGTTATAGCTTAGAGCTGTATTTCAGTTGCTGTCAAACTGTACTAAAACATTCAGTTCATTTTATCGTCTTGGTTATGTTAACGTGCCTCCTCTTTCCTGGCTTCTCCCTGCCCTTCCCAAACCAGATGGCTTCCCAGGTTCATCACAGCCGATCGAACCCCACAGACACTTACCCATCCAAATGGATTGCCAGGCTCCGGCATATCAAGAGGCTACGGCACCGGGTGAGTAAAGCTGTTGTAGGGGTTTGGAACTGGATGAGTAAAGCTGTTCTAGGGGTTTGCAGCCGGGCTCTACCTTAGAGCCTCATTACAAATAAGGCACATAAAATCATCTCTTGCATCTTGCTGAATAAGAGGAGGAACACGTGTGTGAAGGGTGGAATTCAGCTCCTGTGGGAATGACCGGGGTAGCTGCAGAGGTCTGGGCTTGCGGCATCCCTGACAGCTGCCCGGGCGGCGGCAGGGTGGGGGCCTGCACCCGGAGCTGCTCCCGCCGGGCTCCGTGCTGGGGCTGGACAAGCTGTGCTGAGCAAGCTGTGCTGCCCTGCCCTCGTGGAGAGCGAAGAGAGTATCAGGGAGGGTGGAGCTCACCCCTTCTCGTTTGACTTTCAGCTACGTGAGGAAACCCAGTACCAGACTCCCGGCCTTCCCCTGCAGATGCACCCATCAGCTCCGACAAAGCCGCCTCCCCAGATCCCTCAGGACCCTCCTCCCACCTACGAGACCGGGCAGAGGAAGCGGCTCATCTCCTCGGTGGACGATTTCACCGAGTTCGTGTAGATCCCGGTGGGTCGGGGTGTCCGTCCTGCAACGGACGAGGCAGCGGAAGCGTTTGACCTGTGTTGTGGCTCCGTGCGGCTGTGCGGACCCCGCGGAGCGGGGCTGGATGGCGCCGTGTGCCTGTGCTGCTTGCACATGGACTTGGCATTGAACCTGGACCGGGAGGCCTGAGCCTGCCACGGCCTGAGGAGGACCCTGTACCCCCAGCACATGCTCCTGGAGAGGCCCCAACACGCCATGTTTTGGTTTTAGTTGGTTCGAGCTATTTCAAGGCTTCCATCTCTGGTGGGAACTTTCCAGCAGAACTTTTCTTTGGGCTCCTTTCACACCAGCGTCTGGTGGAAGCTGACCAAGTCTGATATTCTGCAGTTCTTCACGTTGGAAGTTGGAAGGTGCAGGAATTGTGGGAATTTTGACGACTTTATTGGGAATGAAATAACGTAATAACTATTTCTAAGCACCTGGAATCCCATCTCCTCTCCAGGCCTCAGTGCCTCTCAGCACTTGAACTCTTCAGGCTTGTTCTGCCGCTGGCTCTGGTAAGAGTTAATTTGGGTTCTTGTCACCTGCCAGATGTGCTGCTTAAATTCCCAAGGATTTGTCTCCATTTTGAGAGATTCCCAGCAAACCCTCCCTCATTCAGCAGAGATGATTTTTGCTGCCAGAGTAACACAGAAGGGGGAGGCGGCTGCCACTGGCCAGAGCACAGAATGGCAGAGCCGGGCCACGAAGTCCTTGTGACAAGGGGTCTGACCCAAAGGGTTTAGCCCAAGGCTGGACCCGGCTTTGAGGCTGAGCTGCAGAGTTTCCGCTGGCTGCAGCAATGCTGGGGGTAACTCTCATCCTTCTCTGTGCACCCGGTAAATCCTGTTTTGAAAGACTGTTGACATGTCTTGGGGCATCATCTCTGAGCCAGTTGTGCCCGTTGCACGGATGCAGCGTGACAGTCTCCCCGGCTGCTGAAGCGGTTCCGAGCGATCCCGTGTGCAGCTGGGGTGGGTGACGTAGCCCATCTTGTGCGAAGACGGTCATCAGACACTACACTACCCAACTGGGAGAAACCACGTTAAGCTGGACTATACTGTGAGTACTTTTATCTCCTGCTCTGTCGATAAATGGGGAGCGTGGCAAGCGGTAACAGCAGCGCCTGCGCGAGGGAGAGGAAGACAAGTGCAATCTGCACCCGGAACTGTGAAGTGACAGGTGAGGGGACAAAAGTGATGCTACTGGCTTGTGCAGGGCTGTTTGGGAACTCTAAGTCTATGTTGTGTTTTGAGTGTTTATAAGTCATAAAGGAAATAAAATATTCGTATGGTCAGTGGATTCTTGCTGGCCTGGGAAGATTAAAACTCTGTTTTGTAATAATGTAAATTCTTTCCTCCTTTCCCCTTGCAGTTTTCTGCTCTGCCTTGGCCAAGTCTCCTTCACGTTGACCACTGCCACCCCCCTGTTGATAATCACAGGGTGGCTGGTTTAGGGAAGGGGCTTGTGTTGGCCAGGAGACCTTAATTAAAACTCCAGTCACAAGAATGACGGCGGGGGGGGGAAGAGGACTGGTCCTGGACTAGCTCTGGCCACTTCGTGCCTGAGCCCTGTCTGAGCTCTCACTGGTCACAGTGAGGGAGCTGGAGTGAGCGTAACAAAAGCACCAGAGCCAGGGCCTAGCAGTCATCTTTTATTTGACCTTGTCATTTTTTTAAGAAACATCCCCACAGTTACAAAATACGCTATTTTTGTTTGCAGTGAAATGCTGACCAGACAGTAACAGTTGGCATATTGGTCACAATCATCTGTTCTTTTTTAAAAAACAAAAAACAAACAACAAAAAGCACTTATGTAAGTCCCTCCCTCTCCCTTTTAAACTAATGGATAGAGGTTTTATTTAAGCAGCTTGATACTATTGCATCTTTGTGAGACTTAATAAATAAGAAACCATCTCTTGGTGACTACAAACACAGAAATATACATTCAGGAGTATTGATGAGCGAGGGCTACAAAGTCAAGTTTATTGCTGTCAAGGGTCTCACTCCAGGCTCGGTACCTCTGGCTGCACCTCAGCACGTGTATGCGGTGCCTCGGCTGGGACAGGGAGGGAACCCTGCGAGTGGTGCTGGAGTTTTGTACAAATAAAGGCTGCCATGAGAACTACGATTTGTTTGAAAGCTGGCGGTGGTGCCCCCCGCGCCCTCGCGGAGGCCTTTGGCTTTTCAAGGAACAAGGGTGGGTTCCCAAGCTGCTCTCCGTCCCTCGAGCGCAGGGAGGGAGGAGGGCACTTGTCCTATCCTGGTGCTGCTCCGCTTTGGTTAGAAGCAGCACTTGGTCAGTCACACGCATCAAGTCACACTCACACGCAGAGCAAAGCTCTGGAAGAAACAGGCCCTTAGGGACGAGAATCCTGATGCTTCCCTGGGGGGGCACCCCAGGCCCCCAGCGCCCGCTCACCTCCCCGTAGCTTATTAAAGGCTTTTCAGAGCAGTCAGGGCCCTGCTTGCTGCTGCCTCTTGCCTCTGTCTCTCCCTCCTGCACTTAACTCCTCTCACCAACCTCTTTTAAACAAGCACACACAGCTGAGAGCTGATCTGGGGCTCCTGAACTGAACTTTTTGGCTCTTGACGATGCAAGAGATGTCCCAAGACCTGCTTGGTTCGTTTTCCTCACGGAATGTACCCCCACGGCCCTCAGGGGCTGCTGGATCTACACACCTTGCTCCACCGCAGCAGGAAAGGGCTGCAGGGCAGAGCTGGAGGCCAGAAGTGGTTGTTCTGGGGCAGGTGTTTTATTTTGCTTTATAACTACGTCCTTCCTACAGCAGGGAGGACCCACGAGCTCAGCAGCGTGTGCCCAGCGCCGTTATCAGCTGTACCCTGGTACAGCTCAGGGGGTCTGGCCAGGGCTTGCAGCCACCACCACCGTACCCACTGCCGAAAGAGTCGGGGGCACCGACCAGAGCGAGCCTGGGGGCTGCGCTGCTTGGTGAAGTAAAAGGAACCAAAAAAAATACAAGGCTAGAAGTTTTAAATCTCTGGCTTGAAAACTGGTTTTAGATACAGTCAGAGTTCTGGAGCAGATGGAGCTGTCTGTAAAAGCTGGAACAAATCCCTCGTGTGCAAAGCTTCACACCGCCAGGCCCAGCCCCGGGCT
The DNA here is from genome assembly GCF_965140245.1 of Athene noctua. Classification (NCBI taxonomy): domain Eukaryota; kingdom Metazoa; phylum Chordata; class Aves; order Strigiformes; family Strigidae; genus Athene; species Athene noctua. The sequence continues at coordinate 4,403,831 of NC_134051.1, read as the reverse complement.
CATGTGGACTCTGGGGCCCTCACTGCCCCTTCTGCCTGCGCCAGGCACCCACTGCCACCCGGCTGGATCCTCCAGCTACTCTCCTGCACTCCAGGCCCTTCTCTGTCCTCGCTTCTACCTGCTGTTCCTTCTACTAAAAAGCTTCATGGTTACCTTATTCTTTCCTCTGCTTCCCCCTGCACTCTGCTCCTTCAAACACCTCTATGGTGACTGACCACCATCTCGCTCCAAGTCACCCCACACTTGTTTTCCCCCCACCCGCATCCTTCTGCAACCTTCCCCCAGCCTCTGGCCTTCACAGCAACTGCGTTTCTCAAAGGGAACTTACACCAACCCAGAGAGCACCCCTGGGCCCTCCTGCGTCCTCCTTCCGTTGCCCATAAGGGTGCCAGGAGCCAAGGAAGCCCAGGGACAGCGGGAACAAAATCTTTAAAAGCATCTGACCAGCTGGAAGCAGGATGGGGAGACCAGGAGGTGACGTGATGAGGCAGCTGTGACACCCCTCACTCTGCCAGGGGCAGGGCCAGGGCCCTGCCAGGGCCGCCAGCGGCGCCCAGGCCCCCTCCCCATGGCTCTGCCTGCCTGGACTCGCTGCCTAAGGCCCCTCGGTGCCCCCCTGGCGCTTCCCGAGGTGGGGGCAGGTGCTGGGCACCCACCACCCAGCACTGGCGAACCGCGGCGGGGGGGGAGAGCACACGCACCACACGCACACAGACACCTCACACTTATATACACAGGACATTCCCAGGAAGAAGCACTTAATACATCCTTTAAATAACTCTGACAATAATATTCTGTCTCCTATCTACATGTTTCAAACATGTTACCGATGCTATGAAAATATAGCAAACATACAAAAATATATACATTTAAAAAAAAAAAAAAAGGAAAAAACCAGACCAACCCATATAAATTACTTACAATATACATCAAGTGAAATGGCAATGACGAAGTGAACGCAGGCCCTGGGGAGGCTCTGGCTGCCCCTGGGGAGGCTCCGGCCGCTGCTCAGCACCCCGGCTGCGAGCAGGAGGGGCCCGCGGCACAGCCCCTCCCCGGCCGGGCACAGCAAGCACAGGCCGGCTGTAGCCCAGCGAGTCCTGGGGAGCTGTGGGGTGAGGGCAGGGACCCCAACAAAAGCTCCTTTAGGGCTGCACCTGCCTCCCCTGATTTTGTGCTTCTCTAGGGAAGACGCTGGGAGTTCCTGGCCCGGCTGCCTCAGGCTGGGGTGTGCTGGGGGCTGCGTTCACTTCATCAGTGCTTGCTCATTTCAGTTTACAATTTAAACAAATGAACAAAACCAAAACAAAACAAAAAAATACTGCTTTTGTGATATATTATCCCGTTCTTGTTAGACCGCACGTGTCATTGTTAGCTGAGGAAAGCATTGTTTAAAGTGCTGGGCAGTACATACGAACAAGTAAACAAACAAACAAAAAAAACCAAACATATACTTACGTCAATACATTCCTTGGATTAGAAAAGCCAAGCGGGCAGCAGCGCCCGTGGGCCACTGCAGGGTGGGGTGAGCGCCGGGGCAGGGCTGGGGGGATGTGGGGGGCCACAGCGAAGCCAGCACTGCAGCAACCCCCTGCCCGGAGCTGCAGCCCTGGGGCTGAGCTGCCGCTCGCCATCCCCTCGAGCCTGGCCAGGCAGCAGGGCCAGCAGCTCGCCGCAGTTTGCGATGTCATTTGTTTTAAATATTAGGTGTCTTTAAATACAAATAGTACCAATTTCCGGAGGATAAAAGTAGCCAATATTGGAAATTAACTGATCTGGGCGTAGATATCATTTATCTATATCTATATATATTTATGCTTAAAAAAAAAACTTGGTTAAATATCTTCTCAAAACCTGTAGCTTTCCTCCACAGTGTGACTGGTCAACAACAATCCAAGACTCAGTTCAAACCTTCAAGGCCTGGGGCTCTCCCCTCACCCTCTCCCTCCGGCCCAGCCAGTGGGGAAGGGAGGTGAGTGTTGTCCCAGCCCCCCCGTGCCAGGCCCCAGCAAGGCGGCCTTGGGCCAGCGGCCATTTAACAAAAAATACAACTTTTTAATACTGCCCTACCCCAAGAGGGGTTTTTGCTGCACCCTGATCCCGCGGGAAAGGCTCAGCCTTCTCCACCCAACCCCAATGCTGGAAACCACCAGGCAGGAGGTGTCTGTCAGGGCCTGGGGAGGACAGCGGCTGTGCAGGTTGTGGCGCAGGCAGAGGCCCCGCGGTGCAGGCAGCAGCCCCCTGCGGCGCAGGCAGAGGCCCCGCGGTGCAGGCAGCAGCCCCCTGCAGTGCAGGCAGCAGCCCCCTGCAGTGCAGGCAGCAGCCCCCTGCAGTGCAGGCAGCAGCCCCCTGCAGTGCAGGCAGCAGCCCCCTGCAGTGCAGGCAGCAGCCCCCTGCAGTGCAGGCAGCAGCCCCCTGCAGTGCAGGCAGCAGCCCCCTGCAGTGCAGGCAGCAGCCCCCTGCAGTGCAGGCAGCAGCCCTCTCGGCAGGAGCTTTCAGAAGCAGCAGCTCCTGAGGCTCCCGGTCTGCACGGCGGGCACAGCCCACCCTTTGCAAACCTCTTCCCAGGCGCTCCCCGCCCTGCCCGGGCCTTGCTCCCCGCCATGCCCACACACTGCCCGCTATTTGACAGTGGGGTGCACCCTGTTCTTGGCCCGGAGGGGCCGTTTCTTTTTGACAGCCGGAGCTCCGGCAGCGTAGGGTTTGTGTGGGGGCAGCACGGAAGATGCCACGCTGACGCCTCGGCTAGCTCGAAGGAGTCGGCTGGGCACAGAGCCCCGGCTGCCTCGCGGGGTGGCGGGAGAGTGGGGGGACAGCGGGGCGTCCCGTGGGGGCTGCAGGTCCGCGTCGGAGGAGATCTCGGGCGAGGGCCCCTGCTCCATGCCGAGGACGCCCTCTGAGAGCTGGGCGTACCTCCTCCGGGAGCGGCGGCTGCGAGAGCCCTCCAGCTGGTGCTCGATGCGGTACACGTCCTCTGTCACTTGGTTGACGCGGTCAAACTGGGCGAGGAGCATCTCGAAGAGGGAAAGGAGACGTTGGATGTCAGCATCCACTTCCAGGCTGTCACGCGTGCTCAGCACCAGGCTCAGCCCGTCCAGCTGGCTGGAGGAGGTGGAGGCCCTGGAGCTGTCGGAGGCAGCGCTGGGAGTGGGGCCCCGGAAGGATTTGGAGTCACTGGAATCCCGGGACGGCAGCGGCTCCATCCCTTCGAACCTGACCTTGTGCCGGAACTGGAAGAGAACAGGGGAGCAGAGTTATTTTAGGAGCTGGGATGTGGGTCCTGCTCCAAACAGCCCTTCTGGGGGAGCCAGGCCCCGGCATGGAGCTGGGGACAGACCCCAGATAAACCCTGGGGAACTGCGGGACTGAGAACCGGCAGCACACACCCCTACAAGGCCCCATCGCTAACCCAGCTCCTGGGCCTGCAGGAACAGCCACTGCTCCAGCCCTCGTGGGCCAGAGGAACCTATGAACAGCAGCAGGAAGGAGCCAGGGGCAAAGGCAGGCTGAGGACAGCACACGCTGATTCTCCACAAATATCTGCGGGTGGCCACCGGGCTCCTTCTCCACAGAGACCCCAGGCTGCGCCCACCTCCTTGGCTTTGCTGAAGCCCATCCACATCTTCAGCCTGCGCACGAAGAGCTCCACCATCTCATAGTCCTGGGGCTCAAAGGCGGGGCGGTACAGCTCAAAGTGCATTTCCCGGTAGCTGTGGATAAGCACCACGGTGAACAGCCTCAGCACGATCCACACCTCCAGGACGATGTAGCTGGTGCAGAACAGGTAGTAGAGGCCTGAGGACTCGGGCAGGCAGGGGCGGAGGCTCACACTGCCCCGCAGCATGGCAAACAGCAGCAGGAGGCTGCTGCCAACGCTGCGGAAGGACTCCGAGGAGGAAGAGAAGAGCTGCAGAGGGGACATTGGAGATAGAATGAGAAGGAATCAGTGGCAAAACATTCCCCTGACCCCCGATATCCATTACCCTGTCTTACAAAGTGTGAGCCCTGAGGAGCCCCTGGCTGAAGCCACCTGGCCTGCAGCACCCTAAGGGCCCACTGGGCTCTACTCACAGCCACGGCGCGGCGAGGGACGAGGGCAGCACGATCCCGGGCAGCCCTCGCCGAGAGCCAGGCACCAGCGAGGCGAGAGGGGACAGCAGTTACTTACCAGGAAGCCGAGCTGAGCATAGGCCAGGATGAGGACGGCGAACGCCAGCCCTGCAGCAGTCAGCTCCTTTGCAGACTTCTGAAAGGTTTTCCCGAACACAGACCACTGCCTGACGAAACGCAGCTGCTGGGCAGCCTGGGACCGAGAGAGAGGATGGTGTTACGGCACGGGCCCATCACAGCAGATGCTGAGAGATCTTCCCAGCCCCGGGAAGGGTCTTTTGAACCGTTCTACAAGTCTGCGAAATGGAAATGCTGGCAGAGCAGAGAACACCCTGGTCAAGGGGCTCCTTGTGGACAAAATCATCCCGTCAGCTGCACGGGGCTGAGTTCCCCAAGGGAACTGAGGGCTCAAAGGCTTCAGAGACCCCAAGTGCCGCAGCTTGTGGCATCGCTGCCCACCAGTCCTGTCCTGCAGTAGGTCTGGATGTGGCAGCAGCCCCGCCGCATTTGATCGGTGTCTGGCACAGTCTTACACTTGTTTTTACTTCAGGGCCCTTTGCTGTCCCTGCTGCAGCACACAGAGAACCAACACACACCCCCTGCCCACGCGCTGCTCCCACTTGACGCTCCCCATACCTGCACGGTCAGGAGGAAGAGGAGGGATGCAGCCAAGGTGCTGAAGACAGTGTTGAGAAAGGCCACTTGGTAGAAGTTGGTGAAACCCCTGCGGTTGTTGAGGTACTTGAGCCACTGCTGGTCAGCCAGGGTGGCTTGGCTGAGGTGCACCACCACGGTGCACGTGGTGAGGAGGATGAAGACCCACTGGCCATAGTTGCCCCACAGGGTGAAGTAGGCTCTGCCTTCCTTCTTGATGGACAGCGACTCGGACACCACGAAGTAGACCACAAACATCATGAGGAAGACCTGGGGGAGGAACACAGAGGTTAGCGGGGAAGAGAGAGGGCAATGCTCGACCATGAGACTGCACCTGCAACACCCTAGGACAGCCAAAGCCCCACGCACTAGGCTGGAGAACACCCCCGAGTTCTCCCACACCTTCCTTGCTCTCTCCTGCCCTCGCAGTGATCCTCCTCAAGCCACCTCCAGTGCACTTGTGGCAGGGTGGCAGCGCCCAAGCTCTGCTTACACAAAACCCTGGCCCAGGCGGGTCTCCAGGGACACGGCTCAGCTGGCTGATGGCCCCACCGGGGGCAGAACAACAAAAGCCTCAAGTTTCCACAGTGAAAGGCATAAGCTCAAGGAATCAAAAGGGCTGAGACAAGACCAACAAATGTTGTCAGACAGGAGGAATCTCCCCCCCCTCAGTGGTGCGGGAGATGTTTTCTGTGCACTACCCAGGCCTGCAAGCGGAGCGGAGACCAGCACAGGGACAAGTGGCCTCAGGCAGGGGAGCTGTAGTCCACAGTGACCAACGCTGCCCTTCCAGGAGCCCCGGCACTGGGTCCCCAGAGCCCTCCGAGAGGGGAGAGGAGTGTGGAGGGGAGGTAACACACTGACCATCATGAGAAGCTGCAGCGTGACCCCCCCGCTGAGCCGCAGCAGCGGGAAGGGGCTGATGGTGACTGCAGCGATGGCCTGGCCGGCGCCCAGGAACTCCAGCCGCAGGGTGATGGCAGCATGCAGGTCCACGCTGGGGTTGTACTGCATCAGCTCCACAAAGACTGCCCGGCTCCTGCGGAGGGGAGAGGAGCAGCTCAAGGCACTGGGACAATGCCAGCTCCAGGCTTTGGTGCTGCTGTTTTGTAGGATCACAGAGCCTGACACTCCAGCAGCACCCCTTCAAAACCTGGGTGATGGCAGAACATTTCCTCTGCCCCCGCCACACTTACATGTTATCGATCCAAGTGTGCTGCTGAAGGAAGTTCAGCCGGGCCCTGCTTTCCTCTAGGGAAGCCCCCAGCTCCTGCACATAACCGCTGCTGTCGTAGAAGGAGATGTAACCCCAGTACCAGACCCTGCGGAGGAAGAGGAATTGTGGGGTGAGAGCTGAAGGACAGAGCAGCCACCGCGTGGCACACCAGGAGCAAGCACGCAGATGCCAACCCCCACCCTGTGCTGCACATCCAAGGGCAAAGCTGCCTCGTTATTTCTTTCACAAGACAAATTACAGAAGCGCGTGGACCCATCTCAGCGTTCCCAGCCCCAGAACAGCCCCACGCCCTGTGGTGCCCCAAACTTCAATGACGACACATCCAGGAACAAACAGCACAGAAACCAACAGCGATTTCACATCCCGCAGGCTGGTGAAGGCCCATCTCCCCTAACCCACTTTAACAGAACACTAGTGCTGCCCCACTGGTCTCTGCAGGCGGTGGGGTCACCTCGTTCTGCAGCTTGTCTCTGCCCTGAAGAGCTGAACCCTCTGCCCCAGGCTGGGGACACTACGGAGCCCTTCAGCCATTCATGTGGCCAGGGAAGGCGAGTGAGCGGTAGCTACGTGCCTCCCACCACTCCCACTGCCAGGGTGGATGAGTTCAGGGAAAGCCTTTGGCATTTCAGTATTTATCTGCAGTTTGCCAGTCTAGAATGTGCCAGTCTAGAAATATTTACAGAATTCTTAAGAAAACTTTATTCAGATAAAATGAACAACTGATGTTTAGCCTGTGTTTGTTTAACTGAAGTATTTATTTGGCAATCTGTTGATTGCTTTTCCTCCACCTATGGGCATACCAAGTGCTTTGCTTGCCTTAGCACTGATGAATAAATATAATTCATAATGCAGACATGAATTATGTTTATATTATCCCTTGAATGTCAGCTGTGTCTTATCTTACCAAAGCAATTTAGCAGAAAAATAAGAGGTAATCATTAGCAATTGTATTCTGTAGCTACATTATCTGAACCCCTCACAGAATCATCTGGGTTGGAAAAGACCTTGAAGCTCCTCCAGTCCAACCATGAACCTCACACTGACCGTTCCCAACTCCACCAGATCCCTCAGCGCTGGGTCAACCCGACTCTTCAACCCCTCCAGGGATGGGGACTCCCCCCTGCCCTGGGCAGCCCATTCCAAGGCCCCTTCTGGAAGGAAATACTTCCTAAGAGCCAGTCTGACCCTGCCCTGGTGCAAAATATATGTACCTAGGAACATGCAGCATTCTGGCAGCCTATTCCAACTGTTTTCCTTCCCCATAGCCAAAGTAGCTTTTTCTACACTCGGGGACTGCAGGTGGCCTCACTGAGGGGCAGGGTGGGGGTGGGTGCTGGGAATCAATGGGAAAGATGCCACAGGTGGAGCAGGGGTGTGGGTGCAGGCTGAGCAGCTCCTTACCCCGGCAGGTCGGGTGGTGAGTAGGACCAGGCCGCTGTCACGTTGACGGCCGCCCTCTCCCAGCCAGCCGCGTAGTCAGCGGTAGAGAAGCCGTGCGAGGGGGGGCAGTTTTCCCTGGCAGCCGTGCCCACGCCATGCAGGATGTCCCGGGCGCTGTGCTGGCACTCGACTGGAATGAGATCGACACTGTCATCCCACGGGGAGCCCAAGGCAGCCAAACAGTGCTGGGCTCGCACACTCAGCGTCTCTCTTCTTCCCAAGCCCCCTCCACCTCCACGCCCTCAGTCCCAGCTCCAGAAATCAAGCCAACCTCTCTCTTCAGTGTAAACCCCTGTGATCACCTGCCCCACTTCACCTCTGCAGGAGCAGAGCCAGAGGCACACTAATACACATGCTGCAAAGAAAAACCTGCCTCAGACACCTCTGCCTGGCTTCACCCAGCCCCAGCTGCACCCAGCCCTGGACATTTCATCCCTCCAGGAATGTCACCACCCCCCTGGTGACAGCAAAGCCCACTTACCCTCCTGCAGCCTGAGCTGGCGCAGCCGGGCTGTCCCCAGCGTGGTGCTGTAGCTCTCCTGACCCGACTGGTTGTTGTAGAGGTACGGGAGGAAGACCTGCGACATCCAGACCCAGAACTGATCTGACCTGCAGCAGGAAAGAAGCATGAGAGGCAGAGCTTCTGGGCAGCTCTGCAGGGCTCACCCGTGACCATCGGTGCTTCACCTGGAGCAAGGGACTGAGTTCTGGAGCACTAAGCTGGACTGCTCCCCTCCCTGGTGCCTGGCTAGCAGGCAGAGGGCAGCGTTTCCACCCATTCCAAGGTGAGGAAAATGTTTATTTGACATGCAAGATCTAAAGGTGATTGAATCTACTCAGCACCTGGAGGAGGAGCAGACCAGGGGGTCTGTGGTAGCGTGGTGGAAAAGAGATGGTGATTAGGACCAGATTCTGCTGCTCTCCCCCTTTATACCACTTTCAACACAGAAACTCCACCAAGTTCACTGGAATCATTCCCGATTTATACTGTGGTGAATTGAAGTTTCCGTGACTTTGCGTGGCACAGACAAGTCACGTCTATTTGCACAGAAGAACCACGGGTACAAAGACTCTGTTAATCGCAGGCAGCCGTTCTGGTGTCAGCCTGGAGTTTGCAGCAGTGTGGAAACCCATCTGGGGAAATTTAATCTCGTTAAACCATACATGCAGAGCAAGGAAGGGAAGGGCTCTGCATTTATACGAGATGTTATTTTTGGTTCTTGTGATGCTGTTTATGGCTAAACCTTACAGTTGTAAATTCTGGAGACAGAGCAAACTTGTGTCCTTTAGACCAGATACAGAAAGATAAACATCTATAATTCACACAGTTCCTTCCCACTGAGGAAATAATGAAAATTCAAAGAAATCAAAGCTCTCAACCCCCACAGGTCCCCTCTGTTCTCCAGGGGAGAAGCAGAGCCACAGGGACAAAAGGGGAGCTGCTCCCTGCCACGCAGTGCTCATGTGCGAGTGCCTGGCTCCACGGAGGCACCAGCGCTCCCCACAGAGTGGGAACCTCTCAGGGGAGCAACTGCGGAGCCTGAGCCCAGCAGCCAGCCCCAGCCAGCTCCCCGAGCCCTCACCGCAGCCCTGCGCAGCCTCTCTGACATAAAGCAACATCCTGATCCTCGCCATTCAAGGCAGTTACCTCTTGATGCGGAGGAATTCGTTGCTGCCCAACTGCTGCTTGATGGAGCTCTGCAAGAGGAAGGCCCTGCTGTGGCGGGAGGCGTCTCCGTAGTTGGTGAGCAGGATCACCAGCAAGAACATCATGTAGATGAGGAAATTCTGGTAAGCAGAGAGCAGAAAGGGATTGCACCCAAGCACAGGGGGGAGCAGTTCCCAATCCTGCAGCACATCAGTGCTGCCTGCTGCCTGCCACGCAGCAGGCTCAGGACCCAGAGCATGCTGCTTTCTCCTTCTGCATGGGAAGCAGCTTAAAATGAAACCCAGACCACAGGCTTGTAACAATATTCTTTGTTCAAAGAGGCTGGCCCAGCACATGTTTCAGCTGACAGGCATTGCACAACCTCCCTCTATGAGCTCCTGTACACAGGCAGCTCAGCTCACTTGATAGTTTTGGGGTTTCCATCCTTTAAAGGGAAATCACTCAGTTAAAAATAACTTGACTCCATTAAAGCAGCTGTGCACTTCCAGCACAAGTGTGGAAGATTAGTAGTGAATGAGCCACAAAGACTGAAACTTCTGCTCCTAGACAGGGAATTGTGTGTTTCGCAAGACTCAAGTAATGAATTTTCTTGTGGGAGTTGGTGTCTACTCCGCACTGCAAACCTTGCCCTAACCTCAAACACCTGAGTTACAGGGTCAAACACACCAGCCCCTCCAAATCAATCCCCTTACGGTTCTGCCTCCCAGCCCCCTCAGATCTCAGAGCTGCACCAAGAAGCTGAGCGTCACTACCAGTCTTCTACAGATGGGGAAGCCGAGGCAGAAACTGGAGACATGCACCAACTAGCTCAGGAGATCACGGCCAGAGTGAGAGGACCAGGCAAGGATGTGTCTCTGCTCCTGGAGCCAGCACTCTGCCTCAGGCACCACAGGCATCAGGAGACATCTCACCTTCAGCATCCTGTGTAGCAGTTTGACCTTCCTGGCCTCCTCCTTAGCCTGGAAAAGGGCGAAGCCCTGCGGGGGCCGGACTTTGCTGATCTTCTCAGAAACATGCTCAACAAACGGATGCTCCACCAAGGTATCATCTTCCTCTGGGTGCAAGCGTTTGGCAACCAGGGAGAAATAGAGGGCTTCCAGCAGAACCTGGGGAGACAGGCAGTGCCATGAGGCAAGGGAGCAAGCCGTGCTGCCGGTCCTGCGGCCACAGCAGCTCCCACAGGCCTTTCCACATGGAGAGCGAGCACGGCACAGCCGCTGAGAGGCCAGACCACCCCTAAACCCAACTGCCACCAGCCCAGCCTCTCCTACTGCTGGTGTGCACATCCTGCCCCCCCACAGGGATACCAAGAGTATTCAAACCACGCAGTATCCAGCAGGACTTGATTAGTACCTAGACGAAATGTTAATTGCAGCTAACACACACACATGTACAGATATGTGCCCGTTGTACTCATCCTCACCTTCAGTGGCTCCCAGACCAAAAAGGATGCCAGAAAGCTGAATATCCCTGAGATGAGCCACATGAGGGCAACACTGGAGGAAAAGCCCACCCCGATCCATACAGAGACCCCCGTGGAGGTGGCGAAGAGGAGGAGACTGATACCATGAGCCAGATAGGAGCACCAGGGTGGCAGCAAGCGCTTCCTGAATGTTTGGTCTGCAACTGGGAGGAGGAGGGAAAACAAGCATGAACACTACTGTAAAATGGTGCCAATAGGCACAAGAAGGGCTGAGCACACACCACTCATCCCAGCAGAGAGCTCGCCACCAGTCCTGGGCAAGTTTGGAGGGATCATCCTAAACATCTCCCACTAAGCAGCAGCACGGACAGCACACAGACACAGCCAGCCTCCCATTGGCAAACAGGGGAGGGAGATGGGATCCTGATCTGCGTAGTGGGATGGGTTCCCTGCTTTCTCTCTAAGCCCCAGGACACTGGGCACGCCCAGCCTGGCTACTGTCAAACCTGTGACAAGCCACACAGACTAGTTGCTCTGGCTACCTGCAGATTGCCAAACACCCAGCCCCAGGGCTCGCTCGGCACAGCTTCTTTCACCCACCCGGGGATATCAATGCCTGCGTAAAGATATTCATCAACCAAGACAAAACAATGGATTTTAATGGACCCAAGAGGATTGCTGCTGTGTCCAGTTTTTCATGCTGCAGCCCGTCCTGGGGAGGCTGTGCCTCGGGAAGCCAAGAGCTCATGCTAGGGGAACTGATGCTGAGCTTCTCCCCAGGGCACTTATCATCCCCCAGCCCTTCCAGGGCCTGGCAGCCCGCTCCCGCCTGGTGCAAGCCCAGCTGGCCAGCTCTCCTATTGCGTGACCCAGTAGGAAAGTGTCTCTTCTCTTCTTTGTTTGTTGATTTGATCTTTCCTTGGCATTTCCCCTCTGGTTATGCACAGAGACTCATGCTGAGTGGATGAGAGGGCTGATGGCTGCCGAGAGCCAGGTAACTGGAGAAGCATAAGTGGAGCTTCCCCAGGGCTCACAGCAGGATGGTCACAGCACAAGTGGTGGCCCAGGGCTTGCTGAGATTCAGCCTCCAAGAGAAGCTGTCAAGAAATAGCAAATATATCCCAAGCAGGGGAGCGGTTTTCCTAAGGCTTCTTTTCTATTTACCTGCCTGCATCACCCAAGCACCACCCTGTGCAACAGCCCCTCTCCAGGCATGTCCCCACCCTCCCTGCCCCAACACAGCCCTGCAGCCCAGGTACCTGTCCAGGTTGACTTGGCTGATCTGCTCACTTCCCTGGGAGGAGCTGCCATGCTCTGGCCTTTGTCGTTCAGCTTCTGCATCATGACAGTCTCCACCTTCTCCCCAAAGACACTGGACCTGCCAAGGTGAAGGGGTGATATCTGTGAGCCATGCCACCACTGGTTCTGTAGTAAGCAGGCTGGCACCGAGGTGCACTGAACTCCAGTGCTACACCAGTGCAGCAGCCCCAGACCAGTTAGAAACACGTTTTTTCCAGAGTAGCGGGCCCAGGCTGCCGGGACACGCAGACATTCTGCTCCGTGCCCTGTGGGGGAAGGCTGAAAGGCTTTGCACTGGCTATCCAGCAGCAAGCTGCCAGCCTAGCTGGGTGCTGGTTGGGGTGCCAAAGCAGGGTGCTCTGGGCAAGAAAACATGACAGAGATTCAACCCCCCTTTTCCCTCTTGTCAGTGCCATGAAGCAAACCCACATCCAGGCACTTTGTCAGCAGTTCCCAAAGCTCTGGACACACATCTTCAGCTGGTGGCTCCTGGAAGGGTGGCAGTGCCCTCCTGGAGCTCTGGCTGCAGGGAGCTGTAGGAATCGCAGCCAGCAAGAATGTAGTGACTCATGACAAGGTTATCCCAGGCATTTGCAGTGTCTCAAACACCAGCTCAGCTCAGCTTGCTGAGGCTGGGTGCAGCAGAGCTGGGCAGCATGGTACCGGCCACTGTGGAGCTGGGTGGGAGGGCAAGGGGCAGGAGGCACAAGCTCAGCAGGGTCTCCGCTCCCCAAATACTTACAAGCCCGAGATCAGATCCGTTTCAGCCCTCATGTAGGGCCCCAGGTCCTGGGAGTGGGAGATGCCGCTAGCTCCATCTGCCAGAATCTGCCGGATCAGATCTTCGTCTGGGGAAATGCAGAGTGCAAACAGTATTGGTGGGCGCCAGCAGCCCGCACCACACCGTGGGACAGCTCTGCACCATGCAGGCTCAGCCCCATTTGTGGGGCTGGGGAGGAGGAGGAGAGCCAGGTCCTTCCCTGTGGGGGAGCCCTCCCCTCCTCCCTGTCTTCTCACTCCTGTCCAGCCGTAGCTTGGCTGTGGAGCCTGGCACGCAACTGCTGGCGTAGGAGGCCAAGACCTTCTCCTTCTCCAGCCATTTCCAGAGGTTCAGAGAAACACTGTGGCTTTGCAACCAGAGAAGCAGCGCTGGTTGCCTGTGACATTCAGCCCCCACAGGAACACCAGCTCCTGGTCTGCCAGCAGTGCGGTGACCACTTGCTCCAGATGGATCCACATCAGGATTTTTATTTTCCCAGACTGAAACACCCATTAAGAGAATACAACCCTCCTCTTCTGCCCTTCAAATTGAAGCTGGTGGTGATGGTGGCAGACTCTGCTATTCTGCCTTCTTCAGAGCCGAGTTGGGGCTCCTAAGGACTAGATTGTTCCTCCTGCACTTCCCCAGAGTATTCCAACCCTGGCATAGAGCGATGCTACTCCCACACCCACCTGAGGCAGAGAAATACCGAGGCTGTCCTTGGTGAACACCGAGTGACAAGCTGTCCTCCTCAGTGGCCAATGGGGCCTCAAGTCCGAGGTGGCGGCTGGCCCGGCCTCTCTTCAGCTTCTGGATGGTGTTGCCCATGATGGAGGGGTCGCTGAGGAGGTCTGGCCAGCTGAGCAGGGCCTCGCTGGAGGGCCACCGCACGAGGCTGTGGGAAAACAGAGGAACGGGTGCAATCAGGTACGTGTGGGGAATGGGAAGCACAAGAAAAGCAACTGTGAGAGCACAACCCCAGCCTAACAAAGCAAAAAACTACACTAAACTCCTACTTCACAAAATCCCAGAATTCTCTCAGTTGGAAAAGCCCTTGAAGCTCCTCCAGTCCAACCATTAACCTCACACTGACCGCTCCCAACTCCACCAGATCCCTCGGCGCTGGGTCAACCCGACTCTTCAACCCCTCCAGGGATGGGGACTCCCCCCTGCCCTGGGCAGCCCATTCCAACGCCCAACAGCCCCTTCTGCACAGAAATCCTTCCTCAGAGCCAGCCTGACCCTGCCCTGGCGCAGCTTGAGGCCATTCCCTCGGGGCCTGGTGCTTGTTCCTTGGTTCAAGAGACTCATCCCCCCTCTCTGCACCCTCCTGTCAGGGAGTTGCAGAGGGCCAGGAGGTCTCCCCTCAGCCTCCTCTTCTCCAGACTAAACCCCCCCAGTTCCCCCAGCCGCTCCCCAGCAGACCTGTGCTCCAGACCCTTCACCAGCTCTGTTGCCCTTCTCTGGACACGCTCAAGTCATTCAATGGCCTTTTTGGAGGGAGGGGCCCAAAACTGAACCCACTCATCGAGGGGCGGCCTCACCAGTGCCAAGTCCAGGGGTAAGATCCCTTCCCTGTCCCTGCTGGCCACGCCATTGCTTACATAAGCCAGGATACCATTGACCTTCTTGGCCCCCTGGGCACACTGCTGGCTCCTGTTCAGCCGGCTGTCAGTCACCCCCCTAGGTCCCACTCTGACTGGCAGCTCTCCAGCCACTCCTCCCCAAGCCTGTAGCGCTGCTGGGGGTTGTTGTGGCCCAAGGGCAGCCGCCGGCATTTGGCCTTAGTGAAACTCCTCTGGTTGGCCTCAGCCCATCGCTCCAGCCTGTCCAGGTCTCTCTGCAGAGCCTCCCTACTCTTGAGCATATCAACAGTCCCACCCAAAACTTGCTCCATCCCCAAGAAACCTACTCACCTTTTGGAGTCCTCCAAGAACAGATCTGTCTTGGTTTGCTCAGAGAAGGCCTGTGGAGGAAGCGGAGGCATTTCAAGCAGATGACACTGGTTTGTGCCTGGTTAGAACAGCAAGTTGTTAACATCAGGGGTCATGGAAACCTGGAGCCTGAGCTGCTCCGAGCCCTGGGCCCACCCCTCCAGGACCCTGCTCTCCTCCAGAGAGCATGCCCAGGCACGCTGGGAAGATCCACGCTCACAGACACACAGAGCAGTAGCTGGAGGCAGCTTGTGCTCAGCACCTGGCACGGGCCTGGGCAAAGATGCAGGTAAGAGATGAAGGGATGGGGCTCTACCCCCCAGCCCGTGTTTGTCAGAGGCTCTTGAGTGCATCAGTTCTCGCACTGACAGCTGTGGGTGGATCAGAGTCTGCACAGAGGAGCACACAGACCTGAGCAGCCTGTCCAGGTTTTGGGTGGGAAGCAGGTTACCTCTGCTCGGAGCCCAGGGAAGGTGGGGAAGGAGCTGTCAAGGATCGAGGAGTCCAGGTAGTTGTCAATCTCCAAGGACTGCTGGTCTGAGTGAGTCAGGGTGTGGTTGATGGAGACCTGCAGGAGACAGGAAGGCTTGAGCAGAAAAGCAAGGGGCAGAGGCAAGATGTCCCAGGGAATCAGATCCCTGTCTCAGCAAGTCCCATCAACTCCCTACGCTGCTGGGGAGCTCCAGGCAGGGCTGGGGTGTCCCAGGCCTGCTCAGTAGGGCTGAGAATAGGCACACACACATCCTCTGCTGCCTCCCAGGCACCCTGGGCACTGTCCCACACAGAGCACAGCCCAGTGCCGTCTAGGCTGTGCCAGGCACAAGTTCCCAGGAAGCCCCTTGAGGTTACAACTTCCTGCAAAGCAGGGAGTGCCTACAGGAAGAAGAAATATCAGACACATTTGCTGCTCATCAGGCTATGAACAGCTGGCTGCAGTACTTAATGGGGCTGCTAATTGTGCCCAACTAGTCATTAAATCCCCAGCTAATCCTTTCACAGCTGCCTAACCACAGCTCTGCTCAGAGAACTGAATTTGTACCCAGGGAAGGCATTCCATTAGCAATGCTCCACCAAGCATCTCTCAAACTCCTGCCAATGCAGCAAAGGGTCACAGCTTCAAACAGCATTTGGGTATCTACCACAGACTGAGATCAAGGAGGAAATGCCTAAACAGCTTTTAAAATCTGTCCTTCTGGTCCATCTGGGTGTTGTCAGAACCCAGGCAGTGATCTGTCCCTCTAAGGTCAGAGGCTGGTCCCAGCTCAAGAGAGAGGCAGAGACTTGCTCGGGGCAAGGATCTGGCCATGGTGCAGGGCAGCAGAGAGGCACAATTGGGAATGTGCAGAGACCAGCAGGAGAAGTGACACACCCCAAAGGGCAGAATTTAACCTCAGATGTGCAAACCTGGTGGCATCCCACCCACCTGGGCAGCCTGTAACTCCTTCTCCTCATTACCTTGCCACGAGCCATCCGGAAGAGAAATAAAATGACCAGGTAGAGAGGGTAGACCACCACGCTGGACACCAGACCAACAGCCACCGTGTCCACATTAACAGGGATCAGGTTGGAAACGGCCCCGTTGCTGGAGAGAATCAAGAGAGATTGGGGACCAGTGTTAGCAGGAGCACTCAGGGTTGCCAGCTAAGCAAGGACATAGAATTGCACAACCTGGCATTTCAGCTGTGCAGAGACAGAAATGAGTATGGGCTGTGCTAACAGATGACCCAGCAAAACCAGATAAGGGAGAAAACTGATCAGGGTGTCCTTAGTCATCCATCATCTACATCCTGGTCCCAGATTCTTTGGAATGAGAAGGGCAGACTCGAGGCCACGAGTAAAGCTGCTATTCCCAGCAGACTGAAGGTCTGTCCTGCCCCGCAGAACGGGAAGCACAGGAGGGGCCCTGAGGAGGTGAGGGACTGGCAGAGCACCGAGGGACCCAGCGTACCTGAGGTGTATGTTGCCCACCACACCGTACCACACAGCATTGGCGCAGAGGAAGAGGAAAATGAGGAGGGAGCAGCAGGTGGCTCTCTGGACACGGGTGAAGCGGCTGCGAGGGGGGCGGTCCCACATGGACAGCCAGACGTGCTTCTCAAAGAAACCTCGCTGCAGCTCGGCTATGAAGATCCGGGAGAAGCTTCTCAGCTCTGTCTCACCTGAGCACAAAAAGAAGGAGACCCTCAGGGACAGCTGCGCCATGGAGGGGACCCGGCTGGGCCTGCCACAGCCCCTCTGGCAGGGTGATATTCAAGGAAGTGCCCCTACTGCAGCTACAGGTCCCTCCTGCCTGGCTGGGGCCCTGCTATGTCTTGTCCTCTGGCACAATGCACCCCACAAAGCACACGCCTGTGCGAGGCATCAGCTCAGTGCGGAAGAGCTGTGTGGGCTCTATGCAATCCCCGGCTGCGGGCCCTTCCCTGACGCCACAAGAACAGTCGTGCTGCTCCACCATCCCAGCCCCACGCCCCAGGGGCTGAGCACTCACTGGCAGCATAAACCTCCTTCTCCACCATGCCATCGTTCTCCTCGCTCTCCACCGACAGCCAGTCATTCACGAGGAAGAAGTAACTCTTGCTGCTCTGCAGGTCGCGGACTATGACGTGCTGCAGGTACCAAGAGGGGCTGAGTCCTAAAAGTTAAGAGATGGAGAAATGTGTTTTGTGGCAGACATTCCCTGCATGAACCTGCAAAGCTGAGAAGGCAATGCAAGAGCCCCTCAGCAGGACAGCAGCAGTTACCCTGTGACACTGTCTTTGCGGGTGGGAATGGCACAGTCCCCAGGAGAAAGGCTCAGCACAGCCAGGTCCCCTCCTGGGCTGTACAGACATTTTCAGATGCTGTCACAGTGCACAGCACGCTGCAGCTGACTTCCCCGTGATCCAGCAATCTTCCCCCACGCCAACAACTCACCAGTCTCCCAACAGGGTTAGTCCAGGCTCTAGGCCCCAGGTCCCAGGCGGAGCAGAGCCTGGTCTGCCCTGGGACGTGTGACGGCTGCCCCAGTGCCGCCCGCTCGCCCATGTCTCACCTTTATTGTCGTGCCAAATGCGGATGCGCCAGATGCTCCCCAGGCTCCGCTCTGTTGCGATCTGAAACACATCGAGGCTGTTGCGGTGGAAGGCGTTTTCTCCATCCAGATGTCTGTGACCACTTTTATTGTCTACGCCATACAGGGCGATCCCCACGTGGGCCGTGGTACCTGCCAGAGTCAAAGGGGCTCAGTTAGGGAAGTCCACCCCAGTGGAGCTGTGCCCCAGCCCTGCCTTCCTGCTAGTGACCTAGTGCCTGCTGCAACATCCCTTCAGAGGGGCCACCAGGTCACTGGGGAGGAAGGAATGTGCTCAACAGCCACCCCACTCCCAGGGGTAGTGTCACACAGAGCCTGGGAGCAGCTGCTCAGACTGGCCTGGTGCATGGACCTTGCCATGCTCATGGTTTTCCTCTTTGGAGGGGACTGAATTTGACATTTCTTGCCTTGCTAACACCCTAACGGGAGGAGATGTTTATTCTGGATGTTTTTTCCACAAAGTAGCTGAAAGACTTGTTTTCTTTGACTTCTCTCTGGTACCCGTTGCCAGATACTCCTTGGTCCACCCGCCAAACCCGGATGGTCCTTGGGGTGGCTTCAGGAGAAACCAGTGAAACTAGTGGTGACACCAAGATCAACAGGAGCATGTTTCTGGCAGAGACATGGTGGCACTTAACCTCTGTCCTTGCTTAGAGCTTTCATATCCCAACTGCTTGGATTTCCAAGTCCAGGATGATGTTTCTGGCAGCTCTAGCTACAAACCCAGCCCTGGATCAGAAAGCCAAGCTTCCTGCCTTCATGCTGCTGGGGAAGATTCAGATGGCAGAACAAAGCGATGGATGCTGGAGGACAGCAAAATGGTCCATCTGAAGGGCCCACAAGGCCTGGATGCTTCTGCAGGAGAGGATCAAAAGTGAGGAACAATCGCTGCCTCTTGGATGTTCCTGCAACCACAGCCCAGACAGGGAAAGCAGGGTGAGGGTATTTTTATACTGGGAGGTTCCTCCCAGCAGCAGTTGCTTGTCCCACCCCAGCAGCAAGTGGTGGGGCAGAATGCTCTTCTCCACAGCTCCTGACCTGTCCTGTCATCACACAATAAAAACTGTGAATGCTGTGGGAAACCCTGAACTGACTGTGTCTGCTCAGTGCTGCTCCAAACACCAGCGCAGCTCTGGGCCCTGCAGGCGAACATTTGGTGCAGGATGTGCTGAGGTGAGATCTCAGGGGAACTATGCAATGTCACCCTAGGAACCAAGCACAGGAGCAGGCTGTGGGCTAACCTGATCCTCTGCCCCAGCCAGTTTTCACCAGGATCTCGTATTTGTACAGCCCATTCTTCCCACAGAAGGGAATCACCCCCACTCGGTTAATGTCGATCATGTCCAGCTTGTGCACGATCAGTGCAGCCACTGAGTAGGTCACAAAGCAGACAGCACAAGTCAGCAGAACGATGTAGTTGAGACCTGGGCCTGGAGCCTAGAAGAAAAGAAATATGTTGAAAGGTGCTCTCCTTCCCCAGGAGAATCCCTGTCCCCATTCCCCAGGAGTTATGCCACCTCCTTCCTGGCTATACACATCATTCACAGACCCAGGACCACATGCAAATAGAGAGACCTCTCCCTGCACAGACTGCGTGGAACATTACTGCAGCAGCCGGCTGAAGCTGCTGCGGCAGCTGCAGAGAGCTCTCTGCTCCCCTTCACGTCACACTGAGAGAGCTCGGGAGAGCCTGAATGCCCCGAGGAGGCAGGGAGCAGCTGGCTGGTGTGAGCTCGATGGGATAAAACAGTGCTGGGCGACAGCTGGGAGCAGTGTTTGGCATCTCACCAAGAGGTGAGCACACCATGAGGTGTTCGGAATAGAGAATAAAGCCATCTGCAAAGGTCTGTTTTTAGCAGCAGCAGCCAGGATTCATGACGAGAGGACACAGTCCCTCTGTGAGCTGTGCTCGTCTGCAGCTCCCTGCGGCTCTCCGGTATTTGGGGTGTCCTGCCAGCTGGGCACAGGTCAGCCATGTCCCAGCCTGAACGGGAAGAAGCTGATGGGGGCCCAAGGCTTTCCTCTAGGTGACAACAATCTGCTCAGCGTGTGGCAATGCTGCACAGCCTCTGCTTTGTTCTACTCACAGGGAAGATGAACTGGACAGAGTTTGGGGGCACAAACAGACTGGCCCCGAAGGCGGTGAGGTGCTGGGTTAAGCACACAGCCTGGTCTGGCCTGGTCTCTTCCAGCGGGATGATGCCTTCTGTCTTCCAGCATTTCTCCTGCTCACTGAAGTACTGGCAGAGGGAGGTGTACAGCCCCAGAGTCACCTCCACTGGCGACCAGCTGAAATGGTTTGTGATGTTGAAGTAGTATTTCTGGATGGTGTCATCAGTTCTGGAAAAGGGAAAGACAAGGAGACATTATTAAGCTGCTCGCTGAAGGGACAGAAACCCCATTCCATCGCCCAAGCACACAATGAGGAGGAAAAGCCCAGTGAACATGATGTAATCTACATCACCCTTTGGCTGTGCAGAAACTCTGGGGTTCTACACACTTGAATTCTTCTTTACCTTTGTATTTATTTCAGCACCTGGAGCACTGTGTTGCACATCCTCTTCTCTGTGCCGGCAGCCTTGCACAGCCCTCCCACCCACCCTTCCCTGTGTCCCACTGACACACGACACTTCCACATTCTTGGCTGGGAGCACATTTGCTCATTAAGACAGTTAATCCCTCTTTGAGCATCCTGTTACCAAAAGCCATGGAAGCTGTGTCAATCTACACGAGTGGCTCCACTCTTGCCCCACCTATTCCCAAGCTGCTTATCTTTTTCTTCTCAGATAATGCCCAATAATAGCTCATAAATAACACTAGGTATCAACACACGTGCTCCTGGGCAAGGCAGCCAGTCAGCAGCTGGAGTTACAAGAATGACTGCTCTCATAAAAAGAAGAGAGCTTTGCTGCAAAACCCAAGAGCACGACAGCAGTGCTTGATGAGCCCTGGCACGCTCCAAGCTGCAGGCAAGCTGAGTGGATGGGACCCTGCAAGGGAACCAGTGCTCTCCTCTGCTCATGTATCGGGAAGGTGAGCTCTGAGGACAGAGGTGCTTCCGTGAAGGCTGCACTCCAGGTCAGGAACTAGGCTAATGTGTGGTGTTTTGCTTTGGGAAATGGTTTCATGCGCTGCATGAAGCAAGCCCTGAATTTGTAAAGGTCAGTGTGAGTCCCCTGGGGAAAAGCCTCCTGGCAAAGACGGGCAGCTTTGGGATCAGTGGTGCATCGGGAATGAATGCCTGGACAAGCAGCAGGCACAAGCAGCAGCTATCAGGCAAGTGAGCAGAGAAAAGGGCAGAGGAGGGAGACTCATCCCCTGGGTGAGGGTCACAATGCTCACAGGGAACGGGAGTGACAGCTCTAGAAATGGGAGCCCTCCCTCACCGGGATCAGAAAGGCAAATCGCAGCCCAGTGGCAGATGTCTGGGAAGGAGGGAGTGCCAGGGTAGAAGAGGTGCCCATGCTGGGTTTAGGAATGGCAGCTGGCAGTCCCTCTCCTCCACGGACAGAGGAGCTCTGTGGCCAGCTACAACAGCACCAGCCCTCCAAAGCAGCCTGGCACAGAAACCACGGCAAGGCCCTGAGCACTCTGAGCATCCATTGGACAGCCTGTGGGTGACAGAGATTACAAGGGGGGTGCTTCTCTTACCTGGGTGAGGTGAAGAAGGTGTAGAGCTTGTGGTCACTTCCAGCCAGGGCATCCAGGCCAATTTTCTTAGAGGCACTGCAGTTGTGCTCATTGGGCTCTGGTTCGTGGTGGAGGTAAGCCATGATGAATGGCTCAGGCTCGCTTGCGATGTAGTGATCTGCATGGGGCGAAAAGACAGAAAGTGCTTTATAAACACCAGGGAGAGCTCAACTACAAGCCTGATGCCAGCAGTGGATGTTCAGGGAGGAGGATCAGAAACGTAGAAAGTCGGGAGAGACGCTTTTCCAGACTGCAGTCTCTGCAGTTCAGAGGATCCCTGAGCAAGAGGCTCAAGATGCCGCTGTACCTGCCCAAGAGAGGGACTGGACGAACTCCCTCCGGTGTGAACGTGGCTCAGCAGAGGGCTGGGAAATGCAAAAGGCTTCTCAGTGCCTGAATCCACAAGCAAGGATTACACCGGGGACTGAAAAATACCCATGACAGCCAGCACCTCAACCACGTTATGTGGGAACTGCTAGCTACGCCGGACATCCCTCCCACAGAGCAGTTATCTCTTGTTATCTCCTTTGCCACCACACCCAGCCCTCCTCTCCCACAGAAGAAAGAGCAAAGAGCATAAGGGGTTGGCTCTGTCTGCACTACCATTCAGGACTCTGTAAGTGAGCTGGAAGTGCAGTCCTGCTTCTCTGTTGTTGCTCTCCATAGTCACAATTAGGTTCACAGATGTTCTTGCCTCGATGACTTCAGTGCCAGCAGAGAGATTGTCAGCATCTGTGTTGTTTGACACCATTACAGTGATGGCTTTCTCCGAGTCCAGGCTCCCGATGGGGATCTGCACCCCATTGTGCGTCTGAAACTCCATGGAGGCGACCTTTGTGGACACAGTGTAGTTGCTGATGTAACCAAAAGGGAAAGGATTGGAGTCCACTTGGAACATGACCTGAATGACATCCGTTAGGTTGGAAAGGGTGGTGTTGAATGCCTGAGGGATGGAGAACTGGCAGTTTGGTGTGTTTTCGTAGCAAAGCAAGTTAAAGGGATCAGACCGCTTGCCTGTGGCCTTAATTTCTCCTCCCACTAGCTCAAGGGGTTCTTCATTCAGCACTCGAGACTTCATGAGGATGCGCATCAGGCTGGAAGACAGGTTGTAGGCTTTGGGAGCTAGCAGCAAATTGTGGGAATCAGCAAGCAGCTCCTGTGGCTTGGATTCTTGTGACGCCGTGTTGACGAGGTGAATTAGGTCACCTGCCAGGAGAAAAACAAAGGTGCAAACAGAGGAAGTGGTGAATAGCCTAGATAACTGCTACAGTGTAGGTAACACCTTCCCCAAACAATCAGACAAGTCTTTCCTTACTGTCTACAGTGTAGGTAACACCTTCCCCAAACAATCAGACAAGTCTTTCCTTACTGTCTTCTCACTGTAACTCTACACTGTGCAAATGGCCTTCTGCCCTGGAAGTGTTGAGTAGCCCATAGCTAAAAACAGAGCTGTCAGTAATCCTGGCAGTCTCTTGGCTAATCTACAAAGTTTGGCGGTGAATACTTAATCACAACAGGCTTATTTTCCTCCTGTCTAGTGACTAGAATGGCAGACTGGGAAACAGGGAAGGAATGGACAAAGCAAACATATGTTAGTAAGTTTTTGCGCTATTAGGTGGAGAACACTCAGAAAAGCCTAACGAGAAGGGCAAGGAAGGTGCCTCTGCTTTCTCCCAGCGTAACCAGGTGGGAATTTCCACAGTGTTCACAGGCGCCCCAGTGACATTTGGCACCCTCCTCAGATTGCAACCAGAAAGGCGAGCATCTGGAAGCCATAGCTGGTACTCCTTGTTTACTAAAAGGAGAATTCCCTGGCATATTAGTGAGTTTATTAAGAACTGCTGTATTTAAATGGCTGCAGGGACAGCTGCCAACCCTGGGAAAAGTTCAGGGAGAAGGAAGGACCAGGGTGCCACACTCCAAATGTTAGATGCAATTTTCCTAACAGTTTGAAAAGGCCGAACCCCTGATAGTACAGGAGAAAGCCTGCAAAGCTTCCCTCAGCCTACTTCTGCCCAGCACCCTGCGAAGGGAGAACTGTCACCAGTTACTGCCTGGACAAAACCAACCTGTGATGTTGAGGATGTTGTCGGCGATGCCAGTTGGTGTCACAGTGCCCTGGGTCATTTCTCCTTGCAGAATGGTCATCATGGTCTCCAGCTTGTTCAAGGTCCTTGTCAGGCATGACTTGCAAACCAGCTCCTTGCTCACCACCTGCAAAGGGAAACACAGGTTAATTCAGCAGGAACACTCCGAACACTCCCAGGGAAAGACAGAGGCAGCTGCAGGCAAGTTCAGCTGGCTCAGTCCTGCAGAGACCTGAGCACATTTGTTCAAACATCAGCTGCACTTCGCAAGCCACCCCTGTTCTCTCCAGCCCCTGGGAGGTGACTGCAGAGACCATGGCTTCTCTGCTCACACCAAGAGATGCCAAGAAACTGGTGGTGCCTCCAGGACTCTTCCACCCACCTCCCCTCATGCCACAATCTGCCAGCGCACAGGCAGGAGTCCGAAGGCAGATGCATTCGGGTTGGAAAGAGCAAGAAAGAACAGCATATTTGGGTTCCTGGGAGTTCACTTATAAGGACCAAGCATTGTCTCCTGCTGTTGCATCTCATGAGGACCCCTTTGGGGCCACACACTATTCCTACAGAAATCAGCCAGAAGGAGCTGGGTAGGATTCCTCCATCCACTCTGCTACCTTCGATGGAAGGAAGATTTAGCGCTTACTGAACTCATTCCAGTGTCCAAATACTCCTGAAAGCTGTGGGAGGGATCCTGCCATTCAGGCGTGATGGATGGCCCTCCCTCTGCTCCCAGATGTGTCCAAGAAACAGAATGTTCTAGCCATGGCCCGGAGCTCCCCGCACTCTCGAGGGCTGGATGGGAGGGACTGAGGCAACACATGGAAGCTGTTACCACAATCCCGTTCCTAGCTCTTATTCATCTTTTTTTCTTTTAATCATCATAAGATTCAGATGTGATACACCGTATGTTCTGATGCAGAATTGAAACAGCATCTGCAGGTCTAGAATTCCCCCTTTTCTGCTTTTATTTGTAAGCAATGAGAAGCAATGACATACTAAGTAAATTGGAATCCACAAAGCACAGTCAGGTATCAAGGAGGTACAGAAAAAAGGGGTTATGGGGAGGAACCACCCAAGGGGAGCCACTACTTAGGAAGGAGAATCGACTAAGATGACTGAGATTGTTTTTTTCCACTCCAGGAGAAATTAATTCTGATTCTTCCTCTCCCCTGTAGGTAAAATCAAAAAACTATCAGCACTGATTGACACTTCTACAGGAAAGGAAATGTGTGAACTCCGTGCTAGTATCAACCACTTGCGAAATTCTAGATTACTGTTTTTCTAAGATTTTCATTCCCACCCAGAGCACAAACTAATCTTGGACCATCAGTTTTTCCCATGGAACAAAAATTCTATTTCTAGACCTGAGCTTCCACAGTTAAAACAAGTTACAAGGCAAGAGCACATGGGAGAGACAGACACAAACCAATCCAGCATCGGAATGGGATGTGCCGAACCCCAAGACCTGAACAAAGATGAACAGAAAGAAGAGATTTCTGAGGTTTACAGACTTTGAAGCAGAGAAAGGAGCAGTGGAATAGGGACTCTGTGGGTGGCATGCAGTAGTCTGTCCATCATCTCAACGACAGCCTGTTCCCACCGCGTGAGGTTGCTGACCTGGCTGGGGAGGCGATGCGCAGCCCAGGCCAGGGTACCTGACTCCAGTCCCAAAAGCAAAGATTTGGGAAGGCAAGGAGGAAGAGCATGCCAGAGCCGACTGGCTGACCACCAAACCCCTAGCACATTATATAACTGGGCTCTCTTCCCTTTGCCCATCTGACAAAACACATACAGCCACTCCTAAATCCACCAGGCAGCAGCCCCAGCACTGGGGAGCTGAAACTGTGAGCTGGCTGGGGAACACAGCGCTTCCA
Organism: Athene noctua; assembly: GCF_965140245.1. Taxonomy (NCBI): domain Eukaryota; kingdom Metazoa; phylum Chordata; class Aves; order Strigiformes; family Strigidae; genus Athene; species Athene noctua. The sequence continues at coordinate 4,378,584 of NC_134051.1, read as the reverse complement.
GTCAGCAGCAGAGCAGAGCAGTGTTTCTAATCTTGTATGGGAGAAATAGGGCTGGAACGCCAGTCCTTGGCACTGTCCCCTGGCTTAAGGCAGGTCCGGCTCTACTCGTGTTACTCCTGATGGAGTCCAGCCTGTCCTCAGAGATTTTGCATCTCCCCCAGCAATTTATCACAGCGCTTCTCCAACTGGCCGAAGCCTGTCCTGCAGTTTCCATCAGGCGAAGGAACCTACTTGCTAGGAAGCTGCCACACCAGGGCTGGGACCGGAGAAGCAGCACAGGGTTCTTAGGTGCTGCCTTCCACCACCTTATCCATGCCACGGTGAGGGGCAGAGCTGACAACACTCAGGGCACTGCCACAGAAACCTTGATGGTGTCAATAAGTGATCCCTGTCCTCGCTGCGCAGGGGGTGTGTGGGAGAGAGATGCCGGGAAGCAGAACACAAACTGAGGAGCAGCTAAGCTAAGAGCAGGAGGCTGGGGGTGGTGATGGGGAACATACCGTGCACTGCGCCAAGGCAGCAGAGATCTGCTGGATATCATCAACTGTGTTCACATTCAGTGAGTTCAGGGTTTCTGTGATATTGTTACGAGTCCAGGTCCGGAGTTCAAATTCATTCCCAGTCTCAGGCTCGAGAAGCATGGACCGCTCATACTGGGAGTGGAGAAAAGCAGGTAGAGTGAGGAAATGTATCAGGTTGTTTCAGAGGATGATGAGCTGTGTTGGAGTCACCTCTTCCCTGCACTTCATATCTCCCTGCCTGTGCTCCTCCCCAGAGAGTGATCTAATGAGCTGTATTTTTCAGCAGAACTTCCTCAATTTCGCTTGTGCTCTCCAAGCAATTATCTTAACAGCCTTCCACTTGACAGCTAAGTAGTACACCAGTGTGCAGCCCTTATCCAGCTTAGCACAGTGCCTGTGCTCAGGGGAATGGCTCCTGTCTGCCTTCCAGGCATGCAGAGGGCTCTTCTCGGGCAGGAAAGATTACAGATTGAAAATCCTGCCCTACTTATAGAGATGCACATGGAGGGACTGGGCCCTACTTTAGGTAGGAGTGAAAGCGAATGCTGCCAGGAGGATGATGCTCCTGCATTGTGGATTAAGAGCCCTGTATGCAGGGCAGAGGATCTTCCTAGCTGCCCTAGCTCAGCAGTCAGCACAAGGAGGTCCCCTCATCACCCAGAGCATCACCCTGAGCAGCTACAGTCAGTTTCCAGCCCTGCGGAGTTGAGGCAGGGTGGCTGGCTCAGGGGATGCATGAAGGAGGTGGGGGAATCTGCGCTAAGATTTCTGTTTCTAAATTCAGTGTTTAAATTTGAGGTTGGCAGTAAAGAGGAAAAAAACCTCTGAATATGAGGGAAAAAAAGCAGGCTGCATGGGAGACACCCAGACCATTGCTGGCTTACTTTGCAGGCCCTCTGCTTTCCCTGGTCATTGTGTGTCTGGAGCTTGTTACTCTTTTTGATGCATGAAAATAGCTTCAGCCCAGCTCCCAGCATGCACATACACTGATTTACATGAAAAACTGTAGTGTTAGCCGTTTCCTTACATCACTGTACAAAACCTGGTCAAAGAACATTACTGGCAATTGCAAGGCCTTCTGCAGGCCCCTCTTGGGCAGAGAGTGCCACTTTACCTCATTTAAGATGGTGATGAGGGCCAGAGAGTACTCGATGACCTGTTGAGGGTCCCTTTGCTTCACTAAGCCCTGGAGCACAGTGTCAGTTTGATTGTAGAGCCAGTGGGAGAGGCTGGGGAACCCCTCGGGTAAGCCGATTTCCATGGAGCTGCCAAGGGAAAGAGGCATTTGGGTTAAGTGCTGACTATCAGATGGGCTGGGGGAAGGGGGCAGAATCTGCCCTTTAGGCTGGAAAGGAAGATGAGGCTGGAAGCAGGTGGTTAAACAACAAAGACAGCGTTGCTGACGCTTGCGCCGGTGCCCAGTTTGCACAAGCTGTAAGTAGGAACATCACAGACCTGAAGTCTGGTTCCTCACTGGTCCAGCTCTGTGAAGCTGCAGATGCACACAGGTGCATTGAACCCAGAGGAGAAAATCCAGGTTTAGTTCGATGGAGCAGAAAGAGCACTTAAAAACAGGGTCGGTGTGGTGGGAGGAGCTGCACTGCTTTTGGCATTGTTCCCTGTACTCTCCACCTCAGCTAGACGAGACCTCCCTGGCTTGCAGCAGCAGGGCATCAGGTCACCCGCAGCACCGCAGCTTGCTGCTGCCAACTCTCCTCTGAGGGCTCCTGACATAGAGAAGGTGACCGAGCACAGCGGAAAGAGATCTTCTGAGAAAGTCACATCCTGCCTTCAGAGCAAGGTGTCACCAGGGAATGAAGGAGGTGGTCAGGAAAGCAGTAACTTAGGGGAAAGTCTCCCCTTTGATGATCCACAAAGATTGAAATTCTCCGTCTTGCACTTCTGCTGAGCCTACCCTGGCCTTCCTGCCAACAGCCTCTTCCAGGAGGCAAATGTTCCACCCAGGATCCGCCAGGCCCTTCAGGACTGGCACCCACTGGATCCCTCAGAAAGAAATCACAGACATACACGCATGGTCTAGTTCTCTAGACAGCTAAAATGACATGCTCCTGCTCTTCTCCTGCATTACGTATCCAGCTACAGTCTATCTTATTCCATTTCTGTAAATAGCTTAATTCCATAGCTCCATTTCTTATGGTATATTAGCATGGAGCAGCAGGTGCTCATCAAAAACTCTTTGTGTCACTAAGTGCATTCATGACACACTAAAAACTTATGAAAGATCAATGCATGTATAGCAAGGCTGGTTTGGACTTGCGGCCAGAGACTCCTTCCCTGCCCTAACAGCTAAAAAGACTCCAGTAATGCCAAATGGCAGCCGATATCTTTTCTACTAGAAAAATAACAGTACTGTAAGGAGTGTGAAAATCAACCTGTACTGAAGAAGAATGAAGATCAAATGTCTGTTTTACTCAGAGCTGTGCTTGGCATCAGCAGCTGGTTGTAGGTACCTGTGCAAAGAGAGTGAGAAGAGCAGTGCCTTTTCCTGAGCTGTACCCTCCCAGCTCTGCTAATCTTCTTGAGCCAGAGGATTTATCTGTTTCTTGGTGTTTGATGGATTTGATTAATTGCCTTTTTTTAAGCTGCTTTATACATTTTGTATCCAGAAAATCCTGCAGTAAGGTGTTCCACAGTGTAACAATTTAGTAAGTGAAAAAAACCCTTTGTTTTATTTGGTTTGGATCTTCTGATTACTGATTGCTGTGTGTGTCCAATAATTTGTTTCATTAGTAAAGAGGAATCATCACTGATCTACTTTTTACTCAGGAGCCTAGGCTGGACACTGGTGCTGCCGGGTTAAGCCCAGCCTGCGAGCAGTGGGTCTTACCGGTTAACGGCCACCACGGTGGCTCCCAGCTGGTCCTGCACAAGAACAGACACGGACACCATGAAGCCACTCTCACGAAAGCCCGGGGGCAGGAAGGCGCTGTGCTCGGCACGGCTGCCCTTGTACACGCAGAACTCGTGGTAGTGCCCAGCCCTGTGGCGGGATGCCAGGAGGATGTACACCAGTGGGCCCTCCGCGTCCTCCGTGTCTCGCCAGCCTGCAAAACAAACCCACAGAGGGGCTCTGATGGGGGCAAGGGCACGGGGAGGGCTGCAGCCACCATCCCAAAATGCAGCCGATCCACCAGAACTGGCACCTCCTGGCAGTGCCCCTTCCCTCCCCTGGAGTGTCCCACCCCCCTCAGTCCTTCAGCAGGGCATCTCCCCTTCCTGGTGTCCCCTCCGGCTCTGGCAGAGGGACAGGTTGTCCCCACAGTGAGAACAGCTCAAGGACTCCACCGGGCTGGGGGGATGTCTTCAGGGCCTGCGACGTAAAGCTCAGACTCTCTTTGAATTTTTCTGATGATTAGGGGTTTCTGCCTAGGTGTTTGCCTCCTGTAATGTTTAAAGGGATTTGTGAAGAGTTCATGAGCAAAACCAAAATGGGACTAACTCTTCTGGGGCTGGGAATGGCACTGACCCAGGCCACAGCTTCTGTAGAAGCCCTGCAAAGCCTGACATTAGAGAGAGGCCTCAGGCAGCTCAACGTGTCAGGAACAACTAAGTCTAGTATAAAACCTGCACAGAGGTTTCCATGGAGCTTCCAGGAATTCTGGGGAGCCCTGTGGGAGCTGGGCAGTTGGGAAATGTGTTTTTTTCCAGTGAGTACCCATGAAGGTGCTGGCTCTGCCAGGGCTCATGGCACTGGCCATCAACCAGTGGGTTTGCATCCTGCATGTCTCGCTTCCGCTTAAAAAAAAATCACTAAGAGCTCAAATTCCCACCACCCCAAAGATGTATCAATTTCATAATTATTCTGGGTAGCTCAAAACATGCCAAAGTTAAAACCACATCATGCTGAACACACTTCTCCTTCTCCCCCAGCTTAAGCTGGGCTTTGGTGAGCAGCCCCCCCAGAATTCATCACCTCCTCTGCAGCGTGGCTTCCCAGCATTTGTGCACAGGCAGCACTAATCTCTAACACTAATCATTTGGGGAAGTATGGTTTTTAGAGGCACTTATTCCTTGGCCCAAGGCTACAGGACATCAGCCAGGCCACTTTTCCAAAGCTGGACTCATTGTTGCTGTCTCTGCAGCTGGTCAAGAAGGTAACTGCCGACGGGAACATCCAGCCCACATGGCAGAGAAGGCCCCAGTGCCTTCTCTTTTGACTCTTCCCACATATGTGTGACTCAGTTTTGGGCATTTATCTTCTTTTTCCTGCACTGAAATACCAGTTTCTTCCACAAGTGCTGGCCTGGCCTGGATACCACCACTCAACTACATGAAGTAGGATTAAAAAAAAGTGCCTGCCTCCTATCACTTAGTTTTAGAGCTCCATCATTTGGGCACACAAAGCTGCTCAGGATCCAAGCTTTGGGGATCAGAAATGGAAAGATCAACTTCTGAACTCATAGAATTACAGAATCATCTCAGTTGGAAAAGCCCTTGAAGCTCCTCCAGTCCAACCATGAACCTCACACTGACCATTCTCAACTCCACCAGATCCCTTAGTGCTGGGTCAACCCAAGTCTTCAACCCCTCCAGGGATGGGGACTCCCCCCCTGCCCTGGGCAGCCCATTCCAACGCCCAACAGCCCCTTCTGCACAGAAATCCTTCCTCAGAGCCAGCCTGACCCTGCCCTGGGCAGCTTGAGGCCATTCCCTCTTGTCCTGGCACTTGTTACTTGGTTAAAGCCCTGGCCAACAGTGTCCTGGGGCAGGAGCTGGGGGCAAAGAAAACATCTGTGGGGAGAAGGGCCACTGACACCACAGTGGTGACGAGAAACCTTTGCCTGTGAGGAGCAGAGAGGCTGGTAGGGCCTCGGCACCGCTGTTCCTACACCCTCACCTGCACACTCAAAGTGCACCTTCGCCATCAGCGCCCTGAGGGGTCCTTTGGGAGACAGCTGGCAGGATCCTCCAACAGGCGGCTGGTTTGGGAGCAGATCAATGGAGGCAAATCCCTCCTCCCCTGTTGTGAGGTCTGTGATGTGAAGGGTGAAAGTATATCCCTCCCCATCCTTCAGTGCCCCTTGCCTCAAGACCAGGTTCATCCCCGTGTCACCAGTGGAGGTAGTTTTTTTGTCCAGGATGAGAGACTTGTTTTTAAAGCTGTGTGCTGCCCATCTCTGTAGAGAAAAAGAGGGGAAAGACAGGAGAGGTTTTGTTTAAATCTGAAGTTATAGCCTTAAAATGTTTTCAGATTGAGTCTCTTATAAAAAGTAACAGATTTCTAGTGGGAGCGTCTGCCAAATTTGCAGTTGATAATTCAGCTTTAGTCTTGTGTGCTACAGCAACAAGAACTGGAACCTTTCCAAAATGTCTGGTGGGAATATTTCCACTGTGAGATCTACTTTAGTCTCTGGGATTACATCACCCTCCGACAGAATATTTCATAATACAGAACACAAAACACAGGAAATAAATTAAGTCCTGGTGGAGTCTCCATGGGATACCATGTTTTATATGCTTCAAGCCGAACGTGTCCTGGATGGTTACTGCTAATAGCACGAAAGTACAATTGTGATAACAAGAGTAACAGTGAGATAGCCAGCCAGAAAATGCCATGCAAGTACAGGCTGGGCTTGCTGGGAGCAATACAGACTAGCTCTTGCAACAGGACTTCCCCTTCTGAGACCTGCTTCATTCAACAGGTTGCAGAGATGCTGCATAGTGGAATCTGTAATCAGAGAAGGGCACGAGAGATTTGAGAGATCAGAAGAGATCAAACTACCTCTGCTTGAGTCACCAGCATAAGGGGAAAAATGCCAATCAGCAGGGAGAAGAAAATACTGTACAGATATTTTCTAGGGAAAAAAAAATGTGGCTTTTGTGTGAAACAAGCTGGTGACTCATGGGCTTGGCTTGAAAATGCTCCATAAAGGACTTGCCCTTGGGTAGGTCAATGGAGGACTGACAGGCACTGTGTCCCACAGCCTGTGGGCACGAGCCAGGCACAGGAAGCCTCTGGACATCTCACAGGGGGTCCAGTGCTTATAGGACATGGGGACCCGCCTCAGAAGCCTCTCAGGACCCTCCTCAAGCCTCCTCCACGCTGCCCAGACCTGGCACAGCACGCAGCAGCCCCATGCCACTCCAGGAGAGCTCCATGCAGGGCCTGTTTTAAACTTCTGACTCTGCAAGCCAGTCCTGCAGCCAGTCCGGGGACTGTGATGAAGAGACCAGTATTAGCCAGCCTTCTTCATCCCCTCAGCCAGACCCGGGCTGCCACTGCATTGATGGTCAGAGATTGTTTCCCCTCCTTGTCTCTATGGCAGTTTAGGTCCAGGACTATATTTCTCACAGAGGTCTTTCCACCCTGTCCTCTCTGACTCTCCCCTTCTTCCCAAAGTCAACCAAAGGTGAAGCAAAGACCAGCACTGCTAATGACTTTACCCCAAGCTTGGAGTCGTTGTGACAGTTTTGGCAGGTCCCCTCCAGGTAGACGTAGGAGCTCTTGCTAACTTCATAGACAGACTGAGCCTTGCAGGAAATGCACTCCAGGGACACGATAGGGACTCCCCCCCTCTTGATGAATACCTGGGGAATCAAGAGGCTCCATCAGAAGATCTGAGACAAAAACACAGACATCTAACAGGTAAGTAGACACGTCCCAGCACCTGGCTCTGCAAGGAGGAATTGCTCTGCACCAGCCCAGTCTGGGCTAAGGAAACAGCAGGAAGGGATTTCCAAAGAATTTCATGTCAGATTTAAGCTACATCACTTTTCTTGCACTGGCCAGTTCTTCTGCAACTGATTTTCAAGAACCATTCAATGCCAAGCAGGCCCAGTCCAGGTAAAACTGGACTTTATTTACACTTTTTACCAACATGAATCACTTTCAAAATGTCCCTGTGGTACCCTGTGCTGAATTCCCAGCAAGTCCTGCTTGGGCTGTTGGGTGGGGATGATGCTAACTGAAGCACTTTGCTGTACCGACCATCTCAGGACAGCTGTTAACCCCACAAAAATGGGAGCTGTGTTAGAGTTTGGAAGAGAGGAGCAGTCTAACTGGGAGGAGGTAATCCTCCATAACAGCACAGACCCAACATCTGGCGAGCACCTGCCCTGGGAAGCAACTGCAGCTCTTCTTTGTTTTCTGTGGGCCAAACTCTTGGGCCTGTCTCTGCAGCTGTGGTGCGCCTGACCCGGTGGGGTCACAGCAGATCTGTGTGGACATGGGAGTGAGGGGCTGCAGGTCCCTGTCCTCAGCTCAGGAGGCTGCTAAATGGGAAGTGTTTACAGTCCAGAGTAGGAGAGGGGTCAGGGCAAGCTGGGTTTGCTGAGGATGTGCTGCCCTGGGCAAAACCAGCATGGTCCCTGCTCTGATCTACAGAGCTTGGCCTAGAACCACACGGTGCGTTTCAGGACCTGACCCCTGGGCTCTCAAGTGCACTGCCTGTGCAGAGCCATCACCATTTCTGACACTACCTACATCCTGAGAGACAGGAATGATGATAAAAATAGCCAGAAAACACAGCTCGCACTGTGCATCAAACACATTTTGCTCTGCAGCCTGGAAGAACCACCTTTTCCAGAGAGTGGCAGGCTGTGACAGGCTTTTAGCTCGGATCTAAACTGCACATCTCAAAACGTCTGCCACACCTCCCCAGCAAAGCACGTGGAGAGAGGAGAGCTTTAGAAGCACTGGTGGCTCAGACACAACGGCTATCGAGCTCTGACCCCTCTACTTTGTCTAAATTCCTTTAATCCCCTAGGAAATGGGATTGACCAGCATTTGACAGAGCCCTCTGCCCTGGTATAATGACTGTTCTGAATTCAAAGAAAGACAGTAATGAAGACATTGTTTAATATGGCAGACTTTTAAAGGAGGATAAATATTCCACAGCACTAAGCCGGAGCGCATTGAAGCTTCATTCATTCCTACAGTATTTGCAAATTTCCTGCGACACTGGAATCATTGTTTTGCGCTCATGCATGGAAACCAGATAGTACGGAATGTCCTTGAAAGACTATCAATTTAATTTTTTGCTTTTTATCCTCCAGCTTTGGTTTAAAACCCAAGCAGTAAGAGTTTCCACTTTCATACTAACTATATCTCTAATTGCCAAATGCACCACGATGAATGTTTCTGACATAAACCATAACTGCTGTCGGACTGCAGATGCATTCAGCGTTAGGCTTAATTTGACATAAACAACATGCACTTAAAAAAATCCTCCCTTAAAAAAATTCAGGGGAGAAGAGAGGAACTGTTGACAGTACAATTAAGTACCAGCTCTGAGGAAGCTCCCTCTGGGCAAAAATCAGGGAAGAGCCTGGTGCTGTGACACGTAAAGAGCCTGAGACTGCACACAGTGCTGGAAGAGCTGTTGACCACGGGCTCCTTCACTGTCCTCCTGCAGCAGACCTGCGGTCGCAGACTCTCAGTCCCAGGAACGGTGGCCAGTACCATTCAGGGCTGGGTCGCTAACACAGCCTCTGCACAGAGAGGGACTAACACAAGGTCTAAAGGAAGGAAGAAACTAAAAGGACTTGGCAGGACAAGCAAGAAGTGTTGCCCAAGGCAGCATAAGATGAATAGATTATGGAAATACTAGTGATTGTTTCTGCCAACAACCTGGATGAGATCGGTTATGGAGGCCCAGCCATGCCCTAAAATCTGCTTTCCCTGCTCTTCTGTGCTGGCTGGCACATGCAGGCAGCAGCAGCTTCCACACCCGCTGCCGAACGGGCACTGCCTCTCGGATGGGGCCCAGGGATGCAGCTCGGGGAGTCACCCAAGGCTGAGCATGGTGCTGAGCCAGCAGCACTCTCCTCTAGAAACCTCCTTGAAAAAAGGGCCGTGGGCTTCCAGCTCGGCTGTGTTCAGCAACAGGCACCCAAGGACAGAAAGCAACAGTTGTCTGTGGTACGTACGGTTTGATTTGTTGCCTCGGGACTCATACCCGCCTTCCTGACGGTGAGGTCGAACGTATACTCCACATCTGCTTCTAATACAGCTTTGGAAATTGTGACAATTCCTTCCTTGGCACTGAAATTCAGAGAGCACCCTGCAGCCGAGCTCTGCTTGCAAGGAGAAAAGAACTTTCAAACCCTCTTTGGTATGGGTGCACATCGGGTTAGTCCACAGCCAAAACATTCAGGTCCACACAAAGTCACTGCTACAGATCTTCCTGTGCAATGCCACCACTGGGGTGGGAGAAACGTGGTGGTGTGTGGACAATAAAGCACTTTCTCCTATTCTTCAGGTTAGTAAGCAGTACTTGGAATACTCCTCTATTTCATCTGAGCTTCAAATTCTTATTTTACAGCAATTAATTCTTCATTATATAGTTACAAACATTGCCAAACACCACAAAAAGCTCACATTAAACTGCACATACACTCTGCACCTTTCTGTTTTGAGGTAAAGATAGAAACTAGTGACTTTTTACAAGCAAAAAAATCCAACAATCAATCAAAAAATGCTCCTGAGGTGGATTTCCTATAAGAATTCAAAGGGCAGCTCTCCCTTGCCCTTCGATCACTACAGGGTCAGACCATTTCAGCATGATGACAGTGACCTGCTCGTGTCCAGAGTGACCATGACCTGTGGTCACTTAACTCCTCCGAAGTCTAACTAGGGCCCCTGCTGAAATTAGAGACATCGAACTGGTAATGGGAGAGGGACCAGAGCCCTCGGTCCCCTGGGCTGCAATCAACCTTCAGGTTATGGAAGCAGCTACACCCAAACCATGAAACAGAGGCCGAGGACAAGTGAAGCAGCAACACAAATGCCTCAGCTTCCCTTGCCGACATTTCTGCCACGCACAGGGACATGGTGCAGCACTGGGCTGCACTGCACAATTCTTCATGGCAATTTTTGTACCATAATCCTGAGATGGGAGTCAGCAAAACCTTTGCAACCCTCCTTCCAGAGCAGCTTTATTAAAGACGCTCACAAAAGCTTCCTTCAACACCATTTCAACCCAGACATGTGTTTGTAGTGGAAGTGACATGGAGTTGGAGCTCCCAAATGATCACCCTCCCTGGCTGGACAGAACTGCTCTTACCTTGGAGGAGAACGTACAAGACCAATCATATAACAACGGAGTCTGTTCACCGTTATCCAAGTTTGGGTCATAGGACTTCTCCCCGTCCAAGATTAAGTCCTGAGTGTTGGACCATACACGGTATGACCCTCCATCAATGATTGGGACCAGCTTACTTGGTATCACAGTTACATTGGCAAAGATGCTTTTGGAGAGTGGGGTATCTCCAAAGGAGACAATAAAGACGAAGCAGTAGTTCCCAACTTCTAGGGCAAGCTTTGGTATAACTAGCTGGGGCCTATTGACATCAACGTTCGGCAGACGGATCCTGCTGGAGCTGTCCAAGTTCAAGCAGCTGGGTGCTTGGTAGATCTCCCACAGGTGTTCTGTCTGGTACTTGATGCACCCTCGGAGGTCGATCTGTGCCTCCAGGTAGTTCCTCTGGGACCGCTTCATGACTACTTGAGGGGGCAAGGCTAACTCCACCTCTGGCTCCTCACACTCCAGGACTTTGACAGTGACAGTGAGGTGGGCTATGAAGAAGCTGATGAGGTTGGTGGCATTCACTTCCACCAGGTAATCCCCAGGGCTCAGGTAAGAATAGTTGGCCACTGCAACCCTGGTCATTTGAGTGGAAGAGCCATCCCCAAAGGTCCACAAGAACTCAACGCTCCTGCTGCTGGGCACCACTGCTGCTTCAAACACTGCAGTCCTGTTGACAAAAGCATTGGAGGCAGTGAGGGAGACCTGGACTATCGGGTCTTGGACCTGGATGGTTCTGGTGATATTGATACCTCCCAAGTCATTGAAGGCATTGAGGTGAATCTCGAGCAGCCCTGCAGCTTCTGGAGTGTAGGAAACACTCTCTCCTGCCATAATGACCACGGATCGACCTTGCTCTTTCCGCAGGGAGAACTGCCAGGAGAATGAGACACGGGAGCCACTCCCCACCTGGGCACTGAAGCTCTTCTCCGTGCCTGTGGGTATGCCTTCCTCACAGCAGTTCAGGAGCTGCACGTTGCGGACAGCCTCCAGGACAGAGATGAGCACCTGGGCATGGGCGATGCTGATTTGGTTCTGCACCGTCACCGTCACCAAATAATCGCCGCTCTTGGTGAACTCATGCGTGTACTTGGACCCGTTGAGCACCACGGAGTAGTCCCCACTTATGCTCACCAAGTAACTCACAGAGGTACCCGACAACATCCTGATCACAAAGGTGACCTGTTCCCCTGGCTCCACCACCTTCTTGCTGGCAAGAACTTCCAGTCCTTGAATCCTGTCCAGTACTGAGATATTCCTGCTGGCCAGAGCCCAGCTGATGTCGTTCGACGCGTTCAGATAGACCGTATAAAACCCTGCTGTGGGGAACGTGACTGCCACGGACTGGCCAGTCAATGTGCCATTTGGCACCTCCCAGAGCCATGTCACTTCAGTCCCTTTCTGCAGCTCCCCCTCAAAGACCACCGTGGAGCCTGATGAGACGTATCTACAGTCCAGTTCTGCAGTCCCTATACTCAGCCCCTCTATGACCTCCTCTACACAGATATTAATTGTTGCATTTGTTGAATCCAGCTTGTTTTCTGCTCCAATGACAACCTCGATCACTCCAGGGCTTTGGAAGGAGTATATAATAAAGGGTTCAGAGGTAACAGGGGAGAAGCCATCTTCTAGATACCAAACATACGTGATGCCAGTGCCACTGGTTATGGTGGTACTTATGTTAACAGAGGCATTAATAGCAACTGGGTTGGGGAAGGCATAAGGCTTCAGAAGACCAATGCTTTCAATGAACTCCAGTGTCCTGTTAGCAGTTGCACAGCCCAGCATATTAGTGGCTTTCAGATAGACAGTGTAGTTTCCAGCTTCTAGGATGCTCAAGGAGAAGGTTTTCCCAGTGAAGGTCTGCACAGCACTGCCATCCCGTTGGGCTACCCAGCTGTAAGAGATGTTTGTTCCCTCTCTCACCACTGCTTGCAAATGGAGTGTTTTGTTAGTTGGGAAATACATGTCTTCCACCAGGTCACTGCCAGCCACCTGCAGGCCTTCAATCTGCTCCAGGACATAGACGTAGATGCTGTCCTGCAACGAGCTGATCTTGTTCTCTGCTGTCACAATGACATTGAATGTGCCCACGGACCGGAAAGTGTAGGAAATTGTGGAGGAGCCTTGGATAGGAGTGCAGCGGTCACAGAGGATCCACGAGTAACGGATGGCACTGCCAGCTACAAGCGTGGCTACAAAACTGACTGAGCCATTCAATGGCACCACTGTCCTGCTGGCATTGATGGTCAGCCCGTGGAGCCGACGTTTCACTGTGACATCAATGACGGTCTCATTAAAGCTGACATCATTCCAGCCTGTCACACTAATAGTGTAATGGCCTGTGTTGTTGTAGGAATGGGCAGCGATTTGCCCAGGCTGTGTAGTGCCATCTCCAAAGTCCCAACAGTAACTCACTTTTGTTCCACTTATGCTGGCAGAGAACAGGTAGATCTGGTTCAGCTCCAAAACATTTGTCCCGTTATATTCAATCTTTGCTACCCCAACTGGTTCCTGGACTTCCACAAATGCTGTGTCATTGTTGAAAGAGACATTGTTGGAGACAGTCACCGTGACCAGGAAGACCCCTGTGTTCTTGTAGGTGTAGGTCACTTCAGTCCCACTCGATCTAGTGGACTCATTGTTCCCAAAATCCCAGCGGTAGCGGTACTGGTAGAGAGGCATGGCACTGACCTGGAAGCTGCTCTCTTCACCAAGTCTCACAAACTGCTTGGAGGGGAGAAGGGTGACGTTGACTATCTCTGGCTCCACACAGACGCTGGTGAAATAGTGAGCCTTGTTAAACCTGCTCGAGAGAGTCAGGGAGAGGGGGAACGTCCCACTTCGGGTGAAGTTGTGCATCACCACAGGGTCCCCACTGATTGTGACATTGGATGAGCCATCTCCAAAAGTCCAATCAAAGATGTATTCATCAGGATTCCCCGTCACATACGCCGTGAGCTGCACGTCTGGGTGCTCAAGGATGCAAGAAGTTGGCTCTATTTTGAGTACCTCCAGGACAAATATCCGAACAGGCACAGTCTGGGAGACAGAGTTCACAGGATTCACAGCTGTCACGTTCACAGTGCAGTTGATGTCCTTCATGTACACATGTTCCACGACCGGCACCTGCCTCCTCAGCACCGTCCCATCCCCCATATCAAACATCCAGGTGATACTGTCCCCCGTCTGCACCGAGGCATTAATGCTCACAGATGCTCCCAGCTCCGCTGCCTCATCTGCAGAAACATGGAGCCCAGTGATCTCTTCAAACACTTGGTAGCACTCAACTGTCTCCACACTGCTTATGGTATTGTTTGCTGTCACGGTGATGTTGTACACCCCTCTCCTGGGGTAGCCGTATGTCACTGGAGACTGGCTTGTTGTCAGCAGGGGGGACCCATCCCCGAAGTCCCAGGTGTACACGACTCCATAAGGAGATGGCAGAGGACTGGCTCTGAAGGTGACCGGACGGCTCACAACTAAAACGTTCTCCTCTACTTCCATCTTCACATCAATCAGGTAACTGTGGACATGTACTGGGGTCAAGTGGGTGAGGTTCTCAAACTGGTTTGACACAAGAACCATCAGGGCATATTCGCCTGCATTGGAAGAGCAGAAAAAGACAGTTGTGAGGACATGCTTGTGCAACAGCTTGCTAGGTGCTGCAGAGTGTGGGGAGTGTGACGGGGTCTGCACGGAGATGCTCCGCTCCTGCACCACGCACAGCCTGGGCTTCCCTCCTCCACTCCACGACAAGCAGGAATTACAACCAGGCCATGTATGTGGGGACCAAATGCCAACAGAGGAGCCAGTCTGACAGATAGAGAGAAAAGATTTTCTTTTTGTTCGCTTACAAAACAGACCCCCTTCCTGCTGCCCACAGCAGGGCTCCCTACCCACCTCCCATCAGCACAGAGCTAACCTATCTGCTGAGACTGCCAAAAAAGGGGACTGTGTGTGGTGGTCCTTCTTACAGCATGCACAAACTTCTAGAAACAGAGTTACAGAGGATGGCAAACGCTGGAGATGTCCAGTTGCTCTGGCTCTTTGCTCAGGAACAAGGTAACGACTTTCAAGCAATTGCTTTATTTGAAGGTGCCTTGTAACCCCCACACAACAAAAATGCCCGAACCCCTTCTTCCCCAAAGAACAATCCTGAGCATACCTGGGTCCTGATAGACGTGTGAAACATTATGCTCAATTACCACCTCATGGACGCTGGGATCAGGAACAAGGAAAGACTTGTTGTAGGGAGGTTTGAACAGGTATGTCTCCTGGACACCATCTCCAAAATCCCACCTGGAGAAACATGCAAACCGCATTACACTGCACAAAAGGAGAATCATGGAAATCCCAGAGGAACCCTAGCCTGGCCTAGGGCTGTCTTTCAGGCTGGGGTTTCCAGGAAAACCATAGGAAGCATAATGCCAAGTATCAAAGCTGTAGCTGTGCCCAGTGATGTAGAATTATTGCTGTGAGAGGAGTACAGAATGGGAAGAAGAGGAGGAACCCAATATTAAAGCACTGCTGCAATTCTTTAAAAGGAAAGTCTGTCAGCCTGAACTTCAGGTCCCAGCCAGTGTGAAGCACACTTGCAGGGATTTTAAATTAACTAGACAGAGGCTGAGAAATGGGCTGTTGGATATCAGCTGGCCCTGGGAGGAGAAACGGTGCAGGCAGGACTGGTAAGCTAGGCACAGTAAGATCCTAAGTTTGGGCAACTTGCAAAGGACTCACAGGAACATAGCATCCACAGCCGAATCGACCTGAACTCTTGCCGTAAGCTCCACGGTGCTGTTCAGAGGGAGGACTGGCAGGACACCCAACACAGTCAGGTTCTTCATCTTATTCATCATCTCCACCGTGACATTGTAATTGACTGTAAAGTTACTGACGTGGTTGGAGGCGGTGAGCTGGGAAGGACAGTGGGACAAAGAATGCATTTGGGATCACCTTGCTGTGCTGCCCTCTCCTCGAGGGGGGCTTCACTGTGCTATGAGGTCTCAGCAGGCAGGAGCAGCTTAGGCCAGAGAAGAGAAGCCTGTGGGACAGGGAGGTGGGGGCAATAGCCACAACGGCACTGGAAAGCAGCACAGACTGGAAGGTCACCCCCCTGGCGAAGCCAGCTCTCACTGGAGCCACCACACCTCCACCGCTAACGTCAGTCCAGGGGAGGGTTGGTTCTACAGCAAGAGGATAAGGAGAAGAGCTTCTCAGATGAGACTCCTCTGGCTCTGAAGTTGCCAGTTACCCCTTTGCCTGTTCCGATGTGCCCTGCATACTGTCACCAGGCTCCTGCTGCCACCAAGGGGACAAGAGCCACCCAGTTTCCTGAGGACAGAGGCAGATGAGTGGCCCCAAGCACAGAGAGTGGGGATGGGAGAGACTCGGAAACCAAGCACGCCAAGTGCAGTCTGGGTGGAGTGGGCACAGAGAGGGAGAGCAAAGTTGGGCAGATGAAAGAAAGGGAGAATGGACAGGCAGGAGACTGAAGGGACGTGACAGAAGTAGAGCAGGATCCTCGAGATTATCTAAGCATGTAACACTGGCATGGCACCTAATGACGAAGCATCCTGCCACCTCCTCACCTGCAGGAGAGATGAGCTCCTGACAGAAGGGATCCTTCAAACCCAGTTAAATAGAGACCTCTCACCCCACAGATGAAAGCTCTTTGTGTCTAGGCTTCTGTGGATCTGTTACACTGAACCCAGTGGGCCCCAGGCTAATGCCACCTTGTCAACTCTAAGTAAAAGCAATCCAGGCTTGTCAGCACAGTGCTTCACCCAGCAAATTAGTGTTCCTCAGCATAGTGCTGCCCCAAGCAAATTAGTGCTCGTGCACCCTCAGAGCTAGGGCTGGTGTCTCATCAGGAAGCCAGCAGTTACCCTGCAAATGGATCAACAGCTTGGAGCCAGACCAGGACTCTGCACAGCAGTACACGGCACAACGCAGGAAGATGTTTTGGTCAGAGGTGAACTCCTCTTCCACAACAGATACCTCCCTCTGCCCGGACTCTCTGCTCTATCCTTCTTCTGGGGTCACAACAAAACCCACTGTTCCAGGTTGCACCAGTAGGAAGAGAACGGGACAGAGACCTCATGAGCTTGTGGCAGAAGCTCTGTCCTCCCTGTGAAACTCTGACCATTTGCGTTCTGCCTCTACCTGCTTATGACTCCACATCTCCTGCCTGCCAAAGCAGCAGCCAGCACCCTGCAGTGTGGCTCCCTGTCTCCTTCCTGCTGGGGAGCAGTGAGGACAGACACACTCCATGAACGGAAAGGAGAACATGGAGAAAAGAGGCAAAAGCAACGGCAAGGAAGATAGAGAAGCCAGCTGTAAAGGAAAAGAACTTACTACTTGCATTTGCAAGAGCAGCTCAGTGAGGAACAGCAGATGAGCTCGTTAGGGGCACAGTGAAAACCTCCTCAACTCAGCTCTGCCCTCTCTTCTCCCTGCTGCTTTATCTGCTTCGTTTGTGGGATGAAATGGAAACCCAGGATTAAAATGGTATCATGGGAAAGGCCTTGGCTTACCGAAAGCTTGTACACAGCTGGGCTTTGGTAGATAACGTTGAAGACAACATTGTAAAAAGTGAAAGATGGCTTATCATCTACTGTCCATCGGAAAGTCACATCTGACCCAGCTTCCATCACAGGGACGTAGCTCTGAAAGGCATGAGGACATTTTATACTAGTGCAAGAGAAAGCACACACGGCACTTCCCAGGAGATCTCCAGTTGAACTGGAGAAGGAGCAGAGCCAGACTGGGAGGTGTCACACACCTGTAAGACACAAAGGTCTTGAAAGAGCATCTGGGGCTTTGCTGCTGACAGAGAAATGCAGACCCAGACTCCATAAATCAAGAGCAGAGCAGGGAGCAGAACCCACGCTACCTGCTCCCACAACCTCAGGTTCTGCTCTTGTCATCAGCTCTCTTTCTTGCTGGCTAAAAAACTTTCCGATATCTTTGCAGAAAAAACTCAGTTTTAGCTACACCTGTAAGCTGAGTCTCTGACCTTCATCTACTGATGGTGCCTGACCCAAAGGCCTGACCTGCTCTGGACAGGGTGGGCTCCCTCCTCACTCCTACAGTACCTCCTGAGCAGACTGTAGCAGCCAGGAAGGGTGAGACCAACAGGCATTGCAGGCACAGGGTTCTGCCAGAAGCAGCCAGAGTTGAACAGAGCATTTCACAGATACTGATGGGCAGTTATTGAGCAGGTTCCTGGGGCTTGGCTGTAGCTCTGGGGGCAGTGGATTTGAGAAAAAAAAAAGACTCCAAACACCAGAGTAACTCCAAGACTTGGGTGGATTGATGGATGGATGGATGAAACATTTTTATAGCTTCAGCCAGCTGATATAAGGATTTAGTAGAGCAAATCTAAACAAGGAATAACTACCCTGACAAGTTGAAAGATGGTAAATACTGGCCTTTCAAAATGCTTCAAATTTTCTGTACAGCTGGAAGGCCAGGAGATGCTGCCTTACCTCTGAGGGAATTAAAGTGAAGGCACAGCTGAGGTGCCTTCCTGCTGGAGACCCCCAGTGCTTTCTGCCGCATGCCTGCGTCTGCAGCCGCGCTGGCTGCATGGCCTGGGAGCCAGCACTTAGCAGCAAGCAGTGCCACACCCGGCCCCAGCCCTCCTTGTGAGCCAAACACACACCCTTAGCAAGGCTAAACCCTCTACCCACAAATTAAAAGCAGCGGTAATCACTCACCACTCGTGTATTTAGCAGGACTCTGCTCTCGGGGTCAGGGGTGGCCCGCAGCCCACGGATGGGCTCCTCCACTTTCACCGTGATGGTGATGTTCTGGGAGCTCACGGTGTTGTCCACAACAAGCATGTGGGTGCTCACCCCCTCCCTGAGGCCACTCAGGCTGACCACAGCAAACCAGGTGTCGTTGGTCTCCCTGGCACAGTCCGTCGTCAGCGGCACAACAGCCGCTGGGCAGGACCCCTCGAAGGGAAAGGTGTGGTTGTCCTCCAGCCAGCTAGCTGTCGCGTTCACCCCCGAGGAGATTTTGACAACCAGGGTGGTGTAGTTGGATGGTAGGTACACCCTGCCACCCTGAGGAGCAGGGTGGATCACCCGCAGGCCTGACACCCAGGAGGTCACCCAGAAACTGCAAGACAGATTGGTGCTGAAGAACCCGTTGTCCACGCTGGCTCTGACTGTGTAGCGGCCTGGATGCTCCAGCCCCGCGTTGTGGGGGCTGATCACTGGGACCAATTGTTCCTCGGCGTAGCGAACTCGAACAGAGCAAACGGTGTTGTTTATCCAGGTGGCACCAATGGAGCCATCAGCCAGGCCCAGTGCCCACTCTGAGGAGTTCATGATTAAGACGTTGGTTCTGTAAGGAGATGTGGTACTTGGTTGGCACTGGAGGAGTAAGCCCAAGCCTGCGTTGTGCTGGATACTGAAGACATCCTCAGCCCTGACAAAAATATTTTCTTTTCTGAATGTGACCTGCAGAGAGAGGAGACATTTTTGGGTTAATGCCTCAAGTTAAGAGCACTCGGCACCCAACTATTGCCTGGGCAAGAGAGCTGGATTTCCTGCCAAGTGGAAACCAACAGAAAAGCCACAGATCCAAACACAGCATGGGGAGACATTTCACCACTCCTCAGCCACTCTGAATCACATGTGCTAACACAGAAGTCAGCTTCATGCTCTGTCTCCGCTCCGTAAGTGTGACAGGAACAGCCCAGCACACCTGCAGGGCCTTCTGACCCACTGTGCTACTGCAGCAGGTTACTGCAGGGAGCCTGGGGCACAGCGCAGGGACGACAGAAAGTGGTGGCCTGTGTGACACTGGGCAAGTAATTTCCTTTGAATGAACTTTAGTGTCTCCATCTGCACACTGGGAACAAGTCTGTATTAACCCAAAGCACCCAAAACAGAGAAAACACCCCACCTACTCACTGGTTACAACAGCTAATAAACACTGACCAGATACTGGGAAGAAGGGCCAGCTGGTATTGTAAAGAGAAATTCCTCAATGAGTTCATAGCTGAGCTGACTTTCATTGTGCTGAGGGGAAATAGGGGTAGGGCTGCTGGCAAGGGAACTGTTGGCACACTCAGTCGCGTTGCAGCAGTTGTTCAGTGACGAGCACAAATTAGTCAGATGACACCACTCAAAACCAGGAGGACATTCAA
Organism: Athene noctua; assembly: GCF_965140245.1. NCBI lineage: Eukaryota > Metazoa > Chordata > Aves > Strigiformes > Strigidae > Athene > Athene noctua. The sequence goes on along the minus strand of NC_134051.1, from coordinate 4,358,854 downwards.
GTAGCGTCCAGTTCATATCGTCCTGAGCAGTGTGGAATGATTCTGTAGCATTTTTTTCCTCCTGGTAGCCTGGAAGAAGTGAAAGAGAAAGCAACAATCACCTTTGTGACAAGTAATCCTTCTAGTGCACTTCTCTTTGCTCCAAATTCACCATTTTTTTTTCACTTTGATGATGGCTCCACTCTTAGTAAAAGCTGCAACTGCAACACATCCTGGTGCTACATAAGACAAGTGTCCTGTTTACTGGAAAATTTCACAAAGGCATGAAGATCATTAAAAACAAAGTTAGTCTCTTTTCCAGTGAGAATGCACCAATTTGCAGTCTAAAAGAGATCTATGTTCAAACAAAAGTGAGTCCGAGTAAAGGCAGAGCTGTCTTTGACACTGAAAACACATTAAGCAACTTTTCTTAAGTTAATGTTTCCATGTCAAAGTATCAGCTTTTCAGTGTCAAAAAATATCCTTTTGTAACCAGCCAACCCTACGGCTACAGCAAACATTCTGCTGCAAAATTAGTTGTTGCCAAAACTGACTATTGAGCTGTTGTACAAGGCAGAAAAGACTTATTAGATTATCTCATCCATCAGGAAAAAATGGGCTCAGAAAAATGTTCTTCCTTTTTAACCTGTGGGGCCAGATGGACCAGAACACATTCCCATGTTAATGTCATGTCTTCCCAAAGTATAAAAGCACAGCTCAGATTCATTCCCTTCTAGACACGTTCCTTACACTCACATTTTCTTCATGCATTGAGACATGTTTCTCCCTCTATTACTTTCTCCAGGACAACCACTTCTCCAAGACAACCTTAGGCTGTCCAACCATACCTGCAGATTCTGCACTTTAGTCTCCTCAAAAAATGAGAACAAAGTCTCTGAGCCTTTAAGGCTTCAAAGCTTCTGCTTTAAAGACAGAGGGGCCACAAGAAGGCCACATACCCTCAGTCTGACGTGGCCCTGATGGCGTCAGCTCCAACAACACCACAAGCGTTGAGAGGAGATGGCTCACCTTCTCCATCTATCGGTCTGTGCACCTGGAACCTCACTTGAACGGCTTGATGCAGTTCCTGCGTCACAAACTCCAGGGCAGTCAAATATCCCTCGTGCCTGAATGCCAGCTCAGGGAACACCATCACCTGCAAAGCAAACAAGGCTCTCATCTGCCCGCGTCTCCCTGGGCTCCCTCGCAGCAGCAGGATGCCAAACCCTTCTTACCTCCACAGCTTGCCATGGAGCTGACAGCACATCTTCTGTCACATTTTTCACAGCCTCATGTGTGTGAAACTCAGGGTCTCCCACAAAGAAGTTTTTGGCATTTAATAGAACTCCTGTTTACAAAGGAACATATTTGAACAAAGCCCACGAGACTGAGCAAGGCCTGAAGCTATTCCCCCCACCCTGCTCCTGCTTGCTCACACCGCACAGCAAAGCTGTACCAGGGCTTGGACCACTCAGGAATCTGTAACTCCAGCTTTACTGGAGAAGCAGCTGCTGTAATCCTGTAGTTTCCTTTGTCTTCTTACAGATGTTTTGACTCCTTTCTCACCCTGCACAACTAATGTTTGCATCTGCAATTCTTAGCAACTTTTGACTTCTAGGAACTCTGCAAATACTTCTCCCTTCCAACACCCCATGATTTGTTTCACATTTCTGAGCACGAGGTGCACTCCCCACCCTCCCTGTCACCCTGGACTTGGGAAAAGTGGCCAGGACCAGCCAGTTTCCACCAGTGGCAACACCTCTGACTCACTCACCACCAGGTCAGCCTCTGGGGACTGAGCACAACCAGGACCACTGGGCTCTCCGCCTAGCGATGGGTTTTCCTTCTTACCTAAACCTTCTCCCATATTTCATCTCCTTTCTGCTTCTCTTTCTTACTCCCTATGCTGCTTTGGGAGATTTGGGAAGCTGCATAAGCACAAACCTGCACAGCACACACCACATAAAAGCTCACCTAATGATCTCCAAAGCCCAATAGTCTTTTAAGTCACAAGACCCCAACATGTCACCAGCTACGAGGTGCCACAGAAGGCCAGCAAGAGTCACCAAGGCAGCACCACAGCCTTAGATCCTGGCCGCAGCAGAGACTGCTTAAGCAAGAGAGAAAAGCTATTTCCACAGCTCTGCCTTGGAGCTTTGCTTCTCTCTCTCTTTCTATTGATAGCAAAGACTGGAGCAGGCCAAATTTTTCCCTTTGGGCTGAGGCCAGATTTCTGAAAGTTTATCAGTCAAGCCTCTCTTGGGAATACCGTGGTTGTCACCAGTCCCACTGGATCTGGGGGGATGCTCTGGCTCACCCCCTCCATGCAGCCCTATTCTTCCTTGGCACATGCCAGCGAGCAGGATATCCGCGTGCCCTTGGGGCCAGTGGCAGCTGGAGGGAAGCAGAGCCCACCTTTCGGCTTGTACTCGCAGACGTAGCTGTGCTTGGCCATGCACAGGTCTGTGTTACACTGGCCCGTTGGGCCCATGCGGACGCAGTGGTCAGCGTTTGACGGATGGGGTTCTCCTGGCAGCCAGTTCTGACAGCTCTCCAGATTAAATCCTTCACCTCTTTGCTGTGCTCCAGTGCTTGCAAAATCATTGAATCCAATCCAGACATCAAGGCTCCTTAAAAAAAAAAAAAAGGGGGGGGGGGATTTCAAGAAATCATGAGCACTAGAAAGATCTGGGATAGATGCCACCTATGGTTCTCTATGAAAATAATAATTCTTCACAACAACAGTTTCATAGGGTGTCACAGGGTACATTTAACAGAACCTTTTAGTTACTAAAGGATTTTAGTGTCCATTCTACCACCAGAACCTGGCTCTTTACTACCAGCTCCTTCACAGCACACCATCCTGCTGTTTACCAGCCCTTCCAACCTCTGTCCTAAGCTACAGAAAGCCATGTGTCCTTTGAGAAACTGAGGGCAGAGCTGAATCAAAAGGATCCAGAGCGAGCAATCAACACCAACACCACAGTGCAACGGAGCTGGGAGAGAGCAGCAGCTCAGGGGACCACGACTCGAGTCACCCCATGCCCAAAATGCCAGTCTCTCTCATCGAAGCTACAAGAGGACCCAGTTAAAAGGCTCCGTCAGCACCACAGAGCTTGTGACATACTGGTAAGTGCTGATTCATACCAGCCACAACTGGTACAGCACAATTACCAGAGCGGGAGATGACACTGGCTGGAGAGGAGAACCACGAGGGTTTATTGCTTTCAGACATTGCCAGCACTCCCTCCAACTGCACATCTTCTGCCTCCCCAAGTTGGAGTCGCTTCCTTCCTACCAATATATTTATTAATATCGCCCAGCCTCCCCTCCCAGCACACACAGAAGGCTCGTGGGGGCTGCAAGGGCTGAGACCAGCTCCCCTACAGCAGAGTAAACCCTACACACACTGGGAGTGGGATTAGCTGCAAATTAAGGAGTACCAGCAGGTTGTCTTGAGCCTCAGACCCCTCTCAAGAGAACAGCTATGACCCCCACAGACACTTTCAAGCATCTATTAAGCCATGACTTAATAGTACAGTCACACAAAACTGTCAGAAAATGCTGCATCTTTTAGAAAACTTTTGTTTTATTTCTGAAGACCCGTGGAATTTGCCACTAGGCAATTCTCCACTGGAAATGGAACTGGAACCAGTGCAGGATTAAACCCCAGACGGTGCCAGGTACAGAAGCTGCTGTTCAAATCAGGGATCTTTGGTGCAGCTGCTGGGAGATTCAGCTCCTCAGTCCCCGCTGAAAGGCAGCAGCCGCGGGGGGCCAAGACACCAGCAGCAGAGGCCAAAGCACTGCAGGGAGATGAACCCCACATACACAAGAAACTGCCAGGATCATTTTAGGAAGACGCATGTCCCTTCCACATTTGGAAACTGGCCGCACCCCAGCAGAGATTCTGGTGGAAAGTGCTGAGTGGTCTTTCATAGCCACAAACAGCCTGGACAACTGTTTCCAATCGCACCCAGCAGTAAGTGAGGCATTTGTTCCATATTAACTTCTGGGGTGGGGGGAACAGCCTCATCATACACCCTTCAAAGCCCCCAGCTTCTTCTCCATGCTCCCTCCTGCAGGCTGCAATCAATTCTGCTATGGCCAGGATGGTACAACTGCTCTGCAAAAAGCAGACCAGGGAGAGAATTGGTGTCTCTCCACCACTGGGCTCAGCCAGATGAAATGATTAATGAGGTCATGCTGAAAAACGACGACGAAAATAACTGTTCCGTGAATCAGTAGTTTTCATTGCAAATAAGATTAAAAAATAAATAACCGCTGTGCTCTGCTCCCGAACCACTGGCAGGGGATTAGGCTACGAAATCGCCTGTTTGCTGCCATCAGTAAAACTCGATAGAGATTTTCCTTTTCTAATTCCAGCTATGATCTAACTGGAAGTCATCAAGAAAAAAAAAAAAAAAAAGAAGAAATAGGCTGGCTGGCTTTTTCCCACCCCTGCCCACTGCCTAGACCACTACCTTGCAGAGAGGAACAAGAGGACTCTCGACATCCTTTTCTGAAGCAAGATATGCTTCTGAGGAAGGACCAAGCTGCCCTGCTCGGGGCAGCAGAAGCAGAAAGAAGCCTGACATGGCTTGGAAGGGGAGAGGGGCTGCACTGTCTCAGAGGGGAAAGCGGGGTGCCCTGGAAGGGGAGTGGGCAGGGAGGGGACCAGCTCAGCACATACTGCTCCTGGGGAGGCCATCAGATGACAGGAGCGAAGCAAAGGAGAGAGCAGTCCTTGCTGCTGCACGCTCTAATGGGAAACAGATTTCTGCTTCTGTCATTTTCCCACAAGAAACGATGGAGGCTGCATGTTCCAAAACCTGCGGCTCAGTTGATTTGACTTTTATCGCCAGGGAAATCGCATCCTGGAACTGCCTTATTCATGTTTATCTGAATGGATTAATAAAATAAATACATGAAATAAAGGGGGCTGGGGAGGACAGCAACGTGGGGCAGCAGCTGGGGAACAGCTTGGGCAGCTCATTCCCTTCCGAGGTCTCATGATTTCCTTGTGCTGCAGTCCATCAAAACCCCTGCACGCAACGCCTGGTAACTCAGAGCACCAAGTGACCAGTCCCTAACCCGCCAAAAGGACAGACTCCTCTTCCCTGGAGAAGGGACTACATGTCTGCAATCTCGGGAGGAATCCTGGTGTGAAGGGAACAGGGCAAGGATACAAGTTTGGGGAGAAGGGGCTGTCAGACCTTCAGCAGGACCGTTCAAAGCATATGTCACATGCAGCTGGTCCCTCCACATGTGCTTTCTGGGCCGTGTTTATGAAGAGGCCACCTCCAACATCTGCATCTGGGAGCGCTGACAAGAGCTGTCAGGCCCCTGTGAGCTCTCCTGATCGTTCTCCCCCTCCAAGACAGCTGGTTGCAAAAAGGGCACTTAGAGGGGCGGATTTAATCAAAGGCTGACACTTCCAGTGCTCTCTGTTTATAAAGGCCAAGTCCTGAGGTGGAACAGATGCTGCTGGAGCCTGACCCTCAGAGAGGAGCACTGCTCCTTCTCCGGATGCAGAAGAGGGGAAGGAGTCTGGGCTTCAGGCTGCAGAGGGGTGTGGGATCCTGGTGGGGAGGCAGCACCGGCCTGGGCTCTGTCAGAGCGGCTGCCCAACGCCCCGCTGTCATGGCCCCGCTGTCACGTGTGGGACAATCCAGCTGTAATTCTGCTGATGGAGGGAGTGGGTTGTAAGGTTGCCCTCAGGCCCTGCCTGGCAGCCAAACACCCTCTGGGCACGAGCACCTGACCCTCTCCACTGCCCAACCCCAGCCTGCAGATTTTGCTGAACTCCCAGGTGGAAGGTCTGCTCGGCCCAGCCCCGTTTGCTCCTGACCCTGCACCTCTCTGCACCACTTCAGACGCACAAACGTAGGGTACAAGGTGCCCACCAGCCGCGATTCCACAATTCCCAGATAGGGCTTACAGCCTTTCTGACCCATTCCCCTTCTTCCAGCCACAGCCTTTAAGCAAAAAGGCCAGGTTCAGCAAGGGCTCAAGCTCTCTTTATTCCTCCCCTTTGTTCAGCAGCCTCATCCCTACCATCTCTTCATACCTAGCCTGGACCTGTGTCTCTCCTGCTGTCTGCAGGACCCTCCCTCCAGCCCCTAGATGTGACCCCAGGAACATAAGACCTGCCCCTTGGAAATCTTAACCCTTACCCTCCTCGCTTACCTGATGACATGAGCAACCAAGAAGCTCTGGATCTCAGGGCTGCTCACAAAAGCCAGCTCTCCGTTGCCATGCTCCTGGCAGTGCTGCTGGGCCTCCAGCCACTCAGCCTTCTCCACCACCAGCTGATAGCAGTGGTTATTGCCCAGGAAAACCAAACCATCAGGGGGGCACAGGGGGTGAACTGCTGCATGAGGTAGAAGAAGACAAGTATCCTTGGTAGGACCCACACACCCCAACCCAATCCGGGGAGCAAGGCTCCAGGAATGCCCTGTCCTTCTTGAAGCTGATTAATCCCCTTCGCTGTTGAAGTGCACTCTGTGCAATTGTCTTCTTGGCCCAGGATACTGCAAAGCACTGCCTGGGGCAAGGAGCACCCAAAGGAGTCACCCCTTACTCCTCATTAGGAAGGAATGGAAAGAGAAGTCCCAAGACCTGGTGTCATCCCTCCCTTGCCCAGCAGCCACCCAGCCAGCCCTGCTCACCTCTGCTCAGCTCTCCAGCCTCTGCGGTGATACCATACACCACTGCAAGGCCAGTGCCACCTCTGTTGCGGATCCGTATGTCCAGACTCTCATTTGTCTTGACCAAGGAAGGACACTGCAGTTCTAACTGTTGAGGGGAAGCCACCACCTCAATTTCTGCCTGCACATATAAGACCTTGGTGCCCACGAAGATGGTGGCAGTGACATTGTACTGCCCAGGTAAGGCATACATGTGGACAACTGCATTGCCAGTGGTGTTGAGAACCTCTGTCTGGTCCCCAAATTCCCACAGTAAAGTGCTGACAGCAATGGGAATACTGACATTGAAGAGCACGGCCTGGTGTAGGCTGTACCGGGGCTGAAGTCCTGCAAAAGACACAGGCAGCTGTGCCTGGAAGGGAGAGGGGACGAGTGATGGGCCACCACAGGCCTGCCCGGACCAATGCTCAGTGCAAAATGGCAAACAGCCAGCAGAAGAGTTTGTTTCATGGGCAGTACCACACAAACACTGCCCCTGGGCGCTGAAACCTCCATATTCCTGGTCTTCAGCATAACAGAGGGCACTGCAGGTCTCCTCAGTGAGGTTCCCAGGGTGAACAGAGGTGAAGAGGACGACAAATTCATCCCCTTCTGTGTGGTTGCTTGTCAGACACGTTATGTACTGAGCTCCTGGGGGACAGAACAGAAGATCCTCTTACAAACTGACACTGATGAAACCCTCCAAGAGACACCACCCCATCCCCCTGGGAATGGACTTCTCCTGGGCAGCTCCTACTCCAACCATTTCCTCTTTGAGACTTGCCTGGGAAGTTTTTAATCCCTCAGCAACTATTTCCAAACTCTTGATGCTAATTAATGATGACAGAAATAACAAGCCAGTCACACAGATTTATGGAGCAGCAACATTCAGTAAAGAAAATGGGTCTTTGGAGAGCCTGACAGTGTCATGGGACATGGAGCCACTGTCTGACCCTCAGAGGAGCCCAAACAACTAGTCACCAAGTAAGACCAAGACAAAAGGTTGTCCCTTGGCTGTACCTTGGCTTGGTCTGGTGCAGCAGATTTCACTGCATCTGCCTGGGGCTTCCAGGAACAAGTCTATAACCAAACACAGTTGGACAGCACAGTTACCTTCCTTCTTGGAGAGAGCCCAGAGCTTCCCACCTACTCACAGGCAAAATGTGGTGCTAGAAAAGAGGGCAGTGCCACACACAGCCTGTACCCAGCAGGTGTGGAAGGATGTACACATATGCATTCGTGGGAAGGATGCACAGGAACAACACACGCCTGGCCACACGGAGCACACACACACGTGTGCATGGACACACAGGCATGTACGATGACGGCAGCCACAACAGCCCCATTCTCAGAGCAACAGGTCATTCCCTTGAGTGTACTTCCCCCTCACTGGCTTGCAAGGGGTGGGATGTTTCTCTGCCACAAAGACACAGGCAGGGCCTCTGCCGCGTGCACAGCCACAGCCCAGCTGGGACTGCCTGGCCTCTGCTCCAGCTCTGCCCACGCAACCCAGCCACGTTCACTCCTCTGTTTCTGCTGGTTGCTACAACATCTCCCCCCAAACATCTTAACAGCTCCAGCCTCATGTGACCTTCCCACACCGAATCCATCCAACTGTCCATCTTTCTCCATGGCATTCCTGCAAACGCTGAGCCACTTTTCTTAAGAAAAATCCCACAAGGCAGACCACAGCATGGGAACTACTTTGCTTTTTAACACCAGCCTGGTCATACTTCTTCATTCCCTGTCTTGTCAGTAGCTGGCAGGCTGTCCCCAGCCTACTCCCATTACACTGAACTACGCGGAAGACAGCCTCATATTATTGTTTCCACACTGACTTGAAGTAGTTCAAGAGGGGAACAACTAATTATCAAGGGGAATAACAGTGTGGTGTTATTCCCTTTGATAATTCCCGCAAGGTGCTGCAAGGCTGGGGAAAGAGAAGCATCCACCACCCAGGTTTTGGCCCTGGGGAGCACTGAGGTGGCTCAGCTGGCTCCCACCAGCTCTGCTTCCCTCAGGCCCAATCACTGCATCCTCCCATCACGCATTAAAGGAGATGCCTGATGCCTGTTGGGGGGAGCACTCGCTCTCCCTCCCTCTCTCTTACTTGGAGCTAGCTGAGCATCCAGGCAAGACTAGTTTTCTTACTTCTCCCTCTCCCACCTTCCAAGTGAACATCATCCCACACTTCTGCTATCCAAGGCACGCAAAAAAATGCACCTGGAGCAGGTGATGGGCTGTAGATCGGGGCAGTGTTCACTCAACCCTCCCAACATGGAGCCCTGTCACATGCAAAGATTCAACTTAGTATGTCCGCAGGTCCCCTCAACTCCAGTGATTTCATTGCTTAAAGTCAGACTGTTACAAGCCTGGGGCTGGAGGTCATAGTGTGTTCTGACAGCTGCATGAAGCTTGCTCTGTAATGAGTTTGCTGATCTCAGCCCTGGTGTGACTGACTCAATCCTTAAGGCATCAGAGTACAGTCATATCCTACCATTATTTTCTTAATTATATTAGAACTGGTGACTTGAGGTCTAAAGAGGTGTAGATGTGATCCCCGGCTGCCCTTGGGCCCATGGTTTCCACATCTCCCCGCCACAGCCCACAGCGTTTCCTTACCACAAGTAGCATTGATGAAGGAGACATCAAAGAGGGAAAGGTTTGCCACCTCAGGAGGGTGGGTGCATCTCGTATCTGATGCCTGAATAACTTTCACTTTTCTGTCTTCTACCCAACGGGGCAACCAGGAAAGTTTGCAGTCACAAACAAATGGATTCCAACTTAAGTTTCTGTAACAGGGAGATCAGACAAAAGTTAGACATTAACTTGACATGTGCTAAGTGTTAATTACAGCAGTGTGCAGATCCCTCACTGTTTCCATCTGTGCCACTCCACTGAAATGCTTCAGCAAGAGCTGCAAGGGGAGTTAATGAATAGGGAATCAAGCAATAATTAACATGATTTTTCTAGAGGCTAGAATTAGGCAAGTACTCCAAGTACTTTTTTAACTCTACAAATAATTGTAGCAATTAGAAGCAAATTACAGACACAATCTTATATTTAAAATAGTCTGCCATCTAACAGCCATTGGATGTAATGGCAGCCTCTCCAGCTAAGGGAGACTATTTACAGCTCCATTAAAAAATAGCTAAGAGAATAAAATTGATCTGTCAAAAAAGAAATGCAAAGTCAATGATAATCTTTCCATGTGGCAATTTAATGAAAAGATGGAAACTTTAATTGCAGCTAAGCTTGATCCAAATTACAGCCTTTGGCACTCAGCTGCGAACAGGACAGAGATGGAAAGCTGTTTGTTTAGCTGACGCCAGCTGGGCTGGGCTGCCGCAGGGGCTGAACCCAGGATTTTCAGACTTAAAGCACCACTTTTCCAGCCAGTCTTAGCAGGGACAGACTCACTTGGGTCTAGCCTGGAGCCTTTGTGTCTTTTCAGTGCCACTTGTAAGCAAAAATGCAGAGCTGAAAATGCCCTTTGTGTCCTGTTTTCAGGGAGAACGTGTGGCTGAGCTTTCTTCTTGCCTGCCAAGAGTGACTGCAAGGGGTTAATCCTTTGGCTCATTCAGATACAGAACTGCCATTCTGGGCTGTGACTTCATGCATTTCTCCTGGAAACGTGTGGCTTCCCCTCGCCTCACTTCACATAACAGCACAGTTTTTCATTACTTCAATTAAAAACCACTATAGGGCTAAAAACTTGAATCACTCAGGGAGAACATCTTCAAATGTCTTCCAGTGACTTAGACACCTCAGTCAGGGTCTCCGTGTTGCAGGTCAGTGCCCTTTTCATTAGATGCCCCTGTCCCAAGGTGTGACCGTACAAACAGGAACAGCAAATGTGACCCAGACCACAACCAGAGACCAGAACCTCAGAACTGGTGTGGGAGAGAAGCAAGGAAGCCACAAAGGCAGTGGCAGAGGTTGGAGGTATCCGGGAGACAGAAGGAAAGTCTAGGAAGAGGTTAGGCTTGAAGGGCACCAACAGGAGCCAGGAGCAGGACACAGCTTGAGGAAGAAACCAGAGAGAGTCCAAAGGCAGCTGCTTGGTTCGGTACATGCCCCAGATCTTCCCCAAGACAGTGCTGCATCCCACCCCTCCAGGAAGGGAAGAGCTGATTCAAGGAAAGGTCTAAATAAAGAACTGGGAAACAAAGAGGATGAACTTACATTTCACTTAAATTAAATAAATTATCAAATATTCCATCTTCTAATGTAGAAATCTTGTTGTGGCTTATATCTCTGTAAAAGAGAGAAAATGAAAAGGAAAGTTCATCACGATGGTAACAACTTGCTGGCCAACATACAGAATTAACTTGTCCCAAGTTCTGCTTGGGACAGAGTTACCCTCTGAGCACCTTTAGTCTCAAAAGTCACACAGATATGACAGGAAAATATCCAGCTAGGCACCATGTTACAGAATCACACAGAGTGGATTGCCCAGCACGTCCAGACTGCTGCTGTGTATCTCCAAGGATGGAGACCCCACAACCACTCTAAGTAGCCTGTTCCCATGCTCAAGTCCAGTTCCAGTGCTCCCAGTCCTTCTGTTTAGTCCCTCCTCCTTTTAGGAGAGTTTTGAGCTGTAAAGAAGGCAGGCTGTCCAGGCTGCCAGCTACTCACTGGAACCACCAAAGCAGGTTTCGGTGCTGGCTCGATTGGTGCCTTTTTTTGATCTGACAATCCAATTTTTCTTTAAAAAACAGTTAATCTTCTCTAGGAACCATCAGCAAGTTAACAGAGGAAACTCATCTATCGGCAGCTGAACCAGTGAGTTTGCTAATGGTTAAATCTCTCCCCGTCCTGGCTCACATAGTCTGGGCAGTTCTAGTGAAACAGGGCAGCTCAAGCTGTGGGGAGCAGTGGGACATGCCGGGCTCCTCAGAGGACCCTCCAATTCAGTACCCAATTCCCTCTGAGGACAAGTGGGGTTTGGACACCGCAGCTTTACCATCATTTTCCATGCACTAACACACATCTTCTGACAGATCTTATTCTCCTGCCTTGATCTCCTTTCCGTACAGCGGGTCAAATCCTGACCAAGCCCCTGAATGCCAATAAGTGAATCCCCGGACCGTGCAGCTAAAGGCCTTGAGAAGGAGTCCATGGACACATCCATCAGGGGTCGACAGACGAAGTCAAGCAAGAACAAGGCTAACTTAGGACACACAAGCAAGTGTTCTAGGTACCAGCTCAAGCATGCACAGCGAGCTGGAGGACTAGAGGGAGCACTGTATACTTACAGTTTTGCCAGAGAAGTCAGGCTTTCGAACATCTGAACATCTAAACCACTGATCTTGTTATTGGAAAGATCCCTAGAGAAAGAAAACACAATTTTCAGCTTTCGTTCAACTTCGTTTTTTCATTCCACCATTACCAGACCTTAGAAGAGCCTTTCTCCAGGCTCCAGAGTGGAAGGTTTTGGTGTTTTACAGTGGAGCATTTCTCCCAGCCAAAGAAAACACCTTTCCCAGCTATAAAGCATTTGCCACTCAAAGCTTTATATAATGTGTAGATACAGACTAGGACTATCATTACACACATACCATTCTGCAGCAGATCTAAAGTAATTACAGATATGACAAATGTTATTACTAAATTTGATGTATCCTTTTAAAAAATATTCAAGGCTAATGTACGTTCAAAGAAGTAATTAAGAAATAATTTAGACTAAAGTAGCAATTAACTTAGAGAAAAATTTATGAGGAACTTCCAAGTTCATTTCTAGTGCCAAAGAACTGATCATTAATTACACAGTTGATGTGTTCAACTTTTATATTTTAAAGATAATTTTGTCTCTCTTTGGAAAAGCTTAAAATGAAAGAAGAGGTAACAAAGAATATTTTCCGTTTAAAATCAGGTTAGATTGTCCTTATAAAAGGAACATTGTTTTAGAAAATTTCTAATTGCTCCCTGTAACACCAATAGCCTTCAACTCATCCAAAGCAAAATTGTTTCTGTCCTCCAGTCCAGCTCTCAATTTTCACCCCACGTCCTCTTTTCCAATTTTAAAATGTCACTCAGCTAAGAATTGAAAGTTTCGCTGATCCATCTCCACTTATTCTCAATAAACTTCACTCTTTGGTTTCAGATAATCTCCTTTGGCCAAAACCTTCTTTTAGCACCAAAATACTTATTCCGAGCCCATGCAATGGTTATTATCCTTCAAGGATTTAAGAGCCCCAGGGCGGTGGACAGGACTGGATTCACCAGCCGCACCGTCCCATGTCAACAGAGACCTTCTCCCACCCTCCTCCTTTCTCACCTTTTTTCTACAAGCATCTCCCATAATTTCTCCTTGCTGTCTCACCTCTTCTTTTTATCCCCTAATCATTCTTGGTTTGATCTGACATTTAAACTTAATTTATTCAAATGAAAAGAATTCTGCCAAACTGGCAGGAAAATTACGTATGATTCCAGGAAACTCTGGGGATAAGTAACAGGGATGGATGTCTCTTTAAAAGGTTTATTTTCCCTGATTTTGCTGTCTGGGAGTTCTGTGCCAAGCCGACAGTGGATTCAGAAGAGTTCACCAGCAACACCAATAAAGAAGTCCAAGAAATGTACAAAACAAAAGTTCAACCAATACACTCAAAAAAAAGGATGCTATCAAAAATATCCAAGCAAGCCAGTGCCCTTTTGTCTCAGGGTAACTCAGACAACAGGCCAAAAATACAGAGCATCCTTTCCTGCAGTGACACAGACCACACGGGAGTCACATTCTGCACAGGGGACACAAAAGTCACCGCCAAACCTGTTTCCAGCTCCCACTCGCAAGACAAACCCACAAGACAGCTTGGACTGGAATCCCAACGGCTCCCAGCCAGGCTAGATCCTTTCTCAGGGAGGCTCCTGCTCCACTTTTACTTCAGCATTTTCTGTAAACGCATTTTACTCTGCCTCTGCACCTTCCTGCATTACTTGGCCAGTTCTGTAAAGAACCAGACCACCAACCATCTACCATTCAGGGAGACCAGTACAACTCTTTCTCTTCTGCTTTGAAATACCTGAAAATAATCTATTTAGTTTTTAGGCAGCACCTCAAGCCAAGGATGGAAGGGAATGATGTTTCAGCTTCAGTGCCTCCCTGCTCCTTGCCCAGACAACAGAGACCTCCAAAACAAACCAGTCTGCTGCTACAAAATCCGGGCTTTGCCATTTCAAAAAGCCTCTTCAAAAGGGTTGCTTGGCTGCAAGGAGAGAGTGTGAAAGACAGGGTGAACCTCTCACCATCACGGATGGCACAATCGGGCAAGGGGGCACCTGAGCCAGGCAGGGTACTGGGACACATGGCCCCAAGCCCAGCCGCCTCCTCTGCAGCTCTCTGCCATCTCGCCGCTGCCCAAGTAGGCAGCAAAGACTCCAGCAGTGCAGGTCTGCTCGTTCCTGTCCCGCTGCCACAGTGCCAGGCATGGAGGAGGTGGTTAGTCCTGAGCCTCCCCCAGGCCTTTACAAACATCCCTTATCATTATTTCATCTCAGAGAAAGCTTTGAAACTTCAGACAAAGCGAAGGCCAAGACCCCAAATCCTCGACTCCCAGGGGTCAGTCAGCTTCATCCCCACCCAAGAGCAGGACTAGGGATGACTGTGACCTCCAGGAAGATGCTCAGGGGCAGAGCTGCTCCCACCAGCCTCAGCAAACAGGTAAAATGCAAATCCAGGCAGTAACTCTCCGCTCAGTGCTGCTTTTCCACAGTGTGTTGGACTGACACTAGATGTCACTGCCTACTGAGCTGCACGCTCCGCTCAGCTCCTGGAGGGATCCATCAGGGACTCAAGGGGTGCAGCACCCTGGTGCCGTGGCTGCAGCCATCAAATTTTGTTCAGGAAGGGTCAGGAAGAACTTTCCCCCCATAAACTACTGACAACCCCTCAATCCTCCGATTTGCTCAAGGGACTGGGCTGTTTTGTACAGCCAGGACAGCTCGTGAGGGTGTCGAGCCACTCGATGCATGTCCTGGGGTATCAGCACTGTTGTGCCCCAGTGAGCCTCCACGGCATCACGGTGGAAGGGTTGGGCAGGGCTCCTGTGCCTTCTTCCTCTTCTCCTGACAGCACAACGTGACTGTCACTCTGCACACACCATCACCGAGTGGATGCTTGAGGTATTATCATCTGAGTTCACCCATCTACCTGGCACCCACTACTGTCACCCAAAGCCAACGTGGACCCGTGGCCCAGCACGCAGAGAAGCTTCACCAGTGAGTTTCAAAGGAGAAATCTGGGGCTGTTCCCAGGCGAGGCTGCGAGATGCTCTGAACCCTTGGAGGATGTAATTAACTCAAGCACTTTGCCACTTAACTACAACCCACATGTTCTCCAAGGGATCCCAAGACCTTGGCTCCCACCCTCTTGTCTTCCACAGCCTGAGCTCCCATCCAGCACCTGCTGAACTCCATCCAGACCAGGCACTAGATGGCAACCCACTGGTACCCACAAACCCGAGCCCAATTCCCTTGCTATTTTCTACTCTTGCTTCATGATCTGATGAGGAACTGGTATAAAACCTCCCAGCTTTCAACCTCCCCAGACCTCCCTGGTGCAGAGCCTGCAAGAGAAGCAGAGCTCCTGTTGACAGGACAGCTTGGAGGAGCGAGGAACGGTGGCGGATGCCAACGCCTGGCACCTCCAGCCGCGAGTCAGTGAGCTGGGCTCCCAGCTGCCTGCTTGCCTTCTCCCACTGGTCCCTCTCCAACTTGTATGGAAAATCGTATTATGCCTTCCTGGCATGGGAAAGATGGCTGTGAACCAAGCTAGGTTGCAGAAAAAAATAAAATAAATCAGGAAATACTGAGCAATAAAATCCAGTGCAAAGGCTGTGGGACAGAGCTCAGCCTCTCAGTGCCACAAACTGCCACGACTGTATTTTCCCAGCCCACTGCCAGGCTGGAGGAAATTCGGAGCAGGTTCAAAGCAGAGCTGAAGCCAGCAGAAAACAAGGCTCTCCATTGAAATGCACCGTGCACGCAGACTGCCACCCTCTCCAGGAGAAGAAAGAAAAACTTACGTTTATTTGCGCCACAAGGGATATCGAGAACACACTGTGCTGCCTGAAAGAGGGCAGCTATGGGCAAGTCACAACTTTGCGATCCTGCCTCAGTTTCCACACACCTGTAAAATGGAGCAGTGCCACGCCAGAGGCTGGGAGGGCCGGCCCACTCCTCTGCAGAACTTCACCAAAACCCATCAACAACTACAGTACAAAACAAGAACCGTGTAAAAGATCTCCCTTGCAGCTCTCTCCACACCCCAGCAAACACAGGGACATTTAACTTACCTACCTTGCAAAGGAAGATTTCAAAAAACTTCCTCTAGAAGTGGAGTTGGTCATGTGGGGAAGGTGAAGCTTTCAGATAAGGGAATGAGGGTGTCAACCTGAGCCTTGGGAGCCTTTGGCTCCATCCCAGCTCTGCTACCAACTCCCTGTGTGATGCTGGGTGCTGGGAACCTCTCCAGAGCTGCATGTACCGCAGGGACAACAGTCACCTCCCGCAGAGAGCGTGAGGATGGGCCAGTCCCAAATGCCACCAGCAAGATCTCCTGCAGATGGGACCGGGTAGCTTCTGGGGATAAAAAGCACCTCAGAGACCTGCTGCTGGAAGGCAGCAGGGCTTGGTGCCACCAGCTTTGTCCCTGCATGATGCTCAGACAGGCTCCACAGCCCCTCAGCTGCGAGCCGGGGGCAGCCAGGGGCTTTATTTCTGCAGCGCTGTGGTGGACAGGCTTTTTTTGGTACACTGCTGTTTTTTTCTTAATTCCACAGAACATATAATGTTGAGCAGAGTATAGCACGCCTCTGCCTGCCAAGCCTGATGTCATGCTCTCATTATGTCATTTGTGGGCCCGCTCTGCCTTCATTTCACAAAAAAGGGAGGGAAGGGAAGGGGGGGCAGCACTGGCTTGTGCCTTCCCCAGCCCTTTTGGTGCGTGGAGCCCAGCCAGAACAGTAATGGGAAAAGCATCCACAGACAGAGAGCAGCATCTGTGTGGAGAGGAGCCTGTGTGCAGGCTGGGGGAGAGTCACAGCGGTTCAGTATAAAAGAAGCTCCAGGTCTGTGAGACATGATAAAAGTTAAGATTATTGTGGGTCAGTGAAGTTTCAGAGGTACTAGGGAAAGGCAGCAGCTTGGGTAGTCATATTTTCATCCAGATTCTGCACAGGAGCCCGTACAGTGGCCACTAAGGGGCCTGCAACAGCAAAGGAGGGATGAAGCAGCTGCCGGGTGCAATTTGCAGGCAAGAGAGAGGCTCTTCTATCTCCCAGCCCATCTTCCTGAGCTGAGCTGGCCTGACAGAACACCCAGGGTCAGTATCTGCAACAGAGAGACCCTGTCCTTTCAGAAAAAGCACTTTCTCCCTGTGGATTAGCCAGGCTGGGCTCTCCCCACTAGCCTTCCTCAACCAGGCAGTCTTCCCTGATCCAGAACAGAACCCACTGAAACAGAGTTCGCATGATGATTGTGTGACCCAAGTGAGTCCTGGAGACAGGGCTGGGCCCCATTTTGGCCCAGACACTGTGTTTTAAAAGCAGGAGTGGTTGCAGAGATGTCAGAATAGCTCTGCCCCTGGAATCAAGGGTCCATCCTGCCCCAGATCCCAACCCCAGCAGCGGTCAGTACTAGGTGTTCAGGGAGATGCATGAGCAATCCTTGCCCAACACACCTCCTGGCTCTTGGCAGCCAGCAACAGAGGATGTCCAGAGCCAGAGACCACACTGGACTGTTGTATTTAACAGCCACCAACAAACCAATCTTCCATGATGCCGTCTTCCCCTTCCTAAGCCTGCCTGGGCTCCACCAGAACCTACAGCAACAAGCTCCATAACTCACATGCCTTAAAAAAAGTACTTTCTCTGGTTTGTTGAAATCTGCTAGAGGCATCATTTCATTGGATACTGCCTAGTTTTCTGCATGGTGAACACTGAATAATTGTTCATATTTATGTTTCCTGTCCCACTCCTGACTCCAGAGCCTTTCCCAGATTGCCTCAGTCCTCTTTCCCAAGCACATCATCCAGTGGAAACAGTTCCCCCTTTCTGACCTCAGCTCCACATTGCCAAAACATCCACCAAATTTCACCTTCAGAATACGAAAGTGCTCAGTCCCTGGCAGGTCTGCAGCAACCAGGGTGCAAAGGCAACGACCAAAGTGAACAGCAAACCAAGGCACAGAAAACACTCCCATTTCTCCCTCTGAACAAAAGCCAGCCTGCACCATCCCACACCTTGCAACCAGAGAGGACAAATGACAGAGGGACATGAGAGATGGTTTGGGAGACACAACAAAGCCCACAGCTTCCAGAGCCCTCCACCAGCTGGACAGGGCAGCAAACTGCCCAAGAGATCACCAGCACAGCCCAAATGCTGTCTTACATGTTACCACGGCAAACACTTTTCTAGTCTCCAGGAATAAAAGGCAGGAGGGTGCCCCATGCAGCAGTGCTGTGCTGATACTGCCTGACATACATAATAGACTTTCCAGAAAAGAGGAAAAACCCTATGTGTTGTTGCATGCTTGAGCCAGGAAAAATTATGGGGTTTTCTGATCAGGTGATCTGATTCCTTTTTTTCTTCTTTTGGCTTGCACCTCTCTTAGGAAGCACAGTAGACGTAACTTGTGTGCCGAAGGGGAATAGAGATTCTTGTCACAGTGGCTACAGAAATCTGAAGAAACAGAGATGTTCTGTGTGCTGGGTGTGGGGAGCAATGCTGTCATCCTGCACTAGGTGCAGCGACACACTGGCTGGCAGGAGGGGGGAACCACCTCAGCAGCTCTCAGCCTTCCAGCACAGACAGGAGGGCAACAGCAGATGGAGATCTTCATCACCAGCTACTGGTTTCAAGCACACTGAAGCAGGGATTTTCTAAGGCAAAGGGGTTCCAGCTCCTCCGCACATCACCTCCGAGAGCTGCGGCCCAAGGCAACCAGCAGCCTTTCGCTAGTGGGTTTCAGACCTTTCTTTTCCAGAGCCACGTAGCAGAGGGTCACATCCCACCCCAGAGGAGCCTGCATTTCATCCCTGTGCCCAGCGACTCCACCGCAGAGATCAGCTTCCAAAGAACAGCAAGCGCAGGAGACGCAGGGCTGCCCAGGAAAAGGCTCAGCAGGAGACACCGGCAGTGGCTGAGCGCGAGTCCCGAGCAGAGAGCAGCACACTGGCGCTGGCAGACAGCGACGAGCACCCTCTGTCTCCCCGAGGCTGTCGCAGCACGATGACAATTTATTTGTTCATTTTGAATTTATGAGTTTCAAACGCTGGCCCAAGTCTTAGCTCTCTCTAAGGAATTTGCCTCAAAATACTTTTTCACAAATATTCATCTAAAAACTAAATGTTTTTCTTCCCACAGCAAAATCGTAATTGTTGATAAAGAAAATCTAAGGCAAGGATACAAGCATTTTTGCAATGTTCTGTACACTTTGTGCTTTGCTGGGAGAACTGCAAAACACTCACACATATGTCCTTGCAAGGCAGCTGTGCCCGGAGACAGTTGGGTTTGACACGAAGCAGACCCAGATGCAACTCCCAGCTCTGCTGCAGACTCACTGCAGGACCAGGAGCAGGCCTCCCCATCACCACGGGCTGCCCTCTGAGCAACGGGAGTGAAGCAAAGCTCCTTCCCCACCCCGCTGCCTTGCCTCGTCCTGCTGCACGCCTCCCCCAGTGCACCAGCACAATGTCACCCTCAATTTGTAGGAGTAAATCCTACTTGTCTTGCTGGGTTGGGGCCACAGGTTCTTCAGGATCCCTCTGATGTGGCTACCTGCAGAGAGGTGTAAAACCACTCTCTTGGCTGTCATGGAGCAGATGAGCTCGAAGCTGAGGCTGGGCACTGGGTGTCTGTGTCCCTGCCTGTGGCGGAAGAGGAGGGCCTGCGAGAGCCATGTGCTTCAAGCAGTGTGGGAAAGAGAAAGACTGAGCCCTGCACGAGACTGGGATGAGAGCTCAGGACACCCCAGGTGACAGCAGTCCCTACCCAGCCACTGCCATGGCCAGGGCATCCTCACTGTGGCCAGGGCATCTCCACAGTGGCCATAGCATCCCAACCACAGCTATGGCATCTCCACCGTGGACACAGCATCCCAACCATGGCCAGAGCATCCCCACCCTCCAGGTGGGAGCTGTCTGTAGCGCAGCTGAGACTTAAAGAGTGGCTCCTCAGATCCCCGTAGCAGCAGCTTTCCACAGACTTTCCCAAATATGGTTATAAAGTCAGACCAGGGACGAAGCCACTCGAACAAAGGGGACGTGTTACCTCATGGAGCGACGTCATGTTCTGGCAGGGTCGGCTCATAGGCAATGGCATCACGCGGTCCGTCCCTCTCCTCCCCGGCCAGGAGGGCTGGGTGGGGGCTTTTTCATACAAGAGGCTCCCAGGAACCAGAGCGCTGCTGTCTGCACAGGGACCCGCAGGACGGCTCATTTTACAAGTTATTCTTAGACTGCAACTGACTTCATCTCCTCATTCCCAACACCGAAACAATGGAGCCAAAGGCAAACAGGGGCACTGGGAAGTCACCAGCGGCCTCCTGTGCTTGTGGAGGTCAGCAAGAGCTTCTGCAAGGCGCTTCAGTGAGATAGTAGCTGGCTACAGGGACGGCCACCATTATGAGAAAGGCTTTTCATGCCAGGTCCCACCTCCCGAGCCACCTGAGCGACCAGGAGCCGGCACTGACTGGACCTGGCATTGGACACAGTCCTCCCCTCCACTGCCAAGAGGTGACTTAATGTGGCATAAAATAAAGCTTGAAATGACCCAGCCCTGCTCTGCCTCTGCACCACCATGCTAAAAGCTGAGAACAGGGAAGACCTTCAGCTTGGGAAAGCAGCAACCAAATATTTAAATAAAGTTAATGTCCATAATTAGTGCCGCATGTAAACAAGCTGTCTGCAGTTTCATCCAGCTAAATGTCAGTCCTGCAAATATACACTAGGTTCATGGAAAGTTTGCAAAGAAACCAAAGTTGTGATAAAACCAAGTATCTTCCTAGAGCACATGGCAGAGGTCAAGCAGACCGTATTAGATGCCTGCAGCCCAAATCCAACCACTCTCCACACAGATACCCACTTCTTCCCCAAAAAATCATCTATCCACAGAGCCCCCACATCCCATGGCACTGCATGCCAACACACAGCTCTGTCAATGCCTAGCACTGGTCTCATGAAAATCCAGAGTGTTTCCAAGTCAACATGTTCAGAGCCCAGTGATATTTGGTTTTACCATGAACAGTGGGTCCTCTGTAGGCTATAATTTAGGAACTACACAGCTGAGCTGCTACGTGCTTAATCGTCCTCACAGAAAGCAAAGAGTTTTCAATGAATGTTTAGGTATTGTTGATACTAATTCACCACTGGAACAGGGTGAAGATAATCTTCAGGTCTTGTTTTATTATTACTCTATTTGTTTTTATTTTAATGTGAGGCCTTTGCTTGGGCAGCTATCCTCTAGGGATATTATTTCTCTGTCAGAAATAATACAAACACAAGGCTACTTTTCCCCACCACCGTAAATTCTGCACAACAAACGAGAGCCACAGGCAAGGCTCACAGGATGCAGGAGGCTCTGGATGCTGTTGAAGCGATAGCAGCGATACGTCACTGAGCTGACATAGAAGCTGGAGCCAAGAGATGCAAAGAACTCCAGGAAAGTCTTCTCCAAAGCACACGTCCAGTTTGCAAACACTGACACAGTATGAAAAACATATTTGTATAGCCTGTTCCTTGGAAACCTTCTGGGACATCTGTGTTTTGTATCCCAAAAGGAGCAGTGGAACAACTTGGGCATCAATACAGCACGAGAGTTGTGAACCACGGCCCACCCGATGGTCTGAAATGCCATGAGGAGATCTGTAAAAAACTGAATGCCGCTTCCTGGTTGACCTCAGAGTGCAAGCCAGATGAGAGAGAGTGAGGCTGATAAGGCAGTGTCAGATCAAAAGTAATTTCTTCAAACAGTTGGGAAACACTTCTCTCATTTCTCACACTGGGAGAACAGTGTCAGGCGCCGCACGGCACCGGCAGGACACAAACAAGAGAAAACCAAAGCCACAAGGCAGCAAAACACAGCCTTTATGGGGGTTCACGAAGAACTGAGGATTTAGGAGTAATGTCACTTACCAGCCAAAGCCACCCATGTGTGGCAGGTAAAGCCGACACGAAGAGGGCACACTGGGTCCAAACCAGTGTTAGAGCAGACAGGGAAAGGCTCACAGCCAAAGGCCTCAAGGCGGCTGAGGGACAGCGTCATCGTGTCCCTCTGTCCGGGTGTGGACATGGCCCAGGCTGAGCACGGCGTGCTCCCCGCTTTGGACCCTCGGCTGTCAGAGCAGCACAAAGGCGAGTGGACCAAACAGAAAGATTTTGCAGCCACTTCTTCCTTGGTCATTTGCAGAGTTTGAGCTCCAGCCCCCCAGGTCCTGCTCCAAAATCCCCCAACCCGTACCTCCTGTGGGACACAGGGAGCAGAGGGGATGGGTGCCACCAGCCTGGCTCCGCAGGCTCCGGCACAGACCCGTCGGCACCAGTCTCAGTGCCGACACAGACCCAACTTTCCACCCACCCCGGTAACACTGGCCCCGTAGCCAGATCTTGACAGTCACTTCCCACGGGCGATAACGCTCCCTCAAATGTTTTCCCTTTTGTAGCTGACAGTATGAATTTGTTTGACCTTTAGCTAACAACAATCTCTTAACACACGAGCAAGTTTTCCAAGTTCCTGGGTGGTTACTTAAGAAAAACATTTTTGTGTGTATTTTAGCCCTGTCAATTGATTTTCATCTCCAGTATGTTTTACCAACAACATTTCATTTAAGAGATTCCCTGTTCCAGGCTCACACCAACACCCTTAAGCTCAAAGCATGGGATGCTAACTAAAATTAGCTAAGGCAGGGAAAAGGACAAGTAAGGACCAGGAAGACTCAACCGGATCCAGGCCTGGCAGTATGATTTTAGCGACGGAGAAGAGCATTCAGCACTGTTTTGCATCACAGTCTGTGCTGGAGAGATGCTGAGCCCCTTACTCATTTTCTTCTCCAGAGAGAAAACTCTGGGATTTGGGGCAGTCACATTAGCACTCGATATGTTTAAAAATAGCACAAAGTAAATGGTGCTGCTCTGTGAAAACAATGATGCTGAGCACAACCACAGAGTTCTCAGCCCACTGCCTGCGACAGAAAATCCACAAACCAGGGGAGCCTGAAGAAAAAAAAAAAAAGTGCAGCATGTTCAGGACCCAAGACCTGGCCAAACCACGGCTGCAGCACAATCCGGTTTGTGCTTTCCTTGCAGGCCTGATGTTATGTCTGCTTTCCATGGTCTCCTCGGTGAGGGGCAGGCTCTCCAGATGTTCTGAAGCCCTGGGACCTACCCAATACATGACCCAGTTTTGGGGAAGGGGGGAACAGGACACAAAGCTACTAACCCTTCCTTTTCATCAGTCTGCTTCTTACACTAACAAAGAGCAAGAAGAATGACTCACAGATTTTTATTGTGATCATTTATCCCACGAATTGCATGCTGCAAGCCATCAGACCCCTCACAATCATTCCCTGCATCAAGCCTGAGCAAGCAGTTCCCCATCCTTCTAGAGAATATTCCCATCTTCATGTAGACTCCCAACAACAGGAGGGCCACCACCAGCTATGGCAAGCTGTTGCAGGGTTAGTCAGTCAGGCTTATTCCTGGTCTGAAACTTGCCTAGCTTGAGTTCCCAGATGAAGGATTTACTCTGCCTGTCCACTAAACTGAGGGTGCTTCTATTAAGCTCACTGGTTTTAACCACAAATATTCCCCAGACTGCAGTCACCTACCACCTTTGCTGGAGCAGCAAACACCAGCTGCCTCGCAGGAGTCACTCCTTCAGACGGGCTTTCGGTTGGATTCCTTAGGGCACCACTACCTCCATGGAGTGAGGACTCCAGGAAATACAAGCCCTCTGCTCCACAGCTCCCTGCTTACACACCTCTGGGTTGCACTAATAATTTTGGTGGCTGTATCCTTCGTTGCACACTTGACCACTACACGTCCCCTGGCCGAGTCCTTGCCTTCCAGGAGAAGGCTCCCATCCCAAACAGCAAGCCTGCCTTCCCTGGTCCCAGACGTACGACCTTGCACTCGGCAGCATCACTGCTTCTTCCTGTGACCAGCTCTCCAACCAAAGCAGAGCTCAGTTTCCTCCTCCGTGCTTTGGCACTCTCAGGACAGTATCACTGGTGGGTTTTGTTTTCCTCCAGTCTGTTGACCAGTATACTGTGGAGGCACTCAGCCTCTGAGATTTCACTGCAGCACAGTTCTTCACGATGACTCCAGTTTATTCTTACATTTTGAAGACAGTATTTAATCCCTTTCATGTATGTAGTGCTGAATTTTTTCACTCCAATTTCTAACAAATATATATGACATTGAGTCAAATACCTTACAGCAGTCATATGTGTATTACATCAACGTCATCATCTTCATCTACTCCATCTGTAAACTTACTTAAAAGTTCATGAGATCTACTTTCCATAAGTGAACTTTCCATGATGATTGCCACTAATTATACTATCCCCTTTAACTTCTCGCTAATGTCCATGCATTGTTTCTCCTTGGGCTAGGAAATCAGGACAGTGGGCTAATAAATGTTTGTACCATCCTATTTACCTTTTGATAACACTGGCATCATATTCATTTTGATCCGGTCCTTGGGAATTTCCCTAGTGCCCCAAAACCCACTAAAAGTGAACATTAATAGCCCATAGGGCTCTTCAGCCAGATATTTTAAAATTCTTGGATGCAAAATATCTGAACTTGCTAGTTTAAGAAGGTCTAACATTAATAGCAGCTGTTTAACATCCTCTTCAGTTACTGCTGGAGTGGAAAGTGTTTCATCATCCTCATATGATACAAATACATCACCTGGCTTTTTTCCAAATAGAAAACAGAAATAGTTACTGAACAGTCCTGCCTTTTCTGTATTTTCATTGATAATTTGACCATGTCCATCTATTAACAGACCAGCATATTTTAGTTCCTTTAATTCCCAATATACTTGAAAAACTCTTTCTTCTTCTCAACTTTGCTGGCCACAGAACTTTCCTTGCATGCTTTTGCTTATCAGGGTTTGATGGGCTTGAGCTCTCAGTCCATACTCATCATTAGCAACATTCCTCTTTCCCAGTACTGCATCTTGGATATTTACTTTCCACAACTGCCTTTCTTTCTCTTCCAGGCTCCACTTGGTTTTTATGCAGGTGATAAGGTAGTCCTGAATACGGATTAAAACAGAGGTGCACGTCGGGATCAAGGCAGACCCCATCACCAAAACCTAAATGAGGCTCTCCTTAGAGATACTACAGGTCCCAGATGCTCTCCTAACACTAGAGGCAGGGATTCAAGCAACACAGCTGGACATAGATTAAAACAGTCCGGATATACCGTCTGGAGCTGCAGACATGGGAATAAGAGTCCCCATCCCCAAAAGACTGTCTGGCCTGACCTACAGACATGGGGACAGCCATGCAGGAGGCACCAGGCTCAGAGCTGAGGGCAGCAGCCAGTGTGGGGCACAGCGGGGCGACTCCAGGAGCACTTACGGTCTGCTCCCGGCTCTCACCCCTGCATGCATGACAGACAATGCCTTTCTGGGGTCCTTCTTAAGGACCTGCCACCTCTAACAGCTTTGTTCTCCCATCCTGTGCAGTAAAGGTGATACTGAAAGAGAAAACTACACAACTGAAAAAAAATGAGTTTTCCTGGATCCTCCTATAAAAACAGGACCAGCACCATAAAATGCTCCTCAGGGATGGTTACAGCCTTAATGTGAAGTCCCAGTTGCTGGGGTTCCCATCTGCCGGTGGCTGTTCCATAAAATGCATATTTCAGTGTTCTCCTCACTCCATGCAAACTTTTTTTGTTCAGTTAAATCCCATCTCTCCACTTTCTAACTCTGGCGCATCTACAGCGACTCTTCTTTGTCCTTGGCGCACACACCCTTGGATACCTGCAGGATGTTATTTTGCACCCAGTAAGCCAAAGTTTTCATAGTTCCTCCAATTCATTTCCAGAAAAGAGTAATATGTCGCACTGTGTAAAAACTGACCGTGCTACCACCACACACAGCTCTCGCGGGCTGCAGAGTGGGACCTCTCTGTGACCAGCGCATGTGGCCCTGCAGCCCAGCAGCAACCCAAACCAAAACCTTCTCCAGCTCCAGCACAGACACTGGGCTTTATACATCAACCGCGCTTTGAGCAACATGCCCAGCCTGGGTACAGCGCCACAGGGCTTTGTGTGTGTGTGTGTTTGTTTGTGATTTTGTGAATAGGGCTGCTTAGCACGTTGAGTCCTCCCCGTGGGGATGATGTGTTAGAGCGGATTGGCTCGCTATTCCCCGAAGGAAACATCTGCACATTCCAGACACATTTTGTAACGGGAGTGAAACCCATCCTTGAAGTGAAATTTTACAGCCTCCACAGCGCAAAATAACGATCGCTGGCAAGGACCAGTGGAAAAGTAATGTTTAAAATATTATTACAGGGAAGCGGCTGCCAGAGCCTCAAATTAATCATTTGAACGTGTCTCTGGAGCAGAGCGGTGCGTTATGTAACGCTCGTCCAGCTCCATCCCAGAGCGCGGCTCCTCTCCGGCCCGGTGTCCCACTCCCCTCACCGAGAGCTGGGAGAGACCGAGGCACCCAACACCCGCTGCCCTGCCTCACTGATGCTGGCCCTGGGGACAAGCGCTCCCTTCTTGGAGGTCTCTTTCAAGAGATTTCAGCCAGGCCTGGGGTCCACATTTCTTCCAGCACCAGATTTCTTCTTGTATTAAAGAAAACCCCAGGAGAGGCAAGGACAAGGGGTGTTTCTCAGTCACCTATGCAAAGCAGCATTTGCCACAGCCCTTTACAGCAAAATGAGCACCAGAGGAGCCGGAGGGAGCCTGGCTGCTTCCCACTGTGGTCTGCAAGAGGAGGGGAAGCTACAGATCTGCTGGTTCAACACTTTGGGCACCAGACTTCAGCCAACCTGCTCTGCTCCTGACGGCCACAGGGCAGGTGACAGGACAAGGACATGATCTGCACAGCGACCTTCCCCTCGCCCCACGCTGCGCAGTGACCTCTAACTCACAGGATCCAACTATGATAAAAATGCAACTGACGTTCAAAAAAAAAAAAGCCAAAACAAGCCTCTAAAGGAAAGCGGGAACACAAACAGCAGTGGATGCAGACACATCTACGGGGGAGGAAGAAACAAAACGTTTGGCAGCCTGCACCAGCAGCAAGAAAAGAAGTGAAATGAGTATGTAAGGGAAACAAGTCCTGTGCTACAGCAACCAGAGAAAAGCCTGCAGGTCCTCAGGAAGGGATATTCTCTCAGCAGTAACAAGGGCAAAGTGCTGTTATTCATCAGGCTGAAGATACCACAAACATAGCCAGAAACTTTGCTGATGGGGACTTCTCCATCTCTCCTAATAGCTGTGCCAGGGGATCCAGCCCTTCCAGGTGATGAGGGCTCAGCCCAGTGTGCACAAACGGGGGGGTGGTTTCACCGGAGCGGTGTTCACTGGGAGCTGTGAAGGCAAAAGAAACATGGGAATGGATGACTTGTTTCAGGGAACGTTGATGGGAAAGCGGGAGGTGTGGAGAGGTGTGTGAGTGCAGGAAAGTCCGACCAGTACGAGCTGTGGGGCCAGCACTGGGACAATTCCAGGTGGCCCAGAGAAAGACCCAGGTGCTACTGGGCTGCTGTGACCTGTGTGCTGGCGGGGGTCCCATCGGATGCCAAGCCCAGCAGAAGGGTTGTGGGTCTGCAGACGACAGCTCCTCAAGCCCTCATCGCCTCCCTGTTTCAGGCTGGGTGTGCAACATCAGGGCCAAAGTTTTAGGTCTGCAGCATCTCTTCTACTTCTGACTGCTGGTGAAGTATCCACCAACAAACATCATCTGTGCGAGTTCCTAAAGCATATCTCTCCTCTCCTGGCTCACTTCCACGCTCCCTGGATCCCTGGGCGTTACAACATTCTGGGTTTGAAATTAGATAGATAGACAGACATATATACATACACAGACACACATCCAGACAACAGATATTTTCCCCCCAAATGGACTTTCTTCTTCAAATACATTTTATCAAATACAGAAACAGTGTGGGACTGTTGTTTTAAATGCCTAAATATGTGTTTCATTAAAGGATTCAGGCAGCAGTTCTGCAGGAGTTGCTGTGTCTATCAGCTAAATAACACACTTTCAGAGAAACTGCCTAAATGTGTAGTCAACATTCTGGTCTCCTGGGCTGTAACAGAGATTCAGAATCAATCCTAGAAGTTTCCTCTATTTAAGAGGGGAAAAAAGCAAACCTGATTTAAACCAAATGGAGGTGTGCAGACCAACCAGAGGCAGATGTGCTCTGGTGGCAGGTGGGCCTGAGCCTCAGGTGGTCTCTGTGCATCAAAGTTCCTTCTGAAGCTTGAGATAACAGTATTTCCACGGTTCCCAGGGAGAAAAGCTTCCAACCTACTGTTTCACTGTAAACATCCCTCTAGCACAAGGGCACCATAAGTCAAAGTCAGGCCCATGAAGCCCTACTGGAACAGGAATGCTCAAGGAATTCATTAAACAGCAGCTTTGGTTGACGTTATGTGCCATAAATCACAGGCCATGGTAAAAACACAGAACCAGTCTGCTCTGCAACTGGACAGACAGACAGACAAAGAAAAGGGAAATGGTTTACAAGATGCCAAAGGACAAGCCTTTCCTTAACCCCCGTGTTCCGGTGCTGATACTGAAACAAACTCCCCCGTATTTTTTCAAATGTGGTTGTTTGGGTTGGAGGGCTCTGCTCTGAATGTTTTTGGAATACGTTCACCATAGATCCTTAGACATCTTCCTTCTGAAAACAAAAAACAATTAGAACCCAATATAGACCTGCTGGTTCCAGTACAAAATGCATTTGCATGTTTCTGGCATTAATCATCTGTGTGGTTGGGTTGCTTCCTTTTAGCATTAGAAAGTCTTCTGTGATGCAGTCAGAATACTTCTGTTCCAAAAAATGCTGATGCTCAGAGGCCCCAAAGTAGGTACAAAGGGAAATGAGCAGCTTGCTTAGGCCTCCTCAGGGCCCCAAGCTCTGCAGCAGAGCTGCCTCCTCTAGAAGACCTTGTGAACGTGGTCTTCTAGAGGAGGCGTGGGAAAGAGTAACCCAGTTGTCCCCTGCACGAGATCTCCAGAAGAACGGCTCTTTGCTGTTGCAGTGAAGGAGCTGACAGTTCCTTGTGCTCCTCTAGTAAGAGGGGCCACAGGCACTGCAAGCTGCATGCATGGGATGGAAGCCACACAACACTGCTCTTCTCCCTGTCCTCCATCACCTAACTGATCCTGGTTTAGGTACAAGGACAGAGGCTTCATCAGCTGACAACACACTCCACAGGAATTATCCACCCTTCCCTCTTGAGAGTTTCCAGGAAAAGCATGAAGATGGAAATCTTTCTCTTGAGGCTCCTCCAACACCCAGAAGCCAACAGAGGAGGTTTGTTCTGGTCACTAGTCACGTTTTGTGCTTCTTCTGTGGGCTGCCAGCATGGTGAAGGTCCTCATCAAGGCAGCTTGTGTTCGAGGCCCAGGTGCAGGTGATGCATTTCTGATTCTGATTTCCATTTCTGGTTCTTTTCTGGACCCCTGTGTACAAGAGTCTGTTCAGTGTCCTCCTCTGAACCCACCCTGGGTTTAGCACTCTGCATCACTATCAGCTAAACTCTGGGTTTTAGTCATATCTCTCTCATCAGAGGAGCCTTCCCCTGCTCAACCCATCAAAACAGCCAACAAGTGTTCCTGCTGAGAAGGGCAAGGTACAAACCCACAAGAATGATAGGGAATTTTAGGACAAAAGTTGTCAAGCAGCAATGGGACAAATTCAGCCCTGAAGCCACCAGAAGTACCCTCAGGGATCCACTTGTTTCCCCATGTTGTACTTGAAGAGATGCCAACAGCTCCTCAGTGTGCAAAGGGTACAACTGACACGTTAACAGTGATACAGCTGGAGTGACGCAAGCCTGATGATGCAGAAAGGGTCTGGATCCTATGGGTTAAACAGGACTTGCACATCTAACTCTCTACCCGCTGCTTGGAAAATTTAAACTCCAGATAGGAGAGAGCCAAAACTTGAACATGATCTGCCTGGGATGAATAACCATCCACACTTCTGCCAAATATTAATGGCTGATAAATCCACTATGCAACATATCTGGAGGTATGGGGTGGAGACCAAAGGACAGATCCCTGGAAAGAGCTCTGGAAGAATGCTTCAGTCAAGTCATCAGCTTGTCCTGGAAAGATGCAGCTGACCTCGAGATAACCTGCTTTTACACCGCTCCCCTCAACTCAACTCTCCCCCTTGACACAGACTGACCTCCACCTGTCCAGAGCAACGAAAACAATTTACCTCTGACCTCTGGCTCAGACAAAGACCCTCCTGGGCTTGCCTCTGCTGGCTGTAACACAGCTTCTGTGCTGCTTTACTGCAGCCCACAAGACCTTCAGCAACTACGGACTCTTCCTGCTACCTGCTGCCTGGAAGGACTCGTGCTGCAGCCGGAGCGGACAAGCTGCGTTAAAGCCACCGCCGACTGAGAAAGCAGAAGCATGGGCTTCTTTGGGAGAACTTGCATACTTTCTTGGGGAAAGACACCAGAAGGCCCTGATCCTTCATAACTTCCACAGCTTGGAGCCAGGCATCATCCCCTGTCCTGGCACACATATTATCCATACATGTATATAAGTCACACATGCTCCCAGGGCAAGAACACATTATCTCGATAGCATCTGTTTCAACTCATCTTGGGGAAAAACAGGAGGAAATGGCAGCAGCCATTCCACAGCCTGCAGAAAAGAGTCTCAGAGGTGCCAGGCTGCTTCCTGGTGGAACCAGAGCGGGCACAGAGCTGGTGTGACAGGCTGGCTGTACCCACAGCCTCCTCACACAGAGGTGCCTGTTGCTGCAGGTGCCTTTCTCTGATCAGTTTTGGAAAAGGGATGTCTCTTCCTCAAATTAAACACATAATGCACACAGAGTTGGTCTGATTTTGTTGCGAGAGAATCACAGAAAGGGTAATTTAACTCACTTCAGAATACACGTCATGTCAGTGATCTGTTAAAGGGAGGATCACTACGGTGTCTGTTCCTTTCTCTCACAGGACCAACGCCTATAATCCTTTTTTAAAAACACTGTTAAGTGGAATAAACTGCCTAGGGGGGAAAAAAAAAAAAAAAGGCAAAGCCTCGGAACTCTGCTAATCTTCCTAATGATTTAATACCTGCAAATACTACTGGGAGGTATTCCTTTCCAGATCATATTAAAAGCTGTCGTATTAAACATCTCACCACACTTCAGCATCCTACTGTGGATTTTTTTTTTTTTTCAACAAAGCCAATTTCTCTGGAGACCAAGTAGGGGTTTTTGCTCCCACAGCCCCCCCAGTTTTAAAAGATCTTCTAAATGCCTGCTTGGGGGATTTCAGTAAGTCCTGGCACAGATGCTCCAAATAGTAGCAAAGCTAAACAGGGTATGGCTGTTATTGCAGAGATCACTCACTGCCAGCACAAATACACAGACTGGACCATTCAACCTTTTACAGCGGGAAAGTCACGGACAGTTGATGATTCACAATCAGCATTTTTTCTTCTACTACAGCCACCCTTTTTCTTTAATTATTCTTTCTTTCTGGCAAGCATGCCTTCCCTGCAGTTTTTGCGATGCTTTTTCCCCCCTGATTTCTTAATCATATCAGCAAGAACAGGCAGGGGACACCCCAGAGCCCACATGTTGATGCATCTGCTTAGGATGCCGTGTGCTGCAGCCCTGGTGAGAAGTCCCAGGCAAAGACTGCTGTGGTTCAGCTAGTCAGGGTTAAGCACTTCCCTGTGTACAAGACCAGAACAAGACCTGCAAAACACTCCTGTCCCCCCCTCAAGACCTCAGAATAAGGCTGAAGTGGTTTCATGGACCATGTTTGTGCTGGCTCTGTGCCCAGGGGTGAACCTCACCACCAGCAGCCTATACAATGTATTTTTCCTCTGATACGCAAAGCCAAATGACATTTCTTTCCCAGGTCAGTATGCACAGGCACGTCAAACCATAAAATCTGTTAAATTACTGTCTCCTCCCCATGCAAGCATGCGCTGGGACTGACACAGCGGCTCAGGGGCTCAGCGCCCCTGGGTGCTCCCACCAAAGCAACCCAGCGTGGAGCCCAGGTACCGAAGGCTCGCAGACGAGGGCCTGCCCCGGCACAGCCTGCCCAGTCTCTCCTCCACTCCAGTTTCAAATGGCTGCAGCAAAAGGGCTTTTCCCCAAGAGCTGACTCTCTCTCTCAGAAATCTTTTCTGGATTAATCAGCTTCAATCTTTCCCAATTCAGGTTTTCTCCGGAGTTCCCAGACACTGACAATTCACCTTAACGACAGGCATTTACTGCGGTCTAGCACCCACAGCCATGGCACATCACACAGTTGTCAAAGCACACACCAAGCAAGGAGAAACAATCATCAGAGACCCAGCAGGGCATATGTCACTGGAGCAGAGACAGACATCTTAAGAAAAAAAAGTCACACCCTTTCCCCTTCATAGATTTTTTCCTACTGTAAACAGATGGATTTTGTTGTTGTTGTTTCACTTTCTATTGAGTAAAACAGAAACCCAAAGCTGAGCCCCCTCTCTGGCACAGTGCTACTCAAAATGAAACACTGACAATGCTGGTGGAGGAGCCTTTGGGGAGGCTGATGCTTCACTTCAGGTTCAGGCAACTGTCTTGGACTATGTCTCAATTTAATGATTAAATAAAATAATACCCTATTCTTCATAAGCTGAAGACAAAAAACCACAAGAGTGATTGCGTAAGAGGGTGTTAACGGTAAATACAAACCACCAGTAAATTTGCTTTGTTTAAAATGGAAAGAAGAGCGTGAACCCACACAATACCAAGCCAAACAAAACACAGAGTGCCCCCAACAAGTGGACAGAGTGCCCCCAATGAGTGGAGGCCTGCGGCCCGCTCTCCTGTGCCGTGTGGCAGGTGCAGCAGGCTCCCGTGGGCCCCGCACCCTGCTAGCACCATCCACTGCCTCTGCCTCCAGCACTGCAGAGACTGGAAGGTGACCAAGGGTGGGCCTGGCACAGCAGAACATGCAAATTCAGTCTGATCCCTTCTTAGGCTCCATATGGAGACTCTGGAGGGTTTCGGTAAACATCCCTGGTAATCTTTGGACACCACAGCAATGTTAAGAAATATCACATTCATAAATCAGACCTTACATCAGCTCTGCTGGCAGAAAGAACATTTGCCCGCTTCTCGAGGCACACCAAGCCTCAGGCAGCATCACTGTTTCACAGGATTTATGGTAAACACTGAGTTAAGCTGCATCTTTGGTCTTATGTTAAATCACCTTCTTGCCAAGGCTAAAAATTGCTCCATGGTGTAATCGCAAACTGAGGCAGAAGAGCGAAATAACAAATTTCATTCCCATATAATAATAACAAGTTACGTTTCCATAGCACCCCTCTCCATCTCGGATCCAAAAGGACATGACCAACTTAACTCACTGAAGCACACTCTGTGCACATGGATTTATGTAATCCACCGCTGAAATACAGCCACTGCTCTTTAAGAGGGCAATCCAGTCTTAAAGCAGAGTTTAAGATGGAAAGAAAAATCACCAGTGCACTAGAACGGGGATGCCATGGAGCAAGAACTGAATCCCCACCACGCTGCTGATGTGAAGACACGATCCATGGTTTGCTCTCTGCCAACCTGTCACAGAAGAGGTGTTGTTTTCTGCTGACAAGACTAAGCCCAGATCTCTCTGGGACAGTGACAAATGCTGGAGCTCCCCCTCTTTAGCAGCAGACAAGGGGGCAGCACGTGGGTGCTGTCCCCCACTCAGACTGCCAGGCAGCTTGGCGTGCCTGGGGGAGCAGAGCTGCTGGGAATGCTGCTTTCCAGCAGACAGGGAAACCACGGCCTGGGCACCTGTGGTCAGAAAAGGTCCTGGGTCATGCACTAAAAGACAAAACCAGTCCCTTATTCGGCTAAGTCATGCTGGGATCCCTGCCCAGTCGTGCCCATTCAAACAGCATCAGCCCACGCTGATTGCACCCCTCTCTGTCTCTCGGTACAAATAGCAGCTTAGACTTGCTGGAAGCTGTGCTTTGTGTCAGTTGGTGGGTTCAGGAAGACAAAGACCCCGAGGCTTTTCCCAATAAGTAGTCTGTCTGTCCCATCTTATCCCTTGGAAGACTATCAAAGAGCTACTGTTTCCCTCAAAATAAAATAAAATAAAATTAGGAGCATGTAGGGATTATAAGTATAGCAGTGAATGAAGAGGGATTTCATTCGAGCAGAGGGACCAGGGAGCGTGTGATGCAGAGCTCCCCAGCCTCGCACACACGACTGATCTCGAGGCAGACTGAGCTACAGACCGCCTTTGCTCCATTTTTCCTTTCCAACATTTTCCACACCCTCCTGCCAAGAAAACTCCGAGAGCTGCCTGCCATGTCTGGCAAACGCTTCCTACTGCACAGTCCTCCGGTTAGCACACGCGCACACACACACACAGGGACCCGCACCAGGGCGGGCTGGGGCTGCGGGATGCTCGCAAAGGTCCATCCTCACTCCTCGACAAGAGGCCAAGACTCTTCTGATAGCCTGGAAAGGAGAGACTCAAGGACAGTGAGGGCTGACTCCAAAGTATATTAGGCATTTTGGGTCCTTCACAGGCAGGCCAGTTCCCTAGCTCCTCCCGGGCTTGGAGGCTGCCTAAGACAAAGGGATCATGCTGAGGTTTACAGCAGATGAAGCGAAGAGGGAAGGCAACACACCAGAAGTGAGACAACCATTACTTGCCCATGCTCAGCCCTGGGTTGTAAATGCCAAAAGGGGTTTGTACTTGTGACTGGTGTTCCCACATATCACACAGAGGCCTGAGCACAGATTTAAAGTATTTTTATTACATCCAGAATCATCAAATATTATGACATTTTTGTGAAGCCACCTGAGGTCCCAGCACCTACATTCAGCATAGTATAAACAAATAAAAATTTGCCTCTGAGGTGTCTTGTGTGTTTGGTTGTTTGGGGTTTTTTTATTTCCTGCTGCATGAAACAGGAGGAGCGATAAAAGCAAATCCTTGAAAACAAATTATAATTGTTTAACAGAGGGGAAAAAAACCCCACACACCTTCCTAACCTGCTTGTGCCACAGCTACTAGACACATGGGTGCTTATACAGGTAGAAGAACAGGCTCCAAGTCCGGACTTCCTCACTTTTATGGGTTTAAATTGGATCCCACTAGGTGTTCAAGGCCATTGTTGAACTCCTAACACATTCTGCAGCATAATTAACACCAACTGGGTTATTTTTCATTCTCATTTTGCTTTTTTTTGCTCCATCTGCCTGTCATAGCAGACAGGAGAGCCAAATAGAGCAGCAGAGTAACAGGCGAGGGATAAACAGTGAGCTGGGTGTGCGCAGAGCAGGGGTAAGAGTTCACCAGCAAATCTGTGACTTAAGAGGTGTAAGGACAAGCTGCTGCATTCCCTGACACAGTGAGCAGAAGGGATGTGTAAATAGGGCTTGCTTTCAGATAAAGGGCAACTACAACTGACGTAGCAAGGTAAGACAGAACGGCAGAAGGAAAAAGGTGAAGAGCTACAGGTTGCTGTTACCAAAGTTAAAGGAGGAAGGTGACTCTCCCCACGAGGCTTCAGTCCTCAGCGAAGAGCTGCAGGACCTCTCTTGACTTAGTTGAGCTCTTCTGCATTTGCTCCTGAAAGCAAGACTTGATCCTGTGCGTCCAAGAGGTTAGGGATTTTCTTCCTCCCCCCTTTTTTTTTTTTGGTCTGAAAAGTAACCAGCAGACTCTGGTTGACTGCACTTAACTGGCCAGAGTCTGGCAGCAGGGACAGAGACAGGCCCAGGAGGCAGGCGGTGGTTTATGAAACACCCTGTGGAACCAACACTTTCCCCTACCAGGAAAAGTCTTTCGCAACTGGATGTGTCTGAACCATGGATTTGAGGGATTTCAGAACTCTCCCTCCGTGACCTCTCCCCCTCCTTGCCAGACTGTGGCTTCATCTTCATGGAGGAGGCAAACTGGGTTGGGAACATCACTAATGGCATGGAAAGAAATGGGAGAGACTTCCCAAAAAATGCAACCACAAAGCTGGTTCCAGGAGCCCCTCCCTGCACAACAGCAGCTCCCAGAGGATCCTGGAAACAGCCAGCATGCTCATCCTACCTGGAATCTTAAAAGTCTCAAAAAAAGCTGTGCAAGAAGCTGCCAGTAAATTAAATTCATCCTTTTCTTGTAATAACCTACCTTTCTTGATGTGAAAACAGCCCCAACCCTACAACTGCTGGCTCCAAAGTGGGGAACAGAACTACAGCAAGATTCCCCCATCTAATGGCATCTGTACTCTTAGACAAATCTTCCTTAGTTCAACACATCACCGAACACACTTTAAAATGCCCCCTCTGCTCTCCCATTAACTATGCTGTCTAATGAGGTTCCACATGGGGAGTCCTGGTAACTTACAGTGAGCAATTAGGGGGTGTAGTTTCAAACTTGAAACAATCAGCTACACAAGCAATTCGTGCACGTCTATTATATGCAGACACCCCAGGGGCTGGCACGAGCCGTTACACTTGGCATTCAAAGCCTCACAAGCTCTACCGGCACAGAAAAGTCTGAATCTGTTCTCCCACCTATGTGCTCCTGGCATGGGCTTACAGTACTTGGCAATCTTTGCTATGAGACAGATCAGAATCACGCTTCAAATGACAATTTTTCACCAGAGTCCTGAGAAAGCATGCGAAAAATATTGGTAAGATAGTCCTGCTGAACATGCAGAGAAGGCGAGTCTGGAAGAGTAGAAGTGAGCTCTGAAATCAAAGAGTGAGCTGGAAGAACTTGCCCTTCCCATTAAATACTTCATGGTACTTGGAATTCAGTGCTACCCACTAATACATCCTGAACCTGCAGGTCCCAGTTACAGTCACACCTCTTGGGCCCAGTCAGCCCTCCTGAGGAAGACAGCAGGTCTGTCACAGTTGGGCACATCACAGCCCCAGCTCTGCAACCACCCTGTAACCACAATCCTCAACTCCTCAGAAAGAAGCAAAAGACGGAAGCTCATGGATGAAATTTCTGAAGGTCTGTGTAGTGTTTGGGAGGTGAATCAGGGCTGGGAAGGAGAGGAAGGCAGACTCAGATTCCTGGATTGAAGGCCAGCTCCGTCTGGTACAGTTTTCAGTTCAGCCTTGAGTTACCTACAGATTAAATATTTACCTCTAAACAGCAGAAATGTTGTACAATCCATCTGATCACATGATAAATCTAAAAATGACCCTTGAGATTTCAGCTGCCTCTTCAACAACCTCAAAGCCTGTACCAACCTCACTTGAATCCAACTTTTGCATCTGGTCCCACAGTATGTGGTTCTAGATGACCCACTTTTGTCCCAAAAAGGGAATGAGAATATGCAGACTTGCCATAAAAGTGGTGGGTTCCCTAAAGCTGTCTCCTGGAATCATGACATTAAATTATAATATCTACTTTTTTCCTTCCCTTTTATTTTGCTGATGCCTCCAAATGTCTCCTACATGGGACTTCAGGCTCAAAACCCAGAAGGCAACAACATTTGGCCTTTTTTGGTTTATTTTTAATCTCAAGATTTATGAGAAGTAGCTGACTCATGTTTTGGCTGGCGGGTCTGGACTCTTGTAAGTAAGTGCATCCTTGCTATTTTATTCATTACGTTTTCCCACTTCTGTTTGAAGTGTTGGTGATGCCACTGACTGCTGTGAGAAAAATACAGATCTTTGCCTTGGGTCTCAGGCAGGTGACAGGCCAGACATAACCTTCTTCAATCTCTAGCTCAAGCAACCAAACTGAAAGGTGCAGATATACCAGATCTCCCAGCACTGCTCAGCTCTATCAGATCATTCAAGCATCTCCTGCCACAGGGGAGCTCCACCCTCAGCAAAAGGCAAGAAATCCTACACACACCAGGGCTACTGTGACTTGTTAAGTATGGTTTTGCTTCACATACCCTGATTTCCTTTCCAGCAACGCACCAAAAAAAATACTGAGGAGAGAGTTTGTAGCTAAGGAATTCAGTGAATGATTAACTCCATCGTACCTATTATCCATTGCTCTCACTCCCTCATGCCTCACAGAAACCCCAGTTCCGGGTAGCAAAGCCATGCCAAAATCTGATACCCCCTTGGTTTTGCTGGCAGAGTGGTCAGGTGATGTGGACGGTTCTAGCTTTGAGTTAAAACACATTAAACACAGTAATGATTAATCCAGAACCCTGGCACAAATTCATGATGAAATGTTGTTCCACCTGTCACACCAAATTTACCTAAACGAATCCTCCTCCCCAGAGGTCACCATGGAGGAATGGTCTCTACACGGCCTGCAGAGGCAGGACCTCTGTGCACACCAGGAGCAGGGGATCGTGCAAGGACAGGACTTTACAAGACAGTGAAAAGATACAATGACTAGATGTTTTTCTCCCCACTCCAAAATGAACTGCATCTAAGCTGTGTTGTGCTGGTTTTGGGCATCCCAGCAAGACAACTCACACTGCAAGATCTTCATGTCAAATTAGCACCATGTGCACGTGCAAGCCCACGTGTTTATCACACTCAGCTGCACCTCAGAAGATTGGGAGGGCTCAGCACCAGGCTCAGACACAAATTCCCTGTACGACCTCGGGCATACTTCCTCCCTTACTCTCTCCCAGCATAAAACTTTTACAGCCAGCTGAAAAACAGGAAGACTTCCTTTTTCTTTTGCCTTGTATATTTTTCTTGCAAGATCCTGAGGATAAGTTATTTGGTATGCTTGTATACGGTACCCAGTACTACAAGGTCCCAATTCTGCCCAGGGTTCGCAGCACAACACGTACAAAAAGCGATTCACAGAGCTTTCGGTCTTTTATGCAAGCCCACATATACCATAGTACCATGCAAGAGAGATACAACTGAATCTCTCATTTTAAATTGAGCATTCTGGTACCTCTACATACGAAAAACTGCTTTTTCATCACCCAGTGTCTAGTAGTAGGCAAGAAGCCTGAAAGCCCTGCTCTGCTGTCAGGACAGAAAGTTTTTGGTCCAACATTAAAAGTTCAGAATTTCTTTCCACTAGGAGATGAAGGACTGCACAATTTTACAGGCATCTGCTGAAAGCAACTTGCCACTACAGCCTGTCACCAAAGCCCCTGGCATGGAGAGCAACACGAGTAAACAGCTCTTGTGCTTCCATTGCTATGCCTGGGTCTCATCCATTAGTGGTGCTGAGCCACCCATGAAGCCACAAAAGATGTCTGCTTAGACTGTTCCAACACAAGGACCCTCACAGTGCACACTTAGGGCAGGGAGACAACCTCTAAAACTGTATATGGAGACCTGAAATATGTGGATTCCCAGCATCCCAAGACCCAGAAACTTGTCCCTGCAATATGAGAGCCAAGGTATTTCACAGCCTCCACATACTGACAGCCCAGTGGGATTTAAGAGCAGCCCTTGCTCAGTACAATATGTGCATCTGAAAGGGTAGGTGTGAAGGATTAAAACACCCCTCTGCAGAAGCCAGAACCTGATGCTGCAACACTGAGACTCTCATCTGTCTGTGGCCTCTGCAGAAACAGAGTAAAATAACACAAGTGTCCCATGCTCTTTAATTCTGTAGATTAATTCAGTAACATAAATCCGATGGGACCGTTCTCATGGTCACACCAGACATGCACGCTTGCCCCTGTGCTGATCCTCTGCCACCCATGCTACCACTGATGGTAAACTCTTTTCCCCATAGACATGCAACAATGGCTTCACTACTGCCAGACAGCCTGTGAGCTGGCAAGAATTAGGACCCCAAGAAGTTAAAAGAAACAAGTGTAAAAGTTGAGTTGCAGCCAGAAGAATTTGGACCCATCCCTGCCATGAACCCATGTCTCATCCCAACAAACAGTAAGCTCAAGCTCCTGCCGAGGGTTTTTTTGCTCTAAATTCAATAAAGAAAAAAAATGCTGCTGCTGAAATGTGTTTTAGACTGTTAAAGACAGAAGCGGTCCCTCTGGAAGGCCATGCTCCAGGCTGCAGTGGCAGCAGGAGACACAGCTCTTCGTGCCCTGCACTGAGTTTGATCAGGCAGAGGATCAAGACATCCTCAAACTCCCAGTCAGAATACCAAAATGCAACCCCTAAGGAGGAGGAAAGGGCCAGTCTCCTCTCCCTCTAATCAGCCATCGTTAAACAAACAACTAACAGCAGGGATCTTGTAGTATGCACTACAGCCAAGAGCCACCAACTGCCTCATCCTGAACCCACACCACGGCGGTGTCCACAGGCCCAGCTCTGCAGCCCCAATGCAGGACACCCAGCTGGGACATGGGGCAGCTCATGGCACCCCTTCCCCACGGCTGAGCCCGGCCTCACCGTGAGGCACAAGCAGCACCAAGGCTTTGTGTGCCCAATGAGTGCTGATCATGCAGAGATGCAAGGCAAGAAATGAGATGGATGTGCAAGGGTTTGCCCAAGCCCAGGCAAAACCTCCTGCTTCTAGAGGGCCCCTCTGCTACGAGTGCCATGATGGGCCCCACGGTGCCACAGTGACTGCAACTGGCTGCCTGCTACAAATCTGGTGGCTGAAGGCAGCCAGGAGGGCTGCCTGGGGCTGAGAAACAGGGTTGGACTGCTACCGCCACAGATACCTACGTGCCAGATCCCCTGAGGTGCAGGCTAGCTGATCTGGGTGGGGAAATAGCACAAAAAAACAGATGCTGAAGTAATATGGCAGCTGATGAAACTAAAATGGCGCCTGGCTGAGGTAAAGTGGCACCTGGTTGAAGTCAAATGGCGTCTGGCTGAGGTAAAGTGGTTCCTGACTGAGGGAGGAAGAGTGCCAGCACTGGAGAGCCACCCTGCCGAGGGGCGTAAGACCCACGAGCATGGCCGCAGGTTGGCCACAGGGAGTCATCCTGTCTCAGCAGCACAGCTTTGGCAGCCATCTCTGTACCTGCAGCCTGTGGCTACAAAGTGCTTTTCCCCAGGCTGCTCCTGGTGAGGTAAACACTCTCAGCCCCATCATCCTGCTCCGAGAAGCACACAGGGAGCAGACACACTTCTCTGAGGAACTGGCTCCCTGGGCTGGAGACAGCTCTGACTTCCCACTTGGGGCTGGGATGTCTGCTTGGGAAACTGATGGCACTGCCCTGAAACAAAAAAATAAAGCAAAGAAACAAAACTTTTCCCAGATGCTTTAAAAGAAAAACAAATGGTTCTCTAGCTACGATAGCACAATGAGATCCTGCTGGCTCTGGTACCTGCCACACAGTATGTACCGGCAAAGCACAAGGTTGTGTGTTTAGTTTGGAGGACAATGGCAAGAAGAGGTTCAAGCACAAGCAGGGGTGGGAAGGCAGGACCAAGGTTACCAATAAGCCTGTCAAAACAAGTACGTGTGTGTGTTTTGCTGCCCTGCCCTCTACCTCCCTCAGAGTGAAGATTCAGCTTCCCAAGAGTTGGTATAGGATAATGCTTTGCTGCCTTCTCACGAGGATGGCACAGCACCAAGCAAGTAGGAATTAGAAATCCAGGGCATTTATCCAGCAGCCAAGCATTTAAGCCCTCCACAAGCATTTAATTCCCATATAACCACTACAATACTCCCGCGAGGCAAGGAAGCACCAGCCCCATTGCTCAGACAGGGGAGACTGAGTACAGATGAATCAACGACAGCCCAGCCCACACAATCAGGGTCAGAAATGAAAACAAAACCAAGAAGTCCTGCTTTCCCCTCTGCGTTCCAGCTGTTAGACAACACTGCCCCCAGTAGCTCGGCTTTCTTCCCAAACTAAGGTATGCACTTCCAGTCCCTGATTGCAGAGGGGAGAAGGACAGAGGGGGAAGCATATCCACTCACTGTACACAGCCTCCATGGCTGCTGCAGAATTTACCCACTTCCAGGAACCACATGGCAAATCAATAACCACACCACCAGCTCCACTGCTGCCTCCCCTCTGTGGGAATGAACAGGAGTTGGGGTCAGTCTGCACAGGGAGAAAAAGATGCTCCATGCTGCTGATCAGACCAGTCACCTGCAAGAGGAGAGGATCTAGAGGAGGGCTGCATGTCTTCAAAAGATCCAGGACTCTCCAACGACTTATGAAATCTCTTTCCCAAGCATCTACTTTGGGGGAAGTTTTGTGTCCTGTGGGAGCGGGGGCGTTGGAGATTCATTTCCAAACTTGGTCTCCTCTCCCAGTTCTCTCTGAAGTTATGGGATCAAGCTACAGGCTTGGACGCGTCACAGCTAATCCACAGGAAGACAGAATGCAGCAGTGGGCTTTGCTGGTTTGTTTTAGAGATCTGATGGCTAGCTGTAATTAACCATTTAAATGCTGCAAATGCTAAACTATACCAAACTAAACAAGTCAAATCTGACTGGCTGTGTAACGTGTGTCACTATGCTCAGCGTAAAGCAAATCCAAGGCAATACTACTTAAATAGGTGGCTGTATCAGATACAATCTGTGCATGTAATCAGAAACTAATTTGTCCAAGGACAGTGACATTGCTACCTTGACAGTTTACTCTCCTGCAAGCACTGGAAAGGCAGAAAGCTTCTCAAGAAATGGCTAACTGCTGGATGCAATGGGCCAAGGGTCTCAGAGTTCATGGTCTCACTGTTGGGCTACTTAAGTTATTTTGTGGTGTATGAAACAGATTCAAGAACCAGTGATGCTCCTGGCAGTCTCTGCAAAAAATGAGGTGTGTCTTCTCTCTAAATTAAAACTTGGGGATTGTGTTGTGCTGGCCTAACAGAGCTTCAAGTACCACCCAGACAGCTTAAGCTTTGTTTCCATGGTGCTGTCCTATATGCGCTATGCCCTATAACAGCTTTACTGCACAAAGGGGCTGCAGTTCTTTCTTTTTCTTAAGTAAAGCCATTACTTACTGCTGGTATGAACCCAATCTGCCACATATTAGCTACAGTGAATTTTCTTAATGCAACTTGAAGACTAACACAGTCTAACCCCTGGCCTCTAGCTAGCTCCTCTAGTTGAGGTCTTACCACCTCAGTTTTGTCTACACTAATTTTTTTAAGACTTCTGATACCAACTTTGCACTGATCCATGCATTCAGAGGTTGCAAATCTAGTCAGAGTTCACTCTGTAAAGCCAGTGACTTCATATTTTTCCTCTGTAGGAGTAAAATAACGTTCCCACACTCTGATATAAACCTTTGCTCTGCACAGATTTAATTCATTACTTATGAATCTCTGGTCAACGTCACTATGTTCACTGCAGTGGCTCTCTACTTGCAGTCACCTCCTCTGTCCAGAAGGACAGGGAACCTTTTTTTTACCACGTAGTGAAGTTGCTGAGAAGGGATCCTGACTAATGGCTTCACCAACTTGTTGCTTATGCAACTGTCCTCTTCTAGAAAATCACCCAGGTAGCAATAATGAGCTGCCCTCTACAACTGCTTTAGAGAGGGTTGGTCAAGAGCCAAGACATTTTTCAATGGAAACTCTTCTCCCAGGGAATCACCCTGCATCATATTTCAGATGAGTGCTTTGTTTTGTTTTACGAAATAGGAGAAAAATTCTTTTTAATTGTGCTATGCTTAGGTGCAATGGCAGTTTCGTGGCACAAATCACTGCGCAGTTACTATACAGCCTGCTGGAATCATTTAGGAGACCGGAATAGCAGCAGCTCTAACACCTCAAAGTGCCCATATTCCAAGCTCATGCTTTTGCAGGATTGCATGGACCACCTGCAGGTCTTGGGTAAGAGCTGTTTGCTGTCTGCACTGTGCCTAAGTGATGAGATCCCACAGGTGGTACAGCAATACAAAATATTAAAGGTGCCAGCTGACTGCTCTTTCCATATCCAAACTGCTTCTTTTGAAAACTCATTCTTTCCAGAAGGCTTTCCAATCCTTTTCATCTGGGGAGGGGTGAAACACTCTCTGCCAAGGGCCAGCTCCACGCTCCAAGCAGCACACACTGCTGTCCGCACAGGCCCAGGCTGAGCACAGACCCCTTCACAAGGTTGTCACAACGCTCCTGGGCAAGCATCTGGCTGTGGGTGACAAGGCAAGATGCTGTCCCAAAACCCCTGTCCCACTCCTGTTTCTGAGGAAGAAACGCAGCTTAAACAGAGGTGTCTGAGGCAGTAAAAAACATAGCCAAGTGGAGGGAATGTGGCTGCAACGCTTTTCTCGGAGACTACTCTGCATCTCACTGCGGTTTCCCACTGTTCTCTCAGCTCTCTAAGCCCCTGGAGAGGAAATACAGCACACACACTCTGCGCTGGGAGCAGGCGTTGCAGGATGGGGCCTGTGATTATTATTCTTATCACCCCATGGACTGCCTGGCACTGGCTGAAGAGCGTGGCTCCGATGGCTCTACTCGCAACAGCTACGCAGCCTCTGCATGTGAAAACCATTAGGCAATAGCACAGAAGCAACCCATGAGGCAAAACCCGTGAACATTCCCATACTGACAGCGTGCCGGTCCCCGCTGCCAGGAAGACGCCGGGGCGCCGGCACTGCACGCAGGTGCTGACGAGGAGCCATGTGCTCCCCCTCGAAGTTAACGCTTGTGCAGCCAGGTCTCCCGACAGCTCCACGAAGAGCACGCAGCAGACACCGGAGAGCTGCAGAGCCCCGCAGGCAGGGCCTGCCCCAGGCACAGTCCAGGGTCTGTGTGCCAGCACCGATTTCCTACCGATGGAGATGTGGCATATGGGAGCGTCGGCAGCAGAGACAGGAACTGAAACATCTGTTTTTTCCAAGCCACACTTGGAAAGGCTAAGCTGTATTCCACCCCTAAAACACAACCAGCCCAGCTG
Organism: Athene noctua; assembly: GCF_965140245.1. NCBI lineage: Eukaryota > Metazoa > Chordata > Aves > Strigiformes > Strigidae > Athene > Athene noctua. The sequence goes on along the minus strand of NC_134051.1, from coordinate 4,314,283 downwards.
TGAGGCAAGCAGATGAGCAGAGAAGTACAAAAATAGCCACTTCTGTAGCGTTCTTTCAAGCAACACGAGGTTGCCTTACAAAAATAAACACACAGAAAGGAACAATCGTGGGGTTTTTTTCAGCTATTAGAGGGACCCACGTGCTCACATCACTGCAACACGGTAAAAAGATGCATCCCCTTGATTCACAGCTGCGTTCACAGCGTATTCCTGCCACCCGCCAGCGAGCCACCGTGGGTCTGTTTGCAGAGTAGCAAGAATCACAGGCAGCTTCCACAAACGGTCCCTGATGGGACTAGACACACATGCTCCCACCAACCTGACCTAAAAGCAAATCTGCACGGCCAGCCTCACTCCACCCCCTTCCCCAGGCGTGGCTTTGAGAGAGAAACAGCTTTGGCCAACACAATCCGTCTGGGCTCTAGCTTTCCCAGGCTTAGCTGTTCCTCGGGTTCCTCCCTCAGGAGGACTCAACCCACACCCTAGATCCTCTTTTTAGAGAGCCACTCCCACCTCTCCCTGACCATGAAGCATTTGCTGTAGCAGAACCTTTTTAACCCGTTCCCAGCAGGACCCTTGCCCCGGACCAAGCCAGGAAAGGTGTTAACAGGATCCCACACAAGCCCCCACACTGGGGAGAGAAAGGAGAGGCTCCACTGCCCGTCCCAACCAAAGCTGCAGGGAAAACTGCTCTTTTGCTTCCAGATCTGTGAAGTTCTCCCTGCTAGAGGAGCCCAGAGCAGCACGGATCCTGCGGGAGCCAGGGCCGAGGTCCTGCCAGTGGATGTTGCAAGGGAGCTGTGAAGAAGCCGTTGCTGGGGATCTGCAAATACCATCACCAATGTCCGTCCAAAGAGGTGGGCACAGGCTCTAACCAAGGCTCCAAACTCCATCCTGGAAATCTTGGTTACAAACCAGTTATTCGACCTCAGGACTTCATCACAGACATGCAAAATAGTATTGCACAGAGCCAAATGTATCTCTTGCTACAAGGAGCTGTCTCTATAGTTGGGCAGAATACAAGTTGCCCAGCTGTCACTAGAAGAAAAAAGGTCACGGGTGTGGTGTCCAGGTACAACTTCAAATGAATAGGAACAGGCTGGCTGAGTCCTGGCTTGAATCCAGAATTCATGTCACTACTTATCGTCCCACAGGCTTGTCAAAAGCTGCAGACTGTGTCTGCTGTCAAAGTGAGTACAGCCTTCTCCTGATGATGCTCAAGAGCATTTGCCAGCACGACTGCAGCAGGCAGAGAGAGTCCCATCGCTTCCCAACACCATGCTGCCAGAGCGCAGCCTCCAGACCCCAGACTGGGGGTAAAGCAGGGTCTCTGGGTTAGCGCACACACACCTCACAACTGAAAAATGCCGTAGGTGGGAGATTCATTACCACGGCGTGAATATCGTCATTTCCTTCCATCAAGTACTGTTACCAAATCAGTGTATCACGCTATCTTAACATGAGTTGCTAATTAAATTACAAATGATGCTGGATTAAACAGAATAACACAAGACCGTATGCCACATCTGAAACTTCATCTCCGATCTCAGTTTATTGAAGTTTTTACTAGGCCCGATGCCAGGAAGCCAAAGATATGTACTAGTTCCTAACCTAAGGGGAACTATTTTTACTGTTAGACTGGCAGAAACAGCTGACTGACAAACATTACGCTTTGTTTTGACTGTTTAAATCCAGTGGTAGCACATCATCAAAATGGATGCAATCTTCTGAGGGAAAGGGAGGAGCTGGAAAGCAAGGACAGAATCTGTTTACTGGTCACGATTCCTATAATATACCGCAAATGCTACAGATGGTCAACTTGCACACTGTTGATGCTCTTCCTGATGATAGCTATCCTTCAAAAAAAATGGGAATGCTGTAATCACATGCTTTTTGCTTTGCCCTTTGCAAAGCAAAAACTAACATTATATTTCAATCTGACATTTTTAGTTTTGGCAAACAGAGATGCCAACTTAGCTTCAGTGTCTAAGTAAACAGCAGTCCTTCGATAAGAAAAACAAGCTAATTCTTCACTGCAAAAGCAGATTAAGAAATAAAGGCTGAGAGGGTCTGATTTGACACCCTCACCCTCCTGTTGGGACCGGCAGAGACCTTGGGCAGAGCATGTTTGTGCAAGTGGCAGAAGCTGCAGCATGGTCAGTACTCTGCAGCCCGGCAGGCACTGCAGCTTTCCAGTCTTTAAGCCCGATCTCAGCAAGGCCTGAAGAGAAGGGCGGGCCGACGGGGGTGAGAGAAGGGCGGGCTGATGTGGGGTAGCAGCCGTTCCTCTGAACAGCCATAGCACCGTAAGTGCAGCCCACGAGCGGAGCTGCCAACTTTCCACTGTGGAAGAGACAGAAATTTTCTCAGTGACTGCCTAAATCCTGCTGTTGGCTATGGGGGGACTAATTCACAAGTGCCGTGTCCCCCACACTCCCCTGTGCACCCTCCTTATGGTAAGAGCAAGAACCTCTGTCTGCAGCCCTCAGCCCGCTCCACCCTGGTCCTGGGAAGCACGTCCTTCCTCCTGAGCTGTTGTACTTCACCCCTGCTTACTTTCTTACTCACTTACTACAACTCAGAGACGTTTGGGAACATATGGGGTAAATAAGAGACAGGATACAAAATCAAGCTGAACTGCAACGATCAATCAAAGAACAACAAAGCTGGAAGAAATGGAGAGAGGATGGTGCAGAAACACATTATGGAAACCACAGTGTGGAAAACGTGGCATGACAAGAGATAAAACAAGGAATCCCATTAAATGGTAAACAGAGAGAGAAGCATTAACAAACCATATGAGTCCATTTCACCCTGCCTTCTGTTTGAGTGATTTTCTTTTTAAAACCCCTCTTTGTGAGATCAGAATGAAAGCAGCTGGGTGAAACACGAGAAAGACCTGGCAGGGGCTTGTCAGCAAGAGCAGAGCAGGATCGGGCCCACACTTCCACTCCAGGAAAAAAAGCCACATGCAGAAAGATATCACCAGTAAACTTTAAAATTGCAGGAAATACAGGGGAAAAATCAATGCAAACAGTACACGGGAAAAAATAAACCAGAGGTCAACGGAAGCCCAAAAGATGAGGTGAGCAGAGACACAGTGTTGGTTTCTACGAAGGTCTGAGGGGGGTCAGGAGGAGCACTCAGACCAGACTGCAAAGTGCAAAACCTTTAAATGCTGAGCCAACATCGAGAGAGACAGACACCTTGATGCTGCTCAGGATTGTTTAATTACAGCTTTTGCCATGGAGCAGGAGCACCTTCTAACACCACTGCTCTGGGGGATGCCTTTTTTTACCTAGCAGGACATTTGTGTTAGTATATTCTTAAGCACCACCAAAAAACCCCCTAAGGTTTTCATTTTTAAAAAGCTAAGATTCACTATCACGGGAACAGCACTCAAATTTCTCTGAAGCTTTAGGAAGGGGCACAATACACAACACAGACATTCTGCTCGTGCCCTTGCTGTAATGGCATTACAGTGACACTTCACTAACACCAGAGACTATTATGCTCTGATAGAATAATGCAGAATTGCCTCCTTGTTTGGTGCTTAAACTATAGTTACGACTTACTTAGGTCCCTTCCACAGGCTGAATGAATCTCGTTCACAAAATATTTATCTAGCACCTCATTTGGGCCTTTTCCCCCTCCAAAATTTCTTTAAAAAGAGAAACGCAGCCTTGTTTTCACTGTGGATGTGGCTTCTTATGAGAATGACATTCCAGGCTGTTTAAGTTTTTTCTAGGAACAGAAATAAAGCTATTTTGCCTCCACGGATGGGATGCTACTGTACAGACACTCCACTGCTTGCGGTTTTACCCAAATTGGATTTTAGTTTTAATTGGATTATTTTTTCCCATAGCTTTTGAAGACACCTTGAGCCTTGAAAAGGCTTTTACTGCATCACGTAACAATAGCAAAATCTACCGATTGTTGCCAACTCCTGAAATTTAAAACATCACAGACTGTAGGTTCCTGAATCATAAAATCTGTTTATTTTAAGAAGTTTTGCTTAGGTGAAGTCACTGGCTAGGCAATGTAAACCCAGGGCTTGCTGCCAAATCCACAAAAAAACCCCGCTGGGTTTTGAATGAAAGTTATGACCCCCAAATCTGCAAAGCTTCTGCTTCTGCAGGAGTGTGGTTATAGCAGAGATCCTGATTTCAGCTTCTCTTTCTGACCCATCTACAAATAGTATTCCACATTAATGACAGAGGAAATAAGGGAGTTTCAACTCCAGTCTTTTAAATCGAGATTCTAATCTTCACTTGAAAACTACCACGATACTAAAGATGTGTTGGAAATAGTCAGTATTTGCAAGGGAAAGTCAGAAAATCTTTATGAGGTTTATTTCCAGTTGAGGACTGAAAGAAGTGATACCAGCTCATGAAACAGCTAAGTCTCAAAGTAAATGCGAATAAAATCCAGCAGCCCTGAAAGCCAAGCACTTGAAAAGAGATCAGATCAGAGCATTTCTCAGACAGAGAAACTCAGAAGTGCAAACGCTGCCACTTGAAGCGTGTTGCTCTTGAAGTATAGGGGTTTTTTTATGTTGCGCACTGCAGATTATTTGGAAAAAAACAGACTTTGCTCTTGATTCCAGCCAGACTTTGCGTTACACTTCAAGAACCCGGCTCTGGCAATGGGAGGGGGCCAATATTCCCATTCGGTCTGCCTGGAGACTGCTTCCAGCTAGGTATGTAGCGTCTGCAAGCAGCTGAGCTTATTTCCTTAGTGATTCTTTGGATGGACATTTCTTCTGTACTTTTAGTAACCATGTTGCCAAAGTTGGCATTTATTTGTTCAAAGTTGCTACGTCCATAACGTCGGATATGAGAGGAATTCATTTCTTAGGCCTTACTTACAGCTAGAGGTATGATATCACATTTGCTGAGTGCAACTGTTAGCAGAATCAGGAAGCTTTGACATTGGTAATTTTCTGAACTCTGCCTTCTTAAAGGCTGTTTTCATTTCAGAATAATAAAAAAAAAAGGTTTTGTTGAGATATTAAAAAAAAAGCTTTTCTCTAATGAGAGAATAGACAGCAATCATTAAAAGCATTATTTACTTTATCTGTCAGTGTTCAGTAAAGGCAACATGAGATGAATAGACAAAATCGCTTGCATAACTTCACTGTGTCACGAGCCAGAGACCCTCTCATCCCGACAGAAATGAATCTGTAAATCTGTCATGGTTATAATGACGACGTAAGCACACATGCCTTGTTTCCCATCATCAGAAGGTCAAAAAGGGCAGTAAACTTCCCCCCAAAGGAAATCCATGTGCCACAGCAGACTGCTTCAGCACATCTTATACCCGCCATCAGGACATTACTAGCACACGCTTTTTCAGCCGAGTTGTGACTGTACACACAAGATGATCTGCTGGCTGACAAAGATGACTCTACAGTCTGAATTCCAAAGACAATCATGCCTCAGCAGAGAAAAGCTCTTCCCCTAACCACACTGCTCTCAACAGGACTGTAAACAAATATTTCTCTATCAAAATCGGAGGAAGATGTCAGTAATACTATCCTGCCCTTTCAGTCCATTTGCTTCAGTTACTTTCCCCCTTCACTTATTCCAGACACTTTGTCTTGTTGACCTGCAAGAGCTTTATGTCCAACTTCAATTTGTCATTGCATAATAGGATCTAATCCAAAACGTTCTGGGAGCTTTTACAACTCAGCGCCTCTGAACAACAATAATATAAACAGTCTCAAACACTTACTACTGAAATTAATAATCCTAGAAACACACTGTAATAACCCCAAATCTTTAAAAAGCCAAATGAAGGACTTCTCATCACAGCCTTCAGAAGGCTGCTCTACAAGTGACCAGCAAAGCGCTGGCACGTTCCGCCTCTGTCGCAACGGCACATTCAGCCTCCAGAGCTGCAGCTCCCCATGCCTAACTGAGAACAGATAACGCCAACGCCAGAAACCCCTTCAGAAAAATCAGTCTTTCCCAGTTAGGGACTTTCTGCAACAAACAATGACTAGTTTGTTCAGAAAAGTCTAAACATATCTTGTAAGAAAACAGTTGGAAAACACCTTGTCTGCTGGACACTCTCCTGAAGTGCACATTCTCCTGAAGTGAGTCTAGAGACATCTTGCCAACCTACAATTTAATGTTTACTGTGGTACTTTGCAACTTCTGCAATATCTCTTAATCTATATTGACACTAGAAAGTGGAGACTTACTTAAGAATATCTGAATAGAAAGTGGAAGCTTAGTTAAGAATATCCAAATAGAAAAGCAGACCCTTAGCTTAGGGTAACAGAAATTTGAAGTACAAATTAGACTAGAAATAGTAGTAGAAATTAGCTCATGTGAGATTTTTCTACTGTGTCAGGCCTCACGACATCCATCCTGCATGAATCATTCAACGTTTTTGTCTCCTCAAGAACAGAAAAGCTGCTCCCTAAGGAAAACAAATTTAGGTTCAAAAATTAATTTTAAAAAACCCACTTTTCCCCTCAGTCTGTTTCTTGCAGTACACAGTTACTTCATTTAAGCGACTGAGCACATGGAGCATTCGGACACCCCTCCAAGACACATACTTAATTCATTTCCCCAAAACAACAAAATCAAGCATCTGGACACAAACAGAACTGTCATCCCATCCTAGCACTTTCATGGAGAAATTTTCATTTGAACTTGTTAATTGAGTCTTTTCGATTTTCTGTTAACAGAACAGCATTTAAACCACAACCAACTGGTCATTTCCCGACACCATCCTCCTCCTGCGATTCCTCCCAGAACCTCAGAAATTAAACTCCTGACACAAAACCTCCTGCCCCTCCGGCACAGCAGCCCCCCAACTCTTGAACGTACCCACAGCAAACGTTATCTTGCAGTTTGCCCAACAAACCTGCCAGGTTGTCTCAGATCTCACATGCTGGTGTTATCCAGCATGCCCCGCACATCGCCAACTCTTGGCAAGACATGAGCAGCGTTACGAGACGACTCGCTTTGGGCTGAATCTTGAAGATGCTTCTCTAGCCGCCGAGCTGAGCGTGTCCCCACAGCCGTGACTTTTGTGGGCCATCAGCCGAGCTGCACTAGCCCTACCCTAGCCAAAGCCACTGAGCCCTGGCAGCGCTGCCAGGCTGGGCCCACATACCGAGCCTGTTTTCCCTCTACTTCACATACTGAGCCTGTTTTCCCCTCACTTCACATATTGAGGCTCTTCTCCTTTCACATACTGAGGCTCTTTTTTCCCTCTACTTCACACACTGAGGCTCTTTTCCCTTTGCTTCACATACTGAGCCCGTTTTCCCTTTTCCTTCGCTTTGGGCCATTTCTGCCCATGTCTGTCCGTCCGCAACCCCCCCAGGCTCCCTGCAAACTTTCTGCCATGTCTCCCACGTTCGTCCCCGCTGTCACACGTCCCATCCCCACGACGGCCCAAGCCAAAACAAGGAAATACCGGCGGACAAACCCCCGCCGCCGCCGGGCAGCCAGCGCTCGCCCACAGCAGAGCCCCCGGCCCGGCCCGGCCCCGCCGCGCCCCGCGGTACTCACAGCGCCGTGGCGGCGGGCGGGACGCCGGTTCCCGGTCGCTCCATCCCGCGGGCAGAGCAGTTGACGAGGCAGGCGGGGCCGGTGCAGGTACAGTCGGCGGCGCAGGGTTGGCAGGAGGGGACCGAGGGCGCCCGGGCCGCCGCCAGCCCCCCGCACAGCAGGGAGCAGAGCAGACACCAACCCGAGAGGGGCAGCCGCGCCGCGGGGACGCCATGTTTGCGCTGTGATCCAGTGTCTCCATTTCCAAAAGGCATCTCTCCCTACGGGCATGGCATGGCCCCGGACCGCCGCTCCCCCGGCCCGGCCCGGCCCGGGCCCGGCCGCGCCCCGCCCCGCTGCTCCGCGTCCCCCTCCTCCTCCTCCTCCTCCTCCTCCGCGCCTCCCGCCTCAGCGCCCGCCCGCCATGGCGGCCTCCCCCTCAGGGCTGGCGGTGCTCGGCGCCCGGCCCGGCCCGGCCCGCTGGGCTCCCGCTCGCCGCTCTGACAGCCCCGGCCCGGCGCCCCTCGGCTCTGCGCTCCGCCCGGGCCGCGGCCGCCACCTCCCCCGCTCCGCCTCCCCCTCCCGGCGGAAACCCGGCGCCGCTCCAGCCCCGCCGCCCGCCCGGGCCGCCCCCGCCGCGCCGCCTCCTCGCCCCGCGCCGGCCCCGGCCTGCGGAGAGTGCCGGGGCGAGGGGCGCGCTGCGCTCCCGGCCTGCGCCCGGGGCATGCGGACTCGGCGAGGTGGCCCCGGAGCAAGGGGGATCCCGGGGGACGTGGGCAGCCCGAGCGGCAGGGACATTCCTGAGGAGCAGGGGTAATCCTGAGGGGCAGGGACATCCCGGGGGTCAGGGGGATCCTGGGGGAGCAAGGAGCATCCTGGGGGATACCGGCATCCCGAGGGGCTGGGCCATTCCTGGGGAGCAGGGGGTATCCTGAGGGGCAGGGGCATCCCAGGGGGACACGGGCATCCTGGGGAGCAGGGGGATCTCAGGAGGCAGAGGCATTCCTGGGGAGCAGTCAATCCTGGGATCAGGGAACATCCCAGAGGACTCGGACATCCTGGGGAGCAGGGACGTTCCTGGGGAGCAGGGGATCCCAGGAGCAGAGGGCACCGCGATGGACACAGGGATCCTGAGGAGGAGCGGGATCCTGGGAGCAGGGGCATTCCTGAGGAGTGGGGGGATCCTGGGGGACACTGGAATTCCAATGGGCTAGGACATTCCTGGGGAACAAGAGCATCCTGGGGGACACGGGGATGTCGTGGGGCAGGGCTTATCCTGGTGGGGAGAATCTCAGAAATGGGGCAGGGCAGACAGAACAGCGCAGAGTTTTCTGCTGGATAGACGCTTTGGTTGTCTCAGAGCTACAGAGGGGAGCTGCCCCTCCTCTGCACACACAGGCAGTGGGCACGAGCACTCACCCGCAGCCTCCCCGAAGGCTCCTGGCGCCCGGCTCCCGCAGACAGTGCCCAGTCCAAGGCTGCTGAATGCACGAAGAGGTGCAGGGAACAGCGTGTTACAGGCCTGCAGCATGGAGGCACTTCAGACATCTTGGGGAGAGGTGAAGGACAAGGCAGGTCCTTTCTCGGTGTGGTTTCTTGATGCTCACCATAGCAGAGTCACTGGGTTTCAATGCCACTTGCACCCTGCACTGGCCCAGGACTCTGGCCATGGCTCAGACCAGGCCAGACCCAGTGAGGTCAAACCTGTCATTCTGTGATGGCTCCTCAGGGATCTGGACTGGGTCTGGTTTAAAGTGACTGAAGAATATGACTAAAATAAAGTCTCTTTACAACAAAAGAAGTGTAATTCTGTCCTTATAGAAGGCATATCTCCAAACCCAGCCTCTCCAAAACCAAACCCATCCACATATGAAAGCAGTGGAGAAGGTCTGACAGCTGATAATTTGACAGGGACCCTAATCTGTTAGTGTTTAATATATGCCGTGTTACAATGTGATGGTATGTACGGAACACAGGCCCAGCCATCAGCAGAGGGGAGGATATGAGGAAGCTCAAATAAAACACAGAAGAAGCTGCTTTTCAACTTGTTGAGTGCCAGATCACTCACTCTGCAAAGCAGAGCCGATGGTTCCTGTTCAGCTGAGAGGGGATTTCTCACCCTGAACACAGCAAACATGTGGTGTAGCCTGTGTGCGAGGTGAAGGCCTGGCACTGGGCAGTGGAAAGATGGGGGGGATCCAGGGGGAAGCAGTGACCGGGTGTGTTAGTGCCCAGTGCTTCCCTGTGGAGAGCGGCCTGGGAAGGGACACCGGAGAGGTGTGCGTCCAAAACCAGAGCAGCAAATCCCACAGATCCTCCAGAGACCGGTGCTGTTTTGCTCTGTGGGGGCTCATATTTAAATTATCAATCAAAGGCACTTTCTCCAAAGATTTGCAGATCTGGACAAAACTTTCAGCAGGGTCTTTGCTAAATGCAAACGAAAGCATCTTGCTCTTCATTTATGCGATTCTGTTAATTCTTGCAGCCATCCACACCCTTTACAATATTCATATGTAACATTTAAGTTCAGTGCAGCAAATCACCCCAGCTCAGCTTCAGTGTCAGGCATGCAAGTGTCCCCGGGAGCCCCTGGGACTGCCCATGTGCAAAACTGAAGCTGCAGTCTGTTCGATCATGGCTGTTGCAGCAACAACTGTCTCTATGAAAGCCTCCGGGTCAGTCACCCACCCGCAGAGAGGCTGCACCCCTCAAACAGCCAGCCGCCCCGATGCCAGGGTGAGGGGCATTTTGTACTTGTCCGAAGGAGCTTGCAGAGCTGAGCAGGGCTTCCTCCTGTCTGGAGCTCCCACTGCCCCTCGGGGCTGCACCCCTCACCTCTGCCAGCTTTCGCCGCTCCTGGGCACGTTCCCCAGTGCCCCGAAGGTACATGTGTTGCAGAGCCACTGTCCTGACGATGCAGCAGGCATGGTGTCAGTGGGGCCCTGTTAACTGGCGGGCTCAGGAGATCTGCCTGGCAGCTTTCAAGGGAGAAACCACACCAAAAAAGGGGTGGGGGAGAGACATGCTAGCTGTCTGCAAGCATCCAAAGAGTGCAAGCAGCAGGGAGCCAGAACAATTGTTCAGGGTGGTACCAGACGAATGAACAGGAGCCTCAGAGACTGCTACCCCCACTGTTTCTCTTCGAAGAATAGACCTGCGGGAGACAAGGGCCCTAGGGGCATGTTTGCCTCTCTCCGTGGCTGGCCTTGCCTAAATCTTGTCACTTAGTGCAAAACACCCTCACCAGCATCACCCCACTTGCTTTGGGGCCAGGTCGTGTTTTCGCCGTGTGCCACGTGATGGTTGTGGGAGTCATGCGAGCCCCAGCTCCTGCCAAAGCTCAGGAAAGAGGAGGATGCTTAGCCAGGGGTGACAGTCTGTTTGGTTTTGAATCCTGTAGGATTTTTTAAGCCACTTGTGATTTGGGGCCCGTAGGATTCTCTAGGGAGGAAGGGACTGACCTGCTAGCGCTGGGTGTACGGCCACAGCAGGTTACAAAGCCTGTGTTACCCCTCCAGAGCCACTCACCGCCTCCCTGCTCCACCTTGTGTGCTTGATCCAGGACAGACCCGATCCAGCAAAGTCCATAAGCACCTGCATGGTTTTAGGGATGTGTACTGTCCTGCTGAAACCAAAGGGGTGATATTAGCGGGGGCTCTGGCTTTCCTTAGCCAAAGGCTGAGCAAACCATAAACAAGAAGCCTGACAGCATCCGATTTCACTCCTTGGCATGGTACTTAATGTATGTGAAAATTTACTTTCCGAAAACATTTTGTGCCTTTTGGATTTGAAATCTGCTTGAAAGACGCATCATCTTTTGCATGATGTATTGTGCCCAAAATAGCTCAAGGGTTACTACTTCCTCATGTGACTACAATGTATTTATTTCCGCTCCCTCAATTATAAACTGTTTTTGTTGGGTTTTTTCCCTTTCTTCTGTACTGATGCCCATATTTTTTCAGATAACAGCAAGGAGAAATTATCCTGTATATAGATTGCAATCAGCAGATTAAGTCACTGTAAGCCAGCAGATGTAGAGAAGATAAGGGCTGTCCCCCAAAAGCTCTGCCAAGCTGTAATGACGGCGACAAACAAGAAAATAATTGAGTGAGTGGGAAAGGAGACAGCAATTCTCGATACAGCTGCAAGAGAAACATTTGTTCACATCGAATCACAATTTTTGGCCTTGCAGGAAGGTCTTGTCGCTGAGTTGGGATGGGTTTTAAAACACAAACTGCAGAAAATTATGGAAGTGGAAAATGTACTCTGGGGCTGGGAGGCTGTTGCTCATTGCGAGGCTGGGAATGGCTCATTGTAGGGAAGGGATTCTTCTGGTTCCTCCTACTGGCAAGCAGATGGAGAGTTTCTCAACACTGTTTACTTGAAGCAGAATTAAAATCCCAACTAAGAGGGTGTTAATTCTCCCCGTCCCACCAGTCCTGCGGGCTGAACGCACCCAGAACATCAGCAGCAGCAGAGACACTGTGGTCAGCAAAACGTGACGGAGCTGCGGCCGGCCGGGAATGTCGCTGCTGCCTCCGGGCCCCTCCGGCCAGATCCCGAAAGCGCCGCAGATGTCTTCAGCAGCACCCGGGCAACCCTGAAACCCCGCTGCGCCGGGCCGGACCCTGTGGCACCCCCTCTCCAGCACTGCGTTTCTATACATCAAAGCACTGTTTTGCTCACGCCTGCAGTGCCCCGCTGCGGAGTGGGCTGTGCTTCCCGCAGCCGTGTGCTGCAAAAATCCTCTGCGCAGGCACCACACCAGGCTTCACGTCAGACGCGATGGCGGCTGATTTTAAAACGCACATGCTGGGAGCAAGTCTCTTCACTGCATTGCCCTCCCACACTGCTGCTTTTTCTCTCGCCCAGGAACCCTCTGTCCCATTTAGACACGGGGCAGCAGGTTGGCAGGAGTGGTGGGGACACCTTGTCACCCAGGAGTGTCTGTGGCCCGTGGAGGGGATGCTCTGTGCAGGCAGAGGTTGGCTCGGAGCCGGGATAGCTGGGCCAGGACAGGGAGCTTTCCACCTCCAGCAGCACGTGTCCATTGTACCTTGTGTGTGGTTTGAAAAAGGCAGGAAAAAATACCCCTCTGGAACTTTCTGCTCCCTCAACCAGGAGCTTTGTTCCCTTTTGAGGGCAGCTGTATTCATGTATGGCCACAGGGCTCGGTTTGCTATGATTTCCCTGCTTAGAAAGTACTCCTACCCAAGGGAAGGAGCACAGCCCAGTCTCAGTGGGTGCCCAGGGGGAGAGGACTGCCCCGTGTGCTTTCACAGGGCGTACGGGTACCCTGGAGGAGGTGAACATCTCCATTTCTCCTGCAAGTAAATGGCTGTTTCCATCCCTGTGGGTTGTTTGCTCTGAGGCTGCCTTTCGCGTGCCCCTTGCTCTGCAGAGGGGCTGCGCTCACATAATGCAAAGGGGGTACCTGGAGAGTGACCCCCACAAGAGCCATCCCCTTCCACCCAGGCCTGGCTCCTGCTTCACCTCTCAGCTTGAGGGGGGCTCCCCAGCTGTAACCCATCACCCATGAACTCCCCATCACCCCCCAAGCCCCCCCAATGGCTCTGGGGAGCAGGATGTGGGTGGGCTCAGCCCCTCACTGTGGCCAGTTTGCAGGGCCCTGGTGCCCTCTTAACAGCATCTCCCCACACTCCTCCGGGATAAAAACCAGGAGAAAAGGGTCCAGCAGCCGCACAAGAAAACATGTCAGAGCCCGCTGTGGGGTGCAGTGAACCCCAGGCAGCCCTGGCCATCCCTGCACTGCTGTGGGGTGACAGTGACCCCAGCTCCTGCCCTCGGCCTCACCCTTTCACGTGTGTGCATGCACCAACCACAGCACAAAATCCGCACAGTCGGTACCACCTACGTGTGAGGGACCTGTTGCTGCACAGGGCGATCACCCCAGCTCGGGGCTGTAAAGAGTGGAGCCGTCTCACGCCACATCCTGAGCAGATTTAACTTGCGCAGGATGAATTAAGCAGCAATCTGCCCACCAAATGGCTCCCGGTTGTGTGTCTGCGGCCACTGGGCACAAGCTGGACAAGGCCGGGAGGCATCAGTTCGATGCAGCCATCCCGGCAGCACAGCGTGCCCATGGCCAGGTTGGACAGACGCTGCCACCCGGCTTCTCCCAGGCGGCTGGAAGAGAGACACCCCCGCTCCCCGCACCGTGCACAGGGTCAATGCTCTCCTGTGAGGCACATGGTTGCCTTTTTGTGCCAGATTTTCAGCTGCTCAGGGCTGAGCTGAGTCAGCAGCCCCGGCACAAGCCCCTCTTGGGCTTTTTCTGGATATTTTTTGTGGATGGTTTCAGCTCAGAAAGTGAATTTATTCACACCGATCATTTTCATCCATTTGGTGTAGGGTGAATGCAAAACAGAGCCGAGTGGTTTTAGTGACAACACTTTCTGCTCAGTAACTAATTGGTGGCAATTCCGCTTTTATTTACCACTCTTTCAAACAAATAAAGCTTCATGATTTCTCTCTGAGTATTTTTTAATCTTCAGGGCTTTTGGGGGTCCTTGGCTGATGAAGGGACATTCCCATCAGGCTGAACTTGAAGATTCTTGGTTTCTGGCCGGGGGTGCTCTCTGCCCCTTCCTGCTCTGCTCTCCCTCGTATCAGCTCTCCGACAAGCACTGTGCACCCCAGAGGGGTTTATTTTCAGGATTTTCTATATGCAGGTCCCTGCCCACCAGCAAAGGCAAGATCAGAGAGGCTGCTTTGACTGGAGATAGAGTGGATGGAGAAGGGGTTTGTCCTTGAGCACTTGTTAAGCAGAAACTTCCCCAGGAGTGTGCTTGGCACTGCAAAGCCCAGCCAAGCAGGACGTGAGCTTTGGGGCAGGGGCCAGGCGGCAGGGCCAGCATGGCAGGGGGCTTGCAGCCACGGGGCTAGCCTTATGTCACCTTTGACCACCCCCTACCCCAGTCTCCCTGCTGAGACCTGATGCTGCTGAAATCCCCTCTGCCAGCTGCAGGCACGTCAGTGCTGGCAGCAGGGACACAACAGCCCCAATTTCTTATTTCTTGTGTTGCTGGAAAAGTCCAAAGTGCAGGGAGGTGATAACCAATTCCAGCGGGAAGATGCTGGCAGCGCTGGCTGCAGGGGCTGGGGGTCTGGCCCCATGGGGGTCCAGCCTCGCTGCACCGGCGCTGACTGTGGGATGGGGCAGCGGGCAGTGGGGGACAGTGGCACCTGGCCGGCTGCAGCATGGTCCCCCCAAATTGCTGCTGCTCTGGGCCCGTTGCTATAGCAATGCTGGTGTCACAGCGCCGTCAGCAGGCATTGCAGTGCCAGAGTTGGCATATTTCACGGAGGCGAGTTGAAGCCATCCTGGGGTTTAGCTGGGTAAAAAGTCAAGGAGCAGCCAGAGCTGCTCCTTTCCCCCCCACGGGGACTTTGGGAAGCTATTGCCCCTCTCCCTCGCTTCTCGCACCCACCGTGGGAACACCATCCTGCCCTGCACAAGGGGAAGGCTCCCAGCCCACTGCAGAGAACCCAGGAGAAGCGTTGCTGGGTACCAAACTTGGGGTGTGATGGCCCCGTTTCCACCGCAGACGCCGTCAATGAGAGGAGGGGAAGGCTGAGGCTTCCCCTCCCCTCTGCAAAGAGGCCCCCGCAACTACTTGCACCCGCGAAGCAGCTCACAGTAAACATGCTGATGAAGCTGAAGCCAGAGTGCAGGCAGCGAGAGGCACAGGGGCTGAAATATGGGCTCAAAATCCTTAAGTTTAGGCTGAGTTTAAGGCTCCTTCCACCCCCCTCCAGCCTGGTAAAGCCCAGGGTACCGGCACCCCAGCGAGGCGAGAGGGTGTCCCCAGAAACGCTGGCGGGGCATGGCCCATCACACCACAACACATCTGCTTTTGAGAAGCCAGCTTGGAAAAGTCACTTGCCAGCAGTTTTTTGGCTTTGAATTGGCTGTAGCTGGTTGTGTGTGGCTGAGCCTTGCTCCCTGCCCTCCCCGGGCAGAGCGGGTCGCTCCCACGTGCACTCAGCTGCGATTCACCTCTCTGATTGCAGGACAACTAATGCAAAGCAATTTACCTGCAGGTAAAATGTTTGCAGGGCTGGGACAACCCTTAGCTTCGCTGGGGAAGAAGATGTTTCCAGCAATAAAGAAGAAACTTTTTTAATCAGACCAGGAAATTGTAAAATCACAGAAAAGGGAAGGCGCGAAGAGCGGAGCTGCCGGAGCTGACTGCGTTTCAGAGTGCAGGGTGCCTGGAAGTGCCTGGCTCTGGGCTGGCCATGCTGCTCACGCACGGTCGTCTTGAAGAGAAAAGTAATTGCCCAAACTTTACCACAGTTTTGTTAAGAGGAAATGTTCAGCCTGCCTTGGGAAATGTTAACAAACACCATTAAAACTCTAAGCTGCACCTTCATCGTCCAGATTATTAATTACTTGGAGCAGTGCCACTTGCTAACAGCTCAGACTGGGATTGTCATCGCAGGTGTGTCAGAGGACAAGCAGAGAGACAGAAGCTATTGATCCTGAGGCTGATAAATACCACCTGGCGCTGCTCGTATCTAATCAGCGACCTGCCACCAATTTGCTCTGATAAATGGCTGAACAAGCTGCGGGTACAGATCTACATCTCCCCTGGCAAGCAGGAGCCCAGCTCTTCATCGGCCACAAATGAGGGGACCCTGCATCTCCCCAGCACCTGCAGCTTCCTCAGGAGGTGGATTTGCTTTTCCTCACCAGGGCCATGCCCGTGGAGCAGGATCCCTGTCTGCTGAGGGACTGGCACGTGCTGGGGAAGATGCAGGCAAGCCCAGCGATGCAATGGGAAGCTGCCAGGCTCAGGGCCACCAGCTGGGCTCGTGCTCCCAGATGTGTCTGACTGGTGTGAACCTACCTGGGATGGAGATGGCTGAGTGTGCATGAACAATGGAGGCACCTTGTGACATCTGTATGCTAGTTTTTGAAGTCGTAGCCATGTTCTAACCCTTCTCCATCTCAGGATGTGTCTTGGATAGTTTTAAGCTGAGATATATTTCTAAAATATTTGATGCTGCTGAGACATGTCTGAAAAGCATTTAAAATATACCAAATAGCTTGAAAAATATCTCATCCTTGGGAGGCTGAGCAACAAATGCTCAGCTCGCTCTCTATCTCAGTGGGACACGTTTCAAAGGCCTTTTGAACATCCAACTCTTCATCACGTTTGAAACCTCTCGTGGGTGGCTGCTGGAGCTGGGGACTTTCCTGTGCTCGGTCCTCTGCTGGCTGAAACCTTGGCTCGTTTCAATCTTGGCACAAGGAAAATTAATTTCCTGGCCTCAGCCCAGCACAGGCTCATTAGGATCTGGCATGATCACCTTTTTGTGTGCCCGAGGGGACGGTGGGGCCCAGGGCAGCACTGCGGTTCCCTGGGGATGCCCATGGGGATGTGCCAGGCAGGACCTGTGTCCCAGCATGCTGCTGGCAGGGATGAGGGATGCTGGCCTGCAGCGAGCAAAACCCTCCAGGTACAAGGGAGGTCCCTGTGCTTGCTGGGGTTTGTTTTATTTTACAGTCAGTACCAGCAGCCATGCCACGTCCTGCTCAGTTCCAGTGCCACGCCGTGGGTGATCCCGGCGTGCCGGCCCTGGAGCAGGGCAGCACAGGAAGCTGTACCCCATGTCTTGTTTGCCAGCTTGAGCCCAGGACAGCCGGTTACACTGATGGGCTCTTGCTCTGCTCCGGAGGAGGGGACCAGGCCACCTTGGCTCGGCAGCTCTGCTGGGCTCTGGAGCTGGGGAAGGACTCGGAGCCACGGGGCTGCGCTCAGGGTAGAGACCCCATCCTGTCCTCCCACCACCCATGGAAATGATGTCTTGGCAGTGGTTTGGGTGGTGTTTTGCTGCTGGCGTGGGCTGAAGAGTGCCGGGAAAGATGTTTTCTTCCCTTGTCTTTGCCTTTCAGAGAGGGAGAAATGGCTAATGGGGGCAGTTCAGGAGTGCTCTGGCTTTGCCCCCAGGCTGCCTGTGCTGAGACAACAGTATTTAACCAGCTCCGTGGTTTACAAACCCCCTTGGGGAGCCAGTTGCAGCTTTTACCACAAGTTGCTCCAACAACAGCAATTTCTGCAACACATGAATCACAGAATCATTCACGTTGGAAAAGACCCTTGGGATCACTGAGTCCAACCATCAGCCTGAATCTACAAAGTTCTCCCCTACACCACATCCCCCAAAAGCTCATCTAAACGACTCTTAAACGCATCCACCAGCCTGGTTGTCACGCTGGTTTGCAGAGTGACAGAGCTGCCCTGTGCAGCAGTGGGCTGCAGCCTCCTGACCCCCAAACCTCCTGGGGTCCCACCAGCGTCGAAGGGAGCGCAGAGCCCACCGGCACCACTGGCTGAGACCGCTGGCGGGAGCCCCACGGCGCAGAGCGTTCAGCTCATCTTGCAAATAAATTATGGACTTGAATTCCAAGAAGCAAAGACTTAGTAACAGGCTGGGCTCTCCAGACCTCCTGGGTGCTTTGCAGGGAAAAAAAGGGCGATGAAAGGCTGGAGGGAGCCGCAGGTGGAAGCTGCCCTTCAGGACGGATCAGAGAAGCAGAGGAGCCCGAGATGGAAACAGAGGGACTGTGCACAGGAGAGATGGAAAATGAAATAACCGGCCAAAGGAAGGGGGGTTGCAATGTAAGACTGGGTCTGGCAATATAAGAAAGGGAAGAGACAAAAGCAGTCTCCCAGCGAAACGCTGGAATTTAACTTTCACAGCTGCAAAAGGAAAACAATCGCTTCCCACACAAAAATAACTGATGGGCTGCGTTGATGAGAAGATGTCTGAGGAATTTCAATTAAAAGCCAGCAACACTGACAAAGGCAACGAGATTGAAGTGTTCAAAGGTAAGTGAGCAACGAGGAGGGAAGAACAATAAATGGCGAGGGAGGGAACAGTGCCTGCTCAGCACTGCGTGGGCTGGGCCCTTCCCAGGGCAGCAGAGAGAAAGCCCTCGCCCGCGGAGCGTGGCAGGGTGCTGGGATCCACCTCCGGCACACGTCCTGCGCCTCCCGCATGGACTCTGCTTCGCAGGGAGATGCCGGCTGGAGCAGGGCTGGCCCCTCCATCTGACACCTCTTGGGGATGTCTGCTCGTGTGTGACATGAAACCGCACTCTCTGTATTTTCCAGTCAGCTCTGTCTGTGAGTGTGGTGTCAGCACTGGCCACGGCTGCCCTCCTGCACCCCCATCCAGGTGATGCCACAGCCCTTGGGGCCTCCCTCTGCACCCCCTTTGGAGTGGAAGCTGTGCGTGCCCTTGGCAAAGGGCCTGGGAGAGTGGGAAGAGCTGCCAGGTTTAATTGTGATGAGGAAACAAGTCCCCTGACCCTTGGCTGGTGGCCCTGCAATAGGTGACAGCAGTGGCAAGCCAAGCCATGTTACCAGCAGCACAGGGAAGGAGCCTGCATCGTTTTTCCTGCAGCCACCAGGCAAAAAGATGAATATCTTCCAAGACGGCGCAGCTGACATCGTGTCTGGTGGGAATAGCTCGTCCTTGCAGCCTGTCTGCTGCATCTGAGCTGGCGACAGGAGCTGGGACCAGGCGGGCAGCAGGCTCAGCACGCTCCCGGGCTACCAGGAGAGACACAGCCAGAGCCTGGCCAGGACACGGTGGGCGTCCCTACCCAGGGGACGGAGCAGTGAGGAGCTGCGGAAGCCGGGGGAGCACGAGGGCAGCTGCGGCGTGAGCCAGCGATGGAGCAACCTGGACCGGCAGGAGGAAGGAGCGATGGCCTCGCACCAAAACATCTCGCTTGGCTCCCAGCACGGCATGCAGCTTCTGGCATGCAGAGAACCCTGCAAATTTCCACGCCAAAGAAAACAGCTCGATTTAAACCCCCAAAGCACGGCAGTTGTGCAGAGCAGCTGGCCAGAACCCGGCGCCCAGCCCGAAGCAGGCTCTCCGTGTCCCCAGCCCGGTGCAGAGCCTTGTCCCCAGGTGGGGACAGCCGAGCCAAGGGCAGGTTCCGTCCCCCGTGGGCCCTGGGCTGCCGCTCAGCCGTCAGCACAGGCAGAAGTAGCTGGCGTTAGCTGCCTTTTAGTACTTGCATTTACAGCCCCCCACGCGCTGCCATACAACAGACCTCTTGGGTTGACAGTCCTGATGGGGACGAGCTCATTTTCTGCCTTTAAAAACCAAATCTACTTATACGTAGATGTATCAGAGTAACAGATAGCCACTGTCACGGCCGGCCCCGCTCAGAGCCCTGCCAGATACTGCAGTCCTGCTTCCCCAAGGCACGCCATATCTTCAGGCGTCTGTTGTTCCATTAATCTATTTTTAGTAAATATATCCCCCTTAGTTCAGTTGCAGTTATCTGATTAGTTCCTGTAACTATATGAGGAGCAACATCTCCAGGCGTGACTGTGATTTCTGAGCAGACTGTGTCTCTGCACACACGTTTTCTAAAAGAGAGAAACTTGCTGAAGATGCTTCTCCCTGTGGTGCTCGTGGAGACAGCGCTCTGAGCTCTGGTGCTGCACGAGGCTGAGTTTGGGGGGGCTGGGGGCAGTGGGGAGCAGCAGTGCTGCAGGCACCGGAGCACACGACCTTTGGTAAAGGCAGAACTAACCAGGCACGCTTCCCTGCTGCCACCTGTGATAAGGGGCCATCCTCCTCTGGCGTTGCCCCGATGTGGCAGCGATAAGCAGCTGGCTTTGTTTGCTCCCGGACACGAGGCTGCTGATGGAGATTTCCATCATCATTGCCTGTGGCTGTGGGGGAAACGTCCCCGTGTGCTCATGGCCTGCGGGAAGGTGTGGGGTGCTGGGGCTAGGCAGGGAGCACTGGGGACAAGCTCCACCACGGCCTTGTTGCTGCACAGGGACTAGTGAAGAACCCCCCAGAGGCTCCAGCATTGCACTTTGCTCCGAGGCCTCGGCATCCATTGACTGCAGCTGTCCTGGAAAAATCAGATTGTAGTGCAAAATCCTGGCATTGAGTCTGCTCTGACGAGTCAGGTCTTCCATCTCCCAGCTAAATCATCAGGATGAAGAATGCACCAAGGGGAGCAGGGGGATAAACCTCCCCTTGTGAGAGCTTCTCCTCTGGCCTCAGCTGCGTTGGAGGGGTGATGGACACCCAGAGCTCCTCGGCCCATGATGGCTGTGGCTGTCCCAGGGCTGGGAGAAGGGGGATCTCCCCCAGTAAAGGGGAGATCCTCCTGATCTGGCTTATCTCCCTTGTCGGTGGCCAAAGCCACAAGAGCTCTGCTGCCCGCTCCTCTCCCCACCACCCTGGGGTGCTTTAGGGCCAGAGAACAGGAATTTACTGTAGACTTAAATGCTCCCAGGGCAGCAAAGGGGAATAACTCCGTGCCCACAGCAACAGCAACCCCTCAGCATCCCCGCAGCTGGCACCTGAGCTCCTGGGTTGGGGGGGCTGCCTGAACCCCCCGTGTCAGCCATCCCCTCCCCTCCCTCCTGTGCAAGCTGTAACTTATTTACATCATCGTGTGCCTGCCGGGCTTCTCACCACAGCAATTTATTTTCCGATATGCTCCGATGTGACTGTTGGAGCCTCCTTTTCCAGGCAGGAGGAGGCCGCACCACTGGAAATATGTCACAGCTACAGACATTTATTTCAGTCGAGGGACCCGCAAGCGCCTCGGGTGACGCTTCGCTCGCGCTCAGATGCCAAGTGTTGCTCACCGAAACCAGTTGCTGACACAAACTGGGGACAACGCGGGTTCCTGTTTTAGGAACACTCGAGCCTGCCGCCCCGCGGGCTCTGCCCCTCGCAGGGACGTGTCTGCCTCGAGTGACCCCCCCACACTGTGCCCCGACTGCGGGGACCCCAACTGCTGGGGGACGGAGCCCAAACCTGGCCGGGGAGCTGCACCCAAACCCTGCTGGGCACCCTCCGTGGGGCTGGGGTGTGCGGGTGATTCCGGGGGGGCGAGGGGCACGGCAGGGGGCACCCCACGCTGCTTTCTGGGGTGCAAATGTGCCCGTGGGTGTGTGTGAGCACCCGCAGCACTGCACCCTTCACTTGTGCAAACCCCCCCATGCTTCACCCTCGCGTGTGCAACACCCCCCCCCCCCCCCCCCGCTTCACCCTTTGCTTGTGCAACCCCCCCTCTCCCCGGCTTCACCCTTTGAGTGTGCAACACCCCCCCCCCGCTTCACCCTCGCGTCTGGTCTCCCCCTCCCCACTCTTCACCCTTTGCTTGTGCAACGCCCCCCCTCCCCCCGCTTCACTTCGCGTGTGTAAATCCCCCCCCCATCACCCCTGGCGCGTGCGACCCCGCTCTCCCCCCACCTCCCCCCTCTCCTGTGCCCCCCGCTCCCCTCGCACACGTGTCGCAGCCCCACGCGCGCACCGCGTGTGCGCAGGTTCCCCCCCGCCCCTCTTCCCCGGTTTTACCGCGGGTGCGGTGCAGCGCGGTGCGGGGCGCGGGCCGGGGCGGAGCCGTCCTGCCCCCCCCGCCCCCGCGGCGCTGCCATTGGCGGCGGGGCCGGGCCGGGCCGGGCCGGGCCGGGGGAGGCGGCGGCGGCCGGTACAGCCCGGGCCCCCCCCGCCCCAGCGCGGCCCCGGTATGTCGCGGAAGAAGGCGGCTCGCAGCAAGGGCGGCGGCGCCGCTCCCTCCGCCGCGCTGCCTCCCCCCGCCGCCGCCCCGGGGCCCGGCCGTGCCGGTGCCGCCGCCGTTCCCCCTTCCGCACCCCCCCGGGGCTCCGCGCCCGCCCCGGAGCTGCCCCGTAACGGCGGCGCGGCGGGAGGGGGGCGGCCCTCGCTGAGCAGCAGCGGCGAGTTCTACGATCTGGCTTTCAAGGTGCGGGGACCGGGCTGGGGGGGAGCTCGGTGCGCGGGATCCGGAGGGTGCGGACTCCGGGGTGGGCTCGTCGCGGCTGCTGGAGAAGTGCCCGGGAGCGGGTGGGCATCCTTCCCTCCTTCCCTCCTTCCCTCCTTCCCTCCTTCCCTCCTTCCCTCCTTCCCTCCTTCCCTCCTTCTTCCCTCCTTCCCTCCTTCCCTCCTTCTTCCCTCCTTCCCTCCTTCCCTCCTTCTTCCCTCCATCCCTCCTTCCCTCCTTCTTCCCTCCATCCCTCCTTCCCTCCTTCTTCCCTCCATCCCTCTATACCTCTTTCTTTCCTCCTTCCTTCCCTCCATCCCTCCTTCCTTCCCTCCATCCCTCCTTCCTTCCCTCCATCCCTCCTTCCTTCCCTCCATCCCTCCTTCCTTCCCTCCATCCCTCCTTCCTTCCCTCCATCCTTCCCAGCCCTGACATCCCCACTCCTCAACCGCTGCCCCGCTCTCCGGCAGCGGGTCATGCCCGGTGGGGCTCCTGGGGTGGTGGGGGCTGCGCCTGCAGAGCCCTCAGCAGCGGGGCCGCTTCTGCGGAACTTTTACAAGTGGTGACAAAAGGGTTTTCTGCTAGAATGAGTTATTGTAACCTGCTGGTCCCTCTTCACACCCGCGTTTCCCTGCCTCGTTAAAGCAGGGTGATGCCGTTCCCTGAGTCGCATCGGATCCACTCAGGCTGCTGTTGAATCGTCTCCAGCTTGTGCTTCCTTCCACGGGCTCAGATGGCTTCTCCTCGCCGCCTTAGATGCTGGCGAGCGAGTCACGGATCAAACATATTTGCACACTCCCCCCTCCATCGTGCCCCAGCGTGGCGCTTGCTTAGCGATTCCAGATGAGGCCACAGCTCAGCGCAACCCATCCGGCTGCATTTTGAACCCAGATCTCCCTACCCGGGCACAGGGGATCGAGCCCCAAGATGATGGTGTTTGCTAATGGCAAGTCTGGCCTTGGCAGGAGAGCTCGGTGGCTGTGGCAGTCGCATTGGTGAGAGTTGGGACGTGGAGTAGGAGCTGAGGGGTGTTCAAGAGGTGAATTTGGTGGCTTTGGCAGGCGGTTAGTGTGGATACAGCTGCAGTGATGGTTCAACAGCTTCCCTAACATGGAGCCATCTCAGTGTTCACACTGGTCCTGGGCTCCCTGAGCTCGCCTCTTCCTGCCCAGGCACTGGGATGAGCCGAGCGAGGTCTCGGGTAAGCCTAAACGTGACAGGTAGCCAAAACCTCTGCTAACGGTCCGTCTGGTTTAGCACCAATGGTAGAGAGAAATTGCTTCATATTCAGTAAAAACCTGGTTTATTAAACTTTGTCTTTCCCTTACCCCTCTCTTGAGGGTCCCGAGCTCTGCCAGAGGCAGTGGCCAAATGCGAGTCCCGGGCACAGGGCTGGATCCTGATCGCTGAGCCTGGTCCTGGGCACTGCTGCCTGCCCTGGGTGAGGCTGCAGTGGTGCTGGGCAAGTAGAAACTGCTCTAAAGGTCTCCCTGCTCTAAAACAGAGGTCTGGAAAGTTTTTTTTTTAAAAATCAATACTACTATTTTGTACCCAAGATTACTTTTTTTTTGTTTAATTTAATTTAAGGCTGTGCTTGCTTTAAAATCAGTCCAGTTTGGTCACAGGCTAATGGCTTGTGGAAGGCTAATGGGAGCCCTGACATGTTGGTGTGACGCCGTGCGACTCAGCGTGGGTGCAGAAGCTGCTCGGCTGCGTGGTCTGGGCTTTCTTGGTGGCGGGGAGCCGCTGTCCTGCTGAGGGGAGCGGGGTCGGAGGGCTTGGGAGGGCTCGTGGTTTGAGCAGAGGCTCTGGGGAGCTGTGTTTGGGAGCAGCTTTTGCTCTGCCGTGGTTTCTTTGTGGCACAGTGGGTGCCGGCCCCGTCTGCATCCAGAGATGCTGCTGGGTAGGGAAAATGAGGCAGGCAGCACTGGGAGCTGCTCTCTCGGCAACTCCGAGGACTGGGAGGGCGGCTGTGAGGCTGTGCGTGTCACGCTGAAGGTGTTTGCTCACAGAGGGCACCCCTGGAGTCAGTGCTCATGGTTGGGAGACCCCCTGAAGTCTCCCTGTGGGCAGTGGCACCCTCCCAGAAAGCCCCCACATGGTGGGTGTGGGGTGTTTGATGGGTGCGCTGGGAACTGCGAGGGCCCTGCAGCCATCGGGTTGCAGCCTACCTTGCCTAGACAGCACTTCTTGGCTTTCAGGGGATGTTTGTGCCCCCACGGGGAATCTGTTCAGTACTGGACAGGGGAAGATGTCTTGAGTTTGGCCAGTGCTCAGGGACACATGTGGTGCAGGGGGGAATAATCCCCAGTTCTCCGCCCTCCCCTGGGTCTATTGCTGTTGCACGTGCTTGTTTCCCTCGAGAATACAGGAGCTGCTGCCTGCTCCCAGGATGGGCCTTTTGGGATGGAGACAGGTACCAGCTGTGGTGGGGCTTCCTTCCCAAAACCCCGTGTCTAATGACCCCTCCTCCTCCTCCTCCTCCTCGGTCGCAGGTGATGCTGGTGGGTGACTCGGGGGTCGGCAAAACCTGCTTGCTGGTGCGGTTCAAAGACGGCGCTTTCCTGGCCGGCAGCTTCATTTCCACGGTTGGAATCGACTTCAGGGTAAGTGCCTGGGGGGCTCCTCAGCCCCTGCCTGCTCAGCCTGGCAGGTAAGTGATGGCTTTTGCAGAGGGAGTAATAAAATGTTGCTCCAAGGACTTAAATCCCCTTAAAGCCTCTTCGTTACTGCTTTGCACGAGGATAGGGAGCATGTCCTCTGTGCTGGGTCCTGGGGGTGATTCCTGTAAGAGCCGCTGCTGAGACCTGAGCTTCTGCCCAGTGACAATATTTCCTTAAGTCGGTTTCTGTGTTTTTAAGAGTTATTTGGTTCTTTTTAAAAACAGAACAAAACAAACAAACCCCAAACAAAAATCCCCTGGAAACATCCCCTGAGTACAGCTTTGGGGTGCTGACGTGGGGGGGTGGTGCTGGGGTGGCACAGCTCCCTCTGAGCAAGAGGTCACTGAGCTTTCAGGGAATAACTGTTTTTTATCAGAGAATCCTGGTGCCAGAGGAGCCCTGAGAGCAGCGTGTCAGGGCTGCACAGCACCCATGGGACCCTGCTCGACAGAGGGGGTGATGTGGGGAATGTGGGGCAGAGGGGAGACAGCTCACACCTTACAATGCCCTGGTGTGGGCAGAGCATCCTTCACCAGGCAGGAATGTCTTAGAGCTGGGGGGGGCCCTTGAAGTGTTTTTTTGGCCGATTGCACCAGTGGTACCTTGCTGGGGGCTGGGGGGGGCTGCCCAGGGATGGTGACTTTACAGAGATGGCGTCAAAGAACTGTGAAGGGCAAGCGAGGAGCTTGTGCTGCCAAAGCAACAGCCGGCAACACGTCTGGCTTGGGGTGCTGGCCCGAGGGTTGGGGTGCTCCCAGTCCCTCACCAGTTCCCCAACCATCTGCTTCCGCCCAAACTGCGAGCTTGACACACCCCCAGGGTGTCTGTCTGGTGCCACAGGCTCCTCCTGGGGACGGGGACGTGCCCGGTGGCTGTGCTCTCCCTGCTCGCCCTGCCCTGCTGTCGGGGCAGCGGCTGCGGCGTCTTGCCGTGCGACAGCTTTTGGCTCCATCTCGGTGCTGCGGTGGTGCGGTGAAGAGCTGGTGGTGATGCCACCCATCAGTGTTGCATCTTCCCAACTGCCTTTTCCCAGCGGGATCTCAGATCTCCCCCTTTCTCGGGGGATTTCTGGGAGGTGGGTGCTTCTTCCAACCAGCGATTTTGCCGAGGTGTGAATAATAACTTGCTGGTACGGTGACAAGTGGAAGAGCTGAGGGACAGCTCAGAAAGCCTTTAGAAAGGGAGTGATGCTCTTTCCTGCAAAGAGGCTTTCGGTGCAGAGCGACGCTGCGGGCTGCAGCAGCGGCTCCATGAAGTTGGTAAATTGGAGTCCATAATTTTATACAAAGGTAATTACATGGTATTTCAGGTGTTATTAAAATGAAAAGCGTTTTATTACTGATTGCAATGATTGATACCAGGGGCGGTCATAAAATCCTGTGACTTATTGATTAAAGCACTGAAACGACTGCTACTGAGAAGCAATCAAATTAGGGTTAATTTACTTCTGTAACAGAGCTGCTAGAGCTACATTGTTTTGAAATGCACAGATTATACAGTGGGGAAGATCATGTGCATGCCCTAAAACTCATTATTCTCATCTTTGTAAGGCACTCATCATTTTGAGGGGGACATGGAAATAGTTTTTTGATTGTACATCTCCGTTTCCATTAAGATAATCCTGTTTGCAGGCGTTGTGTAATTGTGCCCCTCTCGCCGTTTGCATCACGATGCAGATGAAGCTCTGGGGTGGTAACGCTGGAGGCTTCTGCTGCGAGAGTGCGTTTTGGTTTTAATTTCTGTCTATCTATTAACAAAACTGTCACATCGCAGCTCCTTTTTTTTTTTTTTTCTGTAATCCCAGAATTTGGCGTTGGGTTTTCTGGCTGAAGCAAGCGGGCGGTTGTGGTTGGGGAAGGTGGTCGCTGGGTTTTTGCTGCCTTCGCCTTGGACCAGCGCAAAAGGTGCTGAGCGAGCACAGGACATTATTCTGGTGCCCAGAGCATTATTTTGATGCATTGAGCTGTTTTTTGGCAGGGTTTGTGGCAGTCGCTGAGCCTCACTGGCAGTGGAGAAGTCCCCAAGGCTAGGGCGTGCGGCAGCTGCGCTCCTGTGCACGCACGACCTTGCTCAGCCGCGGAGAGGCTGGGGACATTGCGGGGACAGAACTGCCTGGCTCCTGCCGTTGTTTTCAGGACTGTCTCCACTCCTCTCGGTCAGTCTCTGTGAAGCACCCTGGGATGGGATGGAGCTGGACTGGGGGGCAACCCCTGCGCCCACCAAGCTGCTCCCCACCTCCCTTCCCAGTCCATCCACTGGTCCCAGTGGGCTCCAAGATCAGCCGCTCGTTTTTGAGGTTGTCAAACCATTAGATACACGCAAAGCTATGGCTAATGGATTACGTAGGCCTGAGCAAATGTAAATGAATAGAAATCCATTTAAAATTAATCTGGCATTACAATTCCTAATGGCCCCCTAGGTTTTTCCCTCCTACTGTTTTATGCTAGGGAGAACCTCTCTCATTGTGTTTGTTTATCATCGTCTCTTAAACAAAGAACAATGTTGATCTAAATATGTTTGGAAAATAAACCACTGATGCTAGGGAAATAAAGATGATTGTAGTATTAAAAAAATGCATCAAAATGGTACCTACTGGCTTCTAGCTTTGGAGAGGCCAAGTCCTTTAGCCTTCCTGCTTTTGAAAATTGGTTTTACTGGGGGAGCATCTTTAGCTCCTCGGGAACATGCCAGCCCCCCTGTTTAGCCAGGGTGGTGTCAGGGCAGACAGGACTCTGAGCAGAAGAGTTTGGCTGGGGGTGAGCTGCTGGGGTGACCCCTCACCATTCCCCACCCTGCTGTGGGTGCCACTAAGGCAAAGCAGAGTCCTGGGGCGAGGGGTCCTGCTACCAGCAGGGGCTTCATCTGCGTAGGGGCCTTGCTTGAAGTGACAGAATCTTCTGTCCAGAAACTTCTGTCCGAGTTACTGGCATCTCGGTTTCAGGCATCGCCTTCAGGGTTTCCAGCCATTGCTGGATAGCAGCAGGCTTAATTTTTCCCTCCTTTGAGCCACGGCGTGGCTGTGCTGAGCTGTGGCACGAGGTCTCCTCCTCCTTTTCCCTGGGGCTGGGGGGTCTCGGCAGACCCCTCTGCTTGGGCACGGTGGTGGGGATGGATCTCTCCAGGCAGATCCCCACCAGTGAGGGCAGGATGGGTCTGGGGCAGGTCGTGCATGCTTTTCCAACGTCCTGTGTTAGGGTTTGAGGGAGAAGGGTCTCCTGGAAAAGAGCAGGTTTATCACTCAGCGGTGTGAATCCCGTTTTTCTCAGTGCTACTGAAGGAGCTGCCTTGTGCTGTAATTTTGGGAACGGCGCAGAAACCTCAACAGAAATGAAAACTGTGCAGTCAACGGTACTTCTGTCTCATCATAACAGATAACCAACAGGAGGAATGTCTTGCCAAAGCTGAGAAACCAAAGGGCCACGTGAGCCCACCCTGTGCCCCCTCCTTGATGCTGGCCAGGCTCCATCGGGCTGCCCCACCAGTGCTCGCAGCCCCACGCTCTGTCCGAGCTTTGTGGGTCGGGCAAGTTAAGATTTTTGTACTAATTGGACCTGACAGGAGAAGGACATAAAAGAAAAAAACATAAAGATGAGCCTTTTCTCCCTGGGAAGAGGTGCTAATGAGTTTCTTTGCGTTAGCAGGGGAGATGATTGCGTTAGTCAGTGGGATGAAACCACTGGGAAGCGCTTTGCCAGTGGAGTTCAGAGCAGGGCGGGTTGTCTTCGTTTTCTCTGAGGTGTATTGGGGTATCGCTTCTCTCCTGCTGTCCCAAGGACAGGGAGCAAACCAACATCCTCCTGCCCAAAGCATGCTTAGGCACTGCGGGGGGAGGAGGAGGAGGGAGCCAGCCCCGATGCTTCAGCCCAGCTTTGGGCTTCCCAAGCAGGCAGCTGCGTGCGGGGAATATTTCCCCAGAAGCCTGAGCTTTGATGACCACCGCTTTGCACCAGCGTGCCCAGGGGGGCTTTTTGCTGGTTGTTACCCCACAGAGACCTGCGGCTCCCCCCAGCCTCAGCCTCCTGGGGCGAGAGGCAGTGGCCGCGTCGCTGCTCCAGCCTTGGCCGTGCCGCAGTTAATCTGCCTGCCGGGACGGCTGCTGCGCGCTGGAGATAAAAGCTGTCACTTGTGACCCTGAGCTTTAAGGACTCTTGATTACATTCCGCCCTGTGCCTGCTCCGGAGGTGGAATCAGCGGTATATAATATGATTTTTTGCATAAGAGATTTGTTGCATCTCTGTTTATTTTTTGTGGGGGGCTGTGTGTGTGTGCACCTTCCTTCAGCAAAACAGCAGCTGCTGGCTGCCTGCTGACTCCCTCAGTGAGCTCAACTTTGCGGAGGGGATGGAAAGCTTCGTTCCAGCCACACAGGGTGAACAAACTAACACTGGCCATGGTCTGGATTCAGCACGTCTGGTCCGTGCACTCACGGGGGGGAGGTGTGGATGCTCTGAGCATCTGCGGGGCCCCAGCACACCCGCATCCCTGCCCTTGGGGCAATGCTCCAGCACAGCTTCACCCCTGGTACCTCCCTTTGAAAAGCTGGTGCAACCTGGAGCCATCTGAAAGCCAAGGGCTGGCTTTTATCTTGGTGGTTGGCACGAAGCATTAGCGGGACGAATGTTCTGATGGATCAATCTGGAAAAAGTGGGAGGGGATCTGCTTAGGCCAGAACAAAGAAACGAAAATAAATTAATTCCAGCGTGCTTTTCTATACAAAATGAGTCCTGAACATTCGAGGGAATGGATTCTGGGCATCGAGCAGAGGGTTTGGTCTCTTCTGCTCCCATGCTTTGCCGTGTAGCGTGGCGACATGCGTGGGGTCGGGCAGGGGGAGCGGCTGCGGTCGGGTGGGTTTAGGCTGGTCCCTGCAGGCTGTGAGCTGGCTGGGACAGCCCCAGCTCTGCACCCCTGCAGGGGTGTGGCCCTCCCTGGGGAGAGGCATCTGGGTGCTGCCTGGCTCACTGGTGCCAAATGCCATGCCGGGGGGCTGCTGTGCCGGGGGGAAGGAGCCCTGTGCTGGGGGTGGGCAGGGGGCTGCCTGTCCCCCTGCCTTGGGGGTGTGTTTCCAGCAGCTCTTTGTCTGAAATCGGCTTCTTCTGCATCTCCGATTCCTGTATGAATTTTAACAAAGCTGATTTCATACTTTCGTGTTTCTCGCTGTAAGGAAAGCTGGGCTAAATTCACCCAGAGGATGCATCCTGTGATGCTTTCCACCCCTTCTGCCTGGTTTCAGGGGACACTGGCAGATACCCAAATCCGGCAGCAGGCGAGGCAGATCCTGGAGAGCCCGCGCAGGGAGGGCAGGCGCTTGTTGGCCGGGAACACGCCTTGATTTTATCGATTTATGTCGTGTCTGACTCTTAGGACAACAGCTTCTCCGCAGCTGCTGCTGGTTCCTCTTCCCCACGCCCAGGATAGGCTCTCAGGGGAGTAAATAACCATTTTTCCTGGGAAACTGAGCCCTGCTTTGCTTTCTGCTGCTGCTCCCCTCCCTTGCAGAGGGACACAGCTTTGCAGTCAGCGGAGCCTGTCATTTGCATGCAGGGGCTCAGTTGCCAAGAGATGCTGCGAGCAGCGCCCATGGCGAGCTGCACCCGCTTTTCTCGCATATGCTAGTATTTTATTCATGTTTCTTTGGCTCTTGTGTTTGAAAAAAATAAACCTCATCAGTGTGCTCCACTTCTGCAGCACACCAGTAAACGGCAAACACCCATGTGCTGGTGGTAATCCCAGTGGACAACAGACTCGATTCCTGCCTTGGGGAAGGCAAAAGGAAGGAAGATGAATATTTTCAAAGCAGAGAAGTGCTTGAGCTGCTCTTTAAATGAGTAGCTGGAGTCACATCAAGACCCAGAGCCTGGTTAAGAAAACTCTTAACCAGTTTGCAGGGTGGTGTGAAGGTGCGTTCCCTGCCCTCGACACGCCGGGGGCTCTCCCACCCCCTCGGTGTCTGGGAAATACCACCCAGAACAGATTGGGTGTTTAATCCGGGTGTGAAATCTTGCATCCACTTCAGCTGACAACGAGAGCACTGGGGATGTGGGGTTTCATGGGAGATGCTCCTGGAAGGGCACCAGTGTCTCCCAGCCTCCTGCAGCCCCTCTGCTGTGCGGTGGCTTCCCAGTGCATACTGATGGCCAGTGTCCCCGTGGTCTGTCCTGGTCTGGAATGGTTGGAGTAAAAGGTGTAACTAGCTCAGGTGGAGGGCAGAAGGTCTGGACTGCTCAGGAACTGCAGAGCCAGGGCACAGGCATGGGAAAAACACACTTGGGAGCTGCTGGTGGAAGGAGGGAGGTTGTAAAGCTCTTCACTGTAATCTGCTTCTGGTTCCTCCTCATTAGAGCTGGACAGCAGCTCAAAACCCCTTAGAAGACAGGGACCAACATGGTGGAAACTCAGCTGGAAAATGCAATTCCGGCACATCCGCAGTTTGTTGTGACCCTACATGGAAAACACGAGCTGAGTCGCTTCGCGGGACCTGTAGTGTCTGACCAGAACAGTTTAATTTCTTATCCTTTAATTTCTTTTCCACGCTGCAGCACAGGGGCAGGTTAGGAAGCAGCGCCTAGGCATGTGTCTTGTCACTGCAGTGTCCCCTCCCTGAGCCACCAGCATCCACCATGGCCGGGCCTGTCCTGGCTCTGCGGGTGGTGGGGCTGGTGATGTCCCCTGTCCTTGGCATGGGGCTGACTCTGTGCTGTGAGGATGGCTGCCCGCACTCCTGGAGCCCTCCCGTGCCTTTATCTTATCTCTGTTTTTCCTGCAGCAGCAGGGGAAGGGGAGAGTTGCTGTGTGTGTTGTTAAATTTGCGAGTTTTTGGCGGTAGCTCGGCACCCGTGCTTCCAAGTGCCCTGCGAGGTCTCTGTGGGGCAACGAACCCGCTGGTGCCAGTGTCCTCCCTGCAGCACCCGTCTCTCTGCATTTCCCTCAGGGGCCTGGGTCAGTGCCCTGCTCCCTGCTTCGCTCCAGCTGAGCAGGCTCCCTGCCAAGGAGCCGGGTGGGGAGGAGGTCGGTGCTGGAGGAAGGCTGTGGGCACACAGACGCAGGGTGTCTGCACCTCTCTGGGTGGTGCCAGGTGAGAAATTGGGCCCCGGGGAGGCCAGTTTGGGTGCTGGAGCATCAGGTGCTCCAGTGCAGAGCCAGGCTGGGTCCGCTCGTGGTGCTGGGGTCTGTGAGGGAGCGTTTTATAGCCGTTTAAAACATTTAAATGGGTCTAGAGTAAGTCCAAATGATTTGAATATTTAATGGAATACATTTGGCTTAATTTTACTTTCATCCTTTATTTGCAATACTGAATTCAGCTGTGCAAAATTGGGTTTTTCTCTGAAAGCGGAGGGAAGGCAGCTGGGTCTGCGGGGAGGGGTAGGCTTTGGGGTGCCTCTGCCCCCCACTGCCACCCCCACAACAGGAATTTAGGGGCATCCGTTGCTTTTGCCTTGCTCAGCCCCCGTGACACCCCTGAGCCCTCGCTGCCTCTCCACTGAGCCGCTGACTCATTTTGTTACCGCTGATTAATTATTTGCCCCAGCAGTTTATTCCCAGTGTGGATGCCAGTGATCTCTGTGTGCGTGCGGGGAAGGGCGAGGGGCGGTGCCGGGGAGGGTTGCAGTGGGACATTGCTGCCTTTTCCTGAAAAGTGGGTGCAGGGGGGAAGCTCTCTCCGGCCAAGCTCACCAGATGCTGACTATGCATTGTCTTTCCTTGAAAACCACCTGCCCCTTCATCCTCTTCCCAAATAGCCACTTTCCTCCTCGCATCGACAAACATCGTGGAGATGGGGCTCAGGTCCCAGCGGTGGGGTTTTTGCTGAACCCTATGGTGAGGGCATCAGAGAAGGGGAGTGAGGCCACAGTGCCACTGTACATGCTTCTGGCTCTGTCTGAGAGCAATGGGATCCGTCTGAGAGCGGTGGGATCCATCTGAGAGCAATGGGATCCATCCAGGAGCGATGGGATCCATCTGAGAGTGATGGGATCTCCATCTGAGAGTGGTGCAACTCATACAGCTGGCTTTGTCTAACAGGGGCACACAGCATTTTTAATCCCAGCTAAGCACCAAGTCCTTGCCTTGAAGGATTGCAGAACCTCTCAAAAGCAACAGCAAATGTTTCATCTTCATGCCTGCATTGGGAAAAATATTTCTTCCCAATCATATGTGTTGGGAGCTTGTGATGGGTGATGCCCATTGCCCCAGTCTGTGGCCGTCCCCAGGTGAGGAGAAGCCCAACAGGGGTCCAGGGGCTCGGTGATGCTTCAGGGCTTCAGCCTGGGGAAGATGTTTGTGTGACAGACTCAGCGGGAAGGAAGGGTCGTTGTCTTCTAGAGGGTGTAAGACTAGCAGCACCTCTCTGAGGGTGCAACCAGGCCTGTTGTGACCAGCTGGGCAGGGTTTGTTTAATTTTGTGGGGTTTTTATTATATTTAATATATTAAAAGGAGAGGAGTGGCGGGGAGCTGTGTCCAGCTGCATCGATGCAGCTGAACCTGCCCAGCTTGGATGCCACAAACCCTCCACCCACGGCGAGCCTGGCCCTCGCCAGCCCCCATCCAGTCTGCCCGTGTCTTGGAGTGTTTTCCTCCTCCCTGCCAAGCCACGACGTTCCTGTGCCCAAGTGACACGCTGGGGAAATGGAGGCTTTGGTTTTTCCAGCTTCGCTTGCGCAGGCGTCACCACAGCAACCGCGTGGCCGCCAACCCCCCCTTTCACCCCCCCCGCTGCAAATGTGCCGTCCGCCGTGTGCCGTTTTATGGCATTAACGTGGTTATTAGCGAAGCGTCGCCGAGCCGCCGCCGTCTGCAATGTGCACCTGTGGTATGATGTGTGCTGGGCACGGGGGTGACAGAAAGGAGCGGGGGGGGCGTCCTGCCCCAGTGCCGATGCTGCTGTTCCTCATTACCAATAATGAGGCTGAACCGACCTCAGCTCCTGGTACCGTCCCCACCAGGGAGAGCCGCTGGTGTCGGCACGTCTGTGCTCTTTGCTCTCAACCTTGAAACAACTCCGTTAATAATTTTTTTTTTTTTTCCCTCCCAAAGCCAAGTGCAGGAGCCTGATGGAGGCATCCAGGGAGCCCCAGCCCCTTTGGGGAGTGAAGATTCGCTGCTTGCAAGGACCTTGCCCTCCATGATGCTGAATTTAGTCCAAATCACTGGGGTTTTCTTCCCTCGTGCCGCTCAATGGCAGCAGGTCCCCACCAGTGCCTCTGTGCCTCGCTGCTTCCTCTGAGCCGATGACTAAGAAAAACACGACTGCGTGGCTGGATGAATAATTCAGCCCAGCCTTGTTGCTGGGGGGTTCTTAGCAAAGACCCTGTCCAGGGACCTGCTTGTGGGAGGGGGCTGGTCCCTGGATGAGCATCTTGCAACAGGGATTCAGTGCCCTGGGCAGTGTGGGGTCACTCTGGTTCCTTTTCTGGGCACACAGGGAACCTTTCCCGCTGCTTGTGCAGTCAGATGGCTGGGTTTTAATTTGTTTTTTTATTTTTTTCCCCCCAGCATTAAGCACACTGGGCTCTCAGAAGCTGCAGGGGAGCAGCCGTTTCTTGGGGGTTGTGGCTGTGGGAGGACAACGTCGTTTCCCTGGCACGGCCGGGCACTCGCCCTCCCGCCCCACCGGCAAACCACCCTTGGCGTCGCCCCGTTTGCTGCGCGCCTCGGCGGAAACGCCGGGGGATTGTTGCTACTCTCAGCGTCAATTTTTAGAGCGCGGCGCGGGTTTTGGCAGCGACGCCGGCCAGCCCACACAGCCCCGAGCAGCGCCAGCCTTGGGGAAGGACTGGCAGCTCTGCCAGGCTGGCGGGGGGATGTGGCTTTTGGGGGGTGAGCCCACTGTGTCGTGCCGTGGCGTGTGCCTGGGCATCTCCCCATGGCAGCTGTCACAGGTTGCATTTATTTTCTGCTGTAACCATATTTTGGGTGTTTTCGTAGGGGCTGAGGGGCCATGGGGTGCTGGGTGGTCAGGGTGCAGGTCAGCGTGTGGAGAGAGTGGGGTTGGGGCTGTGAAGCATCTCGAGTGGTTGCAGTGTGGGTGTGGGCCTCCTCAGGCTCCCCGGAGTCAGTGCTTCCTGGTGGAAAAGCATTCCCTGAGATCACGCATGGCAGGTTTCGGATGAGTGGGCTTTTGTTTTTCATCTAAGTGCTGAGGCACACGCAGCCTGAAGCCAACCCCAAACAGCTCCAAGGGTGAGGGGTCCTGAGCCCCCTGGCTCCTTCCCCAGCTCCTTCGCTGGAGCTGCCACGCTTTGCTGATGGGGCTTGGGGACACGTGGCTGATGTGACAGGGAATCACTTCCCAGTGAATCCTGGTGTTTGGGAGAAGGGCTGGCTGCAGGCCATTGCCGCGGGGCATCTCTGGTGCATCCTTGCAGCCCATCCCTGCAGCACATTGCCATGGTCCTGGCCCAGCAGCAAACGGCAGTGGCAGAACTGGGGGAGCCAGAGCCCTAAGATGGGTGACCCCATCTGCCTCTGCCTGAGACCGGACGTTTTTGTTGTGCAGAGGTGGAATAAAGAGCAGAGACTGTCCCATCTTGCTATGCCACCGGCACTGTGGTAAGTGGCGTTCAGCTTTGCTGCAGGGATGGAAACACCCAAAACAGCCACGGCAGCGCCGGAGCAGGATCTACCGGGGGGAGCATAAGCACTCCCAGGCCTGAGCCTTGTGCCTGCTGCCCCGCTGCAGTGGCTTTCCCCAGGGCTTTGCCAGCTCCTGCAGCATCACCCTGCTCTGGGATGTGGGATGTGCACAAAAATCAGAGTGGTGGCAGCCGTGGGCCTGTGTGGAGCTGAACTTGGGGAGCCGGGTCTGCTGCGGTGGGGGTGCGTGACGCAGCCCTTTGCGTCGGGGTGAATCGCAGGTTGGCGAGGGGGATTCACAGTTCCACCTGAGCTTTCTTAAATACATTAAGGTGCTGCACTTATAGATGTGCATGAATTGATGTGAGAAGTGCTTGACAATGCCTAAAATAACTTTGTTCCCGAGCAAGCGTTAATGCGCGGCAGATGTGGTTTTCGCTCCTGAATAATACACACGTGAAGTGAATTGCTCCCCAAAGCTGGGTGCACTGGCGGTCCCGCCGGGCCCGGCATCACCGGGGGGTTGCTGAGGGAGAGTGGTGGGGAGTGGAGCAGCTTGGGGGCAATGGGTTCCCTGGGGTACCAGTCCCCCAGCTCGGTGCTGAGGTGCAAATCCTCTCCTGAGGACCCCAGCCGCTCCAGCCTCAGTTCTTGGCTGCAGTTGGGCTTTTCCAAGGGATCTCCCTGGTGCAATGAAAAAAATCAAGGCAACCACACGTGGGTTTTGGTTCAGTTTTATTTGAAAAAAAGGTTCCCAAGTGCGTGTTTTTTGCAGTAGCACCCAGCTGTCCGGGAGCACAGTCAGCCCTGTGTTCCCAGCTTGGACCTCACGGTGCTGGCCGTGGCAAAGAGGAGCTGCTCTGGTTAGCAAAGAGGAGGCAAAACCTCAGAAAACTCTCACCTGAAGTTTGGAAAGCAAACACGGGGCTGAGGAGGGGTCCTGCCCTGTGAGCAGGGGGCCAGGGCTCATCGTGCTTCAGCCCCCACCACACTGCCCCGTGCCTGGGAGCTGCTGCACTGCGGAGATGGGCCGGCGCGGCAGTGAGCACCCAGAGCTGGCGTGTGCCATCCCCAGGGTCTTAACGGACTTGTACGGACTTCAGCAAATCTCACTGGAGTTGTTCAGGCACTCTCTCTTCTTTAAATCCTTTGAAGGATTCAGCTGGACCGGGGTTTTCTGCTCAGCGAGAACACGGCTTTCGAGAGCTGTCTGCCTTAGCTGCAGGTGAAGGAGTGTGTGTGTGTGTGTGTGTGTGTGTGTGTGTGTGTGTGTGATAAAAAGCTACAGATTCATTTGTCAGGTCTTTGGGGATTTTTATTTCTTCTGAGGGATGAGAAGTGCTATTTAATAATGCTGTTTGCAACATCAGCTGCAGAAGATGCTGTGTTACTGCCAGATGCTGCCGGTGTGTTTGCTCCTGGATATTCAGACCTGATTTTTTTTAATTGGATTGCAAAGTCTTCTCTGAAGCTTTGGGCAAGTTTCCATCCCTTTAGGTGCCAGCCCTCTGACACAAAGGCCTCCAGTTGCAGGTACAGCTGATGGCCTGCACTGTGCTGCACAGGAGTCTTGGTGATCGGAGCCCCAGGGCCTTCTTCAGCATCATCCTCCTCCAGGCAAAGTCACCCCACTGTGATTTATAGCCGGGCTGCCCAGAAGGCTGGTTTTGTAACTCCAAAACCAAATTAAAATATTCTTCAGACTGGGATAGGCCAACTGGAAAACGTTTGGACCAAGGAAAAATTAATCTTCCCTAATTGCTTGCTATGCTCAGGGGTGCTTGGGGGTATGGGGGGTGAGCCAGAGGATGGGCTTGCAGCCCCCCGGGGCTGGGGATCCCCTCGCTGGGTGTTTCCTGGTGACTTGCACAAACCCCTCCACTGCCTGGCTGCTCTGAGGCCAAACCAGTTAAACACCTCCTGAGCTGGGACAGGCTTTGTGCTGGAAATGAGGTGGCTGTGGCAGGGCTTAAATGTGTTTCCCGGGACCCTGCACCTGGACACAACTGGGCTGAGTCAAAATCACATCCCGCCATGTCCGGGTCGGCTCCTCCGCAGGGACTGTCCTATTTATCATCCTTGGGGGTGGTGGAGGATGGAGTGTGGGGGGACAGGGTGCTCAGCCCAGGGCTGGCTGCTGTCACCAGGGCTGTGACGAGGGGGAAGCACAGGGTGCAAAGCAGGCGGGGGCAGCGAGCAGCGCAGCAGCAGCGTGGGGCTCCCCGGCTCGTCCTGCGGCTCCAACACCCCACCGGCGGCTGCGATGGGAGCGCAGGGTACAGCAGCACCTGACACAAGGACTGGCTGCTTTGACATAGAATCAGAGAATCTTTTAGGTTGGAAAAGACCTTTAGGATCATAAAACTGATGCAAGGCTTTATTCCACCACCCCCCTCCCCAGAGCAGAGTAAACAATTCCCTGTGTAACAGTAATTGATAACCCATTTTTCCTTCTCGTGGCATTGACAGCCGCCGTGTTTCCTGTAAATGAGAAATGATATTGCAATAAATGCTCTGTAGAGATTCTTGTTCTGCTTTGCAGCACGGTCTGTCCTTGATGAAGAAAATGAAGATAAATATGTTGAGTGCCACGTTACTTATTCTCGGTATTGGCACAGATCTGCGTGAGCCATCTCTGCCCCCTTTGTTTCCAAGGCTGCCTGGTTTAGCAGAAGCATGGATATTTTTAAAAATATCTCTTCTATTATAAAGTAGAAAAAAAGAGATGGAAGGGGTGAGTAATGCAGCCCAGGGTGGTGGGGGAGCTGCCGCAGACTGTCCCCGGGCCGGGAGGAGGGATGTGGCCATGGCCTCCATCCGATCCCGGGACCCGACCGTGTGCTGGGAGCAGCAGGGATGGGCTGCAGCCTCCTTGCTGACTGTTGTGTTTCGGTGTCTCTGGTCTCCAGGGCAGCTGTAGCAGATCCTATCCTGCAGATTTTTAAGGGTGGAAAACCCAGTTTCCCTGGCTGCCTGCGGTGCTGGGGCACAGGCTCTGTCCAACGTGGCGGGGATGTCTGAAAGCCTCACATGGCCACATCTCCCGCCTGCTGGGATGAGCCCCGTTGGGCTTAAAAGCATCGATAGGCTGAGCCTTGTCTGCCTGCAGCTCCAGCAAGGAACCATCCTACAAGGAACTGTTCCCTTGCTCATCGCCGGGGCCTTGCTGCTTAGATGGAGCAGCTGGGCTGGGGAGGGAAAGCGTCACCCACCCGATGCTGCTCCACCAGCGACACGGCTGCCGCGGGCGATGCCGAGAAGCAGCACAGGACTTTATTTTAAAATATATGATCCTAACCAGATCCTCTTACCTCTAATCTGTCCCTAAGACAGGATTCTCTGCTTCTTGCCAGAAAATCCTTTTATGTTCAGACTGATCTGAATAGAAGATGATAAGTCACTAATTCTTCTGTGTGTCTGCTCTAACAAGAGCCTCAACTCTTACACTCTGCAGGGCTGGCAGCCAGGGAGATGTTAATTGGGCTTTAATGTAGCGTACATGGCTCTTGACAAAAGCTACTGCTGCAGACATCCCTGGGGGGTGCGCGGGGAAGGGGCTGCGGTACCCGTGGAGGCGAGGGGCTCTGCAGGGCATGCAGAGGGTCTGTGCCCACCTGGAGACCACGGGTTGAGGCGATTTATATCAGGCAGGGCTTGCGGCTTCTCCCCTCTCTCCTGCATTGCAGGGCATGTTGTGCCCTGGCCAGGACCTGGGTGCAGGCAGAGAGGGGACATGATGGGGTGACCCCGCAGAGGAGGCGGGTGGAGGGGACGCAGGGCTGGCTCCAGCTGTGGAGCGGGTCAGAAGCACCGTCTGCTGCAAGGTGCTGTGTTAATCTGCTTTTCGCGGGGTCTGCTGTTGAACTGAGCAGCGAGTGCCGACACGTTATCGTTTCTGAAAGGATCTTGGCACCACGGATCGGCGGCTGGCTCTGGAGTGTCTCTGCTGCAGGCAGGAGTGTGTGAGTCCTGGGGAGAGAAAAAAAAAAGGCAGAACTTTCTATTTTTAGCTGCAGAGTGCAAACGCACAGTGCTGCCGAGGAAATTAATCACCTGCCCTGGAAGATGAATGGTCGGGTTTTCTCTCGGAGCAGATCTATGGGACAAAGCGGAGGGAGCGGTGCGGGGGTGTCCTGGCTGCCCGGGTCTCCTGGGGACGTGTGTCAGGGCCACTCAGGCACGTCACTGGCGGTGGCACAGCGGCTCCACAGCTGAGGAGGAGGAGGATCAAAGATGTTTCCCAGCACATGGGCCACCCTCCAGCAGGACTCAGCACGGCTGGCGTGGGACAGCATCCAGCCGCATGGCACTGCCCCGCATCGAGCCTGTGCCCCTGCCCCGCTGTCCCCATTCCCAGCAGCTTTCCGCAGGCTCCAGCACAGCGTTGGGCTGTTCCTTCCCCTCTCTTTCAGGGAATGTGCTTCTGAAAGGTTTTTTCCCCACACTGGGGGTGGTGGGCTGGCTGGCTGCATTCTCTGTCGAGGAACGCAAGCACTGCCCTGTGAGCCGGCAATGGGCAGAGCAGCCCCGCTGTCGCCAGCTCTGAAAGCTCAGGTGAAGTTGAGATAAGAGCTCAGCGCTGCTCTTTTTGCTCTGGTGTCTGCTCATGGTTGCTGAAACTTAAATATTTGTTCCTGGTTACTGTTTGTCTCGCTGAACAGATCTTGATTTCGGAAGCACAGATCCTTGTGCAATATCAGTCTCCTGCTCTCTTCCTTTTGGTTACCCCCAGCAGAAATAACAGGTTTTAAAACCAAGGTTCTCCAAGAAAAGCTCTAAGCAGCTTTTTCCTGGAGGTCGGGTCCTCTGGCCTCGGGCACAGCCATGCTTGGGGATCCCCCGTGGCACTGTGCCAGGCTGCTGGGCCCTGCAGGGGGGACGGCAGAGCCAAAACCTGCTGGGTGCTGGCCCCCGGGACCCCGGGCTGGTGCTGAGCTGCCGTCATGCTCCCTGTTGTGCACAGGCTGTAAATAACGCAGAGCTGGAAAGTCAGAGAAGCTCCAGCTCCTCACCCGGAGCCAGCCCGGATGGTCCGTACCCCAAGGCAGACCCTGCTGCCGTGTCCCAGCCTCCCGGCACCCCCCGTTTGTTTGGGCACCCCCGGTTTGGGCACCCTGTGTTGGCCAACACGTCGGTGCTGATGCAGGAGCCACCTCGGCCACCTCCAGCATCTCTGGAGTGACGCATGGTGCGAAGCCTGTGCTGAGAGTGGGGCCTGAAGCAGCTCAGAGCAAAAGCACCAACGGTGGGGAGCAGAGGGGACCTTCCTCCTCCTTCTCCTCTAGAGCAGCTCATACTTTCTAATTTATGGCTGTGTTAGGAAAGTGAGGGCTAAAACCCAACAAAATGACTCTTCCAGGCTGCAAGCAACCAGCAATTTGGTTTCGCTTGGGGTTTTTTTCTTTCATTTTCCCAAATGAAAATGAAATTTTCTCATTTTGGGTCTAAAAATATCACCCAATTTTGAAGGACCAAGTTTTTAGTGACCAGCTTGTACAGATGGAGCAAAGGGGGGCTGCTCATCGAGCCTTGACCTTGGCAGAGAGCCGGGCTGTCCCTGAGCCAGGCTGCAGTGGCTGGAGAAGATGCTAAGCTGCCAGGACCAGCTCACTGGCAGCGGCACGCGCGCGTGTGGGAAAACTTCAGGGTTTTAATGAGCAAATTTAATGCAGTGTCCTGCTGTTTTGGGCAGATTTCCATATCGATCCTGAATCTCTCTGTGCAGCCGCTTTTGGAGGTGGTGGTTATTTGTCTGTCCGCTGCAGCCCCATCACACCTGCGTCCCGGCTCCTCCCGGAGGTGCTGGTGGAGCCGGGGGCTCCCCGGGCTTTGCTGGGTGGGAATTTGGATCGGGGTCCCACCTTGGCACGGGGCTGGGGTCCCCCAGCACCCCTTCAGTGAGCTCACCCTTGCCATGCTGGCTGTTTTCCTCCTGGCTTTTTAAAAATAAAGGATGCCCCAATCTATGCACCTGCTCCCAGGGTGCTCCTGGGCGGCGGTGGGGTCCTGACAGCCCCCCGTGCATGGTGTCGCAGCCCTAATGCTGTTGAAGGGGGGGGGGGGCTGCACTGTCAGCCCCCCAGCCCGCAGCTGAGCTGTCACCGCTGCTAATTAACTCAGCCAGTGCCCAGCCGCCTGCGCTCTGGTTTGATGTATATTCACTAATGCAATTTTTTTCCCCTTTTCGAAGAAACTCGCCCCCGGTTTGCCGTGGGGGCTGCCTCCGAAGCACACTAATGACATTTTGGGTTGGTTTGGTGTTTTTT
This sequence comes from Athene noctua, assembly GCF_965140245.1. NCBI lineage: Eukaryota > Metazoa > Chordata > Aves > Strigiformes > Strigidae > Athene > Athene noctua. The sequence continues at coordinate 4,272,470 of NC_134051.1, read as the reverse complement.
TTTTTCTTTTCCATTGTAAAAGCGGAGATGGGGATGGCTGAGGGCCAGACCCCCACCAGCTCTGGGGACAAGTCCACCGCAGCAGAGGCACTGGCACAGCTGTGGCCCTGCCAGTGACGACAGGGATGGGTGCCCTCAGCCCCCCCCGGGACCTTGCAGCCCCCCCGGGACTCTGCAGCCTCCCTGGGACCCTGCAGCCCCTGGGTTTCTCTCCTCTCCCCCTCTCCAGGCGACAACCCCAGTCGTTTGGGGAGGAGCAGGGCTGCAGGCTGGTCACACTGGGGTCCCTCAGCCAGACCCCAAACGCTGCCCGTCCCCTTTGCTCCCTCCGGGGCCAGGCTGTGCAGGGGGATGCTCTGGGGTGTGGAAGGGTGTTGGTGAGTGCTCCTGGGCAGCATCACTGGAGCCAGCACCCATCAGAGGCTCCGGGGAACCAGGGCGAGGAGTTCCCCTAGTTGGAGCCTGAGTGGTGTCAGCAAGCAGCTTCCCATTTGTCAATTTAATCGTGAGGCGGGTTAATCCATGTATCCGATTTAATGTTCTAAGGCTTTCATTAATGAGTTAATGTGTGGAAAAGCTGGGGGGAGGCCGGGTGGGCTGCAGTGCGGTTGCTGACCCCGGGTTACGCTGCAGCTTTCTCCAGCGCCTGCGGACGGGCCGGGATGTGCCGGTGGCTCCTGGGGTGGTTCACTGGCACCGAGGGGACCCCGTGGACTAGGCAAGCGGCATTTCCCAAACTGCAGTGGGTCACAGCTGACCTGGGAGCAGCACAGAGCAGCAGCCTGGCAGCAGGGGCACCAGGCTTGGGGGGGACCGTTGTCTGTCACTGGGTGCGTGTTTCATTTTCGCTCCATCAGCGGGCGCCTTCCCCTCCCTCCTCTGTCTCCAAATGGCCGCTCTCCTGCCGTCGCCGGGGTGGGATCGTGCCAGGGCTGCAGCCAGCGGGGCCGTTGGTGTGTTGATAACGCTGCTCTTAATTGAGGACCATCTGCACTTGGTAATTTAATTTTTCCTGCATCTGCAAGGTTCCAACTCTATTTATCTGACGTCCTGAGGATTATTTAACTTACGAGCATCATGTTCCTCCAACAAAAGCACTCCAGGCAATCCACTGCAGCCCCTGCTAGAAGATATTTTAATAATATTGTCAACACCCCAGGAAAAAGGACACATAAAAACTGAAATTGCAAAGGGCGACAACAGAGCTGAGTTGCAGGGATGGCTTTCCTGCCTGCTTTTGCATAGCGGGTGGCCTGCTGTGAGTATTACTTCTATTATATTAAACTGTGCAAGATTAAGAACAAACCCTGAGCAACACAACCCCTCGTCACCATCAGGCCTGGCAGCATATTTTGTGTTTCAGCGCATTGACACACGTCTTGGCTTTGTCTTTGGATGCTTATTAGTAGTTAAACCCCCCAGCTGTGCCTTTGGAGGGCTGTGAGTATGGAATTGAACTGCAGCTTCTTAAAAAAAGAATAATAATTGGACGCTAGAAAGTCTATTAGCCGTGGTATGGGGGAAGACTTGGGCATCTGGTTCACGTGGCACCAGCGGGAGCCGTTGCGTGCTGCTAGCAGCAGCCTCTGCCTTTTCCCACCCCGCTCCTCCCACCTTCTGCTCCATTTCTTCACCCACATTTTGCAGCCGCCCTGTGCTTGGGGGCAGGCAGAGATGCAGTCAGGGATGCATGCAGGAGACACTGCTCTGTTCCACACCTAAACCCTGGGGAAGCCATTTTTTTCCCCCAGCCTGGTTCAGCAGCACCTGGGTCCACACGAAGACTTTAATTAAGCATTTTCCCCGCCCCTAAAATGTAGGTCAGTCGTAATTAGTGTGAATCCTGCTGCTGCTGGCTTCACTGTTAATTAAGCTCCCGAAGTGGAGGTCGATGCCTCAGAGGTTCAGCTTTTTCGGCTGCTCACCAGATGCTTTGTGATCACTTCTGCTCAGCTGGTCCGTGCTCAGGGGCAGGGCCATGTTCTCCCTCCCTCCATCCATCCCATCACCCTTGGAGCACAGCCACAGTGGGGATGTGGCCCCATGCCTGGGCACAGCCGCCCCTCATGGCACATGCTCTCCTCTGAGCAGGAGGTGCTGGTTTAGCTGTGGAAGGGCGCTCATTTGGTGCCTATTTTAATGTGAAGCTCCTGGTGTCCTCATCCCTTGTCATTATCCATCACACCAAGCGTCCTCATCCCCTCGGAGGGCTCCTGGTGCTTGTGCTGAGATCCGAAGCAGCTGGGTGCTCCAGGGCCAACAGGGAAGTGCAGTGTTTGCCTTCCTTTGCAGCTCCTGGCACGGCGTCCCTGGCACGGTCCCTGGCAGGTGGCTTTGGCAGCTGGTTGCCACCGGTGGAGACGGCGTTCGGATGAGCATCACCCAGGTGCGGAGCCCGGGGCTCCCAGCCCCTGCACCTTGCAGGATGTGCCGGTGCCTCCAGCGTGGCACTGGGACCTGCAGGCAGGACCCGGGGTTTTGGAGGGCGAGCTGAGCTCAGAAAGCAGATCTGCTGCGGGAGGGAAATCCGCCCCGTCTCACCCACGAAACGGGTGCCTGGCGGCGCCGTTCTCCATCCGCTGGGATGATGGTGAAGGTGCAGCTCCTCCGCTCGGGTTTTCTCAGCGCTGATCACCGTGACGTGTTTCCACCCCGGCAACGGCTCGAGGCCACGCTCGCCCGGGAGCCCCTCGGGGCAGCGGGGACGCTCGGTTTTAAGCGCTTCAAGCCTTCAGTGGCTCCAGGGAAAGCCTCGGCACGGTGAGCCGGTCCCGACCCCCGGCCGGGTCCCCAAGCGCTTACCGGCTCCCCCACCCCACAGCCTGGCTGCCTATTTTTACCGCTCCCGGGCTGTGAATCACTTCGCTCCCTCGTCTCGGTCGCTGCCTTTGAAGGTATTTATAAACCGCGATCGTCTCCCCTGCGCCTGCTTTAGCAGACTGTGTAAATTTAGCGCTCTGGCTCACTCCTGCCCTCTCCTCCTCGTCCCTATCCTCGCTGTTCAGTGAGCATAGATGGGCAGGAGCCGAGATGCTCCCTCTGCACTGATTAAAAACATGAAAACAGCAACAGAGAGCCTCATCGGCACCGTCCTGGCGTGGTGATGCTGGACACCAGCATCCCGAGGTGCCCAGTACTTGGTGCCAAGAGGCATGGGATGCACGGGGGTGGCTCTTGGCACGCGTGTGCCACCATTGCCCGGGAGGGTTTTGGTGGCACCGGAGCTGGTGGCAAGTCTGGTGCCAGGCAGGGGTGAGCCAGGGCAGAGCCGGGGAAGGTCAAGGTCAGGGCAGCCCTGGTTGTGCCACGGCCGTGCACCTGAGGAGGGGAGAGCACCCCACGCCTGCTCCGGAGCAAAGGGGATTTAAATCCATCATCACCAGTGCAGCAAGGGGCTGCCCCGTCCTGCCGGTGCACAGTTCCTGGCCGTGTTTTCATCATGTCCTGCTAATCCCTGAGTTAATTTCTGGGGATCTCACAGGCAAATGAATCTCTGCTCCTTCCTCTGGGACCGCAGGGTCTTTAGGACTGTGTTTGATTAATGTTTGGAGCTCGCCAGGCGGTCTGTCCCCTGCCCTTGCTGGCTGACACAGCCGCCCAGAGGGGCACCGATGGGCTCCCCCCATGGCCCCACACTGCTCGGCCAGGACACACTTCGGGCGGTCACAAAAAGTTTCCTGTTGGGTTTGAGGAAAACCCCACAGAGCAGCACAGAGGGGTACTGCCCCCTCTCCTCCTCCTTCCTACCTTTCTTGCTAAAAACAAGCAAAATGGGAAAAAAAACCCACAAAACTGAGAGAGAAACCGATGCTCACTGGGAGAAAAATGGGTACAAACAGCAGCAAGAGGAGTTATTTTTAAGTTGCTGACTGAATATGGAGTAGCTGGCTGTCTCTTTTGAAGGCCATTAAGATGGGATGCTGACGCTCATTAATTTATTGCCAGAGGTCCTCTAGCTCGAGCCCCACGCTGCACTAGATCAGCCTTGCAGACGCGAGGATTTAAGTATCCAAACAGATGTAGCTCGCAGCAGACTCAGGGAGGGATCTCCTGGCTGGGCCACGGTGCAAAAGGCTCCGACAGGTCCTGGGAGCAACATTTCAAAAAGCGGGGAGAGGAGATCAGCCCGAGGGTTCTGGAGGAACCGCTGCCCAGGATGGGGGCCAGGGTGCTCGTGTCTCCCCGGGGTCCCTCACTGCCTTTTCTCTTCTCTTCTCTTCTCTTCTCTTCTCTTCTCTTCTCTTCTCTTCTCTTCTCTTCTCTTCTCTTCTCTTCTCTTCTCTTCTCTTTCAGAATAAGGTGCTGACGGTGGATGGGGTGAAGGTGAAGCTGCAGGTATGTCCCCGTGGCCCCAGTAGCAGCTCCCTCACCTCCCACTGTGGGTGTTTGGGGTTGGGTAAAGCCCCTCAGCAGAGGAGCACCCCAGAATTGAGTCCCCCATCTCCATCCTTTGCCATCACGTCTCCCGCCCCGGGACAGCCTTAGGAGCGCTTTTGGGTGCTCTGTCCCCGAGGCTGGGGGCTGTCCTGGCCACGGTGACCTCCCCGTCCCAGCCCACCAACCTCCTTACCGCTTGGTGACAGCAGCCGGAGCCGCACCCATCGGGTTTGCCCGGTGCTTCCAGGCAGCTCCTGCTTTGGAAGGGCTGGAGGAGGGTGAGAGGGACTGAGATCCTCCGAAGGGATCCATGTCCCCAGGCTCAGCCACATCCAGCCTGCGGGACACACAGCTCTCGTGTTCCCCTGCACCCAGAGCCGCTCTGGCCCCCCTGACCCCTCTGCCAGGAGCTCAGTAACGACATTAGCACTGATCTTCCCCTGACAGCAGAAACGAATCGTGGCATTAAAAACTGATAAATTAAATTAGCAGGTCCCCATGCATCCATCTGCTGGATGGATTTTTCCGATTAAGGGGCACGTCGGGAGCCCTTTGCCGTGCACCATCGTCTCCGCGCGCTGAGGAGCGGGGAGGCGCCGCTTCAATATTATCACCCCTGTCATTTTTCCTATTGCTGTCCCTAGAAGCAAAAGGCTGAAGGAGGTTCCTGGGGGTCACACTGTGCTGGCTGGTTTGGTGCTGGTTTTGGTTCTGGGTGGGTGTCACGACCCGCACTGGGAGCCCAGAGAGTTGTAAAAGTTCTGTGATCCCCTTGGGTTCAATTAAGGTGAAACGACACCAACCAACCAGGTAAAATGTTTTATTTGCAGTAGAAACAGCTTAAACTTGAAAAAGGATAATGAACAATGTGGTCTATTGTAAATCTGTAAGAAAATAAAGAAAGGAAAGAAAAGAGAAAGGAAAGAGAAAGAAAGTCAAAGAATCTGGATCATCACCCCTGGCTCCAGCATTGTTGCAGGTCCAGTGATCTTGGGTGGTGGGTGCACACCCAGCGAAGTTTCCTATTGCCTTTTAAGTTCATTTTATTAGCTGATTTTCATACTAGATGAGGAAAGGCAGGTATTCCATGAACTCATTTCCATGAGAGACGAGGAAAAAGGAGGAGCAGGGGTTCTGCACACGCACTGAGGGGGAATGGGGTGCACCATTGAGTCGGTGGTCGTGCTCACTGCTTCCACCTTTATTTTTCCCTCAGTTCCCACAAATTTTTGCTGCCTTTCCTGCTTCTTGAACAATCATCCAGTTTCAGGGGCAGGATGCTCACCTCTTATCAGGCCTTTCACCTGAACATCCAGTTTCACTCAGCCCACGTTTCCCCACTCTGAGGTTTATCTCAGGAGTTTGTCAATACAATCACAAGGGGGGTGGGGGGGTGTGTGCACCTTTCAATACCCTCCGAGCCTCCTTGGGTGACATAAGGCCACAAATCGACCTTGAGGTTTTCTGTCAATGAATGTTTGAGGCGTTAATTCCTTCAGTTCCTTCCAGTGGGGTCCCTCAGCCCGTGGCTGACCCCTCTGCTCCCGTCTGCCTTCCAGATTTGGGACACGGCCGGGCAGGAGCGCTTCCGCAGCGTCACCCACGCCTACTACCGGGATGCCCACGGTAAGCACGGCCACCTCTGCTTCCCGGGGTCGGGGGGCAGCCCCCTCCCGAGCCCCAGCGCCAGCCTGGGTGAGTCGGGCATCACCGGGAGCCGTATCCCCGTTGGAAGCAGCTGCCGAGCCTCCACTTGGCTGCGCTCCTGCCCGGCACTAACGTGCCGTCCCTCTCTCTGCAGCCCTGCTCCTGCTCTACGATGTCACCAACAAAGCATCCTTCGACAACATCCAGGTAATGGTGGCACCCCCGGGCCCCTCCTGCCCACCCCGGGGTGCCACGGGCTGGGTGGTGAGTGCAGGTCAGCCCCGGGGAGCGGGTAGGTGCTGCGGGGGATGTTGTGTTGGAGGTTGGAACCAGGATTGTTTCCAGAAGGGCTGCGGGTGATGGCGAGCACCCAATGGCGGGTCCACCTGCGAAGGCACCACAGGACAGGCGGAGGTTTTCCCCTTCATAGCAAATAAAAGGGGTAATGGCGTCACTTCACCAGCCAATTAACATTGTGTGTAATTACAGCACTGGCTGGAGAATTCACTCTGGTAAACGTGCTCAGGCAGATTTACTGAGCGAGGTGCTTCCTTATCCTCCTCTGAGCCTTCAAGGGCCCGACGGGACCAACCCTGGCCAGGGCAGAGGGTCGCATCCTGCTGCATGCTCCTCACGCCCAGCAGCCCTGCCCTTCCTGCCGGCCTTTGTGGGGGTCCCTGTGCCCCCTCCCTGCAGACCAGGCCCCTCCGGCTGACGCTGAGCCCTCACACAGGTGCTTCAGGGGTGTTGGGGAGCAGGATCTGGTGGAGGTGGGGGAGAGCAAATGCTGCCCACGAGCACATGGCCTTGGCATCCCCTCACTTGCCTCGCGCGAGTACTGGGGGCCACCTATGCCAGCGCCAGCTCCGCTGGGAGCCTGGGGAGCAATTAGGCTTGAATGAATAGGATGTTAATTGCTCATGTCCCAGACACAGAGTACACGGTGTGTGTCTGCGGTGTCTGCAAAAACACCCTGTTCAATAGCACAAGGGGTCCATGTGGCATTAACACCGCAGGATGGGGAGCCCCTGGGGAGTCCTGCACCCCCCTGATCCCCCTGGGCCTTGCTGGCTGGAGCTGTCCCTGCTCCGGAGCATCCTTCTGTTGGCAGCCCCACAGCCCCAGAATCATCTCAGCTGGAAAAGATCTTAAAGCTCCTCCAGTCCAACCATGAACCTCACCCTGACCGTTCCCAACTCCACCAGATCCCTCAGCACTGGCTCAGCCCGACTCTTCAACCCCTCCAGGGATGGGGACTCCCCCCCTGCCCTGGGCAGCCCATTCCAACACCCAACAACCCCTTCTGGAAATAAATACTTCCTCATATCCATCCCGTGGCAGGGGATGGGGCATGTCCTGCCACCCTGCTCCCATGGCACCAGGAATGTTTCCTGCAAGCTGGGACCAGCCCCAGCAGTGGCATTTTCCAGCCTGGGGAGCTGGATGGCTCGAGGAGCTGCTGGGCCTAACAGAGAGTGAGTGTTGGTCGCTCTCCGGGCTGCGGGTCTGTGCTAAGGTTGTGATCCTGCAGCAAGACAGAAAAAACACTTGGAGGTTTCACCCTGCTGGGTAACACAGCCCTGTTGGTCAGCACTTTGCCGTGAGCCCAGAGCTGGTGCTCAGAGCTGAGGCACAGGCAGCAGGGTCAGGGATTACAGGGAATTAGGGCAAATTTGATGAGATTAGGTTGGATGAGAGGGCAGGGAAGTCAGCCCATGGTTTGGGGAGGCAGGTTCAGCTGCCTGCTGGGATAAGCGTGCTTGGCACGGGGGCAGGACATGGGTGGGGGCCTCATCCCGGAGCAAACCCTCCGCCTTATCCTGTAAAAAGAGGTTTAGTCTTAATGTCCCAACCGAGGGGGAATTTGGGTGAAAGTCCTACAAGCACCCGTGGTCAGACGAAGCAGTCAGCAGGGCTGAAAGGCTGCTGTTAGCCTTGAAAATTGTCAGCAGCCAAAGCATGGTCCCCCGGGGTTTTTGTTTTCCATCTAACCCCCAGCCACCCCCTCCCTGTGTCCACGTATCGCCCCCAGCATTGCCTGGGGACAGCAGCGAACCCCAGAGGGTGCCCAGGACTGGGGCAGCACCCCATCCTCCTCCTTGTCCTCCTCCTCATCCTCTCCCAGGGCCGTGCTAACACCTTTCTCTGCCTCCCTCCCTCCAGGCTTGGCTGACAGAGATTCACGAATACGCACAGCAAGACGTGGTCCTCATGTTACTGGGAAATAAGGTGAGCCCGGCCCCATGGCTTCATCAGAGCCTCCTCTTCCTCCCGACAGTCCCACAACGGAGCCATGGGCAGGGGAGCTTGGGAGGGCATGAGGGGACATGAGGGTTGCCTGCTGGTGACCTTGCAAATCATCCCAAATTGCTCTTGGCCATTCCTGTCGGCAGGTGGATTCAGCCCAGGACAGAGTGGTGAAAAGGGAAGATGGAGAAAAATTAGCCAAGGTAGGTGAGGTGTCTGCCTGCTGCGGCGGCAGCCAGTGTTACACGACCTGACCGGGGATGTGCGAGTGTGCCAATGTGTACTCCATGATGTACCCTGGTGAAATGGTTAACTGGAGCCCAGTCTGACCCAAAATACATTTGGAAGCACTTTGCTTTTCTTCCCATGTCTTGCTTTCCTCTTCCTCTGCTCTTCTTCCTCTAAGCTTCCATTAATGTTTTCCATTTCATTGTCCTCAAAAATAATTTCTGAAGCTGTGTAAGAAACACCTGAGCTGTGAACGAGGGCTCAGCTCTTCCTGCCCACCGCGGCAGAGCTCCTCTCCCAGGGCACAGTCCGAGCTCCCACGGCAGGCACCGATGTCGGCCAGGGCTCGGCGCGAGCTGGGGGGCTCTGGGACCACACTGGGGGACGTTTCTGAGGCCGGTGTGTCTTGTCCCACAGGAGTACGGAGTGCCCTTCATGGAGACCAGCGCAAAAAGCGGCCTCAACGTTGAATTAGCCTTCACAGCCATCGCAAAGTAAGTGAGTGGTGTGGTGGCCGTGCTGGGCACCTCTCCCGCAGCGGGGCCAGCAGGCTGAGAGAAAGGCTTGGCACCAGCACCCAGCTTTTCGCTCCCCGGGCTCCCACCTTCAGCTTTGTGCTGGCAAGTACTTGCCGTCTTGCATGAGATACGAAATGTCTCATCAGGAGGAGTTTTAGCAAACTATCTAGGCTAGGTTGAGTTCAACTGAGCTGGGCCAGGCAGCTAGAAAAAAGGCAGCGTAGGGAGAGAATTCAGTAGGCAGAAAAGTAACATGTTTTTCCCCTTCCTGCAGAGAACTGAAGCACAGGTCCATGAAGCTGCCCAACGAGCCCAAATTTAAACTCCATGACTACGTGAAGAAGGAAGTGAGAGGCTCGGGCTGCTGCAGGTCCTAATGCGCTCGGTGCATTTGTACAGACTCATGCCAAGTGTTTGTGCGCCGCGCTCTCTCCTCGTGGACGTGTGCATGTCTGTCTGTCGTGTCTGTATCTGCCTAAAAGGTGAGCCCAGACGTGGGGAATGGAAGAAGCAGCAGCAGAAAAAGCTCTCCAGGCTGCGGCGGGCGCTGGCCGTGCTGCAGCCACTTGCCAGGCGCTGCTCCCCGAGCGCCCACCGCATCCATCCGCATCACGAGCCCTCCGGCTTCCCTGGCCAGTCAGCTCACAGCCACTCGTCCCCTTGATGGGGGGCTCAGGAGGGGAGGGGCTGGTGTCTCCTGTTGTGCCCCCCAGGGCTGTTTCCACCATTCAGCAGCAGCCAGGAGAATTATGAGGTTTCTTTAACGTTAGTAAGAATTACAGTGTGATTAAGGGCAATGAATGCTTCTCCCCACCAAATATCTGGGTAGGAAAAAGCCCCAAATTCCCTTTTCTTTCCCCACGTACCTGGAATTCAGCTGTTCAGAGCCTGGGGCACACAGGGAAGACTTGTTTTCGAGGCAACCAGTTTTGTAGTTGCTTACTTCTGTCTGTCCATCTTTCATGTGGTGTGACACACCTCCCCGATGAGGGTTTCTCCTCTTCCCCACAGAAGACAAGAGCTTAGCTGTCGGTCTGAGTAAGCTCCTGCTAACCTTCTGTTGTACAGAGATCTCCTGAATGTTCTTCTGTTTGGTAAAGGCTTTGGTTCTCTTACTTCTGCCGTTTCTGGTACTTTAATTCAGAAGAAATCTAATGTATTGCAGCTTATTCTAAATACCTTCGTGTAGGTGTGATGATAGCGTTTTAAGACTGCAACAGTGCTTTGATATCTTCAAAGTTCTCTTGGGACAGCTCTTTTAACTGAAGAAAGCTGGGGGGAACGCTGTAGGCATTGATTTTACAGGTTTCAGACTCTCCTGCCAGCTCTGTTCAATGGACTCCTCACCCCTTTGGTCTGTGTCAGGCATTTGGCTTTTTTCTTTTTTTTTTTTTTTTAAAAGCTGCACTTCTAAGTACAAATTCGAATCTGGATCAAGTGTTTGGCCTTTGGCAGTTTTCTAATTTGAAAATTCCAGGTACTTGCTACACTCAACCTCCCCACACTGCCCTAAATTGACCATTTAAAATAAAATAACTCATCCTTTGCTCCCCGGCTCTCTCAGCAGTCAGTTCAGATGATCCTACCCCGTGTTTTGCTGGGGTTGTTAGCTCCAGCCCTCCACAAAAGACTCCCCTGCAGCTACCACTGGGATTCAGGCAGGCAGGGACTCCTCAGAGCTACAGGAAAATAAGCAGCTCACCTGTTATTGCGCCGTAACTGAATGAAAAAGGATCCTCATATCTGAGACTTTCTCTGAAATAATTGCAACAACTCTCTTCACCTTCACCCGCTCTAAGAGATGGCAACACCTGCTACAAGCACACTTTTAAAATGTTTGCGAGTAGCAGCAGCACACAGGGAAGGCTCTGAAAGTTGCTTGGGCACTGTCGAGAAGCACAGAAGAATCTGTAAACTCACTGTTTCCCGCTGCTTTGGTGAGCTTCGCTGTGCTCCCACGGCTGCTGCCTTGTCTCCTACACGAGGTGGCTTATCTTAGAGCCACCTCCCTTCTCCTTCTGGGCTGCGTAGCACACACTTGCTGGCTGAGGTGAACTAAAAAAGAAAAGAGTGGGATTTTGTGCAGTCCCTGAGCTTGATAAGTACCAGTATTTTGGTATCGCAGGTGTGCAGGGGAGGGCCAGCCTGGCAGAGCCACGGGACAACAGTCGAGCAGCTCCAGGACCTGCCCTGGGCCCAGGTCTGACTGGATCTATTTTCTCTAAGCCTGATCTTAGCGGTGCAGCAGCAGCCCCCATCCTGAGGCACCAGTCACTGCACGGACATGCTGCCCCAGAAGCTACAGGGAGTCACAAAAATAGGTAAAAATAAGCAGCAATATTCTTAACACTCCCATCAAGTTGATGCCTTCTCTCCCTGGCAGGGCGGGACAGCCTTGCATCTGTCTTGAAGAAACAGCTGCCACCTCTTCTTCAGTCTGGGACCAAAACCAATTTAAAAACGAATTTAAATAAGGAAGATGTAAATGCTACCCTTTGGAGTACTTTCGATATGCCTGTTGGGAGCCAACTCTACTACAGCAGAGACATCACAACTGCATTTCTGGTATTAAACCTGAACTTTAAGCCAGACTCAACCCCCAGTCTCAAGTTCCCTCTAGAGTGGTCTCCCAAAGCCCACGCTCTGACCTCGCCCTAAAGCTCCTCCTCAGACTGTTATTTGGCATCTTCTTACATGGGCCTTTACTGCCACCAAGCGATAAAGAATTAATTGTTCAGAGGACTCGGCATTACATGCGACTTCTCGTTTTTGCTGGCTCTTGTTTACAGCTTTTGTTTCATTCCTGTTAATAAAAATTTTTTAATAATCTTTGTGGCTACAATGGCTTTTTTGATCATCTAACATACACACCTGTACTGTTTAATTATTCACAGTTCAGCCCATTCTTGAACCCATCTACACCCTTCCATTACCAGCTCTGGGTGCTCCAGTGCCCCCAGAAAAAACTAAAAGGGTGCTGGGCTAAGCCAAGCCACAGCACATTTTAAGACACTCTGGTTCCCTTAAAGCAAATAGTAATAGTAGAAATGGTCTGCTGGGTGCCCAAATGCAAAGTTTGAAGTTGGTCTGTGGTTTTATGTGCTACCCGTGGGACTGGTGAAAAACAGAAGCAAAGAAAGTCTTTTGAAAACTTTATTAGATCTGTAAGGCAGAAAATTGACCCAATACAGAAACCAAAGCGGAGATCCCCTGTGTTTACCTTAAGCTACCCCATGTGGTAAAGTCGATGACTTTTGATTTCTTCAACTTCGGGCAGTTCTGCTGCTTGTTTTAAAAACTGACTTCCAGGTTGTACAACGTGAGAAACAGCAGCCCCCCCGTTTGATACAGCAACCCTAAGAGTGCTTTTCTTAGCCGTACTCGGAGCTGCACGGCTTGCTCGGCTCCGGAGCCTGCAGCCTACACAACCCTTTAACAGCAGCTGCTCCAGCCCCAGTTTCAGCCACCCGCGACCCACTTGTGCTTCCCCTGCAGCTGCAGATCCCAGCAGTACCTTACAGGAACGCAGGGTACGCCAGAAACAAGCGATGCCGCATTTTACCTCCCCGAAACCCCGGGAGTTGCCCGCCCCGCCTGCAGGCAGAGCTGCCGGTACCCGAGCCGCCCCACGCAGGCCCTGGGAAAGCCTCCCACATCGCCGTTCATCCCGCCTCACCACCCCCTCGAGGCCGCCTCCATCTTGTTCTCGCCGCTGCGATCCGGTTTCCGCCGAGCCCTGAGGAGAGAAGGCAGCGCGGTGAGAACGGGCCGCCCCGCCCCGCCCGGCCCCGCCGCGGCTCCCTCGGGCCTCAGCCGGGGATCGTCAGCAGGGGCCGCGGCCGCCCGCCGCCCTCAGACGAGGTGTCAGAAAGGCAGATCAGATCATCACCGGCCCGCCGCCCGCGCCCGCCCCGCCGCGCCCGCTCCCCCTCACCTCTGGGCGGGAAAGGCCGGCCGCGTGCCCTGCTGCAGCCTTTATAAACTCCCCCACGTCGCTATTGGTCAGGCTGCGTGAGGAGACGGCCAACCGCGAGCCGTTAACGTGATCGCTCTCCCGCCTCCCCCTGAGCTCATTGGTCGCCTCCCTTCCTCGCTCCAATGGCGCGGCGCGGCGCAGCGTGGCCCGAGGCGGTGGTCTGCCGCCGTCTGATTGGCTCCTGGAATAGGCCTCGCCGAGCCAGTAGCAACAGTGGTTGTAACATAGAGTGACTGGGAAAGAGCCAGTCAGCGCTCAGCCGCGGGGCACGCTGGGAGTTGTAGTCCTAACGTCACGTAGGCCCGGGCGGGGAGCGGGCGCGAGGCGACGCGCCGGACTACAAGTCCCGGGGAACGCCGGGAGCGGGGCTTCTGGCCCGGGCGGCAGCGGGGCCGCTAGACCAGGGGGGAGCAGGCCCGGGGTCGCGATGTGCCGGGGCCGGGCACCGGCGCTCCGGCCGCCGCCGCTGCTGCCAGGTACGAGCGGGTCTGGGCCGGGCCGAGGGGAGCCCCGCGGCTGAGGGGAGCCGGCCGCGCCCGGCGCTGAGGGGGCTCTGTGAGGGGAAGGGCCGCGCTGGGCGCTGGGTGGGAGGGTGAGGGCCGGGGGCGCCGGACAGCCCGCGGAGGGGCTGTGGGGTGGCCCGGGTGAGGGGGTCCCGTTCTGGGGAGGTGTCTGCGGCAGCTGCAGGGCTGCTCGGAACAGCTCCGGGGGCAGCCGAGCGCTTGGCAGCGCTGCGGTGGCTTCTGCCGCCTCGTTCCCCTCTCTCGGGCGGTTTGTGTGGTGGTTTTTAAACTCTGTGCAAGGCCCGGCGTGATTTTTCATGTGTGCAGAGGAGTTCGTGTATCTCCGTTGGTGGTGTTCGGTCCTCGGTGAATCCTGTCTCTGTCCTGCTTTCTTTGCCCCGGCTGCTTTCCCTTGGTTGTTTCTAGCGGGGTGTGCTTAATTTTGTCTTTTTCTGCTCCATTACTTGTCTGACTTAGGGCACGTGTTGCTGCTGGTTCTCTCTTGATCTCCCAGTAACCTCATTTCCCTGTGCGTTGGTTTCACAATTTACGTAATTCAGGATATTTGGTAGTAGATCTCCGTAACTGCCCCAAGACAACTGCACATCTCAGCAGGCAATGCGCGATCGTCTTCTCATTTCAAACGTGCTGTTTAGTTCTGCCTTATTCTACTGCCAGCTCACAGCTGCTGCTCTCTGACAGACTTGCTGTCAAACACTCTTCTCCTGTTTGATCCGTGACTGTGACCCAATGATCCTGTTGTGTTACGTGAAAGCCAGAGGCGAGGACGTTCTTTCAGTTCAGCTTGCTTTTGAGCTCTGTTGGTATGAAAGACAACAGCTCAGATGGGCTCTGCTGGGGGCCAATGAGTGTGAGAGGAAAGCTGGTACATAAGTTATCAGGGTTTGATATATATGTAGCAAGTCAGGTCCAGGCTATTGTACCCCCCGGGGGTAGCTGTGTTGTGGAGAACTCTGGCCTAGCAGTTATTTTTCAACTTTGACAATGTTGCCAAACACTTTGTTTCAGTCCCAGAACTTTAATTTTGCCTCCTTGTGCATTTTCACCCCAGTGATGTATTCTTTTCAGTCTGTCCTAAGCACTTAGTGCTCCTCTAAAGCAGCTGTTGCGTTTTGGCTTCGAGTGTTTGTCAGTGAGTGTTGCTTATGGACACAACGACATTGTTAGGTTTTCAGGGAGCGGGCTGTGTGAGTGAGGGATGGTTCCAGAAAGCCCTTGCTGAGTGAAAGTGGCATGAGAAGGTCAACCACTTCCACAACAGCCTTTACATGACTCCCTGGGAGCTCTGCAAGGAGGGGAGGTGGTTCACAGAAAGTGTGTTCTGGTGAAGATAACCTAGTGCACCACCAAAAACTGGGGCTGCATGGTGTGAAGTGCTGTACAGACATTTACTGACCATGAGAGCTGGCTGTCACCGTCAACAAGGGGCAAGGGAACAGCTGGTGCTGTCTTCATTGCACACCTGGGGCATAGGAAGTGAAAGAGTTTCTGGATTTCCTAAGCATCATGCAGGACATTGTAAGAGCAGGGAACTGTCTGCAGTCTGCTGGGTCCCCCTCCAAGTCATGGGGTCCCCCACCCTGGGCACTGAGGAGGGACAGGGTAAATCTAGCCAGAACGCTCCAGCTTTATGGTTTGGTTTGCTGCAGAGTGCTGCAGCAAGTCGCTTGCAGGTGAAACTGCCCTGCAGAAAGGGACATTTCACCATGAGGGAGGTTAAATTTTACCAAGTAGCAGTGAGAGACCTAAGCTGAACTGGAGTGACTAGAACATTCAGTCAGGGAATGCAGGTACCTTCACTGATAACACCCAAACATGAATTTTCATGATGTTGCTTGAACCCAAGGGGAAAAAAAGCCCCAAACAAATCCATAGTTTTCAGGCAGTTTCATTCCCTGCCCCGAGGGATTGCATGGTGATACCAGCCACTCCTCAGTGTGGGAGTGGTGGGGCTGGGCCCACAACTGCCCGTTCCTGTGACAGCACAGCCTTAAGTGACCTTAAGCCACTTGTGAAGCACCACAGGTAAATTTATGTCCCATGGTTGAAACCCTCCTGCAGTCAACCATTCCCTTCTTGGGGCTCCACAAACATAACCCGGTGCTGGAGCTGCAGGGAGGCTCGTGGGCTCCAGGAAGTTGCCGAGCCCCGTGTGACGGTGCTGGTGCCTGCTCTGCCCTGCCGAGAGCTGTACATCAGCCAGAGTCGGTCCTGAGCAGTTGAGCAGTGCTGAGCGTTCAGCAGTTAGTCACTTCACAGGCTGAGCATTTGCCTGTTCCACGGGACCTCCCAAGCCCCCACTAGCCATGACTGTGGTGTTTTTGGAAGCATGATCATACCTGCTTCTCAGGTTGTCTCAGCCAAGCCCAGCTGTGCCAGGAGAAAGGCATTTGAGAGAAAATCCATTCTGGTTTCACTGAATACTCAGATTGCATGGACAAGTTCAGTCTGTCAGAATTTTTCTCCTCATCTTCCCTTCCCTGGCTGTACTCTTGGGCATGAGGAGGCACGCACTGGCACATTCCCTTGCCCCTGGGTTGGGAGATGTGGAGGCTGGTAGTTGCTCACAGGTGTACATGTCACCCTTCCTTCAAGCTCAGCATCTCCCCCAGGAGTCCAGGGCAGCGGAACCCCAATGTACCCCCTTACAGACTGCTCCCTCTCTGCCCTTAGTGCAGCCTGAGTTCAGAGCTTCAGCAGAGTTACCTTGCTGTTTTTAATGATGTGTGAAAACTGCAGGTGTATCGGGCGCCGGGTGAGAGCCCTCCCTGCAGCACCTGCTCCTTGGAGAGCCTCAGAGCTGTGGGAGCGCCTTGTTCTCCTGCGTGGGGTGGGTGTCCCAGCAGTAGAAGTCCCCCCACCATCAGTGCATGTCTTTCAGGTGAGCCCTGCTCACCAGCTCTGCCTTTCTGTGGCAATTTTTAGTTAACTGGATTTCCCTGGATTGTCTCTACAAGCAAAGACTGTGTTGCTATTTGTTAGGCTGCTTGATCTTCAGTATTATGAATAGTTTGGAACTAGCTAGAGAGGGTGAGAAACTCAAACTCTCTTTAAAGTGAGCGATGGACTGTCCTGTCCCTGGAGATTTCTCCAATCAGAGGAATAAATCCGTGTGTGCTAAGAGGGTGGTTGTTTTTTCTGGACTAGACTAAACCTTTTCACTCTCAGAGCAGCCAGGGCAAAGCTGCAAGGCAGCAGCACAGCAGAGATTGGCTGAGCTGTGGGATTTTCCAGCTGAATTTACATATCGCCCACTGCTCTGCATGCCTTTCTGTTTACATCACTTAAGAGCGATACACACATACACGCACACAGATAGCAGAAGAGGCGTTTTGACCGAGGAAAAGTCTGCCCAAAGCTTAGGAACTTGGTCATGGTTCTCCGCTCCATGCCAGCTTGGATGGCCGGTGGTGAGTTTCCTCCAGGGTACAGTGTTTGCCCTGGGTGCTGGGTGTCAGGGCTGTGTCGCAGTGTTCCCCGGGAGGCTGCTGTGCTGTAGCGGTCATGGACAGTAGTGAGGGAGGAACTATTTTCATCCCTGTGTCTGGATCTTAGTGAAGAAGCGGGAGGTACCTGAAATCCAACACCAGTTTAGACGTGGGTACCTGTCGCCTGTCCGCCGAGCTGGAGCTGTATTGTGCTGATTTGGTGATCCTTCCGAGTGACCCTTGCAAGGACGTGTCAGGCATGACTGTGCAGCAACCCAGCAAGTGTTGAGGTTGTTTCTGGTGGTTTCAGAAATGGGAAATCCTCGATATTCTTTAAGCAAAGTTGTGAGCAGAGAAGCCAAGTTTGTGAGAAGAGGCGTTTTCTCGCTGCCTCTCCCTTGCATCCTAAGCCATCGTGGCTACAGCACAGCTGCTAATGGTATGTTGGGGGAGTAATTTAAATACAGCTTTCCTAGCGTGGCGTTAGGTGGTGGTGGGACACTGAATGGTGCCTCTGTCCGAAAGCTGTTGGTAGATTTGCCACGGTGGACGTGTCCACACCCCCTCATCTCTTTTGGACTCGAGGATGTAGTGCTTGTTTATCAAAGGGCAGGACATCACTAGTTTGATTGTGTTTTGCCCAGCTCACGTGCAACCTAGAAAGCACTACGGTTTTCTCCCTTTCTCAGTCGCTGGTTAACATTCTCTAGCAGTGGGTGTAGCTCTCTTACATCGTGCTCTCCTGCTTGTTCTCGGTGGCAAAGTCCAAGGAAACTGTACAAAAAAAAAGAGCAGGTGACTAAAATTTACTGGAATTTTTTGTGTGTGTGTGAAGGAGCTGTAGCATTGATCTTTAAAGTGGTCTAATTGCACCCAGAGGGCAAGCAAGAGCATGGCACGAAGTTTCAAAGCTTTGGGGGATGTTGGGGAGGGGAGGAACAGGGGGTGGAAGTGATACTTTGTGCACTTTGAGTAATGATTACGGGCTCGGGTTTCTTAGGACTTTAATCTAGAAGAATCCCATAATGTGGTAGGAGTGGTTGAACCTTTCCAGAGAAGTGCAACCACCCATAAGGCAAAGCAGTTTGAAAAGCCCTCCGTGACTGCACAGTAACTGAGGGAAGAAGTAGAGAGGAAACTTTCATTGCCTTGGGTCTAGCAGGGTGGCTCCAGGCAAGGAGGGTGCAGCAGGTGATTGTTCCTTTGGCTCCCTGGGGGACATGGGGTGCAGCGACTGCTAAAAACTTAATACATTTATTGATGTTTAACTCCTTTCCCAGGCCAGCTGAGAGATGGCTTTTGAAGTTCAGTAATTACCAGCCAAGGGTGGGACTCGGATGGTAGAGGATGGCTTAGTTTCTGGTTTTAACGGGCAAGTCTCTCAGTCAGAGCCTTGAAGTGCTCATGTGGGCGCTGTGCGGGGTGGAGGTGAGAGGTGTGCAAGGGAGCTGGGGATCTGTTTGTACGGGGGTTTTCTGCATGAGCTTGTGCTGCTGCTGAACTGATCAACCAGGACTGAAGCTTCCACACAGAGGCTTTGCTTCCTCGTGTACTGTCCTGCCAGGACAGAGGCTGAATCTGTCCATAATCCTGGCTTTGCTGCTGACCTAGCATGTCTCAGAGGTTTGTTAAATGAGGTGCAAGCCCATCTATCTACCGCATTCCTGCAGGCCACATTGCAGCAGGGAAACCAGCAGCAGAGCCCCAGCCAGCCTGTAGGACCCTGCTTCTTCCCTCTGTCAGGCAAGACTGAGGAACACCAGTTAGCACCAGTTCTGGTGGGATTTGTGCAGGTGACTATTAGCTTTTGAGGCGTGTGTGATATATCATGGTCTGCCTTGCACAGAGAAGGTGGCTGTTCCCTCTCAAGAAACAGCAGCGGGACTGAGGTTTTGTCTTGGAGGGGTAGGAGGTTGTTGGTTTGAGGGCTTGGTTGGGCTTTTTTTTTTTTTTTCTTTTTTCTTAAACAAATCCACAATTTAATAATGTGAAGGTCCCTGAATGATTTGTTCTTTGAGTGAGGATGTGGGGAAGATCAGAAGCTGTGAAAGGAACAGCATGCAGCGCTAATGGTAGGGCCAACTTTTAAAGCACCTTTTGATTAAGGTCTGTGTGTGGAAGAGCTCTGAACATGCCTGTTTCTGCCAGCCTGGCCACCCCAGCAGCAACCAGGTAGGTGCTGAGCCGAGATGAGCTGATCTCGGTTGCAGAGGTTGGCCGCTACTGAACCCTGGTCTGCGGCCCTTATGCATAAGAAAAATGATGTGGTAGATGGATGCTTCCAGGTCTCCTAAAATGGAAGTGAAGCTTCAAGTGTAGCTTTTGTGTCATGGAAACAGCATTGAACATTGGCCTTTGTTCTAACTTTTAACTTGATTTTAGATTTTGGGGAAAAATGAGATGCTTTGTTCCACCAGAGCAATCACTTTTGATCCAGTTACAGGCACATTTGAAAGTTACTGCTTCAGGTTTTAACATGAAGTATTGCAAAAAGTTTTTCTATCCCAAGGACTCATTACCCTTTAGGAAAAGCACCTAATAGAAAACTATTTCCCTTTCTGAACTGCATTTGCACAAAGGAATGACAGTGTTCAAACAGCTGTTGAATGTGCTCTCTCAGCTCTGCAGTCAATTGAAACGCTGGTAAAAGTAGCAATTAAAAATGTCACTTTTATTTTTATTGATGACAGCTCAGTACAATTATGGTCTCAGTTCAAATAGCTCAGAAAAGTTACTGTGACATTGAAGAGCAATACAAAAACTTGTAAACAATAAAAAGACTCGGTTCCACAGAGCCAAAGCCCCACCAGGTGGAAGTTGCTCTGTCAAGAAGGCTGAACTTCTGATCAGGTTTTATGTTCCAGCACTGACTGCCCATCTCGGTATATGTGCTGGGCCTTAGAGCAGTCACATGAAGAGTGTAAGAAATGCCAGGTCAGAGCGTTGCTCTACCCAACTCCTACCCAACTGTCTTCAGCAGTTACGAACACGGAGAGCACATGAACCCAACTGCTTTTCTCTTCATTTTCCCACCACTCAGAGCAGTTGGTTTCAGGGAACATCCCACTGATCATTTTATTTGTCATTCCCTGAAGTTTCTCTAACGACACTGGCTTTCTTCTGAAGCAAAGACCAGAACTGTTACAGCACTCAGGAGACAAGTACACTGAGGTTTTACGTAGCACCCAGGTGACATCCTCGTGGTTGTTCTCCGCTGCTTTTGTGATGCTGCTTGCATTCCCTTGGCCTGTTTGTCTCCTGTTGTCCTCTGGGCTGCGAATTGCAGCTTGGGGACCACGGAGACTCCAGCGTCTCTTTCCTGAGTTGTTGCTGCCAAGTCAGAGCTGAGCATTGTATACGCCTGCTTTCATTATTTTTCCCTAGATGCATTGCTTGACATTTATCTCCATAAAAGCTCATCTGCAGCCTTTTGTCCTCTCATTTTTGTGAGGTTCTTCTTGAGTTCCTTACCATCAACATGGTATTTGCCTGCCCAGAAGAGCTTCGTGTCATGTGCAAACTTGGTAATTTCACTGGTGGCTCTTCATTCAACATCTTCACCTATGACCTTGAAAAAGCTTATCCAGCAGTGGTTCTTGGGGGAACCCTTGTGTAGTCTCCTCTCACTTGAGGAGTGACACTGAGCTCCAACCTCCTGTCCGGTGACTGCCCTGAGGTGTCTGTCTGCATGTTCTGCTGCAGCTCACGCACATTTTACAGCCCGTGTTTTACAAGTCAGACTAGATGCTGGTAGTCCTTGTCACCATGTTCGTTAAGCCCAGTTAATGTGGTTTACAAGCACTTATGAGTGCTATTTGCACCAGATACGCTGACCAAGAAAGCCAGCGTGGTTGTCTCTTGAGTGGTCATTTGAGCTCCTGAATTTTGTCTCATCTGTGCTTTGGTCTGAGACATTCCTTTGCAGGTTGCTGTGGGCTACTGAGAATCATTCACGAAAAGTGAGGGCAACACCTTGCTACGGCAGAAGGACAAAGTGGACAGGGCCTGCCCAAACTGGACTGGAGTTACTAGCCCTGTTACCCGCCCCAGCAGAGCCCTGGCTGCGTAAGAGCTTGCGATGCAGCCGAGAAAGGGGGTGTAGACCACAAACCCTCACCCCTTGCTCTCGGTGCCTGCTTGCCCTGCCCTTGTCCGGCTGGGCTGGGCTGTGGGAGCAGCGGGGTGCATTTTAGATTTTTGTAAGAGTACTTCCCCGCTGATGTGCCAGTACTCTCAAGGATGTGTAACCTTCTCGTTCTGGCTGTGGTGTTGCAAGAGGAACAGAAGCTTGTGTTTTATTCTGTAAATACCCAGGCTGTGAAATAAGGAAATTCACGTCACAGGGCGGCTGTTCCCGTCCGGAGCAGGATAACACCATGCCTGCCTTTCTCACGAGGCCAGCTGCATGCGTTGGCCTCACTCTCCGGCAAACACTCCTGCTGTCTATGATTTTGCCAGCCCAGCAGTTTCCTGGGGGGTAAATAACCTGAGAGACAGCTTCAGTGAACTGAAAGGAGAGGGGAAAAAGAACAAAGCAGATGTAGGACATGTCGCTGAGCTTTATGGGCGGTTGATTGTGCAAGGCGGAGACGCTGGCAGGTTTCTTGGCAAAGAGAGTTGGTGCAGCATGGGGCATCACGTCTGCCAGCCGCTCCTCAGCGCTGACGCCCTTCACCAGCGGGATCCAGTGCCGTGCCCGTGTCTCGCCCTGGAGAGCAGCTGGAGCACGAACCCCAGCAGTGCTGTTGTGCCTGTGATAGTGTGGGTCCCACATTAGGAGCTGGCTCCTAATCAGGACTGGGCAGGTTACGTGATGTTTGTGAAGGACCAGGATATTCTGCTCTCCCTTCACCTCATGCCGCATCCCCACTCAGAGTCTCAGCCTTGATCTTGAGGTTGATTGTAAGGATTTTTTGCGGAGTATTGGGAATAGCCAAGGGGGTGTGTGCGCTCTGGGGGCTGAGGGGAAGGGAGACCCTTGAGGGGACCTGTGCCAGTCCCACCAGACCCCTCTTGTGGGCAAACTCTTCCACTTGGCCAGAGGATGATCTGGGCCACTGGTCCCCGAGGTGATTCCTCTCCCTGCTTTGGGGTGCTGTGGTGGGGTTGGCAGCAGTGTGGAACAGCCAGCAGAAAGCAGCTCCATTGCTGATCCCGTTGGCCCCTGCTGTGGGGAGAGAGCACTGCTTTCCACAGCTGCCTCTGCAACTGCTGGTGGTTGGGCTTTTCCTTGCATGGATTACTCAAGTAAGAATTTTAAGACGTTTTGCTGAATCTCAGAAGCGTGAGTTGATCCCTGTGGTGTACAAATGCTGAAACTTAGCCCTTCCCCTCCCTTGCATCTGGTTACTATCAGCCATGTGATTTATCAAATAGCAGGTCCCCACAGCTTCCTTTTTCCAGGGTAGATTTTTTCCCCCTCTTTTTTTTTTTTTTACTGTCAAAAGCACTAAAGTTGCATGTTAAAAAAAAAAAAAAAAAAAAATCAACTCCAGGCAGGGAGAGTCTGGATCACAGGCTGGGTTCCCAGGCCGATCTCCAGACACGTGGGTCCACACATGCCTCTCCATGGAGTTTAGAGGGCATCCCTGCACTCTTGTGCTGCTGGGGCACACAAGTTCTTTCAACAGTTCTTGTCTTTTCAGAACAAACGGATCCTGTCCTCTCACTGCAGGTGTCAGGCTGCCTCTGCAACCCATTTTGCTGTAAATCATAACCTGACCCTGTAGAGTCGGAAGCTGGAAAATTGGGAGAATGTTTCCTGCACAAGGGTTTATGACCTGCTGCTCTGCAGAGCTGCTGAAGGTGCTCAGGGATTCCTGGAGCCCCTTTGTATGCGGTCGCCTGAGAAGGACTTCATAGCCCAAAAGATTCTGCAATTTCTAGTAAATCTTAGGGTTTTTTCTAGGTCACAAAGCACACGTGTTTTGTAACACAAAATATTTGATACTTGGACTGTGCCATAGTCTGTATCTCCTCTGGACGCAGTTCTGCCTGCAGTCAGGGCAGGGGCAGGAGCTGCTGGGGGCCAGGGCAGGGTGCCCCAGGGAGGGACACCAGCCACCCAGGATGGATGCTTGGTCTTCCAGGCCTGAGAGCTGGCCAGGGTTCAGATGCCAAGCAGAGGCTCAGGGATCTGGTGGAGATTTTTGCAAGTGCTGTAGAAAGCTGGTATTAACAACACCAGCTCTTTTTTGCCTCTTTTTAATTTCTTTGGTATCAGTTGGAGAAGGCCTTTCTCAATACCTCTTTTAAGACTGAGATGTGAAGGAGCTGTCAGACAGTGCTCTAGAGAGGTGTCCGCTCTGTTGAAATGCTTCCTGTATATGGTGGTTGCAGAGATTTGGGCTGAAATCAGATATTCATGTGGTGGCTGGTGCTCTGCAGCCTGGCTGATATTCCACACAACATTTTTTCCATTGCTTGCATTCCTCTGGTTTCTGTTCAGAGAAGACGCGAAGCAGACTCCCTGCTGCTGCTTGCAGGTAGGTTGCTCAGCCAAGCTGCAGAGCGCAGGACATGCTTATAAACAATGTGTGGAAAACCCCTGTATTCCAGCCGCGTTCCCTTCCTCGCTTCGGATTTATTCAAGATCTGTTGAAGCTGGAAGGCATTTTGCATCCGTTTCAGTGGGGCTTTGGGACAGGGTGAAAGTGCAGGTGTTCCTCTGAGCAGTAAGCAGTTCTGTGACCTGCTGGGTTACCCTGTGAGCTGCACCACGGCAGACACCTCCGAGCCTGTGCAGAAGTTTCAACAGAAGGTATTTAAAGGGTCACACTCATCCTTGGCTGACAGGCCATAACTCATGGATTGCAGTAGCTCAGGTGCCTGTGTGTCACTGTTACACATCTGATCCTGGTTTAATGATATTACAAAACTACTCAAACTGTCTGTTGTCCTCAGTCTTGGTTTTTCCTGTCACTGTGCTCCACGGTGAGTGCTTCCTCATTGCTTTTTTGAGTGTTCATCTGCTATGTCTGAAGGCAATACATACCCTGAAAATGAGAAGGGGATGAAGCTTCTGCCTGAGTCTCCAGACCACCCACAGTCCTCCATAAGGATGGGCTTCCCCTCCTTCCATCTGGGATTGTTTCCTTTAAAACCCCATAGGAATATTTAATATGTAAGGTTTCCTAAATGCTCTCAGGGCTGGTGAGGTGGGAGCGTATCCTCGCTCTTGTCTTGTGAGTAGTGCAGGATAGAGGGTGTTTGGGTAGATGTTGCTGAGGTTCTCTGAGGAAGGAATCATGAATTCCTAGCCCTGAAAAGTGAGTCCCTCTATTTCCACTGTAACGTGGGAGGAAGAGGCTGCTGGATCCCTTCTCCAGGGGAGAGATTGGCAAGCGTAACTGTATTGTTAGACATAGGGAACCTATAGAAGAGGGGAACTTCAGGGGTTTGTGCATGTTACTAGACATGAGATAGTGCAACCTTGAGACGTGAAATCCCAGGAAACGTGGCAGTTTGTGTCATCACTCATGGAAGTTCTTGCTTTGCATTATTTATGAGCACTGCATCATCTGGAGGCCCCAGATGAGGTGGAGACCTTTTTGTGCTAGATGCTGCACAAATATCCAAAGGTTCTTTCCTCTTCAGGCTTTGTAGTCCAGTTACACTGTGTAGAAGAGGTAAACAGACTTGTACAGGGAGGGAGCAGAGAGCCCCAGTGGCTTGCTCAAGGTTGCAAGAGGGCGAGAGGCTGAGGGGGTTCAGATCTCCTGCAGCCAAGGCCAGTATGTTATCCAAAAGCTTCGTCTGCCTCTTTGCCACCACCCACCCTCCCCATGCCTCCTGCTGTCTGTGCTCTAAGGAACCACCACAAGGAATAACAGGATCCTGATGGCCGATGCCAAACTTCTCGCGTGCCGGCACCCAGCTTTAAACTCGGCAGGTCTCCATGATGCAGCAGCACAACACTACTTCATTCCTGCTGTTCTTGAGGCAACTCCAGGAGCTCTGCTTAGCATCTCCTAAGGGATCTGGCATTTGCAAACAGCCAGGACAGTGCTTTCAGATGTGTGGAAAACATTATCCAGATCCCTGTTTTTAAGATGGTCTTGAGTTTGGTTTTGGGGTTTCTGTGTGGTTGGGGTTTTTTGTGGGGTTTTTGTGTTGGGTTTTTTTTTTTTGTTTCATTTTGTTTTAGACTGTAGGTTTTTCCTATAGTTTAGACCCGAGTAGTAATTCCATGGACTGTGCTGCTGCTGTAATCTGGATGCCTGGCAGTTGTCCGATAAAGAACTGCAGCAAGCAACATGAAGTGCTGCGTCAGGCATGGCTGAGCTGTCGGACGTTTTGGCTGAGGACAGCTTGAGCATCACCTTTGCAGCGTTTAAAATGGGAGTGCAGGCGGTTGGTGCTCCGTGCAGGCAGCCTTGCACTGGGGCTCGAGGGAGAGGTAGATATGCTCTTGGACTGGGAGTAAGGAGGCCCTGGGCAAGTCCTGTGTCACAGCTATGTTGTGTGATCATGTCTCTCTTTTGAGCCTCAATTTCCCTCTCTGTAAAGTGGACAAATCACAATTGTCTCTTTTATAGAGAGCTTAAAGATTTAGGACTTGTCACCCTCAGGTAAAAGAAAACCAACTAGAAACACCCAAGACACTTCACCTCCCCAGAAGCTGGAAGGGAGGTGTGTGAAAGCCTGGCTGGAGCAATGCTGGCAGGGCCGATTGCAGGGGTGTTTCTTCCAAGGCACCCTTTGCTGGTGGTTGCCTCTTGTCCTGCAAAAAAGGATTTTGGCTGTGTCTTGGTAAACCATTTCTGGTCTGTCTGTTTAGCCCTTGGACTCTGCTGCTGGTAGAGACTTAACTATACCTGGGACAGAAAGAGATCTCTTAATCAGGATCCTTCTCCCTGTCTCCTTGGGCAAGTGCAAGCCGTATCTGTCAGCTGCAAGGATGAAGGGGAAGCTTGTGAGGAGAGCTCAGTGCCCTGCTGAACCCTTGTCTTCTCTGAGGGAAACCTCTGCTCAAGCCAGAAGCATCTCTGTATGATGGCAGAGGGGAGGTGCAGCTCCTTTTTATGGGTCCCCTGGCTCCAAAGGAGAGACTTTGAGAGCATCTTGTCAAGTTCATTGGGACAACAGCATAATTTTGTGCCCTGCACCCAGCATTGGGTTTCAACAGAGGTTAAAGAAAGCAAACTCCATGTGTTTCTGCAGATTATTATTGTGTAATACTTGACTTTGCAAAGTTGAACCTAGTAAAAAACTGTGTAAATGATGGAGGAAAAGAAATGAGCCCCTCTGCTGACTTCTGGGGCAGAGATGGTTTCTCTTTCTGGATGATGATTGATACTTTGCTGGTTGTTTTTGAGCAGAAACTGGGAGTGAGATCCAGAATCGCAAACACGTTACTTGCAGTAAGGTTTCTTTCATGGTTTCTTTGACCTCAGAGCACGCTAGAAAGAACTCCCTTTAATGCAATTATAAGTAAATCAGATGTGGGACTTCTGCTTTCTGCTAGGATCTAGCCCTGGCTTTTGTGTGCAGCAGTACAGCCCAGGGCTTTTGAATTAAACAGCAAAACTCCCAGTAAGTTCATCACAAGAACAGGATGAAGCCTGTGCTCATCACGCTTTTGAATATGAGGCAGCCTTTAGTTCTGGGGGTGCAGGGACTTTCAGGCTTTGGTTTTCTTGTCTGGAAGTGCCAGAAATGGCTTCAGAGCCTGCCTGGGAAAGGGGTTCTCTTGGAGGGATCCCTTTCTGCCACCCCAGCTGAGGAGGATGTGGGGCTGCTGAGCTTCCAGGGCACCTCTGCCTTCATCTGGTGGTGGGTAGTCCTGGGGGGAGGGAGGCAGTCGCAGCCCCTCACACTAAAGCAAAGGCCTGGAAGACTCAATGGGCTGTTTCTGTCGTGTGCTCAGAAAGTGCCCTGAGCCTCAGAGTTGCGAGTGAACAAGCTGCCTGGGCTCTGGAGGCCAGGCCAGCTCAGCTTGAGCCTCACAGTTAATGGGATAAGGGTTTTACAGGTATAGCTTTACACCCAGAGACCTTTTCTGCCCTCCATGTGCTCAACTCCCCAGCATGCTGGAAGATCACGCTTGTATCTGTGGCCTCAGCCAGAATCCCCCTGCCTGCCACGGTACAGTCTGCTCTGCATTCGCCGTTGCTGTCTGGTGGAAGGAGCTCCCTTTTAGGGCCCTGCTTGCTCTTCCCTGCTTCGTGCAAAGTGTTTTGGGAAGCAGCAGGCAACCTACTTTCTGGACTACACTCAAACTGGGGAGGGAGGGAGAGAGGACCAGATACAGAGCCTGTGAAGGGTTCTTCTCTGCTGGGACTCAATCACAGCGGGTACATACTCTCATTTTGAAAAGACTGATCTGTATCATGGCCAGTGGAATGCGATATTAGAGTAAGTAGTCTCCTGAGAAGTCTCATCTGCTGTTAAAACAGTCATATACTTGTACAAGCAGCTAATGATTCCAGTATTTGGGCGATTGAGGAATTATCTTAAAAGATAATTTTATTTTTAGAAAGTGCTGAACGCTCATCAGGGAATGATTTGAAGGAACCTGACCTTGTCCTTGCCACTTGCATCTGAAGATCCAGGTTTATGTGAGTTTAGGTAAATAATTAGCCTTAATGCTGCAGGAGAGTGTTCTCTGAGCCCAGGAAAATACATACACCGAACCTAACTCTCCTTCTGTCTGTCTTCTGCAGAGCAAACTTCCCATGACTAACAGATGCTGGCCTAGATTATGAGCTCAAACAAGAACGCTCGCTACAATCGTTTCTCCAGTGGCACAACAAACATCACTACTTCCGAAAACACTAACGGGGTAAGGCTGGTGGTTTTTCTTTTGAGAAAATGAAGACGCCTGTTGAAAATATGGTATTTTCTTGCCACTTAAAAATCACAATATCCACAGATAAAAGCTGGGAATATGTACGTACATTTTTTCACCAATTCATGAGAGGTAGCAAGCCTTTGGGCTGTGCTGCAGTGATACTCACTGACCTTCATTTTGTCAATATTTCAGACAAGAATGGAAACAACTTTTGGGCCAGCCTACTCTGCTGTGACAACCATCACAAAGGGTGAGTGTATTTCATGAGTAGACCTTCTCCCCAAAGCACTGTGTGTGATCCCTAGCAGGTTTTTTGTTGTGGTTGTTTTACAAATCATAAAGCTGTTGGGAGAATCACTGTGTTGACTGCAGACAGGTGCCGAGGTGCTGGTTTTAGTATTATGCAGCCAAAGTGTTATTTATGGCATCTGATCACCAGGCGTGATGGAAATGAGCATGCACAGAAATTTTCTCCCGTTAGGCAGACTTAACAGTACCACTGGGAAGCCCTTGCTGAAATTAGGATAGTACAACAGGGTTTGATACAGAGCTCGGTACCAAAGCTTATTTATCCCTGTGACTTCTCATGCAATCATTACCAGCGCTGAATATTCCCCTCTTCCCTCTCTGCCTGACTGTGAGTCACTCTGGACACTTTGATAAAACCCCCATGGCCATTTTAAGCTCAGACAGGAGGGGGTGCACGTGTACTTGCTCGTTTAAAATTCCTGTGCTTTGTTCCTCAAAGCCCAGCAGGTGAGGAGTCTGAGCCCTGACACGTGGTGTGAATGGAGGAAGAGGTCTGGTTTCATTCTGGAATAAAAATATCCTTACTTCAGTAAAGATAAAGTGTGGCACTTGACACTGATTTAGATAAGGAAATGAACATCAGCCTGGGGAAAACGTTTGGATTACATTTGTACAGGATTCCAGACTCTAGGTGGTTTTGGACTCCTGAATATTTACATTCAACATTTTATAATGATCTTTAACATGATCTTTATACAAATATCTCCAATTTAATTTAGCATGCTTCCCTTGTGCTACAAGAATATCCAGACCTCCCTTGATTGAAGCAGTTTTTGTTGGTGACTGAGAGATATGGGAGTATAAGGTTTCCTTTTAATAGTGTTTTTAACCTAAGGACCTGGTAGGATATTATCTGTGCTCTTCTGTGGGCAAGCTGCCTTTAAAGGGCCGCATGCTTTTCAGCCAGCTATCAGAGATCAGGATTGTTCTGCCTGCACTGATACGTCCAGGTCATGAACTGGAGTTGGGGAATCCCTAGCCTTTTCCTTTGCCAAGGAACACTTACAGCTACAGAGACTGACCTATAGCTTGTAAGTGTTACTGAGGAGCCTAAATGCTTGATTTTTTATTTTTTTTTTTGCCTTAAAGCTGACGGGACCAATACTTTTAAACAGCATCGTCGGACCCCATCCTCCTCCAGCACACTCACCTACTCCCCGCGAGATGAGGACGATGGCATGGTAGGTGTTGCCAGGAGCCCCTGTACTGACTGGCTTAGCTGATGATGTGTCAAATGAGAGGTGTCTAGTGCTCCTCTGGACTCCTCTGCCTCCTTCATCATTCCCATGCACTGCGTGACATTGGAGGCAGATGTCTGTACCGGAGGCAGGACCAAGTTTGGCATTTCCTGGCTGCTCCCCCTGGGATAGCAGAGGCCGCTTCTGACCTGGGGTGTTAGGCTGGTGCTGCTTTTCAGACTGCTTGAAAATGGTGTGTGGTTACAAAGCCCGGGAGCTACAGATGCCCCCGGTCTACTGGTTGGTGTGTACCTGCCTCCTGAGGGGAGCAGTGTGCTGCGGCTCTCCTGAGCTGCGGGGAAATCAGAGCTACTGTCAGCGCTGTCTGGGGCTGTGCTGGGCAGCAGAGTTGGCCCTTGCAGTTAGGATCAGAAAATCCATTCCGCCTTCCACCTCCAGATGGGGCTTCTGGCCGCAGGGAGCAGGTCTGGAACCTGCGGCGTGGGATGTCGGTCACTACAGACAGCTGAGGATGACATCATTGGGGTCTTCTCACACAAACCAAACCATTCCTATGTCTCTCAATATCTTTGCAGAAAAGCACTTCCTAATTTTAGATCCAGCTTTCTCATTCATCACACTCACTTCTGAGTAACTTCTTTTGGGGGAATTTAGTGATCTGACAGGCCTCGGGGTTAGCTGCTTAAAGAGAAATTAAATCATCTAAATCAATTAAATCAAGAACAGCAACAGCAAACCTCAGTGAATGGATGGACAGCTCTGAGGCCTCGACCTTCTCCTCTCTCTAGTGCTCCAGCCACATCCCATAACCACAAGCTCCAGGTTAGATTTAAGCGTGTTAGTAGTAGACTTCACATTAAGTGTATGCTTGTAGACTTTGCTGGGTTATGAGACCCAGCTTCCAAGCCAGGGATAAATGGATCACTGCTGCCGCTGAAGTTAGGCACTGGCAGAGACTGGGGTCAGCAACAATATGGAGCTGCAACACTTCTTAAAATAAATTTGACACCAGATTGCAAAGAGCTTTATTGTCAGCATCCTATAAAGTTCCTTCTGTTCCTCAGGGTTCCTGCTGTGTTTTATGTGTGTGTATGGGGGTTTTTGTTTTTTATGTGGGGTTTGTTTGGGTTTTTTTCCAAGTCCTTTGAACATTTGCCTTGTGTCCTTGGCAAATGCAGCTCTCTGTCACATCACTGACCCCATGGTGCTGGACCACTGTTCCAGGAAGCCCTTGGCTGTCAGCTCTGATCCCGTGGGCTGAGTGCTGTGCTCAGAGCATAGGTGAGGATTTTTCCAGAGGAGCGGGGGGGTGCTGGGGACTTTACATTTAGCCATGTCAGATGGAGAAGCTCCCTGACTCCTTTGAAAATCCCAGTGTCATGAATTGAGGTGTGCAGCCAAGAACAGGAGATCTCTCCACGGACCTTGCCTCAGTCCTCTTGAACAGTCTCAGCCCACCTTCCCTGGAGCGCTGAATATTCTTAAGCAAAAATAGCAAGAGGATTAATGAGTGGTTCAGGAAGCAGCCTGCAGCATGAGGTGCTAACAAAGGAGAAGCGCCACAGCCTTGCTCTGCCTGCTGCTCCAGACAAACTCCCACTAACCCTTTTAGGAAGCTTCCTTTGCTTTGTCAAGAAATAATCTGGGATTTCCCTTCCTCATTGCTAAATTTTCCCTTCTTCAGAAGCTGCCAAGGGCTTGTCAGCCATCAGAGAGACAGCTGGAGATGAGACAGCCCTCCTGTGACCTCCACCACCCCTTTTTCTTTCTTTTTAAAGCTTCTCTTAATAAAACCAAAAGCAGAGTGGTGTGTTCTGTGTGCGAGGCAGGGATTATTGAGCAGCTGCTGTCATCTTTCCTGAAAACAGTGCCACAGGTTCCCAGCCTCGCTATGCCTGGGGGGGAGCAGGAGTGAGGACTGTGCTGGAACCTTCACGTGGAGGCTGCTTTTGTAGCTGACATGATGGAAACTGCACCTAAAAATTGCAGCTGGATATTGGGGCAAATGTGTGCTAATGGATGAAGAGCTGAGCAGCTCTACAGAGTCTCGGCTGTTAACAGGGAGCTTCACCTCTCAGCCAGAGGACAGACTTCGCTACTGGCCAGCAGCAAGCTATCCATCTTCCATCAGAAGATGTTTGAGCACTCTATCCCTGGGCTATTGGAAGGTGGAACTGATATTTAGTGTAGAAATAGCCCTGGCACAGCTCTGGGGAGGTGAGACCTTTCTGACAGATCCTCCTACATCCAAGCCTGGCCAAAGCGATGCCACTTGTGCCACCCCGCCCCTGAACTCTGCAGGCTTTGAACTGCAAACGCTGCACTGGGGCCTGGTGCTCCTTGGCTTTGGGGCACAGGGGTTCCCCCCCCAAAACCTGGGCAGAAGCCCGTAGCATGGGGGTCCTGTGGTCCTTGCTCACTATTACTCTGCAGCGCAAGAGCACCCTGCGGTCGGTCCCCTTGTGCTGGCTGCTCTACACATGACTAGTGCTGCAAAGCTCAGTCTAAATAGTCAGGCTAGGAGCAGGAAGCAGTGCAGGGACCCTGTAGAGCTGAGGGCTCTCGAGTCTTAGCCTTGTTTGCTTGGCAAAAACAAATGCTGCAGATGCCTAGAGGGGCAGTGAATGCCAGCATACACCCCTGCCATGCAGCGTTGTCTCTGTGGCCCAAGTGGTGTGATCTTTGTCAGCACATCAGCTTCTCTCCTGTATAGTTAACACCAGCCCAGCCAGGACACAGAGCTGAGCAGTGTTGCACAAGCCTAGCAAGGCTGTATCTCTCACCCCTGTCTCCTGGAAGTGCTCCTGGGCTGCAATCCTCCCCCTCTCCGTCGGTGATCCACACAGGATGTTGCTCTTGATAAAAGTACCTCGCTGCAGAGCCTGCCTGTGCTGCCCTGATCTCTGTGTCACCTCCAGAATGGGAACTATGCACAGTCATTCTTGTTATTTTAATAACTTCTGTTACTAGTGGAGGAAAATAATAAAATTAATGGATACACATAAAATTGATTTACCTCATTATAACCATTCCTCCTCAAGGTTTACATATTTAGCCAATAAATATGCCGTCTTTAAGAAAAGGAACTTTATGCTTTGGCTTCTAAGCAGATGCAGCACTTCTGAGCTCCTAAGATCCCAGTATCATAAAAATTAAGAAGCAGAGGAATGTGAGGAACCAGCAGGATCCTGGTCTGCTCCTCTTCTGCAGCCCAGCGAGGACTGCACTCAGACTGCAGTATAGTTTGTCTCTGGGGAAGGCAGCAGTCTCTGAACCTCATCTTAGATCTTTCATTGCTGAATTTCCTGCCTGCCCCACTGGCCTCCTACATTACTTTTGTCTCTCCTGGGGTGTGATGTCAACACTTTCACCCAAGGCAAGCACATAAAATGTGTCTTGGGAGGTTCAGATTCAACACAAGGGAAAAAAAAAACAGTTTTGCTGACAAGGTAACACAGGACAGGAATGCAGGGTGGCAGAGTCTCATCCATGTGGCTTTCCCTGTTCCAGGTGGGCAGTGCTAGGAATGACCTGATCCAGGGAGAGTCCCTCTTCTAGAGGGCAGCAGCGCCAGCGATCTCCAGAGCTCCTTCCCGCCAGCACTTGTAGGAGTTGGCAACTGACCCAGGCTATGATCAAGCCACGTGTAGGTGTGATGGGTGCAGGCGCAGGCAGCTGGGGCATTGGGCATCTCGTGATGTGAAGTGGCTGGAATTTATGGCTCAGTTCTCCCATTTCTTTGTCAGCCTGTCCATTCCGTTCCTTGAAGACCTTTATTGGGTCTCTGTGCTCTTCCCAGTCTGCCAGCAGCAGCTTTTCCAGAGTATCCCAGCAGTGGCTGCACTACCAGCTGTGCTAGACCCCCAGTCCAGTCACCCCACTGGTTTTGCTTTGACGGCAAATTGCCCCTTGGTTGCACGCTGGTGGTTGATATTCCACCCTTAGAGATGCGCTGCTGGTTAATATTCCAGAGCAGCGTTCCCTCAAAGCCAATCCCAAGGCTGCCTTAACCAGTGGGATTTTTCTTGATTGGTGCACGCAATGTCCACTTAGTTCTCCCCTCCCGAGCAGGAAGCGACAAAGCCAGTCTGTTACTGAATTGAATAGAAGGAAGTCTCCACACTTACGCAAAGAAATTTGGCAGAAGTTAGATAGCGAGTGAAACAACAAGTGCTGCTGCAGAGATTATAGAAACTGTAGAAGCTGGTAGCTGTCTCTGGGGGAGATTTACAAAGCTTTCTGTGAAGGATTAATTCTTCCAAACCGTTGCTTTGCGGGTACGCACGGTAAGTATACAAACGAATGCACCTTTGAGAAAGTTACGTGCTTGGAATTTAGATGTCAGCCTGGTTTAGAAGGTTAAAGCTGAATGATGCCTGTCCTGTCTCTGAGCACGGTGCAGCCTTCTTGGCTGCTGGGAAGGGCACACAGCGGCAGGACACGCTACTTCTGGGGACCGCTCAGTGCAGCTTGGCAGAGTGGATGAACAAATGGAGCAGCTGAGTTTTGTGGAGGGGAGGGACTGAATTTGAAGTCTCTGTGCATAGGGTTTTGGAGCCAGGAGAGTTATTTGGAATAACAAGAACTGGTTTTTATCTCTTTGAAGCCTCCGATCAGCACCCCACGCCGCTCTGACTCTGCTATCTCCGTCCGTTCATTGCACTCTGAGTCCAACATGTCCTTGCGCTCGACGTTCTCACTCCATGAGGAAGAGGAGGAGCCAGTAGGTATTTGGGATTGTCTGAAGGAGCAGTATTAGTGAGTTCAGTATCGAAAGAGTAACTTAGTGGACTCTTGTGAGTACATAGAGCTATCTATCATAGGCAGATTTTTTATGGTGTCTGTTAACTAAAAGCCTGGCTGTCAGGATTCCTGGTTTTAATTTTGCCTCCACCACTGACTTCTGCAAGTTACTTTGCTTTCTTGTGTACTATTTCCCTGGCTGTGAAGAAGGGACAATGGTGAGGCTTTTCTGCTTCTCAGAAAAACTGTAAGTCTTAGCAAAGTCAGGTGTGATTCCCTGGTTCTGCTGCAGAGCAGCAGGGGTTGCAAGTCTTTAGGCTGGTGGTCTAGCCCCAGGCAGCAAGACTAATACAATTGCCCCCTGATTCAGAGCCCCATCCTGCATTTAGGGCTGCTGGCACCCCACTGACTTGATTGTGAGCCCCAGGAGGGTGCAAGGAATTGTCCACATGTGACTGTTGTTGGGGGAGGACACTTGTAACCTGTGCTTAGCTTCTGACCCAGTAACTAACCCCAGACTGGATGCATAAAAGGTCAGGCGGCATTTTGCCACAGGTCTGGGATAAAAGTGTGTGTTTCATGTTTAGGAACCCGGGGGGTTGTGTTTGTGTTTCTGAGAGCATCCCAGGATGAAAAGACAGACCGAACTGCAGTGATTGATTTGAAACACTCTGAAATGCGAAGCCTGGCTCTGCCATGGAGCAGAGAGCTGTGCTGCTCCGGGAGGATGTGCTCAGAGCCCGCGCTCCGGCAGTCCTGCTTGGTAAACAAAACTGGAGAGATGTGCCCATTGCGGCAGAAACAATGTTGTTTCTGCTTCAGAAGGGAGTGAAAGAGCCCTTCCTTCAGGATGTTTCAAAAATACAAAAGGGCAAGCTGTTTTAAAATTGCTTTTAAACTTCAGGCTTAGTACAGGGAACATTTTTGACAACGCACTGTTGAATCCAGTCAAGCAAAAAGTACCAGACAGTGCAGCTCACACAGCTCTGGTGTCTTGAGTCACTCTGGCAAAGGAGTTGGTCCATGCAGTTTGCTGTTGGGTCCTGATCCTCCCAGATGCAGGTGGCCCCCAGTTTGTGATGAGCTGAGGGTCTCCAGCCATTCCCAAGTTCATTCTTCCCCTACCTCCTACATACTGGAGGTCTGCAGATCCAGACAAAAGTTTATTTCAAGATAATGAAATCCTTAGAGCTCCCCGAGGCTCACAGCTGAAGAGTTGTTTTGCTCCTTCTACAGAGCTGGATGCTTTTGTGTTTGGACTAATCCTTGTGCTCTCCTTGTCCCTTTCTCCTCTCCTCTTCAGGAGCCGCTGGTGTTTGCTGAACAACCGTCTGTGAAGCTGTGCTGCCAACTGTGCTGTAGTGTGTTTAAGGATCCAGTCATCACAACCTGTGGGGTAAGGCAGTACTCTTCCAAATCACGAGCGTGGACTCCATGATTTCCTGTGTGAGCTATAGACAAGCCCCGACTGTCCCCGGTGACTGTCCCCAGTGACTGTCAGCCTGATTGAGCAAAGAGGAGCCAGCCCCTGACCAGGGAAGCCAGGCCAACATAGGAGCAGAGATGCTGATGGACATGGGTTGGATTTCCCCACATGGGAGCTTTGAACCAGTCTGCACAGTGAGGTGCATGGGGCACGCTGCAGTTAGCAGCTTTTTTAAACCTTGCTTAAAATCGAGCAGCTTTTCCCAGGAGAGCTGTACTGTCAGCCTCTCTGTCCTGGCCACCTTCAGTCTCCTTGGTGTGGCTTCAGCGGGGTCTGAAACTCCTCATCCCCTGTCCTGAAGGGCTCTGCAGAGTGCTGCTGCCTCCTCAACACGCCAGGAATGGTTGCTCTTCAGCTGGGAAGAAAGTTCATATAAAACAAGAATGGCTTGAAGCTTCATTTAGTTAATGCTTGCAAAGGGATTTGAGATCCTCTAATGAAAGGCACAGAGTATTATGAATATTCTTCTATATTTCATTTCACTGGGATTTAATAGAAATTGTATATTATTCCTGTTTCTGTGCTACATGTGAAGAAAGATGGCTTCATGACGGGCTCTCTAATGCTTCTGATTGCTGGGACGGAGCTGTAGCAACAGAAGCAGAGAGCAGGATTGTTTATTGCAGTGAGGGTGCTATCCCCAAAGGTGCTGGATGTTGGTGCAGTTTTCCTACACCATTTAAGTAAGCAGCTCTTCATGGAGACGCTGAAATTTACTGGTTAATATGGAAAAAAAAAATGCTGCAGGAAGCAGAGTGGCTTCATTTGCAGTCCTGGTTTGGCAGCTCTGGAGAGAGCACCATGCAGCTGTGCAGGGCAGGAAAGGGCTGCCTGAGCAGGGCAGCAGATAAAAGCTCTGACGAGTGACTTGCAGCCTCTCCAGCACTGCTGCCAAGCACAGGCCCCATGGCAAGGGAACCCACGGGGCAAGTTCAGGACCAGTGAAATGCTGCAGCCTTTGTTCCTTTCTTTATATTCATTAGCATGTTAGATAGTGTTCGCTACTTTATCAAGTTAAATTGTTACTATACATTTCTGCTGTAAGAACAAAGAGCCATTGAGCTATTGAAAGTGGCAAAATTTACAGTGTGTTTAATGGGCTTGCAAACCAGCTGTACCATCCACCTGACAGCAGGAGAGCTTCAGCTACATTAGAATTGCTACGGAGGGAGGTGTGCAATGGGCTGACTGCACAAGGACAGGCAGAGGCCAGGCGTCACCTTGCTTTTCCCCTTGAGGATGTCTCAGGGAAATGAGAGGAATGCCATGGATTAAAGTGGAGGGTGAAGTAGAGAAACCCCTGCAGTCTTGGAGGGCAGTAATAACAGAGTGTGGCAGAACGTGCCCGTGGCTTTGCCTTGCACCATGGTCATGGCCTGATCCTGAACAGGGCAGAACCCTCATAGCTTCAAACCAGGTGCTTAATACTTCTCAGGAGCAGGACCTGTGTTGCACTCTCAGTTGCCTGAGCAAGCAGCTGATTTTTGCAGTGTGGTGCAGACTGGAGCATGCTGAGCTATAAAGCAGCCAGAACAGCTGCTGAGGCCCCTGAGCCACAGGCTTTGGTATCTTCCACCTTTCCCATTGTTAGCCACAGGGAATAATTTGTCCGATACTGTTTACAGTGACACTGCTGTTCCTCTTTGTCTCCATAGCACACATTTTGCAGAAGATGTGCCTTAACATCTGGTGAGTACAGAACTGTTCCTGTGTGATGCAGCCAAAACGCTGTTGTTTTCTGGTTTGTTTGCTTTCACTTAAAAAGAAACCTGCAGAAAGATGACTGAAGGGCTTAAAACAAGCTGTCAGTCACAGACTGCCACCGCAGCAGCGAGGGGCTGGGGCACGGGGTGGCCATGCAGCTCTGAGCTCTGATGGTTCATGCTGTAGCATGGGAACTAGAGAGCTGGGCCCGGCTCCTGGGCACAGGATGTTCTCAAATCCTGGAATATGCAGTGGATAATCCCAGGATAATACATGTCTCGCCCAGAGTTGACCCACTGATTTCAGAGAGAAAGCTTTCTGTGGCTGCCTGTCTAAGGAACGGGGGGCTGTGTTTGGCAGAGACCCATCAAACCCCTCCTCACCATCCTGTTAGTGCCAGCTCTCGGCTGCTGACTGAGCCTGTGCACAGCAGCACACAGAGCTGCTTTAGCTCACCCAGCTCTCCCAGAAACCTGGTGGAGCCCAAGCGTCTGGCTGCTGCCCTGGCCTAACCAGCTCTCACTTGATCTGGACTCTGCGCTACAAAAAAGATTTTATTTGGCACAAGTCTGTGCCCCTCTTGGAAAGCCATTGTTCAGCACAAAGCCAAGCCATTCATATTACCCAAAGAGCGAGCCCTGGGGAGTCGAGCAAAACAGCAACTCTTTCTGCCTAAAGATCTGCATCTTCCACCTGTGAGGGGTCCCTCTGCTTTGCCTGCTAATCCCCTGTCACCATGTTGTGTTATGTCTATCCCAAGCAACAGATTGGTAGCAAAAGGCTTTGCAGTTGCAATCCTGAGCTGCTCAGTTTTGCTCCTGCCCTCAAAGCTCATGTCTTTGCTTTGCTGTTGCATCCCTGGCCTGCAGTGCCCCGCTGGCAGTGGAAGAGCTGAGGCCAGGCCCGGGTCAGAAGCGGGTGATGTGTGGGGCATCACTCACTGCCTGTGATACTCTCATACTTCACCAAGCACAAGGTAGTCTGCATTAGGGTGGCCTTTCATTGGCAACTATCTCAAATTATCATGGATTAACATAAACTAGCTTTTCACTGAGCTCCAAGACAAACCAGAGATAGTGGTTTGCAGACCTTGCATGAATATTCATGGCTGGTTCTGTTGCCATCTTGGCCAGAGAAGGCAAAAAATAAAAATTTCCTCACAGAGGCTCTTGGAAATGCTCCTGCAGTGTCTGAGCCCTTGCTGACTCTCTCTTTTGCTTCCCTACCTGGCAGAGAAGTGCCCCGTGGACAATGCCAAACTGACTGTAGTGGTTAACAATATTGCGGTGGCTGAGCAGATCGGGGAGCTCTTCATTCACTGCAAGTATGGCTGCCGGCCTGCAGCCAGCAGCAAGCCCGCTGCCTTCGAGGTGGACCCCCGTGGATGTCCGTTTACAATTAAATTGAGTGCCAGGAAGTAAGTGGCTTGTTACCAGTGTGCAGCCTCTCCAGGGAAAGGGCTCCACCACCAGCAATCTGTTGTCATATCTGAGCTGCCCTGCGGCTGGTGGGGACAGCGCAGCTCCTGCCAGCAGGGCTCTACTGGGGCTGCAGGGGTGTGGGAATGGGCAGCATGACTTGAGGGGACAATTATTCCCACTGTGTCTCAGGATGATGGGCTGGTCTCAGGGAGAGGAAGCTGTTCTCTGCTCCCAGCTGAGTGTCTCAGCACTGGGACAGGGGACACGCTGTGAAAGCAGCCACCTCACAGCTGGGTTGAAACACTATGACTGTGGTCAAGCAGAGACCTTGGGATTCTTTTTGTAAGAGGAGTTATCCTGGTTATATCCTAGGAATCTGAAATCGCCCTCCCTCCCCATCCTAAATGCATTCACTGTCTTCCCTGTCACCTGTTGGTAGCTGCCTGAAGGCTCTGCCAATCAGCTGCAGAAGTTCCCTGTGTAAATGTGGTCTATTATTACTCTCAACTTACTGGCCAAATGTGAATTTCAAGCTGTAATTGTAGTCTTAGAACAGGAGGATTTTGATCACCTGACAGTGTCACAGGGCTGGTTTGCTTCTTCACTGACCATCTGTGTTGTTTCCATTAATTTTTGCTTATTGCTGATTTTCCCTCCTTTTGCTTCTCTCCATGGGCAGAGATCATGAAAGCAGCTGTGATTACAGGCCAGTTCGCTGCCCCAATAACCCCAGCTGCCCACCTCTCCTGAAAATGAACCTGGAGGCCCATCTGAAAGAGTGCGAGCACATAAAATGTCCCCACTCCAAATACGGGTAAGGAGCTGGTGATTTTTAGCAGAGAGGATGCACTGAGCTCATTTCTGGGCTGCTTTTCAGCTCCTGCAGCTTTGGGATAGTCCCATGGGCTCTGAGCAGCTCTACCCAGTGCTGTGCACTGGCCTGAGACTGAGATCAGGCTTGCATAAGGCAGCCCCCGAGTTTTTGGTCGAGAACAGGCAAGTCACGCTGCCCAGCTGTAAGCCCTGCTGGCAGCTGAGGAGGAGGGAGAGGTGCATAGGCTGAAGAACCAGCTGGAGGAGAGTCAGAGCAGTGGTTGTGGCCAGAGCCATGCAGGGAGGAGGCCAAGTGATGCGGGCACCATGGCAGTGTCTCAAACTGGTCCTTCTCCCACGGCCAGGGAAGTGCTGACCAGCCTCAGAGGGCTGATTGTCACCCGAGCAGGAGTGCAGCCCGTGCTGGGGGTTCACTGCAGGATGCACAGCTAAGGTTACTGTTGCAGGGAAGAGATGTCTTGGCAGAAGCAGAGCAAGGCAGGTCCTGACTGAGCAGCCCTGACTCCCTGCCTGCTGCAGACCCCACTCAGCATCTGCCGAGGTCAGCTGCAGATTTTTCCATTGGTTTTTTGACAGTTCTTAGGTTGGGCTCCTGGTGAGCATGTGAACTGACACCACATTCTGTCTCTTGCCCAAGACCTGCTTTTCCTTGCAACTGCCTAGACAGACAGACACTTCAGTTTGGGGCCAGTGCCTTGGCCAGAAGAACAGGAGTTGCTTGGCCTCTCTGTGCCCTGCAGCTGCCTGTACCCAGCTCCTGGTACGGAGAGCGGGACGGCGGGGACCCGCACAGGCCTCACACCTCCCTGAGCCCCCCTGCCTTCCCCTTGCAGGTGTACGTTCATAGGAAATCAAGACACTTACGAGACCCACCTGGAGACGTGCAAGTTCGAGGGTCTGAAGGAGTTCCTGCAGCAGACAGACGATCGCTTCCATGAGATGCAAGTGGCAATGGCCCAGAAGGACCAGGAAATTGCCTTCCTGCGCTCCATGCTGGGGAAGCTCTCCGAGAAAATCGACCAGCTGGAGAAGAACCTGGAGCTCAAGTTTGGTGAGTCTGCACTGGACAAGCTCTGCGGTCAGAGCCATAGGAACGGGGCAGCTCGCTCTTAGGATGGTGCATTATGATTCATTCCATGTTTAAAACTGCTGCTGAGCAGGTTTTGGGAGGTTCAGATCTTCCTTGCAGAGGAACAAATAGGGGTTCCATTGACTCCCATGCTGCCAGAACATCATGGGACCTAATCCTGCAGTCTCCAATCACTTGGCAAGTGCTAGAAATGTCTGCAGGCAGCTACCAGCTTTCTCCTGTGACTTCCTCCTGTGCAGTCCATGGGCACAGGCCACCATAAAAACCATCAAGTCGAATAGCCAGCGATGCAGCCATCCTGGAGCAAGCATGCTTCCTGGACACCTTTGCTGTGCCCAGCCCTGCCTTGCCTCTGAAATCTGCCTGGTCTTCAGCACCCGAGTACAATTTACATTTGAGTAGCAGACACCCTCCTGCTTTTCCCTGCTGATAACAGCCTTGGGTTCTCCTCCCTCCTTGTTCAGAGGTCAGGTGGCAGTTCACATCCTCTGCCTGTTCCCCTGGATGCTGCCGCTGACTCGGCAGTGACAGTGGGCCTGTCCCTGTCCCTCTCTTGTAGATGTGTTGGACGAGAACCAGAGCAAGCTGAGCGAGGACCTGATGGAGTTCCGCAGGGACGCCTCCATGCTGAACGTG
This sequence comes from Athene noctua, assembly GCF_965140245.1. Lineage (NCBI taxonomy): Eukaryota > Metazoa > Chordata > Aves > Strigiformes > Strigidae > Athene > Athene noctua. The sequence continues at coordinate 4,231,311 of NC_134051.1, read as the reverse complement.
AGGAGGGGGCCGGGCCCTGGGGCAGAGTAGGGATTGCGTGGAGTTAGCTGGCTCTGCTTCTAGTTAGGCTTCTTCTGCAGTGGGGGAGTCTTTGGGGTTCCCTCCCGCTTGCTGGCTCTGCTCAGCCCAGGTTTGGTTCAGTTTTACTGCAGCTGGGGTCTGGGTGAAGGTATCCTCTAGGCTGAATTAAAGGCAGCTCAGGGAGCACATTCTGGTCACTGCATCTGGGCTGCTGTTTTAACTGGTTCTGCTGCCTTTTCTCAGCCTGTTGCTGCTCTGAGCACGTGTTAACAGAGGAGGGGAGCCCTGCAGTGAGGAGAGAGCCCTCTGCTCCAAAGCCTGGGCACTCCTGTACCTTTTATACTAGCCAGGGACAGTATGTCCTTCTCCCTGCCTGCAGAGAGCAGGAAGATAAGCAGATCCCTGCTAACAAGCTGGGGGTGAGAGCTGTCTCATGATTTTGGACATTATTCAAGCACTGATGTTGGATAGACATTCCTCCCTAGTCCAGGCAGACTGCATCTCACTGGATGTGCTGATTAGAAGGAGCTCATCCTGGCTTACCTAAGCATACTAATGAAGAGGGGCCCTGTGGACGTAGGGTCTGGATCTTAGAGGAGACTACAAAGAGACCTTCCAGTTCTTCTCCAGCAAGGTGGGCTTCAGGAGCCCAGCTGAGCAAGCAGTCCCCATAACCGATTTGATTATTTTGAGCAGTCTGGTGAATGGCAGAGGAAGGACAGTATATTTGGAAAGGTATTTCTGTGCCTGCCTGAATACTGAAGAGTTTAGTGCAGGTCTGAGATGCTCTCAGAGCCCCCTGGCCTCTGGAGGGAGGTGACAGAGTCCTAGAGCAGGAGACCTTGGATCAGGGGATGAGTGAGCTGCCAAGCGAGGGCCTTCACAGGGAGTCAAGACTTGCCCAGAGGCAAGAGGGGTTTTAGCAGTGGAGGGGGACAGTCTTTAAGCCATGCCCAGAAGGGCAGGCTGGTCTTGATGGTGCTGCAGCTCATGCAGCTTGTTCTCTTTTTCAGGACGAGCTCTCCCACATTAATGCTCGGCTTAACATGGGCATCCTTGGATGTGAGTATCCATGTGGTTTGTATCCTCCCATGCTGGGTTTGGGGTGGTGGCCAGTGAGCCCTTTTAGGCAAGGTCACAGATAAGCAAGGTAACAGTTGTCTCTGGGTGAAGCAGTTATTTGTTCACAGGGTCACGGCTGCTGCAGAAAGAAAATACCAGTGGGAGGGTTTGCCAGAAGCACTGGCTGAAGGGGAGCTCCCAGTGCTGCAGAGTTACTACCTGCTGCAGGGAGAGGTCAAGTGCATCTCTGGCCTCCAAGGTCCAGCCCAGGAGTTGCATTAGGGGATGAGCCTGGGGCTCAGAGCAGTGCTGAGTCGATGAGCTGTAAGGGTGGGACACGAGCCCTTCCAGCCAGCCCGGGAGAGTCTCACAGTTCCTTCTGGCCTGCAACAGCATGAAGTGGAAGGAGGAACCTGCCGGGCCAGTGCGGGGAGCTCGGTCCTCTTCAAACTCAGCATGTGACAGGGTGCAGCACTATCCTCCCACCTCTCACCTGCCCTCTCGTTTCTGCAGCCTATGATCCTCAGCAGATCTTCAAGTGCAAGGGCACCTTTGTGGGACACCAGGGCCCTGTCTGGTGTTTGTGCGTTTACTCCATAGGAGACTTGCTCTTCAGTGGCTCTTCAGACAAAACCATTAAGGTGAGAGCTTGTGTCTTCTGTGTATCTTCTGCACTTGTAAATGTACTTCAGGTAGGGCAGAAGCTGAATTTGTGGTGTGGGGGAATGTCAATTCCCCAAGTTTCTCCCAAAGAATCTTAAATGATTCTTCGCAATTATAGTTGGGCAAAATTCTCTGTGAGGAAATGTTATGTGATAGTGAAATCAAGAGACAAATAGTGGGTTTTGCAAAGCCCTGTTTAGAATCTCATTCCTCCTGTTGCTGGTTTTGCTTTATACAGTGTTTAGGGCATTCAAGCCTATTTCAGCTTCTGAATTTATTTTCCATTGTTATAAAAAGTCATCGTAGAAATAAAAAAAGCATTTTTCCCTGATTGGATATGTCCTTTTTCCATTTTATGGCATGTTTGTTGTTCTTTGCCCTGTTTTCAGTAACTCAAACTGACAGCGCTGCTCCAGTGCAGCCTAGACAGCAGCTCCCAGTGTCATTGTGTTGGCTGCTGGTGGCTGCTGGCTGGGCTGGGCTGGGGAGCCACGGCAGCTGCCGCAACCATCCCTGCCATGAGCAGAGCTGTGATTTAGTTTCTTTGAGTGATAGCAAGAGCCACATGTACTTTATTGTTTGTACTTTATTACTTGCTGTACTTTATTGAAAGAAAACAGCTTTTTCCCCTGTCCTGGCTGCTCTGGGCACACATTCCTATGCTCCCTTGCTGGAGAGTGCAGAGTGTGCTCAGCAGGGAGAGCCTTTGCAGCCGCAGAGGCGGCTGTGCTGTGCCACTGGAGCCTGGGACAGGGTGTGAATTACTAAAGCAGGAGCCCGAGAGCTGCTTCTCTGGTTCTGGGTGTTGTGTTGGCCTGGGCTGGGAAAGGCAGAGCTGGAGAGGGCTGGTGCGTGCTGCTGTCCAGTGTCTCAGTGTTAACTCGTTAACTTCAACCTGACCCTTTGCAGTAAATTTCCTTTCCTAGACGAGCTTATCTCTGCCTGGGAGCACAGCAGGCAGGTGCCCAGGTGACAGCCTGTTTCCTCATTTTGATGCTGTTGTGGCTTTGCTGACATCCTGCCCAGGTCCCCAGCTGCTCTGTCTGCTGGCATGTGACCCTCTGCTGCCTTGTGTTTCCTGTTAGGTGTGGGATACCTGTACCACATACAAGTGCCAAAAGACCTTGGAGGGTCATGATGGAATTGTACTGGCTCTCTGCATCCAGGGGTGAGTGGAGAGGGACACCTGCCCCTGCGGGAGAGAGGGGGAGGGCACTGGGGCTCCTGAGCATGACAGCTACCATCCTCGGTCCTGCACATGCCAACATTGTGCAGGAGAGGCACAGCTTGCCTCTTAGCTCTTTAAAAACTGACACAGAGCGTATCTCTTTGGCCTCCCCTGCTGTTCTGGCTTCCTTCCCTGCTCACCAGCAGGGTGCCCGGCCTCCTGCTCAATGGGCCAATCCAGTCTGGCTTCCCCATGAGACCTGGGCTCTGCTCCTGGCCTTGGGGTGTTTAGTCTTGGCCCAGTCAGGCTGTGGGACTGCAGCTCCTTGCCCAGCATGGTGCCTGGGAACGAGCTGGGACCCTGCACGTGTTGCTCTCCCTCGCTGACCTCCTTTTGTTTTCTGGTCACATTACAGGAACAAGCTGTACAGCGGCTCTGCTGACTGCACCATAATTGTGAGTACCCTGGACCCCTGCTCTGCTTTGCAGCTGGGCTGGGAGATCTACAGCCCAGCCCCACGCTGCTCTAGAGCAGGGACCTGCGTCCTTTTTTCTACAGCTGCCAGTGATAACCTGTGTGTGTTTTATCCACTGCCTTCAGCCACGTTCCTCGTGGGTTGGTTTCAGGCTGGTTTCCTGGATTTGGGCGTTTTTCTCCTAGGTTTCCCACTCCCCACTCCTGCGTGGGGAGCAAGAGGCTGGTGCTGTGAGCTGGGGCAGGGTGTTCAGTCCTGATCAGGCCAGGACAGTGGCTGGTGCAGGCGCCCTGTCCTGCCTGCAGTTTTGCCCTGTCCTGCCTGCCTCCCTTCAGCCCAAGGGGCCTGGCCCTGCCCCTCACGGGCACTCTTCTCCTCCTCTGCAGGTCTGGGATATTCAAAACTTGCAGAAAGTGAACACGATCCGAGCACACGACAATCCTGTCTGCACTTTGGTCTCCTCACACAACATGCTGTTCAGCGGCTCTCTCAAAGCCATCAAGGTAGAGCTCTGGGGGGGCTCCTCTAGGCCTCTTTGGGGATCAAGGGTACAAATTATCAGGCAGCAGTGTCCAAGCAGGAAGAAGAAAGTAGCACTTTGGTCTGTAGGTGACCTTGTTGCTATGTTCTGAGCCACAGAGAGAACAGTTACACAGAGCAGCAAGCGCTGCAGAGCTTCAGCCCATGCTCTGTGCTGAAGTCAGAGGTGTTCTAGGACCTGGCTGAAAAAACACTTTGTTTCTTCTAACTCTGTAAACCCAAGACTGCAGGTGGAGTCTCTTGGCAATTCCTGAGTGTGTTTCCTTGGGCCCCCAACAGACCTACTCAGACCATTGGGAATTGGGTCTGGGGTCCAGAATTGGCTGAGGATTCAGGCTGCCTGTTTTGAAACCCCCCTCCAAAGACTCGTGAATCTACAATCTTTACCTAAAGCCTGCAGAAATCAGGGAACAGCTTTGCAAGTTGCCCTTTAAAGCCTTGGCTAGATTCCCTTGGTTCTGCTTCCAGCTCCTGGTGAGACGGCTTATGGGACCATCCATCTGTAGGAGGGCACATGCTCTTTTCTTTATCTGGGGCCTGGAGTGGCTCAGCTCCTGAGAGCACTCGGGGCTGGAGGAGCAGTGAGACAGCACTAAGCAGAAGGAGAACTTAGGGCCTTTTATTTTTGTCATCCCCAGCCACTTTCTGCCAGATGAGCCGAGAAGACCCGGTGGCAGAGTGAGATCTGTCTGTCGTTCTGGGCTATGGTTTCCCAGGAGCCATGGGAGTGGAGCTTTGTGGGGACAGGCTGGGAGTGAAAGTCCAGAGGGTTCTTTACTGCAGATTTGGTTGAGGTTTTTCAAGCCCACAGCTCTGCTAGGGAAGGGTCTCTGCCAGCGATAATGTCGGAGCTGGCTCTCCCAGGCCCTCAGGGAACATGCTTACTCAGCGTAGTTATTGTGTGGTTTATCTGCAAGTCAGTGGGTTCAGGTGATTCCCAGAGGGCAGGAGAGCCAGCCCGAGGTTCCGGTTTGTGAGGTGGTAGGGCCTTGTGCTGGCTGCTGGGCAGGGTGGGCATTGCCTAGCTCCCCAGCTCGGGGCTGACCTGCTCTGCCCCACTGCTGCCCCATCCTGCTGAGACTCCGCCGCCTTTGTGTGTGTTTGTGCTTTCCACAGGTCTGGGATATTGTAGGTACCGAGCTCAAACTGAAGAAGGAACTGACAGGTCTCAATCACTGGGTGCGAGCCCTGGTGGCTTCCCAAAACTATCTCTACAGCGGATCTTACCAAACAATCAAGGTGGGACCCTGAGACTTGTGGCAACTGTAACCCATTGGCTCTCCCCATGCCTCCCCATACCTGTACTCTGCAGTGTGGGGTGGTGGAGCAGGACAAACGGTAACCGTAGGATGTCAGAGCGCGGCTGTAGCATCAGACACGCTGGATTTTACTGCGCTGATGGCATCTCTGCAGGCGCAAAGGCTGGCCTCTGCCTGCTCCTTGGGAACCTGGCTGCAGGGGGATGCTGGCTGAGATAAAACGGAGCCTCGCAGCCACGGCGCCTCGTGCTGCCTCCGCAGCATTATCTGCGCTGACAGTCCTGCTGATAAGAGGAGAAGGTCACTGTCTGGCTGCAGCGTTACCATCAATCTCTGTGTGGTTTCCAAAATGCCCTCGACCTGAGTTGGCTCAGGCTTTGATGAACAGTTCACCTTTCAGCATCTGGGTGGCACAAGAGAATTTGAAGTTGCCCTCCTCAGAGATAAATAAATCCCCATTAATTTGTCTGCAGCAGTTGTTAGTGCTGTCAGGCTCTGGGCTGTGTGTGCACGTGTGTGCCTGGTCGCACACAAAGGGTGTGCAATCTCCACAATTTTTTCAGCCTGGATGTTCAAAGCTGGGCAGCTAAATAAGACAGCAGGACTTTGTGGCCGTCGGTACTGAACATTCCCAGCCGGACAGATTTGTCCTTAAAGATGTGATCTGGGCACACGTGGAGCCAGGCTGACTCCACGTGTGGCTGGATAATAGCTTCAAGGGAGCTTCCTCCTGGAGAGGGGTCCCTGCACGGGCCTCATCCTGCCTTTGCTCCGGCATCTCTTTCAGATCTGGGACATCCGCAACTTGGAGTGTGTCCACGTGCTGCAGACATCAGGAGGCAGCGTCTACTCCATCGCTGTGACAAACCACCACATCGTCTGTGGCACCTACGAGAACCTCATCCATGTAAGGGCTGGGGCTTTGCTGCGTTTGTGGGCTCGAGGCTGGGGGGAGAGGGGCAAGGAGATGGGCGCCTGGCTCTGCTGGTCCCTTCTGTGGCACAGCCCTGGAATTGGCACTGGTGAGGCTGCACCTCAATTACTGGGTGCAGTTTTGGGCCCCTCACTCCAAAAAGGCCATTGAATGACTCGAGCGTGGCCAGAGAAGGGCAACGGAGCTGGGGCAGGGTCTGGAGCACAGGTCTGCTGGGGAGCGGCTGGGGGAACTGGGGGGGTTCAGTCTGGAGAAGAGGAGGCTGAGGAGAGACCTCATCGCCCTCTGCAACTCCCTGCCAGGAGGGTGCAGGGAGGGGGGATGAGTCTTTTGAACCAAGGAACCAGCGCCAGGCCCAGAGGGAATGGCCTCAAGCTGCCCAGGGCAGGGTCAGGCTGGCTCTGAGGAAGGATTTCTGTGCAGAAGGGGCTGTTGGGCGTTGGAATGGGCTGCCCAGGACAGGGGGGGAGTCCCCATCCCTGGAGGGGTTGAAGAGTCGGGTTGACCCAGCGCTGAGGGATCTGGTGGAGTTGGGAACGGTCAGTGTGAGGTTAATGGTTGGACTGGAGGAGCTTCAAGGGCTTTTCCAACTGAGATGGTTCTGGGATTCTGTGAACCCTGGAGGTGTGCATGGAGGTGGAGACCTCTCAGAGGAGAAGGTGGTGGCCTGTGGCCCAGTGTGACCCCCAGCCCTGCTTTCCTCCCACAGGTCTGGGATATTGAAACAAAGGAACAAGTCCGCACGCTGACCGGGCACGTGGGTACGGTCTACGCCCTGGCTGTCATCTCCACACCGGATCAAACCAAAGTCTTCAGTGCGTCCTACGACCGGTCTCTCAGGGTACGTGTCCAGGGCTGGGCAGCTGTGTCTGGGTATCTGGCACCATTGGTAACACACGGACAGCCTCGAGGGGAAGGAAGGAAGGAAGGGGATCCTCGTCCCCGCGTGCCACATGGCCTCGTGTTTAATTTGTGCCACCTGTCTCCAACCCTGTGGCACTCCGCTCCCCCCCTCCCTCCCGGTGCCCGGGGTTGTGCCAGAGCTCAGCTCACGGCTCCGTGTGCCCGCAGGTGTGGAGCATGGACAACATGATCTGCACTCAGACGCTGCTGCGACACCAGGGCAGCGTCACTGCCCTCGCCGTCTCCCGGGGACGCCTCTTCTCCGGTGCCGTGGACAGCACTGTAAAGGTTGGTTTCCTCAGGCTTCTCCTCCGTGGTTTGCTCTCTTCCCATGCTAGAATTAGGGCATTAAATGAGTTAGGAGCCATCTTGAGATAAACGAGGGGCTGGTTCTCAATGGGTGGGAGGTTTAACTCCAGACAGAGGGCGTCGTGGATGCTGGAAGCTCCGCCAGAGGATGAGGAGAATCCCAGAGCGCTGCTCAGGATGGTTCCTGCCACAGGTTCCTTGTCTCTCCTCCGCAGGTCTGGACGTGCTAGCGCGAGCCCCACACTAGTCCTGCACACTGAAAGACCAAAAACTCCTCTCCTCCGCTGGCCTGCTGGGTCACTTAACACACACCACTATGAAATAAATAACTGCTGCAGCTCCTCTCCGCACCGACCACTGCCTGCGGCCGCCCCCCGGCCACTTCCCCCCGCCGCAAGGACCCCGCTGGCGGCACTCGGGGCGGTTCTGCCCCGTGGCTGCTCCAGACGTTCCCTCAGAGCCGCCCTCTGCAATCAGAAATGCAGGTGCCAGCGCCTTCCGTGCCGCAGGGTGCCCCCCACCCCGAGCTGGGGAGCTGTCCCCAGGGGGCCAGGGCTGGGTCCCCAGGCTGGGGCAGCCCCACAGGCCACTGCAGCAGATGCAGAGTGGCCCTTGGCCAGCGATGGGACTGAACGGCTCAGCTGGTCACGGGCAGGGGCAGCCACGCTGGGAGGTTGGTCCCCTTGTAAACAATAGACCTGAGCATTAGGCCTTGCCCTGCGTTGGGACCCCGACCCCTTTTCTGTCTCTAATATTTAATTTTACTGCCAGGATGTCAGGCTGATCCATCTGGGAAGAGGTTTTCTGGAGTAGCCAGGTACGATTTTTATGCCACAGCTAGTTCTCAGATAACACAAGCCCATTGTTCACCACCCTGTAATAATGGTCTCCACATTAAAAAGAAAAGACTCCATTGCATTTTTACTCACATTTTCTACTGTTTTTAAGATTGTAATATAGATTTGATTATTTCTTCATTGACAATAAAAGCAGAAAGAGTTGTTCCTGGCCAGCGTGAGTTATTGCAGGAGCCAGCAGCCAGCACCGGTCCGGCGGCAGCTCTGGCCTGCGCCCGTCCGCCTGCTCTGAGAAACGGGGTGCAGGGACCAGGCACCTCGGGGAGTGGGGAGAGCAGTTCCCAGCCCGCCGGGCTGCCACGCACCCCCCAAGACACGTGTGGCCTATCTGTGTCCCATCACACCCGTGTCCTCCGTGTGTCTCCGTGCCCACCCACCCCGGCCGTGCCCAGGAGCCATCGCACATGGCGGCTGACGGTTATGGGACACAGACAGTGGTGGCAGCCTGGGAGGGGTTTTATTTTTTTATTTTTCTTTAAATATTTGTTGCCAGACTTCGTATAGGAGCAAACTTCTTCACAGCACCACGAGCCATCTACTATTCAGAATAGGAAGAATAAGACGAGTAGAGGTGAAATCTAAGCACAGAAGAGCAGGGAGAAGCACCAAGATGCATAGCTTGACAGATGGGATACGATACAGAGTCCATAACTTAATCATAAAAAATATATATATGTATATATCCATCATGTAGAACTTTATGGATATTTTTTTTTTAGATACATATTTTTTTTCTTTTCAACAGATATTTTCAGGCGGGTGATTTTTTTTTTTTCTTTTTAAAGTCTTTTTTTGTTTTTTTGGGTTTTTTTTTAAAGAAATTTCAAAGTTGTGCCAAACACATTTGGATCAGCGACCACAATGGGAGAGATGGGGCAGGGGAGAAAGGAGGGGAGGGGGAGGGAGGGGAAGGCGGAGGGAGAGACCACTCTGTACGTCTCAAGAAAAGAAAGGAACAGCAACACTTTTGTTTTGAAACCACAAGCAAAAAAATGCATTCATCGGGACTCAAGCGACTGAACCAGACTCCAACTCCAGTTTATACATGAATATACAGCAGTGCGTCCCGCAGAACACACACGAGCACACGCACCCCCGCGTGCACACACACACACACACACACACCCGCGCGCGCGCACACCAAACAAATGCCAAAAAACAGGGGGGAAAAAAAAGTAATAAAAAACAAAACCTGAAGACACTCCAAAAGAAATGAAACACCTCCAGTAGAAGAATTAACAAAAACCTCCATAAAACAAGGCACATCCTTTGAGTTCTTAACAGTGTAAAAAGAAAGACGTGACACTGAATCCCAACGGAAAGACCCGAACAGAACTGCTTGCACGTACCTTCCATCCAGAGAAAAGGTAAATATTGTGCTACTCTTAGAATGAGTTTGCCACAAGACACACAGCTTAGTATAATCTAATAGTTTTTCTCAAGCTAAAATCCAGTTTTCTCTTGATTTCTTTTAAACTGCTTTATATATAATTGCTAATACTTTTAAATCTTTTAAATATATATTTGTTAAAGTTTATTCTTTTTATTATTTCGGGGCGGGGGGGAAATCTGGTTTATATCTTTTTTTTTTTTTCCCCTCCAATAAATTAATACTTTTTTATAGCTTATCACTGTCCTCTGCCCCCCTGCAGGGAGGGGCTGGGCAGGGGCATGTCCCGCTGCCACCCGCCCGCGCTGCTGAGGGCCCCGAGACGGGGCGTTTGCTCCCCCATTCGCAACCAACGCCAACAAACCCCCTTTTCCCACGCCCGAGGCGCTGCCCCCCGCGAAGGGGAGCCCCCACAGCTGGGCCCCCGCGCCCCTCAGGCAGTGTCTCTCCACGGGGCAGCCCCCAAGGCCGGTGCCACGCTGTGGCGGGACCCCACGCCCTGCCCACCCCCAGCCAACGCCGACGGAAAAAGAAAGAAAAACATTTTAAGAATAAAAACAAAAAAGGAAAATTAAAAAATGAGCAAAGAAACCCAAGTGCATTTGCCCACCCGGACCCGCCACCAGCACGGCCACCAGCAAACACCATCGGCGACGCACAGCTGACCTGGGGCCACGGCGCCGGGCAGGGCTTGTGCTACATTCGGGCCACGGTGACCCGTGGGGCCAGGGCCAGCAGGGCACGGGCATGACGGCGGTGGCCACCAGACAGGTAGGTAGAGAGACACCCCCCCCCCCAAGCCCCCACAGCCGCCTTTTCGGTCCGGGGCGTGTTGCTTTGTTTCTTCTGTTGTTTTTTTGTTTTTTTGCTTCTGCAAAAGGGAGTCCTGCCGTCACCGGCGCCGAGTCCGTGAGCACAATCCTGAGGTATCTTCTTCTTTGTGCAAACCCCGAGGGACGGGATGTCCGGGAGGGGACGGCTGTACAAAGGGGACGGAGGGGAGGGCGGTGGGGCCAATGTAGGGTGGGGGGGAAGGTCGTGGATCGTTGTGCCCTTGTGCCCACGTAAGCCCTGAGGTTCGCGGGGCCCTGGCGCCCCTCACTCCAGCATGGCGTCCAGCTGGTCCGCCAGGTCGTCAAACATGCTGCCGATGTCGTCCAGGATGCTCACGGTGCTCTTTGACTCCACGGCCGAGCTGGGTGGGCAGCAGGGACTGGTTGGTGCCACGCATGGGCCCGCGGCCACCGCGCAGCCCACTCTGCCCCACGCGTGGCCCTGCTGCCCCCCTCGGCCCTGCGGTGCTCAGCACCGTGGCACTGCATGGCTAGGGCCAGCCCAGCCCCACGCTGCTCCAGCTCATTGTCACCTTTCCAAGACAGTCCCCAGTGCACCCACATACCCGGGTCCCTCTGCCCACACTACTCCAGCTCACTGTCCACCCCCCCATCACCACTCCTGTGACACTTTAGCACAGTGTCCCCCACAATGTGTGGTGTCCCCCGCCCCAACACAATCCCACTCCCACCATGGTGGCTCAGCCCGATCCCCTCCCACCATGCTGTGACCTCCTGACCCACCCTGTCCCCATGCAGCTCAGTGGCCCCACACAGCCCCACACTCTCCCTGGGGACCACCAACCACCCCCACCCCAGCCCCATATGCCCTTACTCTGCTGCCTGACTGTCCTCCTGCTTGATCTTCTCCTCCACAGCCTGCAGCGCGGCAGCCAGAGATGCGCTCGTCTCCTCCAGCTTCTGCTGCGCCAGCTCAGGGCCGGCACTGTCGATGGAGGGGCCGGTGATGGCAGAACGTGGCGGCTTCACCGGCACTTGCTGGGGCTGGGCCCCAGGCGAGAGGGGCTTGGCGGGGCTGGAGCAGAGCGAGGGCGGCGTGCTGGAGGGCTTGGTGCCGGCAGTGCCCAGCTGCCGCGCTGGGGACGGGGCTGGCGTGGAGCCGGCGCTCACCGACTGGATGGCGGCGTGAGGTTTGGGGGGCTTGGGTGCCGTGGGGGGTGGCACAGGCTTGGGGGACACCGGGGGCGGCGTGCCATGGACCCGCTTCACCTCTGCGGAGAGAAGGGAGAGGGGCAGAACGGCGGCAGGGCTGGTTGGGACCGCCCCCTCCCCAGTGTCCACCCCGGGAGGTCCCGTCCTGGAGAGGGCTGGCGGGGCACCTACCTGGGCTGCCGGGGCTCGGGATGGGCACCTTTTTGGGGATGGGTGCCGGCGGCCCCGGCACCTTCTGGGGTGGCTGTGTCAGCACGGGCTTGGGGGACACCGGTGGCTTGAAGGGCTTCTTGGGCTCAGCGGGCAGCCCGGCGTAGTCAGGGCCATCGGAGCGGGCGGCGGGTGGTGGGGTGGGGGGTGGCTCGGCCCCGCTCAGCTCCGAGGCCGGCCGCCGCTTGACAGTGCCGGTGCCGTTCTGGTAGACGGTGAGCGGGGCCGGTTCCAGCGCTGGCTCTTTGTCCTTGGCCTTGGGCCGGCGTTTGACGGTGTCGGATTCAGTGAGGACGAAGCGGACACCATCCTGCTGGCTCTGCCTGGCCCGGATCCGCCGTTTAAGCGTGGCGCTGGCCTCCACCTTGGCTAGGTCGCCGTGGCGGTGGGCCGGGGACAGCCCCTCACCTGCCTCCCCCCGGGCCGGCCCCAGGGGCCGCGGCCGCTGCTTGATGGTGAGGTTGCCCTCCTCGGCAAAGGGAATGCCATCCGGGGAGCCGCCGCGCTCCACCCGCAGCCGCTCTCCGGGGCCGTCGGCACTGGCCTCCGACCGCACGCTGTCGGCGCGCTCGCGGCGGGCGGCTGCCACCAGCCCAGTGACGGGGCCACTGATGGTCCGGCGCCGGTTCACCACCTCCCCGTCCAGCCCAATGGCCTCTTTGTGCTTGACAGTGGCCAGGACAGTGGCCACGCGAGAGCGCTCAGGGCTGCCCGGGGGGGGTCCCGGCTGCAGGTAGTAGCCCTCAGGTGCTTTAGCTGGTCCCGGCCCGCCAGCCCCGTGCGGCTTCTGCAGCGCCAGTGCACGGGCCCCGCCACCAATGGAGGACATCTCCAACATGGCTGCGATGCTGCGCACGCTGCCAGCACTGCCCGTGTCCACGCTGCCGCCCAGGTCGCTGGCCCGCCGCTGCTCCCGGCGGCTCTCCCCCTCGGCGGCAGGTTGCCCAGTGGCCACCTCACCCTCCCCCTCCTTGGGGAAGTCCTCAGCCATGCCAGCGCTGGAGATGGCGGAGCTGGAGCGCTTGGGTGGGGGTGGTGGGGGCCCCTTCTTCTTCGGACGGACAGCAAAGGACTGGCTGCGGTTGACGTTCTTGTCACCGCTGGCAGGTGCCCGCACCGAGTGGCTGCGCCCCACGCGCCGCTGGACGGTGGCGTAGGGCCCCGCGTCCGGCACCAGCAGCTCGTCCCGCTCCTGCTCGCTGTCGGAGGCGGCGTAACGGTTCAGGCTGTGTGCCCGCTTCTTCGGCCTCCCCGGCTCCTCCTCGCCCTCACCCGCCGGCGGCAGGCAGAGCACCGGCACTGAGACAGGCAGGACGGGCACCCCTGGGGGCCCCCCCTCGCCCTCAGCGGGCTGCGGCAGGACGTAGGCGAAGCCGCGGTGGGTGGGCGACTGGGGCAGGGAGCGGGGGGATGCGGGGCGCTCGCCCGGCGGCAGCAGTTGCGGGGTGGGCTTCACCTTGGCGGTGGCGTGGGGTGCCGGCGGGCCCTGTGGGGAGGGGGGCCGTGGCTTGCCCGGGGTCTGCGGTGGTGTCAGCTGCCCGGTGGAGGGTGAGAAGGGCTGCCGGGGTTTGCCGGGCACCGGCGGCACGCTGGCACGCTTGACAGGGTGGCCATGCCGGGGCGGGCGACCCTCTTTGGGGGGCGCAGGGGGGCCCTCGCCAGCCCCCTCTGCCAGATACTCCTGGCTCTTGGAGATAGCGGCGGCCGGGGGAGCCCGCGGGCCATCCCCCAGCAGCTCCTGCGAGCTGCTCATCAGCCTGGCGCGGCCCCCCAGGCCTGGGGGCGAGCGGTAGCCAGGGGCCGCAGGGTTTGCTGCCTTCTCAGGAGGCTCCTCAGGGGCTTCGCCTGTCATGGCCACCTGCAGCTCGCTGCTGAGCTCGCTATCCTGGAAGGTGGTCATCTTGGGCGACTGGCACTCGGGGGGCTCTGGCGGGGGGGACTCGATGGCCAGCACCTCTGGGCATGCCGCCGCCGTCGCTGCCTTCCTCTTCAGTGTGCCCGGCTCGAACTTGCCCAGCTCAGCACGCTGCAACTCCGCCAGCTTCTTCACCGCCAGCATCAGCTTTTTCTGGTGGCCTGGGGATGGCACGGGGGCATCAGCGCCGCTGCCGGGGGCTGAGGCCACCGCAGCCAAGCGCCGCGGCGAGGGACCTCACCCAGCTTGGTGATGCCGATCTCCTGCAGGTCCTCCCAGGTAATGTCGGTGATGAAGTCGATGTTTTCGTAGCCATTCTCCACCAGCACCTTGTAGTACTGGGACAGGCCAATCATGGAGAGCCACAGCGCCAGGTTGGCCTGGAGGGGGGGGGGGGGGGGGGGACAGGGCACAGCTCAGAACCAGCTGGCAGCAGGATCTGACCCTGGCACCCCCCTGGCACTGCACCCCCTGTGCCACACAGGTGATCCCAACTTGCTGGGGACAGCCCCAGATGACTCCCCTTGTCCCCACATTGTCCCTCTGCTCCACGAGCACCCAGGGCCATGCCCAGCCCTGCTCCCACAGGAAGCCCCTTGCTGTCCCCAGGGGGGACACGGTGTCACGTCCATGAAGTGACATCTGGCACCAGCCTGACAGTCCCCGAGGTGCCGGGATGGGACATGCACAATTTTGGGACCACAGGCATCACCTGGCAGTGGTGAGCCAGCTCCCACCCTCGTCCCCCTGTGCTACCCCCTCCCGCAAGGGGACAGGGTGGAGGGGATCCGTTGTCACCCTGGATGTGGCCTCAGCACCCCCGGCCCCACACAGCTCATACCGGCTTGTACTCCGGCAGCCACTCAGGGATATTGAGGTTGTTGATCTCAGAGGCAATCTTCTTCCTGTGCCCCGGCTTGGTGACACCGATGGCCGTGAGGTCCTAGGGCAGAGAAGGGGGAAGGTCAGTGTGGCCCCGCACTGGATGTGCCCCCTCCTCGTGGCACCGGCCAGCCCTGGCATCCCCACAGCCTCACCTCCGGCGTCATCCGGCTAATGGTGGTGATGTCGTAGCCGGCGTTGATGAAGTTGGGCGCGTAGAGCTGCAGCTGGAACTTGCAGAGCCACTGGTACACAGCCTCTGAGCTCTGGGGGAGAGGGACGGCGCGGCTCGGGGCAACCCCAGGGACGGGGACCGTTGCCCATGACCCCACACCTAGCCATGTGCCAGTGGGAGGTTCCAGCTGGGAGTTGGCACTGCAGTGGGGCTGCCAGGGGTCCCTGGGCTCATGTCTGTCCCCCCAGGGCGGGCAGGGGGCTGGTGTCACAGTACGGGGGGGCCCGGCAGCTGCAGGGATGGCTCCCGGCTCCCCACTGCCAGCACCCAGAGCCTTGGTGGTCGCACCACAGGGCTGCCAAGGCACCTGCGGCCACTAGTGCTGGGGGGTGGCCCCCCCGACACCACATGGGGGTCCCCACACACCCCAGCGGTCCCCGCTTACCTTCCCCTCTGACGGCGGCTCCATCTTCTTCAGTTGGGGCTCGGTGGGGGGCTGAGGGGCGTACGGGGAGCTGGCTACGCTCTGCGACCGCGATGAACCTGCCAGAGAGGCAGCGGTCAGCGGGGCTGCAGCTGTGCCACCCCCCGGCTCCGGCCAAGCCCCTGTCCCGGGTGGGACAGCACAACAGCCTGGAACACCCCGGGGCGCCCTGGACACGGGCTCTGCTCCCCGAGGACAGGCAGGGGTGGTGCAGGGCACTGTGCCCAGGTGCCACCATTGGGTCGCAGCACCTATCGCTGAATTGTGGCGAGGCCAGCGCAGGGGCTCTGCAGGGCACCCGGACACCAGCCCCTCAGCGTACACAGCTCCTGGGTGCTACAGCCGTGCCACTGCCCCCCCCCAAACCAGGTGAGCCCCCCCAGCCCACCTAGGGGCCAGGGTGCTGCAGTACCCCCCACCCGGCGTGCCCCCAGGGCAGCAGCCAGAAGGGTCCCACTGCCCAAAGCCCTCTGTCCCTGTGCCACCACCCTGGGATGGAAGGGGTCTGGCTGGGGAGGGAAGGCAGGCACGAGCCACCACGTCCCCCCAGGACCCCCACATAGGCAGCCCCACAGCACCCACCCTGCAGCTGGTGCCTTCGTCAGCCCTGGAGGTGACTGACAGAGGCTGCCCAAAAATTTCCGCCTCATATTTCTGATCAGGACCAGCAAAAGGCCCTTCCCTGCTGCCGGCAACAGCATCCTCCATATGTGTGTGTGTGTGTCCCCAACACATGTGTGTGCATCCTCCCCACCCAGTGTGTGTGTGTGTGTGTGCATCCTTCTGGCATCTGCATCCCACTTGCGTGGGCATCCTCCTCACATGTGCATCTCTGCCGTCTGCATCTCCCTCACGGCTGCAGCCCACTTGCGTGTTCATCTCTCCAGCATGTGCTTCCCTCCCCCCCCCCAGCAACGTGTGCAGCCCCCTGCTCTGTGTGTGCAGCCCCCTCCTCTGTCTGTGCATCCCCCTGCTCTGTGTGTGCATCCCCCCCTTCCCTCCCCAGATTTCCATCTCCGCAGCCCGGGCATCCCCCCCACAACCTTCACCCCTCACGTGTGCATCCTCCTCGCATGTTTATCTCCCATTTGCCCCCCCCCCGACTCCCACCCCCAGCATGTGCCTCCCCCGCGGCCTCCCTGCAGCCCCCTGGATGGTGCTGGCAGTGGCGGAGTGGGGCGGTGTGGGGGGGACACCCCGACTCGGGCTCCGGAGGGGCTGGCGGGGGGGGGCCAGGGAAGGGAAGGGGCCGGGGAGGAGCGCTGACCGCCCCCCGCCCGCCCACACCGCTCCCCCCCCTCCCCCCCCAGCCCCCCCTACCCCACGGAGCCCCCACTAACCGAGGCAGGAGAAGGCCTGGCAGCAGCCGAAAGGCGAGAGAGTCATTTTTTACCCACACGTTTTTCTTCTGGCGATGGGTGCCGTGGCAATAAAAAAAAAGACAAATCCCTGGATCCACGGCACGCCGGTGGCAGGGCCAGGGCTCCTCCTGCTCCCGGCAGCCGGGCGGCCGGCAGCACGCACCTGCGGCGATGTCCTGCGCCTTGGCCGGCCCATCGCCCACGACAGTCTCTTGCGCAGAAGCCTTCTGGGAAAGGACCGTTGCCAGCAGCTGAAAAACACCCCGGGAAAGGGGGGAGAGCAGGCAGGAGTGAGGCAGGCGCGGGGGGTGCATGTCGCGGGTGCTGCGGGTGCTGCGGCGGCCGCCAGCCCGGGCGAGGGTGGGCAGGGAGGGGCGCAGCCGACTGGGGCTGCGGCGGGGAGAGCGGGAGCAGCACAGATGGTGCTTCGCAGGCAGCAGGAGAAGGATGAGCATCCCCCCCGCTCCCCTCCTCTCCCCGCACCCCCAATCCTGCCTGACGCACACCCAGCCCCGGCTGCAGGGCGCCCCCCCACTCCCCCCTTCCCTTCCACTCCACCCGCAGAACACTGAGAGCTCGGCGCGGGGGCACATGGACCCCCCGTGCCCGGCCTGCTCTGGCATAGTGCAGGCAGGATGCCAGGGGAGGGGGGACCTGGAGCCTCGGCCCCGCGACAGGACAGCCCAGGCTGCCGTGGGCAGCACAGGGTGCGGGGTGGGGAATGTGCAGGCAGCAGCGGGCAGTGGGTGACGTGCAGGCAGGGGTGTGTGGTGTGTAATGTGCAGGCAGCAGTGGGCAGTGGGCAACATGCAGGCAGGGGTGTGTGGTGTGTAATGTGCAGGCAGGGGTGTGCAGTGGGCGACGTGCAGGCAGGGGTGTGCAGCGGGCAATGTGCAGGCAGGGGTGTGCAGCGGGCAATGTGCAGGAAGCCATGTGCGGTGCATAACGTGCAGGCAGGGGGGTGCAGGGGGCAGTGTGCAGGCATGCAGCATGCAATGTACAGGCAGGACCGTGCAGTGGGCTGTGTGCAGGCAGCAGCAGGCAGACAGCTCTGGGCAGTGCACAGCTGCAGCAGGCAGGGCAGCAGGCAGAGACATGGCAGCAGCCCTTGTCCGGCCCTGCAGCCGGTGGGGTGTGGTGCTGGGGACCGAGTCAGCAGCCAGGAGGGGACACGCTGGTGGCCACCATCAGTGAGAGCTGGGGCTGGCAGGGGTACGCCGGGTGCTGGCAGCACCTCGCAGCCCCCAGTCCAGCACTGGTGCCGGCAGGGAGCGGGGGCAGCTGCCCCAGCAGCAAACGCCGGTGCTGGGAGCGGAGCTGTGGGCCCAGCCGCCACGGGACTCGCCTTACCTTGACACCTTCAGAGCCGGCGTGCAGGGCATGCGCCCCGCTGCCCGCGCTCTGCCCGCTCCCCGAGCTGCGGGCAGAAGCCACGCTGCCTGTGCTGCCCAGGCTGCTGCGGTCACCACCTGCGCAGAGAGAGAGGGGAAGCCATCAGGGCACCACGGCCAGGCCAGGGGACGCCGTGGTGAGGCCACGTCACTGCCACGTCCTGTACACTGTCTCTGGGGACAGGGAGGTTCCCGGTACCTGCGAAGGGTTTCCGCAGCACCCAGATCTCCTCGGTGGGAGCCGGCGCAGCTGATCCACCCTGCGACGGTGAGAGGTGGGACGGGCTCATGTCGGCCCCACGGGACCCTTGGTGGCAGAGCGGAGAGAGCAGCCGTCAGGCACACGTGGCTCTGCGCGCTCGGGCTCGCAGCGGCGTGCCACGGGGAAAAAAAAATCCCCAGCAACAGCGTGGGGGCCGGCAACCGTGCCCAGGGGTGCCAGTGCTGTCCTGGGGGGGGCCTGTCTCCCCACAAGCAGCCAGCATGGGGAGGGACAATGACCAGCCTGGGACCCCGTCCTGTCAGGGCATCCCCACGCTGCTGAGGACAGAGCCACAGGTCCCAGCCCACACAGGGGACGGTGACCTTGTCATCCCTGCGCGGAGCAGGGTGGGGACACGAACCAGTGTGGAGGAGCAAAGGTTGCTGGGCGAAGTGGATCAGTGGGGACCAAGGTCCTCAGCTCACTGTCCCCTGGCTGAGACGGCGCTGGCCATGCCCCTGTGGCTGCCTGCACCCGTCTAGGGGAGCAGGCAGGGTGCTGAGCCTCCCGCGCTCCCCTGGGTGACAGCAGTGGGTGAGAGGACCCAGCTGTCCCAGCAGGGCATGGCTTAGGGGGAAGGGGTGGGGGGGGTGGGTGTCACCCCCAAAGCACCGCTCCTTCACGGGCTCACCATGCTGCCCGCCTCGGCCGGGTCCTGCCCTCCCCGGGGGTGCCCAGCACTAAGCCCGGCCTTGGGAGCAGCATCAGATGAGCTGGACAAAGCCCCACGACGGCCAGCGCTGCCGCAGCTCCGTCACCGAGGAGCCCGACGGTGCTGGTGGGCACAGCACCTCGCTGCCCTGCCGCACCCACAAATTTCGTTCATTAAAGCCACTCACCCCGTTAGCGGCCGGGCCCTAGCAGGGCAGGGAGGGCACGAGGTGATAAAGGCACCGAAAGAGTGCGAAGGGGAGCAAAAACGGCCGCGCCACGATCGGGCTAGGCCGGCCCTGAGCCACACGTGCCGCAGTCACACCGAGAGGAGCCCGCACAGGTGCGAGGGGAAGCCCCGGGGAAAGGTTTCATTGCCTCGTCCCCATCACCAGCGGGGCCCGGTGCTCTCCCAACACAACCGGGGCACATGAAAAGACCCCCCCGGCCCCCAGTGAGCCGCCAGCAACCCCCACAGGCACAGCCCGGGGTTCACCCCAGCACATATCTGCTCTCCGGGCGCTCCCGACACGGAGACCTGCGGCACCATCACCTGCCCGTGCTGTGGGGACGGTCCCCAACCCCAAAGCACCCCCCAGGAGAGCACCCCCGGCAGCACAGCCCCCTCCCGCTCCCAGCACAGCCCCGACCCGGTTTGAGCGGCTCGATGGATGTCAGACACCCTGCGGGGGTGGCTGCAGAGGGTCCCTGTGCCCGCGGGCCTCGGCCAGGCCCCGTGCTGCCCGGTCCTGCCCCTCCAGCACCGAGCCTGGAGAGTGGTTTTAGGGGGTCCCCCACACACCTGGCAGGAGAGTGGGGGGCTGTGGGCAGAGCTGGGAAACGGGGACACAGGGGACAGCAGGGGGGTGAGGGTGGGATGTACCGGCGGCCAGAGCCATGGGGAGCACTGGATGGAGACGGCGTGCGGGGAGGGGAGGGCGACAGCGTGCGTGTGTGTGTGTGTGTGTGTGTGTGTACACACACCCACACACACCTGCACGCACCCATGTGCAAACACACCAGGGCAAGGAGCGGAGTGGGGGAAGAAGCCGAGCAGAAAGAAAAGACTCGCTGCAAAGAAAGAAATCCATGGAGAGCACGAAGCGAGCGGTGAACTACCTTGTCCGTAACGCGGCTCGTCGGCACTGCTAGGGGAGAGCCTGTGATAGCCAAAGGAACTGAAAAGAGTCTGATGGGAATGTGGTGGTGGAGGTGGAGGTGGAGGCAGGGAATGGAACGGATGGGACGAGGCGTCACCGTTTAGCACAGCAGCCCCGTAAGCTGGGAGCGGGATCTTTTGGTACTGTTGGGGGATTGTTACAGTCTCCCATGAACCTGATAATAAAACATAACAAGAGACAAAATGAAAAGAATCAAAATAATAGAGACACGCTCAGCGCCACCAAAAAAGAAAAAAAAGAGAAGAAAAAAAAGAAGGAAAAAAAAAGGGGAAAAAAAAAGCGGCAAATAAAAAAAGCAACCAAAGGAATGTGGAGAAGCCAGAACTGACCCAACCGATGCGGAGCCGAGCCAAGGAGCAGCAGCGGGAGCTCAGCGCAGGGCCCGGCCCGGCGGCAGGATACGGCCCATGGGCACATCCCGCGGCCCCCCACAGCTCCTCAGCGGGACACGGACACCGGGGCAGCCCCACGCCAGCTCACGGGGCTCCCACAGGCGGGCTGCTGGGGGTCCTGCTGCCCCCCGCGAAGGTGTCCCAGGAGCAGGGGGGCTGCAGAGGCAGGGCTGGGGGCTGCAGCGCCAGCACCCCTGTGCCCAGCTGGCCAAGGCCTGGTGCGGCTATTGCCTGCACCCACGCTGCTGCCCCGCTGCACAGGTGGCTACAAAACCCCACTGCTACGGAGCCGGCTGCACCCCAGGAGCCACAGACCTCACCCCCCTGGTCCCAGCACACGACCCACACCCTGTGGGCAACTCTGCCCCTGCCCATCCGCCACCTCCACAGCCACCACAGCCGCTCCCACAGGATCTTGTTCAAGTTGCCACCATGCCCTATGACATGGCCACTGCCGAGACGGCGCGAGCTGGTCGGTGTGGGGCCTTTCAGTGCTGCCCACGGAAGCACCAGCCCCATTGTGGCGCTCCTGGCAGCAGGCACAGGCACAGGCCACCGCGGGGGACCGTGACGGGGACAGGGACAGGCAGCTGCAGGTCAGGGGGGCAGGGCCCGAACCCTGAGATGGCCCCTGGCCAGGGACAGGGTCCCCAAGGGGTGGTGCCGGGTCCCTGGCACCCAGCTGCCCTGCTCGGCCCCACAGCACCAGGTCATGCGGCCCCATGGCTGCGCCCACCCTCCCCCAACCACAGTGACGTCCCCCCACTCTTGCCATGCATCGACCTCCCAGTGCCACAAAGGCCTCCCCCAGCCCAACACCAGCCCCTGAGCACCCCGGGACTGCTGGCACCAACCCCCACGTGCAACGGGTGGGCAGGAAACCCCCACAATCAGTGCCACATTCACAGGGGGGACACTGACCCCCACACTCGCTGGGGACACCAGCCCCACATGCACAGGGGGGACACTGACCCCCACACTCACTGGGGACACCAGCCCCACATGCACAGGGGAGGACACTGACCCCCACGCTCGTTGGGGACACCAGCCCCACATGCACAGGGGGGACACTGACACCCACACTTGTTGGAAATACCAGCCCCACATGCACAACGGGGACACTGACCCCCACATGGACAGGGGACACACCGACCCCCATACTCAATGGGGACAGCAGCCCCACATGCACAGGGGGGACACTGACTCCCCCCCACTCGATGGGGACACCAGCCCCACACACATGGGGACACCGACCTCCACATGCACGACAGGGGCATCATCCCGGCTTGGCTTCGCCGGCTGCACCCCCCAACACCCCAGGCACCGCCAGACCGAAACAGGGCTCCCTGGGAGCAGCCCCAAGTGGCAGGAGGCAGATGGGGGGGGACAGAATTATTTGCCTGTTCGTTTGCTTATGGCCTCGACGAGGCTGGAGGGGAAGTAGCCCACGCGGTCATTGCCGGTCCGGTTGTCGTGAATGCAGCCCTTCCAGCGCCCGTCCGCGTGCTGCTCCAGCACCTGTGGGCAGGGGCGGGTCAGGGGCTGGATACCACCACAGGGGTCCCCCCGGCACCCCCCCGTGCCCCTCCTCCAGCCACACTCACAGTGATGACATCCCCGGCTTTCACGTTGAGGCTGGTCAGGTCGTAGTTGTTGCAATAATCCTTGACGGCCCGGACCTGCAGAGCGGCGGAGGCGTCTGCAGGGACAGAGCGGGAGCGTCGCCGGCCGCCCAGCCCCCGCGGGGGGACCGTCCCCCCTCAACCCGGCATCGCCCCCCCAGCCACATGTGCCCCCCCCCGGCCCCCCTACCCCGCAGCATCTGCTTGATCTCCTTGCTGGCCTGGCTGGTGGTGAACTGGTTGACGATGTCCAGAGCTGTCTGGTTGTAGGTGTTCCTGACATGGGCGTTGATCCCGCTCTGCAATGGCACCGAGGGGGCTTGGGAGGAGGCTGCCCCCACCCCGCCATCCCCCCAGGACCCCCCCAGCGACTCGAGCTTAACACCTTGCTGCGTGTGTCCCCCCCAGACCCTCACCCCCATCCCCCAGGAGCGGTGGACATGCTGCTCCACAGCCCCCAGCCGCAGGGTCGCTCCCTTCCTGCAGCTCCAACCTGGACAGGGCAGGGCAGGGCTGGGGGTGTCTGGGGGTGCCGGGGGGGTGGTCCTTACATCCAGCAGCAGCCGCACCACATCGGTCTTGCCGCACAGGGCTGCCTCGTGCAGCGCCGTGCCCGCCTTGGTTTGCCGGTTGATGTCAATGCCAGCCTGCAGCAGGAGCCTGCGGGCAAACAGTGGGGTCAGCGAGGTGGGGGGTCATGGGGAGCGGGGGGGGGCCACCAGCATTGCCCGCCCTGCCCATGGCACCCACCGGATGATGTCGATGTGGCCATTCTTGGCGGCGAGGTGCAGGGGGCTGGTGCCGTTGGGGTCGGTGGCGTCCCCCGGCTTGGGCTCCAGCAGCGCCGCACACATGTTGCTGTTCAGGAGCAGTTGGACCACCTGGCTCAGCAAACACAGACGGAGCAGGGCTGCAAGGGCGGCTCAGCCGCAGCCCCCCCGGCCTCACCTCCCTCCTCCTCCAGTAGCTGGAGATCCCCCCACAGGCCCCCCACCACTGACCATCCCAAGGGCTGCCCTGTGCCCCCTCACCCCGGGCTGCTCCAGCACCCCCAGGCACCTCACCGTGCCCCCATCCCCTCCCATCCTCTCGGGGGGGGGTCCCTCATCGCTGCAAGGACTTACCCCGACCCGGCCAAACTCGCACGCCAAGTCCAAGGGTGTCTTCCCCGAGTTGTCCATGATGCAGGGGTTGGACTGGTGCTGCAGGAGCATCTCCGACTGCGGAGGAGTGAGACCCCCCCAGCTCAGTGAGGGCAGGGGCAAGGGAGGGCAGCACAGGCACCCCCCCGCCCCACCTCACCCCCACACCATCCCCACCGTACCACGTCGTAGTGGCCGTGCTGCGCTGCCAGGTGCAGGGGGATCTGGCCCTCGTCCGATGGGATGTTCACGGAGGAACCCGCTTTCAGCACCATCTTCATGGGCTCCTTCTTGCCTTGCCAGGCCGCATAGTGCAGTGGCCGCATGCCTGCGGGCCAGTGGGACAGGCACATTGTGAGCCCCGCAGGCCAGAGGGGTCACAGGGCTCGGGCCGGGGGTGAGGGTGTCACAGCCAGGACCCAGGGACTCACCTTTGTTGTCCTTGATGTCCACCGCAGCCTGTGCCTCCAGCAGCAGTGAGATGAGCTCCGTGTTGCCGTTGAGGGCCGCATGGTGCAGAGCCGAGAACCTGGCGACCGGCCGCAGTGTCAGGGCTCCCACGTCCCTGTCCCCCCCTGCAGCACCACCACGGCACCCCAAGGGTTTGCCTCCCACAGCACCCCACATGTCCCCAAGCAACCCCACCTCCACATCCCGCTGTGGGCACCTGGAGAAAGACCAGTTGTGGCCAAGCCATGAGCCAGCCACGTCCTGGCATGCAACGAGGGCCAGAGGGTGGGATGTGCTGGGGTGGCCGTGGGTTTTCTCTCCAGCCCATCACTTTATTTAGCTCCCCTGGCGTGCTGCAGCCACAGGACAGACCCCTCCCCAGGTTGGGGATGCTGCTGGGCTGGAACCGGGGGCTGCTGGGGCTGATCTGGGGACGCTGGAGTGAGATGGCTGCGGATCAAACGCTCCCCGGGGATGTTGAGACACCCTGGGGATGAGCAGGGCAGGCACAGGGGGGGGTCCCCCCCAAGGCAAGGGGTGTGCCAGGGAGCCATCCTCCCTGCTGACCCACTTCCCCCCAGCCTGGCTCCGGCAGCATGACCGCGGGCAACGGGCGCAGGGGGAGGCCCAGGGTGCCAGATGGCCACCGTGCCCCTGCCTGGTGCTGGGCCTTGCTGTGGGGCGGCAAAAGCCCCCGGCACCACACCCCACTTTGCTTTTGCAGCACCTGGGACTGGCCAAACCCGGAGGCTCGTTGCTGGGAAGCAGGCCGGGAGCTGACCTACTTGCTGCTCCCGGCAGCAGCATCCTCTGCACGACTGCGCTGGCACCCGCCACCCCGCTGTGCCGAGCCCCGGTCACCACAACGTCCCCGTCCCATCCCCACGGCCACCCCGGTGTCACCGGAGCATGGGAATGGGCTGCAGACACCAGCGCAACATGCCAGTCCCCAAGAGGCGGGCGGTGGGGCGGCGATCCCCTCTGCTCCCCCATTGCCAGGACCCCCAGTTGAGGGGGGGAACATGTCCCCATCGGGGAGCACCCAGCCACCATGATCCCCAGGGAGCTGCTGCCCGCGATCCCCCGGCAGGGAGCGGCGATGTGAGCAGACAGCTGGCGTGGGAGGCCGATCCCCAACGTCTGCCTGGGAAATGTCAACATTTTCCACTCCAGCGCCCTTGCTCAAATCCGCTCAAGATGGTGCAAATCGCAGCCTTCCCCCCAGGCTGCCTCGGGGGCTTCCCCCAGCATGGCTAAGGGCACTGGCCCCCGGGCAAGCGTGGGGATGCCAGCACGGTGCTCACCCACCAGCCCGGGGAACCAGCAAACGCAGCAGAGATGGGGAAACTGAGGCACAGCCCTGGCAGCAGAGCACAGCACACAGGGGCTGCGGCCTGGGGCTGCCCTGCACATTCCCAGGGTGGAGCCAGGAGCAGCACTCGAAGCTGGAGGTTTGCTCCCCTGTTTCAGGGCTGTTCCAGCACCCCCCAAGCCACCCGGGAGCTACAGGCAGGACACAAGCGGGGCCCTTGCCTGCTGCTCCGGCCCTGCCGCGATGCACAGCCCTCCCTGCGGTGACCTGCCAGCTCTGGCAGCACAAGGTGGTCTGTGGGGTGATGCATCCCCCCACTTTGCTCACATCGTGCCCTCCAGCTCTGCCCGTGTGCTCCCCTTGCTCCCCATGCACCCGCACGGGCTGATAGAGCCGATGTGCTGGTGGGTACCGGGGGATGCTGGCAGGTACCAGGGGATGCCCACTGCCACCGCCCTGCTGGGGGGTGAGGATGAGGAGGACCTGGGCTGCTGTGGCCACGTCTCCCCAGGGCATGCCCTCCCATTCCTGACCCCATCTTGGCCTTTCCGCTCACCGCCACTTCCATGGCCACGGCAGAGCCGTCCCTGGGGAGCGCACTGCACGTCCTGCTGCCCCTCAGCGGGAGGACACAGGGCAGGGGGGAGCTGCGGGGAGCACAAGGGGTGGCTGCTGCCCAGCCCCACACGCACCGCTCCCCGCTCCCACTGCAGCCCCCCTCCTCCGCAGGGCTCCAGCTGCCTTCCTGCACCTGCAGCCTCGCTAGCGTGATGAGCAGGGGGTGAGCCCACGGCCCCGGCCCCGCTCCTCCCTGCTGTCAGATGCGAAGGGGCACGGTCCCCACGGCACAGCCGCCCGGGCGCGGGGCCCCCACTCACCCGTCGGTGTCTTGGAAGTTGACGTTGACTTTCTTTGCTGATCCAAGGAGCTCTGGGAGGGAAGAGAACAGCACATTAGAGGTGGCCAGGGTAGGGACCACCAAGGAGGTGACACAGCTGCAGCTCCAGTTTTCCCTCCCCACGGAGGTTTTAGCTCCCTGCAGCTCCACAGCCCCAGCCTGTTTCAGCAGAGCAAGGAGCTCAACACACTCCCCTGTGCCCCAGCATGTCCCCTGTCCCACTGCCTGGCACTGCCCCACTCCCACCCCTGCCTTCGTGGGAAAATAAACCGCCTTGGGCAATCCAATTAGCACCACGAGGAAGGATGGAGCCAGATTTACATAAGATTTAACCGAAAAATGCCACTCAGGCTTTCCCGTGAGCCTGCTCTTCCTTGAAACCCCCAGCAGGGAACCAGAGTGGGAGGAAGAGGAGGGTGGCTGCGGCGCAGCAGAGCCCCGAGCTGGGGACCCACGCAGCAACCCCCACGCCTGCCGCAGTGGGTCTTGTGTCTCCTTGCCAGCATCCCAGAGCGATATTCAATTATTTGGCACAAAGGGCTGTGTCAGCAAACAGGGCGCAGGGGACACGGGGAGGCCGTGACCCACGAGCCTGGGGAGCAGCGCCAGGCTGAGCCACCCCTGCCTGGGCCACACTGGTCCCCGGAGCAGCCCAGGACGGTGGCAGAGGTTTCTCCTTGCCCATGCAGAAGTTCCCAGGCTCTGGCACCCAGCTCCGTCCCGCGCTCCATCGGCCACTCGACAGTCCGAGCTGCAGGACATTTGCTAACGATGACACAGCCCGGTGCCGACAGGCAAGAGTGACGGAGAACGACTTTTGAACAGCCCCAACCTTCAGCTCCTCTTCACCATATCCCCAACCTCCCCTCCTGGCACACAGGGCAGCTGTGGGATGAGAAGGGGCACTGCAGGGTCCCCAGGGCACAGGGAGAGGACAGGGCCACCACGGCATCCCTGAAACTAGCCTCACTCGCCCTCCTTCCATCCCGAGCCCCACGTGTCAGCGCAGCCTCCCTTGCCCTGGCAGCCCACGCTGTTCGTTTAACACACTAATGAACCACCCCAGCAACAAACACCTGGGGAACAGCCCCCCCAACAGTGCTCCCCACCCCGGGAAGGACTCTGGATGTTGCTTGGTGAGCAGAGCCCCCCGAAAACCAGGACTGAGCGGGTCCTCGCCAGCAGTGAGCTACCGCCTGGCTCCCCAACAAAGGTGCCATTCAGCGCCGGTGGAGAGGAGCCCAGCGCCGCTTCCGCTGTCACCCAGCGCCAAAAAGCAGCTCCCAGGAGAAGGGGGACGAGCTGCCCTCCCCCCCCCCAAGGGATGCAAACAGCCATCGGACAAAAGGAACCAGCGGGCGCAAGAGCGGCACCGTGCCCGGCGCTGGCTCCAATCTCCAGCCCCGAGATGGGCCCCGCTCCGGCTAACCGGCCCTCGCCGACAGACGGACGGATGTCAGCAGGTCTGTGGTGCTTGGCCTTTCCCACGGGTTGCTCCCAGCGAGGGGATAGGGCAATGCCTGGAGATCGGCGTCGCGGGGTGCAGCGGTGACGCCGACGGCGTCACCGCTGCACCCCGCGACGCCGATCCCCAGGTGCGTGCCGGCGCGGTCCGAATCGGCATCAGCCGGACACACCGTAACGACAAATCTCTCCTCCCTGCACCTGCAGGAGAGGCTGCGGCTGCCAAAATCTGTTTAGCACTTCCATCACTGCCCATGCCAAGTGCTTAGTCAGTGACTTCCAACCACGCAGCAGTTTGACTTTCATTAAAGCTCTGGCAGTGGCCACCAGCCTGCCAGTACTTTTGCCGGGCTGCGGTGAGCTCAAGCCCCGGCCTGGCTTTAAGCGCTGCTGGGAAAAGGTCTTTTGGGGTGACGGGGTCCCCTGGAGAGCAGCCAGCTCGTCCTCCTGGAGCACAGCACCCCTGGGTGCCACCAGCTGCCTGGCAGCATGGTGTGGGGCACGATGGAGCCGTGCTGAGGGCACAACGCCTGGACCAGGCCCTCGGTACAGCCCTGCCATGGCCTGGAGCTTAACAGTTCCCAGAGCAGAATGGGCACCCCAACACTCCGCTGGATGCCCAACCCAGGGTAGTCTTGGCCCCACAGCCACCATGCAGGGTTTGCAGCCTGTCTGTGGGCAGTGAGACATGGGAGAGCTTCGTTAATGGCCAGAAATCACAAGGAAAACTCCTCCACTAACGGGGGAGAGGGGAGGGGACTGAGCGCACTGGCAATTAAAAATACTGGCCACAAAAGGAGACACGCACAGCAGGGAGGAGAGCAGGGCTCCGGCATGGCCATGCTGCCAGTGGGCACCGAGCATGTCCCTCACTGTCCTCCCTGCCGGGATCGCCAGAGGGGTGATGGAGAGCACCGAGCACCCACGAGCACCACAAGCATCATCCTACCCTGCTCAGACAGCAGCAGATGCCAGGGCCGCTGGGCAGATGTTGCAGCCCAGAGAGATGGTGGCACCTCCAGCACAGGGCTCTTGCTCAGACCACCTGAGCCCCACCACTGCCTTTGGGGCACCCCAATGTCCCATCTTTGCTCCCCATGGGCTGCTCAGGTGATGGTCGTGGACATGGGACACCCCAGCCACATGGCACGCCCCCCCCCCCAATGGCTCTCAGAGCAGCTTGTGCCCCACGAGCATCCTGAGGGGCCTGATGGTGCTGAGGTGGCCCTGGGAAGGTGGGACGTGCTGCTCCGCCAGACCCAGGGAGCCCCAGCATCACCGGGCCTGGCTCCTGCACGCATTGGGAGCCGCAGCCGCCTGCCACAGACACCGGCTCTGAACAGCATCTGCCGTGAGTAAACACTGCCGCGGGGAGCTCAGCCCAACCACTACTCCCAGAAATGCCTTTACTTAAACACAAGGATCACGGTAGCTAAACGCATGCTTGAATTCAGTTCCTCACTGGCCACATCATCCTCTGCCACGCAACGGCCTGTGCCGGCCCCGGGCGGGCGCCGCAACGGCCGGCGACGCACGAGCCGGCTGCACGTGCAGGGCCGGGTGTGCACAGGGAAACCACTCTGCTCGGCCCCAGCACCCGGCAGCACGTCACCCCAACCCCCCGCACCCCCATAACCGGCCTGGCAGCTGTTCTGGGCATCCCCGTGCATGTCACAGGGAGACCCCCGTGCCTAACCAACTGCCCTGGCAACCCCCCAAGGAGACCTCCGTGCCCAACCGCTGCTCCGGGCACCCCGGTGCAGCCTGTGGGGAGACCCCTGTGCCCAACCACAGCTCTGGGCACCCCAGTGCACGCTGTGGGGAGACCCCCGTGCCCACCAACTGCTCTGGCCACCCCGTGGGTTGACCCCTGTGCCCAACCACAGCTCTGGACACCTCATGCTCAACCACTGCCATGGGGAGACCCCCATGCCCGGCTGCTCCAGCCCTGTCCCTGCATGCGTGTTCAAGGCCATGGCCCCACATGGTGGGACTCCTCGATGCCCCCCCAGGCGGGCTCCTCTCCCTTCCCAGCAGCAGGGCCACACAGTACCCATTTGCCCGCTCATGCGCCATGTCCCCGCAGCTGCAGCCAGCACAGCGCCGGCAGCGATCAATGCCCGGCCGGGGCGCGGGGGCTCCCGGCCAAGCCCCCGCTGACGAAGCACATCCTCACCCAGCTCCCCCCGGCAGCGCTGCGCCAGCTCGCAGGGAGCGGGCGGCTGCTCCGAGCAGATGGCTCCAGCCTCCGCTAAATCAACATCTACTTAATGAGGGGAAAGCCGTTGCTGCCCCCCCCCCCCCCACCTCGCAGCTTGGCGGCAGCAGCAAATGAGCCAGGGCAACCCCCCCCCCCCCCCCCCCTCAAAATTATCCTCCCCATCCCTTCCATCACCCCAGTGCAGTGGTCCCCTCCCCTCCAGCCCCACCATCCCTGCCACTTCCCCCCTCCCCAGCACAGCAGGGACCCCCGGGACCCCACAATCAGGACAACACCGAGTACCCCCGGGGAAGCATTCAAGGCAAAGCCAAGCGCCGATTTTGGAAGGGGGTGGTGGGGAGGACCCTGCAGCGACATTGCCGTGAACTGCCGGATAAAGGAAGCATCCAAAATAGCTGCTCTTAATTATATCCTTGCTGACGAGTGCCACGCAAACAACGGGCGCTGCAAGCGCTCGCTGCACGAGGAGCCCTGGCACGAGGGGGCTTACTGCTCACGGCGAGGATGGGGTGACCCCATGGGGACCCCACGGAGGTGGCCAGGAGGAGCCCTGGCTCGTTTGGGTGACGCTGGGAGCCGGTCCTGGCCGCTGTCAGGCAGCGAGAGGCATGTAGTCCTGCAGCCAAGGTCGTGTCAAGCGGGGAGGCCGACGAGATGTTCAGATGCTAATGAAGCCGTTATCATCTTCTGATCGATTTACACTGTATAAATAATGCACCGGGAAGCTCACAGGCTGCTGGGTGCAGGGGAAGGGATTGCCTGGGGCAAAGAGGTGGCAGGGATGGGACCGACCCATTTTGCAGCTCAGTGCCCATCACAGCTGGAAAACAACTGCCTGCCACAGCTGGACAACCTCATGCCCATCACAGCTGGATAATGCAGTGCCCATCATAGCTGGACAACCCAGCAGCTGGACACTCACTCCCCTCACAGATGGACACCCCATCACCTAACAGCTGGATACCACCGTGTCCATCACAGCTGGATCACAAATGCCCAACACAGCTGGACACTCCATCACCCCCCACAGCTGGACACCCCCAGCCAGGTGCCCCAGTGCCCACCACAAGCCATTCCCGAATCCCAGGGCGCTCCTGGGGGATGCTGGCCCCTCACCCAGAGCACCTGCCGGGGCTCCGGCTGCCGGCCCTCGCCCGGAGCCTCCCCCGGGGAGTGGAGAAATCAGCTCTTCAAAATCAATAGGCTGTGGCAGCCTGAGTCACGGTGCTGCAGCAGTGCAGGGCCATCCCCTGGGGCCAGGATGAAGCAACTTAAATGCAGCTTTCAAGAGGCAGTGGGAACTCCTCTGTAATTTTTTTTTAAAAAAAACAACACACCAACTTTTCAGTCCCAAGGGAGGATGAGGGCCTGACCCTGCGGGCTTCCAGGAACAGGGGACACGAGTGTACCCAAAGCAGAGCCGACTCACTAAAAACCAGGGGTGCTCACCAGCACGAGCATCCCCGCTCTCCCTGCACCGCCGAGCCATATCCTTACCCGACCTTTGCCGCGTGGTGCCGTGGGGCCTGGCCGAGCCGCGCTGCATCAGCCGGATTCCCCCGAGGCAGCCCCAGCCCCAGTTTGGGGTTCAACCATGCAGCTCCCCAGCTCTGCAGACGCTCCCTCCCATCACAGGGTCATCACCTGCGAAGTCCCAGCAGCTTCCCGCGGGCTCCGGGCTGCCAGCAAACCCGCTGACCCCTGAATAACACACAGTGCCATGCAGAGGCTGCTGGTGCCACGGGAATGCAGGAAAGTGGGCAGCAGGGACGGGCAGGGGTGCGGGCAGCGCAGCACCGCATCGGCTCTGCCCCCGCCAGTGGGACAGGAGGTGCCGCGTTGGGCCCCGCCGGACCAGCACCAAGCATCGCACCAGCCGCGCCGCTGCACCCGTCGCCGCCGGCCCGGTGCCAGCCGTACGCCCACCCTCGTCTCCGCGGAAATGCGTGTTGGTGCTGCTTCCATGGAGCCTTAATTGACAGCCTGTTCTCCCCGCACCGGGGCGGCGGCAAACAGGTAATTTTCAGTAATCACCCTGGGCTGAAAGGAGTCACCGCCGGCACGGTGAGGCTGCCACGGCAGGGGACGAGACGCGGCTGCTTGGGGTCACCACCAGCCTGCGTCTGCTTGTCCGTCCGTGCGTCTGCACCCCAGCACTGCGCGTCCCCAGGGCACGGGAGCAGAGAAGGGATGATCCTGGCACCGCTCACCTCCAGCCCAGGGCAGAGACAACCCTGCCAGCCCCATCCCTGTCCCCCCACACCTCCCCATCCTCTGCGTGGCCAGGGAGCCCTGGGAGGGCCAACCCCAGCCAGTGAGGGACCAGTAGCTTTATGCATCTTAAAGCATCATTAACTAACGAACAGTCAGTACCATCTGGCCTCCCATGAACCCAGCCACAGTCCAACAGTGCAGGGAAGTGGCGGGGAGCTCCCTGGCACACACAGACCGTGTGCTTGTGTGCACACATGTGCACGTGTAGGCGGCCCAGATAAATAAGAGGGCAAGAGGCACACATGGGTGACACAGGCCCCAGGATCTATTTTAAACACAGTGCCTTTAGTGCCATCATTTTGCCTCATCCACGTACCAGCCCAGCCTCCGTGTGTGCCGGTGCACCGTGCCCACACCACTCACCCTCTGCACCACGGCGGTGTCTGTGGGAAGGATGGGCACCATGATGGGCAGCTCCGGGGGTGCACGAGCTGGCAGCTCGGTGACGCCGTGGTCACTGCTGGAGCAGTGCGGGGATGGGCAGCTAGGCGATGTCGTGTGTCTGCCCCGAGCACCGGGAGCCCAACCGGAGGCCTCACGCTGCTCCCAAAGGCCTGGCAGCGCTGCAGGGGAAAGGCAGGGCTCGCAGGAGCCATCCCAGTGCCCCCAGTACAGCGGATGCTGGGAGAGGACTGGCAGGGGCAGCACAGGACCATCCGCCTGATGCTGCCAGGAGCCAAGGTTTAGTCAGAGGCAGCTCCAGGATCCGCACACGCCGGAGTGGAGACAGCCAGGAGAGAATAGCTGCTGCGGAGCTGCACAGCCAGGAGGAGCGCGCCGTAAACAGCCCAGCTGCAATGCAGGAGCCGGGCAGGCGGCTGCTTTGTCTGCTCCAACGGCTCCTGCAGCCACCGACCGAAAACCTAGAGGCCTGGGCGAGGAGGCAGCGCGGATCTGGGCTCCCGGCAGCCGCATCTGGAAGGGATCAACCGGCCCCTGGGAGCCGTCCCCAGCGCAGAGCCCCACGCCAGGCTGGGGAGGAGGCACCACCGAAGTGGCCAGCAGAGATGGCCACAGGCACACGGGGCAGAGGGGCACGGGCACACAACGCACATGGGCGTGCAGAGGCACACGACACAGGCGGCTGCACGCGTGCTGATGCACAGAGTGGCACACGCAGGCACGCCGGCAGAGCCGTGCTGCTGCAGACAGTGCTCGGAGAAGCCGTCTCCAGCCATCTCCAACCCACTCCATCTCCAGCTGATACAGGCCGTAGCAGGGCACAGAGCGAGGGTCCCACTGTCCTGCTGTGCCCTGGGGCACCCCAGCCCCACGACCACCTCCATCTGCTTGACTCTCACTGGCAGTGACCTTGCTGGTGAGACCCAAGGAGACCTGGGCAGAGCCGGCGCTTCCCACCAGCTGCTCTCCCACGCCATCCCAGACTGTGCTTCCCTGCCCGGGTGGCTCATGTGGGGCACCAGCACCCATCACCCATCACCAGCACAGGCCCAGCAGCACGGGGCTCTCAGGCCAAGTTGAAGCCAGCACTGCATCCCCGGTTTCCCATTTCTCAGGCTGATTGCTCCTGTCGCTGCGGAGCCCAGTGTTAAACACCTCATTTTCTACTCCCATATTGAGTTGGAAAATACTATTAACATTTCATTACAGCTTAAAGATCCCTCTCAGCCCGGCACCAAGAGCTGGCGGGATCGCTCCCACACCAGGAGGGCTGCACGGGCCGCCATCCCTCCAGGGAGAGGGGTCGGGGAGGGCAAGTCCCACATGTCCCAGCTGCAGGTCGGGACGGTAACTCGGGGCAGAGGTGGCCATCGGCACTGCAGACCCTCTCAGCGACCAGCCCAGCACGGCCCATCCTGGCCAGGACACACCACGGTGATGGAGCAGCCCGGCACAAGCCCAGGCGCTCCCAAGCGTGTTTTGCTTCCCATCACCTTTCCTTCACCCGCGGGAGCCTGGCCTGGCAGTAACAGCCACGAAATACCAGCAAATTAGTTCACCACTCTCCCGACTGTGTCCAGACGTTTGGGAAAGGCACCTTTAGCTGCCGGCTGGCGAGGGCAGCATGTAGCAGGTTCAAGGCCATGTCCCGGCTCTTCGGTGTGGCCAGAGGTGCCCAGCCCCGGCGCAGCGGCACACACGGTGCCGGCACACGCCACACCAGCACTGGGATGGAGAGCACGTGGCACACATGTGCAGGCACAGCCCTGAGCATCACCCCAGAGCCTGGCGGTCCCCTCCACCGCTCACCCCACCACTGACACCACAGCTCCCACCTGCCACGTGCCCAGGGCAGATGTTCACTGAGGACCCACTGTCGCTTCAGCACCCGCCCGGGCCCTGGCACGGCACTGCGCAGCCGCTGTCCATCAGCATCACCCAAGCACACTGCGGCCCGTGCAGCCACAGAGGGGGAGTGTGAAGGGGCTGGGGGCACCCCGAGCCAGGGAGGGGGCTGATCGCGACCTTTCCCAATGTCTGGGAAGGGGAGGGAAGGGTTAAAGGGAGTGCAGAGCTGGGGAGAGGAGCCAGACGCCAGCCTGGCTACTGGAAACCATGATGGGCTGGCAGTGGAGGGGGTGGCTGCCAAGTGAGACTCAGGGCACCCATGGCTGCACCACCAGCACCCTGAGCATCCACAACACCATCACCCTCGGGTGCAGCCTGGCCCTGCCACGTCCCCAGATGCTCCCTGGGAGCATCACCCCACCACAGCACACAGGAGCAAGGAGCACCGGGGCACCTGACAGCAAGGTCCTTGTGTGGGGAAACAGCCAGAGCTGATGATCCCGGAGAGCCCCGGGCACAAGGGGCCACCTGCCACCGGCAAAGGGCTAATTGGTGTCAAGCCAGGTGAATTCAGGACTGCCACAAGAAAATCCAGGCCAGTGAGGGAGCCTCCAGCTGGGAGCGGAGCTGCCGGCCCAGTCCCGCTGCTCCTCGGTGGCGGTGGCCAACAGCCCCGCGTCCTCTGTGGCGTTCATGGTGGGTACAGACCCTGAAACGGGAGCTGTGCTGTGGCGGCGGGGGGGGGCAGAGGAGGGTTTGCACCCGCAACTCCAGCCCAGCCGGAAAGAGAGGCAAGAAAATGTAAAATAACGAGATGTCACCCCGGGCTGAGTAATAATCCCCCTCTGGAAGGAAACTTGGCACACGCCAGCCTGCGCCCGCCTGCCAAGTCCTGCTGGGAGCGAGGTTTCACACGCGGGCTAGAAACCCCAAGAAGAAGTTTCTGAAGGGACTCGCTGACACACCATCGAGCATGGCAGCGGCAGGAGCCGCTCGACCCCGATCGCCCTCCCGGACAGCCCTCAGGCCCCGAGCCTGGGACATGGCGGCGATGCCCCAACATCACCCCAGCCCACCCCCTTGGCATTTCACTCCGTAATCCATGCCGAGGGGTTGAGGGGGGCCGCAGAATGAGTGCCAGCCATGGGACGGGGGATGCACGGGGGGCCCAGCATCCCTTTGCAGCCATCCAGCTTGGCCAAGATGCCACAGGATCTGGCACCACAGCCTCTTCCTCCTGCTCCAGACGTCCTGCCCTGCACCAATGGCTCCAGAGGCAGGTAGCACCCAGGGGTCCCAGCAAGCACCGTCTGCTCCCCCCCACCCAGGCTTCTCCTGCAGCAAGGAGGGGGCTGTCCCAGCACCCAGGGCTGGGAAGTGACAGCAGGAGCCACTGGGGACAGCTGTTGCCTGAGGAAGTTACTGGAGGACCGGGGGGAACTGGGCAGCTCCGGTTCTGCCGGCCACACGCGCCCTGGGCACTGCACCACAATTGGATTTGCAGCTGCCCTGCCTTTTACTGCATGGAAATTGAATTGTAAAATGTCAAAGACATTTCCTAACTGCGCCATATTAGCCTGGTTTTATTAAATACTGTTATCAGAGGAGATTATTAATGCAATCAAATGCAGGCAAAAAAAACCCCAGAATTAACTGGCCGCTACGCAGGACGCGCCGGAGAGCAGGAGGCAGCCAGCGAGGCCCTGCCCGGGAAGCCCCGTGGGGTCCGGCTCCTGCCTCCCGCTGCCCCCCGCACCCCGGAGTGCCGGCAAAGCCGTGATCCCTCCCGGCTGCCGCAACCCCGCTTGCATCCTGGGAGGGTCCCGTGGGATGGCAGCACCCCAGAGAGGGATGAGCCTGGGGGTGCCTCCTGCTGCTGCCTGCTCCCAGGCAGGCTGCCCACGCTGCCCGCACCGTGCACACCCCTCCGAGGAGCTGCCTGGCTCCCGACTCAGTCTTTTCACCCAGAGTGGGCTCTGCCTATCCCGCACAGCCCCAAGCCCAGAGCAGCAGAGCCAGAGGCAGCTGTGGGGCCAGGGCAGCACCAGTGGTGCCAGTGGGGTGGGGGTCCCTCCCCAGGCAGGGCGGGACCCACTCCCTGTGCATGGTGGTGGGGTCAGGGCTGGCTGGGATAAGCACCAAAATACTGGGGCTGCTGCCGGCGACACGGGGCAGGATGAAGAACTCTGCGCTGGAGGCAACAGGGCTCTCCCACCCAGGGCAGGGGCACCCCAAGAGCTGCCTGCACCTCGGCACCAGCACCCCCGGGCAGGCTGGGCTGCGTTACCCATAGTGGGGTGCAGGGAGTCCTGTGCCCAGCTCCCAAACCCAGCCAGGCAGCGGGGCTCACCCAGCCCCGGGCATCCCAGAGCCAGGTACTCCAGTGGCACACGAGGACACAAACCCCGATGCAGCCTGGGGGTCCAGGACGGCACCAAGGACCAGGCACAGGGCGGGCACATCGGGTGCTCGCTCAGCACCATGAGCTATGTGCTGGGACATCTCCTTTGCCATATGAAGACACCACATGTGGAAGCGCTTTGCAAAGACCCCAGCCCGGTGGGAGGACAAGCCGGGGCTGGAGGGCCCAGTCCTGAGCTCGAGGTCTCTCCTGCAGCACTAGCGGGTGCCACACAGAAGCCATTTCTAAAGTGGACGAGCCACTAGTGGCACCAGCCTCACAGGCATGGAGCCTGCTTGCTCCTCCTCGGCCGAGGAACCGCAGTTTCCCCACACAGCACAGCTGCCCCAAGCCCCAGGTGCCCGGGACAGGGATGGTGGCCACAGCTGCTGCTGGGGACACCTCGTCCCATCTCACGGCGCTGGAGACGGGGAAGAGAGGGGAAAACGCCAAGTCACTACAATTCTTCGAGGTAGCACCGGGGAGGAGGGGACAGGGAGGGAAACAGTTTGCTGCCAAATCCCTGCATCTGATTTGCGTAACTTTCAGACAACCTCATCAATTATGGATGCCCGGGAAGCTAGCGCGGTGTGCGCTGCGGCCGGCCCGGGCCCCACAAACTCGTACTCCACACGTTAAATTGGGCCCCACGTCACCATAGCAACCCGTGTTAATTCACGCAGGGATTTTTAAAATCTCATTTATTAAACCCCACATGAATAGGATATTATCCAGACAACGGAGCTAAGTTACAAATCTTTCTGGTGCCGTGTGGCGCAGGGAGCGCTGGTGGCACGCGTGGAACAGCACACAGAGGGGACAGGGGGACGTGGCGGCGTGGGGACAGCTCAGTGCTCTCCCATCCTGTGCAGCAGCCAGAGGTGTTTGTGCACCCCAGGCCGGGAGCGCAGCACCCACCGCCGCACGCGCAGGAGAGCCAGGTCCCACGGGGAAATGGTGCCAGAGCAGCCCGGCACCGGCACTGGGGTCCAGCAGAGCTGGACGTGTTTCAGCCCCACTGGGGCACGGAGGAAGTGTCCAGGCCCTCAGTGGGAATCTCCCCGACGCCAGGCTCGGCCTCGCTGCGTGTCCCTTGTCGCTCGCTCACGACCCCGGCTCGGGGAGCACCAGTGGCCCCCGCGGCCATCCCGCCTGGCAGTGCCCAGCGGCCAGAGGTCTCTGCGGTGGGAGGTGAAGCAGAGCGGGGCTGGGAAGCAGAGGGATGTGGGAGGAGGTGGTGGAACTCCGGCACCACTGGCCGTTGCCACAGCAACACCAGCTGTGCGCCCCAACCATCGGAGAGGGGTGTGCGGAGGGAGAGCGCTGGGCACAGGCCAGGCAGCGTCCCTGGCCCCGCACACGGCTCCGAGAGGCCACGGCAGCGCCTGGAGAGGGTTGGGACGAAGGGAGCTCAGTGTTGAAGCCCCTTCTCTCCCTGCACAGGCTTTCAGCAGTGACAGCAGTGATGGCACTGGGGACACAGAGGCCACCACACCGGCCCTGTGTGGCACCAGGACAGGAGGGACATCATGCCACAGGCCCTGTGTGGCACTGGGGACACCGTGTCAGGCCCTGCTCGGCACTAGGGACGTGGGAGATGCCACGCCAGCCCTGCACAGCACCAGGACACAGGGAACACCACGCCAACTCTGCGTGGCACCAGGGACACCATGCCAGCCCCAAGTGGCACAGGGGACATGAGAGGAACCATGCTGGCCCTGCATGACACCAGGACATGAGGGACACCACGCCAGCCCTGCATGGCACCAGGGACACCATGCCAGGCCCTGCACAACACTGGGGACATGAGAGGTACCATGCTGGCCCTGCACAGCATCAGGACACAAGGGACATCACGCCAGGCCCCGTACAGCACTGGGGACACGGGGGCCACCACACCAGCTCTGCATGACAGTGGGGACACGAGGGACATCACGCCAGCCCTGCACAGCACCAGGACATGGAGGATGCCGTGACAGCCCTGTGTGGCACCAGGGACACCACGCCGGTCCTGCACAACACTGGGGACGTCACGCCAGCCCAGTGTGGCACCAGGGACACCACGCCGGTCCTGCATGACACTGGGGACATGGGGAGGATGCCACACCAGCCTTGCTTGGCCAGGATACATCCCTGCACAACCAAGGATGGGGGACACCGCACCGGCCCCGCACCGCTGTGGGGACACGGCACTGCCCACATTCGGGGAGCACTGGGCCCCGGTGGGAGGGACGTGGGGTGCAGTGGTGAAAGGGCTGCGTGCTCAGCCACCCGATGCCACGCCAGTGCTTCCCCGTGGTCCCCTGCCCGGGGACAGTCCCCGGTCCCCCCCCCGGGTCGGCCCCGCACGCCAGGCCTGAAACCTGCAGCTGCATCAGCGCCATGAATAATTGAGTCCCGGGTGGAACGCCTCAGCAGAGCGGTGAAATCCTACAGAGAGCAGCTACTCCTGGAGCTACACACGCAGCGACACACACGTCCAGACACACGCACACCCCCGCAGCCTCCCGCCTGGACACGCACCCCCGGTGCCGTGCAAACCCCGCTGCAGAGATGCCCACGGGGAGATACCCGCGGATCTCCATCCAAAACACCCCCCCCACGCGCAGAAACACCAACCCAGCCGCATCCAAACACACATATGCCAGGGTACACACCGACACGCAAACACAGACACGCACCCAAACACAGACACGCGTGCACGCCCGGCACCGCGCACACACAGCCCCACGCAAACGCGTGCGGGCACCGGCGGCCCCCGCGCACACACGCACGGTCCGTGCACACACGCTCCACGCAGGTGCCCCCCCCCTTCCCCAGCTCTTCCCCCCCCCCCCCCCCCGCCTTCCCCTGGGGGCTCCGGAGCTGCTCCCGGGCGCAGAGCAACGGGGACCGGCCGTACCGGGGGGTGCACCGGGACCGGCGGGGCGACCCTGTGCAGCACTGAGCACCCGGGATGCTCCGCCGGCGGCAGCCCCCGCCCCAACGCCGGGTTGCCCCCGGGGGAATGTGAGGGGTGGGCCAAGAGGGGGGTCCCCAGCACCTCTACGGCCCCCGCCCGCCCGCGCCGCACCGGGGGAAGGGCCGGGGATGCTCCGGGGCCGGGCAGGGCGGCATCCCGGGCGGGCCCCGGGAGCAGCGGGCAGGATGCGGGCCCCCAGCCGCCGCTCCCGCGGTTGCGACGCCGGTCCCCGGCCCGGCCGTGCCCCCCCCCCCGCTCCGGCCGTGTGTGTCCCCCCACCCGGCCCAGCCCGGCCCGGCCCCGCCGCGGCACTCACTGGCTTTGCCGGGCTTGGGCCTCTGCAGCAGCTTCTGCACGGCCGCGACGTCCTCCGCCTTCACCGCCTGCACCAGCTCCTGGTCCTTGCCCATGGCTCCGCGGCGCCGGGGCTACCGGCTGCGGGCTCACGGCCCGAGCATCCTCCGCGGCGCGGCGAGGGGCGGGCGGGCGGCTGGGCTCGGCTCGGCTGGGCTCGGCTCGGCTCGGCTGGGCTCGGCTCGGCGCGGGCCCCCCCGCCCAGCCCGCTCCGGAGGCGGGGGCGGCGGCGGCGGGCGCCCGGGGCGGGGCGGGGCGCGGCGGGGCGGGGGGGGCCGCACCGGGAGCGCGGAGGGAGGGGAGGAGGAGGGAGGAGGAAGAAGGAGGAGGGGGCGGGAGGCGCCCCGGTGCCTGCGGGCGGGGCACGGGGATCCCCCTCCCCGGTGCGGGGGAAGGTGCCGAGGCCCCGGGGGGACGCCCCCTCCCGCGCAGCCGTGGCGTGTAATAAGCTGGCGGGTCTCAGCGGCCACGGCAACCGGAGGGGAGGAAGGCTACTCGGGGCCTCCTCTTCCTCGGGGAGGACCTCAGGGGTGACAGTGCCCCCCCGGGAGGGAGGAGCCGGGGATGGCGGGCCCAGCAGACACACAGACACCCCCCCCCGGGGCACCCCCTGCTCCCCAGCCCCGCTCCGGAGTGCCCTTGTCCCGTCCCGGTGGCACCGCTCTGCCCGGCCATTGCGGCGGCTGATCACGGGAACCAGGCTGGAGCAGCTTTGCAATTTCTTTAAATAAAGCCCTTATTAGTGCTTAATTTTCCACTTTTGTGGGCACAACGGCCAGTGACATTCGTCCCCTTCCACCTTTTCACGGTTTAATTGCCTGAGCCATTAGAGGTGCGGAGGGTGCCTGGCTGCGTGGAGGATGCTGCCGAACCAGATGGGAAACGGGGCCAGGGCTGGGCAAGGCATCAGTGTGCGGATGGTGCCCACCACCCACCCCAGATCACCCCCGGATAGACCAGTTACTGTCAAAAAGCCTTGTGGAGGTTCTGGCAAACTGATGTTGGGGCACGTCGGTCCAGAAGGCCAGTACCCAGGTGGCCACGACAGCGCGGGCCACTGCAGGGCAAGTGAGACCCGTGGCTGCACCGGGATGGGCGGCTGCAGCCACGAGCGAGTGTCTGTGCAGAGTGAAAGATGGAGGGAACCAGATGAACTCCAAACACAGACCAAGCTCCTCCCTGATGCCCTCTGCCCACCCTGTGCTGGCCCATGACCCCTGAGTTGGAGCCCAAGGATTCCCTCCGCAGCCCCCAACCCCTTCGGCAGCCCCCAACTCCCTCCACAGCCACCAACTCCCTTAGCAGCCCCCCACCCCCTCTGCAGCTCCCAATCCTCTCCACAGACCCCAGTTTCCAGGCTGACCCCCCCTCAGGGACGGCAGGGTCCGTCTTCTCTCCCCACCCCCACTTTCCAATCCAGGACATTTGGGTTACCAGCGCAAAACACCGTCTAATCTGCCCTCTAATCCCGCAGCCTGGCGCTGTGCGGCTGCATGGGGGGCCTGAGCCGCGGCGGGGCTCCCTGGGCTGGGGGCTGGGGCTGCGCTTCCGCATGTGCCCGGGGGCCCCGGCAGGTCGGGGGCTTCCCTCACATCAGCCATCACTTGATAACAAACACAGCTCCTCAACAAAGGTCCCTTTGTGCCTCTCGGCTCTCTCCTCCTGGGCTCTTGCACCCAGTGCCAGCACCCAGGGACACCACACGGCCACGGGACGGGGCAGCCCCTGCCCGGACAGCCTCACCGGGCACCGGGACCTTCATGACTGAGCAGGGACATGGGGCAGCAGGGCGGTGTGGGGCTGAAGAGGGTGCCCAGCCGCTGTCCCTCCTCCCCTGGCTGAGCTAGGCTCTTGCAGAAGGAGCTCCAGACCGCCTCGCGTCTCTGCGGCTCCCTCCGGGCTCTTGCCAAGTCGGGTTGGTCTTTGCAAAGCAGAAAAATGTGCAGAGAAACGTCCCTGTTGCTGCCCTGCATGTGCCGAGCTGAAAATGGTGCCCTGAACAGCCAGAGGGGCACGGGGGGGTTTGGGTTTGCCTCCCCCACACCACCGAGATGGGCAGAGCAGAGGAACAGGCACGTAGCAAATCCTCTGAGGCAGCACCGGGGTCCCCCGCAGTCCCCCGCCACGGCTGCCGTCCCGAGGGCTGGGGCTGAGGAGCCTGGCGGAGGCCAGACGGGCCTGGGAGGGCTCAGGGTCCCCAGTGCTGCATTAACGGAGAGGAAGGGAGATGAAAGCAGCATCTGGAGGACGGCGCTTGCCCTGCGCTCGCCCCCCTCCCAGCAACCGGGGGCTGACACGGGGTCAGGGTGCTGGTGGGAGCCTAGCAGGGGCCCCCCACATCCCCCTGAGCACTGCCCCATGCCGGGTGCCAGCCCTCACCCGGTGGCAAGCAGCACCCAGCACCCACACTGAACTGGCTGCGGTCCCGCGGGGAGGACACGGCCACCCTTGAGGCCAGCACGTGGTGTCACCATGGGCCTGGTGACACCACGGGGCAAGGGCTGCCCTCTCCCTGCCTTCTGTCACGGCTCTACCCTGTGGCTGCCGCAGGACAGACCCCAGCCCCCCACACTGGCCCCCCAGCTCCCCCTCACCTGCACAAGGAGAGGGGGGCAGAGCCGCGACCCCTCCAGCACCCAGCAGCATCTAGGAAAATACTTTATTGTGGAAGTGGGATGTGCAGGAGCTCTGTACGGTACAAACCAACAGCAGCGACACAGTCACCAGCACACGGACACGCGATAGTGGCACCCAAAGCCCAGCCCAGGGGGGCAGTGGGAGCCGGAGGGGGGGGGGCCACGGCCACTACATCACCTTGGGCCTGGCGTTGAGGCGGATGATGGCCCGGTAGTCCCGCACCAGGTCCCGCAGCTGGTCCAAGTAGGGGTTGATGTTCTCCTCCAGCCACTCCTCCACCGTGTCGGGGAAGTAGACCCTCTCCAGGTGGGCACGCAGGTCATGGACGAAACTCTCCCAGTCCTCATGGAGCCTGGTGGGGGGAGAGCAGGGGGTGGTCCAGCTCGCTCCTGTGAGGAACCCCGGTGCCGAGCTCAGGACCTTCCCCAGCCCCACGCAGGCAGCCGGGGGGGCTCCCGGCCCCCAGCACCACGTACTTCAGCACCTTGCTGCCAAAGCTCTCCAAGTTGCGGGGGTTGCCGAACTGGCGCTTGCGGTGATAGGGACTGAACCAGCCCTTGATGGCGCTGGGGAAGCAGAAGGGGAGTGGGAGACGTGGGGGCCACCCAGGGACAGGGACCTGCACACCAGGCAGGTCCCCTCCCATGCAAA
This sequence comes from Athene noctua, assembly GCF_965140245.1. Lineage (NCBI taxonomy): Eukaryota > Metazoa > Chordata > Aves > Strigiformes > Strigidae > Athene > Athene noctua. The sequence goes on along the minus strand of NC_134051.1, from coordinate 4,188,182 downwards.
AACTCTTGTGCTCCAGCCCCGTGGCCAGAAGTGGCCTCCCGCCGCCCGTTACCTCTCCTCCTCCAGTGCTTTAAGGATGCTCTCCTTCAGGTGGCTATTGACCTGCTCGACCATGTGGTAGATCTCCACGCCGGGGAAGGCTCCTCTGCCTTCACTGGGGAAAGGGAGGAGGAGGAGGAGGTGTGTGTCCAACACGTGGGGTGTGCAGGCCACGCTGGGGGTCTGGGGTGGGGGAACACCAGCACCCTGCGTGGCTGGAGGATGCCCGTCCTCACCCCAGGTGGGTCTGGGACTGGGGTATTTGGGTAACCGACCCCCCCACTCCCCTTCTGTCCATCCCTCCTGATGCAATGGGGCCCAGGCTGTGCCACAACCATGGCCAGGCTGTGCCACGCACCACGTGCTCTGCTCCAGCTGCATGCTCTGGAAACCCAACGTGTCCAGGACCTTCCTCTTAGTCTCTTCTGTGAAACCCCCTGGAGAGGGCAAGGAGAGGGGCAGAAGGGCCCGGGGCCACCCTGCGGGTGGCGGAGATGGGGGATGAACCCGGCCGCGCCGGCTGGCCCGGTGCTGGCAGCAGGGCGGTGGGGGCTCACCATTCACCAGGGTCTGGAGGCAGACGGCCAGCGAGGGGATGCCAACGGGCAGCAGCTCGCAGAGCACCGAGTAGTGATCGTACCTGCGGAGCAGGGCGAGCTGTGCCATCGCCACTGGCGGGGCTGTGCGGGCGCCGGGGAGGACGGGGGTCCCACTGTCCCTCACCTCTGCCACCCGGTGAGGACGATGCCCTGGCAGCGCAGCGGGGCCAGCCGCGGCAGCGCCTGCATCACCTTCAGCCAGCTCAGGTGGTTTTTCAGGTGGTAGCTCAGGGGGGGCCAGCTCTGTGCTGGTCCCGTCGTGCCCTTGAAGGCACTGGCGAACCACACCGCCTCGAAGCCGCTCTCTGCGTACTTGGCAAGGAACGGCCCTGCAGCGGGACAGGCACAAGCCACTAGTGCCACCATCCCCCCCGAGAGGAGGCTCGGGGAGGGGCGTGTCCCCCCACCAGCCCCGGGAGCCCAGCACCGCTGCCTTACCGATCTGCTCAGCCTCAAAGTCGGGTGCATAGAACCACACCACAGGTGAGACGTGCTTTGCTATCCCGGACTCTATGGGGGGAGCAGGGATGGGGATGTGGGTGCCAGTGCCTGTGGTAGGAGACCCACGTCCCCACAGGACCAGGCACAGGCTGGGCACTGGGCACAATGCCTGCCAGGGTGGCCCTGTGGCCCCGAGTCCCCTGGCTTGGGTGCCACCGCTGCTGCCCCCGTCCTCTCACCCCGCAGGGCTCCCGCGCTGATTTTCCTCAGCATGTCGTCCCACATGAGCACCCGCAGCCCCCAGTACTGTGCAGCGATGAAGCCCAGCACCTCCTTGATGTGCTTCAGGTACATGGTCCCCGTGTCGCCCTTGTTGTGGCTCATCCAGTTCTTAGAGTCCATCCCCTCCCCGAGATGGAAGACCTGGGGTTGGGGAGGGGGAAGGGGGATGCTCAGCCCCCCTGGGAACACACCTGGTGCCTGGGGTGAGGGCTGGGGTCCCTGCATGGCCTGTTGCCCACCTCATCCGCGCCAATGTGGATCCAGGTGGAGCGCCTGTGCTTCTCCATCACCTGCGACAAGATGCTCTTGAGCAGGGCCAGGGTGTCGGGGACATGGGGGTTGAAGCTGTTGGGGAAGCGCTCGACCTCCCGCAGGTGCTGGTATTTCTCGTGCTTGAGGATGAACTGCACGGGAAGGAGATGTTGGGAGGGGGAGGTTCCTCCTGGATGATGCAGGATGAGGGGGATTGGGACCCCCTACCTCCACGTGCCCAAAGGTCTGCACCAGGGGAACCACCTCCAGCTTGTGGAGCTCCGCCAGCTGCTGGATCCGCTCGATGTCCTCCTCGCTGGGAGGGCAGGGACAGGCTCACCAGGGGATGCGGGGGCAGAGGGCAGAGTGTGAGGGCACTCCGTCCTCCTCCTCCAGCAACCTGCCCTACATGGCCCCAGCCACCCCACGCCTGTGTGGACTTTATTATAAGGACACAAATATTGACCTGGCAGGGCAGGAAGCCGGTTGGCCGGTGGCACAGCCCGGTGCTCTGACAACAGTTATCACGGGCATGGGTCCAGGCGGGTCACACCCAGCCCCTGGCACACCAGGACAGCCCCCCCCAGCCACCTCAGCACACAGCCCCAGCTCACCTGTAAGCGTACGGGGACCTGAGGATTTCCAGCTCCCCCTTGAAGGGGAACATGTCCTCGTACTCGATGAGGATGCCATTGGCTCCCAGCTGGGACAGGAGGGGGAACACCTGCGGGGTGGGCAGGGTGGGCTCAGCTGGCAGGGACAGCACAGGTCGTGCCTCGGCATGTCCCTCCCCAGCACCTCCCACCAGTCCCCGGGGCACCCTCACCTGCTCCAGGTAGGAGACCCTGGGTGCAGCTCCCTTGAGGTCCAGGTGGACCAACCTCATCTCGGTGGCACTGACGTCCCGGGGGACCTGCTGCCCAGGCTCTTGCCTCGGGGCCGTTATCTTTGCTGCAGGGACCTCCAGAGCCTGGCTCTGGGGACCAGTGTCCTGGCTGGTGTCACCTGCATCCCCCCAGAACTCGCTGTCCTTGCTGACGTGCTTGTGCAGCTCCAGGGTAAAGCTGCAGGGAGCACAGCAGGGCCAGGGGTGCTGTGGGCACTTGCTGCCCCCCAGCACCAGGCCCTCACATGGGCATCCCCCAGGGTGTCCCCAGGAGGGGTCTGAGGGGACCCTGAGGCTGCTGGGCTCCTGCTGCCAACTCACCTGTCACGGAAGAGGAACTTGATGCCAGCCAAGGCCACGAGCAGCAGCACGACGAGGCGCAGCAGGTTCAGCCTGTGGCTCCGCTGGAAGGCCATCCCTGGGGAGCACACACACATGCCCCAGGCTGCGCAGTGGCACCCCGAGGGACCCTCGATACAGGTGATCCTGTGCAGCCCCACAGAGCGTGCCCTGCTCCCCCGATCCCCTGGCACGAGACCTGGCCAAAGGAGACATGGGGCACACCCATCCTGTCACCCTGCTACCTATCAGGGACACGCACAGCGGGGCTCCGTGTCCCTCCTACCTTGTGTGCCTCAGCACAGGAGCCAGTGGCCGGACCTGCCTTTCCCTCTGCCCGCAAGGGCACAGACTCCTCAGGCTCCGCCAGCGCCGGAGCAAACAAGGCAGTGGCTGCAGAGCAGGTCCCCGCTGGGGGATCCCCTCGAGACGCTGTGTCACCTCCAAGGCGAGGGCTGTGTCACGGGGTGGCTGGGCAGGGTGGCATCACGGGTGAAGCCGGGGCTGGCCAGGCACAGGAGGTAACACCCCTGAGGATGGAGGAGAAGCAGTTGGGGACCGCCTGGTCACACATCGGGACTGGGCTGCTCTGGGAACAGGCACTGGCACAGCCAGCATGATGGCAGCAGCCCATACCCCCCCCCGGCACCTGCAGCGATGCTCAGGGAGGTGAGTGCCACAGAGGGGAAGGGGCACAAGCTGCTTCACCCACTGAAAAACAACCTTGGAGCAGGGAAGGAGCCCAACGGGGTCTGGCCACCCTGGATCGGAGCCCAGCAAGCTGCAAACTGATGTTTGATCCCTCACAGGGGGGCTGGGCTGGTTAAACCAATGTTTGATCCCTTGCAGGACGTGTAGGAGAAGCCACGTGGGGTGCAGGGAATGTGTCAAAGAATCATCACAACTAAGATTAATAAAATTCACTTGAAGTCTTTTTTTCCTAATCCAATTTTGAGAATCCCTATCCTGAGATGGGGATCAACCAATTTCGATGAAAGGCAGCCCAAACCAAAGGCAGTCTCTGCAGGGCAGGAGGTGGCAGGTGCCCCTTCTCTGCCCCCCCGCCCCCCCGGGTCACAGCTTGAGGGGTTGCACAGAGATTTGTCCCTCTCGGGGGACACCACAAGCCCCGACACCGAGACCCACAGTAGCGTCCTGTGCAGCCGGCTGTGACAGGAGACACTCGGCCAGGCTGGGCACAGCACCGGGGTCACTGCCACGAGGTGGGGGGGGGGGCACTGCTGCAATGAGAGGACACTGCTCCTGTGAGCCCCGAGGAGCAACACCAAGTGTACCTCGTGTCCCCCACTCCGGCAGCCCCCTCGCTGCAGCCCCTCCTCACCCGCAGTGCTGCTCCCAGGTGACGAGGGACCCACGGTGACACCTGCTCCCACCCCCGGAGCCCAGAGCCACCCCACTGCGGTCAGCACATCTCACATGATATCCCCGGCACAACAGGCAGGAGGAAGCACAAATCCTCCTGGAAGCACACAAGAAGCACTAGCATAATTTCAGTTCTTTCCCCCCGCTTTTTCGCCAGTTCTGGCATGTGTGGTGAGGTGGGGATGGGGCAGAGCATCAACACCCCCAGCCCGGCAGCCGCCACCAGCTCGTTCGGCAAGTTGCCTCCCAAACATGCTGAAATTCAGGGTTAAATTCAGCTTCGCCAGATTTGGGAGCTAAAACGCAGATTTTGGCGGCTGCAGGTGCACAAGCGACTCAGCTGATCGCAAGGGTTTTGTTTGTGTTGCCAGAGCAGTGGCACCAGGGGAGAGAGGCGCTGAGCCGCCCCGCGCCTCCGGCTCTGAATTAGCCCTTTTTCTAGATACAGCCCTAATCCCTCCCGACATGTTCCTCCTGCTGCGGGACACAGGGTGGCCGGGAGCCCCCCCCAGCACATCCTGCAGAGCCAGTGCGGTCAGGCCACGGTGTGGGGCAGGGCAGCATCCCAGCTCCATCCCCATCACCCTGCACCCACGGGTCATCCCGTGCTCATGTGTGGGAGGCAGGGCAGGAGCCTGTTTTGGGGACAAGAGCCTGTTTTGGGGGCAGGTTGTGCCTGTGCTGTCCCCTGCTGCATGGACAAGATGCCTCGTGCTCAGCAGGGGACAAACTCTGCACCCCACTCCCTGTCCTGCCCGTCCCCACTGCGGTTCCATCCTGCCCGGCTCCGGATGCTCCAGGGATGTGCCAAGGTGGGGACAGCTGCCAGCCCAGGGCTCACCTCTGTTGGGTGCACAGGAAAAAAGTGGGGGGTCCACAGCCCCCCAGTCACAGGGCAGGCGGGCACAGGGAGCCCCGCACCCAGGAAGGCCATAAATATGCGAAGTGCTAATCACGCTGTCATGGGAACACAGCGCCTGATCGGAAGAGGGATAAATATTTAGACAGACGCTGTCAGCTCGCCAAGATTTGGCATTTTTAATATATGTTATCTTGTTTAAATAGAAAACAGGTTTCCAGGATTTGAGCCTCCCTGGCACAGCCCAGGCAGGATGGGCACACGCTGGTGGTGGGGTACAGCGCCAAGGGGTGACGGGGGGAGCCCCGACTCCGCATCCCTGTGCCAGCGGGAGATCCCGTGGCAGCGAGGGCTCAGCTGATTGATGCCGCCCCCCTGACCCGGCAGCTCGCCGCTAGCGCCTGCTATATTTATTAACGTGGCATCTTCCTCTGCCAACCCTTCAGGGACGGCGTTGGCATCGTCCCCAGGAGGATCGGGAGAGCCCATGGCTCCTCACAACCGGCCAGCCTGGCTCAGTGCTCTTGGCAGCTGTGGGGCGAGGGGGGGGCTGGACCCTCGCCCCCACTCCACGCACCCCACGGGAGTTTTGCTCCCAGAAACCAGCTCCCCGCTTACCTTCCAAGTTCGGAGGAGAGGAGAACGGAATGAAACCCAAACCTGAGCCGAGTGACTCTGGGGTGGCAGGTGCCACTGCAGCCCACGGAGTGGCAGCGAGGGTTGCGGGTGCCACCGCGGGGTTTGGGTGCCGCTCGGTTGCCCACCGCCCCGTTCCCCAGCCGCGGTCGTGCCAAACCCTCACTCCTGTCGGTGCAGCCGTGGGAAGCGTGACGCTGCTCCGGGCACATTCGTGTTCAGACGCTTCCAGAGCCTTCCTCGGTCAGCCCTGCCGTCGCAGTCCCTCGCACTCAGCCTGTGACTCCCCCACGCTGCCCCTCGCCAGAGGCCACGGCGCTGCAGCCCCACGGCCGGGGGGTTCCTGCGTGGGGAGGCTGCGGACCCCCCACTCGCTCCCCCCCCGCGGGGCTACGGCCCCCCAGGGCACAACCTGCACCCCACAAACCTGGGGCATCCTACGTCCCCCTGTGCCCCCTGCTACCCCTCGGGCACCCCCACGTCCCACGGGACGCTGCAGGCAGCCCCTACGGCCCCGGTTCCCACTGCAGTACCGGGAATCCCTGCGGTACCGGGCATCCCTGCATCCTTCCGGGCATCCCTGCGGCACTGGGCATCCCTGCATCCTACCCGGGCATCCCCGACTCCCCCGGCCCTTACCGGCAGGTGCGGGGCCGCCGCAGGCACCGCCGGGAGCGGGAGCGGGCGCGGGCACGGACGGCAGCCGCCGCCGCCGCCGCCGTTCTTAAAGGGCCCGGGCGACACCGGTGCCGCGGCGCGATGCGGGGCCGGGGCCGAGCGAGGAGGGATGCTCCGGCTCCCGCCGCGCACAGCGGGGGCGGCACCAGCAGGGCGGGGACCGGTCCCCAACGCCCCGGTACGGCGGGGAACACCGGCACAGCGCGGAGCCGCCGCCTGCACCGAACGGTGGTCCGGGCCCCGGGACCGCACCGCGGTGCCCCGGTGTGGCGTTCCCGGGGTGTGACCGGCACCCGGTGCCCGGCCGGTTCTCGGCGCTGCGCCCCCTGGCGGCGTCGCAGGGAACGGGCTCCCCCCCCTCCCCGTACCCCGTGGTCTCGCCCCCCCCCGCCCCTTCACGTGGTCCCGCCCGCCGCCGCGATCTTGCGCATGCGCGTTCCCGCCGGACGGCGCCCCGAGAGGCCGCGCGCCACGCACGCACGCAGTGAGGAGCCCCCTCCGCGCATGCGCAGAGCGATCGCGCCTGTCCCGGCTATCCGTACCGGGAGGGAGCGGGGGGGGGGTGGGTGTCGGTCTCCGAGCTCTCCCGCGTCGCGGCAGGCGTGGACCCACGCGTGAGCGGGGTGCGGCGGTGGAGACCGGGTGGCGGCGGGGCCTGAACGGTCCCCGGCGGCGGGAGGATGAACGCCGCGCAGGGCACGGTGGGCAGCGACCCGGTGATCCTGGCCACGGCCGGTTACGACCACACGGTGCGGTTCTGGCAGGCGCACAGCGGCATCTGCACCCGCACCGTCCAGCACCAGGACTCCGTATCCTTCACCTGGCCTGGGGCGGGGAGGGGGCCGCCGCCGCCGTTAACTCGGTTTCACCGGGCAGGGCCCGGTTGCTGTTTCTTACCGACCTTAACGGGTGCCTGCAGCAGGTGAACGCCCTGGAGATCACACCGGACCGCAGCATGATCGCAGCCGCAGGTGAGACCGCCCGGCCTCCCCCTGCCCTGGGCACGGGCAGGGGGACGTCGGTCACCCTCTGCCCGGTTGTTTCTGCAGGCTACCAGCACATCCGCATGTACGACCTCAACTCCAACAACCCCAACCCCGTCATTAACTACGACGGCGTGAGCAAGAACATCACCTCCGTGGGCTTCCACGAGGACGGGCGGTGGATGTACACGGGGGGGGAGGACTGCATGGCCAGGATCTGGGACCTGAGGTGGGCAGAGGCAGCGGTTCCCCAGCTCCGGCAGCACCCCAGAGGCGCTGGAACCTCTTAAACATGCTCCTTCCTCACCGTTTTGTTGCAGGTCTCGTAACCTCCAGTGTCAGCGGATTTTCCAGGTGAACGCTCCTATTAACTGTGTCTGCCTGCACCCCAACCAGGTGAGCGCCAGCTTCTCCACGCTTTCCCAGCTCACGCTTCATCGTGGCTCCTCCGGGTAAACCTGAGGGGCTGCAGAGTTTTATAATGCAAGACGCAGCAAAAAAATCAGGGGGCTGGCTGGGGAGGGTGGCCTTCCTGGTGGCACAGACCTGCGAGCTCTTGGGGGCATTGCTGGATGAGCAGCAGCCGGTTTCCCTCACCCTGGCTGCCCCTCCACCAGCTCCCTCACCGAGCTGTTGGTGCTGGGAGCTTTGGGTGGAAACACCCAAAATCTCTGGGCTTTTCAGTGTGGGAACAAGGCCCATGTGACACAGGAGCCAGCACAACAGACGTGCAGTCCCTCTGTCTGCGTTGTGCGGTGGAGCAAAAGCCCCTGAGCAGGCTCATGCTGCAGCCATCAGCTCTGCCACAGCCCGGGGTTTTGTCCACCGAGGAGCTCGTTTCACATTTGTGCTAATTACCTGGTGGCTGTTGCAAAGAGACTGCACAGCGGCTGCGCTGGGCCCCTCATCCCACGGGAGGAAACGCTCCTTTGGGCCAACTGCCCTGTGAACGTAACTAAGGGGATGTGATGGGAGTGGAACTGGTGGTACAGGGCAGGCTGGGAAGCTTGGGAGCGGCACCACTGCCAGGAAAAAGCATCTTGAGGCCTGTGGCCCCCATTACCTTCAGGACTTCAGTCAGATTTGCTCAAGATCCACCAGTCTGTTCAGGAGCTGTTGATAAGCGGGAAGCGAGGTGGAAAGGGAGAGCGGTGCGTTAGAGGGGGAGGCGGTGCAAATCGATATGTATCAGTGCAGCGTTAATAACCCGTCCGGTCCGCTGCGTGTTCAGCGCTGCAAACCTTCCTAAAAAGCTGAGTAATAGGAATGTTTCTTTGAATTTCATTTTGCAAAGGTTTCATTTTGCAGAGGTTCTGAAAGTTTGGAATTTCAGGCCAGTTTTGAGATCAGTGATTTGGATCAGACTTTACTGCTGATGCTCCTGTAGTGCTGGTGCTGTGAGAATGTATTACGTTAAAACAAGTATTATTGTTGCACACAGATCTTACATGCGGAATAATCACTAACCAAGATGCTGCCAAGGTGCAGGAGAAGTTTTTGTGAGTGGAATGCAGTTAATTACTCCAAAGGTGGCAGCATTTATTCAGATGACTTCATCACTCCGCCTTTCCCTGCTACAGTGATGCTGAGCCAGTTATCTGAGAGACATTTCTCATGGCCTGGGTAAAGCCGTGACGGCTTTAGCAATTGCACTTAAACCTGCTAAGAGGGGACCAAGGATCAAGGCGGCCAGAAGATGCTTCTGTGCTGTTCAGTCAGCTAAATATATCGAGCAATGATTGTCTTCCTCAGAAGCAAACCTTTGCTCACAGCTACAGGATTAGCTGTGCCCGATGACCTGATCTCCTCTAGGGATTCTGCTAAAATTATGGGCAGCGCAAGACTGTCAATAAAAGCTGTGGGTTTAGTGGAGAGCCGCCAGCATTGTCTTCTGCTCTGAGCACGGGATCGGAGCCAGAACTCCTCCCCTTCAGCTGGCTCTTGTCCTTCCCCTGAGAAGGGGAGAGAGAGAGAAAAGCCCATTTAGGCTTGTGTTTTTCAGATATCTGTACACTCTTGAGTGCTTCGGTTGTTCACTGGCCAACTTGCATCTTAATGCCCACTTCTCAGATGTGCTGAAAATCATTTGGCTTCTGTGGATGTTGTTTGGAGCTGTAGCTGTGCAACGGTTCTGGAAGTCAAGTAGCCGCTGTCTGCTCTGGGGTTTATAAAATTAGCAAACGCTTCTGCAAAGGTAAACAGCCTTTCTGCAGAGTGTAACGTGAGACTCGTCCTCTGCTCTCAGCATGCAGGAGCAGGCAGCAGGCTGCTGGAGCTCTGAAACAGCCCCATGCTGGGGAATAATTAGGCAGAACGGGACCCTGATGCTTCAAACCAGAGGAAAGGTCCCTGTGATGCTACATGGGCATTGGCTTGAGGCTGCTGCTTGGGTTCTCCTCGGAGAGATGAGGCTGCTGATTTTCTTGCAGGCAGAGCTAATTGTGGGCGATCAGAGTGGTGCTATTCACATCTGGGACCTGAAGACCGACCACAACGAGCAGCTGATTCCAGAGCCTGAAGTTTCGGTGAACTCGGTTCACATTGACCCCGATGCCAGTTACATGGCGGCTGTTAACAGCTCGGTGAGATCCAACGGCCTCGCACGTGGGGTGGGATTATGGTGCTCCAGGGCTCTGCCTCCCCAGGGCAGGGGCTCTGCACATACCAGCTTCACCTGCAGCTTTTTGCTGTGGCTGGATGTGGAAATTCCGAGCTGCTTTTGGGTGAGTGACCACCAGCCCGACCACAGATCCATCTTGCTCCATCTCACCGCAGGGAAATTGCTACGTGTGGAACCTGACAGGCGGCATTGGCGAGGAGGTGACGCAGCTGATCCCCAAGACCAAGATCCCCGCACACAACCGCTATGCCCTTCAGTGCAAGTTCAGCCCCGACTCCACGTGAGTGTGTGGCAGCCCCTCACCTCCCTCCTTCATGGGCTGGCAGAGGCCACTTGGCTTATGTTGGCTCCACACTGCCCTGCAGGGCCCCCAAGGAGGAGCAGGGGACATGCTGGGCTCGAGCTGCCAGCGGTAGTCTCCTGGCCTCGTGCTCCCTGATCTCAGCTGGCTTTGCAGCCGTGAGCTGTTCTCACAGCCGGGGTTGAATTGATCTCCGGGAACAAAGTGGTGAACTTGGTGTGTTCCTTCACTGTCCGGCTCAAATCTCATAAAGCAGATGATTTACATGTAAAGAAACCGGATTACAGCGAACAAGTCACGAGTGGTGTCCCCCAGGGCTGGGTTTTGGGGCCACTCCTTTTTAACATCTTTATTGATATTCTGGACGAGGGGATTGAGTGCACCCTCAGTCAGTTTGCAGATGACAGCCAGTTGGGCGGGAGTGTTGATCTGCTCGAGGGTAGGGAGGCTCTGCAGAGAGACCTGGACAGGCTGGAGCGATGGGCTGAGCCCAACTGCATGGGCTTCACTAAGGCCAAATGCCGGGGGCTTCCCTTGGGCCACAACAACCCCCAGCAGCGCTACAGGCTTGGGGAGGAGTGGCTGGAGAGCTGCCAGTCAGAGAGGGACCTGGGGGAGTGACTGACAGCCAGCTGAACAGGAGCCAGCAGTGTGCCCAGGTAGCCAAGAAGGCCAGTGGCATCCTGGCTTGTATCAGGATTAGCGTGGCCAGCAGGGACAGGGAAGTGATCTTGCCCCTGTACTTGGCGCTGGTGAGGCCACACCTTGATTACTGTGTTCAGTTTTGGGCCCCTCACTACAAAAAGGACATAAGAGTTACTCAGACATGTCCAGAGAAGGGCTACAAAGCTAGTCAGGGGTCTGGAACACATGTCCTGTGAGGAGTGGCTGAGGGAACTGGGATTGTTTAGTCTGGAGAAGAGGAGACTGAGGGGAGACCTTATCACCCTCTACAACTACCTGAAAGGAAGCTGCAGAGAGCTGGGTTTGAGCCTCTTTAGCCTAGTAGAAAGCGACAGGACAAGAGGGAGTGGCCTTAAGTTGTGCCAGGGAAAGTTCAGACTGGATATTAGGAAGCATTTCTTTACAGAATGGGTTGTTAGGCGTTGGAATGAGCTGCCCAGGGGGTGGTGGAGTCCCCATCCCTGGAGGTGTTCAAGAGTAGGGTCAATTTAGAGCTTAAGGATATGCTGTAGGTGGGAACTGTGCTAGGCAAACGGTTGGACTAGATGATCTCCAGGGTCCTTTCCAACCTAGATGATTCTGTGATTCTGTGAACGCGGGTCTCCAGGTTACTGTTCCAGGCCCATGTTAATGAGAGGCCCTTGGGCATACTGCGTAGCTAATAAGGTTGCCCTCGCATGTCCCTTTTCAGGCTCCTGGCTACATGTTCTGCAGATCAGACCTGTAAGATCTGGAGGACTTCAAACTTCTCTCTGATGACAGAGCTGAGCATTAAGAGCAATAACCCAGGGGAGACGTCTCGGGGCTGGATGTGGGACTGCGCCTTCTCCGGGGACTCCCAGTACATCGTCACAGGTGAGGCACCACTGTGCTCCTGCCCTCGGCCCACCACTGGATTTGGATTGTCAGTGGCAGGGCCTGGTTGCTAGCACAAGAATTACCCCTTTCTCTAGCTGGGACGTTGCCAAGTCCTCGTGCATGTGAGGAGAGAGCCCCCTGCCTCGCACTCACAACACCTAAATCCCTTCAGTGCTTAAGGGAGCATCTATTTAAGCTGGAGGGATGATCTCCGTGTGTGCAGTTCATTTCATCTGGTAGAAACGCTGTTGCGGTACATGGCATGATGGTCCCTTCAGAACATGTGGTTGTTTCCACAGTAACTTCTCACCGAAATAATTAAAACCTCACCTAACACGGAAATGCACTAAGCTTCTTGCTGCGCGCAGCTCCCTTACCTGTCATCGACAGCACTAACGACTGTGTTCAATGAAGGAAATGTCTTGTAATAAAAAAAAAAAAGTGTAAAGGTTAATGCCATATATCCCACTTTTCGCTTTCTGTTCTAGCCTCCTCTGATAACCTGGCCAGACTTTGGTGTGTGGAGACGGGAGAGATCAAGAGGGAATACAGCGGCCACCAGAAGGCAGTTGTCTGTCTGGCTTTCAACGACAGCGTGCTGGGATAACGCTCATGTGCCAGAGGGAGAGGACACCCCTCTGCTTGTGTTGCCTTGTCCTACAGCGGCAAACACGCTCCCCGCAGCCCGGGACACGCGCTTGTAACCAGCCCCTCCTGCAGTGGAGAGGGCTCGGTCTCTGGGAGCTGGGTCAGAGCAGGCTCCAGCTCCCAGCAGATCGTCACCACAGCGTGCGCGGCCGCGGTGGGAGAATGCTGGGACAAAAGGGAACAGGAGGGGGAGGCACGGTCCCGCTGCGGGGACCTGGGTACGGTTCAGGTGGAGGAATCCCTGTGGCATCACAGCTTCGTGATGTTCTTGTACCCCAAAGCGGGGAAAAGAAATAAATAAACAGCCGTTCTAAATGATGGAAGAGGCTGAGCAAAGAGAGGAAAGGCAACTGTTTTCTTGTTTTGCAATCCCTTTATTCAAAGTGTGTTTCAGACTTTGAGAGCTGCGCTCCCGTAGAGCCAACCACCCCCAACAGATGTAATAACCTCGTGTTGAACAGGGCATGTACCATAAAACTACTCCCTGTGACTCCTCTAGGCCTGGATCTCCTAATACCTACGTACAGGCTGCAGCCCTGGAGCACAGCAGCAAATAAAGTGTCTGTACTGACAGTGCTGAGCAGAGTCCTGTTATTTTTCTAAACTCTCCTGAACTGCAGCATGAAATCAGCAGGAAGCTTTGGGGGGATATTGTAGATGTTACCTTCCTTGTTGAAATCAGAGGCTTTTCAGGAATCCAGTTCAAGTATGTAGAGCAGCAAGAGGGCATCTGTGGCTGCAGGACTTACTCAGGGAGGTAATAGAAGCAGATAGACACACAAATGTTGCTTGGGAAGCAGATGTCAATGCAAAGGTAGATCAGCCGCTGCTTCCCTGGACCTGTAAATAAGCAAGGACAGGAGCAGGGTGAGACAAACGCTTTTGCAGTCACAGATACGAGTCCCTGGGGAGCCAAACAAGTGGAAAGCCTCAGGGAACGACCTTTCTCATTAAAGCTGGAGTTAGACAGAACAGAATGAGCACGGCAGGGGGCTGCTCTGTGTTGTGGCTGTGCCTGAGGAAGGGGGTGCGGGGCCCTTCCCTGCAGCACCAACATTCTCTGTGGGCTGTGGGTATGAGCCAGCGCTCCCTGATCGCTGAACAATGGTTTGATTCTGAACTAGAGGTCACCTGTCCCAGGCCCTGGCAGCCCATCCCAGGAGGTGCATCAGCTTTTACGCAGCAGAGCCTGCTCCTTGTAGAGGTACTAGAAACAATTGTGCTTCCCTCTTCAGCAAAGGGACACGTGGGACAACTTACCCTCCCCTCTCCTGACCCAGAAGATGGATGTCTGCTCGCACAGGGCCTGGACAGCCTCCCCCAGGCTTTTGGGGTCCACCTGTTCCCCTGCCAAAATGCCCATGAACTCCCGATAGTACTTGGTCTGGTTATTCTGACGTAGCAGCTCTTCGGCCTGAAAGAAACATCCCTGTTAATTCCTCCCAAGCCACTTTGCCCCTCAGACCCGCTCGCAGGGCACCCAAGGAGCACCCAAGGTTTCTCCTGACATGGCTCAGTCCCCACCAGGCTGCTGGGACGCTCACCCTGGCCAGAGCAGCCACCCAGGAGAAGCCGGGCTGCTGAGGCTGGAGCGGGGCCAGCCCCCAGCCAGCCCCGCAGCTCGGGGGATGCGGTTCCTCCCAGGCCCCTCACTGGGCTGCTCTGTCCTCAGGTGGAGGAGCATTGCTCCGACCCGCACCTGCCTGCCTAGCGCTGCCACCACCCCTGGGCTCCAGCTGCTTCACAGCCATGGTTACCCACAGCAGCCCCATCCCCACTCCACGCGCAGCGGCAGAGGCCCCAGCACCGGGCGTGAGGCAGATCAACCTCCTACAGCCCCATCCTGGCCAGGACAGGACGTGGAGCTGCAGCTCCTCAATGCCAGGTCCTCTTCAGTGGCCATGTGGGCTGCTGGCAGCCCTGGCACCACCAACTCCCCCATTAAGGAGCCCCCAAGCCTGGCAGATGCTTTTTTCTCCTTGTATCCCCTTCAGCAGCCTGCTCCCATGGGTGCTGTTCCTACACCCCTCCAGGTTAAACCCTGCCCATCGTTTCCCGGCTGGGTGGGAGCAACAGGTGAGGGACAAGGAGCCCCCAGGAGCCTCCAAGGAAACAGAGAGCAGATGGCAGGGGCACAAAAAACCGGGGCCTTCTGTCTTCTTGAAACAGAATCTGCCCCCAGCCCCCGCATCCATTAACATTTTGTTCAGAGGGTCCATATACATGATTTACTTCAGCCGTCTTCCCTGTGAATTGCTAACAAACCCCCTTTGTTTTTTGTTCCCCAGATTTTTGAGTAGGTAACAGAATCCAGTGGGAGCGGGTCCTGCGAGAGCCCTGCTATTCACCTCTGTGGGACACATCCCCCTTCCCCGATCTGCAACTCTGCTGTTTCTCACAGAAGAGAGGATATCAATAAAACTGGGAGCTGTTGCTCACATGTCGCACGCTGAGCTCAGCGCTGCAAGGCAGAGCTCTGCTCCTAGGCAAGACACCAACCCAGCCCCCCTGAGTAAGGAATTGCACAGAAGGGGGGGCTGCTGCTACCATCCCCGCTGGGAGAGCCCCCATGCCCTCATTCAGCCATGCTGCTGTTAAAAAGTCACCCCTGCAAACACAAATCCACACAGGAAAGAGCCATCAGCGAGTCAGGACTCGGCACAAAGCCCAACTCGTTGCCCCCGGGAGCAGCTGCAGCAGCTGCTCACCCTCTGCTCAGACGTGTTGAGGGATGTCTGCAGGGTCTGCAGGTCCCAGTGGTCCATCCTCCGCAGGTAGCACGCGCGCTGCTCCATGGGCTTGTAGCACACGTAGCCCTGCGAGACAGGTTGTGCCCTGTGAGAGCGGGCAGAGGCACGTGCCCGCAGCCCCAAAAATGGATATTTTTTTCACCCTGCATTATCTTTCCTAACTAAAAATGCAGAGAAAGGCACCAAACAGTAGCTGGGTGATAATTTTCCTGGTCTATACCTCCTGCTCCCACCCCAGCAGCTCTTCTCTCACAAAATCATCTCGGTTGGAAAAGCCCTTGAAGCTCCTCCAGTCCAACCATTAACCTCACACTGACTGTTCTCAACTCCACCAGATCCCTCAGCGCTGGGTCAACCCGACTCTTCAACCCCTCCAGGGATGGGGACTCCCCCCCTGCCCTGGGCAGCCCATTCCAACACCCAACAACCCCTTCTGGAAAGAAATGCTTCCTAATATACAGTTTAAACCTGCCTTGGCGCAGCTTGAGGCCATTCCCTCTTGTCCTGTCACTTGTTCCTTGGTTCAAGAGACTCATCCCCCCTCTCTGCACCCTCCTGTCAGGGAGTTGCAGAGGGCCAGGAGGTCTCCCCTCAGCCTCCTCTTCTCCAGACTAAACCCCCACAGTTCCCTCAGCCGCTCCCCAGCAGACCTGTGCTCCAGACCCTGCCCCAGCTCCGTTGCCCTTCTCTGGCCACGCTCGAGTCATTCAATGGCCTTTTTGGAGGGAGGGGCCAAAAACTGAACTGAACCCAGCAATCTTGGCAGCCTGGGCTCCTCTGTTCACTTCCACGCTAACGAGGCAGGGAATTATCCCAACACACTTACATTCCTGCTGTCATACAGCACCACAGCAGTGTGATTGCTCTGCGAGGTTACAAAGTAGGTCACAGTGCTCCTGGACTTGTCCACCAAGGCCGTCTGATTCCTCAGCGGGTCTTGCTGGCCCTGGAGTGTTAGCCGGACAAGCTGTGAGCCAGCCTGGGCACAAAGAGAGGAAGGGCAGCACCAACCATCAGCTAGCTGTTCGGTGTCTGCACGCAGCATCCCCCCACCGACATCCCCACACGGCCCCTTTGCTGGTCCCTGTAGCTCACATTGAATTATTTAGCAAGGGAGAGAAGCTCTGACCCAGGGGAGGGGAGCTGGTCTGTGAAGCAGACCGCTCTCCATCACACAGACCTGGGGGAGAGGTGTGGGTGCCTCTCACACCAAAGGCACCCATCCTGCCGGGCAGCGGGGTGCTGGAGGGAGGGGCCACAGACCCCGCTCGCCCCAGAGGCCACAGCCACATGTCAGAAAGTGCTGGCTCAGCGAAGCACCAGCTTGCGGCTCCATTTACAAATGACATGCTGAGGTTCCTCTAATTTAAGCAACGGTCCCTGGCAGGTGCATTGCAGAGGTAGGACAGCTGCTGCTCAGCTCGCTGCCTGCAGCACTGCCGGCACTTTCCTGCCCTTCTGCCTGCAGGTTGCCTGCGTCTGCCAGGGACGGGAACCAGCCTGATCTCAGCCCGTTCATCCCTCCCGGCAAGTGGTTCCAACACAAATCAGGGCTGCAGGCAGGAGGCAGCTTCCCACTGGATGGGGATCCTTTACCTGGGCAGAGCTGGGGGAGAAGCTGAGAAGCCCCATGACGCCGATACCAACAACTGCGAAAAACACGGCAATGGACAAAACGATCCAGAATGTCCTGGAAGGAGCTGGGAGGTGTCCTGCAGCCCTCCTGCCCTGGGAGCCAAGGCAAAGGGAGGAAAGAACAGGAGTTAAAATCTGCCGGCTACTTTTCCTCCCCAGAAAATGCACTTCCTGCTCATGACATGAGTCACTGTAAGAATGGCTGGGGGTTGATATATTTTGAGCCACAAAACATTACAGCAGCTGTGGAATAATGTTGCTTTTATCCCACAGTGCTGAAGTTCCATATCTGACATCCCAGTAACCAGCTCTTTTCTCCTGCAGGCAGGGAAGCAGCAAATGCTGCAAACCCGTCAAGGAAGGGCCGGAGCTGGAATCCTTCCACAAACAGGCTGCTGCTGCGCTTTAGCAGCAAATTAAATTATTTTGGTTTATAGCAGATATCCCCAGGAGAACCATCAGCATTCCAAACAGGCCCTGTGCGGAGTGATCCTGCTTCCTTGCCCCTCTGTATATCTGGTTGTATTTTATTTTCTTGATAAGCTGTTCTTCATGCAGACCAAGCTGTTAACTTGAAGCAAAACAGCTTGGCAGTCATGTGGCACTTCTACTGGCTCTATTCAAATTTACTTTAATTCTTATATTGAAACAATGGCTCTATTCAAATTTACTTTAATTCCTATATTGAAACAATTAAATTTAACTTAATGGTACATCAAATTATTTTTACAAAGCAGAATGTGCTTTCAATAATCTCAACTGTACAGCCCACACTTAAAAAAATAACCTGTTTCTCAATCCTCTGAAGCACGTAGAGAAATTCAATCAATGCCCATGCTTAGATCTGCTACAGCCGCACAAGGAATGGGCTCTCCAAGCCTCCGGCTCTGTTACTCATTTTTTCTGTAATACGTAAATTCCAGATACATTCCACCAGAAAAGCAGTGAGTCTTAAGAAAGTCAAAACTGCACATAGCTGAAATCTTACCAATTCAAACACAACAGAGCCCACGCCCTACGGCAACGGGCAGGTTTTCAATAGCTGATGGAATTCCCTCAGGTGGGAAAGGTGGAAATAAAGAAACGCAGGGACTCCTGTCCCTCGCAGGCCTCGGTTCAGGCACACACGCGCGCCAAGGTTCTCCCACACCTCTGCCCTGACCACCCTGCCCTGCTCGGGGTGAGTTTCTGCCGCGTAAGTGTGGGATCTCCTGAGCACATCCCACCACTGCCTCCCATGGAGCTGAACTGCGGGTGTTGAGCTCGAGGATGAGCAAAATCTTACCGGGATCCACAGGAGCGGCAACAGCTCGGCCCCTTCAGAAGAGGAATTGAGCAAGTGGAGAGCGGGGACTCTGTGACAGCAGGGGGGGGACCAGGGATACTCACTGCAGGGGGGGCAGCACCGGCGCCGTTCCCACCCTCCATCCTCCCCTTCAGACGAGGACCTTGCTCCGGCCGCTCTGCCTCGGGCCAGCACACGTACTGGGCATGATCCCCGGCTCCGGGCGCGCCTGGGAAACCTAAACGTGCGTCCGCGAAACGTAACCCCGCGGAAAAAGGGCTTCCCAGCCAGGAGCTCCTCGGCTCGGCCCTCCAGGGAGGGTGAAACCTTAGAGCTGCCACCTGGGCAGAGGAGAAGGGGGGGGGGGGGCAGAGCCCAGGGCTGCTGAGCGATGCCGTCAGCGCGGAAACCCGCTCGCCCCGCTCACCTTGTGCGCCGGAGCCAGCCGGCGGGCGGGCGACAATCAGGGGCTTTGTGCCGGCCCTCGGAGCTGGCAGGCGCCGCGAGCGGGACCAGGTCAGTCTCATGAGAGGCACAATGGATAGAGGGAACCGGCCAGCCTGCCCTTGTCATCGGTTATTTCTCCGTTTCAACATGAACTCCGTGCTGCCGCCAACTGTTTATGCTGCAGGCTGCGCCCCGCACACGCCCCGGCTGCCCAGTTCTTGTGTTCCACACAGACCTTGCTGCCTTCAGCCCCAGGGAACAGGATCTCTGTCGCCACAACCCCTCATGCTGACAGCTGGGTCCTGGGGTGAGAAACCCCCCCACAAGGAACAGCGTTCCCAGGTCGCCAGACCGTGGTTTTCCCGAGCAGTGCAGGAGCCCCCGTGAGAGCTTTGGGTTTCTGTTTGCCAGCCACATGTAACCAACTGAATGGAGGCAAGGAAAAGCTCCGCTGAATTCCTTCACGTCGTATCTATGGAGGGAAAATGCAGCTTTTTGACATTTTCCTATCACAGCCCAGGGCTGATCAAACTCAGCCAAGAGGGCAGCTCCTCATCATGGAGGCACTAGCAATCCCTCTCCCTATTCTTAAGTCAAAACCAAGCTATTATAGTAATCTCCACCTCATTCAAGCACGCTGCTTCGGTGGGATGTGAACTCAACCCCTGTGCCCAGCCAGAGTCAACCACCACTGTCACTCCCCCAGAACAGCAAAACTGAGAACACCAGACTCCGGTGGGAACGGGGACAGTCAACCAACCAGCTTTGCTTCTGCAAAGGGAAGGGAGTGAGAGGAGGCAGCACTCCCTGCAGCCAGCTAGCTGCTTCTTAGCACAAGAAATGTGAAAAAAGCTGTAGCCTGCAGGCAGGGTGTTCTCCCCACGGGGATTTTAAAGGCCACGCAGCAGAGGCTTGCTTTCTTTAAGAAAACACATGCCCTGCCTAATCTAAGGCACAGGAATGAAGCAAAACCCTCTATAAAACCTTGTTCATGAAAGAGTTACTCACTCTGCTCTGTGCTGTACTCTAAAAGCAAACCCCAGCCCACACAAAGAGCCCTGTGCAGCTCCAGGCACCTGAACCAAAGATACTCCAGGGTTTGGATTTCTTTCCTCAATACTACACATGAGGAGTAAAGACAATAAACCCAAACTGCACCCCTAACTCCCAGAAATTCCGCACAGCGCAGCTGCAGCCAAGCCCACAGACTACAAAATAAGACAACACCAGGGGAAAGCAGGTTTGTGAGTTTAATGTGAATTCAAGTAGAGGCTTAAAAACCATCTGGAAGTTGATACAGAGTTTTGAAGCACGATTGACACCTTCACCAGCACATTTCAGCATCCGTGAATGGAGGTAATGGTTCCCCTGCAGCTGCCTGGACAAGGCCAGACACCTCTCCCGGCGTTTACTACTTTACTTGACGTTATTCTAAAGTGATAAGCACCACAGAGGGGAACCGAATCAAAGAACACATCGTTAAGTCAGACCCCAGCTGCAGTCAATCCGTAATGTCCATTTCCACGTTACCCAGATGAAAGTTCCACCTGTGAACATTTCTCTGTGACTTTACACAACCGCAGCCCCCAAGCTCCGAGGTACAAACAACCGCCCTTGCACAAGATCAGTGAATATTCTGTAACACCCAAAGGCAGCAGGAACTGCGTGGTTATTGCTGTACAAACACGGTGGTGAGTCTACTGGTTCCGAGTGTCCAAGTGGAAGGAAACTGCATCGACACGCTGCTAGAGCCATTCTGTTGAGCACTGGGAGATGGAAGCAGGCCAGTGGTTAAATTTAACTGCCAATACTGGAATCTATGAACAGAAGCATGTTATTTGCATATATAAGTTTTCACTTAATTCTGTAATGCAAAAGCTTTCAACTGCGGCCTTGAATTCAGCCAGCATAAAAATCTACCCTGGAGCCTGAGCTGTGTTTCACCCAAACCCACCCGAAGATCAAAATTAAGTTGTCACCTGAGCAAGCAGCTGGTGCCAGGCTCCCACGCCAGGCACACGCCGAAGAAATTGACCTCCGATATTGAAAGGAAGCACATGCCACCGTCACACAGCCAGCACTCCCATGGGATTATTCCAGCGGGAAGCTGTACTAGAGCCGTACTACACCTATCCCCTGTGGACTGAGCGTCAGTGCAGATTCTGCAGCTAAAGCCAAGGCAAGTGGCTACTCTGATGCTGAGGGAAGTACAAGAACTAACTCGGCACTAATCGATCCCGTTATTTCTGGGAAGCAGCAGCAGTGAGGGACAGTCCTGTGTGGTTACTGACCTTCTGCATTACCAAATGCAAAACCTTATGATTAAATCTACTGTCATCAGTGAAGTACATTCCTCTTATCCTCCCTTCTAGGAAACAAGATATATTATCATATACTATACTTAAATCTCTAATTTAAATATATTCTGATATATATTTAGGATTAGGGTAATTCTTGTATGTACATGTACTTTACACATACATCCAACACCCGGACAAATACAGTATACAGAAGACACCGTTTGTATTTTACTGAGTGGAATCATCCTAACCTGCATCACAAGTGCAATTTGCATCGATCAAATAAAGGAGACAGATTTCAGTTTCTGTGACCTGATGTCGCGCTCGCAGCAGGCTGTGCTGCTAAACAGGACCCCATCCAGAAAAAAGAAAGCAAAGGTCAAACGCTAATTCTGCCAGCCACCGCAAGCGTTTCCAAACACAGCCGCTAGGTTACTACACACTCCAAGAGTCATTTCCCTGAATAAACCAGACTGAGCCACGCCTGCCCAGGCGGGGACACGCTGCAAGATGTTGGGTTCTTTTCCTCAGATCAACCAGCTCTACTTTCCTCAACTCAGTCTAGAGGACAACATGACATCGAGTATCACAAACATCTGGATAGAGGGTGTGGTTTATAAGTTAAAAAAAAAAAGCCCCAAGCCCCGAAGACTTGGGTGACACCATAATGCCCTCTTCGTTTCAAAGTGCATTTAAAGACTGAGATGTAAACAAAATCATATCGAGAGGACAGGAAGGTTAAAAAGCTAAGGGTTGCTAACTCCGGGTGGTATCCTAGTGAGCACGTTACTGTCACAAGGTGATTAACAGGGGCCCTCCTTGGGGTACCGCTGCGGAGGCCACAAGCATTTTGCTATATTAATCCCCCAGAGCTGGGAGGAGGTCGGCTATGCTATCAACATAGAAATCAGGAACCAGGCTCTGCCTGGCAGGACAGTCGCTCTCCTGGTGCCCCTTCACTTCGTCCAGCGTGGTGACCCCGGTGAGCGTCAGCAGCGTGGTGAGGCCGCAGGTGTTGCCCATGAGGATGTCTGTGTCCAGCCGATCTCCCACCATGATGGTACGAGTGGGATCGATGCCGAACTCGCTCACCACACAATCAAACATGTACCGGTTGGGCTTTCCTACGATGAATGCCTCACGCTGGGCTGCTGTCTCCACCGCTTTTACCAGGCAGCCAGTCCCTAGAACGAGAAGGGAAAACATGGATTAGAGACTGACTGCAAAAGACTCTTGGCGTTCACACAAGCTGCTACAAAACCACACGGTGCTGCGGAAACACAATGCCTCAGCTTTACAGACAGGACAGGCAGAGGAACAGGTCGATCCCAAGAGAGGTGGTGCCAGGGGGGCTAAATACCGTTGCACATCGAGGTCAGAAAAGAACTGCTAATCCCCCGAGTAAAGGATTAACAAGGATTCTCCCTGAAAGATCGGGGGGAGGGTGGGTGGGGTGTGTGCAGTGAGGAGGAGGGGAAACCCAAGCTCCTGGAGGCTCGGGCTGCCTCACCGAGATGCAAGGCTGAGTCCAGTCACCCCTAGAGCCCAGGGACTCACCACGGGCAGCTCTGACGGGGCTGGGACTACCTCCCCGCCCCCGCCGGGCGGCAGGCGAGGCGCCCGGTCGCCCCCCCGATCCCCCCCTCCCCTCCCTACCCCACCCCGCGCACCGGGGATGGCCGTGCCGCCCTCGAGCGGGAGGCGGTGGTCGCGGTTGGTACCGACGAGAAGGCAGTCGGAGCCGCCGCGCAGGAGATAGCGCAGGGCCTGGCACAGCTTAGCGTAGCTGAAATGTTCGTCGAAACCGACGAGGACGGCGCGTACGGCGGGGTCGAGCGGTGCCTGGGCCCAGTCGGCGGGCGTGGGGCCGGGCAGGGCGGCGGGGCCGGGCCCCAGGTGCGGGACACCGACGGCCTCCAGCTCGGCGGCGAGCGCGGGGCTGCCCAGCACGTAGGCGGCGGCACCGAGCGGCAGAGCCTGGCGGAGGTAGCGGGCGGCGCAGTAGGCCGAGCCGAAGACGTGGCGGGGCTCGGCGGGCGGGAAGCCCAACCGCTGCAGCTTCTCGGTGTAGGCCGCACGCGTCCGGCTGCTGTTGTTGGTCACGTAGCAGAGGCGTTTGCCCGCCGCCGCCAGCCGGCCCAGCGTCGCCGCCGCGCCGCCCACCGCCGCCTCGCCCCGCCACAGCACGCCGTCGCAATCGAAGAGCAGCGTGTCGGCGGAGCCCAGCACAGCACGGGCCGCTTCGACCTCCAGCCGCCGGCACCGCCGCGACCCGCTGCCCGCCATAGCCGCCCCGCCGCTCCTCACCCGTGCGCCCGCCCCCCGGCCGCCCCCATTGGTCTCGCCGCGCCTGGACAGCGCCCCATTGGGCGGCGGCGGCCCCGCCCACCCCGCTTGGAGCCGGCGCCCGGCTCCCTCTCCCGCCCTTCCGCACGGAGCCACCGATGGCGGCCGGCTCGCTCCGCTCTCATTGGCCGCCCGCCTCACCAGCCCGCCCCCCGCGCGCTGCCATTGGTCAGTAGCGCGCGGTCACCCTAGGCACTCCGCGACCCATTGGGCCATCCAACCGCCCCGGGGGCTTGTTAGGTAACTCGTTAGGCTCCGGTCCGCCTGGGCACGGGGGTCAGAGGTCACCGGGGAGTAGGGGGCGCGGGGGCCGGGCACCGGGCAGTGACGCCGCTCCGGCCGTGCGCGGCCCCGTTCCCCGCCGAAGCCCTCAGCGGCGGCCCGTCCGGCGGCACGCGGCCCGTTGTTATGACGACACAGCCGTAAAGCCGCCATCTTGGTGGTGCGGCTCGTTGCGACATGGAGGCCGCGATGGCAACGAGCGCGGGGCCGGCGGGGCTTACGGCAGCCGCGGCCGAGGAGCGGGAGGGGGCGGCGGTGGCGGGCTCCGGCCCCGCCGCGCCGCCCGCCGCTCCCGCCGCCTTCCTCAGCCTCCCGGCGCCCTTCAGCGAGGAAGGTACCAGGCGCAGGGCGGGCGGTGCCGCTGCGACAGGGCCCCGGCCGGAGCCGAGGGGAAAGCGGGGCCTGCTGCGTGGGGATGATGGGGCCCGGCCCGGGGGGCCCGGCCCCTGCGGCGCTCGGCGCGGGGTGAGGGGGGTCCTGGCTGTGCCGGTTCTGTCAGTGGGGGACGGGAAGGCGGCTGGTCCCGGGGTCTCTGCGCCTCGTCCCTCCTCCGAGCTGCGAGAGCGGAGCCCCGGGGCCTGGCCGGGTGGGAGAATCGCCCCGCTCAGCTCCAGAAACGGCGAAAAGACCCTTCAGCAACCCCCCCGCCCCCGGGCCCCTTCTCTTCGGGGTCAGGAGCTCCTCGGGACAAACAACAAAAGTTTTCGGTGGTCGTTAATAGGTGCCGTATTTTCCCAAACCGATGACTGACTTTTAAATTGTAGATGAAGATGACGTGCATAAGTGCGGTCGCTGCCAGTCAGAGTTCACCTCCTTGGAAGAATTTGTGCAACACAAATTACAAAAGGTCTGCCAGCGAGCTCCAGAAGCTCTTGCTGCTGCATCGGCAGGTCTCCTCAACCAAGAAGTACAAAAGGTGACAGCAGGTTTCTCCTCAAGCCGTGGCTGAAAATAATTAGGATGCAACGGTCTGTTGGGTTGGAGGGGAGAGAACAGAATACAATGTTTTTAAAGGTAATAAAACTTTTCTGCTAAAATGTTATCTGTCACAGCAGGTCGTTCCTTCTGTCGAGGAGTCGATAACTGTTGCTCATATAGTTGTTGAAGCATCTTCAATAGCAGAGGAAATCAGCAACGCATCTGCTATCGTAGGTGAGCTCCAAGACGCTTGCCTTTATACCCCTGCTGGGTTAGGAACTTGTTTACTCGCCCGATGTCCAATTCTGTTGGATTTGTGTTGTATTTGGGTATGTGACACCTCAGGGTAGGGGACTTGGGCCTGAGCGTTACCTCAGAGGTGTGCGAGAGGCATCCTTAGGCCAGCTTTGCAATTCTGTCCACGTTAACACAAATTAGATTTAACATTCCATTCCAGAAGTGTCCGTTTTAATATTTATGCTGCGATTATGAGAACTTTGCAAAGACCTGTGTTCCAGGTTTAAAGTACCTGTTTCTCCTTCCTACTGCTGAAGCAATAAATTGATGTAGCTGCGTAAAGCTCTTTTCTGTAAAGAACATAACTGTCTTCCTATCCTTTCCCCAGGTAGTGGGCACATTAAAGAAGTCATTGTTGCAGGAGACCACGTTTTTGAAAACCCAAATGGTCACATTGATGGGGAAGTCAGTGAAGAGCAAGGCAACCCTGACGATCAGGAGCAGGATATTTCCACAGAACTGATAAAGGTTAAGCTGCTGGTTAACAAGGAAGGGCGATATGTATGTGAATTATGCCAGAAGACATTTAAAACAGTAAGTATTACTTCTACCCTGCTTGGCTTAGTGAGTTATTTAGGCTAGCTGTTAATTAAGACGTCTTAAGACTTGATAACAATGCATTTCTCTACTGCACACTACACTTTCAGAAGGAAAGTTCTGCTTTCAGAAGGAGCGTTGTTGTTCTTTACAGTTGCCATGTAAAATCCTTAACCATTTGGAACATCGTTTAAAACGGAATTCTTTCCATAGGCAAGCATCCTCAAAGCTCACATGATCACTCACAGCAGCAGAAAGGACTATGAATGTAAACTCTGTGGAACTTCCTTCAGGACAAAAGGGTCTCTGATTCGACACCATCGGCGTCACACTGGTAAGACAGTTCTCCAAAATAAGAGTTCCTTGTTGCTGCAGTGTGCTGTCTGTGGTTATCCAGCTTACCTTCTACTCAAACTGCTTGCTATTTTCCATCTTCTGCTGAGCTGAGCCTGCTGAGCTCCCTGATGTTTGGGGTACTGGGAGGCAACGTGGGGTTCTGGGCTGAGCACAGGCAGCTCACTGTAGAAAGCTGCATCGAGCTAATGCTGGCAGTGGTTAGTTTAATACCGTTGTTTTCATTCTTGTCATTTCCAGATGAAAGACCTTACAAATGCAAGAAATGTGGGAAAAGCTTCCGGGAATCGGGAGCTTTGACTCGGCACCTGAAATCTCTGACCCCCTGCACTGAAAAAATTCGCTTCAACATGAACAAAGAAATAGTTGTCAATAAAGATGATTTGCCGACAGGTCAGTGATGCCATCAGTGCCTGACTGGCATCTGACGAGAATAAGCATGCTCTCAGCACTTGAACTATAAATTTTTTCTCAGTTATGAAAGCAAAAAACATTTCTGTGGTACTCAGTTTATGTTTTTTATAGAGGAAAAGAGTAATTTATAGAGCTAAACTATTAACCTGAAGCGCATGTAGCCAGGCGTTGGCTGTGAAGTGTTGGAGAATCTGGTTCAAAGATGGCTTTAACAGGCACCTCATATCCTAAGACACATCTTGTGTAGGGCCCAGCGGGTGATGAGGGGTGGCAGTACGCCAAGTGATTCATTTTGCTGCTTTTCTTGAAGGATCCTGCAGTTCAAACACAGACACGGTTTCATCTATAGCGAGTGAATCCATCGAGACCTCCCCTGTCATTCATCTTGTGACAGATGCAAAAGGCAACGTTCTTCATGAAGTTCACGTCCAAATGCAGGAACTTCCTGTTGTAGATGCAAAATCCCTGGACCAAGAGGCGAGTGTCATTTCTCTTCAATACCCTTCATGTGTTTTATGCAAAGCAGTGTTTTGAAGTATTTCGCCTTGTGAACAGAATTGTGTTAGGGGCTGGGAATAAATCTGTATGGTGGAAGTAAATGGTTAATTAGCTTCTTTTTCATCTGAGAATGCAGAAGGCAAACTCTGGCCTTGTCTGGCCATCTGCTGCTGCTGAGCTTGGCAGCATGCGTGTAGGATACAGGGGGATGCGGCGGGTTCACCACAATACAGAAGGCGAGAGGGTGTTTTTGTTGACCATTTCTGGCTCTGAGACTCTGTGCTAGGAACAAAGGCTTATCATCCCTTGGACTGTGTGTTTTCAGAGTACAGATTCACCTCCTCTTCCTCCCCCCTGTCCAAGATCATTCCCTTGTTGATCTTTTAACCTTGTATCACAGTTTAGACACTGTAGAAATAATGACTGTTGTTGCAATGTTGTTGTAAAAAAAGGGCTAACTGTATTTTCTGTGCTAATTACTTGACTGTTTATCCCTTCAGCAGCCGCATCCTGAGGAGCTGCCGTGTGAGGGGGAAGTGAACAGTGAGAATCTACTGAGGCAGGCCATGAGGAACTCGGGTATTGTGATAGAGAGAGTCGCTGTGGAGGAAATGCAGAAGCCAGATGAGCCTGCTGGAGCTGCTACAGAAGAACTAGAAAATGAAGCGGTGAAAGCAAAGGAGGAGCCGTGTGGGGAACAGTGTATTGAAGTGGAACAAGTGGAGTCTGTATGTTTGTATTCTATAAATAGATTAATTTTTCCTTGCCTGCACTTGTGGACAGCACTGTTAGCCTCACCACCCTGCATGTTGTCCTCAGTGCATCTCTCTCTGCGCCTGGGTCTTTGTGTGGTATTTTGGTATTTTTTTCACATATGCTTTAAGTGTAGCATTGGCACACATGTGGTCTCTTCTGTTAACAATATAGATCTCTTTCATGTCAAAGCTAGAGTATTTAATTGGGAATTTGGTTAGTGATACTTAATGTACGCACTAGTAAAAAAATATTTAAGTTGTACCATTTTCTTTCCAATAGACGGATGCAGAAAGAACAAATGGGTACAAAAGTTACATCTGCCCTCACTGTAATGAAGCCTTCAGTGAAGCTACTTCCCTTGAAACACACATCAAAGGCCATTTAGGTAAAGTTCTACTGCTTATACTGTTGTCCAAATGTGCTGTGTCTTGCTGCGACTTTAGTACAGCTTGCTTTGTTCCAAATTCCTTGCCTTTACGTGGCTGTTAGCCACGCAAAATCAACAGATGCTTAACACACTGATATGGAAAGGGTGACTTTGGTTGAGCTCTACAATAGAGGGTAAAAGAAGTATGTTTTGGGAAAAAAAAAGTTTCTGTGTTTCAGGGCCTGCACTGCATCCTTGAAAGCAGAATTGTGTGGAGGCCAATAAATAGGTTAGTGAGGCACTGGGGTTGATAGGCTGGAACTGCTGCCTGAAAGGCACCAAAGGCTGTAAGAGCAACATTGGAGCAGAATTCACTTACGAATGAGACGAAGCCCATACATGCAGTTGAAAATACGATTTCCCTCCTTCCCCAGGTTATTTTTTGGGAAGAATTTTGTTACAACATGCAGTAGATGCAGGACAACCAGCAGGAGTAAGTGTCAACTGCGTTCTCTCTCCCTCTCTAGATTACAAGCCTTTTAAGTGTGAGGAGTGTGGCAAAGAGTTCACAAAGGGCTATCTGCTAAAAAAGCATCAAGAAGTGCACGTGAACGAACGGCGTTTCCGCTGCGGAGAGTGTGGCAAGCTCTACAAGACCATTGCACACGTGAAGGGGCATCGAAGAGTGCATTCTGATGAGCGGCCGTACTCCTGCCCCAAGTGTGGCAAGCGCTACAAGACAAAGGTATCCTCCCTCACAACAGGTTTACCCTCAGATTCTCCTTTCCAGAGCCAGGGTTTGGGAGAAGTTAGGAGGCTTTGCTCCCAAAAGAACAAATGCCAGCTCACCTGCCTCTTATGTGACCTGAAGCTCCAGAAGGAGCTTTTGTTTTAGTGGAGAAAGGAGGGACAAATGTAAAACCTTCACATTTGTGAAGAAACTGTTCCTTCCTGTGTGGAAAAAATTACATAATAAAACCAAGTCTTTATTATGCCTTACGTGAGAACAAGCCCTCAAAGATGTTGACTTCTACCCTGAAAGCTACAGTACTGCTTGCCTGAGTTTGCTGTTCCCTCTAGCTGCCCTTTTCTCTCTGTACAGAACGCCCAGCAAGTTCATTTCCGGACGCATTTAGAGGATAAGCCTTACGTCTGTCAGTACTGCAGCCGGGGCTTCCGGGAAAAGGGCTCCCTGGTCCGCCACATCCGCCACCACACCGGGGAAAAGCCTTTTAAGTGCTACAAGTGCGGGCGAGGCTTTGCAGAGCACGGCACTCTCAACAGGCACTTAAAAACCAAAGGTGAGGTGGGAAAGCTTGTCTGCATTGGGGTGAGGGGGCGGTTCTAGAATTGGGTTTCCACAAGCTGCTTTTTGGCTGAATGATAATGATTTTTCAGAGTGGGTCTAACGAGCTTCATCCAAGGCGACTTGTTTATCTGCATCTCAGTTGCATCAGGAGATGTGTTGTATTTTCTTTCACCTACACCAATGATTATTTCTATTGTGATCTTTCCGACCAAAAACGATGCTGCAGGAGCAGCCATAAAACAATTCCAATATAAAATCTAGATCAACTAAATAAAGAGAAAAAATAACCAAAGCAGAATTTGAATTAAGAATCTAACTGCAGGAGTGCTACAGGCTCTCTGCTCCAAACTCTGGCTTAAGTGGTCTCTGCCCTGAGCAGGGAAGACAGACCCTAAACTCTACAAGAGTCCACCCCGAACTGTGAAGTGGTTCTGTTCCAAGGCTGTACACAAAGAGGGAGAAAATCAACATTTTAGAGCACTTGATTTCTGTGTTGAGGAAGGAGGCAAGAGAACCGTAAAACTTACGATGTGGTGCATATTGTTACAGTTAAACTTGCCAATTTTTTTTTCTTGGCGTTAAATTCATACTAGTTTTGTATTTTTATTAAATCCTGTAAAAGCACAAAGCGTGCCTGTTCTGTGAGGGAAACGTAGTTACATTCTTCCAGATAATTTTGTTTGATAGGATTAGTGGCACTGGACCTGCTGCTCCTTTAGCTTCTAAGCACAGATCTTCAAACTTCTTCAGGGTAGTAACGGTGATGTATTAGATTGGAAAGAAAACACAAGTTTACTGGAGAAAAAAAGTTTCCTAGGTAGATACTGAAGTGTAATGCATAAGCAGAAAAGATACGTGACTTAAAATACACCAGAAATCTTACTATATGTTCTTTGCATACGGCTTTTGAAATTCTGTCTGGTTTTATGCATCTTGTGTGTTTTTTGAAATTGTCTTGGATGGTTGCTCTGCTCGAGGCTCAGTTCTGTGGTCTGGTGTCACGTGGGCCTTTTCTAGGCCATTAGTTGGCCTGTTGTGGTGGGATGACTGTTGTCTGACCATTGGCCACTTGTTAGAGGGGTTAAAGGGGTCTCGTTTGTGCTGTGTAGTATATTCCAGGTACTCCTATATTTAAGATTGTTATGAAAAATACTGTTTTTCTGGCATTTTTGGAATACCATTCAGGTGGCTGCCTCCTTGCTTTGAAAGAGGTGGAAGAAGTGATGGTGTCTGAGGAAAGTCAGTCAGCTGACAACTTAGCTGCAACAGTCATTTCTGAAGATCCTCACACTGTTTTGGTCGAGTTTTCTTCAGTGGTGGCAGATACTCAGGAATACATCATTGAGGTAAGGAGTGGGGAGTGAGCAGCTGCCTCCTTCTGAACTTACCACTATATTTTGTCAGTAGAAACTGCAGTTGTACATGTTCCTCATTTTGGCTTTTTGGAGAAGATACAATAGGATCTAGCCAATGCTATCCCTCCCTGCACAACCCTAGGAATAAGGAGGATTAATCTTGTTCCGGAGAGCACCTGGAGTTTACTTCACCACCCTTCTAAGTTCTGCGTTTAACGTAGGCAGGAAAATGAGAATGCAGAGAAGACTGACAGTCGTTCATCAGAAGGCTGAGACTGAGAACTTCTGGCTATACCAGATTTTGTGTCCTCCCAAACTTGCTTCAGCTTTCCCTCAATTTGTGCCTACTCTCTTCTCCTGTATTTCAATGTAGCTTACTTGGTTTGAAATAATCTCTGTTGTTTTAACTGGCTGTGGCTGCCAAAAGCAATGAATTAACGCATTTTGCTTTCTCCCCCTTCATGACAAAGAGCCAGTACTCATCTTTGCAGAATAACACAGTTCATTTATGGAGCCCCTTTAGTGCTGCCAGAGTTTTTCTCCAATAGGAGAAAAATCTGCCAGTTGGCTGAGTCCTGCTGAGAGAGGATGTTCTCTTTCTGTTAGTTGTGAGCACTCTGTGTTACTTTTAAGTAGGTCTTGATAATGGGATTTGGGGGGAATTTCAAGGAGTTGTCTTTAGAGTAGCTACTCCATCATGGGGGGAACAGAAAGACTTTTGTAAAAGATCTTAGTGTCTTATATCCTGGTAATAGAAGATTTTTTTTGTAATAATCTAAAAAGGGAATCATCCTATTTTGTCTTTCAAGACTGCTACTGAAGACATGGAGACCAGTGAAGCTACTGAAATAATAGAGGGGACAAGACACGAGGTAAAGCAGCCACATAAACTACTGTTTTGGGGACTTGCTCTAGATGAAATGAATCACTTTTAGTGTCTGAAAGTCAGCGTAAATAAACTCAACTTCAAATAATTAGTTTACCTACTTCTGTAGTTTTGCAGACCTCTGTATGAAAACATAATCCTGGTCATACTGGGTTTGGCTGAGCTCTGTTAAGCCCAGACCCTTGCAGCAGTGGTGGCTGGCGACTCGCACAGCTTCGTACACGAGGGCCCAGCTGAGCAGAACTGTACAATAACACTTCAGCCTCGGGGAAAGGATCCTTTTAGGGCACTCCTGGATGCTAGAAATAATGGTTGCTGTGAAGTCAGGGCCTGCCGGTGCTCCTGAACTGTGTCAGTGTAAATGTTTGGGCGTGCATCCCTAAGAGTTTTCTATAAATGGTAGTTTGACTTCCCATAGGAAGACCCTGCTGGCAAAACGGCTTCAGCGACTCAAAGTGTGACATGTTCTAGGATTTTGCTGTTCTCGGGGCCATGAGCACTTTGGTGAACAGCTGGAGGAAACTGGAGTGAAGTGCTGCTTGTTGTACTGTCCTGCACTGTTTGTGGTGATAACTGTACTTCTAAGAGTGCGATACACCAAGAAATAACGTGGCCTCTTTTCTCTAAATGTAGGTTGACAGCCACATTATGAAGGTCGTGCAACAAATAGTAAATCAAGCAAACTCTGGTCACCAGATCATTGTACAGAACGTCACCGTGGCAGAGAACTCTGAAGTAAGCACAGACACTGCAGACACCATCACCATCGCCACCCCTGAGAGCCTGACAGAGCAGGTGGCCATGACGCTGGCTTCCGCCATCGGCGAAGGGGCCGTGCTGACCACGGAGGGGAGCATAGAGACCGAGGAAGCGACAGTGACGATGGTGGCATCCGAGGACATCGAAATAATGGAACATGCAGGAGAGTTTGTGATTGCCTCCCAGGAGGGGGAGGTGGAGGTTCAGACTGTGATTGTGTAATGAACAGCATGCAGCGAGTGGTGGGTGTTAAATGTAAAACTGACTCTTTTTTTCCCCAGTTTGGGGAATTTGATCAGCCCTAAGTTTGCCATTATAATTGTTCAGAGAGAAAGGGAGTGAATGCTTCTGTAGGTGAGTGGCTTAATAGGATGGTTACATCCCCAAGAGGTTCTCTGTTTAAAATGGAAATAACAGTAGTTAAAAACCTCCGCATGGTTATACTGTGGAAGTGACTGACAGGCCCTATTTGACAGTCTCAATATTCTGTACAGCTGCTTCAAATAAAGGAAGATCCTTTGCAAAGCATTTACCTCTGACCATAGGACAGCAGTGTTCTGGTGTTCAGAAGGATTCAGAAAGCAAAGCAGATATGTAGGGTCTCGTAAGAGACTACTTAATCATATGCATTTAAACCAAGAAAACCAAACCTAAGGAGTTCTGGTGTGCATTCACCACCACTCAACAACTTTCATGCCTTTAACCTCACTACTTTAGTCCTCCTAAGGCGTGGTACTGCAGTATTTTATTTTATTTTATATCCTGGACGAGTAGCCTTACATACTGGTCTATGAAAGAATGCATTGTTGTACCCTTGCAATGCCAGGCAGGCTGCTCTGAGAGCTAGTCTGTTGGTGTGTAAAGCCATATTGTATATGATTTTTTTTAAAAAAAAAACATATATGGATTTTTAATTGCATATTGTACAGATTCGGCATGTAAATAAAGACATTTTTAAAAATAAAGTTATTTAAAGTTCTTAACTGTGTTTTTCCAGTTTTTGCTGTATTATCACTCAAACAGAAGAACTGGAGAGAGAACAGAACAGGGCCACTTTGTGCTTCAGAAACCCTCATCACTGGGCGAGTCAAACATGCTGTTCTTCCCAGAACAAGCCCAAGCCTCTAAAAGCAGCGAGTCCGTCGATGCTTTGGAGATCTTTCAGATGATCCTTACTTGGAGGGATTTGTCTTCTGCTGTTAAGGCAGAGGGTTCTTGTGAGGGACACTGCTCAATTAATTGCCTTTTGGCATTCCCCTAGAGAATTCCTGTACAGGGTGGAGGACCATGTCACTCTTGAAGTGGCCTGTTCAGTGATGGCAGGTGGGCAGCCCTAGAAACAGCCTCAACTGTAACCTCTGCAGCTGCAAAATGCTCAAAATACAAAGAAATGCCCAAAAGAGGGTTGAGCCTCTCGCTGTGAACAGATCCAACAATGGTAGAGATGAGAAATGCCAGAACGCTTAAGTCTGTCATCTGCCAGGACCTGTATGGCCAGAGCTCCATCAGATTTCTGATACCCTTTTCAGTATGCTGAAATTGTGTCCAGATTTTCAACATTTTCATGATTCTAAGGCTGAAATGGCATCTTATTTTGAATGAGCTGAAAATAGGTATCAAGAAATAGACTTGGCAGGCAAGGAGAAGTGGCACTTGCAGTAGTTGCCTTTCTAGGCAACTAACTACTGCTACAATCAAGGTGCTCCATAGTAGTACAAATCTGCAGTAGAACATGGTTTCTGCAGATTCCAATTCTGCCCATAATCATGCTGGTTTTTTCCAGCTAAATATGTGCAACCTGTTCTACATATTGTTAATAGTAATGGCTTAATAATTTGCCAGATGAACATACAAAGAGATGAAGCTTCCTCAAAGCAGCTCTTTGTTAGCTCTTCCCTTGCAAGTGCCCGCAGAGAGATTCACTTCAGCAAGATGGACCAAACTCGCCTCTCCATACCAATACCAGCACATCCCCTACTGCTCCCTCTAACAAGAGGACTAAGCTTAACCTCAGAGATCTCACCAAATGAAGTATCTTCAATAGTGCTCTGCTGAGGCATTGTTAATCAGAATACTGCAGTCAGCTGTGAGTTATTATTTTCCCCGCAGGGGGAAAAAAAAAAAAAGAATAATTGACAAATAAGTGCCACTTCCATATGTGTGACATTGCTATGTTTCTGTAAAGTCTCCTGCAG
Source organism: Athene noctua (assembly GCF_965140245.1). Taxonomy (NCBI): domain Eukaryota; kingdom Metazoa; phylum Chordata; class Aves; order Strigiformes; family Strigidae; genus Athene; species Athene noctua. Next base: position 4,154,004 of record NC_134051.1, on the reverse strand, counting down.
GAAGAGTACTTAAGCCATACCAAAGTACCTTAGGAACTCAGTTTGCCTGTTATATGGTTGTATATATTACGCAGCATACAAAACAGTAACCATAAAAAAAAAGTTCCTTGTGTATGTGTTCCTTAGCTGAACCTAACTCTAGTTCAGCTTGCTTCTGTACTGCGATGGTGTCTGAAAAGACTAACAGGCCCCTGTCACAAGGAGTACGAGTAGTGTTACAGATAGACTTGGAAGAACTCTTAGTTTTTTGAAGACTGGTCAACTTTATGAAAACTTAGTTTTCAAATTCTTAACTGAAACACAGTAATCTTTTTACAAAAGTCATTCAGAGCATCAAATGTGGCTGAAATAAAGCCTTACAAAAAGTTTTAAAATGCACAAAGAATGGTATCTTCATGTTGTCTTCTTTCTTTCCAACACTGTAGGAGGCTTAAAGATCTCCTTTAAATTCATCCAGACTCCTTTAGAATAAATGTTTTTGTAGACAACTTGTCTGTCATGAGGCTGCAACGTTAGATGGCGGGAACACCCGTATCTTCTGGATTTATACCATTCATTGGAAGTTTGGTTGGTTAAGGCCAAATATAGATTGAAACAGCAGTACGCACCCAGGACGAGGGTGAGAAGAATAACAAACCCAAGCATGAAGACAACCCTAGGAAAAGTCAAGAAAAGGTGCTGCAAAGAAAGAAAATAATAGCTTAGTTAAAAAGTTGGAATGTTAAATCACATGGAGGCAAGTGACCACTACAACACACCAACTGAAATGCAGGTCCATACGCACACATAAGTGTGCAGCCCCAGAAACAAGGTCATAGCCCTATCCCCGTCCTGCTCAGTGATGGTCCAGATTTCCAGAAATGGAATCCAGAATGTGTATTTCCTCGCAAGCCCTGCTAATATGCAGGAGCATTTTCTATACTCATCCATCTCTGAATGTCTGCATTTCATATTGGAGTTTTCCTTGGGTTTTGTTGTTTTTTAACTAAAAAAGCATGAATGCAGATCTGAAAAAAAAGGTCAGATGAAGAGGCTACAATCTGGTACAACTTCAGGTTTTGCTGTCATAACAGTTTAAGCAGCTCTCTGAGAGCTCCGGTACTGAGGAGTGGTTAATGGTACTGCTCAAACATGAGCAAGCATTCCCTGACCAAGATTCCTGTCTAAGAGTCCCAAGGAAGAAAGAGATGTTGTCTAGGATGAGGGAAAGATAAAGCATTTACTACTTAACACCTCACTCCCATGCTACAGAAAGGGATTGAGGGGATTGAAATGCAAAGGACTCCAAGTCACCCTTTGCTCGCATGTGAGAGAAAATATTCAAGTCTGTAAATTCTTCCAGGGTAGTAGGGTCCTGCTTTAAAATCTCCATGAAGATAACTCAAGGATCATCAACTGCGTCCTAAACGTTAATATAGTAGATGGTCATTGGAATGTAAAGTGGCTCTTTATGAACCAGATCTGCTGAGTGAAAGCAGCCTGGAGACAGAAATCTGAAGAATGGGAGAGCAGAATGAAGTGCTGTGAGAAAAATCTCATATTTTTAAAGTATTCTGCAGTGGCAATTTTCTAATCTTAATGAGCTGCATGAAGTTGGTAAAAAAGCTGCAGTCTGCCCACATCCTGCCTGTGAGCACAGGTGGACTTACAATATTGCTGATAGCAAAGACCGAGATAAACCCCTCTGTCAGTGATAACCCAGACAGCATAAACTTACCTGAACAAGGAAGAGAATCTCAACAGCATGCTCCTGCCCTTGCTCATCCATGTAACTCCCGTGCATCATATTGGACAGCAGCACCACTTGGATGAGAAACGCTGCCGTGATGGCGGCGATGGCTGCAGCCGTGGCAGCCAGCGAGAAGAGGTACAGGAAGAAATATTTTGCATTGAAGGCACCAATGCAGTTGTTGACCCACACGCAGTGGTGATCAAAACGATGCACACACATACTGCAGAAACCTGATGAGGAGTGAGTGACAAGACAGCTCAGTTATTTGCTTTTTAAGTAATCAATTTGATTTTTTACACAGTTTGGGATAGTTTTTCATCTGAAAACATCTGAAAATTACGGTCATGATTTAGCAAATAGCTTTTTAAGCAAACACATTCATTTCAGTTGTATATCCTCAAAAACCCAATACTAAAAACCAAAGACATGGATCTCATCTCCTCTTTTATTCACCAAGTCTGCAGCTCAAAGACTTTGGTTTCTCTGACAGTACTGCCCAGCAAAGCACATGGAAGGTAGAGACTGTAGCTCCCAGCTTTATTTTAGATGATAACAGCAAATTCTGCAAGAGAAACACAAAATCCTGAACCCAGGTCTTGACAGGTGATAATTTTTCCTTTAACTTCTAGATGCTAAAAAGCTTGCCTGCTCCTGACCCCAGATGATACCCTTGGAACTGGTAATTTCTATGAGAAGAAATAGCAGCAAAACAGCTCCACGAATGGGCAAAGGGCAGGCGTGATCTGGGACCCCAATAAAACGAACCCATCGAGCTGGATAACAGAACAGATGTGGTGTGAACTGCAATTATTGATGGAGAATTAATCTGGGAAAGTATTACTGTTACACTTATCAAGGAAGTTAAGATTCTTACTGCAATGTTTTGATCTGGCTGGCTTCTCCATGTGGCACGTAGGACACACGACGCCTTTCTGAAATAATACACCATCATATGCATAAATCTTAACCAACGATGCATGATTTGATTTTGTTATTATACCTGTGAAAGAAACAAGAAAAATAGCAAAATTAATGGTGTTTGTAACACATTTTAGGTTCGGTTTTCAAACAACTACTGCTCACAAGCAGCTTGAGCTTACCCGGGTTGGCCCGGGAGCAGAGGATGAAGCAGCCCATGTTCCCAGCCAGCAGCAGGTAGGGCAGCAGCAGGAGGAGGAGGTGGAACTGCAGCTCCCAGCAGTACACAAACACTTCCCATGTGTATTCCCCATACACTGCAGCTTGCAAGGCCACATGCAGGGCAACAAACAAACAGCTTCTGTAACAGAAAGGGGACAGTCTACTTCATACTCAGCATCTTGATTAACAGGTCAAGTACACTCAGAGGTGATCAGCAAAGACTTTCCAAATGCAAGGAGACACCTCTTTTAGGTTTTCAGGCTAGCATAGATTGCATATTAATAGTGGTTTCTCCATCCAGTGGCTTCTCCTGCTCTTCTTCGCATATACACTCCTTTAAATATGCCAGCTAAATTCAATTCCATTACTGTTGTGCCCTTTTGATTTTTTTCCCTGTCAGTAGAGTCAAGTACAGAGCACCCTCAGCACTGACAAAATATGCCACAGCAATAGGCCCCAAAACATTCTGCCAGAAAACAATTGCTGTGTGCTGCTCTGAAAGCAAAGCCAACCCCAGCAAAAGGTAACCTTAAAAAAACCTGTAGTAATATAAGCAGCCATTACAGAGTAAGTGTGGCAGGAGCAGACTACAGCTTCTGCGAGGCAAGCTGCACAACTTCTCAGCACGCAGCTTTGTCTGGGGGCATCACACTGAGCAGCAACGTCCAGCCACCCGGCAAACAGATGCTCAGATAAGCCACGCAGAAGCAGAGCAATGTTCACTTGCCGCAGTTCTCTGCATTATATGTCAGTTTACTGGACTTTCATTATGAGTTTTAAATAACTAGTGATGTGGGTTTTTACTACAGCAGGAAGCCCGTTGCAGACAAGCTCTCCCCTACTGCGCTCTCCACCATTTCTGGGTGTGATCCAGCAGGATCCTGCAGGGTCTCCTCTCAACTGCTGGGCTACAAGTAGACAGCCTCAAGTGCTGCACCTCCCTGGACTTCTGCATGAGCTGGAAAATCTCTCACTCTAATGCAACGATGCAGTCAAAGGCTGCACATGGAGGACCAAAGTGCCTCCAGCACGCAGCATGGTCCAGCAATGACAACCACACCAGGCTCATCAGGGAATCGCTCTGCTGCCAACTGCCCCCGTGGCAGCGTGACCAGTCTCTCCTGGGATGTGTTAACAGCAGAGAATCCACACAGGAGGCAGCAAAACAACCGCGGCACGCACGCGACAGCTGTAGATGTTATGCCCCTGAAGTGTCTGTCATCTGGAGGGAAGGTATTTAAATAGTTCCTGAAGCAGATCCTAAAGCACCAAAATTTACAGGAAACTAGAAAATTCACCTTAATACAGCAGGCTGCACATTGGCAGCCATGCAGCTTCCCCTTGAGCCACCTGGACATCCAAGCTGCTGGGCTAAGACTAACGGGATTTGAGGGAGAGGATGGGGATCACTAGCTCTTTCTAAACTCAATCTGCAGCTGCCAGAGAGTCTGTTGTAACTCTCATGTGGATGCAGCCTCCCCCCCCAGGGTGACTAACAACTGCTACACTGGAAGCTACTGAGCCACATTATCTTTATTTGTCAATATGTTCAAATATTTCAGGGTGCCATCTTCTAAACAATAAGCAAGGAACAAGAACACAGGAGTGTGGCAAACCTTAAAGGGAATCTGTCATCCCTGACAAGCACCCTTAATGAAGAGAGAATATCTAAGGGTAATACTGAAAGCTCTGATGGTGGCAACATCTCACCAACAGTAACCAGAAATACTAGTAAAAAACAATGCTAAAAGCATAAAAGTGCAGTACCTTGTGTGGAAGAGCCTGTGAAGTGCCCTCTGTGTCACTCTCTGGAGCTGTGTGGGGATTACAAATGACAATACCTGAAGCAAATGGAAACACTGTGTTACCCAAATTGCACACTGCTTCTGCCCTGTGGGAAGTTCAGGTAAAAATACAAGGCATCTAATCCCTCAGTTATGTATCTGCAGCCGTATCACTGAGGGAGGAAGCTCATTTTCAGGGGCATCTGAGCTCCCAAGAATACAGGCAGACATATTGCTGGGGCTTTCAAAATGGGAGTGAGGTTCCATGTTCTTGGAAGTAAACAAATGTATCTGGATTAACATGTGAAAGTTATAAAGAGCTTATATCGGGTTATAGACTGGGTAACTGGTTAAGCAGGGGAAAGAACTGAGCAATTTCTGAACTACAATATGCTTCATCAGGACATCTGACAGATGCAAGCAGAGATAAGCAAAGGGATAAAACCTGCTATCCTCCAGTAAAAGGAAAAACACAACCCAACCAAAAACCAAATAAAAAACCCCACCAAACCCAAATAATCCACAGTTTCTTCAACTACAGCTATGATCCAGTCTGGTAATTCCATGTCTGTCTAACTGCCGTTTCAGGAACGGCTAGACACAATGAAGAGGAAAACTGCCTGTCTTCATCCAGTGAAATCCTCAGCAATAGTCTGTGACTGCGGAATTGTTTGACTCTATTCAGAAGATGACAGATCTCTATAGCAACACACCGCTCCATCAGTGGTGGAGGAATTGGAGCAGCTGAGCCTATTTCTAGTTGACACGGAAAGAAAATATGCAGTGAGAGCTTCTTGTCTCAGATTTGAAAGACCAGAAGGCAAAAAGCATATGTAGAGTTGAGAAGATGTTAAATATTTTTCTTTTAACTTGTATGCCTTGTATCAGCAGTTCAAGTGACAAGCCTTTTTAAAAAGAGGTTGTGTACTGCAATAGGAAACATAACTAGACAGAAAAGTGACCTGCATGCAACTGCAAAATTCAAATTTAAATTAACTACTTGTTAGGACAATCCAACACTACATTCACAAGCCATTATTCCCCCACATACAGTACAGCAATCCCCTGTATTTCAGCCATTCCTTGTGCCAAAGCAAAAGGCTCTCACAAACAGGATTTCTGCTTGCAGCGATGACGAAAGTTGGAGAAAATAAGAAGACCTGCACAATGAATACAACCATCGTGCCCAACCGAACGGCTGGAAGCAAGGCAAGCAGGCCAGGGGGAAGCTCGCTTGTCACAGAGCTGGGAACAGCTCTGCTCTGTGCCAGTTCATGATTTCCTATTGCTCACAATGAATACTTTAAAGGATCTTACAGGAATGCAGTCAAACAACATCAACAAACTTCCAGGCTGATACACTTCATTAATTACAGTCAGAAATGAATTTAAAATACAGTTTCTAGAGAAACTCTTCAGGATTAACTAGATTTACTTCATGTGTACAAGTACTGATTACAATTCTCCAGACAGTATTTTAATTGCTGTTTGTTACACACGTTTCATAGAAGCTGCTATTAAGAAATGTGGGAAAAGAATACATTTTTCTGCACAGTGATTTGTGTGTCTATAAAGCAAAATAAAGTATAATACTAATAATAAAGTCTGTTTAGACTCATGTAAACAGCATTAAATATTATTTACAATTTAAACGATAATTCTCTTATCCTTTCCCTTCCAAGAATACACCTTTTCTCTCCCTTCTTCATTCAGACACAACCCAGACAGAAAAATAAGCTAGTGCCTTTTCAATTCATTCCCTGTTTTTACAATAAAATGCCAATTCTTAATCCCCTTTTAAAGCTCTTCATTCCTCCCTCTTTCTTAGGAAACAACAGCCTGCAGCATTATTACAGACTCCCATTAAAAAGCATCCCCTAAAATATGTGCTACCAGTTATAATTTTCTCTGCCTACTTTAATTCTCAAACCGTCCCCCACCTTTTTCCCCTTGATGCAAGCAGCAAATACCATAAAACTGCAGACTTGAAGCTTCATTATTATTTAATTTCTCAAAGCTGGCATGTTACGGTGTCACTGAACAATGTACTTTTCGCACCGGGAGAAGTTCCATCCTTACTCCTGCCCTGCGGTGGCTGCGGCCGGCCAGACTGGCACTCGCAGGAACAGGAGCTGTGAGACACAAATGGTTTTTTACTACCTGCTCGGGCAAGAGTTCATCAGCCGAAATGAAGCGTATTGCTATTTCCAAACCCAGTTAGCACTTACTTGAGAGCAGCTGTCAAAACAGGATGAAATATGAAACACACCATATCATCACTCCAACCACAGATACCAGAGGTTTTTTTATGGAGGAGAAACACGCTAATTTTAGCACGACAAACTAGGACAGACTACCAGAACAGGCGATGATTATCGCTCTGAAAGCTCAGATCTTTACCTGACTTGCACCGTTGACACTTCTTGTGAGGAAACTCTCCTTCCTTCCCGAGCAGACGCAGAGTAGAGCAACAGCAGTGAGGATAAACCACAAGTAAATCAAGAAGAGTGTCAGAAAGTCCATCCTGAGCCCTGCAATGTAACAGCAGATTAGTGCCCCTCAGCACCAGCCCTCGGCAGCAGCGCCCGGGCCCAGCCATGCTTCACTAAAACACCGGAACGAGGCAGCCCAAAGCCCAGCCAGCGCACCCCCCACACCCCCCGGATTTATTTCCATGTTTTCGGTGTTTCTGTACCGCCCGGCCCCCTGCGACCGGGCAACTTCCTGTCAGGGACGGAAGCGCTGGCGGCTGCAGGCCCGGGGCGGTGTGTGCGCTGCCGCCGCCTCCCTGCCCGCCTCCAGCGGGGACAACCCAGGCCCGACCCCCGGGACAGAGGGCCGGCCCGGGGGAGGCCGAAACAAAGAGCAGTCAGGACTGAGTGGAAGTGTTCAGCGGAGGTTCTTTATTTGCAGCGCTGGGGATTGCTCACCCCAAGTGCCTAACAAAACACTGACTAATACACACAAAAAGCACACATATGCATTAGATTTCTGAGAAAAGGCAGTCATGCTAATGATTCTTAGAATTCATTTACATAGTCTGAGCATGCGTGGTAAAAATAGAGTGAAGGTCTTCTCCCCTCCTTAGGGGTCTCCACAGCCTTTCTCACATTCTCCGTTAGAGTTACTTCATCCGTCCTTCAGCTCCCGGTTGCTCCAAGGAGTTTAGTTTAGACCGGCTTTCAGTCACTTTATCTTGACACTGGCATCTTCTTAGGCACTCGTTTTTTTTAGGATCCTGCTATTAGGGATGTACTCAGGGAGTTTTTTTCAGACTGTCCAAGGTCTGTTTTATCTTTACTAGGCAAGGAGTTAAAGGTTTCAAAACATCTTACAAGTGGGTAACTGGGTAACGACTACAGAGGGTAGTTAGGAAAAAGTATAAATGAAATTATCTATGTTACAGTAAAATACAGGAAAAATACAGGTAAAATAAAAGCTAGTAAAATACTGGCGATGTCTAACGTTAAAACTAAATGTCTTATATTACAGGTCCCTGCACATTAGCAATTTCAAGTATACTTGTAGCAGCTTCCCTTCAAGGCCGCTCCTGGCGGCGGGCCAGGGGCCTGTGGACTCCGAGCCCCCAGGTGGCAGGAGCCGAGGGTGCCCTGCGGGACACAGCTGGGGGCTGTGGGGTGTCGAGGGTGACAGGCCCCAGCCCAGAGGGACCCCAGGGGGGGACATGGGCTCCCCTCAGCTGCACCCCCCCCCGCCCCCAGGTCACCACTGGGCCTGCTCTGAGGCTGGCGAATTGATTGCTGAACCCTGCCCTGACCGCTTCACGGCCCCTTGGCATCTTCATGGCGGGTGGTGGTGGGAGCTGGATCATGGTCTGTGGCTGCAGGAGGAGCTCAAGCCATCAGCTTCACCTCAACCGGGTAGTGGTCGCTGACTGCCAGGGCCTGGAGCAGGGTGAGAGGTGGGGAGATGTAATGCAGGAGTTTGGCAAGCCTCTTGCCCCTCGCCATGCTGGTGGGGCCAGCAGGGTGGCTGTGATTGTCCTGCCAGAACCTTCTGTCTGCTGGAGGGGTACGCGATATCTCCAACCCCAAGACACTTAACACACAAGGCTCCAGTTTTGGCACCTCTCCTGGAGAGATGTCCAGGCACTGGCAGGGGGACACCTGCCCTCCGAGACCCCCATGTCTCGCTTGTGAACTCTGTGCCAGCTCTGGGTGGTTGAAGATTGGCTTGGATTGCCCCTTGCCCTGGAGTCCTGCCTGCTCCTGCCCATGAAAGGCCACAAAAAACCCCATGAGTCCCATCTCTTCCCCATGGGGAGAGGCAATGTCCCCAAATCCCCCCTCCTATTCCTACCCATGGGTCCCTTGTCATCCTGAGCTCCCCGTTAGCTGGCTCCAGTCTGTCGTGTCCCCAGAGGTGGGCATGCCTTATGCAGGGGCTGTGCTGGCATCCCAGTAGGGGTGCTGGTCCAGGGCACATGTACTGCGGCTGGAGCCAGCTCAGGCTGCTGCTGGAGCTGCTTTAACTCCATTTTTTAACTGATATTTAAATGCAGCAGCTATGTGGCTGCACTGGGCTGCCTAATACCAAACAGACGTTGGCAGCCCCTCAGCCGGTGCTGCCCAGGGCAGATCAGCTTTGGTGCCTGAGCCCTGGGTTTGCGAGCCTGGCTCACCTCTTCCTGCTCCAGATGGAAAGCATCCTGGAAATTGTAGATGGCAGCTGAATTTGGCACGATGCTTCTCTTCAGTTTGGCGCCGCACACCACAATCCTGACAGGGAGATGCAAGTGATGGGTCCCACTTTTGTCCCTGTGCTTGGCCACTGATGGTGCGGGACGGGCAGGGGGGCCCTGGGGTGCCAGGGAGGGGACCGTGGTGCCGTGGCGGCGCTCACCTGTCATAGGCGCAGTCTGACTTCCCCACGGTGGTGTCGGCGCTGTCAGGGAGCAGCCACTTGAAGATGTCACTGGTGCGCAGGCGGATGGACAACCAGTCGCTCCGCTGGACATAGGTGCAGTCGGCGTTGAAGTCCCCCAGGAACATGATGTTCTGCGGCAGGGAGATGGTGGGGCTCGTGGTGGCTGGGGAACGGGGCTGCCCCCAACACCAGCCCACTCGTGGGGGTCAGCCCAGGGTGCCAGGGCATCCCTCATGGCAGGGGATGGGGCAGGAGTGGGGTCTCCATCCCACCACCCCTGACACCAACCACGCTTGCCTTGAAGCGGGGACCCAGTGTGGGTTGAACAATCCCCGAGGCTCAGCACCCACCCTCGGTACCACCCCCAGTGCTGGTGGCACTCACATCGGTCCCCCACTTGCTGACGATGTCCAAGTAGACGTCGTAGAGCGCATCGATCTCGGTGACGGCGTCATGCGGAGCCGAGTGCAGTGGCACCAGCACAAACTCCTCCACCTCTGCCAGAGAAGAGGGACATCAGCCCCACAGCCACCCCATGCCACCACCCAGAGCCATTTGTCCCCCCACTTACTGGTGTGGGGCACTGAGACCCTCAGGATGAACGGCGCCCGGCTGAAGACGTCCTCGGGGTCCTCGTATTGGTAGGTGTCCACCACAGACACAGTGTCTGTCCTGTGGGAGCAAAGGAAAGGTGACCCTGGGGCTTGGCACGGCCCATGCAGCCCCTCCATGGTGCCATGGGACAGGCAGCAGTGTGCCCAGACCCATTACCTGTAGATGAAGAGGTACATCTCCTTGTAGTTGTCCCGTCCCAGGGGGCCACTGATCTCATAGTCGTACAGGGAAGAGGACATGCTGTAGAGATGCAGAGGCAGGACAGTGACATGGCTGGCACTGTCCTGGGGTGTCCCTAGCAAGGCCAGGGGCTGGCACCAGTCAGTCCTGTTCTGCTGTCCCCATGGGCCACTGTGGCCCAGCCACTGGGTGACATGAGGTGCACTGGCTCTGAGCCACCCCACTGTCCCCACCACCCCGGGCTGGCTCCTCGGGCACCGCTGGCCACAGGCAGGATGCAGGGCGGCTCCTGTCACCCCTTACTCTACAGGGACGCTCTCCACCTTCATTTGCGGCAAAGCTAAATTAGGTTAATGAGCAGCCCCGGGGCCCCATGTCCGCGTCACCCTCCCTGCCCCAGCTGCTTTGTGGCCGTGCTGGAGGGAACACCAAAGGGGAAAGGACACGGGCTGGGCATACCTGCTCAGAAGCACTCACCACCTTTCAACAAGGCAGCAGCAGCCTCTGCCTGGCCCCAGCCCATGCCCCCACCCAAAATGAGCTCAGCACCCAGCTGGCGGAGGGGCTGCTGCTCTGCTGTGGCCAGTTTTAGCCCACCCCAGCAGCCACTTTTCCTTCTGGGGGGCCTGACCTGCTTACTTCAGAGCATCATCTGCCGCTGGGTCCATCCCAAATCCCCTGGCACTCACAGGGTCTTAGGATGCAGGGGGCTGCATGCCCCTGCCCCCTTCATCCTCTGTCTCACCTCTGCCCTGTCCTGTTGGATTTTGGAGATGGAGCTTGCCAGAGCTGTAGTTCCTTTCCAGCCTGTGAGCTCCAGGTGGATTGCAGCTTTCAGAGGAGTTCTGTGCCACTTGTATCCCCCTTCTCCTCCCCGGATTATTCCCTGTGGCTTTTTCAGTGCCTGTTCAAAGCTCGAGCCTCAACACTTTTCTCTTATTCCCCTTTCCAAAACAAACCTTTTGCTGATGGACAACTATTTTTGTCTCTTCACTGCTCAGACAGCTTGGCTTTCCCTGCTAATGCTGTCATCTCAACCTAGGTGCTCTCAGCCCCAGCTCCGCTCGTACCTGTTGAGCTGCTCCATGAGCTGGGTGACGGCGCTGAGGTCGGAGTCACGCACTTCCTGCACCAGCACCACGTCGTAGCGGCGCAGGATCTGCAAGGCCGAGAGGGATGGCAATGGGAAGAGGAGCCTGCCACCAGCTCAGGGCCACGGTCCCCCACCCGTCTTCTGGCCAGGCACCTTGACACCGTGCTGGGTGCAGCACCACGGGGACACACAAGTCCCTCAGTGCCGGGGCAGATATTCCCACGGAGGGCTCAAAGGGACCATGGGGTGTGCCCAGGGCATCCCCAGCACTGGGATACCATCCCATCCGTGGCCATATCCCCTCCTGTCCCTGGCACAGGAACCACATTTTTGGTCTACCCTAGCACACAGCCCATCCCCGTGTGGCACCAGCTGCACTCACCCTGACAATGACGCCCGCCACTTCCTCGTTGGACATCTTGGTGTCACCGAACGCCTGGATGTTGAAGGCACCAACGCGCAGCGTGGCGGTAGCTGGGCACAGGAGAGCCACAGCCAGCAGAGACAGTGCCAGCACCATGGTCCCCATCCTGCCAGGAGGGATGCTGAGCCGCAGGGATGCAGTAATGGGAGCCAAACTTGGAAAACTGCTTTGGATTTGGGGATGGAGCAAAAAAAAGCCCCAGGTAAATCCTTCCTAAGTGCCATGGTGGGCACTGCCCGGAGCAGCCCGTGGAGCTGACGCAGGCTGTCAGCTAGTTTGCCAATCCCAGCGGAAGCTAAACCCTATCCTGCCGCGGTGAATCCGCCCAGTATCGCCTCTATCAGCCCCTGGGATCACCCAGCTCCACTCCCTGCCGGGATGTCTCCATCGCCTGCCAGCCCCAGCCACTGCTGTCAGCACCCAGATCCACATCCTTAAACTTGATTGCAGCCCCCACTGTTGGGGTGAGGGAGCAAGTCCTCATCCCAGCTCATCCTAGCTCATCCCAGACCCTCCCAGTTCACAGCTGAAGGTGCTGAGCCCAGATCTGTCCTTACCTTGGTGAGTGCGCAGCACCTCTGCCCTCCCAGCAGCAGGATGGACGGCTTTATTCCCAGCGGAGGTGCCAGCAAAGCAGGATGAGTAGGACACCCCCGTGGGGTTTTTGGCGCGGCTTTGGGCTCCTTCCTACATTGGGAAACCGAAAACCCACGGGGCGACAGGGTGGGGCCAGCATAGCTGCCCCTGTGCTGACGCGGCAAAGGGTGGCCGGGGAGGCACGGCAGTGCTGGAGCATCCCAGCAGGGCTGGGTGGGCACACAGGACTTGGAGTGCAGCAGCCAGGGTGGTCCCCTGGGTCGCAGTGTGGGGCATGGCAGCCAGGCAGGTGGTGAAGGGTGATGGCCTTAATGTGAGTGATTCAGATGGTGTAATTAGAGGGGAGAGAAGGAAATGGCGGGGTGTCTGGGTCAGGCAGGCTGAGCACTGCCAGCCTCGGCAAGAGGGGGCAGCTGCAAACCCCCAGCAGCAGCCCTGATGGTCACCCGGAATAGGCCCACTGGTGACCCAAAGCAGCCCCAGTTGTCACCCAAAGCAGCCCCACTGGTGACCCAAAGTAGCTCCGGTGGAGCCAGCATCCTGCGCACCATCATGTGGCGTCACCCCAGCACATGGGATTCTCCTGGCGGAGGGAGCGGGCAGCTCTGCTGGGGGTGCCAGCAGCGGGGCGGGTGGGAAGGCGATGGCTGCTCATGCTGGGGCTTGCCAGGCTCTCGCGTGCGCTGTCGAGTTTTGCATCCTCACACCGAGTCACGGGATGAGTCTGGTGTCCCTCGGCGCTGTGTTGCCACCGAAACCTCCCCGGGAGGCACCAAATCCCCGGGGAACTGACTCATGGCCACCGCCTCCCCTCACCCTCACCATCGTCAGCTGCCCCCCAGCCAGAAAGGCTCCAGCAGGATGCAGTCCCTAAGCCAGCAGAAGATCCTGTGATCTGGCAGAGGGGCTAAATCCCGCTCAAAGTATCCTAGGCCTTTCCTCCTGTCCTTCTGCCACTGGCAGCTCAGAGGGGAGCAGCACTTGCTGCTCCGTGGGTCCGGGGTCTCTCAATGGTGGGAGGGGACACCCTGCCCCAGGGACCTCCCTGGCTCCAGCCCCCGTGGGGTTGCCCCTGACAGAGGGATGCGGGACTCAGGCATGGGGGACTGCTGGAGGGGGCTGAAGCTACTCTCCCTCCAGAGCTGCAAGGGCTGGAAGAAGCTCATTTTTTAATAGAAGCAGAGAGAATCCCACTCCCATAAGACCCTGAAGAGTGGCTCCTTGCAGAGACATTGGGCAGCTTGGCTGGCAGTGATGGTGTGTGGGCTTCCATGAGGGATGCAGGTGCATGCCGGGGTGTCCTGGTAGCCGCCGGCGTGGGGAGAGGCTCAGCGGGCTTTCAGGGTCACCTCCACTGGGAAATGGTCGCTGACGGCCAAAGCCTGGGTGTGGTGGGAAAGCAGAGAGGTGGCTGAGCTTGTCTGAACCCACCTTTGCTGTCATGGCCAGCTGGGACCCCAATGCTCCACTCCAACCCCTAAATTTAGGGTGTACCCCAAAACACTCAGGGGGCTGAATCGGTGCAGGGGTTGGGGTCAGACCACCCTTGGGTGCACCCTGGGGAACAGGGAGCCACCGCATTCCCGGGAAGCGTGGTGGGTGGGATCCCAGTGCTGGCGGGCTCGTGTGCCCTGGCCCCTCACTCACATCCTTGCTCTGGAGGTGGAAAGTCTTCTGGAAGTTGTTGACTGTGGCAGAGCCAGGCTTGATATCTCGGCGCAGCACGGTGCCGCAGGCAACAATGCTGCCGGGGCATCATGGGGGTGTTAGTGCCTGCCAGTGCCCACCGTGCCAGCCCCGCTCCCCCGCTGCGGCACGCACCGATCGTAGGCACAGTCAGTGGTGTCGGCGACAGTGGTATCAGCGCTGTCGGGGATGAGCCACTCGCAGGCGTTGAAGGAGCGCAGGCGGATGGATGGCCACTGGGCGCTGGTCACATAGGAGCAGTCGGCGTTGAAGTCGCCCAGGAAGAGGATGTTCTGCGGGGCAGTGCACTGTGTCCCTGCCCGCAGACCTTATGGGGCAGCAAGAAACCCCCCTGGAGTCCCCCAACACAGGGGGACAAGCCTCCAGTAATAGCAGTGGAGCCACCCAGCACCTCCCTGCCCGGACATTGCCAGGGTGGCACCTGTTCTGATGGGTATGAGAGGTCTCCTGGGGACACATCCATCCCAGAACGGCCACTGGGATGTGTGGTGGCCGTGCCCCAGCCCCTCGGCTGCCCCAAGGAGGAGCTGAGCTCCCCACTGCTGCTTACGTTAGTCGCCCACTTGTTGACGACGTCAGCGTAGACATCGTAGAGTGCATCGATCTCGTGCGCCGCACTGCTGGGCTCGGCATGCAGGGGCACCATCACGAACTCCTCCACCTCTGCCAGACAGGTGATCATCAGCCCCCGGCTTGGGTGCAGCACCTGGGAAGGGAGTGGGAACCCCAGGGGACCACCCCAGGCCAAGCCCCAGCTATCAGTTGAGAAAAGCTGCTGAAGGGAAAGGGTGCATTGGCTTTTTGTGGTCTGCCTGTCCTCTGGGCCAGAATTTCCAGTGAGGAGCTGCATCCTTCCATATGTGGTTTGTGGTTTGCTGCTTGTTTCCCATCAGTTTTCCAAGCCGCCATGGTTGGAGAGAGATAGGAGAGTGTGTGTGCCCTGGGGAGGTTCTTGGGAGTTGGAGATGATGGCACAGAGTAGGAGAGGCACAAGGTGGGAAATGGGACATGATGGGAGGTAGAATGTGATGGGAGGTGGCACATGATGGGAGATAGTACAAGAGGGGATATAGCACATGATGGGAGATGGCACCCAACTGGAGGAAGCAGATGGTGAGGTATGGCACAAGATGAGAGGTAGCAGGTGATGGTGTGTGGGACACAAAGAGAAACAGCTGGAGATATGAGATGGCACAGAAATGGAGAGAACTCGTGGTGGGAGATGACAGGCAATGGGGAGGTGATGGCAGGTGGTAGGAGATGGCACACTGAGGAAAATAGCAGGCAGTGCTGGCCATGGTGAGCAGGTACCCAGGACCCCGGGCACACATGGGTGGGAGAAGGCCCCACAGCAGTGAAGGACCCTGGTGGAGCCCCTGAGCTGGGTGCAACCCCTGGCAGGCACAGCTCCAGGCTCAGCCCTGTGCGGAGCGGACCCTGTGCCAGGTCTAGGCAGCCCCCAACGCTGGCTTTGCTCACGTGTGGTGGGCGAGGAGAACTTCACAATGAAGGGCTCCCTGCTGAAGGTGTCAGTCCCACAAGACTCACAGCCGTCATCGTAGTAGTAGCTTCCCAGCACGGAGACCATGTCTGACCTGAGGGGAGAGAGCAGGGCAGCCCCCAGCACTGCTCTCACTGCAGCCAGGGTCCCCAAAGGTACCCACCACCCTCTGGGGACTGCTGGGGAGGACAGCGGGTGGCAGAGGGAATGCTGGGCCCTGGCAGCCTCCCTTACCTGTAGATGAAGAGATACTGCTCCTTGTAGCTGGTCCGACCCAGGGGAATGCTGTCCAAAAATCTGTATGGGTGTGGTGACACTCTGGAAGCAAGATGTGGAGAGCGTGAGAGGAGGCTCCTGGTGCACCCCAGCACCCATCAGGCCCTCTCCGGCCGAGCCAGAGGTGCCCAGCACAGTGAGATGCCAGTTGAGATCTGTCCCAGCACTCCATTTGCAGGCACTCCCAGCCCTGTACCATTGGGGTCACCTGTTGAGCTGGTCCACAAGCTTCTTCACGGCACTCAGATCGGCATCCCGGACCTCCTGCACCAAGGTGATGTCGTACCCTGACAGGATCTGAGGGGACAGGCTCAGAGCTGCTTGCCCTGGCAACAGCTGCTTGTGGAGGCACCCATGTGTGCCTGGGCTAGGCTGGCAAGGGGGTGGGCAGCAGGGGACCCAAGAGCCCAGGGAAAGTGTCCTCTGCCTTGGAAGGACCCTGGGGTGACACAGTGCCCTCTAACACCCATCTGTCTGCCACCCACCACCCCAGCAGCTCCTCACTCACAGGCTCCTCAGAGTGAGGAACCTGGGCAGCACTGAGCATCACCCATCCTTGGCTGGGCACCGGCAAGAGCGGAGATGGGCCAAGGTTGGAGGTGGCGATGGGGGAAGAGCAGTTGGGTGGGTGAGTGGAGGCATGGACAGACAGATGGAGGTGTGGATAGATGGAGTCATGGGTAGATAGGTGGACGCACAGATGGGTGGATGGGTGCATGGATGGAAGCATGGATGAATGGAGGCATAGATGGATGCATGGACCGATGGATGGGTGGATGCACGGAGGGACACATGGATGGACGTATGCCCGCAGAAAGCTCGTGTCCCACTGCCCCAAGCTGGCTGCATCCCAGAGACCAGAGTGGCCAGGACTGCTCCTCTCCCCCAGCACTCACAGAGACGATGATGTCTGCAATAGTGTGGTTGGACATCTTGCTATCCCCAAATGCCTTGATGTTGAAGGCGCTGATCTTCAGCGTGGTGGCCACGTGCAGCAGGAGAGCTGCGACGAGCAGCGACAGCACTAGCTTTGAGGCCACCATCCTGCATGCAGAGGGGCAGGGATGGGCTCAGCCCCCCTGGCTGGGAGGGGAATTTGGCACAGACAATGAAGGTGACCAAGGTTTTTTCCGTTGGCCATACTGCTTTCACTGGAAGGCGTCTGTTTTGCAGTGAACCACCAGGACCCAGGGATGGTGCATTCCCATCCAGCCATCCAGCTCCTGCCTCTTGCAGGACCTCATCCTATCTGAACCTCCTGGAGGGAGGCCAGACTGCTTGCAAGGCTGGAGCGGATAATTTGCTGGCAAAGGAGCAAATCCCATTTCATGGTGACGCAGAGCAGTCACTTCCTCGTTCACTATGCTCAGACCCAGACCCCCTCTCCAGGCCCGGGACGGATGGCAGCGGCTGGGGACACCAAGGTCACTTGGCTTGTGCCTCTCTCACCCATCCCTGGGTCTGCACCAGAGGCCCAAAAGACCCTACAGCAGCTGTGCTGGGACAGACCAAGGCACTGGATCCCCCCCGACACCCCTCCCCATCTCCTTCCCTGCCTGGAGCATCCTCACCTGAGGTATCCTGCCCCCCCACCCCCCAGCACTGCCCCTGCCCCATCCTCACCCAGGCTGGAGTCCCCCAGCGACCCCCTGCTGAGGCAGCACGGCAGCTCCCACCCACGGAGAAAGGCATTTGGGAACTATTTCCCATGGCGCTCAGCTCCCCGGGGTAATATTTCACCAGCGGATGGGGATCTGAGCCCTGCCCAAGCCCAGGTGACCCGAGAGCCTGGCTGTGCTGGGAGGTCTGATAAGATGTGCAGAGAAGACCAACAAATACTCCAGTTTTTGGCACACCCAAAGCCTGACCCAGGTAAGGGCTTGCTGCCCCTAGGACTGTTTTTTCTTCAGTGGTAGCTGCTCTAGTTAAATCCTCACCTTCCCCCACTTGCATCCTTGCTACGGCTGCAAATGTAATGCTGCAGTCCCTCCAGCTGGTAACACAGCAATTTGGTAACGCCACGATTTAGTAAAGCTACAATTTGGTCATGCTAAAAATTGCCCAAAGCCCCACAAATCCTCCCTGCTCCAGGGGGGACAGCAGCCTCCTCAGCCGCCCAGGCAGAGGCACCTATAGAGGATTGTATCCACCCCGGGTGATGCTCATGAGCTGTGCCCAGGCTCAGCCCCAGCAGAGCATCTTGGAAAAATTAAGCCGGGCTGGGGAAGGCGACATTAGAGAGGGGAGCTCCTGGGGTGCGGGAGGAGAAGGGATCGGGACATACCTTCTGTGTCGTCCAAGGCCTCTGGAAGGTGAAGGAGCTGCACCTGCATTTATGGGGAGGGACATGCTCACCTTGCCAAGTGGTTGCCCAGTCAAGGAGTGTGCGAGGCCGCAGGCTCCATATGGCATTTTTCACGGAAATAAAGGTCTGCTCAGTGACAAAAACAACCCTTTCAACCAGTGCCAATACCTTCCACCACAGGTAAGGCTGAAAACGTGCCTGTATTGATAAAAACGCCAACAGATCTGCGAGGTGTAAACTAATCCCTGAGACCACTCATGGGGAATGGCAGCTTGCCAGCATGGGATGTGGGCCGCTCTCACTCATCGCTAGCTACAATTTATCTTAAAAAGTCTTTATTTCACCGACATCAACCATCCCATTCACCATCCCACATTTTCAACAAGCTGGTTTCAGAAGAGCAAGCCAGGGCCAGCGGGAGCCTGGTGCTGGGGTCTGAGTGCAGCCAGTGCACCCCAGTACAGACCCATCAGCTCTGGCCTTCGGGTGTGGAACCACCAAAAATGGTGGGTGGGTCCCTGCCATGGTGCCTGCCCCCAGACCCTCTCCAGGAGGCCACTCGGGGCAGGGCCTGACCCTGGGGGGGCCCGTGATGTGCTGGGGAGTGGCAGCCGTCCACCTCCCGCATGCTCCTGCAGCTCTGCCCCGGTGGCCTTGGCTAATGTCCCGGCACTCCCCGGCCTCCAAAGGCACCTGCTGTGATTCCCGGGAGGGCCCTGCCAGCCCTCCCCCCCACCCCCCCCCCCCCCCCCCGGCAGGGCCAAGCACCCCCCAGAACCGCGCCAGGGCCTGCACCCTGCTCCCCGCAGGGGGATCAGAGCTGAGCCAAGGCTTCCAAAGCTGAGCTGCAGCTCCCCAGGTCAGCCCCAGATCCAGGCCCCCCCAGGGTCAGACCCCCTTCAGGCCAAGGCCCCCCCCAGGGGCCAGCCCCAGGGCCAGGACCCCGCCCCGGGCCAAAATCCCCTCAGGGCTGGACACCCCCCCCCCCGCGGACCAAGACCCCCCAGGGCCAGGCTTTCCCGAGGCCAAGATCCCCCCCAGCTCAGGCCCAGGACCATCCCCTCCAGGGCCAAGATCCCCTCAGGGCCAATTCCCTCCGGGCCAAGACTCCCCCCGGTCAGCCCCAGGGCTCAGCCCCCCCAGGGCTCAGCGCCCCCCCCGCGCCGCTCCTCTCCCGCCGCTGCGGGCGGGGCCGCCAGGGGGCGCTGCCGGCCGGGGAGCGCGCGTGGCCCTTTTTGTCCGTCGCGGGCTGCCGTAGCGCCCGTCCGCCCTGCGCCTCCGCCGCTGTGGGAGGCCGCGCCGGGCCGGAGGGGCGGCGGGAGCGGGAAGGAGCGGAAGGGGGTCCGTTCCCGGTGGGGTCGGAGCCATGAGCGACATTCGGCACTCGCTGCTGCGGCGGGACGCGCTGAGTGCCGCCAAGGAAGTGCTGTACCACCTCGACATCTACTTCAGCAGCCAGCTGCAGAACGCCCCGCTGCCCCTCGTCGACAAGGGCCCGGCCGAGCTCCTGGAGGAGTTCCTCTTCCAGGTTCCCAAGGAGCGCGGCGCTCCGCCCAAGGTGGGCCCCGACGGCGGGGCGGTTGGGGGACGAGGCCCTGTGGGGCCCTGAGAGTCCGGCCAGGCCCGGGGGGCTGACGGCGCAGGGCCAGGCAGAACCCTGGGAGGCCGGGCGCAGCCCCAGGGAGTGGTTACGGAGGCCGAGGCTCCAGGAGCTCAGGACAGGATCCCTGAGGGAGGCTGCTCCTGGAGGCCCATGCCTTAGAGGGAGAGGTTGAGGTCTCTGGGTGCTGCTGGAGGCCGAGGCCCCAGGAGGACAGGATGGGGTCCCTGGGGTGCTGGCAGCTGAGGGATTTTTGCTGGGGAGGGGGGTTGCTGCAGGACCCTGATGGACTGGCCAGGACTCTGGGAGACCAGGCAGGGCCCTGGGGAGGTGGTCATGGGCCCTGAGACCCTTGGAAACTGCCTGCAGCACTGTGGCTGGGTCCTAGCAGGGATTTTAGATGGCTGGGCATGGGGTGGAACTGGGATGGGGCCTCCCAGAGAGCAGTGATCAGAAACCACAGCAGCTGGTCAGTGTTGAGGTGCATGGCCCTAGGGCCTGCTGGGCCCAGCTGCCCAGCAGTGCCCTTAATGCTGTTATTTGCAGAGGAATTAAATATTTTTCACCCCAGTATTGCTGTTGGTCACATCTCAGTTTGTGGGCACTTGCAGATGCAGCAAGCATCAGTCTTGGGTATTCATGTATTCAAAGACAACTTAGAGCTTTTCAGTGTAACTAGGTAAATGCAGTGGTGGTTCAGGAAGTTTGAATATATGTGCTGTGCATAAAGATTGAGTTCCTAACACCTGAGGGAAGCTCTCAGCCTTTACTGCCTTTTGACCAAAGTGGCTCTTGGTTCTTCAAAAGCCCCAGTGTATTTTGCAGCTTTGCTTTTATTTTCTTTCAGAGATTGAATTCACTTCAGGAACTTCAGCTCCTTGAGATCATGTGCAATTATTTCCAAGAGCAGACCAAGGATTCAGTCCGGCAGATCATCTTCTCATCTCTCTTCAGCCCTCAAGGAAACAAAGCAGATGACAGCAGGATGGCTTTATTAGGAAAGCTGGTTTCCATGGCAGTGGCTGTGTGCAGAGTTCCTGTTCTGGAGTGTGCTGCCTTCTGGCTGCAGGTACAGCTTCTGTGCAGGCAGGGCAGTATTCGGGAAGGAGCGAGGCAGTGTGCTACGATGGGTACAGCTGAACTGGGGCAGAGTGTCACCTAATGGTTGGTGACAGCTGGTGGCGGTCAGCTGCTCCTCCATGGCAGCTACATTCACCCCATGTCTGTGGTCATGTCTGTTCCTTTGCTCCAGCATAAGGAGGAGCTTTTGACAATTCATTTATGTGCTGCACTGGCAGAAGAAAATTGGGGATTTTTTTTATTTCTAGTGAAAGATTTTGTGTTTTGGTTTTTTTAACTCTGTCTGCCAACCCCAGCATGTTGAAAGGGGTCAGTGGAGAGTTTGTCCAACACGGGGAACAAAACCATGGCAGTTCATGGTCATGTTGCCCAAAGAAGCAGACTCTCAAGTTTGGGAAATAAACTGTACCTGATGTGCAAGTTTGCACAAGGCAGAAGAGGCAAACCTCTCTCATGAGATTTGGGCACAAAATAGCCATGTCTGGCATTCATATCCATGAATGCAGTATGTCAGGGATCTCCTATATCTCCTTCTGTTGAGATTTACCACTGTAGACCTTGGGAAGTGCATCTTTGTTCCTGCTGCATTTGTGGAATGTGCAGAAGTGCCCTGCTTTATAGAAGGGAAAGACTGTGCTGAGAGGGAAGGGTGGGAGAAGGCAGACCAGTACTGGTTCTGTGGGGCCCCTCTTTTCCCACCTCGTGAGCCTTAGTAGAGGAGGAAGGGATGTAGCCTAGATAGCAGAAGGAGGTGTATTTTTTTGCAGATCACAGCACTTAAGTGACGTGAAGATTGTACAGGATTTTTTCCTCTTTAAAAATGTCAAGCCTAACTGAAGTGTTACTGAACTAGTTGTTCTGATACTGAACTAGTTGAACTATGTTGCTGAAGTAGTAAAAAAAATCATCTAAGTCAAAACGATGTAAAAGGTTTTAATTTTAAACTACAGATACCGTAAACACAAAATATCATAATCTGTTTTAGTATTGTGGAATAGCAATTTTATTTCTGTCTGAGTGGCTCTGAGAGGGAAAGCACACTTTAGTTTTGGGAAAGTAGAAATAAAAATGTTGAAAGCGGCTGGGTGTTTAGGCAATGCAAACTTTAAAGCCAGCTCGGTAGAACTTTCTGTGCCTATGTTTAAACTGCTTTTCCTCGTGTGCTGTCCCACACCCCTGCAGCGAACCCCTGCCGTGTACTGCGTGAGGCTAGCCCGAGCCTTGGTCGATGACTACTGCAACTTGGTGCCAGGGTCCATCCAGACACTGAAACAGATATTCAGTGCCAGTCCTCGCTTCTGCTGCCAGTTCATTACATCTGTCACAGCTCTCTATGACCTCTCTTCAGGTAAGTATTTCCAAGCTGTGCTTCATTCGAAGTAAGAGGTGCAGTATAATGCAGCACAAATTAACTACTGCAAGGGAATTAACTGCTGAATTTCTAAAGATGCTTGTTACCATGTAATTACTGCCAGAAGCAGCTCAGGGGTGTGGCTGTTACCTCATCTATCACTGGGGTGAGCATAAAAATAACTGCTCAGTGGCTGAGAGTCAGCTGGAGAAGGAGCCAGGCAACACCTGACACAGAGGGCAACATCCTCCACAGAGGGAAAAGGACACAGGGACCTTATTGATTGAGCAGCTCTAGGAGTGAAAGTTGATCTACCTGGGTTGGGCAGTTGGACCTCCCTATAGTGTGTCACCTGCCCAGCAGATAGACTCAAGGCTGGCTGTCAGTCTGATTCCCTCCAAAAGGGGGAGAAACACAAATTCTGAATGTTTGCAAGCTGGAGCAGAATTCCAGTTGAGCAGTGATGAGAAACATAGTCAGCAGTGTACCTCCAGTGCGCTCTTTAACTGTATGTGTGACTAGCCAGTGGTATGACCTGTCTCCGGTTGTTGTTCAGACACTAGAAATGTGTAGGTGTCTAAAAAAGGATTGATTTTACCTTTACTCAGTGAGAGAGATGGAGAGATCATGGTAGTTTAGGGAACAACCATATACTAAATGCCAAAGGCAAATACTATTTGTTATTGATAAAGGAAATGTTTTGCAAGGCCTCCTCCAGATAATCAGCTTGGCATTAGTGAGAGAGCTGCAGGCTGAGACTTTTTTTTTAAAAGAGTATTTGGTAGAGCCCGTAGCATATTCTTCCTCTGTATTTTATATCTGCTTTGTGTAACCACTTGGTTCAACTAAAAGACATGTCAGAAAGGAAATAACATGATTTATAGAAAGTATTTTTTTAATTCCTTAGTTTATTTGAGATGTTATTGGTGACACAAGGAAAGGAAGCTCGCTCTTCAAAGAGCAATCTGTAACTGGGCAGTCTCCACCCTGTCCCGAGGACAGGAGTCAATCACACAAACAGCAGTATCTGTGATACTCAAAGGTCTCAGAAAACCTAAAAATTGGAAAACACCAATTCTGCATCCAGTGTGCATTAGTAATCCTGGAGTCCAGATGATCTGTCCTATAAGTCATTTCAGGTACAAAAGACCTAACTAGACAGTTCTGTGCTGACCCCTTTGTTGACACTGTAGACAACTCACAGTGGAAGTACTCAGTACAATAAGGCTCAGTCCAGTAGCCTGCCCCTGTGATGGGATGATGCACGATTACTCTGAAGTCAAAGTTTCTCTTGTCTATAGCCAAGCTGCAGTTCATGACTGTCTTTCACCTCTTACTTGAAGCTTTACATAATCTTATAATCCTTTACCTATCACGTGAGTGTGGTGTTGCATTAAGTTTTTCCACAAGACATTCTTGTTTAGGTAAGTCTTAAAGGAAATTAGTTGAATGCTTGGGGTGAAAAGAAAGAAGTGCCACGAAGTTTTTCCTGTTCCCTCACCCATTGTACTTCCAGTCGCAAGGGTTAAATGAAGACTGAGTTTGGAGAAAAAGTGAGTAGATGGTGGGTGGGAGAGAAGAAAATGGCAAAAGCAGCTTTGCTGGGAAAGGGGATAAATGTTGGCCTTTGGCTGTGTCTTCAGAATAGGTGGGGAACGTGAAGTTGACAGGAATAGGGTTTTGTCTTTGCTGGGACAAACGAGCCTCTACCTTTGGTGTCTTGAAAAAAACAGAGTTGAGGAGGTTCTGAAATTGTAATTGTCACAGTGCAGGAAGGATGTGTGTGAGAGATTAATTAAAGACTGCTGTCCTGTGCTTCAGTACAAGGCTCGTCTTACCCAACAGTAACTTTCTATCTTCAGATGACCTCATCCCTCCTTCGGATCTGCTCGAGTTGATTGTTTCCTGGATCTTTGAAGACCCCCGCTTGATCCTCATCACCTTTCTAAATACTCCTATTGCAGCCAACCTGCCAATAGGGTTTTTAGAGCTCACCCCACTGACTGGACTGATCCGTTGGTGTGTGAAGGCCCCCTTGGCTTATAAAAGGAAGAAGAAAGCCTCTCTCTCAAATGGACATCCTCCCAGCAAAATTGCCAAGGACTCAGCTTCAGGAGAAGACAGAGATTGCCATCAGCTGTATTCAAAACTGCATCTAAGTGTCCTGCAGGTTCTTATGATGCTTCAGGGGCATTTAACGGAGAAGAACCTTTATGGGCGCCTGGGGCTAGTACCCTTTGACCACGTGGTTCCACTTGTTGAGGAAATTAACAGACTATCTGATGAACTCAATCCTCTCAATGCATCCAAAGAGATTGAACTGGCTCTAGACAGACTGGCTCAGGCTTTGCAGGTGGCCATGGCATCGGGAGCACTACTGTGCACTAGAGGTAAGTTGTCAGTGGGGCTGGCAGAGAGCCTGGCATGGGATTCTTTTTCTCTGGTGTGTGGGTGTTGTATGAAGGAGTTTTGGGATGGGGAGAGGAAAGATTGATGTGTTCACCGCAGAAGTAGTAGTTTGCCACTCCTGGGAAGCAATAGTGCAGGAAGTAGTTCAGGAAAAATAACTGGATGGAGAGTAAGAGAGGAGAGATCATTTCTGCAGGTGACTGGTGTGTTGCTTTGCAGAGCTGAAGAACTGATCTTTGACCTCGCAGTCTGCACAAGGGGGTTGCATCTGGGTGTCCGTCGTGGCGGAAAATTTCTTGTAGCTATTTAAAAAAACCTGTTTAATTGTGTTTCTCTGAGTTTGCCTGCTGGAGGAGAGGCCATGAAGCAGATAAACGCATGAGATGGGTCTGCTAGACAAGGAAATTTAAAAGCAAACAAAAACTTCATCTGGAACTTCTGGGCCCTCATCTCTCCTGTAATGAGTGTCTCCATTACAGTGTGTACAATTTCAGTTAAACTTAGAAAAGAGCCTGCTAATGTGGCTTTCATCTGTATTTCCTGTTTCCAAAACCAGTTCTTTCCAAAAGACCTGCAGAGAACAAAAAAAAAGGAAGTACCTCAATACAGTAAAGGGTCAGGCAGACATACTGTTTTCTTGATGGATTTTCTTGAAAACAGGTGATTTTTTAGGTGACCAAAAGGTTTAAAGCTCCCCAGCAGCCAGGGCAGTTAGTGCAGACCCTGGCCACAGAGAGCAGCCTCTGCTTAAGCAGGTGCCTGAGGCCTTTGCCCTGCCTGAACCAGTGCTGCTGGTCAAATCTCAACGTTCTTTCTAATCTTTCAAAAAGTAGCTCTGAGTGTAATAAGGCAGAAAAGTGGAGGGTTTTAAGTTGATGGCTTATTTTGACTGTTTTTTCCTAAGTGTTCACTTCTTACATTCTGGGTGCTTGCTCTTACAATAGAAGTGGAAGGTAATTTGGTATAAACAGCTGCTGAAATATCAGTTATTTCAGTGTTTTGGGAACGTGTTTATAAAGGCAGGAATTTGTTCTCAAGCTATTCATGAAAGGGCTGTAGCAACAGGTTATGTTTTAAATACCTGGGTTCTAGCTATGCTGCTTTAGGAGATGGTAAAAAAGGTGCAATTTCTACTTGATTGACCTCAGAAAAAACCCAAACCAAAAAACCAACCCTTTCCTAACACTAGCACTGTTTTAAAATTCCCAAACCAATACAAAATGGGTGTTAGGTAAGCTTTGCCTTGCTTTAACCTGAATGCCAATTCAGTGGGCAGAATCATACCTTGTATTTCCTTAGTTACTTCCTTAGTTATTTATTCCTAGTTACTTAGTTATTTCCTGTCTTGTTTACTTCTTGATAGTATATTGGTATTGCAGATTCTATACTAAGGCTTGGTTTGCCTCGAAGTGAAGCTGCATTTCCCGTATAGCAGCATAGTTTGAACACTGAACATAGAATAAAGTGTCTGGTGTGGAAAGCTGAGGCAGTAACTGGTGAGATGAAGAAACGTTTTTCTGTCCTATGGAAATTTTTGGCCTGAGAATGAGATTCTGGATCTGTCGATGACTGGAGCTTTTTCAGTAATCTCATCTTCCTAGAAAGGAGAGTGGAGAGGAAAATTGCTCTAATTTCTGCTTCACCCTTATTGTTGTCTTCTGTTCTCTTTCAGATGACTTGAGAACTGTGTGCTCCAGGCTACCGCATAACAAGTAAGAGACCTTTCTACAGCTGTGTTGGTTTTGAAGCATATTCTAAGACACACACTTGAGGGCTGCTGAGACAAAATCTTTAAAAATTTGTGTTTACTTTCAGAAGTTGTCCTTTATATTCACACATAGTTTAGCACAAGGGTAAACATGATAGACAGTGCTGGCTACCTCTTCCCTTGCAAGCTGAACTCTTGACTGAAGGAGACTTCAGTGACTCCCACCATATAGATGATCGTGCCCAGCCTGTGTTAGAACAAATGCAGAGAAAGGGAGAGCGAAATTACAGCATGGAACCGGCCCCAGAGTTGTCCTGTCCCCAACTCCCTGCTTGTTTTACCTGACCCTAAGATCAAGGGCACTTTGCTTCTTGCCTTTTTGCAAAGTGCAACCAAGTTTTTTTAAAAAAAAATCTTATAGAAGCTGTAAAGAGCATAAATGAATCTCTGTCCTCTTGCCTCTCAGCAGTGCTGTGTGTTGGTTATGAATTGTCCCTTAGAGCCAGACCCTTGTGGGCTGGGGAGAACTGCAACAAAAGCCTTGTCTAAATAATCCTCACGCCTGTCTGAATTTCTCTCCACAGCCTCCTCCAGCTGGTGATTTCAGGTCCAGTACAGCAACCGACCCACGGCGCTCTGCCACCAGGATTTTATCCTCATATCCATACTCCTCCTCTGGGCTACCCCGCGCACGCTGCGCACCCGGCGCTCCCAGCTCACCCGGCGCTCCCGGCTCATCCTGTACAAACATTTATACCAGGAATGACATTCCCATACCGACCTATTCGCTAAAATGCTAGGACTGTAGAGTGTACCCAGTTTCCCTTAGTTTGAGGAACTTGCAGATAAAACCAAATGTTTTGGGAACCACATTTTCCTATTTGGTGTAAAGCTGAGCAATGCCTGCGTGAGGGATCAGCCCTTTGACGGTGGAGAAGATGCAGGAGGGTAGGCTGCAGTCAATTTGGGTGTGGGATACAGATACTAAGGCAGATCAGAGGGTCAAAAGGAGGGGGTGGGAAGAGGCAACAAACTCCAAACCTCTGCAGTGTGTGGAAATTTTTTGGATTCACCTTGAGAAATATCATACCCTTGGTGATTATATGAAACAATCGTGTTTTTCAGTAGCCCTGATCTGTTTATGGCATGGCAAACCCAGCTAGTCTTTGCTCTAGGAGGGCCAGAAAGAAAGGTGTGAGATTTTTCAAGCTAGTCCACTCTAGCCTGCTCGTTTCTTTGTAAATGTTTGTATCTATAGCTACAGAGTATGTGTACACTGTATATTTTTGGAACACAAATGTTTGTTTCAGAAGCACAAGGTAGAGTAAAGCAGCACTTCCTATTAAAGGAAACAATTTAAGAAGCATAAAATAATTCCACCGCTTTATCTTTCAAACAGTCATTAGAAGGTTCAACTCGTTAGGCCTGTGCTAGAGAGGGAACAAAACCCCTTGGTGCCTGCAGTGACCCATCATCCTCCAGGCTCAGGAAATGCCCTCTTTTCATGCCTCAGTCGGCAATTCATGAAACTTTGGGGTGAGATCTAATGCGTTTAATTAATGCAGGCTGGAAAACTGGCCAGAGGCTGCCTGCGGTGTGCTGGCCAGCTCCGAGCGAGGCACAGGGGGGTGCAGAAGCTCCCTGGGAAGGGTGGCAGGAGTTGCTGCTGTTAGCACTACAGCAAAACACTCTTCTGTCATGCTCCGAGACCCCTTTGCTGGGTGAAAAAAGCACGAAAAAAGGGCCCTTTCAATATGTCAGAGACTTTATTACAAAGACCTCCATTGCTGTTGTCCTCATTAGAGGAGGTGTGGTGGCTGTGGTTACCTGGTTGCAAATATGGGATGGGTTATTATGGAAGCTGTGAAAATTTGATTTAAATGAAACAGTGGAGAGAGGAATTGCCCTTTTCTGGAAAGGGAAGGTAAATATAATACTACACTTTAGCTTTTGGCTAGCCCTTCAGTGGTCAGGCATTTTGAACTAGATGATTGTTGTAGAATATTACAGTTGGAAGGGATCTATCTCATCTCACTTTGTAGAGCTTCAACAACAAGGAAAAACCCTTAAAAACTTCTAATTTCAGGATCAGAGGCATTACCGGCACCAAGTCCCATCAGTGTGACAGCTTGCCCCGCAGCCCCTCATAGTGTAGTAGTGGGGGGAAACTGCGGGAGAGGTGCGCCGCCAACACGCGCGCCGTTTCCCAAGCGTTTGTGTTCAAGGACGCATCGCTAATTTTAAATTTCCCCTTTAATTAGCAGCTCTGATGGCGCTGCGCTCCCTCACAGGCCTCTAGCCCGGGGCTGCCCGCGTGGCCTCCGCCAGCGGCCCGTCCCTTCTGCGCCTGCGCGGCGCCCCGCCGGTCACGTGACGGCAAACAGCCTATGGGGACGCCCCTTGCTGCGCGGTGCCCGGGGAAAGGAAGTGTCCGCCACGGCCGCCGGCCCCTGGCCCCTCGCCCGCCTCCGCCGACCGGTATGCGCTGAGCCGCCCCGCCCGCTCGCGGCGCGCCCGCCCGGCGCCCGCCGCCCCTCCGAGGTAAGCGGGGACGCGCTGGAGGGGGGGGCCTCCGTCGCGGAGAGGGGTTGGGGGGGGACGGGGTTGCCATGGCGACCTGCGCCCGTCCCGGGCGCAGGTCGCCATGGCAACCCCGTCCCCCCGTTCCCCCCCAGCCCGGCTCCTAGGCCGCCCCGAGGTGTGCTCCGGCCCGTCCCGGGAAGAGCCCTGCGGGTCCGTGATCCGGAAAGCCCGGTGGTATCGGCCTCTTGTGAAGTCCAACGGGACGGCCGCTGCCGGGGCGCGGGGGTTTTCCAGTGACTGGGTTTCACGGGGCAACCGTGCGAGTGCTGGTTTGGCTCTCCGGTTGAAAGAACGCAGTTCTGTTGGCGAAACTGTCTCATTTAGGTTATTACAAAAAAATAATTCCAACTCCGGCTGGAGTCAGTTTGCTGGCACCGCCCAGTGTTTGGGTACAGTAGTGCCAACGGGAAAGTCTATTCCTTGGCTTTGGGAGAGATGCGGGAGGTCCTGCAGCTACGCTTGCAGCTATTCCTTCTTTTGGCATGTTCTGAGTTGGTTTGGGGGGGGGGGGGGGGGGGGGGGGCTCAGCCAGCAGTGCAGGTGGTCTGTAGCATTAACTAGTGTGTGTCCATTTCCTCTTCCTCTGTAGCAGAATTTCCCAGGGGAGGGCTGGGAATATGTCATGCATCCCTAGATCCAGCTCTTTCCTTTGCATGGGAGCTTCTCTGGCTCTGCCGGCTTCTCTGTGTTTCCTGACAGCCTGGGTCACGGCTCACAAACCACCCTGGCTTGCTCCAAGCAAACACACACCACAACAGCTTTGCTTTTCTGTGCTTTACCCTACAGAAGTCCTGTGTCGGTTTGAACCAGCCTGTAGAGCTTTAGCAGAGAGAAAGCAATTGCTCAACTTTGTATCCAAGCAGGATGACAGCTGATTGTTTTTAGGGGATGTATCTTGTGGTTTTTAATTGCTGCTGATCAAACTGAGCTTTAACTGTTGTCCCAAAGACTCTCTAGCTCAGTGCTTCCTGCCGGGCACGGTGGCACAGCGGCAGCTGGCTTTGCCAGAAGTGCTTCAGCTGCCGTGCCCACTTCCTCAGCCCGTGCAGCTGGGGGTTATACCTCCTCTCTCTATATATATGGCGAAAATAGGACCTCCATTTTGGAGACTGCCAAAGCTGCCCGCTGGAAGTGTGGCTTCTTTCCACGCCCTGTGTGAGTGACTAGAGCTGGTGTCCTCACCACCAGCATTGCTGTGTCCAGCTGTGAACTAGAACATGTGTCTTAGACACTTGCTCTTCATTATAGGCATGAAATTATTATAATCTTCTGTAATAAGATGGTTAAATGTTTAATTATGTTTACTGTTGAGTTTGAACTCTGTTAGCCTGCTCTGTATCTGTTATTGTTTATCTTGTGTTTGTTATGCTACAGCCTGTGCTAGATGACCGTGGTGAGCTCCTCTGAACCTTGGCCACTCACTGCAGCTATTATCTCCACTCTTGAGAACTGCGTGAACGTGGCTGAGTGTTTGGCCTTTTACTGACAGATTATACAGAGGCATTAAATATCTGTAACTAGCTCAGACCAAAGGCTCTCTAGACGCATGTTTTTCCCTCTCTGTTCTGATAATTCCTAGTATCCTGTTTTGCCTGCTGCTGAGCAGCAAACGAATGTTCTCAGGGAACTCGCTATAAGAGCACAGATTATTTTTTTTCAGCTTGCAGTGGTTAACACAAATCGGATATGTTTGCCTTTCTCCGACCTGCATTCCTCTTTTATCTACCAACTTACAGACTTTATCTGCTATTTTATTAGTCCTTTGGCAGCATGAGAGCTTTCTACAACTGTGAACAGCTTTAGATTTTACTGTCCTGGAAATATGTGCCCTATCCCAAAGGATCATCACCCAGTTCTGTTGCATATCTATTAATCTTTTTTTCCATTTAGTTTTTATGAATCTGCTGAACAAATTATAGCCGGAATATCTTTTCACTATGGATTCATCCTTGCTTCCTTTTTATCTGCCATAGACTCTCCTTAGTCCAACTTGCCCTTACAGGGGAACTTCCTGTAGCTTTCTGGGAGTGCTAGTGCATGATGTTTTTCAAATAAATCAGTTGCCTTTATGAATAAACTCTAGTTGATTTCTCAAGTGTGGTGGTGGGGTTTTTTTTTAAAAAAAAAAAGCTGGTGGGTCTCTCCCAGCGTGTTACAAGAACTCCTCATTTCTAAGATAACATTGGAGCAGCCTCACCTCCATCATAAGGAGTGATACTGGGTACTGCCTGGTACCAGGCTTCTAAAGTAGGTGGGTTTATCTTGCAGGTTAAAAAAATAGCTCTGTTATATCTTGTAAACTGGTGCTTTAATTAGTCTTTATATGCCTGGAAGCAACTAAAGAAACATAACAGTAGTGTGTAGTACAGTAGTCGTTTTGTTCTTTGAAGTAGCTGCTGCTGTCGTCTCTCTCAGCTGGTTGCTTGATGTATTTAAGCAAGTTGGCTTAACATGTCTGAGTCATTGGTAAGTGGCTGTCCTGTGAATACTCTCTTAAAACCTGTGGCATTTTTAATTTTCATTTCTTTTCCTAAACCAGAGCGATATCACCATGTCTTTTCATATCTGGGCTGGCCTCAGATGTCATGAATCATTGTGGGAACTGCCAGTGGAATTCAGAAAAATAGTCTTTTGTAGTTGGGAGCTCAAAGAGCCTTTAATATAATATGTGTATTTATTTTTGTTAATGAAGTCTGGTACTTCTTTCATGTCTGTTATTTCTTTTCCAGTAAGGATGATCATTATTTGCATGGGGGTGTTTTTTTCTTCATGGAGGGTTTTTTGGGGGGTGTTATGAATATAGGTGTTGGGCTAGTATAGTCTGATAAGTAGGTCAGTGAATTGGTGCTGGTATTTTAGCCCATCAGCTGATGGGAGCTGGTCCTGCCATGCAGGAAGCTGTTCTCTCTCATCCTGGCTCTTTTCCACCTCTCTGCCCCCCACCCCGGACACTCCCAGTGTAATTTATGGAATGAGCAGGAGCAGGTGAAACTGTGCTTGCTGACTCTCGATGACAGCACTGTTGTAAATTCCTGAGGAATTACAGGTACAAACCTGGGGACTTCCTTGTGAGTGGTTTGCAGAGCTGATTCAGAAGTCATCATGGCTCTGCCTTCCTGCTCATCACGGGCTGCTGGGCTGGAGGCCGCCTTTGGTCATGGGCAGGAAGTCAGTCCCTTCAGTGACTTGGTGCCATCCGCTGCTGTCAATGCTTTGTTCCTCTGATAAGATGCTTTTAAAGAAACATTTGTGCTAAGCTGTTCAATGTAACAGCGGAAAAGGTTCTGTCTTGGCTAAGCACCTCTTCTACAGTCTTGAAAGTTAAGCGCTATCTAAAATCGTTAAGTATCACCCCTGTCTTCCTGGGGTTTTTTAACCAGTCACAGCGTGTCTGATGGCTTCAATGCAGGGTGTTGCAAAAAGACTTAGAACTTCATGTCTCACGCTGCGTCCCCTTCACCCACACTTTCCTCCTTGCGGAAGGGTAGGAATGGGAGCTGCTCAGTTTCCCAAGGTTAGCTTTTAATTAAATTTTTGATTTCTCCTTTTTAACTTATTCCTGTGGTTGTAAGAGCAGACATCTGTGCTAGAATCCATTTTAAATGTTACTAGCTTAAAACAGTAGCAGTGGGTTTTTTGAGTTGAGCCTGGGTGTCTCATGCTGGAAAACAGCATTGAGAAAGAAAAGGAGCCATGTTGGCTCAAATTTTAAATTCAGGATCTTGAAGAGGCGCAAGTTTGGGGCACTTGTCTCCCAACTAGGGAAGGAATGTTCTTTTCAAGCTTTTTTTTTTTTTTTTTAAAGTACCTTGTTTGCAATAGCTTCTAAAAAGTTACTTGTTAGTGTCTCCTATAATGATGTAGGCGGAGGGACTGGGTTTTATCGACAGCTGTGTGTTGCTGCTCAGTAATGAGGACAGTGTCTAGGAAATGGAGGCAGGATCGAATTCCCCTCTCCCGGTGTTTGTACTACGCTAGGCTGAATTTCTTGCCTTTTTTTTTTTTTTTTCAGTCACTACATACATTTTTTGTGTAGCTGTTTATTCTAATTCAGAAATGGCAGCTGGCCTGCATGTATGATGAGTTGTTTGGAGCTTTTTTTTGTTTTCTGGAGGAACAGCTGCCTATTGGAAACTTGCCGTGTTCGGCATTTGCAAGGTATTAGATCTCTCTTCTAGCAAGCTTCTTGTTATAAATGTGCCTCTATTGTGACCCTTCGGTTTTAACTCCCTGCAGTGCTGCTGTCACAAAGCAGATTTTCTCTTCCACGTCTTAACAAGAAAAGATTTAACAGCAAAACCCTCTTAGAGATCCTTGTTCGCCATTCCCTGGAGGAATTGCTGTATCTGGGGCAGCAGGAAGCCATGCCTTTTGCAGTGTGCTTTAGAGACACTGTATTTGGGTACCAGCTCCTGTGAAATCTGCGGCTTCAGTAATGTATCTAGAGCTGTAGGGTGAAAGAACAGCCCGGAAAGCGACTCGCATGCAAAACAGTAACATTTCTGCTGCTGGCAGGCTGACAAGTCAAAACTTCAAGTGTGCAGAGGATCAGGGATACAAGTATAAAAGAATTTCACTAACAGTAAGTGTTTTCATTTCAAATAACTGCTGCTTGCTGTGCAGGTAGAACTGTTTTGCCTTCTCATTTCTTATTATCCTTCTGGGGTCTGTTTCAAGTCCTGATCCTTCATGGCGGGAGGCCAAAATGTTAATTACCATGATTCTGTGTTTTTGGCTTTCAGACTTTTTTAGTCCTGTGGTGTGCACACCTCAGTCTGGGAATAGTGGAAAATGGAGTGCAGAGCTGGGGACAGGGTGCAAGTGCGTTTCTTAGAATGATGTTTTCAGAATTTCAGAGCTGAGGAAAAATTGGCTGAGCAGCATGGGAGCCTTTGGGAGGAGGACTGAATGCCAGGACAGGTTTTCCCAGGTTGTGTGTGACAGTGTTGTCTTTCTGGCTGTCCGAGTCCAATGTGCTCTGGCCAGGCTCCTCCACACAAGGAGGGTTTAATATCAGATTTACTTGTTTGGTATGTTTGGTGTTACATGGGATTTTGATTTAGCAGGTTATGCTCTGGGCTCAGCTTGTGTATATGCTCCCCCCGTGCTGGTCTGGCTTTGTTAATTGTTTCTGTGCACCTGACGATGCGCTGGTGCAGCTGTCTTATCTAAACCCGAAGTTACCCTCCAGTCATCCTGGTGTTGACAACACATTCATCTCCAAGCTCACAGGTTTTTGCCCTCCTCCACTGTGGGGGTGTGCTGGTTGTACACACTGCCCGGGATGGATTTATGGATAAGAAAGTCCAGGCACTGACAAACTCCTTTCTCCAGAGTGACGCCCCTGAGAGAAGTGCACTAGTGCTCAGGGTGTGCTTTGGAGGCAAATGGGATCTGTGCAGCAGGGCTGGAGTAATGGTGTATTTTCAAGATGTGGCAGCCTAGGAGACTGTGCAGGGGGAGGTAGTTGTGGAAGGCAGTTTTGTGCACAGAAGGATGCTGCTACTGAAGGAGTTTAAATAATGAGGAACTCAAAGTCTTGAGCTAGTGCATGTCCCTGAGTGAGCAGGAGTCCATGAGGGGCTCTGAGGATCAGTGCTTGTTGTTCTGGTACAAACGGCAGAAAAATGTCATGCCTGAATCTAAAGGTGTTATGGACTATTGTGAAATGACACAATCTAAGAGCCTGTTTCCAGCCATATCATTACATTATTTTCAGACTAAGGCACAAAATGAGTCGTTTTGTCCTAGATTTGCAATTAAGAGCCTCACAGACTCCCAACATCTGCTTCTGCTAACATAGAGAATTCAGTGATGGCAGTTCGGGGCAGCACTCCTATAGGATGTGATGAATGGTACAGGAATGGAGGTGAAACACTTGCCATTCTGCTTGTGACTGAACTCTGCTCTGTCAGTTTGCATAATGTACCAGGAATGAGGAGAACCATGTCTTCTGGGATTTGTATGTTGCTTGTTCCAAATGAACCTTCATGGGATTCCTAGAAGGAGCAGGAGCATTACATGGGATAAATAGAGCATAACAAATAGAATATAGAGGTGTGCCTGTACTGCACGTGTAGCAGAGGTGGTTGTATTGGTGTAGGCGGCACGTTTAATACCCCAGCTTTCCAGCTGTGCCTTTGGATGTGAAGGAACTAGTCTGAGCCCAGGCAGGGTGAAGAGCTTTGCTCCTCACTGACGTTACGTGGGACTGTGAGCCTGATCTAAGTTGGGTTAAAGCTCAAAGGGTCCTTCCAACTTAATTTTTTTAATTCTGTGACCAGGCTTGAAGTGGTACCTAGGAGATATCAAGCCAAGTATTTAAATATCTTTAAAAGTTTGGCTCCTATTGCTTTGATAATGTTGCCCTAAATCCTAGAAGCTCCTCTTTAAGATTTTTAGTAATTAATTCATGATATTTTCAAATCCAGTTGCAATCTTATTGCATTAAATGAAGAGTTTGGTAACAGGGATGTCTGTGTGGAACATTCCCTGTGAGACCAGTAACCTAAAAACACAGTAAGCTTAAAATGAAATGCAGAAGGGAAATCTTTACTGCTTTGTTGGAATTAGACCTTTGGCTGGTTCAGATTGAATGGTTTAATGTAAATCAAATCCCCAGTGCCAGATGGCGCAAGGTAGAGAGACTTAAAGCTGTGAAAACTCCCACTGGCACTCTTGAAGTGATACTCCCCAGACAATAGCAGAGTTTGTGTCTGAGTACGGTAATGCTCAGTCACAGCTAACATGTGCCTGTCCTGAATTTTGAGTAGAAATTCAACATTCTGCCTGGACTTTGATCTTATTTATTTACAAGTGAGAGAGGATGCCAGGTGCCATTAAATTTTTTTTTTTTTTTTTTTTAAATCTTGTCTTGCTGGGATTTGAGGACTGTCCACACAGAAGTCACAAACAAAGTGGCGACACTGGAGCAGCACCTCTGGTGAGGGTACCGGGTATAAGGAAATCCAGCTCCGGCCCACTGTGCGTGCATGCAGATCTTCCATGGAGCATCTGCGCGTCTGTGTTTGTGCCGAGCAGATGGTCTGCTCATGTAAAGTAAAATACAGCTACTGTGCATATGTTCATGGCTGAAGTGCTGGGCAGAAGCATGCAGCCGTAGGCAGAGGGACATGGCCGGACAGCCGGCGGGAGGGCCGTGCCGTGCCACGCACTACCTTGGCACAGCAGACTCCTTTAGCTGCAGTTCCTCAGACCTGGCCCATGCATGGTGTGTACTTGGCAATTGTCAGGAGGAACTTAATGCTTTCCTTCTGTGGAACAACAGCAGATAATCCTTAATAATCTAGCAGGAGTGTGATTGAAGAAAATGCTTTGAATTACAGAAGGTGAAAATATTCAGCCCGAGTAAATAAGGGTCTGCACCATTTAATGACGGAGTTGCCTGTGGTACCGAGCTGGTTCACTGGGTCTTTCCAGACACTTTCAGCACTTCCTGAATTGTAGGATCACTTTATAAAAATCCACTAGCCTGCCAGTGCTTGTTTTTATTCTTCCCTGCAGATTTGCTTCTTTCCATTCAGGATGAATTGATTTCAATTAGCTTTTAAATTGGAAAGTAAAAGATTTTGATGAACTTCAGTCTAGCTTTGTTTCTGCAAGTGGAGAAGAATCCTTCATGTTGTTTTTTGTGTGAACACTGAAATTGAAGCAATACACACTTTATTGACGTTATATATGTATATGCTTCTAGTTAGTATTTGTTTAGCTTTAGTCTTAGATTACCTTGCCTTTATTCTGCCAGGAAGTTGAGTGATATTTGTTGCTAGACGATAACATTTTTATTTGGGATTTTCATGAGCTTCTCTGGATAAAAATTGAAGTCCAAATAAAAATTCATAAAACCAGCATCTTGTGATGGTACGTTGCTGAAATCCAACTCATTTTCGCAGGATGCACAAGGCAGAAGCATTGTTAAAACATGTCTAATAGTGCTAAACAGGGGAAATCTTAACTTGTTGAATCACTTGGCCTGGCTTTTGTAGGTATGGAAGTGCTCGAGGGATTTTGAAATGCATTTAAGCTGCTGCCTGCCAAATTCTAGTAAGCATCAGGCTTTGTCTTGCATTTGAACACCCTTGTTCAATTAAGTGTTCTGATTCTATGTGGCTACTTTAGTTTCTCTAGAAATATGGTATATCTATATATGTAAATTTTATCCTTTTTTAAATTATTTTTTTTAAGTACAAGAGCTGTAAGAGGGAAAGAAAACTTCCTGCTCTTGGGAAAAGCCTGAGTTAAGGTCTCTTAGCTGTGAAGAACCTAGTTCAGGTAAAGAAACTGTCCCTGCATCTGGTAGCTAACCTAAACTCAAAACAAGACTTGCTCTTGCACACTAGGGCCTGGAAGTACTGGTGGTAGGAATATATCAGTACATGGCTCATTGTGCTGAGTGAACACTGATAATTCATGGAGACCCAGCCATCGCTTGGGCTGATGCTGGAAGCTAAAGGCTCCTCTACCTTTTAGACAGAATTATGAAATACTGTTCTTTAGCTCATTAAAGCTAGAGCTTATTGATGCCAGAGATTTATGACGTTATTTTAAATAGTAAGTTTAGGCTTTACAATGTGCAATTTAAATTTAAAATTATATGTTAAGTCAGCTTATTTAGTAATGCATTTGCTATTTCTTTTCATCCAACTTCTACTATGACTAAATATTAATTGGTTGTGTATTAATAACTGCAGTTTCTGAGTAGGAAAGGGAATGAAATGCTCGGTTGCTAGTTCTACTCACTGCTAACTTTGGTATTTTGGAAAGGCCTGTCCTCAGAGCTTTTTCAGATGTTTAACTGCACTATCCCTTCATAAGCATAAAATGTTGGCTCACTTTTATAATTGTCATAAACAAGTGTTTCCCATTTTGACAAAAAGGTGCAGTCACCGTGCCCTGCTGTGGAGAGGCGGTGGATGGTGTTAACCATGCCACGTCCCAGGCTGCAGCCATCACATGAGCAAAAAGCTGACTCCTGAGAAAAAGATAATAAAATAAATAAGTTAACTTCACTTTGGGTTTTCAAAAATGGCTGTGGACCTCCTTCAGGTGACTGCACGTGGCTGGAGCCTACCTTTTGCTTCACAGCAACTACTTGATCTCAAAGGTCAGAACTTGGTGTTGTTGCAGTGATGAGTGGAGCTATGCTAAGGGCCTTTTAACTTCCATTAAGTGCTAGGGTTGCAAGTTACACTGATCCTGGGTTTTTTTATTATTTCTTTGAAGAGACGGAGGCATGGACTCTGTGTACAGTGTGAACAGAGACCTTTATTGTTATTAACACTGAGAATTTATATTATCTTCAAAGCTATGTTAGTAAGCATGAGTTAGGCTGTGTTATCACCATTGGCTACAATGTATTGTGCATTTGCTGTCCACACACTCTAGTACACTGATTGGCTAAACTAAAAGATTAACTCTACCGTCGGCATCCTGGTTATCAGTCCTTTAGTTCTTTAGGTCTGCAACTCTGCGTTTTCTTGTTTATCAGCTGCCAACTTTCTTCAGTCGTTCTTTATTCTTCAATCAAGGACATCGTCGAGCTGAGATGTCCATTTTCTGCCAAAAAACCTCTCCACATTTCTTTATGCTTCCAAACATATATTTTGTCCTCCAAAAAAGCAAGCAGCCTCTAAAAGTGATACTCTCCTCACTGTGCTAGCTGAGGCTATTGTTCAGGACTCTGGCTCTGCTAATTACAGCACACCACAGGCTGTGCGGAGGGCAGGGCCTGGCTCTTGGGTGTTTGCCCAAGATATCTTTGAAGAGCCAGAAGTTGTCACCTGGGTATGAAGAGAATTGACTTGCCTGGGATTTCTTCTCTCTAGGTCACAGCAGCCATTTACAGCAGCTCCTCCAGCAGCAGCAACACCTGGCCAGGGAGGAAGGTGCACGGGTCTGCTCTCCTAAAACCTTGTGGCAGGACACAGTACCTGGCGGGTGTCCTAAATGCTCTTTAAATGTGCAAGAGCATCTGGACTGGGCCACATAATGCAGAGCAGATGAAGCGAGTCCTTGCAAACACAACCGGTGCTGGGAAACGGCTGTCTGAATTTGAGGGGAGGGGAATTACCCTGTTCAACAAAACAGTCATGGATTACTTTTTTAAGGCTGGCTTCAGCTGCAGGATAATGCATAATGCTTGCCTAGCTCTTTGAGAATATAGTGTTAAATAAACATGAACTAATCCTCACAAGAATGTATCCTGTGCTGGCTCTGCCGCTCCTGCAGCAGCTGCTGGCTAAGTTTGCTCCTAGACCCCTGCCTTTTCTACTCATTAGCAAAAATATGGCTCTGTCATGGTTGTTTCATTTATCTCTGATTTATTAATGTTGTGAGTATTGACTGAGAAGGGGTGTTGCCTTACAGGAGCATTGAAACTTCTCAAGAAAAATCAATTGTATGAGAAGGAGCACTGCTGTCCCAAACCTGAGTGCCGCTTAACACCCACTAACACAGCGATGTATCGGGCTTAGGGCTTCACCACGGCCAGAGCAGCTCTTGGTGTATGTGCCTGCTCGCTCCTCCCTCTTTTTTCCCCCCTGAAGCATATTGTATGCTACCCGAGCTTTTGCCGAGCAGTTCTGGCCTACGAACCATTTTGACCTCACCTTGTCACTGCTCAGCAAAGGGTCCAGCAAGGGTGGGAGGGTGGGACTGGGGTCCACAGCAGCGTGGATCAGATCAGCCACAGCAAGTGAATGGGCCCTTCCGTCAGGGCCCCGGGGGCAGGGCTGAGACGTGCTAAAAGGTCACCAGGGGCCAGTGGTGGAGAGTGCTTGCTGCTGTGACAGGGTATGGATTCAAAATCTAGCCTTAGAGGGCTTGAGCCAATTCTGGGAGTGTAAAATCAGTGTTAAGAGCAGCAAGGAGTACTGGTTCTGTGGATTTTCTAGGTGCTTAAGTTGTTTTGAAACTAGCATCTGGACTGATTGTGAAAGCTGTAGGCTGCTCAGTAAATATGCAGCCACAGTCCTAGAACAGGCTGTGAAATAGCTGTGATTCTTTTTAAGGACTTATTTGGAGAAGAACCAGGGATCCATACCAATATACCCATGTCCTTGAATGACCTTCTTGGGCAA
Source organism: Athene noctua (assembly GCF_965140245.1). Classification (NCBI taxonomy): domain Eukaryota; kingdom Metazoa; phylum Chordata; class Aves; order Strigiformes; family Strigidae; genus Athene; species Athene noctua. The sequence continues at coordinate 4,113,933 of NC_134051.1, read as the reverse complement.
ATTTGTAGGATCAGTCACTGGGAGGAGAGCTGTGTATGGATTCCTTACGTGAAGAAACCCACCCCATTTCATCTTTTCAGGAGTTGTAGGAGAATGTCCTTGGACCTCTTCTCTATTAAAGCATTTTGCCATTCTTTCTCCCTGCATTGGAGAAGGGCTGGCAAAGATTTCTCTGAATAATAGTGGACTTTAATTCTGTCCTTTCTTCTGTTGATATATTGGCTGTTTGACACGTTCCAGAAATTGTGGTAGAGTTCCTCCTTCCTTCTGGGAGATCTGGGCCAATGTAGCATAGGGGCTTTATGCCACTATCCGGGAGGATGGAGCGGGGGGAGCTCATGCTGCTCGAGCTAGTGCAAAGGTGTCATACAAAGCGTGTTGCAGGGCGAGTGCCAAAGTCAAGGGTGAATATCGTTCTTGTTAGCAGTGCTAGTTACCTCTCTAGCACTGATGCTGAGTTCCAAGGACCCCAGCATCTGGGGACTCTGCTTCCTGACGATCATCATGGTGTGCTAACTGGGAGTTGCTCTCTACCACTTCATCCAGGGGAACTGCAGAAGTAAGCTGACTTATGTACCTTAAAAAAGAAATTTGTGGGTGGAATGTGGATTTTATAGCTTAGCCTGTTTTTTTCTTAGGGTCACAGTGGAAGGAGGTTTCCAAATTCTTAGGAGTGCAGTTGCACACAGTTGTGTGTTGTCAAACACGTCAAACTGGGATCGTTGCTGTGCCAACTCCTTTTGTGTGTCTTTGCTAGTTACAGAGTGTATTGTGGAGGTGATGCAGTTTTTACCTAGACAGTGCTCAAATGGCATATCTAGTCCAGTGGGGAGTTCATATATCTGTTCCTTCTCGAGTTTCTGACCTTCAAAGCAAGAGCGCAGGAGAGCTGAGCATCCCTTTGGAGAAGAGGGTGTACACTAGCGCTGCTGTGTGCAGCTTTTCCTTATAACTCAGTATTTCAAAACCAAGATTTGAGCCTCTTAAAATTGGGAAGAGAAAGCAAGAACAAAATCAAACAACTTTTTAAACGAAGGATGTTTTTTTCTTTGCATCCTGGTCTGGTTCTCAGACTTGGGACTAGGAGGGCTGGAATGAGAGACAAAGCTGTGGATGGAGAACTGCAGGTGGCCCATGAAAGGGAACCGACTCCTGCAGCTGCCCTGTCTCTGCCTGCCTTGTCTGCTCTGTGTGCACAGTGTCTCACGGGGGGCTTTGTCCTGCCTAAAGCCTTTTTGCAAGATCTGTTCTTCATTCATGTGTCTGCACTACAAATGCTTTTACAGCCACTTTAGTTATAGCTTGCTTCTTTCCCTCTGGTACCTCGTTCAAAAAGGCTGAAGACGTTGGAGTAAGTGTCCTGTATGTGGTTAGCAGGATTGTGGTAGTGCCTTTGGGAAAGAATAGGCTGCCTTGGGATTTCTGTATTTGAACCCTCTCTGCTGGGATGGAAAGCCAGCTCTTGCGGGGTTGTAGCACATAGGAATGAGGGGAAATGAAACTGGATCTCATTTCATTGGCATAAGTTAAACAAAATTAATATTTTAAAGAATTTGATTCCTCTGCATATGTACTAACTGGAGATGATGGTATTGTGTAACAGGACTTTATAAATGTTCTTCTAGCAGTGCCTCCTTTTTAAGCTGTTTTTTTCAGTTTTGTTTTAACAAAATGTTGGTCCTGCGTAGACGTTTGAAAAGCTCCATGCATCATAAGGTACACTTGGCACATTGTTGGCTTATTTTATGCAACATCCTGAGCTCTTTTTGGCAGTGGTTGGTGCCACATGCTCCTTCACAGGCAGCATCACTGGACTGTGTTTGCAGGGAGCAGGGTGTGTACAGATGCAGGGCTGGTGAGGTGGGTCACGCTGAGAAATGAGCCATGCTTATCCTGTGGGCAACAGGGCTTTGAGTTGCTTCTTGGATTGGAGTTACCATGTTTTGCTTCATCTCTCCTGAAAACTCGTTCTGCCAGGAAGAACAACTTTATTGATGCAGGGAGCCTCCTGCTGCCTTTGCGCAGATGTCTGACTGGAGCCGAGTGTCAGAATCTGTGCTTCATCATTCTTAATGATTGGCTTTCTTTTCTTGCAGGCGTGAATGACAGAGGAGGTGCCTCCGACTGCACTTACAGACGTAAACCTGCGTCTTCTCTGCCACGATGACATAGACACAGTGAAACAGCTCTGTGGAGACTGGTTCCCAATAGAGTATGTGGTAACTACTACCAGTTTGGGGTGTGGGATGGCAGGAATCTAGAAACAAATGGTGTGAACCTGCACTGGTCCAGTTTGGAGCTGACACCAAAGGCTCTGCAGCCATCTGGACTGTTGCTAAGATAGCAGCAGGTTCTTCATCTTTTATGCACTGTGTTAATGGCTCATTGCTGCCTGTCCTGCAGAGTCCTAAAGTCATCAGAAAGTTTTTGTGTGCAGATTTTGGCAGAAAGCTGTGCTTTGTAATTAAGGGTTGGATCAGCTTCTTGGGAAAGACTGTGTATGAGATGGGGAAAGGAGCACACCTCCAGGAAAAAGATTAGCATCCCTGTGCTTGTGAAAGAAAGCTGTGTTCTGTCTGGGGTGTGGGCCAAGAAAGCACCCTCAGAGCTGAACTAAACTGACAGGAAGTGGCTCTTCCTAAGGGACCCGCTTTCTGAATGTCCCAGGGCAAGACTGAACAGTAACTTGCCTGTGTACTCAGGATCACTGTTGGTCCCAAAGATCTGGCTTAAAGCTGATCTCAGTCTGTCCCAGGTCAGTTCTCCAGGCCTCTATTTGGTAAATGCTTGTGTCTGCACAAAGCACAGGAGTAAGGAGCTTTTCTTGGGGATAGTGATAGTTTTCTGGCTTAAAGCATCCAGGGAAACTGCAGCTGTAGACTTCAAGGATTTTTTTTTTTTTCTTTAGCTTTGTTGAGAAGGTTTATAGAGGATTTTAGCTGATTATAATTAAGATTGCATGAAGTGTAATAAACCAGCAAAAGCATTCATAAATGTTTGAATTTGTGGATTTCTTCTAAACACAAGGCATGTTGAACTCTGACTTTGAAATAAATTAGTGTATGCTAGTTTTCCTTTCGTAGCTACAGAAGGGGGAGGAGAACTGGAGGCTGGTAATGTGATTTTTTTTTTTTTTTTTTTGGTACCAATATGCAGTATTTTTTTCACATGTGTATCAAATTAATGAGATCCTTACGCTCTTAGATGAGGGCAGATGGATTTTGCATTTAAAAATAACTTGCTGAAGATGGAAGTGAGAGCTCTGGGCAACAAATGTAAAATGAGAATGTGGTTGTCTTAGCAAAGCAGGAGGCCATTACATGAGCAGCCTGTGTTGCTGCTTAGATGCAACTGAAAGAAACCATGCTACCAAATGGGGTACAACACTGGGACCATACAACAGTTAAAACAGGAAGGATGAATTAACTTCCTAACCCAGATTTCATGGAATAAACTGAATTAGTAGCATAGAAAGAGCTTTAGATTGATATATGGCTGAGCTACTTGGCTGTGTGTCTTTGCTGAAGACAGCCCTTTCAGTAGTATATTCTCCCTCCATTAGTCCTGTGTAAAATGCATTGGCCTGCAGTTCCAGTGACTGGCATTTAAACATGTTGCTGCCATTTCCAGTTGAGCAGCATCTTGGCACGTTGGCTGTAGCACTGCCTGCTCCCGTGGGCTCTGTGTCCCCAAACATTCCTGTTGTCTCTTCCTTCCCAGATACCCTGACTCATGGTACCGAGATATCACTTCCAACAAGAAGTTCTTTTCCCTCGCAGCCACATATAGAGGCTCCATCGTGGGAATGATAGTGGCAGAGATCAAGAGCAGAACAAAAGTGCATAAAGAGGTATGCTACTAAACTGTGCTTCGGTCCACCATAGTTCACCTCTTGCCATGGTTAACTGAGATGGAACCTGTTTGTGGTATTTTCCCCGCCCCTGCATCCAGACACTTAGAAGAGCAATCCTGAGTTAATTTAAGAAAGCACGAACATGCCCGTTTCCAGCTCATGGACCATGCGTGGTGGGGTGCTTCTGAGGATGTGGGCTGCTGAGCAGCCTGGTTCCACAAAGTCTCTTCCTGCTGGGGCCAGGCAGCTGCAGGCCGATGGGAGAGGATCATGCAGGTGTAACCCAAAAGTGACTGTGTAGCCCACCATTTAACTTGCTGCTGGGCTCTTTTGGGTGTGCCTGGTCATCGCTGGTGACTGAGGTATGCGCAGCTGTGGGAGAACAAACCTCTTCCTTTCTTACATAAGGGTTGAACTTCCTTAGCTGTGCTGGGCAAGTCACTCCTGTGACTTCCTGCAGAAACTCCTTCATTTACACAGTCACTGTCTTGAACACAAAGCAGAGATAACCAGTGTTCAGGAACCTCAGGCTTCAGAGATAACAGAGCTTGGAGACCAGGAGAGACAACACAGTACAGCAGAGGGATGAAGAAGAGATGGTCACTGAAGACAGTATGGGAAAAGACTACTGGGTTAATGAGGGAAAACAGCATAGGCAAGTGAATTAAAAAAAACCAACATGGGCAATGCAGAGATGCACTGAAAGACCAACAGTGTTACGATTAAACAATAATCTTAGCATTTGTAGGAACTGAGAGCATCGAGTGACATGGGTCTCTTCACACTAGCTATCTGGCTTCACCTCAAAGCTAGTCAAAATCAGAAACTGCATCTTCAGCAACTCTAACAAAAGGCTCTTGTTCCAGCCAAGCTGAAAGCCAGCGGCTTATTCAGACACTGCTCCAGGCGACTGAGCCTGTAGAACATGCTCCTTGTCCTCTACAGCAGTACAGAGATCTCCAGCTGACACGAAGCTCAGACGGAAAATGCAGGCAATAAAAACTGTTGCTGGATTGATCTAGACACTGATGGGTAGCTCCAGAATTGGCACTTTGAAGCCTTCCTGGTAAAGAATGCAAATATATTCTGTCCCTAAGCCCACAGATAATGTATATAGTAAGGAGACATCCGGATTTGTGTTCTGCATCTGGGAAGATGATATGAAAGTAGGAATAACCCCTAAGTGACCATGCTTGGATTTTTTAACTCCCCATGTCCTATCCAGAAGCTTCAGCTAGACTGTTCAGTGAGAAGTTCCCTGCTATAGCCTTGTTCCAGTACAGGGTTCTTGATTTCTCCTGTGCCTCTCCAGGCATCCTACCAAATAACTTGTCATATCTCTACTCAGGATGGAGACATCCTAGCTTCCAATTTTCCTGTGGACACTCAAGTTGCTTACATCCTAAGTCTTGGAGTGGTGAAGGAGTTCAGAAAACATGGAATAGGTAAGATGCTGCTAAGTGACAACTCTGTTGCTGTTGTTTGCCACATGTGGCTAGTGGGCATGACTGAAGGAGCTCCACCGTTTCACTGCAATACCCTTTTGAGACAAGCGTGTTGGTGATTTGTACCAGCAACTGGGGAGGTGATGCATTCACATCCCCTTGTTGGTATCTGTGCGGGTGCACTGAGATGATTTTACTGGTGTAGGCACAGCACAACGTGCAGATACTTCCAAAGAGCATGGGGCTTTGTCTGTCTCTTTCCCAGGGGACAGCTGAGCACACCAAAAACTTGCACTCCTGCTGCTGAGACTGACTGAAAGTGCTAGGACTTCACCCTGGAGCAGGGTTTGAAATTATTTTCTTTCATGGGTATCAGAAGCTTGGTCCCTGAGGCAGAAAATACAGCTGCTTTTAACCGTTCAACAGATAGAACAAACATTTAGAAAAAGGAGGAGGGAGCTGGAAAAAGAGTGTAAGGTGGATCTGATTACATCTGTCAAATGCATGTAAAAATCAGCTCTGAATGCCTGCTGCAACACACAGCATTTTTGCAGCCATTTGAAAATCCTGCAGTCAGAAGGGCTTATCTCCATTTAGAGCAGGATGTGTTTTGTCATCAAATAAGTGCCCTTCTGGTGCAATTTCAAGCATGAGCTCTATCTTTGATCTGCAAAAGGAAATAGGCCAGGTTTGGAAGCATGACCCGGTGTTGCACATCTGGAATCTCTTCAGTGGATACAGTGTAACCCATCTTCTTCAAGTCCTCCCTTCTCCTCCAGGCATGTTTAGGAAGGTACAAACTGATAGGATATGTAAACAAATGACCAGAAGAGTCTTCAGTGAGAGCACTGTAGTTAAAACTTGCATTGAAATGCTACTAGACATAAATTTTCTATACAAAGAAGAAAATACTAGCACACAATAACATTTAGAGAAGGTGCTAAAGAGGTCTTCTGTTCTGTAAAACTGTGCTGGTTTTGAGTTTCCTTTCAATTTCCAAATCCTGTTTTTTTTTCCCAGCTCCATCTCGCTGGAATTTTCTTTCAGAATCATTATTTCCTGTATCCATTACATCTATACAGCACATTGCTGTGCTCTCTCAAAAGCTTTGGATTTGTACCTGTAGCAAAACAACCTAAAGAAGCTGCTGCCTGATGCTGAGACCTTTCTCTTGAGAGTTTTTCTACTTGTGTTTGAAGCTGAAGTCTTTCATGCGGGAGGCTTTTCACCCCAGGCATACTTCTAAGCCCTAAAGCTCTGATTTTTCTCTGCAGACATTAAAAGGCTTTGGTTTCTAGTTCTCTGCTATTCTTAAACCGGAAGGCAGTTGGATTTCTGTGAGATAGAAGAGTAGAATATCTCATAACAAAATTAAACCGCTCTTCTGTTGGTGTCTCTTAGTGTCTTTTTGTGCTTGGCTGATACAAATTCTAACTAACTATTAAGTGACTGTGAAGTCAGTGCTGTTGACTTCTGTTCTGAAGTCCTGTGAGTCCTGCTGTAAGTCTTACGTGCCCTGGGGATTGTGAAACAGCAGCATAAATCTCATCTGTGTGTTTGTATTAGCTAAGCTGTTTCTTTAGCCTGTTGTTACCACTCCTGATGGAAGAAGTTCCCCTGCAGGTTCTGCTGGGTCCTTCCTGCCATGTTAAGGTGGTTTGGATGAACTTTTGGGTCTCATCGCTTGGGGCTGGAGTATTTTCTGTGCCCTTCTCTGGTTTCTCCTGCTGACTAGTGGCTGCAGCAAATCTGGGCTGAATGAGACTGTGCCTCAGCTCTCCTCCTTAGAAGGGATCTTCAAATCCCACCAGTTCTTAGATTCTGAGTGAGCAGACACAACGTGATACCCTGCTTGTGAAGTTCTGTTTTGACACTCTGATGTTCTAAATGGCTTTAAAATAATAAATATGATGGAACTGATTGAAAATGACTCACTGACCTTCCCCAAAGCTGAGAGCTGCTTGGCTGGGGATTTTGTCAGATTCCCATGTCTGGCTCACCTTTGTGGTTAGTGAATCAGAAGTTTGTGTCTTTATAAAATCTTTCATGAAGCCTGGGTTCACAAAACTGGGTGGGATCTGAGGTCTTCAAGCATGTGCAACAATCACTGCTGAGGCGCTGGGTGCAGGAGATCTCAGGTGGAACCCTTGAGCAGACCCTGAGAAGGCAGCTGCACTGTGTGATTCTGCGGCTCTTTCCTCAACAGGTTCGCTCTTGCTTGAAAGTTTAAAAGACCATATATCAACAACTGCCCAAGATCACTGCAAAGCCATCTACCTGCACGTCCTCACCACTAACAACACAGCAATAAACTTCTATGAAAACAGAGACTTTAAACAGCACCACTATCTTCCCTATTATTATTCCATCAGAGGGGTCCTCAAAGATGGCTTTACCTACGTCCTGTACATCAACGGCGGGCATCCACCCTGGACAATCTTATATCCTTGACCTCCTGTCTGATGAGCAGTGGAGCACGCTGGGCAGACACCAAACTGTGTTTGGGGTGACAATCCAGAGAAGTGTGAGCTGGCTAGGTCTGGGGACCGACGCCTGCTCAGATGTGAGTTTAGTCTGAAGTTAGAGGGGTTTGACTTGTTTGTACCCAGCTCTTCTGGGAACAGCTCGGGGAGGTGGTGTGGGATGGCACACTGATTGCTAAGCTGGAACAAGTTTGATGCCAGTGACAGCGAATGCTGGTGTTAACACTGTTAACAAACTCCCTAGACAAAGTGCTAAGCGTGTTTTGGCTTGTGGGGTGCAGGATTTGGCCCGGAGCGTGGCAGAGAAGCCCTCGATCTTGCTTCCTGTGACCTAGGATCCTCTGTGATTCTGGCCTGGCTTGGATCTCATCAGGCTACTCTCAAACTGACTTTGGGAGTTTGTTTCAGGTCACTGGATCACGGAGGAGAAACTTGATCTTTCCCGGGTGTAGCTAGCCTGTCCAAACCTCTGCAGGCAGGTGGATGCATTGCCGTCCCTGCAGGAGCTTGATGGGGAGTGCAAGGGGAACTAGCAGCTGCCTCGAGGAGGTATTTCACACACGAGCCAGAGCCTATGTTCCCAAACTGCCGCCTTTTACAGCACAAAGGAGACCTGCTTTTGATAGAAAGGAGCAGGCAATTAATACACAGAGCAGATCTGTCTAATTGAGCAGAGCAGCTTTCACCATGCCATGGGGTCTCTTTAGGGAGTGCTAGTCCACAGAGTATTTTAAGTTATTTCTTAAGTTATAGTAAAAATGTTGCTGTCCTTAACTGATGGCCACTGACTACCTGCAGCACATTGGATCAACGCTAGCCAGCCTGAGCCCGTGTTCAATTCCCCAGAGGATATATCGACAAGCCCAGAGCCTTCTCTGCAGCCTTCTGCCCTGGTCTGGCATTTCTGCCAAGAGTGGCATTGAATATAGCCGGACGATGTGAGTGGAGCGGAAGATGTACAAAAAGCAAAGGTGGGTCCCGGGGGGAAAGCTCCCTTCCCTGCCCGAGATCCCCTGGCCGCTGTCCTGGGGCAGCTGGGAGTGTCCTCGAGCGAGGGCTGATGAAGGGCAGCTCTGCTGCTGCGAAGGTGTCTGGGGCATCGCTGTGCTCCAGGCTCCAGCTGGTGCCCAAACTCCTGCTGGTTTCATTTGAAGGGAACTTGAACTCTGGTCTTCTTTCCTTGAGCGCAGAGCCTGACAGCAGAATGAACCTCTCCCTGCTGGCTTTCCCCCTTTCCCAGCTCTGTTAGACCAGCTTGCAAGACTCTGAGTGACACTCTGCCCAGCTCGGTGTCACAGCACAGCAACTGGTAGCCCATCTTGCTGCCAGTTGCATTGCATGTCTCCGACACAAGGTCTTCCCTACGCTCAGAGCCCCGTACCACCCAGCTTCCCTACAGCTATGCTCTCTTTTCTTTCCGTAGGGTTGTCCTTCCTTTCATCTTGTGAACCACCCGGCTCTGCACCGATTCCAGTGATGACTGCTCTTGGTCAGTGACCCAGCCCTGGACGGGACCCCTTGTCCCACAGGTTGACTGACATTTGGTAGCCTTCACACTCAAGGGGCTGCAGCCCTGACTTACCCCTGTGGCCTGGAGCCTGCGAGCACTGCCCGGGCAGGCCTGGCTGTCGTGCCAGGTGTCCGGCTGTGCCATAGCTGAGGGCCCTTTGCGTCACCACTCTGTGTGCATGTTGCACTGTCCCCGCTACTCCCTTTGCCTCTGGTTTGCTCCTATTTGTATACATGATGTAGAGGGGTTCAGGTGCTGCTTCCACACCATGGCTACTGAAAGCAGTGGGCATGAGGTTAATGAATCTGCACTGACCAACCCTGTAAATGAGCCGTAAGCGCCCTGGCAGGCCGCTGGTGGCAGAATACACAGTCGTGCCCTTATTGCCAGGGAAGGGGGGAGCTGGGTGAGGGGAGGTGGGGAGCGAGGATCGTGCGGGTAACTTCCAGGGAGGGTGACTGCCTCGTGTGAGAAATTACCTGGCCCCGCCAGCCCTCTGGAGTGACTTAAAAAGAAGCATCCAGTTCAGGATGCATCAAGTAGAAGGCAGGGAATGAAATTGCTATTTCATAGTGAAATATATATATAAAATACTGTATAGATATTTCTGCCTTTGTCCAAGTTGGAATGTAGCAGGGGAGGGGAGCTGGGGATAGAGCCAGAGCCCTTCTCCACTGCAGACGCCGTCCCTTGGCACCGGGGCTGGACTCTTGCAGGATCTTTAGGGATGAGCTCTGGGCACAGATCACAGCAGCTTTTCCTTGCTGCAGAAAAGCCCCCCCAGCTGCTCAGGGGCGTACTTCAGGCTGTGCCGCTGGGCAGCTTCCAGCAGCTGCAGAGCCACGGGACCCCTCCGGGGCTGAGTCTCGGCTCTGTGTTCATGTCCAGCCTGCGGGGAGGCGCCGAGGTGCAGCCAGGCAGGCACCCTTCCTGCGCCTCGGAGCAAGGTCGAGCGAGTGCTTTGCTTTTAAGATGGGAGTTTCTGCAGCTCAGCCAGCCCAGGCACGTGTCGGAGGTGCAGGTATCATCCCTGTGCCCTGCCAGGCTCCCCTGATGAATCGCCCCTCCCTGGCCAAGGCTCTTCCCCTGCTCAGCACCATGTTCCTCCTTCCTCTCTTATTTTGAAACTGGGACTTGGGCAAAGGAGGTCTAAGCCGCAGCTGGTGCATCGCCCCTGTGTGCAGGCAGCGCCAGCGGGCAGGGCCTGGGGGTGAGAGACAGCACAGGTCAGGTTTAGACTTAGAAGAGAAAGAAAGCACGCCAAGGTACTGCAGCCCAGATGACCTGTTGGTGACTGTAAGCCCCTGAGGTGGGAGCTGCTTAATGAAAGGGTGCAGGAGGTGAGCTGGTACCATGCTGGCTCCCGAGAAGCGGGGCTGGGACTAGCCCCCCCGCTCTGCCCACGGCCACCATGGGGCTGGCACTGTGAGCTGCCACTCGGCTCAGAGGGGGCTCTGGCACAGAAGCCCTGGTGAATGCAGCTCCCCCCACAGCCCCGGCTGCAGGAGGCAGCTTGCTGCAGCCCCAGGGGCTGGCACATACATGGTTTGGAGGAGCAGGAGGCTCTTCTGCTGGGAACTGCTGGTCCCTCTTCTGGGGCTCAGAGGTCCAGCTCAGCAACCGTTTGACACAAGGTGTCTGTCTCCATGAGGACAGTCATGCTTGGAGCTGTTGGTGAGTCCATCCTTGGAGACCTTTAAGCCCCCAAAAGCCAGGGCAGTCCTCGGTGTGGGCCTTGCTCTGAGGCTGTTGGAGCAGAGCACTCCAGAGGCTCCTTCCAAGCCCCTACACCTCTGTTTCCCCATCAGTTCAGAAGTACAGGCAGGCTGAGTGAGGCTCAAGGGACGCAGGTTTGTGGCAGAGGACGGGTGCTGGGCAGGCAGCTCCCCGGGGGTGCTGGCGGGGCCCCAGGGTGGGAGTGGAGCTCTGCTGCCCACACCCGGGGTGCTGGGATAGGGGAACCCCACTGCGCTCTGTGCGCTCCCGCCTCTGCGCGACATGGTGGAGCTGCTGCAGAAGCGTCGCGCAGGGCTGCACAGCCAGTGGCTTGGCCAGGCCGCTCGTGGCACAGTAGCCCGGGAGCAGAGGGGCACCTCACCAGGGCGTTTGGCTGCCTCCAGCCTGGCCTCACGGGTCAGCAGGTGCCCTGGCCCCGCTCCCCAGCCCAGCGGCCTTGCCCGCTGCCAGCCCACGGCTCTGCCTGCAGGGAGCTGGTGCTGCCGAGGCGCTGCCTGGGAGGTGTGGCTGTCCCCGTGCTCCCCCCGCACCCAGCTGGCACCCGCTGGCAGGGGAGGGAGCACAGGGGCTGCTGCGACCCCCCCGAGCCACAGCGCTTTCCGCGGGGAGACCTGAAGCACCCTTCCAGCCTCATGTGTGTTACCACTTTTTGGTTTTGGCAGGGTTTTTTTGCTTATCCACTTTTTACTTAAACACATCTATTGGTTTATATGAGTTTCTTCAGCAATTCTAAGCCCCTGGTCTCCCTCAGCACTTGCTTTCTCTGGGCCAGAATGAATCTCTTTCTCTCTTGATTGCCTGGGACTGACATTCCCCACACACACACCTCCTCTCCTGCCCGTGACACAACGCAACTCCACTGCTGCAGCACTTGAGCACATCCATGGGGACGTGGGACTGATCTGTGTCCTCCTGCCACCCTGTCCTCTGAGGTGTCGGCCACATCCCCCCCTCCCACCCCAGCCCGTTATTTATTGAAGAGCATTATGCTGCCACTATCGGCCTCTCTCTAAACATCTTCAATTAAACCAAACCTCTTTTCCGAGTCGTTTGTCACTGCGCAGGAGTCTGCTCTGCTCAGCTGCTCGAGCACCTTCACCTGACCTTGTCCTCTGCCACGGTGCGGGGCACTGGGAGCTGCCACCCGGGATCAGCGCGGGGCAGAGGGCAGGGCCAGAGCCTGGGGCAGGGGCAGCAGCTGCTCCAGCTCCTTGCTGGCTGCCCCAGCAGCGCTCATACAGACAGGACAAATGCCCCACATGCGCCGCCAGCGCCTGGGAACAGCTCTAGTACCTGAAGCCCTTGGGTGCACGAGGCATTTGGGAGCAACCCCCCAGAAAAAGCTTCACAAGGGTTCGTGGTGGCACAGCCCCCTGAGCCAGCCCCCTCTGCCCCAGGCTCCCCCAGCAGCAGCTCTGGGCCCTGCTCTTCCCCTTGGCCTCCAGCTGCTCACCCTGGCAGAGCCCCCAGGGATCAGGGTGGGGGGCAAAGCCCTGAGGCAGAGGGAACGGAGAGGCGCTGCCCCTGCACCCCCAGAGCTCTGCGCCAGCCATCAAGAACGATCCTGACTGTGAAGCGTTCAAAGCCATTTATTCCACTTTCCTGCTCCCACAGATCTCCAGGTAGAAACCCACACAAGCGCTCCCCCAGGCCCCAGAGGGAATTGACGGCACGGCCCCCCGTGGCACCGGCCCCCCGAGCGGGAGCGCGGCCGCCCCGCTGCCGGCGCAGGGGAGCCCTTCCACCGCCGCTGGCAGAGGTGCTTGACCAGCAGCCCCAGCCCTCAGCCGTGTCCACTGCAAACAAACAGCCGCATCCAAGTCAACACGGGGCGTTTAAAAACCAAGACATTATGTTCCTTAAAAATGAAACAGGGATCTGACAGCAGCAGTGTGTCCCTGAAATCACAACAGAATTCTAAGGCTTCGGCACCCTCACGTAAGCACATGAACTCTCTGCAGGGGGCTGTGCAGGTTGATCTGGGAAGCTCGCTAGAGTTTAATGGCCATAAAAATACATAGCTTTCCCCTGCTTCAGACAAACCCAAACCCTCCCGGCTGGGCAGTGGAATCGCGTGGGCAGCAGCTGCAGCCAGCGACGGGTTGGAAAGTTAGAAGTCTCTAGTCTCACCCACTTTTAATCAAGCGCAAACACGGCGGTGTCACTCCATCGCCTCCGCCACCGGCTGCTCCACCACGGCGTTTGCCCCTAGCCCCACCGGCTGCTCCACCGCCTCGGCCACCGGCACAGCCACCAGCTGCTCTGCCACGGCCCCGCTCTCCAGCCCAGCCACCGCCTGCTCTGCTGCCTCGGCCGCTGCCTGCACAGCTGCCTCGTTCTCCGCCCTCTCTGCCAACTCGTTGCCTGCTTTAGCAGGCGCCGCCAGCTCGTTCACCGGCTTAGCAGCAGGCAGGTTTCCCGTTGCCCCGGCTGCCTGGTCGATGGCCGGCTTCTTCGGCTTCTGTGTGGCAGCTACTGCCTCGGCCAGCTTCTCCTCCGGCACCATGTTCAAGATCTTCAGGGCAAAGAGCAGCTGGAATTTGGCGGTTCCGACGAAGGAGTTGCCCAGGAAGTTGGGCAGTCCGCCCATGCGGTCCTTCTGGGTGTAGAGGGGGACACGGACCATGCCCATCACCTGCAACAGCACAGAGCGCAGCTCAGCAGGGGCCATGGCAGCACCAGCCCCCCCGGCACCACCCTCTGCCCCCACACCCTCACCCCAGCACCCCAGCAGCCCACAGCCCAGGCCTGCCCTGCCCCGGCTGCCAGATCCTGCCCCTCCCTCCTGCACCGACCCCTGCCCTGGCCTGCCTGCCCTGGCCTGCCTGCCCTCAGCCCGGCTGAAGCCCCTGTGCTGCCCCTCCTCGAGTGTGTGTGTCCCCTCCCCAGCCCCTGCTCTCCCTGCCCAGCCCCTTGCACCCAGCCCTGGCTCCATTCCCCTTCCTGCCCCTTTGGGGGGATCCCGCTGCCCCAGGCCACTACAGGGAACCCCGCTTCCCCCTCTACACCCTGCCCTGCCTGGGGACACCACTGCTTACCCACACGTCCCCCTCAACCATGCCACAACCCTGGGCCAACTGCCTCCGTTCACGCAGCTGCTGAAACCTGCCGAGCGCCTCGCGGGCGCGCGGGGAGGCCCTAGCTCTCGCGCTCTACCCTGGGGCGTCAGCCGGACCCAGCTACCCAGGAGGAGGAAGGCTGCCTCCCGCACCGCCTCCACGCGAGCTGGGGAGAACTCGGGTTAGAGCAACACACCACCGCACCGAGGGTCGCGATTCCGGTCCAGGTTACTCAGCCCAGGGGGGGGGTAGATACCCGCCAGATGCGAGACGGACCTCACCCGCATCCCGAGGCTGAGCGGATAAATAGGGCTCTTCCCTACGCAGGCAGTCACCAGGAAAGGCCGGGGCTCGAGCTCACTACGCTCTGGAGCCCGAGACACAACCCCAGCCGACAGCCAGACCTCCTAACCGGCGCTACGCAGCGGTGCACGGCACTCGCCGCCAGTAGCTCTACATGCGGTGCATTCCCCCGCTGGGCTGCGAGAGACGGCAGCCCAGCAGACCTAGGAGGGAAGCTTCGTCTTCCCTGGGGCTAACGGTCAGAGCTCTACACACCCCCTCCCTGGGGTCCCACCTCCAGCCCGTGGTCTCGGGAATGCACCGCGCTGATCTCGATGGTATGCAGCTCCTCCAGGGTCAGCTGCCTGGCGTAGAAGTGTGCTACCACGCGATGCGGCCCCTCTGTCAGGTGCGAGCACAGATAGTCAGCTTCCGTCAGGCGCACACAGCCCAAACCCAAGCCCAGCACCCGATTCAGACCGTCCTCCAGGGACCAGTAACGGCGATCCACGAACCCCCCGGGAAAGCCCAGTAGTCCGTCAAATCGCATCTGCATCTGCAATAGAGGCGCATGGTGTTAATGGGGCACAGCGGAGCCCCGGGGCGGGGGGGGAGGGAGGTGGGGAGCGAGGAGAGGCGCGGGCACCCCAGCCCGGCGCCACGGAGTTTTCCATCCTCCCGGCCGCCTCCGATGCGGCCCTACCAGCTCCAGCACATCCAGGACCGTTCACCGACACCGTCTCCGAGAGCTCGCCGCGGCCCTGCGCCGGGGAGCCGAGACGCCGAGGCGGAGCCACCCCGGCCGCACAGCCGGGGGTCCCGGGGGCTCCTCCCCCGCGGGCTCGGGCCCGCCGCCGCCTCGGCCAAGCCTGATGCTACCGCCCTGCACAGGAACTACCGGCCAGCCAGAGCCGCCGCGCCAGGCCCGCCCGCCTGCCCTCAGCCCGCCTCCCCCGGAGCCCGCGGCCCGACCCAGCCCGGCCCGGCCCGCCCCAGCCCGAGGACCCGCCCGCCCCGCCCTGGTTCCAGGCCCCGGCCCCGGCCCCGGCCCGGTCCGGTCCCCGGCCCCCGCCCGGTCCCCGGCCCCCGCCCGCCCCCCCCCTCACCAGCACGGCGTAGCGCAGCGGGATGCGGCCGAAGAGCATGCCCGGGTTGGGCGCGTACAGCATGGCGTGGCACGAGTGGCTCCAGCCCGGGCCCAGCCGCATCGCCTCGTACCGCGTCAGCGGCTTCAGCTCGGGCACGCCCGGCACCCCCAGCGTCGGCAGCGGCGGCAGCACCCCCGCGCCCGCCGGCAGCGCCCCCATGGCCGCCATCGCCCCCATGGCCGCCATCGCCTCGCCGCCCGCCCCGGGAGCCCGCTCCGCGCACGCGCAGCGCCGACGGCGGCGAGGGGGCGGGACCCGGCAACGCAAGAGCCAGTGGCGGCACGCCGCGCGCCCCGGGGCCAATGGGCGCTCGGCGGTGCCCGCTAACCCCCGCCCCCGCCCTCGCCGGGGCGGCCAATGGGAGCGGGCGGCCAATGGGAGCGGGCGCTGCTGCGCGCGTCCCTCACCGCATTAGGTAACGGCCGCACGGGGGCCGGCGGCCAACGGGAGCCAAGCTGGGCGGGAGGGCGCACCGAGGGGCACGCCGGGAAGGAGGCGGGCACGGGCACGGCCGCCCCGCCCCGCCGCTCGCTGGCCCCGCCCCGGCCGGGCGCAGCCCCACCCCCGCGGCCCCGCCCGAGTCACGGACGCGCGTGGCTGCTCCACGGGTTTATTACTACAAACATGGAGGGGGGCGCCCCGGGACCCGCCGCAGAAGCAGAACAAGGCACACGGCGTGGGCAGCGCCGGGCTCCGCGGGCGGGGGCGCGGGGGTCAGCTCCGTCCCACGGCGAAAGGGCCCCCGCTCCCCCCCGCGGAGCCGCCGCTCTGTACAGGGGCAGGGACAGCAAAGGGCTGTGCTCGGTGTGTACAAAATATACAACGGTAGTGTCCTTCATCTGCCGATTTTAACCCCAAAGCCTCCCCACACACACCTCCCACGTAAAAACACGACGCCAGCCCCTACCCACCGCCCCTCCGCCACCGGCGGGAAACATGCACGTCTTTAAAAAAAGCCGGGCTGTGCCGAAAGCGTGCCGGGGGGCCGGGAGGGTGAGCACGGGCCAGCCCCGCGGCGGTGGGGAGAGGCTGCGCCGGGGGTCCCGGCTCCGGCGGCAGGGGCAGGGAGGTCCGGCCCTGCTCACGAGAGGCTCTGCTCATCCTCCAGGTGAAGACGCGTCTGCTCGAAGAGAAGGGGCTGCGTGGGGCTGCCGGTGCCGCGGCCGGGGAGCGTCTTGGTGAAGTCGGATGAGCCTGAGGGAGGAGAAAGGGGGTTCAGCCCCGATAACGCCGGCCCTGGGGTCAGACCAAGAACCCAGGCAGGGTGCTCGGCCCTGGGGAGAGGGCGGCATGGGCCAGGGAGACCATCCCCCCCCACACCCCCTCCTGCCCTGCACTGACCACAGGAGAGACAGGGCTGGAGCCCACGAGCTCCATCCCCCCTGCCCCTGCTAAGATAGGGGTTCAGCAAGCGCCGGGGTGGGACAGAGGACACGAAGGGGACACACCATCTGCCACCAGCCTGGGAGAAGCCAGCAGGGGCCTGGATGGTCACGGTGCCCACGAGGCAGCAGAGCCCTCACCCGGGAGCCCAGCTGAAGCCCGTGGGGAGGGCAGGGGTTTCTGCTGCCCTGCCTGGGGTCCTGGCACTCAGGGATAGCGGGGACCCCTGCGTGTGCCAGGAATAGGAACGGAGCCAGGACAGAGCCAGCAGTGCAGCCTGGGTGGTTTGCTGCCCCCTCCTTCCCTGCCCCAATGGCCAGGACCAGCTCTGTCCCCACTCTCGCCTGGCTGCCAGCCTTCCCAGGAGGGGCCCTGCTGCCCCGCACAACAGCGATGCACAAGAAGAATGAGAAGACGTACCAGCTTACTCCTCTATACCAATAGAGCAGGAATCGGGACCCAGTGCTGCCCAAGACAGGAGGGAGGAAGGCAGACAGAGAGGGAAGGAGACATTAGAGAAGTACTCAGAACAGACTGCAACTCTATGGAAGAAAACAGGCTGCAACAACAACAGTCAGGGGTGAGGCCAGCAAAGCACAGCACCCCGCAGCCCTGCCCGCCGTGACACCGCTCCGCAGCAGAGGGGTGCCCACTGCCCCCCACGCCGTCCCAGATGGTTCCCCTCCCTCGGCCAATAGCAGGAGCAGGTTGGGGGCAGGCACGGGAGGCCATGGTCGAGGCCATGGTCACATAAACCGTGCCACTGAGTGGCCACAACTCAGAGAGGAGAAAGGAGGGGAAGGACAGAGACAAAAGGGTGAGGGAGGAGGAGAGCGAAGGCGGGGGGAAGTTACCTCTGTATTAGCCCCCCTCGCCCACAGCTCACTCTGCCCACGGGGAGGAAGCGGAAGCCCGTGCTCCGTGCAGGTGCCTTCTTGTCCCATTCCAAGGCTCCACAAGCCGCGCCGGCTGGGGAGGCTGCCCGTGGTCAGGCACACAGCCCACACACCCCCCGGCCCAGCAGGTCGGCAGTTCGCCTCTGACCCCAACGGCGCGGCCATTACCTGGCAGGTAGACGTCTACCGGGGGGTCACTCTCTGACTGCGTCAGGCTCCTGTGCTCGCCGCAGCTGCCGTCCTGCAGGACGTCTTCGACGGAGGGCGGGCGGCTACCTAGAACCAGC
Source organism: Athene noctua (assembly GCF_965140245.1). Lineage (NCBI taxonomy): Eukaryota > Metazoa > Chordata > Aves > Strigiformes > Strigidae > Athene > Athene noctua. Next base: position 4,095,850 of record NC_134051.1, on the reverse strand, counting down.
CGAGAGCACAGCCCTCAGCCCCCAGCCCAGCGCTGCAGGACGGGTTGAGAACTTCCACGTGAGGAAGGTGCCCGGGCCCCCCCAGCCCCGCAGAGGTCTCGGGAGAGCTGGTCAGACTGGTCCAGGTCACAGTGCCAAAGGGACAGCTCTGTTCACACACAGGCTTGTGCCCCAAAATGCACCCAGCACTCCCCTCCCACCCCATCCTCGTGCCCTCTGGATGCTGACTGAGCACACACCCATCCCAAGACATGGGGCACAAACTGCATGCCCAGCACCGTGGCCACGCTCTCACCAGGACCACACTGGTGCATGCAGCCACCTCCCTCCTCAGCCCGTGGCGTGGGCAGCTCCACGTGTGCAGAGCTTACAGCAAGGAGAGATGCTCGGCAAGTAAACCAGTTGATTTTGTTTCCCCACCTCTCAGGAGCAACCAGGGACCCAGTGATGCACTGCTTCAGGGGCTGGGTGTTTCTGAACTCATAGGTCCATTCCCCAGCTGTCCCCATTCCACCAAGGCAGAGCTGGACACCAAGACAAGGCCTGGCTGCCCTCACGGCCAAGTGCACACTCACTCACCCTGCTGCAGGGACGAGCCCTCCTCGATCTCTTCCCCTGCCACGCTCTGTAAGGAGGAACAGCACAGGTTACTTCTGTGGGCTGGAGGCCTTTGCTGTGCTTGTCTCCTGCTCTGGCTTTCTCCAGAGAGCTGGACTCAGGGCCAGGACTGGATTCAGGGAGGGAGCAAGGGGCCACCCACCAGTGCTGTGGCACCACAGGCCAGGATGGAGGGGTTTTACAGGCAATGGCAGTGGGTGCTGGAAGCCCAGCAAGGCCCAGCTTCCACCCCTGCCACAAACACAGCTGGGCTTGCCCAGGAAGCTAGGGGAATGCTCTGACATGACTCCAGCCAAGTGGCCCCAGCTCCCAAAGAGATGTTAGGGGCACAGGGAGCAGCTACCTCCTTCCTTGTGGAGCCCTATAGGTAAATAAAGACAGCCGAGACTGCTGGCTCTGTGCTACTCACACTAATAAGCTCATCTTTACCCTGTCACTGAGGAAGTGATGGCCCTTCAGGAGACACCTCCCATGTCTCAGAAGAAGCCCTCCCAGAAGAGCTCTGGCTCAAAGCAGCTCCCCAACAAAGCACAGACTTACTTCTGGAGAGCTGGTCTCTCTCAGGACCAGCTCACCCCCGCTCAGCGCTGGCTGTGAGTCAGAGTCCTCGGAGAGCTTCTCTTCATCCTCCTCGTGGATCGGGGATGAGGGAGACCGTAGTGTGCTGCGGCAAGAGAAACTCAATTTGCAAGGAGCAGCCATGCTGCCAGCACTGCGGGCCCTGCCGGATTTGGTGGCAGCAGCTCAAGCTGTCACCACCCCTGCCCTGTCCCTCCACCAGCAGGAGAAGTCAACACACACAAGTAGGAGCTGAAGCTATTGAGCTAAATTCACCAGGGCCCTCCAGTATCAGCTACTCAGAGAACAGCAGCAGCAGATTTCTGGGACAGAGCCAAGCGGTGCACAGCTCAAGCACAGTAACACAACTCAGACAGATCTGCCTTTGCATGGAAAGCAAGAGGCCCAGGTCCCACGCTGCTCCTCACACCTCCAGGGCTCCCTTCCCAGGGGGAAATCTGGAATGGAGCACGGTGAGGAGTGCAGGAACAAACCCCCTCTGACCCCATCTGTACGGTCCCACAAGGGACATGTGAAGGGCACCCGCAGTGGGCTGCCCACTCCACGGCATCCACACCTCTATCCTCCATCACAAGGCCAGCAGAGGAGGCTTCAGGCAACAACTAAAATATCTCATTCAGCATTTTGTGCTCTGAAATTCAGGTCATTTCCCTCCCCATTCTTTTGCTCCTGGGGACCTCCACAGAAAGCTGAAATCCAACAAGGTTTGGATGTCAAATGCAAATTAAGGGACTAACTGCATTGGAAAGGAGACATTTCCATCCAAAGTGTGGACTAAAGTCTCCTTGTTAAAAATCCTTTCTTTTGGTGACAAAGCCAGCCCTTAGGAGACACAAGCTGGTAACCTCAGGCTGAATGCAGGGGTGATGTCCCAACTCGCTGGCATGAGTACCTGCTGGCCTCCTAAAATTCTGAGTTAGCAGTGCTACCAGTGATGAGACCACCCAGAGCCCTCTCCTGGCTCCCAGTGCAAGTGGCTACAAGCCCTCAGGGCTTTCAGGAGGAGTGGACCCCTCCATCCCCATGCTGACCTATCTGGAGACTTGCTCCGCTTGCCCTTTTGGTGGCCGCTCTCCACAGCTTTGTCCATCCCAACAAGCGGCCGGCTGGCAGGTGGCATCCCATCCACCACACCCGAGTAGTTGATTTCATCATACAGAGGAGCTGACGGGATGGAGGGGGAGACAGAGCGAAGGCCATTCAGTGCTTCCAGCAAGGAAATGGGCTCATAGCCTGGAGGGATGTTGTCAGAGCTCTGTGGGCAAGAAGGAGAGTGTCATGTTAAGAAATGCTCCCCAGGACAGAAGCCCCCCTAGAAAGGGGTGGCCCTGCTGCAAAAAATCCAGCCCTGCACCTCCCACATCACACTCCCCAGCAGACCATCCCCTCCACAGACCCTCAGCCTCCTTTCCCTGCAACAGCCACACGTTCCCCTTCGGGTTGTAATGCTGATGATGCTCCAGGCAAGTTTCCAGAGCCATGCTTGAGAGTCTGGACATCTCAGGAGGCCAGAACATGGCTGGGCATCGCCCACCATCTTTTCAATAGCTGGGCAAGGAGAGTGAAAAAGCAGGTTCCTAACAAAGCTGCCATAAAATTAATTTGGATTTTTTTCTCCTAAAAGTTCCTTCAATGGTTTAGAGACCCTTCCAGCTCAACAAGTACCCCACTTGTGGTTCCAGCCCCGGTACACACAGCTGTTTCACAGCACTACCAGTGTTACTAAGAGAGAGTCAAAGGAAGGGAGTACATCCTCAGAGCCTACACCACTTCCACTTCTCCCATGGTCTCAGTTCTCTCAGCTGCTAATGGTGGCTCTCTGCACAGTCGCCTCCGCTAAAAGGTAGGAAAAGGATCACAGAACCACTGATCCCATAAGAGAGGAAGGCAAAACTGCACCAATTCTCATTCCCTCTGTAACTCACTAAGCTGCCAGTCAAAGGGACCCTTGCAAAGCCAGTAAAAACCAACACCGGTTTAATTCCAAAAATCCTCCTGATCATAAAGATCCTGTGGACAGAGACAAATGCAGTTTATGCTGCAACCCAGCAAGTCACAGACAGCTCAGCCCAGCCTGCTGCAAACCTAGAGGCAAGACTGCAGCAGTCCAGGCCTACACTAAATTGAGCTGTCTCAGCCCTGTATCCTCAGGGAGATGGTTTTACATCGTACCTAAGATGGCATGTCTCTGCAAAGCCTGGCCATGAACTCCTGTAGCTTCTCTGTGCCTCATTTCCCAATCACACAGCTGCAGATGAGCCTGCCCAGCAACCTGTTCCAACACAGCTATTAATTTGGTGTGAGCTGATTGCTGAACTGACTCACTTGTGGTCACAGAAGGAGCTGGATCTGATGGGGAGGAAAGAACAAGTGGCACCCGGGGTCCAGCATCAACTCACATGCCTTAAGTATGGTCTTGTGATGGTTATGAGCTTGTGCTGAAGACCACAGCTGGACAGCTGGTGACTGCAGGATAACCAAGGCAGCTGAACGAGGAATCAGTTCACAGTTGCTGCCACCTGTAGGCTGTGGGGCCAAAAGCTATCTCCACAAAAACATTTCATTTCCGGACAGCAGCTCAGAGGTGCTATTTTGTCTCCCTCACTTTTCTGTCCACAAAATCCCCTGGCTCATGTCTGGGACATTTTTCTTCTGTCTGTGTAGACCAAAGCCTGAGGGTTCAAAGGCTGCTCATTTTGGTGTGCTGTTATCAAAACTCTGGTTCTGCAGCACAGCTCAGATTCTGCAGCACAGCTCAGAGGAGGAGTTCTCAGCCTCACTGCAAGTTACTGAGCTTTCAAACAACCCTAAGAGACACCGCTCTCTCTAGAAACACTACTACATCACCCATAGCACCCACTGCTCTGGCAGTACTGCTAGTCACTGCAGGAGGCTTAGAGAGAGCCAGGGTCATGCCAAGCTTGCAGGAGCCTCATTACCTGAACCCAACCTCAGGTTTTCCCCAGACCTGAGAGTAAGCCACATTCCTCATAAGGCCTAGTATTTAGGCAAGCTTGAGCAAAAGAAAACTGCAGCCTCCTCGATACCAACAACAGCTGTAGCTGCATTTGATGGGAGTACACAGAGGGCACAGGGGCCTAGGGGTCCCCCTCACCTTTCCCCTTCCCAGCTCCTGGTCCCCCACAACTGCCATTCATGTTGTCCCTTGCAGTGTTCCAGTTACATGCTCTCACACCAAATCAGAGAGAGAGTCCCCAACAAGCTTCATCCTTCCTGTTTCTGTAGAACAGCCCACTGCAGCCAGTGTTCCTGAAGACCTGGTCCAACGGCGCCTATTTTGTCTACCTCTACATCCCAGCACCATGGTGGAAACCACAAGATGTGCCCACACCAAACTGCCAAGGGGATGAGACAAGTGCAAGGAAGCTTTTGGGTGAGCCAAGGGGTCAGCAGCTTGTCCACAGTCCTACAAAGCTACAAAAATGCCTTGGCCAGGAACTATAAAGCAGCCAGGCTCAGGACTTGGGGACAGTCCCTGAGAGGCAGCATCAGACCGCTGTGGCAAGCTGCTTCCATCTTGCTTATTCCTCCACACACAAATCAGGGAGGTTAAGTGATCATCTGTGCAGGGTGTGAGCATCTCACAGCTAACGTGGAGGCAGTATGCAGAGTGTCGCAGCCTGTGCAGGGGCACAAGTCAAGCCCAGCGTGTTAGCAAGCCCTCGCGTGTGTAACACTTCCACGTGCTGGTGACACTGCTGGCAAAGAACTGCTGTAGGAGCAAATACAACCAAGTCCACTTACTGTTTCCCTTCTAGGTTTCCTGCTGGGCAGGGAGACAGTGCTCACTTTAAGGGGTTTAAAGGGACACTGTCAAGAGAAAACCGTGTTTTAAAGAAGTTGTTTCTTGAGGTTAGTGACACAAAGAGACACAGAGCATCTCCTCACCCTGCTCCAGGTGACAGCACCTCCTTCCTCTACACACCACACTTTGCTTCACAACAACCCTCAGAGTTTCCCCCCTGCCCTATTTCTTAGCCCCAGTTGAAGGCAGCAGGTCTACAATGCTGCAGAGGACAGATGGATAAAACCAGGCTTTTTCTGTGGCAGTATCTTTCTGTTCCCATGGAAGTCTGTAAGATGATCTAGATGCAGATCTCCCTCTCTTCACTCTGTGTCTCACCAGAGCCAGCTGTGCAAGAGCACTGCTCAGGCAATGAGCTGCTGCCCTCACTGCACACACGAGCCACCCGCACCACACTTCCCATCCTACGCTCCCTCAGCTGTCTGCTGAGACCCCAATCACTCAGGGAGGCTGGCACAAAGAGGCCTTTCTGCTGCCATGCTGGGAACCCCGATGCCAAGGGCACTTCATCAGAGTGCTGCCACACAGATGTGCATGCAAGTCAAACCACCACCTCTCCCATTTTCCCAACTCCCAACTTGTCATGACCAGAGTCTGCCACTTTTCTGCTGGGACAGGCCCTGAGAAACCTTCTCAGACTAAGGTTTCTGTGGATTTGTTTCCTCCAAAAGACAGGAAAGCACTTGGCTAAAACCAGTTGTATTACTAAACCACAAGAGGAGGTTGTCTAGCGGGGTTGACAAGAAAGGCTGCACTGCTCAGGAAGTCCTTGCTCCAGAGGCTTGAGCATATCTCCTGAGGTCAGAAGGACACCAGCCATCAGGCTGAGCAACCTGTGCAAGCACAAGCTGCCTGCTCAGGCTGAGACCAGCGCCCAGACTTTGCACATGGGGTTGTGAGGTACTTACAGAGTGCTCATCATGGTCAACGCTCTGTGCCAAGACAGGGCTGAACGACACTGGTGACAGAGCCCCCGGCTTCTTCCTCACAGCCCGGATCTGCAGCAGGGCACGGAAGGCTAGGAGAGAACAGTAGACAGGTGACAACATGGCTAAACAGGACCAGGCCATGCCAGAACTCCTCGGCTTGCTGCAGACACACCATTGGCATGGGGCAGCTCCCCGTGTGCATGGGGAGCAGGGCCATGGAGCACACCAATTCTAGTCAACCGATCTAGACAGGGGAAAGATCTGCTGGCCAGAAAACTCTGGGTACCCACAGCCCTTGGGGTGAACAGGCACTGCCTGCCCCAGTACAGTTGTGTACAGAGGCGCTTCAGGCCCGATACCATACAACACAGTAAGAAAATCATGAGCTCAGCCTTGGGCAGTGCACTGCAAGCTACAGGATGGGGGAGCTGGAGGGGGGGAGCCTCTCGTAAAACCACTTTAGGTTCATTCAGACCCCACAAGTCTCAGCCCCGGGGTCCAGGTGGTGCTGGAAGCATCGTGCCTGCCATCGGCTGCTCACCCACCAGCCAGCACTGTGTGGTGAGAGGCTCTGCAGTAGCTACGAACCCAGCCAGAGTGTTAGAGGCGATGCCCCTCTCTTCAGCACAGCCATCCCTTGGTCCTCCCACCACAACAGCTTTGATCTCCACTCCCTGCCCGCAGTCCCGTTTTCTATCTGCAGATCTTTAATATCGTTAGTTCCTCTGTGCCAAGGGCGCATATGAATGAGCCAGACATCTGTTCTGATGCAGCTGTGAGAACTTGCTCATACATAAGGAAAAGCCCAGGCATTTCCCTAGTTCTTGCAGCACCCAGCCGCTTGCAAGATCAGCCTAGAGCCAGAGGACAGAGGTGCAAATCTATCCTTGCTGCTTCTGCACTCCCCAGAAGCAGATTCCCAGGAAGACTGACACGGGGGCACTTCCCAAACAAATACTACCTACTCCACTGCAGCATGCAGATGAGATAATGCTGTTCCTGTGTTTTAAGTTGTGCTAGTTACAGTCAAAGCTGCCTGGCACTTCCTCTGATAAGATCTTCCTTTTGGTTACTGCACCTTTGCCAAATTTGAACTGTTTAGACTTAATTTCTCAGGCCAAACATCTGTCTTGGGCTGGTTTTTCTTTTCCTGAGAAGTATCAATTAGATACAATCAAATACCACTGAGACCAAGCACAGGATAAAACACATATCTGTCTATTACACCAAAACCACAGGCATTTTCTCAAGAGACTCCTATGCCTCTGTGCTTTTGAGAAAAGACATGGAACTCAGCAAATGCCACCTGAGTGTCAGAACGGGTATTTCATTTTTTACATCTTTAGGGAGCTCAGCAATGCAAGGGTTAAGCAAATCCTCCTAACTCTCCTGGCAAAGCAAAGGACTCCAAATCGACTGTTATCTCATCTCTGCCTCCCTGGTAAAGTCAGAGTAAGGTTGTCAGAGGAAAAAAAAAAACAAGAATCATGCAAAGTACTTGGACACCCATCTGGCAGGGCTGGCTGCTGTCTCGGCCAGATACTCTCAGGATAAAAGCTTCTACATCCCCTTCTTTGGGGATATTCCATCATCTTCACCAAAACACAAGAACTGCCTACATGGCATGGCTCAGAGCTCCTGCACCTTCAGATCCATGCCAGGGAGGCACTGAACAAAGGGCCATTCTCCCATGTGCTCTCCTCCTTCCCTGTTCAAGGACAGTTATTTTAGGTGCCAGGAATCACCAGATGCCAGTGAGAACAGCAGCATGTTTGATACTGAGCCTTGGGGTGGGTATATAAAATACATGCTCCTTCTCACAGCCTGTATTGACTTAACAGAAGCCTAGGAAGGAGAAAGATGCCCTTGTTTCCTGGGCACATACTCACGCAGTCTGCAGATGGGGCAGTTGTTGGCCTGGTAGCGCAGGGTGTCAGCACAGGAATTGCACAGACAGAGGTGTCTGCAGGGCAGGATGAGGGTGTCGCGGAGGTCAGACAGGCAAACTACACACTCGTTGCTGTTGTCGCTGTTCTCATCATCTGAAGGCTGCAATGAGAGGCAAGACATTGGCATGTGAATGGTAAGGGCCACGCTGAACTGCCAAGGGAAATTTCCCACCCAAAAGTCTGTCAAACTGCTGGCATCTTCTTTCCACAGCTCTCAGCAAGGGTTTCTCAAGAAGAGCAAGCTCCAGCCCACACAGCCCTGCTACAGACACACACTCCCTCCTCTCGGGGCTCTGCTCTGAGCTCACTAAAGGCCAGAGACCTGTGAATTCATGGCACAGCTGTCCTTCCCCAGAGCTAGGCTGTGTGCAGCGGGGAGCCCCCTTGGCTGAGGGGGACCAAGAACAAGCTCCTGCCTGCCAGCCTGGTGGCTCCCAGTGTCAGCAGGGAAGCGGGCTCTCTGGCAATCCAGCCTGTCTGCCCCACGTCCATGAGAGCAGCCCCACAAGGAGCTGCCTGCCGACTGTGGCAGGCAGCAGGTCTGGCTGCTCCTGGGCTGGACAGAAGGAGGCACTCCAGCCATGCCTAGCCCAGTTTCCACAGGCCCTCTGAATAAGTAATGCAGTGAGTGGTTCTCCTGCCACAGCATCTTCACCAGTGTCCTGTGCTGGCACAAGGTTTGATGCAGCAGCAGGAGAACCAGTCTGGGATGCTCACCTGCTGACAGCCACCCTGGTAAAAAGGTTAGTGTGAACCCACTCAACTTCAACGTGCAATACACTAGTCTTTCAGTCACTCAGAGCCCCAGAACCTTGGATTACAACCACCAAGCAAGCTATTGCTGGGAGGGGAAACCCACCCTCCAACCACAAGAGCTCTCTTCACTGATACCTGAGAACCTCCCAGTCTCCCCTCCAGTGCCACAGAAGTTATTCCAGAGCCCAACAAACTGCTGAATCCGCATGGGCCACCCTCCACCTTCATCTGGTCCCACTTAATGTTGCCTCTTTGGTCACCAGGGCTAACACGTGCTAGATGACGAGCAGCCTCGGTGTAAACTGCAACACGCACCACCCGCTGCTGCCACATCCACACCCAGCCTGCTGACTATGCCAGCAAAACGCTGCAAGCCTGTCTACCTTGTCACATCCACTCCTCATCTATTTTGGGAGGTAGGGAGGGCAGGCTTTTTGCTTTCCCATTCACACAGTTAGCTAAGTACAGTAGGAAGAACAAAAATGGCCCCAGGCCACTTGTCTGATGGGCCACAAATGTGTGATTGCTGGATCAAGGGAATCATCACAAGACCCTGGAGGACCCAAGCAGAAACCTTCAATCCTCTTAAATAGATCCTGTGCAATAAAAATCTTTGAAAAGACTTCTCCCTCCTGCCTCTTCAGGTGCTACCTGTTGGTACAGACAGATAGAGATCACAGGATGCTTTGGGCAGGACACTGCATTGCTTATAGAGGAAATCCTGCTTGTCTTGCTCTGTGGCTACTCCTCTGCAAATCACACACGACACAACCAGAGCAGTCTGGTCCTGAGGCCAGCACTTGGTACACTCTGCAGCCCAGGTGGCAGCAAAGGGCAGCTCTACATAAGGCTAAAGCAAGCATAAAGCAGTCATGTAATCTGCATGGCTGTGCAGAAAGCTGGGATCCAGCAGAAGCTCCTGCCTAAAGACATGGCATGCTTATGGCATTTGCTTATACATCACTTAGTGATGCTGTGCTCCCTCTTGCAGGGATCACAGGCTGCCCTCTGGACCCTGGCAAGCCCTAGAGAGCTCAGTTCCCTGCAACGCTGCAGGAACATGCAGTGCCTCCCAAACAGGAGAACATGAAGGAGTCACAGGAGGGATGCACAGACACCACCTTGACTGCAGAGAGGCAGCAACGCTGGCCCACAGCTGTCTCTACAAGCCCTAAAAATCAGTGCTCTGAAACACCCACGGGGCACTGATGCCCTTTCTCTCCCAGCAATCCCAGCCCCAGGGAACATCCTCAAGACTCTCAAGCTATCTCAGCACAACTCCACTGACTGTCTGGGCCTTACAGCAGTGAGGACCTGTTATACCTGGTCTTCTTCCGTGTCTGCACGAATGACACAGACTGGGAATGTCATTCTGGGAAGCACCTCCACATGGCCCTGCCAAGCCCCATAGGTAAGCTCAAAAGCAGAAGGTACAGGCTGGAAACCCACAGCTCAGGGAGCAGGAGCCTCCTAAGCACCTTTACCTTGGTCTCTTGGTTGTTTTTGTTCTCAATGCCATAGATCTCCTGAAGCAGATAGCTCACCCGGTCAACCTAAGGAAGAAGACAACAGTTGGAGCACCAGCTGCTCTGTCATCGCTGTTTCACAATCACCTCCCCTCCCACCCTGTTATAACGTCCACGTTACACCCAAAACAGCCAGCTCCCCCATAGCTACATGAAAAAGTTAACAGAAACAAACATTGCAAAGGACAGCTGAGAGAATGAGTCTCTCCTTGCTCAAAAAGTGGTGCCCAGCCTGTCCAGTCTGAGCAAGGAGTCCAACCAGCCACTTTTGTCACTATCAAAATCATCTAAAAAATAAGTACTCTGCTTGTCTCAGAAATCTAGAGGGAACATGTACTCAAATAGGCCAGAGGCAACCAGCCTTCCACAGACCTCTCCTTCTGTGAAGTACTGCTTAACTCTAACCAAGATGAGCTGCCACCCATCTTTGTAACCTCAGCAGAGGCTGTCACTGGCACATCAGTGGCTGCACTTCACTTCTCTGTTCATCACCTGGGAGCATAAGGTCAAGCTATCAAAGACAGACCATATTCCTTAGCATGAGAAGCACTTGAGGGACAACCCTACATTAATGCAGTGTCATTTATTACCATTCCCTGGCCCTTGGTGGCATCTCTAAATTTAGGTGTGTGGTGGCAGAAAGTGCTCCAGACACTCACAGCCTCAAGCCTGAGCCATACTTCTCCAAGCCATGCTGCTATGCAAAAGCTGGCAGCTGCCTGGGAACTCCCCTGCGCAGGTGAATTAAAGCACTGAGGCAAGAAGGGCTGACGGTTCAAATCCCAGCAAGGCAAGCCCCCTCTGCACTGCGGGGTGTTCTCCCCTGTTCCTTGGCTTAGCCAGCAAGTACAGCATGAGACTCTTAGAGCTGTGAGGAACAAGGATGCACAAAGATACTGGCCCCCTAAGATTTGGTGCTACATAGCAGCTTCCTCAGAACAGGGCATGTTCCTCTGCATAAAATCCTGCAACAGGTAAAATGGCAAAGGGGCTGCAAGGCATCAAAGTGACACATCTCGCAAACATGGAAAGGAAACGCTTTCCTGCCATCTCCAGGAACTGTCCAGTTGATACCATACAGTGAAGCCAAGCCACTGGGAACCCAGCGCTTCAAGAGCTCAGCAGTTCCAGGGCTTCTGACATTTCCATGTGTAATTGGCCTCTCTCCTCTCCTTTTGTTAAGCCAGGTGTTCAGAAGAGCAATGGCTTTGCCACGGGATTTCAGTGCTACAGAAGATGTCACGTGTCAAGATACAGGCAGAAGCTAGCTATATCCAGCCCATTTCCCAGTTCAGAAATGCTCTGAGCTGGGATGCAGCAGCTTTGACAAAATAATTCCAGAATCTCCCCATTTAACTCAGCATGCAGCTTACAGACAATCTGTTCTAGGCCTGCATTTCATGGCAACGAGGTCAGCTGTTGGACTGCTGAGCAAAATCCTCTGCAGCGGCTCACAACTCACCCAGGAAGTTTGGGAACAATTACGTGGGAGATGTCCTTTTGTAACTTGACATTTCAAAGAGAGTCTTGTTACAGCATCCTGACTCCTCGGAGGATCATGATGAGCAACAGTGAGCACAGAAGTGGACAGCTCGAAGCAAAGAAGAGGTCAGGAAGGAAGAGACCAAAGACTCTACAGGAGTTCACATTCATTTTAATTGCTTGCCTCTGAAAATCCCTAGAAGCTCATGTCCCAGTAGGAAAAGGGTGCAACATGGGTCTTAATAGAAAGATCTCTAGATTTTAAAAGAGTAGGAGTAAATAAGGAGTAGGTGATTGTACATAATGTAGTCCTTCACCTTCACGCTTCTCCAACCCATCCCGCACCACATTATCCTTCCAAAGGCTTCTGTGGCTATATACAGCCTCAGCTGATGCACACAGGAGCCAGCGGCCAAGTCCAGGTCATGTTTTTCTGCTGATCCATCTGTTTGTATTCATCCATGCTGAATTTCTTTAAACAGGTTGGTACACACATTATACCTGATCTCAGCTGAGAGAACAAAGCAGTTCAGCTCATTAGCTGCTGCTGCCTGCTCCCAAAGAGCTTTAGAGATCAATGCACACAAAAGGTAACCAGCAATCCTGGCAGTGGCAAGGAGGGGAAGGCGAAAGAAGAGCAGCAATGGGGAAGAATGTACAGTGTTAGACAGATGGCTTACTCCAGACATATACTCTATACCTCTGTACTCTTATGAGTGCAGATGCTATCTCAGTTTCAGTGGTACTGTGTGTTCTTCTAGCAAGAGCTTCCTTCTATTTTAAAAGCCATAGGGGAGAACATATAAGCATTACATTTTACAAACTGCCAATAAAAAAGAAGTACCCACAACCAAACAGTGAGTGGGAAGGTTAGACGCTCTGCCAGTAAAGACAGACAAGCACACACTGTTTCACTGCAGGACTCGGCTATCCATACTATGGTAGAGTGGGAACGTCGCTGGAGAGCACTTCCAGCAAGACAGCCCTCCATTTGGGGAGTCCAGAGTGCTAAATGGAGAATGGTATACACACTCTGTTTGTGTGTACAGTAACTCAACACCGACTCAGAAAGCTCACAGTTTTTTTAAAACAAACCACAAACACCAAAAAAACCCCCACAAAAAAACCCAACTTAAAGAAAATGCCCGAAAAACCCCACAAGCAAGATAAATGAGCAGCTTTTCATCAGCTCACAAATGCTCTTCTCTGATCAGAGAATATGTGAGAAAGAGGCACTGCTGGCATCACACCGCTCTGGCAGCCTCTTCCAGCACAGCACACAAGCTCTCCCTTCAGAGGCACGGCTCTCCTAGATGTTCCCACTACAACCCTGCCTTCGCACACTCAATACGCTCCCTTCCGAAGCAGTCTCTGCCTGTCTCTATTAAAAATACCTGTGGGACTCAGATCGACCAGCTAGCCAGGAGATCATGTTGCCACATGGCCAAGTTAAGCACCAAGGAAGGGAGGGGAGCGCAGGTCAGTCTGGGACACGCAGGGCTCAGAACAGACGTCAGGCTGGAGTGCCAAGTAACTCACCACTAGCACCGGGATAAAGCTCTGGCAGCGAGGGCTAATATTTCTGTCCCTAGGCATGAGCAAGTCTGCAGGACAGGCCGTGAGCCTCTGAACAGCACTGGTGAGGCAGACAGTGAATTACTGAACGCCATTTTGATATATGATAAACTGGCTCTTTTATGACCTGGGGACCGGAAGGCACATTTTCAAGCAAGAAGTGTCTAATCAAGGCACTTAATGACCTTCTTGGTAGTAAAAAGCTTTTAATTCAGACCAGAAAACCCTAGCCATCAATCACAGCCAGCTGAAGTCAAACCCACTTAAAGCAGAAACACAGCACACATCTAAAAGCAAACGGATCGACCACCAAAATCCCATCTCTTTCTCCAAGACATTTCAAGCTGATGCTTGCAGCAGGATCACTGCCAGATTTCCTTTCAGAAGCCAGAATTCGTGGCAATCTTAGCAGTTTGCAGTTGTTTATGTATTTCTCTCTGTGCAAAACTGGATGCAATTTCAATCTTGATAAGGCACTACACAGCTTCTAGGCATCACACCACACCTGGATGGGCTAAAAAAGAGCTACAGATCCCTGACGTTTTCCTGTTTGCCAGTCTCCCTACTTCCCCTCCTCTCAGAATGTGTGCTGTCTGGTACAAAGCAAGACCATGTCTGTGACTGCTTAAGTACCAAGATACTCGCAGGGGACAGGCAAGATGAACCTTAAAAGGTCTCAGTCCCTCAAGCTGTTCTAAAGATACCTTGGGCTCAACAAGGAAGCTTATGCAGAGAGAAGATGATCCCCTAATATCTTAACACACACAGATGTGGAAAGCTAACAGTTTTCAGCCTCTGGGTAGGACACTGGGAGACTGCAAAGATATCCTTCCACACCACAAAACACAGAACCTAAGGAGATCAGGCAGTGTCAATGAACAGATGTGCTTCACACTGCTTAACACATACAGCACTTAAGCTCACTTATGCAAACCTAATTTACTTACACCTATACAGACATGAAAGTGTCAGTACTGTGTTTTGCCAATTTTGTATTCAAGTGCCAAATGCCAGCAAGGCAGGAATGTTTAGGAAAGGCTGGATCTATACACAGTGCCTCCCAGAAGAGCACAAAGAGACCTGCATCAACACTCTGCCAGTCCCACACTGCCATATTTGTTCCCCCAACACACATGTGGCTGTGAAGGAACCAACCCAATGTTAAGGGTTGCCAGCAGCTCATGGCCTTTCCTTGTGGTATCTGAGCTAACAAGGTGAGATCTCAGGCTCTCGGTGAACTAACACAGAAGCTTCCCACTGGGTACAGTTAGGCACCTGTGGGACACCAGCAAATGTCTTTAATCAAGCAATAAACAGGAAACAGGTACTTACAATCTGCTTCTGTTTTAACGGCTTCACAGAAAAACTGCCATCAACGTGCTAGCAGGAAAAAAAGGAAATGCATTAAAAAGCTGAAGTATACAATTAAGAGTAAAACAGTCATGATCAAGAGTTGGTGTCTGCTATGTATAACCAGGACAGCATGAATGGCAATTATTCTCGGCAGAGTTAGTGAAACAGGATATTGGAGTGCCCCTTGTGCAGAGCTAGACAGACTTGGCTCAAGTTAAACCTGGTTGAAGTGGGTCAGAGCACACACAAAACTCCCCTGGCACACTGGACGTTTTCAGGTTGCAAGCAGTCCAGCTGGGTGCAAACACTTCTTCAGCCAGTCCAGTAAGACTTGTTAACACCCTAAATAACATCCAGTTACAGAGCCACTCTTGAGGCCAGAGCCCTGAGAGAGCAGGGGGCTGGCATCAGGCTGAGAACAAGGCCTGTCTACTGGATGGAGTCAGAAACAAGTCACATGTGCTCCACATTGCCATCTTCAGAGCTGCAGTGACCACCTCAAGCCCTTCACCTGCTCAGTGGCAGCAGGCAGGGCTGGAACAATTCTGTATGTACCTGATGTCAGAACTAGTGATAGGAATAGTGTGCTATTTCTATTTTCTCCATCATCCACACGGGTCAACTAAACTGAAAGAAAACAAGTCTCCTGTCACAGCCTAGAGAGCCAGAAAGGAGACTTAGGGGAGACTCCAGCAGGCCCTCCTGCTGTGAACAGTTGCAGATGTTCCTTCCTTCTGAAATTGTTTCAGCAAACAGATGCACAACAACATCGCACCAAAAGACAAAACAGTCCTGTTTTCCAGGCAAACATTAAGTGCCAAGTTTTTGCCTTTGGAAGAGCTGCAAGGCCAGACTACACAGAGCATCAAGGTACTATCTGACTCAAAGATACATATAAATAGCAAGTTACCAAGGCCTGCTGGTCTGTCTGTCCTCTGAGAATGCTCTGGTGACCAGCAGCAGTGCTTATTAGCAAGGACCACCTCTGGATTTATGGACCTACACTTCAAAAGCTGCATTTATTCTACGGACAGGAAATTTATTTTATTCAAACAGGGAGGAGAAAGAACCCAACAAGCACTTTGCCCTGAAAAATTTTGATCTTGTTTTAAGCATTCAGTGGAAGATAAGAAGTAAGAAGTGGCCCCACCACACAGCATCTCCCTCTCACAGAACACAGACTGAAAAAAGAAGGGAAGCTCTTTCAATCCTTGAGCTCAGACCTGGGCATGGGACATAATCCAGCATTGATGGAATGGCCTGACCAGCTTTAGTTAGTTCCCAGCTTTGCTGCAGACCTTGTTCAGCTCCCTGAACATTACGGGAGCTTTTGCCATCACCTTTGTGCATTTAGACATCTCAGAGGTTCTGCATAGTAGGTGGAATTTACCATAATCCTTGAAATCCTGCTTCCAAAGCTGGAGCAGTTCAAGCCACTTTCCAATCTCATGTGACAGAAATGTCCGAAGCTTCACTTCTGCCCTCACATTAATACATTCCCAATACATGTGTATTTTCCTAGTTTCTATAAGGTGCCATTATTAAGCACTGGCCACAGGGTGCTAGAACGGGAAGCTGGGACAAATCCAGGTTCAAGCGAAAGCTCTACTTCCTGACCACAGAGGCTGGGCTTACTGCAACAGCACTACGTTTGGATACTTGGAAAATAGCAACTAGACACACTCATTTCTAAGCAAAAATCATACTCGCATCATCAGATCCAAAGTCTAACCTGAACCAAAAAGCTATGAAGGCAACAGCCAGGGGAGCACAGGTGAATCTCGCAGATGAGGAAGGCAAATGTGTAGAATACTTCAAAATCAGGCTGTAACATCCAGGAAACTGGTGGTCTTACTTATTTTTCTCTTCTCAGAAACGGCTGAACAATCACTTTGCAAGGCTAGGGGGTCTCCACCTATAGTACTTTCCCACCAAGATGACAGATGGGCTCCAAACACTACAGCCTTCCCCAAGGACCCACTGCCCACACTGTCCTCCTCCCAGGTGCTGCTGAACAATGACTGAGGGATTCCAGTGTGGTTTATTTTTCCAGATGAGCTGGAGAAGGAAACTAGAAGAATAACATCCCCGCCCTAGTCCCAAGGGTGCTGCAGCTGCTCACCTCATTTCTGACAGATCTCTAATTTCCTGGAGTAAAAGTACCTTACAGAGCCAGTGCTCAGAGCAGCCTTTCTAACACAGGAAAACTTGGTTTCTTCACATACTAAGTCCAACAAAAAAACAACCTAGAACACTTAGACCATCTTCCAGCCACAGGGTTTCCTTAGGACTGTCTGTGCTTCCTCCCATGCCCTCTGACTCAGCTTGTTACCATCCACATTATCCACCTAGGAGGGACAGAATAAGACCTGGCACTTGCTCAGGGATACAGCAGGAACTAAGCAGATTGAGAAACAGAAGTCAGCCACATGCCAGCCTGGAAGTGGGGAATTTCTAACAGCACAGCATTGATGCTGCTCCCCTCTACATGCCCAGCTCTGCTCCAGCATCTCTTGCCTCATTTTAGCATGTCACTACAAGTATCACTTGTCCAGAATATGTGTCTGCTGTATTACCACAACCAGACACAACATGGTGCAGTTACGATCCCACAACCATTTTCAGGGTCATGGGAAGAGATTTTGTTATCAAGGCTTGTGCATACAGCTTGGCTTAGCCTTACCATGTAGGCAGCAGTCAGCTACATCAAACATGAAAAGCAGTGGAGATCAAAATCTTTATGCAGGATGTATCCTAATTCTTTAAAAGGGCTTGGTCCTACACGTAAACTAAGTCCAAACAATGGTGCAACAGGGTCTGGACACAGCAGATCCTGTTCTGCAAAGAGATCACGAGGCCCTGGAAAACTGCATCGTAGCAGCTGTGGTCAACACCTTCCGCCCTCAAACATCACAGCCACCGAGGCATGCCCTCTCCCCACATACCGGAAACACCAGCTACAATTAGCTGAGTGACCAGCTCAGGTACAAATGATAATTACAGGCTGTACTGGAGCCGCTGCAAGCAATTACTTGTACTACAATAGCACTCAGGAACCCCAGTCATGGGCCAGGACTCCATTGTGCTAAGTGTTATATAAATACAAACTAATGACCCCTGGAAATGTTTACATATACAAGGACAGGGACACAGGGGAAAAAAGAACTAACTTACCTTTTCAAATGCAGCCAGAAGGACATGGGCATGACCTGTCACCTCAACCACCACTGCAAAAAGAGAAAGCAGTCCTGGTTAAACCTCAAAACCATCACACGTATAAAACTACCATGCGCTGAATTTTAGCCCATTCATAATTTCTCAAATGTCATCTGTTCTATTTTTATCTCCTCTTGAAATTTAAAACTTTTATTTTCTTGTTGTCAGGTTGGTTCATTGCAAACTCCTTCAGAGCAAGAACAAAAAACCCTGCTGGGCTCTGTGGTGGGCGTATCACTGACATGCCTTGGTTATCTTGGGTGCTCCATTTTCAGAGGTAGGAAAGGGAAAGTAAACCAAAGCACTCAGTGGGATTCTGCTCTCCCCTCAAATTCCTGTTTTTAATTACCTGAATTTATCACAGCGACTAATAAATCCACCTGGTTTAACATCAATTTGCAGCACTTCCAGCCCTGGTACTTATCGCTTTATGTCACTCTAACCGGACATGCTTATAAAACATTTATTTCTTATACTAATTTTGGACACTGAAACATCTCTGTCCAGCTCTCTGAATTTTTCCCCAAAGACAAATACCGTATCTTCCTTCTTAATCCAATAGCATTCAGAAGGGTCTGTCAGAGGTTTCTGTACTGCGTTCATGGCTTTCTCAGCAAACACGGAATAGAGGAAGCTGAGGTACAATCCCACTCTCTCTGGCTCAACACTCTAAGATTCTGTTCAGCTCTAACTGGTTGGACCCTTTTGCTTAATTATGTTCAGACTCATCATATGGAAATGGGAGACAGAGGCTGAGGAGGAGTCACCAAGGGAAGGGAAGGCGTGTAACCACCTTGTCCTGTCTGGACTGATGAGTACCTGGGCTGTACTCAGCACATGTAGAAGAGCTGGCAGACACTATTATCAGCTCTGTAACAGACAGTTAGCAGCTGAAGGAAGCAACTCCTGCGTTGTCTAAAAGGGAGAAGAGCTCAGCAGCTTCCTTTGGGCTCCCAGAACAGCAGAGACAACAAGAGGAACCATTTACTGGACTACAGAGCAAAGATCATGTTTGGAAACAGTTGTGTGTGGGAGAACAGTCCATGCCTGCAGATTTGCTGGGTAACTGAGATTGGCCGTGGCAATTTGGGTGCAACCGGGAACATAACGGCATACAGAAAAGAGGGCTCAAACTGGGAATTCATCTGCTTGCTCCCCCCACTGCCAGCCAAGAGCAAGGCTGGTGTAGCTCACAATAAACGAAATTCAGTTCCCTCCCTGCAGTCTGAATAGCCAAATAAGAGATAACAGGCATAGCTTGCCTTTGTATCCTCTGTGGCATTCAAGCAGCATGTGTGGCTGGAGCTGTGCAGCACCTTCCCCTCCCAAAAGGTGTCTGTACCTTTCCCTGAGAGCTATCCCACAGGCAGGAATGGGAGAGGGCTAACACTACAAGCTCACATTCTTCAAGGCACGCAAACATCTCCTGGCAAAATTCAGTCCAAACCAACATCTTGCTGACTGTTATTTTAATTTGCCATTCAATTTTACTTAACACAAGCCATTACAGGCCAGCTGTAATTTTCCAGGTGCCCCAAACACAAAAGACCAGCTCCTTTCAGTCCCATCAGTTAAAAAAGAACCAAAATACAGAACGATTTCCTCAAATCTTGCTCAAGCGTCACATATTTTTGTACTGATATTCTTTCCAGGAGAGGATTTAAAAGCAATTGCCTTTCCAGGTTATTAAAATAGATGACAGCACACTATTGGCTAAGACTGGGCACGGTATGTGCATAAATGTATGCTTCCCATGCTGCCTCCTGGTTCTATTTTTGGTCCTTCTAGGCATGCCCAACATTAGAAAGTACAAATACCTTGCCAAAAGCTCCATAAACAGAGGAAGGTGTTTTATATTTATGGTCAAGAAATATACATCTATGTCAATTTTACGAACAGTGCCTGAAATCACTAGAAATAGATGCACTTTAGAATTAATTTCCTTCATGTTGCACTGTGCTTTGTTAGTCACACTTTAAATTGTTTCATCCAGTTCTATTTCACTCTGCTTGGAGGACTGTAAAATAATGTAATGACCTTCTGGGCACTTTCACATCTACAACATAAGAAACTGAACAAGTGACTGCACTAAACAATGCAATCAAGAATGTATTTTTTTCTTTCTATTTATTCTTAAATTTTGTACAAAACGTTACAAAATGAAGAAGTGATATGTTGGTCCTGCTGACCACAACAGCCCCTAGATTTTAGAGAAAATGTAACTTCCTTGTGCACTTTTCATTGCTGACACTCAGAAGGAGTGCAAACCCAAAAGCACACACCCCCTAAGGAAAATATTGTGCAAGGTGAGTAACAATCTAAACATTTACTGGATTTCCCTCTCCAAAAATGGCACCATGCTTTAAAAATAATCAACAATATTATTTCTCATCAAAGGTTATGCTCTTTCACTGTAACCATTCAGCACTCTTCAGAAAAAGCAGGAGAATTTTAAACTGCTGAATGAGGCTGTATTTGGTTGAACAGTGGCCTGAGCATTTAAAAGCCATTTGTTTTTCTCTGACCATTCCAAGGGGAAGGCCCACCCAGCTATAGCTTTTATGAAGACAACTTACCCATCAAAGAGGGGGAAAAGATGAACTCCCTCCTTGCCATACAAACTGCAGATGCAAAACCCAAAGAGAAGGGAAGTAATTTGCTCCAATTTGTGCCAGGCAGATCTCCCAAACACTATTCTGACACTAAATACCTGGCCATTTTTTCTGTAAAAAATGGAGGCTCTTTTTAAAAGCATGTTTTTATGTAAGAACCTGTGGTTAGCCAGGCCCTTTTAATACAGGAAAGTTAAGGTGAACTCCTGAAATATTTTTATTCTGGAAAGACCCGCCCAGCCTTTGCTACAAGTAAAATGTTTTCAGCATTGCAGAAGTAGGCCTGCCCTGAAGGAGTCCCCTAACCTCAAAGAGAGCTAGAAGACAACCAGGGGAGCACACCACCACACTTACCATCCCCTTCATCCACCACTGCTCGGATGACCACAGGAAAAACACCACGATCCAAGTCAAAGTTCAGCTGAGGGAAGAGAATGAGATGAGGTTAGGCGATTCACATCAGGCTTGCCTGGAAACATTCAAGATAACATTAACATCAGAGGAATGAAGGCCCCTTCTGACAGGCCCCCAGTCCCTGGTCTCAAAGGGATGCAACAGAGCAGGAGGATTTAAAATCCAGGCACCAACTTTCCAAGGAAGTCAAGCAGCCATACATACATTGAAATGGCACTAAACACCAGCTGTGGCTAGCAAAGCAAAGGTTCTCCATTTGAATTTTATATGGTATTTAATTCTCAATAATTTGTATATCCCAAAAGTCTCCTGAGTGATTTGTAGCAGGACAAGTTTCTCAAAATATATTTAGTGCCATAGTTTGCTTGCGTATGGTAGGATATACTGGTTATAGCAGAGCAAATACACATTATACTCCCTAAACTACAAAAGAAACCCTGACTCTTGTATGAAGTTCTTAAAGACACAGAGAAAATCTGTAAAACTTCAAGATCACACAACGCTTTAAGGAAACACCAGACTGATTTCCATCTCTTGGCATGTTATGAAATTCAGATTCTTGACCTTCTAATTGGAGAGAGTGAAAATTTAAGATCTCACTTGAGTGCAAGGAAAACAGACTCAATTTCTTCCTTTGCCCTGCACTTCATCAAAGCACTTCAAATGCTCCATGTCATCTTACAAACATAAGAAAAATGCAACCTTACAAACACTGTCCTATGCCAAGAACGGAAGTGGCTCAGAGACTGGATTTCTGGTGTTTTTTGTTAATTACTGACTGTTTTTTTGTCTCATCTCTTGCCAAGAGCAAAAAAGATGTCATTTCACCAGGGTGCTCCAGGTAGTCTGTTTTCAGTTTTCCAGTAGAAACTGAGACCCAAACCAAAGCGCTGCAGCACTGTTCAAGGTAAGTGCTTCGGGGCCTCCCTCACTTTTCCACAGCCCCAACATCACTTGCAGTGTGATTTTCTCCAGCTGGTCCCTCAAAAGATAAACTATCAAGACAGGCATTGTCATTAGCACAAGTGGCAACCCAAAACACACAGATTGGAGGGAAGGTGACTCTCACCATGAGCCTTAACATAGTTGAAAATGGTTCTGCCTCAAACGAATTACAACCTAAATGTTCATCCTGAAATGAACAATGCCTGTACTCTGGGAGACAATATACCCAGTCAGCCATCAGCCAAGTGTGCCGTAGCCCATCAGCCACATGGCTGTGCCTCTGCCAAGAGCTGCAGGCATGTCCTTCAGACTGCAATAGCTCACCAACCTTCCATGGGAGGTGCAGGGGGAAGAGTGAATTGCAAGTCTGCTGCTCATCCACCCAGAGCTGCAGGCTCCTTGTGCAGGCTGCATGCCTTTGGGGCCACTCAGCTGCTGCAGTGCCTTCCAGAAGCAACTCTTAGCTGCGTAACAAAACTCTGCACTCACACACATCTGTTCAAATGTGCGTGCTTGATTTCAGACAAAAAGCATTTGGTGAAAGACCTTACGATTTGACCTAGCTAGTCTACAAACCTGAGGGATACTGATTTTCATCCTCCATATGATGGTTTTACATTTTATTCCTCCTTTAAACTAGCAGAATCTCTTCTCTTTCCAAAACAGCAGAGTAACAGAAAGAACACAAAAATCTCATTTAACCTCTCTGTATTTGTTACAGAAGAGACTCACTGAGCCACTATTTTCCAGATTGCATTTTTGAACCTTTATGGCATGCCACAGAGGGAAAATTCATTGAGGACAATTGATTACAATTGCTGAAAGAAGCTTATGGTTTTGCTTTGCTTCCTGCTCTGATTTATTATTGTACGACAACAGTTACTGTTTGTCCATTTGAAGGGAAAGTCACATCACAGAATTGTGGTTGCTCACGATACAAACTTTTGCCTTCCCAAACAAAAGGCTTCTTTAAGGGTCCATGTCACATTCATTTTCAGGGACCTGAAAACAACGGTCTCAACACAAGCCATACACTATAACTTGCAAGAAAACCAGTATATTATGAAGACAAAGTAAACTTTTATAAAGCTTTCCACATAACAAACCAACATAACATTATTTTCCCTTCTCTTGGCCAGCCAAGAACTACATCATATGCAAGTATTACACTGAGTAAAAATATGAAGTAAATCTGGGTTTTTTGGACAACACCAATAACAAAGCTGGAAAGCAATCTGAAGCATGCAATTGTACACAGCTGAGTAGTAACACTTTGCCAGCTGTCTCAGATAAAAGTGCTGCATTTCAGTGGCCAGTTAAGAAGATTTAATATGCATTTTACTCGACTTGAGAGGACAAGGACTAATATGTACACAGAGCCAAAATGGGAGAAGAAACTCTTCCAAAACACAGTGCTTGTTCCACATTTTCTCTACAACCAGAGCTCCCAGTAACACCAATGAGAAGAGGAGACAGAGGACACAGCAGAATCAAGCAAAGGGAGGTAGAAGCTTACTTCTCTGCAGCATCTCTCCCTTTAAGCTGTCAAAGGGACATGACTTTACTACTCAAGTTAAAACCTTGCTGACAGGAATAAAAGTGAAAATTAAGCTGCTTCTTTAAGATGAAAGGGAGCTGAGCTCCTACTTTCCAGCTCTCTCAGACGACAGAAGGGATTGAAAAGCAGCTCTTCCAGGCTTTTGTAGGCTGAACTTGTGAAATCATACGTTGGCAGAGAAGCCAAGACATCAGGAGACCAGACACTGCAGGCTCTTGGTAACCGCCATGGCATTTGTTAAGGCACGGGACTGATTATAGTTATAACTGTAACTTCAAGACAATAGCTATTCAATCTTTAAAAAATATATGAAAGATTACTTTTGTTTGTCTCTTTTTTATTTTCTTTCTTTTTTTTTATAGAGGTGGAGTTACCTTTTTTTCTTTTTCAATAGGCAAAATTATCTATTAGGGTTCACATACACAATACTCTTATACAGGCTTGGGTCAAGAAATGAACACTGTATCAGTGTTGACCTCAGAGAGGGGTCCACAGGAACAAATATATTAGCAGTAGTTATAGACTGACTGCTCTGCATCAGAAATCTCTTACAGCAATTCTGCATAGAGTAGGGGAAAGACCAAGGCCTCCCTGCCCTGCATCATGTGCAGGGGAAGCCCTTGGGCCAAAGCTCAGAGACTCAAGACACAGAGAGTTATTGCCTGGGTTGGAATTTTGCAAAGATACCAAAATTAATAGGACTCCACAGATCTTGCTATGTAGTAAAAGCCACAGAGCTTAATTAAAACCAAGCCCTTGTCTGTTTGCAGTTATGGGTTAAACTAAGAGGAGGAAGGCATTCCCTTATTCAGCATTAATTCCCCCTGTGAACTGCCCCAGAAGGGAGAGTATCCCCCCATAACACTGTACTGCTACAGATAATAATGCAGGATGTGGCCCTTAAACAGAACAGGAATCTTCTAGACCAGTGGTCTCCAAACTGTTTTGACTATGCATCCCATTTTAAAAAATTTTGAGCACGTACTCCCAAAATATGTATATCTATTATTTATGAGATATATACAGGTACTACTGAAGTTCTTCCCACACCCCAATAAATTGTCTTGCACACACCCAACTTTGGAGACCATTTTTCTAGAGGACCAGCCAAAAAAACCTCCAAAACCAACCAACAGCAAAACAGAGAGATCAAAACAGACTTTTGTTCCCACAAGCTTTGGCTATCAGGGAGAGGAAGGCTGAGGAGTGGCAGGTTCCTCCAGGAAGAGCTCCAATTCCAATCTCTGCAGTCTCCCTCCTACAGCAGATGTTGGGATGCCAGCTGATCAGCGATATCCCAAGTCACTTCTTTGGGTTTCCTTCCCTGTTTGCCTGACCCACCTGCCAAGTTCCCATACAGTGTTCATACCCGCTCCTCCCACAGCCCCATTCATCTCATACCCAAAAAACACACCATGGCAGCTGGAAGAGGATGTCTTCTAGCCTTAACTTCATGGCACTAAAAGAAGCTTCTGGGACAACATCGTTGTGGAAAGAAGGGGACACTGAGAAGAGACTTACCTCATCATCCTTCCAGTCTGAGAAATCAATCTTGAAAGAAGGCAGGGAGAATTGCTGGCTTACCCCTCTCTTGTAATGAACTGTCTCTGACTGCAGAGAGGGATTCTTTGTGCTGTATCTGAAGAAAGGGGGGAAAAAGAAAACTTGCTTTAACAAATGATTGCTCTCTGCTAGGCTCTCATTCATTCACGCTTGTCCACCTTTCAGGAATCACAAGTGGCAGCTCTAAGAGGCAGAGCTGGCAGGGGCTGGCAGCCATTCAGTGGGGACACAAAGAGGGAAGGGAATGGTCAAAGCAAGAAGGTGAGCACAGGGAAGGGAAAGCAGCGCAGACAGGCAAGGTCTGATTGGATCCATACTGACCTGCCTGGAAACACTGGGTGTCAGAGGAGTACAGTGGGGTGCGGCAGCCTGGCAAAGGCTAGCTTACTAGATTCGGGACCTAGGCAATGCTGGCTTTCAGCCCAGCACACAATCTTATTTTCTGCAGGAAACCCAGGAAGAATGAGCAACAATCTAACAGCGGCAACACAAGACCCAACACGGCGCTGAAAGCTCTCCCATGCCTCTGCAGGACAGCTCTGCCATGAGAAATGCTGCTTGGCTCACCACCATCCTGGTAAGCAAGAGCCATTCCATTTCCCTCCTCTGCTCCCCATGTGCTCCCCCAGAGGTGCTGCGGTGCTACCAACACCACCGGAGAGACACCAACCAGTCTTCCACAGCGGCCACCTAGAGAAGAGTCACAATCTTTCCACTGTCTCGTGGCCCAGCACTGAAACGCCAGCACTGCCAGGCTGGGATGAACATCCCTGGAATGAGACCACAACTATCATCCACCATCTTCTGCACCAGCACTGTCTGTCCCAAGAGAGACGTTTCACTGCCCACTGACCATCACTACAGACAGTGTGATTCACAGTGGGCTTCAGTGACAAAACAAGAGCAAGAAGTTTGCACCCCTTTCTGGAGAGTGATTTCCAAGCTGGATGTGCACATCCTCTCACTGTGTCAATTCTGGCACAGGAGAGGAGGCATCAAACTGCAAAGAAGGGTGGGAACATCTGAAGCTATTTTTATCACCAAAGCCTTTGTTGAGCTAACAACTGTGTGTTCAGAGCATGTTGACAAACCAGAGAGAAAGTGAGAGATCCCTTGCCCAAGAGCTTACGCTGCAGAAACAACAACCTGCCACAGCACAGTGACAAGACAGGTCTAGCTACAGCTCTACAACACTTTAGCCGGTCACAGCAAAGTGGTGTTATCTCTTCTGCACATCACTTCTAACCATCACTGCCTAAGCAGAGATGCACTCAGTGAGACTGCGAAAGCTCTGGCCTCCAGCCACTGCACACTGAACAGCTACAAGCTTGAAGCCTTGTTGACTGCTCAAACTTGATTACCTCTGTTCTTGATCGACCAGGCAGCCTGGGGACAGGCTCCAGGGACAGGTGTCACATTAGCACCAGGAACTCTAGGCTGAGTTCTTCCCTAATTGAATTTGGGATATCACACAGGATCCCCTGACAACCAGCTCCTCAGATTTTGCTGATTCCATTTCTCAAGGAGTAACATGGGCAGTACTACTGCCAGCCCTGCAAAGGAGACAACACCAGAGGAGATCGAAACATTTGATGTGGCTGATTCAGTACAGAGTCTGTCAAGCAGAGCAGTTAATAGTGTGCAGAGAGGCAAAGAAAATAGAATCCGTGTTTGAAAAACAGGATTCTGTACTTTTGAGGACATTCAGCTGTTCTGAAACACAGGCACAGCTTACAAATCACCAGGTACGTAAGCAAAGGTTGGAAAGCTCCAAGTTCCATCAGCCTAGCTAGACTTTGTAAAGAAGCACAGCACCCCAGAAGAGTATGGAAATACAAAGCTTTTCTACATCTGATGTAATGCTTTCTAGTTTCTGTAAGCAAGGAGCAAGAGGGCTGTGGCAGTTCACTTCCAGAGGGGGTAAAGCAAAAACCGTGGGAAAAGCCCACAGGGCAAAGTCAACCAAGAACTGCAGAACTGAACATCACACCAGAGATGTGAAGACTGGGCTGGAGGATAGCAGAGATGATTAGAGAGGACATGCCTGGACCTTAAAACTCAGCTTTAAGCAATGCTGTAGAAACTTTACACTCAAGAGCTATAGCTCTGGCAGCTACCTGCTGCCAGTGTGCAAGAGTCTACAGAGACAGCAGGTTGCCCTCCAGGCTCAGGCCAGACAGCACTGTAACACAGAGCCTTAAAGCATGATGCATTTTGCAGCTGAAGGTATAAGAACCTGGATACCAGAAGCTGATGAATATTTAATTCCTGTCAAACCCAAGGAGGAAAAACCAGTCCCCACTGACACAAACCACTGTCTTTCTCTGGAAAGCTAGTGTAATTCCTGCACCTTCTGAGGATCCAGAAGGCTTATCAAGTGTCACACAAGATGCACAATAAATTCTGGAAGGCTATGATGTAGGCCAGGTTCACCGCGTGCACCCCGCTATTCCTGCCAAGGCAGGTGCATTGTGCTATTTATGACAATACCTTACCCTTAAAGACCATTCTGTACTGAGCTGAAATTGTGCTGCTTTACTAGGTCTCACTCCACCCTTCGCATTTAAACCATGGTGTAGGAGATCAGGATGACAGGTCTTTTATGTGTGAATTACAGAGCAAGCAATTGAGTGAAGTTTTATTTACTGAGTTGTCAAGCACAATGAATAGTGCAAGCCTGTATCTAGCTCCTTTGTGGCACTCTCAAAGCTTCCCAGCTCTGCAGAAAGGCACAATTCTCCTTCTACAGCTGGGAAAGCAGGGGACGGAACAGTGACTTATCTAAGGTGACAGCAAGTCAGGAACCTACTAGAAATAAAGTGTGGAGACGAGAGTGGAGGTCAGAGACGGCCTGGATGACATGCACCACAACAGCACTGGGAAAGGGGTGTAAACATGCTGATAATGAGTGCCAGGAAGGCTGGACGACCTGCACTTGCAGCCCAAACCAGTCTACAATGGGAAAACAAGTAACACTGTTCCAAAGAGGATAGGGTAGAACAATACTCGCATAGACTTGTCGCTCTCACCACCCCTGAGAAAAAAAATAAACCAAGTACATCGATCTTCTGAGCTGAAGATTATGACAAAAATATCAAGGAGGCTTCCCCAAGTGAGCTTTAAGTTTTGGACTGTGTGGCTGCCTAGCCCCCATTGCCAAAACACGTCAGACTTGGATTTGAACACCCAGACAACACGGGAGACCTCCAGTCAGCAGCCAGTGCTGAGGCTGCTGAGCACCAGTGGGACAAGAGCCTGGTGAAATCCATGGAAGTGCTGGTGATCCCAGATTGTCACAGGATCGATCATCTTGCTAAAGTGATGCACAGCATCCACCACACAAGTACACACTCCTCATGCTGCACAGGAGGACGACTTGTTAAGCTGTTACAAAGCAAGCATCCTGCACATTAGTGTCTAAGTGGTCTCTACCCAGCCCTTACGGTTGGCATCTGCAGTATTCCTGAGTCTTCTAGTCCCTGTCTGTGCTGCTGTGGGCTTACAGCAAACAATAGCAGAGAAATTTTGTAGAGCTGTGCAGGTATGTTACAGAAAAAGAGAGCATGTATTAAGAATAAAGGACAGCAAAGAAGCGATCCACTGCCTCTCCCTGCATAAAGGCTGAAATCTGAATGTTTGGGCTGCTATTTCTCAGACTGCACTGGGCCAGGTCTCCATCCAGATAGGAGGTCTAACAAAATCACCTTGCAATCAAGAGCAGCTCAGGACAATGGAGAAGTGAGGTCTCTTCTATTAGGACTGGACCAAACAAATCCCCAGTCACATTTTTTAAACCTGCTTGTTTGCTCAGGTACCCCTGACAGCATGAGAATCACTAGCAATGTGAGGTCCCACACTGCTGACTGCAGCTGCAGCCCTTATCTCTGTCCTCAGGATTCATGCAGCCCACTTCCCCCTGTAAGCTCTTTGACACACCTTTACTCCCACAAAACAAAGCTTACACTTTGCACTGACTCCTTCCTCCCCCACAACCAGCTGTGTATTGGAGAACCAGCAGATGAGAAGCCCTGTGGCTACATCACAGTGATTTCTGAGAGAACAGGAAACAAACTAAAATTATTCCCCAGTCTCACTCCTCCACCATCAGCTGAGAAGCACTCACTGCCTGAACAGAGAAACTCAGCCTGTGGCTCAAGCAGGCTCCTCCCTGTACGCAGTCCAGACTTGGTACTGGGCACCTGTAGACCTTAAGTAGCTCCCAAGACATCAGTGGCATGCTAGTGTTCAGGAACCTCTGGCTAAGCAGAGTTAAAATTCTGTTGCTACATGCTCACTGGAGACACAACACGAATGTGTTTCCTCCTCTCGCTCATCCCTGTTCAATGCCTGGGGAAGTTCTCAGCAGGGCTCCAGTCCCAAATCGTGCAGACTTCTTCACTGCTGCGCTCCTCATGCTCAGCTCTGCTGAGGCACTGGGGCTGCCTTGGACAGACAAAAAATGGTTCCTGTTACCACAAACATGCTGGGACCCCTGAC
Source organism: Athene noctua (assembly GCF_965140245.1). Classification (NCBI taxonomy): domain Eukaryota; kingdom Metazoa; phylum Chordata; class Aves; order Strigiformes; family Strigidae; genus Athene; species Athene noctua. Next base: position 4,066,452 of record NC_134051.1, on the reverse strand, counting down.
TGAGAAGCACCAAGTGAGGATCCTACCCAGTTTGCCTCAGAGTTACACAGAGCACTGTCCAGACCCCATTCCTCAAAGAAAAGCAGGATCCACGTAGCAATGTGGCCCCAAGGTACTGGTTTTGACTAGTAACAGCTGAGAGACAGTTTGCACTTTGAAGAGCCTGTGGACAAAATAAGAGTCCTCTTTCTTTAGTAACAGCTATGCATGTTGCATGGCAATTTGCAGTGAACTGAGGACAAGGCAGAGTTACTGAAGGCAGAGTCACACAAGAGCTTTAAAGGGTACTCGGGAACCAGTTCTTCACTGCTGCAAGCTGGGACTGCCTGGCAGGTGCCATATCCACTTACAGGTGTTGAGGAGGGAGCCAGTCATGTTCTGCTGGTGTTCAAAGGGGCCAGGAACAAGCACACTGATCTCCCTCTCTCTCTCACCTGCACACTCCCCCTTCATTTTGGGCCAGGCTCTTACAGGTCAGCTTTAGGGGAAGAGGGAAGTTGAACAAGTGTCTCAATTCAAAGTGATTTTTATTGATAAAAGAAACACTACCAAAATACAAGAAGGCCAAAGCCCTGGGTCTCAGTCAGAACAGGCAAGATCCAACCCAGAGAGAGTCCCACACGGAGTTTGGAGGTTACCTAGCTGCTAAGGTGGTGCACTGCAGTCCCTGCCAGTCTTTTCCTCCCCTCCTGCTTCCTCCCAGGACTGAGTTTCCACTCAAGGCCAGGAAGAAACCTTACCACGCAGCTGAAACGCTGCTGCCCATATCCCACTCCAGCACCTGCAGAGGTCTGCCTTCAGCTGCTGAATTTACTGGTGAGAGCAGCGTGCTCATGACTCCAACCAGGCTTCAAAGCTGGCAGCTTATACAACAACTACACAGAGAGGCACAAGGGCCAGAACTCTTATTAAAGACTGAGGGTTTGTCTGCTCAGTGAAATCTCCAGAATTTAGCTCTCCAGCCTGTGAACTTTGCACACTACAGCATTCCCTTGGGGACTGGTGTCTGCCTGGATCAAAGCAGGCTTTGGCTGTAAAGGCTTGTGCCTAGCAAAAAACAGCACTCACCTCTGATTTCTTCACACAGAAGAAATCTCTCTGCACAAAGAATTCATATTAATCACCACAGTCCACAGCCGAAAGCAGCAAGAGCACCTTTCAAAGGCCCTGAACAGACAGAGGCTATTAAATAACCAAAGAAATATCTGAGTGCCTCTGTCTCTCCTACACAAGCTTTAGTGAGAACAGCCATGCGCTGAGCTACCCGTTTCAGTTGGATCTCATTTTGTGAACCCACTACTCAAACTTCCACATGCAGCCAGAACATATAATCATTGCAGTGTCACGTCCACCGTCAGCGTAAGAGACTGTGATAGGATGTTTGCAATGAATGTAGCAGGCATTGCAAAACAAACAAGGAAATGAGATTTAAAAAAAAATAAAAAATATCCAGTACATCCATTTGTGCACCAGCAACACAAGCAGCACAGCCCTGAAAAAGGGCAAGGATTCCAGAGCTAGGCTGACCTATTTTCATTGTGTTTTCTCTTTATAATGAGAAAACAGAGCTTGGCAACATTACTAGATATGGAAGAGAACCTTTTCTGTCCAAGAGGAAGATCGTTTTTCGTAAGAATGGGCTGCAAAACTCAAACCTCTCATGTCATATTTATCATCAGCTCTTGATCTGCCTGGATTGCACAAGTCTATAGAGCTGGCTGTTTTAAGTGCTTCCAGCTACAGGGCTGGTTTGACTTCTTCCCCCAAGGAAACAACCGCTGCTGTCATGTTTTAACTACACAATTCTTCTTGCTAGTCAGCAGGATACCTACAGCTGGAAAAGTCCCAGGGGCCCCCTCCCAGGAACAGGCTAATAGTGTGCATGTCAAGGCTTTTGCTAGAAAAGGAAAGGATGCATTCATAGAGCACACAAAAAGAGTATGAACATCTCTGCAGCCTGCTCCAAAAAACATACCTGTCTCCTAAACCAAAGACTAATCTAAGGGTACAAACTCATGAACCAGTTACTGCAGGAAAAGCAGGCTACAAACTGGGAGTCCTTCAACTATTCTTGAGGAGCTGCTGAGGAGTACTGCGATGTAAAGTACCCCTTGCTTATCTGGGGGAAAATTACATGCTTATTGGGCAATCACTAACAAGTAGTCAACGTACAGCTTGCACACCTGCACGTTTGTGCCTCCTATATGCTAAGACAGAGATTCTCATGCCATTTAGACAAGGCTCATCCTGGTCACCCTTTGCCTTTTGGCCAAGATGGCTGAACACTTCTTGCTGCACATGCCGATCACCTCCACCACAGGCACAGAGCCGCCTCTCCAGCTGACTAGTCTTAAAACCCAGTTAGCATCATGGATTCTGACAGCAAATTTATCTTTGTAGGACATTTTTAAAACTGACAGGTATTGCTGTGCCTCAGTGACACTAAGCGATCCAAGGCTTGTCCTCACGGGTGAGCAGTCGAACTGGTTTCCCCAACCAGGATATTCCCTGCTTTCTACACAGCTGTTGGGAAACTGAAGCCAAAGGAAAACACAAACTGAGAAATATCACTCTCTCCAAGCCAGCCAGATCACAGACCAACTCCCCAAGAGCACACTCACCACTGACCAAAGATGAGAGCGGATCCTTAGGGAAGAGGCTTTGTTAAAGCTCACTGGAGGGATTACCACAGGAAACAGAAGCACAGCAGAACAGTTTGCTGATTTCCAAAACCAAAGAAAATGGACACAACGAGAAAATTAAATAAAACTGAGGCTATCAGTGGTCCTGAGCTGTTCAGAGGCAGGTAACTGCTAATTCCATGCCATTAAAGAGACTCTGGACATCAGCAGATCTGGTCTCAGTTACCCCTGGGGTAATGCACTAGCTGGTCCTCTGAGAACTGATGTGTTTTACTCTAAAGAGTCTTTAGGCTCACCACAAAGCAAACACGCAAAAGATATCCAGAAGAGCAGCAGGCCCCTCTAGAGTTAAACTAATTCCCATTTCACCCAAGAGGCTCCTACAGATATCCGCACTAGCACCAGAAACTGCTTTGCCCAACTTCCCTTGGGCATGGGCCTGCAGAGGTGAAGACACCTCTACAATCACCAGCAGCCACACGTCCACCTTCTCCAGGCTGCACTGGTCAACTGTGGTCCCACAGCGGTGACGATACAGCTCCCCGCAAAACTCAGAGTTCAACAGTTCAGAACAAGAGACAGGCAGCAGTTGGGAGCTACATGTTGCCAAGATCTTGGCTGGGAAATGGTATAGCTGAGCACAATTACCTGGGAAAGTCTGCTGAATGCTCCGTCGAGACAAGTTTGGACAGGCAGCACATACTGATAAAGCCACCAGCTTTTAAATTGAGCCCAAACAACTCCAGGAGGAAGCTTCCTGGCTTGCAGAGAGAAAGGCTTCCCTTTGGTCATGGAGACCAGCTAATCCTGAAGGCTGGCCCACGACACACAGAGCGTTGTGGCTCTCGGATGAGCAGAGGCTCTACAACAAGCAATGCCTCTGCTCAGGGAGAGCCACCTTCCCACCCCTCTCTCCTCTCACCCCAAATTAGATGAACGTAACAATGTTCCTAGCAGGAGTTCCACATGAGCAGGAGCACTGATACTATCAGGATCAGTGGTTGTTTCAGCAGAGAAGCAAGAATAACTTGTTCAGCGCTTCTAAGGAGCCATGCTGCAGGCTGGGGACTAGGAGAAAATTTCTGCTTTTGACAAGGGTCCAGAAAGTTTCTCCCATTTTAGGATTTAGCATCAATTTAGGAGAGTGGAAAAAAAAAGTGTTTTGTTTTAAAGAGCATCTTCTTCCCAATCAAGTGCTGGACACAGCAATAGAAAAAGTTTTGAATTTCTACACAGTGCAGCTTTTGCACATGCTTGTTCCTTGAATGTAGCTGTTGGCACCAAAAGAAATTGAAAAAAAGGAAAAACTACCAGCCCAGGCAGGGGGAAACTGCATTCCTATTAGTGCACTAAAAATGCACTCGTTCCACTTAGAGCTCTAAGAATGCAGCCCAGATTTTTTTTTCCACTAGAATTTGAAAAGAATAAATCAAAGTAATTATAGCACTGCCCTTTCAGAATTGCTTTGCAAAGCTGAAATCAGAGCTTCAAAAGGTTTTTACTAGCAGCCAGCAAAACCAGAGAAGCAGAGATGCTTACTTCGGGCAGCTGCACTAGCCCCAAGACGTGCTTCATGAGCCACTTCCACATGGAAAAATAGCCTGGGTTGAATTAAAGCAGCTTATAAAGTCTATATTTGTATCTCACTTCCCCCAGCCCTTATTACCTACACATCTGCATGAAATCAGGATCATGCCTTTCAAAAGGTTCCCTGGCTTCTGGTGCAGCCCCCTACACGCCACACGTATATAACATTCATTGTCCAAGCACTCCAGAGCAGAGACAGACAGTTCATCACTCCTGTACTATGGGGAAATTAAAGTATGATTTATTAAATAAAAGGCCAACAGTGGAAGCAAGAGCTGACTCCAAGTGCTTTGACTTTTCACGTAATGGTTTAGTGCACTGGGGACTGCTGCCACCCTAGCAAGGCAGCATAGTATTGTCAACTACTTTTCGTTAGTGAGGTAATGATTGCTGACTACTGATCCTGGTTTCGTGCAGAGGCAGGTAGGATTCATGAACAAAGGCTTCTTCTCCGTCATCTGAACAGAGATCCGTCTCTCAGTGAACCATGGACAGGGTGGATTAAAAAATTCATATTAAAAAAAAAAAAATTATTTGAAGTTGTCAGTCGTGTTAACTTTTAGAAACTCTACCTAGGAACTGTTCAAATTAAATTTAAAAAGCAATTAGGTAGTTCATGTTTGCTGCATAAGCTTTAGAGAACACTCAGCAGCACTGGTGACAGTCACTGGCTTAGTGCATGGCACTAAATTTCAGTAAAACGTGTTCTTAAGTGAACCAGAAACTGTGTTTTCCTCCTCCAATCAACTGACAGAGTTCTGAGAGGAGAGCTACTAGTTACAAAAGACTGAAAACACACTCTGTCCAGAAACAGTTATATTTGGTAACTATAATACTTCCATTAAGCAATTATTATTCAAGGCACAACTTCACAAGACGGTCTCTTAAGAGTCCAACACAGAGCAGTTTAACCAACAAGAATGCTACACTGCTGGTCTTAGGTGATTCAGTTGCATTTCCATCCCAACACAGCTTGGTTCAAGTCAGGTTAAAAATAAAATGTATCTTTTCTTTTTAGCAGAATTTTCTTTTTTGCCATTTTGACATAACAACATGCAAAATGAGGAGTCTGAAAAAAATACATTTTAAACTATATGCATATTATTTACAGATTTAAGCTCTTTATAAAATGTAGCACAAAGTTTGATACAAAGCTTACACTGAGTTATAAATGCAAATGTTTCATTGTTACTGACCAGTGACAAATTCTCCTTCGAGGTAAGTCAACAAGGGAATATGCAAAACAAGATTAAAATCAACATTAAAAACAAGACTTGCTGATTTAAGCCAAGGCTGAAGTCTGGCAATGTAAATACATCCACCCTGGCCATAGAGGCCCTCAGTTCTTTCCATTAGCCCATAGACAGTTTCCTTCTTAGGTCAAAAAACAATGAACACTGCAGGGCAGCACAAGGGACACTGGCCACCTCTCCACGTTGTACCTGTATTAGGAAAAGAGGACTTCAATCTCCAAGGCTGCCATTCCAACACCTTCACTAGCACTAAATTCACAGGAAACCTAAGGACTTAAGAGAAGAACATGGAAATTTTATCAGGATTTCTAAGGTATCCTGCTGCATTCAGCTCTGCTCAGGAAAAACTGGACCTAAATAGAAAGCGTTTTCAGAGTTTGTCGAGAGATATTTTTCAAGCACTTAAAAGGAGATAATTTATGACCTCCCCAAAATAAAGGCAGCCATAGGCTTCAACAGAAGAAGAGAAAGGACCTAAACAAAAATTCTGTATCGGGATATCCTCCAGTTTGGAGGAATGCACATCTGGATGGGAGCATTGAGATTTTCTCATTTCTAAAAATAGAGGATTCATTGATCATTAGTGGGATGTTTATACTTTGCATAAAACACTTAAGCCATTTTATGATTTGTCATACAAATTTCTCCCTCCTGAAACCTCTGCAGATCACTTCAATAAAACATAAGTTTACCCCCAAATCCAGAGCACCACTGCAGAAGCCGTCAGCACTACGTGCACAGAGCCGCTGCTCAGCCAAAAGCCTCTACTAGAGGAAGCCAAGAGCTTCTGCAGCCTAAAGCTTCCTTTACCCATAGAATAAAAAGAAGTCTTTGTCCCATGGCCATCAGAAGCCTGCCGTAAGGTATCAGCAGCTCACGTGTACCCAATTCACACCAGGGAGAGCATGTTTCAGCCACCTTAGCTCTTACTACAGAGAGGAAATCTTTTGTAGGTCTTATGGGATACACTGTTGATTGGAATGGTTTAAATGTGCCGATTAAGGTTAAAAGGTTTTGAAATCTGTAGGGTTGCACTACCAGGATATAAGAAAGACTCCACAGATGATGTTTTGACCATTCTTTCTACAGCTAGTCAAAGGCTAATATGTGTATGGGGCAGGAAACAGACAGGGTTTCAAACAGCAAATCTTCCCGACAGCCATCTCACAACAGCCTGTGTTGAGGTGGTCATTTATCCCAAAAGGGGCTTTAGGCCTCAATGACACAGACTTGCTATGTAAATGTCAGACTGAACATTTTCTGTGGCCCAGATGCTCCCGCCACAGGGAACACAGATATCCAGCGAGTTAGGTAATCTGGAAAAAAAACAGGTAGTATTTGAAGGGAAGGGTGGTTGGTTTTTTTAATTTCATAGAACATCTTGCTGACAAAGCATACAGCTTTGAGTTCCTCTCCTTTGTTGCACACAGAATGGTTTCCCCACACCCAAAAAACAAACCAAAAAGGGAACAAGAGAGGATATTGGCTATCTGGAGGAGAAGTGAAAGCAATATTCAGTGTTATCAGTATATATAAAAAACAAAACAAAAAAAGAAGCGATTTCCCTCTCCACCATCTGTGGCAGCACTGCCCTTGGGGGTGACTAATGAGAGATGTTTGACGGGCTTATCACCTGAGAGCTCCTGTGCCCTTCCACATGCCCACAGGCCCAGGACTTACACTGCCATGCCACCAACAAACTCTTCTGTAGCCTGGCAGTAGATTGTGATGGCAACACGGGCATCCGCATCAAACGTGAACTCCAGGCTGTACAGGACCTTCTGCTTCCCGTTCTCCTCAGTAGGACTGTCAACATCATCTTTATACCTGAAAGACAATACCGGAGAATTAGAACGTGTATTTATGAGATACTATCAAGATCACTCTGGAAATCAGGACAAGAGTATTCCAATCTAGGTGTTCTGGGCAGTCAGGGCACCATGGACTTCCACCTGGGGCTTCTCAGATTTCCACTCTTTCCTCTGAGGAAGGTTCTTCCAAGATTTGACTGAAGTTATTAAAGTGAATTATGTAACAATGGTGGTGAGTGATCTCACCCAGCCTTACAGTGCCAGGACACAGAATGAGACAGGAAAGTGAACTCCTGAATGTCAAACCTTTAGGAGAAGAAACATTCTCCTTCCTTTTAAACCTTCACAGTAGGCTCAGTATTTGGGCTGAAGAAATCCTGCATGGGCCTAAAAAGTCTAAAGCCTAATTCTTTTAACTCTGTAAATGAAATGGTGCGTGACAGGGAAAAAACAAGGTTTCTGTAACACAAAGAACTCCTGAAGCTCAAGAAAAGGTACCTCCAGTATCACACAGAAGATGATATTCAGATCAGAAATAATAATACCTTTAAATGTACCAATCACCAACTAAACCTTTGATGCTGCTAATGACTGAAGCTTGCACACATTTATTGCATTGTATGAACAAAAATTAACACATTCAACTGCATAACAGACACATGATAACTCATACAAGAATGAGTTTAAAAGTTATATCAATTAACAAAACAAAAAATTTGGCTATGGGCTACCATACAGCTGGATTCCACTGGGTGATCGCCACTGCCCAGTACTACTGCTTCTCCCTACTGCTGGAAAAGGCAGGTAACAAATCTGGTGAAGAAGGTGGTATGAAGCAAGCTCCAGGGCAGTCAGCTTCGGCCATGGGCAAGCTGTGAGTTACAGTGTGCCAGGAGTGGCCGGGGAGACCAGCAGATCCTGGAACAAGCAGTCAACACAACACACCATGAGAAAATCCTCCCTGCCTTGAAAGGCAGTGCCAGACAGAACGGAGGTGATTCACTGGCAGGGCAGAAGCAGATTCTCATACATAAACTGAACTCTCACTGTAATTCTACCACTGTAGGTATCACCGTTAGTTCACACACCGTGTAGGAACAGTGAATGCAGCAGGTTGCCTTTGAGAGGTGTAGAACACTACTTGATTTGCTGCCCAGCTCCAGCCTCACTTGTCTATCAGTATTACCTTAATTGCCACGATGCTTGGGTCAAAGCCAAGCAGCTAAACTATTCAGGAAAAGCTTGGCACTGTCTCCAACTTCACAGTATCAGTCGGCCTCTCCCTTCATTAAACAGCCTCGATGAATATGCTGCACTGTTGAAAATACTCAGAAATGGGTTAGACATACCTCCATAATTCACTCTAAAAATTGTCAAGGGAATCCTTATTTACCGAGTTCACTGAGATGTAATAACTGCTGCCTAATTAAGAGAGTTCCGGCATGAATTTTACTTAACACCACACTGAACAAGAATGAAATGTTCAGCTTCATCAATTTAATACAGAAGGTACAAAATAAAATTTAAGAGCAGTATAATCAAATACCTAACATACATACTTGTACTAATGTAACTCTAGTGAATCACTATAGCATACACTTGTATTCCTGTCTGAAGTACTCAGAGAGCTCCAAACAAAACTTCTGCCAGAGGTTCACCTAGGTCAGAACAGCAAATCAAGCTAGAATACACCCAAAGTGCTAGTATAAAAAAAGACAAATCCCAGGAACTGAGAGTTTGAACATCTCCAGCAGCCTGGATACAATATACAGTACAGAGCAAGATGATATTTTCACACATGCTAGTTGCATTCAAAGAATAAAATCATGGCACTTAGAGGCTGTAAACAAGAAACACTCTAGCCAGCAACACAGGTTTGCCTAGAAAACATGGGGGTAGCATCAATGTTTTCTGCTGGACTGACTCAAGAACACAGATGGCAACAATCCGCTCACAAGTGTTGTGTGTGTCCAAGAAAGCAGCGGCCCAAGCTTCTACAAATTGCCTCTTGTTGCAGTTCCCTCCATTGATCCAAGGCTGGCAGCAAAGGATCCAGGCTATGACACATTTGCCGCTTCTTCCAGAAGAAGTAGGGTCAGGGAGAACCAGCACCCCTTCCAAGCAAGTGCCGATGAAGGCTACTTCATAGATCTATACTCACTGCCTATATAGTAGGTATTAAAATAGAGATGTCTGGCACACGCATGAGTTAGAGATCAACAACACAGATCTAGATACCTGTAACAGCCCCAAGTAACAAGGTGGGAGACCTAGGGGTGGGGGCAGATCAGACAAAAGCACCATGTTATTAGTAAAACCATTGCCTGCTTTGTCTTCTCAGTGAAGTGACACAAAGCACACAGGTTCCCAGATCACCCTCCAGCTCCCAACTTCACATCTGCACCTGCCAGCACCCAGAATTTGCTTCCATCCTCTCAAGAAAAAAAGGGGTTAAACCAAGACTAGACTAGATCTGTTGCCCTGGGAAACCACTTGAGGTGTCACTACCAACTGCAGTGCCTGGAGAGAAGGCTTCGGGAGGATGCATCTGCTGGGAAGTAGAAGAGTCAGAGCCCTGTCTGCCTGGAACAGCATCACTGGAGCAGGGGGCAAGGTGTATGTGCCTAAATGGTGACAGTCACAGCAGGGCTGTGTACACATCTTCCTGTTGCAACATGACTGGTGCTGGAGCTTAAAAAAATCATCTGCCACGTAGCAAGGGGTTCAGGTGAGAAAAGACTGCAAAAACAGCTATGCCAGCTAGTAGCTGGACCAAGGAACAAGCAAGGACTATTTTGGTGCATACTTGGAGAGGCAGAGACATCTCATGTTCCACCTTAAGGTGCAGAAATAGTGGGATGTAACTTCAGGGGAGTAACAAGACATAAGTCACACATTTTGCATTCCGTCTTTCTTTGCAACAGATGTGGCAGACAAGAAGGTGGTTCAGGAGTGGTTCAGGTGGTTCAAGAGCTCTTCCGTCTCCACCTGCACTTGAGGTTTGCAGTGTACATTTAGTCAAGCCCTACAGACAGTGTTGATGTGAGGTGGCCACAGATACATGCACAAGTTTAGAAACCAGTGACTTTGCCAGGTGTGCCTTCTGGTCATGCACACAAGTAAATCACAGAGCCTTCACAATCATGTGTATACAGCAGAAGAGACTGACCACCTTTGAGAACAAAGAGCTGATCCAACGTAATGATGAAAAAGGCAAAGCAGGATGACCAAGGGAGCTGAGGCCACCTGGTCTGACATCACTTCTGGGTAAAATAATGGAAATGCTGGAATTTTTTGTTTGTCTGTTAAAGAATTAAAAGATAAAAATATAATTAACACCAGCCATGATAGTTTTATAAAAATACCTGAGGTCAAACTTGATTTCATACTTTGAGGAGGTTAAAAAGTTTGACCAACAACTTCATAGACACAGAGGATAAATGTTAAGTATTGCTTGACCTAGTATTGTGAGATACACATTACAACACTGTTAGAGTAGGCACTAAATGAAGTAAGAAGTAGCTGACATCTCTATCAGCACTGACTTTCATGGGGGGAGATCATCATCATCAAATGGAGGCTTTCCTATGTTGAGGATCTGCAGAGATCTATACAGTTTAATGCTATCTATGGCTGCAGAACAGGCAGTCCCAGCACCCTCACCAGTTCCACAACAACAAAACAGCTCCAAGGATCAAGGTCAGCCCTGCTGTGCTGGAGAGGGAAGAAGTGGGATTTCCCTTCTCTCACTCAGAGGGACTCACCTGTCTCCCCTCAGTCCCTATCATCTGCTGCCCTCACAGGCCCTTAGCCAAAATGCTCTCACTACTCTCCATGATATTGCTGACGCTTCAGACACATTCCCAAAGCAACACAGCTGCTGATTCCTCCATCACTTTTGTTCCATGATGCTATCCAAAGCCCACACTGAAGCAGAGAGGCCATCCCAGGATACAACTCTTCCATGAAACACATTGCCTCACGAGTTGATCCTCCTCCTGCAACTGGAAGTGCTTTCCAGGTAAGAATAAACAGCCAGTACCAGCCTACCAGGTACTTCAGCTCTGAAATAGAGATTCTAATCCAGGGCCAAAGGAGGGACAGACACAAGGCAGTCTTCTTCTGTTAGTGGTTAACAGTAAAACTCATGTTATGTTATCCTCCTCTGAGGTTCAGAGTCTCATCCTGCTAGTAATGAAGCACTCACACAATGTGTTGAAGACTCAGAACTTCAACACCAATATCCACAGTTTTATTGCCTCTCTCCAAAGCTGCTGTAAACATTCAGGATTTGGCAAAGCTCAAATTTTTGTCTGGTCAGAGCTGGGCAGGAAAGCCAGTGTGGACACTTCCTCATATTCCTACATAGAGCCCTACACTCCAAATTATGGATTAACACCCTCTTTACAGGTGAATGATGAATTTTCAATTAAACACAAGGAAAAACAAAAAGCTTGTGAGGACTTTACCATCAGAACCTACTTTATACCTAGACACTCTGCTCAGTATCATTTTATTTGGTGGAGAAAGTGGTAAATTAAACTCAATTAGTTCTGGAAAGGATGTGCAAGCCTCAGCCACTGGTTGCGAATAAGCCAAGCTGGAGAGGGCACAAAGTGTCTTTATATGCACAGAGGGAGAAAGGAAAAGCCTCTACTCCAGAACAGTAGAAAAGCATGAGACAGAATGTGCCATTGGGAACTGGCCATTAAAATCTCATTTTGGGTCTACATCAGAACAAAATTAAATAGAGCAATGTTGGCAGTGGCATTGTCAGCACTAACACCACAGCAGCAGCAGCAGCACAAAAGTCTGCGAAAGCTTGAGAGGCAGAAAAAGAACCAACAGTCCAGGAATTAGACAGATGCAAACCTAGACACTGTCAAGGTGCACGGACATTTCAAATAGTCCAGAGCTGCAACTCTGCTTGGGGTACCGGACATACAACCACAGAAAGCAGAGCGACTGAACTGTATGTACTAAACCCCACCAACTCCATTCACAGCAGGCCTCTCCCAGTGAAAAAGCCACTTCCCACTTGGCTTCTGAGAGATGTTACACTGTTTCCGTGGATGCTGCAAGAACAAAATACCCTTTTCCACTGCAAGTGTGGGAGGAAAGCAAGACTTTTTCCTATAGAAGTACTTCATCCTTTAGCTGAAAAAGCCAGACAGCATTCAGAGCAGTTTACCAATGGCTACTTTTTCAGAAGTTCTTCCCTCTTTTCCTGTTCAATCAGTTTTGAAACCACAGGTATTTCTCATTTAAAAAACAAAACAAAAACAAAACAAAAAAAACCCCAATCTTCAGTTTTCACATAAAAACAAACTGAGGGGTTTGTGTGGTTATGACTCAAATTACTCACATTACGCTGTGCTCTCAGAACCACCTTGGCTGAGAGTTGAAGCTGGCCCCCTGCCAGTACGCCAGCCCTGTGCCTGAAACGTGGAATTCAGAGAGACTCAAGGATCTTTGAGAAATGCTCTGCCTGGACATCTGCCCAGTCAGCCAGACCAAAACAAAGCACTGTGTGCTGGGGCCCTGTACTTCAGCCATCTGTTTGAACAAGGGCAGCCACAGGCCGAAGTGTTCGTTGCTGCATTTAATCCAGCTAGTGCTGTTTTAGATCTCAGTGTAGAGCAGTGAAAAGTAACAGACTCCATGGCTATCCAGACCTTCTTCCCCTATGCATGGGACACAACCCACCTAAACGAATGCGTAACACTAGGATCAAATGTTATTTTGGCAGTGGGAGAAACCTGAGGAAGTTTCACTCAAGACCAATCAGTCTTCCTGGCCTGTGACTTGCACCAGAATCAGCTACTTTCCAGCTTCTCCTTGCACAAGAATGCAGAAAGGAATCTGTCTGTAGGGTTTATTAATTTGACTAATATCTTCCATCCATGCTAATGATTTCATGGTTTTGTTTACCACTCTAGTCTGTCCTGTAGAGACAGACTGTCCTGTAGACACTAGTTCTGTTTAGAAACACAGATTGCTCAAGCCTAGGGATAAGGAGCATATAAACCACCTGAAAGTTCTGATCATAAGTGAACACAGAAGCCTCTGGACATATCTAGCAACAAGGATCTAGAATTCAGCTATTTCTCCAACACCTTATCAAATACAGTTTGGCTCTGGATGACAGATCGCTGGGTTGAGTAAAATGAAAGGTTCAGGCAATAGCAGTACCTCACAAGTCGGAGAGAGTCTTTGCGGATATTCACCAAACTTCTCAGTGTCTTCACCGGCTCATGTGGAGCTGGAGTTACATAGGGAAACTGGAACAAAAAGGCAAATAATTATCCTATTATACTATAAAAGGTATGGCAGGTAACATGCTGCCACAATTTACCCAAACCAAGAAATATCTTTCTTTAAGGGTACTTTAAGGGTACAACAGCCACAAGGAACAGTAATAGAGAATTGTATTTACAGAAAAATCAAGCATGTTTCAGGCTGAAAATTCTTCTCTGACCCAGCAATAGTTCATATTGGGTGTACACACTTTAAGAAAGGGCATTTTCACATGCTCTTTTTTTCTGCATCCTGAATTCTCAGTCTGGAAAGCCTTGCTCTCACAAGCTTTTACTTCCACTAAAGAAACAACCTCCAGCTTGAGCAGAAGAAATGAAGCTCTTTCATGTGTGTTACAGCATGCAAACAGTGACTTGACTGCTAATCAGCATGCCAAAGCCCTAGATTACTGGAGGAAACTCTTTTCATTCTGAAACAATGGGGCAAATGTTCTGGAAAAGAAGAGACAGGGATAGGGGGCCTCATTCTATTCTACAGTCAAGAGACCTTTTCGCACAGATCGTCCTTTAAATAATGGATAATGCTTCAGACTCAAATTCTCCTAACTGGTCACAAAATCTCCAGCAAGAAATGCAAAGGAAACTGCTTACTGTGAGGACTGCAACCCGTACAGCTGCAGACCTGCCTGCTGGATCTCCCATCTGCTCGGCAAAGGCTGAAGCTGAAACATCCACTCACAACTGCTAAATTTGATAGGTGCTCAGACTGGAGACACAGCCACACTCCAAGTCAGAGCAATGGCACGACACAAAAGTACAGAGCTACAGGTCATGCTTTCAGGCAGAAGGTTACTCTGAAATGTATCCAGCAACAGTGCCAACAGGCAACCTCATTAGAGTTGGGGTCCTTCAAACACACATCTACTGGGTGCCCTGCACTCGTGTAGAGTGACTGACATGGAGCAGAAGTACCAAGGTTCACCAATATACGTATTTCCTTAGAAATAAGGAGTCTGCTAAAGAGGCAACCAAAGGCAGCTGACTTCAGGGCAGCTCCAGGACACAACCCTTCAGGTGTTGTCCCCTCAGGCCACAGAAATGTATTGGTGGGGCCACAGCCAGAGCCTGAGGGAAACATGCTTTTCCTGACCAACACAGAACACCACAGAAGCCCCTGTGCCACAGCCACAGGCAGGAGAGAATTCATGGAGCAGCGGCAACTACTTTCCTTGCACCCTGACTGCTCTGCACTGTGGTTGGTGGCACTGCTCTACACAGAGAGTCAAGACCTCAGTTACTCCAGAGCGAGAACTTGGCCCACATCCAGAAAGCAGTTTTGCTGCTCTGTGTTCAAGTCGTTTTTTCCTTGAAGATTAATCAGAGCTGCCAAAGGGCATTAACTTTACATAGGCAAACTATATACCACGAGAGCCTCCCTCTCTTAAACCTATTTGGCAAATGTCCCACTGTGTTAATAGCATTCTCACCCACTCCCCTCTGAAGAAATGATGAAATTCAGTGCTGGGATGTCTGCAAGGAAACCCAGGCTGAGACATGCAGGCAATTTAACTCTGCAAGGTTAGTCTGTACAGCCACAGGCACATGGGATATTTAGTTAACAGCTGCACCTTCTGCTTCTGTTGGAGCACTGTGCACAGAGCAAAGGAGAAACAGCCACTGTCCGGCACAGGCCCTGTATGCAAACATGGCGTAGACTGTGTGGTGGACATCCCCATGCCTGCAAAGCGCTGTTACATGCAGAACAATTCCCATCTAAAGTCCCTCCTTCCTATTTCTGTTGCTCGTCTGCACTTTCTGCTTCAACAAGGGCTTTCCAGCTTCTTCCTTGTCCTACCCTGCAGAGTCCTGTTAACTAACTGTGGTGCTGAGAAGTCTGATGGCACAGCTTGAGGACAACCCAGAAAGCAGAATGTACTTGTCACCAGTCCAATTCCAACATCGAAGCATCTTGCCTCAGTTTCCCCTATCTATAAAACAGGGGTGATACAGAACTGCCTCCAAGCACTACAAGCACGAATTAACTAACAGTCACAGCTTTTCTGAAGATGAGAGCCATTACATCAATTTTTCATTTCCATGTTTTGAAGCTGCAGAAACAACTAGGAAAATAGCTGGCAAATCAAGCAGCTCTTTTCCCTTTCCTCTCCAGCACTCTGAAAACATCTCCAAATGGCTCCTACTCTGTTACCTTTTGGTTATTTTTAAGCAGTTCTGAGATGCAAGGGAAATCCAAAACATAACACTTGCATAAAATTCCTATCTGTCTCTCTCAACAGTGCTAGTCCCCGTTCACAACAAAAGAACAAGCCAATCACAAGCAGGTAGCTTTTCACAGTCTCATAAGACACCTGTGAGACCAGAAATGCCTCTGTGTTCCAACTGGGAAAACTTTCTGAGCAGCTCACCTAGGTTACAAAGCAAACAAAAATCACTAAATATCAAAATCTGTCTTAACACTGCCCTACACCCAGTCAGGCCACTCGTTTACAGAGAACAGCATGCATTGAACACTGCCTGGAACCCAACCAACATGCCCAGAAGCCCTGTGAAGTTCAGGGTCTGATAGTGGATCTGCTTCCCAGCCGTCTCCTCTCTGCAGCTTGTTTTACACTTGCTCAGGCAGGCAATCAGAGTTAGTCCCAAAATCCGTGCTCCTGAGTCCCTGTCCTTCCCCCACCACTTCTTCCTTCTGCCCTAAGTGAAAATAAGCCTAGAAGTTTCTTAGAAATACTGCTTCTTAGAAAAACCCTGCTTGCATCTGAACAGCTACGGCAGCCAGCAAGCTGGGACATGGGGTGGGGGAATGCTCTTGCACCTCAGACTGGAATGACACTCCTCAAGTAGCAAAGGTCTCTCGGGTCTGTCCTCCTCTACAAGCCCTACACAAGATCTTTCAAAAGAGGCAGAAAACAAAAGGGTAAAATAGACAGCATGTAAGAACTTGCCTGAACAGGTCTATTCCCAAGGAAGTTCAGATCCATGTTCTCGCCAAAAAGGTAGCCCTCAGGGTGAGGGGTGTCAAACTTCTCACCTCCCATAAAGAAGTGACTTGCAAAGTAGTTTCCTAGAAAAAAAAAAAAAAGACAAAGGAATAAAAAAAAACTCTAAATGAGTGCTTCCCAAATAACGTCTGGTCTGTGTAGTTTTTAATTCACAAGTATAAAAGAACACAGAAAATACTTGCTAGTTCACTCTTTCCCTGTACTACTGATGGCCACTACCCCTAGTAGAAGTGCAGGGGGGCAGGGAAAAACACCCTAGAATAAATTCCATTTTAACTTGTTTTCTAGAGAAGTGACAGGGAGCAGTAAGAGTCAGTTCTTTCTGATATTTGCTCAATTCTGACGAATTCTTCCTCATTTCTCCACCTTCCAGCATGAAGTCCAGTCCCACAAACACTGTCGACCTGCTCAGAGAAGGATGAGACTTCCACCCACTGCAAAGCCCTGCACAGCCAGAGGGGTTCCTGTTGGGCAGTCTGCCTTCCCTCCCCTCCTTCACTCCCATATCCCAGGGCAACAACCACACAAAACATTTACTGTGATTGCTAGAGACTATACGCCTTGATTCTGAATTTAATTAATAACACTGACAGTTCTAAATGCAGAAACATGAAAGTCTGGAAGAGACAAACCCTGGGACCGACTAAACTGAACTTCAGCTCTGAGAGCTTCACCACAGATTTGTTTCATTTATCTGTAAGGTGACGCACTACAGTGCAAATTTCAGGAGACAAAGTGTGTGCCAGGTCACTGGAGCACTGGCTTAACTGCAAATTCAACTGAACTGATTCAGATGTATGAGAGCACCACAAACGTAGCTTCCTCCTAGAAAGACTTTAGGAAAACACTCTTGAATATGAACTTTGTGGAGGTAGAATTTCAGAGAAGTATCAGGAGAGAACTAAAAGAACAGGCTCCGCCCAAGCTATTTGCCTGGAAGTTTCAGAGTGGGTTTTTTTTCATGTGCACGATGAAAGGGCTGAGCCAAACGTGCATTCGCTTTCCTGGGTACAACGCACTGACAGCATAAAATTTGTTTTAAAGCAAGTCATTACAGAAGCAGTAACTAATCATCTGGATGGTTATGGAGGCATTATGGAAGGATTTGCAGTCCCTCTATGTAGGAGCAAGCATGATTTACTCCGAAATGGAAGGGTTTTCGTGAACGGTTTTGTTTTTTCCATTAAGGCTTTTTTTCCTTTATGCTTCAAAAAAGGCTCTTACTCTGCACAGATGGTAGCGTTTTAATGATGATGGTAGTGCTCAGCTATTGCTCAGCTCATCTTACAAGCATCCAGATGTTATATTATAGAAACGTTCTTCTTTCCAGATACAACAATCAACTTCAGCACAGGTCCAGAATCTACCCAGAAATCTGTCCTACAGAATCAACATAACAAAATGTGGGTTCTCCAAATCACAGGCAACCTTTTCCCACCCCTCCCAAAAGCAACAAATCATAAAGCTAATCTCCAAGCATAGCTAGCTTGATACAGCTTCTCCACCTGAGATGCACTGCCATGGTTTATGCTCATGGTAAGGTTCAGAAGAGCATGACAAACACTGGGGTTTAGGAACAGATTTCGCATTTTACGTGGGTCAAGTAGGATTGCAGTTTGGAACATTTTATCTGATCAACAGTGAAGACAACACTCGTGCAGGATGTCTCAGTACCCGCAGCAGGTGATTATCTGGGATCAGAGAGCTCCCCTCATATCCTGTGAATGAGATGCCCTGGGGCTCAACTCACCTCAGTAAACCTGTACTCCACAAATTCAAAGCAGAGGCTTTTTGTGGAAAAAGTCCTACATCCCAAGTGCAGAGGATGCAGAGCCCCAGCAGGCAAGGACTGAAACCCCATGCCTGCAGGGAGTCAGCTGTCCAGGAGAGCATCCTCTCCAGCACCTCTCAGTGAAAAGGTCTCTTGTACAAGTGGAATGACAACAAGATGTGTAACTAGCCTGTTCAAGGCACCTGCCACACTGTCTGTGCTCCACTAAGAGCTACTTTTGGGATCTCTAACAAACTGTTGGGATTTCTCACAAATACACCCTATCCCCTGCAACATAGCAGCACTTATCTAACTGGAAACCACAGCTTCAATTCCACATTCAGACTGAAGGCTCCCTTCATCTTCCTGCTAAGTCACCTCCTGCAATGTGAAGGACTTTTTTTTTTTTTTCCCAGAGGCACTTCATTCATGAGCAAACAAGAAACATAGTCAGTGCCAGTCGCAAAGAGCACGAGGAAAATCACTTTGAGAAGCTCAAGGGGGAATATACTGGTGAGTAGAACACCCCTGGGCTCTACCAGTGCTGTTATGGATACAAAAGCTGCTGTGTACACAAGGTCTCAACAGCAAAACTAACAAACAAGGATGGCAGCAAACTGTCTTCCCAAATTTATAATACTGCTTTTAGTAGCTAAAAAAGGATATTCCACTGCAAGCTTTCAGAAATCAGTTGCTACAACAACACATTAAGTTCAGAGCTCTCAAGGTAAGACAAAAGTTATGCATTATTCCTCTCAATCACTATCACAAGCAACTCAAAGTGTGCCCAAGTTGAAGACAAAACACTTTAAGAAAGCACTTTTGCAAATATCACACCAAGGACTAAATGGACAAAGAAATGTCAAGAAGGTAAGAATTGGGCACCCGCTTTTCCAGTCACTGCGACAGGCTTGTATACATTTTCTATGCATTAGAATCCTGCTGCAGCTCCATCTCTAGGTTCTATTTCCAGCCCTATTACAGTTTTAGGATTTTAGCAGACTACCATGCCTCTTGAACCTTGATCCTACATACCCCCAGCCTATAAAATGACCTTGACGTACCTTACGCAGGTGTTGCTAGGCCAGCTTTACACAGAGCTCTGTAGCTATGGACACAAGGGGGATGTGAAGCACCATCCTCTTTGGCAAAGGAAAGCAAAAAATCTTTGGATTAACCCTCCATAGAACTGCTACAAGCGAAAATCCTCTGGGAAAATGCAGCGACATACTTACGAGTAAAGAATCGTGCACAAATGAACAGGGATGGAATATGAGAAAAGAGCCAGAACAAAGAAAAACTGTAGCTTTACTTCCCCAGAGTAAATCAGCACAAAACATAGGAGAGCATTAGATAAAACAGAACACGAATGGGTGACACTGCTAAGGCACATGAAGTACAAGCAGTGGTTTAAGAGAAACTCGTGGTGGGAAACTTTACAGTGGCTGGAAAAATACCACTGGGACACCCAGACTGGCCAAGCCTGACTCATTGGCTTGTCCCATGCAAAACCAAACTGGAACCCAAGGCTTCTCCAAGGCATCAAATGACACCAAACTACTTAACATTTAGTCCAACATGATGGGGTTTTATTACCACAAACGCACCAGCATTAAGCCCCAGACTGCTCCCAACATAATTACTTCTCCCTCGCCCAGCATCCCAATCCTGCAACTGTGCAAACCCAACACATGGATGTGATGCACAAGTGACACGCTGGCAGGGGACACATCACCCTGCAATGGCCAGGAGCACAGAGTTGACAACACAACTGTAGCTCTGTCAAAACAAGGGCTGTATCGTACAATGATCATTAACAGAAAGCAATTAGATGTCCATTTAGGCTTCTCACCACTATTAGAATTAATGGCAAAGTGATAGAAATTGAGTCCTTTTTAATTACTCAGCCAGACGCTCACCACCGCAGCATGCTGAGGGGCAGACTGACAGCAGTCCTAGACACAGCCTGAGCCTGAACCAGCTCCGTGGAGGGATGAGGCCATCATGCCTTCCTCATTGCCCAGCCGTGTTGGGCCACCAAAAGCAATCACATAGCAAACGGGAATGTGGCTCTGAGTTGGGTTAAATATAATTCAGCAACAAACAAGTAGCAAAAGCAACTGCTTTTGATCTGCGAGTGCTCCAGCCTGGTGCTTGTGAGTAGCTGGGGAGAAGGCAGGAAGGGAATGCTCCAGTCAATGGCAGGCGGTGGTGGCCATCACCAGCAATGTTGGGCTGCAACCCCTACAGAACTACAGCAGGAATAATGGAGACAACTGCTCCACTGTGCTTTGCAGAGCAGGTGAGGAACGAAAGCTACGTCTGAAATACAGGAACCTATTTCTGTCATGACACTGTCACAGTACACATGGCTTGGGTGCTGAGAACAAGGTGATGGACTGGGTACAACTCTGGATGCTCTTCTCCTATTTAAAATTGCTCTTTCTTTGATTAAAGTATCGTTGCCAAACAACAAAGCAGTCCAGCTTCAGAGAGGAATAACCTGCCTCCTTTTTTTCCTCCCAAAAATGTCCAGGGAATTCTCTTTCAAGAGCCTACTCCAGAGGAGAAAAGCCATCTCAAGGGCATGTGCTCCCTGCCCTGCTCCACACTGCAGATGAGCTCACTGGAACAAGAGACAAGCTGACGAAGGAGCTGCGGAAAACACTGGTGCATTGCTCACTGGTTGCTAAAGCAATAGGGGCATCATGAGACTGCATGCAAGAACACAGATCATTTTACTGCTTCAAGCACAGAAGCACAGTGAAAATCCTGACTGTTCCTTCTGATTACCCATTTTTAGTCCATTTCATGGGGGCACTAATTCTTCTGTACAAACCAGGCCCTTCTCCAACCCCCTTCCAACTGGTCAGGCATCCACAATGCCAGCACAGTCTCCATAAAGCCAGCAAGAAAGGTTAAAAGGTATCAGTGAAGAAGGATTAGAGAAGGGAATTGCAGCATTTCAGCAGCCTTAGCCCCCCAGATGCAGAAGGGGAAATGCATATGATCCACACCCAGAGCCTTGGAGGAATAAGCAGGGCATTTTCAGAGCATTTTTAACTACAAAACTCCATACCAGTCGCAACAAAGCTGTTAAAACGATCTGTGGATGCCTCATTACAAACTCTGGCTCATAAGGACCAAGGTGGATTCCACAACAACCTGCTCAGTCCTCCACAGAGCACGTGACCCAGCAATAACCACATCAAAAGTCAATAAATGAGAACTGAATATTCACCACTGCATTTGCAGCTAGCTATGACTCAACAAGGTGCCATAACTTGGTATGACCTGGTAAAGTAACCATGTTCCTTTTCACATGCAGGCTGACATATTTCTTAAATTACAGTCAGAATACCTGTACTTTGTGTTTATTTCCTTGCACAACATGTCCTTCTTAAGTGGTATATTTGCTCCAGAACTCAAACACCCATCCCTCAAACCGATGCCAGCCCTAGACGGCAGCTGAGCAGAGCCGCAGAAGCTTGCCCAGGCACTCGCAGTAAATCAAGATCTGCTTAAATCAGGGACTTGAAGGGAAAGAACATAAAAAGGCAACAGACAACCCTCAGTGCCACACAAGATTCCAGCGGAAGGGTAACCTCAGGTAACACTTTCTCCTGCATTTTCCAGCTTTTTGGGGTAATCTCTGAGCAGCCAGGAGACAGTCCAATGCACACACTCGAACATCTAACACAGCCAGTGGAAAACTGGCTTCTTCCAGTCAGGCAGTCAGCAGCAGTACAGGGCTCACAGTGATAGTGTCAAGTTAGACATAATTAGCAACCATTTAGCCTAAGAACTTTTTATACTACTTCCATCTTGCTTTCTGAAATCCAATAAAACCATACCCGCTCACTTCCAGGCATCTTCACTGTCAGGTTTTGTACCAGTCATAGTCAATCTTTCCAGCCTCAAGACAAACACACTTAGGACTGCAGGACCAGAAGGGACAGCGTCCTTCTGAACACACTCCACCTGAAGAAGGAGTGAGTTTTGCCATCCTAACAGCCCTTACTGTTCCGCTGTTTAGTAACTTTCCTTGAATCTCCACCTGAGAAGTGTTCATGACCTCTTCTGCCTAGAATGGTCTTTAGCTTGAACAGCTCTTCTCCCTTCCTGAAGTCAAGAGGATCCTTGTCAGACAAACCTGAAGAAGGTGAAGAGAAAGGTCTGGCCTAAAGCCAGTACGCTTTCAGAAAGAGCACAAGCAAGCGCAACAGAAAATTAATTAACAAGCATTTAATTGTAGTCAAAGCCTTTAAAGGAATACCAATATTTTCCTTTAATCAGCTGCTCAGAAGCATTAGCTGTTCAGTTTTACAAGTACCACACATGGAATGCTCTTTGGCAGCATCTAGGTCAACAGACCCCTTCCAGGGGTGCATGTGAATGTGCAAACCCAACCTCACATGTGGACAGGGTTACCTTGGCAAGCACTTTGGCTAAAACCCAACACACCATTAAATTCCAGTCTGGGTAATTACAACAGTACAGAAACAACAGGATGATGATTTGAAAGAAGCAGTTTAATGTTCATTACATATGGTGATTATAACTAATCCAGCCCATATCTAAAATCCTAAGTGTCAACAGAAATCCGATGCAATCTCTAGGCTGTAAGAAAATTGCCAGCAGTGCCCATGGTACCGTAGCTGCAGCTTAGCGGGTAGCTCACATTCACCCACTCTCCCACACTGGGAAAGCTCCCCAGCCATCCAGGAGTCCTTCTGTAACCTGGCAGTGACATTTGTCTTTCCTGGCAGTCCAAGAAGCTAGTTCCCACCTCCTGAAAAAGCAGGTTACGTTTTCTAAGAGAGCCAAAACAGCTCTAGAATTTTTCCGGGCAGGTTTCCCCCCCCTCCATTTCTTCCACACCTCCATTCTTGCTGAAGTCCAACCTGCATAATACAAGGTGTAATGATGGCAGGATCCTATTTGAGAAGATCTTGTACCCCCTCCAAACAAAATGGGGGGGACCTAGCTCCCTCCATCACACAGCCCTGAGGATGTCACTGCCAGCAAGTCATCTGACACACACAGAACTTGAGTCTCTGCACAAAAAGGCCACACTGCACATGTACCTGAGAGTGAGGGAACCCAAACTGTTGTTCTGCAAACTCTTTACCCTGACCGGAAGAGCCCTAGCTGAACAGAAACTTAGAAAAATTTATGGGTGAATGGCAACTGTAGAAGAAAAGAACATGTGAATTTTTCTTGATGACTTGTTTTGTTAGAAGAATAAATAAAACTATTTAAACAAGTTAAACCAGGCCAATCTCAAGCACTGGTCTAAGACAAGGTGAGTCACAGGCTCATCCTAACTTCTTCACAGAAGTGGCACCAATGACAAATTTCTAAGTTTTCAGAACATCTCCCTTTGGAAAACAAACAGAGATGTAGGCCATGTCACTCCAGCAGCTCCTAGGTGAGAACCATTGCCATTTTAAGGAGTTAAAGAAGGTTGTTACGTGGGAATGCTTCCATCCCATATTCCACCAGATCCGATATTCCATCCAAGTTCCCTCTGAACTCCACTGTCGCTTCCTTGTTACCAGCAGGAAATGCCCCGCTTGCCACTCACTGACGACTTGCCGCATTCACGTTCCCAGAACAGAGAAGCAAAGCCCTGCTCGCCTACCATGGCCAAAGGGCAGCGGCTGAGCCGGGTGGCCACGGACACGGACACGGACAACAGGACAGGCCAACGGCTTGAGCGTCAGACTCAGGGCACACGGCCCTCCCGGACCCTCACAGTTCAGCCAAACGGGGCACCGAGACAGCTCATACGATAGGTTTAGCCCAGAAAGATACATCCCTCGGCTCTCTCCACCAGGGAGGCCCCGACACGGGACGGGCACGGCCCCGAGCAGAGCCAGAGCCGGCCCCGGGCCCCGCTCGGCCCCGGCCGGTGACAGGCACTCCCGCAGTCCCTTCCCCTGGGGATCCCGCGGCCCAGCCGCCCCGGGACTTCCCCCCGCTACTCCTGTCCCCCTCGGGAGGGCCTGGGGGGGAGGGCCCCGGGCCCGGCGAAGGCCCGTCCCCCTCCCCCGTCCCCGGCGCTGAGGGGAACGGCCCCGCGGCCCTCACCGGACTTGGGCGGGTAGCGGTAGGCCGAGTTGGCCTGGATGTCGATGTCCTCCACGCCCGCGATGCGCCGGCTGAGCAGGGAGCCCATGGCGGCCGCGGGCAGGGCGGGCGGGCCGGGGGACGCAGAGCAGCGCGGCGGCGGCGAGCGGCCCGCACCCGCACCCACGGCGGCGGCGGCGCGGGGCACGCCGGGAGAGCGAGTCCGCGCGCGCCGCGACCACAACTCCCGTCAGGCACCGCGGCGGCACCTACCAACGGCGGGGGGGGGGGGCGCGCGCCCCGCGGCCTCCCCCGGGGCGCTGCCCGGGGCGCTCCGCCGGCAGAGGGCGCTGCCACGCGGGACCCGGGCCGGGAGCGGCGGCGGCGGGCGGCGGCGGGCAGGGCCTGTGCACGGAGGGGTGCCCGGAGGGGACCCGGGGATACCCTCGGCTGGGGAGGCGCTAGGGAGGTTGCACAGGGCTGCCCGGACGGGGTGCCCGGGGACACATCCCGCACAGGGATGCACCTGGCCAGAAGTGCGAAGGCAAAGCGGGCAGAAGGAATTACGCTGAAGGTGCGTGGCTGGGGCAGCTCAGCCCCACCAGGCTGTTTTGCTCAGCCCAGGGAATCATTAACCTGGTAGCAGTTGTTTTGCAGAAGAGCTTCGCGCAGCACTGCCACAGTCGTCCTCACCAGCCGCCTTTCCCACTGGCCAGTGGGGAGCAGGACGTGGCGCTGGCGGGCCGGCGCTGGGATGGGGTTGTGCAGGGAACCTGCAGGCCATGTCGGCCAGCTGGGGTAGCCGTGCACCTCCGGGGAAGTTTGGCATGGGGATGTGCTATCTGGGCCAGTTCTCAGAGGCGGTACCTGCTCCTGGCTGAGGCTTGTTGCCAGCAGGAGAGGAAGAGGGCCTCCCCAGCTGCAGGACCATGTGACATTGACGTGGGGAAACCCTTCCTGGGCTCCTTCTCTTCCAGATAATCCACGCAGGAAAGCAAGCAGAGGTGTCTAAGGTTTGGACGCAAAAGCACATGAGAGTGTGGAACAACTGAAGGCTGTCTCACATGCCTGACACAACAGCCTGGAGGATGGCATGGAGGGAGAGGCACAAAAGAGTCCCCACCAACATCCCAACACTGTGCCCTGTCCCCTCGGGCATCAAGGTCTTGCAAAGGTGCAGGGAAACACCACCGAGGCTCAGCTTGTTAAGGGAGCCACCTTCCTGCACACACACTACAGACAGGCCCATGCTGCAAAGGAACTGGGGAGCCAAATTCCAAGCGGTAGAGTTGAGGAACCCCAGAAGACATAAAGGAGTTGAGGTGGCACATGCAAAATCTCTTAAATTGGCACTGGGAACAAAAGATCAGCTGGGAAGAGGGCTGGGGTGCAGGGAGACAGGACATGGCAGAGAGCCAAGCCTGCCGGCACGGGATGATTTTGTGATAGTGAGCGGGCAGTGGGTGGAATCTGCTGGCCATAAACACAAACTAAAACACACCCAGCGGGAATAAGCAAACAAACCCACAGGGAAACATGCATCTGGCTAGTTATTACCCTTGCAGTTGTTATGGCCACCCCAAGCACAGCCGCTCTGTGCCGGTGGGGCCACACGAGGCACGGACTGTGCGGGAATGGGGGCTGGGCAGGAGGACAGAGCAGGATCAGACCTTGTTCTAATGCACCTGTGGTGCGGCAGGGCTAGGAAAGACAGGGAAAAGCCAGGAAACTAGCAACAGCCACGTCCTGCCAGCAAACCATGGGAGTTGGGCACCCTGCACCTGGCAGAGGGGAGACCTGGGTGCTGCCTGGCAGTGCCTTGGCAATAACCGTGCCTGGGCACTGCCCGCTGTGTCCCCCAGGATCCTGCTGGCACCCAGAGCAATGGTGCCTCTTGCTCAACCAGCCTCTCTGTGCAAGTTTCTCGTGACAGAAATTGCATAGAGAGGGAGAAATGGAGTCTGCTGACCAGCAAAGCAATATGCGCTGCCCCAGAGCATGTCCTGGCTGCTCCCTGCCTGCACGGGCAGCTTGGAGATGCTCCTCAGTGCTGGGAACAAGCGCCCGGGCAGTGCCCTGGCAGCAGCAGGATGATGCAAACAGCTCATGTGCCACCAGCAGCCCCAAACCCAGCAGGGTGAACCCATAACCCACCATAGCCTCACCCTGCATGCCAGCAGCCAGTGTGGGGCTTGGTGCGGGAGCAGGCCTGGCACAGCAAGGCTCAGCAGCTCCATCTCCCTGTGCCATGCTTGGAAACCAGTTGCTGGCCAGCAGCCAGCTGTTGGTGAGCACAGGGGCAAAGCAGAGCCGTGTTTGCACCACACAGTGAGGCGAGGAGGGGAATTTGCACAGGGATGAAAAACAAGGGTCCCTCTCCCTTTCTTCCCATGTCCGGAGCACCAAGAGCATCTTGCCCTTCCCCAGCCCAAGGAGACACGCGGAGGCAACTGCCCCAAAGCTGTCCCCTGAGCATTTCTGAGGACAGAAGCAGCCACCTTCCCTCTGCAGCTGCCCGTGCCGCTCACCGGGAGCCTGGAGCCATACGAGTTAAGCAGGGAAGAGGAGAGCTGGCATCCCAGCAAGCAGCAGGGTGCTGGCACTGCTGAGCACCGGGGCCGCTGGGGAAGTGGCCACGGCAGGAGGTTTTTGTTCGTGCAAAACCTCCACCAGTGGGAAGGTCCCTCCCGGCCGTGCAGCTCTCCAGAGCTCGGAGGAAGCGGTTGGGCCCCTGAGGGGGTTATTGTCATCTGGGAGGGCAGGGGCCTTTGCTGGAGAATATCTCCCACAGGGCCCTGCTCGGTGAGATGTATGTGACAGACAACTACAATAGCAGCAGCGTGCCAGGGACAGGCTCAGCCCTTCCGCTCCAAACCCTAGGGCCCAGAGCAAGCGGTGGAACTGAAGGGCAGCACCTCCAGCGGATGGCAGCTCCTTTACCCCCGCCCGGCCCGGGGGACGCGGGTGCTGGCACACACAAAAGCAGGATATTGCACCACTTGCCTCCTCCGTCCCTCACAGGAGCCACTGCCAGCAGCACGGAGAAAGGAGGGCGGGTGACTTGGGGCCAGAGCTGCTGCCAGCAGTGGGACAGGGAGCTGCAATGTCCTGCCAGCCCGTGCGTGGGGACCCAGCAGCAACACAGATGGGTCCCTTGGGCTAGAGGAGCAGCAGCCCCCCAGCCTGCAGCACTGTGGTAGCTGCAAGAAGGAGCGACAAGCCCACAAACCCTGGTGGTGCCACAAGGCATGAGTTTTGCACCTTCACCCTTCACCTCTGGACTCCCTGAGACCGTATTTCCCCCCAGTGTGGTGCTGCCAGTCCTGGGTCCTGCTTGCTGAGGATGGAGAAGGAGGAAGGCCACAAAGGCAGGAGGCCCTCCTTGACATCCCCCAAAGGGATGAAAACACCCCCATGACATGTGAGGGAGCCTGAGACTGCAGGTGCCATCTTTGTGCAGAGCGAGAGCAGACAAGATGGGCCAGGGCTCCTGCCCCCGGGACCCTGCAAAGCCCCAGGACTGGCAAGGAGTCTTCAGCTCGGATGTCTTTCCTGATGGGCAAAATCCATCCCAGAAAAGGTGAGCCTGGAGCCATTCTCCAGCCCAACCTGGAGAAAAGCAGCAGGATAGAGGAGGGACCCTTCAGCTGTGAGCCCACCTCCTCTGTCGGCTCTCAGGGCTCCCTACTGGTCCATTTGCATGCTCATTGTCACCAAGGTCACATCACTATGTCTCAGAGCCAGCTGGCACCTGCCACACTGCTCCTTCCTGCAAAACATGGATGAAAAAGGAGTTCTGAAGCTGGACTTCAGTTACCAGAGCATGACCCCGGGGAGAACAACTCCACAGAGCTTCAGCCTGGTGATGAGGCAGGCAAGCTGGAGGACACCCACCCTCCCACTGCCACTCCAGCTACCACCCTGCCCTTCGGGAGCCTCCTTGGACATCTTTGCCAGAGAGGCAGCTATGAGCACACCCATGCAAACAAGGAATTATGTTTGCCCTCAAACCTTCCACTCGCTGGAGCAGCTCATCCAAAGTTCAGCTGCTCGAGGGTTTATTGCCCAGTGAAACAAGTTGCTTTGTCTCAGTTGTCCCTCCCCGGTGCTGTCACTCACTTTGTTTGTCAGGTACTTGCCCTGGAGACTGAACACAGAGTTATTCCTCACCAAAAGGAGTGGCAAGCCCATGAACTTTGCCTTCCTAAACACTGCCTGCTCCAAAGGGCTTGCAACCCTCCCCGAAAGCCCTGCTGGGCCAGGACCAATCCTTATCCCTTCAAACATCAAACTGTAAGGTTTTTAAAGATGTCTGCATCTATCTGATTAAAATAATCCTTCAGGAGATTTGTTTTTCCAGCTGTATTTACACCTTGCTGACTACAGATCTCCTCTTGCCGCTTCCCTCTTGGGGTTGTCTTGACCTTCTCAGTCACCTCTTGATGTGTCCCACTGCCACCACTGTACAGCTGCACTCTCACTTTGATTTAGGCAGTGATGTATAAGGAGGAGGAAAACGCCTTAGCCCTGGCATCCTCCAAGGCCTGGCGTACTTTGCATAGTTGTTAAAGTAGACATGGAAGATGTGGTGGTCAGCTTTGGACAATACTGGGGCAATTCACGTCCAAACAGCAGAGGTTGCAAACCCCTCAGGTCAAATGCATGACCTGCCTGAGCTTCAGCCATTAATCCTCACGGCTCAGAAATACCTGCAGCCATACACAAAACGCTGGCCAGGGTCGTCAGAGGTGTTAGCAAACAAGCTCGTGGCGAGGTTACACCCCAACCTCCCCTGCAGGAAAGAGCTCAGAATCACTCAGGAAAGGTGGAGGCTGGAGGCTTTTGCAAGCCCAGTGGAGCCAGCAGTTCCCTTCATCTCACCCCGCTTTTCCCTTGCTTTATTACCCACCCCCCAGCCACTCAAGCGCGTGTCTGTGCCTGCTTATCGTTTCCTGGAACTTAGCAACACCATTGTCCCCCGCCCCGGGGCCCTGGCGCGCTGAGCCTGCCTGGCTGTGCTTTCATCTGCCATGGCAATGCTCCGCTCTCAAAAGGATCCCGGGATCCTCAAAAGGCCGCCAGGAAACCCCTGGGACCTTCCAGAACCTTCCCTTGATGCCTCCTCTCCTTTGACGTCTCAACAGCCATGTCAGTGGGACACAGCGATGGGAGCAACCCCCCCATCTTTTATTAGTGCTGCCAGAGAGCCCTAGGCCAGGCCCGGGACCAAGGGGGCGCCGTTCCCGCCTCACCGCAGGCCTCGGGGCTGTGAAGAGGCAGCTCTGGCCTGAGGGAGCTGTGAGCACCCCGAAGGGCCGCAGGCCGGGGGGCACCTCATAGCCTGCAGGGACGCCGCTGCCCGGTTAAACGTTACCCGCGGGCCGGGCGCCACCACCCGCCGGGGCCAAAGGGCAGCGGCGGCCCCGCCGCGGCCGTTACCCGCCCCCGCCCCGCGCGCCGCGGCCGCTCCCCGCACGTCAACAGGAAACCGCACGCGGCCGACTGTAAACACCGCCCGCGCGCCCCCCCCCCGCCCACATGACCCGCCCCAGCCCAGGCCCGCCCCCGCCGCCCTCTCATTGGGGGCAGCGGCGTTGTTGACCATATACGGTCAGGTACTACCGAGCCGCGGGCGGCGGTTGGCCGCTCTGTCGCGTCACTCAACGCGCGCCGGCGCCCGGCGGCCGCTCCGCAAACAAAGCGGGGGCTGCCGGGAGTTGTAGTTCGGGCGAGGAGAGGGCGGCGCGGCGGCGGGGCGGGCGAGAACTACATGTCCCAGCGGCTCCCCGCGCCCCGGCCCGCCCCGCCCCGCCCCTGGCGGCCGTCGGCGGGGCTCGCCGGGCGCCGTGAGTCAGTGCCCAGTAAACATTGGCGTGAGCCGCGCCGGCTCCGCCATGGTGGCGGCGCCGTGAGGGCGGGGGGCGGCGCGGCGCGGCGGGCTGGGCGCGGCGGCGGCGGGCGGCCGGGGCCATGGACGAGCTCAAGCATCAGGTGATGATCAACCAGTTCGTGCTGGCGGCCGGCTGCGCCGCCGACCAGGCCAAGCAGCTGCTGCAGGCGGCCCACTGGCAGTTCGAGGTGAGGCCGCCGCCCCGGTACCGGTCCCGGCCCCCCGCCGAGCGCTCGGGGCGGGTCCCCGCGTAGGGGGTAGCCGGGTGGGTTTGAGCAGCGCGGTGAGCGTGGGGCCCGCCCAGCCCAGCCCGGCCCGCCGTTGCCCCCCCCCTCCCTTCCCCGCCCTTCCACCCGCGCCTCGGCGTGGGCCGCCTGGCGTGGGCCACGCTCTGCCCCCGCGGCGGGGTAGGGCCTTGGTGTGCTCTCGTGGGGCGGCTGCCCGCCCGCCCCGAGCCCCGAGCGAGCGTGGGCCCCACGCGGGATGCGGGGGCGGGGAAACGGCGAGCCACGCTGCGCGGGTGGGTGCGGAGCGAGGGCTCGCCGCCCGCCGGGGCCCCTCTCCGGACCGCGGAAAGGCCGGCGGCGCTGAGCTGTCTTCCTGCCGCCCCCCTCGGCCGGCTCCGGGCAGCGCTCCTCCCCGCGCACGCCCCCCCCCCAACGCCCCAACTCTCCCGCGTGGCCGTGGACTGGAAAACCCCAGCCCAGCCTTTCCTAAGTCACTGCCTCGGAGAGTTTGAGTCCTCTGGCAGCCGTGGGAGAGGAGACTTAGTAGGTCAAAGCTTTTCTGGCTGGAGATGCCTTTTCCTCTTGCTCCGTGGCATCGACAGGGATTAACGTCACGCGTGAGGCAGGGGTTGCGGGTGGGGAGCTCGCCGGCAGCCTTTATGGGTGCTCTGCTTCTCCAGAGAACCCCCGAGCTAAAGCGCAGGGACCAAAGGGAGTGCGGCGGCTGTAGCAAGCAAAGCTCTTTCTAAATAGGATTTTTTTTTTTTTCTTCTGCAGCCCCAGCAGCTCTCTAATCTGGAGCTGATGGATTTGACGCTAATGGCACCTTTGTAATTGAAGTGTCTGTTCTGTGATGCGGGAGGAGGTCTTGAGGCAGGCTGGAGAGCGGGAGGTTCAGTCTGTGTTCACGCCTGTGGCCGGGGCACCCCTCCTTCAGTGCGCACAGCCTGGCTGGGTGGGGGTCCCGCGGCCAGCCCTCACAGACGTTATTCGGGGGTCGTTCTGTAACGTGAGGGCTGTCGGGTGGATCGGGCGTGGAGACAGTTAATCGCCATGCGGTCTGCGTGCAGTCGCAGGATTTCCAGATGCTAAACCAGAGAGGCATTCAAAGCCAAGCCGTGCGTGGCCAGGGAGCGGGTGGGGGGGTGTGCGGAAAGCCGAGCCGGTGTTCCCCTCTGCCGTGGCCGTTCAATAAATACCACAGTTCACTGACAGAGCGCTGTTGGCGGTGGATGTGCTGCGTGTATAACACACTCTGGGTTTTGTTTACTAATACAGTGTGACAGTGGCCCTCTGGGACGGGTGGGATCCACTTCCACCACCTCTATGTGTGTCGCAAAACAGCTGGGAACGGATGACAAAAGTTTAACTTTTCTTTCAAAAGGCTTTTTGCAGAACTTTGCCACCGTTTGGCGAGTTGCACAAGTACAAACAGCCGTCTCCTGCCGGCTTGGCACTCACATGACTCAGAGGAAGCTCAGCTGTAAACAAACGCGCTGCGATGAGCAGTTACCATGTTCCCACTCACTTTTGGTGCAACGGTCAGATAATTGCCTTTGCAAAATGGCCGCTGGGCATGCCTTCTTCGGGGAGCTGTGCTGGGGAGGTGTCGTCTCCTGACTCCAGCATGCTCTCACCTCTTGCCTGTGATACTCTGAGGCTTTTGCTATTCTAGTGCAGCACTCATTTGCTGGCTGGCCCTGCATCTGCAGTGGGTATAAATTGGTGGAGTTCAGGCAAGTTCAGTGGTAATTTATGCTGTCTTCACTCCTAGTCTCCTTGGATTCAAAGTGCTGCTCCAGGGGTGCTGTGTGAGTCTGAACAGTATGCGTGCACCCTGAGGACATTGCTCCTCCCTGTAAGAGCACTGTGGGGAGAGATGTTCTGCACAGCCAAGGCGAGCTAGATGGCCTGGTGACAAGACAGCAGGAGCTGGGTTCACTTGGGTCTGTGCCGGGGCGCTCCTGGCATCCATCTGTCCTATCCAGGACCTTTCCTATGTGGGCACAAGCCCTGCTCACTGCTTATGACAGCCAGATAGGGAGCAGGAGGCCTGGTGTGTTGGGTCACCAGCAGGAGGGAGAGGGAGGCCGCTGTGAAACGTGGACAGCTTGGGACTGGTGGGATGCTGATGTTTTGGGACCGCTTTCCTGGGCTCATGCTGCTTTGGGGCTGTTGTGGCTAGTGGGGGCGGCAGAGAGGGTTTGCTGTGCATGCTGTCCTGCTGGCCCTAGCAGACCCGGAGTTTGTCTGGGGGGATGGAATGTGATCCAGGACAGTGAGCAGGAAATTGTTGGGGATACAGCTGCCTTCGATGCAGCACACAGATCAGAGCTTGTACTGTACTCAGGGGCATCATAAGAAAGCTGTTTATTTTGCATCCCCTCCATCCCTGGGGAACCGGGCAGTTTGTGGGTAGCCTGTGGATTGCCTCTCCCACTCGCAGTGATTCCACTCCTGTTTCTCAGGGACCCGGGGTAGGCTTTCTTGTGGCACGCCCGGCGTAGTTTGCAGCTCTTGCAGTGCCATGAGCTCTGCTGTGCTTCCAGGGACAGCTGCGGTGGGTGCCAGCAGGAATGGCCATGCCAGCCCAGCCCTCCGGCAGCTGGAGCAGTGCCATGGCTGATCCGAGGGGGAGGTTTACAGGCTGGAGAAAGCAACTTGGAGTGTCTCCGGGTGAAGGCTGGCACTCAGCCTCCGGGGATGCAGGTGCTGGCTTTTTGGGAGAAGCCAGGTACTACCAGGGAGACATTTCAGAGTTTTCAGTCTCACGCTGGGCTGAGCAGTGGATCATGGTCCTTCCCAGGTTGAAGAGTATTGTTCAGCTTTGTAATGCGCTGATTGCCCTTGTAGTTGCTTGGGAAGGATTAGAAGACATCAGCTTTAAAAAAAATAGGCGTTCCTTCCTTTTTCCTGGTGCTAAGTGTCGGTCTCTGTTCAGTGTAGTGAGGTGGTGTGTGGGGAACAAGCAGGCATCTGGCTCTACTCGCTGTGTTCATGGTTGGATTTCCACTTCCTCTTCCGATTTGTTTTATCGAGCCCCTTTCCCTTTCCTTTCTGGCTCAAGGGCAGAGTGCCCCCACGGCTGCTCTAGCACCGTGGACTCCCTGTGTTGGCAGCAACTGCAGCTCATGCATGCAGCTGGGAGCTGGTGCAAGTACAGCTTGGGCAGCAATGGGCAGGGGATTGAGCAGCACCCAGGGTCTCATCTGAGCAACTGAAGAGGCCTGGGTGTCCAACTCTTCCAGGCTGAGCTTAATTCTGCTGAGTGCCCAGGTGTCCTTGCATTCACCTCACCTGGTCCCTGCAGCCATCCTCCCTCTGACTTGGTCACTACAGGCCTCTCTTGTCACCCTGGTAGGATGTCCGTGTAATCTGCCTCCTGCAAAGCTCCTGTTTTTGCATTCAGTGGGAGGACACAGAGGCCTGGTCACCTGCTGAGTGTGGCCAGGCAGTGGTTGCAGGGTTGCCCTGTTCCCACTCACACCCAGGGCAGTGGTGCCTTTGGTCCAGATCAGGGCTGAGCTGCAGCTCAGGCTCCTTCTCAAGCAGAAAAGCCTTAATTGGCTTTTCTGTTGCACCGGTTTCCCCTGGCACTTGTGACACTGGCTGAAGAACAGGTGGCATCAGCAGCTTTGGTTATATATGTGGCCCTGGCACCCCGTGCCACCAAAGGGATGGGTGTGCAGGCCTCTCACACACCTGGGTTGGGGCTGCTGCAGGTCCTGGTTCCCGATGGGAGACCATTCCTTGTGGGCAGTGGACATTGTGGTGGGCAGGGGGGTTTTTGCCACTCTTGGAAAGGGGCAGGTGGAGGGGAGAAGACACAGTGTTTTATGCACAGGGGCCTGCAGTGGTGGAGTGCTTCTTCCACCCAGGTCACGGCTTTCATGCCAGCTTTATCAGGGATCGGTGGGCTGCTTGGGGGGACAGCAGGGACCTTCTCTGCCCTCTCTGCTGATGGCACAGTCCCAGATATGAGGCCACTTGGAAAACAGAAGCACAGAGCAGATTTAATCAGCTTATGGTATCTGGCTGTGCCCACACCTCAGCCTGTGCTTCCCGTTTGCTGTTCCCCCCCTTTCTTATCATGATCCTTCCTGTGTCTGAATGATAGGGCCTGTGGGTGTTGACATCAGACCTCACCCAGGACAGAGGGTAGCATGGTGGTGGGAGTGTCACTGCCTCGGAAGTGTCTGTGTCTGTTGGACCTTTCCTTGATTCATAGACATGCGTGGGCCTGTTCAGAGCTGGTCTCTGGGGCCACAGACCCTCTTCCTGCTGTATGGACATTGCTGAAATCTGGCAGGTCCTGCCTGTGAGTGCTGAGGGCTCTCAGATCGCAGCCTGCTGGGTGCAGGGTTTGGGTACCGTGTTATTAAATGCAGACAGAGAAATGCAGCTCTTGTGGGGAAGAGCCTTGCCAGCCCAGATATTGCATGCTCCCTCTGAGGTTTGGGAGCTGCCAGACTCCAAAGCAGCAATTGCTTCCCCCACCCAGGTCTGGATTATTGTTTGTTTGCAGACATTGCTCCTTGCTACCACCTGGTCTGGCCGATAGTTTACCCCTGTTTAGCCAGGAAACCATAAACCCTGCTGTGAGCGGCTAGTACCAGCTCTCCAGCTCCCCACTGGGGCAAGCACAGCCTCTTCACCTTGCCAGGGCCTGCCAGCCTGGGTGTTTGGGGCCAGAATAGTTTTCCATCCCATCAGTGAAATGAGCTGACTTGCCATTGTTCATCCTGTCCCTGGATGGGATACAGGAGTGTGTGTGTGATGGTAGGACGGTGGCTACTGTGGTCATGCAGGGTTTGCTACAATCTACCTCTGTTTTTTCCAGATTTTTCTGTGCTTTTTTTTTTTTTAGTAGCTTGGGTAACCCTAATCACTGGCTTGCGGGAAGGGTCTTGGGTGGTGTGGCAGCGCCTGGCTGCAGCCCTGGGCCTCGCACCCCAGCTTGTAGACCTGCAGGCCAGGCTGCCCCTGGGGAGGGGGTTGAATGGGTGTTGATGGGGGCTTTTCCTCCAATCAGAAGCAAATCCAAACCAATTATCTAACATTCTATCAAGTCTGATCTGCAACTGAATCAAAACATTGCTTTCTAGCCCTAACTCATTTAAAGCCTGGCAGAAAACAGAGGTCAGCTTCACCTTCGCCTGTCCTGTGACAGCCCAGTCTTGTGTGCCCCCAAAGCTCCTGCTGCCTCTGCTCCTCCCAGACCAGGGCTGGGTGTCCGCCTTCCTGGCCAGCCTGTGCTCCTGATGTTCCCTCCCTGCAACCCCCCTTGTCCTCTTACATGCCTTTGGCATTTACCAGATTATTACTGGTCTGAACTGGAAGCTAACCGCAATGATGTCAGTCATAACCGTACCCCGCCTGTCACTGAACTGGAAATGCTCTGGTGTATAAGGTGGGCTGCCTGTTGCAACCCCAGCCCTGGGGGTCTCTCAGTGCAAATATAGTGACTGTGATCTTGTCCTGTAAAGGACATGTATCTAACCGGTTCCCACTGGGCTTCCCCTGCTGGGTTTGGATTTAGTTTCCCTCCTCTCCACGGAAGCAGTGGTTGTGGAGCATTGCTGCGAGCTGTGAAATGCCTGCTGGGGTCTGCTCCAGCAGTGGTCCCTTCTCAGCCGTGAGCACGGTGATCCCAAATACATGTGATTGCCGCCTGCTCTGGTGCAAGCAGGTGGCAGGCGCAGGGGTCCCTGCTTGGGGACATGGGAGCAGCTGTGCACAGCACTCTCCTGTGCGGGCAGGGGGGCTGTGAGCACAGTCCAGCCCCATTAGGGTCTGTTTTGGATCATTTTGAGGTCTTGCAAAGCCCTGACATTGTGTGCAGGGATGAGGTGGGTGCCCAGTTTGCGTGCTGGTGGTAACATCATCTTCCTTTTTTTTTTTTCCCCCACAGACTGCTCTCAGTGCTTTTTTCCAAGAAACAAACATCCCTTACAGCCACCACCATCAGATGGTAAGTGCTTTCTCACCTCTCTAGTGCTCGCCTGGAGCACAGCACCAGCTGGCAGGTGCATCAGGCTGTTGCTGATGCCCAGCTCGCTGCTTCACAGCTCCAGGAGGGCAGGCAGGGAGGTCTGGCCCAGCACTGCCAGAGCTGCCTGCCAAGGAAGATTTTCCTGGAGAGCAGCCAGGGGTGGCATAGCCTGTCCTATGCAGTGGGACAGCAGGTCTGGGAGTGCCCTCAGAACCCTGCAGAGGGGTTGGGGATGGACCGATGGAGGATGCTTTGGCCATGGCCAGTAGTCCAGGTCAGCCCCAGCATGGCAGAGAGAGGCTCAGGGAGCCCGGAGCACCAGGCTGGTGTAGGCTGTGTAAACACACTTGCAGATATGAGCATACTCTTCACCCACAGCCCAGCTGCACACGTGAGTGAGTCCTTGTGTGCTCACTGGAGTGACTGAGCGTGCAAACCCCTGGCACCTCACTGGAGTGTGCCTTTAGTATGGTGTGCACAGTGTCTGGGTGTGTGTAAACTAGAGAGCGTGCACGTGCGTGAGTGCTGCCTGCCTCTGCTCTCTTCCAGCTGTCCCTAGACTTGGTCCCTTAACTCTCATGGCCTGGCAGCCTGTAATCTGCTTGGGCAGATGTGTCTTAGGGATTTGCTGGGTGCCGTGGCCTCATTTGACTCTCCAGGACAATTGGGGATTTTGGGGCATGCAGTCAGCATGTGGAGTGAGTGCCTGGCAGGGCCTGAGCATGCCCAGTCTGTCGTGGGGTGGAAGCTGAGCCTCAGCCTTGCACCTGCTGAGCCAGAAAGCAGCATGCCAAGGGTGGCACCAGCAGGTCGTGGGGTAGAGGGAGTCCCCAACTTGCCTGGGCCCAGGAGCAGGCGCGGTGGGGTCCTGTCTGGGCCCTCTGACAGGAGCTCTCACCACAGCATTAGTCTTCAGAGCGTTAAATAACTGCTGCTTGCAGGCAGCATCGTCAGCAGAGTGCAGGTCCAGAGCTCCCTGTGCCACAGCAGTAGGGCCAGAGGGGTCTTGTGCTGGGCCCTGGTGGGAGGCAGAAGGTGGAGACCCCCCCTCCACGCCTGACCCCGTGTCTCCTTCCTGCAGATGTGCACTCCTGCCAACACGCCGGCCACGCCGCCCAACTTCCCCGACGCCCTCACCATGTTCTCCCGCCTCAAGGCCTCCGAGAGCTTCAACAGCAGTAGCCCTGTGGCCTCCATGGCAACTTCCCCGCCGCCCCCGGCCCCGCCGCTGCCCCAGCACGGGGCCTTCAACCCCACCTGGCCCGCAGCTTCGCCCCCAGGCCAGCAGCAGAGCATGTGGACTCCGGCCCCCCCGGCGCAGCCCGCGGGCTGGCCAGCCGCCGTCTCCCAGCAGGCCACGGCAGAACAGAAGGCCAACGTGACCATGGAAGCAGAGAGATGAGGCCGTGGCAGAGAGCGAATGCGGCAGGGACCCCTGCGTATAAATATATATATATTTTTTTTTTCCCCCTCCCTGAAGAGGAGAGGAACTCTGCTGCCAGGGCGTCTGGCAGCTGCTGAGACACACGAGCAAATAGCTGCCTTGCATGGGTTTGGTTTGAAGTAGTTTTTACTTGTCCTCGAGCTGAACAGAGCTCCCCAGAGACAGCGGGAGGCTGCGTGGGATGCAGGACTGGTGCTGGCCTCTGCCTGGGACCCCGCCGCTGCTGGGTTCTCAGGGAGGGAGACCCCCTCCTATCTTGGGACACCGGAGTTTGCATGCGAGTGACATTCACAGAGGAGGTCCCTTCTTCACGGTCCCTGGGCCACCCCACCTGGCAGAGTGGGTTGTGCCTCAGTGTTTCCCCCCCATCCCTTGGCCCCACTTGACTGGCTGGGGGGCAGACATCCCACACGGCTTGGTTTTTGTAAGGGAGGGGAGAGAGCAAGGGCTGTTCCTGCTCAGCCACAGCCTCCACCTCGCATGTGCCATGCTTGCTGGTGAGCAGGGCTGGGGGGCACTGGCTTCGGGAGATGTGCCTGGCCCCTCGCCCAGCCCTGGCGATGGGGGAGCAGGGTGTGAGCCAGGGGTGGCCCGGCTGGGCCAGCACACTCTCCCCTCACCCTCCTGGGATGGGGTTTGCCCCGGGGCTGTTTGCATGACACAGTGTATTCCTAGAGACTGGGATCGTTTTTAACCCCTCTGTTCTTTTCTCCCGGCGGCTGGAAGTCTCTCCGGATGTGCCGCAGCCGCTTGCAATACATGCTCTTATGCTTTGAACCCAGTGTCTTTGCTTCGTTTGCAGCAGTGGTGGGACACGGGGAAGGCTGGCCTGGGGCCGGGGTGTTTCAGGATCCCCTCTCCAAGTGGCTCTGTGCGTGCGGTGTCTCTGAGCTGGGGCTGGCTGTAGGTGTGCTGCTCCAAACACCCTGTCCCCACCGTGTGGTGACTGCCAGGTGTGGGCCAGGGTTCAGCCCCAGCAGAAGCCAGCCCGGCCCTACCTGCTGCCCCACCACATCAGCAGTGGGTGTGAGACCCACCAGGAGCCAGGGACAGGCTGGTGACAGGGCTGCAGTGAGACCTTGAGCTCCCTGCGCGACACCCACAGGTCCTGGGTGTCTTGCTGTGACTTGGCTCCTATCTCCTCTTCACCAGATGACAGGGGCCCAGTCCCTTGGAGTTTGCCATCCCTGCCGAGCCCTCTCCTCTCCCTGTGAGGCTGTGTCTCTGCATCTCTGTGCTCACCAGTCAGTAATTAATTCCAATCTCTTATTTGTGTTGCTAAAATAAATATTGTAGGAGTGATGGTTTTGCCCAGGCTGCCTCTTGTACAACCTCAGCAGAGGCTGGGAGCAAGGGCTGAATCTGGTGCTGGCCCTTGGGAGCTTCCCTGTGAGGGGTTGTGCCGGAGCTGTGTGCCTCAGTCCTGCCCCACTGAGGTGGACTGGGCCAAGCTGGTGGCATCTAGAGCAAGCCAGGGCCATGGGCCTCGTGTCCCAGCTGTGGTGGCCTGAGGGCATTGAGACCAGTGTGGAGTCCTGCTGGGAGTGGGGACGGTCTGTGTGCAGCACAGAGCCTGCCCAGGGGAGACCGAGAAGGGATCTGTCCCTAGCTGTGGAGGAAGGCACTGCCTGTGAAACGGGTGAAGCTGCATGGAGACCTGGGTGCTGGGGAGGGGAACCTGCCTGTGACTGTCCCATGGCCACCAGGAGCCATAGGGTTGGAGAATCCAGGGCCCAACCACAGACCTGAACATCTGACTGGTCAGAGAGCTCACACGGACATGGCACAGCCCAAAAGCATCAGGCTGTGGTCGCTGAGTCCCCAGGGACACCCCTCATGAGCCCAGAGACTGCTCAGGAGGCAACAGAGGAGGGAGCATCTTTATGGCCCACAGTGTTACCCTGCTGCAATGAGTGGCTGCCAGGGCAGTGTTGTCCCCTTCCCACTGTCCCCTGAGGCCAGGCAGCGCAGCCCTGGCATGCCTGTCCCCTCCCCAGATCCCCCCACCATTTCCCAGCCCCCTGGCGGCTCAGACCCTTGCTGTCCTGCTGCCACTGGTGCCAGCCTGCCACCGGCCCCCCAAGATGCTCATCTTCCTCCGCATGGCAGCACCTGCAATGCAGAAGGACAAAGAGCCTTGCATGGGGCACCACACCCACAGCAGCACCCCCGTGAGTCTCCTGGGGAGCACTTGGCAGCAGGCTGAGCCCACATGGCAGGGCCAGTGGCCCAGGGGACACCAGGGACAGGTGCTCACGTGAGTACGGGGACACGTAGTGGCTGCCATACTTGGGGATGCGGCACATCTTCTCTGTGCTGGACTAGCAGTGGGGCTTGGGGGGTTTGTTGCTTCGGCGTGAGAAACAGAGACACTGTTAGCACAGGGAGGTGCGAAGGTGCTGGTGGCTCAGCCCCGGTGGGACACTGAGCCATCCCAGGCACTGACGGTGGGACACGCCAGTTCAGGTGGCTGCACAGCCTGGCCGGAGCTAACGCGGTGCCCCGGGGCTGCTGCCCTACCTGGGAAGTCCTTGCCCATGGTGACAGTCCTATTGGCAGCTGATGAGCCTAGCCTGCCCTTATAGATGACCCTGTTGATGCCCAAAATACCCACTTCTCTCTAGAAAGAAGAGCAGCCAGTGAGTTGGAGGTGCCCCGAGGCTGCACCCAGCCCACAGTACTCCCACCATCCCAACCCAGGTGGGCTCAGCAGGTTTCCAGAGCACGGGGACATGCGGGGATAAGAGCTTACGTTCTGGCAGACAAAGTCTGCAGGGTGTCCACAGGAACAGAGGGTGACGAGGGAGCTGGAGGTGGACAGTGGCCTGGCAGGACTCACAGGACCCCGGCTGGCTCTACGACACCCTTTGCTCTCCCTGGGCAGGAGCACGGACGTTACCCCTCCTTCCCAGGGAGAGGGACCCCAAAGGGAGAGGGAGGGATGCGGTGGTGCCTGGCAAGCCTCACCTCCCCGGCAGCCACTGTGCCAGGCAGCTGGAGCCGCCGGCGCTGGCTGGCTGGGGCTGGAGGAGCTGGCTGTCCTTTTGGATGGTCACCAAGTGCCTGCAGATGAGGATGTGAAGGGGCAGCGGTCTCTAGTGGAAATGAGTGTGGGGGTCTGGCCGGGAGGGGGCTGCACATTACTCACAGCGCCGTGGCTGTGAGATGCACTTCACTGGATCAAACTGCTGCCTGCAGTGTGGGGGGGAAGGCTTCTGAGTGCCCCGTCAGCACCCCAGGGACTGTGCGAGGTCCCATGGGTGGCTGGCACTCCATGGGCAGGGTGGGACAAACAGGGTCTGGATGGGACAGGCAGGGCAGGATGGGACAGCATGGGAGGGGATGGGGCAGTACAGGAGAGGACAAAGGGGGCAGGCACCTGGCAGGACCCAGCAGCCCTCACCTCTTGAAGCCAGCAGCACGGCTGGCACCGCAGCAGGGTCCCTGGCAGAGGCACTGCTGGATGAGCCTCCACGCCTGCTCCAGCTGCACCTGCAGGGGAGCCAGCGCCGCATAGTCCAGCTGCAGGGAGGGCAGGGGATCTCCTTGGGACACCAGGCCCATTTTGAGAGGTGCTGTTGCCCCTGAGGGACACTGGCGCAAGGACGATCATCTCTTGGCACTGACAGATTCAGGGCTCGCCCTCCCCACACAGGGATGTGCTCCCTGGCTTGGTGCATCCCTCCATCCTCACAACCCTCCCCGGGTGACACTGCTACCTTGGAGTCCATCTCCCTGACAAAGTTCTCCAGGGCTTTCTGCCTGTCCTGCTCCATCAGGAACACCCTCTGCAGCAGGTCCTGCATCATTTCGATCAGCTGGACCATGGCATATTGCTGCTCCTCCTGCCTTGCTTTGGTCTCCAGTGCAGCCATGTCTGCCTTCTGAGGGGGGGCATGGTGTCAGCCATCCCCTGTGGACCCCCAGCCCTGCCACCATCCCCACATGCCTTTTCTTGCTCACAACACCCAAGCCCTGCTCCAGCAGCACCTTGTTCATCTCTGGGTGCTCCACCGTCCCATGCAGGCTCCACACCTGCCATGTGTCCCCAGCCACCCAGTCTCCCCTAGGCCTCACTCGGATCCGCTCACCATTGTTGGTCCCCAGCTCCATCAGCATGGCGTAGCCACAGCATCCTGGCACGCTGAGCCGCTTTGGAGTGGGGGATGCACCAGGTCTGGGCAAGCCTGTACCCAGCCTTGTTCAGATGCCAACCATGGCTCCTGAGCTGAGCCCCAGGCTGTGCTCACCTGGGTGTCCTTGGTGTCACCCCACAGCCGCTCCGCAGCTTCCTGCAGCCTTGTGCACTGCTCCTGCAGCTGTCCCACCTGGCCCAGCACCTCCCTGCCGAAATCCACCCCCTGAGGAGGACAAATGTGGCCCTGGGTAAGAAACAGGGTGGCTGCAGGACACGGGCAAGGCAGAGTATGCTTATGAGTGCCTCCAGTGGGTGGCTAGCAAGGACATCCTGGGAGATGCCCCAGCGCGTTCCCAGCAAGTGGGGTATGGGGCTGCAGCCCCCAGGCCCTTGGGCAGCCCCCCCGAGGCCTGGGCAGCTGGGTACCTCCTCTTCTCCATCCTGAAGGTGCCTCATCTCGCTTGGCACCTTCTCCAGTTGGGCAGCCATGTCCTCCAAGGTCCCTGAGTCAGCTGAAAACAGACACCAAAGCTTTGTTCCAGGCAGTGCCAGCTTCTGCAGGTCCCCAGCATGGCACCATCCCAAAT
Source organism: Athene noctua (assembly GCF_965140245.1). Taxonomy (NCBI): domain Eukaryota; kingdom Metazoa; phylum Chordata; class Aves; order Strigiformes; family Strigidae; genus Athene; species Athene noctua. The sequence goes on along the minus strand of NC_134051.1, from coordinate 4,023,758 downwards.
CCAGATGGTTTTACAGCTGTGGAGACCCCCTAGCACTGCTGCCAGGCAATGCCAGCACTAGGGTGCCACAGAGGGCAGTGACCAAATCCCCACCAGCTATGCCAGTGTGGCTGGGAGCAAGGCAGAGGGACAAGGGGGCTGCAGTGGCTTGGGGACTCAGATGAGACGGCTGAGTGTGGCCCTACCATCCACCAGTCCTGGAAAAGGTCTGGTGGCACAACCTGGCATGGCGGCCCAGTATGGTGGGGATGTAAGTGCTCACTGTGCTGCTGGAGCTGGCTCTCGTGACAGCTGACGTGGGTCCCTGCTGCCTTGTGCTGCTCCAGCAGCCAGCTCAGCCTGCATGGGCTTTCATGGGCCAGCTCCTTTGAGGCCTTGGGCCCAAGCTGCTGGCTGGAGAGCTTCTGAAACAAGACAGCCCCTGAGATTCGGGGAAGAGAGAAAAGCCCTAACGCTATTCCAGAGCTGAGGGGCATTGCCATCCCCCAGCAAACGAGCCTGGTACCTGGGAGCCTGCACACACCTCACCAGCAGGCACCCTGCAGGGAGAGCTCCTGCGCAATTCCTGACGCACCTCCGCCTGCAACCGGGAGAGAAATCAGCCCTTCTGCCCTGCTCTGGGACGGGAGAGCCTGGGCAGTCCATGGGATGGGGAGGAAAACTTCAAACCTTGCCACCACCCCAACACCATCCTGTCACAAGCCCTACAGGTTTCTCAGGGCACTGCAGGAGGGACAAAAGCAGTCGAGGTGGCCAGGAAACCGAGGCACCCAGGGACAGATGTCTCTGCTCTGGTGGCCTGGAGGGTGACATGGACCCTGCCAGAAGAACCTTGCAGGGCCAAATGCTTGCCCAGGCAGGTTACTGCAGCCAGGGCAGCCCGTGGGAGGCTTGAGTGAATTTTCTATAAGGATTTGCCAAAGCCTGACCCTGGACAGCTCGGGGACTGTTCCAGGGATTGGGTGCTGAGTGCCTCTGTGCACCATGCCACAGATGCTCATTCCCAGTCCCTCTGCCAGTGCTCTCCCCACTCACCAGTTGGTTCAGGATGCTCTGCAGGAGGTGGCCATGCTCATCCTGCCTCACCAACTGCTCTTGCGCTTCCTCCAGACCAGCCCGTTAAACAGAGGCATCGGGGGGTTCAGCATCCTCAGGGGTTGGGAGCGGTGGGGATCAGCATCAGCACGGACAGGCAGGGTTCAGCAGTGCCCAGCCTAGGCCAGGGCTGGGCTTTGTGGCTGCAGGCAGTGTCTATCCAAAACCCCCAGGCCAGAATCCACATCTCCCAGCTTGGCCTGGGGTGGGAGGACACTCGAGCTCAGGATCTCATCCCTGTCACCCCATGCACCTGTGCTGTCCATACAGGTCCCCAGGGAGCCGAACCCCTCTGCTGAGAGCTCTCCAGCAACTGTCCCAGCTCTGTGCATGCACCTTCTGGAAACTGTCCTTCAGGACCTTCAGGCCTCCTGGAAGCCCTCGACAGTGGTTTTCAGGGAGCCGATGGTGGTGAGCATCTCCTGCAGCATGTCTATGACCTGAGGAACACAGGCTTGGACAGTGATGCTGGTGTCACCACGGGCTCCAGGGAACATGGAGAGAAGGGAGGCTAAGCAGTGCACAGCAAAGACTGGGGCTTGAAGATGTCTCTGGGATCCCACAGGGTTGCCACAGTATCAGCTACATCTGGCCAGTTCATGACCATGGCCATGGAGCTCCCCCAAACTGAAGTGAAAGATGTTCAAAGGGGACAAGAATCTCAGCTCCCAACTTTCTCGCCCTGGAAAAGTGATGTCACCTTTTCCCTTTGCTCTGTGGTTGTGCTCAAAGCCAAGGTCACAACATGTGAGATGGGACTGGCCTAGGGCTGCCAGGTCTCTCGCAAGGGTTCAAAAAGTGTTGGGTTTGCTGTGGGCCAGCCTCATGCTGCTTGTGGAGACGACAGCAAGGCATGAAGCCACCCCAACTCATCGTTGTGCTGCAACAGGCTGCTCAGGTGAGGAAGATGGCTCTGATGTTACATATTGTGTTCCCCACTCAGAGTCTAAACTTGAACAGCCAAATAATGAACTTGCTCTGTGGCAATGTCTCCCACAGGATCGTGTCTTGGTATGGGGACAGCCTGCCTGAGAGGAAGCACTGCTGTCAGCCACAGCTCAGCCACTCGCTGTGCCACAGGGAAGAGAGGGGCTGAGGGGCCTGCCAGGGAGGCTGCTGTTCTGCCAGGGGAGTGGGGGCTGTGTGCTCCAGCCCGGGGTGACTCCAGCCCCCAGGTAGAGCTGCTAGGGCAGGATGGGACCCAACAGTCCTAAATCTCAGAGCAAGTATTACTGGAGCCCCAGAGTCAGGTGACAAGTGACTGAAACCACATTTGGCCAGTGGCTGTGATAAAATACTGCTCTTTACAGTGGAGCTGGGGCCACTGGAGCCAGAAAGGTTCCTCTGCACTTCACTGGACTCCCTGGTCCTGGGGCTGTTCAAGTTTAGACTCCGAGTGGGAAACACAACATGTAACATGGGCATGTCACTGTGTGGGGCAAGACACCGCATGTGGCAGGATGACGTGTCAGGTGAGACACTGCATGGGGCAGGACACTGCAAGTGTTGGGATGCCACCCAGAGCAGTGCATCGTGTAGGGCAGTACATGGCATAAGCCAGGACAATATGTAGGGCAGGGTGCTTGTGTAGGACAGGACAGTGCATGGGGCAGGATACCGTAGGGCAGGATGCCACATGGGGAAGGCTGCTGCATGGGACAGGGTGCCACACTGAGCAGGACATTGCGTAGGGCAGCACATGGCACAGGGCAGGACCTGTGTAGGGCAGGATGTGGCATGGGGCACACCCCACTGGGACACTCTGTAGGGCAAGACTAGCAAGCCAGCTGCCCAGCAGCAGCAGCGTGGCTGCATGACTGCATCCAGAGTGGTTTCTCACCTTCATCATCCCCCTCCTCAGTCACTTCCATCCCCTTCTTCAACTGCAACATCTGCCACTCCTTGGTGCCTGCCCTGTCTGGGGCTGGTGGCTCTGCGGTGCCCGGGGGCTCGCTGCGGTAGCTTGGCTGCCCCTCCGCCCTCCCCCGCGACGGCCGCCTCTGCTGGTGGAGGGAGCTGGGTTTCCCCCCGGCCACAGTGGCAGTGGGCTCCAAGAGACCCCTCTCATCCTCCCCGACCTGTGCCGTGGCCTCCTGCGGATGGAGGTGCTCCAGGAGGCCGCGCAGGAGGCTGCGGACCAGGGGGCTGCCGCCGTTGGCTGTGCCGAAGGCCATGTCCGCCAGCTCCGCCAGCGTGATGGTGACATTCATGTTGCCTTCAGCCCCCCCAGGGGCGCCCCGGGCCGCGGACGCTCCCGGTGGACCCGGGGCTGAGGTCACAAGGCACGTTACCCGGAGCTAGCCCCGGCGTTCTGCCCCAGCAGCCTGGCGGGGGGCGCAGGCCCTGGCCCGGCGGGGCCGGGGGGGAGCGGGAGCAGGCCCGGGCCCGGCCTGGTGCGGCCTGGCGAGGGGGGACAGGCCCCGGCCTGGCGTGGGGGGCAGGCCGCGGTCCGGCGGGGGCCGCAGGCCCGGCCCCGGCTTGGAACGGCCCGGCGCGAGCCCCGGCTGGGAGAGCGCGGCCCAGGCCCGCCCCGCCGCGGCACCGCCCGCCGCCCGCCCCGCCCCGCCCCGGAGCCGGCAGGTGCTGGAGCCGCCGCCGGGAGCCGACAGCCGGTAGGTGCGTCCCCACGGGGCCGAGGCGGGGGTCGGGCGCAGGGCCCGGCGGGGCTCCGCGGAGCGGTGGGGCCGGGACGGGCGAGGGAGGAGGAGGCGGCGGCGGGGAGGGGAGGGAGGCCCGGCTGGGCCGGTGCCCCCCAGCCCTGTGCAGGCCGCAGCGGCCTCCTGGCAGCGGGGCCAGCGGGAGGTGTGGGGACACCCAGCGCGGGGGGAACGCAGGAGAAGTCCAGCACCATCCGCTGCTGATCAGAGAGATGAAAATAAATCCCCGGTTAACTCTCAGAGGAAGGACGTAGCTTCTCCAGGCAGAGGGACTGGAGCGGCCACTGCGGAGCTGCGTGTCCTGGGGAGAAGAGGTATGGACAGACGGTAACTTGGGCCGGGGGGAGGAGGCCGCCCTGGTCTCGGACTGGCCCTTAACGCTGTCCGTAGCGGCCACAAAGTACCGCAGGGTGTTACTAAAATCTTGCAAAGCTTCAGTTTTGTACCCTCAGCAATGCAGGGAAGGGTCGGGACGGGAGGACCGGAGTGTGCTGGAGGGCTGGAGCAGTGGGCGCAGGATGAAATTTAATCAGATGAAAAGCGAGGTCATGTACTTGGGAAAAGACTTTCCGCTGTAAGGCGAGCGCTCCAGCCTGACTGAGGTCGTGCCAGCTTGCAGAGAGGACGGCTGGGAGCTGCCAGCAGGGCACAGCTGTGAGAAGAGCAAATGTGATCCGTTACCCAGACAGATCCCTGGTGGAGGAGGCAGCCAGGCCTAGGTACAAGTGTGTGTGTTTCCAGGTGTCTCTGCTCGGGAGATGAGCTTGAGCTGGAACTGCCTGTTCAGTGATCAGGAATGATGAGCCCATTTTAGAGGAGCTGAAAGAAGCTCGGATGTCTTGACAAGCAGGAAGAGAAATTATGATGATTGTCCATCAGCACATTGGCAGTGTGAACCCAGTGGAACGAGGAGAGCTCATTCAGCTAATGGGTAGCACAGCACAACAAATAACCAATGAATAAATGTTAGTGGGAGGCTGGGAGGTCTTTAACCATTAGAGCAGTGAAATCTTGATTCTGCCTCCCAAGAGGACTGGAGAGGCAAAAGGGTGGGAGCTGTTAAAGCAACATTCGATTGCTTTATGCAAAGCACAGTGAGTTGTGATTGCTGCTAAATGAAGGGATGGGGCTTGGGACCCTAGGAACAGCTCCAGGACCGTGCACGGGAGCAGGAACAGGCAGGCTGGGATGAACAGTGCCATGTTGATGTCCTCTGGATTGTCCGCAGGAGTCGTGCTCAAGGTTAAACTTCTCCAAGTCGCTGCAAGCATGGGTGTGTGCCCCTTGGCCTAAGGCATCAGTGGAAAAGTTGTTCAGAGATGGTCTCCTTGCACCAGTGAGAACTGGTGAGGGGACTGGTGGTTCTTGTGTTCCAGGCTGAGCCTAAAATATCAGGTGCTAGACTAGGTCAGGCACAGTGATTTTGAGTAGAACTATTTTAAACTATAATTATAGTGGGTTTGGGCTATATGTAAAACTTGCTGAGAAACACTTTGTGAATATGCAGGATACCCTCCTGTTTGTTCCCTTTCAACCAATGTGCTTGAAATGGAGTTTCCATTTCAGCAGGGGCCCTTCTGCTTCCCAGAGTGTGTGACTGGAGTAGGCGGTAGGGAAACTAGAGTATTATGTAGTGTAATATATAACTATGTCATTCATTCATTTTTAGAAACTAACCAAACTTGGGTCAGCGTGGAAAGCATAGGCTGAAAACTTCCCTTTCCCAAAGGCTTCTCTGTCTGAATGTTGTAGCGATGTCCATGCGCCCCAGGAAATCCTTGGAAGCATTTAGTGATGTACCTGCACTGTTCTCCTTAGGTGTTATTTGAGGAAGGAATTTCTGCTTGGAGGTAGAGAGGCAACAACTTTAGGAACTGATACGAGGCTGTCTAGTGGTGTGGCTTGAGCACAGATGGGGAATGAGGCTGTAACAGGGGCAGTGTGATGGAGCAGCGTTCCCAGATGTCCCCTGAGTGATGCCAAGTGGAGCAAACATGCTCAGTCCTACCCAGCTGCTGTTGTACGGTTGGTGGGGCTGCGGTGGCTGTGTCTGCTCAGGGCTGCACTCAGGGAGGTGTTGGGAGAGGGGATGTGCATGTTTGTGTGCTGAGTACCAAAAGATCTTTCACAGGTGTGAGTGGGACAGTTAACAGAGAGGGAGTTTCTCTTTCAGAACCCGAGCCTTCCTAAGAAGGTGGAAGACCGTGCTGAGTTGCTTGTGTTCCCTCAACAGGTCCTGCACCTGAAATTCAGTTCTGAAATTCAGTTCCTCGTGTTTCTCTTCTGACTGGAGCTCTGTCTCAGCTGCTGTGTGAAAGAAGGGAGGGTCTCCGTCAGTGCCTTGTTTTGGTTTGTTTTTGAAGCTCACTTCCTAATCAGCCATGCTTTCTGTGCGTGGGAAATCACTCAATGATGCAAAGTGTGGAGACTGCTTTCCTCCTGGGTGAAGCACAACAGGGAGATGCACTCTGGGAGCACAGCTAATGCACTCCTATAGCTGAAGGGCATTCAGCCAGGGGCCAGACTAGAGCCTGTCCACAACACCCACACTGTGGTTCAGGGGGTTTTGGGGTCCCTGGCACAGTGTTATCTTCTGCACAAGTGTTCCCATTGCCAGTGCTGCTTACTAACATAGCAAGAGAAGGGATGAAAGTAGCTTTATTATGTAGAATAGTACCTTTTTCCCCCTTCAGATGTGAATTTAGCAGATAAATACTTGTATTTAAAGGATGTGGTTGACACAAAGGTCTTCCAGTATGAGGATGAGTGGTTTTGGACAGAGATACACAGGCTTCTGGTATCTGCTCTGATCCAAGACCGTTTTTTTCTTATAGGTAAAGAGAAGTATGAAATGAAGTGTTTTGTATCTGTTTGTGGTACCATTGTAAAGCCCTACATTTGATTTTTTATAATTGCTTTAATCAGGAGAGGATATCCTAGATTGAAAGAAGATAAGTTTTTAAAACTCTTTTTAATAGTGTTTTTTGTAGGGTCTGCAATGGGGCTGTGCATCCCTTTTGCTGGCACTACCACGGCTCTGTATGTGTGCTGAATGTACCATCAGTACTGTGATAGTTTTTCAGTGTGCAGGCTCCCATTTACTCAGCTTTGCACCAAGCCGAGGAAAAGCCAAGTGAGACAAGGAGGAAATAGTATTTGCATAATAAGGAGATTAAAATAATAATGAAGGTAGCAGGACTGAATATACCTTTGAGCTTCTCGACGTTCAAACTGCAATGAGAAGGTGTTCTCCCAGACTGATCTGTGCAGAGCTGCTGAAAACAGGGAGGATAGGAGAGTTGGAAAACAACAAATAAATGCTGATATGCCTTACGGCTCTTAGCAGCAGCCAGTGTTGTTCTAAAAGGAAAGATTTTAATTTTACGGTACTCTTCCCTTTTTCCCAATACAGTAAAAGTGATGGTTTGTAGGGGGAACCTCAGTTCTGCAAATCACTGCAGGTCTTTGGTTGATTTTGCTTCCAGGACTTGATTTTGCAACTGTTATGCAGGCGAAGTACTCTAGCCTGAAACTTATAGAATGTCCTCAAAATTTCAGAGCAAGGCACCTGAGCACACACATTTGCAAACACAGATTTGTATGTACCTTTTTTTTCCGTCAAAAAACACATGATGAGCAACTTCTGCCTTGGGGTGTGATATTCACTTTGTTATTTTCCTCTTGTTCCCAACCAGCACTCGATATCTGTTTCGCAACTGGAGAGAAGCAATGAGATTTTCATAAGCAGCATCAGATCTTTTCATGCTCTGCAAAGGACTTATCTCCTTCTCTGATCAAAGGGAACACAATTAGAAGAGGTGCTGTAGGAAACCACAATCCATTTTCTCAACAGTATAAAGTCTCTGAGGCAGGGGGAGCACAGTTTTTATTTCTGGCATGATACGCTCAGGGAAACTCTTGTCTGTTGTTACAGTTTTGCTTTTGGCTCATTCATTCAGAGTTGGCTGGTGGCTGCATTCTAAACTTTATTGTATTTCTGGTGGTGAAAAAGGGCTGTTTGAGAGCACAGAGAGTGTAGCAGGCCCATGCTGGTCATAGGTCTGTGTAAAGCATGGAGGTAGGAAGGAAGCTGCTTCATGCCACACATCTCCTGTGTGAGGCCCCACTTTAGTGCAACTATCTTTAATATGAACTCTCTTAGCAGGCCTGAATTTAATGTAAGGAAATACAAGAAATAACCCCAAAAGATGGCAATGTAATTAGCATCTTAGGAATTGTGAAGAACAGCTGCCGGCTGTGTGTGATCAGAGAACAAAGAAATGAGCTGGGGCTTTCTGCGCAAATGGAGTAATGTATTTATTACCTTTGGATTAGTAAAGTAAACTCTACCTTAGTTATGTTTCCTTTACCTCCTTTATAGATATGAAAATGGAATAATACCCAGTTCTCCTATAGATTAAGAGAATTTAAGATAAAGCATTTGTGCTGAGATGATGGTCCCTCTGCCCTGAACCACTGTGCAGGTGGACATTCCCTGTTGTGTATGTCCTTGAACTTTCTTTGATACCAACTCTCTGCTTTAAGAAAGAAAACTAACAGACTGGCTACCTATTAACAGTTTTGGAAAATGTGTTTTTGGAAGGAGCATTATAGTTTTAAGTTTACACCCTTACTCTTTCATCTTGCATTCCATTTTACAATCATAAATTCCATCCATCACATCTTACTGTGGTACATGCACGTCCTATGCTCTAGCTATATTTCATCTGTATTTACTGATTTAATTATGTGGTCGCAGAGAAAAAGAATTTTACTTACAATTTGAGCCATGAGAGCCTGTTTACTTTGGGACAGTTTCCTTGAGCTCTCATTTTGGGTGTTAGTGTCAAGGCTGGGTCTGCGTGTGAAGACGTTGTGGTTACCCGAGCAATCCCGGAGCTGGGAAGAGGTTAAGTCTGTGGGAGCTGCCTTCTCGGCAGGGTCCATTCCCCTGCCCTGCCTGGGACGGGCTGTGGGAGACCCGGGAACCTGTGCTGACAGCAGGGAGAGGCTCTTTGACCAGTGCAGAGGGGTATGTTAGGCTCTCTGAGCTCCCCCCCGTGGTTTATACTGGCTCCCTGAAAAAAAAACCAAACCAAAAATACAGTCCACCTTCAGACAAAGGGCTTTGCAACTGTAAAACGGAGGAAGAGCACAGAGACTTGCTCCCCCTTGCTGTTGGGTTGTGTGTGTAGACACAGTACGCTTCCCGCCTCACTCCAGATCTCAGCCAGTATTGGTTTTGTGAGCACTGATGTCCCAAAATGGTATCTGCTGCACGTACCTTTACAAAGGAAACCCTGACTTATGTCATTTGACAATTGAATCTTTTACTGAGACAAGACGTGGTGACTGAGGCTGAATTACATGTGAGCACAGCTTATCTGCCAAAGTCAGGATGGCAGGCACGGTCAGCCCGCTCCCTGCAGGGATGGACTCTGAGGGTCTTCCAACTTCTTACTTTTGCATCTTTAATCTGGCAATTAATTGGAGGGTTTTTTTCCCAGTGTGTTTTGAAGCACAGTTATTTGATTGAAAAGATAGACCCCCCTCCCTAGTTTGTGAGAGGTTGTCAAGGAATTGTATTAAAATAAGCCCTCATTGATTAGAAATCCTTTGTGCTTTCTCCCAGAGCCCCACAGCTGGAGAGCAGGTATAATCTTTTAGATTATGGGTGAGGGAATAAGATTACTGTCCTGAGGAGAATTATTGTAAAATTGATTTAATTTAGGTCACAGAACAAAGACTATCACATGGGAAGACTTGAGCAAAACTTAACCATAGCCTGTCCTTCTTGGGGGCTAGATGAGCAGTGCTGAGGCTGGCTGTGAGATGGGAGCACTTGTCTCCTGCTCAGTCATTTGCAGAGAGTTGTAGGAAGCCTGTCCAAGTCATACTTCACCTCATGCTCTTCCAGTGTGAGTAAGGGAAACAGCTTCTCGCCCTCTGCTAATAGCATCCCTGAAATGGGCTGCACTTTCCCTTCTGGAAAGCATTTGTCCAGCCAGTAAGTCTTTGTGATATTGGGATGCTGATGCTGTAGAGGAACAAATAAAGGCAAAGGTCAGGGCAAAACGGGGAGCAGTCTGTGTCCTGGCAGCCACACATGGCCGAGCGGGCGTTGCGTTGAGAGGCTGGTGCTGGGAAGCACCACCAACTTTGCCTGATTCAGCCAGAGCTAAATTTGCTTCCCAGGAGTGGAGGGAGGGTTGACTGCTTTTTATGGCAGTACCATGTGTTTGCAGAGCTTTATTTTTAAAAGATTGGCTAATATGTTCTGGATTGACTTGTTCATATCTCCAAGATCCAGAACAGCTGCTGTCCATGTTTTTGCTCCTTCCTTTTTGGGTTGTTTTGTTGTGGGTTTTTGTTGGTTTGGGGTTTTTTTGTTTGTTTGGTTTTTTTTTGTTGTTTTTTTTGTTTTCAAATGGCAATGACTCAGCCCTTCCCTACTGCTCTCTGAGTTTCCTGGTTTCTGAATAGGCTATTCTTGGGACAGTGGTTCCTGACAGATAGGAACAAGGGGAGTGTTGTGTTGTTTTGTTGGTTTTTTTCTCCCCTGGCCTGCCTGCCTTAATGCTTCCCTCTGGTTTTTTCCTTGTTCCAAAATTACTGAATCGTTCTAAATTGTTGGACGCCATCTGGGGCGTGTTCTTGCCTTTGTACTGAAGGACCCTTCTCAGGCACGATCCAGGCTGTGATCCTTGCCCAACACCAGCTTTTCCTTTGCAGCAGGATGGTGGTGTGTGAAGGGTTAGACTGGTAGGGCTATGTCTGTTATGAAGCTTGAAACCCTCTTGGTTTAGCCCCTCTAATTCCAAGGGAGTGTGCTTGGCTCTCCAGTGATCTACTTTGCAAGGTGTAGACATCCATGGGAGGACCCTTCAAGCTGTGTCCGTAACACACAGGTGATACAGTGACTCTCACAGCGGAGCTGAGAGGCAGCACACTCCGTTTCGTATGGCTAAATGTGACTTTGGATCTGTGCTGCATCTGCACATGCTTTCACAAGTAAGAAGAAAGTATGAGCGAGAATATAAAACAAGGAAATAAAGCTTTCTTGTTGCTTAATTAGTTATTGCCCTCCTCCATGGATGGCAGAGGCTGGAAATCTGAAGGATGTTCCCTCTGAAATACTTCATGTTGCAGTTACACAACTTCTTACTACAGAGGGCTTTTGAATTTCTTCTGAAGTTTATTCCTTTGTAGTGCAGGCTGGGGAAAGTCACCTTCCAGTAGCAGGTACTACACCCTGGGCCAGGCGTGCTGGCAACCGCTCTTGCTGTGCAGATATGTAGTTGGAAGTGAACATGGTGTCTAATACTAAACAATCTTTGCTGGGTTTTAGTTTTATTAAGAGCACAGCTCTTTCTGTCAAGACACAGTTGTATGCGAGGGGGAAGTAGCCGGAGCTGTTGTATATTTTGCCTTGAAAAATACAGTTGGCTTTTTAAAAAAAACAGAGGCACTCTATGTTGTCTTGAAGTCTGTGGTTACCAAGCAAAATTTCTCAGGCAAAAGTACTAGAGGACTCCAAACACAAGGATAGTGTTCTTCTTTAGCATCCCTCCACGTTTTTGGATATGCTGTATTGTTGTTAAGCCAACCAAGATAAAAGCTTTTCTGTGTGAGGAGGCTTTGAGAACATTCACTGCCAGATTAAATTAGCCTTTCTGAGAATAAATTAGCCGTTGTGATGTAGGCAGCCCTGCTCTCTGCAGCTGTAAACTCCATGCATGCTAGTGCCCACAACAGATAACTTAAATGGTGGATGTGGTAGCTGTGTTTGAGGTAGGGCTGTTAACCTGAGATTAGATTTCTGGCTGGTGATGAATGAAAATCAGCCCCTTGAATTTTATTGGTTATTTCTCCAAATAAGCAGCAGGCCACCCTTTTAAGAGAGGGAAAGGAACCCCTGGGCTTCAGCACAGCTTCATTTTGGGAGGAAATCATGGAGTAAAGCCAACACTGTACCCCTACTGCAGTGACTCTCTGACCTGGGATGCTTTTGAGGTCCTCGGGGGTCCCAGTCACCCAGTGTGTGACAGAAGGGCAGTGTTGGAGCTTTGTGTTGGAGGGGAGGAGGGCTGTTGTGATGGCATTTCTGTGCGGCTGCTGACTCCTTTGGGCTTGTGTTTTTAACTGACCACTGGATAAATAGTTGCTGCTAGTGTGTGCATGCTGCCCCTTTCTTAAAGGTGTGTTCAGTTTGTCTTAGTGCCTTGATTCTGCTTTATGGTATATAAGGAAGTGCTCGCAGGAGGTGTGGATTATGTGCTGAAGGCTCGGCTTGCTTTTCCCACCTACTCTGCTGTGACCATTCAGCTCCTCCAAAATCTTAACATAGTCTGAGCAATAGAGTGAAGCTGGATCTAGAGACCATTTCTGTTGCCATTAAATATCAACTCCTCCCCTGAGCTGCTTGTAGGTCTTCCACAGAGATGTCATCTGGAGCGTATTTGTGTTTTGGGAATGGAGGTTCATGTCTTCGAGCTACAGGTGGTGTTATTTTAGCCTTTCAGACTCCCTCTTGGGTGCCACAGTTCAGGATGCATTAGCGCAGTGGGAGCTTGGTTTTGAGCTGGCTGCTGGGCTGTTTTGATGAGGAGTAACAGTTCCCAGCTTGTTTAGTGTTGTAGCTGTGGGAGCTGCTCTGTCTTCATCAGGATCAGGACAAGATTTCAGTCCTGAATCCTCCAGAGCAGCTGAGCTGTTTACCTGCCCTGAGGGCATTTTGGTATTATGTGCTTGAATTTTCACCAGTCTTATCCCCTGCTGGGAGAGCAGTGACCCAGCCTTAGGACTGTTTGAAACCCTCTGACCAGTGATGCTTTTTTAATTTAACAGTAAAGCAGTGAGGTGTTGCCTTGATTGAGGCAGAGAAAGGGTGTAGAACTCAGAACAGGGACTTGAGGAGATGTGTTGGTGCATATTAGGGATGCCTTTGAATCCAGCTGCTGCGTCAAGGTTTTTCAGGGAGAGGTCTTCTGCTTGCTTTGCAGTTCTGGAGTCGGTGGGGCTTATACCCAGGTGATGTTCCACACATTCCAAAACTAGGGTGGTGCCTGGAGCCATGGCCTGGAGAGGTTTGAGGACATCATCTCTCTTCCTTCACCCTTGTTTTCAAAGGGAATACAGCTCTGCGTGCTTGACTGCAAATCTTGCTGAACTTGGCTAGCCGATTTGTATCTTGGTCAATGTTCTTGTCAGATCTGCTTACCTTTAGGTGAGCCAGGCTAACGATGTGGCTTTGCGTGTCTTCATTGTCTGCCCTGGAGGACTGCTGTGTGTTGCTTCCGAGCAAGCGGTAGTGGCAAATTAGGTTCATGGGGAAGAAGCTTTTGGTGTGATCTCAGGGACAGATACATATCTTTGTTCAGCAGATAGCAACAGAGTTTTGGGGAAGGGGTTATGAAGGAGTTGGCAGGAACTTGGTGCTGCAAACTGAAACTAAAGTCACAAGATGCTTTGGAGTAGAAATGACTTCCCTGGACCAGGAAGTCGCTGCAGACGGGCCAAGTCTGGCTGGAACTGGAGGGAGAAATGGGACTGGCAGAAGCTGTGTGTGACTCGGGTGCGTCCCAGAGCTCCCTCTGCGCCACTGCTGTGCTGCTGGAGACGACCCAGCACTGGGCACACTCAGTGGCTGTTGATTAACCCAGGTGGGTTCCTTCTCTGTGAGCTGGGACATTGTCGTCTTTGAGCAGCCCAGATGAGCTGGACTTGGGAGCAGGGGAGTGCAGGGTACACGCAGGAGGTCAGACTGCCATGGGATGAGCGAACCCCACACTAACAAGGCCCTGGGCCACCCCAAGAGAGGGCCTGATCTGGAAACAGGAAGGTCTGGTCATGCTGTGGGAGCAAGAAGGTGAGTGTGATAACATGAGTGGCCTCGGTACAGAGGAGTTCCTTCAGTGCACGTGTCCCTGGATGTGCAGGGGTCCTCCCTGTTGGCAGTAGGACTTGAGAGAGATCTCAGACCTTACACACACACTCGTTTCTTAACCTCTAACCATGCTTTTTTGCGGAGTGAGCCATGGCCTTAAATAAAATTGAGTGATGTAGAGCACTTCTCACTAGTCCTAAGGAAAAAAAAAAAGCAAGGTGACAGTGTACCTGTTAAATCTAAATGTCAGCAGCTTCTCTGGCACCAAGACGGGTATCTGTGAGGACAGAAAATGCTAATGTTGGAGACTGGAGTCAGTCCTAGCAATAGCTGTTGCTGTGCCTCGGATAAGAAAACATCAGTACCGTGACATATGTTTTGTACATCACTTGGAAGGAAAATGGATCTGGAATCACCACCAATGTATTCTAAATTATTTAATTGTGTTGCAGAATCTGCAAGGGAATTCTGAATAGGCTCTTGGGCTCTGATTAATTCTGAAGCTGAAATGTGGCTACATCTCCACAAAAGTGCTGATCCTCTATGACTCTAATTTCCTCCTCCCTTGGAGCTTACAGTATTATTTAATGGAAGTCACACATCTAATCAGTTTGATTCAGCGATGATGTAGCTATATTATTTGACTTTCTCTCAAAAAGTTCTACAGAATGAGGGAGTAATGAAAAACGGGGTGCATAAAGGAATAAAATATTTTTAGTATAGTTTTGAGAAGGAAATCTATAAAATCCTGAATTGTGCTATGAGACATAGTGGGTAATCATCCTGTATTCATCTTGTGCGCAAGAGCTGGGAGGTGCCATTGAAATGGGCAGACAGCAGCCTGTGACAGCAGGAGACACTTTTTCGTGTAGGTAACCGAAGAGCAGAACATGCCACTGCCATCTGTGGCAGAGCTCAGCAAGCTGGTGGGCTATAAAGGAATTAGGGTGGTCCATGGAGAAACTCCAGGCTGCCTAATCTCTAAAACCCTGGGAGGGGCTGACAGGGGACAGTCCTTCTGCCTTCACTTGCTTCCTAACTCATCCTTAAGCATCTGTTATGGGCTGCCGTCAGAGGTGAGCTAGGGAGCTGTGCCTGTCTTTAGGAATTGTGGAGCTTTTGCCCGATCTCTGGGATTTCTGCTTGCTGTTAAGCTTCTTGAGCTGTTTTGTTTTGTTTGTTTAAATAAACAACTAGTCTTGTGGCACAGTTAAGTTTGATGTTATGTTAAAACACTAGTACACTAGTGTTTGTGTAGTTAGTTTGATGTTATGTTAAAACACTTGTAATAGATCTTGGTTTTAGTTGCTCTAGATTATTGCAGGTTGTGTTATTAACATTATTAACTAGATATCAAATGGATGATGTAATGCAGTATTTATCCTCTCGGGGAAAATCAAGTAGATGCACAGAGGACTCCAGACAACAGCTGCTGCTATCACTGGGTGCTTTCCCATAGATGTTATCAAGTATTAGTTCAGGCTGTTTGTGAACTTCAGTGAAAGTCTCCTGGCAAAGCTCTCTGGTTCCCCAGAGATTTGGCTTGCAGCACCTTCCTTTTCTCATCTCAGTCTCTCTGGAGCAAATTGCTAAGGTGCAAGAGTAACTCAGATTTGTCCTTAATGTTTCTTTTAAATCACATCTTTGCATCCATAAGAACACCTGGCATATAGTGGTCTGTCTTCGCTCCTGAAGCCAGGTCCCAGGTGGTAAATTCTGATCAGTAAGCACCTCCTTGAGTGCAGGGGAGGGAGTGTGTTTTCCAGGGCCAGTAGCAGCCTGTAAGGCAGCCTGGCTGCAGCGTCCTTGGTGCTTGCTCGTGTTCAGCAAACTGTCTTGGGGGGGCTGGGTTCACCGGCGCTTGTGCTCCAGAGTGCTCTGTGCATGCCTGAGCCTTCCCCGGTGCCCCTAAATGTGTAAGTTCAGTTCTGGGGTTCAGTTTTGAAGAGTGAGGCAATGGCGTCTCCTCACTGATAACTCACAGGCTCCCATGCAGCCCTTCTTGGCTCTTGTCACCGCCAGCACGGCAAGCTCTGCAGACGCGTGATGCTTCCCGCAGCTGTGTGCTGCAGCTTGGGAGCCCACAGAGAGCAAAGAGCTACCCCAGTTCGTTCTTTTCATTTTGCCTGGTTTTTCTTTAAATGTTCAGGTTAACCAGGTCCTGGCAATGCTGCTTCTGCAGCCTGGGCGTGGAGAGCCAACGAGCACTTGGTCAGCCCATCTGGAGGCGAATAGCACTGGAGAGAATCCCAGAGGCAGCAGCAGGTCCTGACAAGTGCTCCTCCTGCACGTAACCCTTTGTGGGTGTTGCAGATAAATCATCCTTGTTTTAAGCAGGGGGATTTTGTGTCCACTTTTCCTGATATCCATAGAGAGGAGCTGCACGAAGCAGTAATTTGAATCTCTGGCTGAGGACAGCTGAGCCTAGGCTCTGTCATGGAGATTATCTGACTGTGCTTTGGATTTAATGCCCTGAGAAATCTTGCGTTGGACACAGCACCTGGCTTCCAGCGAGGATCCTGCTCTTAGCTGATTTGCCTGCTGGGTTATGGTGACACACAGAAGGTCAGATGACGTGTCTGAGGTCCCAAAGTAAATGACTGCAATGGGGATGCTCCTCCAGAGGTTCACATACTGTAGAGCAGAGCAGGGAGTTTTGGCCATCTGACGTAGCTGGATTGAATGGTTAATAACCTTCTCCTCGAGCAGTCCTCTGCTGCTTTGCCAGCAGAGCTCTCCATCCTTGCACTGATGGAAGAGCCTGACCCTCCTGGAAGTAGCAGTTTTCTGCAGCTGAAATTTGACAGCAGAAGTGTGGGAGAAACCTGCTGTTCTGTGAGCAGCCTGACTGTTCCTGCACGATGGGTTTGTGCTCCTTGGCAGCGGTGCTGGAGGCGCAGGGCTTACGCTCGGGGAAATGCAGCTGAATCGTTCAGAAAAAGAACAGACCTTTCTCTTAGTCCTTAACTTGGGTTTCCATCTGTGCCTTGCACAAGTGTGCTGTAAGCATGCGCCCTCTTGCTGTCTTGCCCAGGACCAGGATGATGAGTTGAAGAGGTGCTGCTAGGGTTAACAGCGGTGTAAAGGAGGGGGTACTGCTGCTGCCTGGTCAAGGATTGCCAGGGCATCCTCTTTCTAAAGGAGGCTGCAGCACTTGCCTGCTGTTTATGCCTTCCCTCCTGGCTCAGGGGAGATGGTGTGCAGGCTGGAGGCAGCAAACGCGCATGGGAAGAGGCAAGGCTGAGGGGGAAGTTTGGCTCCCTCACAGGGAAAACATTCCTTTTTTTTGTTCTCCATAAAAACCAGGCAGAAGTAACAACTGATACTGCTTTTTCAGCATGGATTTTTGCTGTCTTTCATTTCAAGGTAAGAGCTGTCTGCCGTGGTGCATGTGGTGCTTTCAGGAGCAGTGGGAGTTGAGCCACGTCCCTGCGAGCTGTGTGTAAGCAGGCATGCGTGTGGAGAGGGCAGCATCCTGGGCTCGCTCTGTGGCACAGGTGTAACGCAGAGAACACGCTGCGGAGCAGGTCCAGGCTGGGCTTCGGAGGTGCTGCTCAGAAATGCCATTGTGGAGGAGGGCGGTTGTGATTGCCACGGTCAGGGTATGGCTCTGTCCACCTCCCATCTGACCCTGCTTGGTTCAGTCTCTTCTAGCTACCCCTAAAGCCCTTTTAAAGCATATCAGGCACTTGGTCAAATGACATTTTGCCAGCACCTGATCTGCCTTTTGTGCTCATACCTAGCATATTTGTCTGCCTTCTACCTCCTCCAGAAATGGGGAAATACTGAGGCTAGAAGTCCATAGCACACGGGTAGCTTTCCTGGGGCCAGAAAAGCTGGGGTGGTGTTGGCCACAACAGTATTCCTTTTTTAAAAGGAAGGAGGCTGGCTTCAGTGAGGGAGCCCTGCTTCTTTGGAGCTCTTGACTTTGCTTTTAAAGATGTATTTACAAAAGCTTGGAAGCTGAAATTTGTGTCTGTTTGATGTGCAACAAAGCTGGAAGTGGTTGTATCCTTTTATTTATTTATTTAATTTTAGTGTGTTTCTTCCTTTTCTAAATATCGGAAGTTAGTTTTTATGGAGGAAGAGCTCCAAAAATGTGCAGTAGCAGCTTTTGAAGTGTCAACATCACTGAACGTGGTTGAATATCAACAAACGCTGCTTCCTGTCTCAGTGGCTGGAGCCATGTAGGCAAAACAGCCGAATCACTGTGGGTCTCCAGTTATCAAAGGCAGGAGGAGAAAGGACAATGCACACCATGTTTCTGCTCGTGGGAGTGGATCTCAGCTGCGCTGTGAGGCTGACTCAGAGCTGCACTGGGCCAGCGCTGCACCATCAAGGTTTGCACGTGAGTTAAGACTTGCCAGCGATCTGGTCTGTCCTTCTCAGATTTGTCTCACCCTTGGTGATTTCATTTGGGAGGAAGCAGCCTGGAGTGCACATGGCTGATGCCTGGGAAGAATGGCATTAACAGACCAAATCTTTGGGTCACCAAGAAGTGCAGGAATTATCTGTGATTGTGCTCTTCATGGCGTTATCTGTTTTGTGGTATGTTAGCATATGTTCAGCTAGGACCTGTTCTGGTGGTGCGATGTTCCCTGGTCCCACTGCATGCCACAGTTCAGTTGTTTTTGACAAGTGGTGCCCACCATACTAGTTTGGAGAGCAGGTTGGGCAGTTCAGATGGGCAGAACTTTCCTCTTGCCATGTTTGAATCCCAAGCAGTTTCCCCGGTGATCCTGTGTGATGTAGCAGAGGGAGGTACAGCCAGTGGGGAACACTGGACCCTAACACATCAGCTCCTCTCGTCGCTGTAAGAAGCTGGGAGAGCTTTGTGGTCACCAGTTTTGGATGGGTCAGTAATGGAAACCACGGACTTTGGGGTATCAATCCCTAATTAACTAGAGCTGGGGTTGATGAGCACAGGAAGGAGGCAAATTAGAAAGCCTTGTGCTTCCACACACAGGGCTGCATGCTTCCCCACCAGCTCTTTGGCTGTGCTCACTACTGTAGAGAAACCTCAGTCAGACCTCTTGGGGCTGGGAGTTACGCCTTGATCTGGAGGGGAATGAGACACCTGTTGCCACAGGTTTGTTGTCACCCAAAATCTGCCTGGCATGAGACCCTGGGTCCCTCAGAGGCTGTATGGGAGGACACAGGGGTTGAGGCCGTAGCCAGGGTGGGCCAAACCCTTTCTGCCTTTGGGGCTGCGACGGAGACTTGCTCTCCTGGTTTTGTCTGTCATGCTGCTGTGCCCCAGCAGGGCTAATAGGAGCGGTGGCAATCTCGATCTTTTCTCTTTTGTTTTCTTTAGCAAATCACTAGCCTAGCCTGTGCGTAGGCTCCCACGCGGCTGTGGTTTAGTCCCTTGTGTCCACACTGAATCCAAGCCACCCATAAAGACCACAAGCTCTGAGATGGTAGGGGGGATGAGGGGTGGCCAGGTGTCCTGTGCAGTCCCCCAGCAGTGTTGCAGGGCAGGTGAAGCTCTCTGGAGCAGCCAGACCAGCCACAGCTTGCTGTCCCATCTGTACTGCAGCAGCACGTGCCCGAGAGTGTGCCAGCATGGGCAAAGCTTGGCGTTGCCACAGCTGAGCATGGCTTCAGGTCGCCAGTCTAGACCTGAGGGAGATAACGGGCTTGCACTGAAAACACCGTGCAGAAGTACCCCACCAGAGCTCAGTGTGTTCAGCCTAGCACAACAAAGTCTGAGTCAGGCTATGATGGTTGTTTTGCAGCAAGCAGGGAGTGAACAGGCTCGAGACTGGCTACAAATAAACTAGAAACTGTAAAGCTGTCAGGGCAGTGGGGGCCTGGAACAGGCTTCCCAAGGGAATAGCAGGAGCAGGACAGCCAGCACACCGCTGGCATGTGAAGGGAAGTTTTGGGGTGTTGTCCCTGGAGAGGGAAGGAGGGATGGGCTGATCCCGTGGGTCCCCTCTGTTCTCTGATCCTTTTTCTGCATGATTTGTCATGCTGCCAGCCTGTGGGAGCCCTTTGCTTGTCTCCTGTGTCTGTTGCGTGATGCGCTCACCTTCTGTGGTTAGTTTACAGAAGAGGCAGTGAAAGCTGTTCTTCCAGTTGAGAAGAACTAATCTGCATTTTTAGCTGGAAATAGCATCTCCTCTGTCCATCCTTTTACTGGTAACTGACTCCTTTTGAGTCTTATGATCTTGCAGTGGGTCCTTGCTCACAAAGGACTTGTACTAGACATTGATGATCCCATCAGATCTTGAACTTAAGCCTGGAAAACTTGGCTGAAATTATTGGTAAAGCTTTTATTTTCCTCTAGGTGTTCAGCTGGTCTATAAGCGTGGTTATTCCAGTAAGCCCTAGTGTGGATGCAATTTCTGCAGTCTTTGGCAATGTTTCTTTCCATGTGAGACCAGCTAGTTTTATCTCAAGCTGTTTTCATGACACAGAAATGCTCTGGTGGTTCAGTTTCAATAAACCAGCATGGTTAATGTGGGACAGCTTTGTAGCATGCTGGCATGGGTGGCTGGAGATCCTGGGGCAGAGCGCAGCCTGCCAGGGCTGTCATCCCTGGGAAGGGCGCTCCAGGCTCTGCGTGCCACGACGACTCTGCTGTGAGCTGCCACTGGACTCCCAAGTCCGTGTCTCTGTGGCGGTGCTGTGGGCAGGAGAAGTCTTACTTCTCTTTTGCAAGACAGAGGGAGCAAAGTAAGTCAGCTTCACCAAAAGCTAGTGGGTAAAACCAGAAATTACCAGCAGCAACAGTCCTTGTTATGTGCTTCAGGGGATCATGTTTTGATGCAAAATGCTGCTGTGGTTTTGTCTAGTAGCTGGGTCTTCCCAGCTTACCCCCCTGTGCCCAGAAGGTCTCTCCTGGGGGGGCACACTTCAGGCTACCCTCTCCCTGTGGTGGGGGTTGCTGCGCAGGGAAACTCGGCCTCTTTGCAGGGGTGCTCTCAGCTAGCTCTTGAGAGCAACGTTGCCTTTGTGTGCCGCTGTAAGGGGGAGGATCTGGGTTGCTTTGCTTTGACCATGTTGCTTTTGAGAAGCAATACTGCAGGGTGCATGCCAAGGCGGTGAGTGATGTTCTGGAGTAGCTCCTGTCCAGCTGACCCAGTGCGAAGGGGAGGCTGTGTGCCCTCCAGCTCCCCACAGAGCGCTCTGGCGGAAATGGGCTGGGGCAGGTTTTGTGCTTCTCACATTAAGATAAAAGAAAGCCCAGGAGAAACAGCTTCTAAGAGGCTTAAAAGCAACAGGCTTTCTTTTCCTCCTGGGAAGGGCACACAGCCAACATCTTGCTCTTTATAGATCCCTCCTAATAAGCAGAATATTGCATTAAGAGTGACCGACTCTGCCAAGTACACACAGAACAGCTCTGCAGCTTCCTTCATCCCAGCACACGCGTGGCTCTGAGCTCTGCTGGCTGTCACCCTCGTGGCTGCCGCCTTCTGCTGGTCAAGGTGGCAGGATTAATTGCTGGCTCAATCAGGGGCTGTTGCTTCATCTGAGGGGTGTTTCTAGAGCGGCTGGTGGAGCACATGGGTGGGATTGCCTCTTGGTCTCCTTGTCTCCTGAGGTTTCTCGCCAGCTGCTTTGATGACAGGGGGAGTCACCAGAGACAGGGCTGGCAAGTGTTGAAAGATGTTATGTTATGGGAAGGCAGCATCTGAGCAGTAATGGGAGGAGATCTGTGACATTAGAAAAGTCGTGGGCTCAGCTGGCCTGCAAGAGCAAGGAAAGCTCCTCGTTAGGCTGGTGTCCCAGGGTAAGGACTCAGGGATGCTCCAGTTGGGCTGGGCTCATCCAGGAGCCCCGCAGGCATGTGGATAGGAACGTCTGAGGCTCCTGGGTGCACAGGGTGGGTTGGTTGGCTGCTTTCAGAAGAATAAGTCCTCTTTTTCTTTACATCCCCAGTGAAGCTAAAAAGAGCACGGCCCAATTTATAGCTTTGTAGGTCACTGAAGGAGAAGGAGGGCTCTGCAGCGTGCTGCACTTTGGGTGCTTTCCTCTGCCTGGCAGCGCTCTGTGCCGTGGCAGCTCTGCTGTACCTGCTGCGTGGGCCAGCTCTCCTTCCCCTGGCTCTCAAGGAAGAAATTGGAGAAAAAAGCAGGAGGAAGATGACCCCCAGCTGCCCCGGTACTACACTTTGGAGCTGTGTGTACATACCACTTCAGACCTCTGGGGAAAATATGTCAGTAAATACAGACATCCTGGGAAGACCCTATGGCAGTCAGGGCTTTGCTCAGGTCCTGGGGGATCAGCACACTCCTCCGTCATCAGCAGTGGGTAATGGTGCTTCTCCACAACCTCATGGTGCTCTGCTGTGGACTTGTGACCTGATTAGGTTTCCTGCCACCTTGCAGGGAAGCAGGGAGCGTGAGCTAGAAAAAGAGGAGTAGAATAAAGCAAAGCCAAGCAGGTCAGGAAGGGATGAATCTTCCTTCCATGCTTGCTGAGGCCTTGGATTCTTGACTCAGCAGCTGCAGATGGAGGTGGCTGTGCCCCACAGGCACCTCTCTGGACACACCTGCAATGCAGGCAGGGCTGGGCAGCACTCGCTGCCTGGCCTGGTGCCTGTGGAGGCTCGTGCCATGCTGTGCTGTGGAGGTTAGCGTGCCCCGGGCAGGTTGCCCAGCACGTGGTGGCATTGGTGCTGGGGCCAGAGGGACCCTCGCTGCCTCTTCCTCCCTAAGCAGTGACTCCTGTGGGTGCTGCACGCCTCGGCTCCAAGCTCTCTGGGGCTGAGCAGGCGGTTTGTGCCTCGCCAGGGCCGCAGGGCAGCCTTGCCGGTCGTGCCTCGGTGCAGGTGATGTGGCAGCAGCGCCTTCTTTGGCCATCTCTAGGGGTCCAGAACCGCCTGGTTGTGCCCATGGGATTTTTTCAGCTGGTTGTAGCCTCAGCGCGTTTTTCCTGCTCCGTTGGGAGTTGCTAGAGTGAGACATGTGGGACCAGCTGAGAAAGCACCGTGCTTGCAGCATGGTGGTCTGCCTTGAGGAGAGCAGGAGACCAAGAGGAAAGGGACAAGCAGCGTCACATTTGCTCCAGGCCCATCGGGGATGAAGGATGGAGGGTTTGGGTAGCTGCTCAGACCGCAAGGGGAGCTCCTAGGGCTGCTCCCTGGGTACTGGTGGCAATGTCACCTTGTCCCGTGCCTGATGGCAGCCTTCCCAGGCACCGAGTGAACAGCCTCTCATTTGTATTTCCCAATTTAGTCACGTCCTACCAGATATAACTGAGCCAGAGTAAACAGGGAAATCAGGTTTCTTGATGTTGTTGCACTTCCTTGGAGTTCAGATTGTGTCGGTGGAGCTTTTCCACGTCCTGAGGTCACATAGCCTTGTGCCCGCCATTGCACACGTGGGGAGGGTCCTGCCCAGAGCCACTCCCCCCACGCCTGCACTGGGTTTAGCATGGCGGCCAAGGCAGCGCTGTAGCAGTGGGTCCTCTCCATCTCTGTAACATGCTTGCTGTTTCCTTTCACACAGATTCGGTGGGGTAAGGTGGCTTCAGAACTGTGCTGCTCAGAAGAATTGTTTTAGTCAGCTCTGTCGAGGCCTCTGAGCTCCTTGCTGCAAGGAAGAGGATAGGTAAATTTTACCCCATGTAAAATATTCTCTAGTTGTTAAAGATGGTCTTGGCTTGACTCACTCAATGAGAATATTAAGCGATGCTCTCTGTGGTTTTGCACCCTTTGCCTCAGAGTTTGTGCTTCAGGCTCAGAGGGTCCTGCCATCCCCTCGAGGCGCAGTGTCACATGTCACTGCTGGGTGGAGTTGGGGGGCTGTGGGCAGCTCATCCCCATCTTTGGTACCGTAACGCTGGAGTCGAGGCGCTGGGCAGAGCGGCTTCTAGGCCGGAGCTGCCCCGGCATGTGGGTCTTGCAGCTGAGAGCCTCACCGATGAGCTGCTGTGCACCACGGGTGGGTGCTCAGGGGGCCCTGCGGGGCCGGCAGGAAGGTGTCACGCCTTGGGTTCACTGCCTGGGCAGCAGCATCTCCAGCTTTGGGGCTGCAGCCTTGTTTCTGCCCAGGGTGGGTGCTGAGGCCAGTGCAGTGGTGGCACCGGCCCTGGACCCCTCTGTTACCTGCCACCACCTTCCCCAAGCATGGCGCAGCTCTAGGCGGGTGCCTGTGTGCAGCCAAAGGCTGGCGTTTCTTCTGAAATCTTCTGTCCTTGCAGGGCTGACCTGAGCCATGTCCAATGACCCTCCGCCCCCCTACCCGGGCGGCCCCTCGGCACCGCTGATAGAAGAGAAGCATGGCCCACCCCCTGCCGCAGGTACTGGGTGTCGGGGTGACATTGCTGAGTGGGCAGGAGCCATGTGAGCATGGCTTTCCCAGGAGTGCCCTGGCCGTGGCTTCTCCTCCCAGCTCTGCCCTGCGGTGTGCAGTGCGCTGGGGAGGGCGGTGCGATGCCCGGCTCCGACTGTCACCGTATCACCCTCCGGGGTGGCAGGAGATCCTGGGGGAGGTGAGGAGAGCAGAAAGCACTCCCTGCTCAGAGCCTGGCTCTGCTCACTGCCGTCGGGGGCTGAATTTGGGCTTCTTGTGACCCAGAGGATGCGGCTTGGGGGGTGCCCCCCACCCCGTATTGTGTCCCCCTTCCCTGCTGGCGCCAGCCCCTAGACCCCTCAGGCAAGCCACCATCTCCCCCTTGGTTCTGCCCCCTCCTGCCCTGGCTGCTGACTCTGTGTTTCCTTTCAGATGGCGTCGCCCCAGTTGTGGGACAGCCCCAGGGGGTTCCCATCCCCCCTCCTGAATTTGGGCCCCCCCCATATGAGCCGCCCTCACAGCCGGGGTTCGTGCCCCCCCACATGCCCACAGACACCTCTGGGCCCTACGTGCCGCCTGGTGAGTACTGCAAGGGGCTGCATGAAGCAAGGGGTGGGGGGCGCCGTGACCCCCCCTCTGATGTACGTGTCTCCCAGTGCCCCAGGGAGTGGGGGGAGCACAACAGGGCATTGGGGGCAGCCCTTAGGACCTTGCAGCGAGGTTGCTCGGGTGGGGGCAGCCTGGAGCAGGGTGCACCCCCCTCCCTGCCCCTGTAAGGATCCAGCCACTCCTGCATACGAAGAAGTTCACCTGTGCACATTTCTCACTCCCAGCAGGTTACTACCCGCCCCCAGGCCCTCACCCCCCCATGGGCTACTACCCTGCTCCGGGCCACTACCCCTCCCCCGGCGGCCACACAGCGACAGTGCTTGTCCCGTCGGGGGCTGCCACCACAGTGACGGTGCTGCAGGGAGAGATCTTCCAGGGTGCCCCTGTGCAGACGGTGTGTCCCCACTGCCAGCAAGCCATCACCACCAAGATCACCTATGAGATCGGGCTCATGAGCTTCCTTCTTGGCTTCTTCTGCTGCTTCGTGGGGTAGGTGCTGCCAGCAGCCCCGCGGTGATGGTGGTTGCTCAGCCCTGGTCCTGGTGGCCTTGGCCGAGCTGTTGGCAGGGCAGGGGCCTCGGCACTGAGCTGTCACTGAGGCAGTGGATGGGTTCCTGGGGTGACAGCTCCTGGAGACCTGCCCTTCTGCCAGGGCAGGGGAAGGTGCCACCTCCAAAGGCCTCTTGTAGAACTTCCCTCCACCCCCCTGGCGCCACAGAGCCACGGCCTCTCCTCACAGCCCAGGGCTGGCAGCAGCGGCTGGGGTGCTTGTCCCAGCCCCCTGCCCCAGCAGCGGAGGTAGGTGAGGCCTCAGCACCTGCCTGTGTTCATCTCACCGGCTCTCCCTTCCCTCCCCGAGGCACGTGACCACTGGCTGAGCAGCGCTTGCCCTGGGGCCAGCAGCAGCAGCAGACCCCGAGGGCCAGGGGCTTTCGGCTGCCCGTTGCCCCCGCTCTTGCTCATGCCCCAGAGTGACCCCCCTGCCCCAAGCAGGGGTCTGGGGTGCTGAGCTCACTGCGCTCTGCCTCTCCCTGTGCTCCAGGTGTGATCTCTGCTGCTGCCTGATCCCCTGCCTGTTCGATGACTTCAAGGACGTGACCCACACGTGTCCCAACTGCAAGGCCTACATCTACACGTACAAGCGCATGTGCTAACAGCACCCCGGGAGCCCGAGCTGCTGGAACGACACCGGCCCCCCTCCTGCTGCTGCCGTCCTAGTCTGTAACACTCTTTTGCTTAACCCTCCTCCGGTGGTGTGTATGTGTGTGTCCCTGGCTCCCTCCCGCTCAGAGCTGTGAGCACCTTCCCCGAGCTCCAGTCCTCGCTGTGAATGGTTGGATGGGCGATGCTGGCGCAGCTGCCCAGGCCCCAGATGCTGTGTGTGGGGCTGCCCTGCAGCACGCAGGAGTTGGGGGGGAAAGGCCCAATCCCTCTGCACCCCCTTACACTCCAGGGCACTAGTGAGGCCCCTCTGGCCTGGAGCAGCCTGGGGAAGAGCAGCAGCTGCTGGAGGTGCCCACCCTGTTCCCCATGATGCAGGGGATGCTGGCTACAACGATGTGCTGCTTCCCCCCCAGGGAGCTGCTGCGGGCTGCGGAGCACCGGGAGAGGAAGGGGGACCCCACCAGCACACACAGGGCAGGAACCACTGCCCTGGTGGCACTTTCAGGAAGGGGCTTGCTGGCAAAGAGGCAGAGAGGGGAGTGCCACATGTGCCCGGTTTCCACATGGGTCAGGGCCCTCTCCAGCCCCTCCAGGCAGAGCCCCTGCCCGGGGAGCGGCCGGCACGCTGCGCTGCGTGGGGCCCGGCAGCAGCACTGCACCCTCCATCAGCACCTCCGTCCTGCGCCGGCTGCATGCGCCTCCTCCCAGCCCTGCTGCGGCTCTTTCAGGGAAGGGAAACCCCTGGCAATTCCTCACCCACCGTTTGTGAAACATGCACCAGTCCTGTCACTCCCTGCCCGGCGCTGTAGAGTAGAGGCGTTTGTTCCCAGGCCGCAGCCCTGGAGCAGACCCGTGCCTGCCCGCTGCAGAGCCGCGTCCCGAGCCCAGTGGGGTCTGTGCGTGCACACCCTGCGGCACCCGTCCTGCCGCCACCCTGGGGGGGGGGAGGGTGTTTCCTCCTTGCATGTGGGTGTAGGGGTTTATTTTTAGCTCACTTGATGGGGGGCAGAAGGAAGGGGGCAAGGGGGCAGTGACAGGAGCTGCCAGCAGCACTTGACAGACGAGAGCAAGAGGACCTGGGAGCCATTTTCAGCCTCTCCGGGCTGCACCGCCTCCTCCCTCCCCTGGCCCCCACAGCCAGGGCAGGGGGTCTCAGTACACAGGTCTGCACACACAGCCTGGCCTGCACGGACAGCTGCTCTTTGCTCAGAGGTGGAACTGTGGCACTACAGTGTTTTTCTGTAAATAAATAACAGACCCTGAGTTTGTGGATATCTTTTCTTCTCCTGTGCTCCACCACAGATCTGCCCCTAGGGGAGTGGAGGATGAGGAGGGATGGCATAGATGGAGCACTGGAGGAAGAGCAGCAGCTTCCCTACCCTGGCCCAGGGCAGTGGAGGCCCCTCCCTGAGCTGCAGCTGGGGTTTCTCCAGCTCCACCCTCTCCTTGTGCCCCAGCCCTCAGCTGAAGAAAATTCCCCCCCAAGACTGGGCTGGAGGAAGGCTGAGGGGTGCCCATCTCACCCAGCCCAGGGCTTTTCTGAGGTCCAGCAGTGTGGGAAAGCAGAGTGTGAGGGGCCACCACGAGCTCCTCCCCTGCCTCAGGGGAAGCATTGCCCCAGCAGAGCAGACACCCCCTCACCCCAGGCCAGCAGGGGAGGGTGGGTCCCCTCCCAGCAGGAGCTGGGGCAGAGAGGAAAAAGGCAGGAGTGTCTCAGAGTCAGAAAGCAACAGCGTGGGAGTCTGTACCCCCCTGGGTCCTCCTCAGCCTTTAATGTCCCCCACACAGCCCTACACCTCACAGCACAGTTCACTCATTCTCCCAATGATGTGTTTCTGTCTTGCCCAGCTACAGAATTGCAACTTTTTATTCCAGTCAAGGCTTCAGAAAAGAAAAAAATCCAACACCCAATGTTACACAATACACATTTGTCACCCTCATACTCCCACCCCCATGCCTGGTCCTGTCCCCACCCCCAGGGCGTTTCCTCCAGCACCAGTGAGACTCGTCCGGGGACACTGCCCCAAGCAGGAGCTGAAGACCCACAGCACAGCCACCACAGCACGACCAAAACGTCAGCTTCTGGGGTAGGAAACTGCTCTTCATTAAAAAGGCTGAAGACACATTCTCATGTTGCAGCCAGGGCAGGAAACTCCCTCCAGCGACTGCTCCCAGGAAGGGGATGAAAAGCCAAGCACGTGAGGCCTTTGCCAGTACAGGACAAAGACATCCCTCACCTCAAAAGCTGCCCCAGCCTGGGCAGGGCAGTGCTGAAGCAGAATCCTCACCCCCTCGCACCGGCTCAGTCTGTACACTAGTCAGCTAAAGGCTTTATATTACAGTGCTTGCATTATTGGTGTGCAAAGAGTCTTTGACAATCCTGCAGGATTCCTGTTTATTTTCTTACTTCCACCCTGCAGTCAACTCGCCGCCACCACCAAGGAAACAGCTTGAGAAAGGTCGGGGCGCGCGCCTCTGCCCTTGCCGCGGCCGGGAGCCACGCGCCGCTCTCCCCATCACATGCTGTACCAGGCAGCAGCCCCTGCGGCCACCGCCACGCAGGCCGCCAGGATCAGCTGCACCAGCGGCTGCTTTGCCAGGGCCACGGCAGCGTGACAGGGGCAGCCGGCTCCTGCCTCGCCTGCTAGAACACAGAAAGCACTGTTAGTGCTGCGAGTCTCACGCCGCACGCGTGTGGCAGCTCTGCTGTTGCCCACGACCTACCTAGTTTGTCTGCATAGTAAGGGCATTTGCGCAGGTCTCCTTTCCCATCATGGACTGGCAAGCCTCCGTCTTGGGCTTCTTCTGTCAGTGACCTGCCAATCTCGTCCAGTTCATCAAACACCTGCAAGGAGTCACAGCCATTATGTGAAGTGGGCAGAGCCAGGCCGGTTTCATCCAGACCTCTGGAATAGACCTGGAGAACAGGCAAGAGCTGCTGCTGCCTCCCTCCTTCTCCCCAGAGACACCACGTGCTGCTCATTGCGCAGCACCTGGCAGGTCTGCCTGCATGTGACACCGGCCCCTGCTGTGGCTCTGAGAAGGCACAGCCTGTTCCAGGAGCATCAAGGCAGCCCCAGGAGGGAGACAGACACAGCAGCTCCTGGCCTGTGGCGGGTAGAGCGAGGCCACGCGCTCCCCTCCCTGCTGCAGCCCCTCCGTGGGGATCACCGCTCATGGGCAGGCAGCCCCTCCAGCCCCACTGCCAGAGGTTTCCCTAAGGGAGCCTGACAAAGGAGCCAACACATCCCACCACATTTCTGGCCAGACTAAACCACAACGACCTGCTACAGGCAGATTAAAGCTTCCATCCAGCACCTAAAACTGTGTTCATTCCCCTGAGGCAAGTGGCAGCTCAGACAGGTTTTATGAAAGACAAATACTATGGGAAGGAACAAGAGGCTACAGACATTTGCAGCCACTGGGCAACATGTCAGACAGGAGAGGGGCACCACCAGATCGATGTAATATGTTCAAACTGTTTGAGGCTGTCCCAGAGCAAGAGCTCTGTTCCACCCACTGCTTCAGAGCCACACAGCTCATGGGAATCTTGTAGTGAAGGGAGCTTAATTTTGCCCTAATCAAAGGCTCAGCTGTGGCAGTGGAGTATGGGAGGAAACTAGTGGAAGAACCATTCCACCCAGAATCCCACCACCCCAAGGAGGAAAGGCTCAGGTGGTCTCTGACCCAAACCACTGCCTGGATGAGCAGTCAGACTGAATTAACGCAGGCCTAAGAGGTGGTCCAGACCCAAAGGCAGCAGCACCTACACATACAGGGGCTCAAGGAGTTCAGTACCTGCATGTTAAATCTGAAGGCTCGGTTGGCCTCTTCCACGATCCGTTCCTTGGTGTTCTTGTCCAAATCCAGAGCATTCATCCTCGCTCTGTAGAGCTGCTTGAACTGCTGCGCATTGGAAACATTGTCAAACACATAGAACTGGATCCCTTCCTCAGTACTGGGCAACTTCAGGGCCCTCTGGGCTACCTTCTTCAGCACTTGGCCACCTGAGAGGTCCCCCATGTAGCGTGTGTAAGCGTGAGCCACTAGCAGCTCTGGCTCGTGCTGTCCCACATGATGGATTCTGTCCACATAGTGCTGAGTCGCCTCTGAACACTGGATCTTCTCTTTCCAGCCTTCTCCATAGAAATATTTCAGGTCTTTGACCAACGCTTCTCTCCGGTGAAGCTCCAGGGGGAAATACAGTGGAGCAAAGACTGGGTTGTCCTTGTTGCGATCCATTTCCTCTTCCAGAGCTGAGTATGTGAAGTAAAGTGCCACAGTGGCCCGCTACGGACAAAGCACAGCCGATGTGAGAAGCCATTCACTAGATCAGCACATCACACCTTGTGACTAGGTCCCCCCTGCATGGAGTTGGGGTCAGCGAGGAGGAAACCCCCAGGTGTGACACAAACCAGCCTGGAGAGCCCAGACCAGCCACATATCACTTGAAGGATCAGAGGCTCTTCTCTACCTACGTCCATAATGACATTTCCTACAGAGCACAAATGAAGAGTTAAGTCTCATGCTGCCAGCTGGGTGCTCTGGGTCTCCTGTCACCTTGAGAGCAAGGCATGGGGACTGACTTCATCCCAAAGGTACAACTAGCACCAACAGCCTTGTGCTATAGGAGACTACTGGATATGCTGCCAAGACCTGCAGGATCCAACAGTTCTGCTCAGGCCCAAAACTGAAGGGAAAGGAATCCAACCTGAAGTCTGTGGAAAACAGCCTAGTCTCCAGAAGATGGAATAAGTGCTGTAATCCCACCAGGACTTCACTCCTAAACAGTTTATGCCCCCAGTATCTGTGATGCAGCTGCACGTGCCTAGAGTGGCCAGCAGATGCGTGGCCAGAAGCCCACCTAAGCAAATCTGTGCTGGGCCAGCACACTCCTCGCCCCCGAGTCCAGCTGTAGGACACATCAAGCAGGAGTCCCAGGCAAGTGCCCTCCTGCAGTTTTGACTCTTCAGTCCAGATTTCCCCCATCCCCTACACACAGAGCCATGGGGCTCTGCTTCAGTCTGCATCAGTCACTGGGTATTTCAAAGAGCTTCTCTGCCACAGGAGCAGGGCAGCACTCACCTTGAAGAGCTCCTTCTTGATCCGTCCTTTCAGGAACTCTTTGACAAACTGAGTGTTCTCTGCACGGTCATGGGATTCCTTAGTCCCCTCCTTCAGCAGCTCTGAAAGGTCGGTGGGGCTGCAGGCAAACAGGGAGAGATCCTTTCACCCCACTTCCACACACAGTAACGAGTCTGTCCCTGCAGTGTTTGGAGGGATCCCCCCACCCTCTTCCACCTCAGGCCCAGTTTGGAGAAGGTACAAGGTGGGATCCCACAGGCTGGAACTGGCACCACCAGGAGGAAGCAGCAGGGTGGCAGCAGCCAGAGGCTCCTTCCACCAATGCAGGTGCCTGTGGGCCAACCAGAGTGGCCATTCTGGGAGAGCTGGGGCTTCCCTGGGGCTCAGAGCCAGGATGTTGAAGCAATTGCCAAGGATCCTCCGATCCCTGCACCATGACTTTTGCTTCTCATCCATGTGAGCCCCGATAATATCACAAAAGGAGGCCTTGAGCATATAAAGGGCAACTATGAGAGCAGGCTAAAGGGCACAGGAGCCTCAGGCACATCCTCCGTGGTCACTGTGTAGGAGGAGTAAGGCTCAGGTGAGAGCAGATGCACACACAGGCAGGAGCCTAGCTTTTCCAACTTGAGTATCAACTATTGGAGATGCAAGCTGAACAGCAAAACAGAGCAAGCACACCCTGAAAAAGTTTATTTATCCTGAATTACACTGTTTTTGCAGGTTTTCACTAGTTGTCTTTCTAAAAAAAAAAAGAATCTATGATTTTATGTTACAGCCACTGCACCTACCTTTAGTACAGTTGTCAACAACTACACTCACTCAAAATTATGCCAAAGCACACCTTACAGTTTGTGTGACTGGTTTGCTACAGACAGAATGTTCATGTTAGCTGTAAGAGAGACAGACTTTGAAAAATCCAGTCCCACTGAGTGGCTGAACACTGCAGCCAACAGGTTAGACAAGGCCTGCATGTGCCAGAGAGTCATGTAGCATTAATTTCTCATGAAACTGAGTCCATCAAGTCAGAAAGAAGTCAACCAGCCTATCTAGGTATTGTGGGAAGCACCCTATTCTGCCTTCCCATTTTCTGAAGTCTTGGCTTTTAGAGTTTGTATGTGAATGTTTTTTTCAAACTAACTTCCAAGAAAATATTCTTGCCTAGACCAATGGGTATTCTGCAAAGGCAAAAGCAGCAGCTCACTGGAGCAGAGTTCACCTCTAGAGTCATCTTTCAAAACAAGAAGCTGCTATCACATAAGACTGCCCAATAAGCCATGAAGAACTGGCTCTCCTTGCCTCACCTTGGCTAGGAAGGCACAAACACAACTACCAAATGATCAAAGCATTTCTGAAATGCAAGTGTGATAGCAGAGACTAAAAAAAAAAAATAAATAACTGCTTGTTGTCAGCCTTAGCCACATTGCTCCTTCCTATCCCATGCAGTAAAGTCTGATTAAACAGTTTTTACTGCACATACATTTGATTAATCACCCTCACTCCTTTTCATATGAGAACAATCACTCCTGTACCTGGAAGGTCTCCTGCCTTGTTCAAGATTGTGTCTGTGCCATGTTGTGAGATAAGACTCACCTGACATTGTCATCTTCTGTTTCCTCATAGCTCAAGATTTCCCCTTCTCCCCCTTCTGAGCCCTCCATAGCAGATGGCATTGCTGGTCAGTGCTGGAGAGCAGACAATCTGAAAAGCAAAATTAGAGAGGGGTTTTAGAGCGAAGCTGCCTTCACAACAGGATGGGTATGAACTGCTGAGCAGCCTAGCAAGGGGCCTCTGAGCTGCTCCACCCCGCAGGGCAGCGATGGGCAGCCACTGGCCATTTCCACTGCACACCAGGCACTTTGAAGGAAGCAGTCTCAGTTGTTCAGTTCAGGTACCTGAGCTGAACCTCAACACTAACATCCAGTTCACAGAATATTAACCTGAGACCTCCAACACAGTGAGCAGCCTGCATTAGGTTTCCCACTTCAGGATGGCTCCTGGCTGAAGATGATCAGAGACTTCCACGTTAGCCATCTGCACTGAAATGGTGAGCAATCTGCTTTCCACTGGTGCTACCAAGTATCGCATCCAGTGTTAGACTCTGAGCAGAGTCACTGGAAAGGGAAGCACCTCTCCTTCAGTCAAGAGAAAGAGCAAGTGGTGTGGTTTAACCCCAGGCAACAACCAAGCACCACACAGCCACTTGCTCACTCCTTCCCTGCCCTCAGAGGGATGGGGAGAATCAAAAAAGAACCAAAAACCACAGGTTAAGAATCCGTTTAATAACAAAAAAAAAAACAACTAAAATATAATAATAATAATGAAAAGGAATGTATCAAAAAAAAAAAAGAGAAATAAAGCCCAAGAAAAGACAAGGGATGCACAACGCAATTGATCACCAACTGCTGACTGATACCCCAGCAGCAATCTGCCCCTTCTGGCCAGCTCCCCCAGTTTATATACTGGGCATGACTCCTATGGTATGGAATAGCCCTTTGGCTAGTTCAGGCCAGCTCTCCTGGCCATGCTCCCTCACAGCTTCTTGTGCACCTGCTCGCTGGCAGAGCAAGGGAAACTGAAAAATCCTTAACTTAGGATAAGCGCTACTTAGCAACAACTAAAACATTAGTGTGTTATCAACACTGCGCTCACACTAAATCCAAAACACAGCACTGTATCAGCTACCAGGAAGAAAATTAACTCTATGCCAGCCAAAACCAGGACAACAACCTACTTCGTTTCCACAGCAGTACAGAGCCTCCCCTGGAAGGAAGCAGTGGTAAATTAGGCCAGCTAAGCTCTGAAGTCAGGCAGCACACAGGGGAAACTAAAGCCTTCCCTGCAACAGAATATATGAAGGGGAACTTCCAAAACAGGGCAGATCTCACTGCTCTGCTTAGCAGGGTTTACTTCAAACCCCAGAAGTAACTGGGATCTCTCCTTTAGCAAAAGGAAAAAAATCTCCTTGGAAGTAGCAGGATGCATGAGGCATACCCAGAAGCAGGAGCAAGACACCTGGCTTACGTCAGCCAAACCCCCCTGTTAGGTCAGAAATCCAGCCACTTCGTTTATAAAATGGACCTGTAATCAGCTTTGTGCAGAGCAGCACCACCACCTTACAGGCAGCCTTGCCAGAGGAGCAAGGAACTAAGCTGTGGCTGGCTCTTCGGAAAGCACTCGCTGTGCCCTCTCTCATGCTCTCCCACTTCAGTTCAGTCCCCCTCGGGGGCTGCACCGCAGGCTCAGCGCACGGCTGGGGCTGACAAGCCGCTGCCAACTCGCCAAGCTCAGGGCCAGCACCAGCACATCAGCCGCTGGCGCCCAGCTCACAAGAAGCACTAACTGCCCTCCGGTTCCTCACCCCCGAGTCCCTAAGCCCTGTTCTACAGCCACTCTCGCTACCCTCCACACTCCCGCGCAGAACTCAGCCAGGAGCTGGGTCTGAGCACCCATCCCTGGGTGCAGCACTCAGCCGGGAGGACACATCACCAGAGTGATGGTTTCCCCTTGTGCTCACACAGCCCTTGGCCTCACCGGGACAGAGCCTTCTGCAAGGAGAGGACTGACCAAAACACATGACTTCATGATGCCAGGCAGGCCAGTGCAGCAGCACAAGTCATGTAGGGTGACAGCCCTACACCCCATTGCCCTGCCCCGCTGGACAGGGCACAGCGCAGCCTCCCTGCCCCTCGGGTAGAGAAAGATAGGGCAGGATGATGCAGATGGGGCAGAAAGCAAATCAGCACAAGGGCTCAGATATTTGAGAAAACCAGGTTCACGTGCTGTATTGTCTATTTGATCACACACTAGAACAACACTGGGTCAGCAAATGGGACCTACCTTCAGTCATCACACAGCTTCAGTTTCAAACATCGGGAAATGCCCACCATGGTGAAGGGAAACTAAAGCAAAGAGGCAAATAACCTGCTTGGGCTCAGCCAGGAGCCTGTCACGGGCACAGGGGGGGACAGTCTGCTTGCCTCACAGCACAGCCAGCCTCCTGCCAGTACAGATGCACAAAGTTGTGATGACACCCTGGCTTCCAGCTCAGCCTACTTCAGGCCAGGCACTTCTCAAGAAATGCAGATTCCAAAATTAAAGTAGATGAACTGGTTCAAATTTATCTTATACTTCATAAAGCCAGAGTCCTGGAGGTAGGGTGTGCTGCCTCTGCATGCTGCCAGGCCTGCAAGAGCCAACAGTACAAAGCAGGAGGTGAAAGCAGAGTGACAAAGAGCAGTTCAGCACCGCCCATCCCCTGGAAGAGGCCTGAAGGTTAAATGCAATCCAAAGGAACACACCAGATCAAGCCTCAGGAACTAGTAGTTAGCAGCAACGGCTGAAGGCTCCAACAGCCAGACATACATGACACGGCTCCCGAGACCATCACCGTACAAGACACATCTGTTAACTTACTGAGGAGCGCCTCCAGACCCACGCCTTGCAGCACACTCGTGCTCAGCAGCGCTCACCAACACTGAACTTTGAGACCCCACCAGATGCTCCCAGAGGCCTTTACCCAAAGTTCTTACGAGCTTTACAGAAGCACAACCGATCAGAATGGTGGATAGTTGTTCCAGTGGCAGCGTCTGCTGTTGGAAGAAGGGGTTAGCACGCACAAAGTCATTTAAGGACTTTGGTGCACTCTTGGACTTGTATCTCCCATGGTTTTTCTTGTAGAGGCTCAGTCTGACATGTTCATCTCTACAGCAATACGCAGGGCAGTGACACCACCAGTCCCTTTAGCCCAAGGTGAGGACAGTACACATACAGGAAAATACGGACGTTTAGATTTTTCCCAATACCATCTTGGATATAGACACCTGCCTGATGAGCCATGAATTCAAGAGACAAGTCAGCACAAATCAAACCCCTGTCCTTTTCACCATTAGGGTACTGCATGAGAACTGGGAGAAAGCGAAATCAAAATCATAGTATCTCTCTTATCACCACACATCATTGCTTTTATTCAAAAACTGGCAGCAGAAAGCCCAAACATAGTCACTGGTCACAGCCCTGGTCTCTCAGCGCATTCTGCTCCTCTGAAAGAGGCAGTGTCCTACACACCAAGAGGGAGGTTCCAGCAGCTGCCTACCTCCACTCCAGAGGCTGAAACCTCATTTCATTTGCTATGAGGAGCTCTGCTCATCGAGACCCTGGCTGATGTTCAGGGTAAACAAATACCTTCCCAGTGCCCTGACAGCAGCCTGCTTGGGAGGAATCCAAGAGCTACAGGAGTTGGGATAGCAGGGCTGGAGAGTGGAGGAAAGGTTTGGTACAGAACACCTCAGCACTACAAACATTTCTTTCCCAATAACAGTGTTCAAACCCTCTGAGAAAACATCCCTATCTCATCTAGCCAGCAATTAATTCGCCCCTACACACATTTGTGCAGCAAACTTCACACGCAAGATGCACAGCCATTCTTTCCAGGGTAGGAAGCCACTCAATCCCAATAATCCCATGACTTTTGAAGGAAGTAGACACTGTTGCTGCAGGGAAGCAGGACTGGAAGTCCTGGCTTTGCTTGACCACCCCTGGGAGAAGTCCAATCATTCACAAACACCCAGGCAGTACAGAGTTCATGTTTGCTGTTCAACTAGCATGCAACTTCAATGTATTTCCCAACGCAGAACTTACACCCTTGCTTTAACAATCAGCAGAGCGTGGCTGGACCTCCCTAAGTACCACTGCAGCAAGGACAAACTCCAGAACCCCAGGCCTAGCAGCTTAAGGAATCATCATAGAAGTAACCTGGCAATTGCATCAGGAGAGCTTCACGTCTCTCCTCCTCCCTCTGTGGAGGTATTTGGCACCGGCTGCTGCTGGAAATGGAACCTCCAAGAGTAAGTTACTACATTACCTGATCTCAGGTAGGTTTAAGATTTCACCTGGACACAGCCTAAATTTAGGCAGTAACTCAAGACTAATCTAGCAGTGCCCATGCAAATGCTACTTCTGTCCCCCACAGCTGCAGTCCAGCACCTCAACAAATTGACCGAGGAGGGAAACTCCTGGTGAGTTCACAGATCTTGCCCAGTTCTGCGCTTTGGTGAGCAGCCCTTGCATCAGGCTGTGCATCAGGAATCTGTTTCCTCACATCAGCCAGGAGAAGAGCACAGGGGGCAAGTCAATCAGGGCTAGATCTGAGGGAAGGAAGAGCGCAGTGTGACAGACACACATGAATACATCAAAAAGCCTTTGCTCTGGGGAGAGCCTGTGCTTGCCTTGCCTGTCGCAGCACACAGTCAGCTGTGCCTGGACACCCCATGCAGGGCCAGTGACAGGCACTTACGGGTGATGTATGTAATGCAGCGCTGTGTACAAGCGCTAGGCACTGTGAGGCCTGAATAAGACATCTGTTTCACCCGACAATGGAAAAGCAGGGACAATAAGAGGCCTGAGATGCCTTCCTCCTCCAAGCTCTTCATTGAGCTCGGCTAGGTCAAGAAGAGCCAGGTGCCCCCCGCATCACTGGGAGAACCCAGCGCAGGACTTGGGTCCCGAAAGACTGGCGCATCCTTCGCAAGAAGCTGCGCACAGGAATCACTGCAGGGACGTGAGGCAACTTCTGGCACGCTTCCTCAGCTGCTGTGCAGACGTTGGCCCACGGGAGCAGAAGGAAGAGATTAGGGAGGCCTGACAATTGCTGGCCCGGCGCGCCGCCAGACCTCAGCTAGTCACGAGCACACAGCTCGCAGACGGGCGCTGCGGATCCCGAACAGCTTGAGGCGTCGAGGACCATCCTTCCACGACCTTCGATGCGCCTTACCGGCGCCGCAGCCAGCAGCCGGCCCGGGGCAAGGCAGACAGCCCGGCCGGAAGGGCAGGAGGCAGAGCCACGGGCCGGCCCCCCCAAGGCTCCGGGGAGCAGAGGCGCACGGACACGGCCCTGAGACGGCCCAGACGGATCTCCCGGCGGAGCGTCTCCCCGTCGCAGTGTACCAGACCCGCCTGCCCCCGAGCGGGGAGGCCGGGGCCGCTGCTCCCCGCGGCGGCGCCGGGGGAGCCTGGCCTCCTTCCCCGGCGGGGAAGCGGCGAGGGCCCGGGGCAGGCGGAGCGGAGCCGCGCGGGCGGAAGCCCCGAGGGCCTCAGGCCGGTCCCGGCCGCCCCTCGCCCCCAGCGCGGTCCCGGTCCCGGTCCCGCACCGCCCCCGGCCCCGCCGCGCTGCCATGGAGACGCGCCGCGCGCACTCACCGCCGCCGCCCGCCCTCTGCCCCGCGGCGCGAGACAAAGGCCCGGCTCGGCCGCCCCGTATTTATTGACGGAGAGGGTTAGAGGCGACCAATCAGAAGCCACGAACGGCACGCGGCGGCGCCGCTGATTGGTAGAGGCGGCCCGTACGTCACGGAGGCGCTCACCCCCCGCCCCCGCCGTCAGCCAATCGTGACGTCCAGCGTCGCGCGAGGCCCCGCCCCGGGGGCGGCCGGCGCGTGAGGCGGCGCACGCGCAGGCGGCGCCGGGCCCGGGCGCAGGGGAGGGAGAAATGGTGGAACTGGCGGGGGTAAGGACGGGTTTATTTGGCGGTTTTAGAAACAACCGGGCCTCGCGAACACCCGCGGGCGCTGGCCCTTGCTCAGGTGAACACCACGTACCGCACCCTGACGCAGCGAGCAGCAGCAGGCGGGCACCCGCGGGACTGAGGGCTGCGAGCGCCGCCGGCACGGCCGGGCAGGCCGCGGGGCGACAGCACGGGGGGCTGAGGCGCACCAGGCTTTTGACGGCTGCTTCTGTGGGCTGAGGAAGGTAATTCGGAACCTCTGAAAAAGCAGCGGCAGGGAGGGAAGGCAGGAGCTTTTGTTTATCTAGCCAGAGCGCTGCAGGCTCTACGATGGTCCATTTGGTGAAACGTGTGTGCACAGAGAAGCAGCAATGTACCTTCCTGTAAAATACACCAGCAAGTACATTCCAGCCTTTTCAAACTACTTTTCGCTCCCCCTCCCAAGAGCTATCCATCCCCTGCTGTGTCACATGATCTTTCCCAAACTTCCAATTCATCTCCTTGCACTGATGCTCCCCTTCTTCCATTTCTCTCTTCTAGGACTCGTTCTCCTGAAAAGAAATTGCGTTCACCCTTCACAGGCAGAGTGGTCAATAGAGCGAAGGGAGAGAGACCCTGGGCTTTGCTCCCCAGGGATGCTCTCAGGGTATCAGACCTAACTGCTCCCCACACGCACCCCTCCTAGGGTTCCCCACCCCTGTGGATCTGCTGGTGCCGGAGGAGCGCAGAGCTCACGGTGAAGCCCTTCCCGCAGTCGGCACAGGTGTAGGGACGCTCCCCAGTGTGTATGCGCCGGTGCTGGATGAGGTGGGCACTCTGCCGAAAGCTGTCCCCACAGTCAGCACAGGCGTAGGGCCTCTCCCCTGTGTGGACCCGGTGGTGCCGGAGCAGGGCTGATCTCCACAGGAAGCTCTTCCCGCACTCGGTGCACTCAAAGGGGCGCTCCCCAGTGTGGAAGCGGCGGTGCTGGATGAGGTGGGAGCTCACGGTGAAGCTCTTTCCACACTCGGTGCACCCGTAGGGACGCTCGCCCATGTGGAACCGTCGGTGTTGGATGAGGGCTGAACTCACCGTGAAGCTCTTTCCACACTGAGAGCACTCGTACGGCTTCTCCCCAGTGTGGACCCGCTGGTGCTTCATGAGCTCGGAGCTCTGGCTAAAGCTCTTTCCGCAGTCGGAGCATTCGTAGGGTTTCTCCCCAGTGTGGACCCGTTGGTGTCGCGTCAGGGCTGAGCTCACGCTGAAACTCTTCCCGCAGTCGCTGCACTCGTAGGGTTTCTCCCCGGTGTGCACTCGCTGGTGCTGGATGAGCTGTGAGTTCCCAGAGAAGCTCTTCCCGCACTCGGCACACTTGTAGGGCTTCTCCCCGGTGTGGGTCACCTGGTGCCGGATCAGCTTTGAGCTCATGCTGAAGCTCTTTCCGCACTCGGAGCACGCGTAGGGCCTCTCCCCTGTGTGGATTCTTTGGTGCTGGATGAGATGCGACCGCTGCCGGAAACTCTCCCCGCACTCGGCACAGGCGAAGGGTTTCTCTCCAGTGTGGATTCTCCGATGCTGGACAAGGTTGGAGCTCACCCGGAAGCTCTTCCCGCAGTCCCCACAGATCATCAGTCTCCCTACAGAAGGATTTCTCTGCTGGATAATATCTGGCAGCCTCCTGAAACTTTTTCCGCGCAGCATTGTTCGGCTTTGCCTCTTCCCCAGAGGTCTCTGAACCCTTTCTGACCTGCGTGGGAGGACTGGGTCCTCTGCAGGACTCTGGGAACTGTTCTTGGAGAGTCCTGAGAGTAAACCTTCGGACTCCACTGGCCCAGGGATGCCTTGGTGGTGGGCATTTTCCTCTTTCTTGCTCACAATCCCATCTTCAGCTGCAATAAAATGAGAATCCAGTAAGAAGTCACAGGCAGGACAGGAAACTTTGGACAGGGGAAATAAAAAGGGGCCAAATTCCAAAAATTCAGTGGATTGACTTTAAGTATAAAAAGTTCTGATATATCCCTCCAAACTACACAGTGGGGTTTTAGTGTTCACAGGAACAAACCCTGGAAATAGCCCTGCATGCTTTGCCAGAACCTGAATCTACGGAAACTACTGGCATATTAGAGGTAAAAGTTTAGCACTTGAATGGGAAAGATGGCTGCTCGTCCAGGATATTATATCTGAAAATGTTATTAATCCAGGAGTCAGAGGAGGGCCACCAAGAACTGCCTTGTTCACAGAACATGACTTCGGTTGCAAGAGATGCAGCCTCCCTGCTTTTGTGCTGCTAGTACAGCAGAGAGAGAGAGAGAAGATGCTCAAAGGAGACCCTGGCCCCACAGCATGAGACACAGAGACTGCCTGGAGCCTGGCTTATGCCAACCTTAGAGCAGAAGAATGGTAACTTTATGCTTCCACTGGCGCAGAACAAATCTGTTGTGAAAGGTGGTTGGTGAACTGATGATCTGCCGTGGCCAATTCCAGATTACGTGCTGAGGAAATCCGATAAATGCAGAAGATGAAGGTAGTGCAAGTCAGTGGAAGTAAGGCTAGCTGAACAGTTATGGGTGGCTCCTGGGACACAGTCAAGGAATAGATCCCTGCGCTCTTACTCACCTAAAGCCTTGCAAAAGCATAACCAGTATGAAGCTATGCTGTGCAGACTCAAGGTCATCTGAAAGCCCTTCCAGGACAAGGGGCTTGCACAGATTTCCAGGATGTTTACTCAGGGCAGTGACTCCTTCCAGCCCACTGCTCTAATGTGGTTTGATGAGCACCCTAGCAGGTTTAAAAGCACGTACCCCCAACAGTGCTGTGGCTTTTGCTGTCAGCCGGGACATGTAGCTCTTTGCAGGCCTACTGAGGGCTTATATGCTAAACTGTAAGACAGGACCTGTGTGGCACCCACCCTTCTGCTGTCAGGGAAGGGTAAATGGATGTCGGGGGAATGTACGTGGGATGTAGAAATGGCAACATGCATCTCTGAAGAGAGACATCACATCCAGGTTTAAGACAAGTCCATCAGGGCAATATATTTTCAGATGCTCCCTTTATACAGACTTCCAGGGGTGAAGGATGACTTGCTGTTGACTAGATGAAGACCCAAAATATGGAACAGACTGAGGACTAAAGCCGCAAACATGCAGATGTCCAGATTTGCCTACTTAAAGATTCAACAGCTACCTCCTGGTTCTCTGAAAACTCTTGTGAAATACATTGGTAACATATCAGTCGCATAGGATTGATAGACAAACCACAGGCACTTCCTGTGGTCTGGCAGAGTTGCAATAAGGAAGTGCATGCCTTGGAAGAGGAGAGTCACTGCTGAACTGTAAGTATGCAATAAAGGAAGGAGAGTCTAGAATTTCAACCCAGACTGATATACATACATATCTAGTCTTCCTCTTTCTAGTCAGTATAAGAAAATATCACAATATGATTTCACAGCGAACTCCTGAGATAACCTTTTATGGCAGTTTGGTGTGGTAGTGATGCCACTTTTTCCCTCATATAGTTTTCATTAAAGTCATCCCTTAAGAGGAACAGACACTGGAACTTTGCTATTCATCATGAAGGCTTTTCCATTTGTCTGCAGCTACTTCATCCAGGCCTGGAGGAAAAGAGAAAGGTGATATCCAAAAGCAGAATAAGAAAAGGACATTTCTATTAGGCCAGCATGAAGCTCTTCACCTGTATGTCAGGCTTACTGAGTAGACAATGGAGCCAGTGAAGTTACTCTGTTGCTGTTGTGCCCAAAGAGATATCCTTTACCTACACTAGCTTTGGTACTTACACAGAATTTTGGTTCTTTACACAGAACTTGAAAAGGCCTTCAAAGCACACAAGAATCAAGTCTTCTATGGTGTTCTGTACTTTTTGGAGAAGATCAGGAGTTTCAAGCTTCTTATTTCAGTGATTACAGCCATGGCACCAGCTCTCAACTTCCACAACCGTATTTGTTACTTTTGAGCTACAAGGTATCATCACTGGCATCTGGGAAAAGTCTGTAAAGGGTTTGATCAAAATAATGATGACAGGAACTCACTGGAGGTATTTTAAGTGGCTGAACTGGCAAAAATGAATAAGCAAGAAAGATAGGAAGAACGTGGTTCTTCCTCAGCCCATGCCCATTTGGGTTGATAGTAAGACCTCCGATATGCCCAAGACTGCCAGTGCTATAGCTGCAAGGCAAGTTCCAGACAAGCAAAGTACATATTGGAGAGAACCTAAATATCACCTTAAATGTACCCCTGGCTCTCTTTCTCAAGAGAAGTAGTAGAAGGAGTTTTGGCTGATGCTCTGGCCTGTCTCACAGCAGCAGGAGAACACAGCAATCATTTCTGGCACAGAATTCAAGAGTTCAAGAAGAGAAGCCTTGTGAGAACTATTAAAAATAACACACCACCATCGTGAGTAAGCCTCCGGCTGCTGGACAACAGTGGACTGTGCCAGGGAGGTGTCAGTGTATGCTTATCTTGACCCCTTCCCTGGCATCCACCTCTAGCCAGGCCCCAAGTCCCTGAGCTCAGAACTACCCAGACCTTTGG
The DNA here is from genome assembly GCF_965140245.1 of Athene noctua. Taxonomy (NCBI): domain Eukaryota; kingdom Metazoa; phylum Chordata; class Aves; order Strigiformes; family Strigidae; genus Athene; species Athene noctua. The sequence continues at coordinate 3,980,991 of NC_134051.1, read as the reverse complement.
TCTAACCCAGCAGCGCTGTTCACATGGCCTCACAACACTGCTGGACTCTGACTGTGGTACCTCACTGTCAGAGGACTGGAAAGTGACTGATATGATGCCAGAGAAAGGGCTTGAGGGGAGATCTGGGGCCCAACATTCCAAGCAAACAAACAGAAATCTGCTTAAGAGGATTACTGAACAGATGGCCAAAGAGAGCAGACTGGGGAAGAACTGGCATGGCCTTTGGAAAGAGATGTCTCCCTTCACAAACCACTTGGAGTTCTTCAGAGGTGTTACCAGTTTTAGCAAAAGGGAGATCTAGAGTCCAAAGGCTTTCCCAAAAGACATTAGTCCTTCACCAATAAACTAAGCTGCAGTGGGATGAATGACCCTCAATAAGGTGGTAAGTGAGGGAAAGGGGCAGTGGAAACATCTGCTGATGATTCTGTGTTATTCAGGGTTAAAGGCACAAAGGCTGACTTTAAGCTGTGGCAGAGCCTTATGATAGTGAAGCAGGTGACAAGGGAATGACAGGGGACATTCACTGCAGATAAACATAAAGAACTGCAGAGGGGAACAGCCTGTATATCTTGCACTTATACCAGGATGGGCCTAGGATGTTTTGTTCTTCAGGAATAGCACCTGGGAGTTAGAGCAGATGGATGAAGACTGTAGCTCCTAGGCAGACAAAACAGCTAGTCAAATGTTAGTGATTGATGGGACAAAAATAAGAGAATAAAAGAAAATTCTGCCTTGCTGCTGAAACTCCATATCCTGTCTGGATAGGGGGAGGATGGATCCCCCATTTCAGAGAAACTCTAATAGAGTTGAGGAAGATACAGAGGTGTGACATGATCAAAGGCACAGAACAGCTTCAGTATTGGAGATGACTCGACTGCCCATTCTGCTGGGAAAAGGTACAGCTGACAGGGGATATCACAGGGAACTGCACAAACACAAGTGGCCTGTGGGGTGGGTAGGGATCCATCCTGCACCGTCTGTTCTAAATTAAGATCTACTGACATCAAGTGAGCCACTAGAAGGCAGCTTCAAAGCAAACCAAAGGAGGCAGCCACTCATAAACCAGCTGAATAAGCCGTGGAACTCCTTGCTGTGAGCTGTCATGGATGCTAAAATGTGCACAACTTCAGAAGGCAAGGAAATAAATAGCTGCACGATATCAAGACATCACATGTCTAGTTCAAGAGTTTCTGAAGCCACAGGTCGCTTGGGCCTGGGAAAGCAGACAGGGACACACCGCTGCTGGTCGGCGCTTCTCAGTGTCTCCAGTACCGGCCCGTCAGACACAGCGGGCAGAGCTGGAAGGACCACGGTCCAACCCAGTCCTGCCACTCCCGCGCATTCTGGTGGGATTTGGGAAATTCTAGAGCGGATTTTCTCAGGACGGGTTGACAGAGATCGCGCCGGCCCTCACCTGCACAGGTGCCACCCAGCGCAGTCTTCCCTTGGTAGACGCGGAGGTGGGAGAACCACAGTTCCTCCTTCTGATCCATGTGGGAGATCATCTCCAGCTCGGCCCCGGGGTCCTGCTCCGGGAAGAGGAACGGGGAGGGTCAGGCGAGCTGGGCTTTAGCTGACGGCCACGAGCAGAGAGGGGCTCCCGTTCGCGGGAACCGGCCCCTGCCCGCTCCGCGGGGCGCACGGCGGGGCGCACCGGGCTCCCCAGCGCCCCTACGGCCCCGCCGCCTGTCAGCACCCCCGACGGCCCCGGGGAATGACCGCGGCCGCGGGGCTGCGGGGGGCCTGGCCGGGGCCTGGCCGGGCGGGGCGGAGGCTCCCGCGGGGCGCCCCGGGACCGGCCCCCCCGTCCCTGCGCTCGGCGACGGATCCCGGGGCGCCGTTGGGGGGGGGCGGCGGGGGCCGCTGTCACGTGACGGCGGCGGCCAATGGCGGGCGCCGCCGGCGCCTCTGAGGGGCGACCGAAGATGGCGGCGCCGGGGGTGGCGGTGGCGCGGGCGCGGGCCCGGGCCCCGTCCCCCGGCTGGGCTCGGCCGCCCAAACCGGGCCCTTCTCGCGGGCGGCGCCGCCTCCGTAAGCCGGGCCCAGCTGTGCCCGCGCTCCGGACACCTGTAGGGCCTGTCCCCCGCTGCCGCAGCCGCGTCGAGCTCATGCTGAAGCGCTCTCCGGAGTCGCAGGGCCTCTCCCGTGGGGGTTATCCCGTGCTGGGGGAGGCGCCATCGCTGCCCGAGGCTCTCCCTGCAGGCGAGGGGCTTCTCCTCTGAAGAGACTTAAGCGCTGCGTGGCTGGGCAGGCTCCTCCGCGTCGGGCGAATGGCAAACGCCCACCTCGGGGGGCAACACAGACCCTTCCTCGCCGCACGACAGCAGCTAGCGCTTTCGAAGAAGAAAGTTATCTAGAGGACACCAAAGCTGAGCTCTGGGAATTCGTACGTGGGCTCGGTGCCTGTTCCAAGAGATGAGGCCCTGCCAGGGCACTGCCAAGCTGCTGGAGCCTCTCCTGGTCCTGAGAGTGGAGATGTGGCCTTTGGCCTTGGGAGAGTGGAAGTGAGCTTGTGTTGAGCTCAGGCACGAGCTTAAATCCTTAGCAATCACTTAAATCCTTAGTGAGAAGTCATTCCTTGGTAATCTGAGTTTACAAGATGATTCTGTCTGGGCAGAAGAGTAGCTGGAGAGGTGAGGAACCTGGGCAGAGAAATACTGCACGTACCTCTGAAACCTTCTGGGGACTGCAGCTGAATCAGAGATGTCTTTGCTGAAGGCTGAGTCACCTCTCCCAGGGACTTTATGTTTCATTAAACAAGCAACTTCTATGCAATGTCTGTAGGAACTTTTGTGCTAGAATGATCTGAAAAGCAAACAAGCACATTTGAAATGCGCTCCTGGAACAGCTCCAGTCCCCTTGAAGAACTGCAGGAAGGATTGCTCTCGGATTTATCCCTTCGGTATCTAAACGCTGGCACTGTAAGCATAATACCTGGGCTCTGAGAACCCAACAGAAGGGGAGGGCACAGCAGTCACCTCTCTGTACTTTACAGCATTCTCATGTTTTGTAGTTAAACTGGCCCCTGCATGGGTCTTGGCCATGGCAGATGCCACGGTGATGGCTCACGCCCACTCAAGAAACGCCATTAAGACAGTGTGACTTCTGGAGTAAGTGGACACCCCGAACTGTGCCCATGTAAGAAAACTCTCACTTTCAAGATTACTATGTAAACATCTGCAGCACAGCTTTTCGGAATAAACCTACTATTTTTTTCAGGCAGGAAATGTGACAATACACAAACCAACACTGTGGTAGCCGAGAAGGAGTATCCATAATCAATCCCACAGGTCATTTGATTGTCACAGTGAGTTTAGAAGCACTAACTTTTGTTTTCCAAAGCTTACTCACAGCTTACATGGTGCATCTTGGTAAGACAGCAGCATTGTGCCATGCCAGTAACCTATCTGCTCCTTTCTTTAACTTAAAAAAACAACTAATACCTTAGTTGAAAAGGTATTACTTTTCTGCAGCCTTGGAAGTGTTAAACATAAGTATCAAAATATTTTTGATAGCTATTACTACACAGTTGGAAATAAAAAATGATTACAATGTATTTTCCAAGACAAATGAGGCTGCATTAGGAAGGTAAGAAAACACAGAAATATAACTTGAAATTGAACTGTTTGGCAACACATTATCACTGGCAGATGGTACCACCAGTGTCAGTGTGGGGAGGCACACTTTGCTTACAGATTAATGAAGCAGGTGAATGAGTAATTGCTTTCAGATAATCTGAAGTGTATGTCAGATATGTCCTTGTAGTCTTGAAGGCTGTAAAAGACTTTAAATCCTTTTCTCATAATCTGAGAAAAATTTCAGAATTACAGAAGACATTTTGTCAGCTTCAGCAACAAGGAAGCACTGAGGCAAGTCTCTGCAAAGTGGTCACCTCCAAACCCTGACAGCACAGGTGTGATATTTAAAATCATCTTTCTGCATTAGGCAAAGACTGCCCAGTTGCAGGGTTTAAGGATGACAAAGGAAGATGGAGACACTTTCAGTGAGTAAAATTCAGATTTTTCTTGTAAATGCTAAACAGTTTTTTATGACACAATGCTCTTTGAACCCTAGTAATTTATACCCACTGAACTGTGATGCTGCATTCACTGACAGTTGAGATGTAATAAAGAATTGATTGCAAAATCTTTGATCATAAATGTTAGTCTTACCTAAAAACAGAGCAAAAAAGCTGGGAAGGGAACTTACTTATTTTTGCATATGGTAAGTAGAACTGAAGCTTTTCCTGTTTATGAAGTGTGTACTTGAGAGAGAAATACATGGTACACTGAGAACAACATTTCCTAGAATGCCACTTAAGGCAAGCCTTGTCCTTTTCATGTAATGAAGTCACCTCCTGGCAGCTCTTGCACAAGAAGGTATGGGAGGAGAAATGAAGTGACTGCCAAGGAAGAAAACTATCCCAAATTCGTGAAAATTCAGACATGGCAGAAGGCTTTGCTAGGAGGTCATCCCACCATTATACGTGCCACGGACTCCTGACAGAGGAGGTTCATTTGGCAGTCACTCCATTTCCCCTCCACCAGCAGCCCTCCCCTCTGAGGCCAGACTGGACTCCCCCCACAGACCCCAACACCTTCCCCCCAGTCTCCCTCACCTCTGGGCTGTGCAGAGAGGAGCCGGGCAGCTCGTTTCTCTCCAGGCAGCCATTTCACCAGCCACTGCCGGGTGACCTCTCCCACTGCACCTCTCCTTGCTGCCCCTGACAACTCCTCCTCCTCCAGGTCTCTGCTCGGGGTTCCAGTCAATGCAGGTGCAGACTGCAGGCTCTACTGCTCTCAATTAGACCCAGCATTGCCACTTAGAACTCCTCCCCAAGTCTGTTGTAAGACGCTACTTACAGTTTGTCATTAGTAGAAGTTGTTTATTTTATATAAATCAAATAAAACTGGGGATATAGTTTATCAAAAATAGAAAAAATATCTGTATGTTCCAAATATATAAATACATTTAGAAATCCAGCTTCTTTTTTTGTTGTGTCAAGTGAGACTCTTTGCAGACTCAGAACTGCCACAACAGACAAAAATCAGAAGATGTTGTGAAAGTAAATACATAAAAGATGTCAATTTAGAGTCCAAGACTTCCCCAAGAGTCCCAGACAGTTTGCAGCCTGAGATCAGTCCAGTTTGGAAATGAGACTGATCAGAGAAGTGGGTTTAGATCAGGTTATAAGAAGTGCTGAAGAGATCCAGTGGTCACGATAATACTGCCTTAAAAACATCTCTGTCGAGGACATGCTCAAGCTACACTGACAAGGTAAAACGTTGCTCAGAAAATGGAGCAGACGGTATCTGCAACACAGATCCAGCATGCAAGTGAACAGACAGAACTGAATGTTCGCATCTAAAGGGCTTTCACATGATATCTAGTGTCAGAGGGCACTTTTGGGAGACATCACAAATACACCACAAAAACACCTCCACTGTTGTGCAGCCATTTAAGAAACACAGATTAAGGAGTTTTACCAGAGATTGCAAATCGAACCAGGGACAGAAGAAAGGCATTGTATTTCCACAGTGCTCCCTGCCTTAACAATCAGAAAGGCAAACTGTATGCTGAAGAAACGAAGACGGAAATCATGGAGGTCTAAACACTCAGTGCTTTACAGGGGGGAAAGGGGACTGGTTTCTCGCAGATGGGTTATTCTGCTGAATATTGGAACTTGAAGGGTGAAGCATTTCACAGCCCAAGGCTAGGGAAAAGGTCTTGGCAAGTGTCACTGGAGGGAAGCACCTGCCTTTAGAAGCACCAACACAAAGAAAAGTTGGGGACCTAAAACCTATTAGAAAAACGAAAAGAAAAGGCACAGGAGGAAAACTGGGAGGAAAAAAGAGGCTCCGGAGGAGCTGCGTGCTGAAGGCCGGACAGTGACAGAGGAGTCTGTGCAATTCGGAACAAAGAGCTGGGACCGGGAGCTCAGTTCAGACCCATTCTCCAGGTGTCATCTGGACAGAGGCCGCAAGGAGGAGCAGTGCACCCACCGATCACAGCACCGCTGCTAGCACCAGCCTGGAACGGGGTTTCCAGTTTATCAGAAGGCCTCCATGTACAAAATTTTCAGGATGGAGGAGTGGGCTTCATTCTGTATCGTCTTCTCTGTTTTTTGTTTCCCTTTCTTTTCTGTTCCTGCTCTTTGCGGGCTCTGGCAGTGGTAAATGTGATACAGTGAGCATCTAAAAAGTCCAGCAGCTTTGCCTTGGAAATTTTAATGCCATTCCGTTTCAGCTCTGTGTGCAGCTCAGCCAGCTCAATTGGCTCATAAAACAGAATCCTGTTGTAGAGGGCTGTGTTCGAACGGATGTAGCACCTTACTGCCTCCAGCTTATCTTCTTCTCGAGCTGCTGCCTGAGATGCTGGAAGCTCCTCTTCCTCCTCCTCAGATGCAAAAGCACAGGCTTCAAATCCATTCATGAAAGAACTAAAAGCAAGATTAAGTAGACCAGAGATCAAGAAAGAACAGGCCATGACAGACAGGACCAGAGCTCCTCAAATCCCTGTGACTACCTTCTGTAGGATCACAGACTCCCCAATACCAGCATCCACAAAAAGAGCGAGGCAGAACACAGTGCATGTTCTGCAAACCTCCCCATGCCAGCCATGACAGTGCTGGCCCTGCCCACCCAGCCCCAGAGCTGCCTGGCATTCCTTGCTGCTGACCACGCTGTTGCAGCCTCTGTCAAGCAGGGCTGGGACATCCTCTCCTGCTCTAGCTGCAGGTTCTTGGTTCACACCAAGTGCTCCTTGTCGCTCTAACTCACAGAGATCAGACATGCCAGATTTGGGCCTTGCCCACACGCAGCCACAAGCGCTTCTGTGTTCTGAGAATAGCTCTCTGGGAATTAGACTAAAAAACCAAAGCCTGTTTCTTTTGTAGGACAGTGTTGACCTTCAGATGACACCCAAGGAGGTGGCAGGGCCACTGTAGGCCACACAGACACTCACCTGTTTGCCACATTCCTAGCTCATCTCTGTCCTGCACCATTGACTGTTTTGTTTAGTATTTTGTTGCCTTACCGCTGTGAACCAAAAGAGATGTCGCTTCCATCCACTGAAGAAACTGCAGACTCCTGAGATGCCATGAGCATTGGTTCCTCACCATCAGCTGCCAGAGACCATCTCTCCGGAGATGCAGATGATATCTTCTGCTCTCTGGCTCCTTCTGGGGGATGTGTCATTTCAGTTCCCTCCTCGGGTGCTGCACAGCCCGTTTCACAGGATCCAACAAGGTCATCATCAGCCCTCCCCACAGGGAGCACTGAAGAAGCCGTAGCAACCTGCTTCCTTCTGCCTGGAGCCCTGGAGGCACTGGCACGCTTTCCACCTGCAGGCCCCTTTGCCTTTGACTGCCTAGAGCGTTTGGCTGGGGACTTCTGCTGGGGAGGCTGGGAAGACGGGATTTCATCCTCAAAGTCAGAGTCCACGTCCCGGTGAGTATACTGGAATATCTCCTTCAGCTTCAACACCATCTGGCGTTTTGGGAGAGCACGAACTCCAAATCTGAAAGAGAAATGTGGGAGTTCAGATTAAGATAATGCTGCACCTTCCACTGTCACAGCTCAGGAAGAGGCTCAGGCCAGGAAGTCCAGTGGTCAGCTGGAGAAGTGGGACATGACCTCAGAAAATACTGACTGGAGCTTCACCATGGTTTCACTTTCAGCCCAAGAGCTTTCTTACACACTATGTGCCAGCAAGTTTCTGCTCAGAAAGAGACGTACTCGTGGAGGTAATGCTAACCTGCTCAACTCCTTCCTCAGCTGTGGTGTCTCCATGATGGAGTAAGCTGGCATAGGTGTCACTGGAGTGCTGGGAGGCTTGTTGTTCTCCTGACAGGAAGGTTCTGCAACAGAATGAAATGACCATGATCAGAATTAGCACAGAAAGGACTTAAAAAGGGGTATCTTCCCCTTTTAGTGGCAGATATTCTAATATTATATAATAATTGTTCAAGTAGCACTACCTTCCTACAAGCTGTTTTAATTATTACACAGCTTCATATTGGACTCAATCCTTTTTTTTTTTTTTCTGATCTGGGATACTTGTTTTTTATTGACTTTAAATCAGAAAACAGCTCAAATTAAGCCGTATGTCACATCTGAATACAAAGCCCATTCAGGGCTTTGTTAGAACAGGCAATGTTTATAGGGCAGTTAAAAAAACCATGTTTATTGAATTCTGTAAAGTGGTGGTTCTCCTGGGAAGGAAATTTCATAAAAGGGACTTGAAGAAGAAACTGAGCAAGTCAAGCTTCTGGGGTCCTGAGTTAGATACTGATTTAATGATACCAATTTACTGATACTGTGAAGGACAGTCAGTCTCTAAACACCTGTTAAACTAATCAGTTAGTATAGCATAATTAATAATATATTTAATTAGATACTCTGAGATCAGTTACTGGTCTTGGATGGAAGGAACCACGCATGGATATGTGCCAGGCATGCAGAAGTCTGCAGCAAGGGCCCAGAACTAGCACACAGAAGGCAGCACAAGACAGCAGTGCACCAGCAGGAAAACATGCGTGATGCCCAGGCACGGGCAGGGAGAGGCCGCCCCCCAGCCAGTATCAACACAAGGAAACCCTGTGCCTGCACCACCGTGTTGCTCACCTGATGTCCTTGAGTATGTTAGCACATGCATCGCTTCAGGAATGTGTGAAAAGCAGGACTGTAAGAGCACTCACTACTACAGGGAACAAATATCCACCAGCATGCAAGCTGAAGGCTGGTTTTTTGTTCTGTTTTGGTTAGGTTTTTTCCCTCCAGGTACCCAGAGCTTCTGCAAGGAGTACTACCACTATCAAAGAACCAGTGTGAATGAAATGTAAGAGGCTATGCTCCAAGAATCCCACATTTAGATATCTCTCCCACATCAGATGACTGTACCTTCTTTGTGCCTGTTGCCAACAACTACTTCAGACCAAAAGGCCAAAAGACCCTTTCAATGTATTGAGTGAACCACAGGCGAGATGACCACTTAAAAACAATTTAACCTAGTGCAGTAAAGCTAGTATCAATACAAGCTCTCACCAGGAGTCTTTACAGGATCTGTCTGAATGGCACCTGCAACAGCTGGCAACCTCTGAGACAGAGGAAGCATCTCTGGAGATTCAGCTTCCTCTTCTCCATTCCAGTCATCCCAGAGTTTGGAGTTCAGGTAACTCGGTCTACAGCCTGTTGATGAACATGCCTCAATAGGACTCTTTTCAAGACAGAGCAAAGTTGTTCTTCTGCCAACAGGACTTCCTCGAAGAGGAGTACTGCCCTTAATTTCCTGTGCATGGACTGGGCTCTCCCACTGGTCATGCCAAGAGCCAGGTCTGGCGCTGCTGGCCGTGCTGCTCTTTGCACAGCTGACCTGGCTGGAGTCCTGGCTGCTACCTCTGACTGGTGACAGATATTCAACATGCCAGCAGTCATCAACGGGGATTGGGGGCTCGTCACAAAGCATGACACTACTGCTCAAAGAAGGCAGACTTATTTCCTTTTCACTGTCCTCTACTTCAATTACACTGGTATTTCTTCTATCCTCCATTGATTGTTCATGGCACGAAGGCATAGATTTGGATAAAAATGAGATCTTGGCACATTTTCTTTTTATGTTGGTGTGGCCAGAGGAGAGGAGTACTGGATCCACAGGAGAAACCAGTGGGGAGTTCCTGAAAAATGATCCTGCTGCTGGGCTGCTGGGTAGGCTCCTTTCACTGAATGAGTTCTCTATAGGCAAATGTTTGTCTGACAATGTTGTTTCATGGACTTCTATTAAATTTCCAGTCATTTCATGGTTACTATTATCTGTTGCTAAGTTCTTTGGGCTGAGTTTAGATCCTGGACTCTTTAAAGAATTAATACTTGTGACATGAGTCTGTGTTGAGAAACTTCTGCTTCTGCTCAGAGCTGGTGTGTCTGGCACTAGCCAGGAGCTGTCTGTACCTGAAGACATTTCATGACCGAGCCTTTTTTCAGGGCTCAGGCTTGGACTCTGTTTGCTCTCTGTACAAGCATTTGTTTGTCTGCTGAGAGGCAATTCTGTAGACGTTTTTACATCATTACTTATATGCACTGTATCTGTAATGCCACATGAGACCTGGGTTGATCTCTGCTCTGTTTCAGCAACTGCTGAGTTATGTTCAGGTGTTGGTATCTCAGGACCCTCTTCTATGTCTGTACACATCAGTTGCCCAGGGATTTCCCTTTTCTTCAGAGCAGAGCCTGACTCTGGCAACTTCTTGTCTTGTAACTCCATTTCATCATCAGAAGATAAAACAATAACATCACCCTCCTTGTTCCTCTGAGCTGCAGCATTCTCAGTTCTGATGACCACTGAAGTATGCTTGTTTAAAGCAATGTGGGGAAACTCTGTTGGAGAAATTGTGTTCTCATTTCTGGATGCAGTATCCAGCTCGTTGGCCTTCTGAAAGTGCATTTCATCACATGGGAAGGACTCTTCCATTTTGTTTTGTTTTGGTGTTGACTCATGTTCTCTGGCAAACTTTCTCTCTGATTTTGGAGATGCAGGTGAAGAGCTAACAGCAGGAAAAAGGGGCACATAAGGTTTGGGAGGAGGACTCCCATAAAAACCATTCCTACATGGAGAGAGGTCTTTTTGTGACTTGCTGTACAGAACTGAATCATTAATATCAACATGTTTTTCACTAGGGGCCTTTCCTGATTCTTTGATAACTTCTTTCATTGAGGGAGGCTCACAGTAATCTCCCTGACTTGCAGAAAACAAGCGTTCATAACTTTCATTTATATCAGTATCGCTGTGGAAGCTAGGAAACTGTTTTCCACAGGGATCTGCCTCATCATGTGAGACCTGAGATGACTTGGAATCCTTCACACCTTCACATCTCCTAACAGTCTCTCCTTCATTAGCGGTGGCACCATGGGATGCTATGTCCCATTTTTGAGGTTCACTGTGGTGAGGCACGAAAGTGGTCTGTGGATCATTCACGCTCTTGCACCTATTTATATTCTGCATTTTCTCTTCTTGTGCAGACGAGTCACATTTAGATCTTTCCACATCATTGTCATCCCTCAAATCTTTGAAGCTGTTGCTTATTGAAGCAGACTCAGATCTCTTTACCTCTTCTTCCTCAGTTCGCTGGTTTGTACCTTGGACTGCTTCAGTATCACTGCAGACGCTGCAGTCTGTTCCCTCGCTCACCTCTGTTTCATCTTGAACCATCCTTCTCTGAGTTGCAGCAAACTCATAGATTTCCTCCAGCTCCTGTTCCCCCACCCCATCGTCATCTTCCTTCTGGCATTCAGGGTTCAGCATAGCTACTTCTTCCTCATCTTCACCCACCCACACTGACTTCAAGAGGTCTTGGAAGTTCTCAGCTCTGTCCTCACAATCTTTGTCATCCCTCACAGAGATAAGATCATCTTCTGAATCCACTCCAGAAGACACCTGACTCTCTCCAGTGCTGTTTTCACACTTTGCCATCAGTTCCCTCACACCAAACCTGTAATGATAAAATAGTAATGTTAGTATTTTTCTCCTCCAGTATTTCTTCACTATTTGGCTGCTCACTCTTGTGAGCCTTGTGTAAGAATTTGCATGAGGATGTTGGTTTCCTAAGATGTCCAAGATCCAGTATACTCCTAAAATTTGGAATTCCCTTTTCCAGGTGTCACCCACACAAAAGCATGAGGCTCGCTCTTCTTTTTTTATGTTCAAGACTAAACAGCCATATGACTACACTAAAACCCCTTTGCCATTTGCACTGGTGAGAACCCCGTGGCATGGCTGGGGCTGGATAACGTCTGTCATGTGCAAGCTTCATGGCTTCCTGGAGTGACAGTACATTTATTTTGGCAAGATCGAACCATTTTCCCCCCACATCTCAGCAACTGCTCCTATTTCAAGCACTTTACTCAGCACACGCCTGGGATCATGACCGAGAGCATGGCTGACACAACGCATCAGAGTTCTAAGCATCCAATACATCCTGCAAAATGCTGTTCAGATTAAATGCACCGCTAGTGCAGCGCTTTGAGGATCACATATAGAAGATACACTCATCATCGTCAACAACCTGAGACGAAACTCTTGGCAAAAGTCTGCTAAGCATATACTGAACATAGAAAATCACACAGATATGACCTGAAGAGAGACTCATGGAAAAGATGAGAGTAGGATGTTCTTATGGGCAAGTTTCATTTAAGATAAAAGCAGAGAGCTGTGGACTTTGTAAGCCACTAAAACTGCAATAGAATATATCAAGTTGGGGCCTGTGTGGCTGAAAGCATGAGGGGATCCAAAACATGCTCACAAGACAAACCTGGCAGCCAGAGCCCCGACCTGGGGCAGCACCCCAGCAGGGATGTTGGCATCAGCAGCATAAAGGTACCGCAGGAACGCACACACTGCCTCTGCCGTCACGTCACTCAGCAGCACACGGCGTGTCTGCGCGGTCCCGTCCTCCTCCACTAAAAACCCTTGGCTGTGAACCTGGAGTAAGAAGAAAGCAAACAAAGTCTGTTTGCTAGTAAAGGAACAGGAACACCAATGCTCTTGCTCCTATCAGCTTACTCCTTTTCATTCGCCAAAGTCCTACCCTGGGACCAGGACTGATGCCTCCGAGGGCAGCTGAGATGACCAGTTATGCAGAGCTTCATACAGAACAGGTCATTTCCTTCCTGACCCTACAGCTGTTAGCTTTGATAAAGTTTAACTCCTTGTTTTAATCACACATATAAAAGATGGTCTTAGAGTTCTCCCGTTAGTTTTGGAATCAAATTACTTCCAGAACACAATTTCCACAGTTTTCTACACCTCTCTACAAGTGAGCTTCCTCTGATCTGTTTCAAATTTACCTACCCTTGATGCACTGCCAAAACTCTGGTGCCTCACAGGAAGAGACACCATACAAAATACCACTACACTGAACTGGACCGTTACCTCTGTGGGTCCAACTTGATCTCAGGTTTTGGTGAAAATGCATCTCCAGTGAAGTGAGGTCTCACTTCCTTTCCAGCCAAATCACGTACTGTGCTATCTGAAACTCTCCAAACTTAGGGGATGCTATGCAACAGAAAACATGAGCTCTGAATTAATCTCTGATTAATTCCTCTCTCCTTGTTACCCAAAATCTGCAACAAAGAGGAGCACTCCCTCACCTATACAGAAAATAAACATGAAGTGCTGCTCTGCAGGTGGGAACTTACAGGAAAACCACCCTCTGCAGGCATCAAAAATACAGCATAGGGCCAATTCCACATCTCTGCCCACACAGTGGATGGGAATGCTGAAGCCAGAGCTGCAGGGAAATAGTAAGAGAAAAGGGCTAACCTAATAGTTTTTAAAGTCCTTTGATTTGTGGGCACACACATATTTACTATAAGTTGTGAAGATTCCTTAAAAAATTAATATTAAGACTGCTGTATGAATTTGCTTCCCCTCCCTGAACTTTTGTAGACCCCTCAGAAATGGCCTGAGTCACCTTGGGTGGAAACTACTGCCAATGGGCATGAGGATAAAACTAAACTTTCCAAAAAGGCAGCTTCAAAGAAAGCTCCTTTCATTAGGAAGCTGGCTGTATGGACTGGTGGCAGCTCCATGAAAGAACAGAGTTCAAATGTTAGGCTCGGTGCCTTTCACTGTCCCAACAGGAGGCTGCATAGGAACAGGCTGGGAGTTATTCAACCCAAAATGCTTCTGGGAACATATGAACTACTTCACTAGCCTTGTAAATAGCACAGTTCAGTGCAGCTACCTCCAAAGCAACTCTGAGAGTGACAAAACTTCTGTGGAGGTTATTTTCAAGTGCTTCCCAGAATCTCGCTACTCCGTACTCAAGCTTCCCAGCCTGGGTGACAGGCAGAACACACCAAGAGGGACAAGGCAGTCTGCACTTGCACGGGTACAAATATTCCAGGGCAAAAAGCACTTAAGAAGCTTCCTCCATTGCTCATGGGCAAAATGCAAGGAAGGATCCTTGCCCCCCTACAGTCCACCCAGATAAAGCACCACATTTTCCACCACCTTGTCAGGATTCTGGTTTCTGGAAAAACCAGTGCAGGTGCAGAGGCACTTGCCATTAGGCCCAGCAGTGCTCTGTGCTGATTCTGTCGCATTAAGTGTAGGGGTGGGCAGTCTGGGCTTTCCTGAAGCAGAGAAGGAAAGTGAGTCAGCAGTACTTACAGCCTGAACGGCCTGTGGACACCGTGCATACAACACAAACATGTGGGCATAAAGCACTTCCCCACAGTCCACCTGGAACTGGACGTCACTTAAGTGGGGGTTGTTGACCATTGCACTGAAATCTTCAGCCAGCAACCTGAGAGAGGACTAGAACACAGAAGGAACACAAAGACAGAAGTTACGTTACAGCTGTCCAACATTCCCCTGAAAAATAAGAAGGGAATAACCCAGTTTATCAGCGTTGCTGTACCATGGGGCCCAGTCTGGATACACGGCCTTTGCCTCCTGAAGACAGTCATCAGCATTACCAACTTCATGTCTTTCATATGACAAATAAGCAGACAAGTCTAACAATCATTTCTGTCTTTGTTTTCCTCTTTTTTCAGTCTGACAATTGTGAAGAAAGAGTAGTTGTGTTGTGTTGTGTTCTACTGTACTTGTTCTGCCTCATATTACAGCACATTATCACCCTCAGATCTTCACCACACCATTTCCTGATGTGGTCTAGCCACTGCCTACAGTTGGTCTCTTGATCTACTGCCTTCCACCACATTTTTAGGAAACTGTAATTTCCACTTTGACGGACTTGAACTCAGCTCACTATAATTAGAGGAAAGAGGATGACTCAGGAATGGGGTAATGAGCCTTTCTTCTCCCATTCACTGTCTCGCAAAGACAGCTGAGAAGAACAGCTCTGCAACAAGGGGCTCACATAGAATAAAACTGATATAGATGTCTAGTTTAAAGGAACTTCTGTGCTTGTTACTGAAACCCCTTTTGAAAATTCTACTCAGTTATAAAAAAGAAACATAATTTCTATTATTGTTCTAGAATGCCTTGCTGAGATTTTGGGCAGGGCTTGTTGACTGAGCTACCTGTGACTGGTTACTGGTGATGGAAAGGTCAGGCCTGGGGCATGGTGCTGAAGACAGCATTGATGAATGCTCTGCTTCTGCTCTGGAGCTGCTCCCAGTACAAAACCACCCCAGGCAATCCTCTAGAGACTCAGATCCCTCTAGGCAAGTGTTGCAGCTCTGGAGGTGGCCAGTGCTTCAGAGAAGTGTGAAATACCCTCAGCTCACGGTTGAGAGGCTGCCTGACTGTAAGTTGGAAACCAGTGTAAGTTGGAACCAGTTTATAGTTAACACACTAATCACTGACCTTGTGCTTTTCAAACCTACTGCAGAGCTGAGGAACTGCAAGTTTTATTTTAGTGAACATCTGCATGAGATGCAGACCCACCTGGAACAACATAGCTCTTTATTTTATTAGCAGGTTTCTACATTAGCAGCGGACCATGGAAACCCAACCTTTCTACTCGCTCCAGCATGTGTTTGCAGGCAGCCAACACTAATTAGCACCAAAACAGCAGCATCCACCAGAACACTCCTTCCAGGCCTTCATAGGTGGGCTAGAGAAGACTGCATGTCGTGGCAGTGGTGTGGACTGATCTCCAAGGGGAAGACAGGAAACTCCGTCTGGAAACTAATCTGATGTTTCTTGCTTTCTTATTCTTGGCAGGTAGGATACCTGCAAGACAGTACCTCAGGAAGCCAGCAAACACAGACTCCTGATGCTACGTTCCAGGCAGCAAGCCCAGAACAGCTTTCCTGCTGATGCTAAAATTATGAATCAGGAATGCGGAAATGAAGTAAGGCTAGAAACCTCCTGGCTGCACCATCCTCTGTGCAAAGCAAACAGACTGGTCTGAAGACAGGTCCAAGTGGGCATGTGCTCCTGTTGGAGAACATACCAGAACACTCTCTCCTACTAAGGAAGCCAGCTAGGCTGAACTCCACAGATGTGACGAGCGTCTTAAGTATGGGTGAGGGATGTGTCACCCATGCAATGGATGTATTTGCTCTGCATGGTTACACTCTGTCTGTGCTCATATAAAGCACAAACCTCTCCCACTGGCAATCCAACTCTTCGGCAACACTTTTATTTGCTCAGGAAAACTATAATGGAATCAAACTAAATCTGAAAAACTGATCATACTGGTTTTGCTGGTAGTAACTGAGTTTCAACAACAGCATCAAAACAGTTTCTGTATTGCTAAAGGCCTCTGGTTTAATAGACTCAGAAGCTTATAAAACGTGGTTTTCCTGCTAAGGATTTCTTTTTTTTAATACCCCCAAAGAATATCTAGAGTTTCTGTAACAAGTAGCTGGGATGCTTAAGTTTAGTAAATTCCCACCTCACAGAAATGACTCCTTTTAGAAGTCTCTTAGGAATATATTAATATGAAATGAATATGAAAGTGCTTTCTCAAGGCATCAAAATTTATCTGGCATCAAAAGCTACCAGCTTTCATAGCATGATTATTTATTATCAAACAAAGATAGTAAGTTTCACCAGATAAAGTAGGTGACCATGCTAAGAAGTTCAATTAGCGTTTTTTTTATACGCACTTCAATTGAAGAAAAGTGATTATACATCCATGGAGAATTACATATCCACTGGTGCATCTGGGGTAAGATGTGATCTACAGAACACTAGTAGCTTGATACAAACGTCATCTGTGACTTACTCATCTGTATTCTTCACCCAGTCACCATAGAGAGCACAGATTTTCAAGCTAGATCCTCAGACATGTGTTCCCACAATTGAGTATTTTCTATACTAAACCTTTTAAAAGCTCACATTAGCAGCAAAAAATGTGCTCATCTTCCCTCACTGCATTCCACATCATCAACCAGGCTTTTATGCCAGATGAGAGAATTTAGTGCAAGTCAGCCAGTCCTTGCAAGAAGTCTCTCTTCCACTGCAAAGCACGGCATGGAGAGGAAGGTGTCAGAGGAGGAACAGCTCCGTCCAGCACCACTCAAAGTAGCTGGGTGTTGAGCCTGCAGGAAGCACCAGGCAACTCTGTCTCTCCTGGGCTGCAGAGTTTCCTCTTGGATAGTGTGGGCATTAAAGCAGAGTACTGCCTAATGTGGTGCAGCTGCATCCCTAGTTCCTACCCCCAAATACTCCTAGTGCTGTAACATAACTCTTTAACCTGGTTATCTTTATATAAACTATGCACAAATTGGCCTTATGTTACCTGTTTTTTAAATCATCTCTCTCACAGGTAGGACAAGTAGTGAAATGAAATCAATGAAATAGCACCTCGTGTGCTCATCTCACCTGTGCCCATGATGATTCCTGAATGACTGTGAACCTTAAGCACCTCTTTGTTTCTATGGAAAGGAATGGGAAATACTCCATACTTCTACGAATTCCACAAATGCATTAGCTTCTTTTTTACAGTGACAAATTTTTTAAAAAGTGAAAAAAATGGGTTGTCCTTACTCTTTTACAGCTGCTCACCAGGAGGCCCTTCTCTTTGGATGGAGGTACAAAGCCACTATGTGGAGCATCACTGGAAGTCACTTCTTTTCCTCAAAGAAGAAAATGCACATCACAAATCACATACAACTTCTCTGTGAGACACAGTGATGTAAGAACTCCTAACAGGATCCTTGCCATGACAGCTCCCCGAGACAGCTGCTATAACCAGCCTGACTGAGCTCAGCCTCTCCCTCGGGCCTTCACTGGAGGTTTGGCTCAGGTTGTGACAGGCAGTGGGTACCTCAGTACTGCTCAGCCATGAGCAGCACCATTTACTGCAGACCCGTGTGTGCCATAATCATCCTGGGACTGCGCAGAGGAGCGTGCTTCTCTGCTTTCACGTCTCAGTTCTCCTCCAGTGGGAGAAAACTATGACACAGAGTGGGATGGGACACGCCATGGTCTCATCCTAGCAGACAGGCAGAATGTACCTGGGATCTGCATTTCAACTTAAGACAAAATGCTGTGGGTCCTTGTGGCTCAGAGGCAGCCAGTGAAATGAGTTTCGCACAGCCTGACCCCCGTGGTAGGCCCCAGAGTGCACAGAACAGGATGCAGGACAAGAGAAAGAACTGATGTCTTCAGAAATGGCTTCTGGTGCATCTGTGTCTGCACAGTTTTTCTCCACCTATCTCATTTACACACACAATATACATTTATGCGTGGAAGTGATTCCCCTCACCCAGGAAGTTCACCTTCACTGAAATCCCAGGAGTACTTTTACAGGACCAGGAATCATTTGCTGCAGTTTAGCAGGGGAAGTGAGGAATATTATACCCAAGTGAAAATGCAGACAGGTGAATTTAGCAACCATGTTCTCTTTCACAGGTGAACAGGAGACACACAACACATTCTGCAGAACAGCCAGGCCATTTTAAGGGATAACACTGACCTTGAAATGTGCAGTTGTGCACCACATGCAGCTATGACTGGGGACATTAGAGTTGCCCATAGAGGAATTCTAGGTGGCGTAATTTTTCAACTCTGTATAAGTGCAGATAAACTTCAGGTTTGTGTAATTGATGTACCAAAATAAAATCATCCCTCTTGCACACGTCTCTCACCCAATTGTCTCAAGAGCTGAAAAGACAGTGCATATAACAGAAAGACTGTCCAAACAGCAGGGATGAGGAATTTGTCCCAGCTGTTGAACATGTCCAGGCTCCCTCCTGGCAGAAAATACTTTGATATCTTTAAAGGAATTTTAAAATAAAATTTAGTATCTGCTGTCCAGGAGTTCTCTTAAATGCTGGGATTTATGAACCATTTCAGAAATGTCTGTCTTGACTGTATCTAAAGCATACTGCAGAAAAATGTCTCCCTGCAGTATCACCTCTTGGATCAACAACAACATTCTGTGGGTGCTGTCACAGCTCTCCTAACTTATCACACCCAAGTCTGACTCTGAGGCACCAAGGACAGGGCTCACAAAGCTGCCAGAACTTACCTGCCTGCTCTGCTGCCTGAACGTGGTCAACATCAAGGTTCCACTGAGTAAGGGTAAGTCCTTCCCTGGCCAGCTCCACTAGGTCCTGCAGAGTCTGGACATCCTTCTGGCTGTGAGATAAAAACTGCCCATCTCCTTCACAGCCAGACTTGGATTCATCAGAAGGTTGGCCTGCAACCTCTGTGCAAGTGGGCTCATGAGAACTGAGGTCAGGCTGAATTTTCTGGGATGCTTTTGGCTGATCAGATTCCACAGATGGCAGAAGGTTCTCTGGTTTATGATTCTGATCAAAAAGGGAGGAAGGAAAGACACAATAAATTAGGTCTCGTTTTATGTATTTGTAGAGTTCAGAGTACAGTCTCTACTTCATACTTGTGAAACATCTAGTAAAGGATTACAGAGCATTCCCCAGGTTTGGGGGCTTCTGAGACAAAAGGTCTCTGCAGTTTTTTGAAGGACTCCAGACATAAAACAGCTCTGAACAGAAGAAAGGAAACTACAACAGAAAATGCAGAAAAGGTGGTTTCTCCAGGAGCATGTCTGTGCAGGCAATTGCCAAGAAGGGACAAAGGATGGTGGAAATGCTCCCACTCCAACATCTAAATATTTCACTGTAGCTGGAGCGCCTGGCAACAGTCACAGCTGAAGCTCTCCAGGTGCTTCTGTTCTGAGTTCTGAAATGCTTTTGCAGTTACATGTAACTAAATCAAACTTTCACCTTAGAGCTGATATTTTCCAGGTTTGGTCTCTGTTTCCCAATAAAAATAGTTGTGTTTGTTTATTTCTAAGTAAAAATGGTTTAGCCATTTCTGTGAATGGAAAGAATCAGAGGGAAAACACACCCTTGCCAGGATTTTAACAGCCTTTCTACTTTTTATTTTTAAACCTCTCTGGCACTTTTAAGTTTGAACGAAAGGTCAAAAATCTTCATAGAATGGAGTCCCTCCACTACAGCCCTAGCCTGCAATAAGTGTGAAAAAATCTGGTCTTTGAGTAGGAAGAAGCATTAAATAAAGCACCTATATACGCACAATAGTTTTTGAACAGCAGCACCAAATAATTCTTCAAGGAAAGAATGAGGGAAGGAAGAGAAGTGACATCCTTCTTCTCGGAGAGCAAGTATGTCATAAGATGAGAGACTATAAGAGCTTTGTCTATTTCTGCAGGCACTTTTTATAAAAATACAGAGCATTGAAAGAGGCAGAAGATCTAGGTGGAAACAGGAATGAAATAGTGGAACTGAAAGCTGGATCAAAGCTCATATGCACCAAGAGGCAGCGGGATGCACAAGGAAAGCCTGAAGAGCAAATGATTGACTTTACGACTTTAGGCACTCCCAACTTCTCCTCCGTGCCAGACAAATATCAGTTCTCAGTTTAAACTTTTCACCCAGATCCTTCCTGAGTGCAGTACATGGGCAAAGCTCATACTAGAACTGATCAAAGAAAAGTGCCAAGAAGGAAAACAAGAGTCAGGCTGCCGTAATCAGGGACAAACTAGTGGCAAAATGAGCAGTATGGGATCCCTTTACTCAGTACTCTCTGTTCCCATCAGTTTTATTTTTTGAAAGCTCAAGGAATATCATTGTAACATGAGCCTCAGTCTCCTCTCCAAAAGGGAGAAATGAAAGTTCAAAATCATAAAACTTAACTGTGTAAGACCAGGGGACAAGAGGGCATGAGCAGTGAGTATGCAGAAGCAGAGGATCACTTATTTAAATACCAAATGAGGAAACAGAAGGGTTACAGGGCAAGTGAACTATGGCACACAAATATCAGAGCAAGGACAAAAGAGCATCCCACCTGCACAGGCTTCCAGGGTACAATTGGAGGGGTTAATGCAGCAGCGTAGAATGATTCCAGGTCGTAGTGTCCTGTCAGAGCACTGATATTCCATAAAAAGCACTCCTTGGTTTTGGACAACGGCAAGAGCCAGGTTGCTTTCCCAGATTCATCCTCCAAAATCCTACTTGTGGGAAGCTGAGGGGTGGGAGGGAATTCCACTTCTTCTGCAAGCAGCATAGCTACTCGCTCTTGGATCCTTTTGCGGGCCTTTTCCGGGTCCTGAAGCAGTAATGGTGGAGGTGCAGTTGGGCCTCTTTTACGCCGTTTTTTCTCTTTAAAAAGAAAAGGAAGAGGAACTCAAATAAATAAACAGCTGCACACATAGGGCAGAGGAACTCAGCATGCCAGCTCCTTCAAGTGCTGTAGTCAGTGATGATCAAAAGGCAGGTACCAGCTGAACACAACTCTTCAGATTTCTGCAGGTAGTCTGAAGCCTCATATCACCCTTATGGGAGAAATGAACTCCAGAAAAAGCTGACTACTGCTTGTGCCACTCTGCTGCCTGTTGGGAGCTGTCACATCTCTACAAAATCTGATCATTATGGAAGCAACCAATATCCATGCAGTCTCCTTCTCAGACCCATGGAAGAGTGCCTGTATGGCAGTGCTTCACAAAAAAGGAAGAGAAAACCACCAACAAATCCATGAAGGACTCCTTTTCTAGTGTACTGGTCACTGATGATATCAAACCACAGCTCACACAAACACTGAGCAGCTTTCATCTGGAAATTCTGTGTCTTACTACCTTTGCCTTACTAATGCCCAACCCCAAATCCAACTGAGAGTACTTGTTGGCAGGAGGAGACCTGACCAGGGTCATAAAGAGTAAAATCTCCCTTTCTACACAGCACTCAATGTTCTCCTCTGGCAGTTGTCTTCCTTCCCAAACCTTTCTGCACACTGAAATCGTGAAGCACATGCTCAAGAGCATGTAGTATACACATCTGTCCACCACAGAAAGAAAACAGAGATAAGAGATAAGGCTGAAAAAGCTGCATTAATTCAGGTTGCAACAGGATGAATAGAAAAAAAAATCTACTGCAGGAGAAATAACAATACTCTTTACATGTTATTTCTTGTCACTTCCATGGTTTACAAAAAACAACAGCTTATCTTAAGAATATTTTACAGATTCAGAATAATGAATCACAGGAAAAAAGCACAGGATTCCTAAGGGATTTCACTGAAACCCATGGGCATCCTGAAGCCTTTCTTGACTGTGTGTGGATAGTACATATTGTTGAAGCTCTGACAGCTTAAATAAAACAAAACCAGGGCTGTCATCCCTCCTATACCCACAGGAAAGTTTTAGTGAAGATCAGGTTGTCTTACATTACTCTCCAATAACACAGCCTGTGACACTAACTCGCTTTAACACACACCTGATCCTGGCTTCCATTTGATGGGGAAAACAGCCACTGGTTTCACATTTGTGACTGATTTTGCTTGTTCCTGCTTTTCTTGCTCCAACAGAGATCGTGACATTGCCATAGCAACCAGCAAATCTTCATCCTTAGTCTCCATTTTGGCCCTCTTCTGTATTTTCTTTGAGTCCTCTTTGGAGGAGCCTTTTCGCTTTGACCTGTTTGGTTGATTGCTGAAATACAAGAATGCAGCAAGAAACCGAAGTTAATGTGACTGGATTGGAGACAAGAAACACTGAGCACTCCAGACCAGCTGCAATACTTGCTCAGAGAGATTCCTGTATCAAAGATAATGAAAAACTATTCAGTACCTTCTTCCCTAGCAGGGAGCAAAGGGTTCTTATTATCCATGGAATTTAGGGCAATTCAGAGAGTCTTATTTTGAAAAGGTAAGCACAAGACCACAGCACTTCTGTAAACATCTGCTATCTCTACCTTGAATGCTTTTTTGTACCAAAGGGGAAAAAACCAAGTTGAAGCAGGGCAAAACCAAGATGACCAGAAAATGCTTTCCCACTCTTCTGCTTCCACAGGGAACAGGCAACGGTCCTTCCTCAGTACAAAGGGACTTACCAGCCCTTCTACAAATTCAGTCAGGCACCACTTGCTGTACTGTGAAGATTCTGCTCAAATCCAAGACAGCAGATGCAGCTCTATACTGAGCACATTTCAAAACATCACGTCTGTTTCCTCTTTGGCTTGGGATGTAAAGCACATACATCCAGGACAGCCACAACCCGAATAGTTGAGGCATTGGCACGACAGATGAGGAGAGACTGTATACTCGTACTATGTGGTTTGCTTAATAAGCTCAAACACACCATTCAGCTTTACTGCATAATTGCCTCATAGAGCACAAGTAATTCTGACAAACCAGCGAAAGATTATTTGTTCCCCATTTTGCTCCTGCCTGCTAACTTTTAAAGTCATCCACCACCTGACCACTTCTGAAGGAAAGCAAGATGATTTCTCCAACTAACTACCACATTCTCCTCATGTGGTACTGGGTCATGGCTCTACTTGACCTTCTCTGGACTTGAGGCCCACCCAGCACGTGAGCCTGCCTTGTTTCTACCCTTCATCCCCAGGAGTACAGGTTCAATGTCTCTCAGGCCAAAGAAAGTAACCAGCATCTTTTATCTTTACCAGCTTACCTGGGACACTGAAGAGGTGCATCACCAAGTGTGGATACCTGCAACTGCACCGCCTGAAGAAGCAGCTTAGGAGGAACATCCATCTCGACAGCACAGCGTTTCAAGTGACTGATTCGGCTCTGTGAGGTCTGGAACTGCTTCCCGCAGATGGGACATTCAGGGACCAGTGGTCTGCTGGAGGCTGACATCTGCGCTTCTTCCATCTCATCCAGACACCTGTGAGATGATGGCAAAATTTACCTCTAAAGACTTTAAAACTATGCATGCTAAGATTTAAACCGTATTAAAGAAAAGGAAGCACAGTCATCTCTAATATCTGTAACAGCCAGAAACATCCCCGGAAGAAACAAGAATTACATGCCCACTGCTGTGATTAATATGACATGTAACAGTTACATGGAGATTATGGCCTCAGAAGCATATTAAAAACATGTTGCTCAGAAGCAAGTGCAAGTAATAACCTTCTTCAATTAACCTTCCTCAATAGGTGTTCATCACCTAATCCCTCTTTCTGCATTCATTCTAACATTCCAGCTAATTTATGAACCACTGCTAAAAAAATGAATCACCCTACCAGAGAAATGGTAAATTTTCCTCACCCAAAACTTAACTGCTTCTTGTCTCTCATACTGCTTTTGCAGGCATGACCACATGCAGTGTCAAGAACACAAGGGTTTTCAAGTCAGGTATCTCCCTTGACAAGGACAGTGGTTTATGTCACAGAAAAGGGAGCAGCTGAAATCAACACTGCACTCAGGAGCACAGGATGATGATCTTCTAATAATTTCTGGTGGGCCAAAACTATGTAAAAAATTTAAATCATTCTTTTTCTGTCCTCTCCAAAGAGATTCAGGATGTGAAATCCTGGATCTGCAGTACCTATTATAAAAATCACTCTCTAATTAGGTAATGACACACACTACCTACGTACACAGGACTGTGTTAAGAGACCATTCATCTGATGCACTAGGACTGGTGATTACTAGTTTGCCTGTGCATCTATCCATCTACAGCTTTACCTCTTGTGATGATTCAGGGCCCTCTACAACTGCCTGACAGGAGGGTGCAGAGAAGGGGGGATGAGCCTCTTTAACCAAGTAATAAGTGATAGGACAGAGGGAATGGCCTCAAATTGCACCAGGGAAGGTTTAGACTGGATATTCGGAGGCATTTCTGTGCAGAAGGGGCTGTTGGGCGTTGGAATGGGCTGCCCAGGGCAGGGGGGGAGTCCCCATCCCTGGAGAGGTTGAAGAGTTGGGTTGACCCAGCACTGAGGGATCTGGTGGAGTTGGGTTGATGGTTGGACTGGATGATCTTCAAGGTCTTTTCCAACCTAGACAATTCTGTGATTCTGCGAAGACTACAAAAAAAAAATCCATTGCTTATATAACCTTGTAATCTTATCATATGATTACATGCTTAATATTTCAGAAAGCAGACTTAATTTCCAAAAACCATTTCTGACACACTGTCACTGTTTTACAACCTCTATTCTCTCAAGCACCAGTAAATACCTGAAGCCAGAAACAGCAATAACACCTCTAAAGCTGCAGGTGCAGACAACCCTAATGAATGTGAGCTACTCAATAACATGACGTAAGACTGGACAAATGAAATCAATTTTGCCTTCTGAAAGTGCTCAAATTAAGAAATTGCAATCATTCAAATGTGCTGTTTCTGATACTTTCTCAACAGACAAGCATAGACTTTTAAATTACAAAGACCTATCTGTACATAAAATATTAACAGTACTTGATATTTACCACTAAGGGGGCTGTTAAGGGCACTAATTTCAGCTGAGTCATCTTTCTGAATAGCATCACCTTTCCCCCTGCACATAGCTCAGATACACACTGAAATACCAGATGTTCTTACGTAAACAATTTTTAGCAAAATAGGGCAAACATTACTTTGTCGGCTGAAATCGGTAAATCTCAAAATCTGCAGCAGTGGGTCCTCATTAATTTTGATAGCCCCTTTACAATCTGCTGCTGAAAGCAGCACTGGCCTTACCATGCACATGCAGAAGCCCTGCAGGACAAGACAATCGGCCTCTGCTCTGAGATCAAGCCGACTTGTTAATTCAAGCCATAAAGGTCAATGCCACCATGCAGATTCCCCTGCTGCCATGTTCTTTAATGGCTGAGTGAGGAGCCGATGAGGTTAAGGGGGAGAGGATCCGTAAAGGACACACCATGTTGGTCTTTCACCTGTTAACATGCTGCTCTCGGCGCGTTGTGTTCATGGCTGAGAGATCCTTCTGGCAGATCTGACAAAAAAACAAGCCTGCATCCTCCAGGCTCGCCAGGGCTTCCTCTTTGGTTTCCTGCTGAAGAGCCAAAGCCAGAGCACCATCATGCTCCATGGATGGAAGGTGGTGAGCATCTGGCAAAGAAGGGAGAGATGACCTAAGACAGAAAACTAAGAATCCTGTATGAAAGGTGGAGCTGTTATATATACTTGTCATTATTAGTTTATTAAATCAGACACATAAAAATTAATTGTAATCTTTCTCTTGCATCTTCCCATCTGATCTGTCCGACGGGAATGTACAAACTGCTCTCTTTAAATGCTACAGGACTGCACTAGCCAAGGAGCAGGAGGTGGCAATTTGTTCACAGTACATCACATGTCAGAGCCAAATGAAGGGTAAATTCTGGCTAAAGTTTCTGGGGAGAACATGGGGTCTTAGACATTACATATTAAAACAGATTTTCACGTGCATATAGAACCAACAGGGCCCTGACTTATAAAGGACCAAACCAGAGTAAAATTGCTGTGAATTCAATCCATCTGCACAGAATGTATTACCTTACAGAGTGCTTGGAGATCTACCAAAGATGGGGGCTACCTAAGAATCTTATTTACCTAACAGCTACCCAACACCATCCTGAGGGAAGGATGACAAAGTTCACTGATCCTGCTGGAATTTCAATCCAAGAAAACAATTATCCCTCTGGAATCTAACATGAAGTTAATTCAGCCTTTGAGAAGAGCTGGGAGAAAAGTCCTTTGACAACAGAGAAAGCAAGTTTTCTCAGCGATCTGGAGTGATTTATTCAGTGCTGCACACTGAGCCACTAGGCTAGCTGGGAAGAAAGCCCAGGAATCTGGACTGCTTCTCACGCAACCACTCTCACCAGCCCACAGCACTCTTTCTGCACATGCAAGAGCTAACAGGAGAAACGTACCATTCTCTCGTGGGTTCTGCTCCTGGATTTCATCAGGGAAATCCCCGCTGGCTACAGACTTTGGCAAACTATCATCTGTGCCGTGTTTTAGCTGCTCAGGTGCCACTCTCTTGAACTGCTGCATTCTCTCCACTACCAGCTCTGCCACCCGCACCTTTGACCCTGCGGGCGGTGGTATCTTTGAGGTGGGTGAAGAGCAGGTCCCTGGCTGTGTAGCAGGATGGAAGGATAATGTAGTCTGGGAACAGCCATTCAGAGTATTTACTAGAAGGGTAGAAAACACCAAAGATTTACCAGTCAGGTAGCTGAGCTGTCCAGAGAGCTGCTGGGAAGCCTTCCCCAACAGCAGCCTAAGCCAGGCTCAGTTTTGCAAGAGCCATTCCTACAGGAAGAACCGAACAATTCATTTAGCTATTACATGATTTGATACTTCATCATCTCAGTAACAGTGTCAGGCTTCTGTGCTACAGTTTAGGTATTTCTATATCCGTTTTAGAGGAAGGAATATTAGGGAAGGCATTGCCTGAAGGTCACTAGCAAGAACAACAAGCAAGGCAGCCCTACACCCTGCTCACCCCAGCGTTCCCACTGCAGAAAGTCCTGTGGTTCCTGCTGTTTTCTGCTCCGATCTCCAAACCCTACCTGTGGCTCAAACTTTCAGGCTCTGAGCTGAAGGAACCCGGAGTTCCCAAAGACAGGTGGTAACAAGCAGGAGGCAGAGGCAATGCCAGACTAACACCTCACCTGCTACTGCTCTGCTTGAGGTATCCTTCCTGTGGATATGGGCAGCGTGCAAGATGGGACCAAAGATCTCACCAGCCCAATATCTTGTCTCTGAGTGCAGCCAGCAACCCATACTTAAGAAAGGGTGATCAGGACAGGACAGGTACAAAATAATCCTTTTCCTGGCTGACCTTATTTATCAGTTTAAGGACTTCCTGCACAGGTGACTGCATTCTGGACATCATGTTTAATAACCACTGAAGGACTAATTCTTTATGAATTAATCCAACACCTTTCTTAACTCGTTCATATTTTTGGCCTTGACAACATCCAGCAGCCACATATTTCACCACATAATGATGCACTATGTGAAAAAGCACCTCAATATATTCTAAGCTTGCTTCTAGATGATTTGAGGGTGCTTTTCAGTTCTGACAGTGCAAAAAGCAGTGAATAATGACTCCTCAACACATCACTTAGTACCAAGGCTTCACCTTACTGAAGGACATCTTTTGCCTGCCTGTAGCACAGAACACACTCCTAAGTTAAAGCCCTAGATAAGCCTAAGTAGCTAAGTGTAGATGAAAACACAAGACGAAAGCCTGCTTCGATCAGTGCTGCTGTATGTCCCCTCCAGGTGGATTTCTGAAGACCTCCACTGAACTACAGAGTCCTTTTTAGTCCTAGCCTATTTTCTGTTTGAAAGACTTTGGTTCACTCACCTGTCAGAGTCCTCTGGCTGCACTCACTGGTCACTGTACTCAGCTGGCTGGCAGGGAGAGGGTTTCTCTTTCCATCCCCTTGCACAGTCTCACCACTACTACAGGCCACAGTGTCAGCATCTTCTTTGTGCACCAATGTTTGTTCCTTTAAACCGAAATCTTGAGACAAGTTTGTTTCCTTCGCTGCTGGTAAGTGATGATGGTTTTGGCTCTTAGCAGCAGCTTTGCCTCTTCTTACTTTGCTTCTTGTTGCAGTGCTCTTTGACCTGTTCTGAGCCCTCTTCGCTGACTCAGCATCCCCAGCTTTTTTCTTTGCTCGACCCAGAAGATTTGCCCACAACTCTTTAAAATCATTGTCCTGTTCATCCATTGGCCTGCAGATTTCAGTAACACTGTGGCCTAATGACACTGTGAGGACTGGAGGGCCAGGGGAGATACCAGAATCAGTTCAGGTTTGCATCATCTGCGACCTGCAATTTTCAGCAATTCTCTTCCACCACCACAGACATCTCCATTCCCCAGACTTCAGTGAGGTCAGCAGAGTAGGAACTGCTTTGCTGTTCTGACAGTTCATTCTTCCATCCTTAATTCACAGCCATTTAGCAGTGCACATTCTCCAAGGACCCCACCTGCTTTTACAAGTTTATTCTTCAGATGTCTCTAGACCATTAAGTCAAGCACCTCAGTTTGTGCAGAGCAGGCATAGGATCTTCACGATATGCTACAGGGCTTCAGAAAGACACTTACTACAGCCCTTAAACAAAGAAATAAAAAAAGGTGGTTATGTAGGATGGTATATGCAGATGTAGTGTGGGACAGGGCTGGTGTAGAACTTCGAAGGAGGAGAGAATTTGTATAAAATAGGAAGATTAAAAAAAGCACGTATTAACCCAAAACACTATCTCTGTAATTGTACTACAGACACGCACAAGCCACATTAGGAATGAAGAGGAAAGCCTTCAAAACAGATATCTGATACTGGGTAGGCTTTGTCCTGGAGCTCAGGATTTGAGACTGTCTTTTTTTTATATGTATTCATACTTACATTTATATAACAGGAGACCAGCAAATGCAGCAGGGGAGGAAAAAAAAGTCCTTCAAACCAAGCAGCTATTCTAGAGTGTAGAATTCTGCTTTGCAACACCACAGCTTAGAAGAAGAGAGCCCAGCCTCATTTTGAGAAGTAAATAAAGGCAGTTTCTGGCATTTCAGAAGGGTTTCTGGGACAAGTCTGACAATAATTCTACAAAACATGTTCATCCTTTCTCTCCTCTGACCTCCATGGCTGCTCACCATCAGGATTAGCTCTCCTGCTAATACTGAACTCTTCCTCTGAGTACTCAATAAACCATGACACTGACCATGTTTCACAAAACACTGTCAAATACACACGGTAAACAGACTAAACAAATGGTATTTTTAAATGAGTTTCTTAATCTTTTCAGCTACAGTAAGAACAGCAGTACTAGCTAGCGATTACTTGGAAGAGCACTGGGTACAATGTCCAGATGTAAATGTCATCAACCCCCAGGCAACATTGAAACTAGATCTCTATTCTTAGACATTTTGATTGTCCTCTTCTTCTTAGTCCTAAGTTCACTACGGTTCTGGCTATTTTACCAGAGGTTTTTATATTGCTCCCAAAACCTATTTCTTTCAAGCCTAAACCGGAGTGTTTCACTTGGAATGGCCGCAGCTGTGGTTTAGTTTCTCCAGTAAAGCTCTGGGCACAGAAAGACTCAAAAAGCAGGAAAAACATATGCGAGATTGTTTTCTCAAATGGCTTGGCTGCAGACATGTGAGGGTAAGGAATGCTGGTTATACACTTCCATGGGTCAGCCTTTCCTATAAGCAATTACAGATGTTAATGGATTTATTTATTTTAAACTCAGGCTCCCAAACCAGCAGAGGATTTTGCTGTGAATCTTGGAGTCATTTCCTGTTAGAGAGAAACTGAAGTTTTATGTAGCCAGTTCATAAATTTAGTTTTCCTTGACAGAATCTTGGTGTAGTTATCACTGTAAATTGACCATTTTCTTCTAAGTAGGAGATGGCATGTGGAGAAAAACAGAACCTCACATCTTCCATGGCTTTAAATAACCTCTCACAGACACATTTGTACTGTCATATTATTTATGGTGAGTTCCTGACATTAAACTTTGAAACAGATCAGCACTTTTGCATTTGCAATCAGTGTTCAGTGCCCCAGGTAGACCAAGTCGGATGTACAAATGATGCAAAACTAACTAAGAACTTATCTGTCTTACTCTTCCCTTTCCAGACTTGTTTTTACAGGCTCTTGCTCTGTTCAACATCTCAGTATTTCTGATGCTGCTGCTATTGGTGTACCTAACAGCCAGCTTTGGCACCAGTTTGTAGAGCTCAAAAAGTAATGGCTTTGAAAATGTTTCTTTCAGTATAGCATTCAATTAATTTTGGAAGATTTTAGGACTCAACAAATCACAAAGCTGATCAAATAAAATAAACAGAAGCACTCACCTATCCACTTAGATGCCAAATCTATAGCACAGCTGTGCCCTTCAAGTAAATGTGGATCAGCAAAACGGTATGAAGCAGGACCAGTAAGAATGAAAGATGGAACCTGGAAAATGGAAGGAAAAGGTTAGATTTAGTGTACTTTTTACTGACTGCTCTTTTTGCTCGAGTTCCAGGTTGCAGGGAGAAGGAGACAGTAATAGCATGTGCTCTAAGGGTGCTGAATTCTGCCACATACATTGACCTGTGTACCTGAAATACTCAGGTGAGTTAGATGTGCTGCTCAGGACCTGCTCAGCTCAGCAGCGTGTGCCCAGCAGCGAGCAGCACTGCACCCCGCTGCAGAGAGAGCCCAGAACCCTTCCGAAGGCAGAACAGGCCAGACAGACGGGATAAAGCCCTGAGGACCCTGCTCTGACCCCATAGCTGACCCTGCTTTAAGCAAGATGCTGGACTAGAGACCTCCTGAGGTCACTTCCAGCCCGAGTTATCCCTATGATCCTACAAATAGTCTGTCCTTGCCTTTTCCACTTGGGACTAATTTTGATTCATGGTGACTTTCTTTAAACCAGAACCAGAACAGCTAGTTCTTACAGAAATCCACCAATGTTACTATCACAAACCTCCACCTTTTGATCTTGTCATTTTTAGGCTCATAGGAATCTAATGAATTGAGTTCTTTGGTTTAACTGAAAAAATCCAGGAGGAGGTATCCCTTTTCATCAGTTCTGTTTGCTTCCTTTGTACTTCACTGACTGTTTTCTGTTGAGACAAGGAGGACAGAAGCTCCAAATCGACTCTCTTTAGACCATTCAGTATTTCATTAAATTATACGTACCACATCCTCCAGTGTCTGTGCTCTAAAAATAAGAGTCCCAGTCTTTTTTCCTAGGAGAATCTTTCCTGGCCCCTACCTATCTCCATTATATCCCCTGAATCTCCTTCACTCTCCTTCAGTGCTTTTTCTGAGATGCATTGACCAGCACTGCAGATAGCAGACTGTTGATGAAGAAGTTTTATATTGTTCACATTTCTTCCCCATCCAGGCCTCACAGATCCTAACATCTTCTTTGCTTTGTTTTGAAAGCATCTGCTTCTTGAGCAAAGGTTTCACCTGAACAGAGATACCCAGGGCTCTTCCAGTATCTGGTATCATTAAGGTGTTCCATATGATTTATCTCTTTTTCCACCTCCATGCTTTACTTTACACTCCTCCACATTGAAGTTCATGATCTTCTGTGTTACCTGCAGCTCAGAGCCTGCTGGCACCACTTCTGATCTCAGCTGAACTGAAAAAGCTGCGTCACTGCTCAGTGGGACCACTGGGCACGCGCCTAGACACATTCAGAACGAGCCCTTGGATGCTCTTTGCTACCTTTCAGCCAGTGTCCTCTTTCAGATCCTCTACCATTCACAATAATTCTTTATCTCTTTTCCTTTTTCAAAGGATTTCTGAGCAAGCTACATTAACCCACTCTATATTTCCTGATTTGTTGACAAATTCAAACCACTCCATTAGACTACTTAGAGGCAGTCTACTGGAGAAACTAGGCTACCATGTTGATAAGATGCTATCAGGTTAAAATATCTCAAATAACTTGATGATCATTTCAACCAGCTTAATAGGTACATATAACATATAACAGACTTACTGCTTTGTAATTAGCTCAATCACAGAATCCTTCTTAAAAAAACCCAAAACAGCAGGTAAAACATCTGCAGGCAAAACACCTTTCAGAGCAGCTTCTCTTTTAACAACTGAAAGCGTCTTTCTCCCAGAAGTCCAACCACTTGACACTATCTCTTCTGAGCTCTCAAATATACAACATCTGGGCCTGCTCACTTGCCACTTTAAACTGTCCATTTGTTCCAGTAACAATTCTCCTGCCATTTGAGTCTCCAAGAATACGTCATCCTTGTGGCTAGAAAGCATAGATCAGTGCTAGGAAGGCCTCAACAACTTGTACCCAGTAGATACCTTCTCCCCTCTCGACCCCCGCAGTGGTGCCTCAGTGCATCTCCTCCTCAGTTACTCATCTTTAAAGAACACCTGACTCTGTACCTTCAGAAAAGGACCTTGGGAGCAATCTCCTGGGTTTCACAAGAAATACTAGGGAAAGTGGGATTATTTAACATTAGAAAGCGAGGCAAAAAGTAACCTGATTTTTTTTTCATACATACCATTTCCTTGTGGTGAAAGTACAAATTACCCCATTGTGCAGACAGATCCTCTCCCCCCATCTCCACCAGGAGACCAGCCTAACAGGCGGCTGCATTCCTAACTGGGTGTAGGAAGGCACAGTGCTGAGTCTGCAGCACCCGTCTCCACCAGGCAGGAAGCATGCAGTGCCAGGCAGAGTGGGCTGCTGCAGGAAGGGTGGCACCTGTCTCAGCAGGAGCACCTTCTCCCACTTCCTCCACCAGCAAGATCAACATAGGAGTGGTCCTGACAGTCCTGTAAGGCTGGCCAGAACCTAACGGAAAGTCAAAGAATGGGATTGAAGTGACTGATATTGATTGCCTCAGCCCTCAGAAATTAGCTAGCTGCCACGGCCTGTATGAACCTAGGCTGCTAACTATAGAGTACTGACAGCGGAGAGGATGATGGGACACACGATGTTGCATTTGCACTGAAGTTTTATCACCCCCTCCCCTTCTCTTTCCGTGAAAGCTGCGGCCTAAGGACCTGAAGGCTGGTAACAAAACTTTCAATCAAGCCAGTCCAAATACTGCAAAGGGAAAGAATTTCTGTAGTGTTTGTTCTGGATACCACACACCAGAAGACGGTCCCTAGGGATTCTTCCAGACCAAATCCTGTAACAAAAAAATCTTCCTACAGGTTCCTGATGGAGAAGAACTACACATCAACAGTATAACTTCTGAAAAAGCATATTATCCTTCATACCTCTAGAGACTCTCATCACGAGAGCCTGTTCTCCCCAGGTTCCTGCACTAACCAGTACCTTTATCACCTACACTACTCTACAACACAACAGTAGACCTGTATAGTACAGGGTCTCGGTGTTTGTAGAAGTGCAAATAAATTAACACTGAGGACAGCAGCATTTGTTCTATAAGGAGAGAACAAACCTAAGTGCAGAATGGGAATTCAAGGTCAGGTACCAACCCTCTTGTCCTGGTCCCTGCCAGCTTTCCTGTGCCAGAAAAGGATAACAAAACCAGACATGGAAAATAGGAAATGACAAAATTAACTCAAAACTATATAAGCAAGGCTAGAAAAATCATAACAAGCAATCTTAGCAATGAGCAATATCGATGTCTACCTGACACGACCCACTTCTATTACCTGATACCATGTCAGAGTACCATGCTCACTTTTCAAGGCTACACCTCCACCTGCGAGTACCTTGTACATACGGCAAAGCACTTCATAGCCAGTAAAAAAAAATCTATCACATTCCAGACACGAATTTTAAATCACTACTTACATGACAAAATGTCCCTCTACCTTTCAAACGCTGTAGAAACTAACCTTACTTTATAAAGCACTTCACCGCAATAGAATATTTTTACTTCATACCTCCTCTGGAAGGATAAAGGGGAAGTGACTATAAAAATAAAAACTAACGGTTGCTCAGGTGCAAATGCTCATGGTTTGTATGCAAACACAGTAGCATTCAAATCAGAAATACAGCTGGTGTTTCAAAAATGCTTATTTGATTTGACTGCAAACAACAAAAAAATATTAACTTAAACAAAAAAATATAATTGAGAATTAAGGACTAAATAAAAACATTTCAGTAGACTCCCCCAAAATCAATGAAGAGTACAATACTTATTAAGACTTAACTTGATTTTCAGAGGAAGAAAAGTCATCATAGTAGTAATAAAAACAATTATGAAAAATAACATCATGGTAAGGGAATTGGATAGCACTGAAGATCAACAATGCATTATATTAAAATGAGAAGGAAGTAGAATTATATAGGATTAATTTCCTGGTCAGAAAAGTTAGGGAGTTTCAAAAAGATCTTTTTGGTGTGCATCAAAACCAAAGAGAAAACCCTACCAAGGCCACTAGATCATTATAAAACAAACCACAGAACTCTTAATACTGAGAATACTAAATAATTTGTATAATATCCACACCATGATGGATGAACGGAGCCCATTCCAACAGTAATCCAAAGTGTACTGAACCACTGAAGTCATTGAAGGTATTTCTGTCAACACAATCAGATCATTTGCAAATAGAAGTCACTGTGATTTTTCAAAAAGTACAATTAGGGAAGTAAACACCCATCCTTCAGACTGAGATCAACGTCAGGCTGTTAAAGAAATGGCTTATATGGGAACTGATGAATAAAGATGGATAATAAAATTAATACCAATCAACACAGTTTTATGAAAACCAAGATCTGTGTTAAACTGATACCTTCGTAATGAGACCTCTGTGTGTTATCAGAGGTGTAATTCTTTTGTAAACCATTAAAGAAGTATCAAGGGACAAAATGATTCATTAAATTAATACAAAATCAATACAACACATTTTAAATTATTAAAATGTAGCTAAATAGGCTTCAAAATGGAACTGCAAACAGCAGTCATTGAGCACATATGTTTCTAGTACCATCCCACAAAGATTAACTCTCTGCTTATCGTGGTTTTCTATTATTTAGACTTAGGAAATGAGTTAGGAGAGACACAAACCATCAGTGATCAAGCTGTCTGATGATGCAGAGAAGGGAACCGTTAGTTAGTGTGATGACAGAGAGGCAGAACAATGCAGACCACTTGGTAAACTAGCATGAATCTCAATACAAAGTCCCTGTTTTGGGACAAGGCCATACTTACAGGATCAGTAATTCTATCCTGGAAAGCAACAACAAAAGAGTCAAGAGTCCGGACAGGTAATCAGAACAACCTCAGGCCCCTGTATGAGTGTGTGGCCATATCGATACATAAGCTGTAACAGTAAAAAGGCTGTATTTCCTTTATAGTTGGTGCTAGTGAAAACTGTGGTGAAATTGTCCCAGTGAACCTGCAGCAGGGCTCATTCAGAAGAGGCTGCATTGCCCACAGGCCATTCAGTGCCGGCGGCACACAGCAGAGGAAAGGTGTTGGTCAAACTTTCTCCTCCGTGGCCAGCACAAAGCCTTGCCCTGCCCATCGCTCCTCCAAACTGACCACCACGGGACCTTACCCCAGGTGTCTGACTCCACTCCGATACTTGTAATTCTCACCACGTCAAAGAATTCTATCTTTTTGTAGATCAAGAATGGAGCAATCAGTGTTACGGACACTTGTGGCAAGAATATCAGCTGAATAATTAATGAAGAAGTGAATATAAAGAGAAGTAAGAACACTTCAAGCCATTTCTTTCCAAGAAGACTATGTTATTCTAAAGGGCCCATTCACTTAAAACAATGTACGTTCTACTGACACTATTTTTTCCCAAAAGTGTATCTTCTGATCTGTGATTATGTTGAAGCTTATCATCATAAAAGCCAAATATAAAGTGAAATTTAACACAGTATCTTGATTTCCCCACATTCTTTAGAACAGAAAGGTGCTTGCTTTGAAAAGGTGACCAAACTGACCATGGGTTTCTATAGGTGATCTAATAATATCTTTTACACTAACATTTCATTAATTTGTAATGAATAACTTGCTCTCTTCTCAGCTAAAATCACATATAAGAGCTACAGTAAAATACACAATGTACTGCTTTGTGGATATGTTGCTTTATGATGTTTCCATCCTATCATATCTGTTCTCCATACACCAGCATCTATCATAAACAGGCTCAGTTTGTTGCTCTGGAAATACTTTTTTTACATTTCTTCCTATTAAAATATCTTCTGTTTTTATTAAATTAGTTCCTTCACCTCCTCAATATCAAAATATATTATTACTTATAGACTTGATGTGAGTGCTCTGGGAAACTCTGGTGTCATACCAATGATCTCAGGGATGCATGAATGTGTAACTTCCATGCACTGCTACAATAACAGCAAGAGGTCAGCTCTGAGACAACGATATCAAATTCCTCTGTGCTTAGCTTTCAGGAAAATTCTTTCTAGAAACTCTGGACAAGGGCCTTGCATACAACTGAGGACCCTGAAACACAGTTTGAGTTTCACTAGCACACAATAACATGTCAAACATCCTATTTAAATTGCTATTTTCTACCATTTGACAGTTTCTTTGGAAAAAATGTGCACTGACAATTGACCCGATGAGAAAACCAAATGCTCAAAAGAACTCCAGGTCTGTTTTCTTCCAAATATAAAGCTTATGAGAAAAATTCTTTCTGCTTCTGTTTCCAGTCTGCCTCTGACACATCCGTATAGTGTAAAGCAATACAATGACTTCTGGCTATCCTGAAAACTGTTTTAATCCAAACAGTAAAATCAAAGGGGAGAGAAGGGACCAGGAGGCAGATGAAGAATAGGATTTTAAGTAGATATGAAAGCAAATCACCCAAGGGCCTTTGTCTGTAGTCAGAACAGACCGCACTCTGTGATTTTTGACAGTTTCTACAGGAGCCAACAGACTTAGTGTCAGTCAGTGCTACTGTCTTTGGGCTTTACTAAACTATTTAGTACAAATAATACATGTTTTTGCCCACCAAATGCTTAATTTTCGCTTTATTTAAAACCAGCATGGTTAAAGGCAGCACCTGTGTATCTGCAGGATGAGGGACAAAGCGTTGTCAGTAGAACTGTTTCCCCTCAAGGCGGGCCCTTACGCTGCTCCTTCTGCCCCTGGAAGAGAAAGATAAAATTCCACATTGCTCCATGAAGCAGCTGACAGACTCCTCAGAACTGCTTTCCCTGACAACATTGCTTGAAAGAAGTTTGCTTTGAGACTGGATGCATTAAGCAAAGTTTTACTTGATCTTCCCAGCAGTCAGTGCATGCTTAAACTCCAACAGGCTTGTACTCGGGCCGTCCACCGAACAACTTTGCTTTATCACTGAATTTTTGCTGTTGGTGCCATCAAGGGTGGAGCTTCACCCCTGCCGAACAGCTGCAGCGAGCAGTGAGCTCCCCATCCGCACCCAACCTGGGGTCCCCTAACGCGTCACCGCCTCGAGGCCACGCTCGGATCTGCCCCAAGGCTGCTGCTCCCCGCCGTGGCTGCGCCAGGGAGGCCTGTGGCGAGCAGGCCCCGCCGTTGGGCGCACCCCGACCCACTGAGGGACGCCCCTCCCGCCCCTCGGGGGGTGACGCCCCGCCACTGCCGTCGCACCCTCGGGGTGACACCGACCCCGGGGTTCGACGCCTCCCCGCCGGCAGGTGGCGCCGCGCCGCGCCGATGGCGCCGGCGTCATGACGTCACACCGCTCGCCCGCCCCCGCCCCCGGCGGCGCGGCGGGCACGGCCGCCGCTCTGGGAGGCGCTGCGCCGCCCGCTCGGCCCGCCGCCCCCCCTCGCCGCCGCTGACCTCTCCGCCGCGGCACGGGCTCCCGCCGCTCCTCGCGCCCCGGCGCCCCGGCGGGGAGCCGCGATGCCCAGCCCGAGCGCATGCGCGGGCGCCAACCGTGTCCCTCGCCCCGCGGCGGGCGGGCTGCGCATGCGTAGGCGGCTGTCAGCGTCCCGCCGGCAGGGTCTGCGCATGCGCACGCAGCGAGGGCCGCACCCTCCCCGCGCAGGCGCGCGGGCTTCCCGCCACGGGTGGCGGTGGTGCGGCCCTGCGCTCCCCGACCCTCGGCGGAGCCCGGCCGCGGCTTGGGAGCGGCGGGCGGAGGCGGCCCGGGGCGCTCCCCGCTCCTCGGCCCGGCAGAGCGGCGGGGAGCCTCCCCCCGGGCAGGCAGCGGCGCTGGGCGGCGCCTCCTGAGGCGAACTCGGCCTGAGGCGGGCGGGCCGGCGGCCACCGGGGGCGGCCGTGCTCCAGGGTGAAGCGGCGGCGGGCCGGGCCGCCTTCCGCCGCCCCGCACCGCGTCAGGGTCTCCGCCGAGCCCGGCCCCAGCCCGGGGGAGCCTGAAGTGCTGGAGCATTAGCTCAGGGCCTCGGCTCTGATCGTAACTTTGGTGATACAACTAGTCTGGAAAAAACACCGCCGAAAGATGAGAGCATGCAGCGTAGCATTGCTTAGTAATATTTTTAAAAAAATCGAATCTGTCGAAATACTGACATGCAGAGATATAGAAATTGTAAATAGGGGTAGAAAGAAATACCACCTGTTCTTGAGCATGGAACTACCATTTAAAGTCACTCGCCTCGATATCTAAAATGCAAGGTACACTTTTGCAGGATGCCGAGCTGCAGCTAAAGCCAACTGTCATACTTTGGGGTTATAATGAAAGCTGTGCTGCTCATATAGAAATTGAGGGAAGTACTGAAAATTCAAGGTAAACAGTCGCATAGCTCAAGCTTTTACCAAGCTTATCTCTCAAAAGAAAGAGCGTTGCCTTTTTATTTCGTACTTCTTACTACTAGGTTAAACAGGAAAATTGATTACGTTTTCCCACTACATTGATTTCAGGCTCAAGAGACCTCGTACTGAATAGTAACTTGGAGTTGGGATCAACAATCATTCCCTCCAAAGGAACAGTTAATTCTGGCCAAAGGTCTGCAGGTATAAAATCACCAGAGAGACTGGGGGGAATGTTCATACACTGGATTTGCATTTTGAATGCATGTTTTGTGTTGAAATCAGGATTTCTTTTTCAACACTTGGTATGGATGAGGCAAGAGCCAAAACCACTCCTGGGTAACGCTTCTTCACAGGCTGAGAGGCAGAGGGAAGAGGTTTAGCAGCACACAAACATGCTGGGGCTGACATTCCTATTAGTCTGCCTCAAAAACATCAAGACAGGCACTTTACTAAGAGATACAAAGCACCGCTTCTAATAGCAAGCAATGATGGCTCCTTTACAAATGACATTTATTTTTCTATAATTACACCTTGAGCCATAATTTGACATCACCAAAAGAAACTGACACTGCCATAGCATTGCCTCTTTGGAAAGCTTATAGAAAAAAAATGTATTTAAACTTTTTAAATGGAACGTGCTCCTGAGCCACCATGCTTTTTCACTTCCAGCAAAGCTAATTTTTAACCCATGCTAAATTCAAACAATTTTAGCTGGAAACCCTTAAATTTTAAGCAAATAATTGGTGCCCCTGGTGATTCTGGCAGGACTGCTAGGTGTATTTTCTGCAGTCAGTCTCCCCAGGAGATGCAACATGCTCATGTCAGTATGAGAACCCAAAATTGATATGAAGAAATCCTTTGGTTTTGTGTCTTTCAACACTTTTGCTAGTTTATTCAAGTTCTTTCTCAAGTTTCTACACTTAGGGGAATTAGAAGCACTCTGAAGAAAATCCTGCAAGAGCTTGCAAGCGCACATTGCACAAACGTCCTGAAAAACAGGCGGGTTGTGCTGTTCTGAGACGCCGCATTGGTTCCACAAGGACGACTAAGCCAAGTCACAGTAACATTTTGTTGCACAACCCCTAAATGCAAACAATGCAAAAGCACCAAATATTTAAAAGAATAACCAGGAGGACTCGGAGGGGCAGGGAAACCGCCTGTTAGCATTTGAAGCGACGCCGAACACAGCAAACGCATCTTCAGCCAGAGCAGCCTCCACATGGCGGCTGCCAGGCAACGCTGCAGCCTCCAGCTCTTTGACTGCATTTCATGTAGTCAAATGCAATTTTCAGTTCCAAAAGTGCTGTGGCACCCAAGAAAATGGGCCCTGGGAAATGTGAAACACATGACACGCAAACATCTGCTTTTTCACCACTTGAGTCCTGTAAAGCCTGCTGTGCTCAACGGGAGGAGCACAAACACCCTGGGCCTGGCTGATGTGTGTAAATGAAGCCTTTTAAAAGTCTGCACTGAAAAGAGCCAAAGGAGTCATATTTCCAATACAGACGGGTTCAAAAGCTCCGACGTTTAGCAGTATGTACTGGCTACCAAACAGTATCTATTTCACAGCACGTTTCAAGGTCTCTAACCATTCCTAAAGGCAACGAGGACGTGCTTGCTGCAACAGCCACTATTGGCCATTTGTACCAACATCAGGGAGAAGACACAGCCACGGGTGTAGAGAATGAGGCAGCTGACCAGAATCGGGCTATCTGATTCCCTCTGTAGACCTACTGGGCTTCTGCTAGCAATTTTTTAATAATTCACTTTTTCTCCCTACCAGGGCACTGCTCTGGATCAGAGATGGCCTAGGGCTCCAGCGCTTTAGACTCTAGTATGAAAATCTCAGCCTAATTTAATGAGTGCGAGTGGTACACTCCCATGAATTACAACTGTAGAGATGCACACAGGTCCCTGAAATAGCAACACTTCAGATACACATTGTGAAAGCCAGGGTATTTACTATCACACTTTGGTTTTGAGCTGCCTCTGCAGAAAACGACAATTAGGGAACTTGTGGACACAATTTTAGCGTTGCCAATGCTAAAAAGTTTATAATAGCTGTGCTTGAATTCACTATGCAACAGTATAACAAATCTGTAAATATGTTTATCTGGATATCGATGAATACACACATTATGTATTATATGCACATATATATTTATCCACAGAATGCTACAGTCAGCATTTCTCAAAGTCTGTTTCGCTTTGTGATCTGCTCAGTCTTAGGGCAGATCCACTGATCTGCATTGACTTGTAACGCTGGTGGCTCTCTGGCGGCTCCAGACCAACTTTTTGAATCTTTTGATACAAATTGATTCAATCCAGGTCAGCAGTGGTCAGAGAAGCAGCCACAGAAGCCAGTTCCAATGAGTAATGTTTAGGTTTTCCATTCATTTGATGTGCTAATCTGCCCTCCTCGTGGACTTTGGCCACGCTGGATGACAGAGCTCAGCACGAGACACTCGGCGCACTGAGTATCCTGAAAGGGCAAAACAAGCAACTTTCCTCAAGAGCAGGTTTGGTTTATTTTTTCTCTATAAAGTGTGAATTCTGGGATGGTGCATGCCACCATATCCACCCCCTCTTGTAAGCCTGCCAGAAAAACATGCGTGTTTGCATTCAGCATGTCACACAGCACAAGTTAGAGTGTGCATGTCACATGTTATAAACCAAAATCTGTCTTGTTCTCCTGGAAGGTGAAATGAAAGGTGATTTCCAAGAAGAATCACCATTCAGTAAGGACACTGGGCATTAAACATGCTAAGAATCTCTAAATGCATAACAAATACAGCACCCAACTAAAAAAAAAAAAAAAAAAAGTGATCCATATCCTTTGATTTCTTGAAGCACATTACAAGACAAATTAGAACACTTGCTTTTTAAAATGTCTGCTAAAACACTTGAGACAGAACAAGTCCAGTGATTGAGATACATTAGCGAAACAAACCTCAAGTTGAATCTCCCTCTGCTTCCTGTCACAGCTCTGACTTCCCAAGTTTCTAAGGGTTTAATTTGGGACAGTTCCATGAAGGATTTACTTACTGATTTACTTCTGGATCAGGTTTTAACCCCAATTACCCCTCATTTACTTGGGCTGCAAAAGGAGAACCACTCTGGCCTCACAGACTCCTGCTTTGTAACCTGATCCCAAATCCCCTGCAGATTGTATCTTGACATTTGGAATAAAGTTGGACAGATACATTCAATGGACAAGTCATTACAATACCTTTGGCCATAAAGATTTAAGAAGAGGGGGAAACTCTGCTTCTTTCGCCAATTCTTCATCCTGCCTGCTGCCGTAAATAGATCAACAGCAATGCGACAGTCAGGAGTCCTTACAAATTTAAGTACTTACACAAGCCTCTGGTCCTCACACTCCTGCCAACTGTTCCATTTTGACCAGGACTTACAGCAGACTTTTTTACCCATTCCACCTGTTCACAGTCCAGACTGTTTCCAGGATGGGAACGTGTTTGTGATTTGAGATTAAATTCTTGCTAGAAGGGACTCTGGGACTGACACAGCACCAAGGAGCACCCCTCTGTCACAGGTGAGAACAGGAAGATGACTGTCCAGGCAGATGAACTCCCCTCTTGGCCTGGACTGTGTTGCAACTGCAGCATCCACCAGTAAATGCTCTAGAGAAGATGGAGGTTAAGTGTAAG
Source organism: Athene noctua (assembly GCF_965140245.1). NCBI lineage: Eukaryota > Metazoa > Chordata > Aves > Strigiformes > Strigidae > Athene > Athene noctua. The sequence continues at coordinate 3,938,480 of NC_134051.1, read as the reverse complement.
GGGGGAGGTGAAGGCAAAATAAAAGATGATTCGGAGAGCAAAGGGAGAACAAATGACCTTTTCTTTCTGCAAAAAAAGATTCTCGCTGATGAAAGAAAAGGAAAACCCATGTGTTTAAGACACTTCAGAAGTGTCAGGAGGTGAGCTATTCTGGACAGAGAAAGATAGCAAAATAGATTTTAGCCTGCCACCCTCTTCTTCCCAAGCAATAGGGGAGAGAAACAGCTGGAAGGGACTTTCTACAGCATAATTCCAGTAAGCAGCTAAGCTTCCAAGTATTCTCTGAAATCCCAGGAATTTCTGAACCCAGGAGGTACTGGGAAAACACATGATCTCAATGGGTAAGATTTGGGCAGACCCAGAACTGCTCTAGGAATAATTTCAAAATGAACAGGGTATTGGGCAGAGATGTCTCAGAGTGGCTGTTACATTTGTGTTGATTGCCTCATCCAAACCCAGCAGGTACTTCTCTTTATGCCTTTGGATCTTGGAGGAGGTTTGTTTCAGTTTGTGCTGGGATTCTCGAGTCCTGAGCTGTGTCCGTAACTCAGATTCACTGTGTTTCTTAGGGAAATTTATTTAAGCTCCACGCAGACCTTATTTGTACAATAAAAATAATTCTGACTTACTTCACAAGGGGAGTGGGAGGATTAATTAACAATTGTGAGGCACTACAGAAGTGTTAAACATTATTAACGACTCCCAAGTTTTCTTCTTTTGGAAACAGTGGCCATTTCTTCCCATAATGTTTTAAACAGTTGCTGCTCAGGGAGCTTAGATTGCAGATTCCTGGCCTGTGGTTTGTCCATAAATCACAGACCTGGAGCCTACCCAAGACTCTCTCGATAGTCTCAGCAGGAAGTCTGGACGAGAGAAAACTCTGTTCTCGATCTGGCCCAGTGAACTACTTTATGGGCCAGTCCAGTTTCAAGGTCCTGAGCCAGACGTGAGAGGGATTCTGTCCAAGTTTAAAAGCACGAGGTCTCAGGAATGTCCTTTCAAACTGGATTTCACTGCCTATAAATATTTTCCATCTTCTACTCTGGAGGATATAGGTTTGACTCCACAGCTGATGAGCCTAGGCAGAGCAGGAGAGAAGGCCATGCTGTTTATCACCAACAGTTTGTCAACACACAGGCTTTAACTTGCAGAATAATGTACAAAAAAAGCCCAAACACAAAAAAAAAAAACAACAAAGAGAAAAAAAGAGACAAGCAGCAGTTAATAAGGTCCCAGTAAAAATCAAACCCAATAGATCAATTTTCTGCACAAAGCAGGGTTCAGCATTGTTTACAGCCAGGAAACCAAATAAACTTGATGAGATTCTTCCAGGCGAACTCTTGGTTTGCCTCAATATGCTAGAAGAATCAGGGGGCACCACTCCTGCTGCACGAAAAGCACAAGCTGGATTGAAACTGGTTAGTGACACAATGCATCTGAGGATGAGTAATTTAGAGTGGTGAAGATGGGAGCTGGAAGAGCGTGGGCCGCACAACTGCAGCTTCACCGCTACGACCAACACTGAAGTTCTGAGGCAAGATCCGTACAAGCTGTCTCTGCTCGCACAATGTGTTCTGAGGTTGTGCAGAAAGCGAAAAACCAGGTTTTAACTAGCTTCCCATGCCTCCCTTTTACCACCACATTTGAAACAACTCATCCTTTACGCTGCTGCTTTACCAAAGAGCCTCTGTTGCATTCCATGCGGAGGCCCTTTCGGACACAAAGGCATGTCCAGGGCAGCTTCCGAGCACCTGCCTGTATTCCTATCAGCACTTCAGTTTGTGTTCACCTGCACGATGCCATACATCCCCCTTTTCCACTAGGATATGTTCTGTTAGCCACACACAAAATCTTCATACACCAACACTTTGGGCGCGTCTTTGCAAAATAAAAGGCAAAGCTGAGTCTGAGGTGAGGACCCAGAGAGGCTGCTGGTGCACACAGTGATGAAGCTTAAACACAGCAGCATGAAAAATATGTAAGATTTGGGTCAATGTGCCCTCCTGACCCTGCAGCTACTGCTCCTTGCTGTGTATGGTCTCCCAGGACTAGCACCACCTCTCAGCGTGTTTGGTGGGTACAATGACAAAGGGTAGGTTTGCATTCCAGTAACAGAAATCTTATTTGATCTTTTAGCCACAAATCTCTCAAGGCAAAAAAATTAGCACCTCAAGGGCTGCTGGGATTCCCAGAGGATTCCCAGGGCTGGAGAGGTTAAAGATGTGTCAGGCAGTTGATGACTCTCACAGCAAGCATGCTCCGCTTCTCACTGCATCAAATTTTATAAACTAGCATCCACCTTCCATCCAGGCAGTATCAACAGATGCTATTTTAGGCACTCTATCAGTGAGCACCAGGTGACCAGCTTGCAGGCTAATGCACTCACCTGCTGTACTGTTAGCATCAAAAAAAAAAAATCACCAAAGCTTTTAATTTCTTCAGTCTGTGTTCATGAAACACCCTGCACTGGGACGTGGCCACATTGTATTGCTCCTTTCCAGTGTCCTGCAAGGCTCTGTACATCCATATATAGTATCTAGTAATTTTTCCTGCACTATTTACACCGATTTTGATGGCAAAGGACCTTACATCGACTTGGAAGGCAGGAATGCTGCCCAGCCTCCAAAGCGTATAGCTGAACTCCACATATGTTGTCTACCTCCAGAAGAACCTTATGCATGTTTACCTATGCCAGTTTAGCTGCTGCCTCACTCTTCTAATCTTTGAGGATGGACAATTTAAAGGTATTTCATTATTGCACTATCAAGGAATCCCGGTGTAAATCAGAAGATGCCAACTGTATCTTATCAGGAGCTGGAAAAAGACCTGTGGCCTCTAGCTGAGGTACACAGCTACTCCAGAATCACAGAATTGTTTAGGTTGGAAAAGACCTTTAAGATCGAGTCCAACCATTAACCAAACACTTCCAAGCCCACCACCACTAAACTGTGTCCCTGAGCACCGCATCTACACGTCTTTTAAATACTCCCAGAGATGGTGATTCCACTGCTCCCCTGGGCAGCCTGTTCCAGTGCTTGACAACCCCTTCTGTGAAGAAATTTTTCCTAATATCCAACCTAAACCCACCCCTGGCGCAACCTGAGGCCATTCCCTGTCATCCTATTGCTTGTTACTTGGAAGAAGAGACCAACCACCACCTCGCTACAACCTCCTTTCAGGGAGTTGTAGAGGGCAATGAGGTCTTCCCTCAGCCTCCTTTTCTCTACCAGTTCCCCCAGCTGCTCCTCGCAAGACTTGTGTTCTAGACCCTTCACCAGCTTCGTTGCTCTTCTTTGGACAGCCCTTGGCACCAAAATGTCTTTCCTGTAGTGAGGGGCCCAAAACTGAACCAAGTATTCGAGGTGTGGCCTCACCAGTGCCGAGCACAGGGGGATGATGGCTGCCCTAGTCCTGCTGGCCACACTAGCGCTGATCCAGTGCATCCCAAGGGGTGCAGGATGTAGAAGGTCACTCCTTGTTCTTTTCAACACTCTAAACTGTCACATTAGATCCTCTACTGCATCTGAATAAAAATGAAATTGCAGGTGATGTTAATAAAACTTCTGACACCCCATGCAGCACACCCTTCTCATTCCTCTTTGCACACTCAGACCTCCTTTAGCATGAAGAGCTTGAGGTTGTCCTGTCCAGCAGAGCATCCAGTTAACCCAGTCCAGTTTCAGAATCTTAATCTGGCAATTTAAAGATAAGCTAAACAAGTATCACAGCAGCCTCAGAGACCTCCCTGGAAAGGAGAAAGAATTCCTGTAACCCGGTTTGCATGGTGTAAACCAGACGCACAGAGGGAAATCTAGTGCAGCATTTTCTGTTACAACAGCTTCTTCCATTGAACAGCTGTTGCTCCTTAAAAAGGATTCAAAGGGCTACACTCCATTTTCATAGACGAGGCTAACAGGGTTCATAGCTACAGGTTCTCCTGTGTTCCCTCCACACTCTGCTACTCCCTACTGTTGTTTTCACAGCCCCCTCTTCCCACCACTGTCCAGTGCCTGATGCCCTGAAGAACCAAGCAGCATCTGAAGAGAGAACCACCAACAAATCACCACCTGGAAGACACAAAGACCAACAAAGTAAGGGGAAGAAAGAAGAGTGGAAGGGTCTGGAAAAGAGGAGGAGTTTATTTATCATAAATACAGATCATCTAGACATGCAGTTTATCCCACAGAAGAGGCAAAAATGCCAGAGACTCTCCAGAAAGCCACGCACTGGAAAGCTGTTTCCCAGTTACTTTCCTTTCTCCACAGCAAGACCAGAATGAACTCAATTATCTAGCAGCCTGGGGATCTTTTCTGCCATGGGATTGAACTGACATGTTCCACCAACTGGATCTGTGTCTGCTAATGGCAGCAGTCTAACTCCATGCCAGCAAACTCCTCCTGCCTGGTCAGAGGTGGAGATTTCTTAACAAATTAATTCTGTCAGTGCTTGGTTGGTGCACAATGGAGCACAGGGGTTCAGTGAACAGGGGCATATATTCACAGACCTAACTGGGAATCTTGCTGCCAACATCTGTTTTGGGAAAGGCCATTTCTAGAAACAGTATGAAATGAGGCTCATGTCAGAAATTTGGGCATATTGTTTTAGCAGTGACCTCTGGATTCTGTTCCCACTAAGAACATCGCACTTTGAACAGGTTGATGATGTATGATCTAATAATTGCAACTGGCTGCTCCCTGAGCAGCGAGGGTTGGAAGTCCCCTGCATTCTCTCTGGCCCTCTGCCACATGAACCCCTCACTGCACGGCGCCTGCAAGCAGATGCTGCAATAGCTGATAGAGTGACTGCACTTGAGGGAAGGGAGATCAGCACAGAGTTCATTCTCGAGTCTTCCGGGGCTCAGTTCTTCTCCAGGATTCTGGTGAGGAGTTCATTCAGCCGGCTCACCATTGGTCTGGGATCCTCATTCAGTCCTGCTGCTATCATGGCATTCTCATAAATCTGAAAAAAAGGAGAAAGCATTAAATAAGCAGAAAGAGTGAGCTGGATGAGAGCTGGGGAGGAAGCGAACGTCACTCTCCAGGGCTTGCATGCCAAGACCAAGCATGTCTCTTCTAGGCCGTCTGGCAGGAAAACACATGGACCACAAGTACCAGAAGTACCCAGAGTGTGGAGCACAGAAGGATGTGATTCTTGCCCGCTACAAGGGCTTCACCCTGTTCCCTGCCACACATGGTCTGCAAGCTGGCTCTGAGGGTGGTGCTGCTGCTGGAGAAGGCCTGGCACTCACCTGATCGAGCAGCAGCTGGGCCAGATCAGGCTGACTGTCCTTCAGCTCATTAAGCTTCTTAATCAGAGCATGCCTGTAAGAGTGAGAGAGATCAACACCGAGACTTGGTATTTTTGGACACAACGAGAAATTTATTTCCAGAATGAGCAGCTACACCAAGGTGGGACAGAAAAGTTTCTACCTGAAGGCCAAAATAGCTCCAACTTCCTCACTCCTATTCTGGGGGCTTCTCTTGTCTCTCCCATCCTGTCCCTTAACCCCCACTGTCCTTGGGGGGGCTGGACCCAGTGTGTGTGTGTGTCTCACATCAACTGTGCCACACAGCCTCACAGATTAAGCCAGTGTAGTACACACACACACTGCATTTAATGGGGAGGGCTCTGCTAACTGGGGGCCTTACATTGCCTCCTCTCTGCCTCCACCCCAGAAAGACTGCAGTGCCCTGGGCCTAGCACTGGTATTGCTCCCCCTTACCCTGTGTTGATCTCCAGGGTGGGCTGCAGGAGCTGGGCACGCTCCTCTTGGGTCTTGGCCAGCTGCTGCATGCGAAGAAAGTGACGGGCAGCCCCCATCTCAAGCACAGTGATCATGGCAGGGTGGGTGTCCAGCCGTGTTGTCACCTGTGGCGAGAACAGCCATTAGTGCAGAGATGAAAATCCACGTGGGTTAGAGGTGGGGGAGGCTCAAGGACTCGGAGCCTCCTCAGCACAGAAGCACACCAAGCCCCCACACGATTCATCCCCACCCCACAGGAGCTGCCTAAACCAGCAGGAAAGCTGGGGGCCCAAATGGCCCCACTGGTCCACAGGCAGTAGCTCACCACTGGACCCAAAGCACTCCTTGCCAATAAACCTTTCTAGTCCACAGACAAGACAGTCACCAGCCTGTTCTTCTGGTAACCTGAGCATGAACTAGTAAAATGGGCTTTGCGCATTACACATTGAGATGTGGTTCTTCTGCTGCCATGCTGACCATCCAAATGGCAAATACCAGTGTTCATACCATTTACAGAAAGGAGCCATGGAGAAGAATGATTTCTCTTAGAGTCCAAAGAAAAATCTGTGGCAGCAGATCCCCAATAACCACCATCTTTTTTCCCTAGAGTATTACCCCTGTGGATCTCCTGTACTCGGTTACCTGGACACAGAACGCCTACCTTAACACCCGTGACTCGAGAGCCTAAGGCATTTCTCATCCAGGCCATCAGATCCTCAGCCTCTTTCTCTGTCAGACGTTCTGCAGCTGGCAGGGGAAAGACAACACACCTGAGCATGCATTTATTGTGCGCCAGTGGACAGTGAGTTTTACTCCTGAGTTCCGTCCATTTCATACTTCCATTTATCTGTTCTCTTGCGGAAATGGAAAGGCAGCACTGCTCAGCACACCCCTATGTACATGCCCTCAACCCCAGACCATGCAGGCTCATGCCCTGCCAGTGCCTGCTTGCCTCTGTCAGGGCACCAAATGCATGTGTGTTGTTAAATCTCAACTCACGGAAACTCCACATATGACATTTAATCTGTTTAAATCAGCAAATTGCTTAAACTTTGATCATGTGGGCTGAAAAGGACCTGCAAGAACTGCAAGTTGCCTCAGAGCCTGAGAATGGCAGGATGGAAAGGAATGGTCTTGCTCACAGGCTCAGGAGCTGCAAGAACAGCTCTGTACCCTCACTGGCACGGGGCGGCGGGGCTGTGCGCAGCAGGAAGGGCCAGGGGAGCCTCGCGATACCTGGGCAGCTCTCCTCAAACTTCTCTTCCTTGTAGTGATCAACAACAATATCTGTCTCCACCGAGATCAGCTTCTTTTTGTCAAACTCCCGGAGGTGCAAGAGTGTCAGCTCATCAAATTGCTCATAGCAGAACAGGACCTGTGCCAAAAAAGGGACAATGACACATTGTTTGGGATGTAGCAGCATTTCCTCCTTCCCAAGGCAATTCTGCACCAAACAGCAAGAACAGCACAAAGGAAACTAGTAGGTTCAACCCCATGGTGATTATCACTCAGTGCCCCAGACAACAGCGAACCCTTGGAGGGCTTTGTTATCATGGGTGGCAGGTCTGCAGCTGCACAAGTCCTGCTGCCCCACGGAAAGTGAGAACCAGCACCGAGTCCAGCCCTGAAGAAGCCACCTGCCCACAGAGGGCACCTGTAACACCATTACCAGGCCTGCACAGCAGCTCCTAGGCTCCTGCGCTGGCGTTCAGCGAAGGTGTTAAACAGATGTCAGAACTAGATGTCTGCACAGAGTGTGTGACAGGTCCTGCCTGGCCTCGCGCCACAGCAGCCACTGTAAGTGGAGACAGAAGGAGCCCAGGCAAAGATGTAGCAGTGGGGGAGTGGTGGGGTCTATCACAGGCCTCACTGCCCGGCTCAGCTCCGAGATCCAGGTGAGCCCTGACCACTGATGCCATAGCTCAGGGTGTTCCCCTGGCCCTGGCACACTGCTCACCCACCTCCATGTCTTTTTTCTTCATGGCCTCAAAGTACGGGGAGTGCTCGGCCAGGTGCCGGTTGGGTGCACACAGGTAGTAGATGTTTCTGCTCCCTGCCTTCATGCGGGAGGCGTAGTCGGTCAGGCTGGTCAGCTGGCCTGCAGGCAGGGCAGACGATTCATAACGTAGCAACTTTGCTATGTCCTCCTGGAAGAAATGGGCTCCTGTGACCTGAGGGCAGGTGACTACAGCTCTACCTGGCCACTCCAAGCTCCGAGAATTCTCTTTGTAACATGCAGGCCCGCTTGTAGCCCTGCAAAAAGGCTCAGGGGATTCCGACTCCCTCCCTTCCTGCATCAGATATTAAGGAGGCAGAAGAATGACCTAGACAGGATACAGGTCAAGCTCTCCTGGAAATGGGAATCCAGGCAGAGGACAACAGTAAGGAAAGCCCTACTTTATTGCCTGTTGTAATGCATATTGCATCAGAGAGGGCTGACAAAAGTGTGTGTACAGAGACTCTGCAGTGTCTCAGATTAAGTGGGAAGCAGCACCCAGTCAGAAAGAGCTTGGGCACTAGAGAACCTGTTAGGTCCTGTTAGACCCAGGAACACAAGTTATAGGCGTGTAAGATTCACAAAGTAGCAGTCCCCCCCACCCCAGGTCACAGTAGGAGCCAGCAATCTCTCTCATCACTCGCAGTGCTTCAGGACTCCTGCTACCTTGACATCCTGCTCTGCTATTGTGACAATCCCCTCTCTCATGAACACCCCGTAGTCCTCAAAGAATTTGGCATATTTCTCAGGGTCCTTCTTGCTCTGGTCAATGAAGAACTTGATCAGTCTCTTCTGCAGAACATCTCGGAGCTTCCTGCAGTAGGAACAAGCCTTTTTAAAGACAGCTGCTAGGCCAAGATAAGAGATTTTAGATATCTTTCTCCTTGTGCTGTATTTTAGTGATGAATTTGCAAACATGAGGACAAAGAAGAAACTCTGGATCCACTGTCTCCTTTCCCTCATGGCTCTACATCTGTTCTTTGTATCTCAGTCAAGAGCAGCTCTTGAGCTGGAGGGATAGCTAGAGCTGTGGTACAAATGTACTGCTGAACCTCAAATCTTCAGTAACTTGTGACTCAGTGATGCTGCAGTACATAACCAACTGTGCACAGGCTATCTGCCTCAGTCCCACAGCTACCCTTAAACATGGGAAGGAAGCAGCTATAAAAGGGTTACACTTGGAGGAACACTTTCTGAAGGCCTGAAAACCCACCCTGAAGTGACTGGGTTAATTTGGTGACTATAGTGAAGGTAGAGGCATTTCACCAGCCATGGAATACAGGGTTAGCCATCAAACCTAACAAGGTAACAGCACCAGTGATAAGGAGTAAGAGCTTACTCATACTTCCTTCAAGCTGCAACAATGGCAGATGTTTGAGAGGGGACCTGAAGGACCAAAAGTAAGAAGAATCAAAGCCAGATCTAAGGTGTTCTTAGAGGAGACTGCCCTGCCAACAGTCAGCTTCACAAGGCCTCAGCACCAAATGAAAACCCTGCCGGCTGGCACTCAATTTTTGATGAACGTGTGTGTGAGCACAGCAGCTTTGAAGGAAGTCTGGAAACAAGAGGCACAAGGTGCTGCCTGAAGATCTACACATAAATAATGGTGATGCTAAAGTATGGCCCAGATTCTCAGTACTGACAGCTGACTTACTGTTTGGTTTTGTTTTCCAAACCACTTGGTGGTGCAGACCAGACACTTTAAATAGCAAATCCACTGTTACTGCTGCAGAGATGCCAAAAGGCAGCCTAGGACATGAGGGGCACGTGGCCCAAGCAGGCAGCAGCAGATTGTATGACACAGGACACTGCTCCCACATCTCGGGATGTGACCAGCATGGCTGAGAAAGAACTCACTTTATAGACTACAGAAATTCTCAAGGATGGAAAGCTTACAGGCCAGGTCCCCCTAAGCCCCTCTAACTGTCCCCCAATGCCCCCTCCTCGACCAGCAAGAAGCCAGGAGAGCCTCAGCAGTTCACAGGACCTACCTCTGGCTTACCTGATAAGGGCACTCTCCTGCAGCAGCTCCCTGCTGAGGTTCAGGGGTATGTCCTCACTGTCCACAACACCTGCAACACAGAGCAACCCTTGAACAGGGAGGCAAACACAAGTGCCAGGCTCAGGAAGTCAGCCCCTCGCCTCACCCCCCCGGGGAAGCCACAGTCCACAGCCTGCTACTCCTGGTCCCAGCACACACCTCTAAGAAAACGCAGCCATTTAGGCAGGATGTCTGCAGCTTTGGTTTGGATGAGGATTTTGCGGCTGTAGAGGGCAACGCTGGAGCCCAGTTCCCTGCTGATGTCAAACATGGATGGTTTCTGCAGGAACAAGAAACAGAAGGGTAACAGCAGCACTGTGCAGGGTGCCCAGCTGCACACTGAGCTGCAGTATCTCTGTGGCTGCACCAGCTGGCCAGGTCACACTGTGGTCTTCCCTACCAGTGCTGAACCCAACGAGAACTGAAATCTTAGCTAGGGATCTACTGAGCCGTCTCCCTGCTCTCGTGACTCAGTATCCCCACGAGTACCCTGTGGCACCCAGCCTGCGGCAGAGACACCACACTGGCTATGCCTCCCTGCCATCCCGCAGCCTCAGCCGCCTCCTTTCCCTACAGAGCTCTCCTGTCCTCCCTCTTCAGGGCAGCTGGGCAGGACTCCCACTGTTTCCTGGGCAGAAGGGCACGTACTTGCTCAGGCACATAGAAGATGCTGCGGATGTTGAGGGGAGCATCGGTCTTGTAGTGCAGGATGTAGCGGGGCTTGTCGTAAGCCTGTGCTATGAAGCGGTAGAACTCCTCGTGCTGCCACTCGCTGATGTCCTTGGGGTCCAGCATCCAGAGTGCCTGCAGAGGAGCAGGGAGATGAGTTCCCATCAGGTCTCAAGACCTACAGTCCCACAGCACAGGGCTCTTCTTTCAGAGTCACACTTTCCCTCCAGGATGCTGGAGCAAGGAAATATGATTTTTCAAAGAGACAGACTCCTCTGCACAGCCCGAGGGCAGTGGGATATATTGTGGTTCAGGCACATTATCACAGACCAACAGATTACTGCCCCTCACCTGATCTCAGTCACCTCTCCTAAAGGTACTCTTGCCCTGCAGCATGTATAACATAGCTTTGTTTAGCCCAAAACAAAAGGGATTTGGCTAACCTCCATTGTCCCACACTTGCTACTGGTCAAGAGCATTCTGGACAGCTACCACAGCTCAGGTGACTGGCAGTACTGGTCAAGTATCTCAAGGCCTGACCAGCAAGCAAAAGAAAAAGCGAGAGTTTAAGTGGGTCTGTTGCAACTGGCCTGCCTCCCTGATGGAGGTCACTATCCCACCACAAGGTCAGCTGAGTGCCTGTGAGGCAACTCCTGGATTGCCTGTTTTCTGCTGATTTGTTTTGGAGCAGTTTGAGAGAAGTTTTGTGAACCACTTGGCCACCCCTGCTGCAGGGTCAGAAAGTGCTCCAGAAGTGCCATTTCACATGTCAAATGTGAATTGAAGCCTCAAGCTCCAGACTGAGTCCTCTCCTGTGGCCATGCTTTCCACCTGCTGCTGCTCTGAACCCCCCAAATCTTTCTGAAGCATTCAGCCCACACTCACATCACATTAAGTTTTCAGTACCTCAGCAAAAGACTATCATCTAGCAAAGACACAGGAGGTCCTGCCTATTTAACAAGCACTGGGACTCAACTAAGAGTCTCCTGTTTCCAGCCAGGGGAAGCCCACTACACTCACTGCCACTCAAGTCCTAATGAGCTATAGGAGCAATTACTGGGGGCAATGCAAACATCCAGCCCACCCTCCACCTACCAGACCCCAATGGATGCAGGGCTCTGGCAGCCCTGCCGTGCTGCCACACTCTTTAAAGATTCTTCTGCCTCAAAGCCTTGTTCCACAAGTGGCTTCGTAACATTTTCAGCACACACAGGTGTCCTGGAAGGTCTGCAGGACCACAGGTAGGATTACAGACTCAGCTGGGTACTAAGGTGCTTTACAGCAGCTGTTGTTAGGTAAAGTGCTGCTTTCCCAGAGGCTTTCCTGTAGCTACAGTTATCACAGTTAGACCAGAAAAGCCTCTAACTCCACATCACCAGCTACATGGCAAGCATTCAAGAGCTTATCTAGGAAAATCCACACCAGGGAACTACCTATGGCTCTGTTTACACTGAACTGATGTTGATGTGTGGAAAAACGCAAAAACAAGATCCTGGATAAAGAAAAGGCCTGAAATGGGAGCATAATGAGAATAAAGCTGTTGCTGTATCCCAAGGGAAAACAGACTTTCTGATAAGAAGATAAAAGTACATGACTCTATTAAGGGCATTTCACCCCTTGCTCTAGTACTACTCTTCTCTAGAGAGTCTGTTCTATTGATTGTCAGGTAGAAAGAGCAAACAGCTGTCTAAATCTATTTCTGGTTTTGTAATTTAAGGGAAATAGCTAGAAAGCCTTTGGAACAGAAACACTATTATGCAGGAATCCAAATAAATATCAGTGACTAATAATACCAATTACAGAACCTTAGATAAATTAACATGATAAAATATTAAAGTACAGTTTTGACAGTCTGTGCATTCAGTGCCACATTCCAGGAAACAAAAAAACCCCAAACATACACTCTCTACCTCCTCTCTTAGGTGAGGAAGCTTTAAACAACCAGAAAAAGGAGATGCCAGAGGACAGTGATTCATGGATTTTTGTTTTAAAGATAATTAATTTTACCTAGGTGATTCCTGCAATTGGGCCAAGAACTTATGACTAAAATGGATCTGGCTGCAATGTAATTTTAAGTGGCCAGAAAATGCCAGCATCGAGCAGTTCTCAGCTAGGAACTGTGAAGAAAATCAGGCTGTGAGCTGCACCACTAAGAAAACCAACCATTTGCTGGCACTGGCTATCCTACGCTGAAGGACAGAAAGAACTGCAGCAAGAGGTGTCAGCACACCAGTGATATGAGCAATCCTTGCATCACTAACATATCACCTGGCTTAAACAGTTAGAGTAAGTATTACAGAGCGCTGAAACAATAATTCTGATTGAGGGAAAATCCAGAAGATAACTATAAATAAAAACTGCTTTACTAATCTGCAAGCATTCTCTCCAACAAATGCAAACAAGCAGTTCCAGGCATAACTTGGGCTGGATTGTCTCCTTTTGTTCTACTTAACTGATCACTACAGGGTCTGTGATACCCTGGACAATTCTCCCCTGATTTCCAGGGACAGCAGCACCTTTATGCTGTTTCCTGTCTGCAGTGGAGGATTACAGTGGTTCATCTCCATGAGTGACCTGCCTGTGGCCCTCCTGCTCACCTGTAATGTGTTAATTCTTCGCCCATTGAGGTACAGCGGGAAGCTGATGAAGTTGCTGTATTTTGTCACCACCTCTGGCATGGAAAGAAGACATAGAAGAGTTGTGTTTGTGAAAACAACACAGTAAGAATTTCCTCAGTAACAGCAGGTGAAAGGTGTTGCAGGAGAGGAAAAACACTGTAAATTCACCTCCCACTCATGGGGCAGCAACAGATTTCACACAACCCCTCAGCACGTAACAGCATTTCCCTCCTCCACTCACCCTTGACTCGGTCTTCATTTGCAAACTCCTTGCAGTCATCTTTGAGATGTATAATAATCTTAGTCCCGGTTCTGACACCAGATGCTTCTGCAATCTCAAACATTCCTGAACTAGGATTAGAAACAGACCCCATGTCAGCTTGTGCCGCAGATGCATCCATGATGGGACATAAAACTGTTTTATTAAACTACGAGCACACAGAACACTTCAGTACCAAAAGAAAAAGGCTAAAAATCTTAAATGCCTGAATGCTCTCTGGGCCTCTGAGAAGCCCCCCCAAAACATGTGACTGTCTTCCCTACAGAGACTCCAGACCCAGGACACACCGCTCTGCACAGACACCCGCAGCCTCTACTGAAAAGGAAACAAACTTCAAACAAACTTCAGGTTGTGCGAGCACAGCCTTCAACTCCTCTCCTACATCTCCTACAGTGACTGCAACACCCAGGCTCCCGCCTTCTCCCTTGTCAACTCTGCCTTGTTTGTGGGCCCTCATCCGCAGCTCCACTGGAGTATGCAGCAACTGGTTACAATGAAAAGCAGCTGTGCTCTGCTGAAGACAGCCCGCTCTGGCTGACCATCCCTACCCTGCTGCTAAGTGAATGCCATGAGGGGATCAAACACTGGTGAGAGCACTGACCCAGGGGAGAGACAGCACAGCGATGACAGACGAGCACGCCTTCAAAGCATACAGCAGTACAGACTGCCATAGACAGCAGCTTGACTGCAGCCCAAGTCTCAGTTACACGGGTTTTTTTTCAATAATTTAAGTAACTTCATGAATTCTTTATTCCTAGGGGATTTTAAGGGGATGCAGAGCTTATCACCCCCAGAAGCTCTGATTTCAACATGGTGCAGCAGTCACAGCTTTGCCACCACAGACATTTGCAACTTCAAGCAAAAACCAAAGGATAAGGACACAGATCTGACCCACAGAAGACACGTGCCTGCAGAGCCACAGCCCTGCCTACTGTGAGTGCCCTTGAGCAAAAGACCCAGGGGATGACTAGACCAAAGAGGTTAAATTTGTCTCTCCAGTCTGGGGCACTGCTAAGATGGTTGCTTGCCAGCAGGGAAGGAACAGGAGAGGCAGGTAGTCTCTTTGTCCACAACACGCCTGCTCTGACAAAGCAAGTTTGTCCCTGGCATTTTCACCCTGGCACGTTTGGCCACAGTTTGTTACCATGTATAATCTGAGCAGGATCTAAACCAGTAAGCCTGGTCATGAAAGACCACACAAGCCCTGTCTTGCTTTGCACAGCTTTCAGTCCCTGCCTGGTCTGGACACAGCCTCCCCATGCTTCCAGCCCATTCTGCAGCCTTACCCATCTGAAGACCAGTGGTAGCCTGGGCTCCCTGGCTCTGCAGACTGTGAGAACACCTCCACTTTATCAGCCACCATGAAGGCTGAGTAGAAACCCACTCCAAACTGGCCGATGATTTTACTACTGGCTTCAGCTTGGCTCTGAAGAGCATCTAGAAAAGCCTGGAGGAACAGAAGAGACATAAAAGAGCACACAGTAACTTCAGGTACCACTGGGAGACTGCAATCCAGGCTCCAGCTGGACTCCTCATGCACTGACGCTGCCCTACACCAGGTACCGCAGCCTTGCAGTCCAGCATCCTCATCCCACACTTCTGCATCAGTGCTCTGAGGATGGCCCCCAAGGAAAAGGGTTTCTCCCACAGGGACTGTACCTCTGCAAAAGCGGAGTGTTGCTTAGGGCAACAGTCACTGCCACTAGCAGTAAAGGAAACCAAGCAAGGGCTCAGTCAATCAGGAGCAGAAGACCTCAAAACGGTGACTCCAGAGGTGGAAAAATAATAATCGGGTACATATATGTAACAACTTGTCAGCATGAGGACACAGCTGCTGTGCTCTCAGACACAGGGTGAATGCCGAGTGAGCGTGTCCCCCTCCAGAACAATGGCCCAGGGAGGAAGGCACTGAGGAGCGAGGGCAGCCAGGTGCAGCAGCATTACACACAGGGCCCATTAGTGCTGCTTGGGCACCGCGGGCCTCCCACAGCACACAGCAGAAACCATTAAGAGCTAGAAGACTCCACAGGCAGGTTTCACCTTCCAAGAGGGGTGTAATTTCACAGCTGGTCTGGGGGGCAAGGGACAAAACAGAATGAAAAATTACTGGGAGAACAAGAGTGGCTGTAATTGGAGAACACTCTTCTAAGCAGGGGAGAAGGGCTGCCTCATCCCAAGTTACCTTTGAGCCTGATCGAGCAATGGTACCGAGGTTGGAAACCAGCTCCTCCTGGGTCATCCCAATACCTGTGTCCTGAAAAGAAACAGCAACTGTAGCTGAAATGTCAGTAGAGAAGCATTACTTTAGCAAACAGCACCTGAGAAACTTCCATCTCCGACTCCCACTCTCTCCCAGCCAGCCGAGCCTGCAACAGCAGACTTCCAGCTGTGACTCCAGCTGCACAGGGTCAGGACAGTGGACTCGAGAGGCACACAGCTCTAAGAGACAGCCACACCTGCCTTGGGGCTATAAACCACTTGAGCCATTTCTTGAGGAAGACAAAACCACACCACACAGGCTGGTTTCTACATCCCCCTAGAAACACACGAGACGACAGTGCTGGAAAGCCTTGTTGTGCCAGGTGCCATGCACATACAGAGATGGTTTCCACTCCTGAACAGGTCCAAAGGGGAGCCGAGGAGCAGCGAGAAACAGCTTATTTCCAAGCTGCAGATGGGGAACAGATGCCCTCACACCAGGAATCAGTGGCAGAGCAGAAAATCCCTTAACTCACAGGTAATGCAGACCCTTGTCTACAAGCACCACGTTCATTGTTCTCCACCTTCTTTTCCTTCCTCCTCTCCCCCTCACATTATGTTTCACAAGGCCTGAGTATGAAGCTGTCAATGTCCAGGTCCCCAAGAGCTGGGTACTGCAGCGCCTGTGGGGACAGGCTAACCCCAGCTGGGAGCACAGTGCACCAGCCACGCCTCACGGTGCTCTGACAGGCTGCGAAGGCACACGGCTTGTTCTCATCCCCAATTCAATCCAGATTTGCACTGCTGTGTGCAGATAAACATCGCCCTGCTGCTAGCGCATGCCTCCCAGGCAGCAGACCCTGCAGCAGCACGCCTCAGACTAGGCTGCAACTTCTTTTGCTGCCACAACACATTTGCACGACCCCAAGCCAACACTGCTAACAGTGAACCCCAGCTAGAGATTGTCATCCTCTCACACAGGACCCCAGCAAAAATCTTTCCCATTTTGTAGTCCAACGTATTTTCAGACTTGCTTCTGTGGAAGATGTGTGTGGAGCAAAGGGCAGGCTAATGCCCTCCAGGATGCCGCTTCTGAAAGCCAAGTGCCATTCCTCCTCCCAGATCGCAGCAGCTTCTCTAGCTGACAAACATCCGGAGAGGCCACTCTTGCAGGTTCTCTGAGCCACTCTGTAAGGCGGCAACAGCGTGAAAATTACCCCAATGAAAGGTGATGCTCGTTCCTTTGAGGAGTTCAGCTCGAGTACCTGTGAGCACAGTTACCACAGCTGACAGCAGCCTGCACACCCAGAACCAGGCTGACGCCCTCCCAGTATTGTTAATGCAGGGGTGGGATTTGGTGTGCAGGAGTCAGCAAAATGAGCTAGAGCGGGACTGGCTGCTGCTAGATGGCTCGGAAGTGAGATGCTAGAGTGAATCCTGGCACAGCACACCACCACCACCCATATGGGGCATTTACTGGGCTTATTTACTAGCAAATTAAGTTAACGTCAGTATATATTTTTTAATATAGTGATTAACTCCACTGAAGGATCCAATCGTGGTCAACTTGTGAGGTTACCAAGCGAGGTGCCATGTGGGTAAAACATTTTCCTGCATCCCCACAAATCACAGCACAGCAACACCTTTCCCTTGATTAAATATGGTAAGGCCAGTCAGTCAGCTTGGTGGAGGAGGAGGAGGATGCCCAGCAAGATCTCAACAGTGGGAGATGAAAAGTCAGGAAAAACAAACAGGGTATGGCACAATCTCAGGAATCTGACATGGTCCCTTCCCCCAGGGAAGAAAAAGCCACAAAGAAAAGTTTTCAGCATCTGGTTCAGGTTTTGTTCATGCCAGACCCTGAACAGAACTCTTAACTCCTCTGATCCACTCCTATTTATAGCACAGCATGTCATTCCCAAATTCCAGTATGTTAAAAAAAAAATCCTTACCCTGTGAATTTATTTGGCTATTGAATTCCGAACACCCTGCCAAACTTATTGCAAAACGCTTAATGACAATTCCTGGAGACTAGTTTGAAGAGAGTGAATCGCAACGAACAAAGAGAACATGGCACAAAACATCCGCTCCCCCCGCAGCACCGACTCGCTCAGAGGGAAAGCGGAAAGCGCCCTTTTAGGCGGCCGGCCCCAGATCCTGGCAAAGGAGGCATTTCCTACCGCAGGAAAACACCTGGGCGGATTACGATGAAAAAGCCATCAAGATTCAAACGGCTCTTGCCGCGTCCGCGTTTCCTGCGGCTGGCCCTCGCACTGTGCTTCTCAGCTCCCTGCACCAGATGGTGCTGCGCCGGGGAACGGGGAATAAAGCGCTGGCGGCAGAGAGACAGAGCTCGGCTTCTGCAGAGCAGGCCCTCTTCAGCCATGGCAGCAAATGAACCTGCCCAGGAACAGCCCGCCTCGGGCAGGGCCGACGCGAGCACCAGCAGCACCAGCTCCGTGAAATCCAAGGAAGGAGCTGGTGGGACTTCCACTGCTCTTCTCCATGCCGCAGAGGCTGCTGCTCAGCCCCCAGGCATCTTCGCCAGGAGCCACCGTGTCATCGCACAACCCTCTGCAAACACATTCTACTCGCCACTGGCCAGCAAAACTGCAAGGACTGCCGCTGCTCCACCATCAACATTACAACTTCTCTTCCCCTGCAGACAGTTTCAAGCCCTCCCTTCAGCCTGCAAGAGAAGTTTTATCGGGCTGAAAACTGCCACAGCAGAGTTATTCCTAACAGCACGAAGCAAACTGTACATGGGGCTTCACAAATTACAAGACGTGAGGGGTATGTTCAGAGTTTAAAGTACCAAATGCTTCTCCAAAGCTTGGAGAAACCAACCACTGTATACCATGAAACAGTTCAGTGCGCTGACATTTCATTAGCTGAAGGTTAATTACAGAAGCCCTTCTGTTACTCAGCAGAACCACCACCTACTCATCTGCTTGAATTTCCCTTCTGGGACTTCTTAGGGTGCAAAGTAAACAGCCTCCCCCTGAACCATCTCCTCTACAGCCCTGTCCCTCTGTAAGACAACACAACAGGCTACAGACTCTCACTCCATTTTCCAAGGGCTCTGAAGAGCTCCACGGCCACACTTACTGAGCTACCCTTCTAAAATAAGTAACATTTACCCTGAAGAGACAGCAGCTGAACCTTGTTTTTGGCACTTTTTTGTGTGTGGAGACCTCCCAGATACCAAAGCCTGCAGCTGAACTGCACAGGACCTTTGTGCTTTCTCTGCACTTTGCTTTAACCTTTGTGGTGTAGGTGCTGGATGTTTGCAAACAGAGGCTGTCCTGTGGACTGATGGCTAGATAACGGCTGGGCACGCAGGACCTCAGGGCTCCCACCATGAAATCCTCCGGGTTTGCTCTGCAGCCCTGAGGACCTCTGTCTCCCTCAAGGGACACCTTTGGCCCCACTATCTGTCTCATCAAATCAGTCAGTCCACAGCTCTTGTATTCATATCATAATTTGTGGTAAAGCAGAAACAAACTGCGTAATTACAGCAACAAATCTAGTTTAAATCAAATTGCTTAGATTAGCTTGTAAACAAGAATCGAGGTAATGCAGCATCTTTGCTCATTACCAAAGTCCAATTTAAGGTATTGTAGAGCCTTGTTAGACCCAAACAATCCATTAACCAACCGTTAACTGCTGCCTTTGCCACAGCTGCATCTGAAAGAATGCTTGCAGTTAGAGGTACATATCTGAGCTACTGTGCCTTTCATTTTGCTTTGTTGCAAAAGGAACACTTGAAACACATTTCAGTGGAGAATCTCAACAGGGCATCAGAAGAACACCGACTACATTATAAAATAAAGACATGCTGCTTTCACCAACTGATAAGGTAATAAAATCCAAAAATGTCCAATTAGCAAGTGTTGCCCCTGTTATTTAAATACCTTGCTTAAAGAGACTTAAAGTTCACAAGACTAGGACAGCAGCTGCACTGGAGCAGCATTCTGGTTTAGAACCAATATGGCATCTGCAGCAGCAACCAAGAGGAGAAAAGCCACAATAAAACTGGTGCATACAGGTACAAGGTAATCTTGGCCTAGTGCATGGAAACGGTCCAAAGCAGAGAGCTTGAGGTTTCCTTTCCAATACCCTGTGTTAACACTATTTTCAACAATGCTGAGCATTGCTACAGGCTGAGCCTCCACCCATTCAGGTCTAAATACATGCTGTTCAGAAAAGTAGTTCCTTTTATCCCCTCTGAATTTCCCATATTTAAATGTGACGTGCTCTTATTCCGGCATGAAGAGGAAGAAAAGAAAAGATTCTGCACTTCCTTCCCCCTAAGCCACAGGTTATTTAAGATACATTTAAATTTCTGGTTCCCTGGCTTATTTGTTAAAAGATGATGCAACAACTGGAAGCTCTAACCCACCCCTGCAATCAGTGCCACGTTTCTGGAAGCTTAATTCCACCCAAGGCTTGTTGAAGTACAGACAGCTTTACCCCTCCATCTCTACCCGCGTTACTGTCCATCTCCTGCCCCCCTGCTTCCTCAGCCCGAGTGGGGGCTGGCTGCTGCAGTGCCACAGGCAGCTGAGGACGTAACCCCCTCTCTGCTGCAGCCCGGTAGCACAGGGCGGCTCCGGGACACGACCCTGCGTGGAGGGGGACCGGGTCCCCACCTGCACCAAGCTTTGTTGGACATGTGGGTCCACCTGCATTGAACTGCTAAAGCCCAAACATCTCAGCTCCTTCTTAGAGCCTCAGGACAGCCCAGTCCTTGTTGCAGACTGTTTATAACTCCAAGTCAGGAGAGATCTGCTCAGCGATACAGGGAGCTGTTGCAGG
Organism: Athene noctua; assembly: GCF_965140245.1. Classification (NCBI taxonomy): domain Eukaryota; kingdom Metazoa; phylum Chordata; class Aves; order Strigiformes; family Strigidae; genus Athene; species Athene noctua. Next base: position 3,918,116 of record NC_134051.1, on the reverse strand, counting down.
GAGGAGTGGTGTTTGCAGTCATTTTAACTCCTCCCAAACACAGCAAACTTGTTATTTTGTGGCTTCACAGACACTGATTTTGGATGACTGCAAAGTGAGAAGAAAGCCCAGCAAAGAGAACTGAGCAGCCCCAAGCTCTGGCAGCAATTACGCTGCTTACCCCTGTTAAAACAGCAGTCACACACCCTCACCCAGCAGCAGCAGCTATTAGCTCTGTAAACATTTCAAACAATTTCCTCTAAACTGCTAGCACTGTCCTAGCCCTAAATTAAGCACCAGCAACGAGCACAGCTCCAGCCCCCGAGCTCACACAGACACAGGGTTACCTCCAGACACCGCAGTACGGCAGAGCTGCAGTGACAGAGCTAAGCGCCTGTCACCGCCCGGCCGCCGCCAGCCTTCTGCAGGTGTTGGAGAGCTCTGTGATCACAGGGCTTTGGGGTCTGTAAGGGGTTCTCTGTTCCCACCTCAAAGGGTCCAAAAACATGTCTGTAAAGCCTTAGTGTGCAGAACTGCAGAGCTCTGCAGATCTGTCCTCATTGAAAACACACCCTTATCATTTTCAAGTGGATTTTCTTACGGGATCTGACCTTGCAGGCTGTGGCTGCTACCAGATGGAGCTGTCCTAGAAACAGAATAAGACAGTTTTCAAAGGGATGGAGGAAACCACGGAATTTGCTAAAACATTAGGACTTTGGTGAAGGAACTGAGGTGGTGTAATCCAGTGGACTGGATAGTGAACATTTCCCTCTTAGCAAATACAACACTTGGCAATGCTTAGGTAGGGTGTCCCTGAATGAGGACATCATATCAAAATTCTGAGTCTTGCTGTGCTTAGAACTGAAATTCAGTCCTGGCAGAGAAGCAAGGAGAACTGTTGTTACTTAAGAGAGGTGAACACAGTCCTTTACTGGAGCTAGATAATCTCCCCAGAACGTGCCTATAGCGGAGGCCATCACATGTTACAGACCTGCCTTTTCTAAACTGGTGAGACACAGAGAGATGCTACAGGGCTTGGAAGGGGAAGGGAAAGATCAAGCAGATGCAGGGGCCAAGAGCAAGAGGATCTGAGGACAAGGACCTCAGGATCTGAAGAAAACAGGACCTTCCTAGAAAAAAACGGGGTGACCACTGCTACAGATCACACATAAGGGACCTGCTGCTTCTGTTTCGGTGGGTCCTGGTGAGTACAGAAAACAAAACACTGACTAAGGGACAGGTTCACCTCTTCCTCAATTGTTGCAGGCAAGTTTTCTTGCACCTTTGCAAAGGTAGGCAGGCAAACATTCTGAGTGAGGCTTGTTCAGAGTAATCCTTACATGCAGTATGTTTCTTCAAGAGGTTATAAATAAACCCTTCACTGGAGGTAAGGAGCTTTACGCACTACTGAGAAGGCAAACCTATTAAAAGAGATTGGAGTAGTGCTGTTCTCTCTCCCTTCTCAGAGTGCAGCACTGATGCAGTTCAAAGCTTCCTAGTTAAGACTCATTTAGTCGTATTAGAGATGCACAGGCAGCCAGGTAGGGGGTTATAAAAAGACAAGTCCCTCACACGTCTAACTCGGTATGACGTCAAATGCACCCTGTCTGCAAGGTGGGCAAACAAGTCTCTTAACCAAACTGCCAAAGAAGGGGACAGCCTCCACAGCTACAGAGCATGACTTGGAGGAACATATTGATTGGTCCTGAGGCTACATGTCCACTGTAAAAGGGAAAAATGAGAGCAAGGCAGGAGTGACACCCTGCTTGGGGATACGTGAGAGCTAAGTAAAGAACTGGTGTTACACAGCAGTCAGAAAAGTGCAATAGTCAGGTGTGATAGGAATAGCAAAGCTACTGCATTACAGTTTGAGCATCTTTGAGTTGATGATTGTGTTGCCCACTGATGAACGCTAACTTCCCCATGGCAACCACAGCTGCTTGTTCTGCAGAGAAAGTATAAAATAACTGAGCAGCCTCTCACAGCCAGTGCTTTTGTCCCACGTGAAAAATATCAGATTGTGTGCTTTGTCTGTGCCACATCTCCCCTGGACCCGCTGCAGTCAGCCTTCACTCACACACTGCTGTCTGCCTCATTCTCTGCTCTCCTGAGAACAGTCCTCAGCTACACTCTCATGCCTAGCACTGGTCCACGAGGAAAGTTACTGATTTGCCTTCTTTGCATTAAGAACTTTGTCAAGAAAACACCAAAACTGAGCTTCAGCCTTTCACCCTGGACAACAGCCATGACCAAGAGCAATCTGAGTACAGAGAGAAGGCCCAGCTCCTCCTTCCCTCACCACACTGAGGCCCACAGGTGAGCACGCTGATGCTGACTGCCCCGCTCCTGCTAAGCATGTTGGCGCCAGTAGGGAACAATCTAAAGCAGGGCTGCAGAAAGGGGGATGGGTAAGTGCTATGGTACTGCCACACTCTATAGCCCCACCTGCACATCAGGGCAGAACCTCAGCACCAGCTGGACTTGGCCTGCCCTGGAGAAGGAGATAGAGACAATCACCAATGGGAGGTTCTTCTCCCCACTGCAGCATCTCCCAGTGACTGAGGTGAGGGGGAAGATCTGCAAGCTACCATGGAAGGAGGTGAGGGAAATCCACCCCAAAGGTCAGGATGAAACCTGAATGCCAACTTTTCCACTAGTGAGAAATGCGTTATCAACTTGAGAAGTGCACCAAACAAGGTACAGGGAGAAAAGCTAGTGGTAGTTCCTAATGTGGAAGGAAGGAGCAGCAAATTTTCTTATAAGGACAAGTGAGGAGCAGATAAATTGGTGGTTTCTCATCAAATCCTGAGGTTACAGCCTCATGAACCAGAGCTCAGCTGAGGACAGCACACTTCTTCAGGCAGGCTTAGGCATCCACAGGGCTGTGCTACCTCTCAGCTTCCACTGCACCTTCACGGGACAAAGGCAAGTGAAGAGAGCAGCAGGGCATAATGCTCTCCTGTTACCAAAGGGAGGTACCTGGATAGTGATGGTTCCCTTTCCACTGTCTGTCTGCAGATGGATCTCCATCTCTGGTAAGGCCTTCCCCTCTGCCATCAGCCGATGACGCAGCTTCTCCAGCGCATCGCTGCCATTGGAGATCAGCTCCCGGATAAACACCTGGGAACAAGATACAAACTGACACTGTGGCCTGGCTCTGTCCACTGCACATGACTCCCACAGACCTGGGAACTCATTGCCTACTCACAAACTAATTCCCAGCTCGCTAGAAAAAGAATTGTGTTTCCCTGTTATTTGCCAGGAGAACAGTCTGTCTGAACAAAATACTAAATGCAGAGGCTCTGAGGCTCACAGAGTCACCTGGCCATACCTACAAATTGTTTTGAACACACATTTTCAAAGTGTCTTAAGAAAATGTCATTCAATAAAGCAAGACATGTGAACAGCACAGGACTTGCTGAGAAACCGAGCAGGTATTCTCCAAGCTCAACCCTTCTGGATGTTCCTCTTGACAGAGCCCGGGCTTTACCCACAGAAAATCTACCAGCAAGTAGTGGGTGCCTTACCTCCTTTTCCGAGTACAAAGAACGGGCAACGATGTCCAGCAGTTTCTTTGTTTCAGCCTGAAACTCATGTTTAGAGGCTGCACCTAGAATAAAATCACAAACACACCTTAAAGGCACTTCACCAGGCTCCTCTTGGAAAGGAAGGCAAAACTGCAATCTTACCACGTGCTTCAGCTTCCCAGGAGAGGAAGCCTGAAGCAGGATGGGACACAGGCAGCTGTGGCCTCCAAAGAGATGACAGTAAAGGTGTTGTTTCCACACCCCTACGAGGCAGCATGCTTTGCCAAGCAGACACTTGGCCTCTGTGCCTCAATTCCTGGCACACAAACCTGACGGCAGTCACTGCCGTGCTGGCCACCGTGTCTGGGCTGCAGAGCAATCAGTACCTGAGGATTCCCCCTGCTCCTAATGTGTGGCTCTATGCAATCCCCAACCGCTCTCTCAAGTGCCTCCCGTGGTTTGTAGCCTGCCTTCCATACTCTTCCTTGAGTCAGTTTTCAAGGGAAACATCTGCACATGCCCTGCTCCTAGAGCTTCTACAGGCAGGTAGCATTTCTTGTGCCCCAACAATACTTGAAGCCATAAGCAGAAAAAGGCAGATTCTCAAATGCCTGTGTGGAGCAGGCAAGGGAGTGCATACATACAGCCACCTATGCAGGTAGACAGCTGTGCCCAGAAAGAGAATTTTCCTCAGAAATAACAACACTATAAAACATCTTGGCTGAAAGACCATCCTTGGCCTTTTAAAAATAGCATTTCTCCTTCTAGAGGAATTAGGGATCCCTGAAGCACCCTGGGGAAAGCCACGGGTCACACATCACCTCTGCCATGTCTTGCTGATGAGCACCTACAGTCCCCAGCGACAGGGGCAAAGCCAGGGTGCAGACAGCAGCAGGGGCAGCACATCAACCCCACTGGGGGCTTCACAGCCTGTCAGTCTCAGAAGTACCTGCCAGAAAAACCATGGGAGCACGAAGGTAAGATGATATTGCTTGAATAACTCATGGGACTTTGCTTTAAAGCACCTCTTCCTGGAGATGTGCAAACCAACTCATCCTAACTAAAAGGTTGACACCAAGATTCCCACTGGATCTCCATGATCCACAGCAATGACCTGGGCAGGCACAGCTTGCTTCTGGGACAAAAAGAGTCTCTTTTTAGGTAAATTCTAGTGCCCGTGGAGCCTCTACACATATGCATGACCATCAATTGCCTGGCTAAGCCCACAGATGCAACTTCTTGCAGTCTTGATGGCCCTGTTTCTCAGTAGAGGCCATTCTGATTTTCACATCCGAGTTTTGGGAGATGATGGTGCAACACAGATTCAAACTGCAGCCTGCCAGCTTCAATGCGATGACCAATACCTGCGCCTCCTCCAGAGCAGAAACACTACTGCGGAGGGCTCACCCTCACAGTCAGGGCACAGCTGCACCCAGACCCTGTCCCAGGTCTGCCTGCACCCCAAGGTGTTCCCACAAGCCATCTGTGTTCGTGCCCACCTTTCACGTTCTCTGTGTTGCTGATGATGGTGTGCAGGGGCTCCTCTTCCTTGTTCTCCGCTGTCTGCGTGCTGTATGTCTGGACAGCAGAAATGCTGGTGGCAGGAATGTTGTACCTGAGGTTCCAATGATGGAGTATTTGTCTTTGGAGACATGCTGCTCCTTTTGCTAGAAGACAAAATTGACGATCAGTATAAATCACAAGTATCAGCAGCAACAGGAGCACTCTTTAAAGGTCCCACTTAAGCAATCCTGCAGGGAGTTACACTGTCTGAGCAAGACTGAAGTTCCCTCACAAACACCCACCATTTCCCTCCAGCATTGCCTTCACTGCAGAAGAAGGGCAAGTTGCTACTTTAAACTCTCCTGAACTAAAATTCCAGCCAGAAGACGACAAGTTAGTAGCTTTCACAACAAATTAATTGGTGAGGAAGAGGCAGCCTGCAGCTTTCAGTGATGCTACCTGGCCAAGCTGAAGACAACAGGGAACACTTCAACTCCCACATTAGGGCCAGTGAAAAAGTAAAACCTCGGTGCAAGCGAGGCAGCCTGCACCTCCAAGAGATGCCTCTGCACACGCAGCTTCTCTGGATGCTGTACTAACACTTACCATCAGGCAGGCCTCTAGGCACCAACATCTCTTTCTCCTGCTTTCACCCCACTGAGAGCAACCAGCTCCTTTACAAGAAGCTCACTCCCGTATCTAAGAACAACTCCAGCAAGCCCCGTTTGGCTCCTGTCAGCCAGCTGAGCAGTTGCATTATGGCAACAGATATTTGGCCCGTGACTGTTAACAGAGCACAGGGATTACATCCTCCAACAAAGCCAGCTCTGGGGTACGCAGCATGTGCTGCAACAAAGCCACTAGTCAACAAGTCTCTCATTTTCCCCACTGACAGTGTCAGGAAACAGCACAAGCCCTCTTAAGGACTGGGATTCCCAGTTCTCCTCCTTCATTGTGCCCAGGTGCACCGAGCAGTCTTCTCACTGCTGGGGCATGAAACAAAGCTAAGCCTAACCACAAAAAAAACATTTACAGCACTACAGAGCTCTGTCCAAAGCCAGTTACTAGGTGTGATTTCTGAACTGTAGTGAGAATTGGAGTAAGAGCCCGGAGGGTGCGGATGTGAACGCGTGGTTGCACTGGGGGCAGGCGGTGACTGGGCCTTCCCCAGCCCTGCAGTGAACATAAACAGACGGGGCTGTTTTGGGAGGCAGAGGAGCGACCAGGCTGGCCTGGGCAGAGTGGGAAGAATTTGGCTAAGGAGGAAAAGCGGCTGGAAGCAGTGACAAGCCCAGGCTTTTCTTACGACTCATTTTGTGCTTGCAAGCTGTTTCATCAAGCAAGAAAAGGAGGCAAACCCTACACCCCAGGCCTGCAAGAGGCACGTTTTCAAGGTGTCCTTTCTTTAGATGAATGGGTACAAAAACACCCACAGATTGAAGAGAGAACCATTAGTATGGTGAGAGCACCAAAGTGCACCTGTGACCCCCCCTGGAAACAGCTTCTTCAGCCATCCACAGTCCTCCAGTCCAGCTGGCATGCTGGGAGAGCTCAGCTCCCTCCTGAGCCTTCCTCCACCCTGTCACAGCCCCCGAGTGAACTCAGCATCCCAGCCCTTTCACCAATATCCCTCGTCATGCTCTAGCCCATCTTGGGAGGTCTCAGGCTCCCTTCACAAGTGCTCTGCAAACCTCCTGCCCACCTTAGCAGGTACTACAGCCAGTATGGTCATCGAGAACAGGTCTTGCTGTTCCAGGCCATCAGGCTGGGCTCTCACTCACTCCAGATCAGGTGAACACAAACCCCTGAGCTTTAACAGTACATCTGGCTCCTGCATCTCATCCCCAAGAGCTGATCGAGGAGGCTGTCAGTCCTCGTTTTTCCTCCTCCTTGTAGAAAGCTTTGAATCAAGATCCACTGCTCCAGCCAGAAGCTTGAATTACTCCCCAGTCATTCTGCCCTTAAAGAAAAGAGCCCACAAATAGTTCTTAATGCATCTGAACACCTCCTACACACATAACTGTTCGCTTTCTGCATCACAAACAGTTCTGCCGCATTATCATAGGACATGTTCTTTATCTTTCATTCAACTGCCTTTGTTGGGCTCATCTGAGAAAGCAAGGAAAAGAGCCCAGGTGACTGAAGCAGAAAGCAGTGGAGAGCTTGCTATGTGCCTGTCCAGCCCGTCGAGCTTCAGAGAGGAAGGGCCCAAGACAGCCCAGGTTTTACATATTTTATTTATGTATTTAGACAGGGTTTACATATTTTATGCTCATTGCATGCTAGTTGGTGTAGGATACCCTGAAAAATCTGCACTTGTACATACACACACACATATTTCCCAACCAGCAGAAGTAAAAGGGGGAATTTTGCTTCCTCTGTGACTCCAGGACCCAAAAGAGAAGCAGCTCAGCAGCAGCTCCGTGCTAATCTTAAGGCCACTTCTATCATCAGATCTCCAGGCAGCAAGGCCCCAGAGCCAAAAAACAGGTCACCCCCCAGCCCATAAACACTACCTGACTCTAGAAAATACAGCTATTTACAATTTTTTGATATATTAACGTTTTTTGTCTGCCTACCTCTAAAGCACAAAAATGAATCACCACCTATCAGTTCAGAAGTTATTTTTGGGTACATGTAATGTTTGGTCTTATCATCCTTAATTAACAGCCCGTTCCATGGCAGGTAGAGACAAGGCTCATTAAGTGCAAGCTGCAGCATCTTCAGACCCTTTGTCTCTTGCAGAGCCCTTGCCTGACCAGCACGGGAAAGGCTCCCGGCAGTTCTGGATACAAAACCAATTATCGGCACACAAAAGCTATTGAGAAACTATCTGCTGAATTAACAGGATAAAGTGACACTCAGAATGAGCCTGAGAAACAAATTTCTAAGACCAAGAGACAAAGAAGGAATGGCTTTTGCCCTGGTAGAGCGCTGCAATGTGCTGGGGCAAATCAGGTCTTTTTATACTGAGTTAATCAAATGCTGAGCTTTATCACAGTCTACATACCTTCCTATTTGCATCACTGCCCAACCTGCACCTTAAAAGACGGCAGATACCCACATTATTTTCTGACTTTCAGCTCTCTGTGAGTCCCAAGTGATCCTGTGTGCCTGACCAGAGCAGCCGTGCACAGGGGGAACACTCCACAGGAAAGAGAGGGACCCTCGGTCTCGGGGGCTCCTTTCAGTGCAGCCACCAGGACGCCTCTGGGATTCCCGAACCCAACCAACCCCCCAGGAAACACAGCTTCTTCTGGAAAAGGACTGCAGCGAGCCAAGCCGAATGTCAGTTAGAAATTTAGGGTGGGAAATCGAGCACAAAGCAGTACGCAGTTCAAAACAAAGAGGAGAATTTGGGTCAGCAGAAATTACCATAATAGCTTGATTGCTGTGCAGTTGCAAGCCTGAGGATGCTCTTGCAAAGAGGAGCACTAGCAATAAGATGCTTTCAGCTCCAATCTCATTAGAAGAAAGAGCTCTCTAGCTGGGCACCAGATCCTGTACAAATCTAGGAAGAAGAGAGTCCCTGACTGATCTGCTCAAACCAACGCACCTCCCAAAAAGCTCTGCACCAGCTTCAGCCTTCAGCACTGCGAGAGCCAAGAGAAAAGACTGACAACTTTGCATGGCTGAAGGGAAGGGAGAAGGGATGGCTGTCTCTGCAGCCAGGGATCTCCCTCTGCATCCAAGTGAAAGGACACCACCTCTGGCTCCTCCCTCTTTTCCACCCCACGCAGTTTCTGCTCACTATTTTTTCCCGGAAGGATCTGAATGACAGGTTAAGGAATAAATCTGGCTCTGCCAGCATATGTCTAACCTAAGGGAGGCACACAGCTTCTCTCAGACATGGATGCTAACAAGCCACTGGGGATTTCCGTGGTGGAAGAACTGAATTGCCCGAAGTGGCACTCAATGGCACAATAAATCTAACAGTCTGACCCTGATAGCGACCCTATTTGTCACACCATTTCCTCTGTCACAGTCTCTCTTCATAACCCACGGGGAAACCACAGACCACACTGGCCACCTACAAAACTGCTGAATAGGAGCCAGGCAACAGATAAGGAAATACTGAGCACAGCACGGGCTGCTCACAGATGTGCAGGAAGCTTCTCATTGTGCCTCAGTTAATGACAACTCACGAGCAGGTTTCCAGACCTACATGCTACGGCCTTGATAAGACAACACATCCCATAATCAAGACCTCAGAGTTTGGATTTTCTTAGCTGTCCATCTTGCCAGCTATCTTAGGCGAAATCTTGAGTACCTCCCAGGAAACACAAACCCTTCGGGCACTGCCTAGTCACAGAATCATTCAGATTGGAAAAGACCCTCGGGATCATCGAGTCCAACCATCAGCCCGACGCTACAAAGTTCTCCCCTACCCCACATCCCCCAGCAGCTCATCCAAACGGCCCTTAAACACACCCAGGGATGGTGACTCCGCCCCCTCCCCGGACAGCCTGTTCCACTCTCTGACCACTCTTTCTGTGAGAGACTTTGGCCTAATGCCCACTCTGAACCTCCCCTGTTGCAGTTTAAAGCCATCGAGTGCTGACACGGCCAGAGCAGAGCCGCTGTCCTCTTCAGCTCCTTTCCCAGACCCCCCCGATCCGGACATGCCCCACGGGAGCCAGGAGATGACCCTGACCACGCTCCGTGACCTGACCGTGCGCTGTGCCCCGCCTGAGCCCGCGGGTGGCCCCGGGCACGCGATATACCCGAGGCAGCCCTACACGAACCCGCCTGCCAGAAGCGGGCTGGGCGTTTACAGCCGCGGTTCCCAGGAGAGCGGGAGCTCCGGTGAGCCGCTCCCGGGCGGGCAGGCGGGCACCACGGCAGCTCGGCGCCCACCCTTCGCCCCCCAGAGCAGGCGGCGGCTGGAACCAGCCGAGTGCGGTAACGCTGCCGGTGCGCACCCCCGGGCCCGGGGAAGTCCGGACGGCCGCGCACGGGGCCGAGAGCAACCCCGGGGAAGCGAAGGACGCGATGGCCAGGGCCGAGCCGAGGGAGTCCAGCCGTCCCTCAGACCCCTCACGCCGCCCGCCCCAGGTCCACCCGCCGGGCCTGCGGCCCCGGGGCCCGCCAGGGCCCAGCGCAGGCTGCCGGCCGCGCGGTGACGGCGGGGTGACGGCGCGGCGGGGCCGCCCCAGCTCACCTGCGGGCGCCCGTGGCCCGGCCCCGGCCCCGAGGCGCAGCAGAGCCGCGAGGCACCGCCCCCGCCGCGCCGCCGCCGCCGCCGCCATGCCGCGCGCACCCGCCTCACGCGGCGCCGACCCCGCCGCCGGCGCCTGGCGATGACGTCACGGGGCGGGGCGCGCGCCTCCCCCGCCCGCGGCCACCACGTGATGCGCGCGCGCGCGCACAGATATACACACACTCACACACTCACACACTCACACCCCCCCCACACCTCCCCCCAGCCCGCCGCGGCGGGGCCTGCTCGGCCCGACCCCCCAGCCGGGGTGCGCCCACCGGCCCCGTCCTCACGGCGCGGGGAGCAGCCCCGCTGCCCCGCGCCGCCTCCACCCGTCAGATCGCTTTTCCCCTTCCCGCGGGCACCGCCAGGCGCAGCCACCATTTGGTGCCGGCTCATGGGCCTGAGAAGTTTCACGCTTCAGGCTCTGCCCGAGCTCCTCCAGGAAACCCACCTCCCCCGGCGCGGGCTCGCAGCGGCTCCACGCCGAGTCCCTCCTTGCTCGGCCCAGCTCGGGTTGCCCCACTTCAGTATCGGCGAAGCAGATCCTAAGCCCGTGCCAGGGGCCCTTTCTGCTGCGGGTTGTCAGGGCTTGCAACAGAGGCTGTAACTGCAGACACCAAGTCCCGGACACCACTTCCAGAACTTTCCTGTTTTGACAGTTAAAATCCCTTCCATGTTTCTTCTATACCAAGGACTTGTCAGGAATGGAGAGCCAGAGGCAGGTTACAAATCTACCCACCTCTCCCTGCACAGACGCCCGTGGGGTATCTCACACTTAATGACCCAGAATTTGCTGCAGGGAGCCCGTTTCAGGTAGCAGGAGCTCGGCTATCGAGGCTGGCAGAGCTCGGTGCGCCACATCTCTCCCAGCTTCCCCAGCAGCCCTTAGGAAGGCCCCAGGTGCTGCGCCTTGGCCACACTCCCCTGCCCAACTTTAGACAAATTGCTTAATATCTCGTTTTCCTGTTTCCTTTACATTCCTCATCTCCTGGGGCTGATGTGAGTGTAAATCATCGAGACCTAAAGGGCTGAATTATTAGAGAAAGGTTTTAGGATGGGGTAGGAATGAGAGGAAATAAACCACTGCTGAAAGCTGAATTTGGAATGTGTGTGAGAGCAGAGCCTGGCCTTAATGAACACCACAGCTAAAAATAAGAATCACAGTATTGTCTAGGGTGGAAAAGACCTTGAAGATCCTCCAGTCCAACCATCAACCCAACATTGACAGACCCCAACTCCACCAGATCCCTCAGTGCTGGGTCAACCTGACTCTTCAACCCCTCCAGGGATGGGGACTCCCCCCCTGTCCTGGGCAGCCCATTCCAACGCCCAACAGCCCCTTCTGCACAGAAATCCTTCCTCAGAGCCAGCCTGACCCTGCCCTGGGCAGCTTGAAGCCATTCCCTCTTGTCCTGGTGCTTGTTCCTTGGTTCAAGAGACTCATCCCCCCTCTCTGCACCCTCCTGGCAGGGAGTTGCAGAGGCCCAGGAGGTCTCCCCTCAGCCTCCTCTTCTCCAGACTAAACCCCCCCAGTTCCCCCAGCCGCTCCCCAGCAGACCTGTGCTCCAGACCCTGCCCCAGCTCCGTTGCCCTTCTCTGGCCACGCTCGAGTCATTCAATGGCCTTTTTGGGGTGAGGGGCCCAAAACTGAACCCACTCATCGAGGGGCGGCCTCCCCAGTGCCGAGCCCAGGGCTCAGATCCCTTCCCTGTCCCTGCTGGCCACGCTATTGCTGACACAAGCCAGGATGCCATTGGCCTTCTTGGCCACCTGGGCACACTGCTGGCTTATTACCAATCCCCCCCAGGTCCCTCTCTGACTGGCAGCTCTCCAGCCACTCCTCCCCAAGCCTATAGTGCTGCTGGGGGTTGTTGTGGCTGAAGTGAAGAGATCGAACAGGTCTCATTTCATGTGAGCACTAACCACTTCCAGACAGAGGAGATGAGGGTCTTCAGAAGGGAACTGTGATCACCTAGCAGAGACAGATTTGTAATTCCCAGGCTCAGGGGAGCTCATGGGAAAGGCTACACGTGCAATTCACTTCTGTTTGCAACTTATCGTGGGACTATGCTGATCCACATGTTGCTCTGCACCAAAGAAACAATTGCATGCTGTGGGGTTTGTGCAGTGCTGGGTGTTATGGATTAAATGCAACAAACCCAGTGCAAGCCTTTGCATCTCTCTGGCACCCTTCTGCTGGGTTTCCACCTGGAACCAACTCCAGCCCCTCCTCCGGATTCCCTGTGCTGCAGCCAAACCCAAAATGACTCTGAGCCTGTTTCAAACACTTCCCTCCTGCTGCTGCATTCGCCACTACCTCCAGCTGATCCCACAGCACTCCTGAGCACTGCTCTGCCACAGTAGGCTCCTGGAGCTCCTGTACCTGCTGTGAAACACCTGAATCCTCCTCTCACCTCACCTTGTGCTGTGTCACCCTCCTGCCTTGGGTGTGCTTTGACCATTTAGCCATGAAGCGTGTTCCTGCAGGGAAGTCTTGGGTGCCGCAGGGGATCTGGTACAAATCCTCCCCTCTGTCCAGGCTCGTGTCGATGATCCGGTGGTTGGCACCGACTGGCTTCCATTGCTGCCCTGACGGCATGCTGAGGGTGGCAGAATCACCCCGCTCCCATTTTACCTTCCCAGCCGTAGAAAGTAAGTGCAGGGAAGGACAGATTGCCCCCACGCAGCAACCTGCGTGCTCTGCCGTGCTCCAGAGTGGCTGCTAGATCTTCATTGCACTGAGAAAGCCGCAGGCTGTCATTTGCTTTGGAAGAAGCACCCGGTGTGCGCCCAGATCCCCTTGTAAGCCGTTAACTGCTTTCACTTACTGCTGTACGCTGCTACAGCTGCAGACATGTACCACTTCTGGCTTCAGACACAGCGACCAAACGGGGTTACTGTCCCCAGCGCCTGTCACCTGCTGCAGCCCCGACAGGAGAGCTCCTCTTCCTCAGCCTGCTGCTGCAGTCAGACCCTCACCTCTCCGCTCTAATGCGGCCAGGTGGAAGACCAGAGCAGGGAGCGCTTACATATGTGCTGTGGGCAGAGCTCTGGCCCGGCAGGACATCAACGAACAACCAAGAAGCTCAGCTGATGTGTCTGCAGCAAGAAACATGCTTGGAGCCTGCTGCGGTAGCAGTGGTGGTAGAAGTCAGGAGAGCCAGCAGCAGAGAATGGAGCGCAGGGGACAGGTGAAGGAAAGAGTAGCAGAGAATCAAACTGTTCAGATTTAAGCACCTTCTTCCCCTCCAGAATTCAGAAAGGGGGAAGTTCTTAGCCACCCCCTCTGGCGATAAAGATCCTGCACCGATCTCCAGTGCATTGTTGCCTTATGAATTCTTGTGTTTCTTGGATGCTGTTTCTTACTGCCAGTACCTCACCCATCAAAACACAGGCAAGGATCTAAAAAATCAGATGCCCGTCCAGCCTTCAGACACACTGAATTTCCTGTCAACACTCAAAGGAGACTGGAGCTAAGCCCCCCCAGACTGTAGGGTCTGTACACCAAGCCCAGCCCCTCCTCATGTTTCACTTCAGCCGTGCACTTCCCTTCTTGCCCTGGTAAAACACCCACTTATCTAGAACAATTGCTCCAGCAAACTGGGATTATCAGATTTAAATCTATGCCTTGCTCCATGCTCTCACCATACTGCAGGTTGTACTTAAAGATATTCTGGTATTTACTTCCCATCAGGTTGGTTTTTGTTTTTTTTTCCACTCATCCCCAGCAGCAGGAACCCAAGTGAGCTGCAGCCCGAGAGCCACAGGACCTCGCTGTGCTCCAAACGGGACTGTTTATCCAAATCCAGACGTGGTGCTGACGTTTTTAAACTGGACACAACTTAAAGGTATTAGCAAGACTGAGTGCAGTGATCTGGACCCTGCGTGTCAGGCTTCGCTGATCCTAGTGGGCAGCAGCCAAGTGGAACCATCCTTCAATCCAAGCAGTTTTACCAGCTTTTATTAGAAACACCAGCACATTTCAAGTTTCCTCTTTTTGATCACAAATATAGTATTTTTCCTCTTTTAAGTACACAGCATGAGACACAGCATCAGGGCTTTCCATCTTTTTTTTTTTTTTTTTTTTTTTTACAGCAATTTCTTTTGGACAAGCTTTGGGTTAGTGTTCACTGACCTCACCCCAGCCCCAAATTTTGACATCTTGAATTGCTGAAGACAACTGTGTGGGCAATGAATTCGATGGTGGTGAAAAAGGTACAATAGTTAAAAGTTTGCAAGAAAAGTTTAAGCAGAGACCCTCTACAATTAAAAAAGAATGAAGTAGTGCAGCAGCAGCACACTACTATTGTCACAGTATGGGGATAAAAGTTGAGATAAATCCTTTGCTCTTCTCCCCCCATCCTCCCCCAACACTGTTCCTATAAAAACGTAAGGCTGGAGGAAGCACTAACTTATTGTGAAAAGCCAAGTGTGCCCGGCGCTCCCCGTGGGAGTGGCAGCAGCGGCCGGGCGGGATACCTTGCTGGGTTTGCTGCAAATCCCATGCCAGTTGCACGTCATCGAGAAGCCTCAAGATCTGAGTAATGGCATTTTAGGCTAGTCGTGGTTTTAAGCTCATACCTATGCTGGGAAAATTTCCCTGGACTTTTTAACTCCAAGAAAGCAATTCACTGTGGGGAGGAGGGGCAAGTATCCCAGGAACATGAGGGCATGGTGACAGGATATTAAAGGGAACATGTACATGATTTGTTATTTTTTATTCCACAGAAAACCCTCAAATCTAGACTCAGAGTTAACAGCAGAAAAATAGTGTTAAAGTCAATAGGTTCATATTTTACTGTAGACTAAATAAATTAGCCTAGAATTAACTCAATACTCTCTATTTTCCTTTCATTGGTGATCCTTCTCTAAATAAATGCAGTTTTTAAAAAGCAACGGCTATTAATAATTTATTCCAGTTAACCCTTATGGATGAACACCTGCAAATATTCCATGTATGGGAACCATTCCCCTCTCCTCTCCCTCCCCGAAAAGGAAACAATCGCTAAAGGGTGTTGTAAAACAGACATGCTACCTACAATACTCCATGTATCGTGCCACTCCTATCGATGCCTCTGGCTGCTCTGTGTAATGAGTGAATATTCATAGCTATGTCTTACAAAGAACATGATCAAAAAATATATAAATAAATAAAAACCTTAAACATTCTTACATGGATTTTAAAGAACAGAATACATGTTAAAAACTTCAGTAATTTATATCAATTTTAAGCAATACTTTATATACAATGGAAAAAAGACATGCATAGTCCAAATACAATGTTGAAAACAGCATTTTCATAACAAAAAACCCAAACACTAAGTGTTAATACCATGTACATGAATTCAAGAAGGACCACCCTTTTTGTCTGTTGCACACAGTTTATTTAACAATATGATATTATAAGTAAGAAATGAGTTTGTTGTTTTTTTTACCATTCTATACAGTGATTGAATCTTCTTGGATTTTCTTATTTATAGTAATTATAGCGCTTGCATGATTTACACTAGAATTGCTTTTCCTCATTTCAAGTTTCACACAGAAGAAAGAAAGAAAAGAATGCTTCTTCTCTATTCAAATCAGCACGGTCTAAGAGTGATCATCCCTATTTTCATCTAAAACCAGTTTTATCAGAGAAACAAAGCAACAATTTCTACATCTGCAAGACAAGGATTTTGGCATTGGCCAATGTGTGTTTTTGTGTGCAAGAGTCAATTCCTATCTTTCCAGGGGTAATACTTCAAATGCCTGCAGAGTTCACTATAGAAAAAAAATCTTCCAGCAACGTGTCAAAGTTACCGGGATACATTATAATGTTGCATTATTTCAGGAAACAGTTTCTGAATATTATTTTTTTCTTCTTTTAAACGCAAATGTTTAAAGTCTTGAAAATACAAATAAAAAATATGAATATAATGAACTTGTTTTCCCCATTAAAAAAAAGGTATGAGTCAACAGCAACAAAAAAATAAAAACCAAAAAAACCCACAAAAGAGACCAGATATTTTAACCGCCTGGCTTTAACAAAAAAATATATTCTTTGTATTGTTTTTTTTTTTTTTTTTTTTTTTAAACAGCAATTCATTCTTCCATGTGTAGGAAGCAGCAGTTCCATCTAGGATTCAAAACAACCCAGATGTCTGAATTTTCAGTACAAAATGTCCAAGAACACGAAAGAAAAAAAAAAAGTGATGCTCCCATAATGCTACAAACCCTCCACAAATTTTTCTAATGTGTCCCCGGTGGTGTCACCGACCAGAGACAATTCGTTAGACAACGCACTCCTGTTCGGGGTGTTTAGTTGTGGAAGCATTGCACTCTGTTCTGGGTTGCCCAAGTGTCCCTGATCCATGGAGCTAGCCATAGTAACTGCGAGTCCTGGGTGGGGGGAACCAGTCTGGGGAGAGACGTGGTGAGGTGATGGTTGGGGCTGTATCCTGGGTGACGGGCTGGAATGTGGTGGCTGGGACTGGGGACGGGGAGACTGAACGGGTGCTGGGGACCGCACCTGGTTGCTGAGGGAGGTGGCGATCTGCTGGCCAGGGAGATGAGACGCCTGCGGTTGTCCTGAGAGCATGTGCTGCTGTGGGCTCATGGGGTTGGGCTGCCCGGGGGACCCTATCTGCTGTTTCATCTGCTGCTGTTGCAGGATCCGCTGCTGCAGCGCTTGCTGGATGTTGGGCGTGCCGTCCGCCCCCATGCCGGGCTGGCCCATCTGGTTCAGCTGCCCCATCTGAGCCATCTGTCCCATGGAACCCCCCTGTATCGATATATGCTGTTGCATCCGCTGCTGCTGCATGGCTTGAGGGTAACCTCCCGGTCCTTGAGGCTGCTGGAACTGGTTATGCCCTGCCATCCCTCCTGCCATGCCAGCCCCTCCTTGCTGCTGCTGCTGCTGTTGCTGCTGCTGCTGCAGTAACTGCCGCCTCAGTATCTCTCTGTACTGCGGACTCATGTTGGCCATGCTGGGGTTGTGGCCGGGGTTCATAATGTTTATCGCTTGTCCCTGGGGATTCATCGCTCCTATCCCTTGCTGCTGGGGAGGAACGCTCGGTCTCTGCACTCCTGCTTGCATCGCGTTCATGTTCTGCAATCCTGCCTGGGCATGCATGCCTGGCTGTTGCATGCCGGTCTGCGGCTGCTGCATCCCGGGCTGGGGCTGGATGCCTGCTTGCGGCTGCATCCCAGGCTGGTTAGCCACGTATTTGGCTGTTCTTTGCTTTATAAAAGCTGCCATAAGCTGAGGGTTGGATTTAAGGATATTAAGAACCTGCTGTTGCTGCTGCGGAGAACTGGGTGATTTCAAGGTCCTCAGTAAGTCCTGAAGTGCGTTCGGGGGGATGCTCCGTGGCGGCTGCTGCACGCCCGGCATCCTTGGCCCAGCCACGGCTTGCGGCGTCGCCATCGGCATCACCGGTCTCGCCATTCCTGGCTGCATCGGCTGCTGCTGCGGCATCGGCGGGGACTGCCACTGTCCAGGCTGCATGTTGGACATCACTGGGCCGCTCACGGGGTTGGGCCGGGGTACATTCATGCTGACTTGCTGCATCTGGTTCACTGAACCCACCGTTGGGTTTACTAGTCCTGGGCGACCAGGAGGCAAACCATTGTTAATGTTGTTGACCCTGTAGAGCTGCTGCTGCTGCTGGGCAGCTTCTCTCTCGATCTGCCGGGCTGCTTCCACTGCGGCCGGCGGAGGCTGAGCCGGAGGTGGAGGTGCAGAAACCGGGTTTGCAGGTTTTCCTGTTGAAACAGTAGTAGGGGGCTGAGTTCTCGACACACTGGGAAAGCCAGCCGGTGACATACTTACAGGGGAAGGCTGGGGCTGGGGAGGAGGCTGTGGTGTTTGCGGTGTACTTGGCTGCTGTGTAGGGGTACCAGGCGTTGCTGAGGTAGGAGAAGGCAAACTTTGCTGAGGCACGTTTCGGGTGTTCATGGTAGCCATCCTTCTGCGCATGAGCTGAGCCTGCTGCAGGCGATGCTGGATCTGCTGCTGTCGAAGTTTGTGTTTGATATTGAGACAGAATGGCACAGGGCATTTGTTCTCTTGGCAGTGTTTGGCATGGTAGCAGCACAGAGCTATGAGCTGTTTGCACACCGGACAGCCACCGTTGGTCTTGCGCTTGCAGCCCTTGGTGTGCTGGACAACCCGTTTCATCTTCTGGCAGGATGGCAATGAGCAGTTTGCATTGCGGCACTGACAGGCGTGGACAAGGGACTGAATGCAGCGCTGGATGCTCAGTCGTCGCGACTCCTGGGGGCTCTTTGACTGCTGCTCTCCTTGGCTGTTGCTCTCATCATCCAGACCCAGGCCCCACTTAACCATCTTGTGGTCATGGCTCTTAGTGTTGTAGCAGTTAATGCAGAGGTCGTAGTCCTGAAGGCAAAGAAAAGCCAGAGTTGAGTTGTCTACAGAGCACTAACCACACCAGACAAAGAGCAGAAGAGTAAGAGCGGCGCTCGGTGAGCAGCACGAGCCCCGTGTGGAAGCACACTTTTGGTTTCAGTGGGTACAAACACACAGAGAAACAGCCACGCGCTGTGAACAGCTGCCAGTTTCAACTCACACCGGTACACCCGGACGGAGAAGAGGCTGCACAAGAGGCAGCGGGAGGGGACAGTGTGGGGCAGCGAGTGCTGGCAGCTGGTGGGGCTTCTGCCCATCTCAGCAAAGCCAGCCTGCAGTCACAAGTCTTCACTACAGTGGCTAACAATGCAAATAGAGGCTGTAATTGTGTCTTCATTTATTACATGAAAAAGTCTTGCAGGAAATGCTTTTTTGTTTTATTTTTCCCTTTTGATGACAGAAATGTTTACTTTTCTGTGATGTCTACTGGGGTGCCTACATAAGGAGGGCCAAAACCTCATAAACAGTAAGACAAACCTACTCTCACTGCCTAAAAAGTAGTTTGGCTCTCCATTTAGCTATTCTTAGTGTAATTACTGACTAATTATTACTACTCTGAAATATGTATTTTTTAAAAATCTCTAGAACAACCCTCAAATCAAGCACAAGTTTCATGCTAAGACAGACACTTATCTGAGAACCTGCTCACCCCCCCCATTTTCAATGCCCTGTCCTTTTTTACCGGAGGAAAGGCACTCCCTTATACAGAAGTGCCCAGAAGAAACCCAGAGGCCATACCTCCTTCCACCATTTAATTTCCCCTAGTGTGTACGATCCATTTCCTGCAGTCTTGCCTCATGAAGCCCTGTTCAATGCTTTCCTCAGAGGGATTAATTAAGACTCTTCCACTACAAACCTGGCAATAACTTGCAGTGTAAAAACTAGGCTGCACTTACTCTTTTTTTTTTGTGTTCAGCTACAGCCAGAGGTCATCACAAGCCCTCTAGAGGCTACCTTCTCCTCAAGTCCACTGGTATAACTCCATGCATAATTGCCCTCTAACATAGCTCAGCAGAAGTGATCTAAGCTGTAAAAGGACTAGTCGTTAAAAGCATTGAGCCAGGTTAGGAAGCAATTATTTGGTCTGATCTGAAGGGCAGGTAATCACTAATGTCGGGCCGAAGAGACAGTGATGAAGATTTGCAGCAGCCTCCTTACCCAGTTCTGCAGGAGCCTGGACACGCACCCAGCTGTGCTCCGTACAACACGAAGCGCCACGTATAAAGCAGAACAAAAACTACCCTGCAGAATGAACGCTAACTTCTCTCGTGGACATCTGTTTAACATGGATGAGCTAATGCCCTGCAGATTCAGATTTGTCTGACGCGGTCACACCCTACTACCCAGTCATAAAGTTCTTTAAAATTAAGTTAAAATATTGTCTATGCAGAGGAGCTACAGTGGAAAAAATGATGCAGCAGCAGCCATTCCACAGTATTGGTGCTTTCCGTGTCGAGAAACTAAAAGTACTTATTCTAGAAGAGGCACCCCATTGTGGTAGTCACCTTCCCTTAAGAGTCAGCAGCCCTTTTATCAGGATAGGCCTAATTTGGAGGAATTTGGCCAAAAAGAAAAAAAAAAAAAAAAAAAAAATCAAGCCTGGCTTTAGGGCAACAGAGAAGTCTCTGGTGATATACACCTACCTCACAGACAGTGCAATGCCACCTTGTTTCCACATGATGTTTGCACTCATTGCACGTATAGACAAAGCGATCCTGCCCTTGAGTATGTAGTTCTACCAGCATGCAGAGCGTGGACCACTTGGATCGGCGTAGTGAGGAGAACTCCCAGTGCTTATCTCTGGCTAAGGTGAGGAAGGCATCTCGCCCATCCATCAAATCACAGCTAAGTAATGGATCAGGGTCCACAATGGGAGGCAGAGTGTTAATTACAGGCCCAGCATGTAAATGAATCACAAAAAAGACCTGCAGATAAATGGGGAGAAAAAATAAAATCAATGAGGTTAGATAATCTTGCAGAAAAAGCTCGTGTTCTGTTGCAGTAACAGTATGCTACAAATGTTATTTAATTGACTTAGTTTAGGCTAATATCTTCCAAAATGTTGTTATACAACAGAAAAAAATTCTAGTGCAATCACAAGCTTTACTCCTCCTGATTTTTCAGTTCAAAATATCACCATGCCTGGATTTACAGGAATAAAATCTTCTCTTTACGCAGTGTATTTTGACAGTACCTCTTTATGCTTCTCCATAGTGGCATACAGCTTCTGAGACAGATCATTGGACACATTTGGCATGCTGGGTTTCTTCTTGTTAGCTCTACTGATGCTACTCTTATTCTTGTTGGTTTTTTTGTTGTTCTTTTTCTTGGCGTTTTTGCTGTCGCCCTGGCTTCCCTGCAATAAATGCATAGGAAAGATGTTACACTTTATAGAGCTCTCTCATTTGCTGCAGCTGAAAGTGAAACACTTCTGCTGTCAGTAACAGAACATTGTTCAAATGCCTGCAAATCGGCCATACTGTGTTAAATATATCCTGTCTTCCAGGAAAAAAAATCAAAAGCCCAAATGGCAGGCAAACAAATTTAAACATTGTTTAAAAATAGATTTTTAAAGGATGCATATACATTAAATAATTTGTACTTTATACTTATTTTTTTCCTTCCCAAACACTGTACTTTAGCTTCCACTGCTTGCTTTACAAGATCTTCCACATATTTGATGATCAAATGAGTTACAAATAGAAATGACTTAATAAATTCTGGAATTTTATTAAGGTAATACCAATTCTGGTATTTTGCTTTGTTGTGCATTTGGGGTTTCCCATACTTGCTTGAGCTCTGATTTAATGCTTGTTTGTTTTTACTGAATAAATTTAGGTCTAGTACACAGGTAAGAACGTGCAGGATTTGAAACCAACAAAATACATTATTTGCCATCCTGAAGACTTACAGCTGCATATGCAACTCAAAAAAATAATTCCCAAAACCTTCACTTAGTGTCTAAGTTACAACACAGACCACAGTGACCATATACTGAATACTAGATGTAAGTAAAGAGAGTAAAAAATAGCAGATGATGCTCTTTAGATGACCTGTGAAAACAGAAATAACTTTGAGACTTCTCATGTCCTTGAAAAATAAAAACCCAAGGGAGCTCGCCACTCAGTAACTAACTGCTGGAATGTTGGTTATCGTAATATTAAAAATAAGCTACTGAAATACTCTGATATAGGTACATACACATGCAAGAAAGTTTCAGGAACACTATGTACAAGCAAACACAGGGTTTATCTGCAAGCATATTTGTTCAAAGAAAACAAAAATATTCCAACTAGAGAAAGCAATTCTATATATAGACTGTTGCTATCCTTCCACTCCATTGATTAGGCTTAGATAGCAATTCCCTGTCCAGTCTTGGGTTTTCTGTAACTAATTTGATTTTTTCACCAAACCTGTTTGGAATTTAAAATTATACTATTTTATGGGAATCCAGACTGAGCTCTAAGAGCTGAAGGTATTCAGAAGGTATTCAGAAATAAGCTATTGTATGTTCCCACCTTGACTTCTTCACCCCAAAATCTCCCCCACCCTGATGAATTAAGGGCATGTCCTCCTTTGCCTATGCATTCCAGAGCATCAGCATAGATCTTAAAATTTAAACACCAAAAGGAAGAATAGATTGAAACTTAGGTAACAAGTTTTCCTTCTACTCCACCTTTAGCAAGTCTATTTGGTCAATCATATAAAGCTATTCCAAAATGTTTAATAGTTGTAAGATTGTTTTTGTACTACCTCATTTTGATAGCATTAAACATGTTCAGTCAGGTTTACCAGACATGCCGACCGTACAGTTATTCAGTGAGCCTTGTCCCCTTCAGAACCTTTTCAAGAACTTTACCACCTCTTTAGACCCTCTATAACTGATATATGCAGCACACATTTGACTTTTAAGAAGCCTTCTCTCCACACATACAAAATTTAGGACTAAGAATTCAAGCAAAGATAGATTCTGTACCATCTCAATACAAGGCAAATTGCAAAGATTGAGCTGCTTCTACACATGGAGATAGATCGCCATTGCTGGCCATAGTTTCCTCCATAAAGTGACACAAGTTTAGGTGACTGCACTGAAGAAGTTCTCATGCTTTTAATTTTGCCACTACTTCTGAGCCAAGTGGCAAAGACCACACTTTTGTGGCATCACAGTCAAGGGTGCAATCTTCGCACTTTAGGCAGACAACTTGTATGAGTTTCACAGTTAGCTGTTCTGAACTTTTTAAAATACCTTTTTTCCCCTTTCAGATGTAGAGGTTTACACTGGCATTCACACTGGAAGGGCATGGTATGATTTACTGAAAGTGATACTGTTAGCAAAAGAGGACTGCAGCTTAACCTCCAAGCTTTGTCTTTCAGTTACTTCATACTGCTACTTTGTTGAAATAGTTCAGTATTAAAATTTACATTCAGAGGAACAAGGTGAAAACTATTAACTTTATGGTTCCATAAAAAAAACATAGCAACAAACCGTATTAGCTTTGAAGGAACTGCTGAGGTTTAACAGAAGGAACCTTCTGACATAATAAAATTGATGGATTAAGGTCTATCACTCCACATCAATCACACATAATACATACTGTATGCAAATTGTCACTGCATCTAAGCTGAATGCAGTTTTTCCTCAGTTAAAGCTTTTGGTTCCACCCCAAACTGCTAGACTTCAGATTTTCCTACTATATTTGTTTTCAAAACACCTTGCTGCAAATCACAAGTAGAAGGGACGGTAAAAAAAA
This sequence comes from Athene noctua, assembly GCF_965140245.1. NCBI lineage: Eukaryota > Metazoa > Chordata > Aves > Strigiformes > Strigidae > Athene > Athene noctua. The sequence continues at coordinate 3,894,746 of NC_134051.1, read as the reverse complement.
AAAGCATTAAGACCCTTTGGTGACAGATACAATCAAGAGAGAAATAAAAACAAATAATGAAATTCTGGCCAGGACCCTGAAAAATTAAGTTGCTGGGTTTTTTTGGTTGGTTGGTTTTTATACACAAAGAGAAAATGCTGGTGAAGGAACACCACCATCAGGATCAGCATTTAATACCAATGCAAAGCTTTCAATAAATAGTTTTAAATTTCAGCCCCCTACTGTCATGAACGAATACAAGTACCTTTGCTTAAATAACAGCAAAATTAAATTCAGCTTTTAAAAATATAGCATCTTTCAAAATGCAAATACTGAAGGTGATTTGCAAAGGTGTGAACCAGAAACTCAGCCAAATGACTGCAAGCAAATGTAGCAGTCATGATGCAATCCAAAAGTAGCTTAACACATTTCTCTGAGAACAGAGATGCTGAACTGACATAACTGACTTCTGACTCTGTTAAAAAAAAACTCAAAACAAAAAAAGCCCCTAAAAAAGCTGTCAGTGTATTTGTTATCCAAGAAGAAAACCAGAAATGCAGTTAAAGGGAACCCTGATTTGACATCTGATGTGAATGACCTTCTTTTCTAGTTTACTGGATTCAAACTCCCTTATTTTTTAAAGCGTCAATTGTCAGCTTTGTAAGCCAGAAGCAGATACAGCATATAAAGTTAACTCACCTCTGTTGTTTCACTAGCTGCAGTACTTTCTTCCTTTTTCCTTTCCTCCTCCTCCTGCTCCAGCTCCTTAATGCTTTCTTCCAGCACATTGGGCCAGAAATCACCTTCAAAGTAAGGCAGCTCCTTGGCACTTGTCAGTCTGTCCTCAGTTGCTTGTTTGAAGATGTCCTGTTAAGTGTATCACACAATACCAAGAATAAATCAATGAAGACCGCTTAGGAGAGAGAGGAGAACCAGAGACGTGATCCAGAGCTACACTGAACAGCTGTGCCTTGCTTACAGCCCATGGCCCACTCCTGGCAGGTCTCCTTTTCTGGGTGCCATTCAAAAACTGGCCTGGCAATATTGATAACAGCCCACTCCCTGGTTCATCTTAGAAAGACAGCTGCTGAGGCTCTTCTGAAACTCCACTGCACAACTGGTTCATGTTCCTGACATGATAGGAGAGACTAAGACCCCTCCCTGGTAACTACAGCAATTAAAAATGAAGCCTACACCATGTAGGCTCTTTCCTACACTGCTCCTGCACAAGAGCATGAGCTGTTCTAATGACAGCAAGTGCACCTCATCCAGCCTTTTCCCTTACAAATTTCAAAGTGCATAAGCACTTCAATGAATGTGTCTGGGCTGTGCATCATAGGTGCAGTAAGCCTGCTAACTCCAGGAAGAATCGCTGAATGGACTATTACAGACAGGAAAATTAAAGTCTGGTTGTGGTCGAGGTGCTGTGCAGGGCCTGTGTCCTTCACTGACCGCTGGCTGAAGCTCTGTGGTCCACCTGGCCAGAATGACTGGGGACCACCGAGAGGCACAGGTATTCTAAAAAGAAATAGGTACTTTATACAGTTGTTCTGGAGGTGTTTTTTTATGTGCATTGTGTTTAATGTTTTCTTCTTCGGATTCATTTAAAGACCACCTTATTAGGAGAGACACAGATTTTCTAGCTCTCTGCTACGCTGGATCAGATGACAAGGCTTGCTATAAGCTGTTCTATTCCAAACATTTAGTAACTGTCACTTGCAATCAAAACATCATTTTTTTCAAGCACTGTCACTACCATTAAGAAATTCTTGTGAATTTTAGCATGTCAGGAGTGGCAAATGCTCCATTGCCATCTTTAACTTACTTCCTTGGGTACATGTTTGATAGACAATTATGAAAATCATCCTTTTTCTCTTCAAGTGAAGAAGCTGTTTTATTAAGCAGTTTTTTTGATCTCACACTAGTGGGGTCCAGTATTGCACCTGATCCTCCAGAATCACCAGAAGCAAACAACTTCTATAAGCCTTAACAAGCTACATACTTCCTAGCCTGGAAGACTGCAGTGAAGGACAAGTACATGAAGGCATGCTCTTGCACACTTTTCTTAATAAAGAAACTAAACCTAACAGATTTTTAGTATGAAAGGCAGAACCTCCAGAAAATCTAAGAAAATGGAGACACTAGCTGAGAACAAAAACCCTTGTACAACACTACCATAGTTTCATGATTTACAAAACAATATTAGCTACCTTCAAATGAAAAGCCCATAAAAATTAATTCAGGAAGTAAACAGCAGCAAACCTTGTAGTCATGAATGATTCTCTCAGCAAATGCCTTGTCCAGCATCTTCTTATACCATTCTTGCAAACGTTTGGGTTTGGGTATTTTCTGATCAGGCGGATGGCAGTGAAAAATATAGTCATCTCCTTCACTTGGGGGACAGGCCCAAATGTGTCCTGTCACATACCTGTGTTTCACATACAAGAAAAAAAATCTTAACCATTGTGACTACCATCTACTCAAACTGAGATATAAATTCAGATCTCTGGGTTCTGTGTTGTTCTTGCCCCGCCCCCCTTCTTCTTTTCTTTTTTCTTTGTAACAAAGATGCTGAGGCAATAACCTCTATTTATGCAAGAGATGAGAAAAGGTCCAGGATATAATAATGAAGCTTAAATATCAGGTGAACCTCTGATAAAAAGAACTGTATGCTGTCAGTTTAAGAATCCTAATAACAGGAAAACCACCTTAGTGATAAAATCCAAGCTTCTCTCTCCACTGCAGAAGAGGCATGTGTTCCACATATCTCAGAGACGGCAGAAGGAAATAGAGACTATCCCAAGTGAAAAGCTACTTGGTATCCTGGATAAAAAAAATGCTAAGAAAAAAAGATTTATTTCTTTACAGAGATCTCACTCACCCAAGTTTCTTCACGTACTCCAAATATCCAATGAGGATTTCATGGTAAACTGCAGTTCGGAGACAACGGGGGCGGAAGAAATGAATACTATCTAGATACGATATGTACACACGCCTATAGTAATGAGAGAAGAATGATAGAAAATCATGTATGGCTGAACATCTGTTTTGTCTACTGAGAACTGACTGTTATACTAGATACATATACAGCCATACTGAACGAAGAAAAATTAATGATGACATTATTTTAAGGCATATTTAAGCATCTTAACATAGTATGAATAGTTCTTAAAAGCAAAAGATGAGCATTTTTTTTAGACAGAAAGACTATATATTGAGAGGCAAAATTAAATACAGAATACAAAATCTGCAATGTTTTTGTTGTGATATTTGTTTTCCCCTTCAAAGTAATCTACAGTCATACAGTAGGACTTATTTGTGCCACAGAACTGAAACATATCTCCCAGTCTTCTGTATTTGAGAGTAACTGTCCAGTGAATGTAGGAAGATGTTCTCTGTGCATGCACCACTGGTACAGAAATGAAAGAGTACCTTGTATTCGGAGGGGGGCAATCCGAGCCATACTCCTGTACATGCATGCCAAAGAAGCACACATCTACTCCGTCTATCTCCTCAAATGCAAACAGAGCTTTGGTACGGTAAGGGAAAGATTCTGACATCTCACCAGAATCCACAAATCTGGAGGAAAGGGTGGTAGGAAGGAACAGGGGGAAAAAAGAAAACAAACCACACAAAAAGCCAATTATTAAACCAGTGTCCTACCAGAACGAGGAAATTCTTTTCAACCTTATTTTTAACTCATTAGAAACATTTATGCAGAAGTTAAACAAGGTCAAATCACAGCTGTATTGGAACAGGGAGTCCTGTTACTAAAACACTCACAGAAAGACAGTTTCCATATAGTTAACATATGACTGCACAGTCAAGCATTGAGTACAGAGCATTCTCAGAAACCACAAGCCTTTAAATATGTTGCAGAGTAGAAAACCTGATGCATTAAGATGAAGTGATGTCACATTAACACTGCCTTTATGAAATAAAGCCAAAATACTTCACAGAATGTTTTAAGCTTTTCATTAATGATGAAGCAAATTAAAAATAACTTCTGAAAATGAAAGTATTTATAAAACCAAAAAATGGAACAGTAAGGAACAGAATCTCAGCAACTGCTCCAAACTGAACTATGAATTCTGTAATGCTAACCAAAATGCGGTCAGACCCTCTCAAGATTTAGTAATACAGTCACAGCGTTATAACCAAAACCAGGATGTCCCTGATACTCCCCCAGACAAAATACAACTGTCACCTCTTCTGAGTTCATTTACTGCATACTGCTTTTTTTGCCTTTCATAATCTTACTCGCGCTTAAGTTTCAAAAATGTGCAAAGGTATTAAGGGGCAAATTGACACAGTCTTGCAGTATTTATAGAGGAAGACTTTTTTAAAAGAACCCCATCAAGATTGCATTTATTGTAATTAATAGAACTAACCTGGATTTCATTCCTGGTTTAACTTCTACTGTCTTATCTGAACTTGCTACTACTCTGACAAAGACCTCTCCAGCTTCAGGATGGTTCTGTCGCCGCAAAAATTTGTTTACTCTATCTTCCAAATGGTTTCCTAAACGTGTCGTCTGTAGCCCTAGAAATGACAAGGGAAAACAGAAACATTAATACTGAAGAAATCACTGGTAAGTTCAGGGTGTTACCATGCTCATAAGGTCTTTCAGCTTGCTTCACTGTCCAGAAGTAGGCTTTTTTCCCCTTTGTTTTACCTCCATACAAAAAATTGATATTTTTATTTATGCAGCCAAAATTAAAAAAGCAAAACCATCCATGTTTTTACCCAAGTTCTAAGTATTCATAGCCTATTCTGAAAGCTAAAACCACTATAGTGGGAAAATGACTTAGTAAGTGAACTAACAAAGAAGGCTTTACATAGCATTTTTAAATTTGCAGGCTTATTTTATGAACACTGCAAATGTTTTCTCCTAACAAAAACACTATCTGGCTGTTTGACAGAGATTACATCACTTTACAGATCTGGCTCAATGCCACACCTTTTCAAGCAAAGCAAAGCAAATCAACAGAAATGAAAAGCCTTTTGACTTCAATGGAGATTTCATTGCTTTTTCTTTTCTTTTCAAGAGAGCTTTTAGATTGAACAGTTACAGTAATCTGCACATAAAGCTTAAATAGTTCTTGCACAGCGATAGAGGTCTTTAAAAGTTCAAGTCCACATATTGTCCAGATCCCCCCTCTCCATCTTTACATTTACAATTAGCTTTTTTGGCAATAGCAGTTTTTGTAGCATTACAGGATGTGATGGTTTTCAAATAAATCCACAGCAAATTACAGAAATTAAGATGAAGATTTTGGTTTAAATTAAGAAAACAGAAGTAGCACACTCTTTTGACTCTAAGATTTATGACTATTTCTCTTATCCTTCTGTACTTATTTTACCAACTAGTATTTCTATGTCATTTTTATGATCAATCTGCTATCTTTTCCAAAGTGATGGTGCAATCTACAGATGTTTGTTTTACTAAAATGCATTTGATTTTCTATTAGCTCTCCACCGCTTCATTTTTCAGTTATTATTTGGCTACCGACACACGGCTGCTGGCTCTTATTCCTGGCTACTGAGCTTGCATGAAGAATGATGCAGCGAAGTATCTATGCTAAAAATTATTTTAGGCTCTAATACTGGGGAAACCCCCCACATATACTCAAAGATGATCTCACTTTCTAAGGGATTTATATACTTAAAATTTTATTTTACAATCAGTTTACAGAAATTGCTAAATGTGGCAATCTTGTTTTACATCTTTTAGTCTGCCCTCCTGTCCAGTGAGAGTCTGTGGTTATAACCAGCACAACACAGTCTAAACATCATTTACTTGGGAGCCAATAATTACATTTAAAGGCACGTTTAAGTGAAAATACACTATGCCCTTTACCAGTTCCAATACACTGGCCTTTCCTAGGGTTTCTCAGCCCAATACAACACATTGGGCCTTCCATATAAAACAGAAGTGGGCTAATTTTAAAGGAGATTCAAAGAATTCCAAAGAAAATTCACAAATACTTTCTCAATAAATTATTTTGTTTTGTTGATTTCTCTGAAGACAAACAGAAAAAAAAAGAAACGGCTCCATTTCAGCTAATGAGTTGGTACATTTTTAGAAAGCCATTTTAGTTAACTCTACTGTCTTGTGTTTTCATTTTATCATCTTTCCAATGCTAAGCAACCAAAGGATATCTGCTTCCTTCCTTATGCTGCAATGCATTAAGACTCAAGAAACAAACAAAATAAAGACCAGATAGGAAGATAAAAAAAAAAAGGCAGCATTAAGATTACATGCACTGAAAGGAAATGATCTAAAAGCCACATATTTTGATATATTAGAATGCACAAATTCTTTCAGAAAGCAACTGTATTTTGGTTCTTGGACACCCCTAGCATATGTACTTCCACTAAAAGCTCAGGTCTCAATGAAAACTGCAGTGCAAAGTTTAAAAAAGGCATCCAAACTGGAAACACCACAGAAGGCTTTCAGGCTGCTTGAGTGCAGGAGTTCTGTTGCAGTAGCAATGGCCAGACATTTGTTACTGGATGAGTAATCGGATAGATAGGAAGAAAGTCAGACTTCTGGCTTACTGTAACTTTTTGTCAGGAAACTACTTTGGGTGACTTATTTGTCAGTATATCTTTTGTCTTTGAACATCTCTGCATTAGCTACTGGCTAAGTAATATTTGTACGTTTTCTTAGTAAGAAAAATACTTCAAAAGTTAGAATTTCACAGTGTAATCCAGCTGTACATTGGTTTGTTTGTATGTGGCATGCTATCAGTCAGCTTTATGGAACTTACTTGTGATGTGGCTAAGACAACCAATTTTACTTAATATACATTATGAATATGAGTGTTACCATAACAGTTGAGCAATAGCTTGCAGCTGAGAGACATGCTACCTTGATTATTAGCAGTTGTGCCAGCATGCTTGAGAGAGCATAGAAATATGGATGGCAATTCAGTAAGTGGGTTTTTATGGGGAGGGAGGGTGGGAGGAAATGTTAATGTTTCAAACTTTCATTGCTCTTGTTTGGTTTTAGGTCAGTAGTAAGACCAAGGTTTTGATAAGAACAGGCTTTCCTTGCCTGTTCTTGTGTTTCCATTAGCGCACTGTTAAAGAAAATGGATCTCATGAGCTGAGCCAGTGGATTACAGGAGGCAGCAGGACTCAAATCATCATGGGAAAAAGAAAACAAGACAACCAAATGGCAGGAAAAGGGGATCAGTGAAAAGGAAAAAAAAGCACCATTATTTCCCTGTTCAGATTCCCAAAGAACAGAATGGTTACCTTGAACCAAATGGCTGGTTACTCAAACTTCAAGCAATATCATAGAACAACTACAGACATCCAAGGAATCACATACTTATTTAAGCTAATTTGCATCAATATATGCCGTAGAGTCAGCATATAATACAAGAGACATCTATTTAAAATGGTTATCTAAAACTACATTTTTATTTCATCATTTTATTAATGTTCTCTTACAATATTAATCTGTCTTTAATGAGACTAATTTTCATCTTTTTAACGATACTATCTTGCACGTATCAGGTTACTCCAGAGACCTGTTTTGATTACTGTAACCTAATATGTCTCATACACCATTATCATCTCCAAATTATTCCCCTTCAAATCTCTTATTATGCAATCAACCACACACAAAGTTATCAAGAAGTTACATTTAATGCAAAACCACTCTTTTATTACAGTTTGGAAGATTCAGGCTTGCAAAGTCACAGTATGACAAGGTAATGCCCAGAACTTCCAAGGACCAAAGAATAACAAGGGAGGAATCAAGTACACCTGCAAGTTCTAGTTGTTCAAGTGTGTGAATCACCCTCTTGGTTTCTACACTCACTTTATTTTTCTGCTTTATGCCACTGACACTGCATTTCCAATGTTAGCCCCTACTCTTCCCCCCTAAAATGTGTATGTGCAAAAGTTATCAAATTATCTTCTCTGATGTTAAATACATGCAAAGAATGCCTGGGTAAGGATTACTAAGGAGACTGGGACAACTTGACCTGGCAGCTTCTGGCACTCTCTTTATGCACATTTCAACAAGATTATGACAAAGGTTACTTTCAAGAAAATCTAGACATGTAGTACAATTGGTTACTTATTCCAGCAGACAGTTCTTATACCACAGTCCACTCTAGAAGAAAAGCTCTTCAAATACGTTAGTACTTGGCACTACCACAGTACACCTGAAATGCAGTACAACTTGTTACTACATGTTATTTGAAGGGCACAGAGGTGACAGTATAATTTACTACAGTTTCAATGTTACATAGAAACATGTCTAAATATAGCCAGTAAAGTGTGCGCAGCCTTATGTTTCTCCTGTTCTGTTCCCCCTCTTTTTTTTTTTTTTCATCTTCGAAAAATAAGGACATAAGATGCCAAATACATCGAGCAGCATTAAGACTGACCACAAAAACATAAAGAGCAGGTCTCTAAAATGGTGATCAAAATTCTGACAGCTACTAAAGCCTTGGGCTACACTACTCTCCACTTTCAAATGTTCCTGTACTGTCTATCATGACAACAGGAAGTATCAATCAGAAAGCTGTTAGGGGTGGCAGGGAGCAGATGAAAGTTGAAGATAAACCCAGAAATATTAAACTCACTTTTAGCGCTGAATTTGTTTTCTTTGCGTGTTCTACCAGTTTTCTTCAGACAATTATCACAGACAAACCTATCGAGAAAAAAGACAATTGCGAAAATTTTAGCTTAAACCCACTACTGCCTAGCTTAAGCCCAATATTTGAACCCATAAGTTAAATGTCAGAGTACAATATATTTTTCTCTGGACTCGAACAGCTTGTATCTCTCCATTTTCGATGGACTTAAAGCCTTTATAACCTAGTTTAATTCTGCCAAGCAGTTATTGATTTCTGTAGTATACAAACTTATCTCCAATCAGCTTCCACTGTTCAGTAGTTAGAAAGAAACCACAGAAAACTGCATATATGAACAAGTCAGTTTCATGCACATTTTCATCTGAATATACTGAAATGAGATCTCAAAGAAAAAAAAAGGTATTTTATTTAGAAAGGCACTCAGTTCTTAAAAGGCCATGACTGCATATTAAAGAGCAAAGGTAGAAAGTCCTAATTATATGAACTACATTAGTCTTACTGTACAAGGGGTAAAAAAAACTAATAAAACATCTTACCCTGAAGGCCAAATAATATCATAATGTAATACACAAATCTGGTGCATCTTCCGACCACACTCTTTGCAGTCAACAAACCTGAGAAAAAACAGAAGCCAATCACTTTTGTTGTTACACAAGTAATGTTCCAGAATTTATCAAGAAAGGACTTTCCAACCCTCTGCTAAGAACTGAATCAACTTCAGCAGGCCCAAATTACATGTCAAAAATACTTACTAGAATAGCTTCAGATATACATCTATCAATCTTACGTGCAAATAGGATATATATATATATATTAATATATATATAAAAATGTACTAGTTAAAAAATGTGAAATGGGCTTTCAAGCACAACTTTTTCTGGATTTTTTTTAATCCTTTGCTAAGCAGAGTTCTGAGTTTTCCCAACTTCAAAGAATTCTACTTACCAGTACCTCTAAAGATTTAATTTTCCATTGGTGCAACAACCACAAGCTGACTAAATGGTTGCTCAACTTACTGTGAATGTAAAAGCTAGTCATTCATGAATCACTGTGCCAAGAGAACATGTATTAGCTTGTCTTTGCTTGCGTGGGTCTACTTGGGGTTTTTTTGGGTGTTTTTTGGTGTGGTTTCTTTTTTTTTTGTGTGTGTGTGTTAAAATAATACGTCAAAATTCTTTTTCGGATTAGAACTTTGTTAGAAGTTTTCCCAGTCAAGATTGCAACACTGGTCATGAAGCCAAATGCATCGCTGTATATCTCAGTAGTCTACCTTTAAAGGTCTGGGGGAGGAGCTCTATTTAGTATTTGCAAAGATGAGAAAAGGAATCAAAATGTATTATGTATCAAGCTGACAAGTGAACAAAGTAGCAATGAGATAAAGTCTTGTCTCAGTTAAGGACAGCAGGAAAAGCAGCACAGTGCTACTAACAACATGTTGAACTCGGCTTTTACCCGACTTCCAGAAGGTAAAGAATGCAAGGAAGGAGGGTGGCTCTTTCAGTGGGCTGAACACCCGGGTGAAGAGAAAAACGTGTTTTGGAAGTCTAGCTAAACCGGAAGAGGAAAATGCAGAACTCCCAGAGGTACTCACCGCCTGGTGTGAGAGGCTCTGTATGACAGAGGGCCACTTACAGCCAGTTGTGCAGTGCTTTGCAGAACACACCTTAGGAATTACCCAAATAAACAAAACTAGAAACTGCCATTAAAATAGGCTCACATTTTCCTCTAGGGTATCAGTGGTAGACATCAAGTTTGTATGTTGTGCTACAAAATCTAGAGAAACATTCTGCAGCCTGTTTGGGCAGTGCTGGAGAGGGGGAAAGGAACACTTCTTTATTCGCTACCTCATTTCTGAAGTGCTGGCTAAGGGACAAGTGAAAGTGATGAGATTGCCTTAAATAAGCAGCCTGGTACTTACGGCTCTGGATCTAGTGTATCATTTTTCTTCTTTTCAAACTGATCCTTAGAGATGGTTCTAGAGACAAAGAGTTAATATGAAAACTCAGTAGTACCTTCATGTCAGAGGCTGAAACAATATTATGCTTTTCTGAATGGCAGCAAATGAGCAAATCTCAAGTCAGAAGAAAGCATATCAGTATTTATTTTCTTTTGGAGGAAGCAATTCAGTTCATTTTCTTTTAAGCTACAGAAAATATTTTTCCCATTTAACTTTGTGTAAATTAAAAGCAAAATAAGAGATACCTAAATATATGCATAAATTTAAAATAACAAGGGAAGCTATAGTCAGTAAAGCAGCCACCTTCCAAAATAGCTTGTATTCCTCAAGTCTTAAAGCATCTTATTTTCTGGTCAGGTTAAAGGCAAGTCATTGGTTTCATAAACAAAAGCTGTACTTCAAAAAGGTGAGACGTCAGGATTAGCTGAAGTCTTTCATTTGAAAAGGTAATGGAGTAGTGACATCTACTAACACAGCTTCCATTTCCCCACTTCCCACCACATCATCTGCCACCCCCCACAAGCAGCCCACGGACAGCTCAAGTAGCACAACTGGACACAAGTGATGTTGCTGGGCAGGCTGATAGACCCAACACAGTAACAACCGTTAATCATCTGTTACTGTAAAAAAAAATCTCCCATTAGTAAGAAAGTAGGCATTTCCCCATGAACACCACCACTGGTCCCAGGTGTTTACTACCCAATCAGGACTACACATCATCTACTGATGTGACTACTTGGCATGAAGAAGAAAGGAAGTGACTTACGTTTGAGGCTGGGAAGGGTCATCACCCAGGGTGACATTCTCCCCCTGGATTTCAGTGAAACACTTCTCACAGAAGTGATACCTGTCAGCAAGAAGGCCATATTTGGGTGAACTGGTCCAGCACAACATACAGCCACCCAAGCACGGAGCCACCAACCAGAGCAGGGCAGATCACCACGACGAAAGGGGGGGCGTTGTTGGTTGATTGATGGGTCAGTGTGGACAATGAGGAGGAACAGAGGGGGGGGAGGGCAGGATTAGAGAACAGGGGAGGGAACAAACAGCACAGACGTAAGAGGTAAGACGCAAACACCAAGACAACACAGAGCAGAAAGCCAAGGCAAAGCACAGATTAGCATTCGGTCTCATTTTATACATTACTAACAAGTTGTCGGGTGTCAAATTCAAAATTTGGGGAGGATTAATGAAGTAGCTACCAAGTGCTACATTTGTATGGACTTCAAATTTAAGAATTTGGATTTGATTTGCATCGGTTAGGAAAAACGCTCTTTGATTCCAGGCTTGCAACTGATTTGAGTTTCCTCTGGGTAAAAAACCAGCCTGTCAAAAAGCTTTAAGAACACATTTATTACAGATTTAAGTAATTAGAAAATATGCTGAAAGCATTTACTGATAGTCAGTAAAAACTGTTAAGAGCAGAAACACTTGGTATTGAAAAAAAATCTATAAAAATATTAAAAAGTTATTTGACTATAAGATTAAATGCGACCAACTGCTCAGCTAGTATTATTGAATATAAATGAAACCAAATCCATACTCTAGACAAACATTTAACAGAAATGCAATTATGGGTCAGAGTTTCCAGCCATTTATCTATATAAGTACAATATATGTATATATGTGAACAACATTAAATATTGTACATACATACAATATATTTAATCAGGTACATTAAAGATGTGGAATTAAGCTTTACAAATTGAATATGAGGCTAGTTACAATTTTCGGTCACCAGACCAAGAGCCAATCCAAGTTATACTCAGCAAAACCAATCCTGCAGTTTAGCAAACCAAGCTGAGTAAATTGGAATACAACTCTATGAAAATACAATCTGCATTTGAAAAAAATAAAATCAAAGTTATAAGGATTTTTTTTTGTGGGGTTTTTGTTTGTTTGTTTGTTTCAGATGAACTGGAACCAAAGTTGTCAGGGTCATTTAAAAAAAAAAAAAAAAAAAAGGAGGCTAAATGTTTGGAAAGGATATGAATTCACACATGAACAAAGGTAACAAAGAGAGGCCACAGCTGTAAAATGCAGAAAGGCCACAAAGGATCATCAAAATAAAGGAGCTTTATGGAGGATCAAGAGTGAGAGAGTGTAAGCAGCAATGGCAGCACAGTAAAATGCAGTTTTAGTACTCAAACACTAGAACCGTAAGAATGGTAAGTATAAAAGGCATCAAACAAGACTCAGTGTCACAATGAACCAACAACTTAAGGGATGGAGATTAATAAATATGGCAGCTTTCCCCTTCAAACACACACTCATACACTTAAACTACTGTCATCCAGATAACAGATCTCCAAGGGTGTGCTTTCCTGGAGACAACAAAAGCCGTTTATAGGCACTTATTGAAATGTATGGATCAGAATTTCCTCCTGCTGAGACACACTGGCCATCGTGTCACCACTCCATGTTTTCTAAATGCTCATGAAACACAGCGCAAGCAAGCAGGAGTGGCTCCTTCAGCAGCACCCGATCAATCAGGGAAAGATGTTCTGCAGAGCAATCTGCGTCCTCCCCAGGCCGGAGCCAGGTCCATGTTACCATAGCATAATTTACAAGAGCCTGAAAACTTCTGCAAACTCTGCCAGCTGGCTCAGGCTTCAAGAGCTACTCTGCTAGCCAAAAACCACTTAAATGCAGCAGCACACTGATTACTCCCCTCTACCGTGGGATTGACAAAAAGAGGAAAAAATTGCATTTTATTCTAGCTAATATAGCCCGTATTGACAAATCCACGTAATCATCTTACCAGCAGGGCAGCTGCAACTTCGATAGCAACCACGTGAGCTAAAATGCCATGCTCCCTGCCCAGAGGGCTGCTTGCCAGCCTACCACAGGTTAAATGCAAGCAACTTCTCTTCTCCTGGGTCAGCTCAACTAGGATTAAACTCATCACCCTCCCAAGGAAAACCAAGGCTTTTGGAGCTGATAATACAACAGAACAAGGCCAGGAAAAAAAGAAAAATATATTCCATTAAATTGTAATCATTGGGAATGATAAATATATTATAGGTATTAGAGAGCAATATTACAAGAGAATTTCAGGAGTGGATACTGACACTGCACATCTCATTTACACTGCCTTCACTTGCCACTCGTCCCATACATCTAAACTGATACAGTATCATCCAATATTTTTTTTTAAAAAAACACCCAAACATAACAGGGTCAGAGTTTTATATCCTTTTACACATTGTCCATGTCCTTTTTTTCTAAAACGTGCTTCTTAATATTATTCTTCAATTAAAAAACCCCACTAATTCTTTTCCTTACTAACAAGGTTGCTCATTTTAAGAGTCAGATTGGGAAGGACTGAAACACAGGAGAACTCAAACAGGGGAATGTGTAGCCAGAAAAATCCATGGACAAGGCTCCTATTAATACTTTGCTACATTTAAACAATCCCATAAAAGGTTAATTCTGATCCATTTTCAGAATAATTTATGGGCTTTCAATGCACTCATGAAACTGAGCATCGAGGCTGCCTTCGATATGAGATTGAAGTTACACTGCAGAAATGTAACTAGCTGCACCAGCACAGATATTTCACCCTCTGTTCATGCTGCGGGAAGCTCAGTCTCGCAGGGACGAGCCCTTTGGTTCAGCAGCATGTTAAGCACGTGCTCCAGCGATCCACGGATCTGAAGGGGAGCACGGGATTTCACACACTGCAGAACCAAAGCCTAACACTAGTGAGAGTCAAGCCTCAATCCATGATATTAAAATGAGGAAATAAAAACTGAAATAGAGTGAAAATGAATCACCTAAAGATCATGAACATTCGTCCACAAAATAACCAAGATGAAACAATAGCTATAACTTTTTATGAATATGGACCCTCAGAAACAGAAATTTGCTTGTAATTCACTGACTTTTGCATGTCACTACAAATATTCAACAGAACTCACAGAAAGCATACAATATTCTAGTTAGTCATAGAAAATCCAAAGGATGTACTTATTACAATACATCAAAAATGAAAAGCTTTTCAAATGCAGACTGTTCAGGTGACTGATTCCTGTTTATGAAAGAGTAACATTATGGTTCAACACCAAAGTCCAGAAATGCTCAATCTCTGCATTAACAGGTGAATTTCCAACTGTAATTAAGTGCATTCAAAGGAAATTCTAAATTAGTAATTGGATGCTAGTACTGATATGAAAAAAACGACTGGATATTCACACATGGAGCGTATTTTCTGAACACCTGCTTTAACCTAAACTTCTGCCTTATTATGGAAGTCAAATAGTTCTAAACCAAATCATTAACTTTTGATCATTGAACTGTAGTGTCAGAATTCATTTATTTAATGGTGCCTAAATATTCTTAGGTGTAATTTAGTTATGTGAAACACTGGACTTTAAGTACATCCAATTTTGTCTGTTATGTAAATGGAAGAAGTAATTTTGACCAATTAAAGATCTGCTGGAACCACAGAATTTGTTTTTCACTAATTTGCTACTCGGTTAAGAAAAATCTAAGATTTGAAGATCACTGTCACAGGAAACAGTTAATTTGACTGGTTTAGAGCAATACAGCTGATGAATAAGGGCTTTCTATGATCTGATAGACCAAACGTACACTTAAAAATATGGTGATAGATCTTTAGAAAGATTTTGTTAAAAATCCCACCCCAAAACCCCCATTCATTGCTCAATTTAGTTGGCCTGAAATAGAAAACCTCACCTCCCTGCCTCCAACTCAGAATCACCTCATATCCCCAAACCCCAACCCTTTCTCGAGACACCTGGATGAAAAGAAATTCACACCTACTTCAGTTCTGCTACTGGCCTACTGACACTTAGACAAATCACCTCCCTTTTATTACTACTCTTTTAGACTAAAGTCAATAAACGCGCTATCACATTTGTAACAGGTAGGAAACTGAAATATTGCATCCGTTCTGAGTCCAGAAGAACCCACTGCCCCATCAACCCTGTACTTATGCTAACAACAAACACTGTCTTCCACTGAGTAATCCAAATGATTTAACAGTAACTTAAATAGGAAAGGTATATCTGAAAGAAAAGTGACCCCTTTTTCAATTTTGTTGAAGTTGCTATTCTTCTCAAATACAGGAGAACCTGGATGCCTAATATGAAAAGTATTTGAAATTCTACCACACAGAATCGCTATTTAAGGGTCATTGTCCCCCACCCCATTCCAGTACTGAAATACCACTATCTCTTTAAATGCATTATTTCTCTTCAGGCTGACTTTTTTTTCAGAGTTCACAGGGGCTGTATAAAACCTTTTATGAGAGCTTCTGAATTTACATTCTTGTGTCAATACTATCTGCCTCACAAAGGCCACCTAAGACCCAACATACAATGTATGATGATATGTTTTCATCTCCCACACTGTGCTGCTTCAGCCAGGTGGTATGCAACAGTCTTGCACCATCTTACAGCATGTTTGGTGATGTAGAGAGACTGAATGCAAGCACTGACTGTCTGAATTAGTTCTGTAACTTCAGTTAGACAACCGCCCGCTATGCACTTCAAAGTTGGCAAGTCTTACAGACTGCCAAGCCTCTGGAAAGCAATTCATAACTTTGTTTTAAACAGGGAAAAGGAAGTTTGTGTCTTAGTCCATTTATGGTTTGCACGTTTTAGTGGTTTTTGGGGGTTTCTTTTATTTGGGTTTTTTGTTGTTGTTGTTGTTTTTGGGGGTGGGGAATCTAAGAAAAAAACCCAAAGCCAAGTTCTAAGTTTGCTTTGTTATTATAGCACTGTTGATTTAAACATGAAATGGAGAATATTATAACGTAACAATTGTTTAATAAGCATACAAATACCAAATCCTAATATCAATTAAAAAATAATAGAAACTATTGTTTTCATAGCTTCTTATGGAGTCTGGGTAGTTTTCAATGCTAATTCAAAGCTAACTTAAATGGAATTAAGTACTAACTAGGAAGAGAGAAAGTAAGTCTTGCAATCAATCACTGTACCCTTTACTTTGCAAATTCTGACACTAATTTGAAAACAAACCTGCATATTTTTACATTTCTCCTAGAACAAGGCAACATGATTTCTCAGTGCCTTTTTGCAGTTCTGCCCTTCCCCCTTCAGCAAGCCCTGCTACTAATTTTGTGGAAAACATGGACAATGTCACTTCCACCTAAGTGGTGCGTGGTACAGTCTAGCTAATAGCAAGCACTTAAGTACAGTGTGTATCAAGCTGCAGTACAGGAAACTAAAGGGTCACCTGCAAAAGGACAGCATGCAAATATATAAAAATAACTTTTTCCTGACTTAGCTGACAAAGGAAAGAAAAAGTTAATAATCCTCCTCCTCCGTGTGTGCAGAGAACTCACAGGATCTCACTTCCTGAATAAGAAAAAAAACACCAAGTCAAGGACTTACCTATTCTGGTAACTGTAGTAGGCAGCATCACGAGGAATAGTACACAACTGCTTGCCGTAGCAGCACAAGGTCTGTGGAGAAAACTCATACTGCAAAACAACAGTGAGAAAAGAAGCTTTAAAATGTAACCTTACGTTAATCAAGCATCTATCAGGCAAACCTGATGCTTACAGATATTACAACATTGTTGTGTTTATCACACTTTTCCAAGCTATTGTAAATATATTAGCATAGTTCTCTTAATTACATTAACTATATAAGCCAAATAGTTGACCCTCTAACCACTTACTTTATTGCAATGGATGTGGGAAACAAGCAAACCATTTTAATATTGCTTATGACCAAAAAAAGTGTTCTCTGAGGGAGAAAAATACAACAATAGAATACCAGCAAGAAGGATGCTATCTCCCTTTTTTAGCTCTTAGCAGGCTTATAACAGAGCCAAACTTTTATCAACCCTTTCATTCAATATTTCAATTTTTGAAAAAAGTATACAAAACTAATGTTTTCTCTGAGTAATCAAGCTAAGCTCTTTGGAAGAATACAACTCCATCCCTGGAATACATACCTTGCGCCCACAACAGTAGCCAAGTGATTGCATAACAGGATCAATTTCTTGTTCAAACACCTCCGCGAGTTTAGTGCAAAACTTATAGACCCTGGAAGTCTTGCGATTGTAAAGCCAGGCATTGTTAAACATTAGCCAAACATCGTCGACATACTGCCAGGGTTCTTGGTACTGCCCGGTATCCAATTTACGTTTAATGGTTGAAAGATCCATAGGATTCTTCACAATGTCGAAGTAGTCCTTCAAACACAGAGAAAACCCTTTAGTTTTAAGATGTCCACTGGTCACAATATGTTGAACAGAAAAGACAGAATGTTTACATGAGCAAAGACAAAACACAAAAATGTTTTATATTTTTTTAATGCCAACTCACAGGAATCCCTAAAAGCTGGGGATCCACAGGCTGTCTAAAAGGTAGAGACTCTGGGTCCTGCCGGTACAAAGCTTCGAGGGTAGGCATGAGAGCCTGACGCAGCTCCTCAGGTTTGAAAACTGTTAATGAAAGTTAGAAAGGTTAGAAAATTTCTTTCTACATTTCCCTCGACTCCCCTAAAAAAAGCAAATAAAGAACTACATTAACGTAAAAATCTTAAGAGGGATTTCCTGATCTGCATAGCTGATCAGAGGCAAAACTTACAATGAGGAGGCTCCCGCGCACCTTTTATGTTTACTCAAATCACAGTAGGTGATATTCCCAGAATAAGGAGATAGGAACACTAGTAGCTCATAATGATACATATTCTAGAGAGTAAAACAACACAACTTATCTAGCACCAAATCAATTCAATTACTTCAACATGGATGAACCTTAGCTCTTCAGAGAAGAGACTAAGCATATTTTCCTCTCCCTCCCTCCTTCTAACCTTGTCTGCTGCTTCCAAGCTAAGATTCTTCTACAAAAACCACTGTAGTGGACAGGGCTGAAGAGCCAGCTCCACAGAGAGTAACCAGATGTCTTGATAGCTGGCACAGGAATTTTCTGGCCCTAGTATACAAACAGTCCTGGTCTGATGGACTGTTAATTGATTTGAAAGTGTTAATACTTCCAGATTTATATGCATCATTACAACCACTTGGCAACAGTGGCATGGCAACAGCCATGTTTCTTTCAATAGTGGATGACAAGGACAAGAAAGGCAATACATTTTCTGAAAAATAATGATAACTTGGAGAGCTCTTTGAGCATCTCAGTGTAATTACATTTATTTCCTTAGGAACAGAGTCTTTAAATAGGGAAGAATGCCTATTACTGAGAAAAAAAGACAACTAAGGAAAGCACGATGGCATATAATATTTATCTACCTGGCCAAAACAAGAACGATACCAATAAAAGGGAGCAATTAGGAGTTCTGTTGAAAGCACTTAAATCAACAGGACTACAGTGACCCCTTTGAGGCTGATCATTGCTTTTGTCACTCAATGTATTTTGGCAAGATATAAAATGCCTTCTGGGACTTACAGTAAAAAAAAATCTGTTATTTTTTAAAAGTTATTTTTCTTTTTTCCTTCTTAATTTAGGTGGTATTTCTGAGAGGAAGTCTTTTTCTCTCAACTACACTCACCTAAGTTACACACACAAATAAAGCAAGACAAGAAATTGACACTACTCAAAAAATTTCTGAAGCATTAAGTTGTCAATTTTTTTAGCCATTTCGAGGGGCTTCAGTTCCTGGAAACTAACTGGAGAGGACTGCTGCTCATATACACAACAAGCAAGATACCACTCAAGTCACCTACATCATGGCAAAGGACTACGAAGCAAGCTGCCAGGAGGGCTTCTGGCAAGGGCTTGTCTTACAGATACATTGCGATCTCATGCTGCTACTAATGAACTCAGACTTGCCAGATTAAAAATGAGATGAGCCAAGGAAGCCTATATTTGTTTTTATAACAATGAATGCAACTTGATGATCATTTCAGCTGTTGCCACAATCTCAGTCCCAATAAAATAGCAATTCTTTTCCGTATTTATTGATACCATACAGGCAGGCACTTTCCTATGAAAGGAACCTACCATATACTCCCAAAGTTTCATGAACTACTCAATTATATTCTGGAATTCTTGAGAACTGAAGGAGATTAAATTCCATTAATGAGGAAAAGTATTCTCCGTTGCTTCTTGAACCACCTTGCTCTGGCTCAGGTAGTTCATACCCTGATAATACGAATGATTTCATTTAATGAAATTTAAAGGTCAAAAAGCACCTTTTAATAATCTATTCTGGCCACCTGCTAGACACTGCTTTTAGAATTTTCCCTGTACTGACCCCCGTAACAACATACTACTAAGCTACAGTATCTTCCAAAATAAATCCAAACTTAATGTAAATCCAAACTACAGAGATTCAGGACAACTTCTGCCAAGTTCCTTAAAGCCTAATTATATTTGCTGATAAAGTTTACAACCTACTTTCATTCTGAAGTTTGAAAAAATAAAATAAAAATCCAGTTATTTCGATTTAAGACCACCTAAAAATGTGAAGAAAAGTTGCCTTCATCTTTAGCAGTAAAAAAGCTACTCTGACTCTAAGGAATACAACTGATAACAGAACATTTGATCACAGGATCTCCCTATACACAGATTTTACAAGAAAGTTTCTGTTCTCCCCTCTCACCCTTTTCCAAAATTAAATGCTCTTGGTTCCACTCCAGTAGCTAGAAGATCTTTGTAAGGAGATGGCATCCAGTTATCCCACTGTGTCTTCGATGTATATGTGGTAAAAAGAAAATGGGATCTTTGTGTGAGTCACGATGACTTATTATCTGCCAGAAAGGAGTATAATGCTACCTTTTTAAATTTTTGTTTCCTTCAAACAGAGGAAATCCTGCTTATGATTACTAGGGAGAAAATTCGCAAATGAAAATGAAGTCATCTTCAAAAGAGTTAGAACAATACACCTGAATACCACTCCCTAAAATGAAGTCCTTGTAGGTTTTGCATTATTGTGTCTTATAAAGAAGGGAAGAAACCACTAAAACTAATCTTGAAGGCCATCAAACTAAAGCAACCATCTACAACAAGGAGACAGGAGCTACCCTAATGAGTATTATACTATCTCTTTTTGAGAAGACTGCAAGGGAAGAGGCAAGGAACCAAAAACCTTCTTTTCTTGCTTACATCAGATTCACATGAAAAAAGCAAAACCAAACCAAACCCTGAATTTGGAAGGGTTTGGTTGCCTGCAATTCTTGAAAAAAGCTAAGCTACAAAAAATCAGATGTAAGTGAATTGAGCAAACGAGTATCTCTGCAGTATGGTCTTGGTATGTTCTCCATTTCACATCACGTAAGTAAGGTCTAGTTATAGGAGGTGAGCACAGCCAGGCCGATGGTTCAGTACACCTAGATGGGTAGCACAGGCAGGTGACATTCCAACTCCACAACATAAGCCACCTGTACCCAGAAAAACAATCCTTTGGGGTCCAGATGAACCTTTTAAAGGTATCAGGTTACAACTGGCTAAGTTAACTTACAGCATACACTCCATGTCACTTCCAACCATGAGCCTTCCCCTGAGTAGCTGCAGCATGTATCTGCTATGTCCCAGGTTACCATGGGGTACAGCTCAGGAATCTGGCTGTGTGGGAAGGAAGAAGACTCTCCAATATTTCCAAAACCCATGCAAAATTCCAGATGAGTCTCATAAGTAGTTTTAAAATATCATATAACCCTGAAGTACACTTCACAGAATTAGCTCTCAAAAACCTCTCGGTTTATTTAGCACTTTAATACACATGCTCTATTAAAGTTGGACCAACTACTTGGTGAGAAAATGTCACCGTTTAAAATTGTGTTTATGGTTGTACCTGCCCATGCTGCACATGTATTATACTATACAGTTACTTAGTAACAATATTTCCAAGATAAAATTGTGTTACTAAATGAGGTATTGCAAATACGTAGTAATCCGGACTGAATCAGAAGGACACAGTACAGCTTCCACGGGCTAATTCTGCAAGAACCTTCCACTTGCAAGCACTTGCCATGATTTACTTGCAAGTGCACTCCTCCTAACAAGCAACAGTGATTCTTTCCACTGGGAATATAACTGGTCTATAAACGCTAATAAGCTTTCCACTCCCTATGTTACATTTTGCTTGAAACAGGCTCTGCCAGTTAGTTCTGCAGCATACTCTCATTTGGCTGGCCCACTGGGCTACAAACTGAAAATAACATCTATAGGAAAATGTGTTTTATAGTGTTTTATTATAAAAAGATTATGTTTAGTAATTAAATGCAACCCAAAGCATATACAGGAGATCAAGATTCGAGCTGCATAAACTTTACAGCTTTATGATTCCCTGATCACATTCTGGAAAGCACACACCCGTAATGTTCTCCTCATGTAGTTATATATGCAGTTTCCTTTGCAAGGGAAGAAGAAAAGAAGTAATGAAATGGATCACCACTTTCCCTTTTTTGAGATTTGCAGCATGTTGAAAGCTTACCTTTGGTCAGAAAATAAAAACTAACCACGAAAACATCATCTCAATAAAGCAGATGCTAAGAGACAGGTCTCTAAACAGCTAAGGTTTTTAAGACAAAAAAACCTATCTTGCAGGCTCCCACAGCGCCTGCACCACAAGTAATCTATTTTCTTCTGTTTTAAGAATCATATGCATTTATTTCTTAATAAACCAAAGCATGCAATCATTTATATAAGGCCATTCAAAATCTGTAATTCCATCAATTATTCCAATCAATTCAATTTTGGAAAAATATGCAGTACAGATACAGTCACACCTAAATTCATGCTAACACTGTAGATTAACTTAAGAGACAACTGACCTAACTATTTTTGAGGAGAAAGCTTTCAAATGAACACTACACTGAAAACTACAGAGGACTTTATTAAAGCTGAAATCTATTGCAGCCATCCAGCCTTGGAAGAATACAAATTCAGAAGAGGAGTTGAAGCACCTAATTCTCAGAGAAGTGAATGCTAAAACTCAGTATCAAGGCAGCCTCTACGAGAAAAGTAAAGCAATGGATATTCTTGGTTAGTGAGAGCACTCCGCTCTACACCGAGCTCCCCTGAAAGAGCACTGGACAAGATGTACAGGGAGACTTATTTCTCCAGCAATCACTGCCTTGATCCTTCTGGGCAGAAACTGGAATCTGTGAAGACTGCTGGGATCAAGACCACAGTGACACGCTTTTCTCACCTGTGACATTAAAGGAACCCTACCTTCAAAAATAAGTTACAGAGTATTATTTCCCTAAGATCCCCACGTGCTGGAACACATGTGCAGAATAATGAGACCATGGAAAACAAATACTAGCAAAAACAAAGTACACAAGAAAAACTCAGTTTGCATATACATACTTTTCTTGCGGGGCTGAGATGGCGATGTGGATTGTGAAGTGGTTCCATTAGTGCCGCTCTCTTCTTCCTCTTTAGCATCTACTTTTATTTCAGGCTTCTTTTCTTCTATTTCCATTGGCTCCTGTTTCAGTTCAGTTCCATCTGTTTCTTCTTTTGTTTGTGAAGATCCTTGTAAATCCTCCTCCACCTTAAGAAAGGATGCAACGAGATGTACTATTACCTCTATGGCCCCAACTTCAGTCATCAAAATATTAGTTTGAGATTGTCAAAGCACTCCATCCATGGCTTTCCTCAGGACAGTTACTTTCCAGTAACTACCCTCCTCTCGCCCCTTAGCTCACCAATTCAGACACATCATTAAGTGCTTTTATATCTATCACTGCTTTCAGTTAAGCTGTATAGAATCTCATTTACCTCAGTCTTAGCTTCCACTTGTGTCTCACTAGTCTCTGGCTCAGTTTCTTCAGTTTTAACTTCTGATTTGCTTTCTAGCATTGGTGCATCTGGTCCTAGTTGCTGGGAATTCGTATCAGCACTAGCAACTGAGGCAGGGGTGGGGACCCTGTTATCAATACTAGCTGCTGCCTGGGATAGCTGTTGTAAAAACAGTACAAAAGAAAGACACTGCATATATAGAAATATTTTCCTTTACTAAAAATGAACAGCACAAAAGAGACATGAGACGATATTCTAAAACAGTGCAGAACGTGGATACAGGAGTTCACTGTAGCCAAGTTTTGATATCCCACATTTAATAACTCTGCTTTACAGAGCCAAGGAAGAATTATGCCGCAAAGAGGCTTCTTTTAGAGAGAAAACACCTGCCCAGTAAAACACTGTACATTCCTTGAAACGTGCATTGGTCCTGACTGTATCTTAAAAGAAAAAAAAATCTACGCAAATCTCATGATCATAAAAGACCAATTCTGATTAAGGCCACATATAATATTAGGCCTGTTACACCTCATCTTTCTGCACACTGCTGCCATTTTTACTTTGAGCAGTTTGAAGTCATTCAACACGCCCCCCTCCTTCAAACAATGCTGAGAACATCTGAACACACACATTTTCACACATCTCTAATGAACCCTTTGGTCTAAGTAGAAGCTACTATTGACAACTATGGGCTCTATACATTCACAACATGCTGCTATACGCAGGGAGAACTCTCATGGAATGCCACTACACAAGAAAAATGCAACTAGCTGGTACTTACTGGAGTGCCAGGTGGCTGTGCCTGCACAGATGTTGGCTGCTGCTGAGATGGCTGTGGGGTTGGCACAGACTGGGGTTGAACTGGGGTCTGCGGTTGCGGTGTGACTTGAGCCTGTGCCGCAGTCTGCCCCGTAGGTGTGCTTTGTGTCTGTGTCGCGTTCGGAACAGAACCCGGTGTTGGTGTTGGTGTTTGTCCTGAAGATGAGACCGGTGTTGATGGCTGAGTGGGTGCTGCTGGCTGAGGAGGAGTCATTCCAGTTGGAGTTTGGTGCTGAATAGGTGGCATCCCAGCAGCGGTGGACACAGGAGGTGTAGTCTGATGTAGAGGTGGCTGGGTCACTGGTGGGCACGGTAACTGCCCGCTCTGTGGTCCCAGCATGTTCATGGAGTTGGGAAGAGCAGCACTGGGAACCTGCCCCTGCTAGAGAGAGATATTCTCTTACAGACGTGTGACTCCCAAAACTCTGGGACTCACACCCTTTAAATCACAGCACTGAAGAAGTCTTGTTTAACAGAATACTGTGCGTCTAAACACAAGATCAGCTATAAACAAATACTGCTCGAAAATGACTATGCTCTGATTTCTCTCATCGTTTTCATCAGCTTAGTCAAAGACCTTGCTCCTACACCAAAATGTGCCAAGCATGACTTTTTACGTTAATTCTACTGGCACAGAGAGGGAATCCTCAGATCTGAGTAACACAGAAAACTACAGGCAGACAATCTCTAAATCATACCATCAGCTGGGCAAAGGTCAGACTTTGCATACAAAATGGTTTCAAGCAAATACACCTTTTAGGCCAGGACTCTAGAGCAGCCTGCTTTAGAAGACAGTTCAACACAGTTAATGACTGACCCATTGCACAGTGCAAGACTTAAGAGGGGTTTTTCTTGTTGTTTGTTTTTTTAATTCTAATTAGACTACTCCAGATGCTTAAGAAGATTGTGGATCTGTTTTTCAGAGCCACAATAATAAAGTATTCTGGATGTGCAGACTTTTAAACTATACATTTCACTAAAGATTGCATCAGATAGCTAGTGATAAAAAAAGAATCCTGTATCCTCAGATGTACGTCTTACTCTTAGAAATCTAAATCAATTAATAGTTTCCTGCAGATAAGGTTTTAAATTTAAAACATACTTCTAGATTGCTTGCATGTAGTCAGTTTTATTGAACTAAGTGCATTAGGAAAAAAAGTTCACCACAAAAGGTGGTCAAACAACTGAGCCAGGGCGCAAGAAACTGTAGATGCTCCATCCTGAACACACTCCAAACTTGACTCAACAGTGCCCTTTGTAACCTGATCTAAATTCTCTCTCATTTGAGAATGGAGCTGGACTAGAGAACTCTGGAGGTCTCAATCAACCTGAACTACTTGGACTCCGAGTTAAAAAACAAGCCTCTCCCTATGGAAAAGCATATACATTGGCATCGTAAGCACAACTGCTACTTCACCAACTGCTACTGTAACAGAAACATGTTATGGAAAGAAACCCAACAACTTTCTGTTCAGAAGTAGAAAGGTTAAAACAAATTTTAAAATAGCTTCCCCGACCACTTTATTGTAATTCTTGATTTAAAGTTAGCTACTAAGGTCCACACAAAGACCTCATATGAGCATATGCTCATAAATGTCCCATAAACTAACTTCTGATATTCCCCCTAAAAATCTCATCAGCATGCATTTTTTTTAGAATTTAAATCAGGAATTACAGGGTGTTGCCTCCCAGTTAGAATATGCAGGTAGATTATATAAGTGCTTATGAAGAAGGCAGATGTATCTCAGGATCCCTCAAAGTCAGGGGTGACCACAATCAACAATCAATGTAAATGTAAAAACACACACACACGTAAAATAAAATAGAAGAAAATAATTCACAGTAAAACTCTACTGCTAGAAGATACACCTTACCTGTGCCACCCCGGCCTGGGCTGTTGATTGACCCATGCCTACATTGTTCACATTCATAGCCCCACTGGATGCTGGAAACTGGTTCTGGGGCAGGAATTGGTTCTGGGTAGGAGCCTGACCCATCATGTTGTTGGAATGAGCTCCCATCATGTTCTGTGGCTGAGGCATTCGGGAAGGAGACATTGCCATCTAAAAATTAACACCCAAATTAAAGATATTACCATTTAGTATTGCATATCGAGACAAACGAAAATACTCTCAATGTAATCAACCAAAAGATAGGCCAAAAAAATAAAAGGAGAACTGGCTTTGGTAAACCAAACAGAGGTGGGCATAAGCATATGACTTTAGCATTTGTTCCACAGTATTAATGAGAAAGTTATTTTTTAAACGGTAATCAAACTCTACTAAGATTGTTAAAACTTCCATTTTGCTCTCTGAACTAACAGAGATAAACCAGTGAAATGCAAAATGTTTTTGTTTTTCTAAAGAATAAACAACATGTTTTCATGGAGAAATAAAGAAGGTATATATACTGCAAAGACACAGTTTCTGAAAGAACTATGTCCTTCCACAGTTTGTTAGAGATTACTGCATCTCTGGCATCTACTTCTCTGAAGCTTTTTTTCTTTTAAACCCACATAAATATTGAAAACAAACACCTCAATAAAAGCCTGGCAGACTTGGTACGTTTCCATGAAATTATCCTACAATTTACAGTATTACTCTGTGACATGGCCTTTTCAGATCAGCCTTAACAGCGCTAAATGTAATCAACCAATTTTGAGAAGAACCTGGTAACAAAAAGTACGAACCGCAGGAACAGCGCCCATGTTGTTCATTTGTACAGGATGGTTCATTGGAGAAGCTGCACGGGGTCCCATGGGTGCTTGGGGCATCTGTACATTCCCTATGGACATGGGGTTAAACTGATTCATTCCTGTAAATGCACCCCCAAAACAACTCATTAGAAACAAGTCATCATTATGTATGTATACTCTACTACATAATTCACATTTATTATGATTAAAGTTTGCCTGCCCTCCATGTTATCTTTCTTCCTTAACTTCATTCAAATTACTTGGCTTAAGAGACAAATCGGGGTGCAAGAAATGTTTAAAAGAATACCATTTAGGGTGAAATTTAACTTTTGGTGTCTAAAAAAACCTGCAAAAATGAAGAGCGTGGATGATCTGTAGAGACAGAATGCTATTTTTAACTAATACTTGAAATCGTTTCTTAAAATCAGGTTATTTGCCTTGAAACAGCAATGTCTTATTCAGGCCTCACTGAAATGTTTTAAGTAAATATGATAAAAATACATATTGCGTATATGAAAGCAACTCCTAGTCTCCTATCACGACAAAAGCTAACAATATGCTTAAAAAGCTGTTATGCCTTTCATAAAAAACATTTATTGCTTTCAAAACACCCAAACTTTTCTAACAGGAATAAATATGTAAATAATTATGGAGCTATATTCACTACCAACTTTTCCTTCTATTGAATTCTGAAAGGATGTAACTTTTCAAGGTCATTTCAAGACAAGATTCAATTTACTACTAACATTCAATCAAGAAATAATTGGGGACACTTTTTTGGAGGAAGCTGAAGCACTTAAAAGTTATGGGTTTGTATTTTTCAGAAAAAAACCCAACACCCATGCGTCCACAGCAGCCTAAATGAGCGATGGCAAACCATCAGTGCTATGAACAAGTTACAAGGCTTTTTTAGATGCACTCTGCATCAGAAACCAAGAAAGAGTATCATTAGTTATACAGATTCTAGGATTAATGTACTAAGTTTCCACCTATGGGTGTATTTTTGGCTAAACAACTGATGAAAACATGACAACATCCCCCCATTAGTGTTTTACGTGAGATCATCCACAGTATTCTTGCTTGCGCTCTCCTCTTTTTCAAAGGACTGAATTACTTCCCAACTGCTAGCAAAGTATTGAGCGCATATTGTCAGTAAAGACAAGACTACACTGAGACAGTTCCTGCCACAGAACAACAACAAAGGATGCTGCTGAAAAAAGGGAGATCCAGTAGTTCCTCCCACCCCAACTCCAAAAGAAAAACAGACGATCAGCTTTTCCCCCTAACGGTAATTTGAACCCACAAATTGCAATTAGAGGAAAACATAGTTACCTTGAGAAACCTGCATACGACTTATAGGCACAGTTGGCATGGACATAGGCCCATCTGCAACACAACAGAAGAATGGTCAGCAAAAATCAACTGAAGATGCAAACTCAAGATTATCATGAGAGCCCAAGGACACACACTGTGCAGAGCTACAGCTAAAATGTGGAAGTATCTCCTACAGGAGTACTTACTGGGCGGCCTCACGGGCTGTGCCTGGCCCATGGCAGCAGCCACCTGCGGGATACCAGGGGGCTGAGGTCCTGGGGTCTGTAAGGCTGGCTGATTCCCCAACATCCCTTGCTTATGTAGACGAGACCTCCGCTTCTCTTCTAGTTCCTTTTGTATCTTATAGATTTTCTCTGCTAATAAATGATAGTATTCATCCTAAAAAAGAAAAAAATATTACTCAGCATCAAGTATAAGAAAGCAGCAACAGAACTCATGTAGTCACTTGTGGGTTTGGTGTCTTGGGTTTTTTTTTCTTTTTATATATATACCTGCCTATTTAAACAAGAAATACTTATTTTCAGAACTCTCTTAAATTGAAACAGTTTCACCAGTGATTTAATGGAGAAAAGGAAAAGCAAAGCTTCCAGAAAACACAAATGAGAGTTGGCTTTACGGCTATCTGTCCTATCTACTCTGAGTGTATCAGCAGACAAAGGAGAAAACAGTAGGTTGTCTGTTGCTTGGACAAAAAACAACAGGAAGGTATGATTTAGTTTAAGTGTTAATGATTTTTAAGTGTTATTTTCATAATAAGTACTCCCACTAATCCACAGACAAAAGAAATAGGTGACCCCAGCAACACAGTTACATTAAAGAGACTTCAGGAGACAGATGTTAAAGACAGATCAATTTTTACATAAAGAAAGGAACCACTCTTTTCCTGAAGAGTCTGACTACTGACAGTCATTGCAGGGAATAAACAAAAACAGACAAAACCCCAAAGGAATGAAGGAAATCAGTGAAAAATAGTCCACTGGCACAGACAACTAAACACTAGATCTGTACAAGATGAAAAATCCATTTTACTCAATCCACATTGACAACAGATCAAATACGACAGTCACAGTGCACAGCAAGGTAGCCAATTTCGCTTGTCAGCAATTGCTGGACGCACATCTTCCAAGTGCACGAGATTCTGCAACTGTTAAAGGCAACCCCCCCCCCCCCCCAAACCCTCAAGACTACATTACTTTTCTGGGGTCACCTATGTTCTTAAAACCCAGTGTTACATGGACCAAAGGTTGAGCGATGCTTGTCTCGCAGTCATTTTGTCTTCACCCAATTTTCATCAAAACTAGAATTTGTTATTACAGTCTGATTGAGTTAATTTTGGAAAACTAATGAGATAGGTATTCCTCACCAGTCTTGTTAAGAAAGTCCAGCGTTGCAATATAAAGCTTTGTTTTTAGGTCACGTTCCTCCTCTAAATGTCTCAAAAAACCATCAGTGCAGACACTTTCTGCTGTCCAACTTAAAAGCACTACATCCCCTTCCCTCCTCCTGCTCAAGACACTTCACCTATAACTTTCTACTTGTAAATTTAATATTGTGCTACTTTCACACTGCAAGGATTCCTGAAAAAGAACATCTTCACAAGGAGCACATACTACTAAACCAATGTCAAACTCCTTACGATGATGCCTCATACTAATTTGCTTTTCAATGTCAAATTAAAACTGATGCTTCTCAAAAAATTGCAGTTCCACATAGCACCGTTAATACATTCTAAACTACTCCCTTCTTCCAAGTTTGCTGCTTGGAGCCAAATATGTTAGATGAATTCCCATAAAAGAGACTTCTGGTAACGAGGCTCTGACAGCTGTTTTATGGGGTGAAGAGAAGATACTTATGAATATTTGTCTAGCGTAGAGGTCAGAAGAAATTTAGTTTTATAGTGAGATGTCTACTACATCCATCCTTACCGAGAAGGTATTTAGATACCCATGTATGTCTATGAAATCCTCATTCTCTCTGAAGTTGTTCTCTAAAGCTGCCAGGGTGATCAAGGGTTATCACAAGTCTTCCTTACTAAACAACCCCTTGGTAGCCACAAGGAGAATATGACATTGTCACTGACCAACGCTGACACAGCAGCAGCATTACAAGTACGGCCACTGACTATCTGCCTCCAGGAAATAATACCTGGAGTCCATCTTCAGCTCTTCTGGGAGATGGTCTGAGACAGGCAGACTAAATGTTACTGTCTTACTGGATGATTATCACCTGAGATGCCACCAACTACTCTCTTCAGATCCTCTTACCTTATACAGGAAGAACCTCAAGATTCTGGTCAGGTAAGACCTCACTAGCTATTATTACTGATGCTACTAACATTGTCTTTACCCGATGAAAACTTGCAGGGAGTGGTTCCTTTAGGGTAGAATTACCACAGTGTCATAATGAAATAGTGTCCTCAGCATGTCAATCAACAGGGGTTTGCTCCTGTGAGATTTGAACTGACACCTCTTTGGAGACTGAGAAAAAATCCTGAACAGGAATTCTGTCTTGTTTCCCATGCACAAGGACAAACACAGGCAAACTGACTTCTTACTGAGATGTGAAACAGCTATGTGTCTTAGGCAAATCACTCAGTGCTGCTGAGCAGAGGAGAAATGATTCCAACAGTGCAGGTAAAAGGTAAGCGGTATAACAGGACCGAGTCCTAGAGAAAACCTCCAACAGTAAAGAGGCATTAAGAAAGTTTTAAAACTACTACTTATACAGTCTTCAGAGGGAGAAAGTCAGCAAGGGAAGTATCAAAAACTGCAAGCTGTGTTCCAGTCTTCATGCACATCAATCACACTTTCAGGAGTAATGCAAATAGGGCTGGGATGATGTTGTCTAGTTTTCATAGAATTGAGGGAGGTGAATTAGATTGGAGTAACATTAATCAGATGGCTTGGGACTATACAAATACTGTCACAGACAGAGAGCATGACTTTCCTCATCAAGAGAGCAATGAAATGATTCTCTGTGGTTTCCATTATGCTTCTAAGATTTGTGATACTACTGTTTGTTAGTACATCCAGAATGGCTAGACTAAAGGAACATACCCTACTGTTAGCAGATTCATACATATCTCCCTCCACTTTTCTGGCATAAGCCACCAAGTTCTCCATGCGGCGATCCTTCAGTGCAGCCGGATCAGGAGTGGGGAAGATGGCTTGGACACTACAAGAAAGGAAAAAAAAAAAAAAAAATTTTTTTCAGAGGAAAAAAAATTCATTACAACTTTATTATATTCATCCTGGACATTCCCTTACACATCAGATATGTAAAAGCACATCAAAATTATTTTAAAAAAATTCAATATCACACTATTTCCCACAAGATTAAAGCAAATTCAATGATGAAAAAAATGTGAGGTGTAACAGGCTAGAGTTTTTTTTACTACAGCAGAACATATTTACTAGGAATATAAACTAACTTCATGCCCACTGCTTAATGAACATGAAGAATGAACTGGAGGGTTAAAGGTAACAGCTTATCCTCAGTGGCCCAGCATTAGAGAACCACTACTGATAAAACTCCCTCAACAACTTTTCAGCTAAATAGTAGAACTACTGTACTGAAATTCTTTAAAAACATTCAGGAAAAATATGCAGTAGTGGTGAATACTTACAGTTTATGCACTAAATGATTGCGCAGGTCCTGAGTGACATGTTCATGCCATGCTTTCCTTACCCCGGTACTAGAAGGAGGCGCAGCCGTTGGCATTGAGCTGAGGTTTCCAACATTGCCAGAATTTGTGCCATCATTCATTAGTGGGCTAAAATTTAAAAAAGGACTGTTACAATACAAGAATGCAGAGTTTGGTTTTCTGTCTGATGCTTGAAGCAATTTTTCAGTAATTGCTTTCATCCCTTCTAGGTATTGCATCAAACATTCTCTAAGTGAAATGTTGATATCAACAAACTGCAATGCCTAAAGCAGCAAAGCTCAGGAGTTTACAAGACTTAGTATGAATGATAAAGAATCACAACTGTCAAGGTATTTGTACACTTGAAAATACAAAATATTCTTCCTTTGGGAATTCATTTAAAACTACTAAATATTCTGGGGCTCTCTGGAGGGACAAAGTGGTAGATATAGAATTGAAATAGGAAAGAAAGAAGAGCATAGCCATAGATGTGACTGACCATTTCCATGCCAACACAATTAGTTTTTAAAGCATGCTCTTTATTTACATTCATAGGCATGTAAATAAATGTTTAATTGAGCAAGAATGAAAACATGTGCATTACTTATTTGTCCCAAGGGATGTTGGAAGAGCAGTTTCAGAAATAAGACTAGCTTGCTGGTCTGTTGTTATTCCTCCTGCAGGAAGGTTCATCTGGTTGGCTCCTTTGGGAAAAAATTAAACATCATTGGTACCCAGTTCACAATTTTGACAACATGGCAAAACTATACTTTACAGACCTAACTGATTAACGAAAGAAACAGCTTATCAGATAAGCACTTTATGATAATATTTGCTGTGGTGCATATATGTAGCTACTTATGGAATCAAGTTACTTTATCTGAGCAATTTTTTCTACAAAAACGAGTGTGCTAAAAATTAAGATACATAAATTCTTAAAATGAGTTCAAAAAATATAATGCTAACAATTAAGTTCCAGAAAGGAATTAGCATTTGAGACAGAACTGTCTGCTAGAACAGGTGAAATACTTGTTAAACCAAAATCCTTCAGCAACTCTGTCTAATCACCTCAGACAACAATAACTTACGGACTATATCTTAAGAGAAACCAACTGCTGCTATCTGGTAGAGGCAATATATTGAAAGCTTTCTAATATTCAAATGTAAATGAATGGTAGTGTTTGTAGTGTAATTTTAAGTTATTAATCAACACGAACAGAAAGCCATTACTCTGAACAAGTGAAATACTAGACTATTCTAAAAATTCAACAGTTCAGTTTCTTTTAACACCTTTGTTTCTCGGTAATTTTTCCACCTACCCAATGCATTAATGGTCCTCATTTGCTGGTGAGCCTGAGGCTGTGCCGGCTGCTGGCCTTGTACCTGGGGCTGCAACTGCGTTTGAGGCTGGTTGCCATACGGCAGTCCAAGAGCTGCGTAGGCTCGCTGCATGGAGCTGGGGTCAATCGGATTAGGGTTACTTAGCGATGGAGTATTCTGCTGGCCTGTGCCAACAGAACCGATGGAATTTTGGATTCCACCAGCTGGAGACCCTAAAAGGGCTATAAAAAAGAAAGGATAAGAGAAAACTGAAAATCAGTGTGGACAAATGATAAAAGAAATCATGCCAAAAATCAACAGAACATGCATATAGTTATATGGTATATATTCTTCTGCCAAAGGACAGAACGACACCCAAGATGCCAAGTGGGGAAACTCAGCCTTTGATTCTACAGGACAGAAACCACCCTAGCAATTAATACATGCAGTCTAGAGAGAAGTACTGTAAATTTCAGGCAGACAAGCCCATAATTACTGTAATACACGAAGTATAGGCTCCAATATAAGGCTAAATAGGATTTTCATGCTTGGGACAGTAGACTAAAGGGGAAAAAAAGAAATTAATTCCTCTACTTCCCTCTTTCCCATCAATCCCATTTTAGGTCAAAATATTTGGCTCCAGAACAGAGATCCTGAGTTCAGCAGAAATACTGTGTCCTTGGACACAAAGGTAATACTGAAGATCTGTTGGTAGAAATTTTCATTCCGAGCAGTCACTAGATGAATCCTCTGAAGGCCAAATTACCCTAAAACCCAAGTTATTCAGAGATATGAAAAGCCCGGATGGGTTTCAGATTTTACTGACAAAATCTAAAATAATTTGAGGTATCAGAAAGGGGATGAGCCTGCCACAGGTTTTGGTAAACAATCTAGATAATAATATTTAGGTATTCATTAACCTATATGACCACCACAACCTGTCTCACTGCACAGATATATGGAAGAGTCATTTCCATCATAGTCAAGAAATGGAAACAA
Source organism: Athene noctua (assembly GCF_965140245.1). Lineage (NCBI taxonomy): Eukaryota > Metazoa > Chordata > Aves > Strigiformes > Strigidae > Athene > Athene noctua. The sequence continues at coordinate 3,860,672 of NC_134051.1, read as the reverse complement.
TAGGGAAAAGTAATTTTTGCTAAACCCAGAAGTGAATAAAATCTGCTTTCTGGTCTCATTTTAACTGCTGTTCTAAGTAATAACACATTCCATTGTGAGTGATGCACTGAGTATATCCTTCACTACAGAGACACTGTATTTTGATAACTGAGACTCTGGTAGAAGTAATGCATACTTCACACTATCCTCCTCAAGTAATTAAATATATAATGTACATCACAAATCTGTGAGCTAAACATAGCACAATAATAGCTTTTAATATAGGCAACAATAGCTGTTTTATTGAAATATTAGGGAGACAAACATGGTTAAAAAAATAAAATCAGGAAAACAAGCCTCCTGAGACATTAACAGCATTATCCAGGTTTTCTTAAATCCTTACCCACTATGGAAACAGAGAATCACTGAAAAAGGTACACATGCTTTCAACTGCCATCCAAGAGAACACACACACATTACAAAGTCCAGGATTTCATTCTCCAGATGAGAATTCAATTTGATCTCATTTGCCAAAGAACCACAAATAAACATATTCAGAGATCCCCCTCTCCAGAATAAGCAGCCGCACAGAAAACATCCTTTTTTCCCCCAAGGACAATCCACAGTATTTTCAACACTGGCTTTACCATGGAAATTGGGCTTACATAGACTCACACTCTGTGGATACATTCATAACAACTTTTGAACTTACTGATCATCTCCAAGCAAGTTAAAAACAAAGACAGAAGCTGACTAAGATTCTATCACTTTCATTTAAAAAAGACATAATAAAAAGCAATTGTATTAATTTCTTGTTGGACTTGCACATAGCACTCTGAAATCACACAATCTAAGAGAAAGATGCCTTTAAACTCGTGCAAGCCAAGAAACAGCAAGTCTCTAGAAAGGTTAAATAGCACAAAAGTTGTGGTACCCTGGAACTCAAAAGGCTTCAGAGGCTGTTGTGACAGCAGAGGATCAGTTCAGGAGCCAATAAAAAATCCAGCTTGTTAGAGAAAGAGGATTATATTTCTCTGGAAAAGTTACAACAAAAAATCCCCATACGCTTTCAGTGGTTGTAAATCAGGGGCACATCTCTGGAGATGGTAGAATGACCACAGGTAACGCTGAAGGCTGGGAACATGAAAAAGGTTTCCAGACATCCCACCAAGGATAGCCAAGCGTTTCAACGTTCCTCACAATCTCTCTGTCCCCCCTCACAATCTGGGGAAGAAAGCTGGCACTGATCTTCTGAGGACTGCAAGCTTGGCTTGAAGCTCACAATGAAGCTCGGGCAGAGCTTGGAGAAGTCAACTACCTCTCGCCCACAGCTCTGGGCTGAGCCTTGGCAGTGGTATGAGTTACTATGAAGCACACGTTCAGCCCTTGTGCTACAGCAGCTTTAGGAACCACAATCCAGCCAATTCTAGAGAAGTCTACTTAAGCAAGATCAGATTTCCAGATGTCTATTTCTGCCCCAGACCAAAGACTACTTATAAAACGTCAGTTTGGACATTTGTCAAAGTTGACAGTCTGAACGTAATTTTAAAAGTGATAACATGGAGAGTGAGTCTATTCTAAACAGAAAAAGTCCCACTGTTTCTTCGTAAAAGCACTACCATTATTGCAAAGGGACAATGTATGAAGACCACTATTTTAGTTTGTAGTTTGAAAAGACTAATGATCTCCAAAAAGTTCCACATGTGCATGTACCTATTCAAGCAGGCAAAACTCACTGAAGCTGGGAAACAGCCAAATGCTGCTTCAGCTCTTCAAACTGAAGTATTATTATTAGGGGACAGACTACGTTTGTATAGCCAGTGGTACAATGAGTGGCTCAAACTACTTGGTCTCAGTTTTTCTATATTTTATAACTCAATTACTAGCATACTGTAATAAGTATTTTCACAACATCAGGAATCTGGTTTTGAAGGGTTTTCTTTTTTTGTGTCTGTTCACTGGTTTTATACAAATGCATGACATTATCTCAATCTGTTGAACAAGATGGAAGGAGAGTATTCAATTTCCATATTGGACAGATCAAGTGCAGATGCAGTCCTTTCTGTGGCAGATACCATAGGAAATGAATTAAAATAAATACAGCACTAAAACAAAGAGGAATTATCACATTAGGCCACTGCTACATGAAGCAATGTCTACTGTGATTTTTTTTTTTAATGAACTGATGCTTCAGACATTGATGAGCTCATGACAGAAGCTACCAGTGTGAAGACAACTCTGTACAGAACTGCTCACATTCTAAATGCTTTAAAGACAACTGATCTCCATATGTCCCACTGTTAAAGTCACATGTGTTTATGTATCTTAAGAATGAAAGTTCAAACAAGCAGAAATGAAGCAGCCCCAGAATTTCCTGAACAGTCCTGATTAGGCCCTCTTGGGCATTAGGATGTAACCTAAATGATCAAACACTACATCATCTACAGGACTTCTGTTCCAGTGTGCAAAGTAGGTAATGCTGCCTTAATGAAACTTCATTCACATCTTCTAGAGGGGAACCAGCTGATTAGAATTTATTTTAAACTCGGACTCCTAATGCTACTTTAAGTACGAAGGCACAGCACTTCTCTAACCTGACCAGCCCAGTGAAAGCGACATGGTAATCCATTTCTGAGAAGTCATCTAAATTTTTCGTTTTGCTTCCGAATTCTGTGACTGATATTTGTTCAGGAGTGTTCAAATGCTCTGTCCTGCAGCTCCTCACTCTGCTCATTACATCCATTCTAGCTCAAAGTGGCTGGAGCAAAAAATTATGCTGGTGAACTTGACTCACCTCAGCACAAGCCTGTCCTGCACCCCGAACTAAGCAGCTGAACAAAAGCTAAGAGTACACAATTGTTTAATTAAAGGCTGTATCATTAATCAAATCTTGGGGTAAGTAAAGATTTTATGAGCAACTTAAAGGTAGGATGTGTCAGTATTAAACTTCACCACCAATGCCATCTTATTTTTTATTTGTTAAGCATTAAACTAAAAGCATTCATAGTATAGCATCATGTTAGTCAATAAATGGAACTTCCCAATCCATGGGCTAACAATCTATGATGCTGTTCAGTGGAATAACTGATACCTGACTGTAGGTCACCATCATGTATGATTTCCAGCACTTCAAAACACAAGAGACACTTTGTCTGCAGATTTTACAGTTACTGACAGCAGGACTTGAGCACACTGGATTTCATTTTTCCAGTTTTCACAAGAAATGGGCTCTAGTGAAGAACTTGCTGCCTACTCTTTCTGAACACGTTTCTTGCACATCAATGTGCTCCTCCTTCTCTACAAAGGGTCAGGTCCCAAACTCTCTACATCCAGGTTTTCTTTCATTTTCTGCCCATACTCAATAACCTACTCCCTCAGCCAGCTAGCTCCTTGTCTTTATTTCCATTTCCCTCATCAGATTCCCACCCTTCATCCCCAAGTCCACATCTGTCAGAATTTCTAGCCCAGTCTTCTTTAACACCACATTTCTAAAGGAAGATTAGTTGTCTAAAATTTACTCTCTCTCAATCCAGCTTGTTCCTCACTACATTTAAAATTTTCCTACAAGGAAAAACACAGGAGAGACTAACTTCATGTTCGCAACTCCACCTTCCAGTCTGACTGTGGTGGGCTGACCCCAGCTGGACACCAGGTGCCCACCAAGCTGCTCTATCACTGCCCTCCTCAGCTGGACAGGGGAGAGAGAATATAACAGAAGGCTCGTGGGTGGAGATAAGGACAGGGACATCACTCAGCAATTACTGTCACAGGCAAAACAGACCCACCTTGGGAAAAGTAACTTATTACCCTGCTCTGATTTGCAATGAGAAATCTCCCCCCCTCCTTCCTCCCAGGCTCAGCTTTGCTCCCAGTTTCTCTCATTCCCCCCCCCCAGCAGTGCAGGGGGGCAGGGTTGGGGGTTGCAGTCAGTTCATCACCCGCTGTTACTGATGCTCCTTGCTCCTTCCTCCTCAGGGGGAGGACTCCTCACACCCTTCTCCTGCTCCAGCATGGGCTCCCTCCCACGGGAGAGTCCTCCACAAACTTCTCCCACATGATTCCTCCCATGGGCTGCAGCTATTCACGAACAGACTGCTCCCGTGTGGGTCCCCCAGGGGTCACAAGTGCTGCCAGCAAACCTGCTCTGGTGTGGGCTTCCCGCGGGGTCAGAGCCTCCTTCAGGCATCCCCCTGCTCCGCCGTGGGGTCCTCCTCAGGCTGCAGGTGGGCATTTGCTCCACCGATGACCTCCGTGGGCTGCTGCAGCACAGCCTGCCCTCTCGCCACGGGCTGCCAGGGCAATCTGCTCCGGCGCCTGGAGCACCTCCTCCCCCTCCTTCTTCACTGACCTTGGTGTCTGCGCAGTTGTTTCTCTCACATATTCTCACTCCTCTCTCCTGCTGCAATTACTGTCCCCCAGGTTTTTTTCCCCCTTCTTAAATATGTTATCACAGAGACCTTATCACTATTGCTGACGGCCTTGGCCTTGGCCAATGGTGGGTCTGTCTTGGCGCCGGCTGGCATTGGCTCTGTCGGACCCAGGGGAAGCTTCTAGCAGCTTCTTGCAGAAGCCCTCTGTAGCGCCCCCCCTGCCCCCCCCCCTTGCCAAGCAAACCAAACCCGCTCACTCAACTGAAATTCTGGTGAGCTCAGCAGGGAGCAAGAAAGTACTTCCTAACAAAAACAACCCTCCAACCCCGAAACATTTCCACCAAATTTCAAGTCATTACTTCAAAACACAGGAGTCACTGGCCTATTAAAAAAAAAAGCTTAATGTGCAAAATAATATTTGTTTTGCAGTTTCCCCCTACCCTCACAGAGATATACATGATATATACACTAAAAGCCCTGTGGAACAGAAATTTCCAACTTGTCCCAGTATGTCCTATTAACAAGTCATGTTACTATCAACAATTACAATAAAAGACAGTTCAAGAGTACTTAAAAAAAAAAAAAGAAAAAAGAAAAAAGCTGTACAAATGAAACCTGGCACAGATAGCGGTTCCTTGCAAAGAATTTGAACACTAAAACATGGAGTAAGATACTGTCCTGGTTTAAACCCAGACGGCAGACAAACACTACGCAGCCACTCACCCACACTCCTCAACCTCAGGAATGAGAACTGGAGGGGTTAAAGGTACGGAGACTTGCAGGTTGAGATTAAAAACAATTAAATAATTGATTTTTTTTTTTTTTAAAAAGATAACAGTAATAGAAAAAACAAACAAGTAACACACAATGTGATTGCTCACCCCCTGCTGATCGATGCCCAGCCTGTTCCTGGCTAGCGATCCCAGAGAAGAGAAGATCCCGAAATCACAACCCCGGAAAAGAGACTGAGCTTTCCAGCCAACCCTCATTTATATACTAGGCATGACGTTACATGATGTGGAATTTTCCACTGGCCAGTTTGGGTCTGGTGCTCTAGCTCTGCTCCCTCCCAGCTTCCTGTGCACCTGCGCACTAGCAGGCCATGGGAAGTTGAAAAGTCCTTGATTTTTTTAGCACCAAGTAAAAACATCAGTGCATTATCAACATTCTTCTCATACCAAATTCCATACTGAATCCAAAACATAACACTATTCTAGCCACTACAAAGAAAAAACAATTAGCTCTTTTCCAGCCAAAATCGGGACAGATACCTGTAAAGAAACAGCTTCATGGTAATAACCTCAACCCCAGGACTTTTTGTAGCATACAAATCCCTCAAGAAGCAGGAACAGATCACCACAAAAAGCACATGAACCACTGTGCACGGGAAGGGTGGATGCAAGCCACTATACTGCAATGTTTCAGAAGTGCTGAACTGCAGAACTTTCTAGAAGATCAGCACACTCTGAAGGAGCTGTTTCAAAGTCCAGCACAGATACAACAGGATGTGAAGTAACAATGGTAAAACGAGCACAGGAAGATTCTAGGACACAAAGTCTTTAATGACCATCACATGGTCATTCATTCTGTAAGGCCAGCAGACTGTCAAAAGTAATGAGGGTCACTACTTCTCATTTCTTTATCCCTTTCTAAATGTCCTCAGCATATCCTGCCATATGCAGATTCCGTCCCACCCCCCCACCCCAGTTTAGTAGATGCTATGGTTATTTATTCCTAAGACTATCAACATTTTCTTCAACTCTCAAACTAACATAGCTTAGTTTTCATCTGATCAGACACAGTGTTTTTAAATGCACATATTAATGTAAATATTTTCACATATGTTTTTAAATGCCTAAAAATGGATATCCTTTATAACACATCTAGTGTTCATCTTCTACCTTCAAACAAACCACAAGGTGTTACATGTATGACTCAGACATAATCCAGAACAAAAGAACCTTGCACCTCAGCATACTAAATTACAAATTTTCATGGTTATTACCACTGGATTATTGATTAATTGAAGAAGGGGATTTCATATTTATCTCCCCTGCATGCAACAAGAGAGACAAAAGTCTACACTTACCATTACAATTGTTAACATTCAAACAACACCCTAATTTGATCCCATAAAATTATTTTTAAGGGCTGTTTTCGTTCAAGTGCCTTCTCTTTTGATAAGTTGTATGAATGACATAAAAGAAAATACTGCATAAACTACTTTTCTACAGCCACTTGTATTGAAAAAAACAATTCTGTTGTGTTAGATGTTGTTAACACTTTGATAACAACTGTGCAATAAGGATGTTACGCACAAATGGACCATGTCATATTAAAAAGCAAAGCTTTCAACACCTTTTTCAAAGGCCAGACATAACTAATCACTTGCAACAAATTACTATTTTCAACACACAAGATGTATCTCATTTTAACAAACTTCTCCTCGGTAAACAAAATCCTTACCTCTAAGTAGGCCTATAATTTTTTTCCGTTTTTGAGGGGAAAATAAACCCCTCCCCTGAAACCATGAGGACATGCTCAATGGATAATTTGTACAGTTTTACCAGCTACTCTCTCATCTGCCTTAATCTCACACAACCTAGGAGCTCTTCTCTATCCTTCAAGGTTTATTAGTGTTCCTCACTGCAGTCTCAGCTAAATGGAAATTAATAGAATGCTTCCAAAACAATTCAAATGTTCAGGTTTCACAAGTCCTCCAGCTATTTTCCACTTCTTAACCCTTATTTAAATACAGGTAGGCATAACATTTCTTAAGACTTCCTGAACTGCTGCATCTATGCTGTAAAATGTTCTACCTTGGCATCTTTTAAAAGGATTTGATGAGAAGCAACCCACTAACATAAGTTCATTATTTTCTGTTTCTGAGCAAGAGGGAAGCAATGCACTAGAAACTGACTGCCCCCAAGCATCAGTAACAGCTACACTATTACAAGAGCCAGGCATGGGCAACATCATTATGATTTGCAGAACTTCAGCTAGTCTACACCAGCATTAATTACACTTAATGATTAAGACACCCAGACTAGATCCTTTTGTATACAATAATTCAGGGTTTTTTTTAACAAAAACGTTTGATTATTCTTAATCACTAGCATGTTAAGTTGTTTCTAGAAGCAAGAAAAATAATGAAGTAGCTAATATCTTCTCCAAAACCCTACCTCCATCCAAAACTTCATAATAACTCCAATCTACTGACCTGCCTCACAATAAAACACCAATTAGAAGTTGTCACATCCTTTAAAAACAGTTACGTGCTTGATCTGAGACCTTCCCTTATTGTGTATTGAAGTAATAAATTGCATTTAATGAAAAGGAGAATTCACTAATATATTAATCCTTATACCAGATTAAACAGTTAAGTTTGCTGGGACACTGTCAGAGTTTATTCCTACACTGCACATTTGATAACTTTGTTAACAGTATCATTCCATTGTGATAGCAGCAGAACGACTACTTACGTTGTTGGTTTCTTTTGTCACTGGCATTTTTCAGAGGAAGGCACACAGGACAGTCGTGCCGAGTACAATTCTTCCAGTGGGAGATGATTTGTCTTGAAGATGCACAATGAGCAACTGTAACATGGAAAAGCAACAGAATTAAGGTCAGTCCCTGATTAACAGGTTTTGAATTAACTCATCTTATTTTTTAGAGCAACTCTATTCTTTCTCCTTTATAAGCCATACTGTACATATAACTAAACACAGCTAAGTGCAACTAACATTTTTTGGGACCCACCAATAATGCCATAACAAATGCAGGAAACTAGAAATAAAATCTAAGACAAAGATATGGTAGATATATCATACTCTTTATACAACTGAGGAGATGAAAAAGACGCTTGCAAGGCTACAGTAGTATCATCCTACTTCTAAAGGGCAAATATTGCTCTCTGTTTTCTAAACTGACAACTGCTAAGAGATCAGAAATGGAAACCGAGCAAAGATCATGAAAAAGGGAGCAGCTGTTTAATTAAAGAACCAGTTTTGGCACTCATTTGTGCCAGGTATAGGGATCTTCTTGACAAGAAGAGAAACACTGCTGACAAATATGCAAGAAACCTTACACAGCTCATTTGCAAGAGTAGCTTCAGCAACCTGCTCTCACCTTGACAGGCCTTCCCAGCTTGACAGTGTGTCATGTGGTTGAGGACGTTTTTCATGGTTCGACAGTGTGGGAGAGCACAGGCCCGCACCTCTCCATTTGCTTGCTCACGCCTCTGACATTTGTGAGCATGAAGCAGCAAAACCAACTGCTGCTGGATCAGTTTGCGCTTCTCTGGGTCTGCTGTTGGTCCAGTTGCCATTGCCTGCGTTGGTACAATCCCCACTTGTTGTACTTGGGTTTGCATCTGGGACTGAGAGAATAGGTAGATTAGCATCATGTTTGCAAGTCTCAATTCTGATCTTAATCTTGTATAGTAATTTGAGTGTCACAAGAGTATTTGCCAAGCATTCTGCTATGACTGACTACAAGAATTATTATTGCCAGCCTCTGCAGCATTCTCAAACATTTCTCTTCTAACCATGGAACAGCAAAAATGTATTGAGAGGTTCCTCTGTTGAGACATTTACAGTAACAAGCCATCCAAAAATCTTCTGTTTATTAGATCATAATTCCAATAGGAATGAGCTCTTACCACACTTGGAAGTGGAATTCAAGTCTGTTTAGTATTGTATTTTTACATTATAGGTTTTATACACTTCAATCCTAGTTTCTTGTCCTCAACACCAATGGTAGATCAAAATTATATGACTGTCTCTATATATTACAGTAATATGTAGAACTTGTTTTCCAAGCCTGAATTAGCCTTTCTTTTCACAAGTGAGTGTTGATACTCCTTTCACAGAGAAAATTTCCAAGGTAAAATGTATACAGTTTTCTCCCAGAAAGGTCCATCTAAATCTGGATTGCACTACGTCTACTCAAGTGAACTGAGTTAACTACAGCACGACACTAGGTTGTATCAGCTTATAAAATCTGCTGTTTTATTTCCAGCATCTGTTCTTCACCAACACACTCCGTACCAATGCTTGAGCCCTGCCTGACAGAGCCTGCATGCCCAGAGATCTTCAGTTTAAGACATAACTGATAGCAGTGCAGAAGACAAATAGTTTCCTTAACATGTCATTTCTTCAGCACAGATGGAGAAGCTTTTCTACTACCTTCTTGGACCTCTGAAGGACAACATACAGAGAAACCCAATTTTCAGAATTAAACACATCTACAGCCTGCAATGATTCCACTAGCAGAAGCAGAAATGGGACTGCAAAAATGCTTAAATCCCTGTGATTTGTAGCCTGAATTAATCTCATGGACAAACACGAAACTGTCCCAAGAATCACTTTCACTATGCACTATAAAAATAGGTTATCACAGAAGAGCTCACCAACTTCCAAGCTACCTAAGGAAAATCAGCCACTAAACCCACTTATAAATAGAATATAGGAAGAACGGGATTATACTGGGGAGGTAATAGAGGAAATAGTTCAGTGTTGTCTACAGAACTACTGGCCAAAGCCTGCTTATTACATTTATGGAAAAAATCACACTTAAGTGACAGAATACACCATTTGTAGCCTGCTCTACTTTTGACCTTCGAGAAGGACTCCCCAGAAAGTTCCGCAGTCTACAAAACAGAGCACATAACCGACGAAAATGAGGTTTTTTGCTGTTAACAAAAAGTTCCCTGTCCCACATTCTCACTAGTCCAGCAGCAAGCCTTGTCCTCAGCTTTGCCACCTGCAGGTCAGGTTTTAAAGAGCTAGCTTTCTTCTGGGGAATGAAGCACACAAGATCAAATAGAAAACACAATGACTGATATTTGATGGAGGAGGTGGGCACTCTGCCTCTCGTACTGTTTATACTAAGTCTTAAACAAAAAAGAACTTCTGCATCTGTTTGTCTTGAGCTTGTAAGAAGAGCAGTAAGAGTAAAGAGGGTGAAGGAAACCCCTCCACTTATGCTCCCAGTACATGCTGCTGAAATTAAGTCTTCCATTTCTTCTGTGAAGAAACCCACAAGAGCAGACAGGTTTTGCTGAAAGAATTCTTGGGTCACAAATAGGAAACAATTAGTTCAGACAATCTGCTGAAAAATACAGAGACCATGCCAAAGAAAATTTTGTTGGAAGCAATGTTTTCATCCCAGTCAAAGAACTGTTTCCCAAGCCAAAGTTCTCCTTTTGTTACTACCCCACCAGTTAACAGACATGACTACAGCTGTATTAGCACAGATGTCCTGACCCAAAAGGATTTCTTGGAGATCAAGTAACAAAAAAGCAGAATAGCAGACTATTAGTAGTTAAGCAGTCTCAGTCCAGACGACAGTGTCCGCAGGTAGGCATGAAAAAAGAACTCCAAATATTGCCTATGTTGGTCACTATTTCAACATTGTGAAGTCCTAAATCTGCAAATACAATGAATGCTCTTTCCACCACCTACCCTCACTTTCAAGACTGTTGACTGAGAAAATTGATCTCTTCCCTGTTAGTTTCACTTTAAAGAACAGTGGTCTGCAGAACCAGTTCAAAACTGGAGATATGTTAGTGCACTGCAGTCAAACTAAAGGTGTACAAAAATCCTCCATCAACCACAGAACGTATTCCACTCCAGAATGAGAGGGAGGCTTCACGCTGCTTCACCTGAATGACTAACAATTTTCTTGATGAGGTAGGAAATTCAGACACTTCTGCTCCCACTATTAAAATAAATGCTTCAATGGTCGGATACAGGAGAGAAAAAAAAAAAAAGATAGTTTCGCTTCTCTTTCTTTCTTGCTGAGCCCCACCATAAACAGAACAAACAGATCAGGGGTTGAAAGTCTGCTACAAGCTCTGGCAGAGATGGCATCTTAGTTAACCCATTTTCTAGGAAGATTAATACAACACTTAAAAAGCAGCTATTAGTATAATTTAAAATTATGGAAACTATACATTCATAAAGGAAGATAGTTCTACCCTGTCCCCACTCTGAAGAGCAAAAACTTCCCATGCTTCTGGGCAGCAGAGATACACAAGTATCTCATCTTCATGGACTTGGATGGACACAAAGTTCCCTGGTGGTTTTACTTTACTGAGATGACCAGTGATCCTCTATGTTTTGACATGTTTATATTCAAAGGCACTCATGATTGTCAAGAGCAAACACTATGTACCCTTTCTTATAAAAGTAGGCACCAATTTCAGTAGCACTGGTAACCTTTCAACACATAAACAACCTGATTCAGAACTCAAATGTGAGTCTAGCTTCCATATAGCATTATGTTTTAAAAGTACATTTCCTCTTCTATAATTTCTTTTTGTTTCCATGTTCTTCCCTTCTCCCTCATAACAGAATGCCACTTGCTAGAATCACTGAACCGGGACAAATCCTGCATTTAAACAATGCCTTTTAGTTCCTTAGGACAGGTTTGTAATCAACAGTGGGCCTTACTAAGATAATTAAGAATCCACTGCCACAAAGGATTACTATTTTGATACAGTTGTTTGTTTTATGGACTTTCCCTCACCATAACCAGAAGACAGGTGTCACTTGGGGTTTCTCAGTCTGTCAACAACTTGGACTAGACAAGGGATGTTGTTTACTAGTGACAAGAAATTTTCAACATGTCATCCACATGTGCATTTATATTAAGGGCACATCCAGTCTATCAACATTTTAAAAAAACAACCTATACTGTATCTGCAGAGAGCAAGGTTGCATCCCATCTTTACGCATGCCCAAGTACAAAAGATGAAACGCACGCAAACCTCATCAGTCCCCCCTCAATCACAAGCTTAAAGTGTGATCTTGAGGGTCCCTTTCAGAGAAGGAATAGTGGGCATAGAGTGGATATATGCATGAACTGTAAATCTTGACGAATGCTTTCGATTAGCAACACCTCTATCTGAATTAAGTATTCACAGTGCGATTGACTCCAATCATGTACCCTGCACATTTACATTAAGATTGAAAGAAGTCCTTCCTGCAAACAGGAATTGCAGAAATGTTCTAAGAAGCATTGAACCAGCTCTGAACAACCCAGGATGCACTGTTCTGTCACCAACTGCAACAAGAGCTCAGGCAGCAGCTATCTGATGACATGAAGGAAGGAGGCACGTTTCTCAGTGCAGCCACTTAATGAAGCCAGGCTTTCTCCAGTGACTACCAGAGCTTCACTGTGAAAACAACACAGAACCAGTTTATACTTCTTGCAATTCTCTCTGATATTCTCTATGTGGATGGTGGTTTCGCTGGTTCCACAGGTACTGTGAACAGGTGTGGTCTGAACAGCCTGGTCCTATCCCTACAGGAAGGATCCTTCTGACACCAGGAATCTGAAGGCCAGCTTTGGTTCAAGAAGTCCATGCACACACAGAACAGTCTGACACAAGTGGAAGTACTACAAGCACAAGCACTTGCATTTGTGCTCAATAACCCTGCAGTGCTGCATTTCCTCATTCAACTAGCAGAAAGAATCAGAATCTGAGTCTGTATGGTAGACAGGAGACTTTAGAGGGGGGGGGGAAATGGCTTCCTGAACCGGACACAGCCTCAAAGGGCGGGCATATTCTCAGAAGAGAGAATGACTTGAGAGGCAAGTAATTACATCAGCCTGTTAATAGCACCAATCCGAGAGCTTGAAATGCAGCTACAAATGAGAAGAAAGGAAAGGTGATGCTGTCAGCTCCCGTATACAAAGTCGACATGATGAACAGTCTTAACACGAAGAATACGTTCAGAGCCTAACATTTATTTCAAAGCTCTGGCACTGACATGGCTACAGGCAAAGTTTTCCTGTCAATAGCGAAGAGGAGTATTTTCATCTTCCAACTTCCACTTACCACTGTGGAGCGTAACTTCCACCTCTGAAGCTGGTCCTGGAGACTGAGCCTCGCAAGCCCATGGCGACCACAGAAGGCGAGAAGGCTCCTATGGTCATTCACTAGGGGGAACTTGGACAGTGGGTACTAGGGAGTGCCCTCAACGCACTTGGCTTTTAATTGCCAAGAGTGTTCTTTGAAGATCAGCAAATGCCCCAGTATTATACAGCTGACTCTGTATAATACTGGGAATCAAGGCTGGATACACTTTTGGAGTTTTATCTCCTTGTCTTTATAAGCCTTCTGATTTGAAGGACCAGCAAATGACAAGAAACACATAATGAAAATGTGTTTCAAAGCAACAAAAAGGAACAAAGCTTGATATAGAAATCTGCAGACAGTCCAGCTCTCACATACAGGAAATTAAGTGAACAAAATTTTAAGAAAGCTTTATATAGACTTTACAGGGTGATAAAACAGACTGCGGAACGATCAACATTAAAAATCCCAATCAGTGGATAAGAGACAAATGAGAAGTTTTAAGTGAAAGAAAGCCATGCTGTCAGAGTGCTGGCTATGGAGTACTTCACCTCAACTGCTGGAAGTGAGTAAAATATTCTCCACCACATATTCATATATGGAGGATGAGAGAGTAGAACATGAGTCAGAGTGCTGGGGAAAGAGTAGATCCTCTTTTTCAGCTTGCTTTTTCCAGCCTGCACCATTATTTATGGATGGTGCAAAAATTAAAATGTTCCACCGTTCAAAGCAATACACATTCCCAGGACGAACCTTCTGGCACAAAGACAGATTAAGGAAGCCTATTTTGCTCCCAACATAACACAGTTTCTCTGGCACTGGACATTATCTGTTAGATTTGTTTCCAAGTTATTAAGACCTTTTCCTTTAGAAGACCACAGCTAAGCAACATGGACAAGAGCTTTTCCCAGATGTGTGCTAGGCTGCTGCTCCACTTCAAATAAGGTGGGATTTTCTTGAGGAAGAGGAGTGAGCGTGCCTGGGAAAGTGAGACTTTCAGAATGCAGGTCAGGGCAGGCACAGGAAAGGTGAGCATAGCAAACAGCAAGCCCACCAGAGACTGGGAGACTGCTGCTGAGAGCAGCAAGCAGGCACTCAGCATGCCTCTGGGACAAGTGTCACACCCTTTCCCGCAGTGAAAGAGAAGACTGAGTCTGCTACGAGAGGGGGGGGGGGGGGGGGAAATCACTGAAAGGTTAAGAAAGCAAGCCTTCCTCACTGTAAGGACACAATAGAGATTTTTTTATAAAGCCCTTTATTTCTGGTCTCTAGAAGAAAATATGAGTTGTCTATTTTAAGTAGCTACAGTTCTACTTGTTCTAATTAAAACTGGTCTCCCAGTTAAACAGCTTTCTTCCTCTCTTCAGGAGGTCTGCAGCAAGGCGCACCTAAGACATCCTCACCCCCCAGACATTGTTTTCCTCTCTTCAGATAAAAATCTGTTAATAAAGAAACCCAAAGGACATAAAAAGAAACAGGGAAACAAGGAAGAATGCAACAGAAAACTTGAGATGTAGTTTACTAAGAGATTAGAAAAAAAATGCAAGAGAATATGTGCCGCTCCAATTCGAAGTCAAAAGAACTGAGGAGAAACAATTTTCTTCGTTTCCAAAAAGTAATATTCTCTCAACTCCATCTGCTGGTCATAAGGATAACTGTGAAACCAAGCTGGTGTTTGGAAACCAAACTTCATATATTGAACTCCTATCCCATGTAGAAATACTGGATTTACTGGTACGTCCATGAAGAAACCATCCATCAGCACTGTTGGAATATGTAGCACTGCAGACACTGCAAAGCTTTAGCAAGTCTGATGGAAAAGTCTAACAGGGTTCTCCCCACTGACAGCACATCCCAGAGTCTGTGTACTCCAAAACCAAGAGGTTCCTGGCTTCCATACAGGCTGCACGCTGCACTGAGTGCCAAAGTGCAGCACGTGGCTCGTTTCCACAGTCCAGAGATTTTGCATGATCTCACTGCAGCAGAGCACTGCCAATCCTGCATCGAACAATTTATGTGACACTGAATCTCAACAGTGTGTCACCAAAACTTCCAACAGTGTCAGAAGCAACATCTTTCTTTTGGAAACAAGTCATTCACTCAAGATTTCAAGCCGCCCATTCTGTACAGAAAACTGATTGTATTCTCTAACAGTCAGACAAAGCAAAACTTAATACGTTGTTTGGATCTGTAGTTAGGAAAACAAACCAAACCATCCATCCATCCAGCTGGCAGGGAAAATTAACACCTCAATGCTGACCTTTTAATAATTTTAATTCCACAAGGTTTGTTACTTCTTTCTAAGTTGAAAGAGACTAAACCAAACATGCTTCTCAGGGTCTAGTGTAAGGTCATGCTTGGAACAAGAGCTGGAAGATGTAATGCACTGACACTTCTGAGAACCACTTCATTTGGGAGGCAGGGAGGGAAGACAAAAGTGTTGTTCTTAGGAGGGTGGTAGCCTGAATTTAGATTTAAGAAAATTCACTGCTGCAGCAGAGGTTTCTGCTGGCTGCCAGTGTCAGGGTTATTCCTGGCAATGGGAAAATTCCTAGTCAGTGTTTGGGAGAGGGTGCCACACATGATGCTCAGAATAACGTGGGTTA
Source organism: Athene noctua (assembly GCF_965140245.1). NCBI lineage: Eukaryota > Metazoa > Chordata > Aves > Strigiformes > Strigidae > Athene > Athene noctua. The sequence continues at coordinate 3,844,854 of NC_134051.1, read as the reverse complement.
AGAAACATACTCATCTTTTGCTTTACTTTTGCAGTGTACATGTAAGGTTATAGAGAAAGGCAAAAGATTAAAAGTAGCATTTACAAAATGTCTTGCTTTTCAGGACTAAGGGGTCTTAAGACAAAGGCCAAACCTTTCTATTTTCTCTTCTCTTATTTAGATAGTGGTAACCAAGGTGTTTAATGTCTTGCTGGAACCTGGTTTCTTGCTTCAGACATGCCACATATAATCAATGTTTTCATTCACAGGGAATAGTACTTTCAGGGCCCTTTAAGATAAGGATAGTATAGAGGGCTGGTTTAGCAAGATGTGTGGTTCCATTCATCTCACAAAAAACCCTGGAGGTCTTTTAAAAAGATGTAGCTGGCCTTTTCCTTGCTGTAGTAGACGGAGTCTGAGCTGATCCTCCACAGGTTCATTTCTGATAATGGTAACATAACGCTGTACCCTTTTCCACTTCACTCCTGTCCCTTTCAGGAAACAGGATAGACCATGTCTCCAGCAGACCATGCACAAGGCCAAATACATTAAACCAAACCGCCATCTCTAGGGTCCTAAAGCATCATGGGACATAGCAAATGGCAAAGGGATTGCAGCAAGAAAGCATGGTGTAATAGTTCTGACACTGCAACTCTGCTCTGGGGAGCTGCCTTTGTCAGAAGCAACTTTTCACAAGTGCCATTTGGGTCATATTTCAGTTGCCCAATGTGAGACAGACATCACTTCCATGAGTTATGGGACCACACATCTAATTAATGTGAATGTTATTTTGTCCTTAGATAATGTCTTAACATATAAAATAAGGAAGGCTTTAGCAAGCCAGAGCCTACAAACCTCAAGCTCAGAGTCAGCATTCTTCCAGTCTTAACTCTCTTTGTGCCTCTCAACCTCATGTTTGGAACTGGGGCAACACACCTTTATGTCAGAAAGGTGCTGTGAAAATGCACTAATCCAAAGTATATGCCTGCTCCAGTGATGACTGCCACAGAAAGGACCATTTGGAAAGACTGGCTGAGTGAAATATATTACTACATACAGTCAACAAGGCCCACAGCTACACAGTGAGCAGCAAAAATAGAACAAAATGTTGACTATATGCTCTTTCAGGGGGCACTTTTCATATTGTATGCTGAATCAAGCATAGTCCCTGTGGAAGGAATAGCATATGGCCATGTATGTACTATTACCAAATAATTACACTGCCTTACCCACCGCTGCCAAGTAAAGGTTAAAATTTAACAAGTTTGACATTTCCTTTTAAATTCTGGGCTTTGCAATAAAAATGTTTAGATGAAAACTTCAGTTTTTAAAGATGAAAGTTCCACCCCCATAAGGACCACAATCAGAGTCTAACCACATGATCCATAGGCAGGGCTGAGACCTTTTGGCTCAACAGTACAGATGTCTATTGGCTGAAGTGACCATTACTCTCTGTATTGGCTTGAGAGAGAAAAAGATATATTGGAGATAACAAAGATTTTGACACCTGAGAAACAAAGAAAGATGGTTTTGATTTTTCTCTCAGAAAACTGGTATTTTTGACATTTTAAAGAAATGGCAATTGATAGTATCTCTTGAACAAGATAGGAAAAAGGAAACAAAGTTTTTTCTTTTACTTCTTCCCCATCACTGGACAAGCCTTGATAGCAAATGCCTTTATTCCAGCTAAGTATCTGCCATTACATCCTACACTAGTGAGCAAGTACATTAAAATTTAGGCTTCCCAAAACCTGACATTTAAATGAGCACAAAATTAGGCTTTCAGAATCATCCAGTCCCTAGGATGGATACAGCACTTTGGGCAGATTTGTAGGTTCTCTGCAGAACGAGGGCAATAATTCATTTGCTTTATACCTGATCCAAACTTAAAAGTATTTTAAAAACAAAATTAGTCTTTTACAAATTTTCTTCATGAGTGTAAGTCGCATTCTAAACATGGTCTTACTCCTAGTCACCAGCTCCTTTCCATAATCATAAGCAGTAAATGACAGATGATATTAAACAAAGATTCCACAGTGTAACTAAGGGAAAATTAGGAAGTGGTCCTCTAAAACCAGCAGAAAAAAGGAAGCTTATTACATCCTGCTCCCTCTCATATATAGCCTTATTAGTGATAGGCAGGTAGCAAACTCTGATGGAAGGACAAGCATTGCTTGTGCCAAAAAAATAGCTGATTTTCTAGTTAAATTAAAAAATAAGCAATTTGCATCTTACGGAAGGTTTTACAAGTTTCTATAGTAACTGCTATCATGTCTAAGAATATAAAATGCAACAAGCTGGAGTTTCCATAGAAACAACACAAGCAGTTTGATTAATACGCAGACATACTGAGACAAATGGGAATATTTAATTTCACTTTATTAAGAAAACTCTAGTAAACAGAATGCTACAAACTTGGGCAAGGTATCCTAATAAGAATTCTCTTCATAGACTTGTGAGCTGCAAGTCATGAACAATATAAACTGAGAAGCATGTGGGGTGTTTACTGTATTAGATTCAAAGGATATGAAAGGTACTATTTAATTTCAGGAAGTTGATGATGTATCCAATACATTTTAATTGATTTATGAACTTATTCCTAAAAACAGCACTTATAGAGAAGACATTTTCATCTGGTTTGGAGCTAAGTGTACCAGACAAAATGAAAGGATGTAACACAATTCTTACAACAAAACACTGATTGCTTAGAAAGTTACTGCATAAAAACGTACACAAACTTTCTGCATGCACTGCAGCGGTGGTGAGCAACCATGGGGCAACTCTGATGTTTAAATGACCACGGAGTAGTCGTCCAGTAATGCTGCAAAAGCCCTATCACCCAAAAATTGAGCATGCACTAGCAAGACATAATGAGTAAGGGAAACAGGCAGGTACAACTCACCATATTTGGCACACTGGTGACAGGAGTACTCTTGATGTCGGCAGGAAAGGGAGACAAACTATTCGCCATGCCTGGCTTGTTTGGTAACTGAGGATTCACTCCTGTAGCTCCCATCTGCTGCCCTCCAGTTTGACTGAAAGGCTGCCCAAAGGGACTAGTGTTACCTGTCATTCCCATCTGGAAAAGAATGAATGAAATTATTATAATTTCCTTGATTCCGAGGGGATATTAAAAAAAAGAAAACATATGTCAAATATCCATCTTTGCATTCACAGAGACCAAATTCCAGTTTAAGTTGCTCAATATTAAATTCTCAACTTTAATCAAATTTAAATTAAATTTTTAAAGAATATTTTACAAATGTACACAGCTGTGTGTCTGAAGTCTTGCAATTCAGTTTGCAAGATCACTGTACAAATGCAAAGGAGAAAACAATATCCTTCCCAATCTGCATTGATAGAAATTACTTTTTCCAGCACTGCAAAAACTTTTGAAAACCAAACCAACCTCAAATCCTGTAATAGTCTGTGCATTCTGTGTATAAAGCATGACTTTGTGCATAGACTGGATGGGGAGGGAGGGGAATATACACAGGCATCTTGCAAATCTACTTAGGTTTTGGTACTTGAGGAAAAAATGTCAGAACAAAAGCACATCTATCTAAGGCTGACATCTTTGACAAATTACACCCCCAAAACTCCTTAAGAATAGCAAGCAGAAATATGACTCCCCCTGAATAAGTGAAGAGAACACTGCCCATCCAAAGAGCCATTTCGCCTGAAGAACACTCTCCCATGAGAAGTGGTGAAATCTCTATTACTTGAGTCAGTTAATATTACACCAGACAAAAGGTCCTGAAAAGATATTTTAGCAGGAATTTACTTCTTTCAAAGAGGATGACTAAGACTAGGACTCTCCTTCCCCCCTCTGAATAAAGAGGAAATAAAAGTTGACAGATCATGTTTGTGCTCCCCTCTACCTCACACTGGGAGGATTTCTAGATGACTTTATCACTTGTCAGAATGTCTTAAATATAAATCCAACCACTGAGTGAGTCTTTATTTGAAATATTAAATCCTATTTTCTCCTTCCTTTGACCTCTCTAGCCCTTCCTTACACAGCACACTAGTTTTCCATGGTCCTGGTCTCTTCACTTCCCTCACCAGCAGGGATTGAAGAGAACTAGTCCCGTGGCTGGAAGAGGGACCACGCATGTCAGCTTATCAGTGTAACAGCCTCATAATAAGGAACTGCTCAGTGGTTGATTTTCATGCTTACAGGAATCAGGCTGAATGACCAGTTGATGAAGCACTGGTTAGGAACGGTATGTTATGTCAGGGCAGAGTCCAATAAACAATTTGACTGTGCTTCGTCCTCTTTGTCAGTGTACTTTGTACACTTGGGTTTCAGACAGCTGGCCTAGCCACACTCAGAGCAGCTTTATGTTAGGAAACACTCCCTTAACCTGCATCCTGCAGAGTGACTGTTGCCAGATTCAAGCCTTTTTCCACTGTACAAAATGTTACATCTTTACAGAATAATCTGACCCACTATATACCCATTAAAAAAAAAGCACAAGCTGTCACTTGCCAATGTAAGAGGTTATCATGTATATGCTGTGTTCCCGAGTACAGTTGAATAATTCAAATAGCATACGACCAAAAAATCCCAACTGTTTAACAGCATCAAAAGCTTAATAATACACTGCTTTTAAAGAAAAGTGGTATTAGCTACCATCACATTGCACAAATATCAAGAATTTTATTTTCTGTATCTCTGTATTTGTTTTGTAGGACTGTTATGTTCAAATAAATTAGTTTTTTTAATGTATTACAACGTGCATTTTGGCAGCTCTTCTCTGAAGAACAGCAAAGTATTAAATAAACTTACTCACTTAACCCGCTATTTCTGACAAGGTATGAGAAAGGATCATCTGATATCTACAGCTATTCATTAATGCTATGATAGCCTATCAGATTAACAGTGGAGAAAATTTCTGAAACTAAAAGTGAGATTCCGAGAAAGTAGCTTATGACTGACTATTTAAACCTTTCAGAGGCCAGAAATAGGAGCATTAGCTGTTTGGCTGTTACTCACTTTCTCCTTGTGTCTAAATCTTCAACTACAAATGTCACTTGCCTGCAGGACGACTTAACTTGGTCCTTCTCGTCTTCTTTGAACTGGTTTGCAGGTTTGGTGGAGGTTTTTTTCCAAATTGAGTAATGTACTGACTATTCTGGCAACCACTGCTATGCTACAACTTCCTACAAGCCCCTACAGCCCCACCACCATGGTGAAAGCACAGTGGTGAGCCCAAATTGGGAGAGAAATGTTGCATACACATTAACCTATTTCCACTACTTCCATGGCCCTACTTGGGCTTCTTCGCCCTCGCAGCTTGAGGCTGGAGCATGCTCAGCCACCGGGGAGGAGGTGGAAAAGACTCAGTGCAGACAATGTAGCTGCCCAACATGGATGTGCTGAGCTTGCGCAATGTAATAAGCCTCTGTGTCAGAATCTTAAACACAGCTGAATTTTCAAAAAGCAGAAGAGAGGTTTTCTTTAGGCAGTGAGAATGCTAAGCAAATTTTACACAAATTAAAGTTCTTGCTCCAAAAGAAACAGAGAAGTATTCTTCAAGTTTCTTTCACTATCAGGAAAGATTTTTTTTTTTATTAAAGGAAAAATGTTTAAAAATAGATTTTTAGGAAAAACATTACAAATATTTTGGTCTCAAAAGACAACTGAAAATTTCATTTTAAGGTTGTTAAAACTCTAAACTGCTAGAACATCCCAAAAGCACTAAGGAACTGCAGTTCTAACAGATGTGATAAACAAACCTGGTTTATCACATTTTAGTATTTCATTTTCAATAGATGTCATTATTCAATATATCACAACTCCATACAACAACAAAGCAACCTTTCAAGTCTTCCAAATGGAGTGCTTAATATGATGAGAATAATTTTTCCTTTTCTAGGTGGTCATTAAATAATAGATACTTGATTGAAATTTTAAGGAATGCCTTGTTATCCTTTGAAATCAGGCTGGAAGCAAAGTAGCTTCCATTTGAAACTTTGTATTTTTTTAAACCTGCTCTCTGCAAGACAGTATTTCGATGTCTAAAGCTGTGCTTCAGTAAGTGAAAGGAACCTAAAGCTAAGGAGTTATACCAGTCTACAACTTAAAAAGGCACATAAATTTGATACCATTGTAAAACATTAGATATGCCCTTTAACCTATACTTCATTTTTGTAAATTACTGCCACTGAAACAAACTGCCAAGGATTTTTTTTTTTTAAATCCAGCTTTAAAGAAAAAAAAAAATCTGAAAAGGTGGAAAGACCTATCTGTTCCACGTGGTAATCCCTGAACTAAATACGGAGACAAAAATCGAGAGGGACCATACACAAGACAAGTTTATTTAATCTCACAGAGCTTTGAAGTTTTAGGGTAATTTTAAACTTGGTTTTGCCTCAGAGGAGTTAATATTAGAAGCGCACAACACAATGCAAGAACTGCTCTAATGAACTGTTTTATCTATTTATAACAGTTTTCAACCAAGGCTGGGATCAATGAGGAGTTTTAGTGGCAGAACAACCTGCTGCCAAACAGCATTAAGATCAGTAGTGTTTCAGAGCTGTTACTGGTAACCGAAGGAGCAGCTCGGCATTTATTCCAGCAGCAACCACCTCCAGCAAACGCAGTCAGGTAGGGACTCAGGCAAAGCAAACCACTGTCAGCTCCTCGCCAGCGGGAAGGCAAGAAACAGGAGGTGGAAGAAAGGAAGAATCAGGCAGATCCCCTGCATACTAAACACTGAAAGACATCCAAGTGCATAAGGCATTATTAACTGGCATTTCCTGGTTAAGTATCTGAACACTGAGATCAGGGGAGCTTCTGTGGAACTTTATCTAACCCACTGCTAACTGTAATCTCAGAAAACAACTGGCAAATGTAGTCAGATGATTGAGCCTATATGTAGTAAAGATTTTACACTGCTTATTCATTCTGCAAACTGAAACCAGCAGCTCTGAAGCAAATGAGTCGGAAGGCTCAAATGCTCTGGCTCCTGCCTCGGCCCCCAGGTTTTTTCTTATGTGAAATGAGGGAGCAGGTGGGGAAACAGATCTTCAGAAGACCTTTGTTTTTATATTTCTGAAATGGAACTCTGATCCCAAAGTAAGTAGTTCAGGGGAAGATTACTAGGTATTTAGAAGTCATCAAAGAAGATAAACCAGCAAGAACATGGGAGTTAGCACCCTGGTAAGAACTGTTGCTTTTATGCGGGACTCTGAGCCATCAGAAAGACTTGTACTTTGCTTAAATTTCGTTAAATTTACTTTCCTAAAAGGAACAAAAGCATAAAGCAATCCAGTGCAAGTTGTTTCTTTTTCTACCTGCGAGGAATGGCCACAGATGTGTATCACAGAGCTACTCAAGCTTCAATGTATCAGCGTGGTAGCTGGTGCATTTCCATTACAACAAAAGCAGAAAGGTTCTCTCTAAAAACCTGGGTCATGTTGCAGTTCACTCCCATTTTGTTCTAAGCTTAAGGATGTTCCCTCCCCTGTTGCCTCCTCTTCCTATCAGTTGACTTAACTGTCAGTTCATTTTCTTTTCCCACCTGATGCAACGACCACTTTCTGCAGGCCATGTTCTCCACACTCCAGCCAGTGGTGGCACCTTTCGTCCCACCTCATCCTCTGTCAACTCACCTTCTACACTCCTGTTTCTGTGTTGCAATTTTGTGCAACTCTTGTTTCTTACCCGGTTGTTTGTGGTCACAACTGCAGTGGCTTCTGATGGAGTAAAACCGACTTTTTCACAAGCAAGGTGTTTTCTATGCAGTTGTTCCATCAATTGCAATGGGGGAGGTGCAGGGGTGCTATAAACCACCCCAGCACAGAACCACAAGTCACAGCTAGAAGTGCCTGAAGTAGTAACATGATTAATGCAGGACATCAGCTTAAACACACTATTTCTAGTCTAAAACAGTTCTTCTCAGAAATATGATAATGCTACTCTCCTTTAATGGAAAAGATGCATTTAATTTAATAATTCTGCTATCCCAGAAAGACAGCAGATTCTGTTCCCTTTTTTATCACTATGGCAACTCTCTAAGATACTGGAATCTATTACTGACTTGGATGGGAAATAGGGTATTTCACTCTACTCTCACAAACCAAGGAATGTACAAACTTCCAACCTGAAAAAACTCAGAACCTTTGTTTAGCTGACTTGGACTACACAAGATATCTCACACTGCAATGTTCTCAGCAGCAGGTGTGGGAGGTACTTCTCTTTGTGTTGCTTTTAGTTATTTTCAGAGCAGAACAGCAATTCAATTTCCTCTAGTTCCTGGAGTTTCACAGATATTACAGATCAAGTCTGTGACCAAATCTATATACCTCATCTGATGGTGCAACTCAGACTTGATATGACAGAAATGAGAAGTTCACCAATCTAATTTAAAAAATACCTTCAGACCAAACTGGATCTTCGTACTATGCCATTTCTTCTATTTTTAAAGCTTACTCTTTTCCTCCCTTCTTTACCACTGCTGACATACCACAGTGCTGCTTCTTCTAGCCCAGCATCAAGGAACTACTCCCTCTTTGTACATGAACCATCTAGGCTATAAATAAATCCTGTCCTGTCCTTTCCTCCTACTCTAAGTTTTTATTGTGTCCCTTCACCTCTACCACTACAGCCAGTTCTCTCATTCAAGCAGAGTTACTTCATTACCATGTACTCCTCCGAGGCTTCCAGGACATGCAACCAGTACAACATGCTGCAAAAACCATTCACTGTTACAAGCACATAATTCCCTAGTCAGAATCCCTTTTTTAGCTTCCCCTCCAATATGCTGTCATAAACCACAGAACTGTATACAGTTCTGCTCCTTGCTACTAATTTTCCTTGGAGAAACTCTGCTCTCTTCTGTTGCCCCAACTCAACTTTCACTCCAGGATTTCCAAACATCATAAAAGGTCTGGCAGGACAGAGTTCATTATCACTATCAGGAGCAGCACTTACTTCTGACAACACTTCTGGTTTTCTATCTTGCACCACTGCTGCCTACGAGAAGTTAATGCTTTTAAAATTAGTTGGTCCAGACAGGTTAGTCCAGAAAAAGAACTTATCTCCAAGTTAAATGTTGATTTTTTTTGTTAAGTTTTGAAGCACTGACTCTTCTGTACAAAAAGGAAGAATGTTTTGAAACACTTGGCCAGAATAACCAAGTAATACCACCAGATGTGGACTAGTCTGACAGCAGAAAAAATACTGAAAGGTTGATAGGAGAATCAAAGAACTCAAAGCAGCATGGGTTCAGTGGAAAATAAGCCTGGCTGAAGTAATCTGATTATGATCCAATCCTGTAAACTAAAAATAGATATTGTTAATACTAAATTCGGTACCTACTAGATTTTTAACTAGAAAACTGTCCTAGAATGGAAGGAAGCTAGACAAGCTTGGCTGGACTTTGAAAGCTGTGAATCTGCAAATGCTTTAAACAACAAATCTGAGCTCTCAATATGAAACAGGAGGTATGAAAAGAAGACTGCGTAAGTGTAAAGTGACAACATCTTTATGTGTTTGGCTTGATGTGAATGCTATTGCAATGACGAAGATCATGCTGTATTAGTTTTTCATGGACAATATGTAAAAATGACAGGATTCTGAGAGGTCTCAAGAACTATTCAAAGGACTTAAAGGCATGGCTACAACAGACAGCCTAATTGCAACCTAATAACCCAATTTATCTAGCTTATTATTTAAGCTTACTAATTTGCTTAAGGTGAAGCCTGAAGTGATCCTGAAGTACCAATTTTGATAACAGAAAGGTGATAACACAAATATTTTCTATTTAGCAAAGACATAACAGGTAAGAGCTGAAGCTTTATAGCTTCAAAGCAAACATTAAAAAAATAATGTAAGTGACCAAATACCACTGAAATTCTTAAGATCTTTTATCTAAATAGTATGTGCTTCTACTCATCAACAGGAATTAATCCATGAAAGCCCTAAGGCCTATAATCATAGGTATCATGGTTGACTTTGTATCACTGTCATTTTTATATGCTTAATTCCTTATAAAATGAAACAATAATAGAAAGGGGAATTAGAAGTTCCCTTCTGCTTGTCTAGAGACAATACAAAAAGGTGAGAAGAAAAATTTATCTCAGGAAGCAAAAATGATCTAATCTTGACCAAGCTGCCAAGTCCATTAACCAAACCCAGAGACAAGTATCAAAGTCCAGGAAAGCAGAGGTGCAGAACAGAAGCCAAAAACTGCAAACTTTTGTATCCTCCTCTGCATCACAGAACTGTATTAGACTGAGCGTGGTTAAGTGCAACTTCAGGTGACTGCTCTTCTAACAACTCGAGATCAGAGACAGGGTTGACTGCAAGACAGAATTTCATTCATTCACTCAGGCCAGCAGCAATTAAATTGCCTCTTCAGACTAACATCGACTGCAGGATCACAAAGCCAGTTCTGTTATTAGTTAGGTATCATAAGGAAACTGGGCTTAAGCAATAGTGTTGTGACAATCAGCATCCCATCTCCTCCTTCTTAAATCAATTTTTCTCTAATCACTTTGGAAATCACTGGTCAATTTGACTCATTTTTGTTAAAGGTCTCACAGATAATTAAATGCCTAAGGTTGCTGAGTAGAGAGATAGACAGGTAGATTATGACACTCAGATTAACACCTCCATGAAGAAAAGGCACAAAGACCTCTGCCATTACCCTCTTCATTTAGCAGCAGACAGCATATCCAGGGCTCTGAACAAGCCACCATTACTGCCAGTTTTGTCCTGTCAGCACCTCAGAAAGATTATCTGAGGACATGGGAGGGAGCTGAAAATACGATAGGAAGTGGTTTAGAAGACCCTTGGGGAGGGGTTCTGTGAAGAACTACAGCCTCTACAGGGGCAGTGTGAGGATACACAGCCAGTCTACTGTTATGCTACTCTCAGATCTGTTTTGGCAATAGAATAATCAGAAGCTCAGAGCCTTTTTTTCCCACCAAACTGTTCCCATACCCCTGAATCTCACAAAACAGTTACAGGAGGAAGACACAGACAGCCTTTTAGTGAGTCACCACTATTCTTATATTATTCTGGACTTAGTCTATGGTACAAAAGCTAAAATCAATTTAACTGTAAGCTCCACATTAATAATTTAAATTATTTCAGAGAAAAAAAAACATGAATGTCATAATTGAGGAAAGATGAGAGAGCAGAGGCATCCTAGATACGATCTGTCTTGATAAAAGGCCAGATCTTCACAAACTAACAGTAATGTTGAAGGGTTGCATATGTGAGATCTTGCTGGTTCAACAGTACAAATTGCTCTAGTAACATATTTGTCACTCACTACTGCTTTCTTCTAAATCCCTTATAACTGCAAGGAAGGACATTCCCCCTACTTCCTCCTGCTGTATCACCAAAGCAACTCAGTGTGAAATAACATGCTAAATGCTGAGAAGACAGTAAGTTCTATCTTTCAAAAGCTACGTATAAATGCTGAGGAGACTGTAAGTTCTATCTTTCAAAAGCTACCTATAAACTATGATTCAGTTTTCTGAATGCCTGAGCTGTAACTTTAGGGTTATACCTAATCAACAGCCCTAGGCTGACAGAGCTACCGTGCATAAATAATCCAACCCTTCTAGAGCCATTGCTACTCAGCATCTCACATGCTTCACCCAAAAACCCCTATTATATCACTGATGCTAGGGACAATTTTCTTCTCTCTTTTTTTTTTCTTGAGCAAGCAAGCTGGCATGAGATGGAAACTCTGCACTTCCCACTACAACCCACAGATCGTAGTATCCTTTGGGTTCAGCATGAACAGAATGATTGGGTATACAGAAATTGTATACTGCTCCTGCACCAAGCAGTCACAGTCGTGAGTCACTACAGGACAGGGATGATTCAGAACTTCTGTACTTGCTGCCACCAAGCCATGCAATCCCTTGCACCCTTTACTTTCCTCTTTTATGGACCTCAACAAAGCCAGTCACTGAACACTCCGTTATTGGACTAAGTCTACAAATCCCTTGTTGTCAAATTACTACACCTACTTCAAATCTGGGCTTTCAACATGCAGCCCGGTTAAAAAGCTCAGCATTGTGTCCCCCTTCTCTCTTCCCATCCACTGAAATGATTTTGCTACCAAGAAGTGTATCACCTTACTTGGCTTAAAGAATTTTAACTTTCTTCCCTTTGATCTTTCTTATCTTTCTCTCAAGACAAGGAAACCAAGCAGTCAGGTGTCTCATGTTCAGAAGATGTCAATTAAAGCACAAAAAGTACTGTGAATGCAAGAGTAGATCTGCTCTAAGTAATGGAGGAGCATCAGAAATTCAGACTGATAGACAGTTCAGCTGCTTTTAATACTGTTAGTAAGCAACACTGAGGACAGAACTGCTGTCCAGAGGAGTAACTCGACAAGAGACAGAGACCTATGCTTCGCCATCTGCACTGCTTCACCACCGGTTCCCAGATGAGTTTAACACGCACAAGTTCAGAGCCACTATGATCTGGCATCAACCACCTGGAGAGCTAATCCCTCCTCAGTCCCTGTGTGCTACTGCCACCACTCCAATCAGCCGCTTTGCTCGCACGCTCCATACAAAAGAGCAGCTTTCCAGCCAGGCACACGCCGAGGACTTCGCACTTTGGACTCTTATCTCCCTTTGGTACAAAACACAAATCTCTAACACGAAGCAAGGTCCACTTAACCGACTAAAGCTCTCAGAGAAGTGTAAAAGATAGGTCCACTAGGAATTTATGTTCATTTGTGAAGTGGGAAGGACAGGCTTTCTTTACTATGTTGGCATCATCTTGTATCTGTTTACTGACAAAAAAAAAAGTAAGTCTCTACTAATTACTATTTCATCCTATAGTAACATGTTCCAAAAGAAAGTCACCATGGTGCTTGGAATGTATATGCCAGAGGGACAGATGGAGAAGCAAGGAAAAGATTAATCATTTTATGGCAGAAAGCCAGTGGTGTTACCAGAAAAAAAAAAGTGAATTCAGTTTCAGTGCAAGAATGGTGGTGATCCTATTATTTCAGCTGAGGTGAGAACTCCTCACCTAAACCAATCTGCAGATTTGGCAGTTTGACAAAAATACTAATTTACAAATACTCACTTTTGAAGTCAGTGAGTAACAAGAACGCCTTAAAAAAAGTAACATTTCAAGAATCAGTTTTGAGAATTAAATCATGATCTGGCTAGCAGCATTGAGAAGAAGTCTATCTTGTGCTGAAAGTCTCCACCTTCCTACTACTTTAAGCTAACTGCTATAACAAAAGCCTACCACAACAGATTCATGAAGCATTTAGAGTGTATTGCTCTTCAGTAGTAAACTAACTCAAAGGAAAATACCCAATTGCCCAGGAATAATTGTAATTTACTCCATCCATTATTACAGGATGAATGATTTGGTAAAGCTAGAAGTAAAATTTTTAAAATCCCATTAAGAGGAAGCCAGGTGTTTTATTACCACTTGTAATAAGATTTGAAATTCTCTTCCAAGCATTTCACAGAGCTCAAAGACAAATTTAAGAATTCCACAGAAATGAGACCACTTAAAAAAATGCACAAACATTTCTGCATAATTACTGAAACACAAAAGATAAAATTTCTTGGGAGAATGCTCTTTACAAATGACTGGATAGATACAGAACAAACTCCTAATACATTTAACTACAAATTAACCTTTTCCGGGAAAAAAAAAAAAGAAAATAATCATATGCTTGCAGTGTATATGCCTGAAGAAAGAAAATGCCTCCACAGTTCTGCATGAGCCTGAGTACTAATACAAGTGAATATACTATAGGAAGAATCAAAGCAATTTCTGCACTGAGCATCACTGTTGTACTTACGAATCAAAAATAAAGCTCAGAAGCCTTATTTTGTAATGAGTGTAACCTCTGCACATAAAAACTTCAAAGCTCTAATGGATAATTAACCGCAACTGATCCACATATTTCAATTGCTTCAAGTTTTTTCAGTGCCAAGCAGAAAAAGTGACTGACTTCAGATAAACAAGAACTATTCTTACGATGTAAGAATAGGAAGTTAACCAGAACCTCAAAACTTACTAAAGATGTTTCAAAGGTTTTTTTATCAAGAAAATCTAGTTCGGACCCAAACAGTACTTCAACAACACTTAAAAAGAGGATTTTGAAAGACCGAAATTCAGTTAAGATATACCTCTACAGATTCTTGACTGTATATTCACAGGCCAAAAATCTTTGAGTTACTTCCTGAAGAAGCATCAGCGTGCGCTAAAACACACTGAATCACATCAAATTTTCTAACACTGGATCTCAACTCAAATATCACTGTTCTCCCCCAATTCCTGTACTTCACCATCAAGCCAAATGCAGGTTTCTAAACCAACAGCAAATCTCAACACAAAGTCCACGCTTGCTTCTTTATTTTCTGTATTATAGATATTAGCCTTTCAAAATGAACCTGACAGGCCACAAAAGAATTTACAGATGTGTCTGCTGTCACCTCAACAGTTCACAAGTTCCTATACTTGGCTGGAGACAGCCATGCAAAAGGAGAGCACATCATGCTCCAAAAATTTAGTATTATAAGGAATAAGCTGGTTTTTGAAAAACTGGTAGCACTATTTAAGAGATTCTTTCCCATTTATCTCCCAGAAGCTGGCCAAAGATAGATTATCAGGCAGCCTGTGTGATGTGATACAATATTCTACAGGGGTGAGGAAAAAGGCAATAGTGGTTCTACAGAGTAACAGGAAAGGCATCTCAAAAATACAAGGAAAAGAGGTATTCTGTTTCATTTCTTTGTATGTAATCTCCTTGCCAGACTTGAATCCTAAAGGAAAAGTGGATACACTGAAGGGAGAGACTGTGCTTCTAAAAGTAGTAAGTATTCTAGTTCAATCCAGAAGGGGCGGGGGGGGGGGATCAAATAGACAAGAAACAAATGTACACTACAGGTTATATTAAATACATTAAAAGAAAAAAAAAAATCAATATAGTTTACTCAAAGCAACCACTCAGCACAAGTATCATAGCCTGACATTAACAATAACTATGGAGAAACATCTATAAATCATTTACACTCATGAAATAATTTTTAAGTACCTTTAAAAGCCAAATATGTTTATTTTGAAACAGCATACTGACTTTAAGAGCTATCTTGAAATCTCCTGTATTTCTGAAGAAACATGCTTTCCTTGAAGATTTAACAATTTATGTGAAGCTATCAAGAAACTTCTCAACAGGTTTTTAAACAATGCAACATCTGATGGTGGTCTTTAAGCAAATGTTTAAATTGAACAGCGTGAACAAACCAGACCCGTACACACACACTTCTCACTGAAAGCAGCCTGCACATGGTACTATCCAATACGTATTTTAGCCCAGAAACGTATTTTAACCCAAGATGTCCAATATCAGACTAAGGAAGCAAACAGCTCACTCCGAGTGAAATCCTATCTTTTACTCGTGATGTTCCAACGCTTTTCCATTTCCAGGATACAAAGATCCTCCCATTGTAAACGTAGTTATTTAATTTAATCAATTTGCCAAAAGTTTCAAAGGGTACTTGTTTTCTGTTTGTTTTAAAAAATACTCTTACAAAAAAAAAAAAAAAAAAAATCACACAGACAGGACAGCATTATGCCAGACACTCTGAAAACACAAAACCTTTCCACCCCAAAACAGCATCATCTCTCAGAGACCGCTAAATACTACTCTTCTGAAAGTGTTTCATAGATAGGCCCTTTTGGCAAAGATGCTCCTCTATTTAACATGCTGTATTTTCATTGTGATTCACATTTTTCATTGTGTCAATAAGAATTCAGGATTTGAGGGGTTATGTGGGGGGCAACTGTGTATTGAAACATCTTTTCTAGTTTAAAAGTTAATCTTTAAATAAAGATTAAAAATAATCTGGCCACTATAAAGTAGACTTGGGCATGGTCTATGTAGCCTCTTCTATTGAGATTTCAACCCCCTAGGCAAGTGAGAGGATTTCTAAATTCCAGAGTGCAAGTTTCAAACATAATGTTATTTTTCTGTCCGACGGCAGAAGGTGTCCTATTCCATCAAAGTGGAAGCCACAGGAGAATGGCCTCCTCCCACTGCTTCTTCACTCCTGATCTGTTTCATAGGTAGACTGATATATAGCATATAACATGCTATAGCAATTTTCAAGTTTCCTGCATTGCTTTTTTTTTTAAGGAAACAGACCACCAGCATTTAGCTTTCAGACCTTAGTATCAGCTGCTCTGACACATTTCTGTATGTAATTCCAATTACAGGATTCCCAATATAATCACAGCTTACTGTCAAGTACAAATATTATCTTTTAAGTAAGAAGTTTCAAGACCCACTAGAAGGTCTTGTCATCAGAAATGCTCCTGTGAAATAGCATCTATATGCATGATTGGAGTCTATTAAGAAAGTCACTATGACAAAAACATTTCCTTCTGACTGAAGTAACCAGCATTTCGTAACTTCTACATACCAACATTTAAGTTGGCAGGTTTTCCTCTCTCCCAATATCAGAGTAATTTTTAACCTGTGTATTCAAAAAGTCAAACAGCAGCAGGAAGATATGTGAAAACAGTCTAAAACCTAGAAAGAAATCATTTAGGTCACATCTATTACTAAGGACTTCAAAGTCTGTCATTTTAATAAACCTTCTGAAACACTGGAAATCTTGCTATTAATCTGTGGCTTCCAAAATAAGTTAGTTCAGTTAGTTTTATTTCCAAAACGTTCTTTCAGATACACTACTTGGAAATAAACCCCACTCCAACAACAAAAGTTGAAGAATTACAAGACAGTAACCAATATGATTTAGAGTCAGTGACAAATTCCTTAATGTTTGTGTTGTGTTACCACAGTAGAAGATAATAGCACAATTCTACTCTGATAAGATACCACAAACATTTAATTTTTGCCAGCTGGGTGATAAGCCATGCAAGTTAAGAGACGGGCTTTTTAACTGCCCGAGTTGGAAGCAGAAGGAAGGGAAAACAAGTTGTGGTCTGCCCCCATGAAGACTGACTGTTCCATTTCATGTAGCATTCACCCTGCAGCACTAGAGCCAAACTGAACCTAGAAACCTGCTTAAGCAGAAGCAGAAGATAGCAGCCAAGTGACTATCACTTCAAAGATCTTCAATGACATTGCACAACTGCAAATGAAATTTAACTCATGTACTAGAAGCAGGAAACAACTCGATTTCAGGTGCCAGGAGTAATAGTTGTGGTAAGTGAGCTTTTTAAGTCACCAAATCTCTTCACTCTATCAGAGTAAACTCATCTGTGGAGTACCACTTTGCATGGCCATGTTTCAAAACAAAACTGCATTACAGATATTTTTGTTTTACTACAAGTCAGTGAGTTTTGCTGTTATGTGTTTTCTATATATTTATATCCTTCTTCTGTTTGTATTATTATAAAAGCACATATGTTTCTTCTCAGTAAAAATTCTGTTTTGGTGGTAGTCATTCAACAGAGGACCAAGCAGCTATGGTCAAGTCTGTAACATTATTAAGACTCCCCTGAAACCAGGAAGCGGAATTATTTGGAATACGATTTGGACAGGCTACTTGTGTTTGCCAGAGGCATGGTCTGCTAGGAGACAGCTTGGCAGCCTAGTACGGACAACTTAGAGGATGAGAAGCAAATTAACTCCAAGTCATGTTAATACAATTCAGGCAGATTCAGACAGATTGAGAGTCACCAGAGAAACAAACAGCACCAGCAGTTTGCTAAAACACACAGAACTGCAAAGGAATGAGAACATCTTCAGCTGGCTTAATTCACAATCAGCAAGCGTATCTAAATCTGCTACTTAGCAATATCAACAGGGTAATCTGTTTAAATAAATAGTTTGCTTCATTTTTTCTCATCACAAATTTTCCTTACTATAGATTCCTCAAAACACCAAGTCAAGTAACGTAATACAAAACTTAAGTCTTGTATCAGAAGTCTTGCTGTTTAACATAGCTCATTATGTTATTAAATTTACTCAAGATTAATATCCAACACCAAAACAGCACTCAGTGAACAACAGGGAACAAAACTGCAAATGTGCTTGTCAAAGGCACATGTATTATATATACACCCAGCCTAGAAACAACAAATAACAGAATTCAGTTCTTTTATAGCTCAACAATAAAAAAAAAAAGAAAAAAAAAAAGAGACACAACTGTTTATTCTCTTGGTAGACATAAAAATGGCTTTACTGTTTTCTGAAGTTCACTTCTGGTAAGAGTTTCTCCTCCTCTTTAATCTGAAACTTCTACTGCAACATGCACTGCTATGGGGCTATTTTGACTAAAAGCTGAAAGCATGCACTATTCAAACAGATTAGGCCAATACAGCTAAGAGAAAAAACTGTTCTGAACTCATACGCAAAAGTCCAGCATAACAGACCTGGTTTTGCACAATAGTGCAAAATAGTGATTATTTTGAATGTGTTAAGATTTTGATGTCGATCCTACTGCTGGTACCAACTTCCAGTGGGACTTAAATACATACATGCACAGGTAATGAAAACTCATTAGTTGTACACAACACTTGGAAGTCTGTAACTAAACTCATTACTACCAGATCACCGCCTGAAATACCACACTGGAACCTTTTTCTCCCAGTTTCTCCCTGCCAGGTAGGTTCTAGCTTATATCAATACAAATATATTCCTTTAGATTTTTCAAAATATGTAGAATGAGATTACTTAAAATCTACAATCTTGAAAATGCATTTTACAAAGAAAAACAATAATGTGGCAATCCTCATAACTAGGTATGAAAATAAACCAACATTTTCTTCTGAACTCTTTACAGATTCAGACTAAGCTCTGATGAAACAATTACATCCTTCTCTGGGGCATACAGAGCCCAATAACATGTTTGATTAAACTGCACCTTTCAGGAAGAAAACTAACCTTGAGGTAGTTTTATTAGTTCTACAAACACTCTGAAAGGAACCCCAAGCAAGCTGTAGTTTCACTGCAGCTTAAAAGCTATGACTTCTGCAGATTATCAGTCACATACAACTCCATGATTTTTTCCTAAATTTCTGCTGCTGGGTACCAGCATATCCTCATTGGAGTGATACAGCTCTGAAGTTACTGATGAAAAGGTGATTCCTTTTATAGAACTGTATAAGGAGGCATTACACCTTGGAAACACATGAAAAAGAAAACACTCAGGGGTCCAACTCATCTCAGTGAGACATTACTACTTCTTAAGGGAAAGAACAAAAGTACCAATTAGGTTAATCCCTGTCGAAACTCTTAAATTAGTGCAAAAGGAAGTTTGAGAACCAACCAAAATGAATGGGAACTTCCCAAAATTTTCTTCTGATTTTCCACAAGCTTTGATAGCAGTATTAGGACAAGGGAATGCATCTCAACAAGAGACTATATAACATCTAATCTACACAACTTCAAGCTCTTGCAAGCCACAACGAACTACATGAAGGCTTCATCTCCCTCATTTGAAAAAGATGAGCTCTCACACCAACAGGAGAGTATTAGGCACAGAGCGTGCCTGCAATGAAGTGCTCATTTCTATGGAAGCAATAGACCATCTGCTTAGCTTTGCTACTGCTTAATGTCGACAACCAACAATCTTAAAACAACAACTCTAATTTAAAAAGATTTTCTAGATAATTTGAACATATTTTCTGGACTTAATGGACTTTACAAAACAACATGGTACAACACAAAAGGACAATTCTGCTACTACTGGAAATTACTGTGACAAGACGATCTGTTCTTTTACCCCCACCAATTGATAACTGTTCAAAGAAGAATCCTTCTACTCTTTTAAGCAGATTTCTAGAAGAACTTCAACCCTGTCAAATGAAAGCTATCCTTGTAGTGTCAGCCAAGGAAACAGGGCCAAAATGCCACAGTTACAAGCAAAATTGTTACAGGAAAGGAGTCTGGCACTGAAAGGAGCAGAGATATATACAGTAGCATAGAAGAGAGGTTTCCTCAGGTTTCCAGATGATCTCAGACAAGTCAAAAATCACAAAGCAGGCACTCTAAATAAATCTGAATATGCAAATTGCACAGTCACCAGCAATGAAGAATTCAAATCCTTTCTATAGTAAGTTGTTGTATCTTTAATTCACAAAACATTTTCAGGGACTACTGTACTCCCTACTTCCAAAAATATTCTAGGCTATCAAGAACATGCTATCTACTTCCAAGAAAACACGACTATGACTTTAGTAGCTATTGTTTAACTTGTATTGACAGGTTGCTTCTTCCAGAGATCACATGAAACTCTTTGCTCATGTGTCTAAGGGCTGAGGAAGTATTTTGCCTTAATCCCTCTCTGCCAATGTAAGAAAAATTTGTCTTGATGTCAGTGCCTTATGGCTGTCTGACACTGAGCATCAGTTATTTTTCATTCCCTTACAAACTGGTTAGGAGTAAGGTTTATCCACCACCTTCAGCTTAAGCAAGCACATGCATCATGAGCTGGAGTTACCATGCTCATTTCTGGCATACTTTTCATTCTTTCAAGAGCTGCCTTAAAATGGCAAGTCCAGCTCAAAATTAACAATATTGGCTTATGATGCTTTAGATGAAATGAATCCCAGTTATTTCTGAGAGCAGGTGAAGGGATCGGATTCTGGACATTTTTCTTCTTTTTCTTCCACTAGAAAGAATCCTTATAAAAACATACCGCAAGAAAGAAAAACAGAAAAAGCAATGGACTTTCCTTGATTAGTCATTTACTAAAAAAAAGATTAGAACAAACCATCGAGGAAGCAAGGTCTTGCCCAACAAAACTGGTCCCAAACCATAAAGGGTCATATGTGCTACACACTGCATATAAACACACTGAATTGAGAAAAATGGACGTCTGAGCCATACTTGAATGAGGTTAACCAGTGATACACATCACTTATTTTAAACATAATGAGTAAATCTTGGTTTAAAAAAGTTTTTCTAGACTTTTTTGTGCATTTGTATTTCACACCTCTTTCCTTCCCTTAGGATATATCACTACAGTCACCACCTAGAGAATTTGCTTCCAGCCTTTATACAGTTCTTCAAGCATGATGGCAGCTACATTAAACCGTTTAGACAAGTTAGACACATTCACTATTAGGTATATCAGCTGCCTCACCACTTTTATTGCTGCCCTTCAAATCTTTTAAGCTGTATACATTAAGTGGTAAACATCAGGGAACAGGAGGTGAAAAATAAACTAAACCACATTCTCCTTCAACAGAAATTTCAGTTTCAGAAGATCAAACTCACTGAAGTGTTGCTTTACTTTTAAGAAAAGCTTTCATCACAACTGGATCATCAATAAGAAAAAAGCTACCACAAAATCATGGCTGATAATCCTATTAGGACAATAAACTGGGGGATGGGAAGAGACTGGAAAAGGATGCCAATTCTCAAATGCCTACTAAGGAAAATGGCAAAAATTGTTCACTTGCTCTCTTACGAAGAGAAAATTAAGATGTAAAGTAAAACCCATAAAAAACAAACACAATGCTTTCAAGCTTCACCTTGTTCAACAAGAGATGGGAGCCCTGGAAAACACTGATTTTTCCAAGTTTGCCAAGTTTTTAAAACTGTTTTCTCTTAAGTGCTAGCACCTTCACAGAAGCACCACTTTATCACTTCTGCTCTGTCATTAAACAGTCCTACTTTCTCAGTTTCTCCAAACAACTTGTGAGTAAGGTCTTCTCAAAGCAGTAATTTTGCCCTAATCTTCTGAAAATGCATCACCAGTGCTGAGCACAGCACTGCATATGAGAACAAACTAATGATTTATGTAACATAGATACTTCCGCTATACTTTTCCAATGTATTCCCTATTCAAATTTACTTTACTTCTTGAACATATGCTGAGAAAGCCCAGGTCGCCTTCTGGAGCTGGTGAATCCCATCTGCAGCTGGCATCAGGCTAACACTGAAGTCCTTGGAAAATGGAATTTGTCTGAGTGCTGGCCTATTCCACCAGGGGTGGCTTTGTTTAAAATAGACCGAGACATCACAGAACCTCCCCTACCAGGTTCATACATACTCCGTCAGCTGAAGACCATAGGCAAGTCCCTTTGCTTTGGGGTAATTCTACCTGAGTTACTTCACATAGAAAATCAGTAGTCTCACCACATAGCTGCATAGTGGCTAGGAAAAATCTACTCCTAAGAACTTACATACCCATAAGTTCATAGAAATAAGCCAGATAATTAGAATTTGCCACTCATCCCACAAATTTCAAAGGAAAACAAATGAAAAATAAGCTGATTTTCTTTCTGTGCAGACCAATCTGCTCCACACAATAAATATGGCTGATTCAGAGGCTGGAGACAACTATATGTACTTTCACATGCTATGATCTTCACTCAGAATACAAGCATCTCTTCCTTAAGCAAAGGGATCCCCTTCCCTGCAGAGATAATGCTTGTTATATTTTTTTTTAAAATAAAAACTATGTGCCCCACAATGATGTCAGCATTTCTTCAGAGAACACAGCATACGCTTTTACGTCAGGCAATGCAATTTTTTCCACAATTCCTAACACATCAACGAATTAACATCTACATGTAATAAACTACAATGATAATGACTAGTGATGTATGAATAGATAAAATAGCAGAGATAAAACATTATATTTTTCTACATATCAGAATATAGTGGGTTTTCCATAAAAATTTTTTACAGTAAGGAACTGTACCAAAGCAACACAGACAAGAGATGACGCATACTGCTATCCAACTGAAAGACAGGAGGAGCAGCAATCAATATGCTTCTCTAAGCTCACACCTGGAAAATGAAGATCTTAAAAGCAATGACTATGTCGAGCAGGGACCAGAGCTGTGCCCCAAGGCAGAGGCAGATACTCCCAGGTGTATATATTCCCTGACCCAATCTGCAATGGCCACCGAATTGGACTTCTTGCCCAGACACTGCCCTTCCCTTTCACAGAATTTATATTAGCTTGGCAATCTATGTGAAATTTGATGTTTTCAGATCAGTTCCACTATATTTGAAAAATATTCACTACACAACTGCTGACAGTGGTCCTTGACAAAAGAACCAATCACTACACCTCTCCCTTCAATCTACAAATACTTCTCCGACAGTTTTCACATTGCTTTAGAAGATATTGTTGTCTGGCAGCTAAACTGAGATCCTGAACAGAAGTAATCATCTGCTTCCTTTTTGCAGGATTATCCTACTCTTTTGTAATGCACTTTGCTAAGATACTACCCAACTTTTAACTTCAAGGTTATTTTTTTTGAAAAGTGCTTTTATTTTTGATTACATGAGAAATACTGTTTCAGTTATCTTGCTTTCATGACGGTGACTGAAACAGGTAGCTCAGACTCAGGAAGGTACATTCTTTAGTTCTGCTCCAGAGAAGAATCTACTAGATTTTCTCAATACCTGTATGAAGAAAAAACAAGTGTAACAAATAGAATATATTAAATGACATGTACATACTTTAGTCATTGCTCCTGTCTGTGCTGTGTTCAGTCCGGTGTGACCAGCCATCTGTGGAGATACTTGGGTTAAAGTCTCTGCCAGCACACTGCCTGCATTCCCCTGCATGGCAGGGGCAGAATATTGCATTCCTGCTCCCCTTCCTCTTCCAGCTGCCCCAAGAGATCCATTCATTACCTGCCCTTGTCCTTGCTGAGGCTGATTCATTAAACTGTGACCAGAATTACTGTTGAGAAGGTTCTGGTGTGTCTGACTGAAATTAGTATTCATACATATCCCAGGTCCAGTCTGTGATGTTGCAGGGCTGCTCGTCACCATCCCTACTTGTTTTTGTGCTTGAGAGTTCAGAGTTTGTGATGCAGGTGTGGTAGGTCCGGAGGTGCTGGCTGCTTGCTTTGCCAGGCCTGAAGCAGAAGAGTCTCCCTGGTTTAAAGGGCTCTTACCAATAGCACCCAGATTACCGATATTAGCACTGTTCGGCTGCCCTTGAACTTGACTACCAACTCCCTGCTGGACAGGGCTATTTGAGTTCACATTTCCAATTCCTGGGTTTAAGGAAGAGCTGCTGCCTCCCCTTAGAAGTTCAGAAAGTTGTTTGTGTTTGGAAGCTGCATCAGGGACAAGGTTCCCACTGCTGTTTAAAAGGCCCAACTCGCCATTGGGGATCAGCTCATCAGGAAGATCATTTTCCAAGTCAAACAAAGATCCAAAATCTACAAGTTAAAACAGAAACACAGGTGAGAAAAACATGACAAACACGTTACTAAAATATTCATCTACACTATTTTATACTAGTCTCAAATGATGACATGCATTAAGGTACATCTTTACCCAAAACTCAATTATTGCTAGCAAGTGAGCCAGGGTCCCCACAACATGAACTCCAGAGCCTTTCAGAAAGCACAGCTGTCAACACATACTGTGCACACACAACCATACGGTGTAGAGCACTGACCCGTAAAAGTAGTTTCTTTGCAAGCCTTTTGGCAAAACATCATACCAAGCCTAAGAAACTAAGGTGGCGTGAATACGATGATCTAACCTAACTCCTAAATTTCTATTGTTTGAGCTAAAAGAAGGTGGCAGAAATAGCAGGAGATTTTGCTTCCTTTAGATTTACTCCCCCAAAAGAACAATTCTGTTTCACCCAGCAATCGTACCTCAACCTTGTAATTTATGTTTGCACACAGCCAAAGAACATCTTCCAGCTAGGCTTTGAAGCTTGATCAAAACCCTACTTCTTCAGTGGTTTGATTCCCGTCTTGCATACGAACACATCCAATATCAGTTTCTAGTCACTGATTTGTATCATGATCCACTACCTCAGAAGATCCCAAAAGGCACTCAGCATTTTCTCCTCGTAATGCCTCTTGAATCAAGTCACTTCTTGATCCCTGAATGGCTCCAATAATTCAAATTGCTCTAGGTGCCCAGCCCTCATTTATCATGCCCAGTATTGACAGAGGTAATCCACATGCTCTCCAGATGAACAAAATAAATCAATCAAATCTTCATTAAGCCACTTGAAGGAACTGCTCTGCCTGGCTGTAACATCCAGACTGATAGAGTGGTGGGGTTTTTTTGCTTTGCTTTTTAGAAAAGGAGCAACTGAGGCTCACTAAAATGTTTTATTGCACATGATAAGCAGTGTCTGTAACAATGTTATTTTGGTATGTAACTAAAAATAGAAGCTACTTGACTATATACAGGTACTCGCATGTGAAAATAAAAGTTATATATTTGAAGACATAAGGATAAGTGCATACAGCAATATTAATAAACATGGAAGCAGACTAGCCTCAATTCATCAGAGTAGCTGTTCAAACATACAGCATGTGTCAGAGAAGTTTTCCAGTCCAAGGATGTGACCTAAACCAACCACTTTTTACTGCAGCATAACAGAAATGCATGAAAACTTCACTTCGTCCCCACAAAGCCAGCCTTCAAAAACCTAGTCCCTCCCAGTGAACAGACAAACCACATTTTTCCAGGTTAGAGCAAACAAGTTCTTTTCTGAAGAAGGGCATCCCAAAAGCTTCATTGTTTTAAAGTTTACTCCATTCTTCAACCACAAAAAGTTGCTGCAAGACTCCGGTTGCAAAAGCAGCGTAAGATCGTTCAGCAAGCGACAGCCTGGATCATACTAACTGCACTGAAAAGAAGCAACAAAAACCAAACACCAAATAACCTGTATCACAAAGCTAGGATGTGTTACCAACACATCTCAGTACACTTAAATACAATACATTTCATCAGCATTCGAATTTTTCATTCAACCTAACTGAAGAAAAATTAATAAAAATTTTCAGATGTGTTGCAATGACCAGTGAATTACATAGTCACAGTAATACTCGAAATGTTCAATTCTGCCTGTTTTGAGGTACTCACAGCAGCATGTCCTTTAGAGCCTACATCTTGCCATCATTACCTAGTGAAGTCAATGAGCTCTGAAGAATCCTTCCAGGCTTGCACAATGCTGGCCATGACACAACACAACACAGATCAGGAGCAAACCTCTGATTCCCTTTCAAGCAGGGAAGTAACAGACTCACATTTTTGTTAGCTAGGTTCATTACAGTATTTTTCTCATTTCTCTCTTACTTGCTGCTTTTCCCTTCAGTTGTTTAGTTCACCTTTTCAGCTTGTCTCTTACAGAAATTCCTGCTGTACCTTTAACTACGTTGCTTTCGGCAAGTGCTTCATCTCTCCTCTTTCTCACATAACCACTTGACACTCACTATGCTACAGTTTATATATTTTGATTCTACTTTCCTTCTTCCAAGATTTCACTATTTTTAACCTTCCATCCATCTCTAACCCCACTCTGATGAAAAGCCCCTCGCCTGTTTTCGGCGCCAGGCCCCGGTGCCAGGGTCCCTGTGGCGCAGCCCCTCTGCGGCTGCAGCCCGGAGCACAACCACAGCCACCTGCCCGTGCTCGCCAAGGCTGGTCACACAGGGGCTGTGGCTGAAGCTTCGTCTTTGTTAAGCTGCCCTCATCATCCCAGCTTGTTGGGAAGTTCAAGGTTTACAGCGTTTGTTCAGACAACTTTTGTAAATCCCAAGAAACATCGTTTTTCCAAGCTTCTGCACCAAAACCGTTAATATTTCATGAACTAAAGACGCATGTGCATGCAAGGGCCAGGGGCAGAGGAAAAGTGACAAAATGAAGAGGGGGAAGATGTTACTGTGGGTTAAAAAAAAAGTAGTTTTTCTCCAGCTGTATTTCAAAATGAGATGCTGGAATGGAAGTGCTCAAATTTTTTTTGTTTGGCTGGCTGGACTCTTAAAAGTCTTGCCAGAGCCAAGGACTAGAAATGTTTTTGCAGTTTATAAAAAAAGCGAAGAGAGCATTTGGGAAAACTGCCTCTTAAAACCTAAAATAATCTACCACTCTTAAGGTCCTGTAAGAAGGCTATACATTAAGGTTAGGCATGGAAAGTTTACAGCTCTGCCAGCAGGAAAATAAAAAGCAGGTAAACAGCTTAGCGGAGTGGCCGTGTAAAAATTCACTGAGTATTCAAATGTTCAGGCAATGATTAATCTTCCTGCTTTCATATTTTAATCAGCCATGTACGTTAAAAACATCAACATGAGGCACATTTTACAACAGTTATAAAATACAACAGAAAACAAAAGTCTGCTTGAGCATGTCTGCAACAAATCCATAAAGATATGAGATTGTCTTGGCAGTTAAAAAAATAAGTATATTTACACACATATAAAAATCTGCCACAATAAAAACGCAGCCCATTTCTACAGGAAGCAAAATTAAAACTAACCTCAGTCCTCCCCATCCTCACGAGAAGAAAATAACCGATCCCATTCTCTATGCTTCAAGTCTTTCTCAAAGTCCACGGCAGCTACCAAGAGTCTAAAAACCAAGAGATGCCTTTGCCTTTACATAGTTATCCAAAGCAGTGCTCAAAAAACACCTACGCTGAGGAGTCCCACTCCTATTACCAAGCTCTGTACCTGCTCCATCTCTCAAATCTGCCACTCACCTAGCATGCAACAAAACAGAAGTGGTCTTTATTTTAAAGGAGGATAGATTCCCTTAACCCCTAAGGCACATATGCCTAATGTCAGCGCTCAGGAAGCAGCAGAGCTGACTACAGCTGCGGAGATCCACCTCGTAGCATCTCATCTAACACAGCACTTCCGATTCTAAACCTCACACCTTTCATTACCTCTGTTACATAAACCAAATGTCCTCTTTACGGGAGAGCGCCAAAAAACAGAGACAACATATCTTTTAGAAGGGATGGAAAAGCACTAGGCAACTACAACACCCCCACTCTTTCCAAAGGGCTCTTTTTCCAATTTGAGAATTTTGCATTCTTTGAGCAGCTATTTTCACACATACAAGATAACCACACTTGAGACACACTCTTTCCTAATTTCAGTTTTGTGAGCTTAAATGTCACAGTTTTCTGCCTTCCTGGACAACACTTTCAGCAATCAGAATAAAAAAAGATGTTCTCTTCCCTTCCAAGCCTTCTCAGAAGAAAAAACTGTGCTGCATTCTCAAGGCAGATCATTTTCATCTGTATGACTACTTGCAACTGTTATCAGGAGATGCTTTCTTAACATACATATTCAATCAATTAACTTGTTTCAGTATCACCATTTTTTTTTTTTTTCACTTTAGCTCAGCCTGGAGAGGTGACAAACATCCTAAGGTATTTCTTCATGTGATTTATTATCTCAAACATATCACACAGCAAGCAGAAGGAGAACTATCAAATTCAGTTTCATTTTTTACAGCATAATTTCCACTTGAAATGTGATTGGGAGTTTTCCCATCACAAACTCTGACTGCCCATCCACAGAGCACACGCTGAAGTCGCAGTACAGGCCCAGCACACAAGCAGTATTTCCACCGTGCCTTTCTTTCATGCCAACATAGCTGTTACATTTCACTGAGCCCAATTTTGTTTTGTAAGGCTTCTTTCAATCATGCCAGACCCCAGCAGACAAAGCCTCAACAGTTCAGAGCTCCAGTCATTCCCTAAAATTCAATGTCAGGTAACTCAACTCAATAGACATACTGTTTGGTGCAGGCAGCAATTACCACATCCATTCCAACCTCCTTTTGAGGTTTGAGGATTCTATAATTTATTGTTTCATAAAAGACAATTAGCACATTTAATGTTTCAGAGCAATTAAACAATGCCTTCATAGAAAAAATATATTTTCCAGTAAGGAAACTTTAAATTAGCGTTTTAACCTAATGAGACACACAGAAAGATTGCAAACTGACATGCATCTGACCTTGACCTTCAGAAGAGGAGCATCACTTTTTCACAAGTGTTTAACAGCCAGGTTGAGAAAGACATCGATGAGGGACCTGGCTGGGCCAAGAAGACCCTAACAGCTGGGTGGAGGGGGGAAATGAGACATCCAATAGCAGGCATCTGGATGAGTTACAGCTTGCATAATAAGAGATTTGCATATTTAACTAAGCTTCTTTCTGTCTGTTCTTTTGAACTACTTGCATTTGGGATGAGAAAGACAGACCGTTTGGTTTGCTTATTCCCAAATCAGTGGGCTGGTCAAAATTCAAATATATCAATGCACAGAAACGAGTCTTACCTTTAGGCATTCTAGGTACTTGCCCCTAGGAAACTCATTGGGCTAATTATCGCAGTGCTCTCTTGCTTACAGATTCACAGGCGCCCAGGTTGGAAAGGACATCAGGTGGTCTGCAGCCCAGCCCCTCAGTCTCCTTCCCCCAGCCCCCTGACCTCCTTGGTAGCCCTTCACTTCACCTCCTCCATCATCTTACCAGTGCTGGAAGGGAGGCTGACTGCTGTAGTTGCCTGTATTGTCCTTTCAGTCTTTCCTGAAAATTAGTTTAACACTTGCCTTCTCTTGCTTTCCCATGGCTGGGATTTTAGGGGTAGGAGGATTGAGAAGGCAACATTCGTTCTACAACAGTTACTTTGCAACTTGACTTCTGGCAAAGCATGGTTCTCTGTAAGATGAATACCATTCAGGGTACAAACATCAACTAAGGAGCAGCACAGTTCCTAAAATCAATTAAATTAGATCCATTTCGTGCAACCCAATAACCAAAAGGGACACTATCATCTTAGACTCTAGTTAAGTTAAAGCAGCTTCAAGCTCTTAAAATCTCCCCCAATCCATTTTTGTAAGACTTCACCAACCGAGTTTTCAAAACTGAAGCTTGTTACACAGAGCAAACAAATCAAGAAGCTAATGAAAAAGAATCAGTTGTCTTCTAACCTCTACCGCAATACTCCCAGTTTTAAAAATGCTCCTCACACCAGCCCGAACACCAGACACACAAGGATGGGGAAAATGCACGTATCTATATCCCCTATACCACAACTAATGCGTGTGGTAACAACTACCTGATACACGAAAGACCAACTGTTCTGGCCCCAGCTTCTCACCTCCCTGAAAAAAGAACGGTATAAACCGAGATGCTTCCTTGATTATATCTAGTTTAGTTCCTAGCCTCTCTTTCCCCTTGCACATTGTGTATCACCATGTCATAACCGCAAGTTTCTCTCTACTGTACTTACCCAAATTGTCTCTGACATTTCTCTTTTGCTGTGCTGTAATGAAAATACAATCTGTGTCGAAGGTCCAGAAAAACCTAATATACTAGCTTCTTTCAGGAATGATCCCTGTTTTCAGATCTACTTCCACTACCCTTCCATTAAAAAAAATTCTAAAAATCACAGATTACTTGAATGTTCCACTATTAAAAACAAGGTAGTATACAAGGACACATTAAATGCACCTGGTACCAAAGTTAATACACAGAAACAAACATGAAACATGCATTCAGATAAGAAGCTAGTCCCTTATCCCTTCCCAGATGCCTGAGGGGAATAAAACCTACATAACCCCCAAAATGTGTGGCAGAAGCAGCCCAACAAGGGTGCTCACTCTGGTCTGTTCTTGGAAGCACTGGATGGCAAATGATGGTTTTCACTATTTTGACACTATTGCTCTTGTGAGTAACTTTAAATCCTACCCAGTAATATCAACAACACAAACATGACTACTGTCACATTGCACTTACTGACCAAAAGGCTTCAGTAATTTTATTTGCTCTAAGAGCAGAAATCTGGACAGAAGGAAGAGGAGGAAAGCAATCTGTGTATAGACTGGGAGATCACTGCACCAGTAACTTCAGCTTCCTCATTCACAAGATCATCCTGATGAAGATTAAATATTTTAGGGTTCCTGGAGCACATTAACAGAAGTGAGAACTCCTTCTCATCACAAATGCACACATCTTTTCTGTTGCCCTATTTTAACAACTGACAAAACATAAGTTCAGGATGACCCTGTTAAGAGGAATCACCTGAGAATCCAGTAATTAATAGTGGACAGTTGCTTAAGGCAGCATGAAATGCAGAGTCTGTACCAAAACAGAACATTTTCATGTGAATGCCTTCAGCTAGCTCACACAACTGACAGGTCCACTGCTTCACGTTAAGGCTGTGCTACCCTCACTACACATCTGGAAAAGACATCAGATAACGTACAAAGACGTGAATTATCTTGACAAAGAAACTTTTAACTGTGACCTTCTCTGCCCACAGACTTATTAAATACATAGGCCAACACAAGGTGTTTCAGATTTTAAATTGTTCAGACCTCCACCCTCCCCACAATTACTGATGGCATCGGCAGCAAGAACTCCATGCTCAATACTGCCTTCTAGCTCAGGCTGCTTCCAACACTCCCTTCAGCTACACATGTCCTCCTCTGAAGGCTCCCACCTTTATGCACCTTCTGTAACTGAAGCACAGAATGGGCCTGTTTCTGTGGAGACTAAAATAGCAATGATTAATACCTACTTGAAGTAATATTATGAAACAAACCAACAGAAGTGTTACGCAAGATTACTAGGAAACTGGCAAGTTTTGTGTCTGCTTTATGATGTATAATAGCTGCAAAAATAATGTTTTCATTCTCGTTGTTTTAATCCAACTTTCACCTCCCTATATCTGATACCAAATTATAAGCCAAGGGTAGTCTGCACGGCAACTCAAATTCGGCTGTGCAAGAACAAACACCACAAAATGTGCATAAGGAAGCAACAGCAAAGGTGCTTGAAACTAATGGGTTCTGTGTATTTCACTCTAAAAAAGCTTCTGACCATAACTGACTGAACACAAATAACCCAAAACCCTCACAAATCTATTTCACTTTAGAGCATTGATTAAGAACAGCCCCATCTCACTGAAGTTATTCTCATTAATACTTTCCTTAAAGGAGTTTATGAACCTTAAGAAAAAAACTTCACAGCTACTATAAAACAGATTTACATTCAGTACTTACTAAATTCAAGTCTCTTGGTAATTTCCATGTTTCTTTGCTCCATTAGATGAAACTCTACAGGAGATGACACAGAAGCTATGTCACCACCAACACCCACTAAAACATCTATCAAAGTACCAGCAGTGGTAAAGTTGGGCAGAGTGAGAGAGCAGCTCATGCTCTTCAGGTGTGACACACAGAGACAGGGGTTGGAATTGAATATTCCATTTTGCTTTTTACTGTGCAACAGAAAGTAGCTAGCTCCGATGTCTGCCTCAGAGGTGTCCAACAGCAGCAATGAAATAATGTCTACCTGTGAGACTGGGAGGCATGTCACCCAGAAAGAGCGAGTCATTCTGACAACGCTGTCTTCCTGAGAAAGTTCCCCCTCCATTAAAGATGACCCTCAAGAAAGCAGGAAACTATTTTACAGACTTATATATGTATAAAGAAAAATATATATACGCACACAAAGTTATGGTAAATCAAAGATACTGTATTTATCCAATGTTCCAAATAAGATCTTTATTTCTCAATGGTGATAAATAAGAGGAAAGGCAAGATGAAGTGAAGCTTTTGAAGAGTATATGTTAAGAGATTTAGATTCTAAGTTATGACTGCCAATTACCAGTGATAATAGAAGTTTCAGTTTTCTTTTGATTCACACTATGATTCTGCACAATATTTGATAGTATTTGTTGAGACATCTCTATTAAAGAGAGTCTTCCAAATAAAAGATTTAGGTTCTCTCTGAATCTTAGACATCTGAGAAGACAGATGGAAAACATAACATATGTTAAAAGGAAGATTTACAAAGCAAAAATTCTTGAAAGTGTAAACCAAATTAGGGTGGAAGTGTCAGATTTCTAAGCTATCCCACATGCTTTTTCATTGTATAAGAACAAACCCCAGAATTTTTCAAATCCCATTTTTCAACTACCCCCTCCACACTGATTTCACACTAACATTTCGCTGAGTGATATTTTTGTTCATGTTCTTCTCTATTAGCAGGTAACAACAGAGAGCAAAATCTCTAATAAAAGTAAACACCAAGAATATGTGGACTTTTTAAACGTGAAGTTGCAGATCTATCTGCAAAACACAGCATGTTGCTGTAGAAATAATTAATGGCACCAGACTACGACTCCAAGGAACATTCAGCCAGAATAGAAAGTGAATGATCTGCAACAGAAAATTGGGAGTCATTTCACAAACCATCAAGAGATCTCTGGGGTACAACAAAGACTGACACCCCCCCCCACCCCCCCCTCGAGCACAGCCTTTATTCCTGCCTGCTGTTGGCAGGGCTTCTCCAGGAGCTCTATGCTACAGCACGAGACAGCATTTACCGAGTTAATTTTAAGTCATGGGCTGGGGTGGGGGAAGGAATCAATTTGATAAACTCCCAAGTACATATGCAATTACCACTCAAAGTACGA
This sequence comes from Athene noctua, assembly GCF_965140245.1. Lineage (NCBI taxonomy): Eukaryota > Metazoa > Chordata > Aves > Strigiformes > Strigidae > Athene > Athene noctua. The sequence continues at coordinate 3,811,728 of NC_134051.1, read as the reverse complement.
ATTTCAAAAGAGGAATGGTCACAACTGTAGGGCTGTGGACTGTCACATAAAATCAAGCTGGCAATTCACCTGCTCAACATTTCATCTCACACAGATGTTAGTGTCAAAGTCCTTGGAAAAAAACTATAAAAAATCCAAACAGTGAGAAAGTACACAATAACCTGCTATCAGCAATGCTTCATGAATTTGTAAGAATTAGCTGCACCAGACTCAATAAATGAGCCAATTTCTAATCTCACAAATCTCCGGTCCCAGATTACAACTAAAGGCACAAAGTTATGCAGGTCAGTCACTTAAGGTGGAAAAAAAAAAAATAAAAAATCAGCTCGTATCAAAACTTAACACAATTTGACTTGGCATAACTGTCTCCCATCCACCATCTCCATCAATACACATACATGGTAAATCTTAGAAAGAAGATAGCCATGAAATACCACATTGCATTTTTTCCCATCCCAGCTGGTTATGGTGCAAGTACCACAAAACAAAGAACATTCCTGTGAAATAATTACAACTATACCTACACCATCACCCACACCTTTTCAGAAGCATCATTTCTTCCCCCAATTCTCTGCTTATAAATCCAACTCTGTTCACTTAATGGAATTACGCTTTTTCTTATTCCAGGGTGAGATGGATAAAGCGTCTGTATAAAAGCAATTCTTACTATCACAGCATGCAAACGACACTCAAGTTTTGCACATATCACATAAAACAAGAGCAGACCGATTAAACAGGCTTCCATGAAACTTTTAGAGGAATGAACCCCACTAAAACATACATACTAATGCTTTCATGCGCACAAACAAAATCTGGGTTTAGATCACCGAGACGTCAGTCCATTTGAAGTCTCAGTTAAGTATGTGAACATAAGCTGAGAAAGCCTCGCTGTCTGTCCTTGAGCTACTTTGTTTTAAAGGTAGTCCACCTCTTTTAAAACTAAAAGCTAAATCCACTGAAATGCACCTATCTCTTTTTTGGCAGGAGAGTAAGATGAAATCAGGCTGCGTATCGACACAAACTCCCTCCTGCGAAGTTCTGTAGCTTGCTGGGAGTTAGCCAGAGATCTACTTATCTTGGCACGTACGAAGGCTCGTGCGACAAGGCCAGTCTTTCCCCAATTTTAAAATACGGGCACCACGATGCTAACACACTGGGCTGTAGGAGAACGTGAACTGCCAGAGATCTCAGCCTGCAGCTTTTGCAGCAGCAGCCATACTGCTTAATCTGTTTATGATCTGAAGTTGTGGAGAAAAAAAAAAAACAACCCCCCCCACACACGAGAAAGCATGAGGTGAAAATCCAGCTCTAATAGACTTTTGAAGCTGCTCACCTCACCTTCTTTCCAACTTCACCTACTTCAGGAATTCATTAACTCGCAACACTGTTAGGGACACCCTCCGCTTTGGCCCAAATTATGATGTGTTGTCTCTGGAACTAGCATTGCTCTACAGCAGCAGAAGGCTGCAGGGTACATAACAAATACAGATGCGTTAACTTGCAGTGTAACACAGCCCACCGCCCAGCTACCTGCAGAACCACCGTGAAGGGGCACCTGAGGATCACCGGCTCTGCTGCTCCTCCATTCAAGCACCTTTTTTGCAAACTGCGCACAGAGTTCAGACCAAGACCAGCTCGACAACGCTGCCAGTTCACTTTATATTCTGCCGCTGGACAAATGCCAGCAATGTACAAAATAATAATGATACTCGATGTTAAAATAATACGCTGCCATAACCAAAGTTACTGTCATTCTACTTTTTGTATGAGTCCCTTGTTTATTCTGCAACATGCTTAGATGACAATGCCTCGTAATAGTTATGGAAGAGACAAATGCTTAGGTGTGAAAAATACCATGTATCTAATAAAGCGGTAATTAGACAAAAGCACTACTCCTACCTGGCTAGACAAGGAAAAATCTTTCCCATGGACATTTTACCATAGGAGCTGGCTTGTTCAATGCTGCACAGCAATGGCACGCTCAATTAACAGCCACGAGTCTCAACCTTCCTTACTGATAAAAACAGCAACAGGGTAACTGCAAAATGGGACTATCTTGAAACTTAAGGATGGTCACGCTACATGTTTCTGTTATCCTTTCATCTCTACTCCCTTCTGCAAGACATTTGATTTAGCTGCTTAAATTTAACAGGAAAGGTCGTATTTTCAGAATGTAAGTAGACCAATTTCAACTGCACAAACTTTGCTCTGGTAAGCTGAGGAGCTATTTTTATCAGAAAGATTAAAGGCAGCTAAAATTTACCCTGACAAAAGGAGTTGCTTAACATCACCGCATCAAAGCATGAAGCAAAATATAAACAAGGGTGCGCAGTTGCTTTCTGCCAAACGTTCAGGCCTGCCATCAGACCCTTCGCCACCTCACCGCTATGCTCAGTTACAAGCATTTGCACGCTCAGAGCCTTGCTGTTCAGCAACAGAACTGCACAACGGGGCCTAACGCAACGTCTTTTAAAGCACGTCCCAATCACGCAAGCTGCAGCATCAAACAGCACGGGTTTACAACTGCAATTACAATTCAGTTAACCCATACACAACTTACTGCTCGTTCAGGGCGCAAGCCTCAAACCCGTCTCTCCAAGCACCTCTGGTCACAAAGACAACTTTCCAGGTTGCAATGTAACTTTTTCATTTAAGCCTCAGTGCAAGGGAGTAGCCTGGTTTAGGTTCAGGAGCAGGTATCTGATAGCTATCGCTACTCAAACTACGTGTATTGCCTGCTACAACGCACAGAAACGTTCAGCAATCTTTCAACAAGCAACATTAGCTGCTGGCAACAAACGTGAAGAGATTTGTAAGAAGCACTTCTAAGTGCAGAAACATTACCTGCACTCTCAGGCAGAGAGGTGTTTTTGCCTGAAGAACACTGGGATGACAACAGTACGCTACGGACACACTCCTACATGGTCAAAATCCAACCTGGGCTTTGCCGTCCCTGGTGACCAAAGGCCCCCTCAGCTGTGCAAAACTTTATGCACATGCTGGAGTTTACATATCTAGCACTGCACAGAGCTCACCGAGACGCATTAGAACTTGCTGAACAGGATGTAATTACGACTGAAGCATTCCAGAACAGACCAAGTGAACTTCAAAAAAGAAAGAGAAAAAAAGACACGCTTCAAACATTTTTCACGAGCTACCAGCAGTCTAAAATGTATAGAATTAAAGAAAAACTGTGCTTTTCCTGAGTTACTGTGGTGCACTTCATGACAACCTGAAGTATCAGCCTTCTGTATGATATTCCACCGCCTCCATGAAACAGATTAACGTAGTTCAATCACAAGACCTCACCTAGATATTCTCTGCCAATTCTTACTCTCAATACTGTTTCTTTTTGGCAAGTTTCATTTATTTGTAGGCTGAGAAGAAAAAGATTCCATAAAAAAAACCCCAAAGGACTGAAGTATCTAAGCTATTGCCAAATGCAGATTAAGCAAACCAAAAAAACCCACAGAATTTATCAGCTCAATTATAGTAATATTTTTTTCAGTCTATTAAAAACACAGCAGGCATAGCATGATTAACTTATCACTGTCCCTTCAACAAGATTCATGAATCTCTGAAAACAGAAATGCAAGTCCGACACACTTCGAGTTCCTGTAAAACCACTGTTTCAGTGATCAGAACAGTTGGAACACACACACACACATGCTCTTATGCACACACGTGCTTATTTACAACGGGCATGCACTTGCTGGAAATGAGAAATTTTGATGGTTTTTATTATCTACAAACAATTGAAAAAAAAGCACGCTGAAGACACCACGCGACATACAGACAAGTCACAGTGACTGCCAGCCTGCTGGGCATTTCATCACGCCAACAACCCCACAACTTAGATTATTACCTGCAAATTATTTCTTTTTAAAGTAAAAATGCTCGCAACTGTTCGAACCAAGCGCCTTAAACCAGGGTCACAGATGGGGATAAAAAAAAGGCAAAATCTCAGTATGTTATTAGGGAGTTTTTATTCCTTAACGTGTCGCACGCAGGGGCACAGTGGAAGAGGCTGACTGCAAACGGCTTTTAGTTGTGGACGATACAGGGATTTTAAGGAGTAGACAGAAATCCCGACCAGCCCCTCCAGAAGCAGGGTGGCGGGTGTTTCTGATAGCTGGGTTTTGATCCTTCCCTACCCGCGCCCCGCTCACCTGGGCACCCCCAGCATCCAAGCCGAGGCGGATCCCTCCATCCCTTCACCACTAAAACGAAGCGGTGGTCGATGATGGAGGAAAAGGAAAGGGAAATTCAACTCAAAAGGCCTTACCCGTCTCTCCCTACCGCTATTTATAGCCGGGACGGTACTTAGCGTACTGGTCCCACCCGGTAACTTCGACTGAAGGAGGCCCAACCGCTCCGTGAGGGATCCGTCCCCCCTTTCCCGGCACCTCGCCAGGCCGGTTCCCACCCCCGCCGGGAACCGGGGCAGGTCGGGCGGTTACACACACACCTCCCCCCCCCCCCCCCCGCCCTCCTCCGGCGGGGCGGTCGCCCCGCCGGAGGAGGGCGGGGGGGGGGGGGGGGGGGGGGGGTAACCGCCGGTGAGGCCCGCTCGCCCCCGCACCGCCCCGCAGGCCTTACCTGTGCTATCGCTGGCGGAGAAGCCCGGCGAGTTGAGCTTGGCTCGCTTGGGGTTGGGCGGCCCGTCGAGTAAGTTCTCCGCCATGGTAGCCGGCTGGGCCGTCCGAGGAGAGGCCGCCGAGCCGGTAATCGTTGGAGAGGGGGGGAGAGCCTGAGGGGGGGCGAATCTCTCTCTCCCCGTTCCTCCAAAGGGGAACCCACCGCCGAGCAACAGCGCCGCTCAGTGCCCGACCGGCGGCGGCCCCCGTTCCCCCATACCCGGGCCGGGCCGCCGCCGCCGCAGCAGGCCGCAGGGGAGGAGGGTTCGGGGCGGGGTGGGGAAGAGCCCAGCGCCCCCTCCCTGCCGGCCTCGCTCCTCCCGGCCTCTTCCCCCCGCCCGGCCGCCGCCGAGGAGGTGCCCGGATGGCGGCTCAGGCAGTCACTGGGGGAGCATAGCGCCCCCCCACACGCTCCCCTCCGCCTCGCCCCGTCCCCTCCCCTCCGCGCCGGGGGGTTCGCCCCGGCCCCGCGGCGGCCCCCGCCCGCCGCCCCCGCCCGCGGCCAAACCGCGGCCGAGGTAGGGGAGGGGGGGGGCGGGGGGGGAAGAGGAGGGAGGGGGGGGAAAAAAAAAATTCGAAAAAATCACAAAAAAACGGAAAAAACCCGAAAACACCCAAAAAACGCCCCAAAACAATGAGCGCGGCGCGGCGGCGGCCGCGGCTCCCGGTCCCGGCGGCGGCGTTCGGTTGGCTCCGGCCGGCTCTGCCCCGCTGCCCCGAGCCCCTCTGCCCGTCGGCGGCGCTCCGCGCGGCTGCCCGTGTCCCGGCGGGCGGCCCCGCTGCCCCGGCCCGGCCCGGCCCGGCCCCGCTCCGCTCGCGCCGCGCTCCGGCTCCGCGACAAGATGGCGGCTGTTGATTCCTCAATTAAAAAAAAAAGTTTTTTTTTCTCTTCTCTTTTCCAGAGACCATGGGGGCGGGGCCGGGGCGGGGCCTGCGCCTTGCGTCACCGCGCACGGGGCACGCCCCCCGCCCCCGCCGACGCCGGAAAGGCGCGAGCGGCGCCGGAAAGAGTCGAGCCCGTCCTCAGTTGCTCCGCGGCGGGGTGAGGGACGGGTGGTCCGTGGCGGCCCCCGCGGCCTCCTGCCCCCGTGTCCCTTGCCCTCGCCCACCTCGGGGACTCCTGCGGCCCCCCGCCGATGCCTGTTCGCAGCGTCCCCCTCGGTTCCCCCCGGGCGCTCACCTTAGTCTCGCCTGCTTACTCCTGTCGGGGTCCGGCCTCAGCACCCCCACAGCCGCCCCCTCACTGCGTCCCCTCTCAGTCCCACCGCGGGTGTCTCCTCGCAGTCGCTCCCCGCATTATCCTCCTGTCAGTTCCCCCCACTTCCCCCTCACAGTCGCTCCCCTCAGTTCCCCCGTTTCCCCTCTCGGGCTCCCCTCAGCTTCCTCACAGTCACCCCCCAGTCTCCCCTCTCAGCCCCGACGCAGCTGTCCCCCGTCATGTCCCCCTCACAGCATGGCCTCTCTAAAAGTTCCCCCCTCAGTGCTCCCGGTTCCCTCAGAGCTGAGGCGCAGCAGGACCCAACGCTCCTGACGCTGCCTGAGGGGCCCATGCTAGCACCGAGTTCGGGGGGTGACGTGGAGCCCAGGTCCTTGGGGCAACGCTGACACCGTGGGGTGTTTGTGTCCCCCCAGCACCTGCCTGCCCCAGCTTCCCTCGGCGCTGCCTCCTCCCCTTCTCTGCCTTCCTACCAAAACCTGCGCAGCAGCCGCTGCGGCCCCCTCACGCCTGCCTGCGCCTGCCCCCACACGCACCCTGTGAGGGGTTGCTGTGGCCTGGCTGAAGGGCTTCCCCCCCGCTTTCTGCACAGCCACGGGCTCAGCTTTGCCCTGCTCCTCGACCCTCACGAGCGGCCGCACAGCTTGGCCCCACCGCAGAGGCCAGCGCCTCCTCACGTGAGGGCAGATCTCCGACCTGAGCTGATCCTAGCTGACCTGATTGCTCAGGCACCAGGGCCGAACCCAGCCTTGCTTTAAAAACACCCTGTGCTCTGTCTAGACAGACTTCCCCAGCTCAAAACAGGTTTATAGGACTGGAGCTCATAGACTTCTGTGGATTTCCATACTGGTTCCCAACCTGAGAAGCAGGTCGTATAAGCTCAGGTGATGTTCCAATGTGGCTGCAGAGCTCCTTGTACCCAAACTGGTTGCTTGGGGCTGTTTTCATCGCCTACATGTTGGTATGTCCTCAAAGAGCAGCCACAACCAGAGGACAGGCTGGAGAAGGGCACTGAGACAATCCTGAGGATGTTGATGAAGTCCCTAAGCCGTGATGGATTAATCAGCAACATTTTATTGGTTTAAAGGAGATCTGTAATGACACCTTCTTTCGCAAAGAGCAAGACTGCCTTTTGTTTACTGCAAGACTTGAATTCATTACATTTACTTCTACATTTACATACATTTCATTACATTTACTTGCAAATTCTGTATTTATTTACATGGTGCCTGTCCTTGCTGAGGTCTGACTGTAATCACATTGGAGGTCTCTTACAGGCCTCTGCTTCTATCACTATATTACTCACTAGCTACACAAGTAAGTGCTCTTTGGTTATGCCTGCCTTAATTTCCTTCAAAAGCGGCAGGTTCCCGTCTGTTTTAGGATGGCTCAGCGTGGGACAGGGTTCGGTGTCTCACAGAGGCTCTAGACATGTGAGCAACAGCTCTTGTCCAACAGTGTTTTGCTGTAGTAGAAGGCATTTGCCGCAGTTTAGGTTGAGGGAAATGTTTTGCAGTTGGAGGTGGGGAGTGGAGGTTAGGTCAGCTGTCTGTCAGGCACACCTGAGGACAGCAGTGCTCTTTGCTATCTGCTGCTTCAACTTTTTAACAAGTTTGGTCAGTGCATTTGAACTGCAGCTTGGATAACCTTTTGTGCTTGCCTTGCCCATTGTGGTCTCGGGAAGGAGGGATTTGCGGGAGAAGCTGATGCCAGGAGACACACACACACACACACATCGCCCCCAGCATTTTGCTCCACTTATAAACCCTTTCTCTGCTGCTGCAGTAACTCTGCAGCTCTGGCCTGAAGTCAGTGTGGAGATCAACCACTGGGGACAGAGTCTGAGCAGTCCCGCAGCTACTGCCCAGCTCCAGGAAGATGTTCCTGCTGCCTGGTGCTGGGCCATAAGCTGAGGTTCCTCCAGCACTGCAGCTCTGAGCACACAGCCGAGCCAGAGGCCCCGACACCACCACACCGTAACAGGAGCCTGCCGGGGCAACGCTCCGTGTTGGGAATGGTGAGAGCAGATGGCAGGACTCAGGGAGGCCACGATTCATCTCACATTAGCTGGGAGAGCTACTCTATCTTGACAGCAAGTGCCAGGCTTGCCACATCAGTGAAATCGGAGTCTTGGGGACAGAGTGGGAGAGGAAGGAGGTGCTTTGGAGGGAGGGAATCCTGTACCCCAGGCAGTAGGGGAGGAGCAGCCTCTTGCTGCTGTGTCCTGCAGCTTCTCCGTGGCACGATGTCCCCTTAGGATGGCCCCAGTTGCCCCCTGCCATGGGATTAGAACAGCATCAGCTTAACGGCAGGAGGGAGGGGAAGACCTTGACCCTCATCCACTGCCCCTGGGAACAGGGCTATGATTAAATACCCAAAAGGCTTAGTAGTACTGCAGTGCTTGGTGTAGCTTAGCCCTTTGGTATCTGCATCGCAAGAGTCAGATGGCCTCACCCACTCATAATGCCAAACACAGAAAGAGCTCAAACGGAGTAGGGGGATTTTGTGAGAAGAAAGGAAACTCTTTGAAAGACACTATATAGCAAGCAAATGAGCCCTACTACTGCAAACTTGCCCCCAGGATTTCCACGCTGGACCTCAGTGCATGGTTCCCTGCTCCCCCAACTGATGGTTGAGCCCTTGCATGGATTCTGGAGGACTTCATCTGCGGTGCTCAGGAGGCACGATGAGGCAGGTGCTTAATGGATAACTCCTTTATTCAGGGACTAGTTCCAAGAGAAATTGCATAATAAAATCTGCACTGCTGCAGCCCATTGCCAGACTTCCTGTCTCCAGAACTAAGCTGCTTAAAGATACAGTTCCTGAGATCCTACCTTCCTTCCCCGGCCAAAACATGGAAGTATCATTTCTATAGCTTGTGACCTCAAAACCTTACAGCCAAACAATTAACAATGTTTGAATAACCTCTGAGGAGCTCTGCCCTGTAGCTTGTAGTCACCGTGGCATCATCACAGCAGTTCTCGTGGGGAATAAGAGCCTGTTTTTCCTGGTAACGTTATGTCCCAGCATCTGGTTGCTTTACCATCCCTGTGTGCTGCCAAATGAAGCTGTCCCAGGCAAAACGACGAGCCCAGTGCCCGTTACCTCCTCTCCTCCTGGCAGCTGCAGAAGGTGCTGCCTATTCTTTCTCCAAGCATGTCTGTCTGGTTACACACACCCTGCCCTCATGGGACTGTGGAGCAACTTTATGTGAAATAACTGTTGTTTCTGGCTTCTGATTTTCATTGTACGTGTGAATTCTTGTTGTGTTCAGGAAGTGGTGGCAACCCCTGGGACCGCAATCATAGTGCTCTTTTGTGTTTAGCTGTATGTCGATGCACTTCTGCAAACCCTCAGCTCCTTGGCCTCTGCAGCCAAAGTGACATCCCAAGTGGTCTCCTTGCTTCATTTTCCACAAAACAAAGTATCTGCAGGTAGCTAGCCATGTTTTGTAGGCGCCATCCTGTCATTTAATGCTGTTAAGCACCGGTCAGACCTGATTCTCCTTTTCAGTACATATTCATTATTTTAAAGCCATTTCCCACCTACTTGCTGAATAGAGTGGAGACTGGAAGCAAACATGGACATTACTGTGAACTGCTCAAATCCTGCCCGTCGTCTGTTGAGATCATCCTTTCTACTACCGTAACTCTGATGTAGGGGAATCATGTGCTTAGAAAGTAAGGCTATCTCACAGAAATGAGAATAACAGTTCAGGAAAACCATGTAGTCTTCTGTCAGCAACATAATCCAATCTATCGCTCTGAGTGCTCCTTTTTTCTTATGTCCCAAATGTGAAGCCCTTTTGCTGGAGCTGGCCTGTAATTTTGCCATGACTGACAAACCATTACGAAAAAATCTGTATAAATCTGTCTTTACACTCTTACTCTGGGTTGTTGCTCTAGAAACCACAGTTTGCACTTTGTCTGAGAGACAACAGTCCGTTTGCTTTACTTTTTAAGAGTCAAACTGCTATGAAAAATGTCTGGTTTTGGGCTCTGCTACACTACACTTTTGTCCATCTGGCACCAGCTCTCACCCAGCCTCACAGTCAGTTTGAAAATCATATTTCTATCCATAAAATAGTGATCTGGGTAATCTGGGCAAGTTTCACGTCTGCAGCTCCCTTTTAGCAATTGCAATTAGTGGTTTATGGGTGGTTTCTGACAACACAGGCCAAAATGAAGACATGAAATTTTTTTTTCCCCCTGCAGATTACAGTGAAAGATCCCTTCCCTGAGCACATGGAAACGCAGGGTGCCCATAAGTACACTCTGGCCATTGGAGATGGGGAGATGGGAAGATTTCAGCATTTTCCACCTCCCTGCTCTCTGCCTTGTCCCTCTGTCAAAGACTTGGCCTTTCCCATTGCACAGTCAGTAGGAAGGAGCATCTGCAAGATCTTCAGGTGATGCAGGTCACGGCCTGGCATTAGCTTAATCCCAAATGAATAGTAGTCCAAGTTAACATGCTGAGCCGTGAGCTCTAGCGGTGAGCACCGCTCGTGCTCCCATCTGCTAAGTTCACTACAAAATCCACCTCTTGCCTGAACCTGAATCTCAGAGAAAGCCCTTGTCCTTCCCGCCGGAGCTGGTGCCTCTGTTCGTTCTTTTTTCTGTTTGCTCCACGCAGCTCAGAGCAGTGACATCTCAACATCTTTGCACCTCTGCCCCAAGGTGGGGGATTGGGTGCTTTCCACCTTGAAAGGTGTCTTCAGATTCCTCCTTACCCACTTCTGTCCTCTGCTCTTTCCATGAGGGCATCACAGAGATGAGATCAAGGGCTTAGAACATTTTACCACACTAAGCATGGCTCCTTTCAATCAAATGCGAGCCAAGCATTTATTAACCTACTTGGAATGGCTGCACATTTCTTTTGTGGAAGTAAATTTGTTACTATAAATCTCATAGTTCAGCTGTTTTTCTCTCTCTGCATATAGCTTGCTTTTTTTTTTAATTGGTAGCAGTGCTCACTACAGTGCAGTGACTTCCACATAAGCATCTAAGATGACATTTGGAAATGCCCATCCTTATTTTTCGCTGCAGCAAAATCTGATGTTCCCATGAAAACTCTGCCTGAGCTTGTAGTCTCACCATCATCCTGTTAGTCACTCGTCTGCAAAATTCTGCTGAGCCTTTGCAAAGCCAGGCCAGGGGGACACTGACTGCATTTTTCCCCTGCCCTGCCATTGTTCTGGCTGGTGGAGGTAGCCACCACAGTACGGCTCTGCTGTTGCTCCTGCTCCATTAAGCCTTGCTGTCCCACCACCTCAGTCCTCTTCTTTAGAGGAACTCTAAACCGGTGTCAAACACAGCTTTAGTGCAAGACCTTTGGTTATCTCTAGGAGCTTCATTCCTGGAAAATTCTCCTTACATTGTCAGGGGTTAATCCTGGCTTGCCCACCAACCTGTCAGCTTCTTGCTTTGGGTTCAACTCCTCACGCTGGTTAAAAAACTTTATTTCTTATCAGAAATTCCATTGAACTCCCAGAGTCACCCAGAGAGCAACCCCAAGCTTTTCTGTAGTGTCAGCCTCTCTCCATTGCCTGGGTTAAAAGCCAGCTCTGTGAAAGGTTTTGGTTTTAGGTGGCTGACAGGTCCCTCATCTATGCAAGCTCTCAGAGAAGGGTGAAGCCTCAGAGGTGGCTGCCCTGCCCTTGCTCAGGCACTGCCATGTGCCACCATGCATCCCACAGGCCCGCCCGGGCAGAGACCAGCTCCAAAGGCGAAGGCACAGCAGCACTGTGCCTCTGCAGACCCTGCCCGCCCTCCCAAAGCTGAGCTCTTTGGAAGGAAACGGTCAGCTCCTCCACAGGACTTTCCTGCCCTACTGCTCTCAAGCACCTGATCACCACTCAGTCTGCAGGCTCGGCTCAGCCCTCTCCTTTCCCCCGAGGCACCTGCATTTTGCATTTGGAGGCACTTCAGCAATGGAAATGCCTGGTGACTGCGGTTCTGTGGCTGGACACGTGCAAACCCCTCTAGCTTATGGCACATGAAACCTCTGCGCACTCAAGGCCCAGCAGCTTTGCAGGTGGCCATCAATCTATCCCACTGGCCTGGGGGTCCCCCCACAATCACCCTTCTTGGTGAGCACCCCAGCCTGCATCTCCCACAGCTCACCCCAAAGAGGAACAGGGGTGCTCATCTCCCTCAAGACTGTGAGCAAGGCTGTGGACTGCGCTCTCCTCCCATGGAGGAAAGGGCCCCCAGCGGCGACCAGGAAGCCTTTCTGGGCTGGGTCTCTGGAAAACTGTCCTGCTGAACTAGTTCCAATTTGTATAAAATTCTTCAATATTCATCAGGGCAGGGAGCCCACTGAGCTGGGTCGACGAGGTGAATACATTAACCACCTGTTTGTTCCTCCAGCTTCGCTCTTCCTCCACCACAGGGATTCTTTCCTTGTTTTAGACAAAAAGAGAGCAACACCCACAGGAGCTCGGAGCTCAATGCTGTCCGGTTCCAAGTGGGACCTGTTGTGGCCCAGCCCCACGTTGCTTGAAGAGCACCCCACCGAGCCATGCTGTGGGTGTCTGGTCCCCATCAGCTACCAGGAAAGATCTAGCTCCAAGCTCACCCTTGGGGTGGGGGTTGGACGTGGTGGTCTCTTGAGGGCCCTCCTGCTCCAGAGCTGAGGTTCAGGAGACCTGGGGCCAAACCAGACAGGCTGTGGTGTAGGGCTGGACATCAGGAGAGCGTTACAGTGGCAGATGTCAAGCAGAGGGGACTCCTCACTCTGGTCTGGAGTTAGGAATTGCATTTTCTAGGAGAAGTGAAGCTGAATGCTGGTTGTCTTCTCAGCATTTCTGAGGGACTGGTAGAGTTGGATGATGATGGCTTTCCCCCCCCTCTTTCTAGCAAATAACATGTTTGTGGAAAATTGCACTTTTCTGCAGGTGTATAACTCTTGCATGTTCAAGTATTCAGTGAGTATTCAGAAAACCCCTGAGGTTTCAGCTTTTGGAATGTGGAAAGCACTGAAACCTTCTGATCTATTAATTGATGAAGAAAACATTTAATTTCCATGCTGCACGCGCAAAGCTTTAAAGACATCTTTTAACTCTGAAACTGGGAAAATAAAAGGAGTAAGAAACGACAAAGTGACCAAAATGTATCATTTCACCAACCTTCCCCTCACTGAATTTTGCACATCAGTTTGATTCAAACCAAATTCCTTATTTTTTCTTGTTATGGCAACAACCAGTTCAAAGGCTCCACTGTTTCTCCAGCCCTGTGCTTCTCTCAGAGGACTCCTTGGGTAAGGTCTGGCTCTCGTGCTTCCCACTTGGATGCATCTCATTTCCCTTCTATTGACTGGAGTCGGCTGCCTGAATCGCACCTGGCATCTCCAGGGTGCTCAGCGTAGAGTATGGTAGAGCCAAACCCAAACCTCTCTGTCGCTTCACTCCAGAGTTTCTCCCAAACACAGCACGAGGGCTTCAGCTTGTACAACCTTTTTCAGCAGAAATCGCCTTTTGCTGTGCATTTTCACAGTGCCTAAATAATGAGCTCAGGCAAAAATAGAAATAATTGTTGTCATATGGCTTACAGCTCAGGTTAAGGGGATCAGAGCAGGGCAGAAAAGCGGACTGTTGCGGTGGTGATAATCAGCATAGGAAAAAACTGGGATCATTTTCACTGGAAAACCTGTGTGAGAGCAACTCCGCAGAGGTGCTCTACTCTGTTGCTTTCAAGGTTATCAAAAAAATGATCACCTCATCTCAGCCGCGATGTCCCATTCTGTGACATTAATGGCAGGAAAATTTAAAGCCAAAGGAATCTCTTGGCACAGTATGTAATTTGCCTGGGGAAATTAGTTTCAAAAAGGATCAGAAAGTTAAATACTATTGCTGGGCTTAAAACGAAGGTGAATAATTTTATAGACAAAATAATATTTTTCTATGATAAATTATGTAGAAGGCAAGAGTAATAAAATGTTATGCTCCAGGGTATAAAACAATCCCTGTAAAGGTCAGGAAGCACTTTTAACGTACGTGCACATCACCGCGCATTAGTCCAGGTGCATTTTAATTCATTTGGATTTTGTGTCCTTGATTGGACACAATACTCTTCTCGCCTGAAGTTCCTCATCAAGGCCAGACACCTTGTTGGCTGGACCAGGCGAGAAACCTTCCCCAGCTCTCTCAGATTATTGCTCCCTTCCTTCAAGCATAAGGGTGGATGATTTTTGTTACACATATTACTCCTGTCCCGTTCTTGCAAGACTTGACACACTGTAAGGTCTTGGTGGCATCCCGCCCTCTGATTTGTGACTCTACGATTTTGCTGATACAACACTCTCTCTAATTACAGCAGGATTAACTTTTCGAAGCAACCTGTCCACCTTTTACACTCTGCTTACTTCCTACAACGCTAAATTCAACCGGTTTGCTGTTGATGTGCACAGCCATGCACACACACTCTGTGCTTTGGTCTTAGATCATCCTAGGTGGCTTGTTTTTCTCTTTTCTTAAGCCAACAGCAGATTAGGTGTTAGGAAGAGAAACTCCCTTTTTTCCTGCTTTTCTTCCTACCTCACATCAGCCATTAAAGCTTATCTCAGCCTTGTGCTTAGCAGGGGAGTGGAGCCAGATCAGCTCTGAATTGCCCAGCCCAGAGGTCCCATCCTCATCACCCTGGAGTGGTTCTTGGCAAACTACCATGCTTTGGATCTGTTCCCCAACTCCAGCACATCTGGTTTATGGTCATATCTATTAAATCAGACTGTAAGCAACCAGTCTGGCCCCTCTGCCGGGTCAGCTCCACTCCCTGCAGCCCAAGCCCACTTTTCCCTGCTTCTCTGAAGGCTTCTCAGCTGCCTTCCAGGTTCTTCTACACAAGAAGGCCCTTGGTGCACATTTAGGGCAATTTACCAGTCTGTTTGAATTTGAGAGCTCTGAAATACACTTGTGAACTAAAACCAGACCCAACTTTTTTACAATGGCTTTCAGTGATGCTCACAGTATCTCAAAGTGCTTGGGTGGAATTTGCTTGCGAGCTTTGGAAAATTACCCTCTGGAAGAGAGCAAATTGGGGAGAATTCAAGCTAGGAAAGCCAATTTACATTATTGAAGTGCTAAACCAGGACAGAGCTCAGATCTCAAACCCATATTACAAAAGCAGTTGAAGACTTGGTAAAATACAGGATTTTACATGGATGAGGACTCTTTCAGGAAGAGTTTGTAACTCAAAACACCCCAAAATGTAGCAGAGCCAGCACAATTCCAGTTGTTGGAGCAAGTGCAGTCCTGTGAGCCCAGACCACATGTGGACAGAGTGAAGCAGCTGGAAGAAGAGTGACATGAGACTTCCAGCTATGGAGGTGACTAGCCCGGACTGACTCCCCAAGACACGCAGTGGAGCTTGGGTTGAGCTTTGGTTGGCAGCACTGACACCAGTTGCACACTGGGCTCTTGAGCCTCTTTTTGTGCCCTCGGTCCTGCCTCCTCCTGCGGTTCCAAGGAGGGGGCCAGGCCAGCCCAGGGCAGCCCAGGCTGGGTGGCCAACACCACTATGGGTGCAAACCCACCACAGGGTTGCTTAAAAGCTTCTGGGAGGCATCCAGTGAAGAGGGGGACCTGGATGAGGATTTCACTTGCTCACAACATGGTGCTTCATTTACCCTCTTGTGGCTCCAGAAGCTGGTGCAGACTTCTCCATGGTGGAGCCCAGACACTGATTTCTGGGCCTCTCTGAGGGATCTCCCAGGGCTGCTTCTCTGGCAGCTTCTCGTCCTGCTGAAGCCAGGAAACTTCCCGGCACAGTTCGGCAGCAGGTGGGCAGTCTGGGGCTCTGGACATGGAGTTCAAATCCCTCCTGCCAGACACCCCGGGCTTTTTGGAGAGTTGCTGGAAAGAAGTCTCATTCCCATCCTTCTCCTCCTTTGGTCTATAAGTTGTTACTGTTGTGACATGACCCTGATTTCCTCCGAGCCTTTGAGCAGAGATGCTCAGAATTATCTCTGCCTCTTTCAGAGCAAAGGCAGCCCCATCTCCTTCTTCCTCACCTCTCCTTGAGCAAGCAGTGACCCTCTGCACTCCCACTCTGGTGTGATTTCCCACCATGACACTGGGATAACTTTATAGATTCGTTTACAAATTTGGATCATTGGCTGGCTGTGCAGAAACCATCAAAAAACCCACCCCAAAACTCTCTGGCTTTGTATTTTCCTGAACTTCAACTGAAATCATTAGATCATCTTTTCTGTATTTTTGGATGCCACAGGTCATTGCATTTCATCTGAATGCTGAGCCCTGTAGCTCGGGTCAGATCAAAACCCCGCGGCCCTCAGGAGAGCAGAGCTGGGGGCTGAGGTGGGAAGCGATGAGGTGCCAGCGCAGCCCCAGCGCTGCCAGGGAGGGTTTAAATGCTCGCAGCATGAGCTGGGTGCTCCGGCCCAAAGGCAGGGGGATGATCCAGGCACCCCGAGTCCTCTCCCTCCCCTGCTGGCACAGGGCACAGAGCTCTCAGATGGGGTGATCTTGCAGCACTGGGGCAAGGCAAGAAACCCTCGTGGCTTCACCTACCCAGCTCCCCACTTGCAGGCTGAGCTGTTCCTCCCAGAAACGGAATTAAAAACGTGCGGTTGAAAATGAGCTAATTTTGCTTTAAAGGCTGCAAGCCCTGGTGAGTGCACCGCTCCCCTTGCAAATTGTCGCAGTATGCAGTTACTGTCGCTGCGAGAGAGCTGCAGCTTATTTCAAGGTTGAATTTGTCCAGCTTCTCGTCCCCGGGACATTTACATCTCTGGAAATAATCTGGGGATGTTGCAGTCTGTTATGGAGGAGTTGTCGTTTTCCTTGGTCAGATCTCGAGGCAGAAGCTTGGTTTTTAACAGTTCAATGTCACTATATACCCCCTTCTTCATATTCTCTGGTTGGTTTTTTTTTTTAAACATTAGGGAAAACATATATTTTATTTTCGAGCTTTTCTTTGCAATTGCAAGGACCGGCTACTTTTCTAATGACGAGAGCAGAGCATCTCCTGCATTTGTGTGACTGCAACCAATGACTTTAAAAACTCCTTTAACTAAATCACTGCCCAGAATTTATCAAAGACTCGCGAGGCTGATGTACATGAGGGCTGCTGACACCCAGCACAGAACATATGAGCCCTAAAGTACCTAAAATTATCTTGTGTTAGCTTTTGAAAATATGTCTCCACCCTCCATTCAGAATGACAACTTTTGGCAACAACAAGAAAACAGAAATGACAGATGGTAACAAAATCTGGTACACAAACATGACAGTAGGCAATATAATGAACATTTCACCCACTCGTTCATTTATGCTAATCATCGCTTTTGAGCAACCTGAATTGTTATGCCAGACAGCAGCGGATCTGAAGCATGGCATAGCAAATCTCAAAGGGCCACCAACCTGAAACCAGAATAAAACCCCCACCGGGCTACTCGTTGTGAATGAAATTAAAGTATCGCTAAACTACAGCCTGCTCTGACGGCTGCTGAAAAATCCCTCCGTCCCTAAAAAGCACACTGAACTCTCCTCCTGCCCGGAAATTCCTGCCCTGAAAAACACCACATCCACAAAACAGTGGTTGCCCAGTTTTCCTGCTACCCAAAGCTTCATCAAAACTCAGATGAACCAGCAAAAATGTGCAGGCAAAAATAAGAATTAGCAATCTTGCAGTAAATGCATCTTGTGCTAATGAAACATATTTTTTATGGGAACAAAAATTTTCTTTTAAAAATGCTTTCCTCCCAGATTAAGCTCTCTGGTATGAATTCAGTCCCCGCGGGAAAACATTTACTCTTTTATTTGAAGCCCACTTATCTCATGCTGACATTCTCAGTGGAAGGTGCTATGTCACCCACAAAACTCCTTTTATTTCCTATAAAAATGTAAATCAGCCTATTTTTTTCTCCAACAACCTTACGTAATGAACGGTATCCTTGCTCTATTATTTTGAAGACTTGCTTTTAGCCTCTATTTTACGCAGAAATCTGTAAGGCTGAAACCATTCCTCCCCTTCCTTCCCTGGTGTTGCAGTGCTTGCTCCTATGCCTGCTGATGCAAAGGCCTGTCGGTGTGCCTGGGGTGTGTAGGACCTAAAAACATCTCAGAGGGCAACAGCAATGCCATTATGTTCTCCTGAGGGTATAAAAAAGTTTTCCCCACAAATAAATTGCCAGTGCTTTCAGGAAAAAAGAGGCAATCTTGAGCAATTGCCCTCAGAGCTGGCCAAGATGTGTAACTGTACAAAACTGTATACAACTGTAATTACAAATGAGGCCAGTCCTTCATAATGAAGATTTCCAGACGCTGCCCTTTGTAAGACCCAATTTTCATTTGCTTACAATGCTGTCAAACCTTACCTACAGTAGATTAAATGCCCCCTTCTGGGGCCAGAATTGCAGTGAAAACTCACAAGAAAAAAAAAGCAAGTTTCAGCCAAAACAGTGCAGTTGCTTTTAAGAGGGAAAAAAAAAATACTATATGGTCTTGGTAGTTTTCCAGTAACCAGGTCTGCAAGTCCTACGCTCGGCCCCAGAAGAAGGGGTTGGAGATAATCTCTGTGTCAGTGATGCATCTCCCATCGTCCTCATGAAGATCCACCCAGGTTTGCCTGACCTGGGGGAAACTTGGCTTCTCCTGCCTTCTGCCTTCTTTACCTTGTCATCTCCTGCCCTGGATGAAGCACCCCAGCCTGTTCAGTCGTTTCTTGGGTGGAAGCCACTCTGTTTCTTTGATCATCCTTGTCACCCATTTCCACTTCTAGTGCTTCTACACAGAGAAAGATACCTGTTTTGGGCCGAGGGGATCTCAACAGCATGGAGCAGCCAAAGCACAAGCCCACCATGGACGGCGACAGGCCAGACCAGAGGTTTCTGCTTTCCTCTCTGCTTCGGCCTCAATCCTTCCTAAAAATGATGCCTCAACCAACTCCCCGCCTTGGCAATGCTGCTGGGACTGGAGGAACTCTGCTCAGCAGGGCCGGGGCCCTCCAGAGAGCCCCGTGTGCAGTGCTGGCAGGCAGAGACCTGCTCCCCGCAGGGTGGGTGCGTGTCCCCCACAGCGGGCAGCGGCTCGGCCCGCCCTCAGGAATGATGCTGCTCGCTTTCAGCAGCCCTGCCCTCGAGGAAACGCTCTTTCAGAGTCATAATGCTCCTCCTCAGCTGGTTCGTGCCTGTAGCTGGCTCCCAGCCCACACGCTGTCTCCGTTGATGGCAAGAAGACATTGCTTGATCTGACCTTCCCAGATCTGATCCCGTCTCAGATCAAGGCCCTTTTGGAAGCACCTGTCCACGTGTGCACCAGACGGCATCTCCTGGAGACACTTCACCTTCTTCCTTCACCTCCTTCCCCTTGCTCTTGACGAGACCAGCCTCCTGCCCAGGCCACTGATGTCCACGTAGCCCGGGATGCTGAGAGAGCGTGAGGGCTGCACACAGGGCTGCACGTCTGGGATGGGCCAGCAGCAGCACAACCTGGGCTGAAGATGAGGGCAGTGGTGGTTGAGCTCAGCAACTCTCAGCAGCAGCAGCATGTGGCACAAGATTCCCCGCGGCTGCAGAGTGGCTGTGGCCGTCTGTGAGCCCAGCACCTCCTCCAGCCTCTCCCCGTCTGTTGCAAACCATATCAGGATGGACAAACAGACAGTCAGGACAGGTGCATCGAGTGTGGGGCCCATCAATCCGTAGGTACAGGTGCCACCTGTTAAAAGATAAGCAAATTCTCTTTTTTTCAGGGTTTTTCCCAACGTTTTGCACACACAAAGGCTTCCCACCCCCTGCCACCTATGCTTCCCCCTCCTCTGCCCAGTTTCAGAGTTAGGAAGCCTCAGGCGATGTTGCTGCTTCAGGGTGTGGTGAACTGCCTGGCAGGTTGTCTGGTGGGAAGGGATCTGGCCGGGGCAGGGTGAGGAGCTGGGAGCTTCTGCCTGTTGTTTGCCATGGAGAAGGGAAGATGTCTGTGTCCTGCTGACACCACACGCTGCTCCCGAAACTGGGAACACCAGCTCGGGAGGATGCTGCTCCGATGCCATGGCTGAAGGAGGCTTAACCCTGTGCCCTCGGTCACCTGGGGGGGTGTCCCACAACCTGGAGTCCCTGGGTGCCCCGCTGCTGCCTGGCCATGGGGCACCCACTCTGGAGTGGGGTGTGCAGGCGCCGGGACGTGGCAGCAGGTGGTCTCGGTTGCTTTGCTGCAGCCCTGGGGCCGGGACCCCCAAGAGCCTCCAGCTCTGCCGGGACTGTCCCCACGCCACCAGCTGGGGCTTTGCCCGCTCGCTGGACATGCTCAAAGTTCAGCGTGCTATAAATACCCGGGTGCAGGGCTGCCAGCACGCTCCTGGCCGGGGGGGGCTGCCAAAACCAAATGGGGTTTCATTGCAATTAACCCTTTGGGTGCGTGACTCCCATCTATGAAAAAAGAGGAATCCTCTGATTCAAAATGTTTCTAAAGCCAGAAGAGTGCAGCAAACTCCTTCTGCGGGCTGAATCCTGCTGGGAATGGCAGGAGTGGAGGAGCACAGGGGGACAGTGCAGGGGATGGGTGTTTCATGGACAGGCACATGCACAGCTCCTCTGTGACCCCCTGGCTTGGGCAGGTCCTCACATCAGGGACACGGTGGTGTGAGGGCCAGTGTCACCCGTGTTCCCCCCCACCCAGAGCAGAGGCTGCCCGTGCGCCCCACATGCCCCCCAGAGCACAGCCTCAGGCTGCCCTGCCCCACCCGCTGCCCCGTGTGCCCCACGGAGCGTGACCCCACGCCTGGCACCGGATGATCCTGCAGCCCAAGGCCCTACACTCTGCACCTATGGCCCTATACGCTGTGACCCCACAGCCCCCAGGCCAGCGCTGCCCAGCCTGCCCCACGGCCCCGGCCCCACGTGCAGGTCTTGCTCCTAGCCACAGCCGAGCAGAAGGGCTAAAACACGTCTGACACCCCAAAGGGCAACAGAAAAGCACTAAATCAGGATAAGCTCTGTCCCTGGCTTCAAGACAACCTCAAAATGTGGAGTCCCCAGTGGCGTTGGGTCACCCGAGACAGAGCACAGCACATCGCAGGGTGCAAAGGGGCATGCGGCTTCCTGGGAAGGCCCCTGATACCCTGTACCTGAAGCTGTACAAAGCCCTTTTGTGGTGCCAAACGTGACTTTCCCTGCCGTGCACTTTACCACGCTGGGCTGATGGTCGAGCCAGTCTCCAAGGAAGAGCCTGTTCCTCCTTTTATCCTGTTCAAACCCCGGGGAGATGGACAGCTCGGACCAGACGACACGCCAGCAGCAGCAGAGCTGTGCCACCCAGGGAGTCCCGACAGGCTGTGTGCGACCCCACGGCTCCTGCTGAGGCTGGACATAGCTCAGTGCACGCATGGCCGAGGGACAAGATGGGCTCAGGACCGAGATCCTTGTCCCCAAAGGTCCCCAGCACCCAGGGCTGATCCCCAGCTCCAGTGGGGCCGGGGCTGCCCTGAGCACAGGGCAGAGACCCGGCAGGTCTTGGCCCTACGGCCCCCAGGGGCTGGCAGCCTGGGGCCACACTGTCCCTCCGCCCCGGGGATCCTCGCAGCTGTGGTGAACCAGTCTGCACAGGTCCCAACATCCAGCTGACCGTGACACTTGAAACAACCTCATTTCAGCCTCAGAAATGTCACCTTTTGGGTATTTCAGGCCAAGTGAAGGTGCCTTCATCATCTCTCTATCATCTCCCTCTCCCTCAGCGGTAACGCTCCCGGATACGTCCTTATGGCTGATGGATGCCACGGCCCTGCCTGGCATTTGCTCGACCAGGTTTTTGGGTTACACAGGTCGTTGCTCCTGATCCTGACCTGGGTCCTGCCCCACCACGACACGCTGCGCCCTGTGCCGTGCCCAGTGCCCCACGCCCTGGCAGTGGCTGCGCTCCCCCCGCCAGCCCAGAACGGCCGATGCCCCAGGGCTGGGCATCCCCAAGCCCCATGGCCACAGTGTGCCGGACTCTGCACCGTACGGCGCCGGAGCAAACGAGCCGAGCGGGTGGCACTAGGGGGAGATAAAGGCCGGGACATGCCGGGCCCTGCACCTTCGCCAGCCCACTCCTGTCCCCGTGTCCCCAGGGGCACCCTGGTCCGAGCTGCAGATTTCGGCGTGTCACTGTCCCTTTGCTTTGCAGGGTCTTCAGTCTTTGTGAAGCACCTTTAGCAACGAGGGTCCTTCAGGCGCTTACACCTTCTTGCAGCAGGTGTAAAAGCAAAAAGCCACCTTCTGCCACATACAGATAACAAAGGGGCACCCAAAAAATAAACCCAGGAGGAAGGAAAACAGCACATGATGCCCAGAACAGGGTCCAGCAGTGAAAGAGGAGTCTGGGGACCCGGCCTGGAAGCAGAGTGACACATGCTGCAAGACCTCAGCTGGAAACTCAGCCCATCGCTGCCCCAGCTCCCCTTTCCTGGTGCCCCCATGGATACGCTTGGCATCGGCACGGTGGTGCCAGCCCCCACGGGGCCCCTACACCAGCAAACCGGGCACCTCCAGGTCTAAAAAACATTTCAGGGGATCTCTGGCTCCAGGCACCACCCCAGTATTGTACCAGATCCTCTCCTCCCCTGGATGCTCCTCTCTCTGTAGGCTCCCTGTGATCCTTCTCGCTGGAGGTGGGAGGATTTCACCAGGCAGAGTTTGGGGGAGCTCCTGGGAGTTGAGGAGCTGGACCAGCAGGACCTGCCCCATCACCGCTGCTCGTGCACAGCCACATCTCACAGGCACCCACGGGTGCTGCCATGGGTGCTGCGGATCAGCACTGCACGCTGGGGGAAGCACGGTGCGACAGCAGCTCCATGGGGCAGCAACAGGAGGCAGGAAATTTTTGCTTGTACTTTTGATGTATTAAAAAAGAAAAGGTAAATCTTATCCCCTTTTCTGGGAGGTGGGGTTCAGAGCCCGGCTGGCCCAGCAGTTCCAGAGCTGTAACCACAAGGTTTGTGCATCACCCACGATGCCCTGTCGTGGTGCCGTGCCCTGAGTCTGTGCTCACCCGGCACATTGTCAGGCTCCCCCGAAACACCTGCAGAGCACCTGCCTCCAAACCCACCACCCTGCCCCAAAACCACATGCCTGCTCTCCCCATTGCCCACAGCCTGGATTTGCAGAGGGTTTGAGCTTGTGGCCTTCCCAGATCCCAGTGCTGGAGGGGAGTTGGACGTGGCGAGGAGCGGTCAGGCTTCGCTGGCAGCTCCTTGCGCAGAGCAAAGCCTGTCCTTGGGTCTGCGCTGGCCGCCAGTGCCTCGCTGAACCCTTCTGTCTCCCCCAGGAGTGGAGGAGCTCGAGCATGGGCATTCCGCATCCTGCGCCATGGCTCGGCGAGGGCCCTTTGGCCGCAGAGGGCTCCCCGTGCCCGTGCTCACACCGTGGCACAGAGCAGCATTGCTCACCCTGCAGCTGCATCTCTGTTTTGCTGATATTTAAATTTTTTTAGAGTTCCAGCTCTAAAGTTTTCAATAACCTCACTCCTAAACTTCGTGTCTGGCTGTGCTGGAGGGAAACGGGGAGGCCCAAGCAGCTGGTAACTCGATAGTGACATTGGCCTTGGACCAGGGTGGTGGATGCAAAGAGGGAGGAAGGCGGAGGGGTGCCTGGGCTGGGGTGTTATCTGAGCCCCTGAGGGAACAAGGTGTCTTTGCCATGATGTGAGCTGGCAAGAGCAAGAGAAGGGAAGGAGATCCTCCGTCAGCACTTCGCTATGCGTTGCGGCTCCCCGTTCCCCGCTCAGACACACAGACTCACCGCCGCGGTGGCAGGACACCTGTCCCCAGGGCTGTGCGGTTCCAAGGTTGCTGCATGCCAGGTCCTCGCTCCCTCCCAGGCCTGGAAAAATTCACATTCTGCTGCACTATAAACATACTCAGAAAACAGCAATTTGGTGCAAAGCAACATCACTGCTTTTCCTGGGATGAGAGGTGCGCGAGGTGCACGCAGCAGCACCCCGATGGGTCCGCCGAGGGGGGCAGCTCTGGCACCACACTGTTGTAGAGAAGAGCTAAAGGTTTGTGCTCAGCCCCCATTAGGGCCTGTAAACCCTTGGGGGCTCTGGCACAAGTCTGGGATTTGCACTGTCTCTTACCCAGTAGATCTATGATTTGCACCTGGAAGTAAAGGCTCATTTTTTCTGGTATTTTTCAATAAAATTAAGTAAGGACAAAAAGGCATTTCCTGTGATTCTGCTCATGGCACCCAGCGCTGTGACTGCAGCGCAGCTTCCCCACTGTGAAACACATCGTGTGCCAAAAAGGGATGCAAGTTCGGGATCTTGGGCTGCAGCGGTGCAGGGTTTGGGGTTTATTTTAATCGTTCCCCATGCAGCAGAGGTGCCAGCCACAGGGGAGGCTCAGGTGCTCCACATTCCCCAAACCAGGCCAGAGCACTGACTGGTGAACAGGTACCCGCACCTGGAGATTCAGATTGGAGAAGATCCCACTGGGCTCTCAAATGCTCTCGTGTCTTCACCACGTTTTGCTCCGTGCACCGGCAGGAACGTGGGGATTCGCACGGCAGCAGAGCTCGGTAGGACACAGCCCCTCACTGCCGTGAACTTGTTGCCCTTGAGCAGCCTCTTGTTGCCTTTATGGGTGCTGCCACCCCAGCACCTTTGAAACCACGTGAACTGTGCCTTGCTTTCTGCCAGGAACCATGTCAATCACCCAGGCTTTCAAGCTTCAGGCGTCCCCTACACACCTTGGTCCAGGGGCTGGAGGCTGTTGCCAGTAATTGGTGTTGGGACCTGGCGCCACGTCATCACGTGTCAGGCTGGTGTCCCAGTGGGGCACCCACAGGTGCTCTGCCAGACCCCACAGCTCTCCCACATCGCCAAGAGCCCCTGGGGGCGAGAGGAGCCTGATCTGAGCGTCACCACGAAGCTCTGTGACAGCAAACCCCGATAGCAACCCCCTCCTCTGTACATAATTTGGCTTAAAACACCCTCACGGCCAAGCGTGGGAGGGGTCCGTCAGCGTGGCGCCATGGGGTCAGGTCCCTTCTGGGGACTTGCCCAAAGCTTTTCTACTGCAAAGCCCCTTGGGCAAAGCTCCTGGCTCCGGCTCTGCCTTCCCAGGCCCGACCTCTCGCCCATCGGGGAGCTGCTGGCCTGGAACCTCTTGCCAGTGTTTCTCCCCTTTTGACACATCTGAAAAGTTTCCATGCTGTTTTTTTGCTTTTAGCAAATCATTCCTAAGATCACGTCATCCTGCCGCATGTTTTACTGTTCATGGCCAGTCTTACAGCTCGGACGTGGCATTTGAAAAATAACATTTCACCCCCAACACACACCCCCGGCACTAAAGCCCAGTCCCTCCGCAGGCAGAGCCGGGCTCTCCCCAGCGCCTCCCGCTCGCAGGCGCTTCGTGCCAAGCCTAACGTGGTCGCTTGTCTTAAAGCGTCGAGTACAAAGCATATGCAGGACAGATGGATATGAGGTTTATAAGATAATTAAGCATGTTAATGAAGTTCATTTGCATCTAGCTCTTAAATTCCCATAAACTCCGCAAAGCTGTGAAATGAGAATTGCCACTCAACACCACAAAGCAACAAAAATTTAGTTACCAAAAGCAAAACGCTGATTAACAAGTGAGAACAAAAGGCGGCTGTGGCCCGGGCGAACGAAGCCCTGGCAGGTCCCTGCACCCCCACGCGCTGCGGCAGATCCACGATGCCACCAACGGGGGCTCCAGCAGCCACGGCAATGGAATGCAAATTGCTGACTGGCTTTGGCTGGGGAGAAATGCTGTGAAACCAGGCAGAATGAGGGAAAAAATTATTATTGCTTCAAAGAAAGATTTGGCCCCAGAACTGGAAGAAAAGCTTTAGTGGTGTGAAGATGAAGGCCAGTCCCCGGCTCGGGCACCCTGGCTGCCCCGGCCACAGGCTGCACCCAGAGCAGGTCTGGGCCCGGCAGCAGCATCTGTCGGTGAAGCCTTGGTGATGGCACAGCAGAGACGCGGGTGGGCGTCCCCACGAGCAGAGCTGGAGTCCAACTCCGGCTGCACCACCAGGTTGTGGGGCTGAGACCCACAGGGAGCTGCTGAAACCAAGGGAGCAACTGGAGTTTGGGGATCCCCAGGGAATCCCCCAAGGACACCCCCGAAAAGGGGTCAGGAGCTGGCAGACGTGCTCCACACCCACCTTCCACCGCACGGAGCCCGAGGGTAGCCAGGTCTCCCTGCAGGCCAAGCCCAGGCCAGCAGTGACCCTCAGGCTCCCGCTGCTGGGGAAGGTTGAAAAACCACCTCTGGTGAGCCGGGGAGGGCACACACCGGGCCGTTTCCACCCACCCATGGCTCATGGATGGTGAGAGGCTCTGGCAAGGCGGACATTTGCGACTCTTACCCCAGAGCTGCCGGTGGCTCCTCGGAAGCAGCTGACCCCAGCACAGCCTGGGAGCCCCACGCCATGCTACTGCACCTGGGGGGCACATTAACGCTGCCCTCCCAGCACCCAGGACAGTCCTAAACACAGAGGAAGAACCGAGCAGCTCCAGAGCTCCCGCGGGCGCAGCGTGACTCAGGGGTGGGAGCTCTGGCAGGCGGGAGATGCAACAGCCCCCAGGTTGTCCCCGTTGTCCCCTCACCATCCGGCTCGGCCGAGGATACCGAGTCTCCCCGAGGCTGCCTACGGCCAAAAGCAGCCTGGCCTTTTGGGAACCGCTGTGAAACGTGTCCCTGAAAGATCTCTGGGCTTTTCTTGTAGCCACAGTCCTCATATAAACTGAACAAACATAGGCTGCATCTTTCAATAGACCCAGTGTGGGTGTACAACATGTTCCTGACCACAAACCAGAACACAGAAAGAGAAGAAACTTGACCACGGGGTTACCTGGGGAGAAGACAATGTAAAACTGAAAAGTAAACCAGGAAGACAGGCTTTATTTGAAATGCCTTGGTAAGATTTATTAAAAAATATCCCTTGGCAGTTGACAATCACCACGATCTATAGTAGGACCCCAACTGGATAACACGGGAACAGTTTTCGCCTGCAACAGAAGGAGAAGACCCAGGAATGCTCGAGCATGGCTTACACACACCTACTGCCATGAAAACCCTGGGGTGGCCTTGAGGAACACGGTGCCAGTGCCAGCTGCAGAGCCAACACACCACCCGTGCGTTACACATGCGCTCCGATACTTACCTTGTCTCTGGGGAAAAAAAAACCTATTTAAAATATGAAGGAAAACAACAAACAACTCCTGGAGAAACTGGACTCCACCTCTCCGTGATTCCAGGAGGACAAAGCTCTTGGTCTGCTGCAACCCGGAGGGAGAGCTGGGGAAAGGGACCCGCACA
The DNA here is from genome assembly GCF_965140245.1 of Athene noctua. Lineage (NCBI taxonomy): Eukaryota > Metazoa > Chordata > Aves > Strigiformes > Strigidae > Athene > Athene noctua. The sequence goes on along the minus strand of NC_134051.1, from coordinate 3,784,600 downwards.
AAAGCTTCTGGCCACACGGCCCCAGGGGCCGCACGCGGGGAGGGGAAGGGTTTGGTGCGGCAGGAGGGGACGGCGGCGGGTCTCCGGTCATCAGCGGGGAGGAGCGAGGAGCCGAGCGCCTGGGTGTGGAGGAAACCTTCAAATCTTCCAGGTCAAACCTCACCTTACAAGGACTTGGGGCTTCATTAGGGTTGGTTTTTCCCCCAGTGAAACCCAGTGAACATACAGTGGGATGCTTAAGAGAGACCCCGAGGGAGGCAGGGGGTGTGTGGGAGAGACAGACAGACAGACAGACAGACAGGGGCTCTGCTGCCGAGCCGCCTGCCGCGGACAACACCATCAGCTCCTTCAGCCGGGCGGGTTCAGATTTTGAGAGTATGAAGGCTCCTCTTCTCGGAGAGCTACTCCTGGTCAGCCATTTCTTTGTCTGTGGACTCTTACTCCAGAAGAACAATGCCTCACTCCACTTTCCAAGTGGATTAAAAGAATCTGAATAAGGCACTGGTATTCAAGAATAAGCCATCAATGCTCTTTGCTAAAGAAAGAAAAAAAAACCCTACACAAAATTCATCCCCGATTTTGGCTAAAGCAAGCTCCCTGCGTGGAAAAGCTCTCCGCTGAGACCTCCTGCCACTGCCAGTGGTGACAATACGATGGCTGCAGAGGTGCTGCTGCCAGGCTGCTGCACAGCCCTGCCCCAACACTTTAGAGCAGTATTGAAATGAGGAAAAATGAGGAAGAAGCCATCTTCTCAATTGGCATTGGGAACACAAAGGTCATTTACTGCCAAGTGACACATGAAAGTGAAGTGGGTCTGTGTGACAAATTCCTTTCGTGTTTAAAACGCCTTCTAAATATGCACCTAATCAAAAATTAACTTGGTGGTTTGGTGATTTATCAAAGAAACATTGTGAAAAGCCAGATCCAAAACAAAGGCTGAAAAAACTTCTGTTCCAAACTATTATTCTTTGAAACAATGTGCAAATGGCACAGGGGTGCGTTTGAAGTCATGCTGGAGCAAAAATAAAAAAGCAAACCAATTTTAAGTTGACATAGTGTATTGTGAATTACTTTCTCAGCTTTTCTACATCTAAGATAGCGTGAAATGATCTGCCATACAGTAAAACGGTTTAATATACAATTGATTACAGAGCCGTAGTAACGAGTCGGAGATAATACGCGTTTTATCTATATACATATATAGCTTAATATTTCACAGATACAACTTTTTTCCATTTCGGTTTTTGACAACAAAGCATAGGCAGAATATTTACAGTGAAGCCGCTGTGAGGAAGCCCCGTCCCCCAGCAAAGCCCCGGCAGAAGCTGCCAGCTTCCCCCAGCGGTGGGTGTAAACAGGCCGGTTCTCTCTCTTTTTGCAAGAAGGGAGGGGAGAAGGTAGCGGGAACACGGGCTTCGCTGGGGTGGGAAAAGAAAGAACATGGAGACGTCACGAAGAAACAATTTCCAGCTGACCTGAAGACTTCAAAATGTTTTAATTTGCCTTTTATTTTTTTTTTTCTTATTTTCTTTCTTTTTAACTGGAAACTGTTCTCAGTTAATGTTTCAATTCTTAATTCAATAACGTTTCAATTACTCTCTCAGTTAACGCTTTCTCTACCATCTCCACGTGTGTTTCTGCAAGGACAGGCAGTGCTGAATTCTCGGGTAATACTGTCGAGGCAGCTTCCAACGCAAGCAGGGGGTGGGGGGGAGCCCACCCCACTGCCCAGCTGACAGCCACTCGGTAAACCAAAGCCAACCCTGATTTGAGTTTCTCACTTTGAAAATAATTTCTGTAACGGGGTACAGCCGCTCCTGGCGCACAGGGGTCCCGGGAGGGTGTAATGCTGTATGGGCTGAGGTGGGACAGACCCAGCCCCAACCCCAGCCTGCAGTCCGACAGCGGCACCCCCATTTCCAGTGCACGTCTTTAAGAACCAGCTGAAATCTGCTCACGTGAAATAGTGAGCAATTTCACATGAAACCAACAGGGCAGGAGGGAAGATGCATTTACAAAGGCATTCGAGAGCCATCAGGCTGACCGTGGACTGGCTCCACTGAGCAGGACAGCGGGCACAAGCCTGCCCAGAGCCCTGCACCTCCCCAGCCCAGCGGGGCTAACCGGCTCGCCTGCGGCTGCTGAAGCCCACTGCTGCCCGGGCACGGCTGCGGGACCCACACGGCGGGTCCTCGGCTCCGGCCCTCTGCCAGGCTCGGTCCCAGGGGCACATCCAGCTCCTTCCCGACTCACCCAGCTTTCCCATCATCTACATCCCTGCCTTCTCCCTCTCAGTGCTGCAAGACCGGAAGACCCTGGGGGTCAGAAAGGAGGAATCCAGCCCCTGCTGCCAGCAAAGACGTTTTATGCTAAATTAAAAATGCTGTTCCATGGAAAGAAGGAGCTTTTCTGAGCAATGCTATATATAAACATCAGCCCTGGGGGAGCGAGGTGACTTTCCTGAGAGCACAAGGGGGGAACCTGTCTACCTCTTCCTGGGTTATTCGGTGAGGGTGGCCAAGGTCCTAATCATCTTTGGATACTGCTGCCGCCTCCTTGCAAATAAGAGACACCCACCATCGAGCAGAAAAAATTCCCAAATGTTCAGCACAAACTTAAAAACTGTGTTTTGTCTCTCAGCAGATGTTTGGAGTTGTTAAGGCTCTTGGCTTTGTAGAGTTTATTACTTTGGAAGTTTAAAGCTGTACTCGCAGTAGGGTATAACAAGTCTGTCTCAGCATACACATATATATCCTATTTTATATATATATATTTACATATATATAAAACAGAATCATAGAATGGTTTGGGTTGAAAGGGACCTGAAAGACCATCTAATTCCAACCCCCCTGCCATGGGCAGGGACACCTTCCACTAGAAGATGACCAACCTGGCCTTCAACATCTCTCTCAACATGGTGTCTGAAAACTAGAAATTATACTGGGGAGAGGGTTACTCTGGCAACTGTGGACTCCTGAACTACTACACATGAAGAGAAACATCTGACGGTGCTGGTGGGACTGTGCTGGTACCTGCACAGTGGCCAAATCCTGGTTCAGGCAGCAATTAGAGCAGTCCACTGCAATATTGCAACCTGTCTCCTTTGGGCAATTTCTAGGGGCAACAACAACATGGAGCTATACAGCTAATATTAGGAATAAATCACAAATGAAGCTCTGGTCTCACTCGAATAAAGGCAAAGTTTCAAGGATGCTAAAGAGGAATTTTCCCTGGGCATACCCGCAGAAGTACCACACGCTGCGTTCTTCCCCACCCTGAGCTTAAATCTTTCAACCACAAACTGATACAAACCATCTTTCCATTGCAAACTAATATTTAGCCAATGCATTAAGTTAGAAACAAGCAAAAACCTGAGAGACTAAGGGAGAAAAGAAGGAAAAAAGTTGCTTTGTTTTGACTCATCTGAAGGAGGATTTGAGAATTGACGCTCAAACTGGGGACGTGCGAGGTTAGAGCAACACCACTTGCAGCCAAAACTTAAAATCTTAATAAGTGTTCCCAGCCACGACCTTCTGCAGTTCTTCAGATTCAGCGAACACTGCAACTTCTGGAGATTAAAATACGTGTTGTTGCAGTGAGCCAGAAAACAGAGAGAACAGAACAAACCACGTAAAGGCTCAGGCACAAGAAACCAACACAGCAGCCTCAGGGCCCTTCCAGAAGTGTAAAACACAAGCGGCTACTTCCTCAACACTGATTCCCAACTTGGAGACACGCGTGTGAAACAGCTGCTAAACACGATGTTGAATGTATTGTATCTGGAGCAGCGTGTGTGAAAACGCCTGGTCCTGCTCCTCGCCAGCCTTGGGCCTGGCTGGTTGGTTAGTCTGACAAATGTTTAGCAGCTACAATAAAGTACCAGGGGAAAAAAAAAAAAGCTTTAAATATTTTTTCCAAAATAATCTTTCTCAAAATCTAATGTTGACTCCTGGAGGTAAGTAGCAAACACTTTTATACACGTTGTACAGCCACTTATCTGGGCTGAAGACAGAAGTTAACTCACCTGACGAAGGCCTGAAAAAGGTTTTATGCAGAAAACTTGCATTACTTTTTCTCTAACAGAGCTTCACAGAGCGTCTATAAAGCACGTCAAAACCCTTCCCCATGGCACCGCACAAACTGAGACAAAATACTTCTCACCTCTATTTTATTTTCTACTTGAACCTCTTCAGAGCCTGATGTTAATTTTAAATGAACTCCAATAAAACAACGATAATAAGCTCCTCTTGTCTGATTTTCATGGACCAAACTCTTCATCGCTCTGGACAGAGTTCAGAGGGTGGCATTAAAGCAGATTTTAAAAAAATAAACCCATTTTAAGACTCCGTGATCCCACCACAGAAAACATGCTGCTGGGCAGCCAGGTACTCTCTTGCCAACCAAGAAACCTTCCCTGCAGCAGCCAGCAAAGACATCACTCCTGGAAACGAAGGATGAGCCTTTGAAACAACCTGACACCTCGTTTCACATTCACCTTCTCCTTTTCTCACTGACTGCAGACCTGGAAGCACATGTACAGACCATCCCCTGCACCATATACATTTGCACAGCAAACCAGAACCCCATCGTTAGGCTGTACCCTACACTGCTCGTGCTGCATTGCTGCAGACTGGGGTCTTCCCTCTCCAGTTTCCTTTACATTTTTGGTGTATTTTAGCAGAAAATGGTCCATGATTTCACAGCTCTTGACTGAAAGATCTTCAGACCATCAGGGCACTCAAACTAAAACCTGAACAACTACAGTGTCTGCCAGAATGTGTTAGATCTCCAACTGTATTACTGGACTTCACAGAATCATACTGCTACTGGCAGCGGAGGATATTCTCAGCAACAATGAAGAGTAGTTCAGGTCTTTCCCCTTAAATGTTGCTCCCTTAGAAATCAAAGCAACAGCTACAGCCTGCACAGAGATCTTGAAATGAAAATAAATTGGAATAAATTTCTTTCCTGCCCAAGCTGATGCTCTGCATAGAGCTAGCCCAGTCTCAGGATTACTCAAAGACCCCAACTGGGTTTTCACAGCTGTCTGGGCATCGAGATGGTACCACCACGGTGCTGGGAGATCCCTGCACTTCTGCCTCAGCTGTTGCTCTTTCCACATTAAAATCATTCTGTATTTACTGTCAAACCACTCCTGTGACATCTTTAGCATTTGGGAGAGTCACATCAATAAATAATTACTGCATTTTTAGCAGTTTTGTAATATTTAACTAAAACAGGACTTAAAAATTTGCTTCAGCAAATCCCAAACACTGACAGCAAACACTGGATTTTATTTCTTAATCTCATCTGCTTTTGCACACTTCCTATAACTCAGGGAAATAAAAGTTTTTTCCACTTGTGGTGTGACAAAAACGGTATTTTTTTTCAGAATTCTTAAGTTTAATTATTGGGATGTGCCTGCTGCTCCTTCTGTACCTTCTGTCAAGCAGCTTACCAACAACACAGGGAGAAAGCTGCAGCTGTGACCAGACAAATGGATCAAGATGGACCAAAGCAAACGTACTCTTCCCCTCTATATTAGGAAACAGAAGCAAACAGCAGTGAAAGCAGCATCTGAAGCCAAGACCTCGCAGCAGCAAAGTTCAAACGCTGCTGTGCGGTACGGAAGATGCAGTTTAGCAAAGGTAAGGAGGAGGGTGGCAAGAACCACTCACATGTTTCATCCAGACTGAGCAAACAAGACCACAGCAGGGAAGAAGGGAGAAATCAGAGAGTCTTTAAATTTGGCAAAACCCCCCAATTCAAGCTGCACAGTTAAATAGCTGATTGCATTGTATCCAACCTCAGGCACGCTCAGCCTCTTGTGATGTTGCAAAATAAAGACATTAAATTAGTAACTGCTCCTTTGCAACATTTTTTTTTGTTGTATTTAGAATTGAAGTTTTAGAAACAGGTTAGTTAGCAATATAGAAATGCTAGATATCCTAAAAGCTTGACTCTTTAATCAAGAATAAGCTCTTATTTAGCTAAATGGTATGGGTGCAGTGTTTGGCTTATAGCTCCTTGCATCTTTGCTCTGGGCACCTCCTTTCTGCGCTTTAGGCCTGAAGTAAGAGTATCCAAATACTTATTTTTTGTAAAGCCCTTGGGGAGTCCTCCTCCCCACCCCCATTTTGTCACATCAAAATCCTCCTGCGCTTTGTACTCTTGCAGAATACACGGGTCAGGAACCTGGCCAACTCCTCAACTTTTACACCGTGTTCGAATTGTGCTGGCATTAACAGAACAAGCACAAAAGATACTTTAATGAAATGAACTTTGATCAGGGCCTCCCACAAGCACGCACGTGTCAGGGCTGCAGAGAGGAATGCAGAACCTCACAATGCCATTAAAAACACCTCCGGAGTAATTTCTGCAAGTATTGGGACATCTTTTCAAAGGCATAAAGGGAAGGTGTAAAGGTTCAGCTCCCACTGTTTTACAATAGAAAATAGGTATCTCCTTGCTCCTTGTGCCTGGGAAAACCTCACTAGCCAACTGTATGCTGAGAGCTTAGCTTCTTGATTTCATTACTACACTGCATTAAAGAGAAGATTTAAAACCTCTGAAAGAAGACCTGCAGTCTCAGTTGTTGAACGCCTGCTGCTGTCCTGTTGGCAATAAGCAAACAGGGGTACCACGAGTTACTCAACTTTTTGTGACTCTCTTCCCAGCTTCAGAGTTAAGGCAGAGTAACGTCACTGACAGTCCCCAGAGCAGACAACAGCCCTTGATTTCAGAGTCCACTAATGCTTCTGTCCTCAGTCATTTTATTTGCTTAGTGCCAACAAAAAAGAGATCCTGGTATTTTTTGTTTTGGTATTCTAACGTTTCCAGAAACCCAACAATACTCCCACCGCACCACACCATGACAGCATGGGAGCATTATTTATTTTACAGGCTGGAGGATGAGGCTTTTGTATTCTGCAGTGCACTGCTTGAATAATGAGAAGGAAGGTGCTCTGGGCCCAGGGCCCTACTCCAGCACCCTCTATTTTCAGGTTTAATCACAGGGTGCAAACCTCTCACTGGATGCAGGGCTGTTGCTGGTGGAGGTTTAGCTATTGTGCAGTGTCTCACATGAGAGAGAAGCCGGCGTGTCTCAACTGAACTCTGCCATTGCAAACAGCTGATTAATGAGAGAGAAATGCTGGGTAGTCACCTATAAAATTGGGAGAAAAAAGTGAAAGGGAGAAAGGTTTGAACGACTCAGACACTCATATAACACTAGCAGGCATGTAAACAATTCTGGGCCACGTTAACTCCTCTACTGTAAGAAAAGAAATACTGACACACACTTCACTGAAACGAGAACCCTAAAAATGGTTTCAAGAATACATTCTTCAGATGCAAGAGGTATTTGCAGAATTATACTACCTGAAAGTTGGAAGTGCAACCCACTACGTGGAGGGGGGCAGGAGGGGGCTAGTTTTAATCTACGGTGAAGGAAGGCTGCTGTAGAACTGTGCACTGATAAAAACCTTGTATTGTTGCTTGTCAGGAATAGCCCCCAAACAGGCTACAGCATCTGTGGCAGAAGGGCATGGGGATGAGTATCCCCTGAATTTTTGTGTGCTGGCAGACTGAGCAAGTAAGATTTAATTTTAAATAACTTTACTATCAAACACAACTCAGACATGCATAAACAGCAGCTTTTGAGAACAGTGTGCAGAGTCTCATTTAACTAACCAAGATCCAGAAATCTCACAGATTTACATTTGACAAAGACTTCAAGGGCTCCGTGCTGACCGTGGAGTGTAGACGGATCTCAAATAGCTGAATAGGTACCTCACAATGTATGTATTTATCACTCAAACTCCAAAAATCACATCGGGAATAAAAAGAAGTATAAATATATTCTGACCTTAGTTCAGAGGGAAAGAAAGAATTAAAAACCACAGCTATACGCAGACAGCACAGCACTGCATTTCAACAGCTGGCTAATGAACTTATTTTGGACATTATACTTTTGGCATTTCACCCTGGCTAATGAACTTATTTAGGGCATAAAAATTCTTTCATTGTATTTGGTGTCACAAGGAGTTAGCTGAACTGGAATAGTTGAGTAATTAGTATTATCCAAAGCAGGACATCAAATGGAAGTGAAGGAGGTGATGGAAGCATGCAAAGGGCAAACTGGTATAGTCTAAGGCCCCCAGCCTGCAGTTCCCTCTGTGCAAGCAGGTCCCTGGGCTCCCGCAGGTCTCCAGACCCAGGGACCTGCACAGAGTCATCTGCAAGACTAGGAAATTATTGTGCTTCTCAGCTCACTAGGAAGGACTCTTTCCCTATTCCTGCTTTCAGTGGCACGCAGGGAGCATGCTGTTCTATTCCCTGCTGCAAAAGCACAGTGTAGGGGGGGGAAAATCCTGAAAAATATTGTGCAGCACCATTGACTCAGTACAGAGGGAAGCTGGGATACTCAATTGCGTTTGGTGGCTTCGGAAGTCTCACCAGCTTTGAAACAAATATTGCCTAGGTAACATCCTCACAGTGGTTGGTAGTTCAAAGAGGCTGAAACACCATCTTATTACTCTTATTAAACCAATTAACAATTCACCTCTCCTGATCCCTTCTGCCCACACACACAAAACCCCCCCAAACAACGACAACAAAAAAGGAATAAAATAAATAAATAAATAAAGGCATTCCCAAAACATTTATTTCGCTTTTCTCTCTCTCTCAAATCAGACCAGCTTAGAGATACCGACTTCACCTACCTTCGCAAATTCAGCTAGCGTACGGAGTAACATGAAACTGCTTTAGACTCGTCAGACCTGAATTGCAACACTCCCGTGGTCACTCGTCTGCTTCTGGAAACCTGTCCTGAGAGCTGGTGATGTCCGAACCCTTATTTCATTCCCACATATCAGTAACTCAATGGCTATATGGAAAAGAAGTGTATCCAAAGCACACAATGGCACATTAAGGTTGAAGAAAGCATTGGTAAAGGAGAATAAAACTAGAGCTGTTGTTCAGCCTACTCTAACTAAATGTTGAGCCACTGCAGAACTCCTCCTCCAGCCCAACACAAAGTCAAATTGTGTCACCCCCTCGCCAAGACATTCTTTTGTGGTACGTTACTGGCACTTTATGTCAGTCTCATATGGTAGATACATGCACATTTTTCTGTGTGTTTACATACAAAAGGTCTGATAACAGTAAAACATTGTTCAGAGAGATATAAAAAACCCAAGGAGTTGCATTAGGCAAAAAAAGTGTTTTGTGAGAAACAACAATAAAAATGATATAACCACAGCTTTTCTTTTTAAAATTAGATAAATACCCAAAGCTATGATTTCACTTGGGGCCTCTGTACCTTGACAGGGAGTCCAATGGAGTATATCTGAAGGCACTTAATATCCTCTACTCAGCTGTAAGATGGTTGCACAGGGAGCTGGGGAGCTTGGGATGTGATTTGGGGCATGGAGGAGAGAGATGGATGAAAACAAGCCCTGAAGAGCTGTGATCCACACAGCACCAGGTGCTGAAATGAAAACAAACGTACAACCCAGGTGTTGAGAAGGTCTCTCTTGAAAAAGAAAACTGCCAATTGCAAATGTCTTTGTGTTTCTATTGACAGAGCACTTCATGCAACTCTGACAGTGCATCATACACTCTTAGAGATATTTAGCTTTGTCAGTTCATTGACCTCCTCAGTTCCCGCTTCCTCACAGTCAGTCTTCTCCGCGGCTTTGCCAAACCTGCACCTCTCCTCTGCTTTCACCACATCTTTCTGGAGCTTCTTGGTGGAAGGAAGGATGTCCTTGGTTTCTGAGTTATCTGTGCCATGGGCTATCTTATCAGAATTCTGTACAGAAGGCACCAGGTTGGCAATCTCATCCGTTGGAGATCGCCCAATGCTGCCATCCACTTGAACCCGAATGTCTGGAGATATAGACAACTGGTGATGTGGCACGATCCCATTGTCCATGCATTTTGGGTAAAGGTAGGTCTTCATCTGACCTTTCCCCTTCACATTGACTGTCCCCCTATAGTCAAAGTCATACCCCATCTTGTTGAGGATGCGGTAGCTCTCCTCACTCACCTGTATACGACACTCGACGCCAGTGGTGTCCATTCTGCTCGCAATGTTCACAGTGTCACCCCAAATGTCATACAACAACTTGGTGGTGCCAATGACCCCAGCCGTGAGGGGGCCGTGGTTAAAGCCAATCCTAAGTTTAAAATTAAACCACAGCATGTTGTTGTTGAAGTCATCCACCACTCGCATCATTTCTTTGGCAAATTCAAAAAGGGTCTGCAAATGTCCATGGGGATGGTTGTTGTCCTGACACTGGGAGGTGTTCAGTCCTGAAGCAGCCATGTAGGTTGCCCCAATTGTTTTGATTTTCTCAATGCTGCTGTAGTGTGGTTTGCTCAGCAGCTCATCAAAATCCCCAATCAATTCATTCAGGACTCTGTAGCACTCTTTGCCTCCTTCATAGTTCTCTTCATAGAACTCGCTGAAGTTCACAATACTTGCAAAGATTACTCCGCCACTGTCATGGTTTTTGGAATAGCTCTGGGAAACCTTCAACTGCTCAGCCACATGGTACGGAATAATATTCCTCAGCAGCCAGTCAGCTTGATCCCTCATGCTCTGAATTTTGGTGCGATGAAGATCAGCCTCCACATCTCCATGGTAGTGGAGACGGTAACTGACCTCAAACTCTCGATTCAGAAACCAGACCAGGAGGAGCAGAAGGAAGGAAACCAAAATCACTTCTTGACCAATCAGGTCCGCTGGCCTCTTCGTGTCATTTGGCACTGAACTGTTGCAGGGGCTCTTTCTGGAGCTGGAGGCACAAGAAAGGGAAGAACACAAAACGTGCATTTGAAAACACAGAGTTAGGGCACTGCCATTTCTGCTCCATAGTTAGAAATCCTTTGCTAGAAAAAGAAGTGTAGGAAGCGTACGTTACATACTAAATTATAAAATACACTTCAATAACTTTATCTGCTGTTAAGTATGCTAAAGAATTAATTTCATTCTTAAACTCACTGATACTTACTTAAAGGGATATTATCAGGTTCAGCAAAGCAGAAATTGCCCAGCCTTTACAGAAGTCCTATTTTAAGGACTTCACCAAGGAAACAGTTATCATTATATCTAAATATATAAGTAAAAGCACTACATGTAAATACGTATATAAAAATGCTTAACAATGCCTCTGTGTGGGTCTAGATATATGTGTGCACGTGTATGTCCGTATGGAGGGGTGTGTGTGTGCATGTATAAGTTTTGTGGAATTTATCTATCTTTTTTTGTATTACGTCCAATATTCAGAAACATCTGATTTATCCTCCTAGTGCCTCTCCTTGTTTCCTTAAAGACCAGTAACCTTTGCAGTGTGCCTTCAGTGTTAACACATGAAGGTTTTGGAAGAAGACAACCCTGTACAAGGCACTTCACGAAGAACTGCATCAAAGTGGAGAACATGGAGCTCTTGGTTGACATCTTTTGTACATTATAACTACTGAAGCTTTTTATGGTGGAGATGGAAAGTTTCTCAGAGTGCCAAGATTAAAAAAAAAAATAATTCATGTCTCACATAGATTGAGAGTAATATTTCAAATGCTTTCGACAATTCGTCGACTGCCTGTGCAGATTATGAAGCATGGATGGAGCACGCTTCCAGTGCCAAACCGCCCTTAACGGGGAGACATCTGCAGTCTACAATCTCAACTTTCTGAGGAGATGCAAAGACACAAATTTAATCTGAGAAGACAACACCTATGCAATCCTAGAAACTAAGTCTAAACCCAGACAGATTGGCATGCAGTGATTTCTGGAGTCACTTAACTGCAATTTTTTCTATAAACTTATGCCAAAGTTTAAGATTTGATATGAGCAGACACATGCTGAAGTTTTACAAGTTAGGAGATGGTTTGATAAGGGAAAGCATCACATCAACCTTTCTCCTTGAAAAACAGAAAGGCAAACCATATCTCAGTGTCTGTTTGTACTTCTCTTATGAAGGTATGTTAGCAAACAAGATCAAAACTCAAAGCACAACTGTAGCAACAGCTCAAAAAGAGAAAAGTAAATTTGTTTCTGTAACACATGAAAACATTTCCAAGTTCAATTTGTTACTTCATGTCCATGGGGGACATGCTTCCACTTCTGAAATTGAAACAGACATTTTAGCAATTGAGCTGTATTACAGACACAGTTTCTCTTTTTGAATGTTCATTCTCAAATATTTGATTGACAGAAAAGCACGATGAAGCAAAAACATAGCACAATTATGAAAAGGTGAATGTGCACAATCTCTGATAACATTTGTATGTGCTATGGTCTTGGTATCTATTAGCTTTTATCACAGTATGCCTATAGGAGAAAGAGTTCTTCCTAAGTAAAACATTTACAGTAGAGAGCTTCCAGGCTGAACTTCAGATTAAATATAAGACTGCATATTATGTTGGAAATTACTCCTTTTGTTTTCAACAACAAATATATTTCTCCCAGAAGTGAAGGTATATTCATTTTATTGGTTTGGTATTAAAAAAACCAACATGAGGGAAGAATGAAAGGAGGAGATTACTCCCCTCTCAGAGAATAGGTCCCCACAATCAGGTTTCTGTAATTGCTGGTGTGCTGCTGTACTAAGACTCCTTCCCTTCTCCCATACAGCTACTTTTCTCAACATAACCTCTGTTATGAACCTACTCATTTTCTCCTTAGAAAGACAAGTCAGAGACTAAGACAAAGACTAAGTTATTAATGACTAGAATAGTAATTATTCCTGAAATACAATCCTTGCTACCTATTTTGCTGGTGGCAAAATACCCTTCCAGTTTGATAGGTTTATAAAGCAAAATGAGCAGAGGATAAGCAACAGAAAAGATCTTAGAAAATAAATAAGGCTGGAGAAGGTGAGGAATGAATCTCTGTTAAGGAGCACGACTCAGGTTCTTTTCAGAACAGTCCATTATTTTCCATATCTTGTGAGAAGAGATCTGCTAGAGGATCTGAGCAATGACATGTTACTCCTTTGAGAGTACAAGTTTGATCCAGATAATCTGTTCCAACATCAAACAACCCTGCCACAGGGATTTAAGTCATTAAAGGCTTTTTATTTACAGTTTATTGTACAAAATACTCCTCAAAGTACTTTAATTCCTCTTAAATGAATTAGGCAAGCACCACAAATTTTACGTTACAGAAAGTGCTTTGTGCTGAACGTAAGATCTGCCTTTTAAGAAGAAACTGCTGCCTCCCGTTCACCACTCCTGACGTACTGGCATCTGCAAGCTCTGAGCCATCTCCTCAAGCGCTGGCCTGACCTTGTTTCCCATGTGGGTGTAAAACCTTAGAGATCTGCATGTGAAATTACTGACTCACTTGTAAACTGACCTGATTTCATTAATAAGGTAATGGGTTAGTATCTCAAAAGAGAAGGTGCAGTATCTTTTCCAGAGCAGGCATTTTTGATCATGAGGCAACTGCTACAAGCCTGAATACAAAAAGCCACGATGCCAGCCTGAAGGAGGCAGCAATTACATCTTACTCATTTGGAAATCAAATTTCTGGATGTTGCAGCAACCAAGTTACAGGACCTACAGGACTATAAATCACCTTTCAGAATCAGTTATCAAAGATGACCTGAAGCTACCCTTTAGAATAAAAAAAAAAAACAAACCCACACACCTATTGCAGAAAGGATCACACGCCCTCAAATCTTTTTAAGGTCTACTCTTTATGATGTGCTGCAGGATAAAACTGATTTTTAAAATCATTCAAATTTAAGTCTTAAGCCGACAGTGTTCCTTTAACTCAAACTAGCGAAGTGCTTCCTGGCACAGACGCCTAACTATTAACTTGGCATCTTCATCCAGGCTGTGTGTTGAATATGGAACAAGTGAGAGCTCCGGAGATAGAATCTCCTTTGGCTTGATCACAAATCATAAAGATAATGGCTTTCCACTTATAAAGATTTTTGGAAAGCCATTTTGCTTCTGAGCCAGTAACCTATGTTTGGATTTGGATATCTTGCTATATTTAAAGAGGATGCATGCCTGCTAAATCTTTAAAAAGAACGCAGTGGTGGAACACTGTGGAAAAGGGAATTCGAACTGCTGCTTTCGATGCAGAACATATAGTGGATGCATATAAACACATCCCCCCACCATGAAGCAATTTTAGTCTTTCACTTCAAGTAGCCTATCACTGTTCCTCCTCGAGCAGTCAGAAACTGGAAAATTATACACCCTACCTGCTCTGAGATAAGAAATAAAGGAAAATGAGAAATATTTCCTGCTTAAAAGACAAAGTTTATGGTTTTATCTCCTTTGTGCTGAAGAACCACTCAGTCTGGAAAACAAGGAAAATTCCATATTTTGGTTTATTGAGCATAGCATGGACAGTCCAGAGACGAACTTTGTGCTAATACTTCATTACCATTACTAGTATCTCTCTTCCCAGGCAACATTAATAACTATCTCAATTTTTGATCAAGAAAAGGGAATAACTTCATTAAAGGCATGCAAAACAAGTAAGTTTGGCCCTCTTAGACAGGAAAAGCTTTTGTGCTGACTGGAGTGAGCAAAGAACCCTTTTTATTTATTTCAGTGAGAAAGGAACAGCTAAAAAGTTTGTTAGTTTAAGGGAGTTTCAACTTTTTACTAGTCCATCACCAGGAAAAAGGGGAAGTTTTGTTTGCACAGTACTCTAGAAATGTGGTATACAACAACGTACATTAAAAAAGTCCTGAAAAAAGAAGACAAATTCTGTTGCAAATTAATGGGACAACCAGAATTGGATTAACTCCTAGTTCTCTCTTAACTTCTACCACTTAGAAGAATTGTGTTAATTTAGAAGTTTGGGCAGCTTCAGACCAGCAGAGCCCGGACTGTTAGCAAAGAACATGCTGGATTGACACAATTCCTGCATTAAAACAGAGACAGTGACCAATTAACCTGACAGAACTGCTGCTGACAGGCGGAAAGGGCAGCACTATGTCGTATTAACTCATGTACAACATACACGCATTTTTTCCCACCTGAAGGAGTGACAGACAAAATACAAATCTATTGCATCTCATAACAAAAAGTTAAAAATTATGTTTAGAAATGTTTAATAAGCAAGGTATTTTGGTCACTGCCTTATTTGGCATTTAAATTGCAAGCGAGGATTTGCAAAGCAGGCAGAGCATGCTCCATGCCTGTTTGCAATAGCATCTACTGCACGGGTTGGTTTCCTACCCACTCTTACCTTTCCTTGTCATGAGTTAGACGTTATATATTTATGGAATAAAAATATTTGTACGCAAACAATGCTTCATAGCTAATTTTTGGACAGATTTCTAATAAATCATGATGTAGAAACAGTCACTGAATGGAAGACTGGGTTGTCAATTATTTAAGGCAGAATTAATTATTTATTAGTGATCAGCAGCTGGTCAGGAGCCTGCTAAGCTGTTGTCAGTGCTGGGCAAGACTTTCGTAATTCTGAGCAGCACAAAAGGTTCAGCAATTTCACAAACTAGTAATAAAACCTCTAAGAATCCAAACTCAGCCTAATCCTAAAAGATTATTTCCAGTGAGCATCATGCTTTAGTATTTCGTACATTGCCTTCTCAGCAAATTCCCTCTGGTGTTTTAGTTTACAAAAAAATCAAGCCACCTATGTTCTTTTTGCTTTAACTTTCCATTCTGGATTTAGCGAACTGCAATTCTGTTATGAAAATGCAGTTATCTTTCATGAATCAAAGCCGTACAAAAAGGAAAACCTATGTAACCCCCCCTCCCCCAACCCCAATACTGTAATAAGTACTAACTTCTTGGTGAGTAAATATCTAATATGAAAGCACAATTACTACCTCTCTGTACTTAAAAACCAAACATTTTCTAAACTACCATAGCATTCATGTAGATGACATTTTTTAAAAAGTAATTTTGTTTTGATACACACTCCCAGGAAAAGCAACATGCTCCTGAACACACATTTGTTTAGATGAATTACTGAGTCACATATTCACGGGGTCATGAGTTCAATCAAGTACAACATTGCCCCAGTATTGCCCCCAAATTTGTAATTAGCAAACACATACTTTTCTAATACCAAAGACCAATAAAACCACTTTAAAAATGGTATTACTCAACTTGCAATAAAACCACGAGAAATTCAACACTGAAATAACCAGAGTGAATCTTTAACGTGTATATTTATAAGGGGCTATTAATAACCGAGGAAAAGATTTTTGCTTGTTTAAGTCTGCAGGCTAAAATTTCATTTGATCTCAACGATACAACTTGCTATCCTGCCTAAGCGAGCTCAGTGTGGCAGAGAGCACCTGGACTGTCACCACCAGCATGTCTCCATCCTGGTGAAGGCAGCTGGCTTCACAAGCAGCTTTTTCAGCTGCAGCTCCTCTACCACAGGGAACTCTCACCTGGCCAGCTGTGGACAGCACCCAACTTGGAACACTTCTGAATGATGCAAATCAACCAAGGAAATGAAATAAATAGCTCATCATGCACAGATAATGCTTTAAAAACTGCTACTACTAGAAAAACAGATGTTATTTTATATAGCTCCTCCACAGTTCCATTTTCTAGAAATCAAATTAAAAAAGAAAATAGAATTACATAATTCAGTGACTGCAGTATCAGCTCTCTGATGACTTTTGATCGTACCTAAGTCCTCTGTAAAGGAAATTACATACACAAGGAGCTTAAACACAACTTGCTGAACCAATCTGTTGAATTCCCAAGTGTATTACTGTGGATACAAAGCTTTGCTCCATATAATTGACTGAAAATGTTCCTATCCCTAAACATAATTATGGTAATTTTATATAAAGCTTACCTGAAGTTCTGTGCCAAATCTAGATGAAAAGTTTCTATGGAGCTGAAATAGAAAAGCATTGATTTCAGAAGGAAAGTTAGAGCAATAAAGAAAACATCCTGCCCAAATTTCAGTTACCATTTTAAACTTTTCTATTATGTAGACCACAGGACCAATAATTGCATTGCACACTTGATCAGCTTCAGACAAACTTTGTTTGAATGTGACTTATCTGCACTTTTTGCTTGGAAGAAGCAACCAGTCAGACAGAGGCCAGCACCTCTAAAGCATAACCGATGATAACGCAGTCAAGGTGATGCCTGGAACGAGTAATTGTTAAACAATCCAATCCTACCTTGGAAACATGGAAAAGCAATTTCAGAACTCTAAAACCCAGTTATGCCTTCATCTAATCTGACCACATAATGCAAAGATTTAAAAAAAACCAAAAACAAACCAAACCCTCAAACCTCCCCAAAACAAAAAAAAACCCCAACAAATGTAGAGCCTATTTTTGAAAATGCTATTACAGAAAATAAGTAGTTCAAGCAACTTTTGTGTTTACTTGCATTATAATTTCTCTACCACAATCAAGTATTACAATTCTCAGGATTAGTTACTTTTGGAACAAGAAGTATAGCAATCTGCAGAATGGATTTGCCTGTGATGCATACAAAGCTGCAATTACCATGGTGACAAAAAGTATTACCCACACTAATGATAAAAAAGAGGAACAAAAAAAGTTATTATTAACAAACAAAAGTTATGGGTCTCACTAATTCAACCTGCATTATTTTTGTTCATGATCAATTCTGTGTATCACTTTCAGATTGGCAGTTGAACAGCTCTGTTTATTACTTTAAATATTTATTTTTAAAAGATGAAATACGAACGTATTCCACGATTTCTGTACTTTGCCCATGGTCACAGCTATTCAAACCACAGGCAGAAATATGCTATCATAAGCAAAATTTCTTAAGGTAATGTTTCTTCAACATTCATACCGCCTGTTTAGCAGTTAGCAAAAGCTGATGCTATGAACTGATACTGCTATTAGCTGCTCAGGAGCAGCCTCCCAGCCCCTTAATAAAGTTGAAATGCAGGTAAATCCCAAGTTTTGTGTCTGTCTTTCTGCACAAATTCTTAATACAGAGATTATGCAAAAGCTGATTGAGTAATCACATATATAGTTGGTTTCAAAATTTTGTCTTTGAATGAGGAATTAGGACTTACAATTATGGCACCAAACCTTCCGATTTTCTTCTGCGACAAAATGCCTTTGACATGGATGCACTGAGGTCTGTTCAAACAACCACTCAGGGGATGTCAACCACCACGATACCTTTTTCATGCTTTGGCTTGACTGCCTGCCCTTATGTGAAGACTTTTGGTATTACAAATATATTATATGACCCTATTTTAAAAGGCTCTGCTGTGAAACAGCATCTAGTTATGCCACGCCAGCTCCGTGCAGACACACTGGTACACGTGCAGCAGGTTAGTGAGCTGCAAGAACCCCTGCTTGAGGGGAATTATAGAAGAGTAGCCAGAGAGTCCAGAAATGGCACCATGGGTTTGCTCTTCATTAACATCCCTGAAAAACCAGACCTGGGGCTAGCTTCTCAGTGAAGCTGGTGGTAGGACAGTGAAAGCATCAGTGTTACAAAGGAAAAGCCAGCAGGTGAAAGTCAGCTTTCCTACTGGGAGAGGGTCACTTAGTGTGCTGGAGAAGAGGTGATGTTAGGTAAGCTGGACAACTAAAACCAAAGGGACAAACCAAAGATGAGAAGGGGGTGGCATCCAGAAATGGGTGGCATCCAGAAACTAAACATTATTTCCCTTTGCTGAAGCTAGAAAGAACTGTCCTGCACTCCTTGCCCAAGTGCTCTTCAGACAGACAAGAATGGGGTTTTTCTTTAGTCTAATATGATCTAGAAACAATTTGTCAACTGACTTCAGTTCCAAGTTATTTTTTCTTTCCAAGGAAAGACTTTCTTCCTACAACCCTTACAGCCACCTCCAAATTACAGATGTGAAGAGGTGATAAGAGGTGACTTTTGTTCTCCTTGTCTTCTTTTATATAACTTAGATTGAGATTAAAATAGACCAAAGATACTTGAAGAGGGGACTAAAAGCTCACATAAAAACTCACACAAAACATATACATCTTCAAACTCTTTTTGGTTTGTTTTGGATTTTTTACATATTTTTCACCACATGATTCAGCAGGCATCTGAAGAAGGAATAGGAACTAGAATAATCTAGCATAAGAAGTCCTTGTAAAGTCCACACTATGGTAAGAGTGCCAAAGGCTATGGTATTTCTTAAGCCACTGAGAAGTGCAAGTTGATTATAAAATTTTGACAATAGGAGTGGATGGCTGGAAGGACTCCCTTGACTCTCTTGGCAAGAAAATGGGAGGAAAACACTGCAAACAAGTTCTCCTATGGGGAACACTGTTTATCAGAGGAAAAACTGAAAAGCCTTAAGGTTATTGCACAGAAACTGCATTAACTTGATTCCTCTGGTTACTGTCTTGCAGCATCCTCTGAAAAGGCAGGAAAGTGAGAAGGAAACAGGATATTAGAATCCTACTAAATCTAAGCACCTGCCTCCCACAGTGAAAAATTCCTTGAGGAAGGAGGTAGAAGAAAGATACATGGTTCCTGAGGGTAAAAATAAATCCAGAGGTGTGAGGAGAAACAAATGGGCTCTCTGACACCACCAAAGACCTCAGAATTTTCTTAAAATAGATTTTCAAACAAGTGGTGAAAAGCAATTCTATGGGTGTGATAGGAATAAGTGTGCCCTGGAAACACGTCAGTTGAGGACAGAGTGTAATTTCAAAACAGATTATAGGAAAGGGCCCTTCAGAGGTCCTCAAATCCTTCAAAAAAATGCAGAACTCTTCCAAAATAAAATTAAGTTTGAGATGCTGGAGAAAGTCATGGCAGATACTAAAATCCCATGCATTAGACCCTCACTTCAGTGGCAGAGAAAATCAAATTTGTTCATCTGAAACACAGTCTATGAGTGCTAAGGTGTGATGCTCACCTGTCTGGACACAAGGAGATGTAGAGCAGAATGAGCAGCACTGCTCCTACTACGGTTGCCAACAGAGATCGCATCCAGGAGCTAAGCTGGCAGAAGTTACAGTACTGCACGATGGTGATCAGAATCGCGCAACACATAAACATGGTGTACTGCAACAAAGAGAGAGAGCGCGAGTTAGCTTCCTCCTCCTCACTGGAGCCCTTCTGCACATAAATGCCAGCGTAAATTAAAGAGTGTGTGACATGAAAGAGAAATCTAATTTTGTATGTATTATATGCACAGTAAGTCATCCCTCGCAGTGTCTGTATCAGGAGACAGCACTTGAAAATGGAGGTCTTCCCTTCCGAGAGCAAGAAAACTTTTAGCACAGGTAGTCTGTTACAATTTTCCCGAGATGGGCTTTTGTATTACTGCATTACACAACCATTGTTTCAGTAACTTTCAATACGTTCAGCTTACCTTTGCAAAAAGCTCAGTGCCTCTTCTTATTAAAAACAAAACCAAACCCAGATAAAACATGGTAACCTCCTCTCACTTCCTAGGGTTAGGCCCTGCCTGTTTTAAACTGAATGTCAAAATTCCACTGCACTGAAAAATGTGGAACACATTCACCCTCAGAAACTTCACCCAACTGACTAGTTTTAAAAACACTTATTAGAGGACATTATCATACAGGCCAGCAACAGGTGAATTAATTCGATAACAAAAGGCAGGCATCAGTCATTGTCAACTGATGCTTGGTAACACCACCACTTGTGCCAATTTGAAAGGACAATTTTAGATTTTCTCTTCTGTCTTTTTTATCTCAAAAAAACTTTCCCTTTCCACATCTTTACCGAATAAAGAAAAGGAAGTGCAGGACATGTATGTTGCCCAGAATGTCTTCATTCCCCTAAGATACAATCTTACAGTGGTCAAAATTCTCAAGCGAACATGAAAATTTTGGTTTTATCAAGAATATTCATGACCATCCAAGCTAAAACAGAGGCTCCTCAACTGCATTATGGAATTCTGTTCTAGCTACATACTGCATTTCACAGTATCAAATGATCATTCTCTCTCATTTTAAATTTCCTTTGCAGCTGAAGTGCAGAGGCTGCAGACTAGCAATACTGTAGCATAACAAATAAGCATGTGATTCAGAAGTAGACACAGTGTATGGGAAAAAACCTTACATAATTTACCATTTTTAAACCACAAGCACAGTTGTTGTTTTTCTAAATGACTCAAAAATGGATAAAAGGAATTTCAGAAGTGTCCATAAAAAAACCGTAATTTAAACTTACTTTTTTCCCCCATTTCAGGTCTCCTAAAGTGGCAGAGCACTGGTTCTCACTCCAAGTGATGCCCCAGCACGAAGCCAGCCTATAGAGGGTCAGTAAGTGCTGTGTTTTACTATGTATGCATGGCTTTGGAAAGTTTTTTTTTCATTGCTGTTTTTGTTAATTTTGATTTTAATTATTTTATATCCAGGGAGGGTATAAAATGCTATGAATAAAAAAAAACTTTGCAAAACCATGTCATAGTAAAATATGACACTTACCTGACCCTCTATAGCTTAACTCCATTTCCTAGAGCTCCATGACTGTTGAAACACTGAGCACAAGACGAGTTGGGACATCTCTTGGAGAGTGAGCCAACAACCCCACGACTCTGGAGGACCTGCAAGAGGAAAGAAAGCAAAGTTCATTCTCAGTTTGGTGACGAACACCACCATCTTACTGCTGCTGTCTGAAGCATTTAGGCTAACAACTTGATCTCTGCAGGTATTGAGAATACAGTAATAAAATAATTCTTCAAACATTAGTTTCAAATGTTTGGAGAGACGATGGTTCAAGGATGGTGATGAATGGGATGAGATAAAAATCAATGGACAGATTTGAAGGTTTTTAGCTCCCTTCAGCATAAGGAAAACATTCCTACAATTAGTTTACTAGTAGTCATGAGGGAGGAAGACCATCACTAAACTGAAAAAAAATAAATTTACAGTTTAAAAATAGTTAACTAACATTCACCAAAGGGAAAAGCTGCAGAATGATTTTAAGTACGGGATGTGAAAGAGTATCAAATACACTCCTCTGTGACTGTGACAACCATGGAATTTGTTTAAATCAGGAATGACCAAAAAATGTCTGGTCCACACATTCCCATGGAACAAACACTTCCTAACACTCAGTAATAAAGTGTGATAGGAAGACTGAGAGGATCTGCCTGTTACCTACACCCAGGGCCCTGAAATAGCAAGAGATTTGTGAAACAGAATTTCCTGAAGATCCTGGAAAGGAAGAACTGTACACTGTACTACCTAAGAGAAACTTGCAGAAAAACAAACTTTCATCTCTGGTTCCAGTCCATTTTATTCACAAAGAGTTCTTAGGTATTGATTTTATGCTACACTTAGCCTTTAAATTAAGCTATTCTTCCCCCTCCTCAATATTTAACCCCTTGTTCACCCCTTCTGAAAGTTTTTTATTAAAGGAGACACCAAATCCCCTGGGGACCTTTCCATGGCTGGGCTAAATATGCCAATTCTTTTCTGCTCCTTTTCAGAAGACAGCTATAGCATTTCTTTAACCATTCCTGCAGCCCCTGCACAGCAATCATTTCTATGTGCCAAGAGCTCTCTCCCTTGGGTTTCTCATCTAACTCTGCAAAGAAAAAACATCCACTGCTAATACTGGTTTTGCTGTTGAGATTAACTAATGTGCGTGCAAAGTTTTTAAGTATACATGGCATCTCTGATGACAAACTCTAAATTAAAACCAGAATGAATGCAATGAAAAGCCTGAGATGCACTACTTGCATTATCTATAATAAACACCTGGAGAAGTGTCTGGTCTAAGAAAAAAAAGCACATATGTAGGCAGGCATTTACAGGTATCCCTCTCCTCTTTTGTATGAGATTTCAAATAAGCAAGTGACTGTATTTACATAACAAACTAGGCATTTTATCACACACAAAAGCCCTATCCCTCTAAGGGATCTGTATCAAACAGATGTAAAGCACGAGGGAGGTGAAGGAAGATGGCAGGCAAGCAACAAGCTTTGTTAGAGCCAAAACGTCAGATTATGAAACAGAGTTCGACAACTTACATGTATATTTGTTTCAAAATCAGAGGTGAAGTGTGAAAAAACTGCAAGAGCTGGGAGAGAAACCAGGATTGCACCGAAAAAATGTCGAGGCAGCCAGCCAGATATCACCTCCAAGAGACGCTTGGTGCAAGTCATCACCTCCTCCAGAAAGAACGCCATTCTGGAACAAATGACATCACAGATCGAGGCATTAATTTCAGTGCATCACTTCATACATCTAATTTACCTGTAATAGTATAACTTCAAATCCTTCACTTAAGACTGTGGGAGCAATCACAGCACATTACATGCCATAGCACCTGTTGGTAATTTCAGGAAATAATCCACCTTTGCTGACAGATGACTGGTCGGTTGCTCTGGCGAGGGGTGTCAGCAAAGGGAGGGAGAGCAAGTGGGATGGTGTGCTTTGAGAAAACAAACTGAAACCCGAATTTCACTTACGTGGAAGGTAAGCGTAGAAAAGACTTCTCTCCATTCATAAATATTTAGCCTTAAAGCAGGTGGGGAGAGGGGAAGCTTTTAAAAGTTAAAAAAAATAACACCAGAAATGTTTGAAAAGCAGGGCTGTGTACCCTGCAAACAGCTCAGTCACCCAGAGGCCGTGCAAATCCATGCAGTCTTGACATTACACTGCAATCGAAACCAGTTCTCCCAGTTACAACCACGCAGACAGAAGTTCCCGTCTGCAGTCAGACTCCGTTCCCTCTCATTAGGGAAGGGGAAGAAGAGTGTGGGCTGAGAGCTGGCACCCTCGGGAGGCAGCAGAGCCCGAGAAGCAGTTGCGATGAGCACCTCGGAGGCCAGCTGGCAGCTGACACGCTCCTCCGCTCGCCTGTTGGTATCTATCACAGCAACCCAGTTGGCTCTGCACAAGGCAGGCGGGAAGGAACGGTTCTTGCCTCAAGCTGCCGAGAAAACGACGGCCCAAACCTGTGAAGTGCTGAAGGAGCCAACTGCAAGAGTTCTGGAGAGCAGCTTACTTCTTAAAATAAGAGCATTTCTAATTGCTAAAAATGAATAAGGAAAGGTAAAAGGATGCTTTAATGCTCGAGAACATTGCATAGAAAACTATTATTTATCTACAGAACTACAAAACTATTATTTATCTACAGAAACAAATTAATCATCTCCAAAGTTACACGAATTATTCCATACCACCTATATCTTTTAAAAGAGAAAAGCTATCCACTGATTTTTTAACACTGTTGTCTAACATACAAGGTATTATGCTGGATAAAAGCCTGATACAAACCAGAATAAATTTAAAAGTTCTTTATGTGAATTTGACACTTATTCCACACCTTTATATATTGTTTATGAATGATATTTTAATTCTCTGGTCTAGACTTCTGCGAATTTTGCAACCTCAAGCATTTTTTTGAAGTGCCAACAGCTCTTCTCTAATTTACTATATTAAAATCTTACTTAAATGCATAGAAGATAAATTTGGGGTAACAGGATGGAAGACACTGTAATACACCAGGACCCCACGAGAGGGTGCTCACAGATTTGTTAGTTCCTAGTTTAATGGACTTCCATTTACACCAAAAATTACAGCTATATTCCATCATAAAAAAAAAGAATTTCCAACAAAGCACAGAAATTTAGAAATTGTATATAAAGCAAAATGAAATTGTTAAAAAGCTCCACAGGGTAAGAATTGGGTTTTCTGAAGTGTTATATACTGTCCCAACTCGGTTGCCTCTACCATCAACAACAGAACTATCCCTGTCTTCAGTGGCAGCCAAGCTTGCCCAGTATCGAGTACTTCTGAAAATGCCACCCAAGTTCATGCCTCTAAAAATAAAGTTCAATTCTCCCAAAGCCTACGAATTAGGATTAACATTTACAAGGCTGAACTGGGAGAAAGGAAACCGAACCGGGCTCCAAGGCAGAGCACTCCCTGGGCCAAGCTCCATCCCGGTGCTCGCCGCCGGCAGCTGGGTGGGGAGGCAGGAGAAGCCAGTCTCTCCGAAGGCAGATCAGCGACACCTCTGCCCACGCTCTGCGTGATCTTCCATGTCGCTCCCATGTAGGCTGGCACAGAAACCAGCTCGGTGGCACGCGAATTGCGGCACATTCCCAGTGCAGCTCATGTCTCTCACCCCAACCCACACAACAGCGACTCCATGGTGCAGAAAGCTTTTTAAATTTTTTTTTTTTTTTTGCCAAGCCTCCATGCCAGGACAAATTCTTGTGGGAACTATAGCAACAAATCCATCAGCGAACCCGATCAGTTAATCCTGCGATGAGGACACTTCTTTATTTAGGCAGCTGTGTGTTTCAAAAAAGCTAGTGCAAATTCCAGGACAACGCCGCATTTCTCGTGATAATGTTTACCTTCTTGCATTGATTTTTTTTTTTAGTCTGGTATTTATTGCAATGCTCTGCACTCTGGAATTAAAATGATTGAACTCTCATCCTTCACAAAGCAGTGAAAGCCTGTGAGTACAGCACCATCCTCCCATCGCAGGAAGTAAGAAGCACATTAAATCCAGACAGCAATGAGAGCTGCAGACAGATTTAATGGCTACAGGGCAGTATCAGTAAATAATGCAGTGTCAGTGGGTAGCTCAACAGGGCTTAAATGCTAAAGTATCCGAGATGTTTACACAAGCTGGAGTTCAAATTAGTAACTTTGACATAAATGATTAATGGGTAATGGAGAATGTTACCATCATTTCTGTATTTACTGGCAGTTTAAAATCAATTCCCATAGTTCAAATCAAAACCTTTTGGCATAGCAACAATTTGGTGGGATATTAAATACCGAAGTCACAGATGTTAGACATAAATAAAGGCAAACAGAATACATTGTTTTCCCTTGCATCAATACTCTGTATCACTCACGTTAACAGAACGGGTTCATTAAGCTCTAGTAGCAGAGAACAATTTCTGTTCCCAGTCACCAGGAATTTAAGAAGATCCAACCAGTTGGCCACAGGGTCTCTGCTGTGGACAGACCACTGGTGTTAATTTAGCAAGCCTGGGAAGGTGAAGTACCAGGCCAAGGGCAGTTTGGCTTAGTGAGACAACAGCAGTTTCCCATTCCACTGTTTTGATTGTACTGGCTTTCTTCATCCAGAAGACTTTTTTTTTTTTTCTCTCCAGAAACGTTCCTTCTAAATTCATGAATCAACTTCTCAAGTGCTCCCATCTCCCACTCTTTTGAACAGGGTTGAAATATCCCCTATTCTGGCCTCATCTCTTCATCCAAGTCTTCACTGAAGGATGCTATCAAAAGCAACACTTTTTTAAAAACAAACTTACTTATAACAAGTTTTAATTGAGAATAAGAACTAGATGTCAAGAGTATCTTGTAAAAAAAATTCCTGTATTTATAGCTAAAATAGTGGGCAGATGTCTTTTACCTGTATTCCTGCAGAAGCATTCCTAAGAATCCCAACTGAAATCTCACACACTGTCATATGCTCAATGACATTTCCCAAGGTATTTTTATAAAACAGCAGAACTTTAGGACCTCTTACACTTGAGCTGTACTCATGAAAGTCAAAGCTGTCACATTTCAAGTGGGCAGATGGACATTCATTGCACTACATTAACAGAACAGGCGATGACACATTCCACATGCTTACAAATGAAGCACCATTTTTTGCATGCAGCTTTATACAATTAATTTTAGAGTGGCACTTGTGATAACTGTGGGATCCTCATCTATTGATACTCCAATAATTTATTATCAGACACTTCAGAGGAAACAAAACATTCTTCTCCCTTGTAAGCTTTGCTCCATGAGGCCTTCTGCTCTTCTAGAACTTCAAAGTTTTAACTTGTTTCTCATTGTATAGGCAGTGATAGTGCCCTCCTCTCCCACTCCTGCAGCTGACTAAAGGCCTTAGCCACAAGAGCTGTAGAGAGTACTTCCTAGGCTGAGTCCTGGATTCAATTAAGAGTTAGACTGATTTAAAGACAGGGTGATTTGCATCATGATAATGAAAATACAATGAGAAACTTAGGCAAGAATTTTCTGGTCCTAAAATAATCCCTTTTCCTGAAATTCTGGGATTGTGCCCAGCATTGTAGTCCAATCTCCTCCCTTAAGATATCTCAGTGGTATTCTGTGATTGTCATTTGGGATGACATTTCTGCACAGGAAGTTCTGCACCGTTTCTGTGCATAATGAATGGTCAGAGTGAGCAGTCCTCACTTTAAAAAGGATCTGAAGAGGAAAAAGATTATTTTCTTCTTTCTGCTCAAGTGAACTGTACAGAAGTGTCTGCCTCAGGTTGTGGAGACCAGAGTGGCCCAAAAGTGTATTTTACCAATTTACTATATATACTATAAATTCAAAGCAAAAAGGCCCCTCCGTGCCAAACCAGATACCTTTTCCTATGAAGTGCCCCCTCAAATACACCACTGCCATTACATCTGAAACTGAAAACCTACCAGAAAGGTTTTGAGATTTTTCATCTACAAAGACTGCTCTCTTTTGGTGTACAGTATGAGGCTATTTTCAAGAAGGTACCCTGGGTAAAATCCACTACTCAGGTCAGAGATGATCCTGTTTTGTACTTTAAGATTTAAGTTGAGGAAAGATTGTGAATGTGAGCCCATGGCAATAAGTTCCTGAGAACCAATTGCTTGGAACTGTGGAATAAATACAGAGTGTTTTGCAGACACTACACTCCCACCAAAAGAAAGGAAAACCACATCTCACATGCACAACACAGGCTCCAGTAGCAAGGGATACCTGGTGACTATTCCTACAACCCTACTCCTCAACTGCCAGTTTGACGGGAAGGGCAGCAGTCACTGATCCCATCCAGCAATTCCCATTTCCCAAAGTAACCAGGAGAATTTGTGGGGTCTTGAGATTAATGGTCAGCTTGATTCCAGTGACTGCAGCAAAATGACCACCGATCATCTGCACTTGTAGTAGTTGTGCAGGAATTGCAGATTCCCTGCATGCCTCAGCCTCCTGCGAGTGCCCAGTAGGATAAAGACAGTCCTGCATGCCACCAATACAGTGTTTATTGAAAATCTGTTATTACTACACCAGGTGGGACTATGTGAGCTTTGATGGCTGGCTACAGGCGTTCTCCACAGTGTAAGATGTTTCTCAACCTGTTTTTCAAATCAGAATCAAGCACAAAAGAATTATTTAAAAAAACCTAAAACATTTAATACTTAAGAGTCATCCTGAAACACTTGCTTTTTAAATCTCACTGACTTTAAATGAGGCATCCAAGTCAGTTCAGAAAGTAAAATTCGAGCTTTATGCCAACATAGTCTCATGGAAATATTAGAAATGTCAGTGGCAAAACCAAATAGTGTTAAAAAAACATTCTAAAGCCACTTAAACTCACCTTGGTAATGGCCCAGGCTCTCTACCAGGGAGCATGGCTCTTAACAACATGGTGCTGCAATGAAGCTCAACCTCTGTACAGCCATACAAGGGCTCAAAGACAAAACCACTGCAAACTCTTTGCCACAGAGGTAACATATGAAAAAACAATCTTCCTTTTCCTTAAGAAGACCATAAACCACCAATTATAGAACAGGACTGAAACAAAACCTTATGTATCTACAAATAAAATTTCTAAGATTATAGCAATAATTTTTAAAAATGTTTACTTTTTTATAAATTTTATAAATAAGAAAAGGCAAATGCAATGTAGCACTGGAAAAACAATAATGGATTGAAAAAATACTAAAATGGAGTAAAAGTTCACCTGCAAGGTGAATGAATACAAATTTCCTCCAAACATACCTGGGTAGCAGAAACTAGCTCTTCTGCAAAGTGGTGGCTGAGTTGTTCAGAGCTGAACAAGGTCAAGGATACGATGCCATGGCACCAAATCCAGACTGCCTGTTCCCTGCTGCTTTCCTACCTCTCTTGCTTGGTGTGATGAAAGAGCTGCCTGGGCACATTTAGCTGACAAAAACACTTCCCTCCCCCCCCCCCCCCCCAAAAAAAAACAAACAACAGAGTACAGAAACTGTTCTGCAAAGAGGAACATGCATTTCTGGTGCAAGGGAGAGGACAGAATATCAGTTAATCCAGTTTCAGATGCTCTGTAACAATAGTCCTACCAGTTCAACAATCTCCCCATACAGGTCTTAACATTTTTCTGAATTTCTAGATTTTCTAAAAACTCCAGAAGTACAACACTGTTCAAATTGCAACAATCAAATACACCTGCTAAGAAACATTATCCTTAAAAACATCTCCACTGTCCATAAATGACCCCTCTCTACTCCCAAATGCCAGCTTGCACGTAAATATGCTTGAATACATTTATATGCACTCAGTTACAAGCTTGCTGCGGTGAGTACTAATCTAGTACTTTTTATCTGGACCCTGAAAAGTCAGAGTGCAAACTGCAATCTCTTGTTTCTTTTGAAATAACAGCAGAATTGCTTCTAACTTGTAATTACAAAAGCATTTGAATTTACACGTACCTGACACATTTGCAGAACTACAAGTGCAGACACACGTTTCCACGCACCACCCTTATAACACACTTCTGTGTCAGAAGGAAGTGCAGTGAAAGTGGGGGATGTGGAGGGCAGAATAAACTTGCTCTCACAAGTACAGACAAACAAGCAACTTATTATTAGGTCTGTCATCTATGTTAATAACAGGTTACACATGGTATCTGTATAAATCAGACAACACACCCAGGATAGCATGAGCTTTACTGAATGCATGTACAACTGCAGTCTTCTGCTACAACTGAAGGTGTTAGTAACTCCAGTGTGCCTGGGGGAAACCCTACGTTACGTAGGAATTGCACAGTAACTGCTCGCCGGCTAGTTACAAATGCTGGGCCAAAGCCTGCAAGCGTCCTGGAAATCCAGAACACACATCCCCTGGGTGAGTGGGTACGAGAGGAACGAGGAGTTGCTGTTAAGTATCAGCTATCTGCATCTGCAGCCAAGCCTCACCTCCGAGGGGACGGGAGAGGCTGAGGTGCAGGGGTTGCAGGGACTCATTTATGAATTCAGGGACTGGGGATTCTTTGCTGCCGGCTGCAAAGCAGCAGTGTCAAGGCTGGCACGGCCAAGCAGAGTCCTGCAGAGCCACCCCTTCTGCAGGGCCAGACTAGTGCCCCTTCCCTTCTCAAGCAGCAGCTGAGTGTCACACAGCCCAGGACTTGGGGGAAATGCTGAACTCCAATTATGTATCAAACAGGGAAAACACAAACTATTGGAAAATGAAACCCATAAGACTTGAAACAGAGATTATTAAAAAAAAACAATTCTGGACAGATGCAATGTGACTTCTGCAATTTTTAATTTTTAAATTTTTTTGAAAAAGACTGCTCTTTGCAGTTCTGATAAATTACTTCAGTTTTAACACCAGAATGGTGTACATTTATCTAGGAATTTAAAGGCAGGGTTTTTTTCTTGAAGGACAGATGGAAGTTTTCTGTTTGATTTCCCTCACTCTGATGGCCCTGTGAGGGGAGAAGATATCCAGTTGCATGTGGCATCCCAAGGAACAATAAGCAGGGCCAGGCATGATTCTGTTTCCTTAAGTGACCTCTATCAGAGTCACCTTTCTCTCCTCCAATTTCTAGACTTCCCTTTGCACAAGATCTGCCCTTCTTTGCTTCATTAACACTGTTCTGCAAATATTACAGTCCAAGTGCGTTCCTGGGATGCTATCAAACAAAATGTTCCCAAGCCAGCTACCATTTTAGTTCTCACTGCTATTTCAAGACTTTCTTATGCTTTATTTACCTAATTGAGATGACAAGGGACAGCACCTCTAGCAGGATGGCGATGATGAACACCACAACTGCTGCAGGTGGCGGAGGGGACGCGACCATCCCATGTTTCAGGAAACATGTGATAGAGAGTATGAGGAAGACTGTGGTGGAGAGGAACACATCCAGGAGCGAGCTGAAGGTAGCACTGGCAAATGTCTTCACTGGAGCATTCCTCACAACCTGCGTAGAATAAAGGGATTGAAGGAAGGGATGAAAATGAGCAAATGCTATTTTGCTGAATTCAACTGTACCATAAACAGCAGCTCACAAAGACAAATAAAAGAACACAGAAATTTTTGCCACTTCATTAATCCAACATAAGCACTGGTTTGAACCAAGAAACAGAAGAGGTAGTTCAACAGCTACAACAGTTCCCTAAGAACCAGCCTATGTTGAAAAAACAGGCACTGGCAGCGTAGCCCATGGGTCTGGGGTGATTCCTACAGCATATTATGATACAGAAATAAACCATATGAAAATTGCCTCCTCTGTGCAAAGAAACATAAACCCCATAATTACTAGCAGATAAAGCTATAAGAAGTTTTCCTCAAGGATTTTCATTTAAAACAATAATATATCTTACAATAAATGTTTTGGCTCCAACAGTTCTTTAAGAAAACCCTTCAACCATCACTCTGCAGAAACAGTTACTAGGCTGTGGGAGAGCTCACATCTCCCTTCCAGACCAGATTAAAAGCAGCAATCGGGACACTATGTAATCTGAATTGATCAGAGCCCAGGACACCAAGTTCTGTTCTTCCATAACCCCTTACCACACATTCCCATCCCATCTTGTCCTGGCCCCAGTGCCTGTGCAGCTGTGCTCTGTGCTACTTTGGCCAGTCCAGCTGAAAACTAGATCATGAGCTCCATATCCTGGCTTACTCAGATGAGCCCAGTCTTATGAGTGTTTATATCTGCCCGAGGGACCACAGAAAGCAAGTTCCAATGAAAAACAAAAAGTATGTTACCAATATCACCATGAAGTAGCCCAGTTTGAGTACTCCAGTTTGATCTGGAATTTTCTTTTGCTCCGCAGAACACTATCCGCACTCAGCAATATTGGGAAATGAACTTGTTTCTCATTTGTAACTCTTTGCAATCTAATAAATTCAGCTAGCATCATTTCAGTGCCAAAATTACCTTTTAATCTGAACTGTAGCAGAACCCTGTTACTCCACACAGAAAGTCATATAAATTGAATTAAGGAAAGCAGCACTGTACCCTGAAGTGACAGCATTAAAGATGCCCTAATAGTGTTAAGTAGAGCTTTAATTTCCTAACAAGAACAGGCTAAGCAAGCTCTCGGGAAGCAGAGCTGCTTACAGAGAACGATCACAAACTGAGCATGCAGCTGGCACTGTCTAATTAGAGGTAAATTCAGTGGTGTTGGAAGTTACTTTCAGCAACAGTTCACTGCAAGACAATTAAATAACCAGCAGTGCTGACAAATCATTTCACTCTCCCAAGAGAACTCTTTTTGTTGTTGTTGATTTGGACCAGTACTATGCTAATATTAAGGCTTTAACAGGTCTTGCCCCAGTGCTGCAGTTACTATCACAGAGTGAAGATCCCCATTTCCAGGGAGATTTACATAGTACTTTTAAAATAGCTTGCCACTAACAAAATGCACAGACTACATTCCTGGTCCTTCTGTGAATTTCCTACATACCCACATAAAAAGCTCTATCAGTATATGCTTGACTATCACTGCTTCACTTCTCTTTCCAACCTTTCCATTGGAAAGAGCCTGATTTTCTATTTTCTGTAGAGTTCATGCAAATTTTGCAGGCTGTATCCCACGGGAAATTTCTCCCTGTTGTTGCTCATGAGCTTTATTCAGAGAGATACCACTGGAATAAAGTGCTGCAGGATGAGTATGGAGGTCCTGAACAAAGTGAACAAACTGAACTGCAACACAACTATGCTTCCCTCTGTTTAAAAAAAAAAGTTAGGTCTCATTTGTAAACATTGGAAAACAAGCAAATAGGAGCAATAGCTAAGGACAACATGACAACGCTGCTCAGAACAGAAAGCAGCCCATCAACAGAAAGCAACAAGCAGCAGAAGCAGAAATCCAACCTGCCCTCAGATGTAGGACATAGTGGGAAGAAAAGAAATCAACACGTACATTTATCAGGATGCAATTCGCCAGATGGATGACCCAAACTAATAGCTCAACGCTACTGGAAGGGAGGGCCCATTCCCCTTCCTGCTGCCGGACACTTATCTTGCACTGGCTCTGGCACTTGCCAACCTCTCTGTGAGCTGCTGGTTCAATACAGCAAAAACCAGATCCAGATGGAAAAAGAAAAAGCCCCAAATAGAAAAACAAAACGTGAGTATTTTATGCTAGGCTAGTAAAATGAACTGGCTCACAGAAGGGAAGCCTGATAAGCACCAGAGCCTTTAGAAGGAGCAGGGAGGAGTAGAACAAGGAGGGTAGAGTAACTGCCCTCTCTTGGCAGCAACTTTTCAGCTGCTGGTGGAAATGCAGCCTCAGTTAATACTGACAGTTAATGTCACTATATGTAAACTTAAAACATCTTGCTTAAAACAACCAGGCAGGAATATCTGCTGACATGGAAAGCCTGCAATATTATTAGCACCCAAGGGGATTAAGGACTTTTCACATTCAGTGCAGAATCCTGATGAAGGCACCAAGTTCCTTAAAATTTACTCCCTGTTCCTTACAATTACACAGTGTTTTGAATTGCCTGTTTCTGAATACAGCACACTTACAGAACTTAGGACATTTAAGTTCAGAGCAGGTTTGGGTTCCACAGGGATAAGCATGAGCCTGTGACATGAACAAGAATCAAATTCAAAGTTGATGAGAATGCAAATAGCATTTGGTCCTGTCCTTTCATCTTAGCATGGTTCTCTGGCCTGTCTAAAGCCTTAAAACATTAACCTGAAAATGGAGAAAAGGCAGGTGAGAAGTAATTAGTGTATCTTGGTGGACTGTGAAAATGTATTTCCAGCCTAAGCACTGGACTAGGCTTAGGGTATAGCACAAGACAGGTAAACTGACAGGAGACTGTTTTCAGAGGCAGCAATACCAAGTAGTAAATCACATTTGACGTTTCATGACCCTTGTCATCAACTGCAATGAAATGTGTTAAGAACAATGACAGACAGTTGCTTAGCAGATTACAGAAGGAAAACGATGCCAGGAGAAACACACCTCTTCCTGATAGCTTGTCCTGTAGGCCATCTCCAAATCCTGATCCAAGAAGTTCAAGCTCAGCTTGTTAATAGGTGGTTTAAAGAAGTAGTCTTTCATGAGGCTGAGGAGAAAAGACAGTATCAACATCAGTTTATTCAGCTGCAACTCTTTCAGAGCCCCCCCATTCTGTGGTTTCTGTTTCTAGGGATGCTGGTGCTTGTCTTTGAAGTTCCTGTAGCTTTTGTTTGCTCTCAGTCAATGAGGTACCCCCTTATCCACATCACTTGTTCAGTCAGAGGAAATATTTTATGACAAAATGACAGAGTAAATGTTAGTCTCTTCCTGAAAATGTTACAAGTCCTTCCACAAACTTAATGGCTATAACCACAGATTACTATAGATAACTGTAATATAAGCCAGCAAATAGTAAAGGTTAATTGCTGCCACAGAAGCATAACCTTTGGAGATGAACAGTTGAGGAATATTTGTATCTTCGTTGGAATTCTATCGTTCAAAGCCAGCCAAGGATGACAAAGGTGACAAATGGTTAGAAAAAAAAAAAATGTCCATTTTAGAAAACAGCACTTTCTTGTTATTTCAAAGACACTAAAATAACTCAGTAACTCAGCTGGGAACATTCTCTTAATGATCTGGGCTGCAGAGAAACAGAACCTGAGGAGGTGGATAGCTTACATTTATTTCTGAAGCAGAAGATTTGAAATCACCAGAATCATCAACAAAGGCACTGACAAATAAATGAAACTAGCTCACTAGGACTAATGGACCAGGAGGCAGCATCTACGAGAGGATGTTTATGCACTCCTTCACCTTATCTTCCAGTATCAGGTGCAGAAAAAAAACAAACAAACCTCAAACATTAAGAGAGATCTCAATCATTAAGAAATTGTTCCTATTCCCCTCCCTCTGGAGCAAATACAGAACATTTTTTGAGTTTTACATTAGTTGTCAGAAGTTTATGAAAGAAGTTTTCTAATGACACTGATGGCACTTGATCTATAAACCTTTTCTTTCACTAGTAGGTGTCAGAGCTGAAAGGACTAGATGTACAGAGTACCGAATGCCTTGTGCCTGATGGTCACAGAGTAAGGTCCCGCCTGCTTATGTCATTTAGTGCTGGGGATGGCCCATCACCCTCTGCTCTGTGCAGTCCTCATTTGAGACTTCAAAACACGCTCTTGCTATGAACCTCCTTTCATTTTCAAGCAACTGATTCCACTGGTTATTTACAGTGAACTAACTGTTTTTGAAATTGCTGTAGAATCTGAAAAGGAACAGCTTCTTTCCAAGTGCTATTCCTGCCTTGAAAAATGTAGCACCGGAGCAACAATTAGAGTGTGCTATTTTCAAGTTGATAACTCTAAGCAAAAACCAGAGATGCACATGAGATCAAATTCTAAGCAGATGAAGAAGCTGAAAGATCCTACAGAGCTAGTCGGTGCCTGAATTTTTTTTTTTCAGGGGTTTGTTTTTGGTTTTCTTCTGTTTATTTTTTAACAACACTTGGCAAAGGGGTTTTTTGGAAGTACAAGCTCCCCAGCACAAGATGGCATGTAGGAAGCGTTTTTCTCTTGAGATGCAAGACCAGCCAAACACACAGCCCTAGACTGAAGCTCAAGAAGACAAAAGACTTCAACCACGAATATGGGCAGATACTTTATAACCTTTAAACATTCTGGCCTTGGCCAATATATTAAAAACATTAGGATACTCTGAAGGAATGACAGGACACATTCACTAGTCTCCCTTCCCTCTTTCATTCTTCATTGTCTTCCCTCCCTCACTTCTCTTAGATGGTTCTAAGAGCATCTTATAATATGAATTTCACAAGCTTTTTTTTTTAAAAAAAATATTGTTGAATTCACTTTCTTCCTCCATGGAAGCTCAACAGAGTATGGTGATGCTGTGCGATCGTCTAAGGACATAGGAAGAACAACCGAGTTTGCCAGCACAGCACCAAACAGAAGGTATAACACGATGACATCAGGGCTTTCTGATGTCAGCCAGCCATACCGTGCCAGTCCAGCTCCATGTCGTCTGTCTCAAAGAGGAAGATCCCAGTTTAGCCAACTAAACAGAGTCAATTGCATAATCTGCTTCCCAGGAGCTTCCCCCACCACAAGTGATTTCTGTTTTCCCTGAATCAAGCAAGACTGGGAAGTGGGAGATGAAAGAAACAAACAAATTTGAAAAGTATTTAAACAGGAAACTGACCCAAGGAGGGTCTGAAAGGCTGCACAGAACCTGGCTTCTGGGGGAAGCTTCATATTTCCCTGGGACTCTGCTCTGTAAGCCTAAAGAGATCATTTGTAAGTACTGTCCTGATCAGCACCTGTGTACTTGTTTCTTGTACTTCAAAAGGTTTATAACCTAAGGAATATATAATTTTTCTTGGAAAAAAAAAATATCTAAAAAGTGAGAATCCTTTGAGGATATCCCCAATGAAATTAACTTTAAACATTTTGTACTCTTACACTTTAGTCTTCTTTTAAAATACCCAGTAACATACAGATGACAATGAACAAAAGCATGGTATTTTTACAGTCGTTTTAGTAAGGCCAGATGCAAAGCTCAAACTATACACTTTGCCAAATATATATAATCAAGTTGTAAGAAGATAGAAACTGTTAACTTCTATGAAAAGGATTCTCATATAATAATACAAACATGCTGCACTAACACTGGCTTTATTATTATTTTTAAAGACAATTGGAACTGTGCTTGAGGTATCAGCTTCAAGGAGAAATCTTGGCATGCAAAGAGACCACTGGCCACTCATCAAACTCTCAGCCACACATCTAAAGGCTAGAAAGAAGCTGGGAAATGAAAAATAACACCAGTGTCCAGCATTTCCTCCAGGCTAGCCCTAGGCAGCTTCCTAATGCAGTGTACAGGCTCCCAAGTCCTCCCTGCATATGTTTAATTCCTCCCAGCTGTACAGGAAGCCTGCGGGATTAATTTATGCACCTTACCACCATATCTGGGTCAGGTACTTTCTGTTAATATAAATTTATGTCACAGATCAGACCACAGCATCATGCACCACAGTGGAAACTGCTGCCCAATGCTCGGGGAAGCTCACTGTTTGCAGTAACATAAAACCAAAGCAGCAAAACTCCACTATTATTAATGCAAATTGGGTTTCAGGTAAGATGACCAAGGGGAAGTTTGAACTTCACCCTCCTCCCTGAGATAACTCAATTTTCCCATCCAGACATCCTCACAGATACTAGCTTTGTTGAGACCAACAATACATTAACTTTTACAGTAGGGGTTCAAGAATGTTTTTTTAAATGACTTATTACATATAACTTCACATTGAGAAATGTTAAAAAGGATTAATGTAAAATGGTAGGCTTAAACCATTTTGCATAGACCTAATTAATCAGAAAATTATTTTTGGAAAGTTATGTTTACATGAACTGAACTCAGCAGAGAAGTTTCCCTGGCAACAAGAAATGGCCCACTTAATATGGTAATGATGATATTTAATTGAGACCCAAAAAAAAGCTAGGCTTTGACTGATGTCAAAGCACAGTCCTACTTTTTCTCTTTCTGAATCAGAAAGAGTTATCCATTTTGTAAGGGGAGGAGGAAAGCACCAGCAACACAAGAGCTTGAGCTAGGTATCTTCAGCAGACCAATGGCATAAATTAAGCTACATCTATAACTTAAAATTTGCAGCATGCTAGTTACAATTTAAACAACAACCCAATTTGTTCTTGCTGATTTCTGCCAACATTTGGACTTTCCCAATCCATCTGTCTTCTAATATTTGAAAATATCAACTAAGCACCTATCCTCAGCCACTAAGGACAGACCACACACAGAGGGGGTTAAAAAAAGAAAAGGAACCTAAATTTTAACTGAAGCTGGCCACAGGAGAAAAGCAATGTGAAAAGATCTAGAGAAGAGACTAGAGAAGAACTGGTGTCCCTCCCGCTCACTTCTCCCTGCTTTAGTCATGTTTTCAGCTAAGATGACAGTGTCCCTGTTCCAAGCAGCCTGGAGTCTATATGACCCTACAGTTTCAAGGATATTTAGATGAAATATCCCTAATCTGAGTGGAAGCAGTGAAGCAAAAATGAGAATAGCCATAAATAACAACAAACTCAAGTTATCTGTTCTGTTGCTCCAGTCAAGTCACTGCCATAATAAGGGAGATATTGTTGCATGTTTACAAAAATCACACACTACTGAATTTTGGAGAATTTCTTTTTCTCTGCCCAAAATAAGATTTTTTTTTTTTTTTTGGTTTAAAACAGAGAAAAGCTAACTTTACAAAATGCTGTAGGTAGGTAGTACGTCCATGAGAATGAACTCCTATTAATTCTGCTTCCAAGCCCAGTATGATTTCTAGGTATTAGTCACACTATGTTATCAGATGCTGTTCTTTTGCTACACAAGAATGTGAGTTTTGTGGTTCAGATTTTATGCTACACTCTTAATTGCAGACAAAGGTCCACACTATGTGCATTAAGAGGACTTTTGAATATAAAAATACAAGTTCAACTTCATGACAAGTAATTTAAATGAGTATTTTTCATTTTGGAAGACTTGACTGAAGAACAATGGAGATGATGAAGAAACCTAGCTTTATATATTCCTGAGCAGAATGTTTCTGACACCAAGTTCCTACTGTAGTTGAAGCACAATATAGACTGAGATCAGAAAACATATGACATGTTATATGCTAACAATAATTATTATTGCACAAAAAGCATACAAATAAAGACTAAAGATATGGGGCCCCTGTTACTACTTTCTTGCCTTTATAAAATTTTACATTGTACAGCTTGATTTTCCTTACCTGTCTTCTTTAATCACATCCACAAAGTGAGCATCTGTCTTTTCTCTGATGTTTTTGAACCTCAAAGGAAGGAGAGCCGATTGATCCAGACTCACTCCACACCATTTTCCTTTCTCTTGCAACATTTCATAAAGCGAGGTTTGACTATTGCTGAGCTTTTCCTCCTGTGGAGGACTCAAAAGTCCATTTTGAGTCTTTGGACTGTGTCCTCCTGGAGCCTGAATAACAGAAAGCAAAACACACGTGGGGAACATCAGTGGTTGAGAAGGTAGACAGAAGAGATTTCACAAAGCAAGAGTTGAAAGTTCTTCCCTCAACACACTGAGCTTTTACGTGATCATGTCAAAGACTTGCCTTGAAATCATTCACACCTTCCATGAGCGTATGCCTCTTTAGGTGTCATTGTTCTGCTTTTTATGTACCAAGTTTCAGAAAACAAAGTCCATTTTCACACATGCAATGAAGACCAACCACAAACCCAAATTTCATTCACTCATCTTAAGGTCAAGATTCTTCTAAAAAGCTTTTAAATACCTAAACTGTGCTAATTTTCCACAGGTCATGAGACAACTTACCCTGCCAGAGCCTTCCATTAACCACTACAGCCCTGCTACTTTCCCAGACAGAGCCTCCTCCTTTCTCCCACCTGTGGAAATAGCCCTTTTGTAGGTCTCAACATCCTACAAAAAATTTTTTCTGCAAATTAAACTACGTTTTCTTCACTGACTAAGATATACTACTTATTTCTGGTTTTCTTTTGTCGTATTAATTAATACTGCATTTAAAAATTTTGACATCAGCTTGCAATACAGCTTTGATACACAGTATTATCAATTCTGCTTTCATTTGAGAACACAAATTGCTTTTAATCAAAAATCATGGAACCTGAAGTTCCATCCTCTACATTTTGTTTGACCTAGACCAATACGTACTGAAGCAACTCCCAAAAAATGAGACAACTAAGTATGGTTAGAATGAAAATGAACTGCAGTTAGTCAGGATCATTTTCAAATGCAAACACACATCAAACTTAGCATATCTGAATGTTCATCTCCTCGCCTCCATGTCTTATCATTTATCACATATCATTTATCCTCATCCTGAAACCCACTCATGACAGAAGTTTCTTCATTTCTGCCTGTACAGCAGTCAGCACAGCAGTGACAAGCTCCTCCAGAAGACTATTCTTGGATGCCACTGCAGTGACCATAAATAAATACCATAAATATCATCACCACCCCAACCATGCACTGAAATATGTTCCTTAGATTGTAAAATCAACTTAAAGTTGAGTTAAGAAGTTAAAGTTAAGAAATATCTGGTTTCTGGTTGCCCATGCAAAATTAATTCAACCTCCTTGCATATCTGTCCTGTAAAGCAAACGAGGCACATGAATATAGGCAGGTATAATGAAAGGTGCAGACACAACCAGTGAAGACACAAAGCTAATGGAGCAGCAGGAGTATGTCACCTTGTGCAGGGAAGAGTCAGAAAGCCCTCGGGCTCGGCCTCCTATCACTGCCAAGACCTCAAGAGCTGGAGTCATAACAAGGTGTGTTGGAATGGTTCCCTGGAGCTACAGGAAAAGGAGGGAGGTGGGCTGTGCTTCCCCTTCCTCCTGCCCGGGAGGGACGCAGGATCCCCACCCTGCGGGCTGCCCCAATGGAGGCATGAGCCTCGAGAGCCACGTGCTGGGAGCCAGGAGATGAAAGGATTCCCAGTCTACTCCCTTCTACCACTCACAACAGTTGTTTTGGCAGCTTGCAGGTGTTCACAGCACAGTGACAGCAGCTGACGAAGTAGAATAGGAAATTCAGTAGTTACCTTGGTGTGCTGCCAATATTTTGCTAAAGAACATAATCAACAGAAGAGAAAGGTGATTTCAGCAACACATATCCCAGTAAAAGCAGACCAAAACCCCTTGGACCGGAAAGGCACTTGCGTATGACAGAAGGGCACTCTGGTAAGCTAGAGGCACAAGAACTTCTCACATAAAAGGTCACCAGTTTCTTTGCTAAGGGAAAACACTGAGCAGCTTCAGAGCAAGTCCTCCTACAACCATAACAGGTTGTCTAGCCTACCAGAGGGAACACGGCTAAGGAGCACAAGATGTACCGCAGTGCCAGGGTAACCTCTCTGTTTCTGAGATGAGGAGTACTAACAAAGTCAAACCAAAGCAAACTCTCCAACAAGTTGCTGGAAGTGAAGAGTCTTCATTGTTTGGTTTGTTGTTGGTTTTGTGTTTTTTTTTTTTAATTTATGCTAAAGATAATATCTGCTCAGAGCACTTCTCAGAACAACTTGAGGCCTAAAAAACCCCCCAAAAGGTCATAGTTAATCACCTGTCTTCTTCTGGTAAAGAATCTTTCTCCTTTTCCTCATTCCTGCAGTAGCCACCATTACTTGAAAAGCAGTAACTGAGAGAACAGAATAAAGCTCAAATAAAAGATATGGGCTCCTGTGCACTGTTTGCTTTCCCTGTCTGTTCCTCAAGTTCATCTGAAAAATGCAGCAAAAATTTCTGCTCTTTCAGAGAAGGTCAGCATGGACTTCTCTTGGCCTTTTCTCTTTAGCTCCTTGGCAAAGGCTCAAATCCCTAAGAAAATTCTTCCCTTCAGTCAGCTCAAGGTTTTCCTGTGCTGTCTCCACTCCGCTAATCGTAACAGGAGGGGATTAGAGTGGGAAACTGCTTGTGTGTAAGGAGAAAATCCCTATTTATTAAACGTTGTTAGCTCCAATGTTACTGTGGTTTCTGATGGCAACAGGCTGTACAGATTGTTTTGCGCACTCAGAGGTCTGATGCACCATGTGACAGTTTCCTCTCGTGGAGAGACACGGAGGCTCCAGAGGTGGAGCAGCGACGTGGCATGGGAAAGGAACAGACTCCAGAGATGGGTAGAGGGAGCTTATGGTTGTTCTTCCCAAGAAAGCTGAGACTGCAAAGGAGATTTGGAAATCAAATGT
The DNA here is from genome assembly GCF_965140245.1 of Athene noctua. Classification (NCBI taxonomy): domain Eukaryota; kingdom Metazoa; phylum Chordata; class Aves; order Strigiformes; family Strigidae; genus Athene; species Athene noctua. The sequence goes on along the minus strand of NC_134051.1, from coordinate 3,742,961 downwards.
CACAGCAACTTTGTGCACGCAGCTGTTCTTTAAGCTTTTAGTTAAACAGGCATCCCAGGCTTACTGGATAGCCACTTAACTGATCTGATTTTTGACTTCGCAGTAACTACACTAAATCAAAGAAGCACCTGTAATTTGGTCTCCACTAGCATGTTTCTTCCAGTGAAATTACAGACATTTTATTCAGCACTGTATAGACCTCTTCTAAGCAAAGTTAGATGACTTGCTGCTGATTAACACTGATGAAGCTAATACAGCTGTAGTAGGAAGGAACTTATAGGCTAATTCTCATGAAGACAACACATGACACTATACTAGGCAGTTGGTACCTAAGGAAAAATCTCTGTCTGCATTTGGTTCCTGGAGATCCCTGGCACGTGGGCAGAGGCAGCCCAGGGAAGAAGCATCTCATGCAGACCATCTTGGCAGCCTGAGAACATCTCCCACAGTGTTTTCTGTCTTAAAGATCTGATGCTGTTTTGAGACCAGTACCTGCTGGTTACACTGCTCACTCTCCCTCAGGGCTGAAGGGATTATTATTTTATTTTTTTCTTAGGCTGTTTCCCAGGAACCCTGGCACAGCACATGGCCTACTGTGTTACATACCATTTCAGCCCAGTAAGGCAGTCCCTGCTTCTGAACTTACAATTTAAGCATGAGACAATAGGTCAAATACAGAGAGTAGAGGGACAAACACATATTAATGTAGCAGCTCATCAGCAGAGTAAGTGCTGGCAAGTTCTTCAAATAGCTCTGTATGTGGAAGAGTTGTAAAGACAGATGTGAAGAAGAAGAAGATAGCTATCTCTGAGCGTGTTTATAAAATGATTCTCCTCAAGGGAGAAAAGCATTAAACTTACTTGAAAATACAATCAGGTGATGAGCACTGGTACCTAGTTTGCATTCAGGCACGAGCTTTATATTCAGGAAGAGGTGACAGGCGACAGGCAGAGCAGAGAGGCTACGAAGGCCATGAACAAGATGACAAATAGGCAATGTCTGGTATTGCAGAGGAAGTAGGTGGCTTCAGTGAGAATATCTCAGCAACAGGCAAGGAAAACAATCCTGACAGCAGCATGCTGAATATGTAAGACGCTGCATTTGTCAATCAGAAAAAGGATGTGAACTGACTTAAAGGCTGTGAATTTCAGCTATGCGTGAACAGGAATGACTATCTCAGAGCTACGATGCAGAAGACATTGGCAAGACAGGCATCACTTGTGGCTTTGTGACACAGAGCCAACTGGTGTAAGGGACGGAGCGTGGTAGTGTTGTTTGTGCCTCTTTCTTTATGTAGCCTCAGAATAATTTAGAGTTCAACTTTTAGGTCCTTCTCAGTGTCAAACTGGGGGGTGAGGGCTGAACTACACTGTAGAACACAACTGCTCAAACTCAAAATCAGTTCTACTGCTTAAGAGCTTGAAAGGAAAAGCAAGGCAAAAATGAGAAAGCTACCTGAAGCAGAGAAATAAGGGAGAAGGAAGGATGTGATAAATACTTAAATTACCTTCGTACTGTTTTTATGCTCATCCTGACAACCATTTTGGATAGCTCCTTCGTCTATGCTGACATCGCAGTGGGGAGCAAGGGTGGTACTACATGAAGGGCAAGGCTGCAATGAGACAAAAAAATTTTAGCTAGGAATGTCCTTGCAGTATTTTGCAATTTGTAATTCGGTCCACTTGTATACTTGCGGCATGGTTAAAAGATAAACAAAGCTACAGAATGGGCAGGAGAGAGCAAAATTTGACTGGAACAGAATGCACCATTTCAAAAATAAATCACAGATTTTCTGTTTACTGAAGCTAAATCTAATCCAGGAAAGCTTTACTCGTGTAAGATCACAGATATACTGTAATCGCTGCATACTAGCAAAGTACCTCCTCAAGAAGAATGAAATCCTCTTTAGTGAGAGAAGTGCAATTTTCTTGTTTAAAAACTGCCTGCAAAAGGATCTGAATGGCATTATGAGTGAAGACTTAGAACAAAATGCAGCAAAATTCAAAAAAAGCACAAAACACCATGATGCATTATGAACAGTACAGGGAAATGGAAAGCAACAGATCTGAAACTAATAAAGGGAGATACTTTTTCATATAGTGCTCTAAGACAGCAGAGTGGAGCTCAGGCTACCTACCGTACATTGTTGGAGCCAAACACCCAGCAAATGTCACAGGAAACAAAGCAAGCAAAAACATCAGGACTTGTAATAGTGGCAGGTTATGCATTTTAGAAGCAACATAAAATGTCACACTTCAGCTTTTAAAACAATCTAACCCCTTAGAGTTAAAATGTGATCTGCTTAAGGGGAACTAACCCTGTATCTACATCTTTCAAACTCTACATACTTTTCTCCAGTCCTGGCAATGTACAGGCAGGATCCTGCATGGGAGGGACCCTGTGTCTGATCCCTATTGGCAACTCCTCTGCTCTGGAGATGGTTTACTGTTACCAGGCTTGCTAGAAGACTACTAATGGGTACAGAACCAGTCGCAGGGAACAGCATGCTAAATTCAGCACGCTATATACTAAATGGTAGTAGGTGATCCACTAAACATCTTGATAATTTTTCCAACAAGTAACTCGAGCTTTTTGTCCCAAACTCAACACCCTGTGTCCATTTTATCTGTCTATTTTGGACTCAGGAGGAACTCGTTCAAGCCTCTGTAGTCTATCATCCTCCTAGACCAAAACCACAACAACTTCAGCCTTCAGGTTCACTCCTGATTTCAGAGATCAGCATGTAAATCTTTTTGGAACTGACTTTTCACCCAAATAATGTGGCATGTTTAATTTTCACGTTGTTACTGGACGACATTTCTCCCAGCCCACCCTTCCTGTGGCTGCTGATCCACCTAATCACTCAACAATGCCTCTCAAAGGCTTTCAGGAAGACTCTTGAGCCTTCTTAGCAGCCAGCAGCCATCGTATCTGCTGTTCTCAGGGGCACAGTCCAGGCTGGGGCACTGAAACTACTATGAGTTTCCTTATCTGGCATCAGATAAGCAAGTTACATCCAGTTCTGAACCTGTACAGTCTGATCAAATACCGGCACACTTGAACAAACTATGAAGTTGGTTCTCAAATGGTTTTGTTTAAAAATAGTCTGGGACTAAATATCATGAATGCCTTGGACACTTTGTGGAAGGCAGTATTAGATGACTTTAAAAACAAATATGACAATGGGCTAACAAGCCTTCTATGCTCCTAAAGCGTTAATAGATTTATCCAAGGCAAAAGTCAGTTAATGGTAATAAAAAACAAGTACCTCTAACAAAAAATAAAGAAAATACCCCTTTTGATCTTGCTAATAAATCAGCAAGACCACCTCAAACTCTTAGCTCCTGCAGTTAAACCAGAAGGCAAAAATCTCAGAAAAGAAGTCCAACCCTTTTGAGAAGAGGCATAAGTCCATCTGACTTACCCCATGTGTTCAAGTCAACATTGTTAACTTCCTTCTCTATTGTAGACATTCACACAAGCTCAGGGCGTATGTGACCTCATCGTGATGAATAATACATTAATGTACTTTCAGCAAACATCAAGACAAGCAAAAGTGCTTGCTGTTTTCATACCAAGTAATGATTAAAACACTTTTACAACAGCTTATGATTCCCTGTCAGGTAAGGGATTTTATAAAATACAATAGGGAAAATAAACTGATACCAAAACCACTTAAGCAGGTTACAGTGTTTTCATTCAAAAAAGTCAGCTGCTCTTATAGGTTTACTTAGAGTTTTTAGCCCCTATCTTCACCATTTTAATTATGCACATGCATTTTATTGATATCCATACTGCAACAAGGTTTGCAATAAAATGAACTACAGATACACTGGAGGGGAGCAGGAAACACAATTCCTCTCATGTATCAATTACGTTGCATTCTCCTTCCTGACTTTCCTTAACAGATCTTGTCTGCTAGAACATCCGTTCAAGCCCGAAATGTGAAAGTCATCCTTTGCATCCAATATGGCCACTTATTCCCTTTAAAACAAAAATATTTCAACTTGCCTGTAATTTTGCCCCTCCTGCTTAGTCTCTTTTGCAGAGCTGGAGTCATCTCCTCCTACACTGACACTGTTTACAGCTTTGTATTTAAAACAGTTGGCATGTAAGTCATGATTCTTTTGCAAATTATCATCTCCAGACCCTACCAGCAGGCTGCAGGCTTTTTTTTTAAAAAAAAAAAAAAAAAAAAAAATCCTTTAAAAAAGAAACCCACTCCTTTACAAAAATTGTGCATGATCTGCAATTAAATTACATGGTTGTTCTCTATGGGGATTTTTTAATATACATATTTATTTATTTAACACTGTAGGACCTACTCTAGCATGGCTGGCAAATTAAACACTCCTTGAAAGCATCACCCAGCCTTCTTGGTCCACAATCACTCCCATAACAGACTGCCCATCAGAGAGGAGACTGGTGCATATCTGCAACCGAATGCGTGCTGTGGAGTCTGGAATACCTGTACCTAACCATGCTGTGAGAAGCAAGTACACACTGCACTGTTATGCTGCAACTACAGTCGCAGAACACGTTTTTAAGCAAGTGCTCTGCATTCACGCGATTGCTTCATCACTATGCTACACGCATTCTGACACGGTTTGTGGCACACATTATACAGATGCTTATCAGACCGCAGGGAAATCTGAGTTTGCGGTCATTCAAAATTCACTCCAGCACCCGTGTATTTTGGGCAAGACAGACACACTATTTTCAGAGAGTTGTGAGGTGAGGCCGCTTAGGAAATCACTGGCCAGACCTGCAGTGCTCCTGGTGATGAACAAAACCAGGTACCTGTAAGCATAAACTCAATGCAGCAGCTTTAGCACAATGGTAGACAGGGTATCCAAGAAGGCTGAAACTGAGCTGGCACTTGGCCTAGATCATCTTCTGAAGCAGCTTCTTTTATCTTCTCCTGCACTTATTTGGATAGCCATGTTTGTACTTTTGCACTGTGCAGACCATCACTCAGCATTTAAACAGCAATTAACTCCCAGCCAAGATGGTCCCAGAGCAGAAAATCAGGGACAAGGCAGTAAGCAAAACATTGTGGGCCAGCAGCATATCCCTACAATGCACGCTAGCTTTTCAGAAGCAGTGATGCATCCGTATCTACCCTTCCACAGAGTAAGTCAGCCCACAATTTAGAAAACACATACCATAGGCTGATCCTTAACAAGAGATTTCATCTTAGACTTGGATCATTTTAACAAGTACCACCTCAAGTTTATCAAATCCTAGTTGCAGTCAGGTCAGCCCTGTAGCTTGCTATAGTTTTGCCATCACCCAGATCACCCAGTTACAACTTAATTTGCTGTCTGACATGAACAAGGCATCCTCGCTTTTTCTCAGAACAGCATCTTTAGTTTTACTGCTTTGTTCAATCTCTCCTCTCCCCATTCCGCTCCACAGACAAGCAGCTCAGTAATACTGCTCCACTTGGTACGTACTTCTTCCTTCCCTACTTGAAATAAAGGAATTTCTACCCCTTACTGTCACATCTGTACCTCTGCATGGCCACACGCCGGGCAGCACAGAAGGCTTATTTGTACAGATACCCACTGACTGCTCGGAGATGTATTTTACTGCCTTATTTGCTAGTACCTTCACTGAAAGGCAAGAGAGCTGGAAAGCTGGTGTCTAAGGGATGCCAAATATATTCTTTCTTATACAGTAGAAGGAATAGAAAATTATCACCAGCAACTTGGATGCAGTCAAACCACACACAGTGCATATTTTGGGGAGGGATAAAGATGGCTACAGCTACCTTCTGCAGTTAAACAGTCCTGGTTTGCTCTCTAACGAGCTTACTTAACTCTAGACCATATCTTTGGGGCAGCCTTCCAGCTGATTTCACTTGTGATTCAGTGTTTTTAATCCAAAACTTACAACGGGGCACAGAGGCAGGGTAAAGGTACCCTACTCATGCTCTCCTAATCCAGACAACAAACATACTGGCAGCAAGAATGGAGTAGCATGGAAGTCACCCCCCCATCATCAACTCTGCCAGCTCAATCTCAAACTTGTGTTGAAGAGATCCTCTCAGGACTAAACACACTGAACTCTTAAGGACAGTGACCTGCTGATGACCACCCGTGGCTTTGACATTTTTGTCCAGCTCAGGCAACCCAGGACAAGGAACTCTTAGCACAAAGGAAAGCAGAGAATAGACATCTGTTATTTGGGAAATCTGTTCTGAGCTGGAAGATGGAGAGTAACAGCAAAGCTCTGAAGCAATACACATTGTTTCACAGATTTCCTTGTCAAGAGATCTTGTGAGAGGTGTGAACATAACAAAATGTCATCACTTCTCTAAGCTGAATCCATACAAATCATTGTCCTCAGTTCTAGATACAAGTCTCCAGAGCAAGCAGATAAAACACAATCTCATAACCTACCGGAGCATTTTCTCCCACCACACAAACAATTCCGTTATCTTTTAGTGGGGATGCCTGTTATATACTCCTATGAAAAAAAAGTACATGACTCGCACAACAGATGAATAGCAGAACCAGGTTACAGCAGAAGCAGAAAATCATAGAAGTTACAGTAGTTGCATAAATTGTATTATTTATTCCCCCATAAAATCAAGACCATTGAAAAAACAGCATTAACCTCTTAGTCCTGAAATATAGAAAAAAAAAAATATTTAAAAACACCTTTAAAAAGTGTTCACCTTACTTTAGGGATGGCTTGTCACCTGGCGAGGTGTTCTACTTTGTAAATTTTTTCATCCCTCAAACTACATTTTGTCACTATATGTGTATATATACAGGTATACATACATTTATGTTTATATACAAACATCTAAAGCAGTGCATAAACAAACCTTAAGGTTTTCCCATTTACACATCTCTCCCTGATTTGCACAGTTTGAGATCTATGCTGCCTGGCTTTGAAACAAGAACTCACCTTAGGTTTTTCTGCATGTTTAAGAGACTTTGTCAAGTCACTGGCGTTCTCGGCCGACGATGCCCCCTGTATCCTGGCTCCGTCTCTGGACTCCAAGCCAGGAAGCAAGGCTTGTGAACAGCTGCAGTGGGGCTCCTTCACCTTCTGACCAGAGATCAGATAGGTCTTCAAACCTACAGAAAAAAGAAGCAAACAGTGAGAACTGCAGAAAGACCAAAATAACACTCCTTTGGACTTCTGAGATATGAAATACAGTAACTATCAGAGCACTATCAAGGCTCGGGAATACAGCACACAAAGACAGGCAGTGGCTGAGAACTACCACCAGGAATACAAAGATGCTCTGTGGAAAGTGGTGGCAATTAGGATTGCCCAACATCTGCTGTCCCAGACACAAGAGACTACTCAAACACAGCAACAGCCAGGACTGACATGTACTTTCTTTATTCCATTTCCGCTCATGTACTTCTGAAAAATAGAGCTAAGACCATATGTATTCTCCTCCAAGCTGCAATTTGAGCTCTCAAATTAACTCTTTACTTCTGGAAAAGATTTGCAGCCTGTTTTTCAGTGGTATCTGTGTTAATATTCTGTTTCTGAAAAATCAGCATATATTCCTCCACTTGCTCTCTCCATTTGTCAGAGAGATGTCGTCAAGATTCCTTAATGCTGGTAGCACACTGAGAAAGGAAATGGCGTTTAAGTGCTAGAAATTCTGATGGGTTTTCATAGTTAGTGCAGACTTCACATTTTTAAAGAACAAAATCCATCTCTCGCACGTACGCCCACACACGCCCTCTGCAACTGTTGTATGAATTGAAGCATAATTGGAAAGCAGATCCAATATTAAAGGCCAGGCTGGTAAATACCATGTTGTATCAAGCTGAGCTGTATCAAAAACCTGTTCAAAAAAAAAAAGATCTAAATTTTGTTTAGAATAATGCTTATTTTACTTCCTTTAAACTTTGCACTATGATGTTCTGTGTTATTTCTAGGCACAAAGACTAGGAAAGAGCTACTAATCACACCACTTTCTGAATTCAAATGAGTTAAATTTTATTGCCACTGTATGAGAAATCTCCCACTCAGCAAGGAAGGGTACTGACATGCTCCCAAAAAAGCGTGGAGGTCATCAGCTCGCAGAACTGGAAAGCACTCGTTACTTTGTGGCACCAGAGACTGTTGTTCCATGTGATTCTGCAGCCAACCTCTCGTGGCCTGAGACTCACGGGATGGCTGCTGGTTTTCTATCTGGGTCAGCTGTGCATCACCCCCCTCCCTTTTTCTGATACTTGTCACCCAGTTGCAGCCAGACACATGACTGTCACAGCCATCGACTGCCTCTGTCCATAGGATGAAAGCTGGAAATAAATATGTCAAGTTGAAAGAGGGCAGGTTTCTGTTTCTTATAATAAGGTCATTCTCTCTCTTTACAGACAGAAAATCAGACTCTATAAACTTTTTTTTATGTCTGTAATACGTAACACAGACAGTACTTTGTCTGTAACCTTTCTAATAAAACTGTTAGACGTACTAATAGCAATTTTGCAGTTCCACTAGTAACTTCAGCTCTCGAAGACTTCCACAACCAATGCAGAAACCTGCATCCATATTGACCACTTCAACTTCGGGCTTAAAAGCTGATCTCACAGTGCTCCAAACTCTGGAGCACTCACTTACGTATTTGAGATGTTACACTAGAGCAAATCCTTATTTTTATATCGTTTATAGTAGCACTTGGATTTTGTTTGGCAGTGCCGCTTAATAAAATCCTGAGCTGCTGCTGGCTTCCAGATGTAGGGCTGTCTCTTTAAAACTTATATTGATGGGGGCTGCCATTTAAGGGATTCACCACAATCAGCTTACAATTATATGTTTACTGTGGTAAAAGCTGGAGCATTAAGCTTACTACTTCTATTTTCAAAAGCTACCTTAAAGCAACAGGAATTTTTTTACCACTCCTATTACTCCTCTGGGTTTTTTTCTGAACAAACATATTTTCTTTGGGTTTTGTATTTTTGAAAAGGCACTTTTTATGTCTTATTGTGCTGCACAGCATAATTATTTTGTTATTCTGCTGTATACAGTAAAATTATCTCCAGTTTGAGCTCCACACCAAGGAAAAAGGGAAAAGCCTACGGTACAGCAGTAATTAAAAATGTGTTTGGGAAAGCAGAATCCACCCTCACCCCAACCTGACACCACATGGGCTGCAGCTCCTCGACCCCGCTCCACCCGTCGTCCTTCCCATCCCTGGCAAACCCACCAGCCCACAGCAACTCTGACACGTTTTGCCCCACAGGACTGAGCTGCAGGGTTTAAAAGTTGGCTAAAATGACTGGTTATTGGCACCAAGAAATATAAAAATTTCTTTATTACCTCCTCGTGCTCCCTGGCCCCTAAACAAGAGGCGTTGTTTGAAATGGGTGACTTGAAATTGGACAGAGAAAAGCCACTATCCTGCTGAATCACAGCATACATTTAGTAAGAAGTAAGCAGGGCTACTCCTAGTGCTGAATGCAAGGTCAGGGTCTCCAGAGAGCAAATAACAAAAAAAAGGTTATTTTTTTAAAAGTTTTGGAAAATTAGGGGGTGTAAGAATCTTTCATCTTTACAGAACTTTACTAGCATCGCCTACCTAATATTTTGATTGTTATTAAATCTTTCTTATGATAGGAAAATTCGATTTGCTCTGGTATTCCTTGCAATTCTGTGTCACTTCACAAAGCCACTCCCACGTTCAGTCTGAAATATTTTGGTATAAAACCAAGAGTCATTAATTCAGTAGAACTGTATCGATGTAACAAAAATGCATTTCACAAGAACAGTACTCTTCCTCCTTCTACATGTCCAATGAATGAGTACAATCAACACTGCCATTTTCCACACAAACACTGTACGGAGTGAAAAACATTCACCATCCAGCACATTTTAAATCAACTAGGTAACACCACAATCTCAAGTGAGTAAGTGAACAGAGGAGCTGCTATTTTATGTGAAAACCAGCAAAGATGGTGCAATTTTGGTGCGTGTTGCTGCGCAACAATGTAACTCAAGACATGGCAATGAAGAAAGTGCTACGAGATGCTTGTACTGCTATTTATGAAGGCAAAGCTCACCCTTTCTCCCCCCTCCTGCCATCCTCAATCTTACACTTACTTCCTTCCCCCAAATTTATTCAAAATAAATGCAGAAAAACCCCACAACCTCAAACTGCCTGTTAGCAAATCTGTATTCTGACAGGCTTTATCCTGCAGCGCATTTCTGCTTTTTCCAGAGATGGCTCTTGGAAGCAAAGACTGGGAACTGGCTACAACAACCCGCCCCACAACATACCAATTTAACGTATATAGTATTTTCTGCCCTGGAGGAAAAATGAGCTACGTCATTTATCTCTGAGAAACACAAGCCATTTCCTTCACTTGTCTTCAAGTTTGGAAAATCTGTAAGCATTATAAAGAGTAACAGCTCCTGCACGCTGAGCCAAAACTTACTTATTGAATTCAACCATTTTGAATATTGCCATGGCAGTGTTCGTAAAGTGTATTTTTGACAAAAGAGTTAACAGGTGAGATCTCCATAAAACTGTTGTGGGTTTATTAGTCCTATTACTGTTGAATTTTAGGAGCATTAGGAAATTTCTGTACTTGGTTTCTGTCTTCAGATAGCTTGGGGTTTTTTATCAGTGGTATTTCTGTGAACTTATAAATACAAAAAAATCATCCTGAACACTAAAAAATACTACTATGAACAATTTAAAAAATCATATGCATGTACTCACACACAAATTATTTTCTGTATGCACAAAAATAAACAAAAGTATAAATAAGGCTGTGTATAAACAACCCTGTCTTCAACCTGGTTTTGGTAGCGTGAGAAAACTCGGTTGTTGCAGAGCGAATAGAAAGTTCAGCAGTGTGAGCGCAGGCAGGGGCAGGCAGAGGTTGGGGCCCCCTGCCCAAGTGCTGCCTCCCTGCCTGGACCCTGCTCGCCCCTGGGTTATACCAGGATGGGTCAGGCTGGAGCAACTCTGCCATCCCCAACTGTAGCTGTGTTTGCAGAGAAAAACTCTCTCAGAGAATGAGTGGAAGTCACTTGTTGGTAAGGTACAGGGAAAGGAAGAGAAAAGATGTTCTGGTTCTTCCAATTCCTTAATTAAGTAATTTATTTCCTTTCTCTCAGATCATTTATCCTTGTGACTTCAGGACAGAAGTTGCTGTTACCCAAATTTAACCTGATTTTTATTTAAGTAGAAGGCATTCCTACATGCACCTTTTAAAAACGGGATGACTTCTACAGATCAAGAGATGGGGGATTAATATAAATACTGATATGCATTTTCTTGGTAAAAGATTCAAGGTTCAATTGTTGATACTTCTCTGTATAGAATTAAAACTTTATAGCCCTCTATTGATAGCAGACAGGAAAATTACTTTCTCTCTGGCAAAGTGAATGTGTCACGTCTCTATCTAATGAACTTCAAATACTTCTGAAACCCTTTTTAGCACTTATTTTAAGAGACACCAAAAAACAATGGGAATATTTCAGTCATGGTCTTACTGATTCATTTAATAAAAATATAATCCCACTCTTCTTCTATATCTCTGTTCCCGCCTCCACGAATCGCTTCACCTTTTTAGTTGCAGTAAGGGGAAACAGAATTTAACTAAGAGGTGACCTTTCCACTAAGTGCTTCCCAGTATACAGCACTCTGTTCAGTAAGACTAGTAATATTCCTTGTATTGATGTAATAAAAACCAAATAGTATTGATTATGCCCCCTTTTACCAAATAGCTTTATACTAATGCTTCTCCTTCATTATCTTTTCATCATTCCTCTTAGAGTCTACATACTTTAATCATTTAATCATATCTCTTTCCAAATAATTAAGTACAAATTTACAAAACTAATTGAGCTCTATTTTCACAACCTCCCACTTTTGCAGTATCTTACCTCACAAAATTAGAATTTGCATGAAAACTGTTTCATTGTGAGAACCACAGTGTCTGTCACCACTCCCACTTGAGGGCGAGAACTACTTTCCAGATCGAAAGTAATTTTAATCACCTGCTGCAGTCCACTGCGATGAACAATGTTAGCTATTATCTTTCAGTAATTTAGTATCTCATTTTATATAACTCAGATACAAGTAACTAGTAGTGGTATCCGAGGTCATTAAAAAGTTTTGCAGTTCAGGACTGGCTTAGCTCCTTTATTTCTGAACTGATGAGTGGTAACTCACTTTTGGGTAATGCTTCTATGCAATCAGTCAGCTCTTGCTTTCTCTTTTTAGAAATACATTAAAAAGTTTTCTCCATGCCTTTTAAAGACATCATCTTTGCACTCTGCCAAAAATCTGGGAGTGAAAATACTGGTATTCCGTCACTACCACTCCAGGGAAAGACCTACAGTTAGGTTTCCTCATACAATAAAATAAGCTGCTATACAATTTCATTAAGACTCTTGACTTGCTCTCTAAAATAAATTATTAACTGCAACTTCTGGAATGTACTATGACAGACAAATAATAATTGAGGGAATAAAAAAAAAAAACAGAAACGGATTTACTTCTTCTAATTACTGTTTCTATTTGACATATGTCCATCTCTTCCATATTGGTTTTTTTTTCCCTTGTCAAAGCTTAAATAATTTTTCAGGTACCAACCTAGCCTAATGTTTGTGCAAGAAAAAGTACAGTGTACAGCATCATTCCAGGAGCTTTAACATCCTCTGGGTCCAAATTGTTGCTGAATCTAAAGGTGATTTTCAATAGCAAATACTCTCCCTCATTCTTAAAATTCCATAGTTGCCAAATCTGTATGTATGAGGACTATTTTCTCACTTTATTAGATCCACTCTTGCACAGACAGTTCATGCAAACCTCTTATTTCCCCCCAGCACAACATTCTCATCTATTGAGCTGAGAACTGGTAGTTTACACCACAACAAGAAACCTCAGAAGCAGCAAAAACCAAGCAAGGCCACTGACCCCGAGTGCCTGACAGCACTGCACAGCAGCACCAACATGCACTGGTAACATGTGCAGCTACTCAAAGGATCAACTGCACACAATGTTCAGCTAGAACATGAAATGCTGCTCAAAATGCCTCAACATTAGAAAATGGATGAATTGGAAATCTAAAATCCTTCTCCTAGACAGACTCCGTAGCCAACATAACACAGATGAACTGAGGCATCTTCAAAGAGGTACCCAGTAACCAAGCTGAACTGAGTGCCAAGAAATGTGCAACGTAAAATGTAAACAGGGTTACTTATATAATATTTTTTCCCTATTCTGCAACCTTTATTTGTCAAAAGATTGTTACACTTAAGAAGTAACTTCAGAAGGTTTTCCCCCTTGAAGCTTCTAATAATTTCATGACTGAAGTAGCTGTGGATGCAGAAACAAAGAGAAAACCAAAAGCTCAGAGGAACATCCTTACCTGGGCAACAGCACACAGTAAATACAAACCACATAATCACAGGGGTTGTGATATCCCTGCAAAACATCTTTCAGTCAATCGAACTGACATAGTTGAGAGAGTGAAAATGCTATGCTCGAGTAACTCTTCTACATCACAACTTGATGAAGTCACTCTGACTCTGAAGCTCAGCTTTAGACTTTTGGCTTTCAGAAATACAGGCACGTAAAGGCCTACAGGTATATTTTTAATTTCAAGGAAACAACTGCATTGTAATTAGAGTGCCTGGAGAGAAAATTGCAGCCAAGCATGGCAGCAACTGGAAAAAAAAAAAAAAACTAATCAATTTCTGCTTGAACCTCTGAAGTAGCCCAGAACTGTGGGACTGTGCAGTGCCAAGGGCCGTGCCAGGAGGCCACTTACAGGACAAGTGCTCGCAGCACCTTCCTCCCCACGGAGGCATGACCAGACGATCAAACATCTGCTTGCCCATGCTGAGCAGAGGAGAGCGCAGGGCTTCCACGGCAGAATCCTGCAGGTTCCCTCAAGGCATCATGCCCAGGATGCAGGGATGTTAGCCTGATCTTTTAACTGCAAGAGAAGCGGCTTTTCCAGCAAGTTTACAAGACGCTCCAAGAGTGGAAACAATTGCCTAACCAGCCTGCCAGCTGTGCCCAATGGGCTGTGCCAAACCAAATTTATCTGATCTCCTGAAGGAGCTACCAGCAGCTCTGGTTAAACAACACCATACACAGCATCTAAAAAAGTGCTGTTCTCCCTCACTCCTCAGGAAGGATCGGAGAGAAAGGAAGGGGTACTGTTCTTGATATTTTGTCTTTACATTTACTCTTTATTCCAGCTGCAAGGCTGTAATAGCTCCCACCCCAGACATGGGGTGCTGCTTTTGCTTGCTTCTGACTACAAACTCACACTTCCCTCATTTTTACTTCTTCTAGACCTTCACCTTTTTCACACCTTCCTAGATAAACTAAACAGGATTTTCAGAGATGAGTAAAACATGTTTCCATAACCATACAGTAAAAGCATGTAGACAACTTCCCCAGCGTCACTGAGAATTACTTCTCTTTCAGGCACAGCATCTCTCTTGCCATCCTTCCTCCAGGTACCAGGGGCAGCCCACAGAATGCTCCCCTCCCTCATCCCTTGTATCCAGCAGGATAGGTCAGTGCTTTGAGGTCCGACAGTCACAGACTTCCTCCTTGCAGAAAACTCCAGGCAGAGGTGTCCTGCACAGCACAGTCCGTTTCTCTTGTCATCTCCACACCCAAATGCCACCTGGTCCCTGCAGTGCCAAAGTCAGCAAGCTTCTTCACACACATTTAAGACTTTTATGTTATTTCTTATAACCCCTATATAAAACGCTTGCAGATTTCTACTGCTTCTGCGTGAAGTGTGGTTTATGTGCAACATTGCACACCACAGTGGTTTACTGAACACTTCAATATTATTAAATACAATCTAAAAGCCCCCATATTATGATATCTTTCCTAAAAAATATTGGTGGAAGTGCCAGGAAAATCAGACACAAGGCATCCTACCAGTCTGGTAAATGGCTGTGTAGAATGACATTAAAAAAATTTATGAGGGGATTTTATTTTTTTTTTTTGAAAGCCCTAAAAATACTCTTAGGAATTGTCCTGTTGTAGTCCTGCATTTCAGCTTTATCTCCAGATATTTCAGCAATGTAGCTGGAAACCAAAAGCACACCACTGTCTTTTCTTTTATATCAATAGGCTTTTTCTGTCACTCAAGTAAGACATCAAATGACTTTAAAAAAATAAAAGTCATTTTCTCCAACCTGCAAAGCAGCATTTCCGATGAAGCAAGTCCCACCCTCTAATCCATAAAAACCACTTCCAGCTCAGTGCAAACAAAAGCACATAACCCAAAACACCTGGATTGTAACAAACCAGCCTACCTGGAAAAGCACTTTGAATGTATGGAGCAACATTTCCTGTGGCTAAAATTAGAAAGGGAATTTATGAGCCAACTTGTTATCTTAGGTCTCTGGAAAGCAGAAATAATGATAATAAGAAACAGAACTTTATAGACTGGAAACACAAAAGAAACTCCAAAAAACAAACCCCCAAACCTATCTTCATAACCCCCAAAGAAGAACTGCAAAGAGCCAGGGAAATCAGAAGCATCTTCCCTATTATGGAAAACCACTGTTTTTCTTATGCCTCTTTTGTTTAGCAAAATACCTACTTTTGATCAGCTAACAGACAACAGTGGGTTTGGAAAATGCTGATCAACAACATATGTGTAATTATGGTATTCAACATCTGCCAGTTTTAAGTGGGGAATCCTGTATCCAAACCCACAACCTACATTTATAGCTAAATTGCAGAAATAAAGTTCCAGGCTGCTGGTCTATCCTTCTTTGGTCTCTTATCTTCTCACCTGTGTGGAATAAAAAAAACAAACAAACAAAAAACAGGGGAGAAAAGGGCCTAGGCAAATTCACATGGATGTGCAGGTCAAACCAAAGGTCTAGCTACCACTGTTGGCTCAGGAATAGATTTGCGTATGTATTTTTAAACTCTAGTGGCAAAACGAAAGACGGGCTGACGAATGAAACTGATCCCTATCCTGGGGTTTACAACTGCCCATATTTACTTTCTGCTCCACCAGCTTTGCTGGTGCCTGTGTGCTGCCAACCACAGCCTGAAAGTGAACAGCAGATGAGCCGATTCTCTGGAATGACTCTCTGGGTTTTGAACTCATTTTTTTTTACTCAATACAATGCACAGCTTGACAACTTCATATGAAAGAAAAGTAGGTTTGAATTAAAAGGTAAGCCTCAGATTTTTCAGTCTTGCCAGGGGAAACAGCATGCTCTACAAGGGAAGCTTGAAGTCCATCAAATTTAGTAACGTGCTACAGATAAAAGATTATCTCTATCCTAAGGGTTCCTCACAAAACCTAGGAGATATATGATGTTTCTAGATTTAAAGCAAAAAGAGGACCTAATTCCAGCTCTACGATATTTTGGATTAACTGGCAAAGATACCGTCTGGCTTTTACTCACACCCCTCAATCCTTCTGTAAACTCTTTTGCAGCCTTGGTCTCTGTAATACCTTTGTGAAAAAAAAATCCATGATGCAATTACATGCATGAAAAAGCATCTGCTATTATCTTACAGGCATTATTTTTCACATTTATTGACTATGTCTTTGCCCTCCGTATTAATTTTAACACCTGGGAAGGAATAAGCATGACGAGAGAAAATGAAATTTTTGCACAATGCAGCTGCCAAAACAAGAGTCAACCAATCACAGAGGGGCATGGCTTTTACAAGGAGTTCAAACTCCTTCAAAAATGGTAATATTCCTACCACAGAATACCTTGTCTGAAAATATACGTAAAGAATAATGACTTAGAAATTGAATATATGAATATAGCCCATTTAGAAATTCAACATTTGCTTCACTGGCTGGATTGTGAACAAGGTGCCAGAGCTGAAGAAACTGCAGAGGCAGAGGAGCAAAAGGGATGCTTTGCAGCAGGAATGAAAACTGAGGACTCTCAGCCCCATTAAAGCCATCCTCCAACACTGCCCTGCTAACTACTACACACACTGTAAACTGTGAGCTGCGGTACGGAAACATATGGCCTGCTTTGCATGGCTGCAGTGATGCAAAGCAGATGCAAATACATTTTACATACACAACGTGTCTGTTTTGACATGCTAGGGACTGTTTTTTAAGAAGGATGATAAGGTCACAACACTGTAAAGTCTTTTTAAGACATTAAAGAGAGAAATTTTCTTCCAGTTTCTTGTTTTGGGTGCAAATGTGGGTTTGGGTTTTTTTCTCCCCCCTTCATAACTGACAAGAAAGTACCTCAGAGTTCAAAAACAGATGGCTAAGGCAATGACCAACCTTAACTTCTGCCTAGTCCTCCATTTCAACAAACACAGGACTACGTATCGAGACCAGGAGTTCCGCCATAGTGCACCTGCATTATGTGCATCCCTGTACTTACATTAAAGTACAGCCAGTGGCCAGGCCATGATAACAGCATGGAAGTCAGCAAGATGATGGAAGAAACCTTTGGGAGCAGCTTCCCATACAGTCTGTTCAACCCAAGCTTTCAGTCAGGCATCTGTCAACGTTTCCCTGGTGAATTTGTACACGTGGGAAGTTCTGACATTCCAGATCGCTCAAAGAGTGCAACGATCCTTTGGGGGTATGTAGCATCTACTTCCAAAACTTCCTTTTATTATAAACAAAAAAAGAGGGTTTCCAACTTCAAACTACATTTTACTGTGGGAAGGAAACAAGCGCTCAGAAAACTGTACGGAGGGTATCTCCAAGGCAAGGACTTCAAACAATCTATTTAAACAGCAGTATTATAAAACAAAGATCTATGGAGAGATGAGGATTTTTCAAGAAAAATTCCACTCCTCTAGACAAGACAATTATACAAAGCCACAAGTATTCCAAAAAGACATCCTATATATTAACTTTTCTTCTGCCCACATAGTGGCTGGCATACCTCAGGAACTACGGATGGCTGTACTGGCCCTCTCCTAAACACAGGCAGAATTTAGTAAATTGAAGAGAGAGAGAGTTCACGTAAAAGTTTTCAGCTCTAGGCTCTGAGGATTGGAAATTTATTAATTTTAAACTAAAAAGGCATGGCCAGATTGAAAGCAGTTAGAAGTTTATTAGAAATCCCACCCAGGAAAATTTCACTCAGGATGAGAAGATGCCACCTATCTTTTTCACAGATACTTTAGAAGTGATGAATAGCAAACGTGCAGGATGCACGAAGGGATTCCAACAAAAAACAATAGTCTGATGCAACTGGAGCCTGCTCCGGCCCTTGGTAACAGAGTGAGCTATTGTGGCTCTCGGTACTAACATTTTTTTAATAGAATCCAGACAAGAGCATGCACCAATTTAAACAAGACTTTAGGAATCTATTTTGTTATACTGGTGCAATCTCTTTGTGTTGACAGGACTACAATCAGGCAAATTCTTTCCCTCTTGCATAATGCAGGTAGTCTGGATTTGACATGCTAAATCAGCATTTTATTTAAGCCAGGGCAATCCTACAGGCTAATTATGCCCTTGCACAGAGCCATGCAACTGCATTGCTCTCTATGGACTTGCAGGCAAGTAAACCTGAATCAATTAAGAAATGTGCACACAAACCTAGTACGAGCTGGTGGGCTCTGCAGGAGGAACATTTTTTGGTTGGTCATTTTTAAAAATTCACAGTCTGACACTTAAAAGGTAAAGTAAAAAACAGACATCACACTGTCATCAGAAGTTTTCTTTATTTTTTTTTTTCCAAGCAACTGATCAAATAATATTGAAAACCCACAGCAAGCACCCACATTTTGACTGACATCAAAATGAAAATGTATCATCTCAGGCATCTCTGTAACCACATATAAGAAAACTCTATGTTTCCAAATACCCGTCACATACTGGTAAGAATGAACCTTCTCATTTAACCTTTCCTCAGCATTAGCTATCAACATGTATGGCTTGTCATCTCTTCCTATTACAAAAAGCAGTAACAAAATAATGGCAATTATCTGAGAAGGCACGGCAGGGCTTTAGGAACTGCACACCACTGGTTCTGCCATCCAACTTCAGTACAAAGCTTGGCCAGCTTTTCTCCATGCCTGTTTATTTGCACTGGGGCATCTTATAAAGATGATCTCTGCACTCTGCAACTAACCCTAAATACTTAATTGAAAAGAATGAGACAGAAATATTCTCCAGACAATGAGAATGTTTTGGGAGATTTTAACCAAAGTACATTCACTGACATCACATCAAATAACACTTCATTAACTTGATTAGTCTAAGTCATACTCAGAGTACATAAGAGAGTTGTCCTTAAGGGAACAAATTTTTTAAAATAAATTTGCATAACATCAATAATTCCTGCATTAAAAATAAGAGGATATTGATTTTTTAAAAAAATTCCATCTCTGTATCAGTTTTCAAAGTAAAGTAAAATCGCATCATTTTTTCACCTGTTATCAGGGCCTACCAGCACTGTCTGAAGAATGTTTGTTAAACACATTTTATGATTGTTAAATCAATTAATAATGATATTTATTTCCCCATCCAAGCTCTGCTGCTCTTTGGTCAGAACTGAAGAGCTACATAGCGAGGAAGCACAGCTTCTACAGAGCCTGCAAAAATGTTGCTCATCACATGGCAGACGGACTGGAGCAGAGCCAGCATGTTTCAACAACATGGCAATCCAGCAATCCCCCTACCAGGATGGCCAGCTGTGGGAAGCGTGCGAGCATCAAGATATTTATTCAAATGGACTACAAGAAACCAGATAAATAGAAATAATGTTGCACCACTGAATTCAGTCATTTCACAATTCCCCCAACGTTGTGCCTTGTGCAATACAAACTGGCAGTTGTAATTCAAGGTAAGTTGTTATTCATAATTTATGCACCACTTGTTTACATGTGGTTGACAGTTTTAAATGGTTACTAATTCAGTTCTGAAAAATAAAACTAATGCAAATAAAACTGCTGCAGGAGGCACTTCAGAGTAACAATATATAGCAGTAGTATAAACACTGGTAAGGTGGTGAAGAAGCAATTCCTAAGTGCAGCCACCATGTAAGTATGCATCACTATACAGCTGTATTTTTAATTTAACTGGCAAATATCAACCAGAGCATCTGCAGTATCTCTAGCACAAAGGAATGATTAATTTGAGAGCCACTGCTGAGAATAGCTACAGAGTGTTGCGTCTCCATGAGCAGAGTATCATCTTTTCAGTTTATTTCCCCTCCTTAAGTAAAATATATAAACAAATAATCCCTCCCCAAAATAAAAAGAATTTGAAAGTCGCAAAACAAAGTTAAAAAGAAAATATTTCCAGAACTATGTTTACTCACACAGTCAAAACGTTTCTGAAATTCCTTCCATTTCCTCCTCATATAACATTCAGACAACCTCTAGTCCTGACATGACGCATTAACTGTCCCCTTCCTCTTCACGTTAGTTTCAGACTCCAGGTCGGATCCACAACAGGGATCCCTCTTAACCAGGACATGGCACTAAACCCATCGTGGAGACCAACCAGGTGTTGCTACACACGGAGCAGACCCTCAAGGACAAGATGGCACCTGCCACCCAGCATGAAAGGTGCCGTGCTCTCAGCTAGTTACACCGATCAGAAAGACACACCAGCTTCTTCACCGGAAGGGTCTTATCCAACAGCTGATTCAATTTTCAGTTGTTGCCAGCCACTGATCCTTAGACTCTGAATTTATGGTGTAGTTACTAGAGGTCTGGGAACAAAACCCAAGGAAAACCAGTCTGCTGAGAGCTGGCTTTGAGTCTCTAAGCCTGACAACACACCCATACTCATAGCAAACCAGAACAGGTTGGAAACCACCATAAGAAGGGATCTTCTAGGACATATACTGCCTTCTCCCATTGTATCACTGTCCAGTGGAGTACACTGCATTTCTTATTATTAGAAAAGAACATGACGGGCAAGAAGGGTGATGACACCCCCTTCCCCCAACTACAAGGGCAGAGAACAGTAGCTGGTGAGGGTCTTCAGCCTGTCACTCCAAGCTCCCAGCCTACAGGAGCCAAACACCTGGGTTAGGAGACATTAGAGCAAACACAGGCATTGTGTGCCAAGACTTAAACCATGCTACCTCTGGCCCTGTGCATTCACCTCAAATGCTGTACCACTATCCAGCTGAGCAACTCACACTTCACCGAATAATATGATAGATTAATCATAACTTAGATGAAACGTGCCCATAAAATACAGACCGTATATAATGAATTCTTTCATGTACCCAAATGGTAAACTACCCGATGAAATGAGTAGTGAGATTTGTCACTTGTTACTCAATTGATTTGCTTGATCATCATTACATCACATCACTAAATCTACCTAGTGTGAATGACATTAAATAACATGCAGTTAAATAAACATTCTCCAAATGCAAGTCCGGGGACATGTTCCTTTGGCTTGTTACTGTGTTTGACATGAGTTCATCCCCATACCACGAAAAACAAGTCTTTGCCCAGTGCTGACACTCAGGCCTAATTTTAAGACTGAAGGAGATACTAACACCCCCAGCCGGCAAGCAAGAAGTCTTTCAAGTGACATAAAATGGACATGGGTAAAATCAGCATTTCTAGTTTTCCAAGGTTTGAATATTCCATAAATCATCTATTATTATTCTCCACATTTGGACCAAATACCAAAGCATGCCCCCAATAACCAGCTCCTCTGTCAGCTCATGTCCCATATTCAATTTCTTCATCCTTTGCAAAAACATTCTCAGACTTTGTGCTAGTAACTAGCTGATTACATTTCAAACTTCCCTCAGGCTAAAAGTTATTACTGGGGAGTACAGGAATGTGTCTGGAATGCAAAAACAACTGGGGTGAAAATCAGTGGGCTCTGAGCTGATTATAAATAGTTTACTACAGAAACTCATCTCCTCTGGAAAAAAACAAAACCAGGAGACAGTGAGTGGCCCACTATCTCCTCTAGTTAATCTACGGGTGAACTGAAGCAGCCAGTCTCCTAGCTCTTAGGAAAAGGTATCTCATATCCACACAAAACACAACATAAATAATGTTTCTGTTACACCTGCATGCTAGATAGCTAACTACCCTGTGTAACCTGTTGATTAACTGATGTAAGAGACAGTAGTTTCAGGATACACCAAATACTTCACCTTTTTGAAAGAAATGAGGAAAAACTTCTTATAGAAGCTTTATTTCTGGTTAAACGATACCACAAGACAGGTTTACTGACAAAAGTTTCTGTTATAAAAACTTACTTCAGCCCATGCAAATTCCTGCATCACCCTCCACCTTGTAGTGCCCGGGCACCTTCAAGCAGAGTATTACACCATGAGATCAGCAGACACGGCATGAAGGTCTGTTCTCGTTTTCCAGCCTCTCTGCAAAGGCTGTTACAGCACATAGCAATAAAGTAGCCCTGCAAGGTACCTCCATAAACAGGCTCAGGTATTTATGGAAAAAATTAGGGGATCACTCCTCCCTGTTTTTGGGACTTTGGGCTTGGTGGTGTGCTATACCTGTGTAACTTAAGTCCCTTCTCATTTAGATGTGGAGTTCTTCTTAATCACTTTGACGCAAGGTGTAAAGGACACTGGGAAAAGTAAAGATCACATTTCAGGTCTCCAGAGGAAGATTCTTGTGAAAACTACCTATTTAATTGCAGCCATACCTGTTGAAAAAAGGTTTTTTAAAAAAAAAAAAAAACCCTAAAAACTAAAAATCAAGCACAGAAACATAAGGAATACCCCTTTCCCTCACCAAACCCTAAAATACTAAGGACTATACTTAGTGAAACTGAAATAAATCCAACAAAGGCCAAACACTTCCCCAACCCCTGTATTTGCTTCTGTGCTGCTGCTGCCATTTGCTGTCAGAGAATTGGAAGGGGCACCTCCATGGTCCAATTTATTTGTACTTCTACCAAATCACTTGCCTAATGAAGTCTTTCATGATTTATTTGAAGATCCAAGCATTCAAAAACAGAATTCCTCAATGAAGAATAAAGCATTCTGTGGGATTACTCTTTCCCTGAGGTTAGGGATCAAGGTTTCTGAGAAACATGATGAATCACAGTGGTTTTAGCTTACTCATCTTAAAAAGTGGGGCTTTTTTAATCTGATAATAAGCAATTCTTTTTTTCAAAAATACCTAAGAAACACTATGAGCTTGTTTGAATGAGAATATGCTTTTTTTTACCCTTGCACTCTCCCCCTGGTTTAGAAGCAATGGCATATCTAGAGTATAGCAAGGCAGCTGTAAAACTCATGAGATGCATATGAAGTTTCAAAACAGGAAAATTGACAGTGTAAAAATCACCCTTCAATTTTCAATGTCTTCCTTCAAGGAAACTGAAATTAAACAACCAACATAATGAAATTAAAGACAGTAGTATCATGAAGTGGTATTAAGCAGAGTGCATGACTTACAGGTGAGTTCACAGGTCATTCAGTACACATATTCCCTGTCACTAACATCAAAACTTCAGTCACACAAGTCTACGTCTCAGTTTTCACATCATTTTTGTGTACAGCGAGATCTCTATGGGCATTTTGCTCTCCTCCTGGGTGGACTTCTGATGGCACTTCACTGTTCCTGTTGCTCTTGCACACTCCCCTTCCTTAATCATATACAAAAATTACAGAAGAATTTTATGTCAAAATAAAGACTATCCTTTCAAATAATTAAATCCAAAGAGCTTTGTTAACAAACTTGTTTAATAAAAGTTTACTTAGTGAAAACAGTTAACATTAAACAAATACATTGTGAATATAATTTTTAATAAAGGAAGATATGTCAATGCTGTATCATGTAGAAGTGAGAGATTTTTCTCCCTTAGAAAGCATCATCACAGGGTATCCAAGAAAAACCAGGAAAATCAGAATTATAATTGTATTAGAATATATATGAGCATGTAAATACGCATTAATACAGCAGTCTTCTACTGGAGCTTATAGAATGATCACCACTTCTGCAGGAAAAAAAAAAAAAAATAGAAGTTGAACCAAAATGGGCAAGCCAAAATTAATTGCATTGTACAGCTAATAATTTTCCAAGAAGGCTTTGCTGATCTCCCAGCACACAGCTGCAGCTCTCTGTTCAACAGAAAAAGGCTCGACAGGTTACACACACGGCCAGCAGTTTTTGTTCCACTTCAGACACTTCCCTGGGCTGGAAACCTCCATTCATGTCTCTCAGGAAAATGAAACTTCAAAATGAACAGCGTTATCCTCCTGTAGAGCACAAGATCCAACCTAAAACAAACTTTTTGCACTTAAGTCATAATGCAATGTCTTTATTTCCAATTAGCTGCCTCGTCCAAGAAAGGACATTTTAATTTCTCATTGATCCAGGCCACTGGAATTTCATCTAAGAGTTCACTTGGGAAACTGGAATGGGAACGTATAAACTTACAACTGAGAAAGGAAATACTTTTCTAATAGCTACTGGAGGGCTCCACTGAGTCATAGCCATCTACCAAAGGCATTACACAACAGCCGGGTGTCCAATTTGCAGAATACAAGGAATATATAGAATATGGAAATCATACAGTGTTTCTTAAAAAGAATTTCTGATATAAAGCATATACAATATTTTAAATTATTTTATTTATGAAGCTGCCACAATCTTAAGGAGCAAGCTCTGGTTTTAAAGGGAGGTGTGCTTTTTATCTTTTATGTCAGAAGCATAGAAGTTGTTTACTTTAGAGGAAAACTGATTATTTTAAGTCTGCTCTCCCATTAGCACCAAAGTACAGG
Organism: Athene noctua; assembly: GCF_965140245.1. Taxonomy (NCBI): domain Eukaryota; kingdom Metazoa; phylum Chordata; class Aves; order Strigiformes; family Strigidae; genus Athene; species Athene noctua. The sequence goes on along the minus strand of NC_134051.1, from coordinate 3,718,292 downwards.
CAAAGCATTTGTCTTTTCAGCTGGAGCTGAGTGGTGCACACATCCAGAGTAGCTGCACTTTCCCTCTGAGGCAAACCAACAAGCACAGAAGCCTGGAGATTGGAGAGGAAAAAAAGAAAAAAAAAAAAGAGGATAAAAAAAAGGTAGCTGTGCCCAGCGAAGCCCGAATCTGATCTTTTGGTGTGAAGCCTGTGTTGCTTTTAGATTGCCACTTTATCTACTGGAGGGTACAGCAAGTTCAGGAAGAGATTTGCCAACTCAAACAGGGAACTGTTGTGAGGACTATCACAACAGCTATGCTCTGCTCAAGATAACGAGGTGATTTCAGGAGTTCAACTGAGGGGCCCATCAAAAACCAAGTAAGATCTAATGGAAAAAAAAAGTGTGTTTCAGGAAGACAGAGAATAGCTACTGCTCTCAAAAGCAAATAAATAAAAGCACTTGACACTGAAGTAAGGCTAAACCGATTTTTGCCCAATGCACTAAAACTGCTGGGCAAAGACACCGATCCCAAGAGAGAGGAGCATGCAATACAGATCCAGCCCTGAGAAACCAACCCTTCTAAAATGCTCCACTTTGCATGTTCTTCTCTAGGAGATGAAACTTAGAGGACATCACCATCTTCTAGTCCAAAGCAAAGAATCCACTGACCTCCCCAAAGGCTCTACATCGTCTTTACCATCTGTGACAGAACACGAACAAGAGCAGCACCCCAGACCATGCCCCCAGCGCGACTCCTCGTGCCCCCGCAGCTCTCGCAAGCGCCCGCAGCGCTGCTGCTGCAGCCAGGATCTGCTCGGCACCCCACGGAGGTATGCAGCTGAGGAGCACGGATTCATGCTGTGCTTGCAGCAGTGCCTCTGAGAGGAACCCCACTGTCGCACTCTGTGCAAAGTGAAAACAAAAAAAATGCTCCTTTCCCTCCTTCTACTTTTGTTTGTAACCAGATGGATCTGCACATCTCCATATCCGCATGGTTTTGTCCCCTCTGTTTCTCTCATTCTAGTGAGAAGGAGTCAATCTTGTAATTACATTTTGAAATATTTTTCCTGAAAAAGGGGGGATAAAACCACAGATTTGTGTTAAACTACACACGCTGCACTCAAAAGACAACACAAGGGAGATCCCAAGACAGAGAAGTCAGACACAAGCCCTAAGCCTGGCAGTCCAAAGGGAACTTCTGGCCCGGTTCTTCCCTGGAGACAGGCCTGGACCAGCTCAGAACCACCGACAGGTTAAACATCGGGACATGCTTCACAACCAAGAGTGGCAATGGCCCCTCAGGACTGCTTATCAAGTTGCCTGCTGCCTTCTCTAGATCCTTTCTGCAAACTCCTCTGCTGCCAGCAGTACCACAAAGAAAAACTCCTTGGTGGTCCTTGCAAAACAGCTGAAATCCTCCACATAATCTGCAGGAAGGGGGCAGGAGGCTGATTTTTCCCTCTCTCAGCCTCTTCTACTCTGCTTGCCTCCACACAGATGAGTCACAGTGGTTGTGGAGAACAGAGTCCTCTCTGCCTTAACAGTCTCAACATGAAAGCAGAGTTTGGCACTTCCCCCTCCACATTCTGCTGTGCTTTGGAAGTGGTCTGTTTTCTTGAAACTGAAGAGGTAAAATACTGGAGATTTCTCAGATGGAGTTACTTGTCCTCTCGTGCTGGTACAAAGGTTTGGTCTGCCTCCTCCCCATGGAACGCTGCCAGGGAGAGCCATCCTGATGACCAGGAGGCTGAAGCACGCGATGTGCGAGGACAGAGATGGCTTTTGGCAGCTTTGAGAGGAGAAGACTACAACTACCTAAGGGGAAGGGAGGGTGAAGACAGAGTCGGGCTCTTCTCAGAGGTGCACAGCGACAGGACAAGATATGATGAGGACAAGTTGCAGCGGGGGAGATTTGTAACAACCAGCTCTCATTAAACCTCTTTTGAGCACAAGTTTGAACAAGACACTTTCAGAGATCCCTGAACAACCTATGTTATTCTGTGAAGCCAAATGGCTGCCACATGGAAAAGTCCAGGAAAAGCTTTGTTTGTCTCAAAGATTGGATATGTGCCTGTTTGGGTCAGATTTTCATTGATCCAACAGAAGAATACATAGGCAGGGAAGAAGTTTTTGTCATATCTGATTAAAGAAATGCCTCTTCGTGCCTTAATCTTCACAAAGATTTTTTTTTTTTAATTCAGGTAAATCTGAATTCACTAAGAATTTTGTCCGATTGATAAAAACCATAGGCTAACACTGCCCAGTAACCATAATCACCATTCAGAACAGCAGCCCTGTAAAGATACCTGCATCTTGCACATAACTCTGGGTGCTGCAATAAACACAAGCCTGTGTATTATTAAAAAAATAGTATATTTTTCAGTTGAGAATTTAACATGATTCCTTCAACTTTTTCACAATTTCTTCAGGAACAACACTGCTTATCAAGTGTATTTGAAATTCTCACTCTGACTAATTTCCACCATAACCTCACATGGCCTTGGAAAACACTGACCACATACACTGAAATTGTATTTATGCACCAAAGGCTTCATGCAACACCTTCAGTGAGATGCCTATATGGGGCAAGACCTTCTAAATCACTCCTGATATGCAGTGATAAACCGAATTTCCAGTCCTGTCATTGAAAGAAGACAGACAAGAGATGAACTGGTTCACCTGACTCAAAGCATGAAGGTTAAAAAAAGCATGAATTTTAAATGCCAAAGTAGTTATTTTTATCACTCCCTCATTTAAATTTAAAGCAGGACAGCACTACTGATATCGTTAGGTGCTTATGTTGTCGAAACACAATGGGAATCGATAGTTTTTTCAGGAAGAGTGCGGAAAGGAGATGAGAAGTTTGAAGTCTCCTTCACCTCTGCCAGAAGCAGCTTCAACCACATCCCGGATACTCAAAACCCAAATTATCTCCAACACCTTACTTCAGCCAAATACACTAATTTTTCTCTCATCATCTAACAAGTCTCTAGCTCTCAAATTCTCAACAGCTCTTCCAATACGAGTTAACACGATGAATAAAAAATATGCAGCATATTGAATTAAAAAAATCTGGGAACAGCTCTAACAGCTCTGAATCTGCTGTACAGATTTTATTACTCTCTTGCACAGTGAAGCAGAGCGTACTTGCAGCAGCCGCCTACTTCCCAGTTCAAAAGAACATGGAAGCTCTTATCAACCATTACACTACACATTTCCAGGTTGAAGGAGAGTCCAGACCACAATTTGATGAAACGTGATTCCAATTCTCACTCTTCATATGCACGTCCGTAAACTTCCTACTAAGACCATACATCACAGCAATATTCTTTTGGTAAACAATTTCATTCTTGTGTTTAAATTGGTTTCCATTACAAACTTGCAAAATTTCTGTGCATTGATTGAAAAAAAAAAAAAAAAAAAGGTTAAAAACCCAGGGAACAAGAAAACTGCAAACAGTGAAGTCATGTAAAGCCTTCATGGCAAAATCATTTTGAATTCAAACTTAATTGGAATATAGCAGCCTAGGAAATTATGGTTCTAAACCACAAACAAGCGAGGGAATGTTTAGTAACCCCAAGCAAAAATCCCCTGGCCTCTCTAGCGGCACAGTTCAAGCTTAAAGCTTTACGTCTATTTATAGACCTCGGGCACATATCACTACAATAGCTGATTGTGCTTTGCAGCTGTTTTGTATATCTAGAAGGGCAGGAAAGAACAGACTGCACTTTGATCTTTCCCTTTTTTGGAGTATTAAAACAACAACAAAAAAATGCCATTAGAAAGGACTCAATATTTTTGAATCACAAGGGCACATGTTCCAAAAGCCACAGCTTACACTAAACATGTAGGGCTTAGAGCTAACATGTTCAATTGTTTACCATTATTATAAATACGGGCTGCACAAAATATTTATTCTAGAAGCATACAAACTATTTCACCTATCATGAAAACATATGCCAAATCTAATTATAGGAGTCTTTCCTCCCCAAAGCATCTGCTGTTACGTGACACACACATAAAATTAAGATTTAACCTGAATGTAACTGCATCATAAATTAGCACTTAGCATTTCTCAAGCAATAAAAGAAATTAAGCATTTGCTCAAGATATCATTGTGGGATAAGAATTAACTACATACAACCTGTAAACCCTGCTGGCATTAAAGCTTTATAAATTACACAAATTAGTATCTAACACTACTAAAGACACTACTAATATATTGTTCACGGAAGTCAAATCCGTGATTCCTGCCTTACGAAGCGTGCTGGCCCTTTCTGAGCTCTGAGGTTAGGGAAGGATCCACTGGCCACCCTCACGTTCTTACTATGTGTATCACACTAATAGTCAAACAGCTGGACAACGGTCAGTACTAAGGTGAGAAAAACCTCATTTTTTTAGCAATAGAAAGGAAATTAGCCTAAAGTGAGCACCTTCAAAGACCTGACTGTACCATATCTAGCCTTCCTGAAAAACATTTCTAATCAATTACTGATAGGATTTACAAACTGCAATAATATGTACAATAGGATAAAATATGATGTAAACATACTGCTTACAATTAATATTTAAATGAATTTGAATAGCTCGTTTCCAAACAGCCACATGATGTACATGAAGATGTTTAAAACATAGCAAATGGGCAGCCTGTAGAAGTGATTAAGAAAAAAAAAAAAAAAAAGAGCACCATTAGAAAAAAATAGAAGGTAAAAAGAGCTTGTGGTGAGTCCTGTAGTACCACAACCAGACCTTATCAACTACACAGTGTGCCTGGGTATCTTCCTGCTGCTGTACAGCAGGCTGCAGGGCAACCTTACTCTTCCACGCCTTCCAAATGTTGATTCTGGTATGTCAGAGAGAGCAAATAAATTACAGAATTAGTGAAATGGAAAAGTAGTAGTAGGCTGCAAGAAATACAGCAGATCAAATGGAGGGGAGAACAAATCTGTAAAAGAAAACCTGGCAAGATCGGATTTTTGTTAAGTGCTAAACAGCCTTAGAGTTATCTGTACTGCACGATCAGCACAGCACATCTGATTATGAACAAAGCTTTTAGACTTTTAAACATGTAAGATAGGAAATTAGATAGTACTTTTTAAAACCTCATTTTGAAAGAAAATATTTAGGTATATTCATATCCTGAATACAGAATTATTTCTGCTGTGGCCTGTATCTCTCTGTTGCATCTATCTCGTTTGTTTAAACCAGAGTTCACAGGGATAAAGAACTGGTTTTGGTTTTAGAGCACTTAAGAGATTGTTCTTGATTTTCATTAGCATTATAATTATATATTAAATTAGAAACTAATATATAAAATAATAATTTACTAAATATCCATATTATGGTAATAATAAAAATGCTACTACGTCACCCTGATCACAGGTACGTGAGTGGCAGAGCAAGTATTTATGGCTAAATATATAACCATGTTTCACTGTATATATTTGAACAACTACTGAATAATGAATAAAAGTTATTGATATAATTCAGTCAATGAATAACACAACTACGAACATTACTTGGGGACATGTTTGTGTTGTTCCCAGTTGCCTTTCCTAATACTTTGACAACCAGATGGCTTAGTTTAAATGTCTCCCCTTGCTGGACCCACCTAGTGACACGAAACATCCTTGCCGTGAAGATTATAATCCCATCGTGAGGATAGCCAGGTACAAACAGAAGTTGTCTGGCCACTGTCCTTGTGCTGCTGTGCAGAACTGATCGGGTATTGGGCTACTCTGACCAGTAACCAAAACCTCCACTCTGCCATGAAGACTGCAGGTGGCTCAGGAGGAAAACAAGGGGATATAAATTCCCACCAAAAGAGATTGCTACTAGAGAAAGTAATGCAATACAGTGCTGCACCAGTGGAGAACTCGTGGTCTTGGAAAGGAGTCTGCAAACCACAGCTTCAAAATATGACTCAGTATTAGCAGGCGGTATTAAAGAAAGAATAAACAAGAGAAAAGTATGAGCTGACAATGATAGCAGCAGCATCTATGGAGAGTATGATAATTAACATTTACAACCGCGCAAATCACTGACAAATTTATTCATCTGGTCTGAGCAAGCTACATTTCAGAAAGGCAAGACGACACTCTGAAAGGCTCCAGTATATTCACATTCTGCAGTGCAATCCAAGACTGAATTTTTGCATTTTAAACTCGGTATTTAAAGAGCTGGAAAAGCTGAAATTTATAAGTATCTCTCACACTCTTCCCTTTTACAAAACTTTTAGTAAAAGGGTGTTTTACACACAAAATATAAACTTTCCAAAGCAGATTTGGTTATAATGATCAAAGGAATTCGATATGAGTATTACCTGTTATTATAATGAATTTTTTCAGTAGAGGGATGCCCCCCTATAATATTATTTCTAAAGTCAAACACGTTAAACATTAAGTTCAAATGTCAGGTTGGCTCAGGCTGAGCTAAACTTTAGCGTACAGCTGTTGTGCAATGTCAAAGCATGCTGAAAGCTTCCATCTCACTGGTTTCATGCCCACGTGGAAGCCAGCCAGTCTTGATGACACAGATAGGATACAGTAAAGCTTGTATAATTACTGCTAAACACAAGAACTGTGCTAAAAAAACACTTATGCTCTTCCTTGAATCTACAAGAACAGGAATCCAGAGAAGAGTCTCTCAACCAAGGCCATGGGACAAGGTACTTCAAGACACAAGGTACAATAAACACCCTATTCTTGCAAAACAGAAGTTAAAGATCAAGTTCCAAAAAGAAGGAGAAAAACCAAACTCCATTTGCCTGATGAGATCCTCGAGATGAGAAAAGTTAATCAACAGTATCTGTAAGGGGCAACACAAGCACTCCTCCATCTCCCCAGGGAGTGCTGCACACACCAGAAGCCCCAAATTTTCAGTTGATCCACCACTGGCATTTGAGGAAGCCAGCTTCCACTACCTGACCATTTTCCTCATTTTTGGATTAGACAGACAGCTCCAAATGCAGCCTGGAATATGGATAAACCTCTGGGAATGATAAACTTCGCTGCCTGTTAATTTGTGTTTGCTGACAAGCGGATCAGACCTTCGCAGGAGATGAGTGACAAACGCGTAAGGGATCTGAGGCACCACAGCTGTCAAAGATGTATTTGTGACCAATTTGAGAAACACTCTCCAAAATATAAATGCAACTTCTAAAAAACACTACCATTTTATCAAGCAATAGTGCACACTAACAGACCCCTAGAAATATTTTTACAATTGAAACACTACACACAGTAACTGCTATTTATACTTCAATGTCAGCCTTAAATATTTACTTTCCCACTCACTTAGTTTACATTATATGCCAACAGAACACTTTCTTGCATCATTTAAAGAGCCTATAGAAATTTAAAATTTTCTGAGCAGTGAAAGAAAAATGTTGTAAAATAATTCAGATTAAATTATGAGGAAAAATCTTTGCTACTTTCTATTCAAAACTGGATTTACTTCGAAGATGCATGATTTTTGCAAATAATGAGTCTGCTATATTCCTCCTGATAAAATAAAGAGACTTTAAAAAAAAAACAAACACAAACTGTTTTGAACTTTAAACCTCTATCTAGGCTTTACGTCGCTGCAACCATTCATCACTTGGCAGCATTATGTTATTCCCCTGCCCTATGGGTTCTGAAAAGCCAACAATTCTAGTTAAGAGTAAGTAAATGTTTATACTTTTAATCTGCACATCACAAAGCTGTATCAGCAGTTACTGGATGGACATTTTTCCCAGAAAGCGAACGGGCTGGGCAGCTGTATTTTCACAAGAAATGATGTTTCCTTTTATGGCCCACAGAGTCGGTGGCTGTGGTCTGCACGGGGGGAAGGCAGCGAGCACCCTGTGCCTCATCCTACGGCGCTGTTATCCCTGGACAAGCTGTTCTTCCCATAGTCATCCTGATTCTTCCCTTCCTAGTACTCACTTATTTTCAAGAGCAAAAGAGAGGCTTCAGATCGGATGTTGTATTATTCACGTCCATTTTACTCTGTTGTAAATCACATAAATCCAGAGTTAAAACAAACTACTTGGATTAACAAAGGTTTATGGTCATTTTCCAGCCAACCAGTGATGGGTTCCTTTCCTGCAGAGGAACCAACAAGGGGCTCGGCTACTCTGCTGCTTACTCCACCATTTGCATCTCTAAATTTTCATGTTATTGAAACCAGCTAAAACAGATTTTAAAGAACGAATGGCCTGATGATTCACTGCCAATTCATCAACATTGAGGTTACATAATATTCCAGATTGTGGCCCATATAAAATTGAAAGGATGACTATGACCCTCACTAATCAAGTTTTTGGCTGTTTCTTTGGGAATCCCGTCCTGATGGGCACATTAACTGGACAACTGCAAGAAAGAAAGTAAGAGAAGAGGGGAAGTAGGAAACCTCTGTAGCAGAACTGCTACAGACCAACAAGGTATGTCTGTCCATCGGCAGATCTGCTGCACAAGTTTCCAAGCATCCTACCCTGGCTACTTACTCGCATTACTTCATTTACTCCCTTTGCTTCAGCTTTTCACTCCTTTAATTGTTCCGAACACTCAATCAACCCTTTCTTGTGGCTTCAATCTCAGAGTGGAAACCTGGAAGAAAGGACCGGAAGGAAGGGAAGGGGCATGGAGAAAAGTAAGAAGCTGGATGTGGGGAAGGAAAACATTTCTAAGATTTTAAAGAAGGTGAAACAAATTTCTGAATGGCAATTGGAAATTCAACACTTCGAATCTACATGGAGAGGGGAAGGCCAAGGAACCATGCAGCCATCTGAACACTGCATCACTTAAGTAGCAAAGTCTCATCACTTCCCCTAGTTAGAAACCCTGATCTTGCTTCTGCCCCTTTTCTAAAACAAAGCAAAAGCTGAAAGTTTGTATGAAGGCAGACTCCAAGCAACACTTAAGAACAAATGCTGAACTAGCAGAGAAGCCTCTTAAAATGTATGCATTTTCTCTTGTCCTTAATTTGAATAAAAGTTACAGTAATGGGAGGAAAGGGGAAGAGCTGACAAAGGAAGGAAAAACCAGAGGGCCAGTGAGCAGCAGCAACTGAGGGATACAGTCTGGGTAGTGTTAACGCCAAGCCTGGAGCCTGATTTGTAGGGATGCAGTTTTGCCGATTAGTTATTTGCACAAGCTTACAGACATGGGAAAACTGCAGAACATTGACGGGAAACACCTAACCTCCTGTAATGGAAAACCCTGCAGAGAAACACATCGCAGCCACCACCAGCACAGGCTGATCACCAGCCTGGTGGGCATTCTCTTGTCCTCCAGCAACAATACATCCAACTCCAGTAATCCTGAAAAAATCCTGTGTTTGGCAGTGGGATGGAGAAGCTTAAAAACCCATCTCTGTCAAAAAAATAGCATTTAGTTTATTTGGCTAAACCTCAGGTTTATCCCAATTGCATCAATCCCACATGAGCGGAAGACTGGTGAAACAGGCCACCAGTTCTCCCTGGCGTTTCTTGGGACTGCTCTGTATTGTACCCAGTAATGGCTTCAAATTGCTCAACACAGCTTGCTTTCTAGTAAAACAGCCCCAGTGAGATGAGAGAAATATTATTTATTCTTCACTTTTTTCCCCAATCCAAGTTTAAAACTTGATTTCCACAACCTGTAGATGGATAGATCAAAATGAGTTAGGGACACCACTCCCACTGTAATATCAAATTGCAAATTAAATGCAAGGTGTAGCCTGGTCAAGTTCGGGACGTGTGAAAGTTTGATGTTGTAGAAAATATTTAACTTGTAAGGAGCTTACAATGGGATATTTAAATTATTAGTCTTGCACTGTTATATCAGACTTGAACAAAACCAAATAAAAAACTCAAATATCAAACTCGGAGAACAAATTATTGAGGAAACTGTATACAAACATACACTGACAGCCCTTCTGTACTATACATGTCCCTGTGCAATTTAACAAGCAAATTAAAGATGTAAAAATTAATAAAACAGATGCAAAGAAATCTTTAGGTAAGAACCGTTGTATAAGTTAATAAAAACAATACATTCCCTTAAAAATTCCTGAGACCCTTAAAAATACATTGCTTCAAGGCAACATAAACAGAATCAAAAAATAAAAACAACCACCCAACAAAAACTGCAGACACCAAAAAACCCCCAAAGCACCATACAAAACCAAACTGTGAGTGTGAGGGGGAAGACAAGTCTCAAGATTTACGTACCTAGAAACAGCCCTTGAAGCAATCCCCCTCCAAGGATATTATGATATTAGTCACATGCTTTTTTTAAGGTATTTTTATTTAGTCTTCCTTGTAGATAACTGCAAGGAGAGAACTGCTAACATGGTATTAAATTAATTATTTGTTGTCTCCCCTCATAGCTGAGAGAGGCATTAAGTCTGAAATATTACCAATAAAACCATTAGGCGTACTGACCTCAGAGAATGTTCTCTCACACACACACATTGTTTCCACAACTCGCCAACTGTCTCAATCAAAAAATCAAGTTTATTTTCTTAATCTTTGATACAAGTACTTTCATACTTACCTGGTTATCAATAAGCAAGCCTATACAATTGTACTAGTAGATAAGAAAAAAAGCAAAAATAAGAAGAGAAAATATTTGCACGATAAACGTGTGCTCTTGTTTACACAAAGCCAAAGAGGAAACGATCTTTTACTATTTGTGGCTTATACTTTCACCCAAATCACCTTTTTTTTCACTTTCATCTTACTGTTTGCAATATAAATTTGGAAAATATACAGAAAGAACAGCTCACACAACAACCTTTCCAAATAGTTGTGTCTGGTTTGGTTTTGCAAGTTTAGACAGTATGAGTGAAGTTTCCAGTTAAACAGACCTGGAAACGTTAAGGCAAAGCTCTGAGACCAGAGCGGAATAAATTCCAACAACGAGTGCATTTCTAAACACAAAACTTACCATACAAGTGTACCCACGACAAAAACACCTTCAGACCAGGGATCACCAGCACTGCAAATCTAGGCCTGGCTAACTGAAGTGGAATTGGATTCGGTTGGCCAAGGCAAACATAGATAAGCACAGAAAGAGAAGACATAACAGTCAGATTTGCTCACACACAGGCACCACGGACCTGGATTGTCACACCTACCTGCCAGGGACACAGGCTGCCTCTGCAGTGGAGGCACCACTTCACTGACAGCTAGAATCAAAGGAGACATCCAGCTTCTATCTTGGCATTTTATATGGCTGCAAAACAACCCCCAAAAGCAAAACAACCCCCTCAAACATAAGTTTGCAATATCTTTTTTTTTTTTTCAATTCTGAACTAACAGAATCAATGCCTTGATTTCTACACCTACACATGTGCATATAAAGATAAAAATGAGTATCACTGCATGTTGCATTTCTACCAAGAGGAAAAACTTCGGTAATGAGAAGCAGAGACTGATTAAGTGTTAAAAAAAGAAAAGAAAAAAAGGAACATTAACCCTCTGAAGCACCTCACTCAGTTCTGCAACTGTCATTAGGATGCAGGGCAAGCATACAATTATCTGTTCAACACCACATTTTCATTCCAGAAATGGGTACCATGATATCAACACACATCAGGGTCACCATCTTGCAACTTGTGTGGGCAAACCTGCGTCCATGTGCCCCCCCAGGCTCCTACTCTTGGGCTGGGCTACCAAGACTGCCAGGTACTATGCTTTCATAGAAAGGAAAGGCATAGCTTTAGCATCACATTATTACTCAATGTAGCTTTTGATGTCAGAAAAGATCATCTCTGTCCATTTCAAGTGCAGCAGTTCTCTTTTAGTCTGTGTCCTGGACAAGTCAGTTCATGACTCAAAAAAAGCCAGAACAATCTCCCCCTGCTCAGTAAATCACCAACAACTCTATGGCAAATAATTCAAAAAGAGGATTAAAATTCTTTTAATGCCATCTTGCTGAAATACTGTATCTTCATTTACAGTGGCACATCTAAGCTGTGATAGCAGCAATCCATCACTATGCACAACTTACCACCTTCTAGAAAGCTATCATCACAGGAGTAATAAATGCTAAGGCTGAGAGGACTGCTGACCAGTTCAGGTGCTCACCTGCCCCAAGGCCAGGCATCCAAAGCAGTCCCTACAGACGTTCCTTAACTTCTGCCCAAGTTGTTGTTGTCCTCCCTGACAGTCAAGTGCTTTTGCAGCAATTTATATACAGGGCTTCTTGCCCCATCTGCTTTCCTCTCCGCAGGCAGCCTTCACCATGGCTGAAGACCACGGCTATCTCTCCCATCCAGCTTTTTACTCCAGACCAAAACTGCAATTACTTTGCTCTTTTCTAGACATCCAACTATCTGTGTTGTTCTCTTTGGACTCTGTCCATTTGGTTCCCATCTTTTTTGTTTATGTTTCTTCTATTACTGAAGCAAAATTTATGAGATTTAAGGACTAAACAAGAAACACCCCACAAAAAGCAACTTGGGCTAGTTTTCTACAGATTGCAACTTCTTATAATGTCTTCCCTCACACTGTCACCTAACATCCCTTTGATTTCCACTTCCCCACGGCCTCCCAGTTTTTCCAAATACCATCAAAAAATTCCTCTCGAATTTACTTCTCAGAAGATACAATCTAATGGGTAATTAAATATACAAAATAAAATTTAGGAATAACTATTTTCCCTTAACAGCTTCCATCCCATTAAAATATTTTTGCTGCTATAATGCCTACAGGGCTTATCTTCAGTTGCAAGAAAACAAACACTGAAAATGTATCTAAATAAGCCACAATATTTTGAGAAAGCTACCATGGTGCTATGGGACCTTGGAAACTTGCAGTAAAATATGTAAGATATTGCTCAGAAGTAAGTTTTGCTCTTCAGTTGTATGGCTAGGAACCCTAATACCACCAGTTATCTGTAAATCCTACCTTTTCTATTTCACATCAGCAAATTGTATTGCAAACACTATTATAACTCCTACCACAAAGTCCATCGCTACCTTCAGTTGTTTATGCTTTTGAATTATTAGCAAACAAACATTAAAGAAAATTAAAGTAAATAAAAAGGGGGAAATAAACTACAGCATTAACATATGATCAACTACATTAGATTGTAATGTACAGAGTCATTGGGGGGGGGGGGGGGTGTACAACACACAACTGCTAAGTTTGTTTATAAAGGAGTTTGGTTCTCTTCCAAGTTTCACATTCCACCCTGAAAATAACTACTTAAAACAGCTGTCAGGTTTTTTGGGGGGGATGGAGAATGATCTACCAGCAAATACGATCTTTCTTTAGAAGCACACAAGTTATCATGGGTAGTAGAGCCTTGTGCTTCACTGAAAAGAATTCAACTCCTGTGCGGCCCCTAAAATCTGCAGTCAAGAATGTAAAATAGTATCCAAAAAGAAAAACTAACCTCCACAGAGAGACCCCAGCATCTGAACTCACAAAAGAGAGAAGCACCATCATCTCTGTGCTCAGAAGACCATGGGAACTAATCATCTCCCACAGGACCAAAAAATCAGCCATTCATCTTCCTTTCACTTCAGGTTCCTTTGAAACATTCCCCCGCCCCCCCCCCCCCCCAACTAGCTTCTTAGTAAAGTAGATTTTATTAAAAAAAAAATTAAATTAAGAACTGGAATATATTTTAAACTAATCAAAGCTCCAAATCTCATAATAGTATATTTTAAAGGTAAACATGAAGGAACTCAACAACCTACAGACTGTGCTGGTAAACATTTCCATTAGCACTTACCTTTCAGCTTTTCACATATTACATACACTTGATCTCTCTGCTGTCTTGGCTGATAAAACTGCAACTAACAAGACATAGATTTTTTTGTACGGTGTATACCAAGAGTTCAAAAACTCAAATTTTTCCACACAGAGACACATTCACAGCAGAAGTAGTATTCACATGAACAGCCATGCTCATGCTAAGTAGTCTGTATTCAGAACAGTCAACTACTAGCTGGATACATTTACTGAATCAATCACTTCTACACATGGACAAGCAGAGGCTCCTCCATGTCTTAAAGGTCTTGGAATTTACTTTGGGGAGAGCTCATCACAAATGAACAACAAAAACCATCTTGGATATACTGTTGCTGCTGCAGTATGCTCCTTCCATCTCCAACATCCAAAAACCTGGATGCTGTTTCAGGAAACAGCATGAATTGCCCCAAATGCTAGGCAGCATCAGAAAACTTTAGATCGCTAAAGAAACACTTCCAAATATCACTTAAAACTCCTCTCTCTTCTAGAGCTACTGTAACGCTGCAGTAAGAAAATCATTATCTGCTTTGTATTAAAAAAAGACTGAAAAATATAGTTCATGACAACTTCTCCTCTCTAAGTGTCAAGGCACAACACTTGGCTCCAACCACAACTGCAGGAACTGAAAACCAAACAAAAAGATGCAGACAAGCAACTGGGAAAACATCACTGATGAGTACCTGCCACCTGAGTACAGGAAAGTAAAACAAAACACCAGACCACACGATGAGAACTCACCAAGGAGATACAGTGGACACCCTTCCTTAAAATACTGCACCTACCCAAATCTGTGGAGATTTCAAATGCTGCTGTGCTGAACCTGCAATTCTTCTTTCAAAACCCTGTTTTTGAAACAACAACGCCTGGTATCTCCACAGTCCCCCTATCAATTCTCATTTAATGTCCTAATACAGATGCACCTTTTTAAGATCTCTAATTATTTTTACAAATTATTTATACTGCCATACTAAAAAGGGAAATCACAATTCTCCCCTGGTCTTCCCCTCACTTCAAACTGGGAGAAAAATGCTATAGGTAGAAAATATGAGACCATGATGGGATATGAGAAAATATTCCCATCTCAGCACAAAAAGAGGATTTGCAGACAAGCAGCGTCCAAGACAGAATTATCAAGCAATACACTCTGTGTCCCATGGAACAATACTAATTTTAACTACTCACTATTTAATCTGTTTAACTCTGCTACAGTAGCAAGCACCTGGATTTCCAGACAAACCTCAAAAACATCATTTTGAGAATAACTGTCAACAACGCATTAGCATAGCTTCTCATCAATAAATGAGCTCATTACCCTACCTTGACACTTCCTATCACTCGTTCTGCCACAAATACATTTTAGAAGTGATCACAGGTATGACTGCTAGGGATTTAAACCTGGTTTTAGGAGTCACATAGTAGAATGTACAGTAGAAATCTCAGTTACAGCAAGCCAACACTTCATTGTCACATTTTCAGGATGTGTTTGGTAAGTTCCACATAAAAAAAACCCAACCAAAATCACCACCTTACATTAGCAATAGTTAAACTTCACACAACAGGAAACTGAAGTAAACTGTTCCAGAAGCTTTGTTAGAGCAAGCAGGAACACCACAGAACACAAACACCAAGACACCTAACAACAGCTGTAAGTGGAGTTTGATTAGGGGTGACTTACCTCCTCTGGCAGACTAGTGAATGGGCACCTCAGAAAAATAATATATTCAGACAGTCAAATGTCTAGACAACATTCTTTCAGGAATGGGCTACATAGCTACAGATGAGTTTATTCATTAAGAAACTAAAGATAGGGACTGTAGACAGAGTTTTCAAACCAAGCACTTGGCTCCCTCTTACCACAGTATCCATATAGAAGTAACATACATTTATTCTACACTAGTTATATAAATACCCAGTGTTCTTTCCAGTTTGTGTACTGTGCCTATGTGGTAGATTTTTGCCCCCTGACAATGGAAAGAGTAAATACTAGAGAGTAAAATTTCATCCTTCATTTGTTATGGCTCAACTATGTATTAGTATAAAAATATCCAAGTGTATATAAATCAAGACATTTATTTTAAGTTTTCTTGACAGAAAGGGCATTTGGAAGGGAGCTTTCTTCAGTTTATGAGATGTGGCAAAGTCTTATCACAAAAAAAGCTAACTATGCTCAAAAAATGAAAACCATTTCTTTATCCTACAAGGCTCTGGCAGAACCATTAACAACTCAAGCACAGGGATGGAATCCTTGCTGGTTTTGCTAGACTACAGCCCAACACTGAATTCAAGCTGCCATCCCATAATGCACCCCCCCTCTGATGCGTGGAGTGGGTAACACATCTGGAGTAAGTTACCAGCATTACCAACTCACTGCGTTTGCCTTTGCTGTGTGCGAGCACCTCACTGGGCTCAGCGCCACCAGCTCCTCACCCACCGAGAAGCCCAGGTAGCACCACAGACTTCTTAATTAACTGAACGCTGCTTCTTGTCTGAGAAGTGCCTCATTCGATAAATAAAAATCAAAGGATGAACCCTACCAATGACCATCTAATATTAGCTACACTTCACTGGCTAATTTTCCAGAAGATCGTCTTCTAATAGTCATTGCAGCAGAGTTGTAATTTTACATATACATTGAAAGGGCAATAAAAATTCTCATAAATACTCCCAGCCATCCTTCTTCTGATCCCAAATTCCGTGTTTATAGCTTTAACTCTTGTACTTAGTGTTCATTTTATACAGAATCACTTAAATACAGCAGTAAGGACTTTTAGAACACCATTTTGCTTTACTTGTATTTGTGAAAGTCATTTGCTACATTTAAAGTTGTCTCATTTAAGTGAACTATAGTCATACTCAATGTATGTTAAATGCAGTTCCTGAACTATTATTTATTTCTCCCACACAGACCGTTGTGTTACCATAATGCCACGAAGATCACATTTAACACATACAATCACATTATTTCCACAAATCCGTAATTCTTCTATTAAAAAAAGTTGGCTCTTCTTTAAAATGAAACCATCATAATGGTAAACTTTAACAGAGGGACACTTGAATTAGGATTTAGTGTTTAAAAAGCTGCACCAAGTATCAGTGGGGTATGGTCCAACTCCTGGACTTACTAAGCAGTGCAAGAATTAACAAATCCTTTACTCTAAATAATGCACTGTCAGCACAATCTAACGCAGCCAAGCCTTCTCTATTACAGCAGCAGCAACAGAACGCACATAAACTTACGACCAGATCAGCTGCGTGTTTGTTTATGGGTAATACTAGGCTCATACAAGTCCAATAATAATTTAAATCCCAAAATACATATGTAATGCAGTTTATCTAAGTGTTTATCAAATACGCTACTTCAATGAAGGCCTGGCAAGCACAGAGGCTTAGCAGGCAAATATCCTAGCTTGGGAAAAAAATCTTAATCTAAATTTTAAGACAATTTCCAACTTTGTCACCTCCTGAAATCTTGGAAAGGATTAAATGCTTAACAGATGTACTACATTTTAAATACAGCCACATCACGCACGCATTTTTTTATAACACTTAGAAAACACTGTGCCTGATCAAAAATGTCTTCCGTATGGTCTGATTCACTTTCAGTACCCGATTACGGACACAAAACCATTACCAACCCCTGAAGAGCAAACAGTCACCACCAAATTGTCTCTATCTCTGAGCAGGGGTAAGCAAAAAAGCACAAAAGTCCTCCCAGTGCTTCATCAGGGCTCAGAAACCAGCACATTCTCTTCAGTAGCCTTTCCCTGTATGTTTAAAAAAAATGTCATCTTTTATCTCCTCCTTTTCCATCCCCTATATCAGACAAAGCAAGAGGCCGCAGGCTCAGTTAACCTGAGCACGCAGATCATATTCAAACACACCTCCACTACAGCAGCGACCACCTTCCTTTCCCAGAGCTGGTCTCCTGCACGCAGTGCAGGGCAGAAACCACACCGTACTGAAGCCATCACGGCTAAGGACAAGCGTACTCTGAAAACCTCTCTGAGATGCAGCTCCCACCTTCTATTATCAACAGGTACGCTTTATGATGATATTAAGCATAGATAGCTAAGCAAAACTTGTCTTAAAAAATGCCACCCATTTGATGAACATCTAGTCATTCACGCTACAAGTAGGTGCTTTCTGAGTTGATTCAACATGATTCAAGCATCTGATTATTCAGAAATAATGGACTGCAAAGACAACTCAGAGTATTTTCATCCAAAGGATGCACACATTTACTGAAATGCTATATACACACATATATATGTATGTATAAAAAGCAAGTAACAACAGCTTTATGTAGTTAAGATTTTTGGACTCGTTTGTGGAAAACTATAATCAAATACCAAATTAAAGTATCTGACACATAAGAAAACATGACTTCGGTGAAGACTAGCAGACCTTTTGTTTACCTCTGTATCCACAGCAAATTCCAGCAGCAGCAATGTTTCATAACTGAAGATATATGTATTATTTAACATTCTCAGCAGAAAGATTTAGTTACTGATCACTATGGATTCCACCTGGGGTGAGGCGTGGGGTGTGCGTATGTTTCTCTTAAATGGTATATTGGGATTATGAAACAATTTACAATAAATTCTCATGTTCACATGGTACTTTTAAGAATGCTCCCTGCTTCTAGTTGGTGCCACATTGCCAAGCAGCAAGTAAAACATTATTCATATTGTCTCATTAGTAACTTACATGTACATATGAGATAGATAGAATCTCTTTCATAACCTGTATCTTACTAGCAATGTCAGTCCCAAATAGGGAGCCAGACAGAGCAAAACAAGTAAAATCCTTTTGCTTTCCTACATGCTGTTATCAAATCAGAACCAAGTTTTAAAAACTGGAAAAAGATGGGAAAGGTTACAAAAGTCTTGGATAAAAGTCTGATTATCTGCTGGTGTAATTTCCCTGTGGGCATGAGCAACACTGCAAAGACTCCAACTCTCTTCTGGAAGCCTCTGGCCATTTCTTCTGTTAGTGCAGTCCAAACACAAACCTCCTAGAAACACAGACAGCTCTTACTAAGCATCACGCTGTCTAAACAAAGGAAATTTGGAGCTAATGTTGTACCTGGTCTCTTTGCAAATAATGCCCTTAACAGGAACATTTCCTCATTACATCCTGTCTTTAACACTGGTCCTGTCAAGCCGTGAGCATTTTCCAAAAGATTTATCTGTTGTGCTTTCGTCCAAGTTGGTCAGAGGTTAGAGGCACTTAGTACCTTACAGCGCAGACTTCACATGTCCATTAAACAAGACTTAAAGACTGTAAGAATTCGATTCCAAGAACTACTGGGAACAGCTATGCAAAATCTTACCAGGGAGGTCTTTTGAAAATAGCATATCTAATGTATGCCCTGTAAAAGAAAAAAAACCCCTAACTTCTATTCCATATATTAGGCATATGCATCTTAAGTCAAACATCAAAGCTGCACATTTAAAAAATAACAAGATTCCATTTCTGACTCAAGTATCCTTGTTTATCTAATGAATGTAAAGAATTAAGCACACAGTATCAGAAGTTCTTCTACGCTTCCTGTCGGCTGAATCAATATTTAATGGCATGTTTGATTTCAAGTAAAGACTTTTTTTTTTTTTTCTTATTGTGCAGTTAAGCACAGTCAACCAAACCACCATTTTGTCTCTTAAAACATGAACAGTTATTAATATTGTTGTTATTGATTATCGATTAGCTTTGCTTTCCGCTTTCTCCTCCTACCTCTCTTTTCAGGAAGGAAAAAAAGGAATTTTTTCTGTTAAGGCCTACAAATTAACATGAAGTCTTTACAGACTCAGTTATAGACAGCTGGATTGAGATGCTTTTCAGCTCTCTTTCTGTATGGCCCCTCTCCTCCCCTTGCAATGGGAGAACCTCTGGCTTAAGGAATCACGTGGCTAGCAGGAACCTTCCAGCCCACGATGACATCCACACAAATGAATTTGAGTCAACTTCAGCTGACAGCTGAAGGAGGGAAAAGAAAAAAAAAAGGCAAATTGCTCTCACTAGTAGATATTCAAAATGTTACATGTATTGCAAAATACTTTTTTCCTTTGTTTGCATGCTTCTGCATATGTTGAGCAGCAGACAGAAGGACAGGTCCATTAGCAAGCTAGTGGACTTTATTCGACTAGTTCCTCTGCACTGTTCCAATTCTGGAGATTTTGCAAGTAATGTATTTTATGACTATAATATGATTTCTAAATTTATCAAGTCAAGTTGAAAACAAAAGTTTTAGAAGTGGAACAAGAGAAACAGTAAGTGCTATAAGTGAAATAAAGACTTGCAACATAATCATCGTTATTTATACAGTTTGCTAAGAATTCCCACATTAAGTTACTCTAACAAATACAGACCCAAAGAGTTTTCAGTCAATTGTAAGGGGCATTTTGAGTCCAAGAGATGTTAGCTGAAAAGAAGTCATCTATAACGCTTTGTTCCTTCACAAACTAATTTCAGAACCATGAAAAATATACATATCCCTAAAGCCACATATCTAGTAGGCCTATTGCTCTAGGTTAAAACATTCAGGGGAAAAAAATGAAAGAGAATATTCATTTGATTAAAACAATTTGGCTTAGAAGGGCAGTACAGATTTCGGGTGCAGCCCAATACTGACAGATGCCTAGCAAGCCTAACCAGCCAAATCTGTCCTGTTGCCTAAGACAGTACCAGTGCCTCAACATGACGTCTGCGCAAAGAAAAAAATCTGTGGTACAATCTCCAGTCTACACTTCTTTTCCAACTGCCACGTTATATTTTCACAAATTATTACTTGGGAGCAACCAGCCACACTTTCAAAATCTGCGTGGCTTTATTTTAAATCAAGTTCCAACAATTTCCTACAACCCTACAGAACAGCCTTCACAATAATGCAAACTTATATAACAGAACCTGTTAAAATGTGTTAATGAGACTCTATTGACTAGCCGGCTTCTTTGCAATAGCAACTCCCACTGGAAGTTAAAAATTTAAAGGCTAGGAATTTTTTTTTCTTTCTTTTCAAAGGACAGAAATGAGATTGAAAATAATCTAAAAATAGCAGAGAATTTTCAAGTGTCAGCTGTAACGGAAAGAGGAATGGCTGTCTCTCCTTACAGAGCCAGGATGGATGGAGTGAGCTTGTGATTCAGGATCAACAGAGAGGTAGCTTACACACAAACTGTAGATGGTAGAAAATAATTTTAGTTTAGTAATTTTAGTAATATTCCACGACAATCTGCAGCAACTTGAAATCCAGTGAAATTGTACTTTGTTTTAAAGTGGCAAATGTCAATTCTTCTATACCTTGCCTACCAGGAGGAAAAGCAAAGTACATATTGTGAAATAACTGCAAAAAGAGTTTTAAACAACCCATTCAAATCATGAATCCTCCTCATGACAGAAGATGAATATAAATTATGTCTTTGACTTTGTTTTGCCTTTTCCATCAAGCTTTTTCTCCTAAAAGCCACAGTGTAAAGGCTTTTATTTAAAGAAGTTCTCTTGCATTTAAATAGGTCCCTCACCTACCTCTCAAGATTTACTGATGTAAATAGGAAGAAGGAAGAAGAGAGTTCCAATTTGTTATTTGTTGGGTACCTGATTACATTGCAGCACCTACATTTTGGGTAGCCAAAGAGAGACATAAATGAAAGACTCTGCAGATGATGATCATTGAATGCAGCAGAAGCCATGGTGTCCCTCCAATACCACAGGACCTCAGATTTCAGCACTCACCTTTCCCATGTTCTGGAATAAAGCCCCACTCCTGCCATGCTCACTTCAACTCTTGTAGGATGTAAAGGTCTTAAGGTCTGTTGAAGCTGTTACTTCACTCTACAGTGTTTATATAGGACTTACACAGGCAGAGCTGCAGCACTTTACAACCAGACTGTCAGTACTTTGTTGACTTATTTGTTAATTAGTGTCAGGACACACAATAAATTGAAGCTGGAGACCACGCTGTTAAACAAAGTATATTGTTAGAGCCAGTCCCCATCCCGTACAAAGTGGAGAATCTTAGATAGATAATAGCTGTGCTCATAAATTATTTTTCACTGTGTGCAGTTAAATTAGCCCTTAACTACATTATCAAGAATCAAAGCCTCAAGAGCCAACATCCAAGTTTCACGTAAATAATAAAACCAGCTTAGGTGCGAATATTTTTTAATTGAGGTATTTTTGTACTTGGTCTTGCACAAATAAAACCAAGAGCAACTCAACATTAACTTCCTCAAAATTTGGAGAAATTGTGACCTTCCTGCAGAGGTCACAAAATCTACCTGGCAGTGAAGCTGATCAGTACTAACACACAAATACCTAAGCTTACTTTCAGAAAAAGTTATGTCATTGCATCATGTAAAATATTTGGAAAGCTCAATAATCACCAGGTTTTCCTACAAAGTTCTTTCTTTTGTTCATAGCTATGAAACACATCTTCACCATGTGAAGACTTGACAAGAATCAGGTTGAGCAACTATCTTCACTATTTACCTCCTTTTCTTTTTGCTATTACATGGTAAAATTACAGATCACGTCAAAATGTTAAATCAATGTAGAATTTACTTCTTCCTGGCAATATGCCTTCATGCAAATTACGTCTAATTATAATTCTTCATCTGTCACTGAATACTTTTCATTTTTTAAATATAGGAGTGAAGTCAACCTGTGTATGATATTTTATTTTCAGTCTCACACTGGAAAATAAGATCATGAACCACTACCCCAATGCAACAGGTAATAGGTCAGATTAGCAATTTTGCATAAACGGACTAGGGACTAAAGTTTTCTGCCTCAGTCAGCACTCAGAATTTTGTTTTGTGGGAAAATGGAAATACATACACATGCCTACTTCATTACCACTTAAAAAAAAAAAAATTACATTTGTTCTATCAATTGTTACCAGACCATCATATTAGTATCAGAACACATGAAATCGAGAATTGCAATGTCTGTCACAAGCAAGTTCAATAAATATAAAAAGCCAGTATCTAAAGGTTTACATTTATAGAACATGATTAAGTTAGAGGTTG
This sequence comes from Athene noctua, assembly GCF_965140245.1. Taxonomy (NCBI): domain Eukaryota; kingdom Metazoa; phylum Chordata; class Aves; order Strigiformes; family Strigidae; genus Athene; species Athene noctua. The sequence continues at coordinate 3,695,555 of NC_134051.1, read as the reverse complement.
AATGGGAAGACCTGTACAGGAGCTGGCAAGATACAAGACAAGCACCCTAAGCTTCTGCACTCACCCCTCAAAACACGCACTTCTTAGACTAAAGCTGCTCTTAGCTGAACCACAGGGTAAAGCTGAATCTGTGCAGAGCGCTCTGCAGGGCTGTCCTTCTAGATTTACACTACTCTCAGCAGGCTGGGCTCAAAAAAGGTAAGGAAAACTTTCATCATATCTTTCATCTACCTATGAATTTCCAGAAGCACATGACAGTCACGGGTCCTCTGCACGCAGGTCTAGTAAAAGACAGAAAGATGGGACAGTGCTGGCTGGGTGTAATCATGGTCTCCCCTGATCGGCCACAGAGGGGAGGGAAGGGGAGAAAGATTCAACGACTTGCCTCTTCACAACCTTATCTGAGACTTTTGTCTTTCAGAAACACCCACACTGTGCTGCTTGTAATCCAAACCTGAAGCAGCAGCAGAGTATCAGGTCACCGGGCAGAGCTGTATCCCATGGTCTGCCAAGGGAAAAGCATCCCAGCAGTCACAGGTTGCCACCACGTAAAGAGCTAGGCTATTTATGGAGAAATAACAGCCTTGAATTGCATTTAAAGGTTTTAATATTGAGTAAAACAGTGACTTTAATAACTGATCTGCTTTATTTTAAAAAATGTTTAAAATTAAATCAGATATTAAAAGAAACATGGAGAACAGTGAAAGACAATACAGTAAGCTGCAGATCTTTGATATGCTTTATCAGGCACAGCCACCAGTTGCTAGAATGAACCGGTGGATTTTCACATAGTAAGTGCTGCAAAAGTTGGACCTTCCCTCTGAAGCCATCAACGACCCAGTTTGGTTAGCAGGGTGACAGAGTGCCCAAGATCCACTCACATTTTTTCCATGATGAAGCAAATGACAAAATCAGAGAGAAAAAGCATGTCTGTATCTTCAAGGGCTTCTAACAGAAATTCAGTACTACAGCCAGTCCTTGAGGCAAACTGAACAAGGAGGTGTCTTGCTGCAGAAAGTTCAGGAATTATTTTAATGGAAACTTCAATAACCATGACTCTTATTAGAGTATCAGCACACATACAAATGTCCCAAATGAAACCATGGTTCTGCTGCACTGTGCTCTGTAAACACAGGGAAAGCATTCTTGCCCCAACACGCTTACGTATTTTCAGCACTCAAAAAAAGATGCCGGTGACCCTGGTATTTCTGGAAGAGTTGCTGGCTGGCTGGCAAACAGCAATATTGTGACCTCCTAAGTAACAAGAAAGAAATGCAAACCACCAAGAAGAACAGAGCAAAACAAAAATACTTTCATAAGCAGAACTTTTTATATCCTGAGAAAAGATCTGACTCAGTGTTCAGAAGGGACACATTAACATGTATTATGTGACTCTCAGTATCTCGTAGTCTTCAATAAATTTACTAGGAAGCACAGCAAGAAAACAGAAAAAGTTAGTTGTCTCAGATCTTATGGCAAAATAATTATGGAAGATATAACTGAACTGATGTCTAGGGTTTATCTGTGGACTTCAAAAAATCACCACAACATTGCTCTCCTGCATTCCCCTCGCATCCAAGGGGATCAGGTGCTGTGAAAACAGATGGCCTAAGCCAGCAAAAAACAAACAGTAGTCACAATCAGGCAAAACCACTGTAAGGTCCTCAATGGCTTGCTCTCTTTGTTGGTTTGGTTTAGACACCATCTACTTAGTTCGTAAGTCAGAAACAGGAGGGAACATACCAGGGCCCACTTCTTGCAATAAGAAACCAAGGAAGCAAAGGAAAACAAAAAGATATTTTCATCCTAAGATTTCAGTGTGAACCACAAAACAGCACAGGGAAAGAGAAATTTGGTTTTGCCTCATCTATTCAGAGAAGAGAAAAGCAGCACTAGGACAACTCAGGGTACACCTACATTAGTATTTCAAACAGAATGGGGAGCATGGTTTTGAAGCAGTTTGCCCAATTCACTCCCATGTATCCTGCCTCAGTGCACACTGGAGAGCTGTGCCTCAAGTCCTTCTGGGTGAACTGAGCCAAAAGACCAGCTCCAGGAGCACGCTTGATGTGCTCCAACCACAGAGGTACTTTTGTTCAAAGACCCAGTCCAAAACTAGTCTTAGGCAGAAGTCCTGAAATGTGCATAACGTGGACACTGAGTCCTCAGCACCTCCCATTTTGCTCCATAAAGAGTTTACTTGAGCATGTTGACTTAGCCTCAGAAAGATAACTATGGCTACTGCAGCAGCTCAAACAATTAAGAGATAATATACTAGACATACAACATAAAAAATAGGATATCATTAAGATACCAAAGGTTGAAAGGAAGCTGAGAAGTGAAGTACCGGTAGGAAAACAAAGCTTATGTCTGTTATCTCCACAGCTTTCATACTTGAAAAGAGGAGGACATATGACATAATTAAACAACCACAACAAACTTCCTCTTCTCTATCACTACTATCAATGAATTCTCAGGGAAAATAGTAAAGCAAAGCTTGGCACAGGACAATTAAGAGGTGGAATCTCAGTTTACTCTTAAAACTGAGAGCTGCTCCTTAACAAAACCCTCCCCTGCAGCAGGCTCTAGAAGCCAGCCTGTGGCATTGCTGTTAAGACTGCTTTTATCATTGCCTTTTTTTTTTTCCCTGATGCCATTTACCTATCAGCCAAGTCATCTGACTGCAGAACAAAGTACCGAGGAAACGGGAAAAAACGGGCAACCCTGTAGCATCCACCATGTGCCCCTGAGGGTCTGGGCATGGGAAGGAAAGGGACTACCCATGCCACATACCTGCGGATAAAGGTGGCCATGGCAGAGGTCTGCTTGGTCCAAAAGTACACACAAGACTCTGATTTCTATAACTATGTAAGACATTGATTAAAAAATGGAAGCTAATTACAGTTCCACAACAAAATACAGAAGGAGAAGGGGAAAAAAGCCCAACCCAACCCATATTCCTTGTTAAAGTAATTCTTCCCACATGCTCCTGTTGCTTTCATAGCTAGGTTTCAGGGTAAGAAGAGACCATGAAAATGTCAGTCCACAAAGCATACTTCATCTGATCTAGACTGGGTTTCACTTTGTTCATCTGTAGTGCCCCGGCTAAAGCAGGACCTGTGCAAGGCATTCAAAGCTGCAAAAACCGGACCGTTCTACTGACAGGACACAGCAGCCTATGCTCTCTTGCAATAAATGTAACCAAGGACAGAACAGAAGTCTGAGAAAGATCATGAAAAAAACCACTCGCAGCATGGGATATAATCACTCTACACAGTGCTCTTGCGATGTCCTAGAAAATATAAACGAATTAATAAAAATATTTAAGAGCAGTATCGTCAGTCTCCACAAGTAAGTTCATGTCATTTTGTGATTAATGATATTGAGTACAGTTATAAATTTAGCAAAAATAGTTAATTACATTTGTTGCTACAACATAGCCTTCACACTGCATCTGGCTGTAAAGGTAGATGGAAGAGGGAAATAACTCAGGGTTGTTTCTCTACAACCTAATCAATTTATTTTCCACAGAACAACAAGACTCAGCTTAGAGTAATGGAGAAACTATGACTGACCCTTTTTTTCTTGAAAGCACGCTTCCACTGAAATACATCAGTGTCAACAGTTTTCAAAGAAATTAACTGAATTTGTATAACTAAACAGAAAGCCAAAGCCCAGGGACACACATCTGCTTCATTTCTACGGTTTCCAGCCACCAATGTCACTGTCGATATTTCTCCTCCCCGTAAGCCTCATTTCAGCCCTGTTGCCATATGCATGCAGACAGCTAGCTCACCAAAAATAAGTATTTGTGTCACATCAAAATAAGCACCTGCCACAGGCGAGCAGACTGCCATTACTGCTTCTACCACTGTTTTGCAACACTCTCCCCCCCCCCCCCGTCCCCGTCCTTACTCGCTGACCTTTCTACAACCATCCTGGCCTCATTCTGTATTTGTTGTAACAAATATCTCTTTCCTCCATCACAATGCTGTCCTATGAGTCCTTCAGTTTCTTCCACTCTGTTTTCCATGCTTACTTTATAAAAAAAGTACGTTTATAAACGGAACAAATAAACTCACATAGCATAAGAGGGTTTGCAACATATTCCACTCCCATTCTGATTTGGCTGCTCCCCACCTTGGGCTACAAGCACTGCAGACAACCGTACCTCTGCGAGACAAAGGCACCGCACTAAAGAGACACAGCTTTTACTAACGAGACAATTAAACTCTCAGCATGTACAGTCCTTCTGCGCGCGTTTCCAAGTGCTGCTAGAAAGCAGTCAAGGGTTTCATTTCAAAATGAATACTCTGTAGAAAAGAGAAAATCGGACCCTTAGCCAAGCCATAAGAGGAACCGAAAGATCCCTCGTTTTCTTTTCCGATGGGCAAATTTGCAGTTTCATCCCCAAATCTTTAGAGCTGCAGAAACCAGAGCATCTGCCAGCTCACTGAACCACCTGAGTAACTTTTTCCAGCCTAACTTTGAACTGTAACAACTTGCTATATCAAACTGCCAAATCTACAGTGCTCATTTCTTTCTGTGAATCCAGCTGTCATTTTTCCCAAATGCCTTCGCAGTCCCAACTCTCCCAATGCCAAAAAAAACTTTTCACAGATATACATAATTTTGCAAAACACATATGCTCTATGTATGGCACATGAAGTCAATTAACAAGTTTACTTACTGAATTAAAGGATGACACACAACAGTAAAACACAAACCTCTTGCAGACAGCAAACACATTAACCTTCTCCTCCCTATGATGTGATACTCTCACAAGAAGCGCTAAGGAGTTCTGAAGTCTAAGTACTTTTTGAGTACCCCAGATCTTTCATGCTTATCTCTGTAGCATTTTTTATTCCGTAATTCCCATCGCGTATCTGATCACCAGCATGCAGAGTTAAATGTACAACGTGTTAAATTTGCAAGTCAGTAAACACAAAACATGCACCAGGGAAAATATATTCCCTTATGAAAGAAAAAAAAAACAGCATGTACCTTTTAACTGGTCGGCTACCACACTCTGACCAACTCGTTCAATCACCCTTCCATCCTCCATTTCATAGCGATCATCCAAGTATTTTGCAGTGGCTTCTGAAATATGGACTTTTCCAGCCACCCCGAGCTGCTCCATCAGATTGGCCAAATTGACATCGTTGGACCACACATCGAACTTGAATCTCCTCATTCCCAAAATGCCACACAGGACTGTCCCAGTATGAACACCCACTCTCATGTTCACCATTTCTTTTTTCTCTTGGCAAAACTGCTCAATAGCTTTAATCATTCCTAAGCCCATCTCGATGCAGCAGTAAGCGTGATCTGCCCGGGGCTCTGGGCAGCCAGCTACGCAGTAGTAACAGTCTCCCAAAGTGCTTATCTTCTCACATTTAGTGTCCTCACACAGACGGTCAAAACGTCCAAAGAGGTCATTCAGGAGTCCCACCAGAGCGTGGGCAGATTTATTGGCACTCATTTTTGTGAAGCCAACAATATCTGCGAACAAAATGCTCACTTGCTCTATCTGCTGCATTTTAAAGGGACGGAATATTATGGGGGTTTTCTGTATGGAGGGCTTCTTCTTCCTGTTTTTGGGGCTTGAGGTGGAATGACGTTTGATGGAGTTTTCACTTTCATCATCCCCCTGCTTCATTAAGTCATCGGCTATTATTCTTGGCATAACAGAATGAATCATCCTCTCTTTCAGGGCTTTTTCCACTTCCAAGTCTTTTCCATGCATGATGGATTGCCCCACTTTCAGGAATGTGCTTCTCGATCTGACTTCGGACATGATAAATAAATGAATACCGATGGCGTGGATGCAGATGTGCAGGAAGGCTTTACTCAACAGCTCCCAGTAAACCGCACCGGTTCCGAGAGGTGCAAAACAGTTCTCATCGCGGAAGTGATAACCAAAGGTCTCAAAGAGGACCGAGTAAGACAGTCCCAGAAACAAGCTTAAATACAAGGGTAAGTGCATCACCGTGTAAAGCAACAAGAGCACTTCAATACACATAGAAAAACTGCCTACTTGAGAAAGACAAGTGTCAGTGGGATTTGCCGGGGCAGTCTGATTGGACGTGTCACCACTTCCTGAGATAGGTTTCAGAGTCTGGAACTGCGGAGCAAGAGTCAAAGCAAAAACCAGGAGGGTGAGTATCAGCGAAGTCCATACGTAATGGCGGGCATAAGTCTTAGTGAAAGTGAACACAAAAAACACTACACATACCAAGAGGAAGCACAGAGCCGGCACCATGAAAACAATCAGTTTCTCTCTCATGTGAATGCCGAAGTAGATGCCCCAGAGAAGGCAGGCCACGCCGATGTAGAAGAGGGCATAGCGAAACCTGCGCTGGGTCTGCGGGAAGCATCTCTCCATGCAAGCCTCTTCTAGGTTGTTGGAGTCGAACTTGGGGTTCCACCACTTGGAAGAGGCCCTCTCGAAGAGCTGCGGCAGCTTCTTCGGCCGGCGGAGGCCGGGGCCGCTGCTGCCACCTCCGCCGGCTCGGCGGGTGCCCCCCGACTCCCCCGAGCTGCAGCTGGAGGAGATGCTGTACTTGCAGTGCTTGGAAGAGGAGCAGCCCTGGTGCTGCTTGGGGTTGATTTTCACCGTCACGCTGTTGCTGTCCCCGCTGGAGTCGCAGCTCACCTCGGTGCTGTGGTGATGCAGCAGCTGCTGGTGCGGTGGGGAAGCCATGTTGTCAATTCCTCCTGAAGAGCCCGCTCAGGAGTTGGGTCTCTCGGGCTGGGAAAGCCACCGGGCTCCTCGGAGAGTGGCCTCTAGTCTCCTCCCGCCGCCACCGCCGCCTGCGCGGAGGGGCGGCCGGGCAGCGCCGCGGCGTTTCGCCGCTCGCCGGGCTCGGCACGCAGGGCACTGGGGCGCGGGCAGCCCCACATAGTCCCCTCGCCTCGCACGCCTCCGCCGGCCGGGCAGGGCCGGGGCTGCCGCCCGCCGCTGGCCCCGCTCCCGCAGCCCTGCCGAGGCGCGGGGCGGGCGGCCGCTCGCTCAGTCCCGCGGGGGGGACGCCGGGCCCCCGCCGGGAGGGGACCGCTCCTCCATGTCGGCTGCAGCTGGCCGCGGCTTCCTCCCCGCGCCCGCCGGGCAGCGCTCCCCTCACGGCCGCCGCCAAGGGGCCGGCTCCCGCCGCGCCGCCCCCTCCCTCCCTCGCCCGCCCAGCCGGGACGGCACCGGCGGCCGCCCCCCGCCGGCCTGCGCGGCCCTCCCGCCGCTCCCCGCCAACGGGGCCTTGGGCCCTCGGCCGCCCCGCGCTTTCCTGGCGCCGCGGGCAGCGCCCGGGCGAGACAGCGAGTACCCCTGCGGCGCCCCTCAGCCCCGGCGCGGGGCTTGGCCGCTGCCGCCTCCCGCTCTCTCCCTCCTCCTCCTCGCCTGCCCGGGGCCGGTCCCGTCACCCCTCCCGGCGGGGTGGTGCCGCGCCGCCGCGGGGAGCTCCGTGCCCTGGCGGGGCCCGGCCCGCCCGCCTGCGCGCCGCCGTGTGAGGGGAGGGAAGGGAACCGCGCGGCGGGGGCGCGCTCAGGCGCGGGCGGCCGCCGCCACCATCTTCCTCGGGGGGGGGGGGAGATTCGGGGGGGCTGCGGGCGCGCGCCCCCTTCGGCCAATGGGGCGCGGCGCCGCGGCGGGAGCGCGCACAACCCCCCCCGCCCGGCCTGAGGGGCGCGGGCCGGTCCCCGCCGGGACGCTCCGCCCGGCCCGCGCGCCCCTTCCCCTCCGGGCCGGGGCGGGAGTTGTCCCTCCGTGAGGCAGCGACGCCCCCTCGCCGCGGGCGGGCAGGGCTGACAGCGACGGGACGGGGCAACCGGGCGGCTCCCTCAGGCTGCGCCCCGTCCCTCGCCGCGCCGCCGCCCGCCTTCCCCCAGCGACCGGTCCCTCCGCTGGTCCCGCCGCCGCTTTTAGGGCCGCGTTTGTTGGGGGGGGCCCGGGGAAGCGCCGCCGTTGGCACGGCTGACATTGGCCATGCGCAAACAACATGTACTTCAGCAAACAATTCAGCCTTTCCGCAGCCTCCTGGAAACTTGATGGGTTATTTTTCTCTTCTCCTCTTTCTTCGCTTGTTTATAACTGACGCTATCTCGCCTGCACGGCTCCCTCAGTTTTGTTATCTCTTCCTCCCAGATGGCCCGTATCTTTCCCTCCTTTGCAGGGTTTCTCTCTGCGCTTGCCTCTGCTCCTTCCCCTGCTCTTCACAGTTCTCCATCCCTCACCCTGCTCACAGGTGATGTTCCCAAGCGCTCGGTCCCACCAGCTTCTCCTCACCCCGCGCCCCTCAGCCCTTTCTCTCCCTTGTCCGCTTTCTCCCCGCAGCCGCCCGGGCCCTGATGTGCCTCCCGCTCCCCTAAACCCCTTCACTGTTTTCCAGGTGAGCCTTTCCCAGCGGCCCTTCCTCCAGCGGCGCTTCTTACCCGACAGCGAGTCCCTTCCCCTCCGGAGATGACACCGTTTGGTAAAACACACTCACTTTCTTTTAAAATAGCAGTAGAAAATACGTGACTGCACATTTACTGGAACTGAAACCTGTATTTTTTTTCCATTCCCTTTGTAAAGATATTACTTATTGTGCACCAACCATGCTGTAAAATGTGTTTTTATTATCGTTATTATTATTTTGAAGAAATGTGTATTTTCTGATGTACTCAAATACCAAAATAATCTATAACAAAAAAGTCCAATCAATAGCGGTAATTGTTTTGGGTTTGCTATGACAGAGCTGTCTCGAATTCCAACTAATGGCGCAGCTGATCAATATTTTATAGCGAGTGCTGCTTACCATGCCACTCTTCCGTAAACATTGTTAGGAAGCAAGAAATCCCTTAGCTGACAGAGCAGAAGCGAAGGATGGCCTCCTGGGCTTGGCTATTAATTGATAAATTTACTAAGACTTCTTTGCAACCTTTTTATTGATTCTAAACGTACTTTAAGTTACATTTTACTTCATAAAGGATGATGAATTTATTTAACCTGGAGGATTAAATAAGTGCAACACTTCCAGGGATTCAAAGACATTGTAGAAATTTGGAGGAAAAAGGAAAAAAGTTTTTTACCTCAATGGCAAAGAATTGAAGGTAAAACTACATGTGCTTTTTAACTTTGTTCTGTAAACTTATATGATTTATCTTGTTGTAGAGATTGGGTGATTTGAACTTTGAGGTGTGAGAGGTACTGGAACTCCAGCACAAGTTTTTGTAGCCTTTCTTTTTATGATTGTATTGGCTTATTATCCTTACTCAGCTGCCAGTCTGGATCCACTGCATTTCCTTAACACTCCTCCGAAAAGAGCTAAAATACGGGGGGGGGGGGGGGGGGGGGAAGAGGAAATTATTTAAGCCCTTATTGTTTCTAATGATTTACCACTGAGTATGTGGTTGAAAAGAACACCAGGGTACATTTTCCTCCAACTGAAGATGTGACTTTTCCTCTGATACCAAAAAAGTCATGATTTCCTTCAGTTCTTTGGTCCAGGGTGATTAAGAGGTGGTAAATAAGTAAAACGTGTTTGCCTAGAGTGTAGTAAAAGTTGGGGGCCTTCAGTTTGGTATTTATTCCTGAAACTTGCTTGGGTAGGCTTTAATTTTCATCTAAAATGAAGATGCGGGATGGTTACCTTCATTCAGGGTAAAACGCTGGGCGGTGGTTTGTGTGTGTAGAGCAGTAAGGGTGCCCGGGCGGCGGTTCAGGGCTGTGTGTGCTGCACAGAGAGTTCACGGGCACGGGTGGGCGCATGCGGCCAGAGGCTGCTCACGCCTTTCCCTGCGTGCACGCAGAAGAGAGCGACGCTTCGGGCGTGGGGGTGCGTGTGTGCGGGAGGCAGAGGACAGGCAGGGGCACAACTCTGAGAAGCAAGAGAAGTGTGTTTTGTTCCCCCTGTGCTCAGTAAAGCAGGACTTTGTATGGCCTTAGAATAAACAGAATCACATCAAAGATACTGGCTACATCACAAGTTTTAACTAATTGACCCACATGATCCCAAATTTTGTCTGGCTACTAGTCAGAGACTGCTTTTGATCTCCACTGATGAAGTAGTCTCTTTCCCAGCTTTCGTTTACTGTCTTGAAGGACAGTGAAATGGGACTGAAGAAGACATCTGACTTGCCAAAACCCTCCTTTGGTAAGCTTCAGATCCTGATTTTGAGACTGTTCAGAATCCTTGCTCCCCCGAGGAAGTTCCCACTAGGTTTGTTACTTGTAGACTCCCATCCTGCTCATCCTTTTGATCTTTTGGGTGAAAACCTCACCCAACACTCACCAGCCCAGCCATTCCCCAGCTGCCTCTGTCACGTTCACTGTGTACCTAGCAGGGAGCACCGTTACCTTGGAGCCGCTTTTGTCAACTCTGCGCCAGCTGGGAAGGACCTAGTGCTGCCTCCTGAAAGACTGAATTTTTAAAGTCAGGTGTTGTGTCATGGACACTACTACTCTTTCATTTTGCTTTTGTCATGAAGATTTTTCTGCATTGGATTCAAGAAGCAGATTAAATACATGTAAGCAGTAATCAAGAAATGCTAGTGATGCTTGTATATATTTCAAGTGTGAGTAGAATTTGTCTTAGAGGGCAAGAAGTGGTTTGAAGTTGTATCTGTTATTTTCCCCCCTGCATTCTGATTTGTTTTTATCCAGGAGGAGTTTAACTCCATGGAATATAATACCCCCAGCACGTCCCTCTAAGGCAAGAATCTGTGTGGGTAATGTTTGTAGCATCCCTTACAGCAGATGCTTCCTCTTGCTCACTTTCTAAGCAACCCCAGTTAGCACATCTTGGTAGAGCTGGGAGCTACAACACAGTGTTGATTTCGAGTCCCGGGTTCATTTTAGTGTCTGGTAGTTTGCAGTTGTGCTGTTTTCCTGCAGAGATCTCTGACCACCCTTCTAAAATACTCTGTGACGGGTTTCCTTTCTCAGAGATCGAGTGAGGGGAAATATTTGACAGAGCAATAGCTGGGCAAATGCGTATCCTACTTGCACATTTCTTTTAACTTGTTGCCACAAAATATACATATTTAGTCTATAGAATTGGATTTACTTCCCTTCTCAGAGGCACAGCTTTGTCAGCTCTAACGATTAGCTTTTGTTTGACGTTCATAATATTGTACTTCGTTTATCTGATGGAGCTGTGTGGAACTATTTAGGGGGGTTCTGAAGTGTGACAACCCACATGATGCTTTTTTAGACTTCACAAACCGCCTTCACGAGGCAGAAGAATATGACATGGGAACTGCTGGCTAGAACAACGGCGCATATTAATCCCAATGTAGTTGGTGGAGTTGGGGAGCAGGAATGCTGTTTAGAAGTTTGTGGCTTTTATTGTACGTTGTCAAAGGAAAACTTACAGCCTGAAAGGAAAGGCATCCTGGATGCCATGGGTGGAGACTATGGATCCTGTCTGGCTCTGCAAGCAGCATAAATATTGGAGGAAAATGTGTTAAAACCTGTTTCATCCATCCACAGACAGAAAGGCTCAAGTGAGACAGCCCAGATGCCCCATTCCCTGCTTTCCTACCTTAATAAATAGCAGGATCTCACTTTCTGACAAACTTCTGTGTCTGCATCCTTGCAGATGTGTGCAGCATTCACTATGAGCTTTGTTTTAAATCCTGGTAACCTCTAGGTGAAAGAACTCTTGTTATGGATTTAAAAAAAATCCAACAGCTTTTCTGAATTCTGTTCACAGACTAACGGGTAAACATTAGCAAATATTTTGGAGGATTGTTACTTCTCCATGGTTTTTAAAATTAGAAAAGTATCATGATGCTTATTTCACTTTTCCATAAAAGAAGAGCACAAGGATTACCTTTGACATCTTTTCCATATGAAGCCACGGAAGCTGAGTAAGTGGTGCATTCTTCTCACTTCCTCAGGGGAGCCAGGTTGGTTTTGTGTTCTGTATTTTCATCCTTCTGAAACTGCAGTTCATATTATTCATATTACTGGCACCATTTCATCCCCCAGATGGGATGCACAGATAAAATAAGCGAGTAAGCAGTAGAAGAGCTTTTTATGGGACTTGGACCTCCAGAGGAAGGATAAAACCTGGCCCAGGTGAGTGGGGATCACTGGGTTCTCCTTGCAGGCCGTGTGGTCATGGCCTTCTATGCTGAAAGCAGTTCAGACTGTACCACCATACAATTGGCAAAATGTCTGCCACCAGGAGGTGGCTTCACTCAAATATACATTTCTGTAAGATGAAGACAAAATTTATTGCTCATTCCATTCATAACCAGAAGTTCCCCTGGCTTGCCAAGCTGCTGAATCAGCTTGGGTACCTCACCCTTGAGTCAGCAAAGCCTGAAATAGAAACTTGCTCTGTTTCCGAAGAGAGGAAGTACCACTGTTGTCTGAAAATACAGCCACATCTAACATGCTTTTGTACCTATGAACACTCGGTGGAAGAACTTGCATGACACTCTGCTTCTTTTTTTTTTTTTTTAAAAAAAAAAAGGTGTTTTCTTACTTGAAATAGGAGTGTTAAGATTGCTATGGATGGGGCTGTCTGGGTGTGGAAGCACCAAGGAATAAACAGCAGGAGAACTGCACAAGCAGCAGTCATTGATGTCACTAGACCAGCCCAGCACCAGGCCCCCACTCCATCTACTTGCAGCCTCTTGGGACATTCAAATTAGGGAGACAAGGGACTGGCTACAGCCAGGCTAAAGCAAAGGCTTAATCCATTAAGAAATGATGACAAGAAGACAGGCTAGAAGCTATAAAACACTGACTGGAGATCAGCTACAGCAGCGCTCACCCGGGATTCCCAAAGGAGAGTTGAGTCACTCTTGCTGCCATGCTGTAACTCCGCTTTAGCACAGCGTAAAATAGCAAAAAACAGTGAAAATGACCAACAGTTGTAGTCAAATAGTGGGAAGCGACACTGTAAAGTCATCAGCAGGACTTCCATGAGTAGGTGGCAGGCAGTGCAAAGGCATATAAAAATAGCCCTTATGTGATACAAATTAGGGAGGAGTTTCTGTGGGAAGATCCTGAGGGAAAAGGGGAGTTCTCTTTTACAGGAGCCATAAAAGGACCCTCAGGACTAAATTATTCTAAACTAGACTAACTGTTCAGAACTAAACTAGCCTAAACTATTCATATAGTTTACTTAACTTGCAGTCAAGTTTCCTTGTAGGATTACACTTGGTACGGGATTTTCCTGCAGGACTATAATATAGAGGAAACGATACGGATTTGGAAAAATTGTCATTTCTGCAATGGCTGTGAACATTGCAATGCATGATTTTACCGTTTTCTGATTTTTTGCAACAGTGCAGTTGCAAATTGCAACACGTTTTATATTTGATGTTTTGGATTATTCCACTGAAAAGAGGTGGGGATGCAACTTTACCAGCACAATTGCAGGCTTATGCAATCATCCTGTGCACACGCCGCTGGTTTGGAAGAAAGACCTGCTGCAAATCCACAGAAAACCCTAGCTAGGGGATTGTAAGTGCAGCAAGGAATTACACAACGTAAAACTTCTGCTGTGTGAGCACCAAGCCCTTTTTAAATTTAGGTTTTATAGGGAGAAGAGAATTGCTGTGGCATTTTTGTGACTTGATCCCTTGTCTTTGCAATAGAAAGGTGACCTCGAGCGCTGCTGAGCTGGGAATGGATCTGGTGAGAGCCATCGCTGTCTGAGCTGAGTAACAGAGCGTTCCCAACCGCATCCCCGAATAGATTCACTTTCTCTTCCCCTGGCTCAGGCTGTCGCAGTGTATTTTAACTACAGATCTGTTATTCTGCACTGTGGGTGCCAGAATCATTTAAGAAAAATAACCCAGCTCAGTAATATTGGATTTTTGGTGATTTTCTTTTTTCTTTTTTTTTTTTTTTCCCAGAAACGGTAGAAGAGAGCAGTCTTCTCAGCTATACCCGAGATGTCACCCATGTGGCTGCAATGCCAGTGCTGTCTAGGAATATAGATGACCCCCCACTACTCCAGCCAGAGCAGATATATCGGAGCAATTAGCAATGCTGTGACAAATGTGAAGTGGAAGGCATTGAGAAAGTCTTATAGAAATTTTTAGTTTGTATTTAAGATGGTTTCTACACACTTGTGTTCTATAAGCTCGGGAAAAATACACTGCTCCTGTCTGCAAATACAGGAACAAGTCATTATTTCCATTTATTGCTGTGGTGATAGGATTAACACTTTGATGAAAAAAGAAAAAATTAGACAGGGCAATTGGACCCCTGATATGTTAGTGTGGTGACTGAAATCAGGGTGGCCCAACGCAGTCCACTGATTATTACTGCTAGCTGATATATTTAGCATTTGTACTGATTAAAAACTGATTTAATTCTAAACTGGTTGCTGCTGCACTTCACGCTTTATGACTTAAAGGTTTTATTTATACTGCACAAAGAAAAGACGCCAGTAACAGATTATCATTGAGGTTTCAGAATCAAGTACTTAAAAATTTCAAAAAGGTGACACCAATTTTTAATATTTTGACACTCTTAAATAGTATCCATGGAGTGCTTGATTCCTGCTGAGTATTTGAGACTTTTGCAGGGCTGTCAATGGACCATGAGTGCAAAAAGAGCAGGGAACACCTTCCAAATAATCATGTTTAGAGCTGAACATGAATGCATGTTTCTGCCACGCGCCCAGCTCTGTTTCCAGGGAACAAGATGGGAAGAAATGTTGCTGAAAACACTGATGCATAACACTTTGGCAGAGATGGTTATCGCATCTCCTAGTCATTTTTACCTATGTTGCTGCCCTGACAACTGCAGTATATTATGGAAATAAAATGTGAAGTCACTCAGGTCTGGGTTCTGCTGTCTGTGGGCAAGACAAATACATAAGATGCCTTTTGACAGAAGTAAGAGAAAATGCATGCTTCTGCAATAAGGGAAAAATATTGCTGCTGGGGTACTGAAATCACAGCAAATATTTGTTAAACAGGTCAGCTGGGGACAAAACAAAGTGGCATATAGGATGTAATGAAAGGTCGTCGAGGGAGAAATTCAGTTCAACCCAGCAATTATTGACTAGATGCAATCAGGATTTAGGAACGGGGCCCTAATCCTTTTATAATCCGGGAATCTCCTTGAATTGGGTAATGGGAGTACCAGCAGTCACCCTTGATAAACAAAAACCAAATAACCCTCGTGTTTTGTGGCACGCAAAAAACTCTTAATGGCAATCAGGAAAAACCATAACCTGTCACAGGCTTTTAGGTAATTTCCCACCAAAGGTTTCCCCCAGGCTGCAGCTTTCGGAGGATCTGCGTGATCTGTACCTGGGTGCGAGAACTGCTCAGAGGTTATGTTTCAGTAGATTTGGGTAGCTGAGTTACTTACCAAAGGATATCTCGAAAAGAGAATTTGGTGCAGACCAAGTTGGCTTCTGTGCTACTATATGTGACCCCATCTTGTCACCACATGCATGAAAGTGCTCCACATATAGTCTGTTAATTTGGTGAATTATTTCCTAGAACACTTAGAAAACAAATCAAGGAGCTGAAATTGCCTCTCAGTATTTCTTCAGTCCAAACAAACAAACAAACAAGCAGATTGTGTGTCTTATGTGTCGAGTCAAAACATCTTGGTTATTAATATTAAACTCCTGGGTGCCTGGGGAACCTGCTCCTGAATAAGCTACAAAGCTGTATTGTGGCTGAAAATATTTTAAAAGTCATTCCACCACATGCAGCTGGTATTCCTGCAAGGTAGCAAGAGCATCCTCTGCTCTGCCCGGCGAGGAGGGCTGTGCGTGCGGCAACCGTGCGGTGCCAGCGGCCAGCTCGTGTGCCCACGCCTCGCTGGCCACCAGCCAGCCTGGGCCCCTGTGAGGACACGTCTGCCGAAGGGTGCCACACACTCCTGCGAATCCTTGTGGGAGACAGAGGCATGTGGCCGTGCAGAGAGGAAAAAGCTCCGACTGTAAACTGGGAAAGTGAGGGCTGAGAAGCAGATTTTTTGGACTAAGTGGCTTTTTCCTGTCTGCTTATTTCTCCTCTTTTACCATCCTCATTTCAGTTCCTTCCTCAGTTTTAGCTCCATGGAAGAGCAGAGAAAATATTCTATTCCCCTTTCATGGTTGTACCATATTTATTAAATCCCATTTTATATAACCCAAATAATGATTTCCATGGTTTATTTTTTATCTGTACCATTTAAGCTCTTTATCTGGATCTCCTTCTTCCTTTTCTTGTTGCGCTCTGTTCAAACTCAAGGCGCATGCCGTAGTCCTTTAGAGGCAATTTGCCTTGAATGGAGGTGTGTTGAATTTTAACCAGGTTTTCATCCTGCCCTGTCTTCCCTTCACAGCCATGCTGCTTAGACCAGGGGGCACCGAGTTTATCGCTTTGCTACAGCCTCAAACTTCTTCTTACAAGCCAGAAATGTGGGCAGGGCTCTCGCAGAGATTATCATCTTCCTAACCTCAGCCAGACTGCAAACCAGCCCGCAACCCACCTTCTTCCCCTAAACAAGCAGCGTGCTTCGCTAACCACAGAAACTTCAGCAACACGGAGTCACTGCCTTGATATTCCCGGCAAAGCACAGCATGGCACAGCACGGTATGGCGGCGATGCTTTAGCACCATTCCTGGGTCGATGTCTCTCTCTTGGAAGGAACAGAACTTCAGCCTGGAGCCCACCCCTGCTGCATCGCTCAGCGTCCTGCGAGAGGATGAACATGTAGAGTTTGGAGGCTGAGGTCTCATTTAAATTAGGCTGAAAAATTAACACCCCATTTATAGGAATAAAGGATGCTCCTGGTGCCTACAGATACTGCTTTATTTAGAAAAAGCAACCTAATCTATCAGACTGTGGTGGTAGAGGACTTTTATGTACAGCAAATAACTGTCTTTAATTAGCTTTATTTACACAGTAGATGTCAATGTTGAACTCTCTAAATTAAAAGGGCAGAATGTCCTTAGTGGAAAAAGTGATTTTTGAAGCCTTACAACTTAAAAACAGCAGGAAGGTTTTTGCTCAGGCTGCCTGGGGAGAAAAATCACCTTTGGCTCAACAAAACAGGAAGAATTTCAAGCCCACAGCAGAAGTTTTTCAAGAAACTAATGAAAATGGAAGATTATAGTTTAAACTATTTTGCAATCGCTGGCCCCAATCCTGCACTTTTCAGACGTGCTTAACTTTATATACATGGTTAGTTTTCCTGACCTGTACAGGATTATTTACATGTGTAGATATAAGTACATGTCTGAGTGTTTACAGAGTGGATTTTAAGCTACAGCATTTGTTACTGAAAAAAATGACATTATGTCAAGATCTCCATAATTGGCTCATTGAGATTCTTTATGTCAGGAAAAAAAAAAAAAAGCTGAGAAATTCAGGAATTAAGATTCCTGAGGCAGTCTCAGATCTGCTCCTTCATATGAATAAGATCTTTTTTTGTGCCAGATCACAGCACTGGGCCACAAAACTTATTTATCAGCTTTATATAAAAACCCAACACCTTTATATAGTTTGAATGTACTGCTCATAGGAAGATACTGTCTGCATTTCTTTCTGCTCTCTAATATATATCAAAGTTTTAAAAAGTATGTTTGGCCATGAGCTGAGACTGATATTTTTCCTCTCATCAATGGGAAGCAACTAATTGAAAATAAATTATTTTTAATTTTTAATTATTTTTTTTTTTTTTAATATCATGGGACTGTATTCTACCTGCCATGAAGCCACTTATTGAAACCTCCTGAAACAGGAATAAATCACCTCTGCAAACTGTAGTTCTGCCATTTATCGCCTTGTTTCTGTGCAGAAGCCAAACTGCCATTAAGCTGACTCACATTTTGGCATTTTGTGTTTATATACAAGATGACGATGTTTGCAAGCAATGGGAAAAAAAAAGTCGTTCATCGGCACTGCGGTCCTGGCAAAGTCTTTCCCTTCTCTGTGGCGGCAGCAGAGCCTGGGGACGTGGCCAGAGCCCCGGTCTGGCGCAGGGACTGTTGCTGTTGCTCTTTGCCACCCGGTGCCGGGTGAAGCCGGGGCGTTCCTGCAATTCCCCGGGTTTCACCCCAGACCCACTCCTCGGCCATCAGCGCCTGCTGTGTCCCCAGCTGTCCAGGCTCTGCAGCTGCCAGAGAGCCAGATCTCCCCGAATTTAGGCACGCCTGGTGCTTCCCCATCCCTCCCCGTTCACCCTGACCCTCTGACCCTGTGCGGTTCTGCCAGCATCCTTCATGGCTCTGAAAAGCCACCTTCGGCTCTCAGGACACTTTTCACTTGATCTTTATCATACCAGGTCCAAAATACTCCACATGGTATTCCTGGCACCAGTATCTTACTTGCCGTAGGATTTATTTTTCCTTGCTGCCCCTCTTTAGCTCCAAATCTCTCACCCTAAGTCTTATCTTGGATTTTTTTGCCTTTCCCCAGGCAATGTCAGGACTTTAAGGACCTGCTGTGGAAGGGACGGGGACGCTGGCCACACTGTTTCCAACCTGCCATGGCGTGGCATACCTAGCTCTATGTTGCTGTCACCCTGCCCTGTCTCTCCTGGCATTCCTGAGATTTTAACTGCAGCTTCTGTCTGTGTCTCAGTCCTGTCAGTCCTGGAAAGAGGCAGAGGAGGGTCCCCCTTCATCCCCCGCCAGCGTGGCTTCTCTCAGTGTCCTCTGGCCAAGGCTGACCCATCATCACCAGCCCCACGTCCCACCCCATGGCATCCTGCCTTGTCCTTCACTGGGGAAGAACCGCAGCTGGAATAACCCAGGTGGACACCTCCATGGGAAAACCCTCTGCCGTTGCAATAACCATCCCACCGTTCTGCTTTGCGCTTGTTGGCTCGGCTCTGCCACAGACCTCGGAGCTGCGCCAGGCCCAGTGGGAACAACAGCCAGGGCTGACACTTTGGGAGTGTTTGGCTGAGGTCAGGCACCGTTGACTGAAGCAGGAGCAGGTCTCAGCTGCTGAAAAACCCATCCAGGTCTGCTGCAAGGTGGAAACAAGTTAAACGCTTTATGTTGGGGCAGTTGCAACCTGTCATCAAGCTGAAAGCACAGAGCATTTGGTTTTCTGCTGATGGAGAGGAGTGGGGTTCTGTGGGCAGACCCAGAATTTCTCAACACTTCTTCAAAGTTTCTAAAATTCTTCAATTTTCTGCTTGAATGGGACAAAAAGATTTGTTGAAGCAGGATTAAATGTTTCATCTGGGGGTGCTGGCAAACATGGTGTGCCATGGCCCTGCCTATTCCTGGCGTCCCTGCGGGATGTGGGGTCCAAAGGCACCTCCCGGCTGTGCTGTGCTCCTCTGGCTGACGGAGGTGAAGGGGCCGAGCTGGAGGGAGCGTCTGGCTTCACAGGGCCAGCAGGGAGCTGGCACCCCTCCTGCCAGCACCCCGTCCCCAGGTCCCAGCAGCTCATCACAGTGTCAGCAGGTACCAAGAGCACCCGGCTCCCGGCCGCCCGGTGGGTTGAGGGCCCTCTCTGTGCTCCACTAATGATTTTACTGGGGTGCCTAGTGCTCATGTTCCCAGCTTTACCGACAAGTATCCTCCCTGGCAGAGCTTTAGCATTTAGCTCTGACTGGATATGGCTTGTACCCTACCCCAGTGCAGGCTACAAAGCAGCAAAGGAGTGAAGAAAGCATCAGGGACCAACTAGGTGAGCAAGTACCCGGAGCACAGCCTTGATTTTAGTCGCGGCTGGGGCTGCAGCTGCAGCTGACACGAAATTTCCATGGGTTGCAATGGGTCAGAGGCAGCTGGGGCTCCTTTCCTCCCTGCTTGAGCCCCCGCTGTTGGGAGCTGCGGACACAATTAAGGAGAAACAGCAACGTATGGGTCATGGGAAGAGGGAAAACAGGAGTGCTTGGCCAGCCGAAGAGGAAATGGTGGGACACAGATGTCCATGGAAAGCTGAAGCCACTTACAGAGGATGCATTTACTCCTGTTTCCTTCCACTATGGCTTAATTGCAATGTTTTTTAATGACAGGTAGGACAGGAGCTGGGCTTCTGCCTAAGCACTTCTCCGTCCTGCATAAAAGCTCTGAATTTAATATTAACAACAATTAATCACAGCTACCAGGAAGCAGACAGCAGCATTCCCTGCCTCCAGGAGCGCTGGGTTCACATCCTCAGCCCCATTAATTCCCATCTTCAGGCAAACAGCACTGGAGGGTCACCGGGAACAAGGGGCTTCCCGATCCTGCTGAATTTGGGTTCAGAGTTGAAGTGGTAGTGGCACTGGCACACCCTGCCCATCCTTTCTGACAGCCTTTGCTGTGAATACAGGTGGTTTCGGCCACTCTGTGTCTCTCCTGTGAGTAGGAAATGGCCGCTCACCGTCAGCTCACCCACCCGTGTATCATTTTCTCTCCCTGTGTCCTGAAAGACAGCTGGGATAATTCCAGGTCACAGCAGGCTGGCTGAGCTAGGTCAGATCTCAGGTTTGGCAGGACATTGCTGTATTTTTCCTGTTCTTGGTACCACAACTCCCTCTCTCATTAGTAGCACTAACTGCTCATTGCATATTTTGCATATATATATTAGTATTTCGGAACAGCTCATTTTTGCATCCTGTAATTAAATGACCACTAATGAACACGTTGTATAAGCAGCAGCCAAATGAGATAACCCGTATGGACATATATATAATAATTGCATGGGGATTCACTATAACATACACCAAACTGCCTCCCATGCTGCACAGGCTCTTGCCCGGGAGAAGGCAGCGTGTGAGCACCCAGCAATCTCTCCAGTCTCCCCAGTTGGAACTCTTCCAAATCTGAGCAGCAAAGTAGTGATGAAACCTGGGACCTGAGGGCTGGGGATGGTGTGAGCCAGGGTGCCCTCTGGGCCACAGAAAGCTTGGAAGTCCCAGAAAGGAGGGACTTGCATGACAGGAGGGTTTTGTTTGCTCCGGGGTCCATAAATGCTGGCTTGAGGCGGTGAGGTGAGCTGCTGCCAGTGGGGGGGGGTGCAGTGGGGAGGGCACCAGCCCCAGCACTGTGCCGGACACCAGGGTGGGCAGATTTTGGGGGCCACATGGGAAGGGAGCAAGTGGCTTCATAAACATGCCACGTCCACTGGGGTCTTGCAATTGCAGCACAGGGCATTTCGGGGGCAAGGTTTGGTGGGGTTTTGGCCCCAGCGGTGGGTGCAGGGGGACAGGAGGGGACAGGCTGGATGGGGATGGTGGCACAGGGAGACCTCCACTGTGCTGCAGGTGGAGCAGTGGGGCTCCTCCCCTGGCTCCCAACAGACCTTTACAGAGGTTTTAAGTCCTTTCCCCATGAAAGGGGCAATGAATCTCCACATTCCCTATATGCAGTCGCTGCTACCAGAAGGCACGTGCTCTGCCACAGAGTGCTTCTGGCTGCACAGGTGCGGAGTTCGGCTCATGACTGCAGGAATCTCTGGCCTTGAGCTCACAGCAAGAAAAACCAGTCTGCTCAGGCATCCCCTCCTTGTCTCTCCCTACAATGTGCAGTGTGATGCCTATAAAAACCCAGAAATCAAATTGACATAATCGCAAATGAGCCACAGGGATATGGAATATTTTCATCCCTGAAAGACAGTGATGCTGCTGAGTGGTTGACATTGTGGAGGGCAACCAAAGGGGATTGTAAACCCCTTGGCTTGTGTTTGACTATTGGCAATGCCACTGCCAGGCTCTGGGAGACCTTTGGGAAACGTGCTCGAGGCTCCCGTTGGCGGGAGCACCCTGGACACAGGCAGGATCTGGCCACCGCTGGGCTCTCAGCAGCACCAGTGGCTCTTCCCCAGCGATGTCTCTAAGATAAATGTTTCTCTTTTCCATCCAAGAGATACAGCAGAGCTGCTGCCAGCACCATGTCTCAGTGGAATCAGTTTTCGTTTTGCCAGGAGCGTTACCGGCTCATGATTCACATCTTTACAGCAGCTTTGGAAGGAAAATGTGCTTCTCACCAGGCAGACCTTCATGCACATTGAGATGCCACAGTTTTTCCAGACTTTCCAGAGGAAGCCACAGCCAAGTGAGACATTCCTTCTCCTCTTCCAGCTTTCTTGGAACAACCTTCTTTGATTAGTGAGTGAGACAGATAGTTGGAAAGACAGACAGACAGACAGGCCAGGCAGTAGGGTTATAATAAGCAGTTTGCATGAGCCCCAGCCTCCGATGGGGTGGTGCCTCCATCTGCCTCTTGCTGGGAGGCTGGTGAGAGCCCCTGTTGTTTGCTGTGGTCCCCAACCCCCTGCTCCTCCTCCATGGTCCGCAAATCTTTGTCCTCCTCCGCGGTCCCTAACCCCCTGCCCTCCTCCATGGCCCTTAATCCCCTGTTCTCTTCCACAGCCCTCAAGCCCCTTCCCTCCTCCATGGTCCCTGACCCCCTGCCCTCCTCCTTGGCCCTCAAGACCCTGCCCTCTGCTGTGGACCTGAACCCCCTGCCTTCCTCCGTGGTCCTGGACCCCCTGCCCTCTGCAGTGGTCCCCAATCCCCTTCCCTCCGCCGCGGACCTGGAGCCGGGTGGTGCAGGCCCTGCTCTGCAGCACTGCTCCTGCCCAGCTGCGGGTGCCTTCGCCTCCAGGGAGAGGACAGAGGCCGCATCCAGCGCTGCAGGGCTCAGCCAGAACATCCCTGCGGGGCAATCCCCGAGGCAGCAGCCAGGGCTGGCTGCCTGGCTGCGAACGTGATGCTGGAGGGAGGAGAAGCAGCCGTGGCGCAGAGCATCCCTGTGTGCTGCCGGCCCACCCTGCGCCGAGGCTGAGTCACGGGGCGGCGTGCCTGCCATGGCGCGCGTGGGCCCACGGCCGTGACTCAGCCCCACGGCTGCCAGCGCTCACCGCCAGCCCCGCGGCTCCCGCTTCTCCCGGGGCTTTGTGTCGGAGCCCCCGCGAGTGAATCAGAGCCGGCTTTGTGCCGGGCCCCGGGGGACTGTGGTCCCCGGGGTGGAGGGGAGGGTTGGCTTTTCTCTCTGAGCGCTCAGCATGGTGGGGGCCTCTGCGAGGGGAGGAGGAGGAGGGGAACCGCTCACAAAGGGGGTTTAAAAAGCATCCCCTGGTGCGGGTGGGAGCAAGGATCTGTCCCACCAGGGAGGATTGTGCTGCCCTGAGGTGCAAAGCAAAGGAGTTGGCGTTCAGCTTGCCCATTCGTGCCTTCGGCATGGGAAGACAAGTTGGAAAATGCAACCAAATGGCTCAGGTGTGGCCAGCAGGTCCAGTGAGAGGGAAGGGTACGAGGCCCCGGTACGGGGAAGGAGATGGGAGCTCCTGCCTTGTTTCCTGCAGCTACACCCCCTCGGCCACCCCAGCCCCAGTGCTCACACCACACCAGCAGGAGAAACAAAACGAGCATCTCCAGGGAGTGTGTTTGGAAAATACCAGGTTTTATTACACAGGCTGATGTTCAAGCTGACAGTTTTATCCCAATGCACATGACCACGGGCATCTATGTGGGCCTGTGTCCCAGCTCCCTCCCTCCTGCAGTGCTCTCGGGCAAGACACTCATCCCTGTCAGTGTCACGGGCATGGGGGCTTGGGGTTTCATGGCAAAATGTAAAGGTCTCCCTGCTCCCCATTTCCAGTCCCAGCTTTCCAGAATGCCCCTAAGAAAGCCTGGAGATAGCTGGGCTGGGGACTGCAATCCTCTTGGGACTGACAGCCACTCGGATCCGCAGGAGAGAAAGAATCTTGGTGTCGGTGTGTCCCCAAGCCAGCAAGGAGCCGAGTCAGTGTGTATCACGGGGAGCAGAAAACACCCCCAGCTTCAGACCACTGCTGCCATCGCTTTGGGAAGAGAACCCTAATGTATTATATCAGGGAGGGGAAAAGGGGTTGGACTGTCACAGGGAAGCCCCATCAAGAACATGGGCACCAGGGCTTTGCACAGGGCGTGCAGGTGCTGAAGGGAAGAAAAAGGGAGGAAAGGAGGCAATGAGTGCTGGAGGATAAAGCAGAACAAAAAGGAACACGGAGAAGGGATGAGGAGAACAATGGGAGCAGCCTGAGAGCAGAGCGAAGGTGCCTTCGTGTTCAAGGGCATAAGGGAGAGTCAGAGCTCCTCGCCGGGATGGGGAGCCTTTCCCTGGGTACCCCAGAGCCCACGGGTTTTGGGGGAACAGGGCAGCAAGGAAAGAGATGGCACAATACAGTGCTTCCTAATAGAAACGTTTGATGGCCTTTGCTTGCCGTGACAGTGACACACACTGTGGCAGCAGAAACAGTGACAATATTAGCACATTTCTGTCAGTGTTTCTATTCCATTAGCTCTTAAGAAAACCATGCAGACTAGCCCAGTGGAGGAGAGTGAGAGGAGTGGGTGAGACAGAGAGAGACACCAATGAGAGATGTGGTCATGTACACAAAAGAAGAAGGAACAACAGTGGAGGGGGGAAGCAGCTCTGGGGCAGGTTTGAGACCTCACGGCACTGACTCAGGAGCACACCACCTCTCTCCAGGCTGTTCTGGCTGCTGCTGTCTCTGACACTCTGCTTGCCTTCACTTGTACCTGTGGTCCTCTCTGCGCTGCAGGCAAAATTCCTCTGCACAAGGCATGCCCCTTCCCATGCTTGGATGTAGATCTGAGTCTTGTCTTCATTAGCTCAGAGGTAGAGTCCCACCTCGAAACAGAGACAAGGAGCATGGAAGTGTCTGGGGCCATGTCCCCGCAGACTCACCTGGACTTGAGGAGCCCTCTTCTTCACAGTGCCTGGTCTCAGTGCTGGGGGACATGGAGCTCCATGGAACTTCTGCCCTAGCTCACGTCCCTCTGTGCACATGGAGACGAGGGGCGCTGCCCTGCACACTCTTCCCATCACAACAGAGCCTTCCATTCCCAGCTTTCTCTTTCCCTCTTTCAGTCCTTTTGCCTCTTTCTTGCCTCACCCAGCACCTCCACATCTTCTTGTTCCTGTCAAAGGTAAGTCCCTCTGCTCCAGAGGTTTCCTGGAGAGCAGTGCTAGCTGTGGTCGTTTGGCAGGAGAATGGAGAAAGAATGTTCAGCAGGTTGTTGGTGGACTCGAAGGCGCCGGTCTCCTTCCAGAGCAACATCTACCTCTTGGCTGTTTTGTGCTTGGCTCAGCAGCCAGCTGTGCTGGCCATGAGGACCGAATGATGCGGCCACCCCTAGTCCCCCGGCTTTCACTGCTGGGTTTCAAGGTTGGCTGTTCACAGGGAACCTCACCCTGCTCGGGTGTTTCCAAAGCAATACTCATTCTCCTCCCAGGACTGACTGGTGATGTACAGAGATGAGAACAAAATCGTGGCTAAAATGGGGGGAGTTTTGTGAACAAGCCAGAGAAACCTGCCTGGGTTTCCTAGGGAGAACAGATTAACAGATGGGCAAAAGGCTGCAGCCCCCTGTTCCTGCCTCCCTCCACAGAGCACAAAAACACAGGGGTTTGACTGAGAAGACAGCAACATGGACTTGAACAAGGTCAAACTACCAAACCCTTAATCCTTGGAGCCCTGCTGTTCCACAGGCTTGACTTGCTGGCATGGGTTTTTGAGGTTGATGGCACACATGGAGATGAAGTGCCCTGTCCCCATGCTGGCCCAGGGGGAGGAAAACCTGCTCACGGCTCCCTGTGGATCTCTGTGATTTGGGGAGCTGGCCCTCCTCCTCCAGCACAGCTCAGCTCCTTTCTGGCCCACTGCTTCATATGACAAGGACTTGCAAATCCCATCACGACTACCTGTCTGGAACTACAAATGCCCCTGCAAAAGCCCCTTCTTAAAGCAAACACCCAGATGAAGGCTGCAGAAGTTCAGCTCAGCTGTTATGCGAAAGGAGAACTCACTGGGCAACCTAAAAGTCTCAGAAAGAAAAACAAGATCAATATTTGCAGATATTTGTAGAATGTTTGTGCCTGAAAACAACAGCTGGGACCTGGCCTCTCTCTCCTTGCCCAGTGCTTTGCCCCCAGGGCTCCTGGTGATGCCCTGGGTTAGTGTGTCACTGCTCCCCTCTGTGCTCTCACGCTGTGTCCTCGTTCTCACTCCCTGCCGGCTTCGGGGATGCAGAGGTTGAAATTCCTGTTCACGCACTCTTGGCGACAGTGAAAAAGCAGCTACAGTTCTAGCTCACTGTGCATTGCTCATACTTACAGCTTAAACATTGCCTTCTACTCAAAAGAACAAAGATAAAATGTCAGGAATTCACAGTTTTTATTCTCTTTCTTATGCCCACCCATCTTCCCCTGCCATCGATGTCAATGACTCAAAGTCCTCATTGTACAGTAGCCTTTGCCAGCATGGCACTCAAAGGGTTAACAAACCACGGCTTCTTGGACAGATAAGACATAAGCTCATTCACTGGTAGGAACATGTGGATGGTTATATTACAGAACACCTTAGGGTTTCCTGTAGCGATTTTTGGGGGTTTCACCACACCCAGTGATGTCGCAGGAGAGAACGTTGGGCTTCTTCCCCAGGCCGATGCTTCCCAAGAGATCAGGAAGCTCGCGAGTGATGGCCTTCTCGATCTTCTCTAGGAAACACCCTCCCATGTAGGAACACTGCTGAGACAGCAGCTTAAAGCTGGTGATGGGGTTGATGCCAAAGAAGTCCTTGTAAGCCTCACGGTTGGGGAGGTCAAATTTGCTGACATTGGTCTTTGCCAGAATGGACTTAAAGATAAAGAACTTGTCAGGATCTTCCACAATGTCCCTGAACACCAGTTCTCCATCGCTAAAGAAGGTCATTTTGTCCTTGTAGGTCTGTAGATAGCGATCGACCAAAAGGGCGTGGATGCGCACCCGGATGGCATGCTGGCGTATGAAGGCGATCTTATTTTCCATCCTGTTCTCAATCACCTGGTTGAGATCTTCCAGGAGTGATATCTCTTCTTTGAGGAACAGGTCTTTGTGGGTATCCGGATGGTACTCCTGGGGCCAGAAGGAGCTAACATACACCCTGGGTGGCTCTGTAACGTTGATGAGAGGAGCCAGGCTCCAAAATAAGGCACCGTAGACTCTCATGAGCTCCTGGGTAGCCAGGCTGTCAGCTTTGTTCAAGATGATACGGATCTGAGACTCGCGGCCCTTCAGCTGGCGAAACAGCATCTCCAGCTCCAAGCCCACGTCCAGCTTGGTAGGGTCAAAGACAACGAAGATGAGATCAGCTCTGTCAATGAACCACTGGCACACATCGTTGAATGGGTAACCTTGAGGAGAGGGAAGAGAGAAATCCAGCAGAAATGGCCAGCACAGGATGATTCCCTTCAGGGCAAGGGACAGATAAACTTTGAGCCTGCCGTGCCTCACGTCCTGTCTGGGTTGAACAGGGTGTGAGACCCAGCGGACTTCCCATGCAGCCTAGAACCTGTTTCTCATGTGCTGAAAACACTTCAGAGCTTCTTGGCATGAAAACCCATCCCTGTGGGTCTGGGCCTGCGACTACATGTCTCCCTCAGCCTCACCTCCAAACCTTCTTTCTCCCTGCTGCTGGCCACAGATTCCTGCTGCTTCTGTGAGCAGATACTGGCCACATCATTGCTTTCCCCAGTGGGCATCAAGTGGGTCAGGAAGCCCTGCTCATCTGTTCTGGCAGCCCAGGTGCTGTGGGGATGGACTAGTGCTTCTCTGGGCCCTGCTGTAGCACCCACCATTGGCAAAGCCTGGCTCCAGAGCTGACAAGCGGGGCATTAAATGTTGAGCTGAGGCAAACAATCAACAGCCCACAGAGGCCCCAAGAAACACCTTGCTGAAACGCCTGTCTGTCCCCCCTCCAAACAGCAGAAATGCCTGCTCTGACTGATGACACTTGGGTATGTTTCCCAGGTGCCAGCTGCTGCTGCCATAGCCGTGGGCAGACAAATGTCGCCATCCCCTCCAAGGCAAGACCCCTTCTCTAGCCTCAGGCTCTTCCTTGTTGTGCTTCAGCCATCTTTGTCATCTCCCATTGTTACGGCATCTTTTCTGGAGTCCCTTAGATGAACCCAGTAAACCCCTACCTCGTTCTTGCTGCTTGCGGTTTTCAATGATGCCTGGTGTGTCCACAAAGGTGACTCGCTCCAGCAGTTTGTGAGGCACCTCGATCCCTATCAGCTTCTCCAAGAAGTTCTGCCCAAACTTCTCCAGGGGTGAGAAGGAGCGGGCGCTGTCAGCAGCCATCACAATGCCTTCAATGGTCTTCAGCTTGGGGCCGTGCATGATGACAGTGAATTCGGAGGTGGTGGGTTCTGCCCCTGCCCAGCAACGAGAGGAGCAGCACAGCTGTGAAATCCATGCAGGGCAACAGACATGACAGGCCTGGCCTGGGACTAGCCAGGGAGCTCAGGAGCATTGCTCACTTGCCGAGAGATGCTGGAGGAAGGCAACCAGCAGGCCTGTGAAATTCTTGACAAACCTCTTGAGAAAATGCCATCAGGGCTGTTTTCTGCAGGGACTGGTTGTTCTGGAAGTGGCCTGACTGCACAAGGCTCCCTGAAGAAACACCTCTTGGGAACCCTCATTAACACAGCGCAGAGCTGGCCACAGACATCTGCCCTCAGCTGTGAGATGACATCTGTGGGAGCAGGGAGGAGGGAAGGGGAATGGCTTTTCTCCTGGGAAGATTAATTAATTGGCTCCACATGAGGAGGACAGGGGAGAAGACAAAGGCGAGTTGCCCTTGTGGTGTGACTGCTGCTCTCACGGATGAGGTCGGAGGCAGTGAGCCCTGTGCTGTGGGACAGGGATGCTGCAGGGATAGATCCCTTCCTCCTCCTCCTGGAGGAGGGTGGGCAGGCCCTGGGCAGTGGTGGAGAACCTCTCCCTCCACATGGCACCACAACTAGGCAACGTGGACCAGATTGCAACCTCCTTGCCGTAACGAGGGGGATCAAAGATACGTGACCGGGAGCTGCTGACCGCCTGGATGCAGAAATGCAGGTGTCAGCACGCCCTTGGCTGAGCAGGGAGGGAGCTGTGAGTGTGGTACCTGTGTAAAGTTGGTAGGGAGTGTCGTCCAGCCCAAGGAGGTAGTTTATCATGGAGGATTTGCCAACGCTCCACGGTCCCAGGAATAGCACCATTGGCTTGGAAGTGATCTCCCCATCTGTGGAGAGGGGAAATAACAAGAGGAAGTGAAGAAACAATAGCTGTCGCCGCCGTGCGATTAACTCCCAGCTGTAACGAGCATCCCATCTGAGCAGCGTGGTGATGCTGCTGGGGAAACAACCACCCTTTTGGGGCCACCAGCCATTCACGAGCCAAGGCATCGCCCAGCAACAGGCCCCGGTGTCTGCAGGAGCAGGACGTCACCATGCTCTGCAGGAGACCTCACCTCAGCTCTCTCACATTCTTCGAGATTTGGCCCTTCTTAGGCTATGAGAGGACTTGAAGATCTTTTAAATCTTGTTCGTTCTGGTTCTGGTTTAGCTGGAGTGAGTTTGGGGCTGGCTGCAGTGGGGAGTGTTGTCTGAAGGCAGCTGCCGCAAAGCATGGGACACGCGAAGGAGGTTGGCCATGCTGCAACCAGACAAATGCCTCGTGCAAAAGGAGCTGGCGTGGTTTGAGAAGCATCACTATGGCACTGTGCTCGGTAAGTGTGATGTGAGCCTTGTGCCAGCTGCCTGCAAGCCTTCCCACCATAACCTCGCAGGGATCTGCAGCCAGGTCGTGGTTCCCAGCCCTCCAGATAAGCAGAAGGTCCCTGCCCACGTGTGGGCTGGGTGTGAGGCTCCAGCCCCGTGTGGGGATGGCAGGCTGGGCAAACAGCCCCATGTTGGGTTTGGGGAAAGGCAGGAGGCGAATCGACTACAGTCCCCATCCCGCACTCCTCAAGTCCTGCAGTTTGCTAAGGGGCTCAAGGAGGCTGGTGGTGGGCGCATGAGGACCTGTTCCCCTGCCACATGATCAGTCCAGGAGCACGGAGGTCCCTGGGCACACGTAGCCACTGCTCCCAGGAGCAATCCCTGCTCGAGTGGGGCTCGTTCAATCAGCCTGTGTCCACACTGCTCGACCCAGGCCCAGCCACTGGGCAGCCAGTTGGCAGAGCCAGAGGAGCCTCTGGCCCTTTCCAGCCCCTGAGTTGTGCCCAGGACAGCTGGGAGCCTGCAAGTCAGCTCAAGGCCAAGGCAGGCCAGAAATGGAAGTAAGAACTGGATGAGGATGAGTGAGTTCTCAAGGAGCTGGGATCTGCTGTCTCTCATCCAGAGCTGAGCCTTCCCCTGTGGCCCAGGTCAAGGAGATGCCCTTGGGCGACCCACACTGCCTTTGACACCCTTTCTTTGTGGAAGTATTTTCCCTGCAGTGGCTGAGAGACCCTGTTGCTCTGTGGCTGCTGCCCATGCAGGAGCCAGCAGCTTTCCAACAAGCCAGGGATCCATCTCCAAGGCTGGGGGAGCCACAAAGCGCACATGGTGCTGAGCTCCTGCTCCCAAGGGTGCCAGAGGGCACTGCATGGCAGGTCTGTACCCAACCCATCCAACCACGGGTGCCGGACTTGGGCAGAGCGTGCCAGCCTCCTCCTGCCTGTATCTGCCCATTGCAGAGCCACCATGTCACCACTGGGGAAGGGAATGGGCTGGGGACATCTCTTCACGGGGTACAGCTGCATCCATGCAGCTCGACTCTCCTCCCCAAATCAGGGAGGCAGGGCAGGGATGTGGCAGGGCAGCCACATCCAAAGCAAGGGGACAGCCCTGCCTGCTGCCCGCTTCCTGCCTGCAAGCTGTGGGGATCCAACCGTTGTCTTCTCACACAGGACAAAAAACAAATGTTGAAACCTCAGACTTTTGTTATTATTCATTCTTCTGTGCCACTCTATCACCACTGCTCTATTTGCTTGCTGGCTTTAATTGGGTTTCGGATGACGATTATTATTATTATTATTATCCCCTGTGATGTTGTGCCAGAGGTTTGAGGCGGGTCCCCGCGTGCTCTTTCGTAACACGTACCTGGCCAGGCGTGGCTGTGTGAACACAGGCAGCCCCTACGCCCCGGCTCCGCTTCATGTCCCCATCTCAGCCCTGCCTTGCCGAGGCGGGCAGCGGTGCAGGCAACCCCCCAGCTGGGTCACCGACAGCTCGTCGAGCCCATCTCTAACCCTCGCTTTGGGAGCGGGGTGTTGGCACCCCATGGGCTTTGTGGGCAGTGCCAGGCACTGGATCCTTGCAGTTCTCCAGGTAGCAGAGCAGCCCTGAGGATGTGAGGCCACCTGTGGGTCCTCCTCACTACTGCCCACAGTCTGGGAGAGCAGAGAGCATCTCCCACCCGGGAGGGTGCTGGCCTGGCATCTGTCCCTGCTACGTCCCCCCACTGTGTCAGCACCGATTTGGGTCACCTTGATGGGCCGGCCAGGGAAAAAGAGTCAGTCCTCGCCAGCTGCAGGGCAGGGATGGCGGCAGCTCCATCACGGCAGCTCTCTCCAGCCACCCTGTGGCTGCTCGCTCCCAGCCCAGCCTGCCTTGCTCCCAGCTCATGCTCATCCTGGCTCAAGCTCACCCCAGCTCCGGCCAGGCAAGTCCTGGTGGCGTTTGCAGGAGCAGTCGCACACTGGTGAGTGATCAGACCCTGCCTGTGAGCAGGGGGGGTCTGTGGTCCTGTTTAAAGCACAGCAGCTTAAAACACAGCTTCTCTAAGCTGCAGAGTAAAGCATATTACAATCCTTCAAAGCACCTGGCAAACAAGGCTGGGAAGGTCACATCTCCCTCCACAGAGCCTGCATTTGCCTTGGACTGTTCAGATCTGAGGGTAAGAGCAATCTGGATGTCCAAATAGATTTTTTTTTCCTAGAGCAGTGTCTTTCTGGAAGTTTTTTCCAGCTTCCTTGCAATGCCAGGCTGCCCTTGGGTGGGAGCGCTGCTGCTCTTAGGTGGGGTTAACCCTGACCCGGGTCTTCTCCCTTCTTGTCCTCGTGCCCAGCAAAACTGCCTGGTGTCAGCTCACCCCCACTGTGCAAGTCTGTCCTGAGGATGTTAGACCAAGCAGAGGACATGGCAAAACCTCCTTCCTCTCCTGGTTCAGACTGAGCTATGGGCATGAAGGTCTTGCTCTGTCCTTAGACCACCCAGGAAGGCTAAAACACCTGGGGAGACTCTCCCAGCATTGCCCACACTGCCATCCCATCCCTGTACCGCAAACACTGCCAGCCACTCTGCCTACGGCAGGGATGTGCCACCCAGCAGCCCTTGGAGGGCTGGCCGGCTCGCTCCCGAAGTTTCAGAAGCCACGAGTACCCACTCAGCACGTGTGCCCGCAGACGGAGGGACAAGCCACACGTGGCTGCAGATTGCCTGAGCCTGCTTCTGCACCGTGCTCCCCGTGCGCATACACCCACACAAGCAGCACGCGTGTGTGCGCCTGCAGCTAGAGATGCAGATAAGACAGCTTCTGAAATATGCTATATATATCTACAACCCTCTCTGCTGCCAGCATGCTGGCACGCCAGGGAGCCAGAGGCCCTCCAGGTGCTGGCAGGGCTCTGCTGTGTCCGGGGTCGGGGTGCGGAGGAGCCCGCTTCAGCAGGATCCGGCAGCGGGGACCGTGGGGTAGGACACGGGGGCAGAAGATGGGGTTTCCCTGCCTCATACCGCAGCAGGGATATTGTCCCTGTGACCCAGGGGAAGGGATGGGTGTTGGCTGGCATTTCTTGGCCCATCTCCCATCTCCTGCTTCTCTGGGGAGGACCTGACAGCACACCCCGAGCAGGACAGGCAGGGAGAGAAGCCAGCTCTGGCTCCCGAGGGGCTGAGGCCATGGCGCAGGGGCCAGCCTGTGTTACTGGGACAGCTGCTGTGGGCTCATCGGCTTAAACTGCAGCCGGGGGGGCGGATCAAGGGTGGATGTTTGGGAAAGTTTCTGCACGTAGGAGGGTGAAGGGTGGGAAGAGCTCCCCTCCATAGGGTGGGTTATCTGCTGGGCTCCTCCGGTTCATGCTGGGGTGACAGATCAACCCACAGGTCCACAACAAATGCCTTTGAACCATGGTTGGAGGAATACGCAACCTCCTGAGTCTTAACCCAAGAGGGAAAGGTATCAAAGCCTGGGGACTGCAGGAGGGAGGGGGCTGTCAGGATGCACAGAGTCAGGGACAAAGCACAGCGACCCATGTGCTGAGCTCTGGAAGGGCTGGGGACACTGTCTCCGGTGGGTGCTATGGGACGCCAAGTACTGGGGTCTGCTTGGTGCCTGGGAAGTGTGGCTCTGTTGGGGCAGGTGAATAGGAAAGCGGGAAGCCAGCGAAGAGCTTAGGCAGCGCTGGCAGCATGCAGGTAGCAGGCAGCGATACCAACCTGTGGCAGAGGAGCCCAGGGTGCGTCCAGGGTAAGCTGTTAGCAGGGGACACGGGAAGAGAGAAAAGGTACCGTGAGTCGAAGGAGGGACACGGCTGCCTGGGTCTGTCCCAGGCCGAGGAGGGAGCTGAAGACTGGCCCTGGCCTTCTTGTGGGCAGGAAAAGCCAGCGACGGCCACATTCCCAGCAGGAGAGAAGGAGTTACAGTCTGTGAGCAATGAGACCCGCAGCTACCAGAACAAGCACTAAACCCCAACTTGCCCTGTACACCAGGGATGTGGCTTGGGGGAGCAGCCCCAGCAGAGCTGCCGCACCTGAGAGAGCACCCCAACCCTCCTGCCCCACTTAGTGGAGTTATCTCCTTCCCCAGCAACGTTCACTGAGCAAACGGAGCCCAACAAGCCATGGTTAGGACAGCAACCGTCCCCGACAAGTGCCCTGACCACCCCAGTGGTGTGGTTGCCCATATCCAGCCCCAAGGTGGCTGGTGAGGGCAACTGGGAGGTCAGTCCCTATCCAGGCACGGTAATCAGCACATACACAGTTACGAGGGTCACCAGCATGCACCACAAACTGGCATGGCTTCACAGCAAGCTTCCCATCACCAGACTGGGAGAGTCCCTCACCCCTGAGCTAGGGGCAGCCCCTACAGGGTGACCAGGCACACAGGCAGGCCCAGAGCATGCCCACACCCAGGTGGGATGGCAGAGCGGGGGTGCAGGAGGGTGGCAGGCAGGGAACAGGAGATGGCACCTGCCAGGCTTAAACACGCTGCAAGCAGAGGGTGTGGGGTGAGTTTTTTAGGATGCACCCCAACATGTCAGAGTCTTAGGTTGATGGTGGCAGTCACAGCTTCCCTGGGACTTGTGGCACTCAACTATATGTGTGTTTTTGTGAGCCGTGGGGAGCAGAGGGCTCCTTGGATTGCACTGGACGGCGTGCACGAGCAGAGCTGATGGGAAGGGAGACAAAATGAAGGGCTGCCTCATAATGGAGGGGCGAAGGTGCTTGCGACGGCACCCCTCTATATTGGCTTACACCTCCAAAGGTCACACATATTCCATGACAGGCCTGTCCCACTGCTCTCCCAGCTGTCCCGTTCCTCCTGGCCTCCAGCCTCCCCCCTGCCATGGGGGGTGGGTGCAGGGGAGAGGATGGGAGCCTCTCCCAGCTTGCAGGGGCACCACTGGTGCAACAAACCCACACAGGACAGAGGCACCATGCAGAGGAAGCAGCTGAGAAGGCTCCCTCAGCCCCACTATGTCCTTACCTGCCTTGCAAGGTCAAGAAGACTCCCTGGGCCAACCTTCTAACTGATTTGCAGGTTTCTCTAATTACACTGCTAACGAGGGATTTAGGTTTCCAGGATGGGGTTGTGTGTGCCAGGGTATGGTTGGGGTGCCAGAGATGCTGCAAGGTGTTTGGTGGCAGGAGAAACATTTCTGAGGGGAGCCTGGTCAGGGCCTCTCGTGGCTGAGGCAAGGGCTGCAGGCGGCACAGCACCCACGTGCCCTTCCCTTGGGGCCAGGAGGCTGCGACTGTGGGTTACCAGCTCTGGGGCTGCATCTGCACTGCAGGGAGAGTGCCATGTAGGACAGAACAGGGTGTGCTGGGAGCTGCCCTGGGTGACTGTCAGCCTGAGGGGTGGTTGTTCCTCATGGTGAAGTGGAACAAACTGTGGAGTGTTGTGAGATGAGACTGTGAGGAACACCAGGACCTGCTGTCTGTGGTGAGTCCTGCTCAGGAGCTGGGTTTGAGAGGGGCCTCAGGGTGGGAAAACACAACGTTAGTGGTTCTTTCCTCAGGAGCTAGGAGGGAGGAAGCCAGCAGGGACCAGAGAAACACTTGCTTCGTCCCCAAAAGGGAGCAGGGAGATGACTGCTTGGGCATGGGATGACTGAAGGGCAGGGTGGGATGTCCTGAGCAAGGAAACAGGTTGTGCGCTGGAAGCTGAGGCTGGGGTCTATATTCTCTGGTGGTGGAAAACAAAGTGAGGATTAGAGGCTCGGAGCCCACCAGCTGCCCCTGTAACCCTAAATGTTCTCCTAAACAGTGTCCCAGGTTGAGCTGAGAGTAAATGCAGATGCCACCAACATAGACCAAAGCAGCTTGGAGAGGAGGTTGGGTGTTGCTGAATCTGTGAGCTCCCAGATGGAGACAGCTGGGAGAGGGCACGGCTGGGCTGTCCTCGCTGCGCGGTGCCCCAGCGGAGGAGGCTGTGGGGATGCGCCTCAGGGTGCCGACCCTACAGCTCCTTTCCCAGTCACATGGCAGTGCTGTGCTGGCTGTGTGAGGGAGGGGACAGGCTGGGTGGGTGACAGCAGCTGTGGGGTGATGGTCTGCTGGGCACCCCTCTCGTGCTGGCTGCTGCGTGGCATGTTGCTGTGACCCCCCAGTTACCCTCCCACACAGCAAGAGGATTGTGGTCCCCAGCTGCTGGCGAGCAGCACAGAGAGGCAGGCAAAAGCAGCAACATGGGGCTGGCTGCGGGAGGCAACTAGGCACAGGGCTTGGGTTTTATGAGACCTACAAATGCCCCCTCCAGAACCCCTGTGGGTGCCTGGTGGATGATGTCCAGGGTGCTCTGTGTCTTGAGGGGACAGGACCTGGGCTGGTGATGAGGACTCCACAGCCCTGTCCCTGCCCGTGCTCCCCACTGGCTCTAAGCTGGAGATGGGCTGGCTGGGTATGGGAATGTCCCAGCCCGCTTACAAAATATCTGACAGAGATTTAGGAGCTGCATTTGGGCTGAAGTGGGGGTGCCTGTAAAACAAGGGTTCTGCTCTAAGGAGATATGTCCCAGATGAATGTGGGACCCGTGCGTTGGTGTATGAGCAGAGTCCAGCTGCAATAGGAAGGTCTTCGTGAAGGGTGTATCTAGGTCCTTCCTCGCCAGGAGGGAGGGCTTAGCCCCAGGGTGTGTGAGGCTGGAAACCTGGGGAGGGAAGCAGAACTTCAGGACAAGGAAGGACCCTGGCAGGAGGCTGATGTGAGCATTCAGCCCTGGGACACAGGCAGCAGGGACTCCAGCATCCCCTGCCTGCCCAGCCAAGGCACAGGGGCCATCTGGCCCTGGCTCAGGACAGAGCACGAGTGGGGGCTCACAGGAGAGTTACCCCAGTGAACAGGGACCTCAGACTTGGGCTTGAGCCATCTGTGCTTGGAAAATGAGGCTGCTTGTGTCTTATGGGTCACAAGAGCTTCCTGTAGTTTGTGAGCATCTTGGGGCCAGAGTTGCACTTCTTCTGGGGGGACACATGCACTGCTGGGGCTCACTCCAAGGCAATGCCTGTGGCCACAGGGACCTGCTCACCTGATCCAACGTGTCTAATTGCCAAAGGCTGGAAAATCTAACTCCCAGGATGAGTGAAGGCTGCTGAGCTTGAGGGATACCTGGCCCACATGGCTGTGTCCCGTACTGAGCAGGAAGGATGCCAGCTCCAGCCACTTCCAGGAAGCTCATCCCCAGCCTTGAGAGGTCCTAAGCCTCCCTGCCAAGCCTGTTTCACTGGGCCATGATCTCTGCTTGGCACGGGTACAGGGCATTGATATTAGCAGGTGGAAGACCTGAAGCAGACAGAGTTCAATGCTCAGCCTACACAGATGGTCGTGACAGCAGATGGGCTAAGGCAGATGCAGGAATGCCTGCCGCTGGGTTCATTAGGGCATGTTCTCTAAGCCCAGAATGTTCGTGGCTTTCTTGGAAAGCTGCAACGGAAGACAAACTACCCGAGCCTTTCCATGATCTGCTCTCCATGCTGTTATCTGCATCCCAATGACCCGATGGTGCCAGAGACCCCAGTGCCTGTGGCATTACCTGTGATCTCGTGCTGCCTCAGCTCGTTGTATCTGTAGGACTGCTCCAGGGGCTTGATGGAGGTGTGGTAGATCTTCCTCAGGCGCTGCAGTGCTCCTGCAGGGGTGGAAGCATGCAGATGGGTGAAAGGCAACCCCCACCACCCTTACCTAGTCCGTCCTAGGTAAGCTGCTGGGCGTTCCTTGCAGATCTCGAGGGTGACTCAGCTGTGGATCAAGGGACTTGGCTCACAGTTGAAATCTTGGCCAAACTGATCCCAGTCACACATTTTGATACCCATTTCCTGCTGTGCACTGTCCCCATCTGCTGCCAGTCTTGCACATGCCAGCAGTTGATGGAAGGAACATCTCTCATTAATGCTGTTTAGTACTCAGCACCAGTGATCCCTAAAGACCACCACAGTGCTAGGGACCACTGGCACAGCCCCTAAACTGCTTGCTAGAAGAAAGAAGGAAACTTTTCCACAGCAACTTTTATGACTTTCCAGTCCAGACTGCCCATGAGGCCAGCAGAAGCAAGCCTTATAATAGCAAAACCCAATAAATAATTGAAATAAAAATCCCAGCCCTTTATTATGGTTGCCCCAGGTTTCTCTGGGCAGGGATGTGGCTGGCTTGGGCTGATTCACCATCTACATCTTCCAGCTTCTCTATCCTCCTAATTCTTGTACGCCCTTGGGGCTGTCTTTGAAATACCTAAAATATATTATCTCAAGAGCAGCAAAAGGGCTGTTATTGAAGATATGGTTGTAGTTGGACCTACAAGAAGTGAGGTTAAAACTAAAACACTCTAGGGAAGGAAAATCCCATCCATGCCATTGGTGCAGCAGACTGCCAAGGAGCCTGTCTTGCAGGGTAGCATGGACTAAAGAAGCAGGCCATGCATGGCTCGGTGCCACCCAGGCCTCCTCACCTGAGAAATCATCGGCAGGTTTGTCCTCGTTCAGCTTGAGGGTGCTCTCCAAGTGGGACCGGTCACGCTTGGTCGGCTCGCTGGCATCTTCAACCTCTTCTGGAGGAAAAAGGCAAGGAGACCTGTTACTGCTGGAGGGGGGAGTCTACACAGGAGCTCACACAAGCGACTGCTGGTGAGAGGGCATGGGGGAGCACACACACCCCGAACCCACGGACCCGCTGGGTTTCTCTTTTGCAAAGGCTCCTGGAGGCTTGGCGGAGACTGCCAGGGCTGTGGCTGCCTGGGGAACATCGTGGGCAACTGCTTGGCTCTGAGGAGGGGCTGGCAAGGGAGGCATGCCGTGTCTCCCTGGGTAGAGCGAGGGCCGGCCGCTTGTGGGGAATGCGAAGGATGTGCCTGGACGGGGCTCCCAGGGCTGGGACTTAGAGCGAGCACGCGTGGCACCTGGAGCCCGAGGGGCCCCTACCCGCCCCAGCGCTTCCCCCGCAGCTGTGGCTCCTGCAGGGCTAAGCCTTGGCTGCAGGCACGCTCTGCTCTGCCTCTCTGTCTGTCCGGTCCCCCCAAAAATTACACATTGAGCCAGAGACATGAGGATGTGCAAGGCTGGGGCTGGCTCTTGAGAGACTGGCCAGCTTGGTCCATCCAGGCTGCCTCGCCTTTGCCAGCGAGGTCATCCCCTCCTGCTTCTTCTGCTTCTGCCCCCATACCAGGCTGGAGCCCCCTGCATGGGGCCCCCACAGCTCCATGCCAGGCCCAGGGAGCATGAGGCAGCTGCCTCCACCTGCAGTAGGCACCCTGGTGTCCATGAGACTGGGAGACAGAGGAGTCCTCACCCTGGAGGTGCTGACACACCGAGGGTCCCATGCAGCTCCAAGTGCTTTTTTTGATATCGGGAGCTGGGTTGGGCTTTAGTGGGGTCTTGGGGATAGGTCTGGGGACAGACCCGGGCTGGCTGGCTGGGCTGGGGATGCCTGGGCCAAGAGGTGCACCACCAAACCCTGGGACTGTGTTGAATGTCTACTGAGTGTTGGGCTGAGGAAGACCTTTTGACCTGCCAAGTAAAGCCGCAGAGAACAAACTGGATTTCCCTTTCAGCACAAATGGGAACCTTTTGAGCTGGGACATTACAGATGAAAGCAGAAAAAGACACCTGGGTCTGAAGGTCACTGCCCAACCCATGGGCCGAAGTCCACAAGCATTTCTAGGAAATCATGGTGAGGGGTGTCCCTTTTCCTTAACTAGCTTTTCACTGACCAAATGTGGCCAGAGCCAGTGCTTTGGCAACTCATCGGTCTGAATTAGCTCGTCACACCTTCCCTACGAGGCAAGGACTGGTGGACAAGAGCCCTACCAGCCCAGGCAGCATCCTGCCCCTGCATCAAGAAAGCTGTGGGACCGGAGTACTCTGAGGGTGGAGGTTAAAGAGCCTTTAAGAGGTCTGCAGGTGCTGAAAGGGGTCTAGGTGTTAAAACTCTTATCCATGTCCATGGCCCAGAGCAGAAATCATGGACTTAAAGTGCAGCAAGGGAAATGTCAGCCAGCTCTGGTATCGCTGCAATGAGCGCCTGCATCGCAGGCATCCGTGGGCTCCTGCCTGCACCCTTGATGCCCGCAGCCGGCCCAGCCGTGCAGCGGTTAGGGGCAGGCATGGGAAGCACAAGCATTAGGAGAGGGCCATGCACTAGGCGCAGTTTAATGTGCCAAGCTCAGCTCTGCCAGGGGTTGATAGTAGGTCACTCTCGCCGCTACAGCACACCAACAAGAAAAGACTCCAACCTATCTGGTTGTGCCGGAGCTCGGTGGCAGCTGAGTGGGCACTGTGGCCGGGTGGGCTCTCTGTTTCTGCCAGCGATGGCTTGTCTGCAGGGGGGTCTTCTGCTGCCAGGGAGTTTTTCACGACTGCTGGGGGGTCGTCTGCTACTGGATGGTCTTCTGCTGCTGGAGGGTTTTTCACCACTGCCGGTGGATCTTCTGCTACTGGATGGTCTTCTGCTGCTGGGGGGTTTTTCACCACTGCTGGGGGGTCTTCTGATACTGGTGGATCTTCTGCTATTGCAGGGTTTTCTGCCACTGTTGGTGGGTCTTCTGATACTGGTGGGTCTTCTGCTGCTGGTGGATCTTCTGTTGCTGGTGGGTTTTCCACCACTGCTGGCGGGTCTTCTATTGCTGGTAAGTTTTCCACTGCTGCTGGTGGGTCTTCTGCTATGTTGTCACAGGGTGGGTGATGACAGCTGGCAGGGCCATTCCTGGCTTCTCCCTTGCTGGCAGCTTCTGGTTTGCCATGGACCTTTTTTCTGGAAGCGCCAACTGCTTCCTTGTCACTCCGTTCAGCTCCGTTCTCTGGCCCCACTGGCCCAGCACCATCTTCCTCAGACTCTTCCTCCTCCTTAGACTCTCCTTCCTCCTTGGACTCTCCACCTCCATCTTCCTCAGATTCATCATGTTCATCTTCCTCAGACTCCCCCTGCTCATCATCTTCCTCTGAGCTCTGCTCGCCCCCTTCCTCTCCTGCCTTGGGAGCAGACACCGCTCTTGGCTCCTTCATTTTCTCTTCCCCAGGCTGCCCTTTCTCCTCAGAGGCTACTTCCTTGGCGCTGGGCTCCT
This sequence comes from Athene noctua, assembly GCF_965140245.1. NCBI lineage: Eukaryota > Metazoa > Chordata > Aves > Strigiformes > Strigidae > Athene > Athene noctua. The sequence continues at coordinate 3,655,092 of NC_134051.1, read as the reverse complement.
CATCCTCCCGGGCACAGAGACCATCTTGGGGGCCAGGCCCATGTTTTCTTTCGTGATGCACTGCCTCAGGGTTGCCCAACATGGTGTCCACCCTTGGGCCCTGCACCTTGCTGGGCCCTTCCTGGCCCTTCTCCGTGGTGGTGTCCTCCAGCTGTCCATCCCCTGGCCCCAGGTCCCCGGTCAGGCCACCCACCAGCTCTTCCTCCCCCTCTCTGTGTCCCTCCTCAGTGGTGCCAGGCAAGGAGGTGTTGGCAGGGCCACCGTCCTGGTCCTCCTCAGGGCTGCTGTCAGCTGCCTTCTCCAGCCTGGGCTCTGTGGCTGGCAAGGGGCTTTCGGCAGCACTGCCGACATGGTCGGTGCTGGGGACATGCGGCTCTAAACGATGAGAACAGCTTAGTCAGTCTTACCCGCACTGGCATGTGGCTACCAGGGCACCCACTGGCCCCCGCATCAGTGCCAGGGGTGGGGGGTGGTGGGGGCCTGAGGGAGGATTTGTGGCTGTTACAAAGAGGTTTAAACTCTTTCCTAAACCTTCTCTAGTTGCAGCTCAATTTTCTGTCCCTGTTGCAAGAAGCTGGGTGCAAAGAGTGGTTTCTGGGAGGGAGCAAAGCCAATGCTAGCAGGGGGCCCTATGGCTGCGCCGGCCATGGCTGCCTGGGGCCGTGGCTGCCACCCACCGCAAAGCGCTGCAGGAAGGTGGCAAAGCAGCCCTAAAAAATGGGGGGGAAAGGAATAAGAAAAAGTGTAGCTCAAGGGGCCACGGGCACTTGGCAGGTTAAAAGGGTCCTTCCCCAGCCCTGCCTCAGGAGACCATCGCACTGGCCATGGCGGGTGCCTGGGTGAGGGGGAGGAGGGGGAAGGAGCAAGGGGGAGGAAGGCGTAAGGTGCTCCTCAGGGCGAGGTGCTCCCCAGCGCGGGGCCCTGCCTTTCCACAGGCAGATGAGCTCAGGCAGGGCCTGACCCCAGCAGCAGGGCTCGGGAGCTATTTATTGTGAGCATCCCTTCACTAGGAAAGCATTTGCCGTGCTGTGCGGCTGGCGGGGACACAATGAGTTTGTTCTGTGGCCTGGGAGAAGCCATCCGTATTTTCCATAGGCCTCCAACTGCAGTTTAACATTAGTCAACGGGTGCCAAAAATAAAAGATCACCGGCTATACTGTCTCCATTACAAACAGTTGCTGCTAGTCTAAATAATCCCCCGAAACGTCTAATGCCTGCATACCAGGGAAGCGTTTCAGAGGAAAATAATTCCTTTGTACTCCAGCTGGCAAGCAGATGCCAACCAGGAAAAAATGCCACCTCCACCCAGGCTGCGGGGAGGCGAGCGGGCAGCGCCGGGCACGGGCAGCGCTGGGCACAGGCAGCTGGCTGGCAACCAGTCCTCTCCTCTGGCTCCTGCGCTGGGCTCGCTGGGCTTGGCCACGGGGGACCGCGGTGGCTGAGAGCAGAGGGAGCTGAGCCAGGGTTGGCTCAGTGCCAGCCCCAGACCACTCTGCCCACTGCAGCCAGTTTGCCGTGGCTGGGGATGCTGGGCAGGCGGTTGCATCTCTATCTGTGCTGGGGCCAGCGGTGCTGTTAGCCAGGAGTCAGGCGGCAGCAGGGGGCTCGCACCAGGGGGCCAGCTGTGCCAGCCACAGGCGGCTGGGAGGGACGGGGTGTGCCTCGGCCTACCAGGGTGTGCAGTCGCTCTCACGTGCAGCCTGGCACAGTGGAGCCGCCGCCGCCGTCCCTGCGGCCCCTTGTCCTGCCAAAACCGGATGCACCGGGTCACCCTTGACCTGCCCTCGCCGACCTCCCCCGTCCTTTGCTGGGACGCGGCTCACAGGTGCCTCCAGGCTTCAAATTCATCTCCCAGCCAGAAGTAGAGGGGCCCCCCACAGCTCCCACCCCCCTCCCTCCCACCCAGGGCACCCCTCTCCTTCAGGTCACCTTCCTGTGGGACCCCCTGGACCCGTTAGGGGCACGTAGATTCCCGGGAGCCACTCAAAGAGGAATGTGCTATGTCTGACCTGCAAAGCCCCGGGTGGCCAGGAGCCAGCATGCCCCTGCCAGGCCCTGATGGCCTGGAGACCAGCCTGGGTCTCCTGAGGGTCGTCTTGGCCAACAAGGACAGGGATATTCTCAGCTTGGCCCTAAAATAGCTGGTGATCTGGAGGGCTGAGGAGGGTCAAGGCTGGGGAGTGGGGGGAGTGGAGCCAGGCAGAGGAGACCCCATGCATCCCGAGGGCTTCATCCAGGGTTTGTGTGTCCCCTCTGTCCCGATGCAGGGGGACAGTAGTGCCATCACCCACCATGCTCAGGCACAACGGCAACCCCAGCACCCACGTGAGCCCTCCCTTGTGGGAAAAGGGAAATACTCCTCAGGCACTCCAACTGGGATGTTTCTGCCTGTGTGCTGGTCACGGACTTTATTTCCTGTGACCTTCAAGATCTTATGTAAAGTCCCTCTTCCCTCTCCACCTCCTTCTCCCTCCTGTTTCCCCTACATGGTCTCCAAATCCATCCCAAGGCAAATTGTGCTGATCTGCAGATGGCCGGCCGATGAGCAGCAAAATGGGACGAAGGTTATGGGCTTAACACCCTCCACACGTCTGCTGGAGGCTAAAAATACATCCCAGCAACTGTACGGGGGGATCAGAAGGAACTCAGCAGGGTGCGGACGGCGAAGCACCAGCCCCCTCGGCCGCTGGCCCCAGCCCCTCACCCTGCTGCCAGCGAAGGGTGACGTCCACACCTGGGGCCTGTCCTGTGGGTCTCCGTGGACTCCGGGAGGGACCGGGGACAGCCACATTGTAAAGTGACACCAGGGCTCCCCTTGTTCTCACCCTGCATGTGCCAAGCAGCCGGACGGCATGAGAGCAGAGCCCTTGCCCCACTCCCCTTGGGGACCTGACCTCCCAGAGGGTCCCTGGCTTGAGCTGTCCCTGCCCACCCCAAATCTCACACCCATCTGCAGGGCTGGGAGGGCTGTCAGCTGCCTGGGGACCCTTTCCCTAGAGGTGACAGCACCCCAGGGCACAGCTGCGGGGACAGAGAGCTCGTGGCAGGGCTCTGTGTGCCACAGCATGCCACGGCTGGTTTGCACCCAGGAAAAACCCGTGCAGAAAGGGTAGGGATGGCTGCCAGAGGCTGTACATGATGCTGCTACGGTGCCCCCTCCATCCCTGCGTGCGGCTGTATGGAACGGCAAGGTCCCAAGTGACAAAACGGGTCCAGCAGGAGGGACAGCCCCCAGGGATGGTGCCGGGGCAGGGGCTGGCTAGGAGGGACAGATGGGCACAGGTGGCCCTGGGAGGGACGTGCTCCCCCTCCAGCAGAAATCGGAGCCCTGAGCGTGGGGCCGGCGATGTGCAGTGCCTCAGGGATGGATTTTCACACACCCCCTTCCCCGGCCCACATCCCAGCCCCTGCAGCACCCAGGGGAGTTATCCACCGGCTCCTGCAAGTCCTGCTCTCCCCTTGTCCTCCCAGTGAGGTTTTGGGGTCAGCTTGCACCTCAAATCTGTCTGCCCCTTCCTTTTCAGGGAAAGGCAAGCTGAGCAAAACCGAAAGGCTGTGCTTTGCTCTGCTGAAACCCTTTAAAACTGCAAGGAAAGTGGCTGGACCTGAAGGAGTCACGGCCCTGGGACACTTGACCCTGCCCTCAGCAAGGGTCAGCCCCAGCCTGCCCCGGCCATCAGCTGCCCCCGTGAGGGGGTCTGCCTGGCAGGGGGTGCAGTGCCTGGGGATTACGATGCTCTGTGCTGCTGATGTCAGACAACAGCCTGGCTTCTGGAAAAAGTAAGTCAAGGTGGATTAGCCCTGTGAGCTTGACCTTTCTGCAACCACTAACCCTTCCCAGGTGGGAGGCAGGGCCAGGGGAGCCCAAAGTGGGGTCCATGCCCCTCACCCAGGCTCAAGCCTGGGCACCCCAGACTTGCACACCCACCCCTGGGTGTTGACTGGAGCACAGCAGTGGGCAGCATCTCCTTCCTGCTCTTCCCATGCCTCAGTTTCCCACTCTGCGCTGACCTGGCAGAGCCCCGTGCTGCTGCCGAGCCCCACAGATGAAGCGCTGTTGTTTTACTGCCCACATTTCACACAGCAGCTCTTCAGCAGCTGGGGCAGGAGGGAGCCTGGATCCAGCACCAGCTTGGAGCCAGCCAGGCCAACACCTTCACCATCACTGGGAGAGGAAAGTGTCGCAAGGTGGCTCAAGAAGCCCAGAAGACACAAGAACAAGAGCAGCTGAGGATGGGGTCAGCTCTCCAGACCCTTGCGCACCCCAAAGCCACAGCATCCCATCCCAGAGGATGATCCCAAGGCACCAGCAACAAGTAAATATTTTCCAGTTTTTCGATGCAGAGCCCAGCAGGGATATAGGAAACATCTTTGTCAGACTAACTTCACCTCATTTGTGGAGCAAATTTTAAGTTTAGTTGAAAAAAATATAAATGTATTTGATTTCTATAAATACTTGGCTAGAATTGCATGATATTTTGATTAAGAAAGGGTAAAGAAGTGTCACCAGGGTGCACCAAAGGGATTAAAACCAGGCTTGGAGCTTTCTAAATATAGAGATGAAAATGGGGAATCACTTTTGTGGGGTGTTTTTTCAACTGTCCCCACAGGGCATCCACCCTAAAGATCTGGAAGAAAACCTGCACTCCTGACTTGCAGAAGATACGAACATCAGGGCGGTGGAAGATAAATCAGCCACCGCTTCCTGGCCAGGGGAGATCTGAGTGTAAGTGAGCAGATGGTGAGAAAACAGCAGGTATTTTGGCACAGGCAGCTGTCAGGCTGTACATCGAGGAACATCTACCCGTGGTGGCCCGTGTGGGCTCCGCAGCCCCGGGGGATGCTGAAGGATCCAGGGGAAGCGCTGTGCCATGGCTGGGGCTGGGGGAGTCCCTTCCCTCAGAGAGGACATGCTGGCCCAGGCCTCCAGCGATGGAGGCTTCACCAACCCTCCCCGGGCTTCCCCGGGGGCCCCAAGGAACATCCTCCATCCACTCAGTGTGAGTCTTCCTGGGTGAAGACTCCCCATGCCTCTTCTTTGGTCATCCCAAGGATTCCTGGTCACCTGGGCAGGACAGGGAGAGCCCTTGGACTTGTCAGCCTGGATTTTAATGCCTGATGATCTGTTCTCCCACAAGATCCCGAAATCCTTGGGAATGTCCAGGCAGAGACGCTGCCCAGTTGTGCCAAACAGCGGTACCCAGCCCGGGGGTCTCACCCGTACCCCCAGCAGCAGGACAGGGGTTCCCAGCTCAGCCATCACGAGGGATGGAGCCACGTGGCTCTGAGCCCTTTTTCACGGCATGCCCCCACGAGCAGGGATGTGGGCAAGGTCAAGCCACGCACCTAGCTGGCACCAGGGCTGTGCTGCTGCTGCCAACACCCCAACCCGACTCGCGGTGCCCAGTCGGAGACTCCCCAGCCCCTCCGCCAGCTCCCATGGAGCTTGCTGGCTTCCTTGGGCTATCGCTTACAAGGGAAATGTCCCTGCAGGCTGAAAATAGCCCGGTGGAGCCCTGCCAAAGCACCAGGGCCTGCTGTTATTCCTGTGGCGCCTGGAGAACAGGCAATTTTATGAGCGATTTGGTCACCCTTGGACCCGGCAGCCGGGCTGGGGTTTCAGCACCCCAGCGAGCCCACACTCCCAGCACAGAGAGAGAGCATCTGCGTGGGGCTGGTGCATTGGCAAGGGGGGACACGGTGGGGACATGGCAGGGACATGGCAAGAGTGCACCCCACTGAGCGTTGCCCCTGGGCACAGCGCAGCCCTCCTAGCCCGGTGCCATCTCGCAGGGGACCTGCTGGTGCCCCTGTGCCTCTGGGGCCATGAACAAACGAGGTGTCCTGGCCATCCTGCCCATCTAACTGTCACCTACACACCAGGACAAGGACAGCCAGCCTGCCTGACATCTGCCTTGCTGTGTTCAGCTAAGTTTGGGAGAGAGATGATGCACCCATGGGAGCCAGGATCTCCTCCAGGCGAGGTACCAGGGGTGTGACAGGGATGTGGGTGGCACAAGCAACCAAGATCTATGGGTGCCTGTGGCACCCCAAGCCCCTTGCTTCACTGTGACTACCCCTGCACCCAACAGCAGTGGCACCCATGGTTGTGCCAATGCTGGGGGGGAGTCATGGAGTGAGTCCAGCAGGGTGTCACTGGGACACAGGGGTCCCCCATCTCTGGGGACCCTGGTTGCCCAGAGTTGGTCGGGGTGAGGAGTCCCCACGGATCCTGAGCCCACCCAAGGTGACACAACCCAAGTGGTGGAGCCCACCCCAAGATGTTCCATTCTGGGAGGTGGAACCCACCCTAAAGTGACACATTCCAGGTGTTGGACCCCACCCCAAGGTGACATGTCCAGGGTTGATGAGGAACATCCCAAGATGCCATGAGGCTATGGTGATGGAGCCAGCCTGCGGTGACACCTCCCAGGCTGAGGAGTCCTGGGTGTGGTGGCCCACACTCACTGTCACCAGGAGGGAGCTGTGCCAGCCCCGCAGTGCCCTCTGCACTTGCTGCAGGAGGTGCCGGGGCTTTCCTCAACTCCTCGTCCAGCCTGGAGGTGGTGATGGCACAGCCCTGCGTAGCCCTTGCACTCAAATCTGTGATGGCTGGGGGCGGGGGGCAAGAGCTCCCCAGGGCAACGCTGCCAAGCGCCACGGCTGGGCGTCCTCATGGCCCATTCCCAGTGGCCAAAGGACTCACTGTGGCCACCCAGCCTGGAAGGGGTGTCCGTGCTGTGCCCCAAGGTGTGAGTGTGGGGAGAAGGACACCTTCCCTCAGGCAGGAGCAGAGATGGAGCAGCCAGCAAGTGCCCTCGCCCTGAGCCATCGCCCAGTCCCATGGGGGGTGCTGGGCCCTGCCAGTGCTCCTGGCCATTCAGGGGAGCTTCACCAGCCCCGGCCACGTGGCCATGGGCCGTTTTGGCAGAACTGTGTAAGTCGACCGTGAGTGCAGGGCACCTCCCATCCCAGGCCTCTGGGAGCGGCACTCAGAGCAGAATCCCAGCAGCCCCAGGCGTCACTAAACTGCCCTCGCCCTGAGGGCTGCACCTCTCCACAATGCATCCGTGAAGCCTCCAGTTCCCCACTGGGCTGCCCCCGCTGCCTTCTCACCAAAGGGGGAAGACAAGGCCCAAAAATGGGAAAACAACCCCAACAAGCCACCTCTTTCACCCAAAAGGAGCCCAGATCCAACAGTCAAGCTTGGTGCCAAGAGAAAAGCAAAACTCATTGTGCAAACCCCACCAGTCCTTGTGGAGCAGACCCATGGTCAGGAGGTATACCACTGCTTACATCTTTTTCCCAAAGCTACAGGACCAAGCTGAAATACAGGCCCCCCCAATAAGCAGGAGATGCTGAGGGTGGGGACTCGGGGGCTCTAGCTGCCCCTCAGAGACAGCTCCGAGGCCACAGACCCCAACACGCCTCCTGGCCCCGGAGCCTCCTCCGAGATGGGGGATCCTGGCCCCGGGCTGAGCAGGGTGCTGGTGCCCAATGCCATCTCAGCCCCATGGCATCCCTCGGGCTGCTCCCTCGCTGTCTGCCACAGCTCAGGCCGTGCCAGCCTCAGCTGGTGGCCACCCGCTATGGTGACAAGTCCCTGATGGCCCACAGGGCCACCTCCCGGCCTGGGGTGGCACCAGCCAGCGGCCATGCCCATAGGGGACCTTTCCACCCTCCCCTTTCCCAGACCCGACCCACAGAGGTCACCCCACCTCCAGCGGGGTGAGTCGCCAGCCCCAAAACCCATGTATTCACAAGAATGGTGCAAAATGCCCTTAAAAGGCCAAAACTCGGTGGGGCCGGGGGTGCCGGGTGCTGGAAGGCGGCAGCTGCGGGTGCCCGTGCGCGGGGCTGCGGCAGCGCAGGGCCGGGGGGGCCGGCGGCCGGGGGGGGGCCAGGGTGGCTGCAGGGAGCACAGTGTCCCCTTACACGGCTGTTTCCATACTTAGCCGCCCCCCTCCCGGCAGCGCGGTCGCCAGAGCCCGGCCAGGCAGAGAACCGGCCCAAATTAACTCAAGGGCAAGCAAGGGTACCAGCGATGCCGCCCCGCCGCACGGCCCCAGGGGACGCCCAGCTGGCCACCGGGTGCTAAGCGGGGATGGGACAGCCCGGGGAAGGGGGTCCAGGGTCACCCAAAGTTCCATCTTGCTTGGTAGGTCCTTGGGGCAGGGGGGATGACAGGACACCTCCAGGGCAAACAGCCCACCCCCTCCTGCTCTGACTATGGGGTGCCCCAGCACCCCAGCAGCCCCCCCAAGTCCTCACAGCCCCAAACCGAGCCACCTGACCCTGAGCACACTGGTGGCAGCCTCTGCGCCTACCCTGGCTCCAGAGGGGGGACCCCAGCGCACGACCCCCTCGATCCCCTCCTGCCCATGCCCCCCCCCACTGTGTGTCCCTGCACATTTTGGGGTGACTCTGCAGCCCTGGCAGAGCTGCCAGGGAGCCCGGACGCCTGTACCCCTGCCACCCTGTCCTGCTCCTGGCTCCCACCCAGCCCTGGGGCACAGGCTGGGCTCACCGGGCACCCCAGAACCTCACCAGCACCCCCAGCCCCACGGGTACCTGCAACCCTGCAGGGCACCCCCAGCCCCACAGACACCTGCAGCCCCAGTGAGCACCCACAACCTTACAGGTATCTGCAGCCCCCCAGACACCCACAGCCCCAGTGGGCACCCACAGCCCATAGGCACCCATGGCCCCACAGGCACCCACAGATCTATGGGTGCCCACAGCCCTGCTGGGTTCCCACAGCCCCATAGGCACCTACAGTACCCCACAGGCACCCACAGCCCCACAGGCACCCACAGCCCCATGGGGATCATGCAGCCCCACGGGCACCTGCAGCCCCATGGGAACCCACAGCCCCACAGAGACCCACAGCCCGGTGGGCAGCCGTACCTGCAGTGCTGAGGAGCAGGAGCGAGGCCACGCAGCAGCAGAGCAGGTTGAGGCCCTTCATGGTGGCTGCCAGGAGCTCCCTGCCGCTCGCTGCCTCTATTTATACGGCGGCAGCAGGGTTGGGCAGGGCAGGCAGGCAGGCAGCTGCCGGCAGGGCCAGCACAGATGCTGCCACCGCCGCTCTTCCGCTCCCAGGGGGCCCTGGGGATGGGGATTGGGACGGGGCACAGCGGCAGCGCTGCGGCACCAGATAAGGCTCGTGTCAGGGGTGTGATGGCATGGGACACCTCCTGGCATGGGGTCCCTGGGGTGGCACTGCCCACCCAGGGTCACCGTCCCCATCACAGCATCCTGTTGGCATGGGGTAGTGGATCTCCTTGGCCTGCCCCAAATTCCTGCAGCCCCTTTTTGGCTGGAGCGGGATCTCACGGAGAGGGAGAGCTGAGCATCACAGCACTGCGGTGTCCCCCATCCATCCCCAAAGGCACCTCGTCCTGGGCTGATTTGGAGCCTGCTCAAGCCACCACAGGTCACCAACTCCAGGCAATGTCACGCACCCCGTGCGCGAGGGGACATATTCCCATTGTCACCGGCACCACCCCAACAGCATGGCACGGGGGATGGCAGCAGCTGGAGGCACAGGGTCACCAGCTCCTGTCACCCTCACTTGTAGGGGACAGCACTGGGTGGCTGTCCCCAAAGCCTGGCTGTGGCAGAGCAGCCTCTGAGCTCCATCACTGAAAGAGCCACTTTTGGGGGGCCACAACCCAGCTTTCTGTTGGAAAGGGGCCAGATGAAAACAGGCCCCCCACCACAGCAGGGGAGCAGGCAGAGCTGGCCCTCGGCTGGGCACTGTGGAGGGCCATGGTGTGGAGACCCATGGCCGTGGGGGATGCCAAGAGGTGGGTGCTCCATCAGAAAAGATGTGTGCCTCGCCCCCCCAAAAGCCACAGAGAGGGGTTTCCCCACCCTGACAGAGCCATGAGGCAAGCCAGCAGCCCTGTGGAGAGATGGGTTACCCCCCACCCCAAGCCACAGGGACACCCCCATCTCAGCACCCCACAGGTGCAATCCCCAGGGCAGGAGGACATAGAGCCTGACCCCAGTCCCCCCACAGCCCAGCAGCCTCACTAAAACCAGTCCCTGACCCCCGCCCCTCCATCTCAGAGGAGAGCTGAGCCCTGACGTGCTCATAGCACACGAAGGCAGTGCTGGCAGGGCTGAGCCTTTAAATATAGCCTGGCTGCTCAGCGGGAAACTTCGCCAGGCCAGCATCCTTCTGCCTTTGCCTGCTCCCTGCCTGCCACTCCCTGCCTGCGATTCCCAATGCAGGCAGCACTTCGCTGCCCTCCCCGCAAGCCCCAGGTCCCCCAGAAGGGACCAGAGTCCCACAGGGGCCAAATCCATCCCTGTCACCATCCTCCCCACAAACATTAACGCTGGGACAGAGCTTCTAAAAAACCAAGTACAAACTTTATTTTGTTTCTTTACAAAGGCACGAGCCTCTTTTTTTTTTTTCCACTTTCTTAACAAAATAGAATAGCTTCTCAATCAACACAAAGACCTGAAAATCGTAAAAAAAATACAAAAAAAAAAAAAGGGAAAGGAACCGAGAAACAGCTGCGGCTGGGGGGAACCTACCAAATACCACCAAGGCTCTACACACAACTGGCCTAAAACCCTACAGCCGGGCAGGGGGCGGTGGGGGCGAGGGGGGGACACGAACAAAATGGGAAAATCCCCCCCCCCCGCCCCCCACGACAGACCCAAGCGACACAATCACAAAATAGAAAAGCTCTTCGGAGCTGACGGACCCCGCGAACCAGATTAAGTGCTTAAAGGAGGGATAGGAGTGAGATGGGGGGATGGGAACAGGGATGGGGATGGGGAAAGGGACGGGGGTGTAAAATCAGCCCCCCAAACCGTCATCCCCGTGCCGAGGAGGTGGGCACTGGCAACGCCAGGGGGGTGGCCCATGCCAGCCCTCCTGCCTGTGCGCCGGAGGCATAATCCCAGGATTTTTTTACTCTCCAAAGGGGTTTTCCATGCCCCACCGGGGGTGCAGGAGCCATGGTAGGGCTGGTTGTACCCCAAAGCCGGGGGTCCTTGTCCCGCCTTTGCTGCTGTGTCACTTGGTATCCCCCCCTGCTTAAAAACGAACATTTAATTAAAGAAAAACACAAAAGAGGAGGAAAAAACAAATTAAGATCCCAACCAAAGGCCCCGTCCCAAGGGAACGCCACCAGGAACACTGGGGCTGCTGCTGGCTTGGCAGGATTCCCCATGGGTCAGCGGAGGGTGTTGATAAAATAGAGTAGGGGGCTGCAACCCCCCTGTCCCTAACACCCCCCCACCACTGTCCCGCTGCACCCTGAGCCCCCCACGTCCCACTGTGGCCGCCCTCGAGCGCCTGCCCCCCCCGAGCCGCCCCCCCAGGAGCTGAAGGGTGACCTTTGCCTGCTTCTAGCACTCTGCTTTACAGTATTGGAAAAAGGTCATAAAAGAGACCCAAATCGCGTTGTATTTTTTAAAAATTTCACCATATTCTCTGACGTTTCCCCCCCCCCCGCCCCGGCTCCCCTCCCCGGCTGCTGGCCAGGGGGTGTCAGGGCAGCTCCCCGTCCCCCGAGGGCTCTTCTTTGCTCTGGTCCATGGAGTCACTGTCGTTGCCCTCGGTGTCAGAGGCGGTGTCGGAGGTGGAGGGCTCGGGGCACGCACGCGCCGGCGTCACAATGACAGCGCGTCTCTGCTCCTCTTCCTGCAGCTGCTTCTCCTGCGTCCCCTCGATGTGTTGGATCGCCTGCCGAGGGCAACCGGCCACCGTCAGCACATCAGGTCCCCCTGCTCTGACAGACCCGGAGGGGTTAGGGACCCCCCGCAGAACAGCACCCCAGTCCCACCCTTACCTGAACGATGGTGTCCAGGTTCTGCCGGGACGTGGAGACCGTATTGATGACCGAGGATGGGCCCATGGTGACCACGGTGACGTGATGGGAGGGAGGCGGTGCTGGAACGATCACGGTGGGGTGGTGGGTGGGCGCTGGGGGAGCATGTGATGGCAAGAGCTGGGGAGAGAAGCAGAACCCCCCCAGTCAGCAGCACCCTGGGCACAGTGGCGATGGGGAGAGCATCACACTTGTTTGCAGAGCCCAAACTCCTTCGAGGGCCCATAAAAGCTGAAGCTGCAGCTCAGCTGCTCCAGTTGACCTGTCCCGGATGGACACAAGAGGATGCCAGCTGAAAGCTGCTGTCACCTTAGCTTTGGCAGAGCAGAACACGAAGGATTCCCCCTAGCACGAACAGGGAAAGACTTGGGCTTTTAATCCAGGAGAGGCAAGTGCCAGCCCTCCCATCACCCCAACCTGCACAGCTGGGAACCCGCCGCACCCCTCGCAGATCCTCGTTAAAACAGCGGATGGGAAGATCCGCCCTAGCAGGAGGCTAAGGAAAGTTCACCTAAAAATAGGCTGAACTTCCCCGGGAGGCGGCCTGCAGCTCCACAGAAGCAGAAGGAGGGAGGAAGCTGGTTTGTCTCCCTCCCTTTGAAGTTCCCCAGGCCGGCGTGCCCCCGGGCTGAGCTGGAGGGCGGCAGCGAGCAAGGACCGTGCTGGCACCATGCTGCCTCCTCGCTGCTCCGGGCTGGCCTAAGGCTCCCCCCACCGTTGGCAAATCCGATTGTACCGAGGGAAAAGGCTGAAGGCTCCTGTCCCTGGAGTCCTGCCACTGCTGCTCAGCAGCACCACCTGCCAGCTTGCCCACTACCCTTTCCCAGCCTGGAGGGTGGCAGGGAGTGGTTTGGGGGTCCCCATAACTCAGCAGGTGACACACGGGGAGAGGTGAGGAGGGGTTGGGCTCCCCGTGCTGTGAACCACCCGCTCTGGCATGGGGAATGTCACCTGCACCAACCGCTGGCGGTGGTGCCATCGTGACTGCTGGCATCGCCCGCGGACGGGACGGGTGCCCATTCATTGCCTGAGGGCAAGGAAATGTGCCCTGCAGGAGCTGCTCCCCACCCAGTGCTGGCAGGAGGGAGCTGGGGGTGGCCACATCCAGCACCGCCCAGCGCAGCCTTGGAAGACACGGGCTAGCTAGCAACAAGCTGAATCCCTGCCTGCCAAAAGTGACCTTCCCTGGACAAATCCCTCTGCACTGGGACACAGGGCCGCTTAGAAGCCACCACAGCGTGGTCTAAGCCATGATCTCTGCCTAAAACATGGAGATGATCATGATCACAGCCCCCGCTGAGCACTGGAGGGGCCCATGCACTGACCCTTTCCCCATTCCCCGAGGGCTAGAGCTTTCCTGGGACTCTGTCTGACCCAGTGAGCCCGCGGGAGGTGCCAAGCACATCGCCTGGCTGTGATGCTCGGGGGTGGGAGGCTACCAGAGTGTCTCCATGGGCAGGCTACGGCCAGGGCGGGCTGGGACGGTGTCTGTGCACTCACCTGGGTTCGGATCTGCTGCTCGCGCTCTAGCTTCTCCTGGTGCAGCAACCTCACCTGCTCCTGCTGCTGCTGAAGCTGCACTTGCTGAGCGATCACCTTCAGCTTCTCGGGGTACATGTGGGCCTCCAGGGAGCGAACCTGCCAGCAGAGAGAGCCCCGACATCAGTGGGGAGCCCAGCCTGCTCCGAGCACAGCACCCCCCGATCCGCAGCCGTGGGCCATCCCCCTCCGTGGGCTGGACACAAGCAGAGCCAGGGAGCCCAGGGTCAGGCGTGGGGTGGAGGTGGCCAGAGCAGAAACCTGTTACACTGCAGCAGCACCAGTGTCCCCGGGGGGTCCGGCATGGCCACGGCACAGCCTGTGCACCACCAGCGCCACGTGCACAGGCACCAGCACCGCAGCTGGATCCGGCCCCACGCGGCCTCACCTGCTCCTCCAGCATCATGCGGACCGAGCGTTCCTTGTCCAGCTGCTGCCGGAGCTCGATCATCTCCCGCCGCAGATCCTCGGCCTTCTCGTCCTCCCAGATGTCCGGCGAGCCGATTCCCTCGTCTTTGTCCTCCGCCCGTCGCCGCTTCGGGGAGGAGCCGCTGAACTCCTGACGCAGGGACGCGGTGTCAGGGGACAGGTACCAGTTCCAATGCTCCCCCCTCCATCCAGACCGTGTCTGGGTGATGCCACTCCCTTGGCCGACCCCCAACACAGCTCCCTGCAGGGAAGTCTCCCTGGGGATGTGGGCAGGATGTGGGGTCAATGCCTGGGGACTGATGGGCTCCTGTGTGTGCCCGCCCTCCTGGTCCTCATCCCCCCCAAGCCTTGTGCAAACGTACTTCTCACACCGTAACACCCAGGACAGTTCAACCAGGAGCTGCCACTGGGCCATACCCCAACAGCCCAAATGGAAAATGGGGCCCCAGCTCTCCTCACCTGGGCAGATAAGGGATGCTGGGTTGAACAGAACTCCCTTGCCCTGCCAGGAGGGTGTGAAACATCTCCACTCCCCAGCTTATTAGGGCAGAGAGTCTCATCCTGATCCCAAGGAACAGTGACAACATCCCCTCCCCAGCCAGCCAGGACTGTCCCATCCTCTCCCGTCCCGTCCCTGGGGTGCGCAGGCAGGCGCTACCTGGATGAACCGCTTGAGCTGGGTGTTCTGCTGCAGTAGCCGAGTCTTCTCCTGCTCCAGGGAGAAGATGTACTCGGCCGTTTGCTGGAGGATGGCCGCCTGCGGAGAGCGGGGAGGGGCATGCTGAGGCAGGAGAGACTCCAGTGTCCCCCAAACCCCCCATACTGCTGAGCTCCCTCCCTGCCAGAAGGCAGCAGCACCGCTCCTTGCCCAGCCCTGGCATCTCCATTCAGGGTCTGCTTCACCCCCTCAAGTGTCCCATGGGATTTCCACCATGGCAAACCTCCAGTTCACCTGTCTCGGGAACTGGACCGGCTGCCAAGCGCTGCCTCCTCACCCCATTTTGCTCGGCAGCGGGAGAACCTCATCACCCAGGCGCAGGCCACCCTGCTCCTGGGGCGCTGGGTGCTGCCACATACACCTCGTCCTCACTGGGACACCAGGTTTGTGATGGACACCCCCTCCCAACTGAGGAAACCTCCACAGGAGAGACTGACTTTGCTGAATTAACATATGCAAATACACCCAATTATTCTTACTGCCAGACAAGCAAGCCTGAAAACCCCCACGTGCAGGACCGGCATCTGCATCCCGCATCGCCGCAGCCCCGGTGACATTCGGCTCACCTTGCTGAGCTTTTCCCCGTCCGTGTGTGGGATGAGGGTTTTCAGAGACTGGAAGCCAGCATTGATGCTCTGCATCCGCCGTCTCTCGTTGCTGTTGGCGATTTCCCTGCGTATCCGTCGCTCCTGGTCCCGCTGGGTCTCCGGAGTCAACGGTATGTTAGCCAAGCTGGGAGAGAGGCATGACATTAGGGAGGAAGGGGCTGCACCCCTTCCACCAGCTTGCCCCTGCCGTGTTCCCCCCTCGCTTTGCCGTGACAACGCCAAGTCACCAAAGGGATGGGAAACACAGAGAAGATGATGGCTGCAGCTCTGGCGAGCACAAAGTGGGTTGGTTGGCTTCTGCAGCCCCATATCCAAAGCTCTGGGGGATGCATCGAGCGAATGGCACCCCCCGCTGCTGCCCCCTGGCTCTGCCGGGCTTGGACACAAGTTGCCCCAAGCCAGCGCCAAGCCTGGGCAAGGGGAGCTGAGGGGAAGGCCAGGCACAGCGGGGACCCCCGGGCAGGCGAAGGAGGCTGCGGGCTGGCCGGCTGGGTCCCTGTGGGGCTAGCCGGCGTGTGTGGCCCCGGGAAGGCGGCTCCCTCCCTCCCTCTCGCCCTGCTGATGGCTTCCAGATGACAGCTCCCAGCAGAGAAGCCCCCATCCCACCCCAAGCCACAGCTCCTGCCTGCTTCCTGCCGCCGCCTCCTCGCTCCCCGCACCCTCACCCCGGAGATGGGCCGGGAAATGCCTCCCAGAGCCGGCGACGCCACCAGCAGCAAGCGAGAAGGGCAGCGGGGAGGGCTCCAGCTGGCCAAAGCCAACACCCATGGGTCCAGGGCACTGGCCCCCACAGCAAAGCCCACCACTGTGGGGGCCAGCTTCTTCCCCGAGACATCCCAGGGAGCAGGGCGGCTGAATCCTGGCAAGGGTTCTGGGTCGCAGGGATGGGGAGTCCACCAAGCAGTGGCCAGCACCAGCAATTAATAGCCGAGCGCCAGGGCAATAGCTGGCCATTACACCAAACCAACGTGACCAGCAGCCCCTGCCACGCTGCCAGCCATTTCACCTCCCCACTGCTGCCAAAAGCAGCTCTCGCCAAGGTGCACACGAGCACCCAACACCCAGTGGCTGCAAGTCAGGCCGCTGGCGCCAGGGATGCTGCAAGGCACCAAAGACTAAACACAACGGCCGGGCTGCTGGCGCGAGATGAGATAAGGCAGGCTTCAGCCTCTCTCCCAGGTGCCGAATGGCTCCAAGATGGGGAGACGGGACCGTCCCACCCAGCGCCTTGCCAACACCAGGCTGGAAAGCAAATCCTGGCATCCTGCCCTCCTGCCTTCCCGGTGAGGCCATGGAGGAACCACGGAGGTTTGGGAGTCCAGGGGTGGAAGCAGCCAGGTCAAGCCCTGCTCACAGCACCGCTGGGTGCCCAGGCAGCGCCCAGAGGCTCCCAGACCACCCAGCGCCTCTTGCAACCAGGAGACACACCATGACTACTCCGAGATACACGGGGAGGGAGAAAGATCCCAGCGCATCCCAAGGGGACAAGGAAGGATCCCAGCTCAGCCCAGGGGTATGAGGAAGGATCCCAGTGCATCCCAAGGGGAGAAGAAAAAAATCCCAGCTCAGCCCAGGGGGACAGGGAAGGATCCCAACTCATCCTGAAGGGATGCAGAAGGATCCCAGCTCAGCCCATGGGGTCAGGAAGATGTTTGTCCCCAGCTGCCAAGGCAGCGTCCCAGTGCAGGCTGGCGCTGGGTACTAAGCACTCACTGCACTGGATCCCTCCCATGCTGCTCCCATGGGTGCCTGGAGGGTGCAGGGAAGGGATGGGTGCTTGGGGGTCTGCCCCACTTGCAGGGAGCAGCTGCCTGCGGTGGGATCGTGGCACACGGCTCCCATCCGGCAGTGGCCATCACCCACCTCCCTGCTCCTGTCAAAAACCAGCCCCAAAACATGCTAAATCCCAGCAGGTCTAGGGGACGTTGTCCCTTTCTATGGGCAGGTCTGTCCCCGGTCCCTGCAGCGATGCCCGCTGAGGCCGGGGAGGTGGCTGGAGCACCTCTCTGGGATGTTGGACTGCCAGTTGTGGCCGCGCAAGGGGAATGGGCTGGAGAGGCCCAGGACCGGGCAGCACGGAAGCGGTTTCTTAAATACCAGGGAAGGAGGAAGAGCCTGCTTCCGCGCCGGCAGACCTCCCGCAACCTGCCCCAGCTGCTCTTCCTGGGAAGAGACCTGAGAAGTGACAACAAAATACAGAAAGGGGAAAAAAACCCCATGGATTCAGAAGCTGGCCTGGCACCCAGCACCACCAGGGATGGGGCAGGACAGAAGGAGGGAGAGCAGGTGGCACTCAATGGAGCCCTAGCACAGGAGAAAAGCCCCCGGGTGCCTCCAGCCTGGTGCTGCAGGATTTGGGTTGGGAGAGCAGAATTTGCTCCTTCCCACCCCAGTGGCACGGCAGCCCCAGGCACAGCCCGGCAGGGATGTCACACTCGCCTGGACCTCAAGGGAAACAAACCCAGGCAGGGGGGTTGGAGCCAGCCACGGCCACCACTGTCATCCTGCTTCTGCCTGGCGAGGAGGCTGGGGGCTCAGCGGGCCCATGGCAGATGTCCCGCTCTGCCCACTCGTGTCTGCCACTGCCTGCAACTAGTGCTGCAGTTTGCACTGGCGGGCAGGGAGGCACGGCCATGCAGGCAGGCCGCCCCAAGCAACTTGAGGTCACAGGCAGGGTGTCCCTGAGCTCGCAAGCAGAATATCCCCACGCTTGCACAGTCTCCCCAAGCTCGGAGCATCCCCAAGCTTGCACGAAGAGCATCCCCAAGCGCTCTCAGCGCGCAGGCAGGGTATGCCTGAGCTTGCAAGCAGGGTATAGCCAAGCTCACAGGCAGGCTGTCCCCCAGCACCCCCAGCTTGCAGGCAGGGCATCCCTGAGCTCGCAGGCAGGGCATCCCCCAGCTCCTGGAGATTGCAGGCAGGGTGTCCCGGAGCTCGGGCGCTGGAAAGGCAGCGAGGCTCCCCCGGAGCTCTGCCCCACGCCAGGGGTGGGTGTGGGGCCACGCAGCCCCCCAGCCCTGGGCGAGATGGCCGCATTTCCCTGCCCCAGGCGGTTGCCCTCCCACCCAGGCCACAAGCCCACGCCAGGCCACAGCCACCCGCAGGTGACCAACGTGAGGGACCCCCGTGAGGGCCGCCCCACCTCTGCGGGTCCCTGCCGCCCAGCTGCACCCCCCGGGCAGCCTCAGGTGTGGGCACCCCCCCCCGAGCACCACCGGGCACAGCCCCCCACCCCAAGGGAGCCCGCGGGGCAGGGGGGAAGTGGGGCAGGGGGGAGCCTGCGGGCTGGGGCAGGGTCGCCCCCCGTCGGGGCTGGGCCCGGAGGGGCGGGGGTTGCCCCGCAGGGCCCCAAGGGGCCTGGGCCGCCCCCCACGTGTAGCGGGGCCTGGCTGCCGAGGGCTGCCCCGCGGCGGGGCTGCGCCCCGGGGGGCTCGGGCTGCCCCACGGGGCCTCCACGGGCCCGGGCTGCCCCACGGGGCCCCTCGGGGCCCGCGCCGCCCCCCACGCGCGGCAGGGCCCGGCCGCTCAGGCCCGCCCCACGGCGGGGCAGGGCCCGGAGGGGGGATCCTGCACCGCCCCGCGGGTCGCGGCGCGCCGAGGGCCGGCCCCGCGTGGCCCCCAGGGGCCTGTGCCACCCCCCCGCCCCGCCGCCTCCCCACGCGTGGCGGGGGCCCGCCCGCCCGCCGCCTGCCCGCCAGGCCCCGCCGGCCCAGAGCAGCCCCGTGGCTTCGGCCCCATCCCCGGCCGGTGTGTGTGTGGGGGGTGTCCCCCGATCCGCCGGGGCTCCCCCCGCCGTGTCCCCGGGCTTTGTGCCGCCGCCTCCCCGCACTACATGTCCCGGCAGCCCCGGCCACGACCCGCCTCCTCCGGGAGGGCTGCAGAGTCACGGCCAGGCCCGGCAGTAAACACACACCCCCCCTCTCCACGCACACCCCGCCGGACCCCCCCACACCCCTTTAAACACCCCCCACCCTGTCCAAAAACCCACCCACACCCCCCGGGGGGGGGGGGGGAGGGCGAGCGGGCGGGCGGCGCCTCCCCCCTCCCGGCCACGCGTGGCCGCCCGGCCCCATGTGCGCGGCCGGGACCACGTGCGGGCGGTGGGGCTGCGGCGGCCGCGCTGCGCTCCCCCCCCTTGCCGCCCCGCCATCAGTTCACCCCCTCCCCAGAAAAAAAACTGAAAATGCCTTTTATTTTTTTTTTTTTCCGCTTTCCCCCCAGAGCCGGGGTCCCCCGTCGCCCCCGCGCCCCCACCTGCAGAGCCCGCCGATGACCTCCTTCTCGGATTTCCTGAAGTGCTGCAGGGACGGCACCTTCTGCGCCGGCACCATGAAGTACTCCATGCCGGGGCGGCGGGGGGGCGGCCGGGCCCGGCTCCGGCTCCGGCTCCGGCTCCGGCGGCCTCTGCCTGCGGCTCAAGGCGGGAAACAGCTGGTGCGAGCGCGGCGGCTCCCGCCCGCCCGCCCGCCGCCTCCCCCCGCCCGCCCCCGGCGGCGCCGCCTCCGCCAGCCACCGGCCCATGTAAACAAAGGACGGCGCGGGGAGGGGGGAAGGGAGAGGAGCCATCCCCGGCACCGGCCCCCACGCGGGGCTGGGGGGAGCTCCCCTGCCCCATCCTCTCCCGTCCCATCCCGCCCTGTCCTGAGCTGTCCTGTCCCCGTCCCATCCCGCCTCATCCCACCCTGCCCTAGCCCCATCCTACCCCATCCCATCCTGCCCTATCCTGACCCGTCTTGTCCCCATCCCATCCTATCCCATCCTGACCTGTCCCATCCCACCCGGCCCTGTCCACATCTGAGCCTATCCTACCCCATCCCATCCCATCCCGACCTGTCCTGTCCCCATCCCATCCTATCCTCACCCCGTCCTACCTCATCTTGTCCCATCCTGTCCTAGCCCCATCCTATCCCATCCCATTCTGGCCACTCTGTCCCCATCCCATCCCAGCCTATCCTTCCCTCTCCTGTTCCCCCACCCCATCCTGCCCTAGCCCCTTCCCATCCCATCCTGACCAGTCTTGTCCCCATCCCATCCTATCCCATTATGTTCTGTTCCCATCTCATCCTGCCCTAGCCCCTTCCCTTCCCCTTCCCCTTCCCATCTTGTCCCAATCCCATCCTAGCCCATCCTGTCTTGACCCCATCCCATCCTGACCTGTCCCCACCTGAGCCTATCCCATCCCATCCTGACCTGTCTTGTCCCCATCCCATCTGATCTTATCTCATCCTATCCTCACTTGTCTTGTTCTGATCCCATCCCATTCCATCCTGTCCAACCTCATCTGACCCTGTCCCAGCCCACCCACCCTGTCCTATTCCCATGCTGTCCTGCCTTATCCCTATCCTGTCCCATCTCATCCTGTCTTATCCCCATCCCATCTTATCCCACCCTATCCTGTCCCCATCCCATCCTGTTCCACCCTGTCCAACCTCATCTGATCCTATCCTATCCTATCCTATCCTATCCTATCCTATCCTATCCTATCCCATCCCACCCCATCCCACCCCATCCTATCCCATCCTATCCCATCCTATCCCATCCTATCCCATCCTATCCTATCCTATCCCATCCTATCCCATCCCACCCCATCCCACCCCATCCCACCCCATCCCACCCCATCCTATCCTATCCTATCCTATCCTATCCTATCCTATCCTATCCTATCCTATCCCATCCTATCCCATCCTATCCCATCCCACCCCATCCCACCCCATCCCACCCCATCCTATCCTATCCTATCCTATCCTATCCTATCCCATCCTATCCCATCCTATCCTATCCCATCCTATCCTATCCCATCCCATCCCATCCTATCCTATCCTATCCCTTCCTATCCTATCCTATCCTATCCTATCCTATCCTATCCTATCCTATCCTACCTCCAGCCCATCCTATCCCAGCCCATCCTATCCCAGCCCATCCTATCCTACCCCATCCTGGCCTCTCCTATCCCTGTCCCATCCTGTTCTACCCCATCTGATCCCAGCCCATCCCTGTCCCCAGCAGGGCCCGGCAGCCCCCGCTGCACCCCCTCCTCTGCCCCATGGCTGAGCCCCGACGGCTGCCACCGAGCCTGGCCCTGCCGTATGGGGGTGCTTGGGGGGGGCGGACACACGGGGCCTGTCAGGGGGCTCAGCGGGCTGCCAGGGGCCGGGGTGGGTCACAAGAGGCTTTGGGGGCTGGCAGGGGGCCACGGGGCTCTCATCAGCCTGGGGCCTCAGGGGTTTGGGGGTGACAGTGGCCACATAGTTGGTGGGGGGGTTGGGGGCTGGCAGGGGCCATGCGGGACCTCGGGGACCGCCCGGGCCCTGTGGGGGGGCTGCTCCATCCCAGCTTCCCCCTGGGTGAACCCCCCCAGTACTGCCTGCATGGGGCCGTGGCCAGCTGGGGCCACTGGCGTGGGGGCCACAGCGAGCCACCGAGGGCACGGGGGGCGCGGCCCGAAGCTGGCCTGGCACCGCGGGTGGGCGGGATCCGGCCCTGCAGAGCAGGGTGGGTGCCCCCCCTCGCCGAGCCCCCCCTCGCCGAGCCCCCCAGCCCAGCCCCGCTCCGGAGCTGGCAGGACAGGTTCTGCCTGGTCCCTGCCTGTCCCGGTCCCTGTGGGCCCCCTGCCCATCCCTCGGCGGGAGGCCTCGCTGCAGGGGGGGGGGGGGGGGCTGCGGCGTCCCCCACGGCATGGGGACGCCCGTGTCCCCCCACTGTGTCCCCCCCCGGGCTGGCAGCCAGCGCTCTGGCAGGGATCGCCCCAGGCCGTCGCATCGCCGGGCTGCAGCACGGGCAGTTGGCTGCGGGCCGGGGCTGGGGTGAAGGGACACCCCCCCACCCCCCCCCGGAGCACCCCACACCTGGCCCAGCAGCCCGAGGGGTCCCCGAAACCGCGCTGGCTGCTGTCCCTGCCTGCCTGCCTGCAGCAGGGGACAGGGGTGTCACTAGGGTGGGGGTCCCGTGCCCCAAAGCTGGGAGGACTTTGGGGCGGGGGGAGTGGGGTGACGCCGGTGGCCGGTGACGGGGGGGGGCCGAAGTGAGGCCAGGCCGAGGCCACTGAGCCACCCTGGGGCATGGCCACATATGTGTGCCCATCCCCACCCAGGCCACCACTGTGGGTGGCATTGAAGTGTCGTCGTCCCCCCCTCCCGCTCACAGTCCCCCAAGACACAGCTCAGACAGTTTCCATTTTTATCGGGGAGGGGCAGAGATTTCGGGGTTCACCCCCCCTCGCCCCCCCGGCCACCAGCCCAGGGAGGAGGGGTCACTGCTGGGGACACAGCAGCTCCCCGTCATAAAACCCCACGGGTGGGGTGTGGCTTCAACACCGGCGGAGAGAGTTCTGCCCCCCCCCCGCCCCCCCATTTTGTGGCAGGAGTGTCAGGGTCCCACCTCGCCCTCAAAAAAACCCACGGGTGGGGTGTGACTTCAGCCGACGGTGTGGGACAGTGCTACGCGCCCCCCCGTGTTCCCCCCCCCCCTTTTTGTGGCGGGGCTGTTGAGGACAGAGCAGCTGCGGCCCCCTTCCCCGCAGAATCCCCGCAGGTGGGGCGTGCCCGCGGCCACCCGCGCGGGACAGTGTGTCCCCCCCCGCGGGCCCCGGGGAGGGAGTCCCCCCCCCGGTGAGGCTGCAGCATCCGGGCCGGCCCCGCCACATCCTGCCGCCGGAAGGAGCCGCGGCCCCGGCGCCCCGGGACAACCCCCCCGGGGGTGACGTCATGCGGAGGCCCCCGCCAGGCGTGACGCCAGCCGCGCTCTGTGACGTCACGCGGCGGGCGGGCGGCGCCGCTCCTGCGGGGAGGGGGATCCCCCCCCCCCCCCCGGTGTGACCCCCACCGCCCTCCCGCCGGCCCCGGTGCGGGGGGGGGGGGGAAGAGGCCGCTCCGGTGGGCACCGCCCCCGCTTCCTGCGCCGCCGCCGCCGGGGGTCCCCCCGCCCCCGCCCCGCCACGTCCCCCGGGGGGGGGACACGGACACACCCGGGGCGAAGCGGGGGGGGCTCTCGGCTCTGCCGCAGCGCCGGGGTGACCTTGCGCGGGGGGTGTCCCCCCGTGTCCGTGCGTGTGTCCCCCCCACGGGGCGGGGCTCCCCCACCCTCCCTCGCTCCCCGGTGCCCCCCCGCCGTGCCCCCCGGTGCCCCCCGCGGCGGGGAGGGGCCGGCCCCGGCCCCCGCCCAGCTCCCGCCCGCAGCCGGGGCCGGGCCGGTCGGTGCGGGGCGGCCATAAATCACGGCGGGCAGAGCCCCCGCCCCGCCGCCGCCCTCCGCCGCCGCCGCCCGGGGGACCGGGGAGGGGGGGGGCAGAGCCCCGCCGCCGCCGCCGCCGCCCCCGCCCCCAGCCCCTGCAGATGTGGCGGAGCGGCCCGGCGGCCCGGCAGCGGGGGGGCCCGCTCCGCCAAGCCCCGCTCCCCGCCCCGCTCCCCGCCCGCCGCCGGCGCTGAGCCCCCGCCGCAGGTACGGTCGCGCACCGGGGACCGGCGCTTTGTCGCGCCGCCGCGCCCGCGGCGGAGGAGGGAGGCGGGGGGGGGGAGGAGAAGGAGGGGGAGGATGCTGTCACCGGCGGGGGGGGGGGTACACCCTCCCGAGAAGCCCCTTCCCCGCCCCGCGGGAGCTCCGGGAGCCTGCCCCGGGGGGTGCGGGGGGGTCCCTTGGCTCGGCACCTGCAGCCCCCCCCCCCCGCTGTGGGGAGCGGTTAGGGGAGGGACGGGGGGGACGTGTCCCCTCTGCAGCCCCGGGGCACTGCGGGGGGGAAGGGGGGAGGCGGTAGGAGCGCGCGGCTCCCTGGGGGGCACAGGGTGGGTGTGGGGGTCGTGCAGAGAGTGGACCCCCCACTGCCCGGTGGGTGCCAGGGGGGTGGCTGTCACCCGCTGTCCCCCCGCACCCAGGGCGGGTGTCCTGACCTTGGCCGGGGGGGGGGGGGGGGGGGGGCTGCGGCGGGGACGTGCTTGGTGGCTCTGCCTGGCCGCAGGGCCCCCCCCCGGGGACCCACCAGTGTCCCCACGGTGTGGGGAGGGCAAAGCGGTGGCTTTGGCCATCGGTCACTGGTCACCCCCGTCCCCATCACGGGGGAGCTGCCAGTCCTGTGGCCTCGTGGGGCTGAGGTGTGGGGTGGCCGAGCCCTGGCTGTGCCAGCAGGGGGGGTTTTGGGGGGGTCCAGCCGGGGTGACCCCCACCCTGAGGTGCCAGCAGTGGGGGCCAAGGGCTGCCACAAATTGTCCCCAGGTACTGCTGCAGGGGCTTGTCCCCTGCCCCGTATGGAGAAAACCCTCTGCAAGCAGCCACCTCCCCTTCCCCACGCCTTTGTGTCACCCTGCTGTGACCACCTCCCCTAACCCGAGGTCCCCATGTTCCCCCCCCGGGCCCCTGCTGCTGCCGTGCCCGAGGGTCTAATCCTCTGGGTGTCTGGGGACCAGCCCCGCTCCAGTCCCCGCGGGGTCCGGCCGTGTCCCCAGGCAGAGGTGGCAGGGTGTGTGCTGCTGGGGGCACCGCCGTGGGGCTGCTCCCAGGGGAGGGGGCTGGTCTCAGCCCCCTGCCGGGGTCCCCACAGCCACCACGCGCCCGGGAAGGGGGGGACCATGGCACCGGCCTCAGCTCGGGGACCAGGGCCACGGCCACTCCTGGGGACACCTCTGGGGGCCGCCATCTGCCGGGGCAGTGGGTGCTGGGGGGGGACGGTGACAAGCTGGAGCCACCAGCAGGACGTGGCCCCCCCTCCCAGCCCCGGCGGGCACCCGCGGGCTCCGGTGAGGAGCGGCAGTGCCAGCACCGTCCGCGGCGGGACTAGAAGGGATGGGGGGGTCCCACGGTGGCCCATGTCCTGCCAGCAGTTGTGGGAACAGTGACTCGGGGAGCAGGGCCAGATCCTGCCAGCCCACCCCTGCCACCTCGGCGCGGGGGGCTCTGGGGGCTGCCCGGCCTTGGCGGCGGTGCCAGCCCTACCAAGTGCCGGCAGCGCCGTGCCGCCGCGGTGGGGGGGGGCTGTGCCCTGCCTGCCTGCCCGCAGCGCTGGCACCGCTCCCAGCTCGCCAAGCCCCAGGGTCACTGTCCCCTCCTGGGGCGATGTGGGCCCGGTGTTGGTGTCCCCTCGCTGCCACCATCCCTGAGCCCACCGTGCCGCCGGGAAGTCTCTGCCCCGCAGCTCACCCCCCCCCCCCGCGCCCGCGCTATTCCTGGCGGGTTTTGTGCTGCAGCTGGGGCCGGGGGAGGGGGGGGACACCCCAGCCATGCCAGCAGCGGGATGGCGCGGAGAGCTGGCACCCCGCCGGCCGCTCCGGGGTCACCCCGGGTCCCCCAGCCACGCCAGCAGACTGGGCAGCGTGGGGGGCCGGGGGGACCCCAGCCTGGCTGGAGGAGCTGGGGGGGGGGCTCCCCCCACACCCGGGCTTTGTCCCAGCAGCCCCCACCCGGACTGGGAAGCCCCTGGGCCCAGCGCCGCGCTGGACTGGTTTGAACTGGCACGGCGGGGGGGGGCTCGCTGGGCGGCCGGAGGGGAAGCTGGGCCGGGCTGGGCTGGCAGCGCCTGGCGCGGGCAAGAGAGGCCTTGGGGGGGGAGCAGGCAGGAGCAGGCAGGGGCCTCGCGCGGGGGCCGCAGGTGCTGGGGCAGCGGGGGCGTCCGGCCAAGCCACCGCGGGGCTCGTCCCCGTCCCCATCCCGGCGGGGCCCCCACGGCGCCCCGGCTGCGCGCGGGGCCGGTTCCCAGGAGCGCCGGCGGCGGCGGGGCCGCGTGGTTTGGCAACTGCCGCGGGAGCCGCGGCGTCACCGGCTGGAGGCCCCTTTCCCACCCACCCTGGCCGTGGTGCCCCCGCCCAGCACCGCCTGTCCCGGGACCCCCCCAAATTCCGGACCCTGGGGACACGGCCACCATGGCAGGACCAGCCCTGACGCCTTGCCCGGCCCCCCCCGTGGGACCCCCGTCCCTGGGGGTGCTGCCCGGGCCCTGTCCCGCTTCCTCGGCTGGGGTCCCGCTCCCACACCCCAGCTGTGGGGTCCTGCCGCCCGTCTGTCTGTCCTCGAGCCGTGCCACCAGGCTGTGGGGGACACGGGGGGTGGCTGGAGCCCAAGAACCATGGGGGGCTCGGGGCAAGGACCCCCTACGGGGCTAGCCCTGCTGTGGGGTGCAGGGCGAGGACCCCCCTGGAGGGCAGGGACCCTGCTGTGGGGCAGGCCCCATGGCCGTGGGGGCTCAGGAGGGTGGCTCTGCCACGAGGGATGGGGCCCTACTGTGGGGCAGGCCCCACAGCTATGGGGGGGGTGGGGGCTCAGGCAGGGACCCCCTATTGGAGAGGAAGGGACCCCGCTACGGGGCAGGCCCCATGGCCACCGGGGGGGCGCTTAGGGAGATGTTCCCCCCCGCAGGGCAGGAGAGGCTGCTGTGGGGCAGCTCCTCCCACCATGGGAGCCTGGGACAGGGACCCCCGTGGGGCCGGCCCCACGGCCAGGACGGGGGCACCGCTGCCGTGGGGGGGTGCAGGCGGGGGGTCCCCCGCCCCGCCGGCCGGGCCCCACGCCCCCCGCGGCTCCTCCGCATTCCTCAGCGTCTGAGCCGGGCTGGACCCCTGCCAGCGCAGGGGGGCCCTGCCGGCGGGGCAGGGCGGGGGCCGGGCCCCCCGGGGCGGGGTGGGGTGGGGATTGGGGGGCCCCCGCTGCCACGTGTGCTGGGTGCGCCGTGCCCCCCCGCCCCCCCGACACGGCCCCTCGGCCACCCCCACCCTGCCTCGGGCGATGCGGGTGGCCACGGGGGGGGGGTGGGGGGGCACAACCAGGGGACCGGATCGGTGCCGCCGCGGGTCAGGCTCGGGTGCTCACTCCTGCACTGAGCTGCCTGTCCTCAGCCGCCTGCCAGATGTGTGGCGGCCGAACTGGGGGGGCGCAGTTTTGGTGAGGAGACGGGGGTGGGGATGGGGGGGTGGCCTGGCACTGCGGAGCTGTCAGCCTGGGGACAGTGGCGGGGGGAGGTTTGGGGTCCCCCACCACGTCCTGGGCAGTGGGGGGTGGTTGCAGGCAGCGGCCGTGCCGTGCCGAGCGGCAGGCAGCCCCTGCCCGGCCCCGGCAGGCAGCGGCGTTGGCCGGCGGGGAAGGGGCCCCGGCGGGGGAGGAAGCTCTGCCGCCTCCGGGGCTGGGGCCAGCGGGCTCGGCCGCCCCGGTCACCGCCGGGCTGGTGGCCGCCACCGCCCTCCTCTGCCGCTGGGAAAGGCCTCGCTGGGGCAGGCCCGTGGGGATGGACAGACCGACGGACGGGGGGGGCAGAACGGGGACACCGCGGGTGCCTGGGGGATTTGGCAGTGCCCGGCAAGGTTTGGTAGTCGGCCAAGGGGCTGTGCCAGCCCCCGGGGGTTGGCGACACGGAGTGGACACGCTGGGGACACCGAGGGGCCGCGGGGGCCGGTGGGGGGGGGCCCTGATGCAGTGCCCTGCCCTTTGCCCGCCGCGGGAGGGGGCCGCGGCAGGGTGGCTGGAAGGGACGGCATGGTCCCCGTGCCAGCACCACAGCCGGGGCACCCGCTCAGCCTCCGGCCCAGAGCAGAGACCGGCATCGCCGTGGGGCCGGGCTGGGGCGATGCTTCAGGTGGCAGTGGTGCCCCCACCCCTGCAGTGACCCCCGCGTGTCCCCCGCAGCACCTGCCCCGGCACCATGCATTCGCTGGAGGAGCCACTGGACCTCAAGCTGAGCATCTCCAAGCTGCGAGCTGCCAGGGAGAAGCGGGGTCCCCCCGGCCCCCGACCCCGCGGTGCCCAGCGCCTGGACACCCCGCCGGCCGGGGATGGCCGAGGGGGGAGCCGGGGGGGTCGGCGGGCTGTGCCAGCCTCACCGTCGCCCGGCCTCCTGGCACACTCCAGGCTGGTGGAGCCGCGGGACGGGCGCTTCCCGGCCATGCCGGTGGTGGACCTCAGCCTCTCGCCCCACTCCGGTGGGGAGTCGCCGGCCGGCAGCGCCTCACTCTCCCCCGAGCGCCAGGGCAGCGGGGACCTGCCCGGCCCCCTCACCCCCCACGTAAGTACGGCTGCATGCCCCCCGTGAGGTGTCCCCAGCGAAGGGGACTGTGCCTGGGACGGTGCTCCCGACCTCGGCAGCGTGCCCGGTGCTGCCGGTGACACAGTCCCCAGTGTGTACACACACCCTGGGGTCAGTGTCCCGCCTGACCCCCTCCCCACCCCCCATGCCCCCTGACCCCAGCAGCACTCCCAGGGTGGCTTCTGGGGGGCAGTGGGGTGTTCGGGGGGGGGGGGGGGGGGCTATGGGGTCTCTGGGAGTCTCTATCTGACTTGGCCCCATTCCCCACCGCCCACCCTGGGCTCTGCTCCAGGATTTCCAGTCCCTGCGCTACATCGACGGCCTCCCCAGCTCCTTTCAGTTCTTCCTGCCACTGGGGGCAGGGGGGGCCCTGCACCTGCCCCCCGCTGCCTTCCTGCCCCCCAGCAAGGAGAAACGCCTCCCCACTGAGCTGCCCTTGCCCAAGCAGCTCGTCTGCCGCTGGTCCAAGGTCAGCAGGGAGGGCTGGGGGGGCGATGGGGGCCTGGGAGGTTATGGGGCTGGGGGTGGTGATGGGGGGCTAGGAGACCACATAAGGGCATTGAGAGGATGGGGGGAGGGGTATGGGGGCATGCAGGAGCATTTTGGGCTGGGAGAGGGGTTGTGGGGCTGGAAGGCCAGGGCAGAGCTTTATGGGGGGGATATGGGTCATGGGGGGCAAGCCCAGTTTGGGGCTGGAGGGGGGTGACGGGGAGCTGGGGGTCTGTGCAGAGATGCTGTGGGGGTGATGTGGGGCTGAGGGATCATACAAAGGGCCGTTTCCATCTCCCCAGATGCTGGTGGTGCTGCACATGGGGTACGGGTGGGAGCTGGGGTGGGGATGAGGGACAGGGGCTGGCCCTGGTGGGGGTCCTGACCCCCCCTGTGCCCACCCTGCCGTGCCCCCTCACCCCCAGCCTCCTGCCCACAGTGCAACCAGTTCTTTGACCTCCTGCAAGACCTGGTGGACCACGTCAATGACTTCCATGTCAAACCCGAGAAGGACGCGGGGTACTGCTGCCACTGGGAGGGCTGCGCCCGCCATGGCAGGGGCTTCAATGCCAGGTAGGTAGGGGGGCCTCCGGGCACCAGCGGGGGGGCTCCAGGCTCCCTGGGGGGCTGCTCTGAGTCACTGTGAGGAGACAGGAGCCCCGCACTGGGGGCTCTGCAGAGGGAGGTCTCCAGCCAGCCAGCCCTTCAGCATGGGGTGCAAGGTCCTGGGGGGGGCTGAATGACCAGACAGGACATCTGTCCCTGTCCCCCCACCCCACAGCCAGGGCACAGGGCCAAGGAGATGGCCTGGGGGCCAGGGCTGACCCCCCTCTGACAGCCCCCCGACCCTGGCAGGTACAAGATGCTGATCCACATCCGGACGCACACCAACGAGAAGCCACATCGCTGCCCCACCTGCAACAAGAGCTTCTCCCGCCTGGAGAACCTGAAAATCCACAACCGCTCGCACACAGGTCAGCGCCCGCCACCGTGCTCGCTGGGGGGAGCGGGGAGGCTCGTGGCCAGGGCGGGGGAAATGGACACCGGGGATGCGGCAGACCCGGCTGTGCCCCCCGGCAGACCCGGCACTGTGCCATCCCGCAGGCGAGAAGCCCTACATCTGCCCCTACGAAGGCTGCAACAAGCGTTACTCCAACTCCAGCGACCGCTTCAAGCACACCCGCACCCACTACGTGGAGAAACCCTACTCCTGCAAGATGCCGGGCTGCCACAAGCGCTACACCGACCCCAGCTCCCTCCGCAAGCACATCAAAGCCCACGGCCATTTTGTCTCCCCTGAGCACCCGGAGATGCTCAAGGTCCACCCGCCTCCCAAAACTCCCCTGGGTTCGGCAGAGGTGCCCTACGTTAACGGGGCACAGCTTGTGATCCCCAACCCCGCCGCCCTCTTTGCTCCCCCGGGGCTGCCGGCGTTGCCCATCCCTTTGGCGCCGGCACCGCTCGACCTCAGCGCCCTGGGCTGCGGGGCTGCCGGCGCCCTGCCTGGCCCCATCCTGCCCCTCAACGGAGGCCCCTTGAACTTGGCCAAGAGCCCGTTGCTGCCCTCGCCCTTTGCGGCCGGGCTGGGCCTGCCCGTCATGTCGCTGCTGGCCGGCGGGGCCAAGGCCGAGGGGGAAAAGGGCAGCGGGGCTGAGGGGCGACTGCCCAAGGCGGGCAAGGGGCTGGAGAGCCGGAAGGAGAGGGGCGAAAGGACGGAGCTGGGGCGGCCGCGGGCCCCCCCTGAGAGCCTGGCGCTGCTGCCGGGGGCCGTGCTCGACCTCTCGGCTGGCGTCAGCTCGGGGGGCAGCCCTGAGGCGCTGCCGCCCGGCTGGGTGCTCATCCCCCCCGGCTCCCTGCTGCTCAAACCCGCCACGGTGAATTGAGGGGCCCGACGATGCCCGGGGCCGGCTGCCGGCCCGGCGGGCAGATCCCGCTCCCTGGGGATGGGGGGGCATCGCCCTCTCCTCTCCCCTGCAGCCCCCCCCAGGGCCTCGCTCGTGCTTTTAACCGTCACGAAAGAAGAACGGACTCTTCTGAGAAAAGCAATAATCCCTCGGCGGCTGGAGCCGGCTGCGACCCCGTGCCGGGGACAGCCCTGGGGCAGGCGAGGGCATGGGGTGTCCCTCTGCACCCCCCACGACCTGGGCAGCCGGATACGCCGCTATTTATTTCTCAACCAGCGCCCTGCTCTGACAGGGTCCCGCTTGGGCTCATCTGCTGCCGCCGACTCGGCGTCTCCCTGCCCAAGGCCTCGGCACCGCCAGTGCTGGCGTGGGGTGCTGCAGCCCCCGGCCTCCCACCGCAGTGACAGCGGGGTGACAGCTCGGGGACCGACCGCTCCCGCAGCCCTGAGCTGTGCCCAGCCGTGCTGTCCAACCCCGCCTGGACCGCACGGCTGCAAGCAGCACCACGGCCACGGCACATCTGTGCCGGGCCCAGCTGGCTGGGCACACACCGGCCCGGTGCCCGCCCGCACCCCTCCCGCTCTGCGGCTGCCCTCGTCCCCCGCCGCCTCCCCGGCCCTCCCCGTGACAAGGCACACGGCCGCGTGTGCCGCTCGCCACGCCGGCTCCGCGCCGGGGCAGAGCCACCCTGTTTAGCTACTATGTTCATACCTAACCATGTACCGCGAGCGCATGCAGGCAGCAGGCAGCGCGGGCAGGACTCGGGCATTGGCACCGGCTGGTGGGGTGCCCCCAGCGAGCTTCCCTGATGAGCCCCCCCAGGCCACAGGGCAGCGTTGGGGTGGGCAGGATGCTGCTGCAGTGCCAGGAGCAGGCAGCATGCCCGGCCTCTGCGCGGGCAGCGCTCGGAGCCCACCCCCCACCCAGCACACGTTGGGGGTCCCGCGTACCTCCTGCTGCCGGGCAGGACCCCCGCCCATGGCTTTCTCTGAACCGGTGTGTGTGGGGGGGTCTCCCCCATCCTGCCCCCTCCCCATTGGAAGGAGCCCCCGGCCGCACGCGCCCCACGGGGAGCCGGTCTCCCTGCCCTCACCCTCCTGGGGCCGGGGCGCGGCGGCCGCCCAGCGCTGCCACAGCCCCAGCATGGCCGCGGGCCATCGACCAGGCCGCCCCGGCCGGTGTACGGTGTACGTCTCCTTGCTCCTTTGTCGGTTTGTTGTTGCACATTCCAGGACATCAGTATTTTAACGGTTTCGAAGTGCCTTTCTATCGTAGTTTCTGGGTTGTTTTTATTTTCCTCCTGTTGGGCTCCATCGCTGTTAGCATAGCGTTTAAGGACTGCAGAAGTAAGAGATAAGCTAACGACTATAACACTATATTCCTCCAGGGGAGAGGAAGTTTATTAAGAAAACAATAAAGTGAAGTTGAAGTAAGTTCCTGTTTCAGTTCATGACCGTGGTGATGGTGGCAAGGAGCCCATGGTGGGGGCAGAGGGGTGCTGGAGGTGAAGGGCACGATGGCGGGGGCACAGCTGGCTCTGCCCAGTGCCCCGGCAGGTCCCCACAGGCAGGTCCCGCTCAGGCAGCCCCAGCACTGGTGAAGCCCCAGGACAAGCCACACGGCCCCTCACCCCAACCCTGGAGCCATCCCGACTGCCCACCCAGGGTGGGAGAAGGGTAACGGCACAGAGCTCCCGGCACTCCCAGGGTACGGAGCCAGAGGTATCCGCACGCTCAGGCCGAAAGCATCTGAACTCGCCACAAAAATAGCTCCCACAGCCTCCTCGGGTGCCATTTGAGCCCTGGCAGCCCTCAGTGCCTCGGGGACACCCCTTCTTCCCCAGCCACCTCCCTCTTCCTCCTCGCCAGGGCAAAACCCAGCCCCTCGTAGGGGCTGATCCCCTCTGGGGCAGCGGGCAGAGGTGGGCAAGTCCCCTCTCCCTCCCCGGGACGCAGAGTGGCCAGGCCAGGTGCTGAAGGACATGGTATTTATTGGCTACCTATAAGTTAAGGGTGAGGGACACGGGGTACGGGGCTGGCAGGAGTCACGTCTCAGCTTTCCACCCCTTCTCCTTCTCATCCTTGGCCTGGATGCGGAGCTCCTCGTCCAGCCGCTCCTTGGCTCTCACCACCTGTGGGACATGGGGATGGGGTGACACGGGGCGACGGGGCTGCCCCCTCCCCTCCCTGCCTCAACTGCAGTGACGCTCAGGCTCTGCCTCTCCCGAATCCCAGGCAGAAGGTGCGGAGGGCAGGGTGGAGGGCCAGCGCAGACCCCCATCCTCACCTCCCTTTGCTCACCTTCGACTGCAGGTAGAAGGAGCCTCCCACTGACTTGTCATTCACCTTGAACAAGTGGTCGTAGTTCTGCCAAAGAGAAGCTCCCTGTCACATTCATTTCCACCCTCCCCAGCCCCGAACCCCAGCAGCCTCCCACTTCCCGTGGCAGTGCCACGGCTGGCTCTGTCAGACCCCCTGGAGGATCCCCACACCCCTGGTCAGGCACCACCTCCAGGGAGCCCATGTCCCTTTCTCTGAGCAGCACAGCTGAGAAAACACTGGGACCAAGCCTGGCAAGGCTGCTAATGCCCACAACTGGCTGGAACACTCCCCCAGCTAGAGAAGACAAACCTCAAACTGGAATTAACTGGGTACAGGACAGCACCCACACTCCCTCCGTGGACTAAGCATCACCCCCATGCTAGGCAGCATACACAGGGAGGGCAGGGCCCTGCCAGCACCATCTCTCCCTGGCTCCAAGGTAGCCTTTACCTTCTGGATCTCCTCTGGGTTGAGGTTTGAGACGTTGAGAATCTGCTGAGCTTCCTGGAGGCTGATGCCAATGATCCTGGAGGCAGCGGCGGACTGGGGCCTCTCTGAGCGCCCTCGCGCGTCTGCTGCTGCTCGGCTTGCTGCCCAGAGACACCAAGGGCATGAGTCCCCACAGCGCTGCCCTCTGGGGACCCCCCAGGCCTTGGGTGGGGGCCAGGCAGCGAAGCCCACAGGCTCCCCGGTGCTCAGATCCCAGTTTCACCCCTCTGCCCTCCTCATGCTGCCTCGAGCCCATGGGGGTCACCCAGACAAGGTCCCTGGTGCTGAGGAGGTGGCAGGAACTGGGGGGGCGGATGAAGGGGCACCTGTTTGCTCTCAGCGAGCCAGGTTGCAGGCAGGCAGAGGCAGACAGGGCAGGCCTGGGGCTGCCATGTGCCGGGGGACCATCCTGCTCTGCCCTTCGGGGCTGTGGGGATGTCTCAGAGCCTGGCAGTGGTGCTAGGTCCAGGCTGGTGCCTAGGACAGCTGCTGGGAGCCTGGTTTGAGCTGAAACGCCATTAGGCCAGTGCCAGGACGTGGGTGCTGACCGTCACCCTGTGACAAGCCTAGCAAGTGTCCCCCTCTAGGCATGGCCCTGGGGACAGGGAGCAATGGGGTGCCCCGAGGAAGGGGATAGGGAAGCAGGGTGCAGCCATGCCCCGGGCAGGGGCGGGGATGCCGTGTGGTGCCCAGACCCCTGGGCATGCTCTGTGCAGGGAGCAGCACCCCAGGCCAGGGGCGGCAGCTCGGCTCGTACCTGCAAACTCCTGACGCAGCGCCCGCATGAAGGCCCGTCCGACCACCTGGGCCCCCACCAGGATGATCTGTGCCAGGTACTTGGCCTGTGGGGACACCCTGCTGTCACAGCCACCCCGGGCCCTGCCCCCACCGAGTCCTTTGCCCTGTCACCTCTCCCCGGCCCTGTCACCTCGCCCTGTCCCGTCCCGCCGGGGTCCTCCCTTGCCCCTCCCTGGCTCCTGTCACGCCGTGGCCCGGCCCCCCCCTGTCCTGTCCCCTCTCCCCAGGCTTTGACGCTCTAAAACCAGCTTCCTCGCACCTTCCCGGGCCCTGTGCCCGCCCCGGGCCCTGCCCAGCATCCTTCTCCGCCTCCCCAGGCCCTGTCCCTCCGTCCCCGGGCCCTGCCCAGCCCGGCCCTCCACCTCCGCGGGCCCTGTCGTCCCGGCCCCGCCGCCTCCCCCCTCCTCGATCCCGGCCCCGCCGCCTCCCCCGGCCCCTCTCACCATGTCCCCGCCGCCGCTTCCGCGCCCGGCGGTCACGGGGTCAGAGAGCGAAGGTCGCCGCGGCCACCGAGACGGCGGCGGCGCGGGGCGGACCGCCCTCCTTCGGTGGGCACAGCGCCACCTGGCGGCCACGTCGCCCCGGAGGTCCCGCCGGTGGCTGGCGGGACTGCGCTGCGCATGCGCACAGGGCGGCGCGGCGCAGGCGGCGGGGGGGCGCAGGCCGCGGCCTGCGTGCGGTGTCGGCGGGGTGTGTGTGTCTGTGTCCCCTCCCCGGTTAACCCTCCCTCCCCGGGACCCCAGTCACGGCAGGAGACGGGTGCAAGTGCAGCGGCTTTAATAGCGGGGCCTGCCCGCGGCGGGCGTGGGGCCCAACGCCGCTGCTCGGCTCGGGTGGGGCGCGGCCCTCGGCCCTGCCGTGCATCCCCTCAGCCGGGCCGGGCCTCGCTGCTGCTGCTGCTCCTCCTCCTCTTCCTCTTCGTTCTCCCTGCCGGGCCCGTACGGGTGCAGAGACTCCCGACATGGTCCTCGGGGTGCCAGGGTCCGGCTTAGTCCTGCGGGAGGCCCGGTGGGGGTGAGGGGCACGGCGGGGCGGGACCGGCCCCGCGTCACCCTCTGCCCCTGCACCTACCCACTCGTCCTCGTCCACCCCCTCGAAGGAGTCCTGGGGCAGCGGGTCATCCCGGTTGCCCAGCCGGGCCACCATGGCGCTCAGGAGCTGCAGAGGCAGAGCAGCGCCGTGGAGCCCAGGGCATCGCCCCTCCAGCCCAGGCCCACAGCAGGGTGCTCCCAGGGTGCCCCAGGACCCACCTCCTCCTTCTTCTGCTCATCAGACTTCTCCTCCAGGTACACGGATGCAGGGACAAACTTTCGCACTGGAGCCTCTTTTGGGGCCTCACTCACTGGAGGAGCGGCATCGCCATGGGGCAGGAGGACTTTGCCCCACGGCTGACACACCCCCCCCATGCCTGTCCCCGTGGGCCCGGGGCCCTTTCCCTGCCCCTCTGCACCCACCTGGTGTCATGTCGGCCGGCCGCAGGCTGGCACGACGCTGCTGTCCATCCTCCCCCGCCAGCCAGGCGCTGCCAACGAGGGCTGGCTCCCACCAGATGCGGGTTGGCGGGTAGATATCATCCTGGAAATACTCCTTCTGTGGGGGCAAAGGCCATTGAGGGGGCGTCCCCCATCGTCTATACTACCCCAAACACGGCTGGGTCCCTTCCACCTACCTTGACACGTGGCACGTGGAAAGCCACCGGCTCGAGGGTGCTCTGCCCGAGGCGCAGCGCCCGGGCAAACTCCACCTCCCGCACCTCGCACGCCGTTTTGGGCAGGAAGACGAAGCCCTGATGGGGTGGAGGCGTGAGCAGGGCCTACTGTGGGTCTGACAGCTCAAGCGGGGGGGTCAGACAGGCAGCACAGTCCCAGTGGGCCCCCCCTTTACCTTGTGGGGTTCGTTGGAGGTGAAGCTGTTGCACTCGAGGAAATAGGGGGGCTCAGGTGTCACCTCATAGAGGAAGACTCTGGTGTCACCCTGAGGATAGAGCAAGATGAGGGCTGGCAGGGGATGCATGGAGGGTCCCCCCTGCACTGTCAGGATGCTGTAGGCAGTTAGCTCCCCAATTTTTTTGAGGGGCAAACCATCACCTTTCCAGTGAGGAAAACAACGCTGGTATCCTCATCATAGAAGGGCAGGAGGGTGGAAGGGGCCACGTCGAGGCCAAGGATGGACAAGGGTCCCTCAGGTAGAGCCTGCGCCCGGTACAGGAGGATCCTCCTCTCACTGCGGCTGCAGGGAGGTGACAATGGGGGGAGCACAGTGTCCCTGGGGGACCCCTGCCCAGATGTGTGTCCCCCTCTTTACCTGTCAAAGCCGGACACCAGGAGGTAGTCGCCACCACAAACCCAAACCAGGCGTGCTCCACGGCCTCCCTCAGGACCCGGCCCCTCCTGCGTGGGGTGAAGGTCACCCTGCCTGCTCGGAGAGAGCTGGGGTGCGGGCAGATACCCTTGGAGGGGGGCACCTGTCCACATCCCCAGCTCTCCAGCCCACCCCCACCACTGTGACCATACCTGTTGAGGCTGAGGGCTGTGCCGGGGCTCATAGAGCCGTAACCATCCGTCTTTGCTCACCGTTGCCAGTTTCTTTCCATCAGGGCTCCAAGCCAGGCTGAAGATCTGGGGAGATGGATATTGTGTCCTCCCTCATGTCCCCTGCCTAGAGAAACGCACCCCTCAGGTGTCCCCAGACATGTCATCCCTCACCTGATCGGTGTGTCCTCGAAGGCACAAGGCTTCCTGCCCGGAGCTCAGCTCCCAGATCCGCACCGTCATGTCGTAGGAGGAGGACACCAGGAGATCAGATGCCACGGGGTGGAAGCGGACGGAATAGATCTTCTCCGTGTGACCTGGTAAGGTTGAGTGGTGCATGGCCATCCCGCCCTGCGCTGGGATGTGGACACCGCTGGGCTGGTCTGTCCCCACAGTGGGGTTCTCAGTGTCCCTCCCCACGCACCCCTCACCTCGGAGGACGGCTTCAGGCTCCTGCAGTGTCTCCCTCAGCCCTCCCTCGGGGATCTGCCACAGCCGGATCTTGGCGTCTTCACCCGCTATGGCACCAAAATGGATGGGCAGTGGTTAGTACGGCTGGGCAGTGGTTAGTACTGCTGGGCAGTGGTTAGTACTGCTGGGCAGTGGTTAGTATGGATGGGCAGTGGTTAGTACGGATGGGCAGTGGTTAGTATGGCTGGGCAGTGGTTAGTACGGCTGGGCAGTGGTTAGTATGGCTGGGCAGTGGTTAGTACGGATGGGCAGTGGTTAGTACGGATGGGCAGTGGTTAGTATGGATGGGCAGTGGTTAGTACGGCTGGGCAGTGGTTAGTATGGATGGGCAGTGATTAGTATGGATGGGCAGTGGTTAGTACGGATGGGCAGTGGTTAGTACGGCTGGGCAGTGGTTAGTATGGATGGGCAGTGATTAGTATGGATGGGCAGTGGTTAGTATGGCTGGGCAGTGATTAGTATGGATGGGCAGTGGTTAGTACAGCTGGGCAGTGGTTAGTACGGCTGGGCAGTGGTTAGTACGGCTGGGCAGTGGTTAGTACGGCTGGGCAGTGGTTAGTACGGATGGGCAGTGGTTAGTATGGATGGGCAGTGGTTAGTACGGCTGGGCAGTGGTTAGTATGGATGGGCAGTGGTTAGTATGGTGGGTCTGGTGTGCCCAGTGCCGGGGGGGCTAGCCCAGCACACTCCCCCGTGGCCAGCACACCTACCGACAGCGAGGCGCCGTGGGTTGAAGGGATCCCAGGAGAGGTCGGCCACTGCTGAGCCGTTCTGGATGGTGGGCATTGCTGCATCAGGGAGACGGCCAGGCTTGGAGAGCTGTGAGAGAAAACCAGGGGGGTCACCTGCATTGCACCTGCCAGTGCCGTGCCGGCCACCACGCTGTGCCGGGGGTACCTCGAGGATGGCGATCTGGCCGCCGGCGGAGAGCAGGGGGAGGGCGACGCGCTGGTGGTTGGCGCAGAAGCCGTCACACTCGCCCGGCGTGGTGAGGCTGAGCCCCCGCAGGTTGGTGAGGTGGGTGTCGCGGTGCAGCACCCTGCCCTGCGCGTGCCGGAAGCGGGAGCTGGGCCCTGGTGCAGGCAGGGGATGGGTGAGTGCCCCAGGTTCCCCCAGCATGGCCCCAGCTAGGGGATACTGAGCCACCC
This sequence comes from Athene noctua, assembly GCF_965140245.1. Lineage (NCBI taxonomy): Eukaryota > Metazoa > Chordata > Aves > Strigiformes > Strigidae > Athene > Athene noctua. Next base: position 3,616,801 of record NC_134051.1, on the reverse strand, counting down.
CGCCGCCCGCTCACCCAGAATGCTCTGCAGTGACTTCTGGCTGGGGCTGCTGGCAAAGCCACTGGAGGGGCCGGTGCTGGCCGAGAGGGAGGTAGCATTGCTGCCCGGTGAGGCCAGCGAGGACGGCGAGGAGTAGCCACTGCCCTCCTACGAGAGAGAGAGAGAGTGGGTGGGCAGGGGGTGCCGGCATCCCAGCCCTCCCCCTTCCCTGGGGGACAAGGGCGGTGGGGGCCCCCTCGACCCCTCGTCACCCCAACGCCCCGTGCTCACGCTCCGGTCGGTGTTGGTGGGGCCGGTGTCGTCGGCTGCCTGCCGCTGGGTGCAGGCGATGACAGGGGAGGTGAAGGTCTCCGTGGGTCTCTGCGCGGGGTGCAGGCTCACCCTCCCCACCTGTTGGGGGGCAGAGCGGTGGGCAAGGGCCAGCAGCAGCCCCTGGCAATGCCACCAGTGAGGACACTGACCTGCTGGCTGTCCCCTGCCCACCAGGCCTGGGCGCCGGTGGCTGGCAGCATCCCGGCACTGTCAGGGAACAGATCCTCGTGGAAGTCCTGGACGGACTGCAGGAGAGGGGAGGGGGTGAGGTGGGTGTCCCTTAAATCCCACAGCCCCTGTTTGGCTTCCAGCTGGCATCGCCTGGGCTGGGGCACCCCCTGGGCACCCCCTGGCACCCCTGAGCACCCCAGCCCCTCCGGCCGTGGAGCCCCGTCCCCGTGAGCTGCGCACCAATGCCTGTAGGTGTCAGACCCTGCCCGGCCTTGGGCTGCCTTGTGCACCCCTGAATGCAGCCAGCCTCTGAAACAGCACCCAGCTCCCAGCATCGCCCCTTCCAGCACCCTCCCCCAGCACCCATCTTTCAGCACCCAGCTTCCAGATTTAAGCACCAGCGTGCTGGATCTGGCACCCAGGATCCTGCCTCCAGCACCTAGACTTCACTACCTAGCACCCAAATTTCAACTGCTTTAGGCACCCGGCATTCAGGATCTGGCACCCAGCACCCGTTACACAACAGCACCCAACAAGTAGCACCCAGCTTTCAGCTTCCACTCTCCAGCACCCAGCATCTTGCATGCAACACCCAGCTTCCCAAATCTAGCACCCAGCAAACCCAGCCTGTTACCCACCGTCGGCACCCAGGTTTCAGCCTCCAGCACCCACCCTCCAGCCTCCGTTACCTGCCATCAACACCCAGGTTTCAGACTCCAGCACCCAGGTTTCAGCCTCCCTGACCTGCCATCAGCACCCAGCACCCAGATTTCAGCCTCCAGCTCCCAGCACCCATGCTCCAGCCACCACTACCCACCATCAGCACCCAGGTTTCAGCACCCAGATTTTACATCCTCTCCTGCTCTCCCCAGGCTGGGGACCAGGATCCCCCCCCAACACCTGGGTGCCCTTTGTCACCCAGTGCCGGTGAGGTGTCACCCATGAGATGGCACAGGTGCCCGTGACACAGTGCCACCCGCAGCCATCCCTTACCTTGCGTGGCACCAGGTAGCTGACAGGGACAAGGGCGGTGTCTGTGAGCTGCAGGACGCGGAGCACCTCGCAGGCCATGACGTCCAGGGCCAGGCGCGGCACAGCAGCCAGGCCCCGTGTGCTGCCTTCTGTCCGGCACTGGGTCACTGGGGGATGGGCAGGACGGCTGTGGGGCAGGCAGCGCAGGCAGCGCAGGCAGCGCAGGCAGGGGTGAGGCCCCTGGGGCTGCCGGGAACCTGGTGTGGGATGTATCCTGCTTACCCTGGGTGAGCGCCGGCTGCGCAGGTGCCGCCTCGAAGCAGTACAGGAGGTTTTCTCCCTGGAAGAGAAGTGGAGGGGACAGGGCATGAGTGGGGCTGTGGGGAGCACCCCACTACACCCACAGTCACCCTCATGCACCCATGTGCACCCCACTGCAGCTCGCTACACTCCCCTGCACTCTTCAGTGTCCTCCCGTGCCCCACTGCGCCCACATGCACCCCACTGCATCTTCCTACACCCACGTACACCACGCTGCACCTCATCGCACCCCTGTGCATCCTTCTACACCCCACCTCACCCCACTGCACCCCTCTGCACCCCACTGCCGTGGGACCTCACCTTCCCAGCCAGCACCAGCAGCCCTGTGTCGGTGTCGTACAGCGGGATGGTCGCCCTGGAAGAGGAGGAGGGTGCTGAGCCGGGGGCACTCCGACGGCCACGGGGCCAGATCTTGCCCTTTCCCCAGCTGGTCTGCACCCCAAACCCTGTCCCGGGGAAGCGTGGGGCAGGATCAGGCCGGTGCCCGGCGTGCCCTCAGCAGGCCAGGCTGCTCCTCACAGCACGGCTCTCGCTGTCCCACCCTGGTCTGGAGCAGGACAGCACCACCGCTTCCAGCCCCAGCTGCGTGGTGCCTGTCATGACGCCGTGCCCAGGCGGGGCCGTCCCGCTGCCAGCCCTGCACCCTGCGCCCAGCGGTGGCACCCAGCCCTGCACGGGGAAGCCACTGGCACCCCCAGGGGAGCCCCGGGGCTGGCTGGGCCGGCTGGGCCGGTTGGCGGCGGGCACGTGGCACACCCCGGCACGCTGCCCGCCTCACCCGGCACCTGCCGTGCCAGCCCTGGGAGCGCCCTGGGGCTGGGGCTCTGCCGGCTGGAGCGTGTCCCTGCTCCTTGTCCTGCACCCTGTCCTGGCATGGGGCGGGGGACGTGCTCGGTGGCCGGAGGGGACCGTGGCTGGGGGGATGGAAGCCAGGGGATGCTCGGTGGCTGGAGAGGAGTGTGGCGGGGGGAACACTGGGTGGCTGGAGCGGGTGATGACCAAAGGGATGCTGAGTGGCCAGAGGGGACTGTGACAGGGAATACTCGCTGGCTGGAGGGGACGGTGGTGACGAGGAGCACGGAGCCACCTCTCTGCCTTCCCTCTGCAGGAGTGGAGGGGCAATCTGTTACTTTCAGTTGACATTTCTGTGCCTGTGCCAAGGGGAGGGAGCTGTGCCGTGTCATGCCATGCCGTGCTGGGATTTTACACCGTGCCGCTCTGAGGAAATACAGTGAAACCAAGGCTGTGCCGCGCTCCCACCCCATGGCAGGGACACCCGCAGGATGGCACAAGGGACGGTCGTGGCCGGTACGGCACAGTCCTGCCCCGGGACTGTTGGCACGACATAGACAAACAGCGCCGGGGTGGCTGCGGCAGGCACTGGTGTACCCTGCCCAGCCGCGGTCACCGCCACCAGCCCTGCCGCCACCGCCGGGACCTGGGGCTGGACAAGGGTACCCTGGGCGCCTGGTTGTCCCAGCCCGGCCCGTCCTCGCGGTGTGGAACGGGAAGGGTTGTCCTGTGTCACTCGGCACAGCTCTGCCGTCACCGGGGCATGGGGACAGCCCTGCGGGGGCCACCCACTGCCCCACGTCCCCCAGCAGAGGGCGGCTGGGGCCCTGCGGGTGTCAGGGGCACGGGCGTGCCGGCGCGTATGGGGGTCCCTGGGGGGCCAAGGACGCCCGCCGGGGGCTATGAGGCAGCGTGTGGACACCGCATGGGTGCCGGGACCCCGCGTGCCCCGGCCCCGGGGACGCTGCAGTCCCCGGGGGGCCCTGGTGGCCCCGCGGAGGCCCCGGGGGGTCCCGGCGGTCCCGCGGGTCCCGCCCCCTGCCGGGCCCCAGGTGCGCAGGGGGCGGGGCCTTCGGGGCAGCCGGGCCCCACCCCTCCTGCCCCGTCCCCGACAGCCAATGGGAAGGCGGCGGGAGGTCAGGCTCCGCCCCCCGCGGTTTTAAAGCCGCCCCCCGCACCCAGCGCCGCCAGAGAGGGGAGCGCCCGCCCGGCTGCCGCCGCCATGGACTGACCGACCCACCCGCCCCAGCCCGCCCCGGTGAGTCCCGCGTCCTCGGGCGCCGCTGCCGTGCCCTTCCCCTCGCCACGGGGCCGAGGGCTCGTGGGGCGGCGGCCCACGGGCGGGAGGGGGGCTCTGCTGGGCACCCGGCGGGGCCGAGGGTCGAGGGGGCCGGGTGGGCCTCGCCTCGGCCACGGGGCGCCCAGGGCCGGCTGCCCTCCGCGGGTGACAGGGTGTCACCCAAGGCCTCGGCTGCAGGCAGGGCACCCGGGGCCGGGACCTCGTTCCAGGCCTTGGCTGGAGGTCGGCGTGCCCTGCTGCCCCCCAGGCCTTGGCTGAGCTGGGGGCACCTGGCCATCCCCCCACCGGGGCTGGTGATGAGGCTCTGCCGGGCAGAGGGGACAGCACTGCACTGGGCAGGGATGAGGGTGCAGGCAGGGCCCCAGGCCCCCTGTCCCTGCCTCTGCCCATCCTGCCATGAGATGGGCCGGTGACGTCTGGCCTGGGGACTTCAGCCTGGTGCTGCTTCTGTCATGGGGAAGGGGAGGCATGTGGCTGGGGCTAACGTGGAGCCCAGCTCCCTCCAGCCATGGGCAAGTGGCTGTGACCCACCCTGCCAGCAGAAGGGCTCCAGGACCCCCACGGAACTGGCATGATTCTGGGCCCATCCCATGCTCACCCTGTCCCGGCAGACGTGGCGGCTGGGCTCGCCCTTTGGGGTCAGGCAGAGGTGGGAGCTGCTGGCAGCGGTGTCCACCACCACCCTCCGCAGTGGAGGGCTCGGCCGGGGTGGGGTTTGGCTGCCCTCGTCCTGCCTGTCCTCAGGGGCCAGCATCCTGGGCTGCTGAACCGCTATGGGGCCGAGCGGGGTCTGTGGGCAGTGCTGGTGAGGGTTCCCCCCTGGCTGGCACAGAGGGACAGGTGCCGGTAGGGCCACTGGCCAGCCTGGCTGCTGGCCAGTGGGGATAGCCCACCGCCAGCTCTCTGTGCACTTCATCATCACCCGGCATGCATTGGGGGGTGCTGGCCCTGTCACCCTCTCTAGGTGTGACTTTGAGCCACCAAGGGGTAAGTGTCCTTTTCCATGCCTGGCTCCTGGGCTGACGGCTGCCATGAGAGCCAGCGCATCCCAGCAGAGATGCTCCACTTCCAGGATCCTTCTTCCCAACCAGAAACCCCCATTCGTGTTCCCCTCATACACTCACTCTTGCCAACAACCTCACGCCAGCACGTCTCATTCTGCTGGGACCAGGGCAGCCAGACTGGCCTGACCCAGCCGGGGCCGTGCCGCTGCCCACACGGTGCTGGGCAGTGCCGCTGTCAAGGATGACACTAATTACTATTTTTCCCTGCACCACGCCAAGGCCGGGTGGCCTCACCGGGTGGCCCTGACGCAAGCTTTGCTTGCCCGGCTGGCTCTGCCGGCAGGACGCGGCAGGAGGAAGCACTCGGGGACAGCCACGGCTGCCCCAGTCACGCCGTAGGAATCTGCCCGTGCTGCCGGGGCTGCGCGTGGCAGCATCGCCGGCCTCCTCCCAACCTCCGCCACTGTTCCGGCTCCTCTGGAGGCGGTTTGGCTGACGGTAAAGCGGCTCTGCTGGTTTTTCTCCTTGCTGGTACCTGAGCTGGGGAGCGCGGCCGGGTCAAAGGGGCAGGAGCGGGACAGAGGGGCTGGTGAGTGCCCTGGGAAATGCAATAACCAGGCCTGCATTCCTCCGGGGCTGCTGCGGAAACTTTAATTAAATAGGGAGGGGAGCCTGGGAGGAGGTGGGAGCTGCGGTGGCGCAGGGTGGGTTGAAGGGGAGGAGGATTAAGGGCTTAATCCTTCATCCTCCCGGCTGGGTCTTGGGAGGGGGCACGTGCTGACATCGGCTTGTTTTGGAGTGGGGGAGGCATAAGGGAGGGGAGCAGTGCCTGTGTCCTGCCTGGCGAAGGCACTGTGTCCCTCCATGCAGTGACGGGGGCAGAGCCCAGGGCCCCTGTCCTGCCTACGCCAGTGCCCGCTGGCCGAGGAGGCAGCTCACCGGCTTGGCTGCCTGCCGGCAACAACGGTGGCTTTGTTCAGTGGCGGGATATCGCTCGCTGGTGCGGGAAGGGGCATCCCGGCCGTGCTGGGTTCCCCAGGGAGAAAGGCCTCGTCCCCAAGCAGTGGGGAATGTCAGGGACCTCTAGGAGGGTTCCTCTGGCCCTTCCTGCACAGGTGTCACACTGTGGCACGGGGATAGCATCGGCCTCGTCCCTAAAACATGTGGCAGGTGTGAAGTGGTGTGTCCCTGCTGAGTCCCTTGCCCCGGGCAGGCAGCAGGCCGGCCTAGCTCGGGGGGCTGCAGGCAGAGCTGGGGGGAACACAGTGTTCCCACCCCAGCAGGCTGGCAGGAAAAGGCTGAGCCTGGACTGGGGGAATCCGAGCCTGGATCCTCCCCGCAGCCGGAAAATATGAATAATTCGGCAAATATCTGTGGTGCAGGCGCAGGGGAGCCCAGCCAAGGCAGCAGCAGGCCGCTGGCAGGGCAGTCCTAACACCTCCAGCAGAACCGGGGCCCCTTCTCCACCCTTGGGGACCCCCCCCCGGGATGTGGGGAGGCTGTTCCCCTGCCCCCCTACCCCACCCCGTTTCAGAGGGGTGAGCAACCCGGTGAGCCTGGGCTGGGTTAACCCCTCGGAACCTTGAAATAGCATCAGGGCGCGCGGGCGGGATGCTGGCGTGTGCCGGCGGAGCGGGGTGATGCCGAGGGAGAGGTGGCGGAGGCGTGCGGGTGGAGCAACCGTGCCAGCCTGCCCGGCGCTCGTGGCCAGGCGGGGATGCACGGCCGTGGCTGGGCAGGCCAAACCTGCCCGGAGCGGGGAGCCTGGCAGGCGGGGAGGAAATGCCAGCGTAATTAAAGGGACGAGAGAGACTTGGAGTCAGCAGCTGGTTGCAGCATGGGACACGTCAGCGAAACCCGACCCTGGCATTGCAAAACCAGCCCCAGCCTCACGAGCCTCCCGCAGGCCTGGCCCCGCTCTGGCGCTGCCCACCCGGTGTGGCCTGGCACGGCGGCAGCACCGCGGGCATGCCCGGCACCCCGTGCCCGGGGCCCTGCCCGCCAGCTGGCACCCTCGGGCTGCTGGAGCCACCTCGAGGGCTGGCACAGTGGTGAGGGACGCCGGGTCTGCCCCTTCAGCGCCAAAAAGAGTTTCATGAGGGCTCCATGATGCTTTTTCACCTCTGCTTCGTCCTCGTGCCGGGTGATGACGGCTTGGCCATAATGTGGGGGTGCGGTGGGACCCGGCAGCGGCATCAGTGAGGGAGCTGGGGGCTGAGCCGGGGTGCCGGGGACCCTCTGGATGCGGCACGGCTCCTCCCCGGCGTCGGGGGGCTGACGGCAACAGGTCACGGCGGGGCAGGGCCGGTCGGGCCAAGTGACTCAGGCGGTTGTGGTGACCCTGCCCAGCAGCGCGGGTGCACCCCACCCTGGGGGTGTCCACCCGGGGAAGAGACAAGGACAGAGCCGGCCACCGAGTTAACCCTGTCTGGCTGCGGGTGAGCACCGGTGTCTCTGCGCATGGGGGTCTCTGCTGGCCAGGGTCACAGCTGGGGGGGATGCAGCACGGGTGCAGACCCTCCCGGTGCAGGATGTGGGGTCCCTGCACTGCCGGCATGGCCGGGACAGGGCCCCCCACAGCGGAGGGGTGGCCAGGGCAGGCGGCACGTGCTGCTGCGCGACCCGGCAGCCCCCCACACAGGGCGGGGGCCCCTTGCGAGCCGCGGGTGGAGGGGGGGGGTGTGTTTGCCTGGAGCTGTGAGCAGCCTGGAGCAGGGGAGGAGGTGGTGGAAGGGGCTGGTGGGGCAGGGTGCCGGCAGCACCCCCACCTCTAGCAGCCTGGTGGGGTTCGCCTCTTCCCTGCCTCAGACCCCCCTGTGCCACCCCCACGTGCCCCTGAGATGGGGTGGCAGGAGACAGTGCGTGCCCAGCTCAGCCTGTGCTCATTAGGGGTGTCATTAAAAGGGCTGAAAGATGGGGTTGGGAGAGGGGCCAGTGCCGTGGGGCACAGACAGCTGTGACATCAGCCAGGGCATCCATGGGGTGCACTGAGGCAGGGGTGGTTACAGCCTTGCTCACCCTGAGAGCATCCTCCCCCTGTCCCAGTCCCCAGGGGATGAGAACGCCGCCCAGGGTGCTGTGCTGAGTCCCTGGGTGCCAGCGACCTGTGGCCCCCAGGAGACAGGAGCCAGCTTGGGGTGTCTATAAGCCCCTGGGACTCTGCAGAGAGGCAGCTGGCTCTGAAAGGCACAGGGGGGACCCACAGGGCAAGGGAGCACCCAGCTCCTTTAGCCCCACAGCCTGTGCCCAGGCCACCTCACAGTGGGGGCCACCCCTGGGTGCCCCTATCCCGAGGGGGATTGCTGTGATCCAGGCAGGAGCAGACCTCGTGGGTACAGCTGCCGGGACAGTGGCACAAGCAAAGGGTTAAACTGAGCTTAGCGTGTGGGGAAGGCCAGCCAGGCTCCCACCCCCTGAGGTGCCTCTGCTCTGCAGCCCCCGTGTTTGATTTGCACCCTGCAGAGAGCAGCCAGGGAGGTAGGGGCCCTTGCCCTGCCACGTACCAGGGTGTCCCAGTGCCCCCCTGGAGATGGTACCAAGAGGCCAGGCTCAAGCCAGTGGGACATGTCTCACGGTAGAGCCTGGGGTGCATAAAGGTACCCTGTCCCTAAATCTGCGGGGTCCGAGGAGGGGGAGAGCACAGAGCCGGCAGCCCACGTGTGGCTGCGCTCTCACTGGCTCTGTCCCAGGCTGCAGGAGTGTGGTGGGGACCTTCCCGCTCCCTCCGTGTTCCCTTTGGGGCCGGAGGGTCCCGGGCAGGGCACAGGGAGACGGCTCTCACACCCCAGCGGTGACCTTGCCTGGGTTTCTCTCTCTCGCAGAGCTGACACCATGAACCAGCTGGTCCTTTGCATGCTGCTCCTCTTGGCCCTCGGGGAGCTGGCTGGGGCATGTCCTGCGGGCTGCCAGTGCCAAGACCCCAAGACCATCCTGTGCGCAGCCAGACGGGGCCAGACTGTGCCCCAGGGGCTGCCCCCCAACACCCTCTCCCTATACGTCTTTGAGAATGGCATCACGATGCTCAGCGAGGATAGCTTTGCCGGCCTGCCCGCCCTCCAGCTCTTGGACCTCTCACAAAACAAGATCACCAGCATCCAGAAAAACATCTTCCAGCCCCTGACGGAGCTCGTCAACTTGGACCTGTCCTCCAACCAGCTGCAGGAGATCACCAACGAGACCTTCCACGGGCTGCGGCTGCTGGAGCGGCTCTACCTGCAGAGGAACAGGATCCAGCACATCCACGCTGCTGCCTTTGACACGCTGGAGAACCTGCTGGAGCTGAAGCTGCAGAACAACCAGCTCTGGGCCGTTCCCCCCCTTGACCTGCCCAACCTCCTGCTGCTGGACATCAGCTGGAACAAGATCCCCACCATTGCACCAGGGGCCTTCCACGCTGTCAATATCGAGTCCCTGAAGATCGCAGGGTTGGGCTTGACGAGCTTAAATGAGGAGCTCTTCCAGGCCCAGAACAACCTCCACGAGCTGGACATCTCTGACAACCTGCTGGAGCGTGTCCCGGCAGTGCTGCGCCGGCTTGGGAGCCTCACCAAGCTCAGCCTGGCTGGCAACGCCCGCATCTCCCAGCTGCCAGCCGAGGACTTCCACAACCTTCACAACCTTCAGGAGCTTGACATCAGCAACCTCAACATCAACACCATCCCTCGGGATTTCTCCGGCTTTTTCCCCAGGCTGCGGGCCGTGACGGCCGCTGGCAACCCCTTCAACTGCATCTGCCAGATGAGCTGGCTGGTGCAGTGGGTGAATGCCAGCAGCGTCGTCCTCCGGCGGCCTGAGGAGACGCGCTGCCACTTTCCCCCCAAAAACTCTGGCAAGCTCCTTCACCACCTGCAGTATGCCGACTTCGGCTGCCCCACCACCACCACCACCACACCCCCCACCACGCCGCGCACCACCACGCTGCCGCCTGCACCGCTCCCCACCAGCAGCCGCCCCGTGCCGCGGCCCAGCACTGCCACTCCCACCCCGGCGGCCGGGCCCCCCCAAGGCAGCTCCACGCTGGTGCCCTTCAGCAGCCCACCAGCCCCCACGAGCCCCCTGCCACCCGTCTGTCCCCCTCGCACGTGTCTGAATGGCGGCACCTGCCACCTGGGTGCCCAAAACCACCTGGAGTGCCTGTGCCCGCCAGGCTTCACTGGGGCGTACTGCGAGGTGGAGGTGAGGGGGACGACGCCGGCCCCGGCCACGCAGGCCCCGCCACCCGGCCGGTGGATCAGCATCGCACAGGTCAGCAGCACCTCCCTCAAAGTGGACTTGCAAAACTACATCCAGTCTAAAGCGCAGCTGAAGGGCATCCGCCTGAGCTACCGAAATCTCTCCGGGCCGGACAAGCGGCCAGTGATGCTGCGTTTGCCAGCTTCGCTCTCCGAGTACACGGTGCGGGCGTTGAAGCCCAACTGCACCTACCGCGTCTGCATCGGGCCCCTGGGGGAGAAGGTCTCCAAGGAGGAGCACTGCGCCGAGGCGCAGACCTTGCCGCTGAGCCACCAGCAGCACTCCCCCGTCACCCAGAGCGAGGACAGCAACCTCACCCTGATGATCGTCCCCGCGCTGGCTGCCATGCTGCTGCTGCTGCTGCTGGTGACCGCTGGCACGTACTACTGCCGGGCGAAGGCGCACGCTGGCACCGGGGTGGATGCCAGTCCGCTGGAGCTGGAAGGGGTCAAAGCCTGCCTGGAAAACGGGGACTTGAGCAGCCACAGCCGCAAGGTGCCAGAGGCGGCGATGCTTTCCGGCGGCTCCGAGTGCGAGGTCCCACTCATGCAGTCGCACTATCCCAGCAACAACAACACCCCGGGACTCAAACCCTCCTATTTTTGAGCTGGCAGGATGGGGCTGCCCCGGGCAGATGAGGGTTGAGCTCCAGTGGCGGCACCTGGCTGTGTTCCTCTGGGGTGAGGAACAGCAAGGAGTTAACTGAATTAAGGCAGAAAAACCCCAAACCCGTAATGTGCAATTTCCGAGAGGCTGCCACGCTTCGGGAGGAGACGCTAATTTTACCATTCAGTGCCTTGATTTCTGTGACTCTGCGTAGAACGTGGGTAGCAAAAGAGAGGGGGTTTGGGTTTTTAATTTGGGGTTTGGGTGGGCTTTTTTTAGCTACTGCTAAAAGCAAACTGGTGGTGACTCGGCTAAGGGACATCCACGTGCTGGTAACAAGGGTCCTTTAGCAGAGTGCGGCCCATGACTCTCAACTCCCTGGAAGCTGATGTGAGCAATAAGGCCCGGCCGAGGTGCTGGGACCCTCGGGGCTCCCGGGCCAAAGGAAGTGCCAAGCAGGCAAACCGGGAATTGAAGCTTTAAGAACTTGGAGAGAATATTTATACATGGTTATTTCCCATTTCTTCTGGGAAAAGTTGTTTTTTTTCTAGTACAGGTTTGTGTACATCTCTTTTGTAAGACAGACCAGAAGGGTGTCTTTTTGTAAAAAAAAAAAAAAAAAAAAAAAAAAAAAAATTAAAACAACAACAATGAAAACCTCTGTGCAGCCCTGAGCACTTTTGCAGGCACTGCCCGTTGCGCCCCGGCGTGCAGGCAGCAGCGTGGGCAGCGGTGCGGGCAGCGTGGCCTGTCCCCCGCGGGGGAGCGGGAAGGTCGGCGGGTCCTCCCGTTGTTGTTGGCGAGCGCCGGGATGAGTCAGGGCGGCGGAGGGGGGAGTTGTCCCGACTCTGGGCGGTGGCGCTGGGGAGGCTTTGCCCCCCCTCCCCGCCCGGCACTGCCCCCCACCGCGGGCGCTGAGGAGGTGTTCCCGAAACAGACCACGGGTTTCGAATCAGCCCCTGCCCTGCACATCGTCCAGCCTTACTTCATCCCTCTCCGCCTGCCAGATGGCTGCGGGGCCGCCTGCGGGACGCACGGCCCAGCCCACCTCCACAACCTCCTGATGGCACCCACGGCACCCCCAAAGCGCCTGTGACAAGTGTCAGCCTGCTCGGCCCCCCCGCCCCCCCAAACCGGGGGCTGCAGCCAGAGCCAAGGCGCAGGCCCCCCCCGCCATGAGCCCCGGGAACAGCCGGTTTGTGCGCTGGCCCCAGCGGGGAGGGCTGGGAGCCGGCGCTCGGCAGGTTCCCGCTGCCAAGTGGTTTCTGCTCCAACCCTCTGGTTTTAATCGTTTTCCAATCCTTTATCTTTCGGGCTGGAATTTTCCAGGTTGGGGCCCTGCCTGCCGAGGTATGTTTGATTTGGAGAGAATGAGCAAAAGCCGGCTGAAGTGCCGTGGCTGCTGCCAGCGGAGCCGAGGGTCACCGCCGTGCCGTGCCGCGCCAGGGCCTGTGGCTCTTCAGGGGGCACGGCTCTGCCGCGGGGTACGGCCCTGACCCCCCACCCGCCCTGGTCCGGCTCGGCCGGGGCTGACGGCGGGAGGGAGCGGCTCTGGATGCAATTAGGGGTGCGGGGCGGCGGCGGGGGCCGTCTGGCGCGGCCCCCCCGGCTCCCAGGTGGGCTTCCGGCAGGGCTGGCTCCCATTAGGGCCGGCGCAGCGGCAGGAGGGGCCCCTCGCCGGCGCGGGCGGGTCGGTGCGATGGCCACGCTCGCCCGCTCAAAGGGCCCATTGTGGTCCTCTCCCCACAGATTTTTCAAATTAACATCCCAAATTCCTCTGAAAATTGCTGCTGTGTAAATATTTTCACTGTGAGCTTTGTATATTTTCCAGCCCCACGAGGAGGAGAGAAGAAAAGTCCCCGGCGGAGCTGCGGCCTCACGCCGGGTGCCGCTGGCCGGCCGTCGTCGCAACCCCCGAGCCTGGCCGGGCGCGGGGTCGGCCCCTCTGTGTCCCCTCACCGGCACCGGGCTGCCGGGGACAAACAGCAGGGACCTCACAGGGGCCCTCAAGCCCCTTCCCTCCTGGCCCCTTGCTTTCCCTCCTGCTGCTTGGCTTCACGATGTGCCCTTCCCCTAATGAAGCTCCTTCCCCCACTTGCAGTTAGCTGGAGGTTTGCAGGGGACCCCCACATGCCAGGCTGGGGCTGGGGACCCCCATGATCCCCTGGCAGGTCCCATCGCTCCTGCAGGACTTCAGCAGCTCCAGAACTACCTCATCTGCTTTGGGGATGCCACGTTGGCTGCCCTGGCACTGCAGGAGCAAAGTGGGGGTTCAGCTGTGGCAGGTGCAGCGCAGTCAGGCAGCCCTCCGGCCGAGGTTTTTGGGGTGACTCAGCAGAGCCGGGCGGTGTGGGGAAGGGGCTGGGCTGGGGCCACATGGGGAAGGGGCTGGAACAGCATGATGGGGGCAGCAGGGCTTGGCCTTGGCACAGCAGGGCACGGGGGTGCGGTGGGCAGGGCAGGGCTTGGCACCCTGCGGGCCTCAGACCCCCCCACTTGACAGCCACATCTGCACCCAGGCGGCTCTGCGGGAACTCGGCAGCACCTAAAATGTGCCCCTGCAGCCCCTGAGCCCCTGCGGCTTCCCGACCCTGAGCCCAAAAGTTCCCCTGGCCGCTGCCAGCTCGGGCATGCGCCAGGAGCAGCTCCGAGCGGCACATCGTGCGGCGCTGCTAATTCCTTCGAGCTGAATCAGCGCTGGGGAAGGATTGCAAAACCCCCTGAAATAAACTAAAAAAAAACCCAAAATCCCTCCCTCTATGCGATCCAGCGGACCCGGTAACCAAGAGCCCGGCCAGAAGCCACTGGCAGGATAGGGGGGCTCAGTGGGGAGCCACAATGGGAGGAGGCTGCCGTCTTCACCCGGGTAAGTCCCGCTGCCCCACTGCTGGCCCAGCCCTGCCCAGTGCAGGCAGCATCCTGCCAGCACCCTGTCAAGCCCGGAGGCCTCTGGAAGAACATCCCTGGCCCCGGGCATGGCCCCATGGAAACCAAAGCCTGGTCCCACGGGTCCCTCAGGTCCCCATGGCCAGAGCAGATCCCCAGGGGACATTCTGCCTCTGCACAGGGTGCTGGGCATCCCCATCCCCACTTCCCTGGGACAAGGACTGGTGTGTGCCCGTCCCACAGCCCCCCGCTCTGCTGCAAAGGGTTGCCTGCCAGCAAGAGTTTGTGGGGAGGCAGAAACCCCACCGGCTTCCTGGAAGGTTGGGCAGGCCGGGGCCAGGGAGCACTGGTTGGCCACGGAGGCAGCGGTGGGCCGAGGCTGTGGCCCATCTGGGAGCGATTTCAGCCGCCACTCGCTGTCTTCCCGCCCAAGCGGCCGGGCACACAGCACAGGGCTATTTTTACACGATGTAATTACCGGGCCAGGCATTAACCCCTTCGTGCAGCCATGCAGGAGCATCTCCCTCCACAGGGATGGGTCCCTCTGGGGTGGCACCTGATGGGGTGGCCTCTCCTCTCTCCTTGCGTCTGAGGTCAGCAGCCAAGCAGGTGCAGCAGGAGAAGCCCCTTCCCCACTGATGGCACTGTGCCGCCAGCCCAGGCACCCGTGGGAGGAGGGGGCGAGGGCAGGGGTCTGCAGGGGGATGGCGATGGGGACAGAGATGGACTTGTCCTGCTCAAGGCTCTGCCACTGAGACCTGACCAGTAGGGTGGGTGTTGTCAGAAACCCCCCAAAATGCCCAGCATGACCCAAAAGGGCTGCTGAGGCCCAGGAAAAAGCAGCGCACAGGGTGTCGGGGGCCAGGCGGGATGGGAGCAGCATCGGCCATCAGGGGTCCGTTACAGCTGGTGATGGGGAGCGGTGGCAGGGTGGGTGGCGGTGGGGACACGTGCCTCGGTGGGCCATGTGCCTCGCTGGGGGCTGGAGCCAGGGGATGCTGGGACTGTGAGCCTGGCCCCAACGAACTGGCTCAGCCGCAGGCAGGGCTGGGACTGAGCATCCCTGGGGAGCTGCTCAGGCCCCTCCATGTCCCACTCCAGCACTGGAGGAGGCAAACAGTCCCCAATCCCTCCGCAACCATCCCGCCATGCCAGCTCCCCACTGCGGGCAGGGCCCGGCTCCGGCACCCCCCAGCTCTGGCAGACTTTGCACTGTGAAGGGTGGTGGGAATCCAGCCATCCCCCTCTCAGCCCCCACCACCATCCTGCCCTGTGGGGATCTGCCCACTGTTGGCACAAGCCATGGGGACACGGCTCCCTGGGACGTTTGCAGCCCCCATCACCTTGGCCCGACCGACCCAGCTGCAGCCCCGAGCCGGCCGTGCTGTGGGCAGGAGGCTGCCCGCTCCCTCGCTCGGCAAGTGGGCACCCCCAGCCTCCCTGGGGACATTTTTGGGACACTGAAAGATGCGGCGACACAAGGGAGCCGCTGTTCTCGCTGGCCCCGGCATGGTGACAGCACCATCCCTGGGCAGTGCCGCGCCGGCCGCTGGCGTGCGGCAGCGGGGTCTGGTCACTGACCCTGAGTCGGAGCCGGTAACCCAACCCCACCGGTGCTGGTTACAATTTAGGGCAACAATAACCTATTGAGGCCCCTTCCTGGCTCCTGCCCTGCTGCTCCTTGATCTAATTAAAGGGGGCTGGGGGGGGGGAAGACAAAACCCGAGTTGAAGGGAGTGGCGAGTACCCAAAGGCGGCACATTGAGGACCACGGCGCAGAGAGGGGCTGGGGCCACCCGCGCCTCCCACCACCAGCTCCCTCGGGGGTCTGGGCGTCGGCGGAGGGGGGGAAGCGCCTGAGTACAGCCCCAGCACAGCTGGTGTGCTTTGAAAATTAAGTTTACACGGTCACAAAGATCTTGCCTGCTCAGGATTTGGGATGAGGGACCCCCAAAATGAACTAGCTGATGGGGGCGTGAATCGGGCTGGTGCTCCTGCCCCCTTTGCCCTCTTTCCCTGTGGACTCTGGGCAGGGGGGGCAGCCACCCCATGGGGTTCGGTGTGGCTGTGGGCGTCGGGGTGAGAGTGCTGGGGGTGTCCCCCCACCTTGGGGCACACCACAGCTCTGCTTTGGGGTGCCACAGGGTGCTTGGGACACATGGTGCCGTCTTGGCGAGCACGGGCCCCCGCGGCAGGGTGCGGCGGGGACGCGGTGGGGACGCGGTGGGGACGCGGTGGGGACGCGGTCTCCCCTTCCTGCCGGCCCGGCGTCAGTAATGAATGGTATGAGTTTCCTGCCCGCCCACTGATTGCTTCCTCAAAGAGCCTCAATGAGCTGCTGCTGCTGTGCCCTGCTCCCCGCACGCGGCTCACGGCACGGTCGGCACCACGGCGCAGCCGGACGGGCCTCGATGTCCCACGCTGGGCACCCACGGCCACGCTGGAGAGCCACAATGGGCAACCCCCTCGCGCACCGAGCCTGCAGCTCCTCTGGAGGGGGCATCCCAAAACCCACCACGCCCTGCCTTGGTCACAGCTTCAGAGCTCCCGAGCATCGCACACCACCGCCCTCCAACCAGGACGGCTTCACTAGAGGGAGAGTACGGCCCCTGCTCGGCACCTCTGCCGGGAGCCAGCCCAAATAAATCCCCCTCCACCATTTGTCATCTCCGCAAGATTTACAGGCAGGGAGCGGTTGGGGCTGGAAGCGCAGAGGGCCCCAGTGCGGCTGCCTAAAAAAAGCACCTCCCGCTCCTTGGCGGCTCTGTGGCACGGGAGGGGGGTCCCCACTCACCCCCACCAACCCCAGCCCCTCTCCGTATCGCCCTGCCACGCAGCCGCAACCCGGCAGAGCCCCGGTGTGACGTGCAGGCAGCGCCCGCCAGCCGCATTCCTGGCGGCCGATAAACCCAGCAGCCAAAATAACTGCAGCCTGCGCAAAGGGGGCTGAGCGCAGCCTGGCGTCTGCATCCAATTTAGCGGGGCTGGCTCAGCCCAGCCCAGCGCCGGCGGGGAGGCCCACGCGTGCGGGGCCTGAGAAGCAGTGGGATTTGGGGTAGTTCCCGTTGGATTCTCTGCCGGCAGCAATAAATGACCCCAAAGCGTCCCCTTGGAGCATCTGTGTGCCCTGGCCTCCCTCGAGAGTGTTCGCTATGGACATTAATGATGGCTGGTCACTGAGGCTGGGCGTGGCAACCCCATGGCTGCCTTTGCCCGTTGTGCCAAAGCACAGGAGAGCGGCAAGCTGCTCGCCCCAGGAGCTCGCGGAAGGGTGAGGGATGCTCCGTCAGCCTCCCCGCCTGCTCCCACCCGGGGCTGCTCCCCCAGCCACTGTGTCAGCACCTCCCCACCGTGCCCGCGGCCAATTCTCTCCCCTCCTGTCGGGAGATGCCGGCAGGGCGGCCAAGGGCCGGCCCTGCTGTCACGGCTCACTCAGCTCCTTGCCAGAGGCCCCGTATCTGCACCCGGCGGCTGCCGACCACCCAGCCTGCTCCGGCATCCCGGCCCGCCACCGAGCCAGCCCGGTGTGCGGCGAGGGTCCCACCGTCCCTGCGCTTTGCCAGCAGCTCTGGGGAGATGCAGCAGCTTCCAGCTCATCCCAGCAAGGACCTTGCCCCAAACTCCCATCGCTCTGGTGGGATGAAGGCACTGCCTCCTCCTCCTCCTGTTTCCTCACCCACACCGTGACCCCAGGCCAGATCACTGGGCGGGACAGGAGAGGCCAGGCCAGGTCTAACCAGGGTGTTCCTCACCTCAGTGGTGCCCCACAGACAGGAGACAGCTCCATCATGCCTTGATGAGAGGTGCTGACCCCTCAAAGCTGTGAAAGCTCTTTCCCAAGGGATGCCTGGTGAGCACAGCACTGTCGCTGGCCCGGCCACGGCTGGCTGGGCAGCCGCCACGGCCCCATGGCACAAAGCACCGTGGCCCCACCATGAGCAGGGCGTCAGGGCCAAACTGCTCTGGCACACAGGTGGCAGCAAAGGGATTCAGTCGCCCACAGCATCTTCTTGTGCTGCCCCAGGGCACGCACCCACCCAGCTAGCAGTCACCTCAGACTCTGCCAGTGCTGTCCCCAGCAGTGCCACTACCCACCGCAGCAGCGCGGAGCACCCATCCCACTCCAGCACTGCTGTGGACACCTCTGTGCCATCCCCAGCACTGCCACCATGCTCCCACCCCACTCAAATGGTGCCAGGGATGCAGCCACGCCATCCCCAGCCTTGTCCCCAGCTTTGTGGCTGAGTGCTGCCAATCCAGGAGCTCTCTGCCACCTCCCGCTCCACCACCACGCTCCCCACAGGTCTCTGACCACTGTGTCCCCACTGCACCGCCCCATGTCCCCACTGCCTGCCCTCCTGCCCCGCAGCGAGTCCCCGTCCCTACCCGGGTGAGGTGTCCAGCGCCATGGTGAGCATTGCCCCGCTGAACCGCCGCGTGTCCCACAGCTTCACCTCCCGCTCCCGCATCTGCAGGGACACAAACATGGCGTCGGTGGGCACTGGGGTTGCCCGCCCAACCCCACAGCACCACTTCCCTCGCCAGCCAGCCTCCCTCTGTCCCCAGCAAGGGCCAGGTCACCGGGTGAGGGGACCTCCCGCTTTCATGGGGGACAGGCCACCCAAAAAGCACCAGGGGCCCTGGCACAGCCGCCACAGGGAGCAGGGCTGGGACATTCCGGTAGTGCCAGGGCCACCTTCCCAGCGAGGACCATACCTGGCTGAACCCGACGGAGATGAGGCAATCACTGGAGCCCATCCAGAGCAGCCGGGAGTCCTTGTTGTTCTCGTGTCCCACGACACTCTGCAAGGCACAGGAGACACTGCCATCACTATCGGCCGCCGGGCATGCTGCTCAGGCTGCGTGCTTCACCGGCAGTGGCCATGAACTGCCCCGGGGCTGAGCAGACGGAGCTGAGTGCTGGCTCCTCTCTCCACTGAGAGATGCCCATGGTGACAGCACAGCAGGGACAGTCTGCAAGCAGTGACAGTGCTGAGCCCCCACCCTGTGCCAGTGCCAGTGTGGTTGCTTTGTGGAGTGACTGGCCTGGCTCCCAGCAAGGAGCAGAGGGTGGCAGTGGGTAACATGAGCGTGAGGGGGCACAGGCTCTCCGCACACCCATCAAGGGGGCAAGGGGGTCAGTGTGCCATGAAGAAGCTGCTCCATGCCGGCAAGGACAAGAAGAGGCTTGGCCGTGTCTGTGGCCATGGTGACAGAGGGACTTACTTCCCTGGCTGCATCCCCAGGTTCTTGATCCCTGCTGAATCCTGGCTGCAGTGCCCCGCGTGTGTCCAGATGCTACCGAAACACACAGCAAACTGAGCCTGGCTGTGCTCCCCACACCACCCTAACGCCCTGCAGCCCCGCTCTGCCTTTGCCCTGGGCTCCCTGCAGTGCTGGGACCCCCCCAGCCAAGGCCACCATCGCATCCTGCCCATCGTCCCCAGCCTGATCCCCCCACTGTCCCCGGTGCCGCTCTGCCGAGACCGGGAAGGGAAGAGTTACCATGGGGCTGGCGGCGGCTGCTTGCCAGCGCCCATGTGGCTCCCAGATGGGTCCTGCGGTTCCCGGCGTCCCAGCGGGAACCAGCAGCCAGCGCTCGCCCCACGGCGCAGCCAGCACTTGCAGCCCCCTCGCTCTCACTTACAAAGAGCCAATAAAAGACTGCTAACTATTTCAGGGCTGGCATGGAAAAGCAGAGGGCTCTGCCAGGGCTAAACCTGGCACAGCGCTCCCGGCACCTCCACACAGGGCAGGTGGGACCTAGTGTGGGGGCAGGAGGGATGGGGTGGGCACAGGAGGTGCCCATGCGTCCGCAGCCCCAGGCTGGCAGGGGGACACTGACCCCGGTGCCGGAGGAGCTGCGTCCCATGAGCTGCACCTCCTCCAGTGTGAGCACTGTGCACCACCGGCCACGACCACACTGTGACTGCCAGCGAGGCTCTGCCACCACGGCAGGCCGGCGAGGGCACGCAGAGGTGCCATATCTCCCAACCCCCACCAAAGAAGCCTCACCAGGAGCAGCCTCCCCAGGTCCTGGCCACTGGCCCCAGATGGATGCCCACTCTCTGGAGAGACCCGCAGCTGGGGCGGGAGAAGGCGTGAGGTGCCAAGCTCATCCTCCCCTGGCTCCGGCACATGAGCCTCATTGCCAGCACAAACACGGCCTTGCCAGCCAGAGCGGCTCACTTGGAAGAAGCAGCGCTGGCCAAGCCGAGGCCGGCGCTCCCAGCCGCAGGGGCAGGATGTGGGGCAGGAGGGGCCCGTCCCCCACCTCCAACATGCTGGCACCAGATCCGGCTCCCGGCAGGAAGAAGGGCCTGGAGAAGGGAATATGTCCCAGGATCGGTGCCGAGAGGGATGGAAACCCCGGGAGCTGGGCCCACTTGTCGGCTGGGAGAGCATTTCTGCACCTGAGCCGTGCGGCTGTGGCAGCCAAAACTCAACAGCTGGAGATTCGATAGCTGACGGTGCTGGCTCCCGCACACCACTGGTCCCCCTGACCATCCAGCACAGCACCCGAGAGACGGCGGTGGGTGGCAGCCCCTGGGATGGGTGGCACGGCTGACAGAGGGCAGGGCGATGCCGCTGCCGCTCCCGGCCCACACTGTGCCGGCTGCGGCGCAGGGCCATGTTTTCTGCATTAGTTCCATCCCGGCTGAGCAGTACGTATGGCAGCAAGTATGCAGGGAGGCCGGGGCCGGGGCGCTCTGCTTTGGGTGGTGGCTGTGCGGATGTTGCCAGAGGTGAGCGTGTGGGGCCAGATGGCAGTCAGGCCCACGGGGGGTCCTTGTGTCCCCAGGACCCCCCACCCTGTGTCCTCTCCCCTGGGTCTTGGCAGGGATGGGGCAGTGTGACCTGGCACTGACACTGGTGTGGTTTGGTTAGCGGAGAGCCCTGGGGTGGCCGTGGGGCTGCTGTGGGTCCCTGAGGCTGGCAGAGCTGAGCAGAGACCCTGGCACCCAGCCTGGAGCACCCAGGGACCCCCCTGCATCCCCAGAGAAGGGGACTAGCCACAGCCCGAGGCTGCTCATCCCCCTGGTAAGCTGAGAGGAGCCCACCAGCTCCGGGCTGGCATGCAGGGAGCCGAGGAGGCCTCCCAGCTCCCCAGCCACGCCAGCACCGAGGCAGCCCAGCCTCCTCCAGCCCATAGTGCGGGTCCAGCCCAGCTGGTTTTAGCCAGCCCAGGCTGGGGGGAGCTTGTGCTCCCGCCTCAGAGCCAGATCGGCTGCACGGGGAGGGCTTCCCAGCACCCTTCCTCTCCCTATTTCAACCCATCCCTCCCAGCACAGGCTGGGGTATGGCACCGGTACCCACGGGGGTCCCCAGCTGTGCATCCCGGAGCCCTGTGGGATGTGGGGGGCTGCGGGGGGCCAGCGCTGGGGAACAGGGCTGGTGTGTCGGATGCAGCTGTTGGCAGCGATGCTGCGGTGGGGCCGGGGGAGCTGGTAACAGCTGCCCGCAAGGAGCGACCGCCCTCAGCTCCTCGGCTGCCCGGGAGAGCCCAACACAAAGCAAACGCTGCTCCGGAGCTGGGGCCATCCCCGGGGTGATCCCTGCTCTGCGCGAGCAGCCACCCTCTGACGGGATGTAGGGCAGGGAGAGCCAGAGATGGGGAGCCCAAGGCAGAGCCGTGGGGCTGGATGGGTGGGAAGTAGCTGAGAGGACACAGGTCTGCCCTTGGCAGGGACCCTTTGGCTGGCAGGGGCCAGGACAGCTCAGCCCTGCCTGTGGCTAGCACACCATGAGCATGGCTAGCAGACTGTGGGCATCTGACCCCCGTAGGGAAGCAACCCCAGCAGAGGGACCTGCGTGGGCGCAGGAGGCACCAGAACCAGACTGAGCCATCGCTTTGGCAGTGGGTGCTGGGGCAGGAGGGGTCCCCTCAGCTCGGGGCACTGTGGCACGCTCTGGGGACAGACGACTCCTCCCTGTACAGAAAGGATGGGTCCATGTGCGTGGGGGAAGCCATAGCTCCCTCCAAACCCCACGAGGCTGTGGGGGCAGGAGGACCGGCTTCCTGGGGAGCTGAGGGGGTTCACTGCATCCTCTTCCTGGCACAAGAATGTGAGTGATCTCCCCTAACTGCCAAACCCTGGTTACTCCAGAGGTGGCCAGGGGAGAGCAGCCTCTCCCAGGCCAGGCAAGTTCCTCGGGGAGTGCCTGAGGTGCCACCTGCCCCTCGGGGAGCACAGGGACCCCAGGCACCACACAGAGTAGCAGCAGTGCCCCTGCACCCATCACACTGCCGGTGCTGGCCCCTGCCCACTGCCTGGTGCGGGGTGTCTGTGTCACGGTAAGGCTGGATCACTGTGAGTCCCCTCCTGCCCACGCCGCCACCCCGATCCTGCTGGTCAGGGCAGCCTCGCCACGGTGTCCCCGTGCCTCGGGGAGTTGGGCACCGTCAGTGCTGTGCAGGCTCTGCCTCTCCCACCCCGCTGCCTGCACAGCCCCTGCCTCTGGCCAGCCCCTCCTGCCCTCGGTGAGGCCAACACAACATCCCCAAGGGTGCAGGAAGGCAAGTGGGCTCCCACCAGGACAGCCCCCACGGCTGTGGAGGCCCCCACCCCGGCACAGATGTCCAGACACAGGGCTGGGCCGGGAGCAGGACCTCCCTCCCTGGGCAGGCAAGGAGGGAGCCGCTGGCCCCACGGGCTGGGCAGACTGCAGCACCCCTCAGCACCTATCTCTCCGCTCCCGCATCTCATCTCTTCTTGCAGCCATCAGCCCTGCAAGCCCTGCTACGGGGCTGTTACCAAATCCCCAATACACCTTTGCCCTCTTGAGTAGGAGCCTGCCAGGAGCCCCAGGTTGGGCAGCAAGATGGAAGCTTCTGAAATTCTGTGCCAGAGTCCCAGTCCCAGGTAAGCAAGGTGCCAGCCTGTGCTCTTGTGCTGCTGAGGCCGGCCCCAGCAGGAAGGAAGGGCACCCAGGCGAGGGCGAGCTGGTGCCCTCACGGGCCTCCATCCCTCGCGATGCTGCTGCCTCATCCCGAATCCTCCCCGACTTCCCCGTGTCTGCCATACCAAGCAGCATTCCTGGGAAGGACGGCCGAGGGGGAAGCAGAGCAGAGGAAATATAAACAGTCCCGTGCAGCTACGCTGGGGAACAGAAGCATGAGAGCGCCGAGCGCACGGTGCTATAAATAGGCAGCCCAGAGCCAGGCCAACTTTTTCAAAGCTTCCCACGGTCTCCTTGGGAATGTGGGATGCTGTGGACCTTCCCCCAGCCCGGAGGAAGCCGCTGCTGAGGCTGGGAGTCAGGTACCCCCGGGGTGACCCCAGCGTGGGATACCACGCCGATGGGGTCGGGGGGAGGAAGGCTAAAAGTCTCTCTATGTCCTGATGCGCCTTTCCCCTGCAAGCGGTCCCCAGCCAGCCCCGGGATGACACCAGACCCTGGGCAGAGGTGATGTGTCAGGGTCTGTGGGGTCCCGGCTGTGGGCATGGCCAGGTCACCTCAGTCTGGATCTCCATCTCACCACGGCATTGCCCTGCCCCCATGGCCACACTGCCCACAGAGACCCTCTCCCTGATGTACTCTCCCACCGTGGCGGGGGCTGATGCGGCCCATGGGATGGTGGCCAAGGTTTGGGAGAGGGGCTGGTGTCCCTCTCCCTGCCCTGGGGCCTTGTAGCACCCCAAGCCTCGGGGGGACAGTGTGGTCCTGCCCCGCACGGGGTGTGCTTGGAGGGCTGTGGCCCCTGGGTGCTCCCAGGCACTGAGCTCTGCCCCCAGCACGTCCCACGAGGTGAGGGGACAAACCCATGATGGGGACAAACCCACAGGGACACCCTCTCTGCTGTCCCCAGGTGCCCTCAGCCCCCATCCTACTCATTAAAACAGCTCATTAAAACGTGAGCAGGAGCGTGCGCTCACCCAGCGAGCGTGGCCGTTCCCTCGCCCCCGGTCCTGCCGAAACGCTGGTGGAGGAAGTTTCTCATGAGAACGAAGCCGGCTCCTCTCCATCCCACACTGGCCACGCTCGGTGGCGGCCCCGCGGCCCGGCACTGCCGGCGCCCACCTCGGCCCTGTAATGGGAGCCAGGTGCCGGCCAGATGCGCGCAGCCCCTCGCGCGAGCGCGCGGCAGCGTGCGGGGGTGGGATGCGGCCCATCGGCTCCGCATGCCGCCGGCCCGCAGCCACGCTGCGGACACGGCTCTGCTCTACCAAACCGGGGCACCGGCTCGTGTGTGGCCATGCTGCCCGCGTGGTGTGGGACTGTCCCTCCCATGCAGCAGCTTTCTGCCCCCACAAGCCACTTCCCTTCTTTCCAGCAGTGTTTCTGATTGCACGCCCCGTCAGTAAGTATTTATGAGGATGCACCCTCAGCCACTTATATAGATGTGTAAAAGATGAACATGTACAGCTGAAGGTCTAATATTCTCTCCCTGCACCCCCATGGATTGCTGTGTGCACCCCACTTTGGAGAGCACCACTTTAGAGGACAGGCAAGACCCCAGCCCGCTGTGCAGGCAGGGCACTGCATGACCATCTTGTCCCTGCCAGCCCCAGGGAAAGGAAGCCCAGGGACATGGAGAGCCAGCCCGGGGACCCAGGGCTTGCCAGGACCCAGAGGAGAGGGTGGCTGGGGGAGCAGGCAAGCAGTGATGCTACCTTAGTACCCCAAGCCTTAACCGAATCACTGCCCTGTGCTGGTCCTGGTGACCCACCAGGCTATGGGCACCTTCCTAGTGCTCTGACCCCCTGCTCAGCACCATGTCCCCCTTCCCCCCCCCTAGGGAGCATGATGCACCCCAAGGGCACGTTCGAGGGGGACATGGGAGGGATATTCTGTGGGATTTGCACAGGCGTTGCCAGGAGGGTGAGGGCAGGAACAGTGAAGCATTGAGCCCCGGCAGAGCCAAAGCCACAAGGGAGAGGATGTGACTCACTTCCAGTGAGAGGGTCAAGGTGAGGAGGGCGACCACCAGCACCCGTGGGAGGGGAGGGTGGGCTGCAGCCAGGGCAGAGTGGCCTCAGCAGGGGACGAGGCAGAGGAGGGGACTCGTGGGACACAGACCCAGCCGAGCAAGGAGAGTGTGGCTGCCCGGGGAGACACGGCAGGACCCTCTGCAGCAAAGGGGTGGCCCTGACATCTCCACTGCAAGTTTAGGGGCACCAAGGAGGCACACTGAGCAGCAATGGGGTGCAAGCACAGCCCTAATGCTCGCAAAGGGGCTGCTGCAGTTGCAGTTCCTGCTCCAGCCTAGACACAGCAATGAGGGGCTGGGGAACCAGCAGGATGAGGCCACTGATCCCCCAAGGGGAATCATGGTCTTGGGTACATACCAGGCACCCTGTGAGGTCAGCCAGACCCCGGCCACGCCGATCTTGCTGCGTCACACTCTCCTGCTTGCTGCTGGGATGTGCTCAAAATAGCTGCCACGGACATAGCCAGGAATGGGGGGGTCAGGCCCCCGCTGGGGGCATGGCCGCGGGGTGTGGGCAGCCTGCCAGTCACCCTCCTCGCCATCCACCCTCAGTCTCCAGCCCCGTGTATCCTGCATCTGCAAGACCCCAGAGCAGCATCAGGCATCACCGCACCATGGCGGCAACCCCTCCTCCCCAAGGCTCTTATTTTAGCTCTTTCTCATCCTTTTCCCCCTGCTCTAAAAAAAATGAATGGTTTAATGAGGCAGGCTTGGCAAATTAAGAAAACCAGCCAAAGGAGCAGCCCGAGGCTGAGGACAGCTTCAGCACCGTGTGCCACAAAGGGACCGGGGTGAGCCGGTGGCGGTGCTGAGCCCGAGCCCTTTGCCTGCTGTGGAGGAAACCCAGTCTGCAGTGCTGCAGGGGCCAGCCCAGCTGGAAAACCCATTGCACTGCTCACCTCACTCACCACTGCAAAAAAACAGGTGACTTAAAAGTCGGGAGCTCGCAAGGTGCTGGCACCGCACAGTGGCCCCGGCATCACCCGGTTTCGTAACCGCACTGGCCCGGGGGGAGAAGGAGCTTTTCCAAATAACCCAGCCCTCCAGCAAATGGGGAAAAAAGAAAAAAACAAAACACAGGAGTGTTATTCCTCTTGGCTAAGCAAGTCCTGTGCAAACTTCCAGAGGATTTATGGCATTTTAAAGTTTTCCCCTTCAGCACAGTACTTCTCCAAGACTAAACATCTTCATCAATTCTCAGCTGGCCGGGGTTAGGGCTGTGGCGCGGCAGCATTTGGCCGCGGCAGCGAAGGTGCATATTTCTCTTGGCAAACCCCGAGCGCCGGCCTCGGGCTGGATCAGACAGCAGCAGAGGGAAGTGAGCTGCCTGCTTTGAACAGCCACCATCAGTCACACGTTATTTTTAATAGCTCAGCGAGACAGAGTCCACCCTCCCCAGGAGACTTGGCTCAAGCCCATCATGCTCACAGCTTCGCTAAAACGCTGTCACACAAGCCGACAGGTCTGGTAGGGGGAGAGGCAGGGAGCAGGCAGGAGGGGGAGCAGCGCCCAGAGCCATTGGTGGATAGGGGCAGGATGAATTTCGGAGCAGAGACTGGTACCTTCCAGCCATGACAAATGGCACCCGGATCAGGGGAGCATCACGGGGGCCATTTGAGGGCTGGGAGTACTCTCCCCTGGCTCACTTGCATGTGTAACCGCTGGTTTTACATTTATATATTGTGGTGGTGTATTTATAAGGCTGCCTGAAGGGTCAGGGCATCGCTTGTACCCACCAAAACCACCCAGGGCCCTCATGGGAGCTCAGTAGCCAGGCTCTGCACAGGGGCAGCAGGAGAGTCTGTCCTGGAGCAGTGCAGTGTCGGGGCACCAGCTCCCCCCAGCCATGCCTGAGCAAGGCACCGGAGGCCATCAGCTTCCCGAGTGCCCAGGCACGCACACACTGGCAGCAGGAGAGGCACGAGGAGCGGCAGAGCCCGCTACAGTCATCTCGCCCTGCTCTCCACTGCATCCCTCCCCTCCCAAAGGCTTCCAGCTCCTTCTGCAGGGAGGGACGGCAGCCGCTGCAGGCAGCCAGAGCCCCCAAGCCACAGGAAACCTCTAATAAGAGGCTGTTTAAACTCGACGTCAAGGCTTAAGTCCTCTACTTATTTCCTAATCGCTGTTATTTGCTGAGCTGAGCGGATCCAGCTGCCCAGCCCTCACCCTTGGCAGGTCCTTGTCCCCAAGAGCCTTTTGCCCAGCTCCTGCACGGTGGCACAGAGCCCCCAGCCCCCAGTCCTGATGCAGCACCCACAGGGCTCAGGATTGCTGCCTGCAGGGCTCGGGATCACTGCCCACCGGCAGACAGCCCCAGCAGCAGTGTGTCAGTGCACCGGGGAAGCTCGCCCGCCTGGGCGGGACGGCAGGGCTCCCCCATGCCGAACCCCACCAGGGTCGAGGAGCCCCGTGCCCCTGCCCTCAGCCCATGCCATTGCGTTGCCTCTCCCAAGCTGTCCCAGGGCTGGGACAGTTTGAGGCACCAAGCCCAGCTCACGGCAGGCAGAGGGCACCCCGGCCAGGCAGGGCTGCCTGCACCACGTTGCCCAGCACACCCCGGAGGGACGGTACCTGAGAGGCGGCCGGGCTGGCTCGGGGGTCAAAGATCCGCAGTTTCTTGTCCTGTTGAGATAAAAAGAAAACAAAGGAGGGTTAAGGACCTTGGGGCCAGTGGGATGTCAGGCCGTATTAGGCAGAAGGCTGGAGTGAGCAGCCCTGCTCCTTCCTGCCCATCATCACTCTCCTGCCTGCAGTGCCCGCCCCTATGGATGGCTTGCACACTTCTCCACGTCCTGCCCCACACTGCAGGCAAGGGTGCACCCCCAGGACACCCACAGCCTCACCAGGACCCCAACACCCTCAAAACTGCTCCCAGAGAAGGGGGGAGCCTCCAAAGTAGAGCCAGGTCTGGAGCCCAACCCTCAGATGCCACCCTGCCAGCACTCCACAGCATCCCACAGGCTGGGGAGTGAGCACTCTCCTGCCCAGCACCCCCAGCCAAACGGGGGGTGGGACGCCCTTCGGAAAGGGATGGCCGGGGCACAGAGGCAGCAGGGAGGTGCCCCGGTGCCAGCCCTGCTGCCAGGGTGCTCTTTGGGGAGCGCACATGGTGCCGGCCAGACCCACACCACACAGCACGGCAGTGCTGCGGGCCTTGGGGGCCACACGGCATGGCTCGGGGGCTGACCTGCACCCCAGATGGCACGGCTTGGGGTTTTAGCCTCTGTGCTCAGCCTGCACGCTTGGCACGGGGCTCCAACCGCTCGCTCAGCCTGCACACCCAGCCTGCACGCTTAGCCTCTGCCCTCGTCGCAGCGGGGCCGACCGCTCGCTCAGCCTGCAGGCCTGGTCTGCGCGCTCCGCTGGGCTTGCGCGCTCCATCCTGCTCTGTGATGGCCATGGCCCGGGGGCCTGGCAGCTGCTTGGCCCACACACTGGGCCTCCACGCTTAGCACAGAGGGGAGACTGCTCACTCGGGCCATAGGCTTGCTCGGCCTTGCCCGCGCGGCCTGCCCACTCAGCTGGCCTGCCCGCTCGGCCCGGGGGCCTGCCCGCTCGCTCGGCCTGCCCGCTCGCTCGGCCTGCCCGCTCGCTCGGCCTGCCCGCTCGACCTCCATGCGAGGCCTGCGCACCACCGCGCGCTTGCGTGTCCGGCAGCAGGCGGGCAGCGAGCAGCAGGCGCCATCTAGTGCTCCCATCCTCCTCGGCCCTGGTGCCGCTCACTGACCCCATTTTTGCCCTTTTCTCCTCAAAACAGGATCGCCGTGTGCTCCCCAGGACCAGGGCTCAGGGCGGCCATGTCGTGCCGCGGCGAGGTTGCCCATGTGAGGTGCTCACCTTGCAGGAGGTGCCGAGGAGGCGGCCGTCTCGCTTCCAGACCAGGCTCTGCAGCTGGTCCCCGTGGGAGTCCAGGGCTGCGGAAGGAAAGCAGGCTCGGGATCAAGCAGGGCTCGTCCCACGCACAGGGCAGGCGTATGGGCAGGAGCCATCGCCCTCCCACCCGTGAGCACCAGAGTACTCCCCCAGGGAAATGATCTGGCCTTTCCAAAAGGCTAGTGGCAGCCAGAGGAGAGGTGAGGACCCACTGGGATGCTGCTGTGTCTGTGCAGGGAGCACCCCTGCCACAGGGCACTTACACCCCTGTGCTGTCACCCAGCCTCCTCTCCCCATCGGGTTAGCTGAGGTCTGGGCAAGACTGGTCAGCAACTGGCCATGGCACCCATGTCTATCCACACAGAGGGAGAAGCACCCGTCACCCCAGGGGATCCCCATCAAAGCTGCTACAGACACCTCGAGCAGCACAGGAGCCTTTTACACCATTACATGAGAGTGTAAGGGAGCCCGTGCGCAGGCACGAGGAGCTGTGGTGCTCCCTGCTCAAACAGCCACCTGTACTGGCTGTTCAGTGACACTGAGATCCAGACTTGAGCCCGATGCTTGAGCCCAGGCACCAGAACAGTGGAGATACATGTCACGGGCAAGAGCCGATGGGCACGGCCATGCCTACCTGTCAGTGGCTGCTGCTGCCCCACGTCCCAGACAGTGACTCGTTTCCCTGCGCCGCTGGCCAGGACGCCGTCCGCCGTAGGGTGGAACTGCAGCATGTCCACTGGGCCCCCCCCGGGCCCCAGGGTCAGCCCCGCGCCACTGGGCATGTCCTGGCCGCTCTCGGGCAGTCGCCACACCTTCACCTGCAGCCCCAGGGAGAGGTGGGTCAGTCCCCAGGCAGGCGAGCCGGACCTGGCTGGGGGCTGGCAGCACCCAACCTGGGCTTGCTGCTCTTCCAGGCTTTGGTCCCTGAGGACACCAGGTGACCCCTCATCGCGGCTTGGTGGGATCAGAGATGCAGGTATCCCACGTGGGAGAGGGCTGATCCATGGCTGACACCATCTGCCCTGTCCCCCACAACTTGGGGAGACACCACGCTGCTCCCCAAGGCTGGCACCCTACTCCCCAGGCTCCTCTTATTCCCATTGCTTCAGCTCCACCTCCCCTGGGCTCTCCAGTGAACCCCAGAGACACAGCGTGTCCCCTTGGGACCCCAGGCACCCTGCACTCACCGTCTCATCAGCAGAGCCTGTAGCCAGCAGGAGCTGATCGAAGGGTGAGAAGTCAAAGTCTGTCACTGCATCTGGAAGGAGAAGGGCAGAGGTTTGTCCTCACCTTACCCCTGCAGTCAGCGTGTCTTTGCTCTTCTCCAGCCTCAGAATCTTTTCATACACACATATGTGCAGGCAGCCGGGGCCAGATCTGGGCCCACCGAGGCATTTTGGAGCAGCTCAGCTTTGCTGCGAGAGCCTGAGCCCCTCCACACTGTCTGTCAGGGTCTCACACCCCTTTGGCGGGGGTCAGGCACCGTGAAGGGCAGCACCGCACAATTGCATCTCCCCATCTAACCCACCACCACCCAGCTTTGGCTCTGAGTTTGGGACAGACATCCCCAGGAGGCACAGGGAGAAGCATGAACAGCACAAGGGCATCTGTGCCGGCCCGGCTGCTGGTGAGCGAGGCCACAGCCAGCTGGGGCCGTGCTGGTAACAAGGCTCCCTTTGTAACGCCCCGGCTCGGCGCGCCGGCGACACGGCTGCTCCTCGCAGCTCCGGCAGCAGGGCCCCGCGGGAGGAAGGCTGGCACTGTCAGCGGCAGCCCCTCGGATGCATTTGGCACGCTTGGGAAAGTAGGTCACTGTGTACTTTTCCGCTTCCAGGAGGCTGCGGAGAGGCAGGCCCAGGAGGCACGAGAAGTGAGCAGTTCAGTCTGCTGCATTTGCCCCGGGGGGGAGAAAAATCTCTTCCCTGCTTTGGAGGCGTTTCTCTGGCAGGGCTTGTGCTAAATCTCAGTAAGAAACCATCAGCATTGTGCTGGCTCCCTGTGCACCCCTCCAGCGCTCTCCCGGGAGCAGCAGAGCTCACTGGCCTGCTAGGGAGCACGGCGCAGCTCCCGGTGGCCAGCCCCGCGCCCCGGGGCAGGGACCGAGCTGGGTGCAGGCAGTGCAGCTGGGCACACCATGCAGTCCTGCGGTGATGCCAAGGCACCACACACAGGAGGGCAGCCCTGGGACCGGCTCCTGTCTTGCTGCTCTGGTGCAATTTTTAGGAAATGGGTGGTCAGTGCCCCCAGGCTGGCACTGCTGCTCCCACACCAGGAGAGGGGTACCCTGAGCTCCCCACCACCCCTTCCCCGTGCTGGGGCAGGAGGCAGAGCCCTCTGCCTCTGCAGTGTGTGTTCCTCTGCCAGTGGCAATGCTGCCAGCCGCCTCTCCACCTGCAGCACTCCCTCTGCCCACAGCAGAGCTGCTCAGGGCCCCGTGGCCACTGGTCCGGCCTGTTCCTCCCGTCTCCGGAGCTGGGTACGCCCGTGGTGATGCCATCCCCAGCTCCTCCGCCAGCCCAGCACTGGGTGTACCGAGAACTTCAGGGCGTGCAATGAGTAACATGGGAAGGGTGTGCTAGAGGAAGAGTGTGAGCAAGAGCTACGTGTCCTTGCTGCAACTCAAGAGATGAAGGGATGTGGATCAGCTTGGCTCCTTAAGCAAAAGAGCCCAGCCTGGCAAAGCCTCGTGTGGTCAGTGTGGCTGCAGTTGGCTTGTGCCTCTCACATAATTGACTTGTCAGAGACACCCTCCCCGTTGGTGACGGTCCCTGGGGACTCCAGCAGCTCCCCCAGCCCCTCGTCTGGGAAACAGACACCCCAATATAGCATTCTGGGCTGGGACTCAGCATATGAGCCCCTCCACACAGCCCACACAGGGCCAAACACCTCCTGTGGAGGTGGGAGGTGGTGCCCGACTCCTTGGTGCCCCAGTGCAGAGCACGGCAGAGGCACGGGACAAGCCAAAACCAGGGCTGGCAGACACCCAGCTCACCTGAGTGGCAGCAGAGCTGAGACACGGTCCTCTTGCCTCCATCCTTGCACTCCAGTGGCACGATGCCCAGCATGCCTGCAGGAGAGGACACAGGAGCAGGTCACCAACCGTGTTCCAGCCTGCCCATCACCCACGAGATGCTCCCAGGAACCCCCCCATCCTGGGACACAGTGGGAGGGTATCCAGCTTTGCAATGCAATGCAAGGGGTGTGGGATTGCCAGCACCTTTCTGGGAATTCGGGGAAAGCCTCCTCTGCTCACTTTCATGCCTCCTGGGGTCCGTAAGGCTGATCCACCACCCAGCCCTGCAGGGACCACAGGGGCAAATCCATCCCACCTGCCTCAGCCGTGCTCAGCACCCCTTCCTTTGTGCCTCACCTGCTGCCTCAGCATTGAATGCGATCCAGCGGCAGCTGGCCTTCACATGGTTCCCACAGGATGCACCGGAGCCCGCTCGGATACCCCCAATCCAGGCCTGGGATGGAGAGGGAAAACCCACGTCAAGGAGATGCCTCTGTTTTGGAGGGGCTCGACACTGCAGCCGGAGCACGGCTGAAGGGGAGACAATGAAGCATCAGCACAGCATCACTAGAGAGCCTCAGCTCCCACAGAGCTGCCACGCCGATGGACCTGGAACTACCTGGAGGCTGGTGACACTGATGGGATCGTGCTGAAGGCACATTTGTAGGGTCCCATCCTCTGTGAGGGCCAGGACAATGTGGCTGCTCACGCTCCCTGTATGAAAGTGCAGCCCCTCACTGGGGCTGGATGCTTCAGGGCCAGCTTTGCCAGGAAGGGGAGACAGGAGCATTCCAGCTCCAGTGCTGCTTTTCCCCAAAACTGTCCAGCCCTATGGTGGGAAGGGCTCAAAGGACTTTGTGATAAACCGATGTCAGGAAATTTGGGATGGGACAAAGGCTCTTGGGCTGCAAAGCACCCAGGGGTCGGGCTGTGACACCTCCAGCAGCATGATTCCCACGTGGACACACAGCCAAGCAACTTCATGACAGCTCCAAAATCAAAATCCTGTTTTGCAGTGTTTCTCACTACTACTCCACGGCTGAGCACTGCACCTGTGGCGCACTGGGATGCCCTGCATCAGCCAGATGTGACACAGACACCCGACCTCAAGGGGCCACCAGGATCAGGAGCTCCCTGGCACACCCAGGGCCAAGTCCAACCCTCGAGCAAAAGCAACGGCAGTGTTTTACAGCTGCCACCATGCCTGTATGCCCACCGGCGGCCGCAGGCATCACAGAGAGCTGCAGCAGGTGTCCGGAGCGGTGGATACACCTCAAACAGGGCAGAGCTTTTTGCAGGGAAGGGAGCTGCATACACAGCCCCAAAAGGACAGAGCCCCAGGTTTCCTCTCCTTGCACAACTTCCTTTTGAGGTCTGACAGAGAGCAGCGGTTCCTGCAGCACTTCCTCTTGTCCTTGTCACAGCAGCCTGCTCGGTGGCAGCCCTGTTAACCCCTCTCCTGCTGAAGGGAGGTTCCTCTCCCCGCACCCAGCGGGTCGGGGGCTGCAGAGGGGATGGGGAACAGGTCTGGAGTGTAACCAAGACCCAGGAGGAAGGGTCCTGCAATCTGTGCCCTGTCACCTTGCACAGGTCCCTCGGTGAGGGGTGTCACTGGCCACATGTGCCCCTCAGCATCAGGGAGAACAACGCAGGACCCCTCCAGTGAAGTTTCACAGAGGGACCACTGAGCTGGTCCATCCTGGCTCTGCAATGTCCCCGCATGCAGGCGGGAGCCCTCAAGGAAGCGATCCTTCCTGAAGCGTGCCAGAGCAGCCAGTAAAGCATATGGCACCATCCTGGCCACGTCCCTAAAACAAATCACAAGCTTTCAGGGTGCCTCTGCCAGCAGAGCCCTGCATACGCTGTCTGAAGGGGAGAAGCGGCTCAGATGTGATCATTTGTGTTGACACTGAGCTTCCTGATCTGGCCAGGTCAAGTGTCTGCCTTTGCCTCCATAAACAAACTGCTCTGCTCAGCCAGGGACACAAACAGCGCTTCCTGCTGTGACATCCAAGATGGGTTTGGAGACAAGACATCCATCTCACACCTCCTGCCCCACAGAGCTGGGTGACGTGGCCTCACTTCCTGGGGACACATTTCATGCCTGGATGGGAAATGCCTCTCAGAAAGGCCACCACCTCCCATGTGCTGAGCCTGGTGCAGGCTGCTGGAGCCTCCTTACACACTGGGGTGAGAGCACACTGTCCCTTTGTGTCCTGCTGAGCTCCCCCACCACAGGGACTGACACCGGGGTAGTGGTGACAGGGACATCCTTCCCTGGAGGATGCCATAACCCCCCCACGGCCAGGTGTCCCGGCACCCACACCGCACAGACACATGCGGTCCCCACGCCAGCCATTGGCAGCAGCTCATCTGCACCCTGAGGTTTGCAGCCAAATGCTTGGCTGGCTGAGATTTCCGTGATCTGCCACCTGCTCTTCAGGCACACTGAGCCCAGCACACTACGGGAATGGTGGGATGCTTGGGGACACCATGTCCCCTCCTACAGCTGAAGCTCAGGAGGAGGTTTTGGGTGCTCGCTGGGTCTGCAGAGGCGTGTGAGCACAGGACAGACCAGCCTGGCATGAGGATGGCTTGGCTGGGAATTTACAGGGAAGGAGCGTGCTGATGTCCAAGGACTGGAAGATGAACATTTCGGTGGCCCTGGGAGCCCTCAAATTCTTTTCAAAGGCAGCAAGATGCAATGATTTTTAGCAGCATCACCCATCCAGTCTGAGCCCTCCCCTTCTGGCCACATGGCCTATGCCAAAGGGTACCAGCTTCCCGCACGTGAATGCCACCCTGGCACAACTGGTAACCAGAGCAGCCTGCACCACGCATCTGGTCCATGCTGTCCCTCCCCTATGTGGGACTGTCCCTGGCAGGGACTCTGTTCCAGCTGTCCCAGCTCCTGTCTGCCCCATGGTCAGGGAGTCACCCGGGCAGGATCCCCCCACCTTCCTCCACGGTGGCAGAGCAGCAGCAGCCTCGCTCACAGCCACGGTGCAAAGGGTGTCCGGCTCAGGGAGCTCCCAGAAGAGCCGCATGACCTGATGGTGCTCCCTGACATGGCTCACCCGGCGTAACCCATCCCTGACCCAGTATTGCCTCACGAGCTGAGATGGATCACGCCACTCAGCATGGTTGGGACAGGTTACCTGCGGGGCAGGGGTCGGAGCTGGGCATCCCCTAGCTCTGTACTGCCCAGGGAGACCCATCAGACCTGCCTGGCCCCGGCGGTGCCAAGCTCTACAGCTTGTGGGCAGGGTGATGGAGCTCAACACCGTCCCGCCGGGCCCCAGCGCTTCCTCTTTGCCTGCGGAAGCGGGGTGGCAGGAGCAGGGCCCAGCATTTCACCCCGGGTGGGCGCTTCCCCGGCCGGCACGGGCGAGGCAGCGCTGCCCGGCGAGGGCCGGGCACAGGCGAGGCACCAAGCCGGGCCGGGAGGCAGCAACGCACCGGGGGCCAACCGTGCCCAGCCAGGGCACAGCCCGGCTCCCCGCCACCACGGGACGGGTACCCCAAGGCACCGGCACCGGCCGGGGGGCTGCAGCGCCCCGGGAGAGGGCTGGGGTTCCCCAGCGGCACCCGCCCGTGACACCGGGGCGGGAAGCGGCGGGCGCCAAGGAGGGACCGCCCGGGCGACGCTGCCACACCGTGGCCGGGCACCGGGCTGCGGAGACCTGGGCACGGCCCCGCCATACCGGCAGCTCGGCCGCAGTAGGAGCCGGAGCCGGAGCCGCGCCCTGCCGGGGCCGCCCCGCCCCTGCCCGCCGGCAGCCCCGGCCCCGCCGCCCCCGCACCCCCCCGGTACCGGCCGGCGGGGAGCGTCCCGCGGCGCTCACCTCCCTGCGGGGCAGCCGGGCCTCGGTGTGCCGGAACTTGGACGCCTTGAAGCGGTTCATGGTGCTCCGGCTGCACCGAGCCGCGCCGAGCCCAGCCCAGCCGCGCCGCTCCGCCCGCCCCGGGGCCGCCGCCGGGCACGCCCCTCGGGACACGCCCCCTCCCGGGACACGCCCTTGCCACTTAGCCACGCCCCCTCCGGACCCCTTGTCCCACGCGTGTCCCTATCCCCGGCTGTCCCCACCGCAGGGCGAGGGCACCGAGACCGGGACAGACCCCCGCCCCGCCTCCCCGGGACCCTCGTACCCTTGGGGGCGACCGTCCCCGGGGGGTGCAGCCCCCCTCCCTGCCTCCCACAGAGATTTGGGGTCACCAGACCCACAGCTGCCCACCACGGGCACTGGGGGCTGCGACCCTGTCACCCAAACATCCTTCTGGATACAAGGGCAGCGGCTGCCCCCGGCCCTGGGCAGAGAGGCTGTGAGTAGCGGGAGGTTTCCAGTCCCGTGGGCTCAGCGCCCTCGTCCCCTCCCCGGTCTCACAGCCTGTGGTGAACAGAAACCCTCGTGTGCCGACAGAGAGCTGTCGGGGAAGGGGAGGCTGGGTGCAGGCCCATCGAGCCTGGCCACGGCGTTACCCACGCCTGCTGCAGCCTGGGTCTCCCTCCCCACTGCCCACCGTGTGTGTGCACAGGGAGAGGAGCTGGGACCCGGCACTTCCCCCTGAAGGGAAGCTGCTACAAGTATACTTGAAATTGCTAATGTGCAGGGACCTGTAATATAAGACATTTAGTTTTAATGTTAGACATCACTTATGTTTTACTAGCTTTTATTTTTTCCTGTATTTTTCCTGTATTTTACTATAACATAGATAATTTCATTTATACTTTTTCCTAACTACCCTCTGTAGTCGTTACCCAGTTACCCACTTGTAAGATGTTTTAAGACCTTTAACTCCTTGACTAGTAAAGATAAAACAGACCTTGGACAGTCTGAAAAAAACTCCCCGAGTACATCTCTAATAGCAGGAACCTAAAGAAAACAAGAGCCAAAGAAGACGCCAGTGTCAAGACAAGGGCTTAAAGTTGGAACAAACAGGAGCTGAAGGATGGATGAAGTGACCCTGTGACCATGTATGGACACTAGAGACCTAAAGTTCACGACAGACAGTGTGAGAAAGGCTGTGGAGACCCCTAAGGAGGGGAGAAGACCCTCACTCTATTTTTACCACGCATGCTCAGACTATGTAAATGAATTCTAAGAATCATTAGCATGACTGCCTTTTCTCAGAAATCTAATGCATATGTGTGCTTTTTGTGTGTATTAGTCAGTGATTTGTTCCTAAGTGCAGCACTTGTGGTGGAGCGATCCCTAGCGCTGCCCAGCGCTGCGAATCCAGAATCCCTGCTGACAGTTACACTCAGTCCTGACTGTGAAGCTCTTTGTTTCACCCCCTCACCGCTCGGCCTCGCTGCCGCGTCCTCCCACGCTCCGCCGAGCCCAATCGCTCTGCTAACGAGTGTCTCAGAGCGCCAGCCCTGGTAACGAAGGCTGGGGAGAAAGGCGCTTGGCCTGACTTCCCCCTCTCGAGCACAGCTCCCGCCCCCCGCGCGGGCGGTGGGCTAGCGCAGCCCCTCCGGGTTCCGATGAGCCGTTATGTCCGTTCTCCGACCGGGTTTCACCCAGCAAGGCAGGAGAGCGGCCTCGGAGGGCCCCGAGGCGGAGCCACCCGCTCCGCCGCAGAGCAACTGCTCCCCGAGGCCCGGCTGCCGCAGCCGCTCTGGCGGGGGGTGCCGCGGCGGGGTGCGGGCTCTGGCTGGGCCTGGCTCCCCCAAACCTCCTGGCGAGGGTCCCGTCTGCCCCCCCCCCTTCTCCCGGGTCCTCTCGGCACGGAGCTCGTGCTGCCCCTCACCCGGCACAGTCTCCCTGGGCCCCCTCCCAGGGGCTCTCCCGGTGCCCCCCGCCGGGGCCCGGCCGGGGGGTTCCCGGTCCGACGCCGCCGCCTCGGGCACCAGCCCCCGCGCATGCGCAGCAAGGCGGGCCCGGGCGCGGGGCGGGGCCACTGCGCAGGCGCGCTGCCGCCTCCTCGCGCGCAGCGCGGGCCGTCGCGCGGCGCCGGTGGCGCAGGCGCAGCGCAGCGCGCGGGCCAAGATGGCGGCCGGGGGCTCCTCGCGCTGGCTCGGGGCGGCCGCCGCCGTGGCCGCTGCCAGGAGCCGCGGGCCGGGGGACGGGCGGCTGCCGCTCGTCTGGCTCGTCCGGGGGCTCAGCGTCCCGCCGCCTGCCGCCGCCTCGGCCCGCGCCGCCCGCCGCCTCTTGCCGCTGTGCGCCGGGCTCTGCGCCGCGGGTGAGCGGGGCCGGCGGCGGGGCCTCAGCGGGCCGGGGCCGGGGTCGGGAGGGGGGTGCGCGGCGAGCGGCGGAGCCGTCGTGTCGGGGCCGGGCGGAGGCCGGGCCCCTTCCCCCGGCTTTGTCCCGCCTCCTGCCCTTGGCGGCGCCGTCCCGGCCCTCACCCGGCCCCTCTGCCCTCCTCTCCCGCAGGGACGAAGCGCGCTGCCGCCGCCGCCGCCTCCTTCCACAGCAGCGCTGCGGCCCACGCCAAGGAGGACTATTACCAGGTGCTGGGGGTGCCCCGCACCGCCACCCAGAAGGAGATCAAGAAGGCCTACTACCAGGCACGTTCGGGCGCGGGCCCTGCCGGGGGGGACGCTGCCTGCGAGATCCCAGTGTTTGGCCCCGCTGGAGGCTGGGGGGTGGCGGTGGGAAAGCTCGTGCATCGCTTTGGGGACCTCTTCAAAAGTGTGGTCTGTCTGTGCTGTCATCTGGGGTCTCCTCCCAGCAGGTACTGGGATTGCTGAGAGAGTCAGGAGCAGCTCCAGTTGTTCCTTATATTGGGATGATAATGGAAAATGAAGGCTTTCAGTTCCCTAAAGCACAGATAGTGAATGCCAAGCCCTGCCTAATGTGTTTTTCCTGGTATGTGAGATATGCTAAAGTAAATTACTTCTCTCTGTCTCTAATAGTTTGATTTTTGTTGTTTAGCTGGCAAAGAAATACCACCCTGACACAAATAAGGATGACCCTAAAGCTAAAGAGAAGTTCTCTCAGCTGGCAGAAGCCTATGAGGTAATATGCAGGATTTTATCATCATGCAGAGGAGGAACGACTGGAGAGTAGACTGGGGGAGGGAAACATTTCTTGTGTGCATTTTCTGTAAAACCATGTCTAATTTTTAATGTCTTATACTTTAGGCTTGAATGTCTCTGTCCCAGCGGTGTCTCCTGGAAATTACTTAGCCCAAGTATCTGATTTACCTGAACGTGTTTTGGGCTCTTCAGTTTGTGTGCTTCTTCTTAGCAGTGAGTGACCAGCATAGATGCTGTGGTCACTGCAGTAGAATTATCGGTCAGTTTAAACAAACAGAAAACCTGTCAGCAGTTATCAGCTGTTTGAGACAGAGCTACCTTCCACTTTGCAACTCTGGTCCTGTTTCTTCCTGCTCTTTAGCTTGTTCAAAAATCTTGTGCTGGTTTTTGCACTCAAGGGTTTCCATATTTACCCCAGCACTCTTATTACCAGCTTTCGCCTGATATATTAATGATTGACTATGTGATGTAAGTTATTCTTGCTTGTTATAAATTAGTAAGATCTTGTCATTTTCCTGATGATAGCTGAGAGATACCAGGGAAGAAGCAGCTTTTTGGTAATTCATATGCTACTGAGAGCCGGGATAGCCCTCCTGATGACAGCGAGGTTTGAGAACGTGGGCTTGTGTCTGTAATGCCAGTGGCCTTGAATCCTCCCGAGAGACGTTGCTCTGCAGATACAGGCTGCCCAGTTGCTCAGGATCTGTATAGTATCCTGATGGCATCGTTCTTTTGCCCCGAAGGTGTTAAGTGATGAAGTGAAGCGGAAACAGTACGATGCGTACGGCACGGCTAGTTTTGATCCTGGAGCAACAGGTGCTGGTGCTGGGCGGCAGTACTGGAGCAGTGGTCCATCGATTGATCCGGAAGAGCTTTTCAGAAAAATCTTTGGAGAGTTCTCAGGATCCCCTTTTGGCGATTTTCAGAATGTCTTTGACCAACCCCAGGAGGTATGAAGGGCATTTATTTTTCAAGTAATGAAATGAAAATGGGAAACGAAAAACTCAAAAGCTAGAGAGGGACACTAGTCTGTGACAGATCATTTCAGGAGTGAGCTTAAGCAAATAATTTGTTTCTGGGAATGTTACGTTGTATGGGTGGGCAAGTCAGGTATTTTTGATAAGCTGTGCAGATACATTCTCCACACCTCCAGGTAGAATATTTTTTCCAGACTTCAGCTACTTCACCTGGTGTTTACTGACACCAGTTGTTGCTGCCAAACAATTGCATTATTGTAGAGGCATCTTTTCTGCTGTGCATTGATTTACATATGTCTACTTTGATCTGTAATGCTAAAAACCACAAACCACCTTTTAACTAGAAAACAAGCCTTCCAGCATTAGGTTTGGCAGTTTAATTGGCTTAATTTTGCAACCTAATGGGCTTAACTTTGCAGCAGAGCCCGTAATAAACCAAAACCTATGTCTTGTTCTTTGTACTGCAGCTAAACGCTCTTTTAAGTGTTGACAGTGTTGGTTCATGTGCTGCCTTCAGAAATGTTTGGTATTCAGTATTTCTGGCTTTACTGAAAATAGCCTTTCTATTATAAACAGAATTTCCTATTTTGTGAAGTTACCTTTGCTGATGTAAAGAGTTTACTGAGGAAGAGCTTGGGATTTATTGCAATTGAAAGCCTTCTCCCTCACCTGTTGCTGAATTCCCATTAAACAAAGCCTTTAGAAGCATTAAGAGTTTTCCTGAGTGCAGAAAAATGCTTGACTTCTATTTTTACTTCCTTTTTTTTTTTTGTATTTTTAAATGAATTTCTGCTACACAGCTGCTCATGAGACTGGTGTGATCATTCCTGTAATGTTTGCTATCCTTCTGCACCCCTTTTTTACTTATATGAGAGATTATTGCTTCCTCAAGTGAGGCAGAACCCTTCTGATCTGTTTCTTCCCACCCTCTGTTACCTGGATGTATTTTAAGCATTGTTTGCAATTTGGCATAAACCAATTTCAGTCTGCTTGAGACTCCATCGCTTGTTGGCTGCAGACTGATGTCCATGTTTCCTTTACAGTATATCATGGAACTGACATTCACCCAAGCTGCAAAAGGTGTTAACAAGCAGATCGTGGTGAACATCAATGACTCCTGTGAGCGATGCAATGGTAGAGGACACGAACCTGGTACCAAAGCGCAGCATTGTCACTACTGCAGTGGCACTGGCATGGTAAGTGCTTTTTAAGACACAGGTTCTGCTGTGCTTTTCCTTGTTGGGGCAATTCAGTCCTCTCCACAGTGAAAAATTCTCACTACCGTCATCAGCTTATTTTGGGTGAAGCCGAGTTGATGTGGACTTGCTGTTAATAGGCCCTAGAAAGACTTTCTCTGTATTGCATAAGTTCTCCACCCAGCTAAAAACACTAGCCTTCAGGGCTAGGTCATCCGGTATCCTACATCCAGCAAGCCATATTTATATAATGTAACAGTTCTGAAATTACTTGGGTGTTACTTTGAGGGGTGGAGGGAGGAGGAGGGTGGTGATAGCCTACACATAATTATGAAATGAGAAGATTCAAGTTAGTTACAGTAAGTAACGGTCAAGCTTCAGGCTTTCAATTTCTGCACATCAAAATGGGTCCCAGCAATCAGTCGTCAGTGACCGGAGTGTCTTTCTGCCCAGAACAGATGTGGTTGGTGAGAGGAGACTGCGAGTTCTTCCCACTGTTTCCTTGTGTGCTGCAGTTTGGCAGGTGGCTTTCACACTTCAGTCCATAGCTGAGTCTCTATAACATTTTCCTGGACACTGGCAACAATTCATGCAAATGGATTGTCCTTGGATTCCTCAAAATACAAATGTTTTATAGTCCTTTGTGAAATAGCACTGAAGGAGCTTTGTTCCTTCTTGCACATTAAAGCCCTGAGATGGGAAGTGTTGTGTTTCCCTTGCCTCTGCCATACTAGAGTTGTGATGGTTTTCAGTGGAAATCAGAATGTGATGGCAATGGAATCTCACAGACAGCATCCTCTGGATTTCTGAGCCGGTTTTCTACTCCACCTCTTGCTAAAGGATATTGCTGTCCTATCAGGTTGCATGTGCGATTAGGAGGACTCAGATGTGTTGGGCCAGTTGCTGACAGTGTTTCGTGGAGTGAAAAGTACGGTCTCTGTACTAAATATTTGTACTCTGTGTTTTCTTCACTAGGAGACAATAAATACGGGCCCTTTTGTAATGAGATCTACATGCCGACGATGTGGTGGTCGTGGTTCCATCATAACAACACCGTGTGTAGTGTGTCGAGGAACGGGGCAAACCAAACAAAAGAAGACAGTGATGGTCCCTGTGCCAGCTGGTTAGTGGTGTACTTGTGTGCTGCTCTCTATTAAAGAACTGTAGTTATTTGCTTCCACTTGGCCAACAGCAACTCTCCTCCAGAGCATGGCCGGTCCCTGCCAGGTACAAATGTGACAGCAACATAACAAGTTTTGCTGCAGAGAAGTTACTTTATGAACAAAGCAGGTTGATAACTTGGCAGTTGATGAAAGGGCTAGTGATGAGATGAACTTTCTGGCCATGGATATAAATTTTCACTTTGCCCTTCCTGAGCTGAGGTTTTGGTTGTTGCATGGATCCTTCTAGTCAGGTTTTGAAAAGTGAAACTCAAAAGGTTTTGTTGCCTTGGGTTTTCTGTTTGGCCTTGAGGAAGCCTGGGGAGAGGGTGGGAATCTTGGAAGCCTTAGCCTGGCTCAGAACAGTGTGCTGATGGCCTTCCTCACCAGAGAGGGTACAGTGAGTGGTGGGGCTGAAGACTTGCTTCTATGAGACCGCCCTGGATGAACAGCTTGGAATTTTCCTGCAGCTAGTGGAGGCTGCCCAGTGTTCCTTAGTCTGATGTGGTTCCCTAAAGAATTCCATAGGGATTGAAGTAACGAGCCTGCTTGGGGCGTAGTGATCACCTCAGAGGTATAAACATGTGCTGACACCTCCTTCCTTTGGCCACAGCTCCTGGGCTCCTCTGGAGAGTTACTGTGCTGCCTGCTGGTCAGCTGGTGGCAAGAGTTGGAGGTACTCAGGTAACACGTGGATTGGAACGCAAGGTAACACTCCTTCTTCTTTTTTCTGATTGCAGGTGTTGAGGATGGGCAGACAGTTCGGATGCCTGTGGGGAAGAAAGAAATTTTCATTACATTTAGGGTACGTATTGTAAGCTGTTTTCCTTATTTAAGTTGGTTGATTGTTCCCTTCAAAACTGCCTGGGAAGCGACTGTGTGAATGGGGGACAGGAGGAAGAGCGAGTGATCCTTTGAAACAGCTGAGGTAACATGATCCACGTGAACTTTCTGAGACAGCAGGAGAGCCGCATTGTAACAAGCGGTGTAAGGTGAAGTCTGCTCATGAAGAATTGTGCTGCTTGTTCCAGGACGAGGCCCTTACGGTAGTGTGCATCAAAATGCAGAGTAGGCTCTTGATACCTTGAGCCTTTGACTTGGAAATGTGATGGAGCTGTCTGCTGGCAGAGGTGGGAGCGCCGCGGAGGGCAGCGGGAGCAGAGGCTGGCGGGTCAAGCGTCCTTTTTCAGACACGCATTAAGTGCTGCTCAGCACACATTTTGTAGCTGGGACCCTCTTCTGTAGGTGACCTGTCAGATGCATCTGTATGGGAGAGAATTGTTTTCAGCACCTTTTTAGAGGTGCAGGAGGATTTAATTCCTTCCAGCTTGTGAGACTGCTGCAGAAGTGATTGTCTCCCTCTTCTCTTCTGGCTTTCCCCTGTTCAGGGTACTGGGCAAGGCTTCTCTGTCTCTGCAGAATCATACTGATAAATTGACAACAGGATTGGGGGAGGGGGTTGCTGAGGTAGGAAGCAGGCATTCTCCTAAGCCTCCTAATTATGGTTATTTTTCTAAAAGACTGAACTTACACTTCTTAGCCATGCAGTTTGTGGATGGTAAAGGGTCTGACTACAGCATTCTGGCATGTCTTTCTTCTGAGAACCTGCAAAGCTGTTTACTGTGAGAACTCTGTGGTGGTGTGCTCACTTCTCTTTGCAACTGCCTGCCTTTTAGGTTCAAAAAAGTTCCGTGTTCAGAAGAAATGGAGCAGATATCCATTCAGACCTCCCTATTTCAATAGCACAGGCTGTTCTGGGAGGCACAGCCAGATGTCAAGGCTTGTATGAGACAATCAGTATCACAGTAAGTATGCTTATGTGGAAAAGCTTGGGCATAAATTTGATGTGGGACAGCAGAGACTTCCCCTTTAGTGCAAAGATGGTGCAAATCTCCAAAGTCTGCCAGTATTGTGTTTCGGACTTGTTCAGGATTGAGTGTCAGGTAGCTTGTGACCTGCTTGGTCACGCCTCCTTTCCTGTTTCTGCCTAGGGACAGGGAGAGGAAGGGCCGGTGGGTCGTTGGACAAATCCTGTCCAAGGTCTACAGACTGTGTGACGTTCTTTACTTGTTCCTTCAAAAGCTTTTCTGTCATTACTGAAAGCTTCTGAACACATTCAGATGCATGAATGTGCCAGATCTCTCCCATCCTACTTTGAAGCTTGCTGGAGTAGTTAACTTTTATAGACATGTAATTACTATATAAATGGTTAAACTAAAGTAATAAATGTGACACCTCTGTGTCGTAGATACCCCCTGGTATTCAGCCAGACCAGAGAATTCGAATGAGTGGGAAAGGCATTCCCAAGGTTAACAGTTACGGCTAC
This sequence comes from Athene noctua, assembly GCF_965140245.1. Classification (NCBI taxonomy): domain Eukaryota; kingdom Metazoa; phylum Chordata; class Aves; order Strigiformes; family Strigidae; genus Athene; species Athene noctua. The sequence goes on along the minus strand of NC_134051.1, from coordinate 3,572,745 downwards.
GGAGACCACTACATTCACATAAAGATAAAAGTTCCTCAGTAAGTAGAGCTAATGCAAGTTTCTGTGAAAACTTGAACTTTTTGCAAAACATGTTGTTCAGAAGGATTTTTTTGAAAATGCCTGCTTTATGAAGATGATTAATTTCCCACTCTGCTTTTTATTCTAATGTGAGGTACAGGTTTTTTCAATAAAACCATTTGGCAACCCAGGTCTAAAAATCCTAAACCCTGCAAATGCATAATTAGTTCTGCACCTGCATATTTGCCTGGCTATCTGATTCTGTCTGGATCCTGGTTACATAAATTCAGTGTTTTGGCTTACAAAGTGTCTGTGCTCTCGCACCTACAGCTTAAAGGAATTGAAGTCCTTGGCAGCTGCTTTTCAGACTGCTTGGCCACCCTTGGCTCCTGTGGTGAAGGAAACTTTTTAGCTTGTATTGCTGCGCTCTGCAAGGGAGTTCATTTCCTGAGGTCTCCCCACCAGATGTGTGTTCTGTTGCAGCTCCACAGGGTTCTTCTCAGCACTTGAAAATGTTTTTGTTTTTTTCATTGCAGTTTGGTGAAATGCATATCTCCTCTTCCGCTGGTACTTGTTCTTTGCAGATTGCCCATTTTAAGAGCACCGTAGGGATTCTCAGCATCTGCCAGGTGTATTTGTCTTGTACTTCCAGTAGCTGTTACCTCTCGTGTGTACTGCTGGAGAAGGTTAAGGAAGTCTGTAGAGACACTGTCCCTAAAGACAAGCAGAACCAACACCTCTCTGTCTTTGACCTGCAGGAGGCTGACGGATCGCCAGAGAGCCTTGATGATGAGCTATGCTGAGGACGAGGCAGATGTGGATGGCACAGTGAACGGGGTCACAAATACAGCATCGGGTGAGTGGGGGGAGTGAGTGCTCCTTTGGAGATACTTCTGGTCTGATGTTAATAGGCTGTAGCACAAAGCAAGGAGGGAGCCTCTTTCCAGAAAGCTTCACTCCAATACTTACTTAGGGCAGATCTGTGCATGACTAGAGTGTGGGTGTTGAGGTACTGGGGGTCCTGACAGGTTGCGGTGAGTCGCTGTGGTGATGAATGCCTTCCGCTCCCTGCTTCTGCCCCTGTGCCAGAAGTAACTTGTCTTAGTAGCAGAGGTAGAAGAAGAACGTGCTTCAGGCCAGTTTTCCGTGTGAGCTAATCCATTGTGTTTCTGACCGAAGTGGGAACGTTTCTCCTTGAAAGCTGGAGGGGAGTACTGCTGTCAAAGCTGCTCTAAGCCATACCTGTGCACGTGGGGGAACCTGGGATAGGAATGTTCAGTGGTGCTGAGTCAGTAGACAGTGTCAGTGTGATGGAGGGAGCAACAACAGTGGGGAGCTTTGCAAACCTGCTCTTTTGGCTCCAGATCAAAAATTTTGATTCAGCAATTACGTGTTTTCAGTTTCAGGGGTGAGTTCCCTGGCATCAGTGACAGCTAAAGGCAAAACACAGTAGAACAGTAAGGCAAGAGCTTTATCTTTTGTTACTGGAAAACAATTTTTTCTTTGCTCATATTGGAACAGTGAACTTGTTAAAGCTGGTTATCTTCTTGTGCTTGAAACCAAAAAAGGGCGTGTTTGACTCTGTACAGCCAGGGAAAGGTGAGAGTCTTTCAAAGCTGCTAAATGATCCCAGGAACTCGAGTCCTCTCTACTACACATGCCAGAGCCTGAGGAATATATGCTGAAGTTCGGGATATTGGAAGGCAGTATCTGCCAAATATTTGTCAATGTTATGTTTTATAGTGCTTCCGTAACACAGAAGTTACATCTTTTCTGCTGAGGGTAAACATTAAAGGTCAGCCTTGGGGGAAGGGGAGAGATCTCCAAGCACAGAATGTGCGTTACAGCTTTTTAAAGATGTTTCTGTGCCAAAGGTAAAAAATGTTCTCCGTTTTTTACAATTAAGCAGTAAGGTGGATTACAAACAATGCCAGTAGTTTGCAATATAGAGACAGGCTGTTGCTCAGAGCATATCCTTGCTCTGGGAAGCAGAAACGTGCTGAGTGGCTGGAGGTTGTGTTCTGCCACAGGCCTCGATGTTTCATACCATTGCATCAGTCAGCTTGGGAGCAGCTGGGGGAGGATGGGGAGGACTGGACTTTGTGTTCTCTGTGCGTGAAGAAAGCTTGAGGAGGATTTGGGGATCCTCTTATTGACAGTTTTACTGCCAGAATAAAGAAGATTAGCAAAGAGGTCTCCTTTGTTTTTGCTGTAGCCACTTCTGGAGGGACAAACTTCTCAGGACCTGTTTATACAGGAAAATTATGCTTGTTGCTGCCAGTAAGATTCCTTATCTGGGTGCTTGTTCTGAAATACTTGTAGCCTTTTTCATTCTAGCTTGAGTTTGTTTTCTGCTTGATACTGTTTGTCTGAGCATTGGTTGAAATTACATGAGTCAGGGTCCCAGTATGATTTTGCACCACTTTGCTCTAAAAGATCATGATATGACCATGAAACAGGAAGAGAGGTTGTTCCAGGGACACCAATACAGCTTTTTTTTGTCTGTAAAGTCATGGCTGGCTGTGGTCAAGTTAACTTGGTTTTAGTGGCAGATTCTCAATTCCAAGTGCTTGTTTCTGAAGCCTGTGGGGTCCCTGGCTTGACTCTGCAGCACGAGAATTCCCTCACTGGCTGGGGAGAGGGGAAGGGAACGGTGTTACCTGGTCTCATGGTCTTTTCCACTTCTGGGGTCTGGGCCTGACAGTGCTTTCACTGCAAGTGGCCCAGTACTGTGGCTTGCTGCCAGGTGCAGCATGCAGGCAAAACCAGCTGCCTTGACCATTCCCTGTCTAAAATAACCTGCTCACTTCGTCAGGGGTGGTGGCTACAGGTGGGAGATTTATCTGACTGCAGCCCTTTGCTGTTTGTGTCCAGGTGGCAGGGCCACGGCTAGCGCTGACGCAGGCGGGGATAGGCCTGAGGCTGAGGAGAACAAGGAGGGATTCCTTTCCAAACTTAAGAAAATGTTTAGCTCCTGACACCCTATCTGAGGTAGGAGGCCTCTTGTGTTTTATTGTCGTCTTGCCCACATGCTGAGCAGAATTTGCACTTCTTGGGAGGTAGAAGCAGCAAAAGCACAGTGTTGCTTCTCACTTAGCCTCAGGCCTTCCAGCCACTGGTGTGAAAAGCCCTAGCTGTCCCCTGTGACCTGGAGCAAAAAGCCAGGGACTAAATTGCATCGTTTCTACAGCAAAAAGCAGCAAAAATGTTGGGCATGCCTTCAGGGAGGTTGCTGGCCTCCCCTGCAGCTCTGCTTCCTTATCCACTCAGTGGCTGTACCCGACTCAAAGCACCGAGGGTGTTACTGGCCTGGTAAAGCTGGGACTGGGCAGTTCTGTTGCCCGCACACAGACTGGGCTTGTTGGGAGGTGCAGGTGGGCTGCAGGGCCTCTGGTGCCAGTGTGCTTAGGCTGGACTCGCCCCTGCCATGGGCTTACAGCACCCTGGAAGGAATTGGTCCTTGTTGTAAAACACCGCAAAGCCTGTGCCACTCAAACAAGCAGTGTTAGAACTCAGGGCGCCATTTCGGTGGTGCTGGCCTGCTCTGAGGGAGTGCTGTGGGCTTGAAATCTTCTCTGGCAGACATTGGTGTCTTGGATTGCAGGGGCTCAGCTTCCTGTCACTGCAGGCTTCAAACTCATCTGCTCTGTGTTGCTGACAGAGCGTGACACAGGGCAGTGCTCTCCCGCCTGCACTTGTGCCTTAGGCCAACTCGCTCAGGAAACAAATGTGTCTCTTGCCTCAACTGCAGGGAAACGTTCTACTGGAAACTAAGAGCCAACAGCAGCAGATCATCTTTGCAGTTGGGAATGAAAGTTTCTGGCAGCGGGCTCCAGAGAGTGAAGGATGTCAGTCAGCAGCACAGTGTGGATCCCAGTGGGGGAGAGGCTACAGACCACTGAGGCACCAACAAGCATCATGATACAAAACCCACCCACCGTCCCAGGCACTGGTCATGAAGGGAAAGGCCAGCTTTGCAGATTCGTGGTGCTCTCTTGAGGTTGCTCCACAGCCCCTACTGCTGCTAGAAGCTTATTTGGTAAAAAATTAAAGTTGAAATTTTATTTAGAATCTGAAACCGTGGAAATGTGAAATAAAAATTGTCCTCCCAGCACAGAGTGTTGGGTGGAGTCCAGGATGGCTGCTGCTCACTCAGGTGCCCTGTGCTTGGCGAACTTAGCACTGCTTATCTTCTCCCAGGAGACTTGGTGGGTCAGTGGGTTTTAGCCCTGTGCTCATGACAGCTCTCACTGTCCTGCACACCTCTGGGAAAGAGCTCCCTGGGGCTGGATCTGCCTGCCCAGCTGCCTGGCTCCCTCCACAGCCCTGGGATTTCTTAGTCCTGCTGATTTCCTCCACAAAAAGCAGCAGTGGAACCTGTGCTTTGCCACAGGTTTCCCTTACCCCCTCAAATTAACTGAAGTTACAATACAAATGCTGTCGCTTCTGAATGGGTACAAATTTATCACCAAGCCCTTTGTCAGTTTGGGACAAAGCCTTTTATTACATTAGCGCAACACCCATAGCATAAATGATTGGTCATTGTTCCTACATGTGTGAGAATACAAGTGAAGTGGATCACTCCTTCCAGGTGGAGTTGAGCTCTTGCAGTGAGTGTTTTCATGGTTACTGTAGCCTGCTGTTGTTAGTTATACCGTGCAGGTGCCATCAGCCCACATACTAATCAACCAGCTAAACAAAGGCATGTCATAGTCTTGCCCTTCTTAATTTGCTGAAATAAAGCACATGTTGCCTCCTGATTAAACTGTCTGTAAAGTGATTCTGTATCCATGTAAATAAGATTGACTTCATAAAGATATTTAACATGTGCTGTGCCTTGCTGCCTTGTCTACTCTCCCAGCCTTGTCTGTCACCCCCTTTCCCTCCCCCTGTAACAGGCAGGTCTCAGACAAGGAGCGGAGAGGGCTGGATGTCCTGAGCAGCCTTGGGGGCTGTGAGGGCCTTCAAGTGCAGACAGAGACCCCCCCCCCGTTTTGTGGGTGCTCAGGAGCCTGCGCTGGCCGTGGGTCAGAGCTGCCACGGAAAGAAAGTGATCCTGAGAAAACAACCCACCACCACCCTACAGCTGTGAAAACACCCAGAATCACTACACACACCCCTCCCTGGACACAGTGTGCAAAGGTAGCGCTTCTCCCACCATCTGCCAGCAGCTGTGCGGCCTTTCCTCCCGTGCTGCCCCGAAGAGTCTCACCCGAGTGACAGGAGAGCCCTGGAGCACACGCAGGGACCAAGGCTCGGGTCAGCCCTTCACCTGGGCACCACGGGAGGCAGTGGGGCTCAGTGCAGCCCCCTTTGGCCCCCCATTCCTGCCCCCTGCTGCAGCAGCTCGGGCAGCAGAGGAGGGAGGGCAGGGTCAGAAGGCGGCCTTGTTGTCTGCCACCCACTGAGGGAAGGTGCGGGCCTTGGGGTTGAGTTTCATGGTCAGGTCCACGTTGCGGTCTGGCTTCAGGGCATAGAAACGGAACATGGCAGCCAGTTCCTTGGCCCCAGGGAAGTCATGTTTCTCATAGTCCTCTGGGGAGATCTGCAAAAAAAATTTAGGGGGAAAAAGCATTGTCATAGGGCAGAGTCTGCTGGGGTGTTTCCCTTAGAGTATGCAGGGAAGTTGAAGAGGGCTGCATTAAAGCCATGTTATCTCCACTGGTGAGGAGGCTCTGCTGCTCTGAAAGTTAGGTGTAAACAGTCAGGGTGGTGTAAAGGAAGCAGCAGCCCTGTGGTGTGAGGGCAAGGCAGAGGAAAGTGTGCCTGAGCACACTGGTGGGAGGCAGGATGCAGCAGAGCCCTGTCTGACAGTGCTGACCCTCTTCCTCCAGTGCAGTGTGAGAAGGGGTCATGGTAGAGAAATCACACTGCAGAGATGGCGAGGAGCTTGTTCTGGATCTTCCCAAAGCCACAGCCATGGGCAGGGCAGTGCCACTGAGCACCCAGCAGCAGTCTGGCAGGGGACAGCCCACCCTGCCTCGGGCCAGCGCCTGGCTCTGGCACACACCACGCTCTCCCCAGCAGCAGAGGCCCAAAGCAGCTACAAGGGGGCCCTTCCCTGCACCAGGGCACAAGCCGTGGCTGAGGGGTTCTAGAAACACAGTCTTGGGGGGTTCAGGAGGGCTCTGGAGAGCCTGAGCAACCCAGGCTGCCACCTGGCCCCCCAGCACTTCCTTCCCTCCCTGAATCAAAGGGTTGACCACTGCTTCTGCACTGCACTGGGGTGCCAGGAAGAGATTCTTACTTGTCCCTGGGAGAGCAGAACCTGCAGGAACCGTCAGAGGTGCTTTGTTTCTACTGAAACGTGCTTTGTTCTCAGAGCAGAGTGCCACTGCACCCCTCCTCTGTTGCATCAGCTGCCCAAGGGGAGCAGCACAGCCAAAGCACAAACAAAAAGTAGCCCCGGACTACGGAGAGGCCAGGAACGCTGCAAGGGTGACACAGCAAGGCCCTCGGGGCAGACGTGCTGAAGGGAGTGGCAGCAGCAGACCTGCTCTGTAGGGGCCCAGCCCTACCAGTAACTGCCCGGCCCCTGGCTCTGCTGGAGACCTTCCGCTTCAGCCACGCCCAGAGCCAGGCACCGACCCGCCCGGGTGCACCCGTGTGCTCTAAGAGCACGAGTTGCCTCGTCCACAGTACCAACAAGGCAGTTTTGGTGCCAACGTGTGCTCCAGCCGCACACTGGGGCAGCGGAACTAATCCTGTACACTGAGCTACAAGGGCCCTCCGTCCCAACAGCTCCCCACCTTGCTACTAGGGCAAAGCAGTGTTTGTTTTGCCACTGCTGTGTGTGCTTGGCCTCCTTCTAGGCCCCCCCACTATTCCAGACCAACGGGAGAGGCCGGGTGTGCGGCTCCCCAGGGTGCCCACCCACAGCCAGCAGCAGCCCAGCCTGGGCAGGGACCTGCAGAGTGTGAAGCTGTTGGGAAGGTGCAAGGATCAGCCCCCCCCCACCTCAAGGGAGGTTGCAGGACCCTCAGCTTCCCCTCACTTCAAGAATACCACAAACACCAAGGGACGCTTCCTACCTTGCTGGGTTCCACGGTCTTGCCTGTCTGCTGGGAGAGGACAGCGGCATACTCCGCCTCGGTGAGCTTGCCGGTGCTGAGCCCGATCACTTGGCCTATGTACTCCTCTGGGGACTTCAGCAGGCAACGCACAACAGGCCCGATGTCCTCCACCGCCATCCCATCCATAGGGGTGTCCCCCATGGGCAGCTCTGCATGGAATAGAGACTGTGATGCCAGCCAGAGTGCAGCTCTGCTTGAGGGAGCCCAGCTCTGAGGAGGTGCAGCTGGAGTTTTGGGCACCCAGCCTCTGAACATGAGGTGAGGAAGAGCTGAGAGCACCTGTCAGCGTGGGAAGCCACGAGAGCACCTCCAGGGCTGTGCTCCTGAGCAGCACCGTGAACTCGCCTGGATCTGCAGCCCCACCTCTGACCCCCAACAGCCCAACTGCAGGGAGCTGGGCTGTCCAGAGACACTGGGGGATCTACAGAACAGCCCTCAGCACCAGAAACAGGACCAGGATCCCACTTAATTCTTGCAGGTCACCAAACAGGTCTGAAAGACCATAATGCAGCTGCAACTCGCTGTGGGCAAGCTGGCACAGGCCTTTCTTCCCCATCAGTCTGCAGCCCTGGGTGGCTCCTCTGCCCCTCAGTGAGCCTCTGCACAGTGGGAGCAGATGAGAACTACAGGACAGTGACCTGGAGAGCAAGAAGTCACCTCTTACCCAGGACAAAGGTATCTCCCTGCGGGGCCTTCTGCGGCTTGAAGATGGAGAGGAAGTTCTCGAAGTAGAATGGCAGTCGGATGATTGTGGTGGGAACACCAACCTTCTGGAAGTACTCCTCCACCACACCTTTGCCGTCAAAGTGGAGCACCTCCAGCCGCCCCCCTGTCAGCTGCTTCACGTTCTCCAGGCCGCTGTACACGACGTGGCGCAGACCCAGGCGCTTCGACAGGTCAGCAAGTCGCTGTCCCTGGGTGAGGGGTGAAGCCGGCCATGAAGAGGGGAATGGGACGCGCAGGGGCTCTCATTGTCCCCCCCACTTCCCTGCTGTTGCACTGGGCAGGATCCGACACGCTGAGCAAACCCCACAGCTGGAACCAGGGCTGGGCAGACCCAGCGAGCCCCGCAAGTTGCCCAGGTGGAGAGGAATCCTCTGCTTACGCCATCCTACATTAGAAATGTTACACCCTCTCCAGCTCTGGTGCTAGCTCCTCTGCCAAGCACACAAACACCAACCCTAAAGACCTGCCAGGCCCAGCATACCTGCCCTAACACACCTTATCTTTTGTTTGCTGCAATCCAGGTGTGGCCATCACGCCACCTTACGAAATCTGCTCTGGGGTGAACACTGCCCTTGGGGAAGGCCCTGGCATTTCTGATACGCATTTGGCCCGAAAGCTGCAAGTGCAGGACCACAGGCAGCCCTGGCTCAGCCCCTGGAGGGTCTGTGGAGCCCAGTCTTCCCACTCCTGCTCCTGAGCAGTGCTCTCCTCCATGCCAAGTCTTGTTAAAAACTTCCTGAAGGCACAAAATCCTGGAGCCATGGGGGAACAGGGAACAAGTTCTGGCTTTGCAAGAACTGGGACCTGGTTTGTTTATAAGGCCTCAGGACTTTTCTGGACTGGCCACTTGAACTGTCAGGGCTGTCATGGCTGCACGACCCCAATGCCACACAGCTGTCCCTTGATCCCCCCCTCCCGGCCATTCCGCACGTGGTCCCAGTTAAAGCAAGCACCGGTACCTGCGCGATTTCCTTCTCTTTGCTGCAGTGCTCCCAGAAGTTGGTTACAACAAAGGCTCCGTAAGCACCCGCCAAGGCCAGCTCCAGCGATGGCTCATCGTCCTGATCCGCCTTCACGACCTCAGCTCCCCTCTGCTTCAGCTCCTTGGCCTCCTTCTTCGTGGGGCTCCTTGTCACCGCGCGGACCCTGAAGGTCCCATCTTCCAGCAGAGCCCGGGCCACGCAGCCCCCCTGAGCCCCTGGGCGTGCAGAGCCGTTCAGAGCCATGCGGAGCCCCGACACCGCACAGGGCTCTGATGCTAACGGGATCTGGGACGAGCCGCGGCCGTGAGACAGAGCTGCCTGACCCCGCGCCCTCCCTGGGGCACAAGGACCAGCCCCTCATCCCCAGGCCCCTGCCAGCCCCACTGCCCCTTCCCTGTGCGGCTGCTCACAGAATCATCAAGGTTGGAAAAGCCCTTGAAGCTCCTCCAGTCCAACCATGAACTTCACCCTGACCGCTCCCAACTCCCCCAGATCCCTCAGCGCTGGCTCAGCCCGACTCTTCAACCCCTCCAGGGATGGGGACTCCCCCCCTGTCCTGGGCAGCCCATTCCAACGCCCAACAGCCCCTTCTGCACAGAAATCCTTCCTCAGAGCCAGCCTGACCCTGCCCTGGGCAGCTTGAGGCCATTCCCTCTGGGCCTGGCGCTCGTTCCTTGGCTCCAGAGACTCATCCCCCCTCCCTGCACCCTCCTGTCAGGGAGTTGCAGAGGGCCAGGAGGTCTCCCCTCAGCCTCCTCTTCTCCAGACTGAACCCCCCCAGTTCCCTCAGCCTCTCCTCGTAAAAAAAAAAAAGCCGCTCCTGCAGGCGGGCGCCTTCCAGCCCCCACGAATCCCCACGGGGCCCCGGAGCCCGGGCGTTTCGGAAGCGGGGGACGCCCCTGCCTTCACCTGTGGGGACCCTCCGCTTCCTCTTCCTCCGCCGCCGGGCAGGGCACCGGGGCTCGGCCCATCCCTCGCCCTCCCCACCGGCCCGGGCCGGAGCCCGGCAGCCCCGCGGCTCCCGGAGGAGCGGCGGCCGGCGCGGGCAGGGGCCGGGCCTTTCCCCGAGCACTCACCGGTTGCCCCGAACACCACGATCAGCTTTTTCCCAGCCATGAGGCAGCGCGGCCTGTCCCGAGGCTCTACCAGGGTGAGAGAAACAGAGAGGTCGCACCGCCGTGCGGGCCCGCCCAGGCCGCGGCTCAGCCCCCGGCCCGGCCCCCCTCGGGCGGGGTCCCCCGGGCACGGCGGGCGGCGGAGGAAGGGGGCGGCTGCGGAGGCCCATCGCCGGGAGCCCGGGGCGGCGCGGAGCCGCGTCCCCTCACGGGTCTCCTCACCTCGGTTCGGCTCCGTTCGGATCGGTTCGGGTCTGCTCGGCTCCGTCCGGCGGGGCGGGCCCCACCTGTCCATCTCTCCCTGGCCCCGCCCCCCGCGGCGCCGCGCTCAGCCCGCGCGCCCTCGGAGAGCGGCGGCGTGTCCCCGGGCGGCTCGCCAGGGGCTTTGCCCCGGAGGCGTCCCGGGGCTCGCAGCCCCCCGCGCTGCAGGAGCGGGAGGGGCTGCGGGTCCTCCGGCAACCGGCCTTTCCTTGGTGGTCCCGGAGCGCCGGGGTTCCAAGGAGCATCCCCCTGCCCCCTCCGGGGATGGGACGGTTCGTTATCCCCAGGGAAATGACTTCTGCCCCGGGCTGAGCTCGGGGGACTGTCCCCGATCACCCCCCGGCCAAGCTACTCCACAGGCTGAATTGGTAAATACGTTGGGAAATTTGGGGTTGAATCAAGTAAACAGCCCAGAAAATACACGACGGATGCGTTACATAGAGTTGCAAAGAAATAATTCAGAGGCATTAATTAACATGAATAATTGTGAAAGCGGGAGGTGCAGCCCCAACTAACTTCTGCACAGTCATTTTTGATGTGAGGGATCTTTAGCTGCTGCTTACCGGGAAGGTGACAGCTAATGGGACTTCCCAGATGCCATCTCCTCCTGACCCCAGCCCCCTGACAGGGTGGGAAATTCCTGACAGACCTAACGCTTGGGAGGGGAAAGGTTTAACCCCTTAGCGGGTGCAGCCCTAGGGTCAGCAGAGAGCAAGGCTTGTGCCCGGAGCAATCCCTGGGAGATGAACAGCCCAGAGCGGAGGCTGGAGGTCCCAGCTCCTGCTTGCCCCCACCTTTGCTCCCCAAATACAGCTCACCGGGTGCAGCCGGTCTGGCCATGAGCCCACCCTGATCCCCACCAGCTCTCCATCAGCCATCATCATCACCGTCATCTCCACCATCAGTCATCGACCACCACTCAGCGAGACTTGATGTGTAATTACAGATTTAGATATAGCTTCATTAGCGCTACCTGTTAGATATAAACGGACACCACCAGAGCAGGTCTTCTAACAGGACGAGCTATTTTCATGTATTTTCACCACTGACTTCTGCTTACTCTGAGCTCTCCCAAACCATCCCAGCAGCATCAGCTTTTAGCCCAAAAAACAGGTCGCTGGTCATCAAACAGGCATCAAACCCCACCATGATTTGTGATTATCCCATTGTTATGGTGAGATGCGCTTCCCTCCCTTCCCTGGGTGCTGCTGCCCTGCCCTGGGACTCATGAAAAGCAGATTTATTTGGGTTTGGCCTCAGTGCTGCTGTGCCACCTCGCCCACCCTCCTTCTGGGAGCCTCTCTGCGCAACATCTCAGAATTAATAGGATTTGCCTAAATGCCAGCAAAACCTGTTACAGGATTTACAAATGAAGGTTTTTGTAGAACCAAAATACAAAATAATGAGCAACGCCACTTGCCTGAGCAGAGCTGGGGAGGGGAGATCCCTCCAGTCCCGGGTGGCTCTGGCTCCTTGGGTGTGGATGGCGTGTGGTCCACCTCATTAGCAATAAACTCACAATTTGAGAAAAGTTCAGCTCTGGCAGGAAAATGGTTTTGGAGAAAGAGGAGTTTATTCCTGCCCCTTTGTTCTGCTCTTGCGAATTTACACGTGGAAATGTTGCCAGGCGCAGCCCAGCAAAGGGCAGAGCTGCTTCGACACCAGCCTCTTCCATGGGATCTCGCCAGCGTTCCTGGCTAGTGAGGGGCTTATGTACCAAAAACCCTGAGCTCTCCTCAGCCGGGTAAGTTTGTGGTTCTGCTTCGAGGGAATTTTGTGTAATTTGGGATTGGTCAGCCTGGTTTTGTGGCTCTCCTGGGAGAAAACAGCCTCAGCTGGGGAACTGGCCATAGACCCTGCTGTCAAGGGGGTCATATAGGCTATGGGTGGTTGCTGCAGACTGCTGGTTTTCAACAGATAACTCACATTGATTTGCATAGGCGGCAGCCCTGCGCTGACAGGAAGGAAGATCGAGCAAGACCCACTGCGCAGGAAGGGGCGAGGAGCAAACTGAAAGAGAGAAAAAGCCACCAGGGCTGGAACTGGGGGTGGCAGGCGGCTGGGGAAGCCGAAGCCCCCTTCCCCAGGTGCTGCCCTGAGCATCGCCCCAGCTGCCAGGTCCCATTGCCTCTGCAGGACCCCCAGAGCCAGGGGCTGCCAACTGGAGGGGCTTTCATTTTCTACCTTGAACTTGAGCATCTAAGCGAGGAGGAAGTGAAGCTGTGGAGATAAAGGGCTGAGCGGGGACACGGAGGGGCTGCATCCTCCCACCACGATGAGGATGCCCTCTCTGCTCTCCTGCTCCCACGCAGACCTGGAGAAGGTGCCACGAGGCCAAGGTAAGGTTCTGGTGGGGCTGGTTTTGCTTTGGAGGGATACAGGGAGAAAGGGAGGCATCACTCAGCCCCCCAAAACAGGGATGAGCTGCTGCAGACCTTTGGCAACGGCCACATGAAATGGAGTGGCTGGGCCAACACGAGGTAGGGCCAGGAGCTGTTGGGTGGAGGTGCCTGGGATGGGGACGATGCGACCGACTGCCAGCAGCACCCGGCAGAGCAGCCTGGCACGGTGCTGCCTGAGAGGGTGGGGTGGTGCATGGTGCTGAGCCCTGAGTGATGGAGACAAGCATGGGACCTCGTGGGGGACCTGGGACTTGTCACAGATCCTGTCCCTTGCCTGCTACTGCTTACCCAGATTATGAAGGCAGACACAGCCAGGCTGCCCTGCCTGCACAAAGCCTTGTGCAGCTTCAGTTTTTGCCCCCATGTTAATGTCATTTACTGAATTCATTCCACTTCAAAACCATCAAAAAAATTTTCCCAGTAAGTACCACAAATAAAAAAGGATGAGATCAGCAACATTCTTGCCTGTGGCACGGTGCAAAATTGCACCAAAGAGCAAGGCAGGGCCCTGGGTCTGCCAGCAGTCGAAGACTTGAAACTCAGAGCTGCACTCCCATGTCCCCCTTCATGAAACAGGCTCCACATGCCTTCCTGGGGCTCATCCAGAGGGAACAGCAGCACCGAGGTCTACAGAGCTGCAGCTGGTACCTTCTTCAGCCCTTTTAACTCCCAGCGCTGTGTAGGGCCCAGAGGCGCGGGGAGCAGTTGGGGCGAGGGAGCTCAGCGGGGACATGTGGCCCTGCCCACGTGGGCAGGGAGCCTGACACGCTGGACTGCCTCAGTGCGTTAGGCTTAATCCTGCTGTTGTTTAAGCACTCTAAGGTCATTAGGGACACTATATATCCTATAGGTGTGGGACTGCTGGGGAGAGGACCAGCTGGAGCACCGGCTCGGTGCTGTCACCAACATCCAGGCTGCCGCATGGAAGGGCTACCCCAGGCCAGACATTCGGGGCAGCCTGGGCAGAGCTCGGCCAAAGGATGCCCAATGTTGCATGAAAGTTTCTTTTCGGAGAATTCATGGCGTCTTTTAGGGTGGGTACAGCTCAGCATCCCTAAGCTCTGCATCCCCTCTGAGGTCAGTGGATGAGGCTGGTGTTGGGGATGGAGGCAGGCTGGCTGCAGCTCGTTCCCAATTTTCATGCTGATGTCCTGAGACCCCATAGGAAAGAAGGGCAGAAGATGTTTGTGGGGAGAGGGTCTGCTTTTCAATCAGCTGTGTGCATGTCCATGGTGAAGTGTCCTGGGGGCATGATCAGCTCAGTAAATGCATCATTCTTCATTTTGCAGCTTACGAGGTGTAGCAGTACCCTGTGAGAGACCAACGCTCTGAAATTAGCTTTGGTTTTAGCTGTTCGGAATTACTCATAGCTTGATTTTTGCTTTTTTTTTTTCTGATGAGATTTGGTGTTGGGACAGCTGGCATTCAGCCCAGGGGTCTTCCATGACTCTTTGCCTCCACAACTCACTATTTTAACTCCCACTGTGTCTGGGCCCTGTTATTCTGGTTGGGATTTTTTTGGGGAAAAAAAGAAAAAAAAGAAAAAAAAGGCCTGGTAGGGCTTAGATTTGACATAGGGGGTCACTCTGTAATTGCAATAAATTACGCTAGCATGAAATTCAGAAAAAAAAAAAAAAAAAAAAAAGACTGCATCTGCAAGTCATGTGTTAACTGAGATAACTGAGTTACCTGCAAATCTGCGAGCTTCATAACTGGGTATCATGCAGAAGATACTTCATTGCTTTCCTTAATTAACAGTTAATAATGTGAAATCTTTCTGGTTCTGCCATAAGGTGGCAGCCTGCATCCTGGCTTCAGGATTTGCTCAACTGGAGGGGAATGGCTGGAGATGTTGGCTTGACAAATATTTGTTCGCATCTCACTGACCTCCGAAACAGGATCAGTTCAGGGTGGATATATGGCAGGAGAAGTAAATAAAAGCTCCGAGGGTGTGTTGGTAAAGGAGCTTGATATTCGCTGGAGGAAACCCAGCGCGCCAGGAAGTGGTGGGAAGGTCTCGCAGGGCTGGTTTCTCTCCGTTCCCATGCCTGGGGGAGGGAGGGCAGCTGTGAGATGGGTGCTGGGCTGCTGGCGTTCGAGCTGCACCAAGACATGTCACGCCAAACTGGAGACCTTTGGGGAACCGGCTGCAGGGGCAAAGCCCACAGCGATGGGACGGGGAGAAGGCAACGGCCAGGCTGAGGGTTTCTGAATGTCTGGGCACACGGAGCCGCGCTGGGGTACGCATTTCCTCTGCTCCTTCAAGTGCCTGGTTAACAACGCATTTATTAGTTCATATAAAAAGCTTTAAACATACCTAAATACTGCAGATCAGCCCATTTTGCAATGTTTTCCCTATGTGGGTCCCTGCAGCTGTCCACGAGCTTTTGCCCAGCACTTTGGTGCCCATCTAGACTAGGCACCCGCAGCCCTGCCCCCAGCCCAGCCGGGTCCCCAGGGCTCTGCTGGCTGGAGAGACCCTGCCCAAGGTGCCAACCAGCGTCCCCTGATGCTGCCCGTGGATCTGCCCACGAGCCCCGGTGTGGCGACAGCCACAGATTTCCGGCTGCTGAGTGTTGCAGCCCGACATGTCTGTGATGCTGCCGGCAGCAGCTGCGATGGCTCCTGGCGCGGGAAAGTCCCGAGTCCTCAGCAGATTCCCAAAGCACAGGGTGATGGATCGCTCTGGGCGGGTTGGCTGCCGTATGAAAACCAAAGCCACCTCCCGGCAGGAGGAAGATCTGAGAAGCCAGTTAGAGCAGAGAGACAGTAAATATCTGTTCTCTCCAGCCACCCTTGTGCTGTGGCCATCCCAGACTGTCGCTTCATCTCAGATCCCCTGGCAAGCTGCTTTGGGTCTGTGTTGAACTTCCAGGAGCAAAAGCACATCGAGCCAGAGATGAGCAGAAGCAGCTATGTCTGGGACTGTGTTTTCCAGTGTTGATGTCAGGCAGTTTGACCCTTGGAACGGGACAGACGTGGTGAAAAATGCAGCAGCTGTTTGGTAGAGGGTTGTCTGTGCGCATGGTCAGGGACCTTCCAGCACAGTGGTTGTGGCTCCCAGGCACTGATGAGTTTTGGGCACAGACCTTCTGCTAACAGGCGTGGTGGGATGTGGGGATGGTGGGACGTGGGGACTGTGGGATGTTGGATTGAAGCTGCTAGAAAGACACATCAGTGTTGACTGGTCATCCTCAGATGGAAGGACTTACCCCTGGGCTGGGCTCTTGGATGCCACCACACAGAAAAAGCATTAATGCCAAGTTCTTGCCAACAAAATCCCCCATTTCCCTCCCTGGGGCTGGCAGACACCATTCATCAGTTTGGCTGAGCAGCCTCCCACCCTCCAGCTTCTTATTCCGGTGCACCCGGGGATGCAGGCAGCAAGGCAGGGCAGACGCAAACCCTCACTGGAACACTGCTTCTGCAGCCACCGGTGGGGCAGGGACTAGCACTTGGCCCTGCTTGATCCTGGCTGAACGATAGCTGCAAACCCGGGGCTGAGCTCCATGCACACAGGATGGACGTGGAATTCTCTTTCCAGTCTCAGGCACGGGGGAGTGCAGCACTTCCAGAAGGCGATTCATCCCAGCAGCCCTGGGGTGGGCTGGGTCACATGCTGGAAACACCTCGGATCTCTGTAGGGGTTATAGATTGGCTTTGGCTGCCTCCATCCTTCCAACAGCTTGTGTAAGGGTAGATAACAACCCTCTTAGGATGCAGCCTCCAGCATCACTGCATGGTCCTAGAGCTGCACCAGAAACTTTTCTACTGGAAGCAGAAAAAAACTGCAGCCACTGCATTATTTCTTTTGCTGCTTTATGTCTTCTGCTGCTTTATTCTCCCAGTCAGATGCCTTTGCATGAGATGACCCATGGCTGCTGGTTTCCAGCAGCAGGATCACATTTCGAAGTTGTACTGGAGGACACCATCAAATAATCTGCTGTTAGAGCAGGCTTCCCCGCATCAAAGGGCTTTTTCTTGCCAGCCGCCTTTCAGAGGAAGGGCTGTAGGGAACATTGCTGCAAGCAGCACAACCCCCTTTCATTTTGGCTGTGTTCTTGGTTGCACAACAAAGATGAGAGACCTGGGGACTGCTGCGTGCAAAGACTTAATTGAACTTTCCAGGCCAGTTAGAGACAAGAAGACATCAAAGGGTGAAAATTTCACTGTGAATTGCTCACCGAACTCCTTAATTGGTGATATCTTAATTGACCAAGCCACTGCCTGGGGGTGAAGAGCAAGGCGAGCTGCTGCCGCAGCCCTGCCACTCCCCATATGGAGAGAACGTATTTGCTGTGAGGCCACCATCACTGCCAGGGGCAGCGTGGACCTCTGCCACCTCTGAAACCAGGGGGTCAGAGCTGGGCAGCCGGGGAAGAGCAGAAGGACTCAGGTTTCCCTCGTGGAGGGAAAAGTTGAGGGTTCAGATCCAGCTACAGCAGCACTCCCCACCCCTACGAGGGCTCGTCCAAGCCACATGTGAAACCATCTGGGCAGGCGGGGATGGGCTGGAGTGTTGTCACCCAGCGGCTCCGGGACACTTGCACCACTCCGTTAGGACGGGGTCTCGATGAGAGGTCCAGCCAGTGGGGTCTGTGAGGGGCTCAGCTCTGGGAGATGCTGTGCCTGGTCCTCCTCCTGCAGCCCAGCCCCGATCCGCACGGCTGGGCTGCTGCTGGTGGGAGAAACAAACCTCAGCATGGATCTCCCGGCAGGAGGATGAACAGAAGAGTCTGCAAAGGAGAAGTTCGGAGCACCTTAACCTTGCGCTAAGGACCTAATCACAGACCAGACACTCTACCAAGTTTCCTTGGTCAAGCTACATTTGTGTTTTCTCCCTGGAACAGGCTGGGTTTGGCCAAAGAAAGTGAGTGTTACCTGTACCTGCCGGGGAGGCTGCTCTGACGTCCCCATGGTGCCCACACCCTACTCAGGTGTGGGTTTGGGCACAGGGAATGCTGCGTGCGGGCAGGGAGCAGCTTGCAGTGCCTCTGACTGGCACAGGGACAGTGTTTGCATCACTGCCGTGGTCAGACATCACCTGGGGCTGAGAAGTTCCCACCTGGACACAGCCAGCTCCTGGAGAAGACTTAGGGGCTGGTGGAGAGGCCACAGTGCAGTGCTATCTGCTAAGAGAGGTGAAGCTGGGAGAACTCACAGGTCTGGAGGCATTTTCCTCTCCACCTCTGCTCAAAATCCAACTGGACTCAGTGAATGGATGCACTTAAAAATAAACCACCAAACCCTCAGTGTGGTTTGGCAGCAGCTGAGGGGGAGGGAGCAGGTAGACGCTCCTTCTCCAGGCGCTGAATCACAAGTGGAGCATCTACAGAGCTCTGCAACAGGATGTGGTGTTGGCCACGCTCAGCGAGCCTTGACAGAGGCTCTGGACAACAGTGAAGTGGGTTTAAAACCGAAACGGGCCCTTCATTGCTCTGCCTGCTGCCCCACAACTTCCTTCACAAAACAGAGAAGGAAAGCACATGAGCAGTTCACAGCCCCGCTGTCCCTCTGGTGACTGGTGGCACTCGGGCGCTCACTGGGTGATCCACGGATGGCACGGGGGCATCGTCAGGCAAGTAACGCAACCACTCTGCCCGAGAAAGGCTCCAGCATAAGTGGTGGTGGTGAAGGCACGAAGTTTGTGGCACATGAGATCTGGGCAAAGATGCTGCAACATGACGGTCCTGGCTCTGCCCCTGCCAGGTCCACAGGACTCTGGTCTTAGCCAAAAGCTGACAAATGGACCCTTGGCTCAGCCACAGCCAGCACCATGTTAGCTCAAGGTGGGCTCCCTCCCATGCTGCTCCTGATGCTTTTCCTTTTCTTCCACCAGGAGCATGGATAAAGGCTGAGGAGCCTCAACTGGTTCTGTGAGCTGGCCGGGGGGACACGGGGTGCTCCATGGGACGGCCGTGCTGCTGCCAACACAGCGCTCCTTGCCCAGGGATCACCCATGTCACGGGAGACCTCTGATGGAAGGTGAGTGGTGGCTGGGCAGCTGGAGTCCCATCATCTTGGTAGAGATTCGGATTAAAAACTGGGACAAGGTGGGGCACCAAGGTGTAAGGGTTGACTGTTTCCTAGTCCAAGGGCTCAGGGACCACTGTGCTGGCGCAGGAGAATGGCTGTCTCCAAAGATAAATGATCTCTCTCAGACTTTTATCTCCACATGGTCTTGGTTTCCAGGAGGAAATATAATTTCATGACTGTGTTCTTTGGTTTTTTTGACTCCGATTTCGACAGCTGCTGCCTTGACCAAGCAGCTCCTAGCAAAACAGCCTGTCACAGCTTTGGGATGGCATCATCTCAAGGAGGATTTTGGAGGCCTCTAGTTTACCCCCTGCTACCTCCAGAGTCAGATGGGTGCCCCACTGCTGCCTTTCCCCGTCACCCTTGAGCAACATGCCCAGGGCTTGTTCAGACCCAACTCTCCAGCTCTCCTCTCCCGCAGAGGTTTGGATCAATCGCTACCGCAAGCAGCTGGTGAGGTCCATCTCGCCGCAGTTCCTGGAGGAGATCATCTGCTACCTGCGGAGGCTGGACCTCCTCACGGCGGAGGAGGCCGGGCGGGCGCAGGAGGAGAGCTCCCTGCCCGAGCGGGTGAGGGCGGTGGTGGACGTTCTGGCTGACAAGGGCAGCTATGCCTCCCAGTCCCTGCAGACCTTCATCGAGACCACCAATTCCCAGCTCTACCTTCACATCACTGTCTATGGTAGGCAGTCCACTTTGGACCCAATGAGGGGTGTCTGCACACATCTCCTGGCTGTGGGTGCTTGCTGGAGCACCCCAAGGTGCGCATGGAGCTGGGCAGCGTTGCTGGGGAAGGACACAGCCAGGGGGTGACAAGGGCTCTCTGCCAGGCCTGAGGGACCTTCCTCCAGGCCCCTCGCTGCCCTCAGCACACGTCTCAGGGCAGCCTGAGGAGCCTTTAACGTCCTCAACATCCAGATGACACCAGTCACTCCCAGCAGCTGGTCTGGGAACAGGGGGATGGCAGGAGGAGGACGGCTGGGCAGCCCTGACCCCATCCATTGGGGGCTGCCCCAACCTCAGGCTCTCCTTGCAACCCTCTTGCCAGGAGAGGTTTCCCTGGTTTCCCTCCTGATTGGAAGGCTCCAACCTTGACTGGTGTCTGCTCTGAATCTCTTGCAGCACTGTCCCCTGCTTATCCAGCCTTTGCTGAAGGGTTTAAATATGCTGTACCAGGGGCAGTGGCACCTGAGCCAGGTGAGCAGGACAGGACCAGAGATGGTCACCAGGTTCAGCCAAGAGTCCCACTCATCAGACAAATCCGTGGTGATGAGGCAGGGCTGAGGTCAAGCTGGGAAGTCAGTCCAGAGGTCAGGATCAGGTCCAGCAAGGGCAATCAGGTTCAGACACAGTCTTGGTGGTCACCAGGCAAGTGTAGAGCAATGAGGTCCAAGATCAAGGTCCAGATCAACACGGACCGTAGCACAGGCACAATGGCACTGTAGACAAGTACTCATACAACATAGCTTAGGCAGGGACTGAAGGCTCAAGGCTGAGCTCAAATGGGCTCCTGGGGTGAGGCTGGTCAGGGCCATTTAAGCCTGTTAGTGCCCTTTGGGCCCTGGCAGGTACCTTCCTGCTAGGACATAAGTGCAGTTTCCCCTCTGCATGGTCATGGTAGAAAGGTGAAGCAGTGTCTCTCATTTATATCTGTGCTTACCATCCTCCTCCTCACCCCCCCCCCCCCGGGGTTTTTTCTCTCTGTGCAGAACCCATGGTGCAAAAGCACCTGGAGAGCCTCCAAAGCTACTATGGGAATGGCTTGGAGACAGGTCCCCTTCAGCGACTCACGAACCTGCTGCTGGTGGAAGGCTTGACCGATATCCAGCAGAAGGAGCATGACATCCTGCAGATTGAAGCCACCAAAGGCCTACGAAATGTATCCAAGAGCATCCCTCTGGAGAAGCTCTTCCTGCCTCTCTCCAGGGTCAGCATCCCACCTCGGATCTCTGTCACCATCGGAGTGGCCGGGATTGGCAAAAGCACACTGGTGAAGCTGTTTGTCTACACCTGGGCCAAGGGGGAGATCAACAGGGACATCATCTTTGTGCTGCCCCTCACCTTCCGGGAGCTCAACACTTACGAGAAGCTCTCTGCTGAGAGGCTCATCTGCTTGGCGTTCCCTCACATCACCGAGCCCAACTGCATCTCGGTGGGAGCTGCCAGGACCCTGCTGATCCTCGATGGCCTGGATGAGTTCAAGACTCCTTTGGATTTTTCCAACACGGTAGTATGCACTGATCCCAAAAAGGAGATCCAAGTGGACAACCTGATCACCAACATTATACGTGGCAATCTGCTGCAGGAGGCTTCTGTCTGGGTCACGTCGCGGCCAACAGCAGCCAGCCAAATCCCTGGCGGGCTTGTTGACCGGATGACAGAAATACAAGGTTTTGGAGCTGCAGAGATGAAGGACTTCTTGGACCAGATGTTCCTTGACAACAGAGACCTATCCAGCCAAGTCCTGCATCACATCAGGGCTAACAGGTCGCTGCATATCATGTGCACCATTCCTGGCTTTTGCTGGATTTCTGGCTCTTCAATCGGTTATTACCTAAAAAATAGCACCAATCAATCCCAAGAAACAACTGTTGTCCCCAAGACCCTATCAGAAATCTATTCCTATTATTTTAAAATGGCTCTGAGCAGCGACTGGCCAGAAAAGCCAAGAGAAACACTCAGGATCGAGCAGGCTGTGAACAACAGCAAGAAGCTAGTGGGCAGCCTGGGCAGACTGGCCTTCTATGGGCTGCTCAAAAAGAAATATGTGTTTTACGAGCAGGACATGAAGGCCTACGGCATTGACCTTTCCTTGCTGCAGAGCAGCTTGTGCAGTCGACTGCTCCTCAAAGAAGAGATGCAGTCCTTCACAGCCTACTACTTCTCCCACTTAACCATACAGGAGTTTCTAGCAGCTATTTATTATTACACGGCTGCTAAGCGGGCAATATTTGACCTCTTCACAGAGAGTGGGATGTCCTGGCCCAAGTTGGGTTTCCTCAACCACTTCAAGAGTGCTGTTCAGAGGTCTCTGCAGGCAGAGGACAGGCACCTGGACATCTTTGTGCGTTTTCTCTCTGGGCTCCTCTCCCCGCAGGTGAACAAGCTGCTCTCTGGGTGGCTGCTGGTGAAGGATGAGCACAACAGCTTCAGAAGCCAAGCGATCAGCTTCCTCCAGGGCTGCCTGAACACTGACTATGTCATATCCTCGCGGACAGTGAACACCATGCACTGCCTGTATGAAATTCAGCACATGGAGATCGCTAAGACTGTGGAAGAAGCAATGAAGAACGAGAGCTTGGCCGGGATGCTCACTCCTGTGAACTGCTCTGCCCTGGCTTATCTCCTGCAGGTCTCTGATGTCTGCATGGAGGAGACGAACCTCTCCAACTGCCTCACCTACAACATCTGTAAGAGCCTGCTCTCCCAGCTCCTCTTCTGCCACAACCTCAGGTGAGTCCTGATTGAATTGCACTGGGAGAGGCAAGCAAGGACACCAGGCTATGACTCAAAATCCTAGATGTCGATGTGAGACATGAGCCCACCAACAGTGTCCATCAGCAGAGACCTGCACTGGGAATGGAACTGGGTCAATTCTGCTTCTGTGCTGGAGTTTTTCCACCTGTGATGGACAGATATCACAGAAGGGTAGTCCTTTCTCCGAACGCTTGCCTTTGCTCTTTCTTTGTATCTTCTCCAGGCTGGACAATAACCAGTTTAACGACAACGTGATGGAGCTTCTGGGCAGCGTGCTGAGTGTGAAGGACTGCCAGATCCAAAAGCTCAGGTAGGACCTGGCCCAGGGCAGACAGGCTGTTCCTGGGGATGCATAGTGGAGCTGGGGGCACCTTAAAACCAAGGTGAGAGTCCTCCAGGAACGTCTCTCCCACTGGCTCCCCAGGGTGCCTAGTGACAAGGACAGTCCCACACAATCTCCTGCACCCAGGCACGGTGACCTTACCCCTGTGTCCTCACAGTGGCTGAGCAGGCTGTCTTGCCCAGCCTTCCTGGGACAGCTGCCTCCTCCCTGTTCCTAAAAATTTATGTAGAAATCCATGGGTTATCCCAACAAACTGCTTCCCAAGGTCACAGCTGTTTTCTGGACACCCAAGGCTCCACACAGAGCATCTGACATATGGAGGGGATGGGATCCTGATCCCCCTGCCTGAGGTGCTTCACCCCAGACAGATGGGTCCCTAATTTCGCTACCTCCTTGCCCTTCTTTGTGGCTGTGCATAGAGTCCCTCATGCTGCAATCTGAGCTCCCTTTTTTATGACATGAATGACTTTTAAGTCTAGATCCACCCTGCCCTTGCAATCCCTGCCTAGTGTCCACCCCAGGAGAGCAGACCTTGGTGCATCCACCACTTCGCGTAGTTGTACCACGAACCAAACACTCCCCATGGCTTTCCTCTGCTCACCCATCCCAGCTGCGGCTGTGAAAGCCTCTTTCTCTCCCGGAAAAACACCCGATTTTCCTTTTTCCCAACAGCTTGGCAGAGAATCAGATCAGCAATAAGGGAACCAAAGCACTGGCCAGGTCGCTGATGGTGAACAGGAGCTTGATGGCACTGGAGTAAGTGTTCCCCCTTCATTAGCTCCTGCCACACACACGTTCCCCACCAGGAACCATCCCCATGGCTGCAGCGGGGCCTGATCCCAGCTGGGGAGGGTCTCCAGCCCCCAAGGCTACCACTGCTCAAAAGATGAATGTAACTCTTGAGAGCTTCCAGCCTGATGTCCCACCTCGGCTGTGCCTGAGACTGTGCCAAGTGGAGGCATTTGGCTTAAACTGGGCACATGCCACTCTGGCTTTGCTAACCTTGGCTTTTCTGCCCATCTCGCCCCAGCCTGCGGAGCAACTCCATTGGACCCACCGGAGCAAAAGCACTGGCTGATGCGCTGAAAAAAAATCAAGTTCTGTTCTCCCTGAAGTAAGTCTCAACTTCTGCAGCACCTCTGGGAGCAGATCCCCAGGACCCCCCTCCAGCCCTCTCTTGTCCCATCAAGGTGTTCCCCACCTTGAGGTCCTTTCCCAGGTGGGGAGTCCCTGGGCACAACCTGGTTTCATCGTGCCAGGCAATGAGCACGAGTGCAGCCCTCAGGGCAGCCCCAGGCCAGAGATGTTGGGACTCTCCTGCCTCTTACTTCAGTGGGTCTGGGTTGAGGTTGAGGTCCAGGTCCAGACCTTGCAGGAGAGCTCACAGGGTGCTGGTGGATGGGAGGAGGTATCTCCCATGGGAGAGGAGGAAGGGAGACCCTCAGGCAGGGATACTCAAGGGCCAGATGCCTTTCTCACGCTGGGGACAGGGGCAAGCAAATGCCAGGGCAGGAGACCACCACCCCGCACCGCCGCACAGCCTCTTGCCCCACTGCAGTGGCTGCTGTGCACGGCTTGGCTTCTCTCTTCTGGCAGCCTGCAGCACAACAACATCAAGGAGGACGGTGCCACCTTCCTGGCCGAGGCCCTGTTGACCAACCACAGGCTGACGACCCTGAAGTGAGTGACCAGGACCTGCTGTCCCCCCTCCCAGCCACCCAGCAGACTGAGGGACCACTGACAGGGACACGGCTCCTGATATTCATGGGTGCTTTCCTCCCCTTCGCAGCCTGCAGAAAAATGCCATCGGAGCCCATGGTGCCAGGAAGATAGCAGAGGCGCTGAAGCAGAACTGCAGCCTGAAGGAGCTGACGTAAGAGCAGCACAAGGCGAAGGGATGGCGATGCCAGTGCCACGTCTCTGGGATCTGTGGGCAGGAGTGGTGGGCAGGGGCTGGGCCATGCGGTGCAGGCAGGATGAGCTCCACTAGCTTTGCCCCTGGGGGCTGGTGTGAGTGGAGGGGCCAAGGATCGCAGTGCTGCTTTCAGAATGACCCTGCGAGATGCTCTCCGTATCTCTGGGGATGCAGAAAGCCGTGTAAAGAACCGAGAGGCCATGTCTTCCCTCCAGCAGAGGCAAGTGGCAGGTCTCCAGGCCCTGTGGATACATTAAAAGCTATTTCAGCTCAAAACCAGCATAGAAGAACAAAGGTGTCTGTAGGTTGGAAATGAGACCGCAGCAAGTTCGTGCTTATTGCCGGAGCAGGAAGGGCCTGGGGGAGAGGAATCCTTTGCTGGCAGATCTAAGCTGGCTGCAGCGTGGCTGCCGGTAACGCCTGCTCTTCCTCTTGTGTCTTAGCCTCTCCAGCAACTCGGTAGGAGATAACGGCTCGGTTGCCTTGGCTGAAGCTCTGAAGGTGAACCACAGTCTGCAAAACCTTGAGTAAGTCCCTGCTCCATGCCTTGTCTCCTGCTTGCCCGACAGAGCCCAACCCAGCCTGCTCACTCCAGCAACACCTCCCACCCCTCAGAGCCCCTCGTACCACCCCAGACCCTCCCCATGTCTCTCCCACCCCATGTCCCCTGGGCTGTAGTGCTCTGTGCAGGCTGGAGCACAATGCAGCAGCCCTAGACAATGCTGACAGCAACTGGGCTGGCCCTGCCTTCACCAAGGGAGCACTGAAAGTGTTAGTCCTCGTCCCAGTGATGATTTTTTTTCTGCTTTTGGAGGATATTAGTAGCTTTGGGTCTTCTCTCTTTCCAAAGTGATGGGAATTGGCCTGTGAGGAAGGTGACAGGCTGGGGCCTGGCAGACTCAGGGTGGGATAGTGACACCTTCATCCCCCTTGAGATCAGCAGCCACAGAGGACATCCTCTCCCACCTGGTCGGAGTGGAGGGCTGATGGCTCCTGGGGATGAGCTGCTGTGCTCTGGGTCCACCACCAGCATGACAACGACCCAAAATCCAGAGGAACAGCATGAGCCAGCAGCTGTGGTGACAGGCAGACAGGGACAAGGCTGCCCCAAAGTGCTGACAAACGCTGTCACCGCTGCTTGGTGGGGCCAGTGCTGCTGGGGTGAGCAGGAGATGCTGATCCTGGTGTGGCTGCTTCTGAAGTTGGTCCTTTAGCCTTGGCTCTTCCCCAACTCCTGTGACTGGGAGATGCTCATTTCTCTGTGAAACGGGCACTTTTCACAACAAACACAACCCTGCAGCCTACCTGCGATGCCAAGGCTGCCCTGTCCTCACGCCTTCTCCCATTTGTCTCAGCCTCCAGAGCAACTCCATCAGCAGCACTGGGGTCACTGCGCTGACAGCGGCTCTCTGCTCCAACAAGGGACTTATCAACCTCAAGTAAGTGACGGTCCCTCTCGCCATCCTGGCTGAAAGCTGCTGCTGAGACATGGGACCTTTTTGGCAGTCTGGGCTTGTGCCTGGTTGCTTTCATAAGTGCTCTGGGATGGTGAAAGCAAACTCTGTCCCTCCTCTGGCTGCATCTTCTTTCCTTCATTAGCTTTCTCCCCTTGGCACAGTATCCATTCAGCCATGTCTTGCAATGAAATGATGGCAGCAGGGATGGGACGCTGGGAAAAAGCCCTGATGGCCCGTCGGTGCCCACAGCTGTAGGATGCACTGGGAATGGAGATGCAGGGAAGGAAGGTGCAGATACTGATGGGGATGCAGTGAATGGAGATGAATATGCTGTGGGCAGCAGGTCGATGGAGGGGATTCTCCCCCTCTGCTCCGCTCTCCTGAGACCCCCCTGCAGTGCTGGGTCCAGCCCTGGGGGAACCAACATCAGAAGGACACGGACCTGCTCGAGTGGGGCCAGAGGAGGTTGCGAAGATGATCAGGAGCTGGAGCAGCTCCCCTGTGAGGACAGGCTGAGAGAGTTGGGGGGGGGGATTCACCTTAGAGTGACCTCCCAGTGCTTAAAGGGGCTACAGGAAAGGTGGGGAGGGACTTTCTATCAGGGAGTGTAGGGATAGGATGAGGGGTAATGGTTTTAACTGAAAGAGGATAGATTTGGATTAGATGTAAGGAAGAAAGTCTTGACTGTGAGGGTGGTGAGGCCCTGCCCAGAGAAGCTGTGGCTGCCCCCTCCCTGGAAGGGCTCAAGGCCAGGTTGAACCGGGCTTTGGGCAACTTGTGCTAGTGGAAGGTGTCCCTCCCCATGGCAGGGAGGTGGGACTAGATGGTTTTTAAGGTCCCTTCCAACCCAAACCATTCTGTGAGTCTATGCTGGTGGGGATACAGGGAACGGAGATGCTGAGGGGGCTGCAAGCCTGGCTGCTATCACAATAGATGTCTCGGCTCCAGAGTGGGGGTGAGGGAACAGTGGGGGAGCAGCTGATGCCCTGCCTCAGCCCCATATCTTCCCCAGCCTGCGGGAGAACTCCATCAGCAAGGAGGGAGGTCCTGCCATTGCCCACGCCCTGCGGAACAACAGCACACTCAGGAAGCTGGAGTAAGTCCCATGGGCCCCAGGAGGGCCCCCACGCTGGTGCATGGTGGCACTGGAATTGTCCCAACCTCTGTGTGCATGACTTGTGTTCTCTGTCCCCTGCCTCCAGCCTAGCGGCGAACCTGCTGTACGACGAAGGTGGCAAGGCCATCGCTTTAGCGATGAAAGAGAACCGGGCGCTCAAGTCCCTCCAGTGAGTTTCCACCTGGATGGTTTTGAAGCCCCTTAAGTAGATGTGGGGCAGGGACAGGGCTCCTGGGCCTCAGCCCCTCCAGGCTGCAAGAGCGGGTCACCCTTCCACAGGATGTGTGCTGGGCCACACGGATGGACCCGTGGGGTTTTGCACATGGGTCTTGCACCTCCCAGCCTCCACCGTACTGGGTGGAGCCTGCAGGGACTGGAGAGTCCTCGTGGCACCCGACTTCACCTCCTGTTCTCTCTTGTTTGCAGCTTGCAGTGGAATTTCATCCAGGCAAAAGCTGCCACGGCCCTGGCACAAGCACTACAGTCCAATGGCAGCCTGGTCAGCCTCGAGTAAGTGGGGACATGGGTGGGCAGGTCCTGGGCAGCATCTTCCTACTGGGGCCTGCCCAAGGGCTCTGCCCTCATGCTGCTCCAGGGGAAGTGGCCTTGCCTGCCCCAGTCCATCCTGTGTCCCCATTGCATGTCCCTGGCTGGGGATGCTGTAAGCAGATGGTGGCCCAGGGCTTCCCCAAGCCATTTGGGAAAGCCTGGCACACTGTGCCCTCTGCTCGCTGCCCCTCTCTGCCCGTCTCCCTGCTCCCGGGTGCCTGGGCTGTGGGCAGATGCAGCACGTCCGTGTCTTAGCTTGCAGGAGAATGCCATCGGAGATGAGGGAATGGCCGCCCTCGCCACTGCGCTGAAGGTCAACACAACCCTAGCAGATCTCCAGTGAGTATCCGGGCTGTGGCAGGGCCCTGGCATTGCAGCCTGTCTAATTAGCGGATCATGGCCACCTCACAACATGTGCTGAAGGGTCCTTGTTCTCTTGCAGCCTGCAAGTGGCTTCTGTTGGTGCCACTGGTGCCCAAGCCCTGGCAGAAGCTTTGATGTTCAACAAGAGCCTGCAGATCCTGGAGTGAGTACTCAGTGAGGCCACCAGGTCCCCATGGCTGTGACACCACTCCCTTGGGGTGCCTGAGACCCTGGGCCTTAACTCAGCACCGCTTCCTCCCTTGTACCGTGTCCCACCAGACTGGGCTTGCCTGTCCCTTGACTCACTGGCAGGGGTCACCTCTCCCAGCTCCTCTCGCCCATGGAGAGCGTGGGGCTGTCCCGGGCTGTCCTCCCTCACCACCAGCCTTTCTTTGCAGCTTGCGGGGAAACTACATCGGGGTGGCAGGGGCTAAGGCGATGGCCAACGCGCTGAAGGTGAACCGCAGCCTCCGCCGGCTCAAGTAAGTATCCCACTCCTCGGGGTGAGCCAGAAAGAGCCATTCCAGACCTTTCTGGAGGGAGCAGCGAGGGGATGGCCAGGGCAGCAGCTCTCAGTGGGGCAAAGCCCAGAGCTGGTGCATTCCCAGTGCCCACGCCGTGCATTCCCTCCTGGTGGACACATCTCCCTGGCTGGTGATTTCTGACCCTCCCACATCCCACAGCCTGCAGGAAAACTCCCTGGGCATGGACGGAGCCATCTGCATTGCCACTGCTCTGAAGGGCAACCATGGCCTCACCTACGTGAAGTAAGTGGCTGCTGCGTTGGAGGTTAAGGCAGGGATGGGGGAGAACATGGGACACAACAAGCGACTTCCCCCACCACTAGCACTGACCATTCCCCGCTGCCCTACGGGGACCTCCCCAACAGGGCAGGAGGCAAGGGCACCCTGTGCTCCCCGCACAGCTCCAGACCCCACAGCTCCTCTCTGGGGATGCCTCTGGGGGGAAGAGCCTCCCCAAAAGCCAAATATTCTCCAAAATATCACAGGGACAGACTGGCTCAGCCTCTCCAGCTCAGGTGGAGCTTTCTCCAGTTTTTCATCTGCCTGCCTCCAGGCTCTCCAACCCAGTCCCCCGTGACCAGGCTCCAGCAAGAGCTCCTGGATGGTGTGGGGAGGGTGCAGATGATGCTGGTGCAAAGCCGGGGAGCATTTCTTGTACCCCTCAGGGATCCTGCTCTGCCTCGTGTCCAAGCCTGAACTCCTCTTCTCTTTGCTCCCAGCCTGCAGGGGAACCGCATCGGCCAGTCAGGAGCCAAGATGATCTCTGACGCCATCCGGACAAACTCACCCGACTGCATTGTGGACGTGTGAGGGTGCCTGGCCGCAGTGAGGAGTTGGCCCGGTGGGTCCCTTTGGCCAGTATGCCTCTGCAGGGAGCTCTCGGCCTCCACCCGCCCATCTCGGAGAGGAGAGCTGGTGCAAGGAGAGCTCCTGAGCTCCCTGGCACAGCCCAGGAGGACCCAGGGCCTCCAGATCAGCAGTGCAGGAGGGTCAGAACTTGCTAGTGCTGAAAGCTGAGGGATGTGCACCCACATCCCTGTTCAACGAGACCCAGGGGGAACGTCAAGGAATGGGGCAAGTGCCAAAAGGAGGGAGGAGGGGGCAGAACCCTTGTTTTCATGGGTGATTTTCCTGCCACCGCCAATGGCAGTGACCCCTCCTGTGATCTTCATGGGGTTACGGCACCGTGCCCAGACCCTGCCCCTGCCTGGGTGCAGCCTGACGGCCCCGGAGCTCTGCTCTGCTCCCAGCCTGCGTCGCTGTGGGAAACGCTGCAGCATCCCAGCCGGGGCTGCAGGGCTCTGCTCCCAGCACCAGCTCTTCTCTGTCTGCTTCTGGCAGGGATCCCAGGAGGAACCAGCTGAAACATGGGCAGGATTGACAGCAGCCCCTCCTCGCCTGGCTAAATACAGCCCAGTCCTGCAGGCTCCCCTTGAAATCCCGGGGAGAGGCGAGAAGTTTGCTGTTTTCTTCCTCAGATAAGTGTGGTGCTTTGGACAGGGCACTTCAGAGCAGGGTCCTAGGCAGCGAGTGCAACCTGTGCTGTTTGCTGTGCCCTCAGTAACAGGCTGGTGCTGGCCCAGCACGCCTGTTCAGTAGTGCTGTTCTCTATCACAGAGACAGATATCCCAAGGCATAGGAGTGGAACCATCTGGAATGACCTTGGGAAATAAAGAGCCCTTGGGGTAATGGGAGGAGGCGTGGGAGGGTGAATGTAAGAGGAACAGAACTGCACAGGGATGGGCTGTCTCCAGCACACAAGTCTTGGTGCTACACCATGTTATAATCACACAAAGCCAATTTTTATAAAAATATATATATTTTTATTTGGGTTCAATCTATTTAGGGTGGGAATCAATAGGCAAAGCAGCGCTGGGTGCATGGAGAGCCGCAACTCTGCCACACGCACGCTGAGTTCAAAAAACCAGAGGTTTTTTTATACTTCTGTGCCACCGTCTTTAACCAATCCTCTCTCATCAGATGATTGTCCTGCTTTTTCTCCATTGGGTCCTTTGAGATGCTTGGGTCTTTGTCCTCCTCCTATGGGGTCTTTTGGAAGTCTCGAAGCCTTGGTCTCCTGGCGCGCTCTGCTCCTATTGGATCTTTTAAAAGCCTCACGATTCCATCTTTTGGTGGGCTTTTCTTCAAGCAGCAGTTACATGTTATCTCTAGGTGATGAGGTTTCCAAGAAGCGGTTTACCTATCAGCTCTAGGTGATGAGGTTTCCGAGAAGTAGTTACATTTTTCCAATCGAATGGCATACTTTATATTTTATCCATATATATTCAAACATCCATTGTAATATAGGTTATAGTAGCAAATCATTTCAAAACCCAGGTTTTGGGTACCATATGGTACAGGGTACCATATTCTATTTTTACAATACTTTAGACAGCAGGATAGTGTGGTTTAACATTTGCAGATCATTCAAACCTGTCATACCCACCTTGCTTAACTTATCCAATTAGTTACAATAGTCTATTACAACCAGGACTGCCTTTCATGAAGTTCTGCCTCTTGAGTTCCGGCTGGACTTCTGGGGTCTCCTGCTGTTGTCATCGGTGACAAGTTGTGTGACTTTAGGATGTGTCTTCCCGACAGCCCAGCTGCAGGCAGGGTCTGTCCCTAGCAGGTCACCTTTTGGGCGGGTGGCTGCTGAAAGCAGAGGTGCCAGGTGACACCTTTGTGTGAGTGCAGAGACCCAGTGACACTCCAGAAAGCGCCAGGTTTGCAGATGGACCAGTAGCCAAACTAGGCAACCCCCCCCCACACCCCCTCCAGCCCACACTGAGACACGCTGCCGCTGCACGCAGGGCAGGGAGCGACGGCTCCAGGGCCCTTTGTGGCTGCTCCCGGAGCCACGCTGGGCTGAGCTGTATGATATGTACACACTGGGAGATAAATCGGTTCCTAGATGAGCAGATGCCTCGTGCTGCCTTCCTCTCTTGTGTTACATTACCTTCGGGGTACGCTGTGCTCCAATGTGCACCCAGCCCCCTGCACTGGAGTGACAAGAGGGCTTATGGCTTTTCCATGAGGTGTCAGGGGCTTGGCTCTCCAACGGGATACAGCGATGCTGAGGGATTTAACTCCTACCTCTTTCACTGTTATTTCAGGGCAGGTTGAGGCTCGGGTCCAGCTCTGCCCAAAGCCTGAGCCTAACCCTGAGCTGAAACATTACCTGAAACACCAATGGAGAGAGCAGTCAACAGCCCTGAGCTACCTCCCATGCCCTGGAGCTCCAGAAAATGGGGTTAACAACAATTTGAAATATAGCTAATTGATCCGTCCACATGTGCACATACCTAGCTACACACAAACACTCCTGGGCTGAAAGCTCAAGTGCTCAGAGGGTTCATTTCCACTGGTGCCGGGGTGACTGCAAACAGCACTGCCTGGTCCCAGAAGCTGCAGTGCATACCACAGCTGCCTTAAACTGGGCTGCTGGTGCTGAAAGGCTGGGTGGTAGTGCTGCCTGAAGAAGCTCTGGTTCTGCGCACACCAGGGATTAAGTCGGCTCTCCATTTTTGGCCTACAATATAGGAAATAACATAGAAAATTTTAAGTCTGAAACTGCAGCCCAGACTTGGAGACTGGGCCCAATCTTGTGGGAAATATCTCTCATGGGTCAGATGTATCTCAGGACTGGAAGAGATTCCCTGTGTAACACGTACAAATGTTTTCAGAACAGGTCCTAAAATCAGGACATCCTCATCCCCTGGGAAAGGGATGTGGCAAGCACATGCACTTTCTCACTGGTTGCCACAGGACCACCCCCTGATGGCTCTGCAGGTGGTGTCTAGCCCCAAGAAGGCCATCTTCTGTGCTTGCTTTCTTTGAAGTGAGGTACAAAATCCCAATTAACTTTGCAGGGTGCAAAGAGGTGTCCTAACAGCCAGCTGAGCTCAAGCCTGTACGACTGAAAATTTCAGCACATCACTGCACACACAGATGTCCCGTTACTACACAAAAACTGCGCCGTATTTACCTGTAAACTTTTGTCCCCCCTTGATGTGACATGTCAAACTCTGAGCTGTGCTGATGGGCAACTGCCCTAGGTGTGAAGGTTCCACCCTTGGGGCCAGAGACACAGAGAGATGAAAAAGCTCTTGGTTTTTCAACTAACTCACACGTATTCCTTCCTTCAGCACAATAATGGAGGGGTTGGACCTGACTAGACTTCAGATGGGGGGAAAGCAAAGTACTTTGCTGATGTAAAAAAAAGGGAAGGGCAGGAAAACAGCCTGAGCTCTTGTCTGCCCTGATGAACACACACCAAAACAAACTCTCCTAATCAAGCACTGATTTCTGCTCCCGTGAAGACAAATTGTGATGCTGAAGCAGAGCTAAAAGAAAAGAGGCAACACACCAGACAAACGCCAGCTTTTGCATTCACCTGAATACAATTTCACTGATGGCATCAGTATAACTTGCTGAACAAAAAGCCCAACTTTGGGCCCATTTGAGTGCTTAAACCTCAGTCTGCACCAGAATTGCCAGTATAATTTTTTGTATGGACTTAGTTACAGTGCAGTCTTGCACGGTTGCCTTCGGAAGACTCAAGCACAGCCCACTGAAGTCTGAGAACAATTCCCCCCAACACAGCTGAAATACTAAGAGATGCTGCACTGAAGGTGGTATTTGAGGACTCCTGCACTAGCTTCCTGCTCCCTTAGCGCAACTGGTGCTGCTCTCTGCAGAGGCAAGCCCTTGATTAAGTAAAGGAAATGTTTGGGATAAATAGATTTAAGCCAGATTTAAAATCAATTTAAGTGTGTTCCCAGAGCAGCTTTTCATCCAGTTGTATTAAGCCAAAAAAATCTGTTTGGACATAATAAAATGCAGGGAAATCAAGCGCACGATGCTCACTGGAGTGCAACTTCTGGCACTGCAGCGCATGAGAGCCAGTTCTAATGCAATTATGGAAATAACTGCACTCCACATTACTGTGATACTCATTACGGATAAACTGCTCGTGCTTTGAGAGTCACAAGAGTGGCACTCCAAGTTTAATTTTCAAGTTTAATGAACATTATTTACCAACTCCCGCATTCATGCTGACAAGCGCTTTTCAAACGACAGGACATTAGCTCCTGGCCTACATGCTCCCCAAAGTTTGTATTTCCAGATGCCTCCTGGTCCTGCTTCTAAAGGGTCAGAAGTCATTATCACTTTCC
The DNA here is from genome assembly GCF_965140245.1 of Athene noctua. NCBI lineage: Eukaryota > Metazoa > Chordata > Aves > Strigiformes > Strigidae > Athene > Athene noctua. The sequence goes on along the minus strand of NC_134051.1, from coordinate 3,539,209 downwards.
TCTAGTGGCTCTGGCTTTCTTGCTCGGTGACCAGATTTGCTTGGGGAGATTTCCATGCTGTTGTCTTCTATATCATCCTCCTCATCATCTTCATCTTCATCCAAGTCAATCTCACTATCCCCCGAGTCCTCCTGCAGGAAAGCAAACAGAATTAACGACCAGTTGAGTTCTCAGATGGCAAGGCACCTTTGCCACCTCAAAAGATGGCACTGCTGAATCCCTCCGTCCCTCCCCTGCACTCTGTGCAATCACACACCTGGGGGCTATGGGGAAGGCTGCTTGTCTGGACTGGTATGGATCCAGATTTGGGGAGCTGCAGCAGATTCTACAAGAGGTTTTGTTCCAGCTCAGGCTGCTGTGCTGCTGGCCTTCCAAAACAAGAAAAAGCCAGAGCTCAGCTGCCTCTGGGAGGTAACAGCCTACATGTCTTTCACCAGCAGCTCCCCATGTTGCTAGACAGTGGTTGCTCCATTCAACTGACTGCAAACCTCCTTCCCCATTTCATGGGGCTGACAAAAACAAACTCCCTGACTTCTGCTGAATCTGTGGTATTAAAAACCTTGCAGAGTGTTTAACTTTAAAGGGATACCTATTGCAAGACCAAAGAATCAAGGCATAGTGGAAGAAAATTAACTGCAGGAGAGAAACTCACCTGTGCCATGGTGATGATCTTGCGTACACCTGGCCGTGCTGGGGCAGATCTCCCCTTGGAGAACCAGAGTGTAAAGAACAGGAGAGGCAGAGCAGCACAAAGAAGGAAAAAAAAAAAAAAAAAGGAGTACAAGGATATACAAGAAAACAGAAAGTAACCAGAATGGGAGCAGGGGAGAAGGCAGCAAAGCCAAGTACAGCCTGGGCATGTGCCACACCAGCAAGTGATGGAGGATGGACATACAGCTGCTGAAGCCTTGTCTCTTCTCAACTTCATAACCCAATTAATTCTTTCAGGGGTTCAAACCAGCCTCACTATTTTCTTTCCCTGATCTCAGACACACTGACGCTTGCAAAGGTCCCTAAGCAAGTCTCTCAGCCCTGGTGCCTGCTGAGATGCAGTATTAAAAGGGCAGAGCCATGGGACAAACAAAGTGGCAGCAGCTAAGGACAGTAAGAGGCCAAACACCTTGGCTTTCCACACCTATATGTGCTGGGGCTGTGCCAACAGGGAGATGTGGGAAAAGGCTGTGAACAGGAAAGTCCAAAGAAAGGAGAAATTTCAGAGAATGACTATCCAAAGCTGGCAAGAACGTGGTAAAGGACAATCAGGCAGCACTGTGACTAAGGTCACACCATCTTCACCTACAGCACTGGCACTCCTGACTCTACCCAGAAATGTTTCTTAATATCATTCCCCAGAAGGCAACAGTCTCAACCACATCAAGTCTGGCTGAAGCAAACAGCAGAATGTGGTCTGCAAGCTCCTTTCAAGAGAAAAGGCGAGGACGGGCAGAAAGAAGGGCAGCTCATCCCTCTCCAGCAAGAGACTTATCACTATAGTGTCTCCAGGTCTCTGCAACAAACACCTAATAGCAGTGGTACCTTCACTCTTTGGGCCCTGCCTGCAGGAGAAACAGTCTGCCCAGAGCTCTGCATGGCTGCCCCAGAGGTGTCAGCCAGCCACGGCAAATGGCTTTTGTATGTGGTGGTGAACACGGCGAGTTTCCTACTGTTCTTATGTCCTGTAGAGGTGGATTCCCCCATCTGCTTCCCTCCCGTTTCAAACCTCCTCCTGGGGACCCTGGAGCCGTGCCAGCTCCATTAACCTCTGCTTCCCGATGCAGGTCAGCACTCTGCTGCTCCCCAGGGTCCGGTGTCTGTAATGGGCCTTTGTGAAGAGATTTCTGAAAAGCAAATTCTTTGTTTCACAGAGGCTTGATTTCTATGCCACGAAGGCAGCAAAAGGCAGGTCAGTACTGAGAGATGGACCATCCCCCAGCAGCACGGGACTTCAGAGAAGACGTCTGAACTAGCATGCCCTCCTCAAATAGACAGGCAGCACGGTGGGGTGTCTGCTGCACAGCGAGACAGAAAGGCTGCATCTACACTAGGATGTTAACAGACAGCACAGGTTCAAACACAAGTTCACAGTCACTGTAGTTTTTAAGTGTTTGTACTATTTCCTAGCGCAGTTTTGGCTTGTGCCAACCAGCACCCTCCAAAACTATTCCAGCATCACCCGGGGAACTGGACACGGCCACTGCTTTTGGCTGGCAGCTTGGATGCCAGCACCTTTTGGGGAGAGCTTACTGTATGGATGCAAACCATATCACAGCAGGTGGCTTCAGCTTCTTAGTACAGATGTGGCCACTTACAAGTGCCCAGAGGCATAGAAAGATTGCCCACATATGCCAAAAGCTGAGCACTACAGCCAGAATAAGTGCCTGTGTGTACCTTTTTACCCACTGTCTGCTCACCAGGTCAACCATAACCAGATGCAAAGCCAGCAGCCATGGGACAGCTTTATCTACAACACAGGGATGCCCAGGGCACAGCTCACAGCTCTGCTCTCAACCCTGTCATCTGGAGGACTAAAGGACTGATCCTGTTAGTACAGGCCACTGAGGGCTCCAAGGAGTGTGTTTTTAGAGCAACACAGGGGATTTAGATCCACACATCAAACCCCTGCTACACTGCACCGATCCCCTCTTCCCAGCAATTTGACCCAACAACTTAACAAAACAGCATTCCTGCAGCCCCTGTGCCACTAGTTACGCACTGCAGGCTAAAGCACAGGGCAGCGCACAGAGGCCCCAAGGGCAAAAGAAAAATAGGAAAATACTGTGTCTATGCAGATGAGAGAGCAGTCAGCTGGAGGAAAGGAGGAGAAAAGCAGGCCTAGGGCATGAGGTTTCAGCAGATAAAAAGGTGTGTCTCCAGCTGAGGAGCAGGCTGTCATTCTAAAGCACTGTCAGAGAAGCTCCACAAGCACATGGGATGGTTACTTACATCTTCCTCTGTGTCTTCACCTTGCATTGTTCCCACAATCCGTGTGCCAGCTCTTCCTGCAAGAGTAAAGAGAAGCACTGAAAAACCTGGCTCATTGTTAACACTGAGGGAGAAGGAAAGATGAAGTTCAGGGTTTACATTTTAGAAGATGAGTCAAACAGCAGTGAGAGGATGAGTTCCCAATGCATGTAAAGTCACCCCCCTTGTTAAGCCTCAGCTCTCAGGAGAAGGTAGAAGGGGGTAAGGCCACAGCAATTCTAGTCAGGATGGTATCTCCAGAGCTACCTTATGCCACTGTGACAGTTCAGACAGGACAAGAGGCAATGGACACATTAAGAAATAGGAAATTCTATCTGAACACAAAACCACGGGTTTTTTTACTGTCAGGGTGGTCAAACAGTTGAAGAAGGTTGCCAAGAGAAGTTGTGGAGTCTCCATCCATGGAGACAGTCAAAATCCAACTGGATGTGGTCCTGGACAACCTGCTCAAACTTGCTGTTTGAGCAGAGGGGTTGGACTAGATGATCCTGAGAGGTCCCTTCCAACCTAAACAATTCTGTGAATTGGCATATTCCTTCCTCTGCTTCAGTACACAGAGAACAAAAGCCTGTCTTTTCCACATGGTAAGCCTTCAGTCTTCAGAGTGATCACTATACTCAGATCCTTGCTGATATCCCAGTAGGGAGGACCGAGATCTCACAGGAATCCTAGGCAGTGCCAAGGCAAACCTCAAGAACTTCTTGTTGAGAGTTGGATGTGTAAGTCTGAAGAGGGAGGTGGAGATCTCAGGGTTGTAGGAAGTTCACTCCTTTTCCAGACCCAGGATGGTGTTCCGGGCAGTAGCATGAGGCACAGGGTAGGTCTCCAGTCATCCAGTGGTTACTTCCACCATGGTCAACACATAGCACTTGTCTTGGCGGGTTTGGGGAAGGGTGATGTAGTCAACTTGCCAGGCTTCCCCATACCTGTACTTTGACCATCGTCCACCGTACCACAGAGGCTTCACCCGCTTGGCCTGTTTGATTACAGCACAGGTCTCACAACTGTGGATGACCTGTGAGATGCTGTCCATGGTAAGGTCCACCCCTCGGTCACAGGCCCATCGGTAGGTTGCATCTCTCCCCTGATGACCAGAGGCATCATGGGCCCAACGAGCTAGGAATAATTCTCCCTTGTGCTGCCAGTCCAGATCCACCTGAGATACTTTCACCTTGGCAGCTCGGTCCACCTCCTTGTTGTTTTGATGCTCTTCATTCGCCCGACTCTTGGGTACATGCACATCCACGTGTCAAACCTTCACAGTTAGCTTCTCTGTGACGGTCTGTGTAGACATGGTGCTTGTTGCTCTGCTCTTTTTTTCCCTCTCATCCTGAGGATGCTGTGCCATAGCTCTGATCCTAAGCATGGTGTACACAGTGCAGGTCATAGAGAAAAAAGAAAAAAGAACTGACAAGAAGATTATGCCATCATTAACATCCACAGAGAACTCAATATTTCCAAAAACTGCTGTGTCTGGCCTGAAAAGATGGAAAAAACCCACTCTTTAATCCTCCCCCCAGGGTATGGGTATGATTGTTGTGGCCCCAGATGTAGCAGCCTAAAAAGTAGGACATGCAGACAAAGTTGAGTTTATATTCTGAATTATGTTCACTGTCTTGGAGGTTATCATGCAGTAGGCATAATAGACTAATAAAGCAAATTTTATACCATACCCTGGTCTACACAGGAGCATTAAAATCGGCAGATAGTTCCCCATGTGCGGAAAAATATAGAGAGCTAGATACAAGGCCCATGTAAGCATGTTGAACATCATAGCGAGTAGGTGGCTTTTACAATAGAGAATTGTAATTCTGACTTTTCTCAACAGCCAGCCCCACGTTGGGTGCCAAAATATGTGCTAGTTTGAAAACAAACTAGTGGGAGACACCAAGTCAGAATAACAATTTAATAAGGAAAAAAATAAAAATTATAAAGGCAGATAGCACTGGGTTAAACTAACAGAGTCAGGATACAACCTGACACCCTGTTAATCAGGGCGGTGGTAGCAGTCTGGTAGAATGGTGGCTGCAGTCCCCCCGAAGCGGTGAGCCTGTAGAAAGAAGATCTGCTCTTCCTCAGAAAAGTCCAGTGGTGGCTAAGTAGCTCCTGTCCTCTGGAAATCCAGTGGAAAAGAGAGCGTCTCTGGTATTCAGAATCTCAGGTTATATCCAGGATGGAATGCTGGTTTTCTCCCTCTGGGTGGAGCATCTCACAACGGGGTAAGGAGTCATGCTGCACGGCATTGATGGGCCAAGAGCAGAAAGATAGTCTGGCGGGGGGAGGAGGCAAGGAAACACTGCCCCGCCTGATTTCGACAGCTCATGAGGATGGTAATAGAATACACGGCAACCCAGGACACTCTGCAGAGGCCATATGAAATGGAGAAGATGCTCGCATGGCCTCCTTTGCTAGGAAGGAAGCACGGAAGGTGTTGGAAATGGGTATTGCAGAGTTGTGACTGGGGAAATTCTGCATGTGGGCTGACTGGGTGACTCAACCCTGCTTTCTGCAGCCACCAGAAGTCACTCAGTGCCAACTGGATGACTATTTAACAGTCCCATTGTGGCCATCACATTTCACCATCTGTTTATCTCCTGTCATCACTAGTATTCTCTATGCCAAATATGGATTTTTCCATTCTAGACAAAATCTATTTTATTTTTTTTTTAGCATGAAAACCAAGCAACTTTAAAAAATATCCTGTCAAACCTCTTTTTGTACCTCCCAAAGTACAAAAGCTGACAGGTCCTTTTCAGACCCTTTGCAGACCGATTCAGGTTAGTTGTAGCAAAAAGCTGGCAGAAGTCAGCAAAAAAACCCTTCCTGTGTTAAGGCAGATAATTTAAAGGATCTTATATCTTTAAATAAAAAGTGGTGTCCTTTATCCATCTTGTTGATGATAACACAGGCAGTGGAGATGGAATTATAAGATTCCTGGACAGAGGAGCTTTAGAGACACTTGCTCTAATATACACCAGCTTAAACTATGTAAATTTGTAAATTTGGAGACGATTACAACTGACATCATTAGATGGCCATGGAAGCAGATTTTTGCCCAGCTTACAGATGGCTCCAAGAGTTTAACTGCAATTTTGCTCCATAGAATGGCTCAGAATAAAGTGTTAGATAGGGAATTACTACCTCAAAGGAGAAAGCAGCAGGGAATTCCTAAAATCTGATAAGACAAAGCTGAGAGAAATCATGAATATAAAAAAGAATCAAGATATCACATAAGGGGAGCGGATGAAATAGGACATTTAAAAAATGCCAAGGGAAGAGCTTAGAGAATGCTAACAGAGGGTCTGCAGGATGCCACTCTTCCATCAGTGGAAACAGCAAGGATCTTACAGGCATCTAACTGCTTACATTTGGAGAAGGATGAGAATCAGGTACTGCCCAGACTTTGAGCCCTACATTGTTTAAGCCAGGAGCACCTCTTTGAACTAGTGACTGTGGGATCAGCAGCGTTAGGTCCCGTAGCACTGCCCTGGGACACTCACAGGAGACACCCCAGGGTGCAGAGGGGCCGGAGCTCCAGGTTGTGCACTGTGCTGTGGATTAAACAGGAGAGAAAACAGATTTTCCACGTTGGTAGGAGAGGTTCCATGACAAAGGCGGGAGGGTTATTTTAACTTTCAGATTGTAACCCCCCAAGTTTCCGTGTGTGGGAGCGAGGAGTGGCAGGTGGCTGTGGTGCCTTTTTGCGTGTACTGGGGCAGAGGCAGGAAACAGAGGAGTCATCTGCACGGGACAGGGCAAGCTGACAGGTACGGGGGTGTTTGTCACTTGAAATTTCCTGGGTTCAGTTTAGCTGGGCTCAGCTTGCTGCAATGCTAGTGCTGCACCACTCTGGCCGCAGAAGCTCACACAGCTTCCAAGCAGGTGAGAGCCTGTTATGTTTACTTACAGATAATGTGAATTCATCCGGGACAGGCTGTACAAAGTGATAATTAGGTAAAATGCTAATAATGAACAGGCTGTAATTCACCGCACCTTTGGATTCAAATCTAATCTCTGTGCATCACCATGGTTTATAGCCACTGAGCCATCAAAGATCAGAAGTGAATGTGCATCCACGATTTTAAGCCTGTGAGCATTTGCCATTTTTCCTCTGTGTGTGATGCTTGCCATTGTACTAACCCGTGCAGCTGCCCACAATGGATCCACAGGACTAGAATGATTTACATCTTCTTGCCCAGCAGTGGGTATATGTTAACGCTGTGCCTGACAGCACGAAGCAACATTTAACCTGAGAGGTTAGGACAACCTACCATGAAGGGAAGGCAGATTTGCAGCTGAAACATTTTGCTCCCACTTTGGAGATCTGCATTCAGTCTCCAGCACTTAATGCAAATTCACAGTGCACTCAGATGAGACACCTCCCTCCCCTCCGCACCACCTCCACACACAGAGAACTGGGATAAATTTTTGCCTGATCTTTCTGATCTGTGTGCCCTTTAGGCACTGCATTCTTAAGCGCAAACGTACCCCTCAGCACAAGACCCTAATCTCAGCAGCATTTTCTAGGCATTGCCAAAGTAAGGTGATTAATTAAGCACACCACAGCTGCTGCCCGAGATGAGCATACTTCTTTCTTACACCTCCATGAAAAGGAAATTTGCTTGGAAGTGAGTGAACTGTCTCCCACCATTTCAGACCTACCACCTCTTCTCCACTAGGTCCAGCATCGCAATGGCCACAATACAGGCTGAAAGCATACAGAAACACTTCCCTCCCAGGGAGCACTTTGCTGACACAAAACATACAGCCAAAGACAGCTCAGCTGGGAGAGGATGCTGAGATGGTGGGAGGAAGCTCTATTTCAAGCTAAGACAAATTCAGTTCTGTGAATTCTAACCACAGCCCCTTTTCAGTGCTTCCAAACACACTTGACTGCCTCCCTTCCCCAGCTACATGAACCTGGTAGTAATGTCCAGCAGCTGCTATATCAGGAAACTAAAGACTTTGCAGTCTCTTATCTGGGGGATGGGAATCTGCAGAGATCCACACAGAAGGGCATGAAATTGAGAACAACAGCTGTATCAGCTTTCTCCCTCCCCAGGCTCGTTTCCTCTGAGTACTGACAGTCAGACCCAGTGGCTCAAACAGTGTTGACTGTTTTTTCTCTCCTGCTTAACCTGAAGAGGCAAGGAAGAAGAGACTAACCTGACTCTCCAAAATGCTTTAATAAGGTTTACAGTTAGGACTTGATTTGCTTTACTAGAAAAGTAGACTCACTCCAGGAGCACAGTCACAAGGGCCCATTGTATGCCATGTGTATGAAGTCCCAATCAGAGTAAAATTGCACCTGGTGAAGTTCACAAGGAAAGAAAGTTCATGGAGAGCAACACCAGTTTGGTGAAGTCCTCTGAGGAGCTCTGAGAGCAGGTGCATTTGTGAAATTTTTCCCCTTGACTTCATACATTATCAAACAGCTAGAGAACTTGAACCCTGCTAATGCACAGCCAAATACCTTCCCGCCAGACCCATTCTTCAGACCTCAGATTTCTCCCTCTGCCACCAGCACGGTATGTGCAAAATCCAGACCCACTCATCTCCTTATTTTCACTGAATCAAGGCAAACATGTGCAACAAGATACCTGCAAACACCAGGGCCCATGAAGAACCATCAGGAAGAGACCAGCCCGGCCAGGTTAGAAGAGATTTTTGTTTCTGTTGCTCTGTACTTCTTATTAACTGCCGAGAAATCAGGTGGGGATTTTCAAAGGAGCTCTGAGGTTAAAACAATGATCACAAATCCCACATGGAAAGGAAAGGTGAGAAGAGTGCAGTGCCCAGCAGAGCCTGTCTCACGGCTGCCGCTCAGATGTGACTCACCTCTGCCCACCTGACAGCACATCAGGTCTATGGCTCTCCCTTCTGTGCAGACATCAGAATCTGTTCTGGCTTCTGAAAGCACGAGATGCAGAGTACCTGCAAGCCCCGCGGAGCATGTGAACTGCAGATTCCTGGTATTTTGGGGACAGAGGCCTTGCCATGCTGGACAGGTTCTTGAGTCTGCAGCTAAAGTCTGCACGTGCAGCAGACCCTTGGCAGATCCTCCCTAATGGCACTTGGGTTATCAAGTCTGGCATGACTTGGACCACAACATTTTCTTATGTTTCTCAACAGCACAAACTCCACCATACTCTGACTGCAGTAGTGGGGAGACACTGGTCACTGTTTCTTAAGGGTTTCTGAACAGACTGATGGGGGGAATGACTAGGGAACAGTAAAGAGGGAGACCACATCCTGCACTAAGCTGCACACCAGCAAGAGGCAGCTGCCCCTATGGATGAAGCTGAGAGATCGGGGATGGGCTCACACAGTATTTGAATGATGCCCAGACAGCTGCGGTGGGCTTCAGGATGTTTTTCTTATCAAGACTCATTTCCACAACAGAGAAGAAGCCAACATTTTGAGAAAACCTTCAGACTTCCTATTATCTTGTAAAGATAAATGCACTTGCATATGTTTCTTGGTCTTGGACTCAGAGATGTAATTCCTTTTAGGAACCAAAGAGAAGGGAATAGACTAGTCATTTAACATGTGTTTTTAAAAATTAGGCAGGTGACAGCCATGGGAACTCGATGTGAACAAGATATCCAACAAGGAGCAGGCAGCTGTTGCATATTCCTGATTGAATACCTCCACCCCCCTGCATTCTGATGGCACACCTGTGGTTTCTACACACCTGGGGAGGTTAGAGGGAAGAAAAACATTCTAGAAATTCAGTAGCAGAAATCAGAACATGGTCCCAAGCTGGAGAGAGAATTTCCACAAGTAGAGTCTGACCATTTCCACTGAGAGCAGGACTTTTCTACTTTTCATCTTGCATGCTGTATGGAGGGATTTAGAAACAGGGCTGCGTAGGCTCACCTGACAAGATTTCTTGCTACTTTGTCAAAGCTCCCATTCTCCCTACAGGACTGAAAAAAACAAGGGCTAATTCAGCCTCCGCAGTCTTCCCCCTAGCATGCAGGGTACCTTTGGCCCCTTCCCAATGTCTGCTGTCCAGCTCCTACTTAATAATCACAAGCTCAAGTTTAAGAAGAAAACCAAGACGAGGAGGCTAAACACCATCATCTCAAAATGACCATGTGTGTGCTACAAGGGCACCATCAGCATGCTTTGGGTATGGGCTGCTCGGCGCGCGCTGCCTCTGTGAGGTGCATCTGTACAGGGCTGGGGATCCCCGTGGCCCTGGCCACAGTGCAGGAACGGCTGGGGCTGACGACCTGGCCTGTGGCCACTGAGACACGGGACCAGGCTCCCTGTCTGCCCCTGGATTCCTCTCTGGTTTGACTGTTGCATACTTGGTTCCACTTCCTTCAATAAGGTACACCTTGCTTTCTTAGTAAGACCCCTTTATTCTCATCTGCTGCATCCAGAGATACATTTCTTCTTGATATGTTAAACAGTGCAGGTTTTCACAGGCAAATATTTTATCCATTCAGTAGCAAGTACACTTGCTACCTGGCTGCCAGCACATCGTTACCATATTGATCCTCTGGGTCCGTTCTGTGAAGGTAAGAGGCTCCAAGAGAGCTGTTCTCCCACTGTTTGACTTTAGACTGATTGTTTGCTGAAAAACGTTGGGAGTTTTACAAAGCTGTCTTCTTACAATAAAGACCAAATGGGGCTGAAGTCGTTACTGTCCTGGTCATAAAATGGTCTCTGTGGTCTGAACAGGACAAAACCGCCCCTTAACACCAACATTATAAAAGGAAATGTATGAGCTAAAATATTTGGATAATTGGTTTACAGGAGCTGAAAGAGCCTGGCAGTGGGGAGTAGAGGGTGATTTACTATAGACAGGCACAGTTCCACACTTCCGCAAGCACGGATCATTTCTGCTTCATTCAGCAGCATTTCCACTGCCTACCCTGCTCCAAGCACAGAGTGTGCCAGTCTGCCATGGCCTACCCAGTCAGCCAGTGCTACCACTGGGAAGAGGAGAGATCCTGAGCTTGCTCATGATGCCAAAATGCATTTCAGAACTCTGGTCCAAATGAGACTGGAAAGATGGATCTGCACATGTAATCACAACATCGCTTCAAAATCTGCTCCTTTTGATAGCGTGGATAAAAAAAAATCCACTTTAGTTCAAGGGGAAACTGCAAAGGTTCTTAGAAAAAACCCCAAACATCTACTGAGGGTTAGACTACATTTGTGAAAATCACATCCAGCTCAGGAAATCCTGATGAGGGTTGAGGCAGTTTGAGAGTGAGAGGGAACCTGAGGGAAGTTCCTACACTCTTCCCCAGGCAGTTCTTTCAGCCAGTGCTGGAGACAGAAGGCCAGGCTAGACAGACCTCACACCTGACCTGGCATGGCAGCTCCTACATTCCCAGGACAAGGCTTTGCATTCTTCACCCTGATGTTCACCCCATCCACACATGACCAACCACCCTGCTGCAAGCTGCTGGTTTATGGCCTGTTTCAGGCAAGAGGTTTTTCTACACTGTGGACAGTTAAGACCTTCAACATGGCAAGAATTTCTTTTTCTTTGGTTCTCAGACAAAACAGAGTCTTACTCCAAATGCCATCACTAACTCATGGTTTGACCTCAGGGAAGTCCATGCATCTCTTTCATTTGTGTAACAACCTCGCTTATCTATTGCCAGACAGAATAAAAATGGATATGAATTTTTATTCACATTGACAATTGTCAAATTAAAAGTTACAGATGATAAACCAATGTATTATTTTACTTACAAAAGCAAATGATTAGTGACACATGGGTTTATTATAATAAGTCCCATCAAGGAGGAGACTTGCCTGCAATTGTGATTTTGTGATAACAAAACAGGTTGTAGTTTCACAAACCCAGATTGCCAGCATCTCTGTTTGGCAACTATCTTCCTAGCCATTTATTTGCACACCCATGCCTGCTCCCCTCCTTGTACAGAAGATGTCCTGGCTTCCTAAAACTGGGTTTGCTGTACCATTGAATCACAGCCATTGAACTCAAAAAGAGACAAAGCTCCATAGCACATTACAGATCCCTCCTTTACCTGCTCCTGTCTATTCCTTTTTGTACAGGTGAAATAAGGGTTCAATTTTCTCTCTGTACCACAGGAGCTAGCAGCCTGCCATGTCTCCCGCAGCTAACACTCTTTTCTGCTCCATGGGAGACTAAATCCTATACCCTCAAGTCTTCTAATTGGCTAAAAAAAATAAAACCAGGAGCAACATTTTCAAAGCTGCATTTAGTTTGAATTTTGCTGCATCTAGACCAACCTAATGAAAGGACTCTTGAGGGTGAGGGGGAAAGTGTTGAGTTTTCTCAATTATACCAAGTGGCCTAATAAGAGAGATTATGTCTCCCTTAGAATCTTGCCTCTATAATAGCAAAACACACTGGAACACCTGCCCACTTATTACAGACAGAGGGAGGAAGTCTTATCTTACAGTATTAATGACCTGGAAACTAGAGATGTAAAATCAAATCATAGCAACTACAGGAACCAACCACAGCAGACCATTTATCCTTAGTCTGAGAGCTAACACGGTTCAGAAGCACTGCCACGTAAGAAGACAAAAAGGTTCAAATACCTTCAGTTGAATCAAGGAAAAAAACCAGTAAATAATACAAATAATGTTCTTGTTATGCTACCTTAATAATTAAGCGTATTTTAAATGCAAACTACCTGTGATGAAGAACATGTACAGATTCTTGCTGTACATATTGACAAATGTTCAGGCCTGATTTTTCTAAAGCAGCTGACACACCTGACATTAAACTCAAGTCTTAACATACCTCCAGTTCTTCAGTTGGTGAGGGTCACACAGTCAAACATATAACCCCTCTGTCGATGAGGGACCTGGGCCAAAGGGGCAGATGGAGAAGTGCAGATCTGAGCTGTGCTCAAGTCTAGAACTGCCTGTCATGTAAGTGTGCACTCTGGGTCAGGCTGGAGCTCCCAAAGGAAAGCTCTGGCCTGACTGGTGTGTCTTGATGCATTCCCAGCGTTTGTTTCTATCTTCTGACGGATAAGAGCGGGGGCAAGACTAAGCAAACTCACTCTAACATCAGCAGCAGAGATATCCCAAGGTTGAGTTTTCCAAAGCAAAAAGTGCAGACATTTTGAACCAAAGCCAGTGGTATGGACAGAGATCCCACTGTTAATCTCACAGCGTAGCTACAGCAACTGGGCAACTTGCCCAAGATGATGATAAGTAACTTCAGCAAAGCAGAAAAGTGAGCCAGCAATCCTTCCCTTAAGAATCTAACAATGTTTGTATCCATCTCTGCCAGCAGAGATTGCACTGGAGCACTGTAGGACTGAAGTGTTGTGAGTTAGAATGGGGGAATACAACCTTACTCCTCCTGGAGGACCTTTAGGAAAAGCATCTCAGGAGCCATTTGACATACCTGGAGCTGCTTCAGTAGTTCACAGCAGGTGAGATGCAAAGAGAGGACAGAGAGCTAAGGGAGGCTTCCAACTTATACAGATATAACCAGAGTAAAGACTGGGACAGTGACTGTGTAGTCAGCAATTGCCATGCTCAGAGTATGCAAAAATCAGAGGATAATTATCTGCCAGAAGCAATTTACTAAACACTGTGAAGGGATTTACAAAAGCATAGAAAGCAAACTGAACAGCATAGCAGAGAAAACATCTCAGGGATTTGAACTGCTTGCTTTAAGTCTGACAAGCTAGTGCTGAGTCTCCAGTAACTGTAATTAATGACAACAAAGCTCTTCCTAGAAAAAATTCTACTTGCAACAAAATCTACAACTTTTATAATAAAGCTTTTTGTTCCAAAAATTGGTATTAAGAGCTGACTCTGACTGCAACCAGTACCCATACTGGTAGGTTACAGTTGCCCTCTGAGATGACGCATCACTAACAGTTACACAGTCACTTCCAAAGCTCTAAAAACTGTGATCAAACTTTTCCTTGAAAAATGGCAATGTAAAAATCCTTAGTGAATATTAGTGTTTCTAGCACTTACCAAGAATTTTCAAGTTTTATGAAACGCAGGGGAACTGAGGATAAAAATGCTTGAATTATATTTACTTGAGAACTTCAGCTTCTCAGTCAGAGAGGGGAGAGCAGAATTCAACACAGAAAAAACACCGATTTGCAGTTTATCTAAGCAACAGGTTCCAGCAGAAGTAGTGGCACATGAAATTACCCACACAGGCACTTCAACCAGATCCCAGAGAGGCTTTTGCTGACGGTCAGAATCACTCATCACAAGAACGCTAAGGAGAACTAACCCGTCTCCTGGTTTCATTTTGCTTGACTATAGATTAAGCAGAACATTTATTTTTCTGCCTAAGTGAAACACAGATGTTCAGACAGTAATTTCTCTGAGTTGTTTCTGACGAAGACCCTAGTGGAATCAGCAGCCAGAGGCTGTGGTTCCACTCCATGTAAACAGCAGCAGAAGCCAGAAGTCCTTCCTTGAAAGAAATAACTCAGGTGTGTTGCACCCATGACTGTGTCAGTGCAGGTGGCTTTACGGACTTGCTAAAGGTCTCCTTTTGAATAAAACTCTACTAGAATGAGTGTCAACAGCTAAATGGAAAGAAATGCTTTGCAATGAGGAACAGTATTACTTTTCTAAGGCTTTGTATAAAGCTACTTCAAGAATCTGTAAGGCAATACCAAGGAAGGATTTTTCTCACACAGTACATTTTTCAGTAAATAATCCTTCATTTTCTCCCCTGAAACCGCTAAGTTTTTTCCACAAGACACTGTCCTCTTACAGCTCATGAGAACTGAGCAGTGCCAAAGTCCCTGAACGATAACAGGGTCTTCTTACATTTAAAGTTACTCAGATAATTCCAGCATATTCTTCTGAATAAAGGCAACTAAGGAAAGGTTAAGATACCTTGCAGTAATGTTTCCGTGGTGGTGCGCTGCTTCATGATCTGCCTGTCTTCCACTTCACTATCGGATCCTTCATCCTCTTGAATCTCTATGTCGGAATCATCCTTATCTGCTTAAAACAAAAACAGTTGATAAGTATCACTCAAACCGACCTACAACTCAGAAGAGCAGCTGGATTCAAGAGATGCTTGTTCAAGTCCAAGATCAATTAAAAATGCACTTGCATTGGCTCAGCTGACAGGCACAGGGAAATAGCCAACATCCACGTCCTAAGGAAGGCATCCTTCTACATGTAAGTGCCAAAGAAGCATACATTACAACTGTTTTGAGACAATCCTCAGATTGTACCATAAAAGTGCTGTTCTAAATACATTCTTTGAGTATGAAGCATACTTACAGTCAGAAGGTGCTATTTCAGCAACTGATTTAAAGATAAAAGTATTTTACAAGTGTTTGGAAAGTGTGGGCTTATTAATACATCTTCCAGTCTTTTACCCTGACATTAGCAATATCAAAAACTGTCCCCTTAGACCCCTGCCTTTCATTTAATCATAGGTTGGAAAAGCACAGTGTGAGATCCCCAGAAAAGCTGTTACAGCCAAACCCAAGATGCCTGGAGAGACAGGAAAGCTTCCCAAGATGCAGGAACTTCTTCAAATATTTTCACAATCTGCCTTCATTTTCATCTTCCTATCCAAACTAAAGCTTATTTAGTCCCTTACTCCCAGATCCCCATCACTGAACTGGAACAAACCTAAAGGACTTAAATTGTCCTTCAGATGTTTAAAAGGATGACAAAAATCTTCAGATACTTAAAAGTGCCTGAAAAGAAAAGGGCAGACTGTTGACCATGTCAGCTGTACAAGTCCTGCCTTGAGGCTCATCCAAACTGATTCTCCTCTGAGCCTATTCTGAAGTAAAAGAGCGGGTGGGAAGTTGGTGCAGAAGTGTGCAGGAAGTTTGGAGCAGGCTCTGCTCCATGTAAGTCTCCTTCTGTCCCATGAACTTCTCCCCTCTCTCATTGTTCATGTCAGCCTGCTTGTGCAAGCTTCTTGGCTCGCTAAGATCAAGCTGAGCTTTCCAGCTACTGCCCACTTGTGATTATTTACTTCTCTCTTCAAACATTCAATGAGCCAGGTCCACAGCTCCTGTCATCTGATGGGGCTCTTCTCACCCGTGTAGAGAGGAGCCCCCCGGCACCAGCTGATCCTACAGCTCAGAGCTGATGCTGAGTGGTGGCCTGCCCACAGGAGCTTATGGAATTAGCAGTGCTGTGACAAACCCAACAGGACCCCGTCTGAGGTAAGCACCCAGCCCAGCAACAATAGCTGTTAATTATTTAGAGAAAAGAGGCAATTCTTTCCCAGGTACATTTAATTACACACACGTCTGAGCTGAAAATAAAAATAACTACTTTAATTATGATTAGTAATGAGCTGACACATCTTTGCAATATTTAATTATTGGACAATACACAAATATTAGATATTTTTCCATGATCTTTTTCATTGCAATATGAAGTTAATGACAAAACATAATGGCAAGGGATGTATTGATACCCTGGTAAGACTACGAGGCTCCAGCAATGTTAGCTACAATTTCTGTTTGTGCTGCACCTTCCTCTTTGGCAAGTGAAGGCATCGCTCCCTGCTGTGTGACCTGAATACTGTTTCTGTTCACCTGGTATTCAGGAAAGCGAGGTTCTGTTCAGCCCTTGCCCAGGCAAACTCCCTGGGAAGAGCCATGTGGAGCCTAAATAAAGGATTCAGGTTTGTGCTTTGTATGTTAAAGAACGAGACTATCTCATCTGCGATGGCTCTCATTGCTACTACTAAAATGTCCTTGTTCTTATTTTGTGTGGGGTTTTTTCCCCTTCCTTTTTTTCTTGCTATTTTGAGCAGCAATTCCTCCCTTTCAGGTTTTGTCATTTGTACTTGTCCTGTTACACAGCACCACTGGCTAGAACTGAGGATGTTGCAGAGAGCCCTTATGATTCCTTTGCCAAATCATTTCAATTTCATCCTCATTAGTACTTTCTGCTTCTTGCTGGGATCTCCTGAGCATGAGCTGCCAGCTGAGATGGGGACTAATGGAGCCAGTGCTCTCTGCTGACAACCCAAAGTGGCAAACCCAGCTAACACCACTTTGGGGACAGGACTTGGAGCAGAGACACAGTGATGTGATTCTGCTCTGGTTGGGGGCACAACTGTAACAGCATGGGGCTTAAATTTTACATTTCACTTATCTGGAAACCTTTTTTTAAAAAAAAAAAAAAATCTTTTGTGGTAACAGACTCTCAGATATAACATGTAAAATATACTTCCCCTGGGACAAAGCAGCGGTAAAAAGACAAGAATAAACAGGAATGAATCTGCCAACTTCCTTCTGCTGTACACTGAAGTGCTCTTTCAAACTACCCACACTGATGGCTCAATGCTCTCCTGAGGTGAACCCTTCCACCTCCCTGTAGTGCACTCCTGGGCACTCCAGCCATTTCTGACTTACTTCAACTTGCAAAAAAGTAAGCTCATTTCATCATATAATTCCCTATCGTATCTTTCTGTTGGAAAGTGGGACTTGCAGGAAGACCCCACGGTGAATAAGTGCCTTGCAATAGAAGTGGTAACTACTGTGGAGAGAGAATCAGTAGCTGGAGGGCCCCAAGCTGCTGCTTTATGAAAGGAAATGGTTTAAAGAGCTTTTTTTCCCCCCTCACCCAGCTCTTTTCTTCTTTCTTTCAGGTTCTCTGCTATTCTCAATCTCCTCTTTCTCACATTATTTCTTTTATCATTCTCCCCCACTAACTCAGATGTTTTAACTCTCGTCTGTCAGTGATGAAGTTGCAGTTTTCTGCTGTTCAGCCCACATGTGGATGCTGCAGAATACCTCTGGCAAGCCCCAGAAAAAGCATGCCCAACAAGGCAAGCCAGCAGCAACTGCACGCCCAGCTTTCATTTATGCCTTTAAAAATCCTGGATTACCTTTCAATACAAATGAAGATTCAAGTGGTGAATTATCAGCATATAAGCACAGTTCACCACTTTTCCTACAGACTTGTGACTCTGAAACAAATATTGTTATGAATCTATGGTAAGAGTTTGGATTTTCTTTGAACAGACTAGCTGGAATTCTGATGCACCTACCTCAACACAAAGCATGCAACAACAACACAGGAACAACACCATAGGAATGACAGTGAACGTATGCTGGAGGGTGAGAAAAGTGGCAGCTGCAAATGTAAATTCAGCAACAGTAAAATTTCTGCCTCCAAGTCTTCTTCCCACCACCTGGAAAGACTTCAAGCATTTTCACTTGCAAAATAGTGAATGTATTGTTCTAACCCAGCTCAATGGCTGCTATCACCAAGCCCGGATCTATCCAGTACACAATCTTAGTTATAATCAGCTCAGCAGAATCATGCTGAGCCAAAATCTCAGGGACACAGAAGCAGAGCATATTGATGAAAATTTATTTAAATACACAAAATAAAGATAAACTGAGTACAGGCTTCTTATCAGGATTAAATGGCAGACTAGTTCAATGCTGTGTGTGACCCATCCTAGCTAAAGCACTAACAGGGTTCCACCACCCTACATCCCTCATTTTACATGCCCATTTTCAACAAAACATTCTTGGTATTCATAAAAAGGTGACAATTCAGAAAGTTTCATTTAACAACATATAGAAAGAAACCACTTGTTGCCCTAGGAGAAGTCACAACCACATCTGTGTAATACTGCATAACAGAAATTGCAATGCATCAATTCCAGGGAGAGAAGGAACGTTCTTTATGGAGAAAACCTAGATTTTTCTTAGTATCAGCATAACGCAACAAAGATAATAAAGCATACTACTACAAATTCCCACGTACTAGTACACGGAGTACAGAACACATTCTAATGGAGCTGGCTTATGAGATTTGCATGGGTTTATGTGAAGATTATTTGATTTTTCACAACAAGCTGCTATTCAGCAATCCATGTGCCCAAATTCAGGCCAATGCTGGCAGCTTACTGGAACTTAAGGCTGGTATTCTAACAAGCTCCTATATTTTTACTATGAAAAGATAATCAGCAGAACAACTCCATAAACTGTGTTTGGCCTATTTCCCCACCGCTGGGACTTACTCTACTACATGGAGAATACTGGCAAAATATCAGACTACCTGAGAGAGAATATACTGGGATTTTAAACTCCCCTCGCCTTACATTTCAACATTTCCATTTCATAAAGGTGGGTTTCAGTCAAATAAATTCGTTTCACTTAAGGCAGTTGAGCCACAAAAAAGTACCTCCTGGTTACAACTGAAAACCACTGCTCTCAAAAGATGTGTTATTTGTTCCAAAGCACACCTACTCTTTCCAGAAAAAGCCAGAGCAGATACCTGGACCGATAATACTATATTTAAATGATTTAATTTTTGGTAATTTGCAACGCTTGAAGGAAAACCAGCATGATTTAATAACTTACCAGTGATTTCATTACAGATTTGTTAGTTTGCATAAATATTCAAGTAAACGTATCCAACTGTAAAATAAGCAGGTACTGTGGTGAAGATAATGAGCACAAAGGACACCGTTTATTGATACACTTTAGAATTAGATGCAAGTGTTGTTTAGCATGTTCAATTTCATAATAAAAATCGCTGCTTTGATAACACCGGCACTGGCTCCACAGCAATTACTGGATTCAGCACGATGTTGATTTTGGTGAAAAAAACATGAGAAAAATCAGGTGGGCAACCAACAGCCACTTGATCCAAAATAAAATCTGTTTAATAAATAGCATGAAATTTTAGACCAGGAAAAAAAAAGGTTGTGGATTGGGATTTTAATGTGACCAAAGGGAGAGTGAAGTTCAGTGCCCACTTGAAAGCCTTGGTTGTAGCAAATCCATGCTCTTGTCTCACCAAACTCAAGAGCATCAGGCTGTATATCAGCCTCAACACTTATATATTCGCAGCTCTACAGTTTGAACAGAAAGGCAGGCTTCCATAGATACATTTCAGTAGGGAACACCCTTTGTCCTTAGCACAAAACTGAGATTCTTTATCTGACCTCTAAGAAAAATTCATCCTGGTACTGAGACCTACTGATCAAGGTCCAGACACCTGTGGCTCCTCCTAACTTCAGCAGAAAGTTTGGATGTCCAGACCTGCGTATACTAGAACTGGGCAGTAACATACCAGCAAGCAGCAGGTTGCAGAAGTAGGTCTAAGTGCACTTTCTTACCTCACTTGGTCATTTTAAACTTGTCTATTGCAACAGTATCCAGAATCCCATTTTTAACAGTAAGGATGATTAACCGCTGCCCAGGGAAGCAATGGGTCTTTGTCACTTGAAATAATTAAGAATAACTCTCAATGACAAGCTCCATTTAAACTGGGATTTGTAGTCTTGGCACAGGAATAACTACCGAAGCTATTTTTTTGGCCCATTTTATAGGGAGGTCATACTTGGTGACCATAACTATTTCTAATGATCTTAAAAGCCAAGAATCCATCAAAGTACTATTAAATTAGAACATGAATTTGCAATTATTTAACAAGCAAAACATAAGACTATTGTGGACAAGTTCCAAGTGTCTGTTACAAGAAGATGGATGGTCTGAGCACCCTGCTGGTGACAGTGCAATATCACCCATGTATCTCGCCCTCGTGGGAATTGCCCAGTAACTCACTGCTACACTTCAAATGCCGCAACTGTTGCAATGGGCCTTTTTGTTTATCTGCTGTCAGATTTTAAAGCATCCATTCTGGACTAGAAAGGGCACAAGAGATTCAGTGCAGCACCAAACTGCAATAGCGTCATGTGATTTGCTATCCAAAGCACAACATCTATTTGCTCTGTTTAATTGAGCAAGACGATAGAGCTAAGCACATTTTGCTTGGCTGTCAGAAAAGAAAGAGTTAGCTTGGCAACAAGAACTGGCCAAGGAAACACTTTGGTTGTGTACTAAGCAGAACTGAAGCTCTCCAGGAGCATCAGTTAATCCTGTTGCTATTGCTGAAAATTTTATAGTGCAAATTTCAAAATACAGTGTAACAGGGGTGTTTATTCATTTTACAGACCAAGCAAGCATATGCAGGGGGGCCTGACTGGGGTGGCACACCAGAGAGTGGTACAGTCAATGAAAAATGCAGTTTTACATCAAATACTTTTTCAAACTGAAATCAAACCTGGGCATAGTGTTGCTCAAAAGAAATATAGGAAATATTTTGAAAAATTTGAAGGGTTTATTTTTATATTTTCAAAACAAAATATTTTACTTTTTTTTTTTACCTATAATTTATATAGTCTGCTTTTAAATTGACAAAAAAAATCTTAAAAAGAAAGAATGCAAGAAAACGCATGTGGAAAAGTGTGTAAAAAACTGGGCAAAAAAGATCTGTAAATCAGTAAGCTGATTAGTCTGAAAAAATGTATTTCAGTCTAGAAACATTTCTACTTGTTACTTTTTGCTCAGCAAATGCTTTTTCAACCTTGGATGAACCTGAAAACACATCTTGAATTTCTGTTGTGGTCAATGACCTTCCTTAGCCCTCTCCTCTCATACCAAACCATTATCAGAACAACTCTTCACGTGTCTACACCTGACAATAGTTCTATCAACAGCCTTCACAGTGCTCATCCCAGTAGCATCTCATATAATGTTTTAAGAGACTCTCTGCCATTAACCACAAGGAAACCAAGCCCTAACCTTCAGTCAGTTGGCATTTGTTACTTTGCACCAGCTGGATGCGGCAGAAGGGCAGCACACTGTATGAAACCTCATCATATACTGGTTTCTTTAAGAGCATCTTATGTGAAATAAAGAATACAAAAACAACAGCCGTTTACTTACCATTTATCACAAAAAACACTTCTGTACTGCTGTAAATACTTCATCATGTATATTTTTATCATGCAAATAATACTCAAAGCCTGATCTGTATCTGGAGTTCAACATCTTTATGTAATTTAAGAACAGTTTTTCATATAACTTCACGTTAGCTTTTCTTTTTTTTTGTTAGTGCAGAGGTTTTATGGAGATGCTGTCAGAAATAAAACATGATTTGCCACGTATTCTAGCAAAAGAACAAAAAGAACCAGGCTGTTTCTGAATCATAACTTCTACACTTTCTTTCACATTTCATGTGAATACCATGACATATCCATGGGCTTTCTATATTCTTAACACAGACCTGCACAATTCAACCTACATTCCATAGCTCTTCTTTACAAGAAATATGATTTAGGTTTCTCTGGCGTTAGTTCAGCCTGAAACTCAACTGAGAGCTGTTCAGAATTCCTGCAACTTCTGCTGCTGAGAAATGAACTGTTAATTTGCAACCTTTCTTACTAAATTACCGGGAGATAAGGTCAAAGGATCCAGACAATGAGACAACTGAATCAATTCCGAATGTACGCAAAGGTAAGAGTGCTTACAAGGGCAGAACAGATGATGACTTTTATCAGTTAATGGTAACAAATTTATCACCAGATTCCAGCCTATGCTGTTAAAGAGCCTCATTAAGTGTTTTGCAGCTCACAGGGGCAAAGTGTAATGAGAGTTAGAGAACCTTCCCTTTTCCTTGCAGGAGGCGCTGGCTCGGTCCTACCCCTCTGTGTAGGAAAGGAATGAATACATTCAAACAAAGCTCACTCCACCACTCTGGACCTTCAAGATTCAGACAGAGAGTCTTAGGATACTGAGAGACTCTAGGCCAGCCTGCCCACCTTCCACTGAGCGGAGCTGCAAGGGGAAGAATCTAATCCCTTTGTCTCCAGAGCCTGTTGCATGAGCAAGGCCAAGTCAGAACAGGGTCTACTTTAATGCTCCTGTGAGCAGGCACAATGTATTCGTTGGGTTGGAGGCCCAGACAACAAAGTCCTACATTTTTTGACAAACTTAAGATGGAAGAAAACTTAGGACACTTCGTGTGTGTGGCATTACTCAAAAACGCAAGTGGAATAAGGAAGTATTTTCTCCTCCCAAAACCTACTTTAGAAAGATGTTTCTGATGGTGAAGAAAAGCCCTTCTTTAATCATCCTTGTGTCTGTCTCATTAACAGGGCACATCCTGTCTTAGAAAGAGGCCGTAGCGTGCAGAATCTCCAAACATAGGTGAAAGAAGGTTTATGTCCTCATGCCTGTAGCCCTTTACACCATTTCCCCACAACACACACAGTGCTCGCAGTCTTCCTTGATAAAACCACTAACTGCCAGACCAAGGTTGTTGGGCTCTCAGGAGCAGAAACTCCATCCCTTATCGTGTGTTCTGTTTCAAGTGTGAATTTCACTATTAACCTCTGGGGGGAGTTCAGGCAGGCCATACCGCAGCCATCCTGCTGCGGTTTCTTTGTTTCCTCTTGTGCAAAAAATGTATTTTTCCTGTGACTAGGATCCTGAGATCAACAAAACCGTTCTGTAGATATATCCCTAACGGGGCACTGTGCCATTTAAGACACCAACCTCTGCAACAAAACCGTTCTGTAGATATATCCCTAACGGGGCACTGTGCCATTTAAGACACCAACCTCTGCATTCTCTTATCAAAGCAAATCTCTTGGTTTTGAATTGTATGAAGGGCATCATTTAGCTAATAATGAGGAGAGTGGGGTCTGGTCTGAGGGGAAAGCACAGCCTGGTATGTGATCATTACATGTTAGCAAACTGTGGTCTCAGAGAGTTTTACAACATTCAATAAATTAACCTGACAGCATGCAGTAATGAAGCCGTGCTCTGTGCTCATGACTGGGGAAACAGCCTCTGAGAGCCAAATGTATTGTCTCAGTTACACCTCTGCAACTCTGCAGACTTCCATACCATATGCAGATAACGACAGACTGTAGCTGACAAAGATTACTTGATTTTCCAAGGTTATCAGACAGTCACTAAATGAGCCAGCACTGAAAATCAGGATCCTGGTGCTCTTACCACTAGAATAAATATGAATTATGACAACTAAGTACTTGAATAAAGATGTATTATGGTAATATTCTTAGGTCATTAAAAGTCATGATCATATGTTGTTATGTGGCAGTTAAATCACTCACTAAAAGGCAAGGTTCATATTATTTCAGAGATGCAAAATGACTGAATAGTTTTCCACAGACAAGGAGAAAACAGATCAGCAATTTTTCACATTATACTTCACAGAGCTAATTACTGATGATGGATGTTCTTCTTTTCTTGAACTTATTTGCCCTGGAAACTGTCAGCAGGACTTGGACTTTTTCACTCAAGTAAATCCTTGAAACAATTCCATATTCTTGTAATTTATATTACGAATCCTATTTTTGAGCCAAAACTTCTTCAGCTTTTACTGCACTGACATAAGATGATGAGATCAAAGATGGCAGAAATAAGTGAATTTCCTGTTTCATGAGCTTGCACTGAAAATCTCTGCCAGCAAACAAACTGTGAAGTGTAGCTTTTATGTCCTTACTCAATTTCAGCTTTCATGAACTCTCCCTCTGATCCTGAGAATTAACTTTCCTTCTATTTTCTTCCACTACCATATAAAAATGCACATACTGCAATATTAAATTCACTGGGGTAATTAATGAGGAAGTTCTTGCTGATGCTTGGTTCAAAAGGAGCAAAGTCTGGTTTGTTAGCTTTATACAAAATCTCCAGAGGTTGTTAGTCCCTTCTGATCCTCAGCTAGAATTCTCATTAATTAAGACTAAGTTTAGAAAAAAAGAAAAAGTTCCAAATTTTAATTGCATTCACATTTTGCAGGTACACTAAAATCAAGCAAATGCAAGCAGGTAAACGTGGACCCACTGAAGAGCAGTGATATTAAAGAGGATTTCTAGCTGAGATTTTTTATCTGTGAAAGTTACAATCTGATAGGCAGACCACAGAATTAGTCTGAACACATAACCAAACTCCATGCCACGCAATGTGTCAGGTTAACTGCTGAGGACAGAGATTACACTCCAGTTTTACACGGCACACCAACACATCTGTAATACGAGGCAGTGAAGCAGTTCGACAAACCAATGAGACTACTCACCTACACACCAGCATTTTGCTGAGTGGAATCATCGAACCAAGTTTGTTCACAAACAAATCTTTCATCAGCAATCCCATAGTGCTGGGACAAGTGCTGTGTCCACAGTGAACCCATATAGGCTTTGATAATAGTAAAATGAAGCCTAAAATCTGCTCACTGCAATTGCACAGCATGTTTTGTGGATGACTCTTTTCAGCCCTCAGCACTGCAGGTAAAATTTACAAGGCAGAGGAGCATTTCACAGAGGTTAAGTTCCCTATTTCACTGTTGTCCTTTTAAAGTTATTATAATTCCATGTTTTCTAACACAACCCGTTGACTGTCATCTATCCCATGTACCCTCCACTTCATGATTGTAAGCAGATATTTATACATGAAGTAGCCAGTACTTAACAATTTCTCTGCTAGTACAAGTGGTGAAGAAATCTCACTTACTTCCACTCTTAAGCAGGTGCTGTTCCTCTTCCTTCAGCCTGTTCTGCATAAGACGTAGCATGTTTGCCGTTTCCTGTAAGAGGTGAAAACGACTGAATTAGAAAAACTGCCGTTGCTCAGTCAAGTAGCTAATTGGATGGTCCCACAACAACAGTTAAGAGCACTCACAGGTAGAATGAGAATAGAAAATTCCAGCATTTAAAATATTTTATGAAAAAAAGGTCTTAATTGAAACATGGGAGCTCCTACTTACTTTGCCCAGGAGGGTCAGGATATAAAGCATATAACCAGGTAAAACAGTGCACCGAAAATCAGCCATACCTTCCCACCAGCTGAAACCTCACTTACCACACTGAAAATGAGTTCATTTGTCTCCATCCCACAGAAAATTACTGCTGTTACAGAAGGGAAGTGGTCTTCTTTGGAAAGCAGTCTTTGGTAGTTGTTTTCAACCAATATTCCATTAAACACCAGAAGTGGTTTGTGAAATGACTGCAGCTTCATAATACACAAACCAAACCAGAATAAATTCACATATTTCCAAGCACACAAACAAAATGGGAGCAAAAAGCCCTATCAATACTGGAGAAGTATAGCTACATACTATAATATTTGGGTGCAAAGGAGAACCATGACAGTAAGACTGCACAAGGTGGTTTGGTGATTTTCTTTTTTGAATATGGTTGTCAGATAAATATGTGCCAAGAAACACTACTGTAATGACAGTATGATGAAGTTATGACAAATATGGTTCAGAGCAAATGGAAAAAGGTAGGTAGAACAGTGGTGGTTGTGCTGAGGAAGAAAAGCAAATCACAAGTCTCAACCCATTCAAATAAAGGCCAATGATAATAGAAAATGTTACAAAAAGGCCCATGAGGGCTTCTAAAACCTGTCTTGCACAGCCAGCTGAGGAAGAAATGTGACAGCCCAGAAGGCAAGAAGCAAGCTGATGGTAGCAGGGCAGTGGCAGTTAAGACAGACGTTCTCATTCCAGCATAATGGATTAGCAAGAAAACATGGCTGGCTCTGTAGACAGTAACTGATGAGAGTAATTTTAATCTTCTAGAATGCGTGCACTTGCAGAACATCACAGAGCAGGTAGACTAAAGGGATTATTTGACTGCTGAACATCACAAAGCAATTGTAGGAGGTGTTTCACTGAGTTCATGAAGTTCTCTACCCAGTTAGGACTAAAATCTAGCAAAGATACCAAGAGACTGAATTTTAGGAGCCAAGATTTACTACTCCAATAGCAGCATCAAACAAAAAAAATGTATCTTTAATGACATCTAGTTTAAATTTGGGTAATGTTAATGGCTAATAGAAAACTAAACATGTCAGAGGAGGTAAAATACGAATGCATACAATCAGATTCAGATAGAACCTACAGTACTAAAGATGACAAACAACTGATGGAAGGATTTAGCCACAAATCTTGCTCATTTTAGTCTCTTCAATTCCAGTCAAGCAAGATAAGTAGATGGGAAAGCTAATTAACTGTGGATTGAACTAAGATTTTTCTGAGTCTTTGATTTTTCCATGCAAAATATGCTTATAATTAAAACCACCAGTTGTTTTGACATGGTCAAATCTGCCCATTTACAATGGATTTGCCGAAACTGGGACTCGGAATATTCATGGGACAGAGGAAAGAAAATAAGAAAAGCATCTGAAAATGGTTGAACCTTTTTACACTTTCAAGTGGAAACGTGTATCAATACCTATGGCAATAGGGTGCTAGCTGAGAAGGGAAAATCTCCCACCAACCTCTAAGCAGCAGCAAACCACCAAGTCCCACCCAGCACACAAGGAAGATGCTGGAAACAGAGGCCTGGGGACTGGCTGGCACGATGCATCACAACTTGGCATAAACATCTATGTCTTGGGAGTTGAAATCCACACTGAAAAAGCTTGCAGAGAAGATGCTTACAGGCGGTAAAGGGAAGTGATATAAATCACCCATACCTGGCGAGAAACATAGCTCAGGCACTGAGCTACTCTCTCAAGGCCACAGAGGGAATAAATTCTGATCCAGAAATCTGCTTCGGACAGCCATGCAAATTGTCTGCCATACAACCTCTCCAGTACTAATACAGACAGTGGCTCCATGGATGCTAGGAAGACTGCTAATGGTTGCTTGGGACTGTAGAAATAACACTGCTAAACTGAAGCAGGCATGACACCTTCCAGGGCTATAAAGCTGAAAGGTCATGATGCAAAATCATACTGAATGAAACACTCCAGCAGTAACTTCCAACAACATAAACTGTTGAAATCTCTGAAGTGATGGATATGTATTCTGCAGGGAGACGCTAATTCCATCTGCAAGAACAAGGAAGGAAAAGACACAAGCATATTTTTATAACTTGTTTCATGCAGATTCAGAACATTTTAAATACCCTATTTAGGAAAGTACTCTTCTTTATTAAATTCTTTCTGTAAGGAACAAATAAATGACAGTGAGGACAGAAGAGTGTGACCAAAGATTAAAGGAAAGGGAAGATGCAAGGCTGCTGAGGCTGGTGCAGTTATGGTAAGAGGGCCAACAAAGGTTATCTGGCTTCTCTCAGTCCGTGCTATTGTCCATGATACAAGTGACCTCCACATAGCAGCAACACATCTGCACACTGCACAGCTCAGTTCCACTCAGAAGGGTAACCACTGCAATGATTAACATTTTCCATCTCCTCCAGTGTTGGCAAAGCCTTTTTAAGAACTGATGAAAGTCAAAATGAATGTGGACAGGAGGCAAAATTTTCAGAGGTTTCTAGCTACCAGAGTTTCCTTTGGTCTCTGTAGCACATGCCCATTCCAAGACCTCCCTCTGCAACAGTGGGTCTCAACATTTTCTGACTGAGCCTCACACCTGTTATCTTCTTCCCCTACCTCCTCCTCCCTATCTGGTTTCTCCCAGTCAGTCTTAAGATTTAAAGACAGTCAGTGATTTAAAGAAGTCTTGCCCCTGCCCCAGCAAACATTTACAATACAGTCTCCCCACTGCTATGTCTTTGGGACAAAGGGAGTAAGTGAGGGGATCAATCAGCCAGCTGAATCTCAACCCTACTGGCTGTTGCAGCCTACACAGTACATATGGTAAAGAAAATCTACAGGGAGGAAAAAAGGAAGAATATTTCCCAATTGTCATGGGGACAAATTCATAAACCCAGACAACGTTTCTAAAATGTTCACATACCAGTGAAATAATGGGTACAGATATAATCATTGCCTAGTACTGTAATTCCAGGGACATGGTAAGACAGCTGAATCTGGCAATTCAAATTCAGTCAAATAAGCAGTCACCCTGCACCGCTTGCTCCTTCTTTTTTATCACTTTTCTGCTCTGGTGCAAGCATTTGTGCAGTGACACAAAAGAAACCTGTTGAAAACTAATCCATCAAAACAACATTATGCGAGGCAAATTCTCCACTGCAGTTCAGCATGTGGTTACACAAATTCCTGACTGGCACAACAAAGGACGGGGTGTTGCAGCTGTGGGAAAAACAGCAGTGGTACGAAGATGAGACACTGTTTGTTTCAGCTTCAGTGCTGCTTTATGGACTTAAAATACAAGAGAAATGAAGTCTAAGAAAAAGGTTTAACCATACAGATGAGCCACTTCTCCCCTCCTTCCTCTATCCTCTTACTTGCGCTACTGACAGCAGCTCAGCTGACCTCAGAGTAAGCCAGCCCAGAGACTTAACTGGCAAGAATAATGTTGATTTTCTACTGGTTTGGATATCTGAATAGCTCAATGCACGGTCGGACAAATGCTGCTGTCAGCCCAAAGGAGCTGCTGAGACTACATCATCCCTTTCCACAGCAGCCCATGACCCCATCAGTTGAGCTGTGCTGCCAGACTACACCCTGCAAAAGCTTATCAAAAACTGCAGCAACAAAAACTTGTTTCAAACGGGCAGCCCCAAACCAGTTGGAAACAGGATAGTATCAGTTAAGTGCTGTTTATAGTCCTTAACAAGTAAGATCTTTAAAGGAGGGGGCAGAAGTGATGGCAGATCATACATCTAGAAAGTAAACAAAATTTATCACACAATTTTTTGAAGTTGCATACTGTCTTAAAAGAATCTGCAGAGAAATCTTAGCTCCGTTAAATTAGTGAAAAAATTATTATAACAGCTTCGTTGGTTTAAGATTTTGCGTTTAAAAAGATGACAACTTTAAACAGCTGAGTCAGCGGCAGTTTCAGCTTCTCTCTCTCCTTGTTACTTTTAATGACTGCAGTCATTAGGCTGCATTTTTTGGCTTGACCTGCTTCCACCTTCACTGCAGACACCACTCCCCACACTTTACGTTATCTTAACAGATGTCATTTATATCAGCTCAGTTAAAGCAAGGCCATGCTAATCAGAGGTGTTTTTCTCTTTCAGGCTGGCCACTTCTGTGTGACCCAGGGCTTCTGAAATGTGGCAAGCGAGAAAAGCTGAGGGTGTGACAACCGTCATGTGGATGCTCTTTCAACACACAATGTCGTACAATGGACTTTAATGAGACTAGCACTCTGCACAGGGCAAGTCACGTTTTCTGTGCGGAGCGGCAGAGTGACAGCTCCATAAAACAAGAGATGTGACCTTGACCTTGTGAAGCACCCACAGGGAACGGCCTGAGTGCCCCAGGATGCTGTACGCACAGGAGCCAACATTTAAGCACCCTGTTCAGCCTCTCCAGTAAACAAACAAGACTGAAATGCTGCAGGCAAACACTGCACGTATCTTACTCTATAAGCAAACTTTACCCAAATTAGGTGGGAGCATACACTGTGGAATCACAGTGTCACATTAACGCAATTAAATTGCCAATTGACACAAAAGCAGAGCCAGCCTGCCCGGTCAGAGGGGGCTCCCTGGCCTTTCAGGACACCAGAGATTACTGAGGCTGAAAATCCTGCTTCAGAGGCAGACAGATCTCTGCTGAGATGGGACTTTTCCTCCTCTGTATCATACATTATGCAGCCTTTTCTAGGTGTAAATCTGCCATTCAACGACTATTCAAATCAACCACTTTCTAGCCTCAGAGCATACAGCCTAGTCAAACAGGCAGCAAAGGCAGGATTTTGCTGCTAATGCTCAGACTCCCAGAACAACCCCGGCTCCCAGGGACCCTCAGAAGTTCCCAGCCCAACCTCCTGCTCAAAAGCAGGATCAGCAACAGGATCAGATCACAGTGCTCAGGGCTTGAGCTTGCTGGGTCTTAAAAACCTCCAGCGAGAGAGACCAATCATCCTGTCTGCGCAACTGTTCTGATACCCGACTATCCAAACGGTGAAAAAGTTTCCTTATATCAAGTCAGAACAATTTTTCATTCCTAGTAATTTGTCCAGGCCTTTTAGCATAAGGATTCAGTTCACCTTAAGTCACCAGTTATGTCACCAGCTTTTCATAGCAGGCACCTCATCTTGTGACACAGTCTATATACAGTCAATAGGAACAGGAAATAAAGACTTCTTTTGTTGACAAACTAGGACTAACAAAGGCTTTTAAAAGAAACACATTTCACTTAGTTTACCATCATCTGTACTCAACTCAGCAAGAATGTTACTTGCCTTCTACAGCCCACTGAATACACTAAAGATAAATGTGTGGTTTTTGTAGAATGGAGTTTGAATGAGCACAGCACAGATATTCTGTATGTCAATCTACTTTACCTGGCAAAGCAGATGGCTTTACATCTCATATCTGATTATGAAAGCCTTTGGAAAACCTCAATAAAACAAAACAATGCCTGTCTGGCAGCATATTTTAATATAATCAAACCTATTGCTCTACAGACAAGTAAAATGTCAATTATGGGTTTCCACAGCAGGATGAATGGGAGTCGGCTTGGAAAAAATCTTTTTACAGAAAGCTATACAAAAGCAGAGCCTGAGAAATGGTTTTTCATCGATTGCCTATTTTTTGTAATTTCTTTGAGAAAAGAATTACTGAACAGCATGCAATTACAGCTACATGCAAACTACACACAACTATGTGCATGGGGTGGAGGGGATTGCTTGGGGTATGCCATGATGGAGAATATCCTCCAGCAGCAGACCCAAAGACAACTAGCTCTGCCACTAACTTAGTGTTTGACTTAAGGTGAGTGATCCAGGATTTGAATAAGCCACGATTTCTTGACTGACAGACCTTTATGATATACCTAACACTGCTGAGTATTGTTTTAAACACTAAAGTTGCTGAAATCATGAGATTGAAGACAACTCTGCCCCTGCAGATTGATAAGCAGCAAGTCTAAAAGGACTCAAAACCAGAAAGAAGCGATATAGCATTTGGTAATTTAAAATATCTCTTTTTTTAAAAAAAAAAAAAAAAGTTAACCTCAAAGTTTTGTTGGGAAAGTTGTGGAGGGAACATCAGGAGGATTCTGAATACAAAGAATTTACATCCTGCAGCCAGCTGGCACACAACATGGGTACCACTAAGTAGCAAGAAAAGGGAAAAAAGTGGGGAAAATAGGAAAGGGGTAAGTATGAAAGAACAACAGGACAACATCTGGAGCTCACTGACTTTATTTCTGTTTGGATACTACCATTTCAGTTTCTGCCTAGGCTATTCCTTCTGTTCTCAAACATCCTCCCAATCCCAGAAATCTCTCTAGACATCTCTATGTATAACCTTTTTATCTTAGTAAGGGAAAACAATGTTTCCTTCTGTTTGTTTGTTTTGGTTTGGTTTTTTTCACTAGTGATTTTCTAATCCTACTGCTTTGTAGTACACTTAAAGAAAACCAATTTGATGATGGATTGAACCACCTCATCTTCACCTTGCCTATTAATCTCAGCAGCTGTTTCTTGTTTTGTTATAGAACAAAGCAGCTGAGATTAGCTCTTGCTACATGCACACAATGGGATTTGTTTTTCATAATAGAGTGTGGCCACTCATTCAGCTGGGGTGAGATATAAGGAGGAGGAGAAATTGTGCAGTGCCTGAATAGAGAATGTGACAGTACTCTTAATCAGAGGAAGCCTGCTAGGTGCAACAGAAAGGTAAGTGAACACAACATTGAGGTTGCACAGCTAAAGTTCATGATAGCATGAGGTACCCACCTACCCGGAGCTGTTTTTTAAGAATAGAAGATGATGCTTCCTATCATGCTGAACTACTATTAAATACCTCACCCTACATTCATGCTCAGTTTTATGATTTGAATTGGAATGTGGCTGTAGTTATGCTTGACTAAAGGTGACTGCAATGCTACAGGTTTTGTTCCTTTTTAGTCTGTTGAGGAATGAAGACTGGGAGAGATAAGATCCATGAAAAAGCAGGGCAGAAGAATCTTTGCTAACAGGCTTTCTAACCTACGAGGAGGGCTTCAAACTGGGTCTGTCAGGGAACAACAATGATGATAGCTTGGCAAGAAATGGGGGCACCATGAACAGGGAAGGGGAGGCTGTGGTACGTTGCTCGTGAAGGCAGCACAAGCAGGATCCCATCTCAAGTGCCTGAACATAAGTACATCCGTGACAGCAAACAAACCAGGAGGAATTCAAAGGTGCATAGCTTTGATGTCATCAGGATTACAGAAATATAATGACAGCTTCCATGTGTGGAGGTTGCACTAGGTGGATATAGGCACTCTAGAAAGGGCAGGCTGGGAGGTGGGAGAGGAGGGGTTGCTCCTTCTGCAGAGCAGCAGCCTGAATGTGCTGAACATTGCCTTCTGGTAAGCGATGAGCCCTTTGAGAGTTTATGGTTAAGGATCAGAGGACAAACTGCTGACCTATAAAACAACACAGATCATGCTCCATAAACTAATATTCATTTTAACCTTAAACTTTTAAACATTTATTGCTAGCAAATCACTTCAGTAAAAAAAACAAAACCAAAAGTCACAGCTGGCAGTATTACCAGAGGGGTCTTTTGGTTTCCCATCTCTTGTCTATAGTAATTTGACTGGGACTTTTGTTTTCCTACAAAAGTTGCCAAAATTGAAAATTAAAAAATTCCTTTCCATATCACACAATGTACTCAGTATATCACACTCAGTGTAGAACCACAGGCAAGATGGCTTACAAGTACTTAAAGACAGCAATAAAGCAGGACCCTAGCCTTCTGGCACAGAGACAGATTTTGCATCTAGAGGTTATTCTTCTTTGACTGATAATGCCACCTCAGTAATTCTGAAGTGTTATCACCGTGATAGAGCTTTCTTATGAATACAGAAGCAGCAAACTCCCCCAAAACCCCAGTCTTAGATGAAGTACAGTGCTTTGGAGAACGTAGTCTCAAACAAATGAGCCAGAAGAGCTGCACCAGAAGAGGAAACATGAACTTGTTCCAGCAGATTCTCTGGATCCCTCATCAAGGTTCATACTAATAAATACATAGCTTTTACAACCATTTATATACATCTTTACCATTTTGGTCTGAAGAGTGTCTGAAAGCCATCACCACTGGCCATTTAAACTTTTTTAGAGGTCATCTTTCCAGTGGATGAGCACACACTGAATGAATCGAAAATCAGCAGCTCCTATTATAAGACCATCTGTCTCCTCCTTATTCTCATGAGTCCCATCTTCTCCCTTGCTTTCATGTGCCGAAACAGTCATTGCTCTCATCATTAATAGTCATTTTACAGTAATCATTTCTATTGAAACACATATAAAGCATATTTGAGAGTATTTTATACACTTAACTGATCCTCACCAGAAATTCATTGTTACCATAATACTAGCACTACCAGTGTCAGTGGAAGGGGATGGGAATTCATTTCTGCTGTAATGTCATTATTTTAAATTATTAATTCTTTTTTTTTTTTTAATCTTGAAACTCTTCTGTCCCAGCTAGCCATTCCATTCATTGATGTGTATGTTTTCAAAAGAATCAAATTATTTTGAAAATTAGCAAATCTTATGCTGCTTTACAACATGACTATCTTTCCAGGTTATTCTTTTCCTGTATTAAACCCTCCTAACCCTGCATTTTGCTGCTTCTTGTGTAAGAATTGTTCACTAAGAGTACTGTAATACAGTAAAAATACTTCAATAAATGGGGCAAAAGAGTATTTGTCATTTAAGCTGACGGAATAGCATTTAGCCAAGTGGCACACCAAATGTGACTTAGTAGGCTCAGTAGAAGGAGACTGAACAGCATTCATGTTGATCAGTTCTCAGCACACAGGTGCCACAGAAAGTAGCATCCTCCCCGAATAAATTCTGACACAGCAACTCCAGTGATCACATTTATCAAACAATTAGATTTGTTAGATCACTACTGAAGTGCATTTTAATCAACAAGTCAGAAAAATACCTCAAAAGCTTCTTGAAAGGTTTATCTTTTCAAGGAAATACATGTTAATTAACTGAACTTCATTCACACTGTCATGAAAATTAGAAAACATTTTAGCTTTTTGCCTCATGTAAGTGAAATGTATCATAAAGGAAAGCTGTCATAGTAAAATGATCCAGTATGGGCTCTTATGATGAAATTTTTTTGGGGAAAAAGTCTTTAGGAAGGTAAGCTGCTATCAGGGATCTGCAGGAAAGTGAGGAAAGAAACAGGGTGCCCAGCTGATCCTTTGCATAGGGTCATGAGAGTAGCAGAAGGCAGATAGGAAAAGATGCAATTTATGGCCTAGGCTATCTACACTGATACTGTTCTTACATAGCGGCTCTTAATGATACCACACTCAGGCTACATGAAGCCAGACAGTGAAGTGTATTCAAAAAACACACTTAAGCTAACAAGATGCATCACAATCCGCAGCAAGTATTTAAAAAATAGATTGGTTTAATGTTTCTCACATACGCTTATTCCTAAAGCTTCCATAATTACTTATCAAGCTCTGACTGCGTACATCCGGCTCAAACACTGCAATAACCACTTTTCGGAACAGATAAATTGGAGTTGGAAGTGAAGAGCACACTTCATAACCTGAAGTTGAGAGGTGGCATCCTGAGACTTAAGGCAGACCAGTTACTGTTCCTCTTGAATAAGCATACTGCACATGAAGGTCTCACCTAGACATTAATACTCCCCCTTTGGGAACTCAAAAGCAAGGAACAAAACAGAAAGGACAAATTAGCTCAGAGGGATGAATTCCAACTTGAGAATTGCTTGTTCCTGCACTATGGAAAGGGTTTCCTGACTTGCCTATAGATTAGGGTGCCATTTTCATACTTTGTATGAACTCTCTTTGCTTCTCTCTACAGCTCTCCCCTCATCCTCATAAAGTAAAGAAGTAATTCTCCCAGTGGCATGTTTCTTGAGCAACTGTTGATGCAATATAAAAGCTTTCTGCACAGGTTAGTCCACTTTTTTCTGTGCCTATACATTACACATTTTCCATCAGAACAGTCAAATAGTGACCAAATTAGCTGTGCGTTCTCTGTCCTTGGAGGCTTTCAAGACTGGCCTGGATAAAGTCAAACAATGTGGTCTGATGCCATAGTTGACCTTGCTTTGAAAAGAATTTATTTGTGAATCAGGAACCAAGAAAGCAGGTTTGAAAGTTATTTAGCTATTTTGACTGGTTTTCTATTAAAAATCCCACAAAACCAAAGAAACCCCAACTTTCCACACCTCAAACACTCCTCTCCACTGCTGTACTGTGCTTGTTTTGGGTTATATATTAGGATGCATAGCAATTCAAGGAATTTGACACGAGCTACATGAAAACTCCTCCAGAAAAGATACTAGTCCATCTCTGTGTAATCTTATCCCCTTCATTATGAGTTCTGGAGTTAACTCTGGTTCTGATGAGCTTGAGGCTTCAAATCTTCCTTTACTCCATGACCTTCTCTCTTCTTTCCCTCTGAAGCTCCAATGATTAGGATCCCTTCTTGCATGCACCCACACACTGTATTCATTACTTCCTGGGCCAGCCAGTTCTCCCCCACACCTGTGTGTGCATTTGCACAGTATGGATCACTTTTCAGCCTGATATAGCTTTTCCTTTGACTATTGCCATTGATTCAACAATAATGGGAAAAAACCACCATAGATACGGAAAAGCCTTCACAAAAAACTGATGGTGTATACCAAAAGCTTCTGCTGAACTAATTTTCCAGAACTTTTCCTAGAGCACACTTTGCTGTGCCACTGATGAGAGCTGTCTCATTATTCATGTGAATTGGGCCATTTTGAGAGCAAGGCGTTTCGCACTGTCATGATTCACTGCAACAAGTACCAGCGTAAATGCCTTTTTCAGTTGGTTAAAGCAGCACAGGGATCCTGCCTACCCGTACATCTAGCATGTTTATGCTAGGTTAAGGTTTTCCTTTCAGGTTCAGCAAGATCCACATTCAATAAAGCTGGCTAAAGGTTTGAAGTCAAAGGCCCCAAGAGGATGCAAAAAATACTCCTGAACCATCCAGGAACCACAGGTCAGAGCCAAGGGAGCAGAACATTAGAGGAAAAACAGCACTGAGCCACCGCTGAGGATTTATGTGACACTCTGTGACAGGGCATAGCTCAAGAGGATTGCGAAGAGACAGAAGACAAAAGGATTGGTAGGGCCCTGGCAGAGATTGCAAAATGAGACTAGTCGAGATCACGGGCCTTTAAATCATCTGCCAGCACTGAGAGAACTCTAAACAGAACTAAGAAAAAAATGAAAAAAAAAAAAAAAAAAAGGCCCAGAATAACATTTTCTGCCCAGAATTTTCCAGTTAAAATACTCTCAATACAAAAAGCTTCAAGTCAGCAATAATACCCAGGAATTCACTACCACCTCACAGAGGATGGACTTTATCTGGTGAATCAGATGTATTCATCATTAGATATAATGCAAGTTTACCATAATGACAACTCCTTTCCATTTTTCCTATTTGCTTTTATGGAAGCTATGAATTATAATGACTCAGTAACAGCTCATTGAGCATTCCCTTCATGTATTACATTTTTATTGTACCAAGCTTACAAGGAATATTGCTTGGATGTGCGATTTATTTCAATTAATATACAATTCTGTAATATAAACCTGAGGTCAGTTTGCAGCGTCTGAAGAAATTATCACGCAAATTAATGTTGATTGGAAGTTAGTAATCACAGCTGTGTCTTCTTCACCACCACAAAGCAGTCACTGTCACATTACTGCTAGAATCTAACATCAGAATTATCCTCTCCCTGCATCACAGGCAGTACAAACGCTTAAGTGTTTGAAGAGGAGTAAGGATTATTCCCTCTTTTCAAGGAGAGAGCTTATTATATTAAAGAGTAGTTGTTCTTGGTGAACTAGATGGTTCCAGGAACTGATAATGGAATCTGCTGCCTTCCATCTTGAGATCAGTTAGCTCCAATACAGCCCATGTTTCTTATAGCAAAGAATCTCTTCAACAGGTAGCTGACGCACACTTCAGTTTATTTCTTATTTCCCACCAGTCAAGCCCCAAATTAAGAGGCAGTGCCAGCAAACCCCTCTCTAACAGTCTTGTTACAGCCCTAGCACAGGAATTAAAGACCTGTTTTTTATGATTTCTCCAGTTTGAAAACATTTGTACTCCTAGTTCCTGCTTGCCAGAACAGTGCTCAAGCTACTAGCTTAG
Organism: Athene noctua; assembly: GCF_965140245.1. Classification (NCBI taxonomy): domain Eukaryota; kingdom Metazoa; phylum Chordata; class Aves; order Strigiformes; family Strigidae; genus Athene; species Athene noctua. Next base: position 3,501,445 of record NC_134051.1, on the reverse strand, counting down.
AAGACTGGGATAAAACTATTTTTAAATAACTCATTGTGGTGGGTTAGATAAGAAGCAAGTGAAGATGGCTAATGATGCAGACAAACCTCTCTTCTGAAAGGGGATGGCAAGCACTGTTTTTAGGACTGTTCACATGGATAAGGCTATAATTCTTCAATACAAAACAAGAAGGTAATCATCTCTGGGCAACCAATGATCTACAACAACATCAGGTTTCACCTTATAAATCCTTATTCTCTAGTTTCAGTAACTCTGTTCTTCACATAACCACCCAGCCTAAGCAGTAGGAACAAAGGATAGCTTCATTCCAGCCTACTCTACAGATTAAGACACAAGAGCGGTTGGTTTAAAAAAATCTGTGTGGCTGACCAGGAACTGAGATGTAGGATGCACTATATGAAGTCCTTGTTTCTTGTTAGAAGATGGCGACCAGCAGGTAAAGTGAGTTAGACCCTGCTTAACAGTCCAGGCTCTGACCAAGTCAGGTTTCTCCTCAGTCCTCTCAAAGCTTGAGTAGGAGACAGGCATATAGCTTTCCAGGACAACCAATTTTAAAAAAGGAGGGTCTCAGAATGTAGTGGCCTAAAATGGAGGTTTCCATTGATTTCAAGACTACATCGTACTCAAGGTAAGCCCGAATAAGAATGTAAATGCATTTGTAGCAAAACAAACACGACTCACAGGCCCTAGGCAGAAAGGTGTAACTGTTTGCCCCAGAAATTCTTACATTTCCTTAGTCCAGATGTTTGACCCTGCTTTAATGCTTCTGAAATGGTATGGCTCACAATTTGGCCCACTGGTTATCTCAATATCAGAATCCTCTTCAAAGAATCCCAACAGTATCCCGGAGCTCTCAGAGAAGGCAGCAATGGCTGTGCAAGGTGCAGTCATTCACACTGCCAGTCTGTGCCGTGCTAGGTGGGCGTTAGCCAAGGGTTGTGACAGGACATCTCTTCAAGAGGTCTGCTGTTCACACACGCATAGTGTTTAATTTTCATGTTTCACAGAATTGAACTAGAAATTGTTTCTATACAGCTAGAAAACTGAGAATTATTTTACTATTTAAGATTTAAAACCTCAAACCTTACTGTTTTGCACATTATGAGATTACTCATGTTTGTGCAAATCAAAATGCTAGTCTCATGGCTACTTTTCTCTACTGCTAAGTACCAGTAGCAGAGCATAAACCTCCTAAATTTCATATACATAATTTTAACATTACCTACTTACATCATTTGGTGCAAATCACTTGCAAAATATCAGTCCCAAAATAAATTTACTTTAATTTTTTCTTTCAATCAATTCCTTGGGTTTTAATCACCTATTAAAAGGTCTCTCACAATGATTTTTATGTGCTGATCTCTGGAGCAAAAAAAATTTATCTGCTTTATCAGTGTTGCTTCAAGTGATCTGATTGTCTCCTATTTTGAGTGACTTTCAAGCTAGATTTCTGTTACATAATTCACACATCTAAAGTACTTGTGAATATTCAAAAGCTTAATGTAGGCTGACAGGGAAGACAGAAAGACTGTAATATGAAGAATTCACTTATTCTATCTTCTTCCCAGATAAAACTGGATAAATACTTAAAACCTAAAAGGCAAGTACATTCAGAACACACTAAACAGAGGCCGTTTTCATGCAATGTTTCTTCTGGAGTGGAGTCACTGCAGAAGAAATTCAGTGAGACAACCTAAGAACTGCAAGTAGTAGAAATCAGATAGTGTCAGATTTCTGTTCATGAAAATCATTAATGGATTTCCAAGCTACACTATCAGTGAGAGCTATTACATCTCACACGTCACAGAAGGAATTGCTGGCACAACAGAGAAACTCACCCTCAGTACACTGCAAAAACTTACTAGATACTCTCCCTGTGTTCCTTCCACAACTGCAGAGTATTTCACATGTAACAGAATTAGCACGGTTTTACCACAGCAGCAAGAAAGAACTAGGCTGAGTAACCAGGGGGTTTATACCCAAGCACGGCACCAAGCCCTGATGCAGAAGGAACCTCTTTAACTCTTCTGCTAAGGAGTTCATGGGCTGCTGAAGGCAGACTATGAATGTTTCCATTCCTCAGAAAAGCATACAAGTGATGATTAGAGATTTTAAAAAGTTGTTTGTTTGTTTGTTTGTTTTTTACAGACCTAGAGATCAAACAAGTTCTAGAGAAGCTGTGAGTCAAATGACCCCAAATCAACTGAGCTGATCTCAATTGTTTTCATCTCCCAGGAAATTTTCCTATAGCTTTTAATGTGAGACAGTATCAATAAAGCACCAGGAGCAGGTACGCACACAACTGCTTCAGGGCATTTAGAGGTACCTTTGAGAGTCTAGATCTAGTTGCCATGGTATTGGCAGGGAATTGCAGTTTTTTACTTCAGTGGAATCTGAATCTCTTCTAAAATGCTCTTCACAGGCCTTCCTACCTTTTCTCTATCTCCATCTTCTCCTTTTGCGTGACCATCATTTCTCAGGCCAGCAACTTCCTCTGTCCTTTTCTCCTGTGCTCCACTGCCCCTACTCTCTCCCTGTGCATTCCCTTCCTCCCCTATTTTTTCCTACATTTCTCCATTATGGGATTTGTATGTCTCTGTGCACCAATACTGTCATACTTGTACACTGGACTAAATGCCAAAATAGAAGCAACCAGCAATTAAGATGCTTGCTTTTACTTTCATATCTGATATTCAATATAATTCAGCAATACTGGATCAGGAGTGCTCTCCCGGTACCTATAAAAATGTTACCAAACAGTCATAATTCAAATGTATATTAGTTAGAAGATTAAAGACTGTAACCAAACGATTTTCATATTAACTTTCTGTCTGGCTGTTTCAGTAAGCAGACATCACAACACAAATGTCTAGATTTAGTATTTCAAATGGGATAGCTCATTGCAAAAAGACATGAAAACCAGCAGAACCAAGAAGTATCTCAGAGTAGAGCGAACTCAGATATCCCTATTTCGTGCCTAATCAGAATAAAGCATCTGCCTTGTGTATGGAGCTCTGATAAAAAAACCCTTTAGCTTAATGAAGAGGGGATTTTATTTGGGGAGGGTGTGTTGCAACGGGAAAGTCACAATACAGTCTCTTTGACTTTTCCTTGCTTAATCATGATGGACCACTTACTGATAGTAATGTCATAAGGATGAAAAGAAAAATGGTTTAAGCAATCCCAAACTAAAGGTAACGACCGAGTGGCCTAAAACATCCTCTTCCCTGGGTCCACCTCATCATGGTATTCCATAGCTGAGATTTCACAGCACTAGTATAAAAGCAGTCTTAAAATACCTTAAGAGAAAGTAGCGGAAGAAGCAAGTACTTCAGGGATGTCCTCCGTGAAGCACAAAAAAGAATAAGCATATTCTGTCTAGAGAAAAGGCAAATGCTAAAGGGTATCGCCAAGTTATTCTGGCATTACACAAACTAGGTTCAAAAACATCTTTTTAACTATATTAGTCTGTGTTGTCCTTTGAAAGAGAGGCATTCATTTATAGTCCATAGAATATTTCAACCTCCAAATCTGAAAACCCCTGAAACCGATTTTCAGAGCAGCCAAAGTTCCAATAGCATTCATGTCTAAACATCAGAAACAATTTCATCTTAAAAACAGGATAAAAATTAATGAAGTGTGCTGAATCTTTTTACAAAGCAGAAAATAAGAACAAATCTTTGAGGAGACGTGGCACATAAATCCCTGCTTCTGCACAGAAATGCAAGAAGATGGATTAATTCCATGAGCAGCACAAGAGAACAGAAACAGAATAAAAGAGGTGGCTGAAAATGAAAAAAGGCTAAAGGAATGACAAAGACAAAAGACTTATTTAAATTCCTCAGATCCAATAATAAGTAGTGCATGACAGTTTGACAATAAGTATGAGAAACTCACTCAGAGAAGGAGTCATGTGAGGACTTCTGACACCTCCACAAATGAGAGTTGATAACAGACAAATAATTTCATATTTTTCATACATTTCAAAGGGCTTCCACATCAAACAGGCAGGTGCTCCACAGCTGGTAATTTCATCATCAATTAACTGTTCATTTCTGGCAATTCGTTTGGTTCAGACTCAACACCAAGACTTTAAGTTCCTTTTAACACAGAGAGATATTTCTCAGCCCAGGCCTGGCAGGAGAGTCCTGCCGATTGTTCTCCAACCATCGCTCCATATTATTAGGGAAACTGGGAGGCAAAGGGAACAGGAGGCTTAAGACAACAACAGGAGCTACAGAGTGCTCCTCTCCATGCAATTGTACACCTACAACATCAAAGAACAAACCAAAAAAAAAATCCACACAAACGACCAGCACTGCAGTCTGGAGAGGGTGGAGTGCTTCAACTGCTCAATATCACTTAATTAAAATTGCGTGCTTGGGTACAATCTTTAAATCACTTTTCTAATTAGGAAGTCACTCTGGCCCAGGTCATTAGCTGTGCAACATCAGCAGGGTACCAAAACAGCTCTGAGGCTAAGTGCACTAGAGATTAGAGTCGTTATTCAGCAACTGTCTCTCAATCAGAACAAAAATTCCTCCTAAAAACATGCACACCTAGTCAAGGAGAGGGGTCCACGAATCAGTCCTTAGGACTGAACAGCACACGGAGTGCTGGATTAATCTAATTACATTGCTGTTGCTTTTTTCTGGCAAGCTATTTAACAAAATACACAGTGATGATAAAAGAATTGACTCTCACTTCTACTACAGAAGGTAATTAAGATTTGTTTAGTGAAACAAAAGAGAAATCAGGATGGCAAAGAAATCAACAAAATTTTCAGTGTTTTCTGACAGCTGGAGAGACTGTGTATTAAAATTAATTAAATGTAATTATCCTCATTACTTTTTCCTCAGTTGATTCTGAAAATGACATGAGATGATAAACTTTAGGACAACATGCAGCATCCTTTTGGGGCAAACTGTTTTTTTTTTTTCAAGCATGGAACAAATGACCCACAGTCTTGCTCCACCAACAAGTAGCCAAAGATGATGAAGCACCACCTGAAAAGCAGATCAAGACTGACAGAAGTAGTGAGAGAAATACTCTGGTGTTCCAGGTTGGCAAGATACTAATCTGATATGGATTAAACAGTGTGCCAGCTTTTTAAAATAAAAATTTTTAAAACTGGTTTGGAAATAGGAGTGCACCAGCAAGTTTCTTCATTTAATTGGGACCTAGATTCTTCATCCTCCTTCAGTTACCAAGTCCTGGAGCCCGATGTTGAAACTCACATCTCATAATAACTTCAAATAACAGTTTGGACTCCAGCACTCCAGAAAATCTGGCTGCAGAAGAGACACACGCATAGCCTCCTCTTCTACCAAAGCAACAGCTTCTACAACAAAGCAGTCATGGCTACTTGAGACCCGGTATTGCTGCCCACAAAGAGATGGTTAGAATCTCATCCTTCAAGTATTCTAAGTATTTTTAGATACTTCAATTTTCTGTTCTTGATCCCCAAGCTCCTCTCTCCAGTTCTGAAGAACAACTATCAAGTGTTTTTTCCCCTTTTTATTTTTGGTCTTCCTAAACACTCCCTAATGATTTAACAGATTAATAAATTAAATATGAACCGATTAATAATTAAATCCCTCTGATTTAACAGATTAATATACAGGAAGTGAAATTAAAATATCTCAGGGTACTTTCAGGGTTAAACTCAAGCTATAGAACTAGATTTAGCAGGTAAACCTCATGCTGGTTTAAGCTACGTATTTAACAGATACAGTGTTCAGCACAAGTAGCTTGATCATTTGAGGTCATATTTAGAGACACACAAGTACAGACCACCAGAACACACTCCAAATGCAGAAGACCTGATGGCATTTTGGTTTTAGCATAAAACACAACCTAAAGATGTGTCCAGTTCTGATGCCAGCTAATGCATACTGCATATAACAAGTGATAGAAGTATGCAGAGAAAAACATCTTTTTGTCACAAGCTTTTATACTCTCTAATTCTGCACAATGCTGAAGCATTGTTACCTGCTAATCCTAGTAAATGGCAAGTCAGACCATATGAGTAGCTTTCCCAGTGTCTCACAGAAAGAAGGAGAAAAATGAAGATAAAAAGTGCTCTCCATATTCTAAGAACAGGCAAATCCTGAATGATAAAGGCTTTTTCTTCATCTTATTATCTTTTAACAAAAATCCCCTGGAGAGCTGTATGGCAACTCATTACTAACTTCTGTGGATGAATTTATAAACAGCTTCAGGTAGCTCAGTTCAAAACATTTCTACTTTTGGTATTAAGTCTCAATGGCATTTGAACAGAAGGGGGAAAAAAAAAAGAGATATTTTAGGCTTCATTTCAAGATTATGATTTAATTGAGGACTTTTTTTGGGGCCAAAGATATGGGGAAGAACTAGAATATTATAAAAGAAGACAATTGAAAATACCAAGCTGACTACAGGTTAGAAGTATGGGAAATAACATCTACAGAGACAGTGCTTATAAAAAGGCAGGTTAATGGGAAATTGGTTCACAATTATTAACAAGTTGTCAAATGCCCATATTATCTTTTAAAAGACTGGTTATTTTATCCCTCAAACAAATAATGCAGCAGAGTATTTGAGACTTCTCAACAGAATACAGCATGCCTTTTCCTATGTCCAAAAGGTGATGGAAAGGACAGTATTTTCTCCAGACTGCAGAACGCCCTGAAGCCTGGTTATAAAGCCCCCTGTGCATTGTACTGTGCAGCTTAGACATGCAGGAACAGAGTGCAGGCAATCATCAAAGAGGAGGCTTCTTGGCACAATCAGTTCTATAGAATGACAAGGCTTTCTAAAAAGATGTTTCACAAATGCAAGAGAAACAGATTATAGGAGAAGGGGGAACTATAAAATTACTGAGCCTTATTTGCAGCCTAAGTCACAGGTCACAGAATTTTACTATAACTAAAGACAGGTATGAATACTTTAAAGGAGAAGACTAAAAAACATAGGGTCAAACCATTTTCTTTTCACATCACTAGACACAGAGAGGACAGAAGTGAAACATGCAATCATAGCCAGATAGAAGGAACACTATGCACAGGCCACCCATATTTCTGCCAGGAACAAAAGTAAGTTGCGTTGATAAAATAAAACATGATCTGCATATGAAAGATAGGATGATCCAGAAAAAGTAAGCACTAGTTAACTCAGGGTATAGCACATCCACTGGTATCAAGGTCCAAGGGGAGTTCATTCACTGAAACATGTTTTCAGTGAAGAACAGAAGATACACCGGATAAGGACTGAGAGAAAGATAAAAAAGCCAAACAAGTAAAACATGAAGCTACAGGAAGCTGAATTAAAGGTTGGCTGAAAACACTGCAATCCAATAAACACCCAAGGAAAAGCATGAGCAAGAGGACTTACAGATGCAGATTATCCAGCAGGATACAAAATAGAGAATTGTGCTGAACCGTTACAATTCAGCAAGTCAACAGAAAGTCTCTGCCAAAAAAACCTGAAGTCTATGTCAGAGAGGATTCCAGCATTTCTAATCTTTTCACTGATCCTCTTTGCTGTTTTCACTGGAGAGGACTACTATGAGGAAATTGCAGAGACTTGTGCTGAGAAACCCTCATACATCAGTTGTTGGCCGATGATAAAAATAAGCACCTAATAACTCTTAGCACATACAGTGTATGCAGCAGAAGGGAGATTAGAAATGCTGAAAACATTCTTCATGAACAAAAAACATCAACTGAAAACAAGTCAGGTGGAGTCATAGACTGGAAAGGGGCACCACTACACTGATTTACCTTCACTAACTCAGAAAATAAAACTGTATCATCCTGCTTATCCAAGAGCAGTCACATTTAGTGGACTGTCAGTAACCTGCCAGTCACTCAGAGCTGGCTCTACAACTAGTAACACACTGCTTTGGCAAAGGGGTATTAAAACATTTTCTGTTATAAGCCAAGAACTACAGGATATAAAGTCGTGCTGAGCATTCCCAAGCTGTTTTACCTCAAACATCTCTTGCTCTGTCTTTCGATAATCGTCCACGAGCTGCTCCATGTAGGTCAGATTACGGAATTTTTCTAGGTAACTACTGTATTGTTTCTGCAGTTGCTCCTCAATCTTCTCATACTCATCCATAAAAGCAGGACTGGAGAGAACAAACACAAACTACTCAGTGAAACACTGACTGCTATATGCAGAATTCCAAAATACGCATTTTTGGTTTTGCAGCTTCCTCTCCATGTCTACTAAACCAATCTAAAAGGACCTTTTGTTTTTAAGGTTCAGAGACGAAAAGCATAAGAGTACTTCAGAGACTAAAAGCACAAGAAAAAAACCTCATTAAACTATCCTGCAAAAATTACATACAGCAAAGGAAAGGTTATTGTTACCCACTACCATTTCCTCTCAAACAGGAAGAAAGGCAGCATTTTAGCCCCTTTAGCAGGAAAATCTAAATTAATTATCTTGCTCTTCCATGACTCAAAAAAACTAGCTTGTAGCATGGCTGGTAAATCATCTACTTCGAGGGAGACTTGTTTACTGCAAAACTGTGCTGTGTCATTACAAGTGTAACGAGACATGACACCAGTAAGTGATGATGTCCTTACACTACAGAGCTAACTGTTGCACCCTGAAGAACACAGCTGCTGTTTGATGCTTCACATCTACCCAATTACGCTTCCTCCCAGGTCTTACTGATCAAAATGTGTGTATGAATCAATGTCATTTCCACCCCTCATTTTTCTAATATTTCCTTCTTTTTTCTTTTCTTCATATTACATCAAAAATAAAGCATGATCTTATAGAATGTATAAACCTATGGTTTAATTAAGGGCAAGAAATCAACCCAAACTGTGAATCTGAACATGTTGATTTTACAGCAGGCTGTATCACTGCCTAGAGGAACTGATCCTAACAAGAAATGCGTAATGAACATTTTTACTAGTGGCTAAGAATGCTAGAGGCCTCTGGGAACAGAGGGAATGTTTGCTCTGGTTGCCATTTGCTGAACTACCTGACACAATCTATGTTTAATGACAAAGGAAAAGACAAGACATGCTACCTGACCATTTTTTACAGCTCAAGCAGCAATTAAGCAACCCCAACAAAAAACATTCTGGCCATTTTTATCAGCCCTGATATTCTGTTTTCAAATACATGGTAACAGAAAAATTAACAATAATAATTCAGACTGGGCATTTGTAGAGAAGAGAATCTGTCTCTTCTACAGGCCACCATCTCAGTCTCATTACACACTTCACTCCTCTCTGCTCTAAGCATTAACAACGCACCGTTCCATCGTTTATGTTAACACTCATTTACACAGTAGATAATCAGTTCATAATCTTTACCGAACACTTTGTAGAGTTTGTAGCCTCTTCTGGCTTCTTTCCAGTTCCAATTTTCGTTTTTCAATCTTAGCTTCCAAATTGGCTTCATCCAAAGCCACATTATTCAACATGTCTTTAGTCTTTTGGACTTGTTCCTAAAAGAGAAGGATGGTGAACCATGGCTTGCACTGGAATAATTAAATTCTCGTTCAGATGCTGAACATTCTTCTGTATAATTCCACATCTCATGTTATCAAATAACATTATAACAATGAGCTAGAACATAAACTAGCTAAGTAATGAAAATTTTTAAAAGTTCTTTGTGGCTAGGATAGTGAACTAATTGGACATTTACAAATTTAAAATACCCCGTTTTTTTTTTCTGACATTCTTAAAGAAGAAAAAAACCCCACAGCTTGCCCTGGACTTCAACTTTATTTTCCTTTCTCGCTGAAAAAGCTGTAAAAGACAGGAAGAAGGCTCCTCAAAAAAATTTGACGGAATATATAAGGACATCTCTTGATATGTAAGTGTCTGAATAAACACTGATGAGAAATGCATTTATTTCTTGGTACTGTTTTAGGGAATTTTAGTGTTCTTTTTCTCTTCAAGATAAAGGTCACTTTTATAAAGAAACTCTATCTGAGTATCTTCATCCTTTCCTAAGTCTTGCTTTATCCATATTTTCAAAGTCTGGGAAGCATCCCAAACATTACAATGTGCTATAGGAATCAGGACCAGGAAGTGGGAATATTCCAGTTTATTAAAATGAGCTGAGTACGTTCAGTGTTCTCATGCTCAGGAAACAATAAGCATCTTTTGAGTGAGAAAGATGCTCTCAAATGCTGAAATTCCAGCAGTAACTGTTAGGTCCTGCTCAGCTGTAACAGATCATTTCATTAACTGGTCCAGAACTAAACCAGCCGAGTTACTGCTATTTCCCAAGAAGCCAATTGCTCTACTATGCTGCTGTTAGTTTATTATCACTGCTGCGTAGAATAGCAATGTGCATTAACAACATTTAGAATTCATATAGACTGCGAATAGGAGCAGAAACACAGTGAAAGATTGCCTGGAGTATCTATTGATTATGCATCGGCTGTTTAAATCTGGAACTCCGTTCCATGTAATAACACGATTGGACTGGATATAGTTTGCAGTTAAATAACTTATAGTAATCACTGGGATTTAATTAACCACCGTACTTGCACAGTGGCTGCGAGTGCAGCTAATGGTTCAGAAACACAGGAACCCAAGCACTGGAGCAAGAACAGTGTTGCTGAGACTGGGACAGACAAAAGTTCCTCCAAAACAAGAACCATAATGATGCACTGGCATAGCACTAATTAGCACAGTGCCAGTTCTTCTCACCCCTTGGCAGCTTAGCTTTCCTGCTTCTAGGTACCAGCACATTCTGAGTTACCAAGTACACCCCTCACAACCCTGACTGCAAAGTTTACATGGCTTAGACAATGTAGGTGAGATGTAGATTTCTGGGCTGATTTAGGCAATTTTTATCCCTCCCGTAGAGATTCTGGGGCTACTACTGAGCTCCTAACAGAGGCAGAGAATATGACTAAAATACATTTTCTTCCAAGAGAGAGGCCAAGGGAGGCCAAGCGCCATTCTTTGATGCATCAACTGAAGGAATGTTGCTACACATTGCACCAGCACAGTTATACAGTGCAGTAGTGATAGCAGAGTGGGTCTTAACCTGCTTATGTTCTCCTGGGTGCTGCTGCTGGCATCATTTACCCTTTCTGCTGCAGGCTGTGATTTCTGACTGCCAGCTCACAATCATCACTGTGCCACAGACACCTCATTTCACTCTGCCAGGAAAGCTATCAGTTTCAATTAACATGCTTGTTCACTTTAAACACAACAGGTTTCCCAAATAAACCGTAAGGATCATCAGTGACCATATTCATTACAACAACAAGGAGCCATCACAGACTGCTCTCTGCCTTGATGAACTTCTGTTCACACATCTGATGTTACCTAAAGACCAAAGTCTGCATTAGCCATTAACTGAAGTTGAACAGCAGCTACTAACTAATCAGGTGCAGCACTACTTAGTCCAGACAGCTGAAGGTGTCATGTGTGCTTTGGCACTCTTAACCCTAGGCTGTTGATAAAAAGAGCTATGTCCTTCATGCAGAAGAGGAATGATAATTTTGCAATTAAATAAATATAATTTTGCTTACCAGAACACAGTCAATGGCAATTTTCATCATCTTCTCAGCCTCATTTATCTCCAAAGGTCTGGCAATAGATGCTGTTCTTGCTTCCTGTGAAATAAAAATACACCAATATATTTAAACACTACACAAAGGAACTAATATATTCAGAACTGGGGGTGGTCAAGCAACAATTATATGATCATCTGCATACTAAATGAAGCAGGATTTAGTGTTTGTTCACCAAGGCTCAGATGATGTAAAGAAGAGGAGATGATGAAAAAGTCAGTTATGTGAGGCTGAGATTAATGCTGAGCAATTAAAGCAGCTTTTCAAAACCAAGTAAGTGCTACTTTCTGAACTGCAAGTATTCTTGAATGCAGATTTTTGGAAACTGCACTGGTTATTACATGTTGAGCAAGGTATGCAACGTAGCACAGATTTCACCATCTTTACAACACAACCCATGAAAACCATAGTGTGGGTAGATGTGCACAGTGTCACAAAAATTGTGGAACGAGCACTGTGAACCCATCTCACTCGGTCAGGCACCAACAGTGAACCTTGTTTAGATCCCAAAGGATGAAAAAAACCTCTTCCACCATCAGCAGTTTCAGGGACGGATGGCCTTTGGGGTAGTCAGCATACACTTGTCTGTGTGATGTCTTACAAAACTGACCTGGACATTATATGAAAATATTGAATTACTTGTTTGCTACTGGGAGGAGAGGAGGGAGATTTTTGCTGATAAATGTCCCTAAAATCATCTTATGTTAGCAAACCATTTGGTAACAGGTGGATAAAGATGGAAATGGAATTTCTCTAGTGAACATCTGACTAAGAATCTAAAAATGCTTTATACACATTGCAACAGGCTGTACCCAGTCTACTACAAGATGAATTCTGGAAGGAGATACAATTACTTTGATATCATGCCAGACACTCCAGACTGCATAGGTAAGTACTAGCACAGGCAGCTTCACTCCCTCCCCACCAACTCAGGTTCAGGGAATTGCACGGTGAACCCAACCAGGGAACTCATCCAGCCAAAAAAAAAGCAGCTTTTTGTGTGAGCTTACTTCTCTGCTGGAGCAGTTCCCTGAACAAGCCTGCCACATACTGCCCAAAGGCTTTTTTTTTTTTTTTTCCCTGGCACAAGAAAAGAAGTAGAAGAAATACTACGTTGGGGATAGTGAAGGAGCTACATCTGTTGGTGGCAGTGACAGCTTACATTGCCTGAAGTGCTCGTGAATGTTCCCCCTGTCCACACAGAAATAACAAGCTCCAAGCAGCAGAACGTTAATTTGGATGAAAATAAGATACAAGGAGTCTGCACAATACATATTCCTTGAGTAACTCCACAGGCAGACACTTTTGGAGGGAGACTGGACAAGAATAATGTAGCTCGGTAGCTATTCTGAGAACATTATGCATTTAACAAGCTCAACAACATGCCTATTTATTTGTGAGGACTTTGCCTGAACTGAAATGGTGGCCAGGATCAGCCTGATGGAGACACTGCCCTGCCAACTTTACTCAGTTCTTCTGACAGCAACAGTGAGATCTCTGCTACAGAGCGAATGTCTTTCAAACAAAATAGTTTATCACTCAGCAGGAGGAAGGAAATTATTTTCCTTCCCACTTTCAAAAGAGATAAAAGAAACAGCAAGGGCCTTAGATTTTAATTATAAACAGCTCCCTTACCAATTTCCTTACAGTAGCCTCGTAAAACATCCACAGAACATGCACTAGTCACTGCAGTGTGTGCTGGGTCAGGGTTACTGATGGGTTTAGATACAATGCTGAGATCTACCTTTTTAAGTTGGAATAATTTATACAAGTTTGTCTTTTCTTCTTCTACCTTCCCTCTACTACCCATGAAAGTTTCACTTACAGACCACAGTCTTTATGCAGAAATCCACATCATTTTCTAGAACAAGGTTCAGTCCTACAGTCACACTCGCTTGGAAAAATGTATTAGGCCAATAAAGAGTAATATAAAAGCAGAAATTCATTTTTTCAGGCTGTTGAATCAGGGCTAAACTGTAAATGGAGAAGGTGCCTTGCACCAAAACAGACCAAGAGGAAAATCCATGTGAACCATTACAGCGGACCATTATATTTGAAAAATATATGTTGAGGGTATCAAAGCTGTTGACAAATTTTTAATGGATGTTTTTAACAGCTTCCCTGGGTATCCATCACTGGGCTTTTTCCCGTTATCCTATGGAAACTCTCAAAGAGAAAACTTATTTTTAATATCTCTTTTCAGGAAAAACAACACAGCTGGCCATATAGAAGAGGATTAAAAGGAAGGCAGATCACATTAGAAAAATAAATACCCCACAAAGATTATGAAGGCAATAGGAAAAACATTTACATTAAAATACCAGAGTTGGTCAATTTAAACATTGTTAAGCCATTAGCAAATTAAAGAAAATCAATTTAACAAAACCACTTTGACTATCTCTGTCTCCCCACATGAGGAACTAAAGCACATTCTTTCTCCAGCCCAATTCATCCTCACTAGTATTTCTTACCCAATATAAAATATGCAGTGACACGACAACTGAGATTTTTAAAACCTGGCTTTACACAAAGACCCTTCTGCTTGTGCTTAAATCTGTGGATACGACTAGGCTGTATACTTGAAGGCAAAACCAATTTTCTAAATTTGTCCAAATATCAGGTATTCCATTGCCACTGGCTGTACTCATAAGTCCTTGTACTTAAAAAAAGCACACAAATGAAACTGAGCTGAAAAATATGGCCTCATGCATTTTCGTTTAAAGTAATATACTCTTTGCAATTAGGTGTACTGATCAGAATACACATTATAATACACAAGAGGTTTCCTTTAAATTAACCATTAAAAATAGAGTTCTCGGGAGAGATGAAAAATATAGAAAAAAATTATCAAGGCAAGAGGAGGTAAGAAGCAGAACAATTTAGGACTATCCCTGGTAATTACAACTTGAGACAACAAACATACACAAAATCAGCGAGGTATTCATGGACAAACTGATTGTTTACCTGATTCCTCTTCAAAGCATCCAAGACCTCCCTGGCTATAGTTTTACATGATAAATACTAATTAAAAATCAGGGAAGCCAAGTGTAAAATTATTTTTGATTAACTAAAGCTGACAATTATTAAAGAAAACACATGAAGGCACACAAGAGATACCATTTGCCGGCATTATTTATCCTCCCCTGGAAGGGCTGAGACTTTAATTTTTCAAGTTTTGAATCTCATTTTGGACAAAGCCAATTGGAAGTACTAACTAAGTTGTCTGGTTTAGACTTGAAAACTTCGTTTTCTTTGGAAATGAGACTTTCATCACACAGTAAGAAAAATTTCTAATCAAAGACTAGCTGACTGCCCCATCAAGCAGAACAGAGCACAGCCTGACAGGACATTCCACACAGGACATGGAAAGTTAACAGTGAAGCCAGTTCTGCCCAAACTGCATAAGTTTTGGCATCAAAAGTGAATATAAATTCCTTAACCCAAAACTGTATGCAGTCATTTCAGGAAATAACACTGGTGTTAAAGCATTCAAAACTCCAACTGTCTAAAGAATTTACTCGTCTGAAATTTGCATCCCTGCTGAGTGATGGTCCCATGGGTCAAACAGCAGTGAGGGAGAAGGCCACAGCAGATGGTCAGAGCAGAAGCCTGAGGTCCTGTCCACAGGCATCAGACCAGCAGCCAGCCTTCTGGAGGAGGCAGCGAGCTGTGGTTCTGTCTGTTTGCTGCAGCAACCACCTTTTGGTGGAGAAGTCAGCCAGACACTGGACCACAAGTCACCATTATTCTCGCAACACTCAGCTTAGTGTTGCAATACAGCTTCTTTCTGCCAAAACATAACAAAGCAACTGGTTCACCTAACCAGGGGTTATACCTCGCTCAGCAAAAAAGCATCCTGCAGGATACAGTGGTAGTCACCTTACCAAACCCCCTTGCAGCTTCACTGCCAAACATCCAGTTAAACATAAACAGGCTGGTTGAAATACAGAATGCAGAAAAGCAGCACAAGAATTGCCTTTTCTGTCACTAAAGGCGTGTTCCATAAAGGTCTGCAGCCTTAAGCTTCCTGCATGTGGAAACACACGGACCTCTCTGCTCCTCCAGGATCAGTAGGGAATAGCTACCTTTTATTGGAAGTATAGTAGCTTTTAGGGTGTGTACACTGCAGGAGAGCTGAGCATGCACACGATCAATGTGATCAAGCAATGCCTGTTTATTACAACTAAGAAAGCCCTTTTATAATGTTCTCACGCACACATGAGTAACATGCAGTACAAGTCCTCAAAACTGGACAGTTAACTTAGCCCGCGCTTTAAACCTTCTTATGATTGGATAAAACGTGCCACATCAGCCGTGCCAGGCTGCCTGCCTTGCATAACTTCCTCTTCTGTCCCAACCCCTTCCGGGGGTTGTTTGTCTTGTCGAGTTTCTCCCCCCTTATTCAGGGTCGCATCCTTATCGCATTCTTGCTCGGCTGAGGCTCTTATCAGTCTTGTTCTCATGCAGGATTGCTCACATGGCCATTCTCTCGCAGAAAGCCCTCTAGAATCCCAACATGTACACAATGTCTGAAATACATGGCAATATGCAGATGACTCCATTGCTTGCACAAATCTGTCCACTGTCATCTTCCAGGTATGCCCTAAATCCGTATTATATTTGCCAGCCCTCTTCAGATGTCTTGGATCCCCTCAGACATCTGAAGTGAGACTAGATGTCTATATTGCAGATTAAAAAAGCACAGTATGGCTTTGTCATCTCTCTGAATAAAGTCAACTCACCACCACCACCACAAAAAAAACCCAAACAAAAATCAGGTAACAGCTCCTGAACATTTGGATTTCAGCCCATTTCCATGTCAAATATAAGACCAGAAATATATACTGGCAGCTAAAATTGTTGAGAAGATAAGACAAAACTCCCCCAAAGCATCAAGAATTAGCAGGAAACACTACAGAGGGAATTGGTTTACTGGCAAGTATTGTATGGGCTCCACAGACTGAGTACCAGCAAAGGGTCCAGATATGGCTCCTGGCACCTTCTGACCTTAGCAGAAACTGGTACCAGCAAACAGCACTTTCTAGGTACATTGTACCTTTCCATTGTGTGCAAGGTGCTACAAAGCTATTCAGAATCCTTACATGAACGATAATGTTCTGAGTCCATTCTGAAATCTAGAAGCACTTTCATGGGCTCATTTGTAACTTGGCTTAAACGTCAGACCTAAAATGGGAAATAGCTGTACCATCGCTTGGCCTTCTACTGAAACCTGAAGAGCTTCTCTGAAAGTCAGCTGACTGTCAAGGCAGCAGCAGTGATGTTAGCACTTGTCTGTATGTGGAGGTTCCTGCGAGGTGAACTAAGGTGCAAATTTTGAGTTCACTTGCTACTTTGAGTTATCTTGCTAGGCAAATATGTTAATGTGCAAGAGGTAATCCATTCAACTTCCCAGAATCACAGGATGGTTTGGGTTGGAGGGGACCTTTGAAGGTCAACTAGCCCCACCGCCCGCAGTGAGCAGGGACATCTTCAACCAGATCAGGCTGCTCAGAGCCCCGTCCAGCCTGGCCTTGAACATTTCCAGGGATGGGGCATCTACCACCTCTCTGGGCAACCTCTGCCAGTGTTTCACCACCCTCATCGTAAAAAATGTCTTCCTTATACCTAGTCTGAAACTTCATTACACCCCTATTGATACTCCTGTCTCCGGGGTGCTGTAGTGCTAATGTGGAATACTGAAGCCATCCATCCTAAATTCCCACACTCCCTTGCTGCACAGTAACGTCACCATCCAGAAAGCCAAATGCACTTACTAGCCACAAAAATTAAGGGCAGGAGGATGCTACCATCTCTGCAAATGCGCTCCACCACTTCCCTTATTGAGAATTTTCCCTCATTGAGAACTTTCCCCTAGGAGCTTTATACTTGGTTAACAGTGAAGAGCCACTATTGTCAAAACTATTCTGCAAATATGCCCAGTGAAGCATTTTCAACTGGTAATAGTTTTCCATCATTATGCATCAAAAACTGATAAATCAGCTTCCTGCATGCTTGGTGTATGGGGAGATAACACATATTTTCTGAACTACAGTAAGGATCCAAGGCAAGTAATTAAGCATGGCCAGCACACAAGTCACTCATGATAAATGTGGTGTAATACACGTATATACTGATGTGCTCAAGCTCTAGCAGAAATTTCTAAACACTTTTTTTGTTGTTGAGATAAGGACCAGAAATGAAAGCTTTTTTCTAACACACTGGTCTAGCACCAAACATTTTCTGACCACAGGTTAAATCCTTCCTCATTTTTCAGTTCGTAAGCCTGATACATACAAAAGCTGCATTTAGTCTTAGTCCAGGAAGCATTACATGCCTGATCCCTGCAAATCGGGGTTTTGCAACTACTGCTGTCTAGGCAGGCAGTACAGCTCTCCTTCTGAAGAGCTTATTATTCAAGGAGTTCACAAACACACACTGTGATCACATTTGGCTAATATAGGGAATGGATCATTAGGCATTGTTATATAAGAACAGTAAGGTACAGGAGGGACATTAAAAATTATCCAGACCTTCTGAAGAAATCTAATACTTCCTAACAGCCTACTTTCCTCCTCAAGAGATTAAAGCTGAAGATAATTGAGCATTTGCTGCTCCCAGGCTATGTTGCTTTCTTCTGTGCTCATCTCAGCAGTCCACAAAGGGAATCCACAGAGACATTTCCCTACTCAGCAGTGCAGAGCCCTCAATCAAAGGCAGGGTCCGAAACCCCCTGGCTATCCCAATGCGTAAAACCATGCCACAGGAAGGTCTGAGATAGAGAACCCACTGGAAAGCATAATTGTTCTGCAGACCAAAAAGAATCAGAAGGGTTGCCTAGCCAGATAACAAATAATCTGAACATATGCTTTATGACAGAATAAACCCCCTACAAATGCTGGCATACAGACTGCTGGGGCAAGAAAGGGAACTTGAAACCTTTTTGGCAGGCATGAAGTTATGCTGCTCTGTTCCCTCCCCACATACCCCTCCAGGTCCACTGGTCTTCTGATTCAAAAGCCAATTCCACTGAATTACCCTCAGCTCACCAACCCCAGCACATGCTTACAGTTACCTTCCTACATCCATAAAACCCTCACCTTTAATTTATTTCATGTTTCATGGCAAGCTGCATTGGTAAAGCTTGGATTAGTCCACAGGACTATGGGGTGTCACCTAACGGGTCCTTAACCAGGAGGTGCCTTGTGATGTCTCTTCCAGAGTTTGGCAAGATGACAAGGAATATATTTCTTCTAGAAGAGCTGAAGCTAGGTTTGTGAGTGAATTTCCTAATATAAACAGACAGAAGTGTCCTTGGGCAGCATGGACAGGTGGGAGCTTGCTTTTTGTTTTTTTAAAGGGATAAAGAACAGGCTCATCAAAAAGACAAGACACCCAGTCAGGCAAAAATCTTTCAGTTTCTCCTTTTATCCATATTCGTCTCTAACAAAATTAGAAATAGAATTTCCTTTTCTTATAGATAACAAACAAAAAAACTTCAGGAAGGGTTATGATTTTCTTAGGAAAAAAAAGCAACAAAAAGGAGTATATTTTTCAGCAGCATCTTTCAGATCTCAGACACATGAAGACATCATGCAACGCAGCAGCAAAGGTAGGAGCAGGCACTGTGTATGCAGCAATGCCACCCAAAGAGATTGCTTAAACTTTTAATTCACATCAAGCCTCTGACTTCTGGAAACATTGCCATACAACTCAGGTCTCCATGCTCAGCAAAGCTTAACTAGCAGTAAGTGGAGTGGCTGTTATATTCCAGCAACAGCAATATCAGGTGGCTCTCTCTGGGCAGGAACAAAGGCATTTTAAATAGCTAAGAATAGCTAAAATCATTGTCCTTAAGTTTAAGCCAGCAGATTTTCCTCGTATGTAATTAAAATTTTGACATAGCTATACTTTGTCTCATGAAGGAAGGTTAGGAATAATGAACAACCAAAACCTCAGATATTCAGAAGACATTGTTTCTGATTTAGTCTAATTAAGTGGAACTTCTAGCAGACTCATACAGGTTTTGACAAATGCTGTGATGTACAAAAGACGGTTCAAATGCAATTTTCTTCTCTGCCAAACTAGAACGGTTTTTCAGTCTAGAAACAGTCTAGAACTGAGCTCAAGAATTCAGATCTTCCTACTAGCTGACAAAATTTTCAATGCACTGACATAACTGGTCCCAAACTGCACAAAGAAATGTGCCACCCATCAACCTATATATAGCTAATGCTATGTCTTCGAGAGAAATACTCCTGGGAAGCTCACTACAAAACCATTTCTTACATAAAACACACCCAGAAATGTTATCTCATGTAACTTACAGCCATGGCTATGGTTAAAGCAATCTAAAATATATGACAGTATTGATTGAACTATATCTTACAGTTGTAAGGTTTAATTTAGGCTTCCCACTTTGCAAGAAGCTCTCTTCCTCAAAACTGATAGCTGAGGTTTTGGTTAGAAGACAGTTCAAAGAAATTGAAGCAAACTAGGTTATTCTCCAGAGTTTTGGCAATTTCAACTACAAACTTCCACTAGAAATCATGCGTGGCAACTTTGTAACCAAAGCACAGGAAATGAGAAAAATTAAGTTTATCAGACTCCCCCAGGCAGCATCTCCTACCCAGAACGAACATTTGGCAGATCGAAAATGTTTGGAACGTTACAAATAAAATATTTTTTTGTAGTCAACTTTCAAAGAGTACTGAATAATGCAAATATCACTCAAATCAGATCTACCTGTCTACTGAAAGATTAGGTGGCAAACGGCAACAGTGTGAGCAGGGGCGGGGGAGGCAGGCAGGAAGGGCTCTTTAACCAAAAAAACTGTGAATAGTGAGATCCAAGTTAAATGTCCTTAGTGGCAACTCTGTTTTAACTAGTACGTCTAAGTTCCACAGCTGGATCTAAATGTCTTTGGTTCTCCTAAGAGTTTAATTCCAGCGTTTCACAAATTGAAGTCAGTAAAGAGATTCTCGATGACTTCCATCAGTTTTGGAACAAGCTTGTACTGTGTGCATCAATAACAGTAACACTTGTAGAGATACCCTGTACTCAGAAATTTATTCTCCACAGATTGGGAGACACACTATCTGGCTGTTAAAAGCTTTAATCTACAAAATTACAGAAATTACTTTATTTACACAAGAGGATACACAGGGAATAAACAGTTTGTTCAAGGTCACAAATAGATCAAGTGCCAAGAGAAGCATTAGAAAACAGACCCACTGCATTGCCTGA
The DNA here is from genome assembly GCF_965140245.1 of Athene noctua. NCBI lineage: Eukaryota > Metazoa > Chordata > Aves > Strigiformes > Strigidae > Athene > Athene noctua. The sequence goes on along the minus strand of NC_134051.1, from coordinate 3,480,660 downwards.
CTTCAGCACAAGCTAAGTACGTATTAAAAAAAAAAGATTATTTTCATCTTTCTTCAGTTTTACATGTCTTAGAGCTAATTAAGATGTAAATAAAATGAAAACAACCTTGAGAAGGTCAGAAATCTTTATGCCTGCCACCAACACAGAGGCAGTTTTATTCTGGAATTTTTTTGCTTCATTATCTTACTGCATCTAATAATTCAGCAAGTTTAAGCAAGGCAGCTTCCTGACAGGCTCCTGCTAATGTGTCCACAGGACCTCTGGCAGATGCAAAGTGGCAGGCACTCAGAGTCAGTCAGCTTTGCTGAGGTGTTATAAATAGCTGTAAATTTTTCCTTTTGGATTTCACGTGTTCAATGTATAATGATAATGCAGGAGCGTCCTTTATCAACTGATCACAACTGACCTTCAGAGTCATTACTGCTTTATTTTGTGCTAAAGAATTATTTGGATCAACTCATCACCCCTTCCTCCAAAGATTCATCTTGCCATATTCCCCATGAACGATTGTTACAGGGCATAGAGGACCATTGACTTTTCTAACACCTTCTGGCCATTTACAAGACTGCAGCAGTAAGCTGCATAGGTCCAGAGGCAGCCACCACACATGAAATCCAAAGTGCACACATAGTAAAGAGGTTTTAATCCTGTGGCTGCTTTTCTAGATTTTGGGCTTGACAGGCTTAATCACAGCACTGGTATTTTCAGCTTCTATTTCTTCTAATCATCTTAAGCATTTAGTATAGTGTATGAAGAGAGAGAAAAAAATCCAAACAAAATCACCATCCGCACATCAAGTCCAAATCAGCCTCCACCTCCCTCATCCAAAAAATAAAGCTAGAAAAAAAGATTAAAGGAAACCAGAACTCGAAGCATCTAGTTACTCTTCCAAAGCTAGTTGTAAATATTCTGAAAATGAAGGCTACGTAGTAATGCAATGCAGAGAAAGTCCCCCTGGCAGTAAAGGAAACAGTGAAGATAAAGACATATGTCTCCATGCATAGAATTTGCTTTTCATCTGGGGATCTAACTCTGTCATACCAAAATTCATTCATCAACTCCACTACACTCTACACATTCCAACTTGGCAATTTCGATGCTCTAACAACTTGGACCAGTAAGCCTGGAAACTACCTTGCAAATATAAGGTTTAAATTAATTTTTAAATAAAAATGCTGTGTCTCCACCACTGCAGTGCCAGAGGACACCAATAACTAATCCGTGCTCATCCACAGTCGGTTTAGAAACAGCACAGCTTCAATGGAATTCAACATTTAACTCCAAAGATCTTCTGATCCAAGTAAGGGTTTTCACTCTGTTCCCCCCTAGTGCTGAATTGCTCCCCAAGGTTAACTGGGCCAAGCTCCTGTTTAACAGCTCCCTGACAGTGCAGGTGACACAGCCGTAACAACACACACGCATTGCCTGTACTCCTGCCCCTCCACTCCTGGTGCTCTACACCCAGCGCACAGGTTTGGGATCCACTGACAGTGGGCAAGGAAATCTCTGCAGGGGTGGGAACAAATGGCTGCTCTTCACATTGAAGCTTTCTGCTGTTTGAGGATTGTTAATCAGGAAATGCCTTCCTCGTCTTTTTCAAACATAAAATCTGATTTCCTTTTTAAATGAAAAAGTATATTTGTGGTTTTTGTTTGATGAGAAAGGTATAGCTTTTGGTTGCGGGTTTTTTCCCCACAAAAAATCTTAACTAACAGCATCACAGTCTGAATTCTGATTCTTCTGATGTTCTTAAGTTAAAGGTTTTTCTACATTATAGATTAACTTTGAAAGTAGTTTACATATACATAAGAACTATATATTCAGTCAGGAAATAATGTATTTATAAAGGCATCAGAAAGGCACAGTACCACATTTCCAAGAAAACGAATACAGACAAACTTCCCAATAAATACGCACATGTATTTAGATCATACGCATCTACATCTAACAGAACCATTCTGTTAACAAACTCTTCTCTAGCTGAAATTTTTTTCGTTCAGAAAGTAATTTATTTTAAAAAGTGTTCCATGATTTGAAACAGTAAGATTTATCTACATATAAGGCTTTTCTACACAGTTTCTATACAAAATATGTGCAAAAAGAACTCCAATAAAGTAAGCAAAGGCTATGACACAAATCAGAATCAAGGAAATCAGTTCTACAGGAAATAATGGTTTTACTTCACTTTTTCCCAATGATCCTTCCCCAAAAGCTGCTCAGACTATAAGAACAGACCTAGCCAACCCATTAGTGCCAAACGCTGGCATTTCTTTTACAGATGCTGGAAAATGAAGCAGTCTTCACTTCAGATAGAAACAAGATATGTCATCAGTCTAACTAAGCCTAGGCAGCAAGATCCTTCATTTAAATATTTGGAAATGGATGGCTTAGCAAAGAGAAAAAAAAAAAAAAGAGGTTCAGTGAACATAAAACTACCATGTTTTCAAATTCATTAAAACAATATCACAGCTGTCAATGCATTTAGGTTTCAGAACATAAAATGTAATGGAAAAATAAACCATACTGCTCTCCTACCACCCTTTAACAGCACAGTCCCTCTGCCAGTGCAATTTATTGCGTGCATTACTTAGCCATGCAATGTTGAAAGAAAATAAGCAATGGAAATCAATAATCTTCACATTAAAAAAAAATAAAAGTAGCCTTAGATTAATGGCAACTAATTTGATACCTACAGACAAAACTCTAATTCCCCCATCCCCATGTCAGCATTAACAGTACTTCTACTTATGCCCACCTGGAACTGTGTGGGAGAAACAGGCAGAGGATGTCATCCCTGTGATCTTTTGAGCACCTCACCAACTCTGTGAAGGATCCAGGGAAAATGGTATGAAATGAAGAGGGGCAATTCCTTACTGCCCTCAACACCAGCTACTTAGAAAGAACTGCAGCTTTGCTGACTTCCATGGGCATTATCAGATGGAAGAAAACAGCAGTGTTTGGCTCTAAGCCTCTCATTTGACGAGCAAATCTCACACTTCCAGTGAAAGGCAGAGCTGGGTGCTTATAATCAAAAAGGAAAACTTGACAAATTTCACTGAACAACTGGTTACTGCAACCTCATGGCTTTTACCCTGAAACTGCTTGCTTTGCTGCAGGCTCAAGTCTCAAACTTGTCACACGCTTATGTACCAAACTTGGCATTTAACACACAAGCCAAAATAGGGTTCTTCAGGTTTAACAAATCACTGAAGAAGGCTGGAACCAGTCACAAATCATAAGGAACAGAGCATGAAAGTCTCTTCTGCTGCTCTCTGGAGATTCTCACTGTGCTGTCATAGTGTCATCTTGTGTTTTTAGGCTATAAACTCAGAGCTAATGAGACAGAAGCGAAGGTCAACTTTGCTGAGATAAGACTTCTTAAAGACAACAAGTTCAATCTGTCAAACCTTTTTGCAAAATATAAACTGTGTACCTATATAGGATTAGTGATCCCCACCTTGTGCACACAGTCATTAAGCCACAAGAAACATACACTCACTACAGTATGTAAGAAATACTGTCCTTCTGGAAATTGCACCTTTAAAGTGTCTTCGATTGAAGACTTCTTAATGGGCCCAAAGAGAAATGGCTACACTGAAGCACTTACTCAGCTCTTGATTTTTCATTTCATGCTTTCAGCACTCTGCCTTTGTGCAAGTCCCTTTTCTAGGGCCCAGTTCTAAAGTCAGTTGGACTCCTAAAAGCTTTGATTTAAAGTGATTAAACAATGCCCAATTTCAAACCAATGCTTGAGTACTTTTTTAAAATGTTGCCTTATACCAACCTATACCTGACTTTTTAGTAGAGTTCTTAGGGATGCTGTACACAGAGAAAGGGCTTAATGCTCCAAAGCAAGTATTAACACGTTAGGTATCATTTGTGTGAAAGCTATTTCAAAGCCAAGAAATTAAGCAAAGAACATAAGATGGGGAGTGACTGATTAACGCTTTTGTGACAATTGTGTATATTGAATTAAACTGACATCACTTCTCTCTCCCTTTTGAAATCTGAATGCCTTTCACACTGCTGTGTACCACGCTGACTTACGTATCTGGCAGAAAGGCAGTGTTCCACAGATAATCTTCCCTGTCTATCACCTACCCTTTGAAACACTTGTACTCCATCAGACAAGGATCTGGGACCATTAACCATCAAGGCACACAGTCTACAGCTCTTACAGCTGCACTTCCTACAGCTCAGATATTGTATATCTGAAGATTGGCAAAAACAGTACCAGAACATTCAGGGTTTCCATTCTTTAAATGTCTATTTTCAGAAAATTAATAACCTCCAGCACTGCAGATAAATGCATTTAAGAAAATAATTGAAAGACTTATTGGCAATGTTTCAGAACACTTCCGTGACTTCATGCAACAGCTTGTGATTTTACAGCTAAGCTGAAGAACATGTACCCTGCAGGCTTGCGAGGCCTTCAATTACTCTAACAGAAATAATGAGCCTTGCACTTGGAAAACTAATGGCATTAATCATTTATCTTTCAGAATATATCTGTCCCTGCCACTAAAATGTACATATAATGTTAATAATTCCAAACAGTTCTACAGAGAATATTTCAGTTTCCTGCTAAAGAGAAAATGCCAAACTGGTCTCTCAGGCTTACTGCAATCCAAGTATGAATTTCATATGAGGGGGAAGGAAATGCAAACTTTCATACCCATTCCTTCAAACTCACAAAACATTCATTTTAGATGCAGCCCTTAAGAAGAACTACGGATACTTTTTTTACCTTCTTCCTTTGCAGCACCCACTGAACACAAGCTCTTACACACTCCCCAGAATGTACTTACCCTTAGTTCAACTTCTTTGCCAAGTAAGTCATACAGACTTGCTCCTTTGGAGGTGATTTCAGAAGCAAGCTGTCTAGCTGCCTTCAAGTCAGCAATCTGGAAACACAGCAAAAGACAATGCCCCACCATCACAAAGAAAATGCACAACAGATTTTTCCCATTTTAATGTTAAAAATCACATATGAGGTCAGCACAGTGGCTGAAACTCTGCCACAGTATTGAAGAAGTTGTCCACTGGAACCAGGAAGCCTGTCTCTTGGCTTTAAAATGGTCTAGATGAGGCAGCATTTACACATAGGCTTCTGGGTGAAACCCCAGTCACTTTAGGCCAACAAAAAACCCCCCAAAACTCCTAAAACTGTGACTTGGCCAGTTCAAGTGCTGCCCTGGGCAAAGGGAAACATCACCTTTTTCACATGAAAAGTAAGAAGTATATATACCAAAAAGTATGTAACTAGCACATTGCATACATAATGACTACTGATCATCTACAGGTGTTGTTTCATTATTTCTTTGGGTGTTTTCTTCGGAGACACACACCAGACTTACACAGAGGAAAAATTGCCTGTGGTTCTGCCATTTTTTCAAGAATGGTAGTATTATTCCATAACAAGCAGGTGTGGCATAATATAGCTATAAAAGAATCAAAGACTAGAAGTATTAAAATATAGAAGAGGTGCTAAAACTATCAAAAAGCAGTAACAGAATGACTCTTATTTAACAAAGTATTGGGTTTTTTAATATCTCCAAATGGCATTTATTTTTAAGGGCTTGAACAGCTTTCATGTCTGTTAGGGTAACATGAAGACTTCCCTGTAATGCAAACAGGCTGAAAACCAACTTTCAGTCTTTATTTTGCAAACTCCTCTTTTTGCAACAAGGTTAGCAGATAGAAAATAGTCTTTATTCCAGTCTACTCCAGTACTTCTACGATTTCAACACCAGTCCAAACCACAGATAACCAATTTCGTGCCACTGTTGCCTTGTGTTATGCTTCTGGTTGAGAATTCAGAGATTAAGACAAATCATAGCATATAACCTCAACTACAGAAAGTATGAGTTAAAACCACACCCGCTCCCTTGTGAGAACATTCTCTACACTTAAGTTTCAGAGAGAAAATGGATTTGTTTTTTATTGGTTATCACAAAACCCCTGCCAAAAGGAAGAGTACAAGTTTTCCTTACTTTTGAGCCAAGATCAAACTTGAACTTGCTGCTGTCGTCCTCACTCACGTCTGCACGTTCCACTCCCTTGGTATTCATAGCACTGTAAAGCACAGAGGTGACCTTTAGCAGTTCCTTCACTGCATAGCCATCTGCCTGGTAAAGCTTCTTCGTGTTGAGCCTTATGTGAGCTTTGGTAGCCTTTGGGAAGAAAGAATGAAGTCACTGTGTCACAAAGAACAAAATCCTCATTTACCTCCTCACTCTCCACTCAATTTTTTTTTTTTTTTTAACAGAAATCAATCTTCCTGTTTGAAAACACAAGTTTCCCTCATCAAATTACTGATGTTTCTCGAAGAAATTTTTCTGCAACATGTGCACTCTCTGTATGTCAGAATATTTGCAGATAATTGCCAGAATGAAAAAACTCAAACTATCCATTAATTCTTTCCCACATGAAGATCAGCAAAAACCCTGTGCACCACTTAAATTCAAATTAAGTTTAAGTGGAATGTAAGTGCTGCCCAGGTCCTGTGATGATGCTGGAGAGAGGTAAATTTCACCCTTAATGAGTTACAAGAGTAAGATCAATTATCCTAATTTAACTGTCTTCTCTTCCAGCAGTACCTTCTGAATATTTTATTGTTCCTCTCAATTTTCTCCCTGCTATGATATTAGTGATTTTACTCCCTTGTCTTCCATCTCTGAAAAGGACAGACAGACCAGTAAGGAAAAAAACATGAAAAATTATAATATTATCTTTGTGTACTTCAAAATAATAAAGGGGAAAAAAGCATAATAGAAATGATACATCTGCCACAGAAAGGACACAAATGTTGTTCTTTAAATTCCTGACAAGACTGTATTATAGACACAAGGAGCCAACACCAAACTTCAGATAAAACTTTGAGGCAGTTTCCCTGATGGCATGACTAAACAATCAAACAAACAAAACCTGATCACCGGTTATGAATACAAAAACTAAGTATCCAAATAACTTAACAGCTTCCTTTCAGTATCTTTTGAAGATGAAACTTCTGCTAAAATGTTTAGCCTTTGAGAATATTGTGTGGCAGAAAGAATCTATCCATGGTTCACTGGTGGTCTTACACAACTTTGGTATTACAGCGTTACCGTAAGGAATTCACACCCCCCTAGGGCTCTGACAGTGCAAGATCTTCAATCTGGGGTAAAAGACTCAAACATTAAAATGGTTGATACAAGTTTTGCCCACTCAGCACTGAGTTCCACTAAATAACTGAGTGTAGGAAAATTTCCTGTGAAACTAAAGAGAGAAAGGACCACATCTCAAACCATGGATTTAGCTCCAACTTTTCAAAGGCCAAAGGAAACAAATAGCTGTCGGTCTATGTTTCTTCCTATGCATCTTGTCAAACTTTGTGACTTTTCAATCAGATTTCCACTTCCAAGAAATTTTTAGCTCTTGCCTCTCTCATCCCAAAATCTCAACCCAGCAGAGGAAACTGACTCTACATCTGCTTCCTGCTGACAGGAACTCAGCTGAAAAGTGAAGACAAATTTCCAGAACAGCTTACTGATGCGGAACACCCTGGCTGGGGGAATACGAGGCTTAGGGTACAAAAAACCCTAATCACTTTTAAAACTTTTGACCATCGTGACCTCAAAGGAGCCAACACACAAAGTGGAAAACCAGATACGTTCTTCTTCCTTCCTTTCCAGTAGAAGGAATCTAAAAAACTAATTGTATAAACAATTGTTATTAAATTTTAAGAGAAGCAGATTACTAAATTCACAGAATCTGTTAAACATCCCCTACACAAAGACAACTAATGCACCATATCACGAAGGATGTTATTAAGGATAGGAATTCCAATTTCAGTTCCATTCAACCCCAAGAGAGAAAAATCACAGAATCACAGAATGGTTTGGGTTGGAAGGGACCTTAAAGATCATCTAGTTCCAACCCCTGCCCATGGCAGGAACACCTTCCACTAGCCCAGGTTGCCCAAAGCCCCGTCCAACCTGGCCTTGAACCCTTCCACAGAGGGGGCAGCCACAGCTGCTCTGGGCAGCCTGTGCCGGGGCCTCAACACCCTCACAGGGAAGAATTTCTTCTTTAGATCTAATCCAAATCTACCCTCTTTCATTTTAAAACTATTACCCCTCATCCTATCCCTATGCTTCCTGATAAAGAGTCCCTCCCTGTCTTTCTTTAAGGTCTCCCCAGAGCCTTCTCCAGCCTGAACAATCCCAACTCTCTCAGCCTGTCCTCATAGATAGGAGAGGTGCTCCAGCACTCTGATCATCATCTAGTAAACGAAAAAAAAAATGGTTTTTTTCCACTCAAAGACTACTTAAAAACAAGAAAATATACACAGATAAGTACATATATTTTTCAGACTGGCATAATGCCATCGCTTACTCAAGAAGGCAACTTCATGTCTGGAAGGCTTGAGACAGACACCTGTGTTTTAACAACTCTAGATAGGTTTCAAGTACCATTAAGTATCACCTCCATCTATTCTGAAGATCATATTATTACAATGTAATAGAAAAGATAAAGAGAAATATACTGCAAGAATAGCATCAACAGTCAGAAAGTTTGCTTTATTTAAAATCTGTTTTATTATTATCATAGTGACAAATTTTGACAGTGTGATGGAAATTCAGAAACAGCCCAGGGAAGAACCAGAATTGTCAGCTGAGTGCTCCAGCCATTCCGTTACAGAAACATGGTCTTTAGCCTGTCTGGCCCAAACATTTTGCATTCTTTCCTGTACAATGGCACATTCTTGATAGGAGGAATGAGGATTGCTCTCATTTCCCTGTCTTCTTTTAATACTCAGGATAGTCTCCTGGGTACTGAAGTAGTGGCTCTAAATCTCCACTGCTTCTCCCATCACTTTTTAAAAAACAAGTATGTGCCTTTTGCAAAAAGTTTGGTACCTTGGTTTGCTAAGTATGTTTTCACAAATCAATTTCTATGAGACTAAACTCATCAGAGGCTTTTTGCTGCACTCCACCTCAAATTTGGATCCAAGCAGCCTCGAGAAGGAGCCTGGTATTGAGCCCCACGGACTAGGGCAGTTCTAGGTGGGCAAGTGATTAAAAAAACACATAAGACAACCTGCAAACACTTCAGGAACTTTGGGGTCCAAAAAGAAGCCATTTGTTAAGTTCTCAAACCACCAGTAACACAAAGTAATATGTAATTTGTGTAAAAAATTAACACATCTTTACTCCTTGTTCGGTAAAGGAGAGCAATACTCATATGTCATGATGATTAATCCAACCCGATATTCTCTTCTGAGGCAAATCTGTCTCCATCAAATCTCACATCTGGCTATAGATGCATAAAGCTACTGGCTACTGGAGAAGATAACTGTGGATTCCATGGACAGTGAATTACGCAGGAAATGTCTACAAGCTTTTTGCATTCTGAAAATGCTGAAATACTACAATAATCTCCATATTATCATGTAATATTAACTGAGACTAAGTACAGGATGATTAAAGAAATTTCCATTCATTTTTAGCATCTTATTATGTAATTCTTCAAAACCCTTGGGATTTCTTACATGAAATCAGTTATTAAAAGGAAAATGTATGCATAACATTGTTTCTGCTTCCATACTTGCCCTTTTAAAACATGATTGATTTGAAAACCCCTCCAAATAAAATGGAACTGTTGAACATCTTATGATGCTCCAGGGCTCAAAAGTGCATTCTGGTATGTACAGAATTGCATCATGCTCTGAACATAGTAAAATTAAGAATTAAGAAAATTTATGGTGGACATCACAAATCGGAAGGAAAAAGTTGGCTTGTTTATAATGTCATTTGAGTATATTTTAAAAATTTTAAAAAGTATTATAAAAAATCAATCTTTGGTATTAGCACAAAGACTTCCATTGCTTCCAGACTCACCCGCAGTCCCATTATTTTTTTTTCTACCTGATAACAGTGCCATATAAGTGTGCCATAACTGCAAAGGCTCATGCTGCATCAAAATAACAAGAATTATATGAAGGACAATGTTATTTTATTCCACGAGACTAAAAAAGTTGATGGCCCAATTCAAGTATGCTCATGTATAATGTGATAGAAGATTTGATCTGAGAAAAATATGACTTGATCTAGTAAGTGAGAACGCTCATACAACAGAATACCAATATACAATTCTACATCATAACGAAAACATCAGAAGTTATGACTACTCAAGCATACAAAAGAATCAGGCATCCAAAGTTAGCAATAAATATGATGGGTTGTCTTCTGAATCCATTTAAATGGCTTCAATAAATTTCGTATCTACAGCTATATCTTCCACTATTACCTTTTTATAAATATGAAGTGATGAGGATGAATATTGTTTTAGCATCAGATGTTTAGATCCAAATTCCACAAAAATATGTACATAACTCTACAGGATTTCAGTAACAGCACAAGATACACAAGAGAGCACAAGAATACAACACATACCCAGCCTCTCATTGCATTGAAATTGTCAGGGGTTAAGAGAGAAAGCATTAAAGCTAAAATAGAACCAGTATTTCAATGTGCTTAAGCACGATTCCTTAGGCAACCTTACCATGAACTGAGCCACTGCCTTGATGAAGAAAACCCGGTCCTGTTCTGTCTCCACATCAGGAGGAATATCAGTCTGAGGTTCATACCTGTGGAAAGAAGCAGGCGTAGATTTGGACAAGAAATACCTGTGTAATATTAAAACACTCATTTGTTTGTGAGGCAAGAATCAAACAAAACAAGCATGTATGAGACTGGAAAATAAATCTTTAGCTCCTACTGCAGACTGGGCTATCCAGACCCTGGAATACATACGATGGGTTTGTGTACAAACTGCAAAAGCTGTAAAACCTGAGGAAGTTCTCCAGGAGGAGTGGTGACTGTGGGGTCCTGAATAAATCTTTTCAGTCAGTTTTGCAAAGGAGCAAAATTCAGCTGGCTCAATCAAGTCTCTGAAATACTTCTTCTTAAAGTACTTTACTATTTAAACCACAAGCTACTTATATAAATCAAACTAAATCATGTGTGGCTTCGCAATTTAAAACACCAGGCATACGACTGACAATACTCCCAGTCTTTCTGGTGGTATGTTAAAATGACTTGTACTAGATTACTATTGTTCATAATAAAACCAGACACCTTGTCTTTTAAAGTATCATGACACTTTTCCACACTCTCAAAATACACAAGAAAAGATCACACTCAGACATCATCTAAACATATTACTTTCAAAAGTAAATGCAACTTATGAAAAAGCAAACTGTAAGATTGTGAAATGCTTAAAAAAAAAACCATTCATGAAATGCAGAAACTTCTAGAAGTCACCAGCCTACAGGAACCAGGGAAGAAAAAAATAAAATGCTTTGAGATTTTCAGCATTCAGAGAGGCAAAAAACCATCTTTGCATTCAAATCCCATTTGAAACTATAAGCAAGGCATATGTGAAGTAGCCTCTCTGCTTTAAAGTGTAATTAAAAGACTTCTAGAAGCTGGAAAAGCTGTCTGCCCATGTCAAGTGTAATTCTGACCCATAACAGAAAATGGTGCCAGTATTCAGTCACTAGTTGGTCTGAAAGTGAAGCACTTGACTATTAGGCATAGTTTAAGTTTTTAAAAGGTTTTAAAAAGAAAAAAGCTTTTAAACAGAAGTTTAAGCTTTTAAATGTGTTCAGGTTCATTAGAGAAATGTATTTTTTAAACAATATTTCTGATTTCTTCCAACTGCTGTTATTTTATTGTTACATACTAGGGAGGACACTGATTTGTGTTTTTACATGAGTTGAAAACAACCAGTAATTTAGACCATCAGTGTAACAGCAGTATTTCAAAGACTATTTAGGTAACTTAACCCAAGTAATTCTGAATGGTTGTAGTATGTCCCCATTTTATTACAATTTCAACAGGATTCAGCAAATTTCTAACAGCTTAGTAATAGAACTTAATGGATACTAATTATGAATCCAGGCCAAAAAAGAGCAATCAGGCAAATGGGTCACTGTCATATTTCAGTTATAATAGTCTACCTTATGAGTAGCTTAAAAAACTTAATTTTTTCACTTACATGGGAAAGACGATTATACATAATTTCATTAGCACTTGAAGTTTCATAAATATTTAACCAAAGTCTGTCAATGGATTAAGTGGGTATAAAACTACAACTGATAGTAGTAAATTAGTACTATACAATTTTATTTTTTTGAAACATGGTGTGGATGCTAGACAGTTGAACCAGTAACAATTGTAGCAACAGGGTAAAAACTAACTGTATCTTGGTAAGTTCTCACCATTTATCACCCTGTTTGGGGTACAAGGTCAGATATAGGCAGAATGGTGTTGGAGTTTGTAAAATATGTGAAAGAAATGCAGCTACTTCTGAGTAAGTATGTCCACCTTCAGGATGCAATCTCTGCCAGGATTGAGTCATTATATTTTTCACTTCAGCTATTAAAACACTTCTGTTGTTGTTGTATAATTAAACTAAAAACCTGCAAACTTAACTACAACATCTTCTATCTGCTATTTAGAAGAGTAGATCTGAAAGAATGGGTAAATATAATTATCTTCCTCTTCAAATACAGTTTTACACCAAAACATCAGCTCTAAGCATGCATATGGCATCCCAGCATCAGCCCCAACCTTTGTTAACCTAATCACCAACCTCTTCACTAGCCAGAGAAGCACTTCTGAAACAAGCATGAAGTTTGGGGTATGAAAATTCTCCATAGATATGAGTCGGGGATACCCCAGTGCCCTCATCATCTCAGTAAAATCTGAAAAACAAGAGCACGGATGCCTTCTTACATCTCCATCATGGCCATTACCAAGCACTCTGGTTCCCACAGCACGCTGTTCATTTACCATTAGATACGCCCTGTTCAATCTACTGTTAAAAAAAATCCTGAATGGATTAATTAAAAAAAAATAGCATCATTTCACCAGAAAGCATGCGTGAGTAAAGAGGCGACATTTTAACAGACTGACTGGGCAGAAATAACCTTAAAACGGCTTCTCTCTACAAAACACACCGTTTAAATGAAGTTAACTCTGGACTGCGGGGATCCCCACAATGCAGCGGCTGCGCTACCCCGGCCCTCTGCGTTTAAGCGCGCCCTGGCAAAGCACAGCCTGCCAGTCAGTCTAAAGACAGGTTCCAGCCCTGCAGCAGGCTCCTGCAGCCCTCCTCGGAGGCCCCGGGCGCCCCTCACCCCCCAGCGCTGCATTTCTGCCCAGGCAAAACTTCAAGGAAAAGCGGGACCGGCGCGGCCGCTGAGGCACCCGAAGTGGCCGGAGGTGCTCGGCGGGCCCCAGCGAGCCGCGGCTGCCCGGGGGGCCTCAGGGGAGCCGAGTCTGGGGGCTGCCGCGTCCCGCCCCGCCCCGCCCCGTCCCCCCGCGCCCCTCAGCGAGGCTCCTCACTCCTGAGGTCGCGGAACGACATCGCCGGGGCAGCCCGCGGGCCTCCGCCTGCCGCCGCCGCACTAGGCCGCGCCGCTCGTCTCCACGGCAACCCCGCTACGGCGCAGCGGCCGGGCCAAACTCCTGCGGAAAGCGAAGTGCCATGGTGGCGGGTCAGGCCCTGCGCCCTCGGCCCCTGCGGCACCTCCCGGGCCGGGCGGCGCTGGCCCTGCCCGGGGCACCCTCCCACCAGCCGCGGCGGCGAAAGCAGGGAGGTGGGGACCGCTGGCGACATGGCTGCCCCCGGGGTGCCGGCTGGCCCCTCGGCCCGGGCCAGCTCCGGGACCACCAGCGTGTCATGGCCGTTCCCGTGTGCTGGGAGACGGCTCCCGCACCCCACAGCTCCTGTCACCCACCAGCGCCCTGCCTTAGGCAACATCCAGCCTGGACAGGAGCTTTGCTGAACCCGTCTTAAATGTGTTATGCAGGGAGTGGGGAGGGAGGGCTAAGAGCCATCATCAGTTATTTTCAGAGAAGGCCCCATAGTACCCGTGTCACATTAAATGGTGGGTGCTGTGGTTTGAGAAGGCCGTGCTCCCCCACAGGACAGCACAACCCTCATCAGGGATATGAAAACCCATGTCCTCACCTCCCCTGAGCGGACATGAGCCCACCGTTGCCACATCCCCGGGAGCTGAGTCTCCAGCTCTCAGTCCTGTTGGAGTCAGCACATCCACCTTCCACCCGCTCTGTGGAGGAGGACTCGGATGTCTCGGAGGACAGGAGCCCAGCGCACAGCTCTGGGTGCTTGAGCGTCGCAGAGCTGAGCTCAAGGATGAGTGGACAACCAGGTCCAGCAGAAAGGCAGGCGGGAGCACCCTCTTCTCTACAGTCAGACACTTCTGATGGGCATCCAAGGTGCCACAGCCACGCAGACAGTGACTGCAGTACGTGGAGCACTCGCTGAAATGCACGAGATCTGTGGCATAGCCCAGACCACACATGGCTGCCCTGCGGCAGAGCCAGACCCCTGTGCAGTCATCGTCCATCCCCAGAGACACCCATGGAAAAACCAGTGTCCCCAGGCCAGCCAACATGGCTTCTTGTGACCTCTCTCAGCTGCCACCCACAACTGACACTGACTGATCCTCTCACCAGTTCCATAACTCCTTAAAGGCTCTTGCTGTCCTGAGTTTTCCCCTACAGACATAACCAACAGCAGTTTTCATGTTGATGCATCAAGTTGGAACAGTATGACAGCTTCTCTGCTAACACTTGGGGGTTTCAGATGTCCTAAAGGAATGGGAGCTCTGACCACGAGACTCTGCAGAAACGCCGGACGGAGTGGCTGCAGCTCTTACTGACAGGGTCATCAATATCATGAGGTGGAACGAACCAAAAATAATCTAGATGTCAGGCTGATCTATGGATGTCTCAGGACATTTTGCGGAGTAGTCTGCAGTTTTCCAGTTCCAACTGCCCAAGCGTATATGACATGCACACATGGGCTCTGTGTTGAGCAGTACCCTATCCACATGATTGAAAAAGTAATCAAAAGCAAGAAAACAGCAATGAATCCTACAAAGAATAAGTATTGAAATGAAGTAGTTACATTAGAAAATAGGATACATGATTAGAGGCTGGGTTTCTTATGCCAGAAAGCCATGAGATAGCAAACTTTAAATTATTCACTAGTTCAAGGGTGTATCAGCTGTCCAATAACTTGGGCAGGGGGACCAGAGAAGGAAGGAAACATTCCCCTGATCTATTGCTGTGTTACATTGACTAGTAGGCAAAAGGCAGGTGGGATGAAACGTGTGGGAAAGCCAAAATAAATGAAATAAATTGTCAGAGTACTGTTTACCTCAGCTCTTTGCTTTATATAAATATCATTAATATTTATATATTAATATTAGGCAGCACAAATGTGGATGTAGCATTGAACTAAAAATGGGTCCACAGGGGAGCAAACTGCCATATAACCATGGCAGGAGCTCACACGGCATCTGTGAGGGCTAAGCCCTTCTCCCTGCCACCACTCCAGAAACCCACACCCAAAAGAGAAAATGCTACACATCTCTACTTATTCCCTAGACACATGAACTACCTCCATGGAAACAGCTTCCCATTCTACAGCCAAGTTCACACTTTTGAGGGATGGGGTTTTTTCCCCTTTCATCACTACAAAAGCTGGAAATTTTGTTGGAAAAGAAAGAAAACCTAAAATTTTGGCACAGGTTTCTGTGGTAATGGGTGAGCTATCAGATGACATTGCAGACTTCTGAGTATAGGTGGTAATATCTTCGCTGCACGTCTGCAGTGCCTGGTCTCCATCCAAACCTCTAATTCCATTTAGATGAAATTTCATTTCTTAAGGGCTGTAGGAAGCCACAGGTGCTGCTGGGGGCCTGGTAGAGGTGTAGGAGGAACCCAGCTGGGGGTGGCAAACACCTCCGAGCAGTGTGTAAGCATCCAGCAGCACTGCCTGCCACTCAGAAGGTGGTGACCCCCCCTTGCAGCCTGAACCACTGGTGATAAGGAATTAGCAGCCCCTGGAGTGAACGGCTGTGCTCTGAAACGCTGTTGGGGATGGCAGAAGAGATCATTAACAACAGCTATTATTTAACACCTTATGGAAAAAATATCCTCCTCTGCCTGTTTCATATGCTGTGTGTGTGAATTCTGGGGCTCCCCAAATCGCTTTAGGGCTGACAAGTGCTATACATGCTGCAAGTGAGGCCAGGCAAACCCTTCCACACCCCAGGCTGTTCACATCATCTCATCCTATTTACTGCCTCCATTCTTGGTTTCAGGATTCTGCCAACCCCTTTTAGACCCTGTCTCTGGCTCCCACCCTTCCCCAAACGTACCACTGAAGTCGAGTCATCCTTTTGCTCATGAGCATCCATTAATTGAAGACTTCACCAAGAAACCATTGACCTGGACAGCTGAACATCATTGATCCAGGCTACATACCATTTTTGCTGCTGCAAGTGTGGTTAGCACAATGTGCTTTTAAATAATCCATCATTCAAATATCCCATCAGACAGCCTGATGTCTCTGTGTCAGCTCCCAGTTTAGCAAGATCAGTGCCTGAGTTTGCTGTGCACAGCCCCTCCGTGCACTGGGAGAGCCTCGGTGTCTGGACTAAGGCAGGAGACAAGCTCTGCTATCAAAGAGATATGGGAAGGAGAAACCATCTCACTGCAAGGATGCCCAGAACTTGTGGCACCCCACCAGTCTCCTCTCCTTGTTTATAAGAGCTGTTTTCACAGCCCTTGGGGAGAAAGAACAACTTCATCACACCTGTCCATACAGGACCCCCCTTCCATGTATGGAGCTAAACCATAGAATCTCTGTGTGTGGTTTTTGCTGCTTCACCCCACTGTTGCCATTTTAGCACCAGCAAAATAAATCTTAACAATTTACAGGTTGATATCCCTTTCCTTGCCATGGTCACCAAACACTCTTTACATCTAAAACAGTGTTATTGATCTCACAGTCAGTCTCCTGGCCCTCAGCCAGTGGTTTTTCCTTTCTCCCCATCTCATCTCAGCAGTGCTGGTTACACCCTTCAGCAGCTGCTCCCTGTCTCGGGCTGTGTGCGACCCCATCCCTTCAGCACATCCCTCCACTATCTGTCAGGTTCTCAGTGTATAAATAATCCCCTCTTAATCTTTCTCTGTTGGTCCTTTCATCCGTCTGAAAGTCTTGTTGCCATCTTCCTGCTGAAGGGGGTTTTTTTGGCCATATATATATATATATATGGCCAAAACTATATATATATTTACTTATTTTAGTGTATATTTACTTATTAGTAAAGTTATTTAGTGTATTTTACTTATTTTAGTGTATATTTATATACACTAAAATATATATATATATTTTTAGTATTCTACTGTTTTTTCCCCAGGTTGGTTTTTTTGGCAGAACTTGTCATTAAAGTTACTATCATATGTTTTTAAGTCAAATTCTCACATCCTTACATTATACTATCTGGCAGATTGGCCTAAACCTGTTTTTTTTTTCTCCAGTAACAAAGAGTTATACATCATGAAGAGTTGTTTCATGCTGTTCCCATGGGGCAAACAGTTATGTGGGGTCAGGCTGACCTGGACCACGCGCGCCAAGGGTCTGTGCTCAGGGACGTGGCAGGCAGACAAGTGCCATGGCCAGCTGTGAAGACAGGACTTGTTCCAGCTCACAGACAGCCCCAAGAAGCAGCTGTGGTGTCTCTGCCACTTAATTGGAAAGGAGATCTTTTTATGCCTTCAATTGCAGAATGAAACTGCGCAGCGGCCAGGTGAGCTGCGTCGGTGAGGAGTTTGGGAAGAGGGAGTGTGAAGGCGGGTAGTGGCATCACCACTGCAGCCACAAACGCCTTCCCAGGGACAGGCTGAACCACAGGAGCAAGAGGAAAACTGCATCCGTGTCACATGCTCGGACACCCATCGGTGACCCTTTCTGCTGTGTGCCTCCAGTCACAGCCACGGCTCTGCTACAGCCGTGTCACAATAAACTGCTGGTCTTCCCCCTGTCCCACTGCCTGGTTTCCTGTGTGTTGGGGAGCAGCTACTTTTGGTTTTGCCCTCAAAGATGCAGAATCACCCTGTTTCTAACCGGACCACACAACAGGGCAGATAACCAGGCTTTTTCTGAGATTGGACTTTGTCCCCAAGCCAGTGCCACAGGCATGAGGCTGTCCAGCTCTCCTGGGTCAGGCTGCATGCTGGTTCCTGCTGGGGTACTGTTTCATTCACATTTGCACCCTGATATCTGTCTAGGAATCCACATGTCTAAAGCCAAAAAAGAGCTTTTTCTATCTAAAAGAAGCTTCAGGCAGCCTGAGCACAGTCCCCTCAGCAGCACTGCACCATGAGCCAGGGAAAGCAGTGCTGGAGGGAGGTCTGGCCAGCAAATGAGAGCTCCTGGCATGGTCAAACCTCCCTCTAGCAGCACCCAAGTCCCCTCATTTCCCAGTGCCCTCCTGTAAAACGACCTGCAAAGCAGAAGAGCTTCAGGATTTTCCTGCTTTTTTTCTGATGTTGTTTCGCCTGGTTATTCTTGCACTGCAAATTCAGTTTTCGATCCCATGGATGGCAGGACTGTAGCTCTTGTCAGGTCTAGGACATAATGTGCTATTGAAAATATGATCAAGTGAGAAAGCAAGTCATTTTTACTCTGATTTATCTAATGTTTTTTAAATAGGAAATAAAAAAAAAATAATTAGATGATCAAGCATTCTTTGGATTCCTCAAGCACAAAATAACAAAACACTCATCTGTGCCCTCCCTGTTGGGAAAACGTGTACAAAGGCCTCAAGCTTCTTTTGTGTCCTAGAACAACCTCATGTGAAGCGTTGTCACTTCAGTATAGTCCAAGTCACCTTTCATGCACTGTGGAAAAAAAGGTGACAGTGTGGTCCTCTTGGTGGTGGAGAAAATAAAACCTGTTTCTGCTAAGTTTTTTCCCAAGCTACCCATTAGATAAATGCTGCAGAAGGGTATTAGCTTTACAAATAGACCCTTTATAGCTTGAGAGACTGGGAAGGAAATCTGCCAGAGTAATTCACTCAGAGAGGGGCTGGTGGGAAAAAAAAAAAAAAGGCAGGGTAGGAAATGATGAGGTTTTCATTTGGCTGGTATATGAAAGCATCATACAGGCACTTCGTGTTCAGTTTTTTTGCATCCACTTTTTGCTTTTACTTGTAAGGTGGGCATCAATTTTTGCTCTTCTAATCAGAGCATCCCCCACTACCCAGCTGCGTCAGACTGATTTTCACCTAAAGGCTGTTTTCAACCCTTTGGGCTGCAATATTTGCTGCCCCCATCCACAGAATCTGAGGATTCTGTTTGCTGCTGAGAGCTGGCTCAGCTTGCAAACTCCTTGGTGTTAGCATGGAAGAGAGCCATCCTTTTGCTTTCATGAGCAGCCTTCTTCCTTCCCACTTTATTTAACATTAACCTCATCCCTCCAGAAGTGAGGGAGGGAAGTTAACCACACTGGGAATAGAGGAAATGCCTGGGGATTGCTGCTGGAAAGTGGAGTGTATTTGTGCTGAGGAATCCAGGGAAATCCAGAGCCTTTGTGTTTGGGGAAGGAAAATATCCAGGAATGTCACGTTCCCTGTAATTACATTGCAGAGCAGCTTCCCTCCCTGTTAATGTGCTGGCATTAGAGAAGAGCTCTGAAAGCAGAGTGCAGTACCCAGGATAAGCAGCAGCCCATGTATCAAGCAGAAGGGGTAATAAATCAACAGCCTCCGTTTGATCACTCAGCAGATAAGCAAGAGAAGCTCCTTAGGGTGAAAAAACACCCCCAGGCAAGTAGATTTCCAGATCTATCTCAGGCTTTGTCTGACAGGTCAGGATGGGTTCTCATTTATATGCAGTGAAAAACAAGGTTGTATTTCCACTCTCTGTTAGCCCCCTCCAAAGCAGAGTGTCTTTTGACCTGCCTGAATCCAGCATTAAGTACCGATTTCCCATAATCTGCCTAATTGGACACCTTATCTGGGTGTCCAATTTAAGATGACATGGCACAGCTTGATTTATAGGCAATGTGGCATTCCCTATGTCCCTGGGAGCTGAAAGTCCAGATCATTTTCACTGCAAGGCAAAGGGATCAAAAAATCATCGTTGTCTTATGAAAAACTTTGGTGCATTTTCCTGCAACACCAACATTTTGGCTCTTGACCTACCTGGAGAGAAGGGTACAGAGAACAACCAGCCAAGGTGACAAGGAGAAAGAGTCAAAGTAGGCTTGGAAGAACACTATCACCAGTTACACAATCTGCCCTTTTTGATGAGCATCACCAAGCAAAACTCTGCTTTCACAGACAAGGAGAGCAAGCTCTGCACAGTGTAAGGGTGAAGTAAGCCCTCCTGGGCAAGGTCACCTTCTCTAGGCTCTGGCCTTGGCACAGCTATGTTATTTAACTAATTACAATCATTGTTTGGGCCCCACCATTAAAACTAGGGACACAAATGAGCAGAAATGAGAGCTCTTCCACAATTATCCCAAATACTCCTTGCCTGTGGAGGTGCCACCTTTGCCCAGTTTTCTCCCCAAGTATGTTTCCATATTTCCCTGTTGCTATGAGGGTGCTGCTTTCTGGCAGCAGCTGGTGGGATCATGGAGACCTGTGTGCTCAGTCCCCACCACGCAGCCTTGGGTGGGCTCGGGGACGACCGCAGCAGGGGAAGCCACACGATGGAGACCCCAGTAGCTACTCAGCCAGCAACAAGGCAGCAGGACCCCTGTCGATGGCTGCAGTGGGATGGGGATGGAGTCCCGTCCTCTGAAAAAGAGAGAGAAAGAGCTCAAAGGGAAACATGGAAATAATATTAGCATTTAAACAGCGAGCAGCTGCTTCCGTGCACAACCTTTTATGCTGCCAGGAGAAAAAAGAGCTTGCTTAAAAACCTTTGGCTTTATCAAACTTAAGTGAAACTCCTGAAGTGCTGGGAGCTGGGTTTGTCTTCTATTCCCAGCTCTGCTTTGGTGTTAAACCATCTTCAGCTGAAACAGCCTCTCCGTGAGTCCCAGCTCGTGGGGGGAGTCGGAGTCTTGGATAAATAGACCTTGGGGCTGAGCCAGTCTCGCAATTTTATGTCCCTGGACTGGCAGTCTGGCAATTTTATGTCCCTGTGATCTCAGCAGCAGAATTAAGTGTTGCTCTGTTAAAAGGTGAAGGCACCTGGTTTATGTTCAATACATCTAAAAATAGATTTGTGACAAGGCAATATTTGGAGTGGAAGTGATGGAGGGTCTTCAAGCAGGGGGTGGACCACAGCTGGAGTGGTGCAAGAGGAAGCGGGAGATCACTGCGGTGGCACTGGGCATGGCTGGGGTGATAGAGAACTCTGCGATCCAATAACCCCATTACCTGCAGACAGGAGGGTGTCGGAGCCCGGGGAGAGGCTGGCACTGCCAAGCCCTCCAGCAGGAGCCCGGCTTCCCACCAAAGGGATCCCAGCGCCCAACCTCATCGCTCGGCCAGAACCCCAGCCAGGCCCAGCCGGGCACCATTGCAAGGAGAAGACAAGCAATATCAGGGACACGCCTCATCTGGAAATAACCCCTTTCTTGTCACTACTGCTAATGCAAAAGACAGTCAGCTGTGAAGCTGAGGCTAGAGGAAGCTATTCCTCCTAGATGAATGCAGCATTGCTCCCAGTCTGTGTCACCCGCCTCTGTCTGGAGCGTATGGTGGGTGTAGGGAGACCTTATAAACTCGCTGCTGTTGAAGCAAAAGCTATTTCATGGCAGATATTATGGGATTTGGGGAATTATTATCCCCCCTCAGGTAACAATGATCTCTAGATCCATGGGCAAATGATAGATTGTTTTCTCTGCGGGCTGGGTGCCTTTGTCAGCCGTTAAGCTGTTGGAAGATCTCTGGTCACATCAGAAAAATACCCATGATGAGGATGTCTGTGTCTCTTTATGAGCAGAGGTGATATGTACAAACAGAAATCTGTCTTTACTGGAGCTCCAGAAAATACATCGCATTGCCAGTGAACCTAGGACCCATCTTCAGGTTTCATTAACCAAAAGAGAAGTGAATATCCCTTGAAATCTAGTCCAAAGCCTACTGAACCACAGAGGATGGCCTCCAGCATAGGAAAGCTGCAGAGCAGGAGTCTGGGGCCATGCCTTCCTATACCTCATCTGTAAACGGGTTTGCTAATACCCCATCACTACACATGGGTGCTCTGCTGCGTGTAGCGCCCTCCAAGAGAGTCATGCAAGAGCCTGGTGCTGGTGATGCCCAGCAGAAAGGAGCCCAGCTAGTACCCAAGAGCTAAAAATCTTCTCTGTTCTTCTATGAGGAAGCAAAGCTCCTTGAAGACAGAAACTGCAGAGGCAGAAGGCATGGAGTCCACACTGCTGCTCCTGAAGAGCTTCCCTGCTACAGCAGAAATGGGCACAAGTGGGTAAGGAGCAGTAGCCCAGGGACTATGCAGCCTTGACTTTCTATACTGATTAATTTGCCCTTTTATCATCAGAGGGAAATTCACACACAAGCAGTCCTGACTAACACATAAAAATACAAGGGGCTGTTTTCAGCCCAGCTGATGGCATCTATCAATACCATTACACACAACGCCCAACTATCAATACCATTACACACAACCCCCAAAAACCACATTTTAATTGAAGTTTTATACATACACAGAAATTCAGTGCCAGAAAGAGCCCAAAAAACCAGCATGTGCCAAGCTGCCCAGGCTTGTGTTTGAGCCTCAAAGGAGAGGTATATTTGAGGAGAGCCATCTCCCTGCAAAGAGCAAGAGAGGAAAAGCACAGTGAACAGCAGCTGCTCCACTAACCCTAGGGTGCAGCCCAGCCTCAGATCTGCCCACTCCACTGGCTAATTGGGAAGCTCATGCAGTAACACATGCGAGGAACTACTAAGAAGTCAGCAAGTCGCTTTCTTACTTCATTTTCCCCAAAGCAAGGAGAAGGAGGGAGTTTTCCCAGCAAGCTGAATTTAAAACAGCCAAATGAGTGTGCTGGGATACAGCACTGTGCCCGGCAGGCTGCAGCCTCAGAAACCTGTGGCTTTGATCAGGATGCTGGAGGAGATGCATCCTCACATCTCCTCAGATAGCTGGGCTTCAAGGGTCCATCAGCCCCGCCTCGAGTGACCTGCCCCATGACACAGCGCAGCATCTACAGGGTCAGTGCCTCTGTTTCCCCAACTATGAGTTACGTTATGTATCACAAGTGGGGTTGACAGCCTTGCAGTAGTTTTTTGAAGCCCTTTCAGGTCTGCTGGCAAGAAGGAAATGCAGAGCACGCCTCTCACACTGCAGGTCTGAGTGACTTGAACACTTTGCTGAGAACAACAGAGTCATGCAGATTACAGTCCTGGGTAAAAATACATTTTCTTCCATCACACAATACCATAAGGTGGCAAACATCCAACATTTGGGACAGCTGGAAGGCTGGGAAGGACCCAGAACACACTGCAAGACGAGGCAGCTTCTTAAGTCTCTAGTTATTTGTCTCTGTTTTGCGAAGTAAGATGTCAAAGCTATACAAAGTACCTCTGTCCTCCAAACAGCTGAGGGCCAGCACCATTTTTGGGGCATGCACAGGTTACCCTGCTGCAGCAGCTGGCGCAGCATGGGGAGGCTTTGCTCCTCTGCTTGCATGGGGGGGCTTCAGAGATGACCCCAGGCTGGGGGGAGCTGGGCAGCAGCAGCCCACGTGCCTTCATGGGTAGGACTGAGCCACTTCCTCAGAGCAACAGCAAACGTGTTTTGGCAAGTAGCAAAGGAGATCTTCCAGGTTGTCCAGCTCCCCCTTGAACATTTTGGAGATCAATCTCCTGCCCTGATCTGGAAAAGCACTGCCTTACCCCTGCGAAGCACATAAGCGGTCAGTGGGAGGCTCTGCTGAAGATGCCCTCCAGACATTACACCTGGGGTTAGCCCAGTAAAGCTTAGTGACATTTAGCAGTGGTTTCACCTGGAGTGGGGTCAGCAGGGATGGAGGTTGAAGACACAGGTCATTGCTACACCCAGGACACTTGGTGGCTGCAGAGGACAGTCCCTGCCAGAGCCACCACTGTGAGGAGCACAGCCTCCTCCTCCTCCTCCTCCACTCCCACAAGCCCCCATCTCTCACTGTGGTGGCCACTGTGGTACTGTGGTGGCCACTGGTCTGCAAACCACGTCGCAGGTGCTGGCTCCTCTGTAGCTGAGGGGCTCCTGGGGGACACGTGAGAGGTGGGGTGGGATGAGGCCATGCCCACTTGTCCCCAGGTGTGCCCAGATCCGATGACTGAGGGGGAAAGGGGTCTCACCGGGGCTAGCAGCTGCCTGAATCCCTGTTGGGAAATGCCAAAAATTGTCCATTTTCATCCCAGTTGGGGTGAAAAGGTGAAATAAATTCATTTGGGAATATAAAAAAAATGTGAGCACAAAGATATTTGGGAGAAACCCAGACACAGTATATGCAGAGTACTTAGAACCATGTATTTCTCAAAGAAAACTGCCAGCACATTGCTGGTATCATCTGTTTATTACTGATGTCCTTGTGGAGACAGGTACCTGTGTTAGCAGCTGCCTTTATAAGGGCTGAACCTGGCCTTTATAAACAGGAACTGGAAAAAAAAATTGGAAAAAGCCAAGTGATGATGTGAACACAAGTCTATGGAGAGATCAGGTGCTGGTCAGAGGAGATGACCTGGGAGAGAGGCGATCAGAGGGAGGCTAACCACCGCCACTTCTGCTTCATCCACGTTGTCTCAGCTACTCTGAAACACATTTTGGTGCACTGGTTGAAGAATTTGCATTTGATTTTGAATCAGTTTATCAGGAGAAAACTTCTGGGTTCACCTTCCCTACACTTGAGTGAAACAAAAATGAAATGCAGGGAGAGTTGAGCCAGAGCCAAGTTGTTTCTTATGTTTCAGACCACAGCCTCAACCTCTGCTTGTGCTGGAACCCTTTGCAATTCGGCCATGAAGGCACATGAAGCCTCCTAAGAAGAGGGTGGCGATGGGCAGCCTGCCATTGTGCAGTGTGGAGACCCAGCAAATCCAGGCATGACAGAGGGAGAGGTTTTCAGAGGCCAGGTCCAGCTGTCGGTGAAAGAAGTGGCTTTGGTGCAGCACATCCGTACGGGAGCATCACTGCCCTGGCTGCTCTCCTGCAGCCAAGCTGAGCCCTGCCAGCCATCGCCTGTGGCTGCTGGGGAGAACAAGTGGTGGGGTGCAGGGGTGCCTCAGCTGACGCCTGGTGATAAAAGGCGAGTGAAAGAGCCGGGCAGGATGTGCTGGCAGCAGGGACAGTCCTGCTCCAAACTCACCTGGAGCTGCCCTGCCAGGGGCAGAGTGAGGTTTAGCTGGTGGAACATGGCCACAGCAGCCCTAGCAAACCCCACCTGCAGTGGCCACTGTTTAATCTTTTATTCCTGGCCCTGCCAGCCTGGAAACCTGCTCTTGTCTCCTCTGTTTCTGGCAAGCAGCTGTACCCTGTCCACAGGGCACACAGTGGGAGGCCATGGCTATACCTCGAGGATGACAAAAATGCTGCCCCTTGCTCAAAGTGGGGGGCAAATGGATTTTTCTTCCCCAAAGGATTTTTCCCAAGTCACCTAAAGGGCTGTGTTTCAACTTTAGAAAGCCATCTGCATTTCTGCCCCCAGCGCTGTAAATGTAGCTGTGTGCTAGCACAGCTCCAGCCCCTTGTACATCACACCCACACAGGAAGGTGTCGACCACTCTTATTTCCATGCTGGTGGGTAAAAAGGATGTGTTTATGCCACCAGCCCAGCCAGAAGGAGAAGACAGGCAAGTGATAGATCAGGCACAGTTCTGCTTAAATAGGTGGTAGTAGAAGAAGTTGCAACCAGGCTCCAATGGGCAGGAAGAAAATAAAAGATGCAGCCTCTTATCTGCTCCTTGAATTCCTGATGCTGAGGGTAGAGCAACCCTGACATGGAATATGGATGCTGCTGCCAAGGATTTACATATGGAACAGGGCAAACCATGCCCTTCAGCAGAGGATGGGTACAAAGAGTCCAGCTCCAGGGCAGGATGTGAATATAGATGATTTTCAGAGAAGTTCTTGATCTTATCGTTTAAGCCTCCTGCTTGAATAAGGCCAGAAACACAACAGAAACTGGAGAGACTTGGTCAGCTTTGAATACAGAGGCAGCAACCTGCGTGCCCAGGGGCTCTCTGGAAGGACGGCATCTGCTGAGGGTTTCTCTGAGTAAGTGCCAAATTCAATAGTGCCTTTATGAGCTGGGAACAGTCATTTATCACGAGCATGTGGCAACGCAGTGCTGAAACACTGGCTTGGAAGTGACCTTTTCTGTGAAACAGTGTGGATGGAGTGGGATCTCCTGGCTGTCGCTTCCTGAGGGGGTGGAAATGGGATGGAAATGCTGTGCAAAACCCTGAGCTCAGAGCTCCAGGACCTATGTGACCCCTGAAAGGTGCTGGATTGGGGCACCCTCCAAGGCATCTCTTAGGATAAGACTTGCAAGTTTCTTCCCTCTCTACTCAAAAGAGCATCTCTCCCTATCCCTCCAAAGTTATTTGTCCCCCAGTGTCTCCTGAAACCAGCATTTATCAGGAATAAATGTCCAAGCAGCTGATTCTCTACAAAATTCCGTAACTGGTCATAAATGGGTAGGATGGCTGCAGTGTTTGGCTGATTTCTGGCTATGGACAGGTTGACATAATTATCAATCTCTTTATAATCACATTGTAATAAAGACTGTAGCCATCAGACAAATGCTCAAGCATATAATATAGTATTAATGTTACATTTCTCATTTTGCAGAAATAAGCCCCAGAGCAGGAAATCTCCCAGAGGTGAGGAGTGATGGTCCAGCCCCATGGTGATGTCCTCGCTGGCTGGAGTGGCTTGAGGTCTCCCAGAAGGCAATGAAGCTGTTGCACTGGATCAGAGGTCAGACTTACTCCAAAGCACTGCCCTGCAGAAAGAGGAAGCACTTTGCAGCTGGGCAAAGTTCAGAGGGTCATTTCTCTCTTGCATCAGAGAGGTTCAAGCAAGAAACAGCTTTTGCTGTCATGCAGGCAGCAACTTCCACAAAGAGCAAACCCCAGAGCAAGTGGCTACACACTCGCCTGGGTCTGCCTCCACATCTTGTCAGGCTGCACTTTTGCAGCTATCTTTAATAGCACCATCTGCTGATATTAAAAATACTTTGCTTTTTAGTATATACAAAAGTCTTTGTTGCACCTGAGCCTACAGCAGCCTCCCAAGTCCAGAGCAAGCGGTGCAGAATTGATCAGCTGCAGTGAGTAATGTCCCTCCTCACGTGGGCTCGTGGGCATCCACATGCTGATGAATGTCTCTACCTGGTAACAGTCTGGCAGGCTTTTCTGAGAAGTTCATTGAATAATTGCAAGTCAGGAGGTGTTGATTGTCTTTCTGTTCTGTGAATTACTTCTGTATGGGAAGCAAAGCAGCATGATTAGCAGTCTACAATAATACACACGTATGAATTTCCCCATCAGTAATGGCATGGATGGTAAAATGAAACATGCATTCAGGACATGTTTCAGCTGGAAAGCCTGGTAAGAGTCCTTGGCATAAGGGACTTAGCCCTCTGCAGTTGTCTGGTTCAGCATCTAGCCCTTAGGGATGCTGATGGAGGACACTGGACGATGGTCTCCTCTTCCTGAGTTCCCCTGTGGCTCTCAGGTTGCCCAAGAGGCACCAACACCTTCAATGCATGAGACCATTCAGGGACTATTTTCCCATCTCTAACAGAAACCCAGCCTTTAACATATAAACTTATCAATGGTGTCTCCTTGTTGACAGCCACGCAGCACAGCCAGCATCCCAAAACCCACCCCAGCAGGACACCAGCTGTTGGAGAGCGGGGTGGTGGGGCTCTCACAGGGTCTTCTTACCCATTGCACGAGGAATTGGGAAGGTGTTTCAAGCAGCTGTGTCTCTTGCAAAGCTGCTGGGGCCTGGCCAAGCGCAGATCGAGGTGCTGAAATCGCCATCCCGTGCTGATGGGCTGCCAGGATCACAGCCAAGAGGAGGATGCAGATGCACACGGTCTGACTGCAAAACAGCTGATGGCAAATGCCTGTGCGTCTCACCCAGATGCAGGGCAGCAGTGAGGGGTTGTCCCTGGGGAGAGACATGGGGGATACAGCTGTCTTGAGGGTGGGCTCAGCCCTGAGGGATGGAGCACCAGGTTCCAGCACCACATCCATCCCGGCGACGCTTGGACCTGGGTGCTGTCCCAGCCACCCTCCCCGTGCCTACAGCCAGCTCTGCAGCACCCCATGGGTCAGGATCTGGCCCCGGCTGAGCCACAAGCGCTGCAGTCACTATGGAGACCCTGCCTGAGATGCATCAATATGGAGAGGAACAGCTTGTTCCTCACGTCCCCATTCAAAGGACCAGCGAGTAAATCCCCTCCAGATGGGCCCTCCTCCCCGGCCTGGTCCCCGCCAGCCCTGCAGAGCCCGAAGGGGTCAGCAGGGACCATGCTGGGCAATGATGCTGGGAGGGTTGTGGTCATTCCCCGGGGAACTGCAGCTCTGGCTCATGTATCTTCATGCGGGAGCCCTGGGCTGTCCTCCAAATTCAGCATCGCTGTGGGATGAGCCCAGCCCATGCCTCTGCTGTCTTTAGATGGGTTTGTGCAGGGAGGTCTGCAGGGCAAAGCCATAGGGTGCCCAGGTCTGGGGATGGGGACATGGCTGGAAATATCTTCCATAGTGCCCCAGGACCACATTATGGCTGCGTGGGGCAGGATGTGACCCTGGGACAGCT
Organism: Athene noctua; assembly: GCF_965140245.1. NCBI lineage: Eukaryota > Metazoa > Chordata > Aves > Strigiformes > Strigidae > Athene > Athene noctua. The sequence goes on along the minus strand of NC_134051.1, from coordinate 3,451,999 downwards.
GGCACTGGCTCCAGCTCCATCATAAAGTGAGATGGGAGCAGCGGAGGAACTCCTCACACGATTCCCCCTCGAGACAGGACTCCTTATCCCTCCAGGAGACCTCGTACCTTCCTGACCCTCTGAGCATCCTCCTTGCTCCATGTCCATTTGCAGAGGCCAGCACACAGCAGCCGAGACGCTGCATCCCCGCTTTCCCCATCCACACGAAAGCCACCACGTAGCAATGTCAGCCCATAGAGAGAGGGGCAAAGCCAGGACACGGCCAACTGCAGCCTGACAAGCGATACCTGCTGCCTGCCCGAGAGGTGGAGAAGGAAGAGGAGAATCTGTTCTTTACCTGGAACAACAAGCAGCTGGGGGAGAGGAGCCAGGCTGCAAGCGGCAGTGAGACGGCAGCTACCCGGGGCAGGGCGAGCCGGGGAGACCATCTGGACCTCAGTCGACAAAATGAGCCACCAAGCTCCAGTGAGTCACACTCTGCTGCAGACGATAATGGGGGGGGGGGGAAAAATCACAGCAAAAAAGCAAAGTTTAAGTGCCACCATCTGCAAGGGGCAGCCCTGACCATCCCTGGTGGGATCAGGCAGGGCTCAGGTTCTCATCCCTCTATTTCCACATGTGCTGCAGGAGATTCAGAGTCTTCTGGCAAAGTTGCTTTTCAGCAGCCACATGGGAAATATACCCTTACGCAGAAAGTGTGTTAACTGTCTAAGGAGGGAAACCACAAAATCTCCAGAAAGACAGCTTCAGCGGTATGGCTGGGGTGACATCGCCTTGTCCCCAGCCTTCTCTGCTACTCGGCCATGGTTAGGGGCACTGAGTGATGCCAACTGTGTTCTCTGTGTTAGTAGTTGTTACCTCTTCTTCCAGCAAGGCTGTTACAGAGGGAGAGCATCTCTCTCTGCATGAGCTAAAGCTGCCCGCAGGCACACACGCTTATTTCTCATCACCCTTTGTGGGTCACAGGTTTCCTTAGTGGCCTGCCGTGACACTGGGCTGTGCCCCAGCCATGTGTTTGGTGATGCTTGTGCAGAGAAACCGCATGGGAAAACCCTCTTCTTACAGATTATCTTCTGTCTGGAGGCTTTAGAGATTTTGATCAAGATCCATCTTCCATCTCCACACTTGGGGGTCGTCAAGACTGGGCTGGGTAAAGCCCTCAGCCAGGTCTGACCTCGAAGCTGACCCTGCTGTGACGACTCCCTCCTAGACAGGATTACCCTATGATCCCATTATCCCTACCTCCAGCACTGTTGCTCTGTCCTAATCTTAGTGGCATCACTCCTGTGTGGGTCCAGCTGCCTCCTGCCACCGTTTCCCCAACTTACACCAAGGCTTGGGCCAACCACACCCTCTCACAGCCCCTGTCCTTCAGCCAGACCTCACCTACTGTCCATCTTCAGTGCTACGCACAAATGTCCTCCTGCAACCTCTGCCAACACCTGCAACCTCTGCCAACACTTCCTCATGCCCGTTACCTGGATGGGGCTCCCAACCCCCCTGCCCACCAGCCTGACTTTCCTCAAGCCCCTGAGCAGGGACCCCAATGCACAGGTCCACCTAGAAACATCCTGCAAAGGATTAATACACAGTGCCTAGTGCTTTTTGTTAGGAGTTACCAGATCTGGAGCATTCCTCAGCCCAGCTCCCTCACCAGGAGCTGGCAGGGGTTGCCCAGGGTTGTGCTTACCTTCTGCTCAGGTGTTTCCATAACCAGCCTTGGGGTCACACCAGCCTCCTGCTGGGACTCGCAGGTTGTGGCCTCATCCTATAGGAACAGTATCAATAGTTGCTAATGGAAACATTCCCACCCTTGGCATCTCTCCAACACCCACTCCCGAATCCAAATCCCTCCCTCCCAGCTCGATTTCTCACCCCTGTCCCTGCTGTCCCAGGCCCGGGGTGAGTTTTGGTGGGAGGAGGTTGCCCTCTGCCTGGTTGTGGATGGACACAGCCCTGGGAAACATGGTAGCTGTGGGAGGCTGGTCCTAAAAGAGGGGGGACACGAGGGTCTGCACCTGCACAGCCTGAGTCCCTTGTTCATGGCTCATGGCCCTCCCAGTGTGAGCCCTGCCCATGCTGGGAGGACACTGGAGGGGTCCCCAGCACCCCAGGGGCTCCCCAGCAAGCGCAGCAACATCTCCCCTGATCGGCTCCGCGGGCCCAGGCACAGGGGAGGCGAGGGCTGGGCCAGGGGTGTCACCCCGGGAGCAGCAGGACAGCTTTGGGCTGTGTCACAGCCAAGCTGAGGACACGGCCACCACACCCCGGGGACACAGGGAGCTCCTTGCTCCCGAAAGAGAACTGGTGCCTGGCACTCGTGTGTTACGTGCTGTCCTCATGCAGAGGCTGCTCGAATCCTGCCAGAAAACCGATTTGTTCTCCCAGTCCCCTTAGAAACGCCCGAGAGGCACGTTCCCTGCCTGCACCTACCGGGCAGCCTCCCAGTGCCGAGCCCGGCCGCGCGTTAGCAGGGGAGACATGGCCCATTGCAGCGCAGCATCGCCCCGGCACCTGCCTCCCAGTATGAACCAGCATAGCAGTGACCACACCAGTGCCCAGCTGGGGTGCAGACACCCACACCTCTCTGGTGCACCCGGGAGAGCCCTCAGAGGCTCGGGGCCACTCCCCAGCTCAGCTTCCCAAGCAGGAAGAGCTGCAGGGGTGGAAGGACCCGCTCCCTGTGCACAGCCCTCACACCGCTGTCATGCTCAGGGGGGTGCAAGGGGCCAGCTCGCCTTCAAACACCATCCCCTGGCTCCTCTCTCTTTCCCTAACAGGGTACTGGGGCCCTGCAAATGGACCCACACCTCACCTAGGGACCCTCCAGCATCAGGGAGTCTCAGAGCAGAACATATCTGCCCAAAACCCACCCAGGCCCCACTCTTTAAATCTAAATTTAGCTTTCCACCTGTCCGTGTTGAGCAGACTCACAAAAGCTGTATAATCTGCTTATGAGCCATTGCACGGCGTGGAGGGGCCCCAGAAAGAGCCGGTGTCAGCTCATGCTGGGAAAGGCACCCGAGGGCTCAGCTTCCCCCAAAACAGCAAAATGTTACCACGGGCTGCTCCACTAACTGGTTATTTTTCACCTGGAATAACTGGACACCCCTCGCTTCGCTAGAGCGACACCTGCAACTCCTCATCCATCTGAAATGCTGTATCTGCTCCGAACCCACTGGAACAGTTTCAGGATAAAACACCATATTTTTGCAAAAAAAGCGCATCCTCTGAAGCATTGAGCCAGCAGCAGTTTTAGGGCCTGAACCAGGCCTCCCACTGCGGGCAGGGCCAGCACTGCCTGCAGGCACTTGGGCCAGCCGCGGCAGAGGGAGGTGGGGGTCTGGAGGGGCTCTGCTGCTGGTCTTTGGAGGGTCCCCAGGGCTTTCCGGGAGGGCTCAGCCATCCTTTAAATCTCCTCCGCCTGCTCTAGTGGTGGGAAAAGCACCTTCACCGGGCTGGATGTGAGCCCTGCCCTGCCCAGCGGCCGTGGGTCAGCACAGACCCACTCCCTCCCCACGGCGAGGACGGGGGGCAGCCGAGGGGGCAGCGTGACCAGGGCCACCAGCCTTGTCCCACGGCTTGGCTCTGTCCTTGTGGTTTCCCCGCTGTTGGGGCCAGACGATGGGGCCCGTGTCACAGGCTGTGTCCCTGTGCCGGATCCAGCATCATCCCCAGGGTCACCCGCTCCTTGTCCCCAGGGGAGGGTGGCCCCCGCAGCCCACCCCGCCTGCTCAGGGCTCCACACCACCGGGGACCGCCGTCGGGGCGCCAGACCGGGCAGGTGAAGGGCACCCTGCATGGAGGGGGGGGCTCTGGGGGAGCCCGAGGGGGTCTGGACCCATGTTCCCATCCCTATGACCCCCAGTTTGAGGGCTGGACGCCCATCCCTGTCCCCACGCGATGTAACCGGGGACCCCAGTGGGGCTGGACCTGCACCCTCATCCCCCTCCTCGCGTGATGCAGCGGGGGGGTCTCCGTGGGGGCCGTGCCGGAGCTCCACGGGGGCGGGAGCAGCGGCGCCCGGCACACCCCGGGGCCCGTCGGGGCGGCCCGAACCCCGGGAGGCGGTGCCGCCCCCCAGCCCCCCCATATCCCCCCCCCGCCCCCGTCGGGGCACGGCGCTGGCAGGAGGCGGCCGCGCCGCAGACGCCGCTCGCTCGCCGCCGCGCTCACGTCGCGGAGCCGGGGCTGCGGGTATCACCGGGGCTACCGGTATCACCGGGGCTGCGGAGCCGCCGCTGCGCTGGGTAAGCGGGCGGGGGCAGGCGGCGGCACAGCCCGGCGGAGCGGGACCCCCGCGGGCACCGGGCAGGAGCGGTCGAGGAGCCCCGGGGGGACGGCGGGGACAGGGGAGGATCCGTGCTGGCCGGGGAGCGTGGGGGGGGCACCGGCCGGGGGGTGTACGGGCTGGGACGGTCGGTCCCAGGCTGGGGCTGTCCAGCCTGGAGCGATGGGGAGCCCCGTGGGGGTGTCGGGGCTGCTTCTCCCTCCGGAGCCCCCCGGCTGGGCTGTGCGGGGTGGGGGGCTGCGGGGGTGCTCTCTGCGAGCAGGGATGGGGCCGGGAGGTGATGGGGTGCTGCTGATTGGGGGGGTCCCAGCCTGGCTGGCAGGCAGCAGGGCAGGGAGTCCCAGGGCAGCCCCCGGGGAGGTCGCTTTGCCATCCCCTGGGGTTGTCCCTGCAGCCCTGGCCCCTTCCCAGGGCTTGGTGGCAACGGGCCACCCATGGGGTGCTGGCCACCTGCCGGGGGCGAGCAGCGGTGGCACGGGGGCTGTCACATCTGTTACTGGGACGGCTTTTACTCCCCTCCGACTTCAGCATTGGGGCCCCTTCCCTTGCCGGCTGCCCTGGGGGCTGGCAGCGGTGGCCTGGAAGCTGACAAGGCTCAGCCAAGAGGTGTAATTCAATTACACCCTGGCTGCTCTGCCTGAGGTTTTGATTCTGGCAGTGAAGCGACCCGGGGCTGTGGCAGCCCAGGATGCGTGTGCGGCTGGCGCTTGCACCCCGGTTCTCCTCTGCTGCCTCAGGGAGCACTACGCCTTGTCCACACTAGTGTGGGTGGCCAGCAGAGCCGATACATCCTCAGTCCACCTCTCCCTCAGGATCTGGGTCCCCAGCTCAGCCCGAGACGCCCCCAACACTGGGAGCACGGGCCACAGGCTGGCGGGGACAGCCATGAGGGATGTGCTCGGCTGCAGGTACCGGCAGAGCCTCGTCCATCTTGCCTGGATGTGCCTGTTCTCCTCCATGCCGGTAAGGGAATGGCCCATGGGGCAGTGGGGTTGGCACTACTGGGCGTCGACCCATTGTGAAGAGGCTTCATCCCACGTTCCTGCCCATCTCGAGGATGCTGGCGCGCAGTGGATCGTCGGGGGGACGCCAGCAGCCAGCCTGGGGAGCTGCCGGGCGCCGTGGTGGGGTGGGCAGACCGGTATGGCGACGGGCCGGGGGCTCTGACCTGGCTCTGGGCTTGCAGAACGGTGGGGCCAAGGTGCTGGAGAAGACCTTCGAGGAATGGATGCGGTACCGGGACGAGTGCTTGAGGAGGATGGCGAGCGAGCCCTACCCGGCAGGTACCCAGCAGTGCCCCGGCTTGGGGTCAGATGTGGGGGCACATGGAGCCAGGCGACAACTGGGGCTGGGGCCAGCTTTGATCCCTCCTCCAGCATGCTCTGTGCTGGCCACCCATGGAGGGATGAGCCGGGGACTGATGAGTGTCTCCACATATCAGATAGGGTGCCCAGGGCTGGGAGGCCCCTGGGGGTGGGGGCTGGTGTGGGGTACCAGGGCCCCACAGGTTCAGGGTGATGCCAGCCCTCTCAGAGGTGCTGGCAGCAGGCTGGGAGGGTGGGGATGCATGAGGCTGTGCCACCAGCGTCTGACCATCGGCTTTCCCCTCCTCGCCGCTGCTGGAAGGGCTCTTCTGCAACCGGACATTCGACATGTATGCCTGCTGGCCCGACGGGAGCCCTGGCACCGCCGTCAATGTCTCCTGTCCCTTCTACCTGCCCTGGTTTGAGAAAGGTGATGATGACCCTCTGCCACCCCAGAGCTGGAAGCCAGGGCTGGGCCATGCTGGGGGGAAAAGGCTGTCGGGGTTTCCTCTCCTGCCCGCTGCCGGGGGGAGAGGGACCCATGAGCAGACCTGGGGGTCAGGGGACATGTGGGGGACAGAGCAGGACTGGCTCAGGCCCGCTCACGCTCACCCTAGAAGAGGGTCTTTGGGGCTGGGAAAAGTCCAGCCCATCGTCCCAGGAGAGGGGTCTGGGGGAGCCCAAGGGGAACGTGCCGGTTCTTCATGTCTGCAGTGAAACATGGGCTGGTGAGCCGCAGGTGTGGCACCGACGGGCAGTGGGTGACGGTGAACGGCAGCCAGCCCTGGCGGGACTACTCGCAGTGCGAGGAGGAGATGGAGTCCACCGCTGAGGAGGTGAGGTGCCCCGGCCTGGCTGCTGGGCAGGGATGGGCAGGGGCACCCCGGCTGTGCAGGTGGGTGCTGCTCGCCCAGGCTCACCAGCATGGTGCTCACCTGCAGGAGGGCGCCCGCCGGCTGATGGTGAGCTTCAAGGTGCTCTACACCGTGGGGTACGCGCTGTCGCTCCTGACCCTCGTCTCTGCCCTGCTCGTCCTCACCGTCTTCAGGTAGGACAGTCGGGGCACGCGGTCCTGCCCCTTGTCCTTTCCAGCCAGTGATTGCCGAGCCGAGAGGTGACCCCGCTGCACACCTGGCCCCCCGACACCCTCACTCTCGGCAGGAAGCTCCGCTGCACCAGGAATTACATCCACGCCAACCTCTTCGCCTCCTTTGGGCTGCGGGCAACCTCGGTGATGGTGAAGGATGCGCTGCTGGAGAAGCGCTGGGGCATGGAGCTGGTGCAGGTGGCTGACTGGGAGGCTCTGCTGAGCCATGAGGCAAGTGCCATGGGGGGGCCCTGCTTGATACTCGGCTGGGACCAGGGTGGGGACCTTCACCCCAAGGGGTGCTGGTGGCCACGCAGCCCCAGGCACCTAGTGGGCAAGTTCTTGTGGTGTCCTGACACCTGCCAGGCAAGCTCTTGGGGTGCCCATGCTGCTCTTAATCTGGTGGATGAGGTCTCAGGGTGCCTATGCTGCCTGTGCACCCAGTGGGTGAGCTCTTGGGGTGCCTGTGCACCCAGTGGGTGAACTCTCGGGGTGCCCGTTCCCCCCCCACGGCGGGTCTCCTCTCGCAGGCGGCGCTGGGCTGCCGGGCGGCGCAGGTGCTGATGCAGTACTGCATTCTGGCCAACCACTACTGGTTCCTGGTGGAAGCCGTCTACCTCTACAAGCTGCTGATCGGGGCCGTCTTCTCTGAGAAGAATTACTACAGGCTCTACCTCTACCTGGGCTGGGGTAGGGGCCACCCGGGCATGCGGCGGGGCCAGGGACAGCACCCAGTGTCAGGGAGCGCCGTGGCCCAAACCGGCCCCAGGAGGGTGTGGGGTGGGGGCTGTGCTGACCCTGGGTGTCCCCACGGTGTCCCCTGCCCCGGGGCCGGTTTCTCAGCTCAGGCGGGTGCTTGGTTTTACAGGGTTTGCTGTGTGACTTGCAGGGACCCCTGTGGTGTTCGTGGTGCCTTGGATGGCTGCCAAGTACCTGAAGGAGAATGCGGAGTGAGTGGGGAGGGATGGGGGGTCCCACTGGGATGTCTGGCCCCAGGCTGGGGTTTGGGCTCTGCTGGAGGGTGGGACAGAGACTGCTGTGGGTCCCTGACGCACCTCGCTGGGGCTGGCACACTCTTGGCCTCATCCTGCACCCCCTGATGCTGCTGCTCTCCCTGTCTCCCTGGGCAGGTGCTGGGCGCTGAATGAGAACATGGCTTACTGGTGGATCATCCGCATCCCCATCCTGCTCGCCTCCCTGGTAGGAGGGCACCTGCCAGCCCCACACTTTTTTGGAAAACAGCAGCTCAGCCCCTGGCTCCTGGCTCCTGGGGGTGAGGGTGGGGGGCAGTGACCCCCAGAGCAGCTCCCAGCAGAGCTCAGGAGGGAGGGGTTGGTCTCCAAGGCATCATGCTAAATGCACATGGGGCTTTTTTGCACCAGCTTGCTAATGCTCAAGCTCTGGGGGTCCTGGGACAGGGGTGGGGGGCTGTGCGGAGCCCCAGAGAAGGTGGCTGGTGGAGTCCCCTGCTGCTTCCTAGCTGGGATTTTGGGATGGCAGGAGGGAGGTGAGGGCAGCTCTGGGGACCAGCACCGTCAGGCTACAGCAGCCTTGGCAGTACATGGGGGTGTCTTCTCCTGCAGCCCTCAAGGGTGCTTGTCATGGCTGGGGGGCTGCGAGGGGTGGGGGTGCTGGGCTGTGTGTGCCCCTGCCTTGATTTCCCACCCCAGATCAACCTGCTGATCTTCATGCGGATCCTCAAGGTGATCCTGGCCAAGCTCCGTGCTAACCAGAAGGGCTATGCAGACTACAAGCTGCGGTGAGCTGGGAGAAGGGGTGGCTGGTCCTGGGTCCTCCCTGGTCCTGGGGCTACACCACCTCCCCCTCCACCTCCTCACCGCACATCATGAAACAGCCACTCTGAGACTAAGAGCTTGTCCCTGCCTGCACCTGTGCCCCAGCCCTTGACTCGCTGCTGGAGGGGTCCCTTTTTGCTCTTTCAGGCTGGCCAAAGCTACGCTCACCCTCATCCCCCTCTTTGGGATCCACGAGGTCATCTTCATCTTCGCCACCGACGAGCAAACCACGGGCATCCTGCGCTACATCAAGGTGTTCTTCACCCTCTTCCTCAACTCCTTCCAGGTGAGGTGGGAGCGTGACACAACCTTGCTCTGCCCTGGGCACACCATGGAGCAAGAATTGGAGGGTCCCCCTTGCAGCTCACTCTTCCCATGGTACCCCAGCCTGTAGCAGAGGTCAGGGAGGGGGACACTGGCTTTCCCACCCCCAGCCCTCTTGCTGAGTGCAAGGCAGTGCCTCCTGTTCTCTCTGAGGCAGTGGTGGCAGGGGGACCTCAGCCCCAAAAGCACCCAGAAAGGGCCTGGGGAGACTAAGCCCATCCCAGCCCCGGGAGAGGGTGTGGTGTTGGGGTCTCAATTCCTTGCTTTCCCTCCAGGGCTTCCTGGTGGCCGTGCTCTACTGCTTCGCCAACAAGGAGGTATGTGCCTGTTGCTGCCTGGGTCCGGGGCTCTGCCACCCCACCCTGTGCCCGCTCGATCTGCGGGGAGGGCACGGCCAGGGAAAAGCCCCCGCTCTCTCCTCTCTGGCAGGTGAAGTCAGAGATGAAGAAGAAGTGGCAGCTCTGGAAGCTCGACCACCCGGCGCTCTGCTGCGCCCAGTGATGCAGCAACCAGCCCCGCAGGGCCAGGAGCCAGGGGCTGCTGGCTACAATGGGCAGAGGGGCCTGGCTGGAGGGCGGGGGGGCTGTGGGGAAGGGGGGCTGCAGCAGCACTCACCCCAACAGCCAGGCTGGGACCAGTGGCTCAGTGGTGCTGCAGCCGAGAGCCCTGGAGCTGCTGGAGGGGACGTGACCCCTCTACAGCCCAAGGGGGAGGCAAGTGCCCTTGGCTCTTACCAGCCATCACTTCTCCCTCAGAGGAGCCTCAGCTCGCTGCTGGGGGAGACATGCCTGCTGCTTTCTACCGCTGCCTGAACACCATCAGCTACCTCTGTTGGCATCCACCAGCTGTGCTGAGGGGAACGCCCCTGCCCACCCAGATGAACCTGGGCACCCGTAGAAGGGGACCACGAGGGCTGGAGAGGGCACCTGGCCAGCAGTGGGGAAAGGGAGACGCTGCTCAGCCCAGCACTGCTGCCCCATGAACAAAGAGCTCCTGCTGCACCCTGGGCCCTGCCAGCACTGCTCTGCCCAGGGTGTCACCTTCCTGCTCTCCTTGCCCCAAGCAAGAACTATCTCGCCAACACCCCGAGAGCTCCCTGATGTCCATCCTACAGTCATCCTGCAAAGCTCCTCGTTGTAGCAAGGTGCTGCCTTTACACCTTCTCACCACCCTCATTGCTGACACAGAACATGGCATCACCACCCGCCTCCTCCTCCTCACGGCTATGCAGCTGCACAAACCACCAGGTTTCCTCCTCGCTGAGCTCCTCCTGCAGCAGAGCCCTCCAGATCCCCCCTCTGAGTGAGCAGAGCCGGGGCAGCAGGCAGTACTGGAGCGCTTTGCTGTATTTACCCTGCACAGTAAGGGCAGCCCTGGTTCTCCTGTGGTGACAGGGGAAGAGCACTGGGGAGAGCGAAGGACTTCAGCCCATCAGCTCGTTGGGAGCTGAGCCCAACCCCAGCACCCAGCCCAGCCACCTTCCCCTTCACAGCAGGGAGAGCTGTGAAATCCCAGGCAGGAACCATGCTCAGCTCAGGAACAGCTTTGCTGACAAAAGGCTGGACATTTCTGGGCCCAGCTGTGCAACAGCTGCCATTCAAGAAGTTTGCTTTCCAGAGGGTGCCAAGGCTCAGCTGCCTCCCCCCGCCAGGCAGGCTGGGGAAGCCTGGGCAGCCCAGGAGCAGCTACAGCCCTACCTTGGCCAGCGAAGCACCCGAGGCCGCACAGCCTGAGCAGAGCTGATCCCGCGGCTGCAGGGAGCTCCTCCATGGGCCTGGCCCTGGCGCTCTCCGGCCAGACGCACCCCGGCTCTGACCCCCAGTGGCAGGACAGACGTGCCGCTGCCCTTCCCGCTGCTCGGCCTTGGGAACAGGCCACCCCAGGAGGGAGAAAGCAGCTCTTGCTCTCCACTAAGTGCAGGTGGACACGGGTGGCTCTTCACCTCCAGCCCCTTCGCTTACAGGCTGGGGGGAGCCTCCTGCAGAGGCAGGAAGGAAAGAGGCTGCACCAGGCTCAGCTGCAGCTGGGTTCAAGGCTGGAGAGTGATGCAGGAGCTTTCCTGGATCGGTTTAACCCCTGTGAGACCATTTTGTGCATTAACTCTTCTCAGATGTAAATAAACGTTTATTTTTCAGCAAGCAGAGCATGCTGCTTCTGTCTGCTCTGAGGGAGGGAAACAGCTCCCAGGCTACACCTACCGATTTGCATCTGAGCACACACCCTCCCAGGTACAGAGGGATTAAACAGGTACCCAGAGCCCCTGACTCGACACTGCCCAGTGCTCCCCTCCACAGGGTTACAGAGGGGAAAGTAGCAAAATAAAATATTTATCACCACGGTATTAACAGAAACAGCAACCTGTCTAGCCCTGCTGGGTGTGCTTGGGGCACTGCTGCAGGAGCTGTTGCCAAAGCTGCAAGAGGCTGCGCTGCTGCGGGAGGAGAAAGCTGGCCCTCCCCTGAGATCCAGGCTGGTCTCCCTGATGAGCCCCGGCCCCTGTGCTTGCAGGCAATCTCTGATGTGCTGCTGTGTGCAAGATGGAGCTGAGAGATAACAGTTCTCAACACCAAGGACCTTGAGTCACAGAATGAAAGGGGACCCCTTTCCAGCCCTCTCCCAGCAGTTTCAGAACTGGTATGGATACGGGGAAGCCCTGGCTGCACACCAGTCCCCTGTCAGGCTGTTGTAGGACACACCAGGACTGAGAGATGGGAAGGAGCTGAGAGTAACTCTGTTCCACTCCCACCACTAAGAAGCCCAAGTCAGCTTCATTTGTGTTGAAATACACCAAGAGCTTTAGTTTTGACCAGAAAGATTATGTAGTCCTATTTAAAACTTTATGTAACAGCCACTGAACAGTATCCCCTCAAGCACCTGTCTAGTGACAGCCTGAAGGCTTGGAGGAACAGTCACACCAACAGCTCACTGCAGTCTCCCCTCAGAGCTGGGCCCAAGATCTGTACTTTATCCCAAGAGCAAAATCCCAGCACCTAAAACTCAACAAGGCTTAAACTGATTTCTAAACTAGTAGAGACAACTGTTGTCATGCAACTGGGACCTCTGGTGCAAGAGTGGCAATGCCCAGGCGGGAAGGAAAGAGCCTGCAGAGGAGCACACACTACCTACGTCTGTTCTTCCTCTGCAGCTCTGGCTCTGCCTGACCACACAAATTCCCACAGCAGCTACTGAGCCAGTGCTGCCAGGGTGCCACCTCCGATGGGGGCCAGGCAGGGCTGGAAAGCCTGAGTGAGGCAGCCCCAGACCCCTCAGCATGCGGCCACTGGGAAGGGGAAGCTGGAAAGCACTGTATGTCTTCCCAATTGTCCTGAAAAAAGGCACTGAGGTTACTCATGATTCTACAATCCCAGCTCCCTTCAAAAGAAACCCACACACCAGAAACAAGTTTTCAGTTTTTATTATTTTATCCAAGTCAGCAAATATGATTTTATTTGGACAGCTTGCCTTAGGGTAGCACCAGACTCCCTGCAGCCTGCACAGCCACCCTTTCAGCAACGAGTGCTGTTTCAACTCCCCCATTTAAGGCATTGTCTCCTCAAAGAAACACTATTCTATAAAACCCCCTCCCTGATGTGCCCCCTAGGCTACTCTAGCACCCCTTTAAACCTTTACGTGTGCTCCTGTGGCACCTTTTCTGTGGAGCTCTCCTTTTCCTTCAGATGTACACTGCTCATCTCTCACCCACCCGTTGTCTCAGGCTCCCAAGCATTACAATCTGTTGGAAGCACCATCATTCCTTTCTTCCACCCTATGACCTTGCAAAGCCAGCCCCAAGTCTGTGTAGTCTTTCTTTCCAGCCACCCACTTCCCTGTGCAGCCTGCCCAGCTCTAAAGGTAGTGCTGATCCAGGGCTTCCCTTGCTCTCCTGATGCTCCCAGGCCCTTTCACTTGGGTTTTAGTTTGGGTTTTTTGGAGTGTTTTGTTTTTTTTTTTTTTTGTTTTCTTCTATGAAAACTCTTCCCCCTTTTCCCACAGACATCTTGCCTTAAATTCAAGTCTGGGCTTCCCAGGGACACAGCACTGACAACCCTGAACTAGTGCAGCCACAGACACCGCCAAGACTAGGAAAAGCACAGTGCAAACTGCCTTGGCACTCCCCACCATTCCTCCAGCAACAGGGAACGAAGGACAAAGCCCCAGATACTCCTCCCAGCACAGCCTCAACACTCTCAGCAGCTTTCAGGGATGCTGCCTTAGGAGAATTGGCTCCACCTCATCAAAACTTTGGGGTGAAACTGCCTGCCACACAGCCAGCACCAGATGCTCACGTGCACACACCCATGTCATCTGTTAAAGATGAAAAACTTGTGTGCCACATTAAGAGTTAAACACAGGCAGAAAGCAGCAGGGCACAGCTGCCCACGTGGCCCAAGGCTGTCCCCAGGAAGCACTGACACACCTGTTCAGTGGGACCCTCACACCAGGCAGCACCTTTACCCAACACAGACTGGCTTTCAAACCTGCCTAAATGGCCTTGGGCAGCTGAGCAGGAGGGGTAACTAGCTCAAAGGAGGGAGCCACAATGGATTTTTGCATCTCTGATTAAGGTCGAAAAAAAAAATAAAAATCAGAAGGAACAGTTTCTTCCTCTTCCCAAAGATACTTTTCCAGGCTCATGAAGGCCATCACTCAGACTTGAGGTTTTATTGTTTGTTGGGTTCTTCCCCCTCCCTCACAGGACTTGGCAATACACAGGAACAGAGTCACTGGAAACCATTTTACACCCACAGAACTGCCACCAGAGCCCTCGTGGCTGCTTGCCTAGGTCCAAGAGACAGAGCAGTCTCTCTGGGGAGGCAGCCTCTTCCTGCACTATTTGTCTGCCCCTTGGAAGTGCCCACACTGCCAACACAGGAATGCCTTGGCAGAACTATTTCCAAACACTAAGGCCTGGGAAATCAAAGGCAGGCAGTGGTTGAGGACCAAAGCTTTGCACCACAGCTGCATCTGGGATGTGATTTCTTTTGCCCATCTCCCATGTGGGATAGATCTACCCCTCCATTCTTGTTCTGCCTGCCTTGGCACTCTGCTGCTTGCCCGAGGCACAGGAGACTGAACAGTTTCAATCTCCTTGTTGTCTCTCATGTCCTTCCAGGGGAACATCTGCCTTGCAACCGCTGTCAGTGTTGGGATTATGGCACTAACAAACCAGACCAGGAGTCCTTGCCATAAACCATTTACCACAAAAACGAGTTCCTTGGGACTGAGTAACATGATCACAAACAACCCCCAAAGGGGACAAGAAGCTGAACCAAACTAGGGTGACCCGGCTGGAGGAAGAAGTTTTGAAGCACAGATTTGGGATGATAGTAGGGCAGACATTCTCGCTAGAAATTAGGACTGCATGAATTTCACTGCAGCTCAATGAGCCAAACATTACAAACTCCACTCACTTTACCCATCCACAGCAACCCCCCCTTCCTTATTGCCTCCGATACATTTTTTTGGGTCAGTTCCTGAGCAGTCCACATGGCATAGAAGGTGCCAGGGCAAGTGTCAGAGGCTTTGGGGAGGACAGGATGTGGAAAAGGATAATTGATTGTTGTAGATAACTGTCAGCTTTCTAATACCACACAGCCCTGAACAACAAGGGCTGCAGGAAGCTTAAGGCAGATAAAAATTCTGGGCTTGTTGCTTCTCCTCTTAACCCAACCTTTTGGTATGAACAGCAATGATCCTGGGAACCCAGTTAGGCCCAAAGAGCTGCTGGGTTGTTGTCTTCTGCTGTCCCTCGTTCTCCCAGGCATGTTATCTGATGGCTGAGACCTTCCTCCACGCATCCCCCAGCCACTGTGGCACTCTCAGCAGAGCTGCAGTGCTGCCAGCATGGCCCTTGCGCACATTCTCCCAGGCACACTCAGCTTCCGGGTGGAACAGTCACCCGACGTCAGTATTCCTGCAGCCACCAGGAAAGAGAGGACAGTCACACCTTCAGTGGGACAGAGACATATGAATTTTCCATATGGGAAACCAACCAGAGGGCACAAAGACTAGCCAGAGGCTCAGCATGAAGGCTATGAGTGAGCAGACAGGCATTACCTGCTGCAAGGAACAATGCCCCCCTTGATGCCACAGCCCTCCGTGGCTGTCATCAGCTCCCACTTACCCTCCTGCTCTGTTACGGCTCTAGCCAGCTCTGCCCACTCTGCCCCGGGGCTTGGAGCCTTTGGAGGTTTTGAGTCACAGTCTGCAGAGCTTTTCCTAAGGACAAACCAAAAGGAAAAGATCAGTGTTAGCAAAAGGCCAGCAAGCAGTAAAGAACAGGCTGCAGTCTGCACTCAGCCACTGTTATCCTGCCTTCATGCTGACTGCAGCTTCCAGTGCCCCAAAACCAGGAGTGTCTCTACTCTGTCTGTTGCTGGGAGAAGGTCCTGTCATCAGGAGAACAGGACACAGGCTTTGGGAACCACTTCAGAAGCAGCTCTGACCACTGAGCAGGAGAGATGCAGAGGGCCACATATGCACTCTCTGAGCCTGGACCTGTCAGCAGAGGCTGAGGCAGAGTTCAAGATCTGCAGTGAGAGTAAGTGCAAGAAAACACCAGCACCAGCTTCAGAGCCTGGAGATTTCCCTGAGAGGGGATTGTTAGGCCCCTCCAAACTACCACCACTCAGCCAGGCCTCACCTCCAGCACAACAGCCACTTTATGTGCCCAGAGCCCTCCCCACCTTACCCATTTCTCCCACACACTCCTCTAGGACAGCAGACAGCTCAGGCAAGCTCAAAGACTTCAAGGAAGGTGGCCATCCTTCCAGCACTGCAAGGAAGAGGAACCACACTTTTAATCAAGCTCCACACTCAGAGGAGACACAAGGCTTTGGTGATGCTGTGAAGCATCCACACCCAAAGCAGCTCTAGTTAAGGGGTCTGAGTCACAGGGGAAGAGAGCTGGAACTGTCTGTGACAAACTGAGGGTTTTTTCTAGCAATTCTACCACTTGAGAGTATTATCTTTTAATACTGGCTGGGTCATATTAAAAGAATCTCAAAGAGGTTAAGTGTAGCGGGCAGAAATCAAGGGGATCTCTACTTGTCTCACTTTTAAAACAAAAGCAGCAAAGAGCTCATCTCTGGAAGCATGCCATGGGCAGCAGGATCACGGGCTAACTCCTCACAATAAGGGGCTGGTGGGCCAAGCAGCTTGTCCCAGGGCCCAAACAGCACCATCCCCCAGGCCAGGTCAGGGAACAAACCTCAGCTTCAATTCAGACCCTGCTCTAGCACACGGTGCAGTAACACACCCCGGCACCTGCGCGCTGCCACATAGGAGGGGGAAACCACAGGCCCTGCACTGCAGGGCTGCCACAAGAAGCCTGTGCTACAGCTCTGTGTTCTTAGCTACAAACACCTGCCAGGCCCCCAATCTTCCCACCTGCTAAGAATCAAAAGCTGCTGAGAAACTGTTAAAGTCCAACCGCCCTGAGTACTTTAAATGCTTTCCCAGAGTAAGAATTTTTACATTAAACTTAAGGGTTTGGCTGCTCATCTGTTTCTAAATCACTTCTAACATCCTTTCAGCAACACAAGACAAGCAGGTGGCTTGCTCTGGGGTTGCCTGCTGTTTGCCTACCCCCTGCACACATTTCTGTAGTAGAGATAAGGTCTTCCTCACCCGGACGCTCACCAGGCCGCCTGCTTTCGCCGGTTCCCAGCTGCACCTTTGTGTCCAGCACTCTGCCACCTGCCTGCTCCTGGGTTAGCCGGGAGGACAGCTCTGCTTGACAGGATCTGCCAAACAAGACAAAGGCCATCAGAAGTGCACAGGGACACTTCTTGGAACAACATGCTAGTCTGTGCACTCCTACATCCTGCAAGTACCTGCTTGGGGTGCCGAGGGACCGCATCTAACGCCCTGGGTTACAAACTGCTCCTTGTTCCTTCCCAGGAAGAGGAAGACGTGCCCCAGACAAAGCTCAGGGCGCTCTCCACTGTGCCCCATCTCCACAGCAATCTCTGCCCCTGTCCACAGAGGAGCTGCGGGGGGAGAAGAGAAGGAGGGGGCGGGGTGAGCAGGAGAAAGCCCAAGCCAGGGGCTGCGCCTGGTTTATACGAGAATCAAGCCTGATCCAAGGTTTTAATGGGGAAATGAAGCTACCTCAGGACAGGCATCAGGTTAAAGCAAGAGAGGCACACAAAGTTCTCTGGGTGTCATCATCATACCATATTCAAAGAGTGTATCCTCAGAGCATGGTAGGGCCCTTCTACCAGACAGCCTCAGCTCCTCAGTCAGGGGGAAAAGACAAGTGGTCTGGCCCTTGCAGTTGGGAATATTGCTTTGCTCTCCTTCTGGAAGCCAATCCCAGTTCACCCTGGCCTGGTAGTGAGCAGTCCCCAATTCCCTGTTGGGCTCGGTTCTATAAGTAGTAGGATTAATGTCACCTTCAAGGATGGGTCTGTTCTATCAGTGGACAGAACAGGGCTCATGACGGGAATCCACCTGGGTCACAGAGAAAAGTGCCACAAAGGCCACAGAAGGTAGACTAGGACATGAGGGAAGAGAAAACTCAAAGGCAGTGATGTGAATGAGCAGGACAGGTTTTTCTGCAAGGTGTCAAGAGTTGCAAGAAAAGTAATCTTCACTAGTCAGGGCAAGACATCGCAAGTCCTTTGATACAGTTTGGAAGTTCAAAACTCCTGCATTCACCCAGTCGCCAAGTCACTGGGTCTCATGTAAGCACGAAGGACTTAGCCTTTTGGTTCCTTCTACTTGAAACAGGAACACCCAGCATCTCTGAAAAGTCAGGCCATTTATAGCTCATGCATCTGATTAAGGCTTCACGTCTGCTCATATGGCTGTGGCTTTCCACTAAAGAAAGTCAGGCAGAACCTAAAATGGGTTTTAGCCTGGTGAGCTCTCCTGCCTTACCCTACATATCACCTGCAAGGTTTCCAATATGACCTCTGAGCTCAAATCCTGTTTCCCAGTAGCCTCAGTGCCATTTCCTGGGAATGACTTACTTGATCTGATCCAGGAGAACTCCAGCATCCTTGGTGATGGCCTGAGCCTCTCTGAGCTGGCACTGGATGGCATTCCAGGTCTCATCCCGCTCCATCAAACAGCTCTCAGCCACTGCACGCAGCTTCTGCTCCTGGCACACCTGGCCCTTCATCACCTCCACCTCTTCACACCTCTACATCAGAGCAGAGCAGAGGATTAGGCTGGCAGTGCTGCACGTCACTCTCCTATCTGCCTGCTCTGACACGTCCCCAGAGTCCCTGCTATTTTAACGGCTTAGGCAGCCAGAGGGTTCCTGCAAAAGCACACCCAACCCAGTGGGAATGGAAACAGGATAAGGCTTGTACACCAAATACAGCTTCTCTCCACACCAAGACTAGCCCCACAGTTACAATTCCACCTTCCTCTTAATTTGCAGAGATGCTCAGTAGGCCCAGTTTCCCAAATCACAGAATTCTGTTCACCACTGGCTGCACAACTTCACCATAGAAGTGACACTACTGAAAAACAGAGTAGATATTCAATTCCTCCCACTTGCCCTTTTAGCTCTCAGGTGGATAGGAAACAGAGACAAAGGCTTCACAAGTGCAGAGCACAGAGGATAAGGAGTGGATGAGCTGCACTTACAGCATTACCTGATCTACTTGACACCAACTGTCCACTGACAGTTATGTCCTTTCCTTTACCCCAGGCCATTAGAGGTGCCACAAAATATGCTACCGATTAGTTACTGCAGTGTAATAAGGTACTGAGCAGCTCATGGCAGACTTCTTACCTTGTGCAGCTGAATGGCCAATTCCTGCATCTCCGCCTCCAGCCGATCCGCGTAGGCCAGCTCCAGGGCGTCGCTGGGTGGCCGAGCGTTGCTGTGCCATCGAGCGATGGCAGAAGTCATCTTCCGCTTGGGTCCAAACAGGCTGGTGGGAGAATAGCAAACCGTCAGGGCCCAAACACTGCACTATCTACCCCCAGACCCAAGGGCATGCCACGAGGACCACTCCAGTCTCCTGGTTCCTCCAAGGCACCTCCAAAGACAGGGGCCTGTTACAACCAAAAACTAGGTGATATCAAAATCGTGTGGGAGACTGTCAGAACAGAAAGTAACTCACTAGTTAGACTTTCCTGACCAGGTTGTGTGCATGGTTTATAAGGGGAAAGATGAGAAGTACATTACAGAGACTCACGTGATGCCTATTTCCTTCAGATCACTCTCCGTGAGAGTCAGGAAGATCCGGAGGTCAACATCTTGCTCCTCAAACACTTGCAGATACTTCAGGCACCCAATCTGATCAAGGAATGTTGCCAGGTCCTGCAGCCCATCCAAACCAAACTTATTTATACCCTCACAAACAAAAGCATTACTATTCCTCTTAATCATAAACATCTGCTTCCTCGTGTTGCTGTTATGCCTTTCTGAGTTCTAGCAGCAACCACGACCTCCCCTGGTTAACTGCCCTTCTCCACAGGCACACGTCTGCTGCAGCCACTGCCTCTTGACACAAATGCAGAGAAGACAGACACACTAGCCCCGCCACAGACACATGTGGCAACACACCCACAGGCCTGAGGGTCTACAATACCCCTCTCCAAGCAACAGCAACACCTAAGCAGACAGTTCTTTGTACAAAAAATTGCTGCTGCACAAGCATTTAAGTTTGGGTGCACTTCTGGAACCAAAAGTGTTTTGGTGACAAGTTCCCTTTTATCTGAGAAGGCCAAGAAAGCAGCTTAGGCAATCCTGAAAAAGCCTCCCAAGCTTGACAGAGTAACACAGTCTGCATTACTTCAGAGAAAACTTTCTTTGTGAAGTTACCTGGGGCCCTGTATAGGCAGGGGGCTCAGGAAGGATCAGGTGCTGACCAGAGCCCCCAGCTTTCCCTGGGCAGTGGGCCCACTGGCTATCACTGTTGCTGTAGCGATTCTTGATCTTAAAGCTCTTAGCTTGTTTCCGACTAGGGGGACTGTTTGCATGGTCAGAATCCTGAAAAACAAAAAACCTACAAAATGTAAAGGTCAAGAATGATCACACAAAGATATCAGGATCACTACAGCTAACGAGTGCAGACTCCTTCAAGTCCCAAGCTCTAAATCCAGGCAGTTCACAAAACACAGGCAACAAAGACTAACAGAGCCCTTACGAGGAAAGGCTGAATCAAGTCACTCCCAAGATGGCACCATGGAATGATATCAAGCTCTTGCAATCCTAGCTTAGGAAGCGGAGCAGAAGGCAATGTTGAATTCTCCCTGAAGCAATACAATGCACTGAGTTTCTACCTGTGAGAAGCTCCTCAAGATGCAGAGGACTTTTGCTCATGTCCAGCTATATCACCCTTTGGCACATCAGTCCCAGAGCTCCCTTCAGTCATGGAGTAACCTCCAACCTGTACTTCAGAAATGCCAGTACGGCACTGTTCTGCTTCTCTAAATGTCACTATACTGCCTGCTATCTTGCCAAGCTCAAGGACTGACCCAGCTCTAGCAAGTCATATCCTTCCTTGACCACCACCAAGCTAGAAGTCTGCAAACAGTTCAAAAGCTGGAGAGAACTTAAAAATTACTGACTAGCCCTCAACAACCTACTCTAACATGAACATGGTCAGAGAGTTGGCTAATAGCTGGAGATCAAAAAAACCAATCCATGATCTTCAACTGTGGAAACTGGTTTTCTTGTCCTTGTAACACTACCTCTCCTCAGCCAGCCTGGTACTACAGCCGGCTGTGGAGGTAGAGTCAAAGCAGGCTGCAGAAGATGGACAGCACTGGCCAAGCTGAAGGCATGCAAAGGAAAAATTGAAAACCCCACCTCATTGCTTTCCAAGGAGCCTTCACTGCTGACTCCCAGGGCTTTGGTTAGGCATTCACTGCTGCTGCTGCTACTTCTGACGATTGCTAAGTTCTTGGTAAAGAAAACGTTATCCTCTGGAAAGACATATAAAAAGAAGTTTGAGGTTTTTGTACCGTTTTTGATACTCAGTTACCAGCAAAACCTGCTGGAGGCATAAAGGAAGGAGAAACCCAGAGCAAGCCTTCATATGCAGCACTTTTGACAAGACAATTTCGAGACAGAAATATCACATGTCTGATGCCAGGCACTAATCTTTCTCCAAGCCTGTTTAATACCACAGAGGGCAGGAACGCTCAGTGTGTTTCTTTGAGGCTCTTGGTTATGGGCTCAAAAAGTGGGTTATTACTACCAAGCCTGCACTCCCATTTGTAAAGTTCAGGAAAGGCCCTTCCTTGAGCCCAGAGCCAATGCAGAGCCACACTGTCCTTGATTAATTTAGGAACTGCCCATAGACCCTCCCTTTGTGCTGCGTCACACAATCTCAGAATGGTGAGGTTGGGAGGCGCCTCTAGAGGTCATCTTGTCCAAATGCCTGCTCAAGCAGGGTCACCTACAGCAGGTTGCCCAGGAGCATCTCCAGGAGTGGAGACTCCACAACCGCTCTGACACACCACTCCAGCATGGTTCCCCTCACAGTAAGAAATCCCAAAGCTAACAACAGCCCCACAACCCCCAAACACTTCCTTATGTTCAGAGAGACTCCTGTCCTTCAGTTTGTGCCCACTGCCTCTTGTCTTGTCACCAGACACCAATGAAGACAGCCTTGGTCCATTTTCTTTACACCCTCCCTTCAGATTATCTGTACAGGTTGATGAGATCCCCACTGAGCTTTCTGCTAAAGCACCACAGCTCTCAGCCTTTCCTCATGAGAGATACTCCAATCCTCAATATCTCAGGGGGAAAAGAACATGCAAGCCAAGGGGTTGGTCTCACATTCAGGTGTGCACTGCAAGCCAGACTATTTCCTGAAACAGTGACTTACCCCTGCTGCTGCTACTCTCCACATCCTGCTCATTAATCGGAGAAGTAACATCCCGGTTCCGTATATCACCCGTTTCACAGCTGCCATCATCATTGAAGGTAACATAGCCCTGAGGAGGGACCTGCTCTGTGTGCGAGAGGAAGGGAGAACAATCAAAGATTAGGATGCAAGTTATCAGGAAGGCCCCAGCAGGAAAAGCAACTGCTCAGGGATTTGAAAATAATCAAAAGAGTTGTTCTCTCAACTAGCAGGTTGCATTCCAGAAAGCACAGAGAAAGAGTAAGAAATGCATATGCCTACAGCCTCTCTCACACAAACACACAGCAGCTGTACTTGATTTAGAAGGTTGCATCAAAGAGTCAGAAGAAACAGCCTCGTAGTAGAGATGCACCTTAAATAGCAGCTTTCAGCATTTCCTCTCCTCTTCATATCCAAATTATCAACAGGGCAAAACATCACTTTAGAAGAGCAAGGTGCCAGCTAGGGCCCATCCCCTGCCAAGCATACCCTGTAAAACCAACCCCTCTGCATCTGTGTTAAAACAGTTGTTTAAGAAGCTGACAGGATCATTTTGATACATATTATCCCATAGGCAGTGGCTATCTGTATTAAGAGAATGAATTGGACTTTGAAGTCCATATTTTTGATTATTCTAGACTACTGGGTAATCAGCCTGAGAAATACCCATGGCTATGACAAAGGCACAACAAACCACCCCTCAAACCACTGCATCCAGGGGTTGACGTCTGAACTGGGACCATCTTTCTCTTGGCTTATTGCAAAGGTTTTGTAATCTCATTTATAATAGTATTTCAAGCACCAGGGAAGACAGGGGAGGCTCTGCAGAGAGATCTTCACAGGCTGGAGCGATGGGCTGAGGCCAACTGTAGGAGTTTCACTAAGGCCAAATGCCGGGGGCTGCCCTTGGGCCACAACAACCCCCAGCAGTGCTACAGGCTTGGGGAGGAGTGGCTGGAGAGCTGCCAGTCAGAGAGGGACCTGGGGGGGTGATTGACAGCTGGCTGAACAGGAGCCAGCAGTGTGCCCAGGTGACCAAGAAGGTCAATAGTATCCTGGCTTGTGTCAGCACTGGCGTGGCCAGCAGGGACAGGGAAGGGATCTTACCCCTGGACTTGGCCCTGGTGAGGCCACCCCTTGATGAGTGGGTTCAGTTTTGGGCCCCTCACCCCAAAAAGGCCATTGAATGACTCGAGCGTGTCCAGAGAAGGGCAACGGAGCTGGCGCAGGGTCTGGAGCACAGGTCTGCTGGGGAGCGGCTGGGGGAACTGGGGGGGTTCAGTCTGGAGAAGAGGAGGCTGAGAGGAGACCTCCTGGCCCTCTGCAACTCCCTGACAGGAGGGTGCAGAGAGGGGGGATGAGTCTTTTGAACCAAGGAACAAGAGCCAGGACAAGAGGGAATGGCCTCAAGCTGCCCAGGGCAGGGTCAGGCTGGCTCTGAGGAAGGATTTCTGTGCAGAAGGGGCTGTTGGGCGTTGGAATGGGCTGCCCAGGACAGGGGGGGAGTCCCCATCCCTGGAGGGGTTGAAGAGTTGGGCTGACCCAGCGCTGAGGGATCCGGTGGAGTTGGGAACAGTCGGTGTGAGGTTCATGGTTGGACTGGAGGAGCTTCAAGGGCTTTTCCAACCTAGACAATTCTGTGATTGTGACAAAACTGACAGGTCTAGGAGCAGCAAGTTCATGAGCCAACAATATGCATTCACAACCCTGAAATCCAACTGTCCTGGGCTGCATCAAGAGCAGTGTGGGCAGCAGGGTGAGGGAGGGGATTCTCCCACCCCACTCTTGAGACCCCCCTGCAGTGCTGTGTCCAGCTCTAGGGCCACCAACATTAGAAGGACAGGGACCTGCTCAAGCAGGTCCAGAGAAGGCCATGAAGATCATCAGCGGCTGGAGTACCTCCTCTGTGAGGACAGGCTGAGAGAGTTGGGGGGGTTGACCCTGGAGAAGACTCCAGGGAGACTTTAGAGCGGCCTCCCAGGACTTAAAGGAACTACAGGAAAGGGGGGAGGGACTCTTGATCAGGGGGTGTAGGGATAGGATGAGAGGTAACTGTTTTAAACTGAAAGAGGGCAGATTTAGATTAGATCTAAGGAAGAAAGTCTTGACTGTGAGGGTGGTGAGACACTGGCACAGGCTGCCCAGAGAAGCTGTGGCTGCCCCCTCCCTGGAAGGGTTCAAGGCCAGGTTGGACGGGGCTTTGGGCAACCTGGGCTAGTGGAAGGTGTCCCTGCCATAGGCAGGGGATGGGACTAGATGATCTTTAAGGTCCCTTCCAGCCCAAACCATGCTATGATCAATGATTTCTTGGTCTGTGTGACCACCTCCTCTGTCATCATCTTGAGAAAGGTTATCAAACATTTGAGCCTGCCTCAAAAAGAAAAGCTTGACTATTCTCAAGAGTCAGGGGAACAGTAACTGAGGTAAGAGCAGTGTTTGTTCCACAGAAGTGTTCCACTTATCAATACCCAGGCCTGACAAAAAGAGTTCAAGGGGTTTTCTTTTTAAGCCAGGGACTGGATAGCCTTGTACGATGGTGTTTGCTGTCTTTGTTTCTGTATAAACCACATATGAATACCAAAAGAGAAAAAAATAGTTGGCACAGAAATAGCTGCAGTGCATTTGAGGCCTCAGAGGACTCACAATTAGGCTTCTAACTATTCTCACCATAGCGAGACTGCTTCTTTCCCCCAATTCCAACTGCTGTTATCTTAGCCAAAGCCTGGGGCCCATCATGGATGCTGGGACCCTTGGTCCTACGAAGAGGCCTCTGTCTCTGAGGAGCAGAACATGATTCATCTGAGGAACTCAGCTCTTCATATTTTCCTGTAGTTCAGAAACAGATTGTTAGCAGCACAGTAATTCATTTACCTACTTCATTTGCTACTACTATATGGTCCTATAAATGCAGTGGGAATAAAAAAGGAAATGCTAAAAGAGGGAGGGTGAAACAGTTTAACTAGGTCAGAAAAAGACCAACAGACAAAAAAAATAATTGTTGCATCCATGCCTCTTCCGTCCACAGAAATGCTGGAATTTCCCAGACAGAGCAGGCAGCACCACCCCATACACACAGTAGCATACTTCCAAATATCAAACACCTCTCTTCGGGTCCTAAACAAGCTAAAACATCTGTTACCTGGACCCCTGCAGAAGACCTTGGGCACTGGGGCTGCATGCAAATCTATCAGCCCCACAATCTTTGTGTGTCCATACTTCATGGCCAGTGTCCGTGCTGTGGCTCCAGTGTTATCTCTGACATCTGTCTTCACTCCCTATAGAAAAAATACACATTTAAAATGTACATAGCAGAGAGCACTATATACATTCAAAGCAGCCAAAGAATTGTCTTAGTTCCTCCATGAGAAATACAGGCTCACCTTTGACAGACAACAGTTCAAGCTCCACCAATACCTTATTTCTAGTTACTCAGAGTCTCCCCAGTCCCTGAATGCCAAGTAGCCGAGGTATATGGCTCTCGTGCATTGCCATGTGGAACTAGTTTGTTTTATTTGAAAAATGTTTTGCATTGCTGCCTCCTTCTGGAAGTAAGCTGGACCAGTTACATGGGATATTAAAATAGATTGTTTAACATTGAGACATGCATGCTCGTAAGATTTTTGGAGGCAGGAGATGCTCGCTAGCCCAAGCATGCAAGCATGTAAATACAATATAGAGACTATCACTTTAGCTGTTTTCTAATTCAGTTAAATCTGGACAATTAGATTTCACTCCTGTTCATGCAAGACCAGTATAAAAATCAGAGTACTAGCCTTCAGAAAGAAGATACTTTGAGAATAGTTCTGGAAGTCTGGGACTTCAGAGGCAACTGTCATCAAGGATCAAATATAACAAAGTTCTAGTGTCAAATGTGACTCTTCCTCTGAGGGCTGGAACCACAGATTTTTCAGCTTTACAGAGAACTGTCTAGACACTTACGTGATTGAGAAGGTACTGAACAATTATCTCATGGCCAGAAGCAGCTGCTTCCATCAGAGGTGTATATCCATACACTGGTTCCCTAGAGAGAGAACAAATACACACACGGACTAGGATCATCAAAGCTGTAATATGCTGCAGGCTTTGCCGTATCCTAATAGGCCATCTCCAGCCTCTACCCTCAGCTGATCACAAGCTCTGCCATGTATTGGCTATTCTACCACACTCTGTAAAATTCCCAGTGGAGATTCAGTAAGTCTTACTCTATTGGCTGCCCAGCAACAGATTACTCTTCCAGTTGCAGATCTGCCTTTCGGTGGCAAAATCAGTTTTGCAGGAGCTAACATAGCAAGAACCTCTTGTTGACCTCAGGCAATTTAATATGCATAAGTGTGCAGGCAGTTCCCAAGGCACAGAAACACACTGCACACTTCAAAAAACCAACCCCAAATTTAACACCAAGTACACAGAAAATTCAATAGAAAGACTTGTAAAGTGCACTTGAGTTCAGAAGACATTGCACCTGTTTGCTTTCAGAGTTTAGCCCATAATTAAACAAGCAGTAAATCGAATTTTTCTTGATCTTAGTTAAATAAACAGTAACAACATGGGCAGACTTCACCGTTCAGTTTGCAGGTCACCCATCCTTGCATTAGCTAACAGTGTACCATACTTGCTAAGGTACAGGAGGACAGACAAAAGCAGGCATCTTCTCCTTGGCCGTGTTCGAGTGTGTTCACGCACCAGCTGCTGCTTTTGTATCTGAAATGAGGTATCTTTTGAGAAATAAAACAGATTCCTCCTTACCTGCAGTTGGCATTGGCCCCATTGTCCAGTAAGAACTTGACCATCTGCTGATGTCCAGCGCTGGTGCAGTGAAACAAGGCAGTCCAACCATGAATATCCTTCATCTCCAGCTCTGCGCCTTGCTTCAAGAGAACAGAGAATGTTCTTTACTGCATCCCCTCTGCTGGGTCTCTTAGCCACTGCCCCTCTGTGCTGTGATACCAAGAGAGTTTAAATCCCTGTCAGGAAGCTGAACTTGCAACAGAATACAGATTGCACTTTGGTTGCAACTGGTGAAGAATTCTACCCTGCACATTTAAATCATGTACTGTGGCTTTACCTATTTATTATGGGATACACACCTGTAGAAGAAAGTAAGCAACACTTTCATTTCCACAGCTGGAGGCCAGCATGAGTGGTGTCTGCCCTTCTGGTGTTGGGATGTTCACGTTCACTCCCGCTTCCAGCAGCAGGTGCACAACGGTGTCATGGCCAATGTAGGAGGCATACATCAGCGGAGTCCAGCCACCACAATTCCTTTTATTTAAATCCAGATCTCCACTAAATAACAGAGAAAAGAGTTCAACTGAACTACTGTCCTGGAGGTGTAGATCACAGCAGGTTCCTGCAGCCTCTTGCTACCATCACTGTATTGAAAGAAGGCTGAAAAAAATTCTACCACTGAAGCCTGTGTGGGAATTCCTACCAGCTCTAGCACAACTTCCAACAAATCACCAAGGAAATACTTTTTATCAGAGACCAGCTCCTTGAAACTTTGTGCCTAAGAACCCTTTGGGAGTTCCAGTGATGTGCCACATTAGTCTGACCTATATGGCAGCCAGTGAAAAAATTGTAACTGGCTGCAATGAGCCACAGACCCCTCCCCAGCCTCTCCTTACCGCTGAATACACTCCTGCACCACTTCATACTGGCCAACTGAGGAGGCCGTATGCAAGTCCAGGGGAACGTCCAGCTCTTCCCGACCGATCATCTGACCAACCCCGTGCCACATGGAAAGACTGCGGCTCAGCAGCTCCGACTCACTGGCTTCATCACTCAGCTCCGACATCCGGCCCTGGGCAAAGCCAAGCAGAACTTTTAGCTGCTGATCTCCATTTTCTATAGAACATGGCATCACCTGTTGGCACTACAGCTCCAAGGTGCCATGGGCTTGGAAGGTGAGGTCATCTCAGAGGTATAGTTTCAAATTCCTACCTCTACTTTGATCGCCTCCTTAGCTTGAAGCAGTAAGACTTGCTGAGTTTTTGCTGGCAGTTCTTTCTTGCTGCAGTGGACTCTGGGATTTGACTACACTGGAAAAACAAAAGCCAATAATGCTAAAAAAATATCTTTCAAATCTCATTTTAAGGCCTTGGAAGTACTGGTTTTATTTCCTCCCCTTCTAATCAAAATATGCCTAAGGCAGCTTTAGATACACTTGTCAAGAGAAGGCTAAATGCCTATTTAAGTGCTGATGGCATGCTTGGTGTTATACAAAAGGGTGTAATTCTTGGTCTACATGCTTTATAATTCACAGAGAGAATTAAGAATTTATATGTCAGATGTTCCTGGTCTTTCTCCATTTGTCTTATATTACAGGATGGCCCTGCTTAATTTAAGACACAGTCATTAATAATGACAACTGTCCACTGCTCTCAAAAGTAGTTAATATCACCTGAATAGGGTGCACACTTCATTATGTCACAAGGTTGTAAGTAGATTGCTTCTACCCTTTATTGTTTCAGCACTTCAGAAGCAGCCCAGTCCTGTCTCTCTGAATCTTGAAAATTGCTGAAACACTTCGAGCAGCAGTGCACCTGCCCATTCATTATCTGAGCACGTCCGCCATCCTGCAGACAGTAACTTAATTACAAAGCTAGTACAGTTTCATGACTGTCTGAAAGGTTTATTTCCCATCCCTAGCCTTTGGGAGCAATTGCATATTAATCATTTTAACCACTCACAGGAGAGTGTTCTTGTTTGGCACTTCATAAGAAGCTGTTCGACACAGCTGCATCTATCATCTGAGGTCTTCAGCCACAGTTTCAGGCTACATCCAAGTCAATCCAATGGGAAGTGCCTTCCCCTCCCTGTACTCTCATCACCCACCAAACAGCACTTCTGGGGTTTGACTGATCCCACTACCTATTATGTCAGGCAGCTAAGCCAACATAAAGTATTCTTTCTTTTTCCTGATAATTCCTTGCCAGTTTAATTCCTCAGACCAATTCATTCTGGGATTATGCAAATACCAAATTTGGCACTGGTGAAGAATAAAAGAGAGCACAAACACACTTTTCAGCTGCAGTTGCTCTTTAGATTGCCTCAGCTGTAACATTTCAAAACCATATTTACATTTTCTAAAGAATCAGGAATCTTTGTCTTGCAAGCACCAGCCCCTTTTCTTATAAGTAAACACCTTTGATTTCTACCTTTTCACTCCCCCTCCGGATCCTCTCTCACACACCTTGCCTTTTTCCCCACTCCTTTTTCAATGTAAGACTACAAAAGCACCATCCACCATTCTACCTAATCAGCAAGTGCTGGTAATAAATGATTCCTTCCCCCGAGATATCTGCAAAAGCACCTATTTTACCTAATAGCAGCAATTTGTATTACACTGGCAACCCAGAGGCCTCAGGCAAGACTATGCAGGGCTGAACACAAGTGAAAGACCTGAACATCTCACAAATAAAAGGAGATGTAAATAGATTTAACTGGATCATAAAGGGGATACCTAGGACTATTACTCACTACAATAGACTAAAGCTGCCCCTGGAAGACAAAAAGGCATGTTCAGTTAAAGGAGGTAAAATCTAGGACAGTTTGTGGAAGCATATCCACTGGAAGGGAAGCTCTGTTCTCTCTGGATACCCCCTTGTTAACTGGATATATTAACTATAAAAACCACAGATGTTTGGTCTTTGGCCAAATCAGCCCCACACCAGGTACTAGTTACCAACACAACTTTGGCAAGTAGATCCACAGTCAACAACACAACACTGACATGACAAAAAGGTTATGCTTGACTGCAGAATATTTGAGACACTCAGTCTCATTCCTACCACCTGCAATGTGCTACCAACGTCTTTGGTGTTTTGGTTTTGGGTTTTTTGTCTGTTTGGTTTTTTTAACTCTGAGATTTCACCCCAGCCTGAACAGGAGCATGATGTCAGCAATGCAAGCACCTGAGAAAATAAAGTGGAACAGAATCTACAGGAGAACAATAAAAGTGATCAGAGCCCTAAAAACCAAAATGAAATACTGGGTGAAACGAAATCAGAGTTGTCTGGTCTAAAGAGGAGACAGCCTTCAAATACATAAATGGTTTCTACAGAGAGGACAACGGAAATAAACTGTTCCTTGAGGCCATGGTGAATATGGCAGGATATAACAGATTTAAAGTGTAGCATGGAAGATTTTGGTTAAAGATGACAAAAATCCTTGTAAAAGTATAAACACGGGTAGAGTGATGGATTACCAGCAGAGATTCAGTTGCTAAGAATAAGCTAGACAAAGACTTCCTGAACTTTTACAGGCTGTTCCCTTGCTCTGGAGCAACATAATTAACATTTGTTAGAGACCTTCTTCAGCCCTGTGAGGCTGTTACTATTAGTTATATTTACTACATCAACACCTAGCTATTTATCAGGGTCAGAACTCAAGAGTACTGAGATTCAGAGCTGGTAGCAAACACCACACTGTCCTGGATTTAGAGTCTGCTGCCTGAGCAGATGAGAAAAATCATAGGGCAGAAGAAAAAAAAAAATCATAAAAACTTCGTATGAAAACTGCAGCAAAAAACACTTTAGTATACCTTTTTGGAGGATAATCTTAAAGAACAAGTGAGAGTGGCAGGAGAGCCATACTAAAATAAATGGGAGATGATTTGAGAAGCAACTGAGGCAAGCAGTCCCCAACACAGAACAAATCCAACACTGCTCATTAATCACCACTCATCAGGCACCATTAAGCTGCACTGTCTCTGCTAAATCCATTCTCTCACATCCTCTTCCACAAGCACCGGTAACATCCACATGGCTCTTCCTGTCCCAAAAGACACAAAATACCCAAGACAGCACAAGTGTGGAGGTTGTTGGAGCTTCCAACTGAGCCATCAAGGTTGATAACTTCTGCTTCTGACTTAGTTCTATCTCCACTAAATTCAGCAACAACCTATTGGAGGAAATAAAAAGCCTTATTACATCCTTCTATAGATACAAATAGTTGTTACCAGCTCAGTCACAAGAAGTGCTCCCAGAGCCAGAACATCTCATCTTCAGACTACTATTGTCTGCTGACTGACCAGAGATAGGCACACACAACAGCTGTAGGAACCACATCAGGTCTCCCAAGAAAGTGGTGTCTGAGAGACATTATCCCTGGAGAGCAAACTCCAGCTGAAGACCCACAACACCCAGGTTCAATCCTACACATGCCTGTTAGAAAGACATCAAGCTCTTCATCTGTACCACAAGCCTGGCACTCTCAGGCACATACTACGTTGCCAAAAAGACAAGGCAAGAGGCACAAAAGCACATCAACAGCCGCATTAGGGAGTGTGACTTGCAGAACAGAGGCTACGCCAGACAAGGCACTGCCCCCAGGACTCGGTGCCAGCCTCCTCGCTCAACGATAAGCCTAAAGAGGAGCAAGCCCGGTTGTAGCTGTCAAGACGATTAACTACGTGGCTGTTACCAGAAGTGTCACAGCAAAACAGTTTCTAAGCATGTTACCCCTGCACCTTACCGAGCCGCAGCTCCCCCAAAGCCCTCCTAAGAAGTCGACCTCGGGCCCGCGGCGGAGTAGGCCAGGGCCGGTAGACCTTAGTTAGCGGATTAGAACCGCTTCGACCACGGGCCCGCCAAGACCAGCAAGCGGCTGAGGACGGCCCCGCAGGCGGCTGGGCCCGCACTAGCCCTCCCCACAGCCACCGGAGGGAGAACAGGCACCGGCCCGGCCCGCCACAGGGCCCACCGCCCCTCACCTGCACGCCCGGTGAGCTCTGCCACCGGAAGCCGCCCCGCCCGCGCAAGGAGTGCTGGGAACCCTCCTCCCACCGAGCCTCCCGACTACGAAGCCCATAGGACTCCGTAGCGGAAGGGGAGGCTCCGCCCCCTAAGGCGCCGGGCCAATACAAGACACGTCTGTGAGGAGGCGGAGCGAAGGCCAGCCAATGAGATTCGGTCCCCTCGGGAGGGCGGGCGGTTCTATCAGGCGGGGCGGGCGCGGGCCGGTGGCTGAGGTACCGGGGACGGTACCAGAAGTGACACGGCGGGCGGGGCGGCGGCTGCGCGGGCCTCAGAGCTGCGTCGTTGCTGTTTTTTCTTCATCTTATAAGTGGTGTGGGTCCGCTTTGCCCCGCTGCCAGGACCCCGGCTGAGGCCGGGGAGGCTCGGGGGGAGCTGTGAGTGAGGGGAAGGGGCGCTGCGCGGCGGGGAGCGGCGCCGGGACGGCGGGCTGGGAGCGCGGGCGGCCGCTGGCCAAGTTGCTGTGGCGACGGGGGCGCAGGTGCGCGTGCGCCGCCCGGGCCGCCATTTTGGTGGTTCAACGGCTTCTCTGAGGGTTCAGCCGCGCACCGCGGGTCCTGAAACCTGCCGGTGTGCTGGGACGGTGCTGAGGGCACGGTTAGCTCGTCCCCAGGTCTGCGGCGGGCTGCGTGCCCGTGAACACCGCCCCGAAGCGAAGGTTTGTTTCCCACCGTCGCCTGCATCTTGACCTCCCCCTCGTTGGTGTTGCACCCAGGCAGCGAGGCTCCTGAGATGGACGTGACAGGAAACATCACTTCTGGTGACATGGAGAGGCTCAGGATTTCACATCTTGGTTGGCCCAAGCTCTCCAGAAAGTGTTTGTGGTGTTAGAGCTGTCTGACAAGTCTGCCCTTTGTTTTAAACAGAGCACTGCTTGCTCCCAGAGAAGATGCTGGATGACTGATACACTTAACCTTGGGAGACTGACCTCTTAAACTGGCAGAAGGAGCGGCAGTTTGATTTTATTCCCATGACTTTTCTTGCCCTCAGCAACCTCTACTTCTGTCAGAGCGTAGTACCCCAGCCTTGGGCATTTCCCTCCCTTTTACCTAAAGGGGATTCAGTGGTTGTCCCACATGAACCAAGCTGCCACTGTATGCATATGGCATATGAAGTATTTGCAAAGGTGCTTTTCAAGTTGTAAACTTCCCAGGGCATGAGATGAGTTTCGCTGTGTGTTTAGAGGAGTGTTGGTACATGCTACTGCAAATAACAGTGACAGTGTAATCATATGAAGTTATATCAATACTGAACAACATACAGTCACAAATCTCTTAACCTTTCTCGCTGAAGAGAAAGTACTTACTCTCACATTTGATTCCCCAGGAAACGGCAATTTTCTGTGAATATTAATTCTCTAACTTGGGAGTACAGCAATAGTCACTACTGTGTTGTCTCGACTCCTCATGTACGTGAAGGAACACGTGAGGAAAAAGTCTGCCTTATAAACTCTTTGAGAGGTTAAAAATCGAGAGTGTGTCTACTGTCAGCTATTTTTATACAAATGCAGTGAAAAAAAGCAAACAAATTATTTTATCATTTGAGCAGTGAGCAGGGCAACATAAGAGAAATAGGGAAGAGGAGTAAAAAACAACTGAGAGCAGAGGTGTCAGCCTTGCCTTTCCTGAGTTTCTCCCTCTCTGTGCAGGCAGTTTGAACGTGCTTTTCTGAGAACACAGTTACAAGTCAGTCTGGCTAAGAATCCTGACGAATTCTTTATAAATGAAGGACTAAACTGCCTGTCATGTGGCCCCAATTATGCGTGTATATGGTGAGCAAGGCAGAAAACTCTCAGCCCTCTGAACTCAGGTGGGAAGGAATGATTCCAGAAATGCAGATTTTATCGTTCACTGCTGACAGTGAAAACCCTGGGAGTGCTGAGAATTATGCTGACCCTGAACGCACATGCTTTGTTCTTGTTTTGTACTGATGTTATCCCTTGTGTTCTTTCTTGAGGTGTATTTAAGCTCATCTTTCATTTGTTCAAAGGGAAGCTGTTTGAATGGCCTCAGAAGGGCAAAGTGAGGATACAGAGCATCCATCTGAGCCTCCTGCAGCTCCTGTTCAGAGTAGCAGAACACTTCAATGGGGAGCCATACTTGCTGCAGTGAAAGATCAGCTGCCATCTCTGGACTCTGACACCTCCACAGTAAGCACTGGACCCTGCCTTTGCTTCTCACTGTCTTAGAAAAATCTCTCAAAAGGAAGAGAAGGTCACCTTAGCCAGGCATTTCTGAGCAGCTAGTATGGTATCCCTGATGGGCTACCTGTTCTGACTGTTGTAACACTGTGCATTAATCCACAGCCTTCTGGATTATTTCTAATTGTCAAAGTGTAATTGCCATCTCATCTTGCTGTATTCTTCATAACCTGAAAATGGGACTGATTTCTCCAGACAATAAGTATTTCTAGGTTGGGAAGAGGAGGGTAGTGGGCATCTTGCATAATAAGCCCACATTTCTTCCTGTTTTTTTCAGTCAAAAATACAGTATGAAAGAAGAATACTGTTGATTTTAAATGAAATATAAGGTTTCATGCTTGAGAATTCTATGCTATTTATTCCATTAATGTACTTGCCAGACAGTAGGCCTGTTAGTATGGTTTTCTATGTATGAGGGACACAGGAAAGTGATATTCCTGAAGACTCTGGTTCACACAGGAAAGTGATATTCCTGAAGATTTTATGGTTCACTGGAAAAAGCATGTGGCAGATACTTCAGTCCTGGATTCTGCTTTTTTTCCTGCCTGTGAATCTGCAAGCCATGTTGCCTTTTTGGGCTTCAGTTCTACCTGCAAAGAAACATAATGCCACTAACCTTTTAATATAAAGCTTAAGACTGATAGATACTGCACTGTATTCTGCACCATTATCGGGTTTTTTACTTACTGGGCCTTAGTGTCTGGGATAGGCTGCCTCTTGGCTGCTGAAGATCTCTGTTCACAGGACAGCAGCAATCTCGTGGAAATAATAAAAGTGCCTGCCTCTCTAGTCCAAAGGCTAGCTCTGATACTGAGTTTTCCAAGGTGATAATGTATCTTGAGACTCGATTATTAGTGACCTTTTGTCCAAATCAGAATATTTTGTTAATTTTCAAGCATATAAACTTGAAAAAATATTTTGGAACACTTAAAGGATATATTTTGTTCTAATTTAGTGTGGCCCTTAATGATACAAAGGGAGTCTTGTGAGTAGTGAAGGAGCCAGAAATGTCTGCATGGGGTATTTATTACTTGTTATTAATCAACCATCAGAAGTAGTATGATCTAGTGGATAAAGTGTTGGTACAGATACCATGCCTTCTATCACTAACATTTTGGACAGATTGCCTCACTGTTTCTGTTCCTCTCTACCTATATTTTGTTTCAGTTATTTAAAACAACCTTTGGATTTTACTATGTGTCTATACAGTATAGATTAAGGCCCAACACTCAGAAGTTATTTTTAGGCACTCTTGTTGTGTAAGTGTACAATAAGGTTAAGACAGAGAGATAGCTTTGGTGCCAAGTACTGCTCTTACTCTAAGTCACATTGAACATTTTTTACTTATAAACAGTCTCCAAATTTTCTGTTTCTATTACATGTGGAAAAAATTTCCTGCTGAAGGAACTGAGGCAACCTATTTGGCACTTACATGCTACCCTTAGTTTGCATTCAAAAGATCTGGTTGTATAATCCCTCTCCTGTTTAATGTGAAACAGTAGTCTGCTGAGCTTGCAGTTCCAGTGCTGCACCTTTGTCCGAGCAGCTTCCACTTGTGTGAAGATGATACATTTATGCATCTGAGATCTGTAACCTCAATGGGCTGGCCTCCTGCATTCGAAAATGGCACTGACAAATGTGGTTTATGCCCTGAAGTACTTTCATTACCCAGATGTGTAGTTTACTAAGAGGAAAGAAGTTC
The DNA here is from genome assembly GCF_965140245.1 of Athene noctua. Lineage (NCBI taxonomy): Eukaryota > Metazoa > Chordata > Aves > Strigiformes > Strigidae > Athene > Athene noctua. The sequence goes on along the minus strand of NC_134051.1, from coordinate 3,416,722 downwards.
TTTTGCAGTTTGCTTCTTGTTAAGTAAAATTAATTACAGCAGACAGAATTCCCTGCAGTGTGAGTTACTGAAAATGTACATTTGCAAAACAAAGGGACAAGCAGGAAATCTGTGTCCTGACTGCTGAGCTGGTGCTTAATCTCACTTCAGTGTCTCTGCGTAAGGATTCATCTCAAATGCATATTTTATGTTCAGAAAGGAGATTTTCAAAGCTATTTAAACTCTGTCGTACCAAGTTTAGATACTGCTTTGCATTTGGAATAGTGAATGTCAGTATCCTGATTGCAATAATAAGCCTTCATGGCCCTGCCCAGCCTCAGCTGGGACTCCCACCCATGCGCCCAGCAGCTCTATTTAAGCTCAGCTATGGGCCTTCACTTATTGAGCTGTGTTGGAGGAGTGTTGGTTTCTAGCTACAGTCCTGTATGATCCAGGCTTTCAGCTGTGAATTGGCTTTCAGTCTTGATCTCTGACCTGCCTCATCACCACAGTATTGCCTTATGATCTGGGTTCTTGACTCAGTGTGGTCACTACCTCTGGTCTGTCCTACTTACTCCTCTGAGGTGCTGTGGGACTGGGTTTTGCCTGATGAGGCTGTTGATGTGCTTCCCCTCCCAGCTCCCCTTCCCTTAGGGAGCAGCCCTGCTCTTGCTTCTCTGCGGTGGTGAATGAGGTAGTGCAAAGAATCACTTGAGAGTTAGAGAACTTGCCTGCTTTTGTCACTGCTTTGCTCAGAGGGACATTAGTCATCAACCTCCATGGTAATTCAGTGTTTTTCATGGTTTTTACCATTGTAGCTTGCTCAAATGTTAGGCTGCTACAAGACAGCCTAGGTTGAGTGTTGGGCTATCAGACTGTCTAGTGAAGATACAACTGCAGAGAAAATCCTTGTCTCTGAACTTCAGTCGAGTGGTGACAAGATAGGATTTGTCACTGCAAAAGAGATGTTTAGGTGTGTATTATAGTCTTATTTAATCTCTCTTTTTTTTCTTTGCAGTCTGATTGTGAGAGTGATGGGGAGCTTTTCATCTTCCAGAGAGAACAGCCAAACTTAATTCCTGACCTGTCAGAACTGATGGAGTTTTCCTTGGAAGACTCAAACATGCAGGTTGTTGACTGTTGTGTGCAGGCTGTAACCCCACTCTTCTGGTTGTCTCCAGTGTGGGTAGCTGCTGTTATGTGACTTATTTGACTGAATTGTGTGATAAAAGAGCATAGTCCCCATTACCTTCTCCCACTCGAGATTAGATCTTTCTTTATACAATGACCCTTTAAAGTTTTCTCTATTCTTGATACTTTAGACCTTTTTTTTTTCGTCTTATCTCCTTGAAGTTTTTATTGTTGTCTTTTTACTGTTGTTTTTTTTTTTTTTTCCTTCTGTGCACTAACACTGTGCAATGACCCCTAAATTTTTAAGGGTATGAAACCATTTCAGCCACCATTTTATGTATCTAGAAAATGTAGAATAAGTTAGGACAGTGTAGTAAGGAGGATAATTTGAAGTTTATCCTCTGAATAGCTTTTCTGATATAAAATTACTACATTGCTTCTGCAGTGATGAAGACTAGGCATCACAGGAGGCTGGAAGAGGAGCCAGCTGACCCTGCTGTTGCATCATGGGAAGACTAACATTGTGCTGCTTTTTTCCAGTTGTTTATCTTGGTGTAAGAAATGTCATATGATAAGCAGATGCAAGGAAAATTAATTTCAAGGATGTTTAGCACTTCTGGAAGTTAAAGTCTCTAGAAAGTAAACAGTCTTACTGTTTTCCATAACGAATATGGTGTGTGTTGTTTCCAAATGGTGTCTGAGTTGGAGCTGCTGTATTTCAATCACTTTGTTTTGGTTTATTGTCAGCTTCCAAAGCTTAGGGAGATAGGACTTTTTGCATGTGTGTATTTTCTCTACCTGTAGCAAACCCAGGAAACAGAAAGACACCCATGGGAGATCTGGAACAGAAATCTGGAAAGTTTTGGCTTTCAGAAAAAAACAGATGGTGCCCAAGTCATTGCAAAAGATGTACAAGTGATTAAAGATGAGACTTCCCGTCTTGCCAGTCATACTGAAGAAATTCCAAGCCAAAAGGGAGCTGGTCTTGAAGAGTCTTTTGCAGATTCCACAGATCACCTTGAAGAGAAAGAACTGGGCAGGGAAAAAGGGAACACTTGGCTTAATACAGCATTGTCTATGGAAGAGCTGGACAGTGAAAAGGAGAGAAGAAATCTGATAGAGACAAAGATACTCTCCAAAATAATTCTGGAGCTGTCACCAGGCCACCAAGAGCTAGATGTCAAGCCTCCCTCACCTGGCATTAGCAACAGTCTAGAAAGAGTTGCGAAGGAAGAAACCTCCTCAGATGTTCATCTTCAAGAACTGACCCATTTGTCATTGCAGGTAAGTGGCCCAGACAAAGTTTTGGGGAGTGCTGCTTGGGGGCTAGAGGACACAGTGTGTTGCTTCCAGAATCCTACTAAAATAAAGAACTGAAATGCCAAATTCTGCACATGCCACTGTGTTCCTTGTTGCTTTCATTGTTGCCCTGAATTTGGGGTTTGTTGGGTCATGTACTATACAAGCTGCCAAAAGCTCTCAGGGCTGTCGCTAAAAGTCCATAATGGTAGCCAAAGCCGTGGGTCAGCAGCATGGTTTGTGGTCTTGTTCAGGAGAGCCAACCACAACATCTGTCCCTTGAGAAGGCCGGGAACCTCTGTGCTCCTAGGTGGACCTTGCATTAAACCAGCGAGCTTTCCAGCTTCCAGCATCTTCTCTTTTCTGTAGCACTGTGGTAATGCTGGAGAGGAGAAGGTGGTTAGGGTTGTTCCTGAAGTCTTAAATCCCTTCCACCAAAGGCAGGTGCTTGTGTCTGTGGGGTGACCAGCTCATGTGCTTAACTGGTACGTGGCCCCAGTGTGGAGAGATTGTTCTCTTCAGTACTGTAGTTATAGATCCCTACTTCCCATATTGATTTTTAAGATCATTGGACTTAATCAGCATAGAACACGAACCTGATATTCCTGTTCAAAGCCTTCTATAGAATCAAAGTACAGATGTTTCCTTTCCTCTTTCATCCACACAAAAAACCCCCCTTTGATGTTAGAGCTCTTCTAGTATAGGCAAAGCATGCCTGGTTTTTTAATTGTGCTGCATCATTTAACCATGCCATTATTGGAGGGGACCTTTTACAAGTGGTTCAAGGTTTAATTCCCATCTCACCTCATATGAGTCAGTTGCTCTGTTAATTCAGGAGGTGTGATTTTCCTTTCAGAACCTGTTTGATATCACTGACTTCATTGAACTGAGGTTTGATGCTTTTGGGTGAGTACTGAGACCAGGCTCAGTGTATTCTCACTGCCATACCATGAGGGCAAAGCTGTATACAGCACCTGTACTGACCTGTGATATAGTTCTTGTTGTAGTAAGCTCAGTTGTCAGCCATTCTTCACTCTTCCAGACCAATACATCTCAATGCCATTGTCAAACCAGTATTAGTTTTGTGTTGGTGTGAGAGACCACACCTTGTGACTCAACAGGCTTTTTCCGTTCATCACCTGCAACATGTAGTATTAGAATAGTTCTGGTTCAGGTATGTGTGAAGATTTATTGCTCAGGGAAGAGTGAGACTCTTCTCTTAAGTGGGAGAGATAGATGACAGAGGTTTCAACAAGGTGAAACTGCTTGTTTTGGAGACTGCTTCTGTCTTTCTAAAGGTCTCGAGTCATCGTATGAAATGTATATTAGTTGTAGTTGTGACATAATTGTCATAATTGACAGCCACCTTCCTTTAAAAAAAAAAACAAACCCAAACAACACAGTACTTCTAAGTCTGGTGATGTTATTTCAGACAGATGTGGATATTTTAAAATTTTCATTTCAAATAATATTCAATGCTTTAAATGCATGTGAACTTTAGTCATTGCAGACTGGTTCTCACACATACGTTAGCAGCGTGCAGTGCAAGTGTACCCTCAGCCAGTGTCTATGACTTGTAGCAACAAATTTAATGATCCTATCTTCAGTGTGGGATAAACAGCTGTGGGATCACAGCTGATGATGACTGTACCTAGAGAAATGGGAATTTGCCCTGGTCGGAAGTTAGAGGGAGAGGAGGAAAAGGCTGTGGGCCTCATCTCAAAGGACTAAGAACCCAAAAGTCCTTCTTATGTTAGTGGCGGTGAGAAGTTCTCAGCATTACTCAGGATCAGAATATGTATGCTTCATCTTGTATCAGGCCATCTTTTAATCTGTGTTACTATCTCGAGTGGTTTTCTGTAGCCTATATCAAAAAGGTTCATGATTATCAGCAAAAAAGCCTCAGCAGAGTAGATGAAGCAGCTGGATAGATGCACTGTCCAAAGAGATACAGTAAATGCATTCCTTTCACTGCAGCTCTTCCTTGTGGAACTGCTGAAAGCAACCTGGCAGTGTAATTTAGGGACATCATCTTTTGGAGGTGGGAAGGGGTGAGGAAAGTTACTTGGAGAGATGGACAGAGGGAAATAAAAAAATGTGGGGATCTGGTACTGTTGGTGAGTTTGAGAGATGAAGGGGAGTACTTGCTGTTGGAAAGACTTCACCATGTGAATGCATGTGGAAGACTGAGCCATGTGGAGGACATGACACGAGTTCTGTCCCAGCTCATGGTGCGACAAGTTGAGTGGATATTTAGGATGGACTTAATGTTTCTCCTTTTAAGGAGCTGTCAGTTCAGTCCATTCTAGAAACATCTTTGCAGTTTTAAGTGGGGAGGGAGAAGTTACTCCTCCTTTGTTACATTTGAATGAACATTGGTCAGTCCTTTACTGTTTGTTCTTAGTAATTATACTGCCCTTGGCTATGGTAGACGTGCAGAGCCTTGGCAATGATGGGAGGCGAGCCGTGTTCAAGCAGTAAACAACCTTTTGTTAGTCATGCCAATTGCTGAGGCTCATGCTGAAGCAGCTGGGTCCAGAGTGACACACTGGTTCATCTACTGGCAAGTGACAGTGGCGTAGTATTGAAGATAGGTAAGGTGAACTTCCATGCTCTTTGTGTATTCATATGTGCCAGAAGAATCTGATGCAGTTACTACAAAGAATGTAAGTCAAAGGGACTTCTATTTTGTAGCAGTCTATGGGAGTGAATTTTCCATCACATTTCTGCTGTCTTTCAGAATACTGGGAAATGGGATCCAGGCAAGATTCTTGAGGAGCTGGAGCAGCAGAAAGATAACACTCATGCAGAAGTTGCTTTCCCCTCAGCAGACCATGGTAACACTACTAAATTTAATACCAACTTTGCTGAAAGTGTATAAAAATAAATAAAACTCAGGTTCCTGTGTTTAAGTCCTTCCCTGCAGCATCATCTTGAGTGTTGTAATCATAGTAGGGTTTTTAATACTTCTATAAAATATTTTTAGTTAGCTTCCCGCAAGATTTCATCTTGCTTTCATAGCTTGAAACCAATGCTTTGTGACCTGTCATGGCCTGAGAGTGTTTCAGACAAGATGGATGAAGGCTTGAAGTGAGTTAGAGCCAGATGACAGTATCTTTCTCCCTCCCCTTCTGACAGGTTGTAGAGAAAGGGACAATGTGAAAATGGGGGAAGGATATATATTGGGTGATCCTGTGGCAGAAGACCACAGCTGGTGATTCTTCTTGTTCCTCTTCCATAGAGACCTTCAGGAGTAGGTCTGAAAATCATCTCATGGAAAAGCTAGAAGCGCTGTGTGCCCAGCAGTCCAGGATGGTGTCTCCACACTGCAGGTGGCCATCAGCCAAGCTCTCCTCTCAAGAACAGCAAGAGAATAAGTAGGTCCTTGTCTGTCATATACCCCAGGTAATCATGACTGCCAATAGGGATACCTGGAAACATGTGGTGTTCTGTATGTGCTTTTCTCCGTAGCCTCTGCAGAAAACTGATCTCATAGTTGGCATACAGACAGGAATGTTAAAGGGAAAAACTAAGACTCAGTCACTCATGTACATCTAATGATAAGCAGTCAGTATCCTGCCACTTTAGCATTCTCCATCAACCACCAATTTTGTCTAGACCTTAACAGACACTTGGGACAAATGGGAAAGGTGGGAAGACAAGGCTAAGCAAATTATCATGGCCACATTTTTTGTCATCTAGGATATTGGTTTCTCTTACTGGTACCTCAGTTTTGCTGAAGTATACAGGATGATTTTTTTGTAGGTATTGGTGGAGATGTCAGTGCATCTTGGAGGGTTCTGTGTGAAGGAAGTGGATTTCCAGACTTTCAGAGGGAACATCATCAATGGTGGCAGCACAGAGGAAACAATAGTGAAACAAACCTGTAGAGGGGAAGTACCTTCATTGCCAGAGCAGGGAGAGCCACGAAGATGATTTGCATTTTGTATGATCTGAAGGATAAAATAGAACTGCTGAAGGAGACAGGAAAAAGGGACCTGTTTTTACAGATTGATACTGGTCTCTTAAAACTTGCAAGCTCTTTGGTACCATAACTGTTTTCCTTTGTTCTACAGAATGATTTGACATCAGTTTCGGGGAACTAAATATCCCTCATCATGCTGCCTGTGGTCTGTATTCCTCAGGGGAAGCTGAATCTTTGAGTTCAGCTTTGAAAGGTGGTGGACAGTAGGCAGAAGGCAGAAGCACAGTTTGAATCTGTACAGTAGCCAAGCACAAAGCTCCTTTCACAATCCAATTTTGATCATAATCCACGCCCTGCAGGACTTCTTGTCTGGATAAGGCAGAGGACATGCTGAAACAGTGTTTTCTATACTTAGGGATGTTGCCTTGCTATCATCTTCACGAAGTTCTCTAAGGACGGACGTGATATTACAGCGCCTGCCAGAGCCTGTAACTGTGTACATAGATTTAAGAGATGCTAATCCACAGAAGTCAGTAACACTCCCTGATGAGAAAGAAAGGTAAATTCTGACTTCACTGTTACTGAGAAGTAAGTAAGAAAAAGTGGGGAAACTGAAACATTTTCTCTGTATCTCATACTCATGAAATGTAACTTTAAAAGTGTTCTCTTCTTCCACACCGCTGTGACCTTGGTGGGAAGGCACATCCCCTGGCTGAGCATAGACATATTCTCAGGAGAGAATAACTTGTCTCAGGACAAGTAAATATGTGGGGATACAGGCAGCACAGAAAGGACACGCAAATCATCCCAGGAAATAACACTGAGAAAGTTTCCATCTATAAAGGAGCAGGCAGTGACTGCAAAGCAATGCTTGCAGTCTGAGTCGGGCTAGCGTTCCGACAGCACTGTGTACAAAATGGACATCCTTGGCTACATTCCTGGCAAGCAAGTGTAGGTGCTGATTTCTGTCTCCTGTGTGATAAGTGGGCCTTACAGTCAGATACGGGAGGCCAAGTTCTCCTCAATCTGCAACAGGTTTTGGCAAACCTGTCCTTTCCCTAAGAGCTAATTAGTTAATCAACAGTTAATAGTTAATAAACAGCTAACACATTTTGATGTGGTTGCTTGATTTTTTTTTTTTTTTTGTTAGAGTAATAATGTGGAGAACTATCCATTAACACCTGGAGATCTTCCCTGAAAGTTTCTCTCCTTTTTTTATAATAATTCTAAGTTTGCACCCTAGTAATGATGAAAAGACAACATCCAGTTGGAACAGAGTTAACTAATATGGTCTAACTTGTTTCACAGTGCAAGCGACAGCTCCACTGAAGAAGAAGAAGAAACTATGACAATTAAGGACCAAGCAGAAAGGAGAATGTAAGATTCTTTACCAGGAGCCTATTTCAAATGATACGGTGTTCACTTTTTCTGAAACTAAAATAATTGCCCTAACAGTGATAAGAGTGAGAGCTCATGTACTGAAATATCTCCATTCCTTGTCTTTCCAACAAAAAAAAACAGTAATAAAAGTGCTTCAATCTGGCCCCAGGAGATCACTCTTTTCTGTTGCATGGTAAAGATACTGAAGCTAGAAAATGGTTGTTGATCCTTGAGGCAGTATAGCGCCTTGTTCCTGTACAGCTGCATGGAAACACCTCAAAAGACAGAGTAGAGCTGAGTGGCTGGGAAACCTGACTCTTTCTCCAGACTTGTCTGAATGACATGAGAACTGGTTTTAAATGACTCGGAACCAAACTTTGAAAATGTTGTAAGGAGTTGACTCAGACAAACCTTTATTTTTAGAAATAATAAAATATAATAGAATAGATGTTGATTTAAAGAGAATATTGAATACATTGTGTGGGCAGGGATGCTCTTAATTCTCCTTAATTGGAGGGGGGAGGAAGAGGGGAAGGAGGAGAGGGTGTGATGGATGGAATCCTAAACTGTAAATTCTTCAGTAGGCACAGATGCCAGCCATTTCCTGTTGCTAAACTCAGGGCTTGATTCATACCCATAGGTTGTTAGATGTATGCTTAATGTGACGCAGATATATGAAGCTTTAAACATCTTACTGCATTTATGCTCTGGATTACATTTAGAAGTCTGATGCATGTAAGTTCACATTACATCAGTGCAGAGGACAAGCAGAACATTTGTATTGTTGTGCCAGCCAATTACTCTTTTTTTTTTTTTTAAAGGTTTGAAAGAATAAATGATTTGACAAGGAACGGAGCCTGAACACTCAATATAATTTAGAACATCTAATCCAAAGCCAGTATAAAGCAGGGACAAGATGATGCCTGGGGAGCTCTCGCTGGCACTGATGCAAATGCAGAAGTTGCATCAGTGTAAATCTGGACTGATGGAGAGCAGAGCTTAGCTGATTGGATTTTGATTCGTTTTAGTGTTGCTAAAGAACAAATGAAATGCCTGGCAAATGTTATTTAGTTCTGTTTCTAAATAAGAAAGCCTCATGGTCTCAGGAGGGCAAGATTCTGATCTCATTCACAAGGAGTCAATTCCAGCTTCACTCTTATCTGGATAGAATTATTAAATGGCTACATATTCTGTAGTACAATATACCTCCATATTAGGGCCTTAGAGGGTTGGTTGTCTTGATCTGCAGGCACTTAGCCTAGAAGATATGCTGTTGGTTTACCCCTGGAGTGCTGAGGTAGTCGGTGCCATCTCTAGCACTATACCATAAGGCTGCTCTCCAGTACATGATGCTCTCCTAAAATTACCACTACTTGGGTATACCCACTAATGCAGCCATCGATGTTAAATGTTGCTTTGATGGTTCTGGATATGGTGGCAGGAGATGAGAGATCCTTAAGGAGAAAGAATACTCTCCATCTGTTTGTTCTGAGAAGTATAGGTTTAGTTTAGTTAAGTACAGCAGTACGATGCTGTGTTCTCATACAGGCCACCTAACCACATCATTAAAATCCAACTCCATCTGTTGCTCAGTCCGTGTACTTTTCAGCTGCCACTAAAATAAGGTATATTATTTGCTCATAATCACCAGATAAGCTACAAATTGATGGTTATCTTCCTGTAGCAGATGACTTGGGAAACTCATCACTGAACAGAACTGCAAGACGGAATAACCATATCTGCCCATGATGTCATGATAGGCCATTTCGCAGCAGAATACTGTCACAATACTGTGGTTGCTGACAGTTTTGCAGTCTCATTAACCTGGAGGAGACATGGATGAAATGAAGCCAAGCACACAAAAATCCTGAAAATTATTAGAACTTTTCTTCTGTATGTATTTGAATCCCAACCCCCGTATCCAAAGGGGATGAAAATCTGTAGACTCTAATTTGTGTGCCAACATTACATTTGTTCAGGACTCTTCTAGTAGGTGTGTGTTGTGCCTGAAATGCAGAAGGGGTCAGTAAATTACCAGTAAGATCAGATTCATGTTCTGTCACTGTGGTGTTTTGTGTTGCCTGTGTGCTGGTGCTGCTATTACCAAGAGCTATTATTTGTGTAGATGCCCAGTCCTTGTTTTGAGCTGTCATTCATATGAGAAATTCCTCAGGGTTTGAATTTATTCATATAATGCTTTATCTTGATTAAATCTGGTTTTTATTTTCTTCACAGGAGGAATTGCTCAGGGAAAAGCCTGCTACTGCAACAACTCCATTTAGCCCGTAAAGAAGCCTCAGAGGTTCTTAGTAAAATGTCTACCCCAGCTGAAAAACTTGAAGGCATAAAACAGGATCCAGAAAGTCTGGAAGAGATAGGTTCCTCTAAAATAAGTCAAAACCAATATTTTAAAGTGAGGCAAGAGACAAATGAATTGATTCCCAGGAAACTAATGAGTTTTAAACCAGAGACAAGAAATACCCTCTTTTCAGGCCATGGGGGCAATGGAGCTGACATAGAAAAAGAAAACAAAATGGAAACTGAGAAGGTTCAAAATTCAGGAAATGCTTCAGAGTCTCCTCTAACTACAGGAGAATTGCCAAGGTATCATACAAGAGAAGTTGTCAGTGATTTTGATTATAGCTTATCTAATTGTCTAAAATTAAAGAACTTTACTTATCCAGTGTGTAAGTTGGAGCAAAAGGATGTATGGTTTTGTTACCTAGAAAGACAGCCAGTCCTGGCAGCCATTGCTTAAAGCTTTAGAGGCAGCCAGACTTAGCAGATCAGTGAACTGGCCTGGGATTAGACATGCTAGGGCACTTCTGACATAGTACATTTAGCCATTGTCTTTAGTTTTATTCTGTGTAAGGGGAGGATAATGCAGTATTGATCTCCTTTATGTACTGAGATTTACTAAGCATAGCATCATAGAAGATAGGTCTGGAAGGGTCTGTCTCCCTGTATCAATACAGAGTGAGGTAAAATCAATAGAGAGTGAGGTAAAAATTTTCTCTGGCAGATCTTTATATAACTTGGTCTTGAAATCCTCAATGGTGAGGATTTCTTGACTCCCCAGCTAGTACATTTTGCTGATTAATGATCCTTACAATTGTAAATCTTTTCCTTAAGTCTAATTTAAATTGTCCAATCTTCAATTTAAGCTTATTTTTTGTTGTGTTCCCAGGAGGTATGGAAAATAATTTATCCTGTTTCTCAGCATAAAAACCCTTTTACAAACTGGAAGAGGTATCTTGACTCCTCCTTGTAACTTTTTTCCCAAACAAAGCAAATCTGACTCTTTGACATCAGGAAAAGTACAAGAGCTTAGAGGAACAAAGTACACCCATGAGGAATGGATTATACCACAGGAATATCTTGGAAAGCTTTAAAAATAGAGGAATAAGAATAATATCAATTGAGGAAATAGCAGAGTTATTTGGGCCTCTGCCTCCTTGGGCTTAGTTTAATGTAGTGTATTCTGCATAAGGTCTAATTTTAAAGTGAAATCAGATGGTTGCCTTATGCACCTGCCCGGCTATTTGGGAGAGCTCCGTTATACTGACTTTTCAAAGGTTATGTTCTGCCTGCTATTTTCAGAGTGAAATTTAACATTTTGACTTTGACATATGAGCCCTTGAAAGAATTAGAATCTGCCTGCTCTAGAGACTATTACTTTTTCACTGTTAAACAGTTGCCTGCCCTGCCACTCGGACACTTCAGCTACTGTGTACTTGGTTTAAATGGCAGATGGTTGGTTGCATGGTTTTTTTCTCTATGGGATTCCTGACATTAAAGCTCATTGCTTCCATCAGTTCTATAAAACTCCATTTTGTCAACCTGTTAGCCTGTCACATAAATGGCAGACCATGGCTTGTCAAGAATCTGGGTTATTTATTGTTGCTGAGTAATAGCTTACAATGACTTTAATGAATTTCAGTTTTCTTTCTTGCTATTCTAATTATTGTTGGGGCCCCTGGGGCTTGAAGATTCAGAAGAAATTGAACTTAATATTTCCCATGGAAATGGCAGCTGAAATCTTTCTGCACACATCAAAATATGGAAAGATGGGAGGCCTTGATTTAGGGCAAACATGTCACTGTGTTGTAGCAGATAGGAACGGAAACAGAGTTAGACTGACAATTTTGGTGTGGAGATGGGGAGTGAAACATCACAAACACGCCTCTGCTTCCTGGAGTTCCAGTCTCCAAATAGGTTGTCACCACTTATCAGAGGTTTGAGGTCTGCTCCTTTTCTTTGGTGGGTTGGGTTTTTTTTGAGAGATGATTTCATCCAATGACAAGTTCTTGTGTCCCCCCACAAACACAGTAAGTGCTTTCTAAATCTATTTTAGCCTTTCATGTCATGATTCACCCTCAAGTGTGTGGTATAAATATAAGAAAAATGAAATGCAAACAGATGAACGAGAGTGCTTTTTCTCCCAAGTGAAAAGTTTAAGCGAAGCAGAATCTGTGTATTTTTCAGGACAGAAGAAAGTAAAAAAGAGCTATCCCAAAAGGAAGAACAGATGAAAGAGAGACACAGGAGATGCAGATTCCAGGAGCAGCTGGAGAGACTGCAGCCTCAGCAGTCAGTTACTGGAAAGCAGCCCATGGCAGAGAAAACCCCTGTTTTGTTCCACATGGTTAGTAGTTCAGCGTAGGACTGTCTCTTTCAGAATGGCTTCCTGGCCAAATGCAAGTGTGATCCTAGAACCAAAAAGTAATTTTCATTGCATTATTTAAAATCTGTTTGTAACGGAGTGCCATTACCTGATGAGATGAGGAGTCCCACAGCTCTTCTCTTGTGCTAATAATACCTTTCTCTCCTTTCCTGTACGGGGAGTGCTCCCCATACAGCTGCCCACCAGGTTTGACGTGTCGGGGTGTGGCAGGAGTCCTGGCTTGAGGTCAGTGGGCTCAGTGTCATCTACTTCACAGGAGCCAGACTTTCACACATGATTTTTCATAACTTCTTAGAAAAAAAATATTTTTACTGTCACAATTCTAAAGTAAAGCCTATGCAGAGTCCTGTCTGGTTGTCAGCCCTTAGTAGCTTTATATTTCAGTTTTGTGGGTAGACTTTGAGGACTGTGGGTTTAGTAATAGGTTTTGCTTTTGGCTGATGTCCTGATTAAGGGAGTATGAAATTATCCTGATTTTTCCCAGAGCCTAAAATATGGCTGTTTTTCCTCCTAAGAAGATTTGTATATGTAGTCTTTATTCATCCTTGCCCTGATTTCACTGAACACAAGGCCAGCTGAGAAGGTAAAAGATGAGAAACTCCAGAATTTGTCCATGAATCCACCAAATGACTTACTTGGGCTAATAGCAATAACAAAGCTCTTCTGTCAGTGCAAAAGTTGAAAGACCTTACAGCCCTAAGTTGGGGGAGGGACCATTCAGCTTTGTTTTGTAAGCAATCGACTACTGTATTTCTGCAGATTGAAAGCATATTTTTTTAACACTGGATTAATCACTGCTGAGAAGCAAAGGACTAACAGACAGCTGAATTTCCCTGTCACCCTGCCTTGGCAAGGACAGTATACACTGCACAGAGCTGTGTTCTGAAGGGTACAAAGGTGAATCTGGTCTTCAGCCTTGTTCCTTTCTCAGTCTGCTGGGAGATACCACCAAATTCCGGTTAGCCCTTAATAAGATCCAGCACTTAACTTGCTCATCAGAAATATGCTTAAGCCTTGCTAACTCATTCCTGACAATGCACTGAGCGATTGCTGAATTGTTCTGTATCTTGGTCACTTCCCATATTTGCTGCACTGAAGCCAATAAAAGGAAGATAACGGCTGGGTAATGTAGTTTCTCTCAAGTACAGCTCAGGGTATATCTACACTGGAGTCTTGCTGCAATTGAATTGCAGTGTAAATATGCCCGTAATAGATTTAATGATGTTACTGCCAGTTGGTCACGGCATCATAGATGTTGGCATAAGCTAACCAGCCCAGGATTTACTTGGCTCCCGATGCCTGTAGGAACAGCTAACTGGTACCTAGATTAACTGACAGCCTGCTTGAGGGGAAACCTCCCTGGACTTATGATGCACTGTTGGTAGAAACAAAATCAGCACAATCCATAATAACTGTGTTCTGTGGGCAGCTTTGCTCTTAGTTCTTCTTCAGAAATATTCATTATTAAAATTAAGAATGAAAAATGTATCAGCATCATCTATCAAATACAACAGTCATTTATAAGGTTACTTGAAATTCATCTTGACAGCAGCATTTTTTCTTTGCATTAGATCAGGTTTTTCTTTTCTTTTTTCCTTTGCTGCACATAGGAAGACAGAAAAACCTGAACGTTTAGACACTTAAAACTAAAGAAGCTGTAATTTGGCAGCTGTGTCTTGGTGAAAATATCTAATATCTATATATAAACATGTATATTCAAAGAATGAACCACAGTATTTGACAGAGTAGCACACTTTCAAATTTGTTTTTTAAGTCTTTTGTTTTGGCAATGATAGATGTTCAGATCTGGAACACTTGTCATGGTTTCCAGAATTCCTCTGGCCATCTATAATGTACATAAATAATTGAATCAAATAATAATCCAAGGGAAAGTTTAGAAACTGCTATTATTGTAGCTGAGGTACTGGGAAGGAAATGCAAAGGAAATTTTAAAAGCTGCATTAGGGTTACATTAGAGTGCTTGTCTAAAATTTAAAAGCAGTGAAATTCAGATTTAATGCTGCTGTCTTTTTTTTTTTTTTCCTTAACCTAGTTCAGTCAAACTCTGTACACAGCTTCACTCTGTGGGAAGCACTAATATAAGAATCGGGTTTGGGAAGAACAATTTCAAAACAGTGCAGGTAACTAGGAAATTAAGAACTAACTTTCAGAGATACTTCAGCATCTAAAGAAGGGGCTGATATCCAGTGGTATTTTCAAGACATGCAAGTACCAAGTTCCCCTGGAAATCAGCAGGTTCATCTAAGAATTCTGCCTGTCAAGTCTGTGTCTTTCAATGTCTGAATACTTTTGCAATCTGGCCCACCTCTTAATTTTAAAAATGCATGGAAGAACATGGTCTCTTTAATGACTTCTTTTTTCCTGCTCCCCTCCACCACCCAAACTTTCAGTGAAACTTGAGACTGGCATAAGTTGATCTCTTTGGAAATGGGCCCCTTAACTACATTTTTAACCTTTGGATCCAATTTGGAACTTACTCAAGCATCTGAAAGCCAGCAGAGTGGTGATGTGATCCATGCTGTAAGGTCAGACTGAATTAATAGTTTCAATAATGTACATAGAGTTTGTTTCAGTATTTGAGCAGAGTAAGTGTTATTGACAAGGGAGACAGAGAAGGAATGCTGCACGCTGTAAACCAGTTAAATGGAAGGTGTAAAATGAAATTAGTTTGATGTGTCTCTTCATTTATCTTGCATACTGTGATAGAGTAACTTAGTACTAATGTTGATTTCTATGTTACATTCCCATTAGATGGGATCCAGATAGTAACTGTTGCTTTTGCCAGGCTCACATCTGAGTTTTATGTCAGGGATCAGCACAAGCAGGTTACTGTAAGTGAAGGCAAGCCAGGAGCTGCAGGTGACAGCAAGGCAGGGCAGGGGCAGAGACCTCACCAGCAAGGAGTGCAGTCCCACAGTACCCAAACAAGCAAAGCAGAGCAGGTCTGCTGAGGGTAACCAGTTGGCAAGTTTGTGGTAATGAGGTAGGTCCAAGATCAAGGCCAGAAAGTTCTCAGAGACAGGCCTGGGTCCAGTGACAGTACGCGGGGTCAGCCAGCAGCCCTGTGATCATCCAGATGTTTGCAGTGATGAAGCAGGTCTGAGGTCAAGCCACAAAGTCAAATCAGTTGGTTAAGGGCTGGGTTCAGATGAGTGAGGTGAGGCCAGGCAGAGGTGGAGCTGTGGTGTAGCTCAGTCAAGGACCAAGGGCAAGTGTCTCAGTTTAAACACAGCTCCCAAGTGAAAGGGGAAGGGCCCAGCAGCAGCCTCACACAGCTCTTTTCACAGCACTCTCTGAAGTCACATGCCTGAGCTTGTGTTAGAACTGGCCTTGAACATAGGCAGCTAAACCGCTGCAGGGGGTGGTGCTCATGGCCAGATGCTTTACATCCAGCTATAGAATTGATTTAACGGATGGCAACTAGTATTTAACTTTTATTAAGCTCTTATTATTGGGACAAAATGGATGTTTTCAGCAGGGCTTCAGCTTGATTCTCTCTACCTTTATTGCTTTATCATGATGTGGCAGAACAAGATAATGTAGTTTGAAAGCTATTAGGAACCACCTTGTTACCAGTACCTTATAAACAGGTTTTATCTACCTTGTGCAGCTAAACTGTTTGGAAAATGCATGTGTTGACTCATACTGAGGCATCTAATTTTTCTTGGCTACACAATCACTTTGACTAACCTTGTATTAGTAATTATATTACCATGATCATCATCTTATTTCAGCTTAGCCTTACAGCTGACTTACAAAACAAAAACATTCAGGCATGCAACCGAGTCATTCTAGCTTAACAAATATGTTATGAGGATACTTTCTCTTTCCTCTCATAAAACTAGACTCTATAACCTTTCTGTCAAAATTGGTAGATTTTTTTGCATTAATACACCGTTGATTTAGCTTACTGATGTCAGGTAAAATTCTCAACCAAAAGATTTTCCACTTGCATTCCCACAAAGCTAACATTAACAATATACTATGGTCAAAATATTCCTTGTTCTTTTACAGCCTTATTCTCATTTTGATCTGATATCACTTCTATAGGAAAAGCCCTGACAAAACTTCTGGATCATACTTACCATCAGGAGTAGTGCTGAAGCATTGCATGTTCAGTGACTGTGACAGTTACCCTGGATTAGCGCAGAATGACTGAAAGTAGAGATTGACTTCCTGAATGTGTAGAAATATTTTTAGTTCAATTACTGGTCCCTTATGGTGGTTTTTTTTTTTTTATGTAGTAGGTGCCTTGATCTGCACTGATGTCAGTAAAATGCTTTTGATTCTTTACCTGTCTTACTAAAATAGGTGCCTGTGATTTCCATTAGTATTGTATGGGGGTCTTTTTAAGGCAGTAGTGTTGGCATCAACATTGGAAATTACCATTTTCTTACATCTTACCTGAGCACGCAGGGTTGCTCAAGGACACTGACTGTGGGTCCTGAGATCCCAACCCAGCAGTTCACCAGCTGGACCATCCTGCTTGTGCATTTTACCAATTCCATTGTGGAGCTGCTTACATGAATGCACTTAGGTCATGTCCTAAGCAGTATTTAAAAATTCTCCCTTTTTATTGCAGTGTGGAAAATGCATAAAGGAAAAGAACTGTAAGAAGGTGAAATTCATGTCTCAATAGAAAGAATATACAAAGGCCTGATCTACCAGTTATGAAAGGAATAGGTGTTGTGCTAGTTCTTACAGAAATGCCTATTTATCTCCAACAAAGTGGTGCAATATACATATTTGGAGAAGGCAAGGAAAACTGTAAAATCTTATTTCAGTTATAATGATCTTGTGACACAGTAACTGAATTCTTCTGTATCTGTATTACTCTAAAACTGATCTTGTAAGTATAAATCACCCTGTGCCCAAGTGTTTTCATTTACACTGAACCAAAGCAACCCAACGTTTACAACTGAACCCAGCATTTGCCCCTACTATTTTACTATAGCTCAAACACGCCCCCCACACACGTTAATTGTAAAAATTGAAAAATACTTCTACACTAAATCTTTTTCTGACATCAGAGCTGAATTTGGCTTGTGCTTCACTCTAGGTCTCACTCTCTTGGACTGACTCTGCGGGGTTGTGGCCAGCAGTGATGTGCCAAACAGCCAGCAGATGGCCCCTGCATTCCTCCCTTTTTTTTACAGCGAGGTATTTAATGAGTTCCTGAAACAAGATTAAAATCTCTTGTACTTAATGAACCTGCTGCCTCAACTCAAGAAAGGCTTAAAAATAAACTAAGGCAATTAGAGATGTAGTTAAATTTAGCATGCAAAAACAGAAGGCCAAGATTCCTCTTTGTACCACCAGTCCAGCACACAGGATTCAGAATAGCATGGAAGTTCCCAAGAAACTGTTTTTCTAGCATAGGTGACTGTTAGCTGGCACAGAGCCTGTATTTCTGGCCTCCTCTTCATCTTCCCACTTGATGCCAGTGAAAGCAAACGGGGGGGGATTTGTTGTCCCAGTACTTTATGCTTAGGTTGAGTTTAGCTGGTTTATGGTCTGCTTGGCCGTAGTCAGCAAGGCAGAGGAGCTGAGACTGCTGCTGCCTCTGCCACGGCTCAGGGTGGCACAGATCTATCCTAAGGATCTAGGCCTTAAATGTCTTTGTTATAAACAACTTCCATTACACAGGCAGAGTCCGACTGCTTGCTCCCCGGGTTCTCTGAGTAAGAGATGTTATGGAAGTGTGTGTTTTGGCACTCTCGGGGCAAAAAATTAAAGTGCGTCAGAAACTTTACAGACTGATGACTCTTGTCAGTAGTTCTGCTCACACAACCAGAGCAGTTAAATGACATACATTAATCCTGCTTTAATAACCTGTTGTGTGCTTCAATAGGTTTCTCACTCAAACTGCTGCATATATGCTCAGAACCAGGAAACTCAACTTCCGTACTGCATGCAACAGAACCACCCAAAAGCCATAGAGAACCTTCCGTTTAAACTTCGTGTGCAGACCCAGTCTGATGGTCTCAGAGGGACTCCCACCTTTGTCCATTGCACTTCCCAGCTGTGGAATGAATCGAACAGTCAGGTCTTGACAAAGAAATGACTGCTTTCAGTGCTGTTTCTCTGATTGGAGTTTGAAATGGCCCCAGGAAAATGTGAAATATTTAATCCTTTATATTCCGTGGCTTATCTTAAAGTGATTAAAATGAGTTTAGGCTTATTCTTGAATATACTTACACATTATCTTGGCAGATGAGAACATTCATTGCTGTTGCTTAAGGGAAAAGTTAATATAAGTAAAAAGAATATAGTTTCCAGAATTACATGCATGAACTTGCTGCCAGTAGAGGTCCTAAATACTCCTCTATTCACATTAGCAGGATGGTTCAGATTAAACTTGAAGACAATAATGTAAAATGTCCATGGGCTAAATTCTATTTCTCATTTAGAAGAGGGCAGGGGGAGAGAAAACCATTTCTGTACCTTTTGTCTCTTCAGGACTTGCTCTTTGACAGGTCCTGTGTTTGTTGTCAGAAGAAATAGCTACCATAAGTTTGCAGTGCATATGAACAAATGCCAGTCACGTTTAATTATACAGATAAATACTTTCTGTCGTGCACATCCTTGGAATCAGAATAGAATTCACAGCTCCTGGCCTCACCTCAGGGCTGTGATCAGTGATGCTATTTGTAGATGGAAGGAGGCTGAATCTGTCCCTCTGTGTTTCGAAGCGGATGTACAGGCTTGTCTGACAGAGCCATACCTATTGTTGAAGAAGCTGTATAGTTTAAACTGTAGTCCTAGTTTTTCTTATACCTTCTTGTTTAGCATTATGACTTAGGTTGGACTATGGTTCCAAATCTTAACACACTGGGGGATAAGCTTGGTCACAACTTGTAAACACATTATTACACAAATAATAATTATCGAAGCATTATTCTTAGTGGCAGGGAATGGAATTCAAGGATTTATTTGAGCTTATAGAGTGGAAGTATCATGCAGTTATTTTTATTTTAAAACCACAGAGCTTTGTCCAGCTATGTGCCAAGCAGCTGGAGTTCCCACAAGCTTCAGTGCACATTGTAAGCACTTAGTTCTCAGAATCACCACCCCCATATTTACTGCCTTGGAGAACTCCCAGGTCTGAAGGGTTATCTGCATAGTATTTTGCAGCTGGATGCAGATCAGAGCTGGACACAGTCCACTTATAAACTTGAGCTGGTAGTTTGAAAAGCAGGCCACTTGATCTCTGGTAAAACTTCCTAATAAAGCAGATGAGCAGAGTTTGCACACACACCCCACCCACCCCACCCCCTTTTTTTTTTCTTGAGGATTTCCATAGAGTATATGGGGAAATACATTAAAAGATTGGTAGATTAAAGCCCAGGAAAAGTAAGTCTTCACCCAAGTTGATAAGTATATGGTAAATCTCCTTGAATATCAAACTAGAGCCATTTCACCAGTATTTAAAGCCAGCTACGGGCATGTGCCAAATAACCAGCCTAGATTTCAGATAGCTGAGGACCAATTCTGTGCTCTATCACAGCATTTCAAAGCGATTGAGTACAATTTTCTTCCCTGCTGTGGGTCTGGAAATCATCACATGTTTTATTTGTGAGCCAATGAACAATGCTATGGAAGATACAGATACTACTGTTTAGGTTTTAGAGGCCACAATACCTTTTCAGGAGTGTAAAGAAAGGAAATAGAGATGAATTTGGAAAAATTCTTGATAATCTTACACTCTTCAGAGTGTTTTACAGGCTTTTGATAATCTAGCTAGACAGGGACTAGGATAAGAAAATACTATCCTAACTTTACAGTTTCACAGAGAAATACTCCATTCCAGAGCCAGGACTGAGGCAAAAGTTCCTGATTTCCAGTCTTGTGTTCACATGAAATGTGTAAGTATTTAAACTTCTTTTACTTACCTCAGCTACTTCTCATTAACCAGGAGTATAAGCTCATTAGAGGAGGAACTTTTTGTTACATGTGCTGAGAACATCAGCACAGTAAGGCTATGAATCCTTTTAAGCCTCTCTAAGTGTTACTGTAGTGTAAACAACAATCATGGAGAAGGCACTTCTCATTTTTAATGATTATATCTCAGCAAACAAAATCAAATAGGATTCAGCGTTACTTTGCTTTAAATTTTAGTTCAATTTTCAGAGCAGTCCTTTGTTTACCTGTGGAGTTGAGCCTTTGTCAGAACTCAGTGATCCTTATGGGTCCCTTCCAACTTGAGATATTCTATGACGCTATAAAATAAAGGAGAAATTGTATGTAAAACAGCTGCTTGTTACCTGTTATTTGTGCCACTTATTTGACTGTTTCTTAGCAGCACTCAGACTTGTTAAGTGGCCTCAAATTACACAGTGTTTCTTGAACATATTTGGGGGAAAAAAACCCATTTTTAAACAGTTTTGGTTAGTTAACATGCTTCACAACCACATGAATGCTCTGTGTTCTAATGAACATTAGAATTATGTTGGTCCTTAGTCATCTGAAAACTAGGCTGGTATTTGACACATGCTCTCCTAGCTGACTTTAAATACTAATTAGAACATTCTATATTCTAATGAAGTAATTTCAGAACAATTCTATCAAGGAAGTCATCGCTGCTTTAACTGCTTGCCTATTAGTGCTGACTGAAAGATATGCTTTGTTTCATTCGCAGTATTCTGGTCTAGTGAACTCAGACTGACCAGAAAGGTATTGTCCAAAAAAGAATATTAGCTGCTTGTGTAAAACTCTCTAATAATAACAATAGGTCACAGTAAGACACACCAGCGTATACCAGAGGACAGCATGGTGGGGGCACTGCTGGGTACTCATGCCAGGCGTACTGGCAGAACAAGAAGTGAGCAGGCTAGGACAGTGAGCACACTAATCTACAAGATTCTTTTTATTCAGGAGAAAATGTTTGATGCTGTGGAGTTATCCTGTTTCCTGCAAATAGCAGAATAAATGTATGTTGAATTTTGGGCCAAAAATACTTTTCTGCCTGTGTGGTAGTGAGTGACCACACAGTGTCTCTCTGCTAATGTATTCCACAGGCCAGATCCTTTGCTCTTGTCAGAGGGGTTATGCATATCTTTGGTAACACAGATGAGCTGTTAACTCTACTGAAGCAGTTGAGAACTCCCTTAATGCAGGCTAATGCAGAAGTGGCATAGAGTAATTCAGACTACATCACATCTCTTTATTTGAGTTAGGAAGGATTTTTGAGCCAGAAATGTAAGTGATCATTAGCTGTTTGCCAGTGTTGTGGTGGCCATAAAGCTACTTTAAATTGCGCTTGGGGTTGACCATGCTCAGCTGGCACAACGTGAAAAGGTATACAAAGTGAATTTTGCTGTCCTTGGTTCCCATGCCAAGCAGAGCTCACTTCCTTTCTGTGCATCACATCTGAACTGCACTCCTATTTTCAGTAATTTCTGTTGATGAGCTGATGTTTCTCTTTGACACTTGTCCTCTTTATGCTCCAGCAAATACACTGTCTAGCTTTAGCACACTCATGCTGCCAGAGCTGGAAAAGTGGTTTCTTCTGAATCAGGAAAGGTTATATTCTTCATGCCCAAGACTAAGAATAATTGTCGAGAACAAGATAATTCTCAGCAAAGAAATTTGATTTTTTTTTTTAGCTTAGTCTCACATGATATGTAATGCTCTAACTGAATTGGAGAACTACAGAGATCATAGCAAATAATGCTTCCATTACACAGCTCTTTGAATTCCTGCAATCTTACTTTGGCAGAGTTACCTTCTTTGAAGGATCATAACTCCTCTATTTTAGCAATCTGAAGCTCAGTTCAGATCAGAAAATTTCAATAACATCTTGCCATCATCATATTTTTCAGATCCATAACCGCAGCATGTTTGATACTCAGAAAGCCATTGGTGCTACAGAGAGTGAACCTAGTACAAAAATGCATTAACAGAAAGACCATTCAGACCATTAACATCAATTGTACTCTCCTTTTTGTTATTAAATGGTGCCTTCCTAATTACAGTATGTTCTGCCAGTTGCATGCAGAAAATGCAGATACTTTCCCCATTCTTATCTGTTGTTTCCACTTTGCAGTGATAAAGCAGTTCTTTGAATGGTTTCAGGGTTTATTCCACAATTTAATGTCGAATTTCAAATAATCTAACAGATGGCATTGTCATCATTTTTCCTTCCCCACAGAATGAAAATGAACAAACACTTGACATTTCCAATATGTCTTCATCTAATGCAAGAATTTTTAGAAGACATGAAAGAGTGTTATCTACTTTGCCTTAGATGGACAGAATTGTTAAATGTGTCCTAACTATCTGTTCTCCTACATTAGCAACATGACCGCGTGGAAAATAGATATACAAACACGTAATCAACATGCTTGCGTTTTGTAGCGTGAGCTCTGTCTATAATGAAGCATGAACATGCAATGCTAGAGCTATTTCAGCATAAGAGTATAGAATTTTTATTCAAGAAATTAGCTAGAGTTGCTAAAGCACCTAGAAATCAGCTCACATTTACAAATATACAGCAGATGCATCATTTGGCAAAAGACTTCTGCAGTCAGTAATTTGCCATTCATCAGGGATTGCCTCTTAAATCTGTGATCCAAGCTAGGGTGAAGATGACATAGAAGGATAAATTTAGACATGGCTGAAAACAATTATTTTGATTAAGCCTCTAGCCAATGAGAATAAGATTCTTCCATTCCTCCCCTTCCCCCTTCCTCACCCCCCTCCAGTAAAGAAGGAGGAGACTGTGTAAGTATAACTTATCTTCCTTTTACATGCAGTGGCTGTTTTGATTTAGCTCTTGCTGTTGTAGGGTCTGTTCAACATAGTAGGTAGTGGTTTTTTGGTTGAATATGATACCTTGCTTCAGTCTTAGCATCATTTTAGTTAGTATTGGAAAAGGTGATAAAAAGGAAATATTGAAATTTTATTTACCTGTAAAAGAGAGACCATATCTCTAAAAAATAAAAAGAAAAAATTGTCTTTTCCCTGACCTATCTTTCCACGGGGAGAAACTGTCAGACTGGGTGAGCTGATTCTGTTGGGAAACACGTGCTGTTTTCTTGGGTCTGAGTGGTGAAATGAACTTTTCAAAACTGTAATGTAGTATGATTTCCAAACAGCATTTGATAGCAGCTGCTTTCACTTACTATCAGCCTTGCACCTAGCTGGAAACCAGTAGCAAAGTCACCACCTGGCCCTCTTGGCTCCTAAACTGCTACTTGGTCATTCCAGCCTCTTACAGTTTTGATAATATTTCCCAGCTTTAGGGCAACAGAGCTGTTTGTCCAATTTAGTATGAAGGCGTAGTAAAAGCAATGCCAACTAGTCTTTTAAAAAACCATCAACACAAGTATCATTTAGCCAATTAGAGCTATTTTATTAGAAACAAAATGACATTAATCTTGGCTGGCAAACTTGTATCTCTTAAGCTTCAGCTTGCTGTGATCATAAACAGTTCTGCTTTTAAAAAAATAACGTGGAGGTAAAATGCCACTCTTTTAATGACTGTCTGTGTGGATGCCTTCGCAGTACCGGGTTGGTTTTCTTTAATGAATAGTAGTTTTCTTCGGGGCTATGCCTCTGTGTGTGTAACTTCAGCACCGCTGTAGCTGAAGGCTAGAATATATGGGTATCCTTAAGTTGTCTTGCAATTCCTTTTTCTTCATTTCTTTTTTGGTGTGGATTTGAGGAGAGGTTATTTCTTGGCTGTTTAGTGTTGTTACTGCTTATATGTTCACTGTTGTTTTGTTAGAGTAAAGAAAGATGGCCAGAATGGTGGGGAGGTGGTTGAAATATTGAACTGAAGGGCTGTAAGTTGCAATATTGTAATTGCAAAAATAAAATAGTGAGCACTTTAGAAATAGGAAATTTTATCTTATTTACTCTATGGTGATTGTTGGCACTTGATGACAATCAGCTGCAAGCCTGTGTGTGATTGACAGCACAATTCTAGCCAGAGCAACCAAAAATAGCCTAGCATTTGTGTAATTTTAGGGGTTTTTATAATCTAATACTGCCATAACTAAAGGCCAGTGTAACATGTAGGCAAATTGAACTCTCTTCATATGTAGACTAGGGTAAATTGGGCAATGCTATGGGAAGGTATACTCAGAAAGCATTGAATCTATTTTATTTGAGCAGTTCTTGCCCAGAATTAAGTAGGATTAGCTCCTTTTTTGTTTTGCCTTAATACTTCTGAAATTAGTTAAGTTCTTCTATGCCTCGATTCTTGTTGGGGTAAGGAGGCTGGCAGAGGGAGGAGAGGGATTGATCAAAACCTCACTCATTCTCCTAAAGAACCTTAATAAGTAGAATCTGTAGATGGTCTTGGTCAGAAAACCTACTGAGCCTTTTCCCTTGCTTCTGGGCCAAGCAAATTTGGAAGAGTTGGAAATTTCCTGCTGAAGCATTACTTGAGATTGTTTTAATCTTCAGCTCTTGAGTTACATCCTATCACTGATCCCCACACCCTTGTTCAGAGGAAGAATCATTTCTCCAATATCAGATATAGAAGAAGGGTGTCTTTTCCTGAAAGTCTCCAAGTTTCTTTTAAGGCCTCTTCCTCAAAGAATTACAGTGGTAGGGTCAAAGCCCTGACAAATTATGTTAGCTCCCCAGGACTACGGTAACATTAGTAATGCAGATCTGCAGCATCAGAAACTTTTGCATGATGTTTTTTTTATTACTAATATAATTTTTATTTGGTACTTGTAGGCAGTGCTGTGGCTGTTATTTTGGCACCAAAACACTGAATGACACAATAGATCTGCTTGTGGCTTTTTATTAGTATATTCTTTTTAAAACCGTTTTAAGGAGTTGTCTATTTTGAGGACAGGCACAAAAGTCAAGCTACATTAACTTGTCAAGTGGATTAGTTATTAAACACTTTTGTGAACATTTAAATTCAGAATTAAAGTGGCTTTAATTGGATTTAGCTTACTTTGCTTCCAAAGTAAATTCAGGTAAATCAAATTAAGGTTAATTCAGTGTAAAGGTATGGGCAGACATCCTCATTATGGGCTATGTGGAGCAGCTGAAAAGATAATAACTTAGCTGTTCCTCAGCACCCTCCTGCTCCCATTGTGTTCCTATGGTGTTCCACAGATCAGCTCACACTAAGAGGTGCTTGCTAGTCTCTTATTATGGTAGATTATTTCAGATTAATTATGCTCACCTTAATAGCTTAGTCTGTTGGCTGATTGCGTTGACATGTACAGGAAAGGCAGTGATGTTGCACTTTGCTAACTGCAGTGGGGAGCACGGTCCTCAGCCAATGCTGTAACAAGTAGCTTGGAAAAGTTAACCACATAAACAGCTACAGCTGTTTGCACAATGAATGTGTGTCCATGCCTGCAGAACATGTGGTGTGCTCAGGATGTCTTGAGGGGGCCCTGAGAGTCCTTATTAAAGGATCATAACTGTTGAGGAGCAATACTCTTATGTATACCGGAGAATCTTTGTGATTTTGGGGACTAGCTTTTTAATTACAAAAGAAATGTCAGGGGCAGCAGATTGAATAAACATAGGAATAGCAAGCCAGCTAATTGCAGCTACTGCATCTTTGGAAGAACAAAAGAGATCCCATAAACTATAACCCCATAGTTCAAGCTTGAGGTTGTTTCTTAAAGAACAGGTCTCTTAAAGGAGAGGGAATTTGCATCCTAAATAACTAAGTGTCAGTACTAAAGTAAAGAAAGGAGATGAGTTCATTTAAATGTAACATCATCTGTGAAATGAGGTATGTTAGATGAAGCAGGAAATAATGAAAGTTTTGACACTTTATCAGGCTTGTTTTGAAGGCATTTCACTGATTAAAAAAAAAAAAAAAAAGCCAAAACACTGAATCTTAAAGAATACAGAATAAATTCAATGACACTATTTCCAGCTGTGACCATGTAATCTTCCATTCACCAAGCAATGTTTGACTAAATGAAGACCCAGGTGACAGCTCTCCAAGAAAAACTGAAGGGCTCAAGAAGGTGTCATTGATATAATGACCTAGCTTTTATGACTCATGCTTCCTCTTTGATAAATGCTCACTAGGTATTAATTGTCCCTCCTGTGATGGTGATGAAGGTAATTCATTCATGATGATGAATACAGTTCCAGTAATCCAAATTACTTCCATTTTCATCCTTTTTTTTGACAGGAAGCCTCTTACTTGCCAGATATTGACACATTGCCTAGACCACACAGTATGAAAAATGAGGTGCTGCTTATGACCATTTGGCTGTCAAGTTGTGGCCAAGTAGCTACAGAGGAGTGTGGTGGGCAGGTGCCTACCATGGTGCTGAGAGCAGCCAGCATCTACCAGGCCCCCGTGACATGGCTTCTCTCTCTGGTGAGTACGTGCAGTGACAGTGCAAAAAAGAAGGTTCTGCATGATTCGGGCTGTGTTTTGCCCTCCGGTGAATATATAATCATTCTTGAAACGTCCTTCTTCCAACAGCTCCAAAACAGTGAACAAAGGGGAAATTATGTTCTAACTCACCTTAAAGTCAGTAAATAAATGTCTTGCTGATGTCAGTGGAAGCTGGATTGTGTCTGTAGTTTATGAAGAACAGGGCACAGAAAGTAGAAAACTGTTGAGCCAGACTTGCAGCAGTCAAAAGCAACTACTGGAAGTAGAGGGCTGTCAAAGTATTATACTTTGTCCTTGGAAAAGGAAGCAAATGGACACAGGAGCCTATTTCTTACTACTTGTTCTAATTAAGAATAGATCCTTTTGATAGTCAGGAGGGCTATAAACAAGTGGGGTCTGTTTCATCTTAATTGTCCTTCGGATCACTTATTTTTCTCCTCTAGGGAAACCACCTTTTCCTCACTCTTCCCATTCACTCCATATTAGCCTTTTCCCCAAGGGAAAACAAGTACGTGTATTTTTTCTCCCCACCTTGCATGTTGGCCTCATTCTTTTCCCTGGTTAAGGACATTGGCATACCAATACCAATCCATGCACTCAAGGTAGATTTCACCCTGAGTGGACAGCCTGCACAAGGCTTTAAAATTATACTCCACTTAAACAGTATTAATTGTTAATAATGTTCACACTTCCATTAAAACATTGCTAACATTCTTTAATGTTAGTTCAGTGCTAATGAAAATTGCCACTTGAACAGCTCCAGATTCTGAATCTTTCATTCAGAAACTAGTTAGCTCATGACTAGCTGCAGTGTCAGCCTTCTTCCCTTGTGTTATTCCCATTTAAAAAACCTGAGCTTTGACTTGTAGCAGCTGTCTCCAAGCCTGAAAGGTTATCTCAGCTTCCAGAGCTCAGGGTTGCTCTACTGAGACTGTAGGGTCAAATGTGATGGACTTTGTGCCCAAGAGAAACTGGAGTAAAATCCACCAATTTTATTTCATGCAGGTTCTCAAACAGCTGTTGGGTAGCAATGACAAAGCCTGCATTTCTTTTATTAAAAGTGGAAAGTTTGAGGGATTTTTAGACCAAATTCCCATCTGGTCATTATCTATGTAATTCCACTGATTCACTGGCTTCCTGGCTTCTGTAAATCAGCATATCTTTATTGATTGCATTGGCATTATGCTGATTTCTACCAGGTGAGAGCATGATCCTCCAGATGCAAGCAATCCCCAGTGGCAGAGCTGCTAAAGAATTTCCCCTGTGAAACTTGTGTTCAAGGACTTGGTAGTGCTGTTTTGAGTGATACAGCTGACCTATGCAACAGTTTGAAAATCCTCTCAGGCCCTATGTTGTGAATGTATTTCTAAAGGCATTTATCTCACTATAAAGAGTTTTGGCTTATATATACAGTAAACAGAGTTGTTAATCCATCTAGAGCTCATGGTGATGTTATAAACCATGACACGACTTAGTGGTTTCTGTATTCACCAGAACCCTGGGAAGGAATTATTGTCCTGTAATTCAGATTTGCCTGTCTCTTTGCATGTCTCTTCATGTGATCTGGTTCAAGCATCTTTGCTTCACATAGCTGCTGCTCCTTTCTCATGGCTTTGCTGATTGCCTGTGTCTGCCTTTCCCTTAGCCTTCTGCCCTCTTTCACCAGCTACCCAGGTTTCTGGATGCTTTGCAGCACCACAGTGCCTTCCCAGTCTGTTTCAGGTATCTTTCCTGTCTCTTTTCTACCCTGTAGTAAAGTTTCTCATGTAGTCTGTATACTAAAGTGAATCATGTTTCAGCCTGACTTTGAGGAGCCTTATGAGCCAATGAATGGTCTGTCCTACTGGAATCCTGTCTCTGGTACTAAACTGATCTTCACAATAAGAGATGTCCAGTGTTTGTCTCGGGGTTGGCAAAAGTAATTTTTTACCCTTCTTGTTTTGGATCAAATATATATATTGGAAAAGAGAATGTTTGCCTCCCACACACGTGCACACAAAAAAATCCATCAAAAAGAAATCACCTCAGTCTAACTGAAAGGTGTATTCACTAGAGAGGGGCTGATGGGGTTTTGGCTATTAGTGATCACTCACAGGGAAAACAAAGGCTTATTAAGGAAGGCTGCACTAGCACCTCAGAATGCATAATCACTTAGCATTGATTTTTGAACTCAGTTTGGATTGATCTCATTATCATTAATAAAGGCAGCACATGGTACCACTGTGACAAGAACATGCCGTACAGCATTGACAGGGACTCTGTTCTCATTTCTTGCTAGACTAGGGCACTAATACAAGTTTTTGCTTTCACATAGTGCAACTGGTGGAAGTCAGAGCTTGCAAGTCCTCATTGAGAAAATAAATCCTATGACTTCTCAAAACCTACATGTTATTCCTATTTAATTTGGTCTTTATTGATTTTTCTACTGGTTAAACCACAGCTAATCCACTAATCAAGTGAGAGTGCACCCTGGATTATTCTACATTATGGGGCTCTAGTCAAAAGCAAGAGAGCAAGATAAAGGGTTATTTTCAGTCTCTAAATACAGCCATCTAAAAATGAAATTATGTTCAAATGGATTTACAGGTGCCTCCAGTGAAAATGAAAGATGGACCCAAAGTTCCATTTCAGGTGGTAGGGCTGCAGCAGGCCTGGCAGGAGGATGGCCTGGCCCTATATGCTTGTCTAACACCAGCAGATGAGGCTTCAGCCCAGAACAGCACCAACATCCAGAAGATAAAAGTGAGTAGCAGCATCTACACTTGCTAGTCATGCACAACAGCCATAGGCAGTTACCACTGGTTTTTACTAAGGACCAGACTCAGATATGCCAATTCAAGATCAAATTTCACTGAGCCAGTATAGAGCAGCATAAGTGCTGCTCTAAATTAGAATGGGGGAACAGCCCAGTACTGTGGGAACTGAAAGATTGCTTACAGCTAATTGCCAACTCAAGCTGTCCTCAGTTATGCTGAATTTAGATTATGTGCAGATGAGAAACCAGCTCTCTATGGCGTAGTTTTTGTCTCTACTGCTCATTAGCTGTTAATATATTTTTGGTGGCTGTAACCCCACAGTGCAGAAATGTGACTGCATTCAGAGGAGACATATGTTTGGCATGTATTTTGGTTTTTCCTCTTATATTTTAACCATGTGAAGGGTGTGGCCCACAAGAGGAAATAATTGTCTTGCTATTTAGCTCCCGGGAGCTGGGGCCTGGAGGCAGAACCTGAGACTCCATTCCTTCAACCCTGGTAGACTACAGAGTCTGTGCTGTGCAATAAAATGCCAAGCTGAAAGGTCTAGCGTGCAGGCTGAACATCTAGCACACGTAGGTGGCACAGTGTAATGCAGGGCATGGTATGAACTTGTGTCCTGAAAACAGCAGAGCTGTGAAAGAGCAGTTCTGGGCTCTAGTTTGTTGATTCTGCCTTGTTAACTTTTCTTTTTTGGAGACAACATTCTAGGTATTATTCCTACTCTTGACTGGTATACATACCTATCCTACCTAAGCAGTACAGCTGACTCGTGCTGGAAAACGTTCCCAGGTATATCTGGGGAGTATCAGTCCTTCTGTACCCGAAATCTCCTGTGGGGCAGTTGCTTGAATAACCTTTGAGATGCTGGCCCTGTGCTCTGATGAGGCTGGTGAGTTTCTCTTAGGTGGCTCAAAGCAATACTTGCAGCTTTAGCGAGCTGGTAGTGAATTTCCTACTCTATTTTTGCCTGCTTCACCCCTGGTAACGTTAACAGGAACATGACAATTGATGTGCTAATTCTTGACACTTCCTCGATGCTGAAAAGACCCCACAGGACCCAATAGCAGGTGGTCTTAGGGCAGCCCCCAGGTATCCGAGTCACACCTTCAGGTGAAGTTTAAATGGAAGAGGAGGTGTAAATGTGTTTTAAAAACCTGCTTAAGCTTCCTTTACTCAGCTGCAGCAAGCATCCTTCGCTTGCAGCTGCCTGCCTGTGAGCAGT
Organism: Athene noctua; assembly: GCF_965140245.1. Taxonomy (NCBI): domain Eukaryota; kingdom Metazoa; phylum Chordata; class Aves; order Strigiformes; family Strigidae; genus Athene; species Athene noctua. The sequence goes on along the minus strand of NC_134051.1, from coordinate 3,385,984 downwards.
AAAGATTAAATTTCCTATGATGTATCATAAAGCCCGGAGTATGACAGCTGTGGCTCCAGTGCTCCTGCAAGTCAATGATTGATGCTGACAACAAATGTCATTACCAAAAAAACCCAACCCCAAAACAATAAGCAACCTTTCTGTTGGTGTTTGAGCACCTGTCAGCAGAAGCAGCAGAGAAAATGAGACTAACTGGCCTGCTAGGCCAGACAAGGGCTTAATGTTCATTTCTAGCCAAGGCAACTGAATCCAAGGTGTTTGCTCTATGGAGAAAAAAAAAAATAATGGAGAAACAGAGACTGTCCTGCCTTCTGTCCACTTGCCTTGTCGCTCCCTGCTGACTTCAGCTGAGGGGTTGGCCAAAGCATCAGAATTATTGAGTATGCTCAAAATGTGTATCCAGTGTTATGCAACTGAATGAACTTTTGAAGCTGCAGGCTCAGGCTGCTCTGAACATTTGATCGGAGTTGGGAAGGATTGTATCACAAGTTGTGGAACAAGCCATACAGCGTTTCCAGTCCATATATAAATTGTAAATGCTATTCCGATGCCTCATTTACAGTTACTGATGCTGCTGTTGAGTTCAGCTAGTATGCACAGCAGCAAACATAGCAGGAGTTTGGGCGGTGATCCTCAGAGCAAGACCATGTGTAACAGGTTTCCTCTCATTAGAGGCTCTACTCTATGTCTTTGTGGTAACAATGACTTTTGTCAATTTTGCTTTCCTGAGGCTGTTGTAAAGCTGCTGCTTTCCCCAGCAGAGATCTAAGCTGATAGGAACAACAAAAGTCTTTCAGAAATGTCAGCTGCGGCAGAGACAAGGAAAACAACAGCAACTAGTCCTGTCTCAACATTCCTCCCCTTGAGTAGCTTCAACCGTTGTTGGAGAGAAATGTGGTAGATTTTACCCTTCACACTGAAGTCTTCAGTCTCTCACCGTAGTGTTAATGTACAGTTTTTAACAGTTGAATCAGAAGACAAAATTCTGTTGTGGCACTTATGGGCCCTTGTTCCTTTTCTCTCCTGTGGGCACAAAGAGAACCACTTATCAGGGCTTACCTTTGAAATATGGCTGGGTTGCCAGACAGTTTTGTTGTGGCTATTTGCTATAAGAATGTAGGGAAATCTTAGTAACTTTTTTTTTGATTATGTAAAAAAGTCATACCAAGCAGTGTAAATGTTAACCAGAAACATTATGGCAGATTGCTATTTTAATGTTCTTAAGGAGCAGAGTCCAGACACCATTTTCAGTGACAAAGATGGGTATGTACAAGACTCTGCAACTTATTAGGTACAGATTTGTGCCTCTTGATGCTAAGAGGGAAATGCCTGTCTTTCTCTGTGTATCTGTATTCATATCTCATAATAGCAGTAAAACGATGGATATCCATGGATTTTCTTCAGGTAGTAATAAGAATATGATTTTTACAGCAGACGTTGGATTGCTAGTCTGAGAGCCTAAAGGACCTATCTGTATCAATGAGGCAAGGTTTCACATTCCCCTGCTTGCCTCCCTGTTAATTCCTCACCCTGGTGTGATTGAACATGCTGAGTGTGTCCATCTCATTGGCTTTGATGTTATTTGATGCTGTGGCTTGTTGCGGGCTATGGAGTCACAGCTCCAATGATGGGGTGCAGTTCATCACTGACAACTGGACCAAGGCAGCCTGTTAGATTTGTGTTACTATAGGTTCTTGCTGGAATTTTTTTTGTTGTTTTAGTTTGATTGTGTTAGGTTTTTTCCTCAGTTACTAGTAACTGGAGCTGAGCTACATTCCAGACCTCTAAGCTATCAACTTTTTATTTACTGGCCACTTCACTGTCATCTCTGTGCCTTTTATTGTTTGTCACACCTTTTTCCTCCATCCCAAGGTCTAATGGTTATGAATACAAACGTATCAGTGGTTTCTCAAGGCAAAAGCTCCTGTTCTTAGAGATCAATAAGCCTTTTGGTTTATTCAACTAGGATGTCATCTATTCCTATATCAAGTGGTTCTGCTGTGTTTCCTCCCATTTTTGTCATTTTTTGGGGGGGTTTACATTGTTGGGTTTTTTTTATTTCTGTCCTCCTCCAAACAACTGATAGAAGTGAGGCAAATTTGAACATCCCTGCATGGTTTTGCTTTCTTGACTTGTCAGAACAAACGCTTATACACTCACCTCTTGTAATTCTTGCATGCTGATAGACAAGCTGCAGTTACAGGCATGTCTGATGGGAATTAGATTTGTACAGAGTATGCTTTCTAAGAATCTACTAAGCATTCTCAATTAGGCACACTAGCACTGTGCAGAGCAACGTGGTTCTTGTCAGTACGCTTCGATCACTTCACAATTCTGTGGTGGCTCAGAAGAGCTCACAATCTCTGTCGTTAGATTTGGGGCTTTTTTGTAGACCTTTTCCTCTTTGAGCTATAATTTCTGAGTGCAATAACAGCTGGTGTAGAGAAGATGCTTTGCATAATTGTTGATTCTGTTAATTTCTTATTGGGTCATATTGAGGTCACCAATTTTGTTCTCTGAAAGTCCTGCTAATTAAGAACCAACCTGGAAGAACAAAGGGGTTTAGAGGAGAGGTTAAATGATGGAAAACTGTAATTTAGCAGTGCAGTATTCAATATTAATGTATCAATATTCATATTAGCATCAATCTTTTAAGAGATCTTGAAATTAATAATTCTTTTTTTCTATCCCCATGAAAGCCTCTGCAAATTAATATTTCATTATATTGGGCTGTTTTATGGTCCTGTTTGTGGCATTTTCTCCCTCTAAGTGTGGTATGTAATCTGCTTTGGAGTAATATTTGTGGGCTGACTGATGTCATGAGCCAGTTATTTTACATCAGTGTCTTGCAACCAACTGAAGATTGCTGTTAACTTGCCAGTCAGCATCTGTGGTGGTTTTCTGGCTGAGCAGTCTGAGTGTGTCAAGAGCTCTGGCGGAAGGGCAGTGCTGCTAATCTCCCCAGTGCGTTCACCAAGGGGCACTTTGAGTCAAGTCTATGTGTCACGGGGTGAGCCCTTCACACAGCCGATGGCTGTAACTGGCTGTTGCAGACAGCACCAGCTCTCAAGTCCCATCTGCTGGGTCAGGAATCCCGACAGCATCAGGGCCTTCAATTCTGTCTTTGGGCCTGGGAGTAGAGTCTTTGTGGGGTGATACCCCACAGGGTTGTGGGAGCAGTGTGTGTTCTGTGGGTGAGAGACAACTCTGGTTGCAGGGATGAAGGGTGTGATGGTTAGGGAGGCCAAAGGGTGTGACATTAGGGGTCTGGTTTGGAGAATCTGAAGCGCAGCTCTATGGCAGATGTGTGAAGCACGAGGCTGGGATGGCTGCAGAGAAAGAACTCCTACAGTTACATGGTACAGAACAGAATGTTCCTGAGGCCGTCATCAATGCTTTTTAACAATTGACTCTTTGCAGACTAAAGAAGGTCTACAAGGAACATCCATTTTTTACCAGAAGATTTGTGCATTTCTAGCCTGTACATGGCTTCCAGATGTTATCTGGTGGCGAGCAGAACTGGCCAATCGCTTCCAAAACCAGCTGTGTTCACTCCTTCCAGAAATTCCCTCTGTCCTACTCAGTTGCATCACTGCTGTTAACCCTGATCCTCAGGTATGGTACAGAAATGCTTGGTAATTTTTTTTCTCATTTGGTCCAGTAAAAGTTGTTGTTCTTTCAGTGTTAACAGGTATTCTCATTTGCTTTAGCTAAGGATTTAAACAGTTTGAAAACAAATGCTTCTAAGGTGTGTAGATTGCCACTGAAGTGTATGAGATTACAAGGACATAGTACCTCTTAAAATCAAGTGCTTAAAATCACTTGCCTGCCTGGAGATGTCTGCAAGAACATTTACCTCATGCTGTCTATAAGTAGAATGATAATTAACTTTTTCACTTCTGTCAGATTAGCAAGTGCTCCATAACAAATATTCAAGTGAATGAAATGTTACAAGAATTCTTTGTACTTATTGGGGAAGTTTATTCCTTGAGGGCATGAAACACTGCTTTTAGGCCTTTAACAGCCTGTCCTACCTTAGTGTAAATATTTAGACCAGGTTTTCAAAGGAGGACTTACTATGACCAGATTTTCATACCTTTTGAGGGAATGTTCTACTTATTTCTTTGCCATGACATCACCAGTCTTTCAACAATCATGGTCTTTTCCCAGTATTTCTAAATCAACAAACCTTGAGACACAATTCCAGGGAATGGTGAAAACTGCAATTCTGCTTCACAGTGAACTTTAGTTCTGAAAATAATGTAGTATGAGAACTTTTCTGCAATTTCAACCAGGTTTGGGGATTACTATTACTCTGTGAGAATCAATGCCATGAAAGCTTAGGGGCTTAGCAGTGCACTTAGCAATTTGTCTAAAGGTTTATCCCTTCTGTGGAGGAAAAGGAGGCTTAGTGTTGTTGATTTGCAGTCACTGTAGCTTTCAAGTAGAAGCAAGTGCTATAAAGCAGTTTGACGTACTGGTAAAAGATAAATCTGCTGTACACTTTTAAGGCATAAAATAAGGCATCATTTAAAACAGTCAGGGCTTTTATGCAAATCCCTTATTAGGGGAATTATAAATCATTAGAAATTGAACAGCAAGATAGCAGGCACTATCTGGGGGTGGATCTTTGCCTTGATGCCATAGCAAAGCTGAAGTCAATTTACAGACCATGTTCTCTTCCTAAGGTCAAATGCTCTGTTCCACCCAGGTTCCCAGGCCTGAATTACACTAAGACCACCCTGTATCATGGCTTTTTTGATAGATATATCTTGTGGTTAAGCAGGAAGGCTGACTTCTCAAAGCAAGGCTCAATGAGCCAGACTCTCAGCAGGCAGCAGCTAACCCTGTTGCCTGCCCTGAAGCTTTACAAGGTGGTACCAACTGAGAATGTTCCCAAGTGTCCTTAAAATACAACCAAAAAGTGCTGCATAGGAAATTCAATGTTGGATTTTTTTAACTTCATTGGTTTGAAGATTTCATACAAAGCCAGTGATCCATGCTTGCTTTTTATATATCTATTTTGAGGTGGTGTAAACAAAACTAAGTAGACCAAAGAACCTGCTACTACATGTTGGAAAAGCATGCAGTGAATACCTGGTTTTGCACTGGGTAGCTTATGGTCTGAGAAAAAAATCCTGACAGGTTGATGGAACAAATGGGTAGGGGTGGAGGGAGAGGGAACATCAGGTGAAATTGCCTGTGCACTGACTAGTTCTGTGTATGATTTTATGAACAATTGTTAGCGGTAATTGTAATCAACTTTAAGCACATTGTTAGTGCACGAGCCAATGTCTTGTTTTCAGTCAACTGGTCTAGTGTTTTTTCAGTCTGTTCTGGGCCCCAAACAGATTGCTTTGCTCTTGCTATTTTTCTTTGAGGCTTTCATACTAATGCTATGCATACTGCCTATTAACCTGCAGTAATTCACTTTGATATGAAGAATAAACTCACAATGCAGTCATTAAAACCCCAGGTTAGGTTAGAAGTTAAATAATCCCTGTGGAAGTTAACTGCAATGTCCCTTGTCAGCAAAAAGAGGATTTCTTCATTTCAGCATAAAATAAAATACTTTCTCCTGTTAAGCCTTAGGATGTGAGCATTAACCTTAGGGATGCAGACAACATGTGTAGCCAGTGTTGATGCTGCTTTTCCTCTGCATGTTTGTTCCATTAAGGCACACTGGATTTCTCTTGCTCTCTCTCAGTTGCCCAGAGGGTGCAACCCCTAACACTCACCATGTTTTTGGTGAACTTCCAGAGCATCTCCTTGAACTCCCAACCTATACAGGTGCCTGCCATGACAGAGGAGTCAGGGCACAGCAGTACTGGATGGGTGATTGTGTCAGTGAGGTTTCAAGAAAGAAGGGCAACCTCCATCCCTAAGTCAAGGTAGATGAGATTTTTTTTCTTTTAATTCCAGAACACTGATCTTGTTGCACCTCCTGGTGATCATTTCCCTACTTGCTGCTCCTTTAGTTAGTTTCCCTGCTGACTTCCAGCACAAGGTTTTTGGTTTCTTTTTTGAGAAAATAATACTGATTAAGGGCGGGTCTACACAAAGATCCCTCCTTGCTTTTCACTTAAGCAAAGCTCCATTTTTTTTTTTTTTTTTTTTTTTTTTTTTAAAACGGAATTTTGGCTAAGCATAGATAAGAATTCCAGAACTGGGTCCAGGGAGCTAAATTTGCCCCAGTGTGTAACTTCAATGCTGCCAAAAACTTCAAACAGCACAGACTGAACTAACAGGAAGTTTGATGTGTGGGAGTGGACTCGCAGAAAGTACAGCAGTTCTCTCTAATGTGGTATTTCAGACTTTTGGGATTTCCCTGCTAGAGAGTTGATGGCAACTGTGTTACCAGGAGGTCTACATGTGCACATATACACACAAGCTTTGAAAGTTGCAAAAATTTTTCAAAGACTGAAATAACTATGTAGCAGAAGAGCTATGCATTGCTGCTGAAATTATAAATCACTGTTTCATGCTGTGGAAAAGCAAGCCCAAATGCATCACTTGTTACTTTGTGCACTTAGGGCACCTAATTTCGATATGTGATTGCCCTAACTCTGTGTATAGTCTCTGAAGAGGGAGCGAGAGGCATTTCCAGGGAATCTTTCAGATCTGTTTTAGCATGGGCTCAACAAGAAGACTCTGAGCTTTAGAGTTTGAGTGCTGCGATGTTATTTCATTGCCAAGCATCATGGCCTTAGCCCTGCAGAGTGGCTTCAGCAACTTCCACTGTCTTTCACTACAACTTCTTTTAACTTCAGTGCTAATGAGAGGCTTCCTCAGAGAACTGCTGGTTACTATCACATCATCTTTTCACCCAGCTCTCTTTAGGCCCCTGGCTGTGTGGGCATTGCCTGTCATGCATCTCAAACTGTAATAGCTGGTGGTATACTGTGGTTCAGTCATCACCTCATGGTGTTGGCAGTTGTGCTGTTTTGATTTGAGGTTAGTGCCCTGTGTGTTCTCTCTTTCCCCTTTCATGCTGTGTGAGAAGCAGCAGTACCTAAGCTAAGCCATGTAATGTTTTGTGGATGGAGGGCACAGACTGTGCTACCTGGAGCACAACACGTTTTGGCCAGCTGCTAGACCTGATCCACATGTTGCTGTAAGATCTCACATTTAGTGTATGGCTCAGGGCTGTGCTTTCCTCCTTCAAAGCTTCTGCAGAGCCTGATGCCAAATCTTGAAAGACTTGATTGTTGTGCAGCTGAAATGGGTATTAGGGAGGGATAAACCACCCAGAACACACCTCCACATCTGCTTCCCCAAACCAGGCCCAGCAGGATGAGGCTTGCAGCATGGCAGGTGCCAACCGCTAAGTCCAGCAGCTTGAGTTGTAAATTGTAAACCAGGAGGTTCAAAAGGACAGGTTCATCCTGCCCTTTGCTTTCCAAACTTCCTTGTGTCTTGTTTTAATCTGAGTTGGTGCTAAGGGTCAGGTCTCCTGTGTCTGGTGCCCTGAGTCTGCTGTGCAGCTTCATAAAGCTGTATCAACAGCTTTGACAAGAGCATGTCATCTAACTGCTGATTCCACGTGGGTATGAGACGCTTGTCCTGGGGCCTCAACTATATGCATTTACAGGAATTGATCCATAGGTGCAGATGCAGAATAGCTGCATGGCTGTAGCTTCATGAGGCCCACTGGAGTTTGTCATTGATTTTAGTGGGGCCAGGAGTTCAGACTGTCATTGGTATTTGTAACTAAATAACCCCAACCTTTAAGAGGAGCAGGGACTATACAATGGTGTCTACCAGAGTTGGCACAAAGATGAAGGCATAGCTTGGGGAGGAATAAAAGATTATAGTTTTTCATTCTTCCTGAAATTCGATAGTTCACATTTAAATTGTGACCATCGCTAATTATTCCAGAAAAAGCAGCTTAAAAGAGCTATCAAGCTAATGTGCTTAGCCATTAGTATTGTGCATGATGGACAGGACAGGGGGAAGTTATCTCATCCTTTCTCTTCTGTGTTTTAAGATATTGCTTTCCATGTCCATAAGGGGGACAAGGGAAAGTGAGACATGTGTTCAAACTGCCTTAAATACAGTCACCAGAACTGCATATTTTCAGTGGCAAAGCTCTTAATTAGCCCTCTCTATCCACAGCCTTTTTGCTGCCTGGGATCTTCTGACTGTGCTTCCATATTTCCCATACTAAATTCTGTTGCCATCTGAAGTGAGCACGCACAGTAGGGAGGGAAGATGTGCAGGAAACAAATTCAAATTTGTGTTAATCTGGATTCCACAAGCAATACTGTGCTAATGCACTGGGGTTCGTGACAGCAGGGAGAGGAGAGAGTTTGAGAATAATGCTGCCTGATTCAGGGGCACGATTCAGTGAATCACATCAGACACTAGCCTTGGCTGTGTGTTAGCATTGAGGCTTTTGCTAGAGTGGGAATAGTGCTTCCTCTGCTGCCACTGATGCGGTCAGTGGAGTTGAAAGGGTGAGGTTATATAAATTTACGAGCTGTCTGTGGAGGTAGTGGAGGATGCAGCATCTTTCTTCAAGGGATTTGGGTGTTGTCTCACAGTGATAATGGCTGAGCAGATCATTGCATTGGAAAGTACCTTGTATGTGGGGAGATGAGATTGTGGAGTACATCGAAATTCTTCATGCAGTTTCTGTTTTCCTGCTGTGGCTGGGAAGCAGTCTAGAAGACTCACTGGAACTTAAAAGACTCTCTTAGATCATCTGACAACAAAAGCTATTTCTTTGTTGTCGGAAATGAGAACAGAATACACTGTAAGCAAGAAGAAGAGATATTGGCGTTGGTCATATTCCTGTATGACATTTAAATATTCATGGTCTTGCTGCACGCAGCTCCAGTCTTCTCTAAAATGCGCTTATTCTTGTTTCTGCTCAGTATTTTACAACACATTTTTGTTCTGCTGTGAATTTCCTTCCCATAACTGTCTGGCTTCATCTCAGTAATATGGTCTGAAACAAAGCAGTAGCTCTGGGTTTCTTTTTAATGCTTTTTGAAAAACTGGTGCATGATCAATCCTAGCTATGGTACAAAGTGGTCTTTTCCAGAGTCTGAAAGTAGCAGAAATCAGAATTTGTCTCCCAAAACAAATAACAAAAAGGGTAATTGACAAAAAATCCCCTACAAATGGGAGGTTATGGACATGCTCTCCCTTCCTGCTCTTTCTGATCATGGTGATATGGATGGAGAGGTTATCAGTGCTGTAAGAAACCCTGCTTTCTTACAGCTCGGGGTGGGATGGAGGAGACACAGTCATGGAAATGGTTATGGTTAAATGATTCTGGGTTTTGAAGCCTGTCACAGCATCCCTGAGGCTGCTGTAGTTGCCATTGGCTGACTGCAGGGTACCTTTCCTCCCTGGTGTAATGCCTTGACCATGAGACCTGAGATTATTACAGGGCTCTGAGTCTGCAGAGCCATATGGAAGAGGCATTTCCAAGTAGGTATCAGAGGCTGGACTGCCTGTTCACCGTTCTGCACGGTGCATGGGGAGGGAGTCTCCTCTTTTCCCTGCTAACAGACAGGTCAGCATTCAGAGATGATGTATCAGCTAGCCTGGGAGAGACTTTCTGAACTGCTGTGTTTGCACGGAAGTTTTACAGATACTGTAATGTTGCTGGAGGTGTAAGAGAGGAACCAGCCCTAAGGTGAAACCAACACAATTCTCATGAAACATTAAAAGTAACACCAAAGTATCATAAAGATCAATAGTGTCAAAATCACCACAATTATTTCAATAAGAGCATGGTCCTACAACTGCCCGCAGAGAGTCACCCTGCATTATATGTCAAATAGGGCTCATCTCAATATTATAAAAACTGACTTGATGCAATTTTCTCCTACATGCATGGGAAAAGTTGTTTTCTTACTGATTTTCCTGTGCATTGCATAGAAAGGCAGTGTCAGGAGTTCTCCAAAACAGGGGCTGTCATGCTGCAGCCATCTATGTGTATTTTCTTACGAGGAAAAGGATTTTGTGGGAGAACTAAGACTTTTCAAGCTTCATTCTATGCTGCTTTGTAAAATCCTATTAGGTTTGGCTGCTAGAAAACAGAATCTGACAGATCACAGTAACAAATTTCCCACAGGCCTTGATTCCCAGGGGTGGCCAGATCCCTGCCAGATCCCTCTCTCTGGGGAGAGAGCCTGACCATGCGGCAGTGCATCTGGGATCGCAGCTGATCCACGGCTTACACCGTGGTACTTCCTAAAGGTTCAGCTTTTTACCTTGGATTTCCCAGTGTGCATCCTCTGTGTCCTAACTGGGGCTGGATGATTATAATGAAGTTTTCTATGGAAATGTAGGCTGGAGGTGGTTTGTCCATGGTTGTTCCCCCTCTTTTTATTCTTGAAAGTTCATAGACTTGAGGTTTCTTTAAGGAATAGCTTGAATAAATAGAAGTCTGGCATCTTGCTGCATTCCCATTTTGTAGGGCTTGTCTGAGCTCACTGCACTGTGCCAGCATTGCATGCAGGAACTGGCACCAAACATTGGAAACAGAGATCTTCTCTTTCCTTAAATCAACAATTTCTCGCTTTTCCTCTGATATTTTCCACAGCAACCAAGTGTTGGCTGGAGGTTGGTTGGAAACAAGTGGAAACTGGTGAAGTCTGAATTGCAGGACGAAATGGACAAATCCACTGAACTTTTGGTTTGGTGTAGTTGTATTGACTGAAACTGGGTTAATATTGAAATCCCTAGTTCTGCTTTTAAGCAAATATCTCATAAAGCACAGAAAATAGAGGAAGGAGAAGACACAAAAAGTTACTGAAGCAGAAAGGCAGGTGTCAGAGGGGTTTTAATATTATTCAAATAGTTTTTTCTGGTTGTTGTTTTTAAATATTTGTAGAATGATACAACATGCCTATCATTTTCCAAGCAGCACCAAAAAAATCTCTCAGGTGATTACACAATTAAACAGCATTATATGTATCTCATAATCCTGAATGAATGCTTCTTCATGCAGTGTTAGTCCATTTTCTGTCCATGATAAAATCCCTGATGAGACCATGCTGGAATTTATTTCCTTTTAAATTTAATTCCTTTTAAGGTGTGTCCACGAGATGAGGACAGATTAACAACTGCTGTAAATCAAAGTAAAGTCTTTAAAAATAGTGAAGCTACTCTGAGATACACCACCTGAGTCTGTCTCAAAAGTGACAATTTTTAATTTATTTTTTATCAGTCTGGGAATGAATCCTGCCCACTGTGAACTCTGCCTAAATGCATCCATATTTCTGGAATGTTCAATATTGGCATAGCTGAGAACATCACTTCTTCCCAAACCAGAACTTGACAAACATGACTTTCAAAAGCTGCATTTGTTCCTGGACTATGGCCTTGCTTACTGAGCATGCAGTCACAGCAAATTCTCATGAGTGACACATCCTTAAACTTGCACTTAGACAATTTGCTTACTTGGCTGCCCAGAAAATGTCTGAGAAACAAAAAATGTCTGAGATTGAGAATCGCTACACTTCTGTAAAGCTGTGACCTAAATGCCAGAGCCTTTTTGCCTGTCCGTGAGTATGTGGCACAGTAAGACTTACAGATATGTGTCACTTGGGATGACATGAGCATGGGAGAAATGTCCTATTTTGGTTACAGACATGTGGGAGTTCATGCAATTCTTTCCCTACCCTTCTGTTTGATTAGTTAATTAGTGTGTTCCTTTAACAAAGCCCTTTTCTGCTGGATGCTCAGCACAGCCATGGAGAACCAAGGTCTCAGGCTGCTCGCCTGACCCTGTGGTGCCTTTTGCATGCAACTCCTGTTGATGTCAGTGGGTACTCTGCATGTTGGAGGGTCACTGGGTTGGACCCTGGGAATGTTCAGTGTCTCAGGAAGCACTTGTGGATTCATATTCTTGGGATATCACTTAATTGGACCTAGTGGCATGGTTGTAAGAAAGCAAACAATGGATTAACAACACTGGACTAATGAGTTTAATCCACTAATGTGCATCCTTATGTGTTCTCTAACCATAAAATACTATTTTTTTTCCTAGCCCTTTATTTTGAGGGATCAAGATGATATATGGGTGAGAGGTGTCCTTTGTGCATTTCAGGCAGTGGAGAAGGTGTTTGCAGTGCCAAATGGATTTTACTGGCAGACAGTTGAAACTGATGAAAAATACTTCCCTAATAGCAGCGACATCGAGGCTTGCAGAGATATAGACACTGAGGTAAAAAAACCCCAAACCACTCCTTTCTGACTTGTGGGATGATGTGGGAAGTTGAGAGACAATTAAGTGACCTGGAATATTTCAGTCTTGAGGTTTGGTACAAATACTGATCTTGAAGTATTTCTCCTCAGACCTAAATATATCAGCTGAGTATTTTGTGTCATCAGTATTGATGTGCTGATTGCTCTGAGCCACAGAAGATTAAACTATGAAATGTGCAGGTTGAAGAAATTGCTGCTAACCAGGTGCAAATCAGTAACAGTAGACAAAATTTTGATAACCTGAAACCATTTGACTGCAAGCCAATATACAACACAACTTTTTTTTAAACGTGCTCAGAAACATTAAAAAAAATTCTGAAGCTTCTGGTACTACCTACCTGACCTACAGCAACTGTGTACGTGTTGTATGAAGAAGTAGGAAGTAATTCTACTTAGTTTACCCCAAAGAAGAGAAGATTAATGTAATTTCAATTCACTCATATTTAACTCTGTTTAGGAGTGCCTACCAAAATGTACTGGACCTCTACCCATGTACAATAACTTGTTAACTGTGGTAACTCGCCTTTCTTAGCTCTTGTGCAACACAAAGCATAACATGTTTGATCTGACAGAGTTCAGGTTCCTGTTAGAACTGATACGTGGAGATGCAGATATACTAAGTTCTTCCTGAACACGCAGCAAGCCTGACCAGTTGAGAGTACCAGGCTTGCTCCTGGAAGATGCTTGAAGTCCACGGTTAGGAGCTGAATGTGTATGGCGTAGTTGGGAAATGCCTCATGTCTTCGTTACAGTTCCTCCACGTGCCTCAGGAGTGCTGTTAGTGGGTCTGTACAGACCTCCCTAGCGAGGGCAGGGTGCTCTGTGATGGAAGGTGAGCCAGGAGCTGAGACTAACAGCAAGGTGGGCAGGGCCAGCAGGCAGGGTGCAGTCCCATGTTACCCAAGCAAGAAGAGCAGAGCAGGTCCAGCAGCTGTAACTGAGGTCAGCCAAGAGTCCGTAGTGGCAAGGCCAAGCCAGAAAGTCAGCAAGCTAGAGTAATGGCCAGAATCAGTGACACATGAGACTGGGCCAAGCCATACCTCCAAGAAGGCTCAGCTGGAGACCAAAGCCAAGTGCCTGGCTCTGAAGCAAAGGGGAGACAGGCAGTTACTGAGGTTTCTCAGTGCTGGACAGCTGCATTATCAAAGTTGGCCTCAAGCCCAGGCTGCCAAGCCCCAGGGACTCTCTTAGCAGCTACAGAAAAATACTTCCTTACTGGCTGCTGTGAATATTGGGTTAATATCAGGAGACCTTGAGCTAGACAAACATAAAGAAATAGAGCTTTTATTCCTAATTAGACCACTTTTTTATGATTTGAGTAAATTTATATCTTCATTTATCATGATGGTATAAGCCTCATAATGTGTTTATGGGGGAGTAGCATTTCATTTAAAGTGTCCAATAATGATTAATTCATTTGGCGTTCACTGCAGCCATAAAGCTTGCTGCTGGGGATAGCATTGTCTTGCTTTACCTCCAGGAGCACCAAGTACAAATTTGAGGCCAGTACAATCATGCTTGTCTGATATACAGCTAGACAATTTATTACCCACAGCACCACACAACTTCCTCTCATAAAGCACTTGCTTTTTGAAACAATATGTTTCTACTGATGGGAAAGTAATCATAATTTGCTTCCCTTTTGGGTATAGACATTCAGTATGTGTTCATGTATGTCTTCCTCCATGCAGGATGGGTTGAATTGGATTAGTCTGGTAAAGAAGATTTCAAAATGTAAATTTGGGATGGTATCAGTGATGTGTCTGCCTTTTGATGTATTTTTTTTTAATGTTGATTATGGCACTTTTGTATGTATAAAGAAACAACCAGTTCGTCTATTATTATTTAACCATCTTTCTGTAGTATGTGAAATTAAACAGCAGAAATGATACACTTCAGTCTCTGCCCCAGAGAACTTGCAGGTTTTTAATAGTAAGTTTATGTGACAAAAGGCACAATTTTATCAGCAGAAATATTCAATCATAATTATCATAGTTATGATTCAATCTGAAGCTAGGAGCCTACTGTGCTGAACTGCACCTAAACATAAAATAGAAGAAAGCTTCTTTGTAGCTCTTACGATGTAGATAAAGCATGGGAACTAAAGGTGAGCAGAAGAGATACAGCTGTGTGGTTGCTGAGGGCTTCGAAGTGTTGGCTCATTTCTCCAATGTGCTCTTGCTGTTCAGGTTGCCATGGTATTGCTGTTTGAAACTCTCTTCCAAAGTCCCCTAGCTACCCATCACATGTTGCAGCTGGTACTCAGTTCGGGTCTGGATATCTGTGGACTCCGCCTGCTCTATCCTCAGCAGGATGTGCTGCTCTCTAGATCAGGTGAGGTCTAGTTTTCCTGCCAGGGTTCCATCATGTGATGATACTGAGGTGAAGGCAATGATCTGTAAATGGACTGAGGTGAGGAGTGACATGGTGCTGTGGGGGAGAGGGTATCAGATTTACATGAGTGTTGCTTTATCAGTTCCTTTATCTTTTCCAAAAGAAATTATGATAAAAGATCTTGGGCTGTTTCTTTCCTTTTGTTCCCAGTATTGAATATCCATGAGTTGAATTTTTAACCCTTGATACATTTTTGTGTCTCAAATCACTTTAGTAGTTGTTCCTTTGCAGCAGTCTTTCTCAGATTACAGTGCCCTAAGCTCCAGAGTTACTCATGTGAGTTAAATATACTAAATTAGTTCCCACAGATTTTCCTGAAGGTTTTAGCTGCAGAAAATCCAGGCTCCCCTTCCACAATTCCTCCCATCCCATTGCCTATAGGACTCAGAAGCATGGGCACCCTGTAATTGCATTGGCTGATAAGCCATCACCAAAATGTCACACATGCTCAGAGAAGATGGTCTAAGATGGGAGACCAAGAAGATAAGGTAAACAAAAGTTATGTGGGTCTGTGAACTCAAATCACTAAGTCTTTAACATTAGAAACCAGTGTTTTCAAATAGTGGCAACTACAACTCAAGTCTCTATTTTTTTTCCATTTGTGAAATAGAGATAATGAAGCCTGACTTAAAGCATGTATGGAATATTATTGGTTGCTAATGCAATATAACTCAAGTAACAGGTGTTACATTAGCAGCAAAGGATAGAGATCAACCTCTGCAGTATAGTATGGCTTGTACTTTCTTTTAAGCCAAGAAGTTTTCCTGGAAGGTTTGTAAGTGACACATCACAAATACAGGCAATCCGTTTCTCTTGGAGAAAGGTACAGGCAGGCTGAGAGTGAGAGAAATGGGTTTCCTTTTCCTCAGGCAGGAAGCGAGTGAAGACCAGCTTAATCGGAGAAAAATTCTCCAGTCTCCCTGTCCCTTTTTTAGATTTGAAAACAATAGGAGCAGACTGCCTTAGAAATCGGATTGCTGTTGTCTCAGTGCTATGCACGTAATACGTTCATACTGATAGCTGGAGAAATGAAAGAGGACTCCAGAAATGAATAAGAAAACCATAAAATCACCAGTCATTAGGAGGTGACAGGCAGCAGATCTGCTTCAATGCACTGTACCATGCACCGTTATTTAGGAACATTTCCTATGAAGAGACAATTCATTTGAGCTGAGAACTGCTATGCAAGTTTGTAAAATAGATTTTTACCCTTAGCCTAAAAACTTTAAAATGATTATTTTAAATATTTACAGCCAGTTTCTCCATTATCTACCTGCTCTGGAGACTTATGTTCCAGCTTCTGATTCTTATGCAACAAATGATGCAATTGAATATGCTTATGCTTTTAAACCTCAGGAAAGAAAATGACACACCTTGCTTCTTTTTCTAACATCTCCAGTAAGAACTGCAGTGGAGCCAAATTTACTCTGTTTCTGGTGTTACTTACTAGACCCCAACTATGCTGACAGTCGACATGGAGAAAGAGTTTGCCAGAGATATAGGGAAGAGTTGTTGCAGGAAATAGGGAAACCACAGTTCAAGTCCTGGCAGGGAAATCAAGATAGCTAATCAAATAATTTGCCTGGATATGTCATCTTACAATGTAGTACAAAATCTGTATTTGAGGCAGAAGGAAATAACCTAGAAAAGAAGTCCACAGATTTCCAGTTTGTGATCCCCTTCCCTGTTTTCCCATATCTAATGAAAACTGCAGAAAACATCCCTCTCCTCAGGCCCGTGTTCTTGTCCTGTCTCCCCTTCAATCCCCCAGCCTTCCCTGTGGGCATGAACACACACTGCACAAGAAGCTGAAGTGCTGACTTCTAGTGTACCAGCTGCTCCATAGTAACTAGCGCTGTGCACGCTCCTTTCCACAGCAAATATGAGGCAACCAACTCTTCTTTCTTTAACAGCCTACCTTGAATAATCTCAGATTTATTATCAGGCAGAAGCATGCAGCTGGTTGCCAGCATATCACCCTCAGGCCAGGGAACCAGTAGGTTACTTTGATGAAGTCTGGCTATGACAGATCTGAAAAGGACATTTGAGTGGAATGAATGACCTTGGGGTGGGTTGTTGCATGTTTTGGTCACACATATGTTTGTCTTTCACAGAAAAGCTGCCTTCTTCCTATACTTCAAAGACTGGCAAGGTGCCACCAGTGCTGGCGTTAGGTGTGAGAGGGCCTAAAGCGTGTAGCACCTTGCAGGATCTCATCGGGCTGCGTGACCTGCAGCTGGCGAGCATGGAGGACTGCAGTTCCATCAATGCCATCCACTGCAGGAGCCAAGCGGAGCCTCTCGCCTGCCTGCCCCTCGGGGACAGCTGCATGCACAGGGAGCTGTGCCTCTGGTTTGGAGGGAGAGCTGCTGATGCAGCACTGCACGCTGCCATCCTGGAGTGCAACGACACAGCAAGGTGATGGCCCTGGATGTTTTTGAACCATGGTTCTTCCCACAGGCAAAGTGTGGCACGGCGGCCAGGCAGGCAGACAGCTGGCGTGCTTTGTCTTTACGTATTGGTCTTCTGCTAAAAGGTCTCAGTGAACAAGAGTGCAGAGCAGGAGCAATCTGTCTGCTTTTCTATTTCTAAACCAGTTACTACAGCCTGCAGAAGTCTCTCTCTCACGGGACTGTCTCTTCTGCAGCACATAACAGATGTCTCGAGGTGTAGGACTCTTGTAGTCGCTTCCCATCACTTGTTCCCTGGTAGGCAGGCCTGTAGTTCATACACCTGCAGCACCTGCTCCTGGGCCCTCTGTCCCAGATGAAGCTGATGAGATTGATCTGAGACCCCCTCCAGCTGTCCCTGGAACTGGAAAAGGGCTGCAAGGGTGTGTACCACTGAGTGGCCCTTTGCTAGAAAGCCTGATCTAGCTTTGCTCTATGTCCCTTCCATATCAGTTGACTAGAGATAAGGGGTTTCAGAAGGAAAAGGTTCTTGGAGGATTATGACAGAAGTGTGTGAAAATGAAGGGTGGCTTATAAACTTTTAACTTGTGCAATCATCATGAGAAATGCAATTTAGGAACTGATAGCATAGCAATAGGGTGCCAAAAAGTGCTGGGAACAAGTGAGGTTCAGGAGTTTGGAATCTCGCTGTCATGTGGGTCTGGGTATGGCTGCAGAGGGAACTGGGCTTTTAAGCATCTATTAATCCATCGTGCAACCTAGACCCTATGTGCTTTGCTGTGTAGTGCTACAAGGAGGGGGACTACAGCTCCCAAAGTCTTATTTAGACTATCTTGGACAAAAATGGATTTACCTAATGTTTTTTAATCTTAAAGTTGCTTGGTTTAAAGCTGTTAGGCTGCCAGGATGCCTGCTGTTGGCCTTACTCAGCAGAGCAGAGGTGTTTGAGGGAAAGGGGTGAGGGGCAGAAAGAAAAGCTTCAGCAGCTCTGTGGAAGGTGGCACTGAGCAGCCCTTGCACACCATCTGTACCTGTAGAGAGGCAGAGGGAAGGCTGCACCAGGAGCCTGGACTCTTGCACTCCTCCCCAGCACTCTTACCAAACTTCTCTGTAGGTTTTCCTTGATGAAGATGAGTACTTTCTACAGCACAAAACAATCGCTTCCCTTCCTGACAGTCTTGCAACTTCCTGGACAGAGACTCAAACCTAAGGACCCAGGAAGCACATTTAATCCCGTGTGTGTAAACGAAGGGCTCTGCTAGGCTCAGGGGTCCCTTTCCTCTGGAGGATCAGAGTGGATTGGCCTGTAGAGGGAAGGAAAGAGGCACGTGTCTTTTTTTGGCTGCTGAAAGATGCCCCTGGGGTTGTTCCAAGCATAGGATCCGTGGCTTGAAGGATTTGTTTTACAGTGCTTTATGAAAAGATTTGGCTTGGGGCTTCAAGGAATTACCACCAACCAGGAGAATATCAAACTATATTTTTCCTCTCCCTGGCTGGCATGCTTGTCACGCAGACCTGTGTAATCATGTGAGATGCCAGCCTCACACTGGGGTTTTCAGGCCCTGGGCATCTCCTTTTAATATTGCTGAACTGAATAAATGATGCTGTGGTGAAACTACCCTGCAGAAAGCAGAAAGACAGGGCCCTGCTAACAGCAAGTTCTGGACAGGTTTTTAAAGATCCCTTCTGACCCTGGATGCTGGGTGCAGTGTGGCACACTGTGTCAGTGGCAGCAGGCTAGAGGTGAGGTAGTCTGCAGTCCTGTTGGTGCTTTCTGCAGAGTGGCAAAGTGCACCCATATAGAATTAATCCGATGCTTGCGGAGGGACTGTGTGTCAGAGTTCATTTCTGCTTGGCCACGAACAGTGACTCTCATCATTTTTACTTTTAAGATTTGAAAAAAATCAATTTGGAAAAGTTTCATTCTCTTTATCTATTTGTTTATATTCCTCAGGGATGCTTCTTTCCTCTTACAAAGATGATGAATTCTGCTCCTTTGGTATAACTTAGACAGTCCAGAGTGGCACAACATTCTAAATAATGCACTTGTATTTCTCCTAATGCTGGTAATTTGGTCCATTGGGAGACAAGAATACAAACTGCAACTCAGATTGCAGTTTTCAGATTATACTTGCAAATGCTGTGGTCTCCTGGGCGTGAACAAGTAGGATGTATTCCAATCAACTCAGTGGTGGCAAGGGATGAGGCAGGCAGGTTGGGATGAGGCAGGCAGGTTTGCCTGAGCAGCCTGCACTTCACAGACCTAGCCAAACTGTTTCACAGGCTGCAGTTTGCATTGCTGCCAGTCCCTAGCTTTCAGAACCGCACCTTATGTTCACTGTGCTGTGATTTGGACCTTTTGGGTATGCAGGAATGTTGTAGAGGTTTCACTGGCATGAACATCTCTGCCAGACATGATTGTGCTTGTTGCCCAACATGAACCTTTAAAACTGATTAAACTCAGGCTAAAGAACCAAAAGTGAATAGTAACTATGACATATCTGTGGGTAGGAAAAGCTCTGGTAATACAGCCTGACATATTTCTTGATTCCCAGATCTCTTTGCCAAGCTGGCTACTTTGCATTACCTACTTTTAATTGAACGCAGAGAGCCTCGGGGGGGAGTAATATAAAAAGATTTTCAGTTAGAGAGACCTTGATGCCGCTCATGTCACGGACAAGGGATTGAAATGGCTTTTCCAGTAAAGCAGTTTTACCAGAGAAGCTTCTGTGGCCCTGGGTTTGTTGCAGAAAGTAGATTTGAGTCAGAACCTGATGTAACAGCTTTTAATATTTATTGCTTTTCTTTAGCTGTCAGAGTCCTTCATCATCTAGGGCAGAAGCAGATGAAGAAAAGGTTGATTTCCAGGGCATGGTGCTGTCTCAATCTCCAGCAATGCTTGTCTCAACTACCAAAGGTCAGTGTTAGGGAATAGATCTTGAGGTTTTATTGTTCTCCTTCACTGGCAATATTGCCTTACTCCAGCCCACCTGTTTCAGGAAATTCTGCCTCAGTGCTGTGACCTGGCCAGTTCTAGACCCAGGAATGAATTTCTAGTGAAATACTGTTGCCTAAAATGAAGTGACAGAGGAGTGTTATCACCTCATCCTCCTCATGGGAGTAGCTGCTAGAGTCCTGTAGGCTGCTTAGATTTCACGGAAGGGTAAAATAGAAAAAAGCAAAAAAACCCGCCCCATAGGAAATCTCTGCACACAGGGGCCTGTTCACCAAAGAAACAGTCATGTGAAGACCTACCGGTATCCTTAAACTGCATGTTTATCTGATTGGAGATCATCTACCTCTACTGGTGAAGAGCTGAATATAATCATAGTGGGTATGCAATGGTTAAGACTTCATTCAGGGCAGGACTGACCACACAATCAGAAAGGAAAGCACTTCATGGCACTAATATTAACTGGCTATCACCTGGCTCCACCCAAAACTCTCTTTTCCCTTTGTAGGAATATTCTTCCAGCTTCTGAATTTGTACCTATCTAGCAGCAAGCTGACTGGGTTCAAGGGAAACCTGCCAAGGCACGCAGGCCTTACAGCTGGCTAAGAAGGATCTCTGTGGTAGAGGGGTGTCTGCTGTCGAAGGCCAGTGTGCTGACAATCTTCTGTAGTGGGGCCTGGCACTGCAGATCTCAGGTGCAAGTGATTTTTAGACAGTGCTATTAGAGCATTGCTGTCTGGTTTCTACTCCCGCAAATGAAGATAGTTTCACATGAAAAAAAAAAAACCTAAACCTGAGGAGAGTGGAAGCTCAGCAGCTGTTGCGGAGAAGATGGCAGAAGGAAAGCAGGATTGTACTGACATAGAAAGAAGACATGGAAAATTATATTGCCAAAGAAAATAACATATGAGAAAAGAATGAAAGCATAAACTGAAAAGATGAAAGGAGTGGAAAGTGACAGAGAGGGTGACACAAAGAAAATGGAGAAGGGAGAAAGAACAAAAAGTCTCACCTTTTGAGATATACTCTTTCATATAACTGGGCATGTTAACTCAGGTAGCTTGGCAGACAGCCATTGGCTCTGTTATTTGGGATTGGTATTGATGGCAGCTGGTTGCTACTGATGGAATGAGTCACATTTTCTGCCTCCTCTTCCTTTTATGGCCATTAATGATTCACATTTGATGTGGGCTGCTGAGTTACACCACACCACGTTCCATCTGTATTTGGGCTCAGGAAGTCACTGTCAAGCTTTGCTCCTCAGATAGATATCTGTATCATGACTCTCAGAAGAGAAGCTGAAAATCTAGTCAGGGAGCAGACACTGTCTGGGGTTTTAAGGAAAGGAAACGTTCACTGACCTCTTCCTTCAGGTCTCCAACAGCTTTTCTTGGAGACAGGAAGGTATACCCACGCAGAGTGTGCAGAACAAATATATTCTAGCTCCTACCAGGTGTATGTGCCCCTTCTTAGTAATCAAAGTTTTACTGACCCTAGGAGATATTCTTGTTGATTTGGGATATGTGCGTATGAAAATGTTTTTTTAAAAGTCTTACCAACTAGAGAGGAACCAAAGTCTTACTACCTGCAACCCTAGATTTTGACAGTTCATATATAATGAATGTGTCACTAATGTCAGTCTCACTCAAAGCCTGCAAAATCAAAGCCATCAAATAGAAATTGTAGGCAAAGAAACACTCTGTCTGTATCATCCTTAGTAATAAACAGAAGGTTTCCATTATTTTCTTGCTGTTGCTTTGAACTACCAAGCTGAGCCTTGGTCAGATTCTTCTGGGGACAGATATCCATATTGGAAAGTTTAGAACCAAAAGAAGCATTAACAGCTGCTAGTCCTACCCCCAAAACCAAGTGTAATTGGGGCACAGAGACTAAGATAGTTCCAACCCCATTATATCATTTGGTTAGAGTTAAGATAAATTAACAGGACAGTGTAGACAAAACCCACATAGAAATGAGACTGAGGATTTGTCTTCAGAGCTTACTCTTGTCAGGTAATGGAGATCTGAATGTATATTGTGTACCAAAAAAAGGCTATATTAGGACTAGGATGGTGTAATAATGAAGAAAATGGTAAAAGCAGAGACCCAAGGTAAAATTAGAACAAAGCAAAGACCTCAGGTAGATCAGAGGCTTTAGGGAAAAGTCTTGAGTTTGTCCTATAGTACCAAAGATGGGGCTTAGAAACTGCTCAGGGGGTCTTGCAAGCTCTTTCTCCTGATCTTGCTCATAGCATGTGTTGCTACCTTGTTGGCAGTGAGCTCGGGGTTCAGCTTAGAGAACACAAGTCTAAAAACTGAAGGTTCTAACCCAATGTAAATTCCAGTTGCTTCTACAGCACCATCTATGGGGTTGAGTGATACAGGGAGAGCACGAGCAGCCAAACCTAGTGGATGAGAGTCAGGTAGGAGAGAGCAGGCTGATACCACTGTCATGAGAGCCAAGGACAGGAACCTGTGAAGCCACAGATGGTACCAAACCAAAGAGGGAGGTGAGGTCATGATCACAGGCTAGTCCAAAGATTCAGGAGCCCATGCCTCAAAGCAAGCTCTGAGATGAAGGTTAAAGATGGGAGTAAAGAAGGGGCAAGAGGAAGCAGAAGGTAGTGCTGAACAAGACTGTAGAAGCTAGCTACAGAGAAGGACCACCAATAACAGCAGAGAGGAATGGTTGGGGTTGCTTCATGCACTTTATAGTGGACAAATTGCCAGTTGGTCTTGCTGACCTTATTTAGTTACTCTCAGTGTGGCCAGGCTTATCAGGTCTTTAGTCCTTGAGGGAAATGGCTGCTGTCAGATTGCCAGCCGTAAGGGTAACGGCTCAAACACAGCCTGGCAGGGGCTGACGCACAGCTAGTGCGTGAACTGAGAGCACAGATACCTCAAAGATAGATGAGTAGCTCATAACTAGTTAGATAGACCTGATGAGACAGACTATCTGGAGTAGATGATTCATAAAGATATTACCGATGATGCCATAAGCTTTTCCATTCTAGGTTGGCCTCCAGTAGCAATCATTACGACTTAGAGCAAATAAAGCGTAAAATACAGTGTCACCATTTGGGATACACTTCGAGTTGGAACTAACCACTGTAAGAGTTACCTTGTATTGATACCACAGCTTCTGTGGAAATAATATGCTGCTTTTCTTACCTCTTTTTGATCTAGGGGACATCTTTCTGATGGTGTCACCTGTGGTATCTCCTCATGCATACTGTAATGTGCTTTCGGTCTGTACCCATCGGGGCTTTGTTCTGCAAGGAATCAGACAGCTGCAGCTTTCACCTAAGCAAGCCATTGTGCTGAGCATGACAACAAGTCAGGTACTGGACAGAACACACCCAAGTTGTATACCTTGGGTTACCAGGTGTTCTGAAACTACTTATGCTCTGAGCTTATGGATGTGTGAGCCCATGCTCTCTTTACTAGCTGTATTTCTGTCAGTGGTACTCTGGTTACCTTCACTGCTGTTTTTTCCTTTAGTAGGAAAATCCCACCAGGCCTCAGCCTCTTACTGATAACAGAAGTGTAAATTCATAATCAGGCCACCTCCTACTAACGCAAACATTAATTTTACCATTGATCTCAAAATAAGCAAGAGCAGGCAATAGCCTTATAAACCAAAATATCAATTTCTGATCTGCAAATGTGTATTCAGGAGTAGAGTCTTCATCTGACAGACTGATGTTTGATTATGTACTTCGCATTCTCTCTGGGACCGCTTATGGCCTTTCAGCAAAAAGTCCCCTAGTTTAGTATATTCCAGATGGGTTGCAAAAAGAGCCTTCCTGTTGTCAAAAATAACTTTTTTTTTTTTTGTCTTCTCTGAAGCTTTGTCTGACATGATGATAGATTTGAGTTAGAGTGCAGCTGGCATTTTGACAAGTCAGCCTAAGGAAACGGCAATAATCATAAAGGCAAGGTTTCAGTCAAACTTAACATATGCAAGAAGTCCAGTTCTGCACTTCTTACATGATAAATCACCCAGGAATCATATGATGCTTTCTCTTACAAAGGAGTGGACCCCTTCCTTTAAATTATCATGCTTAGGGTTGTTTGCTATGTCAGTTGGGAAATGCATCATTTTGCAAATTAAACTGTGTATAAAGCCCCTCTTTTCTGCTTGTTCTGGGATCAGGCCTGAGGAATAACACTTTTGCTGCCCATAATATTTTGTAGAATAAACATAACTTATTTATGAAATGCTACAGCCCAAATAGCCAAATATTTGAAGCATGATCCTAAATGGCCGTTGAAGAAGGTAATAGCAGCATTATTGCTTCAATGTGCTGTTTAGTGCTAAATGTTTCTGAAAAATCATCCCTTCATTTGGGACTCTAAGATCATTTTTTCATGAGTAACCTATGGTGGTACCACATATCAGCTGAGTTGTTGTTTTAGTCCAGCCCAGTTGCAGGGAAGAACATTTTTATGTTAATCCTCTCCCCTGAGGTTTAAATTAAGTTTCTCTGTCTCATGAATAGATAATGCATGAAAACCCAGTTATTGGAAGTTACTGTGGCTCAGCTGGTGAGCTGTATCTTGTTATGTCATTGTAACTTAAATATTTGCTTGATCCCTATAGTGATTACATCTGGATTTAGTAGTCTAATCTGTCTCTCATTATTTCAGATTGCTGTATTTTGCCCTAGCAAGACTCCAAGTTCACCTGATAGTTCTGCAACAGGAGATTTCTCTACTGAACCACGCATGCACTGTCTCGTTCTGTTGCTAAGAAAGGAGAATGCTAGTCATCACATTCCTGCATTGGTAAAAGGTAATGCTTTCACTGCTCAACAACCTTGGAAAAGAAGGTTTGCATTTCAGTGCGTGTGAGCTAAACTTCAACAGTCTAACCATACCTGTTACATTGCAGGGAATATTTATGGACAATATCAGGGCCTGATAGTTTTGCCATCTGTATCTCCAGACCAACACATAAATTAGCCACTAGTGTGAATCCAACAGAGCAGATTGATCTTTGTCAGTTGTTTGATCTTTAGCACTGAAGTCCTCTTGAACTTAGAATCATAGAGTAATTCATGTTGGAAGGGACCTCAGTGGTTTCTCATCCAACATCCTGCTCAATGAATTTAGATCAGGATGCTCAGGACTTTTTTTCAGTCAGGTCTTGAAAATCTGCAATGACAGAGATAACCCCACCTCTCTGGGCCTTTGTTCCAATGTTTGACCATCCTTAGGGGGAATTGTTTTTCCTTTATGTCAAGTTGGAATCTCCTCTATTTGAATTTGTGGGCATTGTCTCTTGGCTTCCCACTGTACACCTCCATAATGGGCAATAACCTCCTCTTCAGTATTCTCACTGCACAGAGAGGTAGATTGGCAAAAACACGTATGTGCCACTGAGCCTGAGGATAGCATCTGATCCTGTCAACCTCAGCCCTGAGTTCTGCAGGCTTGTGACTTCCAAGCATCTGAACCGTAACTTGTTTTACATGTAGGGACTGCTAAAAACCAGATAAGTTGCTGCCCCAAATCTTCTTACTTGAATCAGTATCTGTCTGAGGCTCCAGTTCGGGAAAAGCATTATTTGGTTTTCTTAAGGATGAGCTGAAATTGGTCTCAAGTGGGGAAGATCACAGGCAACAGCAGTGATCAGTGCGGAACAAAGAACCTGCTCTGCCTGCTTCTTCCTGCTCTGACAGCGGGAATGTTGCCTGCAGCAGGAGAGTCCATTCCTGCATCTGTTTTGCTGCAACCTCCCCTTCAGACACCCCTGCTGAGAGAAGAGGGTCACTGCTGCTGACCCCTCCATTAACACCAC
This sequence comes from Athene noctua, assembly GCF_965140245.1. Taxonomy (NCBI): domain Eukaryota; kingdom Metazoa; phylum Chordata; class Aves; order Strigiformes; family Strigidae; genus Athene; species Athene noctua. The sequence continues at coordinate 3,360,199 of NC_134051.1, read as the reverse complement.
CACAAATAGCTCATGGTGGAGACATTCATCCACTGCCCGACTGCTTCCTTTAATCTATCCACAATAGAAAAGAACATTTAGAGGTTTAGAAAAAAAATGATAATTCAAAAAGTCCTCTGCTTTTTCTCCTGAGACTATCACAGAATGTTCTGAAAACACATACAGACACAGTGGATTAATCATGGCAGACTAATTACAGCACCGTGTCACCTGCTGCCTGTAGACCCAAGGAAAGTTGCTCATTAAAGTAGTACAGTTTCTGCTGCTTTTCTCACAGAGTGCCACAGATGCTGTTTACAGTGTTCATGTTTTGCATGGGGAAATTTCCACTAGAAATATATAAGTGGGTACTGGAACAAAGGATATTCCAGAAAATAAAATATTTTCCCTCATTGTAGAGAACTCGTTTGTGGACTTTTTTCCTTTGTTTGTAGACAGATTTTGCAAAGGCCTCTTTCCATGTGTTCTGTGTCTGCCTCATAACTGATCCAGAGAGATACCCCATTCCCTGTTCCAGAGCCCCGGAGAGGGGAAGCTGACATTCTTGCCACATAAGCTTTGGTTTGGCCTCTGGGAACTGTAAATAGCACTAGGATTTGAGTAGAGTAAATACAACACTAAGAAGTTTTGCATTTGTAATCAATACCCTGAAAAACAATTACTCCTTCAACATCTTGAACACTGTTGAGTTTTCAAAACAGGGAAAAGTTCAGCAATCATTCTTGAAATACAGCAGATAGATAGATGTCTTTGGGTAATGAACCTCTGTCTTGAGGATCAAACACCATAAATTTTTGCCCAAGCTTTACTTTTTGCTGTGCACTGAGTTTGAATAAACAGCAGGTAATGCTGCTGTGGCAGTGATGGCGCATTTTTTGGTTACTCATGCCACCTGAATTTTGAAAAGCAGATAGGTGATTGTCCGTGGTATGAGCTCAAATCTCTTGTCAGTGCTACGTTTGATGTCTGAGGTTTGCCATCAGCCTCTAGTGCAAATAGTCCATTTCCCATGCTACACAACAGTAAATTTTTGACAGGCTTGTATGGTAGAAAGCAATCAAATGTATACAAAGTAATAAAACTGTGGTCTGAAATATTATTACAGAAGGCTGAACCAATTGTGGGGGTGTCCTGTATGCCAGTAGCTTAATGCACTGCCTGTGCATAGCCCAGCCTTTTGGAGGGCTAAGACTGCTAATTTCAAGCACTTTGTGTCTGTAAAAGTGGCATGGAATCAGGTATTTTCCAGACTGGGAGTTACATGAGCAGAACATGATGTTTCTGTTCCAGTCTGTAATCCTAGCAACACCTCTGTGGATGTGTGGTGCTGCGTAGGGTGCAGGGCACTGGCCTTGCACCTTGAGGGCCTGGACTTGAGCACTGGGCTCAAGATTTGTGACTTCTCTTCTTTGTGGACACCAACTTATTTAAGACACTATAATTCAAGCGCTGTGTAGCACCTGCTGTGCATTTGTTCCACATTTCAGTTCACAGCAGAAGTTAGAAGGTAATAGGAACTGGGGTGCTGGTCACAATGCGGAGGTGTCTCGGAGAAAGCTCAGTTTTCATCAGCTACTTGCCCTGCTGTAAGCGAACATCATTTGGGAGAGAAGGGATGATTAAATTGTGTTTCATGTCTCTTAGGTAAGCTCAGCCTGACCCACATTAATGTCTCTGTAATGTGACTGTGGTCAGATGAATCAAAACATTTGATAAGAAGGGTGTTTTCATGTTAGACTGCATCAGAGCTGTGTATTCCTCACATTTTCTTTTGTTCTGTGCACAGGACTGATGAATGAACTGGCAAAGCAAGGCCTCCTTGGCAACGGGCAGAACAGCCTGCCTGCCCCTGCTGGGCTGGACCCCTCTGTGTGTTTGCATGTGGCTCCTTACACTGAGACTTTGCTGCACACACTGGGTAGGTCAAAGCTATGAGAAATGCATCGTTCTGGCTTTGGTAAGGTCTGACGACCTTATTAGGGGATTTACCTGAATCAGAACATTAGGAATATGCTTGTCTATAATAACTCATTTAGTGTTCTGCTGTCCATCAGTCATAGTAGCTCTCACTGGATGTCTTCTGTTGCTGGGTAATGAACAGAAGAATCAATAGAAAAACAAAACGGAAATACCTTTTTAATGTAAATTTTAAAATATGTGGAAAAAGAAATTATTTAAATGTGACATGATAATAACCAGTTAAGCCTTAAACCTACCATAATTGAAAGATTAATATTAAATCAATACATATTTATTGCCACAGTTTCAAGAGAAGTCAAAATATTAAAATGAGATAAATTGGTGGTTAAGTGTGTAAAAGTAGAATTTGCTAAAGTGATAATGTTGGCAGCTGTAGTTCTTACATAGGTGCAGAGAAGGTACTTTCTCCTTTCATTTTACTCAGGTGTTCTTCAGTTTATACAGTTGGATTCACTTCATTAACTCATTCATTCAAAGTAGGAAGTTGTTAGGATTTGAAAAAGCAAGTAAATGTGTTTTCTGTTATAAATCTATGACTCATATGGGTAGGAGAGTCTTCAACCTGTTAGTTCTATACACTTGGAGGTCATGGTTATCAGATGTTTAGTTCACTAACTACAGGTAGTGTTTTCTTATGTATTTAGCAGGTTAATATAGTTTTATTTAACTAATTAAATTATTTTAAATTTTGGATATCAGGAATTTTAACTGAAGTATATTATTCTCCAAACCAAATTCACACTAAGTCACAAGGAAAAATAATAATCAAATGCATGTTATTCACCACTTTCTAGCATTCTAAAATGTTAAGATGTAGGAATAACTAAATACATGTTAATCTATACAATTGCTTAAATAATAATGTAGTGAAACAGTATGGAATCAAACATATATTTCTGAGGGGCTGGGGTTCTGCAGACTATACTGTTCCCAGTAGGACCATGGATATATGCGTGGTATTATAACAATCCCCAGTTAGCCATCAACTGTATGCCATGTAATCTCCGAGAAAGCTAAATGAAGTATCAATTTAATGTGAAGTCAGTCATTAGTTATCAATCTGAAGTTGATGCCTTAAATCATCTTGGTATAGATCTATCAACTCTGCTTAATGGTGTGAATAAGGATATCAAAATTACCACTGAATAGAGTCTCTTTATGTGGCAAAAATTAATTCCAGTTAAGGAGTGTGAGTAATTAGTAAGGGTTTGCTGTGATACTGCTCCTCATGCATGTTTCTTTCTGGCCATGTGAGGAGGAGTAAGGCACTGGCCTTTGCTCAGTTGAGAATTAGTCAATTCCTTCACACTAAAAAAGACTTGAGAATTGTTTTCATGGGGTAACTAGTTCTGTTTTGATGATCTCTCTGGGTAGGAGGAAACCTTAGTGCTGTGCCAGAGCCCCGTAACATTCCTCTGGATCTTTTCTGCAATCGAACATATGCTTCTGATCCTGAAATGGAGCAAGTTGTCATGCTGACAGTGGTTGGAATGGACGCTGTGAAGAGTGCCGGAGAGCTCCTTCACCAGATCCTTCTTCCTGGGTCCAATAATCAGTCTTGGAGTGCAGGTGATCCCAGCTCTTGGGGAAGGCTGTAAAAGTTGGTCAGGAAAGTTTATCCTGTCTAGCTATTTTTATCATAGCAGGAACATTATGAAAAATGTGGTGAAAGCGGTCTCAGGAAGGAGGACAGGTTTCTTTGTTTACCTGCCTAAAGAACTGAAGAATTTATCGTGGCTAGTTAGTCATGAGTCAGGCCACTTTTCATATTGCAGACAGCTCAGGTGGGCATAATTTTCTTCAGAGAGTGTCAAATTAGTTCAAAGATGTGCTTAGGCTTACTAAGCCTTTTATGTAATCCAGAGCATTGTTTCTCCCTAAGTACTGGGAGATAAAGCAGCTGTGTAACTGGGGCACAGCCACAGGAATCCAGAAGTCACAAACTCTGTTCTGTCCACGACGTTGTTTGCGATCAGAAGCAAGACTCTTCACTGCTTCACACTTTGTTTCCTCATGGGCACAGGAGGGATAATGACAATCCCCCGCACTAAATGTTTACAAATGCATGAGGAGTGCTGTCAAGTGCTAATCAGGATGATGATTTTATATAATTTGGTGATAGATTTATTTGAAGTGTAATACAGGAAGGGTACTAACAAAGGGCAGAAGTCTGGAACCCTGTTTTATGCTGTTATATCCTACTCTCTTGAAACAATGCTATGGAGTAAGTTCTGTATCGTGGTAGGTGAGGAGGAGATTCTAGCTGACAGAAACTTACAGCAACAAACATTCATGGATTAAGTCCCTAAATATCTTCCTACATTGGAAGTAAGACTACTTTACAAACACAACAACATTTAAACTGCTTTAAAGACAAGTCAGCATTAAATTGTAGCTTATTACTATAATGCATATAGTTTAAAATGGAATGTTATGAGTGGTGGTAAAGGATCTATAATTATGGATTATACTGTGCCTAACCATGTTGTTATCAGTGTATTCTCAGTGTTTCCCTTTCAACTCTTCTCCATTAGCTGTGTTCTCTAATCAAATCATGGTACTTATTCTCTGTGGCTCCCTGTTGATTTCCCAGATAGCCCATTTTTTGTTTTCACTGTAATGTAATTTCCTAGCATTTGCATCTTGTGGTTTTTCCCAGTGTATTTCTATATCTGCATTACAGTCCATTTTGGATGCAACAGGGGGCAAAGCCAAAGCAGTTTTGGAACTTGGTGTCTAGTAAAAAAATCAATGTGAATTTAGAACACTTGTCTCCAAAAGAAAGCACAGCTTCTATGAAACACATGCTGTCAACTGATGCTAAACACCTTTCTCTTGACTTTCAGAAGGACCCGATTTGGGATTTGAGCTCCTAGGTCTCAAGTGGTTGCCCCATCTCACTCGACGTCAGGCCAGAGAAATAACCCCTTTTGAGGTTGGAGATACTTACTGGCAAAGAAGCCTTGATATACTAATGTCAAACCCAGTCCTTGTGTGTGCATTACGGCGGATCAATGCCTTCAAAGTTCTTGCAGATGCATTGGAGAGATTAACGCAGTGCAGGGAGAAGCCAAGCGAAAGTGGCAGTCAGCTACAGACAATAATGGCCATGACCCCAGAGGTGACGTTCAGACAAGCTATCCTCTTCTTCACAGAGACAGATTTTGTTACTGGTAAGTTTATAACATCCTCAGGTATAAGGTGTTTGGGAATTTTTTGAACATGGACAAAGGAATCCATTGCTATGGGGTTTTCTCAGCCATTGAAAAACATAATAATTTGGTATTAAATTCTGTGCTTGGTTGAATAATGATGAGGGATATTAAATCAGCAGGAGCCAGTTGAGGTCATCTACAAGTTGGCCTATTAATTTAATGCGGCTATGCATGGCCTCATGCCTTTCTGAAGATCTCAAGGTACTCCATAAATACTAAATAGATATTACAGCAGTTGGCAGGATCAGTAAATAACACTATGCATTTTGTCTCCGAAGAAACTGGGAAACAGAGACCAAGTTCTATCCCACCTAAATGTGGGCACCTAATTGCTGTGCCTAATTTGTTGAGGCTAGATGCCCCAACCTTGTTCCTCTACTCAGGGAAACAAAGGTACTACCAATCTGCAAGAGTTGAGGAAACCAGGTTTCTTGAGAATTTCTTTTTATCCTAGACGAGAATGAAGAGTTCATGAGGAATGGAGACCTTTGCTGTCAAAAGCTTCTCAGTCTTCAGCGATATATGCTAGCATTGATCTTTCAGCACAGTAAACCTGCTGGTTTCCTCCTGTAGCAAGAAATGTATAGCCACGCCTCTTTAAACTAAATCACTGTGCAGACTATGGTGTTACTGATATTGGATGTTATGGAGCAGCAGACTATGAGCTCCCACTGTTTTCTTCTAATGTGAAATATATTGGCATATCACCTCCATTCTTGGGGAAGCCTGACTCCTCACACCTAAACCTAAACAGTTCTGAGCCTGACAAGTTCTGATTATTCAGACGCAGAGATAAATCAAGGCTGTGGTAACACTGTGTATCAACTGAGGAGTGACGCAGTTCCATAAGTGCATTCATGCTTTGTAATTTATAGCTGTTCCCCTATCTTTTCACAGAGAAGAAAGGTCCTTTGTTGTCAACACAAACTTAGATGCTTGTGTCAAAAACGCAGTGCTTATGTAGTGCGGAGTAACAAATTGGCTTTACGGAACAGAAAGAAGAAAATGTGATGGTGTTGGGAAAAAGATACTCACAAAATATTAGATTTGACAGTGAACTATGTGGGTGTTTTATGTGAGATTGGAGACCAAGAAGAGGAGGCCTTCAAAAAAGAAGGCACCAGACATCCCAAGTTAGTGTATAAAACTATAAGAATTTATGCATTGCTGCCCTTCATTCAAGTTCTCTTGAGACCAAAAAGCAGGATAAGAGGAAAGCAGAACTGAGAGATCAGTTTATTGAGGGAGGTTGTAATCACAGTGCCAGCCTTTCCCACCAAAGCCATTGTCCAGAACAAAGGAGCATAGCTGAAGCATGACTTCAGCATCCTTCACTATCTCTTTTATAAGGTTGTTACCTTTTTCCTCCGCTTTTGTTGTTGTGGGAGGAATGGAGGGGTCTTGGTGCTAGAGAACAGCTCTTCAGTATTTTGCAAGTGGTAAAACATCTGCCATTTCCCCTGCTAAATAAAATCACCTTTGTCACACACACACACACCCCAAAACAGTGAAGGTCCCCCATCTGTGAATCCATAAAAATACATCTCCTTCCTTTTCCAGATGCAGAACACCGCCCTGCTATGAAATACCTGCCACCACCTGGCAAGAGGTCCAGGGCTGACGGTAAGACCAGAAGTATGCATCAATTGCCTCTTGGATAAAAACAAATAATTTCATACTCTTAAAATAGATTGAAGAAAACTGTAACTCTGTGTCCTCTGTCAGAGTCATGAAAATGGGATTAGTAAACCTTTGGTTAGGCATCATAATCCCAGGCAATTAGGAAGAAAAGTCCAGATAGGTCCACCTGGTACTCAGGGAAGGTGATAGTATTGCCTTTCTTCTACACAGTCCTTCTGGGCATGCCTGGATGACCTCTCTAGGACTGGTGTGGAAATGTAGGCTAGAGGAGTAGTTAATGTCAGCTCTTTAGTAGCCCTTTTCAGATGTCTATCTCAAGATGAGTTTAATTATGTTTTACAGAGGGATTATTGAAGCGTAGAGAGGTGAAATGTGTTGATCAGCACTGCCTGACAAGTGGGTGACAGAAATTAGAGCAGAATGCACATTTCCTAAGTCTCAGACGGGGACTCTGTCATTTACAGTACTACCCAAGTCACCATGGAACTCTCAGATCCTAGTAGTTCTTTCAATTAACCCCAATACTTACAAAAAAAAGTGGTACTGTGAGGATGTGAGCTAAAAAGTCATGAGACAAGGATCTTGGAACTAGTTCCACCCTCTATATACTCTTATTACTCCAGCAAAATAAAATACAGACATGTGGAAAGAGAAAAAGGTTTCATTAAAAGAAAAGGACACTTTGGCTAGGTACCTTCCAGATACATTGACCCGGGAAACAGAATTACGTGGATTTCAGACAGTAAAAAATACAAAAGAATGGTGATCTCATTTTGATTAACAGATTTTAGTTTTCTGTTATCTACCTTGCATGTCACGCTGGTTAAACTTGCCAATCACTGGAAAAGGAAATCCTTTATCAGTCTGATGCAAGCTTCTCCTGATTGCACCCCAGTCCTAGATAACTTCTCAGTTCACATGTGCCTTGAAGTGCCTTAAATTTTCCTCACCTCTCCAGATCACTTCAGATTTTACATTAGACTGAAGGAAACATTTTTATATAGGCTTTTGTCATAAGTTCTGACTCACCAGACTCCTTTTATACTGCTCTGCTTTTATAAAGAGCCACTGAAGTGGTCATTCCTGGCTGCTTGGGGAATGTCAGTGAGGTTCTATCAGCAGAGCTGAGGAAAGGACTGAACAACATATCTGGGCTCAGTAGGTGTGTAGTCAGAATACACAACCCGATTTTGCTTCTAAGGGCACTGGAGAGGACGTTAAACAAAACACCTGAGCTTCTGGGACTTATACAAGACAGCTTCTAACTTGACTGTGAAATAGTGGGAGCACAAAGGTAGCTTAAACCACCGTTAGCCACTGCCTGAAATACACAGAAAAGGTAGGAATCAAGAATCATGATTTAGTACTTGCAGTCCTTTTCAGCATATGCTGTTGATCTTACAGGAGAAGTGGTAAGTAGGACATCTCCCATACATATGTGTCCCGATACATCTGAATGTCTGAGATCAAGCCACGCATGTCCCAATATAACACTTCAAAATAAGTGTGTCATAGCAATGCTGGCTGCATTATGTAGAGATGATGGCAAGATTCTCAAATTACTGTCCCAGAACATGCATCCTGCTTACTCAAATCTGTCTGCTTTGCTTATTTAGTGGAAGAGATCCAGAGATGCCCTGCAGAATCACTGTTTACCTACTTGCAAACAGGTGAGAGAAGAGTAAATGGAAAAATGTGGTTTGATAAGAACTTTGTGGAACTAACTACTAGATGTACCAGCCAAAAATAAGCAAAAGTATTATACTAACTTTTTCCTTAGGCTTGAATACAGGCAGTGATATGCACTCTTTTCTAAGCATGCCAGGAAATCTGGTATTTGCTTCTCTAGAGTTTACACTTATTTTAAGCCTCACACATATTATTGTATATAAATAATATATAAAGTAAACAGTATTTTTCACAGTTACACTATGAAATCAAAACTATGTAATCATTTTTGAGGGAAAAAATCATTTGCCATGAGGAAGGGATCTAAAAATATTACAAAGCAGAAAAGCATAACACATACCAGGCAATCTTGGGCAAAACTGGAAAGGCCAGAGCTGGAGATGAAAACCAGGAATGTTTGAGGGCTGCCAAACAGGCACCTCTGGTAAATCACGGTCAATAGACTGTTTCACTGATAGACAGTGGTATTTTCTCTAGCTGTTGTCACATAATTACCAAGGAGAGAAAACCTACTCTAGGTGGCAAGGTGTCCCACCTGTTTTTAATACTTGTCTTTGACCAAACCAAGATGGCAAAGTGACATAAGACAAATCCCTCTTGAGGTGTCTAAAGTATGTAAATATGCAGCATGTAGTGATTCACATACCACAAGAATGAGAATGTTTGCCCAGAAACATAGCAGATGGCAAGTAAAACATCTTCAGGACAATGAACACTTATGTAATGGTATACAGTCGAGATTGCCATGCTGCATGTGAGCAGCTGAGTGGATCCGAACAGCTTGCTTCAGCACTTGCAGGCTGTTGCTATGGCATTTAAACCTTTCTGTTCCAGAATGATGTGAAGAAAATAGCAAATCTTTATTAGGATGGCTCCCTGCACAATAGGGGTTAAGTTTCGATGGGGGGAGTGGGGTGGGGAGGGGCAGTAATCTTCCTTTTTATTTTTGATCCCATATTTCTCTATTATGAATCAGGAACACGCTTCTTGCCATTTGAAAATAACGGTGTGCATTAAAATTCATGTAGCGTTGTTGATGCTTTGTTGCATCGACATGAGTATAATTAGTAGTGGGCTGTACAGGAAACATAAAATGACGTTTTATGTACACAAACAGGTAATCATGGATCAGTTTTAGCAGTCTGCAGTACTGTTACCTCATGCTTCATGCTAATTGACATGGTTAGGCACCAGCAGTTAATGGGTCCTGGGTGACTGGTTCTGACACAACAGCTTCCAGTAAAATTTGAAAGGATGTTATTAGGATAAAATCTTAACTATATTCCTAGTAATAAGGTACTTTAGATTTGCGAAACTAATAATTTGAAAATGCTGTCATTTAAAAATTATATTTATGTATTTTCTGCCTTTTAATACATTTTGTATCATCAGACAGCAAAACTATCTTGGTCTGTTTTGTTTTCTGTTTCTCATAGCACACCAAGTGCCGCACCTGGCTGGCAGCTCTGCTGGGAGGGCTTTGTCAGGAGCAAGGAGCTTTTGCTGAAATTTCAATTTTAGTAAACACAATTCTATTCATAATAGGTTTATAACATTAATTGGGACCTGTCATACTTGTTCGCACCTCTCCGAAACAGCTCTAACAGAAAGATACAGAACACTGAGATAAACTGTGAGGAATAAGAATTTAATAGCTGCCTTAAGGATTATATCACATAATCACTACAGTTCACATGAAAAATGTAAAAGGGAATATTTTATCCCTCTTAAAACATTCATATATAATATAAAGGATTGAGTCTTATCCTACAGACCTGCAGCATAAACTTTTTGGACTCGGAGTAGATTTCCTGAAAAAAAAAGAAAAAAAAAAATCTAGCCTAGACTGTTTTAGATATATTTTTAAACCAAACACCAAACCAAACCAAAACAAACCCCCCAAAATCGTAAATGCACAGGGTTTTTAATGGACTTGTTTTGTTCAAATTTTTATGAACTTCATGCCAGCTTTTAGATAACTCTTTTCTACAGATGTGGGTCCAGGTTCGTAAACAAATACTGCTGCAAGTTTTACCTCCGTTTTTAGGAGTGGCTTTGGGTTTCACTACTGTGCTTTGTTACAGGAGCCCAGATTCTTTGCACAGTGCTGCTGATCAAACCTGGTGCCTGGAGCCGTAGTTTTCCAAGGATCCTCCGAAAACTAGACCTAGAAAAATTCCGTGTGGTTGGGATGAAACACATAAACCTGGAACCAGACACTGCCTTAGGACTACTTTCTTCCGAAGTGAAACAGGTTTGTTAAGAAAAGATCTGTGGTACGCTTAGGTTTAGAGTGGGGAAGTATGTTAGCTAGTGAATAATCCATTCCTGAAAAAAACAAAAGTTCCCATCCGGGATTTCCGAGTTGTTAGAAGTGAGCTATATAGAACAATCAGATCTGTACCGGTGTCAGACACAAAGAAAGCTGACATGCTGACGGTTTCTTTTATCGCATGCCACAAAGAAGCAGACCTGGTTTTCCTAAACTAAAAGTTTGGAGGATATAGGCAATACAGACCTCCCAGGAATCTGTTCAGTTGCTAATTTGCAATGCAGACTCTTTAACTGCGAAACAGGTGTCCTCTCTTTCTTCCCCAAGGTCATTCCAGGTAGGGCACATCTAGTGAGCATACCACACCCCCGGCACACGTGCCTGAATTTCCTCCCATGTGTTTAAACCTGGGTACTGGGAAACATTCCTTGAACTGCCAGAGAATATATACCCCTGGAGCCCTGTTACCTTACATCACATGCATAGCTGAATCTCTGTTCCAGGAGCTTGTGTTCAAGAGTCTGTAAAAATGACCTGCAAAGAGAGAAAATGGGGTTACTGTAATTTCTAATGTCTAACAGACAATAAAGAGGGTTCTTAAATCATGGGGCATTATGGGGTTTTGTTAGCTAAAAATAGATTTATGTTTCTTATATAGCATTAAAAATTATTTTTTCTCATCCTGAAATATCCTGAGATGAGTATAAAGATATTGTGAAAGCCAGGAAGCTGAAACAATTTAAAGGGGTTAGATTTTTTTTTTTTTTTTTTTTTTCTCCCTTGGGGGGGAAAAAAAAATCCTCGTTATTTGATTGCTTTCATGCCAACATTTAACCAATTAACTTTTATAGAAAACAAGACTTTATAGTCAATATTGCTCTTGGGTTAAGTTGGGAGAGTTTATAGCACTCTCTTGTAGAAACTCTTCAGAGTCTTCCAGAAGCAGACAGGAACATGCCAGGACAGTGCTCTAACATAACCATCAATCAGGAACAATTAATACCTTCTGTATGATAGCAAAGCAATGGAGCACAAGCATTTGATTTTTAAATATTTACAGACCACTGGTAAGAGTGATATAGGGGCTATTAGAATTGATGGGGAAGTGCTTTCCAATAGGGCTTTTAATCATACAGCTAAATACAAAAACGCTCAGTTGATCATCTGAAACACAAAACATTTTTAAAAATCAAAATGTCTACCTTGGCAAGTCATGTACATGTATGTGGGGTAAATTTGAAGAGGAGTTGTTTCATGAAAATTTTCCTACTTGTTTTTGGAGTTTTCTAACACACTAGAGCAGCTGTTGAGCATTGATTTAGTTTCCTTGAAGAGCTGGTGACTAATGAATTTAAATATTACAGACTATTGAGTTTTTGTTTGTGGGGGGGAAAAAGAACAGATTTTGAAAGTGAGAAAGCAGAGGTAATAGACTGCCTTTGGCAGGGGAGAATGGACAGCAGGAAATGCTTTCTGCTGTACAGGGGCTCCTTCTCATTTTTAGAACACGTCTGAAAATCTTTCACTCGTGAGGGCTGAAAAAGGCTGAGCTCCCAGCATAAGCAGGTAGATTTTCAAAAAAGCCTCAGCATGCTTCAGAGACTGGGTTATTTTGAAAATCTAGCTTGTAAGTGTTACAATGGCAGCTGGTGGGGGCAGAACTATTTTTTCCCAGCTGAATTTCATATGAAGCATTTGAACTGGAGTGATGTTCATTGTTGATCTGTTTTTCAGTTTAGGGGACAATGAAATACAGTGCTGTTTTTAAAGCGAGGCTCTTAATACGGGAGAAAATTGCTGAAATTTAGCATCTCCTGTTGAAGAACATGGAGCCAGTGTGTGTGACCCTTCTAGAAATTCTGTCCAGGGCTTTTTATCTCCTCCTCACCTGGACCCTGATCCAAAATCCGTCTCCAAAAATCTCTAGAAAACTCCCCTGTGCCCGCAATATGCCAGTTTGTTTTGTGTACATCGTACTTAACAGCAGATTTGGGTTTTATTCACTGGTAGCAAGACTACCTAGCATCTCCTTCATCTTTCAAATGTATTATTTACATGCACGTTGACAAATACCCTTAGCAACATGATTTCAGAAACATGATTGCTTTTTCAACTTAAAAACTAACATTCAGCTTCAAAGTAGTTTTTGGCCTTTGGCACAGAATAAATAATGAATTGGTCTGCTGTTTGCTGAGGTTACCTAATCACAGGATGATAGTACTTTTTATCTGAGGTTTAATAATAGTTTTAAAAAATAAAGGTCAGGTAAATAGAGTTGACATTGTCTTCTCAGCTCCTAGCGCGACCTGATTGTGTTCAGACTGAGAAGCGACTGCTCCCAGAGGGAGTTCTGCCTGTGGAGGCTGTATCTCCTTTCTGCACTTATCCAGCAGATCCAGTCCTGCAGAGATTTGCAGGTTTGGATGACAGCTAAAAACCTTGATTTTACAGTGGGACCTGATCATTCTGTTGAGGATTACCTGATATGATTGCCTGCAGTAGCAGGTCACTGGACTCAATACCTTGACGGATTCCCTCCCAGTCCTATCTTGTGATTCTAACGGCAGAGGCAGAAGGAGAATTTTGCTGCTTTTTAATCCCGTTAGTCCTCCAGAGCCAGTGCGCAGCTGGAACTTCCTCTCTGTGTGCATCAACAAAATTGCTCACTGAATTCAAGTCAGCCGCACATGTGCAATCTCGCTGCAGCTGCTCGGGTATCAGCAAGGACACGGTTTGAAGACGGTGCGGAGGCAGGATGTAAATAAAGGCATCATTTGGCTGGCAGAGTCTCGAGCGGATGTGAGGATCTATCAGAAGGAAAGGAGTCACCTTGACTCCCTGACACCGTTGGTCGCAATTAGAAACACCGTCCTCTCAGGGACAAAAGGGGTTTGTTATGTAGATTTAAAAGCGCTGGTTTAGAAGCTCTTGAACAAAATAATTTCATTTATTTTGGTCTGTTTAAAAGAAACTGTGCCTATGAACATTTTCTGTTGCAGATGTTTCTGACATGTGTGAACGTTGATATATGTTATATCCAGTCCTTTTGAAAATTTTCATGGAGTCATCATCACTGGTGTTCATCTCCCAAAGAGAAGGCCCTTAGAAAAGTGGATTATATACATATTTTTTGAACTAACACAAATTTTGATGCAAAAAGGGTTTATTTTGTATTATACAGAACTGAATGAATGTCAGAATTTTGCAGTATACTATGACCTGCTGAAACTCTTCATCCTCATCTAAACAGAGCTCTCTTATGACGGGAGAGCCTCGGAAACCTTCCTGTAGGTTTCACAAGTGCAGGCATGCGATGTGACTGACATCCCCAGGGTTTCCTTTGCCCTGTATTTTCTTGGGGTGCGAGAAACTCTTATCAAATCCCTTACATAACTAACCAATTTAAGAATAGAGGGGCTCTCATGGATCATTTTGCATTTTAGAATACAGGAGAGAATATCAGGATTGAGCCAATGGTTTTCAATTTATAGCCTACTTCTTATTTTTATGCAGTTTAGGAGGAATGTGAGTGAGAGAAGATTTGGGTCAAAGTCAGTGAATGGTTTCGTATGATAGAAAAGAGAAAGAGGCCCTGAAGTATTTTATCTCCATATTTTTAAATGAAATGATGGGATTTTCTTTTCGAAACGTTTTATCTAGAGAATAGCCATATTCTAGTGCTTTTAGAAGATTAAAAAATGGAGGAATTAAAACCTTTAGGGGGCTGAATGATGTGATTCACCTGAATCAAATAGTGTTTTTCCCTCTTGTTTTCATTTCCTCAAAAATTGGAAAAAAGTAAATAACGATGGCTTGGTTCAGCCAGCGAGCTGAAACCGCTGTTGTTTGTAAGCTGCACAGAACATACAGCGCTGGCATGGAGCTTCCTTCTCTGCAGCACGGGTGTCGCCACACTGTGGAGTGCAGGGAGGCAGAGCTGGGTGCTCCTGCCGCTTTGTTAAGATAAAGGGGGTAGGGGGAGGCAGCCTGCAAGCTGCTATGGACACCCTGACCTCACACTCAGTGGAGACATCTGCAACAAGCCTGACTTTCCAAGGTTTTGCTTAATTAAAACAGTCAGCTATGCTGTGAGTGCTCTGCTGCCCCTTGGTAGCCTTCTGCTCCAGGCACTTGTGACCTTTCCCTGTGCTCCTCAATCATTATGTCTGTCTCCAGCCTGCAAATCAGACTCTTCTCACTGGTGCAGTGTTTGTTAGTTATCATTACCACTCATCCTTAGTTAAAATAAAGATCCCATGGTGTTGTGACCTGCATAGCTACATCTGCTCAGGAGTGGTCACAGGCTGAACTGACCGCACTTGGGAAAGAAGCAAAGGTAGAGAAATGTGTCATGGAGAACAGTGCATCAGTGACAAAGCTGGGAGAGTGAACTCTTTTCTTTCAGCCCCCATCTAGTACTGTGTTCGGAGCCTCCTTGTTTTAAGCTCGCTACTTCTGCAGTCCTGATCCTAACTGGTGTATGAAATTATACCACCCTCTGGGAGAAGCTTGGCTTTAGTAGCAGGGTGGGGGTGTGGGTCCTTCCTTTCGTGAATCTAAAAAGAAAAGTTCTGGTATTTGTAATCCATCATTTTATATCAACCAAAGAATTAAATGTGGCTCCTTATCCCAGAGCACTTATGACCCTGTTAGTATTGCTAATGTCCGTTGCTTCCACCCTATCCATATGTCACACTGAAGGTAAAGTGAAAAGGGCATTGCATAAATTAAAAGGTCAGCAGTAGACAACTAAAGTGCAGAGTAGCAATTTGGTTTTGACCTTATCCCCAAAAATGTACTCCACCTCTGGTACCTAGCGTGTAGAGATATGCAGAACAAGACACAGCACAAGGCTTTTCTGTCTTTTAGAAATAAGAATTTGTTTTCTTTCTTACTAAAAGATTTTAGGAAATTACTGTTAAAGTTGTTTGTGTGTGTAAAAACTACAATTGGCTGATCTATGACCATGGGGACTAAAACCATAAGCTGCTATGGCTTAAGTTCAGTGCTTTACTTTTTCTTTAGCTCTGTGTGGACTCAGGGTGGGGAAACTAGACCTCCAATTTCCTTGTAGATGTCACAGCAGATACTGGCTTGGTGGCCATGGTATGTACTCAAAAAGATTTGCCTGCAGTAACCACTAGCACATACATTACAAAGAGGAGCAAAAGCAAGGAGTAATGGCATATCTGCTTGCTTACAACAGGGATGGGTCTAACCAAAGGAAAGTTGGGATGTACCCAGCTCTTGCCAACACTGTTCATAACCTGTTCTGCCTCTGTTATTTCTTTTCAGGATCCTGCTGTTTTAGAAGCTCATTGTACCTACCTTACCTCAGGCACTGCACTTGTGCTGTGTCTTCAGAGGCCAAATGCTGTGAAGAAGCTGATAGATTTACTGGGGCCAGAGGATCCTAAACTAGCCCAAGCACTAGATCCACTCCTCTGGAGGGCTCAGTATGGCATCAGCACAGTCCAGAATGGATTTTATGGTAGGTTTTTGTAAAAGAAAAGTCCAAAGGCTCAGATATGCCAATGGAAAAAATACATTATGTCCTGTTACCTCCTGCACTGTCAACACAGATCCAGCCCTGGCAGGCAATAGAGACCATTATTCCCTAGAAAGCTTTCATTGTTTTCTTGGTGGCTGAGATGAGTGTATCTCAAGCTATGAAATATTCTCCCAGAAGATATATTAAAAAAAGGTTTCTTCCCAGAACAGCCCTAGATCTGTCTTCCATCAGAACAGAGTTCCTTTGATCTCTTCACTGCTTGGTCATTTTGTACTTTTAGCTTGGTTATTTTGTAATTATCCCCAAGAACCCATCTGTCTTCTATCTGTTCTGAATCTCCTGATAACTTCATAACCCATTGGCCAACTGCAACCAGATTTCACAGAGGGATAAAAGACTCCAAAACACTGAGTTCCTGTAACATCTCAAACATTAATTACTGGCTAGAGAGAGGTGATCAAAATTTGCTCTCACTGAGGAAAGCAGGTAAACTCAGCTATTTTCCATTCCTAGAGGCTCTTGCCAGCTGGCACATCAGCACACCAGTTCAGTGTGTTGGACCAGTGACAGTTCATCTGCCAGCAGGGAGGGAACTAGGATGTTGCAGGGTGACTGTTGGGTGGGTGGGTGGGATGGGAGATAGCTCACATGGGAAAAGGGGAAGTATTGCTGGAGAGAGCAGCCTGTAGAGCATTGCTGGAGGGGGCCTGGGCTATTGCCACAGAGAGGGAAGGATGTAATTCAAAACTTCATAAGGAATTAAGCATTGTTAGTTCACTGCCCATGAATAAATTTTTCCTCAGTGTGGTACTGTTTGTGCTATATGTAGTTAAAGGTATATAAAAATAACAAAAACAAGAGTTTCTGTAAACACAGGTGAGCTAGCAGGCACTGTATGCCTTTAGGTTCCAGAAGAACTTTTCTGTCAAGATCCACTGGATTATTTGGCTCTTCCTATTTGTGATGTCAAATCACTCCCTCTTTTCATCCATATCAAGTGGTCTTCTGGGGAGAACTGGTAGGGAATGAAGTGGCCACCACATACAGCTTGGGGGAGAGAATGAACCCCTTGATGTAGAACCATTTTTATCAGATATGATCATATCTTTAGGACCAAGACTAAACTGAGAGACATCTCTCACCATGGTTACTCACAGGATCTCATTTGTGGGAGTAACTGAAGTGTAGGATCTACCTACACAAAATAAATGGTCAGGGCTCTTCAGCCAATATTTTTCCACTATCAGCCCCTGCTGCTTTTGCTCTTAAGATTAATGGATTGTGTATCCAGGTTGCCTTGAGAATGAGAACTCATCAGTCATGGCTAAGAATGGGTAATATATAGCCAAAACCTAAGATAACCATGCTACAGTTAGAGCATCCCTAGCATAACTCAGTTAGTCTATATTAGCAAGAAAGGCTGAGCCTCATCCTGTATTTCTCTGGGAGTCACAAAGACCTCACTGTGTTAGAGAAACCCCCAGATGCCTGCTTAGGGATTCCCTGCAGATTCCTGCTGCCTTCTAAGCCTGGGCTAAGCACAGAGCTGAACCACCTGCTGGCTACCACCTGCCCTCTGAGATCAGCTTGTGCATCATGTTGGAGCCAGCTGTATCACTGGCTCCCAAAGCCATCCTTGCACGCAGTCAAGGAAAATGGGTACAGCTGTATCTAATATACTCACTAACTCTGACTCAAGAATCTGATCCAGCTGCTATGCCAGGGGGGTGTCTGTCCATAAGGAAAGGAGTGTTCATACCCCTTGCACATCCAAAGGCTTGTCCTCCAATAATGATGAAGCATTTACCTACAGGTTAAGCAGGAAGAGCTTAAGCACTGCATGAGTAATCATTTGGGAGACTGTGGAAGACCATCTTCCTTTCCTAGAGGGGAATACTAAGCTTTCTCAGTTTTGCTCCAGCTGAGGAATATCTCTAGTTAATGCCACCTTGCTGAAGTAGAGCAAACTAGAGGTGTGTGTTTCCTCCTGAAGTGACTGGGGAGATTCGAGTAAGATGAGCAAGTTCCAGTGATACCACTGAACTAAGCAATGCAGTTTAAATATTCTGAGGCTCAGCTGCAGAGGTAAACCTGCACTCCTTTCATTTCTTCTGCGTCTCATGAAGTCATTGTATAGTGCTTTTGCTTGAACCCAGAGAGCTTTTACGCATTCATCTTACACAGTCTTATACCTTGAGCAAAGTGAGAGTAAAAGGTTGGTAGCTTTGGGAGCATTTGTGTTCTCTGTAATGGTGTTAGTGATTTAAACAAAAAAGATTTGACATAAAGGATCCAGCACAATTTATACACTGGTGACTTATGCAATGTTAGGATTGTAAACTACTGCATTAAGGACTCTGACTATACAATACTTAGAATTATGATGCTCAAACAGGGTTGAGTGCTCTAAGAGCAGTAAGACATGATTTTTTGAATGGGTAGCCTGCAAAGGTGGTAATATTTCAGAGGATATTTGTGGTTTGTGTATTTGTATCCCAGGAGCATGGATCTGTGCCAGCACATTGACACTCTATCTGAACTCCAGTTATACAGAAATAGATTTTCCTTCTCTAACATTTTCCACCCACAAATATCAAAACATTCTGAGTAGTGCTTTATAACACTGTTGCTTTATAGGGAAATATTCAGATGCTAAGCCTGGAGGGACCTCTCAAGTCACTGAGTTCAGTTAATTGTCTCACAGACAACCCCATCATGTATTCCCTTTCATAAGCATCCATCCAAATGGAATGGTTGTTACAGAACTTCACTGCTCTGATAGCTAGAAATCTTACATTTTCAAGCTTAAATATAGTCATATACAGTTTGTATCCATTTGTTCTTGTGCCAATACCTGTATTTTAATTTTAAGTAGTTCTTTTTTCTTCTCTGACCTTTTCTATTCTGATGTGTTTATCAAAAATCAGATTCCTTCTCAGCTTTGTGTTATGTTGGGTCAAATAAGCCAAAGTCTTTTAGTTTTAACTCTTCAGGTAATTCTCCATTCCTTCTTTGATCCTCTCATTATTTCTCTGTATCTATTCCAGTCTCAATTTCCTTTCTTGACTGCAGATGAGCAGAAGAATACACTGCTATCAGCGATGTCTCTCATTAATTCTGATTTCTTTGTAAATCAGAGCCCCCAGCGTATGTGGGACTTGCATTATTGTTGCTAAGCACATTTGCTTTACTAACTAGTAGCTCCTTCCCATTCAGTAAAACCAACCTGATGTGCTCCAGAAGCAAGGGAACAACAATGGGGGATGGGAGCTGGTATTGAAGAGTTTCACAGGCTCCTTAACACGATTCCCTTGACTACACTGTTAGGAAATAGAAGTCATCTTGTTTACATGAAGAAGCAGCTGAGCAATAATAGGACAGAATCAAAATACCAAGAAGGCAATGGAACTATTCTAAATATAATGGTTTTAAATGTTTGCTATTACTGTACAGAACAGCTGGCCTTTAAAGCAATTACTTCAGTAAGTTGCACATCATCAATCTCTCAGAAAGATGAGTGTGAGTCTAGAGAATGTTTAATTCATGGCCTGAGAGGATCTTCTCATTGTTTTTTATCTCTCAGGCTCCAAATCCTATCAAATAGCTGTCCGGGATATGAAGCTGTTTTTCCCAGAAGGGCTGTGCTGTGCCGAGTGTCAGACATTAGAGGAGGAAGAGGTAGGATTCTGCCCTTTCCTGAGATGTATCCTGCTGTGTCAGAGCAATGGCTTTGGCCCTGCTATCCCATGACTTCTTTCCTATTATGCTTTAGATAATGCTTTTTTTTGCTGTGTTTCACCAGCTGCCAAGTTTTCCTTCTCCTGTGGATGTTTCTACCACGATGTGCTAACTTTGCATTGACCCAGACAGTCTCGGTGGAAAAGTGCTTTTTCAGACATGTTTGTTCAGTAACCTGTGCTGCAAATTCAGGAGGGCTCGGGGCTCATACTTCAGAAGCAAGGTTCCGAGATAAAGTCAACATTGCTTTGGAAGCAGGTCACGGGGAGGGATAGCAACATCATCAGTGATTACTAAGACACAGCTGGCCCAGAGGCTGTTTTTTTACCAGCTTTTCTCATGTAACATTCAGGAATTCCCCCAGCAGCGCTACAGGCTTGGGGAGGAGTGTCTGGAGAGCTGCCAGTCAGAGAGGGACCTGGGGGGGTGACTGACAGCCGACTGAACAGGAGCCAGCAGTGTGCCCAGGTGGCCAAGAAGGCCAGTGGCATCCTGGCTTGTGTCAGCAATAGCGTGGCCAGCAGGGACAGGGAAGGGATCTTACCCCTGGACTTGGCACTGGTGAGGCCGCCCCTCGGTGAGTGGGTTCAGTTCTGGGCCCCTCACCCCAAAAAGGCCATTGAATGACTCGAGCGTGGCCAGAGAAGGGCAACGGAGCTGGCGCAGGGTCTGGAGCACAGGTCTGCTGGGGAGCGGCTGGGGGAACTGGGGGGGTTCAGTCTGGAGAGGAGGAGGCTGAGGGGAGACCTCCTGGGCCTCTGCAACTCCCTGCCAGGAGGGTGCAGAGAGGGGGGATGAGTCTCTTGAATCAAATGATAAGCGATAGGCCCAGAGGGAATGGCCTCAAGCTGCCCAGGGCAGGGTCAGGCAGGGTCAGGCTGGCTCTGAGGAAGGATTTCTGTGCAGAAGGGGCTGTTGGGCGTTGGAATGGGCTGCCCAGGGCAGGGGGGAGTCCCCGGGATCCCTGGAGGGGTTGAAGAGTTGGGTTGACCCAGCACTGAGGGATCTGGGGGAGTTGGGAATGGTCAGTGTGGGGTTCATGGTTGGACTGGAGGATCTTCAAGGTCTTTTCCAACCTAGACAATTCTGTGATTCTGTAATGGGGATGAAGTGGGACCACTGATAATGTAACTGGCTAGTTGCTGAATGTCTCCCACAGAGTCTGTATCCATCCACGTGCTCATGTCGTGGAGCACTGCCCTATTTGTGTGACAAGGTATTGTCCCTTGTGCCCTGCCAGTAGAGGTGGCAGGGCACAGCAATGAAACGGGTGGGGTTGTCTCATGCTATAAAGTACAGGCAGTTTACAGAGCCGCTGGGTGCCTGCATGCCCCCCTCCTGCAGGTAGAGACTTAAAGACTCAGGCCCTTGCCTCTTGGCTTGCCCCGGAGGTAGTGCCAAGAAGCCTACCAGTACTGGTGTGGCCTGCTCCTGCTCATCTGGCCCTTCACACTGTGTGGCTGCTGCACTCTGATTCAAGCCACTGTAATTTGCCAGTGGCTGAAATGAAACAATATGTTCTATACAACTAGTTTTGTGTGTCATTTCTGGTCTGATCATCTTCTCAAAACCAGAATTTGAAGTGATTGGGTTATGCCCAACAATGCTTTGTCCACGTGGCACAGAGGTGACCCACCTCTCCTAGTCCAAGGAGATGAGTTCTGGAACTGGAAACAGGTGGCCACATCTATACTATGCTTCACTAACATGGCTGCTCTGCCTCTGCAGCTCAGTCCAGAGCATCATGACTGTGCTGTGCTGGGACGTATGGATGTGCCAGTTCAGAGACAGAAGGGAGTCACTACACACCAGTGTGGCACTGGATAAAGATGACAGACACTCACAGTCCTTGAGTTTCTGGCCTTGAAAAGCTGGGAGCAGAGACCTTAGAAAGATGTTTGGATACGGGACCTTTAAAAGGATGACAAGATGCCGTACTGAATTAAGCTATAATAAAAAAAGAATGCATGCAAAATGTTCTTGTATCTCTAGACAAGCAGGTGTTTTCTAGGCTGGCAATTACAGAACTACACAACACCAACAAAAGCTTCACAGCTTGCTTGAATCAATACTTAAGAAGTGTTATCCTTCCTGATCAGGTAATGGTGTTCGCATAACTTGCCTCCCTCTCCCTCCCACAGATCTATAACCTGAAACGTGACCCCATAGTCAGTTTGGAAATCAGCAAGCAGCGCAAGATCATAAAACGTGAAACAGGAGGGCAACTCAATTTATTGGGCTCTGAGGAACCATGCAGACTTGGTAAGGAAATGTGTAACTCTTGTTATAGATTGAGACTGTTATTGATTAATTGGACAGCAAGTCAAACCATCTGGTGGCAGCAAGATTTGGTATTGATGTCCTTTCAGAAGGGAGGGACAACTCTGAGCTGCAAAGAACAACTCCACTGGAGTCCAGCCGTTTAACTGTTTACCTGCCAGGCCTTTCCACTGCCAAGGCTTTCATGGGTTGAAATATAGGGCTGTTCAGAAGTGCTGACCTTATCACCAGCAAAAGAATAAACACTGTCAACACAGCTAGTGGTAAGCAGCAGTGCACATACTCTGCTGAACTTTTACAATATGTTTCAACACCAGGTTGGTGATGGTGGTTTGCGTGTCCATTCAAATACCTGACACAGGAGAGGCCAAGACACCGTGGGGATGGGCAGTTGTGAGACATTTTGTTCTGAGTAGATAAATAACAGTTTATGCAGGGAGTGCTTTTGGCAGTGTGGCCATCTAACACTCAGGAACTGGACTGAGTTCTCGTTCAATTCCCACTAGCTGCTGAACAGCTGCCAGCTCAAAATGATTTCCAGTTATCACTGGTCTGACTTTGATTTGAAGTTGAAGCTTTGGCAGGTCCCTCAGATGCTCCTCCCATCTCCGTTCCCTCAGATGCCTACACTTCCCCTGGGCCTTTTCTGTTGATTTTACTTGATAGGCATGTATGCAACACAGTCTGGGGTGCGGCACCGTTTATGTCAGGAGATGTAACTAACACATGGGGATGTTTCCATGTTGGGTATTGTGGGTTGATCCCAAGCCTTTACAAACAAGCAGTGACCAGGTAAAGCATCCCTGTGGTGTTCACTGGGGAACAGACTTGTTTGGAACCGGGTCATTCTAATTCCTGTACTTTGAATTCTGATGTGACTGGCAAGCAGGAAGGTGGGCAGCTGAGAAAATGTTGCTGCACTACACCTGATTGCTGCGGTTGTTAATCCCAGCAGTAAAACCACAAGGTTCTTGTGGACTGGCAGAGGAGCATGATAAAAATGCTGGAGAATTAGACTGTCACCTCTTGATGCCACCTTACTGATACAGGACTTTAGGGCATTGACCCCATACCAGCAAGTGCACAAGACAGCACACGTACGAGTGCAAAGAGACAGTGGTAAGTCAAGGCCTTTGCCTCAGTGACAGCGTAGCTGCTTGGTAGGCACCAAGTCATTTTTTTGTAGGGGATCTCTGAAGGAGAATTTTTCCCAATGTGTCATTATCGATTATTTCTTTCCACTGTCTTATGCTGGCTTTGGGCTGTGCCCTACACATGCTTCATGACTGTTAAAAAATCACAAATCCTCAGGCAAGCTCTTTTTCTTACATTGCACACTAATGCACTCAAGACCAACTGCATGAATGTTTAAGACTTAGCTGGTGCCTGGGGGTGAGGGGTGAGGCCTATCTTGCAACACTACTGACATTCCCAAGCCATTGTATGAGTCCTGAAACAAGAGCTTAGCAGCCGTGTGTATGTAACAGCATCTTTTTTGAGATGACCTGGCTGTTCTGCATGTAGCTGTCTGACCTTCTCGTCCGGGTAGCTGTGGAGATGTGAGCACATCCTTGTGTTTCTGGTGGGGTATGTCAGCTCAAGCTATGTTCAGAGCACAAAGCTGCAGTGAGAAGAGACTTGCAGGTGTTCCCAGTCCAACTATCCTATGTTGCTATTGCTGTCAGGCAGGGTATTTCCCCCATCAACTTACTGGACAACGGGAAAGGACCAGGCCCTGTAGCACAGATCTATTGTGCTGAAGCACTTCTTGATTTCTAGAAGAAACTGCAGAAAATAAAATAAAATAGCTTGTTGTGGAGAGACTGTAGGTATTCTGCAAGCTTCATACAGTGCAGTGCTGGGAGCAAATCTCAAAATATGTGCCCCTGATTTCCTGTTGTGTGAGGATCTTTTTGCTTTGAAGATGTCTAAGCAGAGTAAAAAGGAAACCATTGTACAGCCCTGATGTGTTTGTGTCTCAGAAAATGTATTTCAAAGAGTTACTGTCCTGGAAAAGCAAGTACACGTGATCTCTGAACTGTCAGGCACAATATAGTAAGCGCCTCCAGCAAGCCAGACACATCATTCACTTTATGGTCTCGTCTTGAACACTAGAGGTAGCTCTTGCACACAAAGAAACCTCTCAGCAAATAATTATCACAAAGCTGCTGCCTAATGGACAGACAGATTTATCATGAGGAAAATATGAAATACATTAAGTCTTATATATTACATTTTGGATTATAAAAGCAGCTGGATTAACAGATTTCTTTGCTTGGAAGAAATTTAATGGAATAGTATCTCCTGTAGCAAACCAGCAGTTGTCCTTGTCTGACTCCTGAAATGGGGTCACTACTGCTGTCTTGTGATCTCCAGATACGTACATGCAGGCATACAGCAGCTTGACAGTTCAGGATGAGCAATTGCATCTGTGAGCATCCTAAACGATATAACAATGCCTGAGTGCTTCTGGTCTTCCAGTTATTTCTTTGTGACAGGGAAGAATTAGAGGGCTAACGGTTGGGGGGGGGGTAGATGTAAAACAAGCATCTGTTGTGTTGTGATCTTTTCCCATCAGATCAGCCATTGCTTGGTAACCTCTGCCAAACCACTTGCTTCATATTGCCTGGGATAATCCTTCGGGGTTCAGAGCACCCGCCTTATGTCGAACTGCTTGATCAGCTTATTGGCAAAGATTTCACAGTGACTGGAGTACGCCTCACTGTCCTGGACGCACCACAAGCTCACTGCATCTCTGAGACACTAAGCAGGGCAAAGTGCAGTGTTTCAGCAAAGGTATGAAACAGCTGGAGTTGTGCTTTTCTTCCTCTGCACAAAAGAAGAGCTTTCTAATGCCATGCTGTGCTAAGATATCCAGGCTAGCTCTGAGCAAACTTGCTTTTAGCAGTATTAGCACAGCACTGCATCTGAGTTCTAATACCACTAGTAAGTAATGTGGGCATTGTGTCTTGCTAGCCAGTTCCTACCTTGTGTTCCTGTATCTCCACTAGCTCACTGACACCCAGCCTGGACATCACTACGTGTGAACGTATCCTTTGACGTGAATGGCACATCCCCATTAAACATTTTATTCCATTCACCTATTGGCGCACAGTTGCTGCTATTCTGTATGTTTTGCTGCTGTATCCTCCCTTGTTTTTCCATATAAATACGGTTTCTCTTTCCCTTTCTCTAATTGCACCCTGTTAATCCTTTTCTACAATGCTAAATAACCCTTCCACTTTTTGAGCTGTGCCCTGGAGTCTAGGGAGAGGTTTCATTTTGCTTCTCATTTAGTTGGTGCTGACAGCTCAATCCGCAGTCCAGTGTGGGGTTTGAGCAAGTGCTCACAAGGCACAAGCATGAGATGTGCTTCTAGGGTGAGCAGACACATTGCTTTTCATCAGCAGAGTATCTGGCCCAGATTGTTTTTCTCTTTGCACTTGGTGTGGAAGCCCACCATTTCAGGAACCTTACTAGTGTAAAATGCTAAGGTAGAATGTGCAAGAAAGTACTGTCAGGAACACAGAGTAAATAAGGGGGGAAGCTACTTATACTGGAAGTAGCAATCAACAAAGGGCTGTCAGAGACACACAGCAGTCCTTCTGAAAAAATTCAAACATTTGTGCTTCCAGCCTTTCAATTGTAAGAGTCTTAGGTGTTATCTGTAATAAGCGCAGGTAAGATCTTTTCAGGTTGTGATTTTTTAAACTGACAGCATGCCTTTGAAGTACATCTGTACAGAATAGCAATTACATCTACCATCCAATTAGTCTAAGCACTACTTTCTTCTCCTGCGGTTCCCCTGAGGATGCCATCCCTCTGCACGCGGGAATGTGCACAGCTCTCTAGGAAGGACAAAGCGAATCAGCGTGTGAGAAGGAGAGCCATGGCAGCAGCACTGCTCTCCTGGTGATGGAAACACTTCCTCCTGTTGGAGATGAATTACTCTGGGCAGAGCTGGCGTGTTTCCAGAAGGGTCTGGCACTACTGAGCCAAAGGTGAACATTACAGCATTTGCTTTCCCCTGCCAGAAGGGAGATGGGCTCCTTCAAATAATAAGTATTTCTGCTGCGATATCTCAACATTTAGTTATCTCTGTATTCCTGCTTCCAACAGACTTGGTGACTGAATGACACACCTAGGTAACCTGCTTATTTTCACTCTGAGAGAAAGGAACACGAATAATAGTATGCCGTAGGAGCGGGATAACTAGCAGTTCAGACATGATACTCTTTCAGTTTGAAAGAGTCTGTTGCTTTGTGGCTTTCATCCCCTCACACAGCACACAAGCAGTTATCTGTGCTGTCAGCAGTTCATCAGTGAGGCTTACGGACATTTAAGTGGATAGCAACACCAAAGCTCTGTTCTTCCCTCTCTTGTAGTGTTCCCTCTTAATGGATGGTTTCTGTCTGGTGCTCGCAGCACAGCGAGACAATGCGGTCATTTGCTTTGACTCCCTGCTGGACAGGTAAGTGAGGACAATATTGCTTTACCGGCACTGTCTCAACCCCCTGCTAGAGAGCGTGTGATCTGAAGGAGGGCAGCTGACTTTCTTCTCTGTAATTCACTTCCAAATGACTCCCATGAGGTCAGGTGCCACCCAAAGGCCACCCATTCTTCCTAAGTTATGTCGTTGTTAGTGGGTCAGTACCTCAGAGTGTTCCCCAGTTTCAAAGTCATGTGTCCTGTACTCAGGACCTTAAATACTGAGTTGTGCTGTTTGTTAAGGACTTGGACTGTCTGTGAGGCTTGGGGGAGTGGTTCCATGAATACAAGGAATTCTCTGAAATAAGGGCTCACATTGGGATTAGACCTGCTGAATCAATAAAATTCCTAGGAGAAATATCTTGGCAGATTCCATGTTTTCTATGAAAAAAAAAATACTTAAATGCCAGAGAGCAAAATCAAAAATCAGCCTCTTAAATAAATCACCAGAAATGCTGGGTAGAGGAGGTATATGCGTGGTAAAACAAACAGAACCCCTCTGTGGGGACTGATTAGTGAAATAGAATGATTATCAGGCCAATTAACCCACTGTTCCCCAGAGGGCAAGTTTCCTTGCACAGGGCTGGTATTTGGCAGTGCAATGTGTCGTTCACGCACATGGTTTCTTCTGGGAAAGGAAGCCAAGAGAGTCTTTTTTCTGACACATTTGGTATAGTGGTCCAGCAGCCACACTGATAGGACTGTTGTGACTTTGTCTGTACCATCTGGAGGACTTCCAGATAACACTGTCAATGGGACAGGAGTAAGGAATTCAAGGACTCTGGAGTTTACAAGCATCAAGGGGATCAAATCTGAACATCTGAGTTTGTAGTCACCTTGGAATTCTCATACTTTGATGAAATGTTATGGTGCTTGGTCACAAGGCCACACCTGGGAAGAATAATTGGAACAGATTTCGCTGGTAACTTTTCAAAAATGTTTTTAAGCTAATGACAAAATTTAGACGTTGCTCCCATTCATTTAAAATCACACGCTTGGGAGCCACATCCTAAACCTTTCACCCTGCAAGGTACAGCACTAAGGGGAAGCAAAGAGCAAGATACTCAAGACCTCTCTAGTGAGTTTTCTCCCACTCTTTTCTTGGTTTACAGGAAAAAATTGAGCTGTTGGGAACCCCAGAGATCACTGCTGAAAGTAGTTCTGGGAGAGAGGCTGTCAGTAGAGCTGGCAGCCAATACAAGGTCCCCCACGTCTTTATTTTCCCCAGGCTTTTGCTTGTCAGAGTCATGGGTGCTGCATAACAAGATCAGCTGCCAACCCAATGCTTCCCTATTCTGTAGGTTTAACTTGATATATTTTTAAATTGCCAGTCTCAAGGCAGCACCCCCAGAGCAAACCTCGCAGTGGCTTCTCACTGCCATTCACAGTGAGCTGAGGGGCTGGGAGGGAAGTGAGGAGGAACAGGTGCCCATCTCAGCTGTATCTTTCACCCCACATGCTGGTCTGTGCCAGTATGGCTGTCTGTACAGAGGAAAAACTTCCTTGCTGAACTGCAAAATACGTGTGCATAAATTGTGGCTGTTAGGAGGCACTCCCAGAATGGCAGGTTCCACTCTGCCTCTTACCCCAGTGCCAGAACTAATGATCATGTAGCTATTTAAAACCAGCTCTACAAAAAAAAAATAATTTGCCTTCATGATCGATGACGTTTGTGGAAGGGAGAGGCAGCGAGGTGTGCCCAAGGATGGGGAGGAGGGGAGGCAGTGGTCCTCAGGTAGATCAGCTTTAGCCAGCAGTAAACTCATACCCTTAGTGTATCATAAGCCATCATGTTGTTCAAAATCAACTTTGCAAGTATCTTTGAAAACCCAGCCTGACTTAACTAGTGTCTCATAAGGACACTTCATGCTAAGACATCTTCATTGCCTGGTTTATAAACATTTCAAAATAACATCAGAGGTTAATTACACATGACTCTATCAGCAGGAGCCACGTGACCTTTCTTGTACGGAGTAAATCACTGTGTATTTATTTCACCCTTACTGCCATGGCCCAAGATTCCAATACTGCACAGGTTCTGGCCTGCATTTCAGCTGCATTGCTGAAGCACCATGGTATAAGAGATTATTTTACAGCCCTGGGAATTGATTCACAGCTGAGCCACATTACTTAGGCTTTGTGCTATGGGGGGAAACGTTGCCATCTGTATGGAAGCCTGGGATATGATGTCAGAGATGGGCTATGATAAGAAGGAGGAATCAGGTGTTGAGAGGAACAATGCGGGCTTTGGTAGTATAACTGCTCGTAGTTCAGAGCCTATTAAAGCTTTCCTAAGCCAGCTCTAGCAGTGGCACATCAAGGAGAGACATTCAGTCACTGGAGGATGTGCTGTGCAGAGCAGTTGCCTTGAAGACAGACACAGACCCTCATAACTGTGTAGTGATTATTGTTCAGCAGCAGCAGCGCCCACTCTGTCTGTTCTCTGGACATCTATAAAGGCATTATTTCTGCACCAAAGGGCAGGAAGAACAGAGAAAGGGACCAAATTTATGCAGGTGGGGGCACAAAAGCAGCCTGTGAGTTTGATTGACTGCCAAGAGTGGAGCCAAAGTAGGAATCTGGGAGAATCTGGGAGGGTGCCAAGGGTAACTCATAGGGCAGAGTGAAGTAAGTGTTTGGAAGAGGTGAGGGGAAGCTGAAGCACAGCCTAAGAGCAGTGGGGACCAGGGGGGTGGAATCCAGAGAAGGAAGTGACACAATCCTATCCGCAGACAAGGAAAAATGATGTGAGACTTACCTTTCTTGTTCTGTCAGCATCCGGCTGCCTGCATCTCCTGTATAAAGCATTTGAATTTTCCCTGTCATAACTTGTTTTTACAGCCAGATTTCCTAGCTGCGGGGTGGCAGAGGGAAGAATTTATAAGTAGATTCAAAGCAACTCCTGGAAGAAAGGCATGCTCTGCTTTTTATGCAGGACAAACCAGATTTAGCTGCCTTAATAGGTGATACTGATTTAGTAGTGATTGCTCCTCTATGGTTATTTGAGCTTTTAAAAAATACTTTCAGATGCCCGTAAGATTATTAGGACCTAACTATATTGAGCACTGTCTTTAGAAACTCACTTAGTTAACATTGTACTGACTAAAGCACGCTGAAAACCTCGCTGCATCAGAAGAAAATCGGAATGTAGGCCTTATACCTTCCCAGCTTTAGACAATGTAGTGCAATCAGAACAAAAGTCAAGTGTTAAGGGACTTAGCTGGATGTTATTCTCTCTGATGAAATGTTCTTACCAAGTGTTAATTGCTGTTAGCGGGGAGTGATGTTATCCCTATAGGAAGCTCATCTCTGGGAGCTTTGGAGGGAAAGGAGGTGTAGAAATAAAAAAAAAAAAAAAAAAAAAAAAGAATACATGAGATGTAAAATCTTGGAGCTGTTGAAAACCACTGAAGGGAAAACTGTTGCCAAGCACAATACCTGGAGATGGAGGCAGGGAGCAGGGAGTGGTTTTCAAAGCCTCTGAAGAGTTTTCAAGCCTAGGACTCTGAGTGTGCATGGAGTCAGTTTAAAAGGCAATTTTGAAATTTGTATCTTGCCTTTTAATTTCTCTTTAATGTGTCTTGTGGTCAGCTCATGTGTAGCTTGAGGTGGACCAGAGCAAAACAAGGACTGGTAAAGCAGACCCTGCTGCTGAAGGCAGCTCAGAAAGTCCTTGGTTTGGGGGAAAACACACAGATTATCTTTGTTGAGAAAAGACCCTTGCACAGAACTATCAACAGTTATGTGTATTTCCCACTGCCCCAGAGACCCCATTATGCAACAGGTCATTAGTGTTTGTTTGAAGGCTTATATTTTAAGAATCCAAATCCATTTATACAAAGCTTTGTAAAACCCAGGATTTGTCTGTGTAAAGAAGTTCAGTAACAGATGCACATGGCCAGAGCTGCTTGCACAGAGCATAGTCCTCCTCAAAGCTAGGTCATCTGCAGTCCCTGATGGTTTAGATGGCAAAGTAACACTTGCTTCTATTTTTCTTTACCCCCAGTGCCTGTTGGCAGAAGCAGTCAGTCCTGGACACTGTGCAGCATCTCCTTTATCCCCAAAATGAGAATCAGGCAAGTAGAGAAGTTTATGGTACAGATATGTGTGCTTTGTGCCCCTGTGATGAATAAAGCTTGTCAAAAGTGCTTGAATTTTAGAAGAAAATTTTAACTTGTATGAGACAGAGGTGGTGCCTCATGACAGCCCCAAGCCTTGGCTTATACAAGAGCCTAGCACATGGTGGAAGGTAGGACCAAAACTCTGTCAAACTGTCTTCCAGATTACAGCTGTGGCACTCTTATGAATCAAAATATTTGGAGATTTTGATAAAGATTCAATATTTTCTGTAGATGTCAGTTACTTTTTATGAGCAATCAACAGTTAGTAAGATATCTGTGATACTTGTCAAAAATCAGTGACAGGAAGTGTTCATTCAGCTCTACTGCCAAGCTGGCACATGTCCTATGTTTGGGAAGTTATGTTTCAGAAGCCCAAATCCAAATGGAAGAGGAGAAATTAAGCCCTTAGCCATTCCAGGGATGGGCTGGCTGAATATTTTCTCAGTAGTTCATTCCATGAAAGGAAACACTAAGCTCCAGACACGTAGGCAGATAATGGGAATAAACTGCATAAATACCCTTAAAACTTTGGCTGTATTCATCAAAGTTCAGTACAAAAAAAGCAAGAGATTTGGACAGAAGAGGCAGTGCCTGAAGAGTTAGGGCTAGGAGGTGTAAAGAACTGAGGAGACTGAGAAATGGTCGCAAGTGGACAAGCCTCTCCTCTGGATCCCTTTTGCTTCCCAAAAAAACCCAGCAGGAGAGTGAGGTGTGTTTGTAACCTCATATAACATATCAGAGCTGCTGCCTTCAGTACCAGTGCTCTGAGGATTGAGCCTTAAAAGACACAGAGCCCTCTTTGAAGTCTGTGTTCCTGCTTTTAACACAGGCATAACTACCCCAAACTTCCCAGAAGTTGTACAGCTGCTGTTTTCAGCAGCTTTCCCCAGGGTGCAATACAGTTCTCCCGGGGTGTAGCTGGGCTTGTACGTGCTGCAGTGCCTGGGAAGGTCTGTCTGCACAGCCCTGCCATAGCTGCAAGGCTGTCACAGCACAGCGCTTACTGCTGCCAGGGTGCCAGGCTGTTGCCAAGTAATGTGACAGGGCAGCAAGTCCAGGCTGTCTTCTGATTTGCTTTGAAAAGGACATTACATATCTCTGGCTGACATAAAATCCCTTCTGCTTCGTGGCTGTGTGGAATCAGCCTATCAGAAAGAGGCTTATAGTACTTTCTGTAATAGATAAGAGAAAAAAGCAAATATGCTCAGCCCTTCTCCCTGCTTCTGTCAGCCTGGGCCACTGAATGAAATCCCTCCAGCACTGTGGAAGCATGGGCTACTCACAGCAGTTCATGAGTCTAGTCCTGGGCCAGCAGTGGGTGCAACTCTCCTCATTGTGCGTTAGAAGAAGCACAGCAGCACGTAATGTTGATTTTCAAATGGGCCTTTTGCTCCAAAGTTCAGGGTAGGTCTAGAAATCGCAGAGTGAGATCTGAGGAGCAAGCTCGCCAGGGAATGACCGTACCTCAAAGGGTGTCCCTAGAAGCAATGTTCGATCCTCTGATCTCTTGCTAATGAGTTTATGAAATGCCAGCCAGGTTTTCCAGGTCAAAGCTAATGAGCAACAACATGATATCAGGCAAAGTTCAGGAGGGTTAAATGAACATGGATTTCAAATCCTTGTGGTTTGAGCAGAGCTGCAGCATTTACTGGTGGAGCTGAGCCGTGGAAGTGAAAAGGAATTGCACATTTGCTCCCTCTGTGATTTGGGACTAGGCAATAAGATGAGAAATCAGCTTTCCTAATGTGGACTATTTCAGTGCCAACATCTGCATCTGGGCTAGTTGTCTGGCCTCCTTCTGCAGTCACAAAGAGAAGCAAGTGTTTCTATAGCACTTTTCACCTGCCCTTTTTGAAACATCTGCCTTAGGAGCAGATGAATTCATGCTTTGGAAGTTCCTTATGCTCACTCAGTGACCCTGCAGACACCTGCTCCCCGTGCAGGCTTAGCTTGGGCACCCGCAGACCAGCTCACCTCTGCAAGTGACAGAGCCATATTTTGTTGGTGCCACCATTAGGGACTCTTGAACTTCCACTGAACCCATACGAGGTGGTCACAGAT
This sequence comes from Athene noctua, assembly GCF_965140245.1. Classification (NCBI taxonomy): domain Eukaryota; kingdom Metazoa; phylum Chordata; class Aves; order Strigiformes; family Strigidae; genus Athene; species Athene noctua. The sequence goes on along the minus strand of NC_134051.1, from coordinate 3,327,202 downwards.
GTCCCCGCACATGGTCCCTACCCAGGCTGGGACCTCCCCAGCGATGAGAGCGCTGCCAGGGAGCACTGTGCTCCACCTCAGGGCTGGCATGTCCTGTGGCTGAACAGTTTCTCCTCGCATGCAGCTCTGCACCATGGCTGGGACGTGGTTGTGAGGCTGGGGTGGCTGTCCCTCAGTGATGGAGCAGTATGTCACTGACCTGCCACCATTAGCGTGTCAGAGCAGGGAGACAGCACAGTCTCTGCATGAAGGTTCCTCAGGAAGAGCCCAGGGGTGTGCAGTCAAGCCTCCGCTGGCAGGCAGCGGTAATCACTCTGCCTGGAGCCCTGAACCTGTTGCCAACAGCCACGATGGCTGCTCAGGCATCTCCCTCCCTGCAGAGACTGCTGAAACCTGGGACTGGAGCAAAGCAACACAGGGAAAACACATCCTAGACACTCTTGGCATGATCCTTAGCCCCTCAGCAGCAGGCAGATGGGCTGGAGTCCTATAAAAGAGACCTAAAAACTTACGAGGAGAGGCAGAGTCCTGGCAGGAGGAGGGCCCTGAAGGCTATGTGGGGTGGACTGTCAGCACAGCATTTGTATAGTATGTAAAGTATAATGCTTTAGGGGAACATGGTGTTCATTTGCACAGTCAGAATTACAGACTGGTCCCAAAGCCCTTGGTGCTAAGCTGGCCTCCCCAGCTCTGCAGAAGCCGTGCCAAAGAGCTGCCCAGGAGCGAGATTTGGGAAGGAGAGGCAAAGCAGCAGGGGGAGGAAGTTAGGTTTCACACTCAGCACTTTGCACGTTATTGGTTTTATTCAGTTCCTTGAAAATGTGAGTCTTGAGAATGACCAAACAGTGGTCACAACTATAGCAGACATTTCCCTGCTGTGGGACACTCGTAGCCACCCCTGTGCTGGGATTAATTCAACCTGGTGAACATCCTTGCTGTGCTGCCTGCTTGCAGCAGTCATGAAAAACCTACTTCTGAAAAGAAGTTTCTTTGTGATGCACAGAAATCACAGCCTTCCCTCAACCCCTTCCTTCTTTTCTCCCCAGGCTGAAGAGCTGCTCTGTTGCCTTTTCGACTCCCTGACATCTGAGAGCATCCACCGAATTGAATCCCACGATCCCTAGCCAAGATGGCCAAGGCCCCTAAGCAGCCCATGAGTGGATGCCACCGTGGGTATCTGTGCAGAGGGACACACAGGGGACTCCCAGCCTCTAAAAGCACTAATATTTGTCATTAAAACGTAAAGTCTGATTTATGGTATTAGCATCAGTAACATAAATGAGAATGGTGGGAGGAAGGATCAGTGCCCAAGAACAAATCTCTGAACTGTAGCTGTGGTTTCTAGTGGAATACATTCAGAGACAAGCTGCTTGTGTTTATGGAGCAAGGTTTGGACATCATTTTGCAGGGGCATCAAGGTTTCTCTGGCTAGCAGAAACTCTGGAAGTAAAGCAAATGCAGGGGCAGGTGTTCGCTGCTGTCTTTCTCCCAGGTGCTTGCGGGCTCCACCTTCGCCAGGCCACAAAGACATTATGGAGAGACTCCATTTTCTGCTGCTACCGTGTTCTTTGAACCAGACAAAACCACAGTAAATAAAATGGGAACAGTCTGAGGGAAGGTTGGATCCCTGGAGAATTCAGTACACCAGGTAGAGCTGTTGAATAAGATTAAAAGCTGGACAGCTTAATGTTCACTCGCCTCTGCCCCGGCAGCCCTGTTACCAGCTGTCTGCCCAGCCCCAGGCGCTGCCTTCTCGTGGGCACACAACCCTGCCTCTTCCTCCTTCTGCAGCAGCCGCTGATCCTAGCAGATCCTAGCTGATTCCTCAGCTGAGACCTTGCTATGAGCTTTCTGGCAAGGAAGTTGGCATTAATACAAAGGTCCTCAGTCTTCTTGGGACCCACTGGGCAAATTCAGCTCCTTTGGGGAAGACTCGTCTCAACCCAGGACACCTCGTGTTCCTATCTGCCCTGCTAAGGCAAAGGGTTAGACATGCTTACATCTAGTGCCAGACATCACAGACATAGCAAGAACAGTCCCTGTGCATTCTCCAGGTGGTATTAAGGCAGAGCAGGGTGCTGCTGGCAGGGTGAACCACTTCTGTGCACAGCCTTTCCCTCCCTAAGAGCCTGGTGTGAGTCCTCCTCCTCCCCAGCCGTTAGCTCATACAGATGGTGAGATCTGAGAGAGATCCGTCCCTTTTCAGACTAGGCTGAAAGTGTCCAGTCTCAAAGCTGTTAGAGGCCTGGCCCTGTGAGCTCTGCTTCCTCAAATAGCCCTAACGCAGTCCCTCCCCTTCTCTAAGCTACCTTAAAGCTGACAGGGGCCTGCCCCGACTTCGCACAACAGTTTGGCATCACAACTTGGAAGTACCCTCCAAACCTCTGCTCCCTGGTGCCATCCTGCCTGGACAGGCTTTATGGTGGGACCAAACATCTCCTGAAGAGAAGCTCCAGAAACATGTGCCCGTGAGGGAAGCAGGCAGCTGCCCAGGTCCCCCGGGAGGACGGAGTCCTGGGAGTTCGCGTGACGGGAAAGCCTGCTCTGCTCCTGCAGCTAAGTAGGCCATTTCCTGCACTCCAGGCGCATTTCTGTCATGCTTGTAAGCCGTGTACAGCTTCGAAACAAATGAAAATTAAAAGGATCCACCCCCAGCACTTGGGGAATTTGATCTGAAAAAGGAGCGTGTTGGAAGAAAATGCAGCCAGATAGCAGCCGAAAGACGAGGCCTGCAGAGCTACGTGCAAGGAGGGGGCACGTGGGGCCAGCAGCAGCCCCTGCACCCAGCCAGCCTAGTGGCACATGGGCCACCAGCACCATGTCCGACTCGCCTGGGCCCTCAGACCTGTGAGCAACAGGATCACGGGGAGCTGGGTGTCAGGAGGTGATGCTCTGGTGACTGGCGGCAGGCAGCCTGGAGAGGTGACATCCCCTTCGGACACCCCTGGTTCCCTCCGGGCTTGCCAGCGGGCAGGAGCTCTCTGAGCTTGGTGGCAGGAGTTCAGACCATGCCTCTTGGTTCACCATGTAATTACACCAGGGCCTGGCACAAAAGGCACCTTGTACCATATCCCCTTCCAGTCAGCCCTGCTGCTGTGCCGTGTTCTCCGTGAGCCTCCAGCCACCAGCACGCAGAGACTCCGTGCCTCAGTTTCCCATCTCTGAAACTGAGGTAACTGCTGCCACATCCCCCAGGCACACCAGCAACACTGTAAAAATGGGGCAGCACCCAGATATTTTTGAGCAAGAGGCTGCTGCAGTGTCTTCGATTCCTATTTTAAAGCCCAGCTAATTAGTCTCAGTGTAACAAACTAGCACGCCCTGCACAGAGCAGGGGAAAGCATCGTCCTCTGATATTTCCAAAATGCCAGGATTCCATAAATAACCTTGCCAGCCTTTCCTCTCAGAGCACCCCACTCCTCTCTGGAGAGCTGACAACCAGGAGCGCCGCGGACCCAGCAGAAATCAATCCTGTCACCCCGGCGCCAGCTCCAGCTTCGTCAAAGGGAGCTGCAGCTCACACACTGTTCTTCCCTGCCAACTGCCACAAGGCAGCCAGGATTAGCTAATCAGAGCTGAGGAGCAAATTAATGATTGCTAGAACTAGGAGAAAGGCAGATTTGATCGGAGATTGCCAGCTTTGCAGCTGGCTCCTACTTGCAAACAATTCATTTAGATTATGAAAGCAAGAAATTGAGTACAAAACCCCCTAGATTGTTTGCTTCCTAGAGAAAGAAAAGAAAAGAAATGGAATTTAGATTAAAAATTATGCAGAATAGTATTAATTCCCCACCCTCTTGTGCCTCCCCTCATGCTGGAAAACCAGAGCTAATCAGAATTTAGCATTGTTCTGCTGCCAGTGTCAGAGCTGCCTCAATGGAGGAGAGATAAAATACAGTAGGTGGCATTTTGTGTTAACTCCTTAGGGTCCTGCAAGAAGAAAGATGGGAGCGCAGTGCCCGGTGCCCAACTCCATTTTCCCGGCGTGCTCCAGCCTGATCATCCCCTCTGTTCAGTAGACAAGTGCCTCGGGGTGCAGAGCAGCTCCCCTCCCCATGCTCGTTGCTGTGCCCCAGCACCATCAGGTATATTTATTCGCCGCGCTGAGGGCTCCAGAGCTCTCACGTGAGCCCTTCGCTCCGCCGTGGAGCGAATTGGTGTCCCGAGGGTGCAGAGGTGCTGGGTGCTCTTCCCTAGGTCGGGCACAGGCAGAGCGCCACACGCATGTCACAGCTTTCCTGGCTCCTTGCGTTCCCCCTTGTGCCAAGGACAGATTTAACTAATTATCAATTAGGCCTAAAAATCACTACCTGCCTGCCACCAGCAGCAGCAGGACACTGATAGCAAGCCAGGTGAGCGGAGGAGGACCATAACGGTTCCCTTATCAGCGCTGAGCAAGGCGCACGCACGTGACCGTGCGATTCACAGGTGGAGGAGCTGAACTGGCAACACATCCCCTCTCTGCTCCGCTCTGCCGAGGAGCTGCGAGAGCAGCTCATCCCCGTGAGCACCCTCGGGCTGTGCCCCTCCGCAGGCGGCCCTGCCTCAGGTTGGTGTCCAGCCGCTGCGGGAGAGGTGGGTGACATCCCTCTGCCAGAGCTCTTTCAGCCACCAGCGCAGACCCGTTAGCTGCTCAGAGGTTTTGCAATCCGGCCAAACTGACTCTTCCGCACATGTACCTCCCCCCTGCCCCCCGACCATGAATTAAAATTACAAGGAAAAACCCAAAATAAAAGTAATCACTTCAGAGCAAAACTTGCGGGTATGTCACTTCACTGTTCCCCATCAACATTATTTCTCCTGTATTAAGCAGATTTGAAAATGTGGCACCTGGAAATGAAACAACCCCCTAACACCAACATATTGATTTGATTTGAGCCAGCATAGTTCTTTTTCTTTTTTTTTTTCTTCACATTTACACTCACCCCAGAAAACTGTTTCTGCTCCAGCCTTATGCACATGAACCCTGCTGAGCACCAGGAATGTCTCACATCACCGCTCAGACCTGCCAGCCTGAAAATCACTGCACAGCAAACAGGATTTACTGCCCTCCCCCCCCCCGTGAACTTCGTCGGCATGGCCTAGAAATTGGGCACTGGTTTTCATCTCCAGAGGCCCATGGCTGGCTCAGGAAGAAGGAGGAGCTGATGGACCCACTGGACGTGTCCCCCGATCAGCCATCCTCACCAGACAGGATGACCTTGGCCCCACCCTTCCCACGCTCACAAATACTTGCCTTGCTGTAGGTGGCATAGCCATAAGCACCTCTCTCTTGGTCAAGAACTGCTGCCGCTGGATTTCCAGGTGTCTCTGTGTCTAGAGGGCTTGGTGGACCACCACACAAGAGACCAGGCCATGCCAGAGAGCTGAAATGCTTTGGGCATTAGTGAGGTCAGAGTCCAGCATGAGGATAGGGCACATCATGCCTGACGAATCTGGTGACCTTCTATGATGGGGTCACAGTGTTGGTGGACAAAGCAACTGAAGTCATCCACCTGGACTTGTGCAAAGCATGTGACCCTGTCCTGCACGACATCCTTGTCTCTAAATTGGAGAGACATGGATCTGATGGATGGACCGCTCGGTGGGTAAGGGATTGGCTGGGTGGTCGCAGCTCAATGTCCAAGTGGAGGGGGGTGACAAGTGGCATTACTCAGGGGTGGGTGTTGGGACCGGCGCTGTTTAACATCTTTGTTGGGGACACGGACAGTGGGATCGAGGCACCTCAGCAAGTTTGACAATGACAACACACCGCGTGGTGCTGTGACACGCTGGAGGGAAGGGATGTGCCATCCAGAGGGACCTGGACAGGCTGGAGAGGTGGGACATGCAAACCTCATGGAGTTCTACAGGGCCAAGGGCAAGGTCCTGCCCATGGGTCGGGGCAATGCCAAGCACAAATCCAGGCTGGGCGAGGAGTGGATGGAGAGCAGCCCCGAGGAGAAGGACTTGGGGGTGTTAGTGGATGGAAACGAGCCAGCAACGTGCGCTCACAGCCCAGAAAGCCAACCGTGTGCTGGGCTGCACCCAGAGCAGGGTGGGCAGCAGGGCGAGGGAGGGGATTCTCCCCCTCTGCTCCACGCTCCTGAGACCCCCCTGCAGTGCTGGGTCCAGCCCTGGGGGCACCAACAGCAGAAGGACACGGACCTGCCCAAGCAGGACCAGAGCAGCCCACGAACATGATCAGGGGCAGGAGCAGCTCCCCTGTGAGGACAGGCTGAGAGAGTTGGGGGTTCAGCTGGAGAAGGGAAGGCTCCAGGGAGACCTTAGAGCGGCCTCCCAGTACTTAAAGGGGCTACAGGAAAGGGGGGAGGGACTCAGGGGTGTAGGGACAGGATGAGGGGTAACGGTTTCAAACTGAAAGATTCAAATTAGATATAAGGATTAAATTCTTGACTGTGAGGGTGGTGAGACACTGGCACAGGTTGAACAGAGAGGCTGTGGCTGCCCCCTCCCTGGTTCAAGGTCAGTTTGGACGGGGCTTTGGGCAACCTGGGCTAGTGGAAGGTGTCCCTGCCCATGGCAGGGGGGTTGGAACTGGGTGGTCTTTAAGGTCCCTTCCAACCCAAACCATTCTGTGATTGTGTGATTCTGTGATATGGCAGGGGTGATGGTTGGTCCCTGCTGGGGGAAGCATGTGCCTCCCCATCATCTTCCTGGGGTGGGATCAGAACCTGGGCTCTAGTCCCAGCCCTGTCCCATCAGGCTGGCAGTGGCCCTTCTCCATTCCTTGGTCTCCATCTTCCTGGGGCACCATCTCCCAGGCCCGTCCCAGCAGGAGCCGCTGATTAATTGGTACTTGGCAATTCCCCATTGACAGGGGCTGGAGGAGCACAAAGGGTGGTTTGTCTGCAAGGCTGCGAGCTTTGATAAAGCAGGGCTGGGGATGACTCAGATGTGGGTAATTAAACTGGTTGGAACAGTGGATGGCTCAGGCAGAAATACCAGCCCGGTGCGCCAGGAGCTCATTGAATGGCTGTAACTGGGTCATGCAGGAGACCAGCGCTGGCAGCACCTTCTGTGGGCTCACCTGGACTGGAGCTCCTCTCTGCGATGTGGCAGACCCTCTTATACTGCCAGTGCTGATCTAATGGAGGAGATCTTGATGCTGCGGTGTCCTGGCTGACCTGTCTGGGGCTGAAATCTGGGAGACTTCTTCAATTGACTTAGAGATGGAAGGAGGGAGCAGAGCAGAATGGATGTCCCTGCCCCTCTGCCTCAGCTGGACATTTGCTCTCAGCTGGCAGCCGCTGCCGGGGCCCTGGAGAATGTGCCTAGTTTGTGCTGCACGGATGGCTCCAGGCACTCATGTGGCTGTGAAGCTCTTGCTGCAAGACCACCGTGTTCCCCTGCTCTGAGCAATGACTCTGGGTGTGGGACTCATCTTTCCCAGAGCTCTGGCAGAAGCCCCTGAGCTGTTTGTGGCTTTGCCCTGAGATGCTGACACCCTCCAAAAGCAGACTGAGCAGTGAACGGCTACCTGAGAGCTGTGGAGCAGCTGTTCAGACCGGCAGATCTGTGGACTGGTAGAGCAGAGGAGGCTTTGCCATGAACAAATGGCTCCCCAGAATGGCTGTAGGTTGTCTCCAGTCAAAAGCTGGGTAATGACCCAGAGCTGGATACTTCATGCTGCAAGGAGTTCGCTGTAAAACTAACGCGACTGTTGTGCTGGTTCCAGTCTCTGACCCCATGCCTGTCCTTCCACAAGACCCAGCCTCCCTCGGCAAGCCTGGAAGCCAGCCAAGATGCCGTTCAGTTCCTGACCCCGCGAGCAGACAGACTCCTGGTCTGCTGCAGCTGGCTGGAGCTGATGCTGACTGAAGTGCCCCCGGGTTCTGCAGAGCTGCTCCTCTCCCCCAAAGGGAGATACCCGAACACATGGCCCTGAGCATACTGAACAGTGGTGTTATGAAGCAAATTAAGGACCAGCAAGAAGCTCGTGACCTCTAAACTACCTCTGTCTTCTGACTATCTGCTGCTGAATTTCTCAACGAACCTGTATTCTGATGCCCGGCCTCCAGAGTCTCTCAGCCAGCGTGTCTGGCAGCCTCCAAATATTGAAGTCCACTTGGACTGGAAGCCAAGGGAGTGTCCCAGGCGCCCTGTGGGCCAGGCAGTCAGTCCCGCCACAGACAAGTTATCCTGGCCGGCCTTGGCAAGCAGTGCCCATGAGGGCAGGTGTGGCTGAGGAGCTCTGCAGAGCGAGCCAACGTAGTGCCCTGGCCAGAGCAAGCAGGGCTTTGGAACTAGACCTTGGCTCTTGTGAAAGGGCCTTGCAGTGCTCCTCAAACCCGGCTGGGGAAGGGTCAGTCCCTTGAGTGACTGCAGACGTGTCACAAGCTGGAGCCAGTCCAGCAGAGCCTGAGGAAGCTGGACCTTCCTCGGTCTGGAGAAGAGGTTGAGGGAGGTGATCTACATCCCTGTCTGGGATTATCCAGTGCTGGGAGCAGAGAAGATTGACCGGCGCAAGGAAAAGCTGTTCAGGAGGAAGGCGGTGTAGCCCTAGGAGGGGGACCCAAGCGTTTGCCCTGCTCTGAGCGGTGTCCCATGGCCCCTCCAGCCCCTCTCGGTGACTGTGGCGGGTGCCCTTTCACGGGGGTGGCTGCACTTCAGCTGGGATGTGGAGTCCTGACCCAGCTCCAGCCCCGGGGGCACAAGGGTGACCCCAATTCCTCTGCCTGCTTTCATGCCAGTGCAGGGCGGGGGCAACGCTTATATATCAACCCTCCTCTAAAGCAGCCTCGGAGGGACGCAGCAGGGTCCCAGTCTCATCCGCAATCTTTTCTCCTAAAGTTTCTTTCTGGTGTGGTGTCTTTGGGACTACAGGGTGATTAACATCCATCGTAAGCATGTCCCAGACATGTTTTCAATGCCTTTAAGCCCCTGAGGTGTTACAGATGGCTTACAAGTTGGGCTCCATTAGCAGTTGATTCACTGTTTATTAAAGCCTCTATTAATCTTGTATTAATGCTTTTCAAATGAGACCTTTCTGGAGGTGAAGCAGCCTCTGAGGTGAGGAGCTTAGTTTCTCCTCAGCCTGGTGCCACCGATGTCAGCGAGGGTTTAGCTCAGCATCTCGTCAGGCTGAGAGCTGAGGTCTTGTGAGGCTGCTGAGAGCGAGAGCTGCCTGTGATGAAGCTCTAATTAGCGTGAGGTAGAGCCAGGGTGACTGGGGGAGCGGGGTCTGCAACCCGGGAGCCTGCTGCCCGCCCCGACCCCCCCAGGGAGCAGAGGAGGGATCTGGGGGCAGGGTAGGGATGTCGTATGGAGGGGTGCTCTGCCGGGTGGGACCCAGGGAAGCCGGCACAGGCAGGAGCTGCTGCTCTGCAGCCGGTGGTTGGGGGAGAGACCTGCCTGCAGCCGAGCGGGTTGTGCATCGGCTCCGTCACGGCACACGCTGCCTGGCTGCAGAGGGGGTTTGATCCGGCAGATCCTCCCCTGAAAAGCAAAAGCCTGCACTGCTGCCAGCCCTGTGGCTTTCAGAGGGATGTAAAGGAGGGTCTAAATTCGAGGGAGCAGGGACCAGCACCTAGGGGCAGCATTAATAGCACCCTACGCTCAGCCGTGGGCTTGGGGTGCTGCTTGTGGCACCCTGAGGTGACGCTGGGTGTGAGGGCAGCGGTGCTGCCTGTGCCGGCATCCTGAGCCGTGTCCGGACAAGGCAGTGCTGGGGATGGTGGAGATCTCCTGTCCTTGCCAAGCTGGGATGCTGCAGTTGTCATGGCAACGCGGGAGGCCTGCTGAGCTGGAGCCCATAACCCAGCCGTTCGGGTGGTGGGGGGCTGTGCAGGGCTGGGCGTGCTCCCCATCACCTCCCCTGGGCGCTGACACCTCACCGCACCCCAAAACTGCAGCAAACCCCCCATCCTCCCGAAGCTGGCAAACCCACCCATTTTCCAGCAAAAAGTCCCTGATGAAAACTACAGCGTTTTCCATGGGAAGAAACACCTTCAGGTGAAAAAATGTGTCCAAACCCATTGCAGGGAGCACACAGCCAAGTCGGAGACGCTGGCAGGCTCCTGCTTTCCTCTACCCTGTGCCGAGATCCTCCCGGCCGGCTGAGGCTGGAGTAAAGGCAGTCAGCACCCGGCAGGGTCTGGCCCAGAGCTGTTCCCCTGCAGGATGCTCACGGGGCTGTTTCCACCGAGCATGGACCTGCCCGGGGAGAGGGGCTGTGAGGGGAGGGGGCAGGATGGGGCTGGAGGCGCAGCCAGCTCTGCTCTGCCTGTGCCTCGGGGTGGCTGGATCTGTCACACAATGTCACCTCTCCCTTCTGCCGACAGCTGTGGCCTTCTGAACCATCTCACACGGCACAGGGCTGGACCTTTCCCCACCTCAGGACAGCTTTTTCTGCCTGGCTCCAGCAGCTTGTCCCTGCAGGGCATTGACTGACATCTGTCCATCATCTCTCTGGGGATGGGAATGCAGAGAGCAGAGGGGCCCTGTGGAAAGGACGGGCAGGGGACGAGCCTGAGCTGCATCCCCTCCATGGGTGACTCTGTGGCCACCAGAAAGGGCATCAGGATGCCCTCGAGTGTCCTCCCGCAGACCCCGTGCCTGTGCGCACCCCTGGGCCGCGGCTTGTGCTCCCTCTCCGGTGACTCCTTTCGCACGGTGGCCTCGAGCCCATCCGATTTCGCTCGGGTGCTGGGTAGCACATGAGTCACATTTCCTTCCAACGCCCATCTCAGCTCCGTGCTGTCGCTATTTTTAGAAACTCTTGAAAGCGGATCAGCCCTAAGAAGCACATTTAATGAATGCTCCCGCCATGCCGGGCTCACGTCACCCCGACGTCTCCGTGCAGTGGCTGGGGGACCCACCGGCAGCCCGGACCCTGCGTCCCCTCACAGCTCGTCCTGCAGCCCCCCCCCCCGAATCACAGGGGAGCTGAAGCCATGTCTGGGTGACAAAATATTACCTTTTACAGGGCTTGGTTGGGGTTGGGTTTGGTTTGGGGTTTTTTTGCAGTGCTGGCTTGGCGCTGATCTCCAAACAAGTGCATCGTTCAGTTATTTTTACTCTCAACCTCCAGTATTTTAGCTGGGGCTGCGGTGACTCCCTTCGCATCTCAAAGCAAAAAAAGGGAGAATTCAGCTCCAGAAATCAGGGGCTGGATGATATTAGAGACAAGCAGACTTTGCTGAGTATCACCGCCAGGACCTCCTGGCCTCCCCGCCCCGCGGCTCGGGAGGGTTCTGCTGTTACGGGGAGCTGGACCTGCCGCACCCATCCCGCACCCACACCGTTTTCACACCCAGACCCTGCGCCTCTTCCCTCCGGCCGTGCGGCCAGCTCGAGGATCTGTACAAATCTATTCGTTACTTCCTTCTGGAGCAGCACCTGTGTTGCTCATCCGTTGCTGGGGGACTGCCCAAGGTCAGCAGCCGCGGCACCGGCGTGGCCGCCTTCACGACCAAACCCAGGAGCAAACGCGGAGGGGACGCGGGCAGGCAGTGGCTTTGCTGAGCTGCCGCTTTTGCCATGTTTTTTGGGTCTGAAGGTTTCACCTGGAGACAAGCAGCCCCCGCCCTCCCAGCGCTGACAGGCTCTCAGCATCCCCGACCTTGCTGGGATAAAATTAGCCATTTCACTTTGAATTAAAGACAGTTTGGCTGAAAGCAACCCGAGTGGTTCATTTCAAAGACGTCAAATGGCAGCATTTCCTTTTTTGTCTGCGATCGGGGAGGGGAGGGTCCTTCCAGCCAGCGCCTGGTGACAATGACATTGATTTCCTAGACCTTTTGGCATGGACAGATCTGTATTTTTAGCTGGGGGAGAGAAAAAATTAAATCACGCATCAAAACAATGCTTTCCCTGCCCTGATGGGAAGGGGAAGGAGATGAAAGCCTTCGCTGCTGAAGCCGGCGGGTGAGGAGGGCTCGCTGCCCGCTGCCCTCGGCCCCGGAGCGGGACCGGGGATGCGCCGGAGGAGCCGCTGCTGCATCCCCGTGGCACGTCCCGGGCGTTGCCCCCCAGCCAGGCTCCATGCCTGCCCCCCACAGCCCCCCGCCTCTGGACTGGGAGCCCCCCGCAGTGGGGTGCCCTGGCAGGGACAGGCGGGACCCCCGTGCCCAAGGGATCCATCCCCTCGGCATCCCCTGCAGCCATTTATCTTCCAGGGCAGGCAGTGCCTTCATCCTTCCTTCCCTGCCTCCTCCTCCTCACTCTCCCCCACCCTGTTCTCATTTCCCCAAGAAGACTTTAATGAAATCTGCCCTTAATTAAATCCACATTCATTTGCATAATTACCAGGAAATTGAAATTAGCCTGCAGACGTGGCTGGAATACATTTGGCATCAGGCAGCCCTGCCTGTTTGGAGGGGGCCACGCTGAGGGCAGCCGGGTCCCCTCTCACCCATGGGTGCTGCCACCCTGCCCCACAGCCCCTTCCCTCCCGCCCCGGGGTGGCCACAGCAGCCGGGCATGGGGGGATGGGGTGAAATTGGGGGGCAGCAAGCATCAGGCCACGGCAGGGCAAAGGCAGGCAGCCCCCTGCCCGCCCACGGCTGCACAAGCAGCATCATGTTTGTTTTATTTAAAAAAAAAAGTCTTCACCGCCATTGAGAATTTTTTTGTTGCTTTTATGACTATGCATTTTGTCATTTTTTACGGTTTTAGTGTTTGGTTGTTTTTTTTTTTTTTTAATCCTTTTCAACAGTGACAAACTGAGGTAACGTCTGTGACACTACAGCCTCTCCTACGGGAAGAAGGTCCGAAACCCGACAGCCGAGGGAACTGGAAATAAAAACCCGACAAACCTACCGACACAGCGACCTCGACAGGAACAGAAATCACACCCGGGCACCCCCCCGCGGGACAGACCACCCGGGGAGGTACAACCGAGCCCTCCCGGGGGCGGCCGGGATCCCTTATCTACATTATTGCACGAAAGATCGAGGACATCGAGGGACCTAAGGCAAAAAGGAGAAAAAACCGCGCCTAGCGTCTCTACATCGGGGCAATGCTACTTCTAAAACCAGCCCTCGGCCCTGGCACCGCGGGCGGGCGGCGGGCAGGGGTGGGTGCCACGGGGACAGGGGGGCAGCGGCGGAGGCGGGGGGGCCGGCCGGGCACCCGCCTGCTGTGTAAACTGCTGCTGCTGCTGCTGCTGCTGCTGAATAGCGTTATAGCCCTTTGTGCGGGAATTGGGGGGACAGGGGGGTCCCCACGGCACCCACCCGATGGGAGGGAAGCCCAAACTCTGCCAGGGCTTGGGCGCTGCCACCTCGGGGTGCCCCCCAGCCTCCCCACCTCGGTGGCGGGGTAAGCCCTCCGCTGCCCTGGGTGCCTGAAACCAGGACGGGAGTTGTGACCCCCACATACCCCCCATGACTTTGTCACTAAGAGGCCACTGGGCCACCAGTGGCTCCTGCCGCCACCACCCTGCCTCGTCGCAGCCAGCCCCGGGGGGGATTTACCCCACTGCCTCCTCCCCGCCAGCCCCAGGGGAGGGTAACCGGGGTTTGGGGAAGGGGTGACAGCAAGGAGGGGTGGTGGGGACAGCACGGGGACCCATGGGGGCCATCGGGAGGCCGCTCGCAGCCCCCTGCCCTGCACCCCAGGTTGTGCAGACCAGCCTGGAGATCCCCCACCACCACCTTTTCCAGTCTCTGGGTATGAAAAGTCTGCGGAGGGGACAAGGGGACACCACCACGGCAGAGCCAGCTCAGCCCCCAGCATCCGACCTGCCGGACAGGCGGCACCGCGGCCGCCACCGCAGCCCAGAGCACAGCTCCCGCCGGGAGGGGACCGGTCCCTCCAGAGGGGCAGGGCGGGGGGACAGGGGCTGCCGGCGGTGGTGGCTGGGACGCACAACGACACACAGACAGGGACACTTGCTACATCGATGGCTGCCAGCACCTCCCGTGACAGGGAGGCAGCTGGGGCTGCTGGGAGTCCTGGGCTGCCAGTGACCCCCCCGGCTCCCCCTCACCGGCCCGGCGCCCACCTCCCCATCCCTTCCCGTGCCCCACCAGCGGGGCAGGGACTGGTGGAAGGGGGCAAATCACCACCCACCCAAACCTCCCCAAAGGCCTCCTCCACAGTGCGGGGTCATCGGCCTTCCCCCGCACCAGCCAGGGGCCAAGCACGGGGTGGGGGAGAGCCGGTGGGTGCTGGCTGCCCCGCACCCCCCCACCCACACAGCACCCCCTGGCTCTTCCTGCCCGTATGGGGAGAGCCCTCCCTGTGTCACCCAGGGGGGAGCCTCGGAGAGGGCAGCGTGACCACGGCAGGAGCCGGGGGCACCAATGTCCTCCCTGGCGGCGAGCGGTGCCCTTGGCCAGGCTCCCGCCACCGGCCTCACCCAGGGCAGGGTGGGGGGGATCAGCATCCTCAGCGCTACGGAGCGCAACCAGTTTTGTCCTTTTCTTCTTCGTTTTTTTTTTCTTTTCTTTTTTTGCTTTGGGAGACCCGGAGCCTGGTCCCGGCTCGTGCCACCACCACGACCAGCACCCCCCATCCCTGTCCCTGGGGCCGGGGGACAGGCCGGGACAGACGGGTGGCCACCACGTGCCACCCCGGCACCGTCAGACGCAGATCTCTATTGCTGTGGCCAGGACCATCTGCCCTTTGCCTTTGTCCTGCCGTCCGTCTGTCCTGCTCGCTGTGCCCGGGGGGGCCGCGCTTGGCTCGGAGCCGCGGGGTCCGCTCCCTTCGGTCAGGACGGTCCTCTTGAGCGGGGCGGGGGTGCAGGAACCAGCCGCCTCGTGGCGGTGGGGACCGGCCGGGAGCTTGTCCCCAGCGTGCTTGCGGGAGCGGTAGGAGGGCCGGCGCCGCACCTCGGCCATCAGGTCGCACTTGATGAAGTAGAAGACCTCCTTGACGGCGCAGCGCTTCTCGGGGTCGAGGGCCAGCAGGCGCTGGAACATGCGCAGGGCGCTGTCCGTGAAGCGCCGCCACTGCGAGGGCAGCCCCCCCAGCCGCCCCTTCTGCCACCGCACAAACTCCTCGAAGAAAGCGTCGGAAGCCGCCGCCGCCTCCCAGGGGAAGTTCCCTGTGAGGACGCAGAAGATAAGCACCCCGAAAGCCCAGACGTCGATGCTGGTGTCCACAGCGAAGCCCTCCGCCCGCCCGGCCTGGCAAACCTCAGGCGCCGTGTAGGGGATGGTGCCGCTGATGCGCTTGACCCGGCAGCCCACCTTGCGGGTCATGCCGAAGTCGGCCAGTTTGATGCGGCGGCAGTCGCGGTCGAAGAGCAGGACGTTCTCTGGTTTGATGTCCCGGTGCACCAGGCTCTTGCTGTGCATGTAGTCGAGGGCCAGGCCCAGCTGCTGCACGCAGCGCTTCACCAGCTCCTCGGGGAGCCCCACCTGTGGGCGCGGGGACACGGCGTCAGCCCCCCGTCACCGAACCCCGCGGTGACCCCCCCAGCTTGGCGACCGCCACACCGGTACGTCAGTGCACGCCCGACGCGGGCACGGCTGCTTTTATCTGGGGTGTTCTCTGCGGCAGGGAGATGGGTGGGGGGTCCCAGGCCACCCTAAGGAGGGGTGATGGGTCTCAGGATCTCCAGGGGGTGGGGGATGGGTCTCAAGACAACCAGGGGATAGGTGATGGGTCCCAGGCCACCCCAGGGATGGGTCCCAGACCGTTACAGGGACAGGTGATGGGTCCTGGGCCACTCCAGGAGATGGGTGATGGGCCTGAGGCCACTCAAGGGACAGGTTATGGGTCTGAGGCCACCCAAGGGATGGGTGATGGGTCCCAGACTTGCTTGTAAGTGCTTGTATTGGGGTGGACCCATACAGGGATGACAGGTCCCCATGTGTGGGGCCCCTCCCCCACAGCCACCAAAGCACAGCAGCAGCGTTGCTCAGCACCCTGGGCGTACTGAACCCCTACACCCCAAAAAGGCTCCCATGGGAGGGGCTGGGGCTCCCACCTGCGGCGGGATGATGTCAAAGAGGTCCCCGCCGGGGGCATACTCCTGAGCGAAGACATAGCAGTCCTCGGTCTCGAAGACCACATCGAAGACCTTGATGATGAAGGGGCTGGAGGAGAGTGTGTTGGTGATGCTGAACTCCCGCAAGAAGTTCTTCAGCTTCGTCTTGCTCTTGTTGACGAACTTCAGGGCCATCTTGGTGCCTGCGGTGGACAAGGGATGGGGGTGAACCCAGGGCATGGTTGGGATATGCTGGGCACCCCTCTCCCAGCACGGCCGTGTCCCCTGTGCCCTCCCACCCTCCCCACTCCCCTCACCTGTGCTTTTGTGGGACACCAGGTCCACCTTGCCATAGGTGCCCTTGCCAAGCTCGCGGATGAGGTCGTAGTGCTTGCTGATGTCGGTGCCCGAGAGGGTGCGGATGGCCAGGGACTGCATGTCCTCGGTGATGAGGGGCACCCCACAGCAGGCCAGCTTGCGCGACGGCTCTTGCTCAATCGAACCCGCGCTCATGGCTGCACTGTAAGGCAGAGGCACGTCACTGCTTTTGGTGGGTGCTGCGAAACCACTGCACTCCATCCCATCCCACCCCATCCCCGGAGCTGGGAGCATGGCACCTTGCAGAGAGACGCCAGGCTGCTTGGGGCGGTGCCAAGCAGCACCCACTGGGTGCCACCCTTCTGTTCCCAGAGGCCACCAGCCCAATGGCTCTGGAGAGGATGCTCCAGCCTCTGCAGGGGCAGCTGTGGGGGGCAGCAGCCCCTGTGCCTCCAACTTGGGGGGATATCTGGGGGCCAAGTGAGGGCTTGGGGAATGGCAGAGCCAGAAGGGCAGGGACGTGGGGACACACACACACATTTCCTCGGCCCTGGTGTGTTCTCAGCCACTGCGCAGGACAGGAGCTGAGACCCTCTGGGGCTCCCCACTGCTGCCACAGTCCCCAGTGGGGACCCCAGGAGCCGGTCCTGTCCCCTCTTGCCTTTGCAGAGCACTGCAGCCCCCTCCAGCACCAAGCCTGCCTGCAAGCCACGATGCTCCAGAGCGGGGTCAGGGCCATGCTGCAGGCACCGAGCGGGACACATTGGCTGCTCTGCAGCAAATCACCCCGCCATATGCCTCTGCCCATCCATCGGCACCGACGCTCAGCTTTCCCCTACCAGGGCACCAGAGGCTCTGGTGCAGAGCCCGGCCCACAACACACGGACAGCACTGACGTTCCTCACGCCCAACAAACCAGCAGCAGTTTTTCCTCACCCTGGCCATCTCCGCAACAAGTGTCAAGCTTGAACTCAGCCACCCCACTGCAGCGAAACCACCCCAGGGTGTCCTCTGATGCCCTGAGGACGCTGCATCGCCCTCCCTCATCCCCAAGAGCACAGACCCAGCACCTCACCGAGCCACCCCACGCTGCAAGTGCACGCGAGTGCAGCACCATCACCCTGCGCAGAGCGAGCCCCGAGCAGAGACACGAGCCCCCCAGGGCCGGTGGGTCCCTCAGCAGATAAATCCGGCTGCTTTTGATTTTGTAGCAGATAATTGACAAAAATCATGGGACAGTAGTCGAGCGGGCGCTGGTTTATATTTAGATTTTTAATGCAGCGTCTCACCGGGGGAAAAAAAACACCTCCCGCTCACAATGAATCCTGCTTGCCTCCAGAACCAACGGCACCTGGGGGTCTGATGGGCACCGGGACAGAGCCGGGAACACGGGCAGCCGGGGACACAGCGCAGGCGCTCGGCGGCTGCAGCTGTGGGTGTTTCGTGGGCAGCGAGCCCACGGCTGCTGAAGACAGAGGCTGAGAGCGGCCCTGCTGGAGGGTGCACACGAGCCACCCCCATGGGAGGGAGCCCGGGTGATGCCCGCGGGCTGAGCCCCATGCCATGGCCATGCAGGGGCTGCGGCAGCCACCCCAAAAGGTGCCGGATGCCCCATGGGTGCCCCCAAAGCACCCCGGGGACAGGGTGCTGCCTGATGCACAAGGATCCTCCCAGCCCTTTCCCAACAAGGCCAAGCCTGATCTCCAACCTCTCCCTCCTTTCTTTCCACCTTGGCACTGTCTCTCATCCCAAAGCAGAGCGCAGCTTCTTAATTTTTTTTTTTTTTTTCCCTGGGAAGTTGGGCAAAAAATAGAAAAGGAACTTCAACATCATGATGTTCCAAAAATGTAACGGCTTGACTCATAAGATCTCCAAAGCAGCTCATCTCCATAGTGTTTTATTGGCCTCCTGGAAGAGGAGCACCATTTCAGTGTCTGGGTGCTGGAGGTGGAGGTGGATCAGCGCAGCAGCTCGATGGATGCATGACTAAAAACAGCTCCCAGCATCCTGCAAGAAGAACTCTGTCTACACTTGAACTTACAATCATGCTTGTCAATGTCTCTTAATTAACCAGTGCTGAAAGGCAATTATTCAAGTCAGCAGAGTTGGGGTTTAAGAAAAAAAAAACCTGCTGGTGGGATGGGAGAGAGGAGGTGAAGGGCTGCTTAAAAGAGCTCTCCAAGTCAAGGGCTACTCGCTTTTTCCCTTGGCTAAACCTGTTGGGTTTTCCAGGCAGCCCCTTTCGACCAGCAACTGAAAACCACCCATCAGAAATGGGTGTCTCACCACAGCAGGTCCCCTGCCTGCCGCCTGCCACCTGCCCGGCTTTCACAGCCACGCCAGGGCTGCGGCTGCTGCATTTGCGGTGCTTTACGGAGCAGGCAAACCTGCTGGGGAGCGGGTTGGCGGGGCAGGCATGGGGCCGTGCTGCTGGGGACGCTGGCAGGGACACGGGCACTGCTGGGATCCTGCCACGGTGCCCCCACTACAGCCGGCTCGATGCAATGCACCCCAATGTCAAGGCGAAGGGGAATACAGAGCCAACACCGATCCCAGGGAAAACCAACCAGTGGGTGGTGGCCAAAATACCAACGTACCAAGGCCAAAAAAAGCATAAATGCAGAAAATTTCATTAAAAATTGAAATACATTTGAAAACATGTTGGTTTTGATGTAAGTAGCAAAGTGGGGCAGAAGCAGGGAGAGGGAGCGAGGGCTCGTTTCCAGCTGGTTCTGCACACTCATGGGGATGGCGGGGGATGGGGCGCCCATGCCAGCACGACAAGAGATGCTGCCAGCCCAGCATGGCCAGGGTTGAGGTCCCACGTCCTCGGCCCATGCCAGTCATGCCAACGCAACCACCCGTGCAGCTGCATGTCACATCAGGTCAAACCAGAGCAGAAACGGGGCCTTTTCCCAGCACACCAGCTCCTCTCCCGCCTCCACAGCTCAGCCCTGAAGCACGGGGGGGAAAGGAGCCAGCGCCGCGCCCGAAGGAAGCCAAAACCGCCTGGCTCAGTTGTTTTGGGTGTTGTTGAAGGAGCTTTTCAAAGCGGGGGGGAACGATGCACATCCCAGCTGAGTGCTGCAGCACGAGACCCTGGGCAACAGCAAAGGGGCAGCAAAGATAATGCCAAGCGGCACTGGGACCCTGCCACTCACCGCAGGTGGTTTGTGCCATCATCTCCACATCCTGAACCATTTCTCCTACTATTCAGACTAAAATTGTTCTCTGTTTAAGTTTCAGAACCATTTATCTCATTGAGTGAGAAGGATAATCCACCCACCTCTTCCTTGCTCCCTGGCAGGTATTTATAGGCAGCCACTCGTCTTCCGTCGGCAACTGCCGCTCCGCTCCCCAAACCTCCCCGACTCCATCCCCAACACCGTGGAGCAGCTCCCGCGAGGGTGGCATCCCGTATCCAGAGCCCAGCATCCCACTGGGCACAGGGGCCAGCACCTCCAACCCACTCCCACTGCTCCCTGCAAGGGGATGCTTTCCCCTGCTCCGCATCCCGCTCCGCTGCACACCCAGCCCTGGGCGCATCGGCTTTGCCAATAAGTAATTGCAAACTCATTAAGAGCTCATTGAGAGGAGCAGAGGCCGCCTGGGAGAGCTGCCCCAGGCACCTGGCAGAGGAGGCTGCTGGAGCAGCAGCTCCTTAAAATTTAAGAGGGGAAGGGGGAAAAAGTCCCCTCCAGCCCTGTCAGAGACTGACAAGTCAGGAAAACAACCCGGTTATTGAGTGGGGTTAAAGGAAAAGTGGTTTGGGCTGAGCCCAACACAGGGGTCTCTACAGCGAGGCAGCACGCTGGAACCCTGGCGAAGGGCCACAACTCACACCCTGGGCTGTGCCGGGGCAAGGAATTGAGAACATAAAGGGTAAAACCATGCAGGACAGGGTCTTGTAGGACCCAGATTTCTCTTCAGAGAGCAGGGAAATGAGAAATCCCCAGCAGCGGGGCGGGCGCAGGCACACGCTGCTCTGCCCCTGCGGGTGCCCCAGCTGCACCACGTGTATTCTGCAGAGCTTTGATTTCCCCCCCCACAACCCCAAACCCTCCCACCGCTGTGATGCTCACTACAACAGCAGCGTGCTCGTTAATGATGGTGTAATCGGCATTCCTTATTAGCGGTTAACACTGACTCCCCCCCCAGCCTGGCAGGCTGGAGGCCAGAGCACCCGTTGGGAGGGAGCTCACTCCCTCCGCACCCTGGCTGGCTCCCAAACCTCCCCTATTTTCTCTAAACCACCCG
The DNA here is from genome assembly GCF_965140245.1 of Athene noctua. Taxonomy (NCBI): domain Eukaryota; kingdom Metazoa; phylum Chordata; class Aves; order Strigiformes; family Strigidae; genus Athene; species Athene noctua. The sequence goes on along the minus strand of NC_134051.1, from coordinate 3,306,744 downwards.
CTGAGCTGGCAAAGTCATTTCCAAGCGAGTGTTTGGCCCTGCCGGGACTGTGCCTGCTCCCGGCCCCCCCACCCCTGGCACCGCCCCGGGTGCTGCCGGGGTGAGGGGGGCAGGTGGTGCCTCGGCTGTGCCCCATGCCGAGCCGCTGCTTCCCAGTGCCCCGCTCCAGTTCCAGCCTCCGCCACCTCCGCTCCCGCCTGACCCCGTTCTGGGGACATCCTCTCCTCTCCCGCGCGCCGCTGGGACCCGCGCACCGGCGTGAGGCGTTATTAGCTGAGCTTCCCGGGGGCAGTGGTGCGCCAGCACCCAGGGAGGGCTCCAAAGACACCTTGGCCTAACAAGGCCGACGTCTCCACGGACATGGAGGAGGGAACAGGCATCTCATGGGGGCTCCGAGCCACGGGTACCCGCTGTGCCGGACATCCCACAGCCACATCGGCCCTCTGCCCAGGCCGGCCGCTGCCTCCCACCCGACCAAAAGCAGCAAAACATGTGAGGGGAGAGGGTCCCTTTGCCCACGCACCATCCTGGGGCTGTCCAAAGCCGCTCAGGACAAGCCGAGCATGGCCAGGAGGTGGCTGGTCACACACGGCACAGGAGAACGGCCCAGCGGCTGCAGGCAGGGAGCATTTCAAGAAGAGCCCCTCTGGCAGCACCCCGCTACCAGGAGCAGCAGCCACCCCCCAAAGAGGCGCTGGATGGGGCCCATCTCCCGTATTGTCTCACTGGCTCCGTGGCAGTGGGGAAGTGCTGGGAAATGCTCAAGCGCCACTTGCACCACGAGCCTGAACCAGCACCAAACCTTCATCAAAGCACTCGCAGCAACCGTGATGTCCCAGCGCTCTCAGTTTGGGACATTTCTCCAAGTGATGGCACTGAATTCCCAGTTATCTGGAGTTTCTCATACCAGCGCCTCGCCAGGACTGGAGCAGCCTGCCCAGCACCAAGATCAGCTTTGGCAAAGCTGACAAACAGCCCAAAACGCACGGGCTCCCTGTTGGTGGGAGCTGCTCTCCCAGTGGGGTGTCTCAGCTGCCGGGCAGGGTCAGGCCCCATCACACCCATCCGTAGTGTTCCCCACAGTGGGAACCATTTCCCATCCTGGCCATGAGCTTGTGACAAGCTTCTTCAGCCTTGGGCCTCAGGATTGAGGTTTCACAGGCGAATTTGGGAAGAACAAATTAAGCAGCACCCGGGATCTCTCCTCCGACAGCTCTCGCCATCCTCCCGAGGGATGTGTGGTAGCCACTCCCCAGGGAGCCGCCGCTCTCCCCTCCTGCCGCCATCCTCCAGGCCCTCCACACTGCTCTCCCGGTGCTGCCAGCAGGATTTTCCCTGCCTTCATCTGCACCACGCCGTCTCCGTCCATCGGCCCCCGACAGCAGGACCTTGGCTGCCTTTCAGCGCTTCGGCCTCCCGAGATTTTTCCTGATGAGCAGGATGGCTTCGTTAGGACCTCAGCTACTCCAGCCTCCAGCTCCTCCTGCCTTCGCCGCCGGCACCGGGGATTTATGATTACTTCATTGTTTGATTGGTTTCATCAGCCTGTCATCATCTCCCTCCCAAAACTCTTCCACCAGCGCCGGCAGCATCGCACGTTTGGGATCTGCAAAGACAAACGCCCCGAGCGGCACCTGCCCGTCGCCCTCCCGGCCCCCGCGGGCAGGGCCCGCCGGCCCCTCTCACTCTCGGGGGCAGCGGGGCGCGTCACCCCGCTGCAAAAACCAGCCCCGTCTCCGCTCCGAGGGGCTCACAGCCTTGACGCGCGGCCCCGTGCGGGACCCTCATGGCCGGAGCTGCTGGAACCCTGCTGCCTCAGTGCCGGCCTCCGCCGAGGGGGATGCTCCCACCTCTCCCCGACCCCGTGTCCCCCCAGGCAGCCTCCCTCCCCCTCCCCGCAGCACCCCGGGCAGGGCACGGAACCGCACGGGCACCGAGGGCCGAGGCTTCGCCTCCGGGCAGCCGACACCCAACGCCAGCCCCAGCGCTGAGGGGCGGCGAGAGCGGACGGCCCCAGCCCCCCGCGCCGCTCGCCTGTCCCTGAGGTGCTGCAGGACACGCGGTTGGTGTCGCCCGCCCGCGGCCACCGCGCCAGCGAGGCCGGACCTGGAGGAAAGTGGGTCACGCTCCCCCTTCCCCAGCCGCAGCCGGCGAGAGGCTGCGCGGGCTGGAGGCCGGTTCCTGCACCCGCACCCGCGCTGGCGGCGAGGGGGGCCGGGGGAGGACTGACTGCTGGGGGGAGATGGCGAGGGGACATGGCCTGAGCTGCCCCCAAGGCCACCTCTCGCCCGCTGTCCCCTCCCTGCTCCCCTTCCCCTGCTCCCAGCCGCCTTCCATCGCCGCGCATCCTTCCAGAGCCACCCCCCCCGCCACGCACCTAAATCCACCGGGACCATCTTTCTCCCTCGGAAACCGGCCCCGGGGCCAGCGCAGGGCTCCGAGCCCCCCCGGCGCCCCACCGCCCCCCCCCCCCCCGGCCCACGGTGCCAGCCCCGCTCCGGCACAAACTCCTCTCAAGTGTGACTCACGCCGCTTCCGTCTCCGGCCCCGAGTTTGTCCCCGCCGCCGCAGGGCCGGGGCCGGGCCGGGGCGCAGGTGGCAGCGGCCGGAGCGGGGACCCGGCGGGGCGGGGGGGGGCGGCCGCCGGCGGGACCCCGCGCTCCTGCCGGGGCGGTGGCCGAGCCCCCGGGGGCGGCACCCGCAGCGCCCCGGCGATCCCCCCCCGGCTCTGCGGGGAGCGGCGGGAGACGACCCCCCCCATTCATCCCGGATCCCCGGTTGTACCGTGATGGTTATTTCGGCTGGCGGGGACCCGCCGCCGCGATCGTCCGCGTGTCCCCCCCCCCCCCCCCCCTCCGCCGCTCCCGGCACCGTGCGGGCAGACAAAAGGGCGGCCCCGCCGCGCCCGCCACAAAGGCGCGGGCCGGTACCGGAGCGGGCGGCGCCCCCCGCGCCCCCTCCCCTCCCCACCGCCGCCGCCGCCGCCTTACCGGTGGGGCGAGGCGCCGCGCCCCGTGCTCGGCGGGAGAGGAGCCGCCGCCGCCCGCCCCCCGCGCGGGGCCGCGCCGCGCCGCTCTCCGCCCGCACCGCCGGGCTCATGCCGCGGCCCCGCCGCCGCCGGAGGAGCGGAGGGAGCGGAGCGGAGCGCGGCGCCCCCCGCCCCCCCCGGCAGGGCAGCGCCGCCCCCCGCCCCGCCCCGCGCTCCGCCCGGCACCGGCACCGCCCCGGGGAGGGGGGGGCAGAAGGGGGGCCCCGCCACCGTTGCGCCGGGCGCTGGCGGGGATGCGGGGGGCTCCCCGGTCCCGTGCCCCCCCCACCCCTCCCCCAACACCCGCACCCTTCCGGCCCAGGCCCACGCGGGGGTTGCGGGTGGGTTTACCGGGGGTACCGGGGCAGGAGCCGGGGGCCGCCTCCCCGCTGGCCTTCGGGGCTCCGGTACCACGGGGTTCGGCCCCAAGAGCCGCCCCCCGGGGGGGACGGCGGGGAGCAGGGGCTGGGGCAGGTCCCTCTGCATTTCCCCACGCGGGGATGGGGCTCCTCACCCTGTCCCCACCCCACTCGTCACTGCAGGCAGCAACACGGATGCCCACAGCCCGAGCCTGGGACACCTGGGGTTCGCCACCGGGAATGTCCTTGTGAGGGGCCACATCCTGCTGCGGGCCGGTTCCCGCTCCCCCCGAACCCCCCGCCACTTGGCATCTCTTCCCCTTCAGCGCGGGTGATGCCCACCGTGTCGCGGGCTCGCCCCTCCGAGGCGTCACCCCAAACACGTTCAGGACACGCGGCGTCCCCCCACGCGCTCACCACGGCGGGCCCGTCCGGACCGCGCCAGGGAACGGCCGAGGCAGACGCGCCGCGCGAGCTTCCTTTCAGCCTCGTTAAAGTTTGGCAACGTGTTCGGCAAGCGATGCCAGCGCCGGGCACCGGGCACTGGGAGCTCCCGGGCACCCCCAGCTCAGGGGACAACGGCAGCTCTCCTGGAGGAAGGCACCACGCTCCTCGGAGCATCCCTGTGCACATCCAGTCTTTCCGGATTTCTTCCTCCACTCACCCGGGCCAAGCGGGAATGCTTTAAACACGCCACAACTCACTTTGGGGTTTCCTTGGCTCGTAGCTGGGCACCGGGTCCCTTCACTTCTGCGACACCGCTTTGAGCCGGCCCACAGCTGTGGGGCTGCCCCACGCTCCAAGGGGGGACGGCGGGTTGTTCCCACGCACCGCGTGGGCCGTGCAAGCTGGCTGTGCCCACTCTGCCGGGACCAGGGCCGTCCCACTGGCACCCGAGCCCCCCGCCGCCGGGCGGGCAGGGGAGCCCTCACCACTGACTCACTGACAGCTCTCATCCACTTCTAGTCGAGCACACCAAGCAATTAGTCTTTTTATGAATGACTTTAAAACAAGAGGCTGAATCACATTCTGACACTTCTCTTTAATTCGGTGCCAGGCACTCCTGTGACATTGCCACCCTTCTCCCATCCGGCAGCCACACGGGACATCGCCGGCCTTGCGTGTGGGCAGCGGGAGAGGCAGCTGCAGCTCACAAGCTCTTGCCAGTCCCCTCAATCCCCACTCCACTCACCAGTCCCTGCCACAGCTCCCAGCACCACAGCTCCAGATGATGGACGATCCCCACGGGCACGGGGGCATCCGTGTGGCACGGGAGGAAAAATGCTGACCCCTGCATCACCGGAGCCTGGTGACCCAGCAAGGGCAAGCTGGAGGGGTGCTGGAGGGGTGCTGGAGGGGTGCTGGAGGGGTGCTGGAGGGGTGCTCAGAGCAGCCGCTGTGGGGCTTGGAAAGGGGTGGCAGCTTAGGGCCGAAGGTGCCGGGAACCGGCATGGTGTGGGAGATGGGGCAGAGCTGGGGTGATCCCTGTGCTGCCGCGTAAGCAGGACACGGGATGGTGAAAGCCACCGCGGCCATCCTCGCGCGTCCCACTCCACCGGCTGCTGGGGATGGAGTGGGTTCCCCCCGTGTCCCTTCCCATGGCACCTGCACAAGGCCCCGTGTCTCCGTGTCCCCTGCCTGCCCTTGCCATGCCGTCCCGCAGCCACGGCTCCCTGGCTCCCGCAGCCTCCTGCTCGCTGCGGTTCGAGCGGCGCCTCTGAGCTCTCCTGCACTCGCCCTATTTATAGCTCGGGGCTGTTTCTAGGTCAGGCACGAGGTGCCAGTGCCCGGGAGCCTGCCCGGGGGCCGCGGGGGGCTGCAGGGACAATGTCGTGCACCCCACACATGGCTTGGCTCCCGGTGCCACCGCCCCAGTGCTGGAGGACGGGGCTGTGCCATGCCCCAGGTACACAGAGGCTGAGCTGTCGGTGAGAGACCAGCCAGGCTCTGACAGGGCTCCGTGGGGCTCAGCAGGGTCCTGTGGGGCTCTGCAGGGCTCAGCAGGGTTCTGTGGGGCTCAGCAGGGCTCAGTGGGGCTCCGTGGGGCTCAGCAGGGCTCTGTGGGGCTCCGTGGGGCTCAGCAGGGCTCCGTGGGGGCTCCGTGGCTCATTTTGCAGCTGCCAGGCTGCAGACCAACACATCACCAGTACGTGGGTCACACACAGATTGAATAATAGTAACACCAATAGCACCAGTTAATGTTTGCATTGAGCTTGTGGTCTTCAAAGCACTGAGAGAATATTAATAACTAATTAAGATTTGTGAGGTGAAAGGAGCCGGAACAAACGTGTTTATCACCTAGCTCGATCCCAAATCATGCGGTGAGCCCACGGCGCCCCAAGGGACCACCAATGCCCCCGGGATTTCTGCTCGGAGAGGAAATATCTTGGCTCGTGCCACAGGGATGTGCTCAGGCAGGGCGGGTGGTGGGGAAATTACCTGAAAAGCCCAAAATATTTCTGACAAGCCCAATCCCCTCCAAATTCAGCAAGAAGGTCACTGGTCCCTTCACCATCACTCGGACCCCCGGGCAGAGTGAGAGCCAAAGGGCCGTGCCCCGCAGAGCACGGGGGTCGGGGTGCCACGGCCGCCCGCTGCCGGTCACGCTCCGGTGCCGTGAGCTAAAAGCTGCCCGGGGCTGCCGGCGGGGCTGCCGGGAAGGAGCAGGCGGGGAGGGACGCGGGAGGGACGCGGGAGGGACGCGGGAGCGGAGCACGCTGGGAGCCGCAGCGCCAGCGGAGGGGACACGCTCAGCGCTCAGCCCGGGAGCAGCCGGCGGCGTCTCCCAGCGGCTTTTGGACGTTCCCCCCAGCGCCCGCGGAGCCCCGAGCCTCCCTGCCCTGCCGCTGCCCTTAGGCCAGCCTCGCCGCTCGGCGCAGGCGCCGCCGTGACCTTCGCTGCCCGCTCGCCGTTCCAGGTGGCCGGGGCTGCTCGACCCATGTTGGGGGGCCTGGGTGCCCCCCCTGGTCCCCGGGGACAGCGCCCAGCCAGGGGGATTTCAAGGGGAAAGGGGGCTGGTGGGAGCTGGTTCCCGGAGCACCGGGGCTAAGTGCCCCCCACCTCGGTGGTCCCCCCAAGCAGGGTGCTGCCAGCCCTGCCTGGGGCTGCCGGGACGAGATTCCCAGCAGCTGCTCTCAAGGTCGGGGAGGAGATGCAGCCCCGGTGCCCCGGGGCACAATCTGCAGCGCGACTGCGTGGCAGGGACACGCCAAGTGGGGTGCTGCCTCTCCTCCCGCAGCCCCCCAGACCCCATCCCGTGCTCCTGGGGGGCACAGGATGGACCCAAGCCAGCCGGGAGGGAGGCACAGTGTGCTGCATGCTGGCCCCCCAGCACAGGCTGGGTCAGCACCTGTGGCACCACGTGCCAGCAGCCACTTGCACGGAGCTTGGATGTGGTGTTGACTCTGGAGCATAATGATGACTATTCAGCTACTGGGTTGAAACGAAAGAGTGAGTTTCTTCTGAGAAGAAGCAGAGTGTGTTTCTTCATGGGGGAGGTGGGACTTGGGGCTGTGGCAGGGTCATGGCACTGTCCCATTCCCCTTCTGGGTCTGAAGCCACAGACACCAGCTTGAATCGCTGCCGGGGGCTGGAGCACAGCTGTGCCTACAGCTCCCGCTTGCAGCATTTCCCGTTCCATCACCAAGGGGGGGTCGAAGTAGCCAGCAGGACTGACCTGGGAGCACAGGGAGAGCCGCAGGGCCTGCCTCGGCACCCCAACACCCCGGCCAGCCTGACACAGTCTGGCACCGCGCACCCGCAGCCGCCTCCGCTCGCAGCCCGTTCTCCTGGCACCATCTAGCGAGGCTGCGGGGACAGACACGCTGCCTCCGGCACCCACACGCGTGGGCCCACACGCTCCCACCGGTTCAGGGTGACAGGCCCAGGGCCAGGCAGTGGGTCAGTGGCAGAGTGGGGAGCACCTGGTGGGTCCCTCTGCCTGCACACCCCCCCGCCCCCCCCCCCCCCACCTGGGGTGACCCCACCCTGGTAGCTGCTGCGCTGGAGGTGACAGGTGATGGCAGCCCTGTCCCCACGGGCTGAGGCAGGTCCAGGGAAAGGCTGGGGGGGACAGGCTGGTGACAGCTAGGGGGTTGCTGGGGGCTGGGAAGCCCCACCCAGTGCAGCCCACCTTGAAGCAGGGCAGGACAGGGAGAAGTCTCTGGGGCCAAGCCACAGGTGTCCATCCCTTGCCATCTCCCCGTTCAGGGAGGGGTGGTCCTGACGGCCATCACACTGCCACTGCGGGCTCACCCCTCCCTGGCTGAAAATGCCAAACTCGTGCCACTTGTGCCACAGCACAGGCTGGATGCATTTGGTCGGCTCCAACCCTGGGTCGGGCTGCAAGACTGGAGGCCCAGGGATGCTCCACACTCCTCTGCAGCCAGCAGCACCTACACCCAAGGGCCCTCTCCCACCCTTGGTCCCCCAGTCCCTCCCCCTCCCACCTCCTGGAGCCTTCCCAGCCGGTGCTGAGCTCGTGGGCAGTGACTCACGGGAATCGAGACTCCAAAAAACATGATTTACAGCAAAACAAATCCTACAGCTTCTTTCATGCTGGGAGGAAGGACAGACTGCCTGGACTGGCACGTGCCCACAGCCCAGCGACAGTCCTGCCTGGCCCCCAGCCTGGCACCACCACCCCCCCAGACCTTGCTGTGGGCAGCCAGTGCTTATGGGGGGGGCTCCTGGCTGTGGCAAGGTGGGAGCTTTGCCCCAAGGCTGGTGGCGCGGGACAGGAGCTGGCAGTGGCTCGGTGCCACTGAGGAGCAGTTGGGCACACCATGTGCCGGCGTTCACACCTCACATCCCTGCCGGCTGCCTGGCTAATTCCGGCACCGGCACATTCGCTTTGGCTGCCGCTCAGCAGCACAACGGGAGAAGAGCTTTCGGGGAGGGGGGGAGGCAAGCGCTGGTGCTGCTGCTGGGAGGGCCAGGCCTTGGGGAGCCTTGTGGCCCTCCTTGGGGACCCCCAACTGCCCTGATCCCCCAGCTAGCCTCGGCCCCAGGGGCAGCAGCAAGGCCCTGGGGGCAGAGTCCAGCCAGGGACCCCCATTTGGGTGAGCAGGAGCGGGTGGGACGGCTCCAGGATGCCGAGGGTTCACACACTGCTGCCAACAGCCCCGTTCCCATGGGCACACCAGCACCACTCGGCACGGCACAGCACAGGACACCCACCCCGTGCCCGGGAGAGCTGCCGCCAGGGAAGCACATGGTGGATGCGCACACGTGCTGTGCACGCAGCCTCTCCCCGGCACAGCGCCGGGCCCCAGTCTCTGGCCAGGAGAGGATGCGTCTGCTCCAAGAGAAACTTTGGCACGGCCAAGGCAGGCAGTGATCATGCCAGGCATCACCCCCCCAGCTCAGCTCCATCCTGGGCTCCCACATCCCTCATGGGCTCACCGTGTGTCCCCACCAACAGCGTGCTGCCCGACCAGACACCGTGGCACTGACCTGTGCAGGTGCAGGGGCTGCAGCTCCTCTTTCTGGAAGCAGACGAAGCAGAAGGAATCCATTGCTCAACTCCGGCGGCCACCGTGCCTGGGCAAGGGGGACCACAGGCCAGGCAGCGCCGGAGAGGTGTTGGCATCTTCCTCCCCCTCGCCAGTGCCGCCAGCGGCTGGAGGCTCACGCTCGCCCGCCCAGGGCCATGGTGTCAGGAAACCCTTCACGCGGCCGGACTGAGTGCCGGTGCTGGCTCCTCACCGTGAATGGAGGTAGCGCCGGGCTGTGCCATGTCCCACGTCACCCTCACTCCGAGGCCAGCAATGCCCAATGCCACCCCAGCACCCATCGTGCAGCCTGGCCAGAGGCAGCACCAGTCCTCAGGGGGTGTGGGCAGGAACCAGGGTTGGCATCGCCCACACCGAGGGGTCCAGCAGGGCAGGATGAGGCCCTGGCCAAGCCCTGTGGTGCTTCAGAGGCCAGGGGAAGCAGCTGCCCCTCTCCGGCACCCAGTGCCCATGTGGCACCGGACAGTGGTGGTCGCAGAGGACGGTGCCCGCGGCGCTGCCAAGGAAAGTGTCCCCTGCGCAGGGGCCTGCAGCAGGTGGGGTCCAGCAGGGTCTGGCAGGATCCAGCAGAGTCTGGCAGGGTCTGGCAGGCAGGTGGCCGGGCCGAGAGCCCCACGCGCTCACGGAGGAAAGTTGTGTTGTCGGCGAGCTGTGGCTCCGCGGGGCTTGTCTCACCGGCAGAGCAGCCGCTCGCTCTGACAGCTAAACCAGCGTGCGAGTATTAATAGCTCCAGATTCATGCAGTGAGGCTGGGAAGTTAACTCCTTGGCTGCCGCTGCCGGCCCTGCCCAGGCTCCAGCTGCCCTCTCCCGGCTCCAGGCTGCTGCCTTGGGGCTCGCCAGCGCCGCAGCTGAGACCTGGCAAACTCAGCTCGCCCATCCAGTGCACCGGCTGTCACTGAGAAGCTCATGCTCTGTCCTCCGGCGCCCCATCCTACTTCTCCAGGCTCTGCCCTGGACAACGCTTGGCATGGGGGACACGGCACAACCCAGAGGGGATTTCTGGCCTGGGTGCCCATGGGTGCCCTGTGGCCTGCCAGCAATGGAGAAGGTGGCCTGGGAGCCACTCCAGGGGGGCTGCTCCCCACTGCACAGACAGGTATGTCAGGGCACAGTGTCAGGCCTGGCTGGGCACAGCAGGAGCATGGTGGTGCCGTGTGAGGGGTGTCCCTGCCCCACAAAGTGTGTCCCTGTTCCACAAGTGCTGTTCCTGCCCCATGAGGGGCATCTTTGCCCCACGATGGGTGTCCCTGCCTCAAGGTGCAAGCCAGGGCAGCCATGCCAGCAATGTCCGGCTACTCCTGGGGACAAGCCAGGACACCTCGGGGGGGGGCAGCATGCTCGGTCAGGAACCTCCTCGCCCACATGGAGCCTGCCCTCGCTGAGCAGCTCCGGATTCTTGCTGTTCCCTGTCTATTGGGACCCTCTCGGGGACCATCACATGCCCCCCAGGTCCCTGAAACCGAGAGCAGTGCTGGTCCCTTACCCCACCGCCCTGGGGCAGGAGCAAAGGCCCCGTCCTTGGGAGGATAGGAGAGGCTTCCCCAGCCTGACCACGGGCTTTGTCATCTCTTGCTGTGAATTATTCAGTGCATGGCTCTGCTTGCAGCACATCAGCTCCAGCCACACCCCCTCTAATGGCAAAAATCAATGGCTTTTTAATTTCTCTTGGCCAGGAAGCTCCTGGCCATGCTGCTCGTGGGTCCTGTCCTCATTGCAGAGCTGCTCCAGGAGAGAGGGGGACCCAACCTGGAGGGTGGTTTATCCCAAACTCATTTCCATCACCTTCTTCCATGCATCCAGAAGGTGCTGGACTAGATGGTCCCACACGTGAGTCTGCAAGGTACCCACACTTCGCAGTGCGGATGGGGTTCAGCTGCCCCATGCTGGTCCCAAGCCGGGATGGAGGCCAGGGCTCAGTGGAGACCCCAGCCCCACATCCACATCCTCAGACCTGCCTCCAGGGGACCTGCCTGGGGCACCTGCGGCCAGCGGGGATGGGGCAGACCTGTCCCTGGGGCTATGTGGGGCAGAAGCCTGGCTGCCTGTGCTCTCTTGCCACAGCTGTGGGTGTGCTCACCGGGGGTGCTGGCTGAGGTCGGTGTATGTGTGTGCATGTTCATGGCTGTGCTCAGCATATTACATGCGCAGGATGCCCAAGGCCAGGAGCAGCAGGAGCTTCGTGATTCAGAGCAGGACTCATCCTCCAGCCATCCACTTCCATCAGCTATTTCAAGCCTGAGCATTTCTCCTGCCTTTAGGCTGAGCCCTTTACCCCAAGGAGCTTCAAGGACTTGTGTTGTCCTTGGAGCTGCCCAGGGCACTCACTGGAGGCCTACAGCAAAGAGGGGCTGGGGGTCTGTTTGTGCTGCAGGGTGGGGGCAACAGGTCCCTTTTGCACTCTCCTTAGGGGGGTTTGCACCAAGGGAGCCGTGGGGCAGCAAAAACCTCCTTGAGAGCAGCATGTTGTGCACTGTGCCTGCAAGCAGACCTTGCTTTTTACTGATTTCCTGCATACTAGGAATTTTGCGAGGGCTGGGGGCATAGGCAGGGGCATGGGGTGAAGCTGGTGGGCAGTCAGGGTAGGGGGCTGCTCCTGCAAGACATGGGGAATTGCAGGACTGAGTAACAGGACGGTTGCCCATCACCCAGAGGTGATGTGGGAGCAGGCAGGCTGCAGGCAGCATTGCCTGTGGGCTGGCCATGCTGTGGGTGCTGGCCTAGCTGTCGGGAGTTGGTGTCATCTTTTCACCCCCCACCAACGTGGGCAGCCGGCAGGGACATCTGTCCAGGACAAGGGGGCTGTGCAGTGTGTTTGTGGTGATGCTGGTCCTTGGGAGCTGGGAGAAGCATCATCATCCCTCAGGTGTCCGGCACCAGGGGAGCCCCTCTCCTGGCCACGGGATGCAGGAGGGTACCCCTGCCACAGCCAGACTCCCACAGTCCCCTAGGCCCCCCAGGTACGGCGCCAGGGCTCTGGCACCCACCCAGGCACCCACTCACCAGGAACACGCTGCAAGGAGCAACAAAAAAATGTTAAAATTTAATGCCTTGGCTAATGGGCAGAGCAGAGAGGAGTAGAAACCCAGAGAAAAAGGGCTGGTCTCCCATGGAAGGGAAGAGGCTAGTGTGGCCAGCCCCAGGGAGCCCCTAATGGCTTGTGGCTTCGCAGCCTCCTCCACCCCACACTTTCTGGAAGAAGGGGAGACCTTGCTGGTGTGCAGCGGTGCCTGGCTTATGGGACCCTGCTCCCCCCTCACCACACCCAGCGCAACAAAAACTATTAGCTGCCTTGCAGCACCCACAGAAGCATGGGACCGAGAGGCCATGTGGCTCCTGGTGGATGCCCCACAGAAGCTCGTGGTGGGTAATGGACCCCTCGGGGTGGGACCTTGCCCATGGGAGCCCAAGCTCCACCGTCCTCCTCCACTGCCACCTGCACCTCTGCTGGTCCCCTCCCAAAATTGTGGGAGGCTGAGAACAGGGAGAGGCGCAGAGGGCAGGTTGGAACATCTTGTTGCATTGCTTGGGTGGTTTTTTGAGGTCTAGGAAGAAGGTAGGCACAGACTCCAAACTTTGTGTAGGTTTAAAAAAAGCCACAGCCCAAAATGAGTCCTTTTCTCCCCTGCCTATAACACAAGTGGAGTCTTATCAGAGATGGTTGCCTGCTGCCGCTCCCACCTGGCTCCTCCAGTTCCAAGGCTGTTGGAAGGGGTGATTTGGACACCAGGATACATTTCCAGGCCTCCTTTTCAAATAGACATGAAACACCAGACCTGCAAGGCCTGTCTGAAGCATGGTCTTACCCACACTTTCCCCATGCCTGTGTATTTGGGGACCTCCCATTGTGTCTCAGCGCCCTGGCCCTGTGGGCCTGTTTTGTCCCGACCGTGAAGCAGTTGCCCTTCAATGGGGATCAGGAAGCCATTCCCAGTGATACCATCAGTGTGCTGAAAACACAGCACCCGGGAACCCAAATAGTCCCAGATGAATCCCGACAGGGTGCAGAGCAGAGCAGGAGTGGAGGCAGGAGGAAATGGCCAGGAGCCACAGTGGCCACAAAAGAACCTCGTCCACCACAGCCACCCTGACTGGGGCAGACAGTCCCAACTGGGCTGTGGGACGGTGAGGGGTGACAGCCCCAGCTGATCACTCTCCTCCCCTGGGACACCCGGCTACGGGTGCCCACAGCTGGCACTGAGCGACGGCCGGCAGAGGAGGAAGGACACCCATCATGGGGAGAGGCATCTCAGGAGCACCCCTTCCCTGGAACAGTGGGCTGCGGTGGTTTTTTTGTATTAATTACACACATCTGTACTTTCCACAGGTATTTGTACTCAAGGCCTTTCCCTGCTGTATTTTTTTATAGCTTGCTAAATAAGCAAACTTGTTGCCAAGCCACTTGCGAGACACAGGGAGTGGTTGGGGTTTGCTGCACAAAACTTCCCCTTGCATTTCAAAGTTGCTTTATTGTACTTATAAAATATGGTTTAACCCTTTTCATCAAATTAGGTTAGGTGGCAGGGTAGTAAGATGCTCATAGCATTTGGAATGAGTTACAGCTCAATTTGTGGTAGGAACAATAAAAGGAGATGGAAACAGATACGTGGCTGGATGCAAAGTGAAGTGTTAGGCTCTGACTAATCCTGGAGGCAAAACCCAAACTCTGAAAAACTGGAATAAAGCAATTAAAAGTGGTGAATATTTGAATGTGTGATTGAATGGGCTGGAACCAAGGCTGGAGCTGTGCAGGAGGCCTTGAAAAGAGGACATCAAATCACGTTTCAGTGCATTTCTGTGCATGTTTATAGTAAAAATTGAGGAATAAACCATGCAGTAATGAATAATTTTCACGCATTCTGTTCCCTTGGTCTCACAATACAGCCGTTCAGTTCCATGGTATTTTCCTTCTTCCTGTTTTTTTTAAAACATAAACTTACAAAAAAAAAAAAAAAAAGGCTGATGGCTTCTCCCATCTTGGGGCTGATTAGCTCATAGTCTGAGCCTTGCTGCTTCCCTCTTTAGGAACCAGATGGAGGAATGCCAAATTAGAACATAAGGGCTGCAGACAGTCAGTGGTTAGGGTGACTATTTATTTTCTTTAAGAAATGGCCCTTCCAGCCATAGGCAGAGCCCCAGAAATGGGATAAAGGAGGCTGGGAGCCTGGCACTGCAGCGTTCCCAGGACACGATCCTTAAGCAGTGCTGGTAGTAGCCATGGTCCTCGCGCCTGGTTTTGAGCCAGACCAACCCCACCAAAAGGTACCAGGCTGTCTCGTGGGATACCTGTTACTTCCTGTGCGAGGCACAAGGACACCTTTTGCCTTGGGGCAGATGTTTCTAAAGCAGGGAGAAAGGCTTGTGAAGCTCAGAGCTCACTGTCAGCCCCAAACCCTGTGCTAAAAGGTGTTCCACCTCCTTGGGTTTTGCAGGGAAAGTAGGAATAGAGGAGAAAAGTTCCCTGAAAGGATCCGGCAGTTTGGCAGAAGGTTTATCTTCTTTCTTTTGGGCCCCATCAGCTTACCCTGTGCCTGCGGCACGCCAGATCCCTCCCATCCCAGTCCAGGGAGCTGGAGATGCGGAGATGCTTCTATTTTGGAGAGCCAAAAAAAAACCCCACCCAGAAGACACAGCAGTGGGAGAAGCGGGTCTCCATGGCCTCGGAGGCAAGGTGGACACGGCTCAGCAGATCTGTGTCCAGCAGCTAGTTTTCCCTGGCCAGCAATGTGCACCCTGGAGCACGTGTCAGCAACCAACCCTGTCAGAATAACAAATGGTGATAATAAGATTATCCTTTTAATGGTCACCATGGTAACCTGCCCTCTGCCAGTGCAGCTGCAATATCTTGATGTAACCATCGCTGAGGTGGCGTCTCAAGGCATCTCCATCCTCTCTCTGTTAAACACGCTGGCGGGCATGGCATGTAGCTCAGCTTGGCCTGGCAATTTGAAGGTGTTGAGGATGTTTGGAGGTGTCAGAGGGGTTTTGGAGATGTTGGAGAGATTTGGGAGGTCTTGGATGGGTTTTGGAGGGTTTTTGGAGGCATTGAAGAGGTTCTGGAGATGTTGGAGAGATTTTTGAAATGTTGGAGGGTGTTTGGAGGGGTTGGAGAGGTAGCTTTTGGAGACGGTGCTCTGTCTGGGGGTGCATATGGTAATTCATCAGCACGTGGCAGCAAACAGACATTATCTCCTGTGTGGCCAGGCAATATCTGCTCGGCTGCAAGCTGCACATCTCCTTCATTTTTGTCAGCCTGTGTGGCCCAGGAACAGCGTCTTCACACAGGGAGAAAGACTGATCGGGGTGAGCAGGATGGAGATCCGTGGGATCAGAGCTCTGCTGAAAGTGTGGAAGAAAATCTGTCATGGAAAAGACACGAAACTGCTTGACCATAATCTTCTTGTTGAGCCTCAGGGTCAGTTACACCCCCATGGAGGGTTTATTTTCCTCTCTCTCTTGTTTTGTTTAATCCTCTAATGTAACTGCAAGCATTTGCAATATTCCCATATGCATATTGTCCCCTCTAAAGCCTATTAAGCCACCGATTTCAGCAATCTCTTGTAACTGACAATGCCACAGGAGAGTTTGGGAACTGTAAGAAGTATGCTGATCTGTATTAACTTCATTGGTTTGGGGCTCTGACAAATCCCAGCTCCTTTTGTCAGACAGCATTTAAGGGTTGGATTTCCTTTTTTTAAATTCACCTGCTGTTCTGATTCTCTGTTACTGTCTTCGCTCCCAGCCACATCAGGCGTTGGAAGACCAAGGGCCACAAAGACCCCCAGTCTGACTTAAAGCCGGGAGGTGGGAATAGGTGTTTAGGGACGGGTTTCTACGCCATGCAGCTTTGTTATCATTGCTGACAAAGACTTGCAAGGTTGGGGGTTCCCCCCCACCCCAGTTCATTTGAATTATTTAATTCGTTACATGGACACGAAGCCAGTAAATGCAGACAGCGTCCCTGTACCCGTGTAACTCTCTTAAGAGGTAGGGAGGAGCCGGGGGGCAGCGCAGGCGGTCCTGAGGGCCGGGGTGGAGGCCCAGGCCCAGGTCCAGGCCCAGGCCCGGGCCCGGGCCCGCGGCTGCCCTACGGCGTTGCCAGGCAACGCGGGGCCCTTCTCCTGTGGCCGGCGGCCGGAAACTGGGTGCGTCCAAGCCCCGCCTCAAGAGGCGTGGCCATTCGTAGCCCCGCCCACACGTCTGTTCCATTCCCCGCCCCTGACACGCGCGGGCAAGGGGCGGGCACACGCGCTGCCCCGGCCGCCGCTTCCTGCCGGGCGGGAAGCGCCTCTCGCGCATGCGCAGGCGCGCAGGGGCGGGGCGAGACGCACCTCCGGGCGGGCACCTTCCCTGCCCGCCCTCCCCCGGCGCCGCGAGGCACCGCGCCCGTCTCCAAGATGGCGGAGGCGGCCTGCAGCAGCATTCTGCGCATGCGCCAGCGCCACCGCCTCGCCCACGATTGGCCGCAGGGGCCGGGCGACTGTTTCCGGCGGGAGGGCGGGGCGGGGCGGGGCCGGCAGAGCCGCCTCCCCGGTGCGCGGCAGGATGCGCCTGGCGTAGCCACCGGCCGCACCGACAGTCGCCTCGCCGGGTTTCCCCGTCCTCTCTTCCTGTCCCGGCCTGTCTCTTCCCTTCCGCCGGCGAGCGCCGCGCCCTCCCGACCCGCGCGGGCCTGCTCTCCGTCGGCCTTTCCCCAGCGCCCCGGGGCTCCCCGTCCGCGCCGGCCGGGGGAGGCCCGGGGGCTGGGAGGCGGCTGCAGCAGTAGCGGCGGCTTTCCGGGAGGGGGGCCGCCTGCGGTGCCTGGGGCTCTGCGGCCGGCGGGGGCTCGCCGGTGCATGGGCGGGGAGGCCCGGCCGCCGGCCGCCGCCGGCCATGACATGAGCGGAGCGCGGTGTCCTGCCTAGAGCCGCCCCGCGGGAGCCGCCGGCAGCCATGGTGAGTGCGGGCGGGAGCGGGGCAGCCCCGCCGCCGCGGAACCCCCGGGGCGGGGAGGTGAGGGGGGTTCTGCTGTGCTCCGGCGGGGCCTGCGGCCTGTCCCGGGCCCGCCAGCCCTCAGGGCCTGCCTCCGGTGTGGGGACCGGGCGGCCTGGGGCCTGCAGCAGGGAGCCGCCTGGGCAGCGTCCCGCTGGGGGCTGAGGGGCCTGCGGGTGTTAGGGGCGGCCTTTGCCCTCAGAACCACCGTGGTGACAAATTGTAGAAAGTCGTGAAGGTTGAAATTCTTCCTGGGAGCGTTTGTGCCAGAGGGTACCGAGAATCACAGGTTTTATCCAGTGCCAGCTGTGGACGTGCCTTGCTTGCCACCAATTTAGCCTTGGATAAGCTGCAGAAATGACCTGGATTTTTTGGCTGTGCAGAGTGTTATTTAATTGTGCTGTAGATACTGGTCTTCAGCTGCGTTGCAGCAGCAAAGCTGTGTGCAATCCTACTGAGAGATACGGAGCTGAGATACAGCATGCTTTGATTTGCACAATCTTTTTTGCTTTTGATAAGAAGGAAGAGAAGACATCTTTAATCCATTGGGTGCCACACAATCAGGCTTGCAGGCCTGTTAGGTGGAAATCTGTATTCAGGGCGTCACGATGTTGCTTACTATCGCCATACCAAGCGCTGGCAGCGATGTACTAAGTAACAACTGCTGTTCTTATTTTTTTTCCCTTTTCCTACCTGCAGGGAAACCTTATATCCCCAAACTTATGGGGTTGATAAAGGGAAGCCACAAACATGATCAGTAAGTAGTGAGATGTGTTTGGCAGCCCTGGATCTGCTCATGGAAATCTGCCTCCTAGCCTATCTCACCCAGAGTCCCACTGGGCAAAGGCAGTAGTTAGTGATCAAGTTTTCAACCACTTTCCAGCTTAAGCTATTTTAGATAATGTGGGCTTAGGCCTTGGACCCCTTTTCAGAAAATTGGGATCTTGGTTTGCAGTTGGGAATATCTTCACTCAAGAGCCAAAATAATCACATCTGCACAGTGTTTGATGTGCTCTTAATATGCTCTTGGTAGTTTATTGAAACCTTGTGCTCTGTAACCCATTTAAGTTGACTTTCATTGGTCTCTTTGAGAGGCTTTGCTACTACGTATGGTGTCTGTTGGGGTGGGATGTGGTCTCCTCAGTAAATACAAGTAGCAGCCTGCTACTACTGGATCTATGTGCATGGGGGATGTACCTGCCTGCTCAGGATGGACACCTGACTCTGCCACATGTCACAGGTCTTTTTGAATTTAGCTTCAGTCAAAGCTAGAACAAAGGATGATATTCTTGAGGTGGATTCTCCTTAGTGAATACTCCAAGTTCAAGAAATTACATAAATTCTGTGGTTGAGTTCAGAGAATTTGGTAGACCAGTCATATATAACAAGCTGTAGCTCAGTGTGTGGGACAAGGTTAGAGTTTTGTGTGTCAGGTGTACGCTAATAATTGCAGGTGGCAAAAGGACTTAGTTCTTCCTTTACCTTCATACAGATGAACATTTAGCCTGCTGAATTACACCTTGTTTTTTGCCTTGAACATCCAATATTTGGTTCAGCTACAAGCTGAGTACTGGCTTTGGAAGTTGAGAAGCAGTCATTGGGCTATGCTGCAGAATTTACTGTTGTAACTCTTCATGTGACTACTGTGCAAGATTTTCCTTATGTTCCCATTTCCTTGGAGCTTACAGATGGGCATGTTCTGCTACTAGTGTACCCTTCTTCCTGGAAACAGTTGGAAAAGTGTGAAGATGAGATGCTGTAAGGCATACTGGGAAAAAAGAAAACATAATTAAACTCTTGTCAAAAATACAGACTTGTGGAAGCAGATTTTATTAGTTTAAGTTGAATTGGGTCTGTTTGGAAAGGAATAAGCAATGGGAGCGGTAACGAGTTAGAGCTTGATTAGCTGGAGAGGAATGTTGAGAACAAATTGTAAAGTCAGAGCACCCAGCAAAGGCAGGAGGGGAAACCAGTGATGTGCAGTGGGCTCAGAAACTGTACACATGTTGTATAACAGGTGCCAGTCCAGTGTGCTTAGATGCCAGTAATGGCTCAGAAATCTTACGTCACCATTAAAAATCTATTTAGTTTCACAGGAAGCTTGAATCATTCTGCTTTGAGGTATTCATAAAGAGCAGCCCTGCTGTGTAAAGCTTTCTCGTGGTACTGTGTGTGGTGGTTATTACATGTTTGTGGCATGCTGGATTACTAATGCACATTGCGTGTCTGCTAAATAGTTCTTGGGCAGCAAGAACTCCAGTTTGTGAACATCCAGTTTGTGGCTTTCTGTGAAAAAGGCGTGTCAGTGTTGATGATGTGGTATCTTTTGTAGAGAAAATAGAGTATTGTAAACCAAAGGTTTCTCAAGTGGATGTCTGTAAAGTCAAGTTATTCTCTAAACACAGAGTAACTAGCTCCAACTTATGCACTAGGGTGGGCCTCTTGGAGCTTTTCTCTTCTTTAATAGACCACAAAGGGTTAATATGGTTTCCTAGTCAACTTCTAGGATATTTCTAGATTATTTTAGCAAACAGCTTCAAAACAAATATTGTTTGTGGAACTAGTCCTTGAATGCATTTGTGTTTTGCATCCAAATAAACTAAGCATTTGTCTCATCGCTTATTCTTTCACCTTTTTTCTGCTTCCACTAGCAAAGATTAACCATCTCTGAAACTCTGAGCTCAGTTATGGTCTCCTGAGCATACCGCTCACCTGGCAAGTGCGTTCATAACTCCCATGTGAGGTTGGAAGTCAAGTGATTACCTAATAGTGAATGTATTCTTCAATTTTGTGGGATTTGTATCCTGCCAGCAAGTAGAAGAACAGCTTAGGAAAAGGGACTTCTTCCAGGAAATGCTGTTTGTTAGGTATCAGATTTAAAGATGTCATATGACATCAACCCTTCAGTCAGAGAACTGCAGTCTTCTGAAACATTTGGCTTTAGTTACAAAACAAGTCACGCTTCTTTCAGGTATCACTAGACCTCATAAATCTGTAGCAAAGTGGGAAGCAGACAATAGCAGCAGCAGATCTGAAGAAGCTTGTGTCCCTGTTCTGTGTGAAGCAAATATAGCTTGCAAAAATGGAAGCAGGCAGTGGGTGTGTGGAGCTTGAATCTTTCTAAATTTTCCACAGCAGCATCCTAGCTTTTACTCTACAGGCCCTCTTATCACCTTCCAGGTTTTTTTTCTAGCAGTAAGTGCTGTCATTTTCTTATGATTAAAGCTTCCTTTGGAGACCTGATGGTAGTTTAAATCCTTCCATTTCCTAAGGAATAAAGCATGTCTGGATTGCAGCATACCTAGCCAGGTAATGCTGGTAAGCCATAGGTTATTCTGGCACTCTTGGTTGCCAAGGACCTTGCTGCTGAATTACCAAAATAGCTCACGTTTATTATGTATGTCAGCATGGCTGAGCTGGTGGCACTAAGGCTGGATCAGGTCTGTGGGCTGTGAACCAGTCCTGTGTTTTTGGAACCACTCCTGATGTCTATTGTGCAGGTGGCTGAGGACACTGTGGCAGGAGGCAGCAGCAGCTTCTTGCTTTTGCAGAAACCCTCTGCCTGCCTGCCCTGTTGCACTAGGGACACTTAAGTCATGTTTGGGCTGCTGCTGCCTGGTCCTGAAGCAGGTGACCTATGGGGCTGTCTTCCCATAACAAGAGATGGAGAAGAAGATGGTAAGCTGAGCACGCTGCCTGTGCTAGGGCAGGCAGGAAGCGCTTTTGCATGACAAGGTGGCCTCTGCTTGACGGGGAGGTTTTAGAGACCAAGAGGGAGCTGGAGTGTGTTGTCCCCTCCCCCAGACAGCACCAGTTCCATTGCTGTCTGATGTGCTGCATCAAAACTAGACTGCTGTGGTGTAATAGTGTGAAGTTCTGTCAGCTTTCTGTATATCCCCTTAAAGTACGTAGTTTAAAAAGAAAAGTAAACTTCTTAAAACCACTCTGACTCGCTTTAGTGGGTAGAGAAACAAGAGAATGGGAACTTCAGGGTTCTAGCCTCAGCTCCAACATCTGTCTTCCTTTTTTGGCCTTTAGGTCACGTAATGATTTTCTATGCCCCTTTATTATCCCCGCTTTATTAAATCACTAAATGGGAGCTGAGACTAAATGCTGGTGAACTGTTTGACATGTTTATTATTTCCTCATACACAGCAAAGCCTGTGTACCTGTGGAGCACAGCACGATGTGGTGCATGGCCAGGTGGGTAGCTCTGCCTGTGGTGGCCCTGGGTGAAACCTGAACCTGTGTGTCCCTTTTGGCAGAGTTAGAAGAAAGGGGAATCAGAACTGAGTGTGTAGCAGGAAAGCTGGTCTCGAGGGTGGCTGTTAAGGATGCTTCCCCCAGAAGGAAAGCTTTTTCTCTGAAGAAAACAGTGAATTTAGTGGAATGGTTATGCACAATACCTTTCAGGATCTATAACTACAGTACATATGCCATATTTCAAAGACCTGCGTAGCTAAATGTTGGCTGCACTGTCTCCAGATGGACCAAAAGGTATTAAGGCAAAATTACTGAGCCTTAAGGTCTAGTAAACTGTCTCGAAAAGCCTCTTTCTGTTAGATGATGATTATGGCAATCTGCTGATAGATGAATGTTGGTTGTTGAGGTTATTATAGTAGAAAAGCATTCAAACCTGGCATGTACTACTAAGCTCATGCAGTGGGGTTTGGTGCTGCAAAGGGATCGCTCAGTGTGTGGATACTTAAAAGCTCAGAGGAATTTGTGGTGTTTGGTTATTTTAATGCATGTTATTAAGTGTTGCCATTTAGATCAGGGAAGACTGATCAGGGAGCTGCTGTTAACATCCATTAAGAAATAATAATGATATATGCAAAATTTTTTAAAAGTAGCTTTTACATGTATAGACTGATAGGTGATGGCTGCTAGAATAATGTGTCCTAAAATCCTTCCAAATCATTATCCTTTATCAGTCAGCAGATATTTCCTGGGTCACTGCTGCATCCCAGGTGTTAACATGGCAGTCTTCTACTTTTGGAGAAAAAACGCGTTTGCCAGTTTTGTTTTGTCACAATAAAATGCTTAGAATATTTATAGAGGTAAAGTGTGTAGCTGTTGGCTTTCTCTCCCGCTGCTGCTGAAGTTGCTTACTCATCCAGGCAGCCCCGGGGGTTTCTTTCTGTGCTCAGAAGTGGAGTGGGTTCCCTGGAAGGTCGGGAATGGTGCAGCTTCTCAGCCTGGGCTCAGCAGCACTTAACGTTTGTGAAAGGTGTTTCTGCGGTGAAGCAACTTTTTTTCCAACCATACTCCCTACACGCACACACATATACATCTTTTATTGCTTTCTTTATCTAGTTTTTTGGTTTCTATTTACCGTGACTGGATAGGAAGATTTCACTCTACCCGAAATGTTTTGGGCTCTTCTAGCAACATCAGATTCCTTAATTTTTTTCCCCCTAATCCTCCCTGATCCCTCTCTGATGGGGGTCATGCCCAGAATTACATTTCTTTTACCATTTCCCAGCACTTTGCATTCATGCTCCAAATTATCTTCTATTTGTTTCAGCATCTCCAAGTTTGTGCCTGGGTCTGCAAGTCTATGTGTATTTTTAGCAGTTTGACTTAATATTTTATTACAGCTTTAATTGCAGCATGAATTTCTTCCCAAGAGAGATTGTCGTGATTCCTTTTTGTCCCCTCTTTTGAGAAAGGAGCATATTCATCTGTTTTGTATACTGGCTTGTCAGGACGCCAAAGTTGGCGTTGAATGCAGGGGATGCAGCCTTCTAGAGGAAAGAGTGGAGTTTTTTCCTTAAGAGAGATAACTTTATCTGAAAAATGTGCATTGTGCTTGATTGATTCTGTCCTGCTTCAATGGGTAAAAGCAGAACAGATTTCTTTTGCACTGCAACACTACTAGTCCTTTTCTTTGGGATTGAGGGAGGTTTCTTCCACTGAAGTTTGTCTCCATGGTTGTTTTCCTGGAGTAGTGGCTGGTGTCAAAGAACAGGGTGTTTAAAATCATCGGAGAACAGGGTGTTTAAAATCATCGGAGAACAGGGTGTTTAAAATCATCGGAGAACAGGGTGTTTAAAATCATCGGAGAACAGGGTGTTTAAAATCATCGGAGAACAGGGTGTTTAAAATCATCGGAGAACAGGGTGTTTAAAATCATCGGAGAACAGGGTGTTTAAAATCATCGGAGAACAGGGTGTTTAAAATCATCGGAGAACAGGGTGTTTAAAATCATCGGAGAACAGGGTGTTTAAAATCATCGGAGAACAGGGTGTTTAAAATCAAGGTCTGGAAGGGATACAGTAGAGAGAGCTACTCTGTAGTGGTTAGATTTGTGTCTTTTCCCCCTGTTCCTTTGCTTATGGAGAGAAGATTGAATTTTCTACAATTCCTTGGCCACCTTTTTGTAAACACAGAGGAAAAAAAAAAAAGAGCAAGGATGATGTGATCTATGGCCTATAATCTCTGTTGTGCAAGTATGAGGTAGGTGCTCAGTAGCAAGGCTGTTCCTGCTCCTCTCCATGTCTGGGGCTGCACCAGCTTCTCTGCTCCTGCCAGCAACCCAGGAGGCTGCGAGAAATAGCTTGTGATGGGGCAAAGGTGAAGGAGGAAAAAGGCTGCTTTGCAGCAGCTTGCAGTAAACTTTCAGCTGTTTTTTCTTGTTTCCTGCTGGGGCTTGAAGTGGGCTGGGTCATGTTGACCAAAGTCTAGTTGTGTGTCAGCCTATTGGAGCCCCCCCTGGTCCTGGGGTGGATGATAGCCGCATGTTGGCACATCGAAGCCCCTACCGGGTCCCAGGGAGGATGATAGCCCCTCGTCAACCTGTTGAAGTCCCCCCTCCCTGGTCCCAGGGAAGCTGATAGCCATGTGTGACCTTCCCTGGAGGCTGTACTCGATGGTTGATCCAGAGCCATAGGAGATGCAAGGGTGAGAAGCAGAGTGCTGTTGTGAAATACCCCAAGTGTAGAAGCATTGCAGATATCATCTTGTTTTTCTTTAAGTGGACTAGATATTCTTTCTCCATGTGCATGTTTCCTTTGGAAACATTTAAAGTGTTGCAGAGTTATTCCCATGGTAAGTGTTATGCATGATAGTTTCATTATACACTCTTAAATGCCCAACACAAATTTTAATGCTCTTGCCAGGAATTAAACTTATAATGTCTCAATCTTTTTTCTTTTCTTTGACAGGGGTGAGAGTCTTAAAATATCTTATTTTTGTGTAGTGTAATCATACATCCTTGGAAATTGGGGCTGGCTGGGCTAATATAGTGGGTATAATCCTTCTCCCAAGTTTACCATAAACATTGCACTGATGTCACTTGGTGTAGTCTGGTGGACATGATCCTGCCAGGCAGGAGTGGATGTTGGAGAACTACCTGGAAAATGAGCAGCTGGGATGTGCCAGTGCAGTTAAAATCTCAGCAGGAGTTTGCCTTTCTGTAGATGGAGCTGCATCTGAATAGAAGTGCCTCTTTAAGAAATATGCTGAATAATTGCTTTCTTCTTACATTTGCTTTCTCTTTTACTTGTCCTAGTGCTTTCCATTTCCAGCTCTGCATATGTGCATACTTTCAGAAACTCCTTAAGTTAGGATTGCAAACAACTGCAACTCAAAGAGTGTGTCCAGGTATTACTGTGAGTTGTCTGTAGGTTCAGATAAATGAGGGCTTATTTGTGGCTTTGCAGACAGTAAAGGATTTGAAGTGTTTTAAAAAAATCTGTTAATGCATCTTGGATAGCTTAGTGCTCATATGCAAGCATGCCAGGATGATGACTCCTATCACTTATGCATCTTTTTTTCTACTCTCCTCTCTGGTCAAAGGAGCTTTGAACAAGTGATGATGAGCAAGCTTTTTAACATTGTGTCAGATATCCCTCTGTAAGAGCAAGAATAGTGTTCTTTGTAGGAAGGCTCAGTTAAAACTTGAATATAGGTGTGTTTTCTAAAACTGACTTGAACTAAAATGGCCAAACTTTGTACCTTTCATAAGTTCATTTTACATGCTGCTGCTCATCTATTGCTTGATCTGGACCATTTGAGTAAGATGCAAGCATTTTTCCTAACACCTTTTTATAAATAATTTTTTTAGGGGTTTCTTATTGCTTCTACAAGTACACTCTCCCCAACATATTTGTGTCCAAACATACTTGTGCCTTGAGATCTTTTTCCCAACTGCCTTTTTTAAAACTCAGGTTAATACACCTAAAACGATAGGGGAAGTGTTGTCTCAAAATGAGTTAAGTTGCGTGCATTTGTGTCGACCAGCCCTGTGGTCCTGTTTGTGCAAGCCTACGTCTGCTTATGCAGAGAAAAGGGAAGTGATTTGTACCCTGTGACCGAGGTTGTCCTGGAGCTCCTGCGCGAGCATTTCCTTACAAGAAAGGGCAGGATCTCCATCCAAGGTGTTGCAGACTCCTTTGAAGTGTGGCACATACTGTGGAACCTGGCAAAGAAAGGATGTGAGGTGAAAGGACAGACCCACACACTGAGATTGCAAAGCTGTTCCCTTTAGAGGTGCAAGTTTCTAGACTTCACTGGAAGAGTTTAAGTTACTCTAGTCTGGGAGAGAACCACAGTCACCTTGCAGTATTTTAGCATCTGGAAAGTGGCTCATGCCCAGCTGACCACCCTTGACAGATGATCAGCCCCGTGAGGTGTCCATCTGAAGAGAATGCTTTGACCTCATGGCTTGTTTTTTCTGATAACACTCAAACTGAAAATTTGCTATCAGTGGTGGTGGCGGCTTGAAAAGTGAACAGCAGCTGAGAACTGTCTGAACCAAATGTCTACTGAGGAAACCCTAATGACTAGCTGGATTGTCAAACTGAAGTCCTACGTCCAAAGTGCCACCTGGGACCCCTGTGCTATGGTGATAATGCAGTCGTATGATCCAGAATATCTATCTCGAGTAGTCTGCTTCAGATGCTTCCACGCTTCTCATCTGTGTATAATTATTTTAGCAACTACTTGTTTGGGGAAATAGTGTGTTGCTAAGTTTTTTCCAGCAGCTAAACCACAATAAATCAATTGGCACGTGACCAGCCCGCCTTCCCTGGGTGACAGGAGCCCATAAATTGCTCTTGCGCTCGTCCTCAGCGATAGTGTGGCTTCTAACAGTGCTGTGTCTAAATCTTACTTTGCTTATGCCAGCTTGCTATGATTGTTTTATTCCTTCAGTGGGTTTCTAAGAGAATTTCTAGGTGTTGAATCTTAATCCTCTATGCTTGCTGTGTTTCCATGTAACAAGTATCTTCTGTAAACAGCAAAGTGAATGTGAAATGCTTGGTAGAGGACACACTGGCTACTGGACTTCATTGTCAGTCAAGAGTTATAGATTTAAAAAGAATCAAACGTGGACACTTGAGCTTGTTAGTCAAAGTTCAACCTTAAAACCTGAAGCCTGGTTAGCCAGACCTGCCTGTACAAGAAGATTTAAGAAATAAGATCCCTTAGGTAGTCAAAAAGGTGCCTGATTACTTGTGTAGCAGGTGGTATTTACAGGTAAGATGATCTCTTTATACTGTTCAAGAAATCAGGTTATCACTGCTGGCTCTCTGCAGCCTGTTCCATGAAGTAGTGTTCAGCCTGTGGTCATTTTTAGTCCTTAGCTGATGTTTAAATAAAATACATTGATTCCTGAAATGCAGTCTGGGGTTTCTAAAGTGATCAGTTGTACAGGCAGAAGGGCCTCGAGCAGCTCTGGTGCTGGACATCAGCTTCATCACAGCAGGGAGATCGAGAGTAGCATAGTGCCTTTTTTCCTCCACCAATTGCCTTGAGGTAGAACAGTAATTTATTTTTATAGTAGATCTTTTGCTTAAGTTGTGGTGTAACAAAAATGAGTATGCAAAATCTGTCTTATTAGTGACCTGTGAAAGTTGTGGCCCTTGAAACAAATGAACCAGATAAGCGGGATGTATTCTGCAGTCAGGAGATCTCTCGAAATGGCACCAGGAACCCAAACTGTTCTCAAAGCACAGAGTGAAGCCGAGTCGAGTTTCGGTTCATTAAACCACAAAAACATCTCTGAAATGCAACAAGGAAACTGAGAATAAAGACTGTGTCTTGATATCATCAGCAGTATAGAGCCGGGGAGCGCATATGTTGCAGGATACGCATGTTGTCTTGTAATTTACTGATAAGGAGACCTTGGGAATAAGTGTGAAACCCCGGACTTCTAAAATCATTAGTTAGAAATGATTAAATGTGGTAATACTGCCTTTGAGCTGCACAGCTCTGCCTCTTGGTAGTGTGCATTCATCCTTTCTAGAGGATGTGTTGGGTGTCATACAACTTTTTTAAAAAACACTTCATAATTCTGCTTTTGTTGCTAAAAATAATACTGAACTTCTTTCATGAACTTCAGTTCGAGTGACCCAAGGCTGTTCCAGGCGTTCACTGAGGTGATAATATCTGTGCTTTGCTGATAGCTGCAGAAGGGAGGCTTTTGTGGCCCACGCAAGCAAGCCTGAAATGACCTACAATCTTTCTGAGAGTGTAATTACTAATTTACATGTTCATTATCATGTTATGTTAGGGCTCAGGCAGGGAGGGGCTCTGAAAGACACCCTGTTAATTCTTAAATGAGTAAATTACTACCTTAGTACGTATGCATGTTGGGTATGTGTATTATCAAATTAGTCTTGACTGAGTTTCCTTAAAAATTTATCTACCATAATAAATAACACAAAAAAATAATGGAAGAAAATTTAGCAGCTGAAGTGCAGTGGTTTGT
This sequence comes from Athene noctua, assembly GCF_965140245.1. Classification (NCBI taxonomy): domain Eukaryota; kingdom Metazoa; phylum Chordata; class Aves; order Strigiformes; family Strigidae; genus Athene; species Athene noctua. The sequence continues at coordinate 3,279,160 of NC_134051.1, read as the reverse complement.
ATTTGTATGTGTATAACTGTACTATTAAGTAACTGCACAAAATTGGAAGCAGAAGACTGAGGTAGAAGAGGATGGGGCAGTGTAATTTAGCAAAGGCGGGGTGATGAGTTATTTTATACTAGCAGCTGCCATTGTGGTGTGTGATTTTTCTTTTTTCTTAACTCTGTGGACTGGCTTGTTGGTGGATTTATAGCAATTCCTGCTGGGAACTCTTCGAACAACAAGGTTTCACACTGCATGCTCTCCTGCAGTCCCTCCTCTCCTGGAAGAGTTGCCCATTACAAGCACAAGCTGGTAGATGTAGCTGATGTTTATTTTAGCAAAGTTGGGTAAAATCTGATAAGATCTAAACCTTGATAACCAGGAGGAGGCTGAGTTGTGCTGGGCTGTGTCTTGCACTAGTGATGGTAGGAGATATGGTGGGTAGGAAGGGGATGTAGAAGCAGGCTCAAAAAAATTAGGCAGCCAGGGCTGTGCTGATGAAAGATCTCCATTTGCTATTGATGTATGGTGTAGGGAGGCTTTATGGGCTGGTAGGTGTTAGATACAGTGTGGAAAGTGCTTCAGCAGTGCAGGTATTGAAGGGAGGGATGGAACAAGAGTGGGTGTCTGAATTCAGAACATGATGGGGTGCAGAGGGGTGGTGAATAACAACTCCCTAACAGAAAGAGATCCTGTCCTCTTTATTTAAAGAGTAGAGATGTTGAAGGGGGTTTAGATCTGCGGTGAGGGCGTCTGGGGTTCAGTGGTGCAACTGTTTTTTCCTTTCTGCCATCAGTGGTGCAAGTGTTTTTCCTTTCTGCCACCGAAGGAGGTGTTTTTAACGTTCAGTGTGGTGTAAAATCCATTCTTCCACGTCAGAGGAAGGTGTTCCAGTGCTGCCTGAAGGATGGTTGAAGTCACATTGGTAATGTTGCAGCTGCAATTAACATCTTACTAAAAAAAGCTTTGTAGAGGGATTACCTTAATTTTATCTTGGAGCGATATCCATTTCCAAACACATTAGAAAAAAATCAACAGACATAACCCTCCTCTTACAGTCGTCATCAGTCTGAGTTGCTGTATTTAGAGCATCATTTGTATGATCGATGCTCTACTGAGCTGTTAATAGCAAACATTAAAAGGTTAACAGCTTGTGTTTTTATGGCAAAGCATTAGAGAGAAGCTTTCCTCTAAAAGGAACAATAGCTTTAGAGAACATAAAATGAAGTAAAAAGATAAGTAGTGAACTCTAAATGAACGCACTTTTGGAGAAAATTGAAATAGCTTTATAAAGCACTTTTGTATTTTCCAGAATGATCGGGTACTATGCAAATGAAAATTAGTGTTATATCTTCTATTGAAGTAAATGCACAATGTCTAAATAGCAATCTAAAAATCGTTCCACAGTTACTTGCCAGAGTTGGATGAGTAACGTGTCCTATCTGAATGCTTTAGTCACAGGCTACAGGCTAAACCGAACTTGTTATGGAGTCCTGGTTTAAGCAGCAAGGTGCAAAGATTTTGTTTCTCTAGAACCTCGTTGAGGTGCACTGAACTGGAGCTTGAACAGACTAAAATGCAGTAAGTTAGCACCCATTAATACTTTTTTCCTTGATCAACAGAAATCAGTTAATGGCTCTTGCATCTTAAAATGAACAATAGCCCTGAAATCAGCTGGTACATCCAGGTTTTATAGATCCTTCTTTGGTCGATGAAGAATGTCTTCAAATGTGCAAGTTTTTGGTAGCAAATATCATTTCTGTCAATACAGAAAGCTATAGTCTCAGCTGTGAATCTGTCACTTTTCTGGTTGTATGAGACTGCTATTAAAGGTTGGAGTTCATAGATAAATGGTATGAGTAAGCAGCTACATGCCTCTAGTTTGATAACTGTTAATGAAACACCCTTAGCAAACTTTAAGGAGCCAAAAATGGGGATGGTAAGGATGTAGATTGACAGTGACGCTCTCCCACGCTGATCCGTAACAAGTCCACAAACAGCAGATTTGGGGCAGACCTGATGCTTGCGGGATCCATGCAGCACAGCAGCACGTAACAGCACCTATTTTGGGGAGAATCAGCTATGACACATCTCTCCATGTTATCTTGGAAACGATTTCTAGGTCAAAATGCAGATGTCCTACTGGAATGTAGGAATCTGTAGCTGTTAGTGCACTAGCATTTAGACCTACTTACTTACTTTCATGTATCACTGACTTGTTCACCTAACCAGGCTGTGACTGAGGATGTCATCTTTGGCTGAAGGATCTGATGAATCTGGCAGCTGAGGTCCTCCTGGTGGTAGCTTGCAGGTCTGAGCTCAACCATAGCATTTTGGGCAATCGGAAGCAGTGGAGGTAGTGTGGATGGTGGCATGTCAAATCTTTACTATTTTTAGTGAATTGCAAAGGCTTTCATGGTAAAAAGCTCACATGACCTGCTTTGCAAATAGCATTCATGGAACTGAGTATTTTTTTTCTTAAATGCTTGAGTGAAGAGAGCAAACTGCATTTCCTGGCAGTTTGATTGAGCCCTGAGTAGCCTGAGACATTGTAGGTGGAGAGGTCAGATTTTACAATTTGTGAAAACGAGTGAGAAGTATTTCTGATTTAATAGTTGACTGTTCTGTAATGCCTCATGAAGGTGAGGCAAATGGCCAGCCCTTACCCAGAAAGTCTGTAGTAAATTCTGCTAATGATGGTCCAGACTTCATGACATTCCTTGGAAAACCTTTCAAAATGAAATCTGCATATGACCCAGATGGCTGAATTTCAGACCAGAAAGTGAAATGAGTGCTGCTGGTGCTGACTGCCCATGGGGTTTGATCTTGTCTGGACTGTGTAGGACTGTGGCAGTTGTTGGTGTCTGTGTGTTGCTGCTTGGTATCAGGATTCATCGGCATTTCTGTTCACAGATCCTGGTGATACTTTTGTGTTCTTCAGTGTAGAGTAAACACCAAGCCCTAGAAGAAAGCAAACTGCATAATAATGTGAGCAATAATACTGAGGTGCAGCTGGAAATATTAGAGATGGGTACAGCTGCAGGTCCTACAAACAGCTCTACTTTTATTACAGCTGCAGTGGATAATCTACTTTCTGGGGTGTCTGGATATAGGTACAGTAAACTTCCTCTGCAGTTCTCCAACATCATGTGTCCTCGTTATCTCAGTGACCTAGTTATCAGAGCCTTTGCTTGAAAGGTGGGTGATTACATCATGCTTCAGGAATGGTTAACTTGAGGAACACCCAGAGGCATTAGCAAATGCAAAACCCTGCTCTACCTTTTAAAGTCCTGCCAATAACTAGAAGGGGGTACACTTGGTGTGGCCATCAGATAGCATCTGGGGGAAGACCTGGGAGGCTCTGGCCTTTGCAGAGCCTGTTGCAGGCTGGGTTTTGATTACTGCAGTTTATGCGACCGCACCTTCATTTGGCCAAACCTCTGAAACAGCCAGTAGAAGGCAAATAAGAGAAGAAAACAATCTCTGAGGTCACCCTGTTTCTTGCTGCCCAAGTTAGCCTTGGATTCTGGCCAGCCTGGGCTTTTTACATAAAATGCTTGTGTTGTGCTCTCTGTTTTCTTCTTTGCTTTTGACACGTTGAACATTGTGGTGGTGGTGTTTTTATATAAAAGATTAAGCATGAGCCTAGGAGTATGCTCTGTGATCTTTAAAATCTCAGTGCCAAGGCAGTTTCAAATTGGTGAAAGGCATGTCAGTTGTTCAAGATTTATGAGAACTCTGCAGTTTATTTCCAAAAGTAGGAAATAAATCTTGAATCTTGGGAAAAAAGACTTAGCTACTATTCCTGAAGGAGGATGGAATTAACTATATGAAAAAGATTGAGCCCTGCAATTCCTTTGTGAAGAGCTAACGCTTCTCCGTAAATTGAAGTGAGGGTGGAGTGGGAGAACAGTCCTTCTTACAGAGGGATTTGTATCTAATTGATTGGCCCAACATTTGGAAACTCTTCTTTGGGTGTTTGGCATTAGAAACTGCTGGTGAGACTTACTCTGCATTGAGCAGCAGAGAAGTAAACTGCAGGGATTTATGAAACTGTTGGATATGTATGTCTGGATCTGGTTGTGAGGAACTTGCAACAGTGTGCAATGTCCCAGAAAGAAATGCATAGAAATGGTAGTGTGGTTATATCCTAATGGCATTGAGGACTCCACAATTTTTTTTTATTTTTTTTTTAATGAGGCTCTTATCCACAGTGTTGCTGTTATCTGGGAAATGGTGACTGGCAGGAGGAGGAGACTGGTGGCTGAAGGGCTGGCTTCAAGGGGAAGTTTGCAGTGCAAGGGACTGTTTGCAGAAACCATGTATAAATGGATTAAAAAGTGATAATGGGTGCTTGATCTTGCTTAAGCTGGCAAAGTGGCTTTGATTTGATTGTGGGTTATTTCAAGCCAATTTCCCACTAACAATGTTTCTTGCTAAAATAGTCTTTGCTTTCTAGAGCAGGTCTTTAAAAAGAAAAAAAAAAAAGGAAAAGGGGGAAGGAAGAGGAAAGGTAGGATGAAATTCAGTATTTCTTTAAGTAATTGAAAATGCATGGTGTCCTACAGAGCATCCATTTCCATTTGTTTGGACAGCAGAGCTGAATTTGTCTTCCCATGCTGTTGAGTTGTCAGGTCTCTTGGGGGGTTAATCCAAGCCCAGGCTGTTTGAGGAGGGTCTCCTGCTGCTTGGCCCTGTGGTGGTCCTTGGGGAAACTGCTGTACATGGAAATGGGAACTAGCAGAAGCCTATCGCATTCCTGCAAGTTGTCTTGCTTGTTCATCTTTTCACGGAAGACTACCAGTCTTGGTTTTTGTTTCTGTTTTTATTTTTTTTGAGGCGGAACTTTCAGTTTTCTTTAATGTTTTACTGTGTTCCTGTGCAGAGGAACGTCGGGGTTTGAATCTTGATGCATGTATTATTGATAGCATGCACTGAAAACGTTAGAGGAATGACTAATAGCATGGTCCATACTGTAGCAGTACTGTTTTCTAAAGCTATCCGTTATCCAGCTTAGACTAAGGGAAGCGTGGTGCAGCTAGAGAGGCTAAGCTCGGTGATGAGTTGTTACTAGAATAAAATCATCCCAGCTCCAGATTGTTGCAAAACTATAGTAACCTTGCAGTGGCTGTATACGAATTCTGATAGTCTTTTTAGGACTTACAAACACTGAGCTATGAATTCCAATAATAAAAGCTAAATTTGGGGATGGAGGGATGTTCTTGAATCAAAATGCTGAATACTTGTATATTGCTTTTCAGAGTGCTGGAAATTTCTTAATCTTTTGAGCTGCTGCTTCCTGAGCACCTTTGGTGTTGGAGGTTGGCAGCATGTCACAGTGGCACCAAGGCAAAGATAGGATAGGTGTCAGGAATCCTCTCAAACTTCATGCTGCCCGTGCTATTGCTGTATTTATTATCTCTAAACACCTGAGAGTATCTTCACCTGAACTTGCTGTATTTGTGAGAATTATTTAACAAGGACAAGCTAACTTAAAAATGCTAAATGCTGCCAAAAAAAAAAAGGAAATGACTCGTATTGTTTTCATTAGTTAATGCAGCTGAGGAAGTGGTCCTTCATGTCCAAAGCTTTCACTTGCTGTGGACAAATCTTGTTGCTACTTGATGCGATGAGCAGTTTAAATTCCAATTATTTTGCCTTCCACCTGGACTTCGAGCTCCTATTGGTTTTTGGGTCCATGTGTGACATGAATGATACTAACCTCTTGAGTGCAAGTCAGAGTGGAAGTTAGTTTTAACTCTTTCCTTTTAACTGTTGTTCCCAGGCATCTGAAGAGGCCTCGCTACGGGCTTTGGAGAGTCTAATGACAGAGTTTTTCCACAATTGCACAACGAATGAGCGGAAACGCGAGATAGGTGAGTTCATGCCACTTCTGAAGGATGGTCCCCTTTGCTTTCTGCTGCCTGCAGGCCACAGCAGAGGTGACTTGGTTATGTTAAATATAGCGGATGAAAGTGCTCTATCTGATCTCATGCTGGCATCTTAGCCTCTCCTACTTAAGTATGAACTTGCAGTAAAGGCTTACATAGGTTTGGCTTTCGGAGAATCCATGGCAAGTCCCATAGATAATTAATATGTCAATAACTGTTTAACACTGGGAGCATGGAGATGTAGTATTTTATTAAGGGTAGTAAGTTGGTTAGGGTAAGAGAAGGATGTTATGGGTTTATTTCTGTCTGTACATAGTTGAATTACATGTCCTAGAAAACCTCTACCTTCTGCCTAGAGATGAAGCATGAACTTCAGGTTTTTTCAGCATTAAGAAGGGAAAGCAGAAGATGGTTCTAGTTAATGTGAAATGACAAGTAGGAATAAACAGTGAGGTTGCATTTTGGCCGGTGTTATTAAACATGTCTTTCTGAAAACCAGCAGAGATCTTATAGGTGCTCTAAATTAGCTTCTTGCATCTGTGGTTAAGGGCTGTAAATAGGCAGTTTGCTTTTATTCTCAAACTTCTGCCATCTCTAACTTCAGCGCCAAAAGTATGATCAGCATGAAATACTTCTCCCAGAAATCTGGTAAAATAAAGAATAAGCAGCTAGGCAAGTTTTTTTTTTACCTATTATGGAGATCTCCTGCTGTGGGAAAGGTAAAAGCCTTCGACATCCCCTGTTTTCCTGCTTAAGTTGCAGGAAAGAAACCAATTGATTAAAGCTTAAAAGACTAGCCTGTGAAACAGCCCTTGCAGCTTTCCCATACCGTATGGTATGTAGTCACTTGGTGTGAGATGACCAAATCCTGTACCTGAGTGTTGGGAGAGGTTTTTGATATGCTGACCTACAGCAAAGTCAATGGCTCTTGGAGCAATTGGATTAAAACAAGGGTGTTTTATAATGCTCTGTGTGATCTCAGGTACTCCTCGTCTTTCACAATGACCTGGTATCCCAACATTTGACTTTTGTAGATAAAACATTAATGCTTGTAGTATAATTTTTGTGATTTGTTTTAATATTCAGCTATTGGTCTGGTGTAAATTTATGTCAAAACTGTATTCTAAGATGACATACCTATTTTGTTTTCATTAAAGACTATTGTTAGATTGCTTTTAATAATTAGGAGTGTGATTTTATTTTTTTCCCTCCTCCAGGTTGAGTCATTCCCTGAACATGGTGGTTTTTTCATACTCAATGTGTTATTGTGCTATCAGTATACATTATGTTATGGATTTGTCTATAGCTTAAGAATTTTAATGTCATTTTAAAATATTTTTCTTTTTTCAGAGGAGCTTTTGAATAACTTTGCCCAGCAGATAGGAGCCTGGAGATTCTGTCTGTATTTCCTGTCAAGTACAAGAAATGACTATGTAATGATGTACAGTTTGACCGTGTTTGAGGTAAGATGTGTACTGTTGCCTGCTCAGTGCATTTTCTGTCTGGTGCAGTTTTATATGGCAATCGATTTTATTTGAAAATGTTTGTCTAAAATGGCAGTCCTAGTAAGTACGGTGATAAAGGGTGCTTTTATTGCTCTCTCCTGGAGAGGTTGCTTAATGGCAGGCTAAGAGTAGGAGAATATGAATCTTTGTACACAAATTGAAGAATTAATTTCTTGGCTTCTCTAAGTACAAATTACCTACAGTTTCAGAGGCTGCTTGAGTTTTCCGCACAATGCTTTTAAGAGTGTTATTGCTTTTATATTCTTTTTATGGTAAGAGATAATGTACATGATTACCTGATACTAGCTACTGCAAACTTTAATGCTAAGGGGGAAGACAAAGTTGCTTTTATTTTTCTGACATCTCATAGTTGTGGTTGATGCTCTTGAACTGCATCCTGCAAGCTTATGTGCTGGTTGTAGACAGGTAAGGTCTGTTTTAGAAGACCACGTCCCACTCTTTACCTATTTATAAAAGAACCAAGTTATGGTTAAAAGCCTAAATATTGATTTGTGTATCTGCTGGAAGAAACAGAAGTATTCTGTGAACAGCTCTGTTTTATCAGCTGATTTCTCATTGACCAGTGCAGTCTTTCTCTAACAATATTCTGGGGTTTGGTCAATGTCACCCCTCACCCTGGTCTGTTTGTGACCTTTGCATTGTGTTCTTGGCTGGGTTGGCAGTCTGAGCTGTGCTCCTAAATCAGAGGGGGTTTATATCCTTTGCCAGTAGGCCACTTTTTAGATAGAGCAAACGGCTCTATTCTTAAAAGTTGTGTTGTTTTGACAGATCATCCACATTGCTGTTGTTGACTTCTTCACTTAAAATATTCACTTTATTTATCTGAGGTTGCACAGGGAGTCTGGACTCAATCTGCAAACTGAATCTGGTTTGCCTTCCTCTCAAAAAGCAATAATCATGACAAGTGGTATGAGAGTTGTTCCATGCTCTGGGGATGGGTGTCACACTGCAGCCTGCAATAATTAAACTGATTTTCATGAGGAGGAAAACATGTTTGATTGCTGCTGCTCTGGAGGGGGAAAAAAAAAGTGGTACTGCAAAAAATAACTGTGCCCAGAACTAAGTGGAACAAAGAAATCACTGTTCAAGTATAAAGTAAGAGACATGAGTCCACAGCTCAGCTGAGAGATTAGGATCTCTCCATTGAGGAGCTTCAATTTCCCAAGTTAACTACTGTAGTGCTGTGCATTCAACTGGTCCTCACAGCTGTAGTCTGTCATAGTTGCAACTTCATCAGTCTTCAACTGTCTGTGAGTACTGAATGTCAGTAAAAGTGTATGTATAAACACAAGGATCATTCCCAAAACTTCCTGAGAATGTTGTATTTTCTAGAATGTCTAGGAACATTGGATCTGGAAAAAAAATCCTCATGGCCCCCTTCCAGATGAACTGACTTCAATTCTTGCTTTTGGAAAATAGAGCATCTTACTGAAAACATTTCACAGGTGGAAGAAGCTGCCACTTTCAGGTCAAATGATTAGAACAAAACTCAGCGAGCGTTAAAGCATGACTATTAAAGCTGAAGCATCTTCCGGTTTTATTGGGGCTTCTGAAACTCTTGTTCTGAACTTGCATGGAGGAGCTCTCACTTGGTTGGGTCGTTGTGGTTTTTAAACAACACTTCTGGATCTTTTCTGTGAGAACTCAAAAAGCAATTTCTTTGAGGAACTTAATATATAAACATACCTCTGTACCTCTACACTGAACTCATATCTGTGTACAGTACGTCTGTACTGCGAATTGGATCTGCTTTGACTATAAATAATCTTCCACTTTCTGCAAAAAACCCTTTGCAGTATCTCCTGCTTTTGGTTCTCCAAGCTATATGCCTTCAGATGGGTACAGACATTGCCTCAGTAGCAGGCCTTCTCCGTTATCCTGAGAGGCTCAGCTCCTAATGCTTCAGAGCCCCTAAATGGGATCGTAGTGTGGTAGGGAAGCAATTTGCAGCTCTGTTGCCTTACGGATTTTGTCTGGCTTTAAGTGGACTAAAAGGTTTCTGTTAAAGTGGTGCCCTGTCACTGCAAGGCAGTCACCCTGGCGGCAACCTTCCAGCTTAGTTTCAGGGGACCTGGGTGGCATCAGAGTCATCTAAAACCAAACTTGTTTCCCCTCTTTTTTTCCCTGATTCATACAAGGCTATGCTTCCCCCTTTAGAGGGAAAATCTAGGTGTCCAGGGTTAAAGATAGTGGAAACCCTTTATATGCATGCTAGATAGTTCTGCTTGACCCAAAACTAGTTTAAATGGTAACGTGCTGGTTGCTGTCACTTGTCAATTAGTAGAAATGGTGGTGTATTCAAAGAGATAATGGTAGTAATTTCTGGGGCATTGAAACCCATCTTTTGTGAAACTCTGATGTTGGAGGACTTCTGCAAATCTGATATGCTTGTGATGGGGGTGGTTTTTTTGGGTTTTTGTTAAGCTCATCCCTGTACACTGTGTGGCTTGTAAGACACAAGCTCAGTGAGTTTTGTTCAGCAGCTTGAGCCATCGCTGTCTTTGGTTGCCCGAGTACCCATTAGGCAGCAAAGCTTATTCCAAGTTTGTGATGTAGGGCAGTGCCCTCTATTAAGCTGCTCCTGTTCTGCCTAACTTAGTTTGCACACGTTCACCTCTACATGTTATTAAAGATGTCAGGGTTGGTACTGGACTGCCGAGCAATTTCAAGCATCTTAAATTTCAGCTCTTTGCCCAGCAAGCCTGTGTCAGAGCTCTGACAAAAGAGAAACATCTTCTGTTCGACCTGCTAATACTGGCTTGTTTCCTTATCTGCAGGTCTGCCCACGGCAGCAGAGGAGGTTGAACTGCATCAAATATAGGTGCTTAAGTTTTTAACTGACCAGACTTGGTCAGTGAGAGACCTGGATAGATTTGAAAGCTACAGCCTTTTCCTTTACAGGGTAATCCTGGGGCATAAGATGCAGCAGCTCCTCTGCCTGGTGCTTTGTCCCTGCATTGCATGTTGACATTCTCTCACTGTTTAACTTCAGTGAAGCATGTCCAAGATGAGCTCATTTGGGAGGTCTGTTTCTTTTCCAGAACCTAATTAACAAGATGTGGCTTGGGGTCCCATCTCAAGACAAAATGGAGATCCGCAGCTGCCTGCCCAAGCTCCTTCTAGCTCACCATAAAACTCTGCCTTACTTCATCAGGAACAAACTCTGCAAAGTCATTGTGGATATTGGCCGGCAAGACTGGCCAATGTTCTACCATGACTTTTTCACTAACATCTTGCAGGTAAGAAGTTTCTAAAGAGAACTCTTGGTTTCATTTTACCAGAAATGTTATCTTGTTTCCTTGCCTAGTGACAAAGATGAAATAATTACATGAAAAACAAAGTTGCTTCTTAAATTTCTTTGTTTAATTTTGTAAGTAACCCTTAGCTTCCTACATGTTACACTTTTTTCCCTAGTGTAACAAGCTTTTTGACAAAGGAACTATACTATGCAACAAGTATCAAATGCACTTTGAATTTTAAATATTTAGGAGTGGTTGAAACTGGAGGGGTTGTGGGTTGTTCTTGAAAGAAAAAAGTCAGTGAAACTGTGAATGCATCACTGGATGATTCTCAAAAGTGAAGTTTCTGAATGTGACTGTTGGAGATTTTTCACCTAACAGCCAAAGGTACCCTAAAATCTTTGGCACCTCATCATGTAAAGTCACTGATGGAAGGTTGTTGCTGTGTTTAAGAGGGTTCTTGCAGGAGGACTAGAGTATGTATTTGAGGATCCTGGCTGAGACATTGCCTTTACTTGGAATGTGGTTGTAATTCAGCATCTTCACAGTAAAGCCTGAGCCAGGCTAACAGGACACTGCTGCTGCAGCCTAACTAGGCTGGTGCAAACCTCCTCTTTTGGCTAAGAGTACTTTGTTTCCAGTTCTCTTAAAATTGTTCATAATTGGCTTAACTGAGTGTATACTGAAGGTCTGCACAGCCTTTTTCTCCTGACATAATTACATGGTTTGAATGAAGCTATGCCCACAGACAAGCCACAGGGCAGTTATTAAAAAAAAAAAAAAAAAATCCCTGAGTGTCAGGAGGTTATTTAAGACAAATGGATCTAGTATTAATTGTAAAATTTAAAAAATGCTGACTTGGCATACAGAGCTTGTTACTAACTGGTGTAATCTCTTTCAGATAGCTTTTTGTAATCATGTAGTGTGACATGCTGCAATTTTTTCCTGAATTGTCAATTTGGCAATAAGTACTCTTGAGACCCCTGTCTACACTTATCATTTTGGCTTTCGTTTCACCTGGATATGCAATTGTATTTATGAGCTTCTACTTGCTTTTCAAGCACTTTGGAGATTATTTTAAGTGATTGCAGAGCCCGCTTTGGGTATCTATTTTTCCTTAAGCCTCTCCTTGTGAGCTGAGCTTCAGAGGGAAATGTTCCCATAAATAAATTTCTATAGCAGACACCTTCCTAAAATGTTCAGAGAAAATGGAAGAAAAACACCAATACTGAACTTTAAGACCTCAAAATAAAGAGTAGCAGCACAGGAGCAAAATGACTTGCTTTTTAGAGTTGCAGATGAGTCCTCAAGACTTCTGAGATAATTTCAAGCAACTGCTTGATTCTTTAGCATTAACTTGTATCCCAGTACCCTAAGTAGTCTCTAAAACTTTTATTGAGCCATGGGAGGGGTAGAAAAGAAAAGGAACTGGGACTATTGTATTGTCATTATGCAAACTAAATAATTATACATAGAAAGTGCTACTTTTTTAGAGGTATGAAGTTTGTTTAACGTTACTGAAGTGCTGGTGCATGTTATTGCTGAACTTCTTGGTATTCTTACAAAATGTTCTGAGAGATGTTAAGTCTCTTTGCAATTTACTAACGAGTTGTGTATTTCATTTAATTTTCTTTTTTAGCTATCTGCTCTTGTATAGTTATGCTTCCTTTCTGAAAGTCAGTGTTCATGTAGAGTAAGAGCTTTTAGATGAGCTTCTTCCCCACCACATATTTCACCAAACTGTGTAGCCTTAGCAGTGTTAACTCAGCATGTCTCTAGTTTGGTGAGTCAAGGAGATTAGGACTGAGGTCGGCTGTGTTACAGAATTTATGACTGCAAGGTTTACTTGTAGTAATTGTGATTGGCTTTAGGCTTTTTCTCCCAGAGGGAGTAATGCATAAATTGTTGGATGTTCCAGGTCAACAGAGAAAAGCAGCATTGAATTTCAGCTGAAAATAAAACTTTGCCCCACTTGGATATCTTTAATATCCCAGTGGCTAATGAAGGCAAAAATCATTGCTTTCTCTGGTCCTATTGTGTGTTCTGGCTGTGGTGGAAGTCACTCTTTTTAGAGTAAACATGATTTCCAGTTTGAGATGCAATACAGATGCAAGGAGAGGTTGTATCCCTTAGCTGTGTTCCTGTCTCATCAGGTATTGGCTTGCAGTTCTTTGGATGGGAAGGGATGGACTTTTTAATGGGAAACTGCTTGGCTGAGGGTGTAGGCTCCTGACCTGAGCGTGGCTGCAGTGGCAGCCTTGTTACACGGTGAAACTGCTGGTGCTGAGGCAATTCTCAGAAGTGGTGATGTCAGCAGAAGGCAGTAAACAGAAGGAACAAACTGTTACTGGTAAACATGCTGGAACAGAGAATGTGTGCAATGACATTATGAAAGCTCTCTTGAAACCCCAAGGATTCCCATGGTACTTGAACTGTTGCAACATCGTAGATGAATGTCTCAGAAAATCTAATATTTGCAGTTCTCCTTCAACATGTAGCACTACAAACTGTGGGAACTGATACTCCCTCAGTCTTGAAGAGCTTGTAAACTGCTCATAGTGTCCTAATCCCCTGTTTGTCAGTTGATAGTTTTGCAGAATGTTATCATCACATGTTGCATTCATTTGTTTCTTCTCAGTTAATTCAGTCTCCTGTGACCACTCCTCTGGGACTGATCATGTTGAAAACTACTTCAGAAGAACTGGCATGTCCGCGGGAAGATCTTAGTGTAGCCCGGAAAGAAGAGCTACGCAAGCTGCTTCTAGACCAGGTGCAGACAGTGCTTGGGCTCCTCACAGGTATGAGTTACTGCACTTGCAGTGCTGAAACAAATGTCCTTTGCCACCCTGAAGCTGCTAACAAGCTTGCCCATTCTGGGTTCAGTGCAGCAACATGTGGGTGATGTGGTGGCTGCTTGTGCAGTCTGAATGCTCAACTCTACCCGTAGGCATTTGGGTCAGCTTGCTATGAAACAAGCTTGTATAGCAGAGCAGCTGTATAGCTACCTATGTCCCCCTCTTTATGAAGAGAGAATGAGATTGTGTGTGTAAGCACTTTGCAATTTCTTTGGGCTCACTAAGAGAAGACAGTGTTCACTGTCAGAGCACTAAAGATGTGTTCTGCCAAAGTTCTCTTGCAGTCTCCAGTGTGTTTGTCAGATCAATCTGTCTTTTAGCAGGCTGTTCTGAAAAATATCTCTCTGGCCAGGTATTTTGGAGAGCATCTGGGACAAGCACAGCGTTACTGCTGCCACTCCACCACCATCCCCAACTTCAGGAGAAAGTGGTAAGGATGGCTAAAGCTACAAGATTATATTTCCATCTACTTAAACTTGCAATATCAGTCATAGATTATTTTTTTTTTCTGTCTAACCTCTTGTAATAACGTTTTCTTAGATCTTTTATAGGCCAACAAATTTCTGGTCAGAAAGAAAAACCTTACATAAAGAAGCAATTCCCACTGCAGGGCTCACTAAAAGTGCCACCACATTGAAAAGTGCACATATAGCTTCTTGTAGTCCTCAGATGGTAAAAAAACTTCTGAAGTGTCAGTGCAAAATGTTCTAGTGTCAGTGGGTTGGCATTGTCCACTATGAATTCCAGCTGTAACCACATTAAGGCTTCTGTTTTGCTCCACTCTGGCTTTTAACTTCATTTAAAAAAAAAGTGGCTAGGACTTTGTGTGTATGTATGTTGTAAAAGTTTTTCTTCTACGTATTCCTGTTAGTCTTTTGCATGTGTGTTTCTGATATAAACTCATTTACATATATATTTCTTAGTTACCCTTAAAATAGAGGGTTTATTTCTATGTCCTTGGCACACATTTCAGTGACCCTGTTAAGGCTAAATAGGGGACACCCCAGGCATAATACTGATCTTGATGGCTGCCAGTTTATCTTGTGCCATGATTTAACATGGGTTGTTGTTACATTCACCTCACCCAGGCATTGTCCAGCAGATTGTGGTGTCTTAGTTCCTCCTTCTTGGAAAACAAAGCAAGAAGAAATACCATGATGCAGTGAAATCAGTATGTTGTCTGATCTTGGCTGTCTGCTTTTAACAAGGAAAAGAAGGGCTTATGGTCTGGAAACCTGTAATAATACAGGAGAAGATTAAACACTTGTGTATCTGATATTGCTTTCTCCAGGGTCATACGGTTGCCGGGTTGGGCTTGGTGTAGTGTGTTCTGTGAGTCAACAAAATTATATGAGGTACCTTTATCTCACTTGTCTTTCAGACCTTAAACAGTTAATTGAGAGTTGCAGATCACTTCCTTGTGGCCAGATTGCACCAGTCAGCTTTAGACAGCTGCCTGTGATAAGCTTTTGGTAATGTTCTGGTTAGTGTTAAAACTTCCACATTTAAGTTTGGGCAGAATTTCAAGTGCTTCTTTCCTGTAGAAGAGGTTAAGACACTTTTATATTTATGTACAAAACAAACTTAAATGGGAAGAAATATTTCCTTGTTTTTTGGGGAGGGTGTGTGGATTTTGCTGTAGCTAGCTAAAGTTGGGGGTGGGGGAAGAATATTAACAGAAAAGAACAAAACTATCAGTTGGCAAGAGTGAACTTGCTGCTTGGAGTGGGCAGGAGTGCCAGCTTCACCCACCCTGGCAGTAGGAGCCTCAGCACTTTAATGTTCAGTAAGATTGGGGTCTTGCACGGTAAAAAGCTGATTTATGTTAGTATCAGCTGTTGGTAGCAAGTGCCTCAGGGGCCAAGAATGATGCTGTATTTGTACAAACCAGGCTGAATTGCTGGGGGAGCCCAGGCGCACACTCGCAGATGCTGGTTAATGCACATCCATGGCCATGCCTGCAGGAGTGGTACTGCACTGTGCAGAGCAGGCTCCAGAGTTATATTGGAAAAAACTTAATGCTGGTTTGTTCTGAGGTGCTAACTCTGATGCAACGCGAGTTTTGTTGTCTAGACTTGTATTAAAAAAAATATAACTAATGGAACACATTCTGGGCTGACTGTCAGTGGAAGCCTGTTTGAGATGTCTTCTCAGTTCCTCAGTGAATCACTGGATGATGCTTGTGCCAGCGCACCCGTGCATTCACCTCGTGACTTTAGATCATATTTCTCAAAGTGAAAGTACACTGCATTTCTGTTCTGGGTCTTTCCATTCTCCCCTTTCAGGGAAAACTAACTTCTCAGCATATTTTCAAGATAATTGCTAGTAATTAAGACTACACTGACAGTTCCTTTAGAAGTTTAGGCCTAATTTCATTTGATCTTGCTTGTGTAAACTTGTTTATTTGAAGCTTTCTCTTGCTTTTTTTTTCCTGTGCTCTACCTTAACTACTGTCTCCGTGTTAAAAATGGTTGTGCTTCAGGTTCTTGAAGTCCAAAAAGAAGAGTGCTGAGCACTCCCCTCTTGTCCACTGCTTGCTTACTTTGTTTCGTGAAGGATTCTTTTTTTCTCTTGATTAACCAAATGTTCCTTGGGCCACTAATTGGTGAGATGATTGGTTGAAAGATTCACAGAGTAGAGTAAGAGCACTGGCAGGGTTTCTAACATGGAGACATTATGGGGCTTAAAGCTGGACACACAAGTTGGTAGCAGCAAGTGGCAGCTGTGGCATGGCACATCTTCTGGCCTTTATTTGCAGGCAGAGATGAATGCATGATTAGAAGGTGAACTATGGGACAAACATGGGTTTAGTGAAACTGCCATTAAATTCTGTGCTGGAGATGTTACTGTTTCTATATCCTTAAGATTTGTGAAATCTTAATCTGACAATTTTTTTTGCACACATATTGTTATATTTGAGTTTCATTCATACAGTAAAATATTCCTGTTTACTGCTGATACATGGTTTTGTTGTTTAGATGAGACCACCATGTCTTTACATTCAGGTGAAATTAAAGGTGTTCCAAAAGGCAAAATAAGCTTCAGAGTCCCTATAAATGTTTAATATCTTCTGTCCGAGCCAAAATTTCTTCAGGAACTTGGAAAACCTATGCTTCCTTTTTTGCAGAGGGAAGCAGAGTGAAATTGTTACTTGCAAGTCTTGCATAGTTTTTAAATAGCACTTGAAGACAATGTTAAACTCATTTCTCATACCACTTAAGCAAAAGAGCTTTGATAATGTCCTATGTTGGAACCATTTCAGTTATTGCATCTGTACAGAATTTACTCAGCAGTAATATCTCAGCCTCCAAATGTTGTATTTGCATGATTTGTAGCTTTTCAGGTGAGGAGTCCCTTCCCTAGGCATATTCACTCACGAATGGTTAACAAACGAGTAACAAAAATGTTTGCTGCTGCTTACTTCTGCAGAATAGCCTGATCCCAGCCCCTCCCTGAAAGTTTTCTCCTTTTGCGTGAATGCAGTTGATCCTGTAAACTTATCACCTGTTTGTAAAGACACAACTATAGCTTAGAATCCCTTAAACTTCAGTAATTTAACTGGATGCAGAGCACTCAGACCAACTGCTGCGAGTTACAGGGATCCAATTTACGGTTCCTGGTGTTGATGGATTAAAAAATGAGAATCTCTGCTTCTCATTGATTTTTGTGGAATTTGGAGTGGACATTTGAAAGAAGCATGTCTGCTTCTGTAAAAGCACAATGCAAACAGCTCTTGCACTGCGGCATATGTGTAGTTGTGAATGTTACCATGGGAGCTGCTTTAATATTAAGACCGAGTGCACGATTATCTAATTCAGCTGAAGTAGCCTTAAATTTCTGAAGTGGAGGAGAAAGAGACAACAGTAAGGTATGGTAGGGAGTTATGAATTTAGTGATGTAAGACACAGATCTTGATGAAAAATGGAGACTTAAGAGGAGTGTGTTCATCATGCATAATTTTGAGTACTTTAGAAATAGCTCAGTAGATCATACCTGTTATTTTCATACTACTAGTGTGTTGGGTCATTTCGCTTTCAAAAAAAATTACTCAGATTTTCTGTGGAGAACTTTAAATTCTGAAAGATAGCAAGTGCCTGTGGATTTCTAAAGGTGAAGAGACTATTTGTACTCCAAGAGGAGAAATGTATTGAATAACCTGGAGAAGGTGAATAGGTTTTCAGCACGTAGTCTGTGGAAACCTGCAAGTTAGTGGGCAGCTTCTGTGGGGAAGGGCAGCCTAGCTGGTGGTGTCCTCTTAGATTTCCATAAAGCTTTCAACAAGGCTTCTTGCTAAAAGCTTTTGAGAAAGCAAAGGTCATCAGGGATAAGGGAGTCTGTGAATTGTTGATTAATTGGTTAGAAGGGAGGAGATAAAAGGTAAGTGGAAGTGGTCCCCTCTTGCCATGAGGGGGGAGATCACCTGTGGAGTACTGCTTGGGACTGTGCTTGTGGCCATACTTGGTAGAGATTTGGGAAAAGGGCTCAGTAAAGGGACAAGGAGGCTTGCCAGTGGCACCAAGGTGGTCAGAATGGTGAGAGAAGGTATAGCTGAAGACCCACAGGAAGATCTTCCGTGTCTCTGGGCAAAAGGGAAGGTGAAACGCAATGCAGATAAGTATAGCCTGCATTTGATCAGGGAGGGCAATACTCATGCCAAGTCATGGGCTCCAAACTTGCCATCAGTATGCAGGATTAGCTTCTGAGCATTACACCAGATCATTCTACAAAAATTTTGGATCAGTAACAGTCAAAAATAGGTATCTGCTATGGTGCTGTATGGAATTAAGGTTAATCTACACCTTGAATAATGGCTGTGGTTCTGGTCTTCCTATATCAATAGGTGTAGAGTAGAAATGACAGCTCTATAGGGCAGTAAAGATGATTGAGGGTATAGAATGGCTTCCACGTAAGTAATGAGAAAAGTAGTTGTTTTCTTTTAGAGAAATTGAGCAAGACACTGCAATAGAAACCGATTGGGTGACATATAGAAAGTGAATGGGGAGAGATTATTTCTTTTTCCCTGTTTGGGTACAGGAGGTAGGAACCTTCCAAACAAAAGCCATCTTTACACAATGTGTAGTTAAGCTGTGGGACTCTATTGCAGGATGTTGCAAATATTAAGTTTATATGGCTTCAGTTGGAGACTGGAGAAAGTCGTGGAAGATAAATCCTGAGGCTGTGCAGAATCCTTCAGACCCACCTGGCTCAGGAAACCTTTGCAGTGTGAGTGGTTGGAGGCTGGGGAATTGGATCTGTGCCTGCCCTGGGCTTTTGGTCACTAAGAAGAGGCACTGTATACTAGATATACAGTGTATTTTGGTTGGACTCAGAACATCTGCTCTTCTATCACCCACAAGCTGTCATATCCAAGCAGAAGCAATCAGTAAGGCTAGAAGGGCCATGTGAAGCTGCTTCTTAAACTTTTGCTTGTTTGGTCGTCTGGTCTGATCTGACATGGGATCTGAACAAAACTTCAGAAAATTCCTGAATAGAAAAACCGCTAGTTCACCTTGGACAAATCTTTGTACTCAACTTGCTGAAGTGCCAGAGGCTCTGATGACTTTTGCTTTGTAGCTAAGGCTGGCATTTGCACCGTTTGAAGGTAGTTGCCCTGATTTATAATGCAGATGTCTGCTTTGTTTCCTAGGTGACCTTTTAAGTAGCCTGTTGCAGAGTCCCAGTGCAGCCAAATTATTGAACCAGCCAATCCCCATCCTTGATACAGAAAGTGAATATATATGTTCCCTGGCACTGGAGTGCCTGGCACACCTCTTCAGCTGGATCCCTTTGTCTACTAGTATCACCCCATCACTCCTCACCACCATTTTCCACTTTGCTCGCTTTGGCTGCGACACCCGCGTTCGGAAGATGTCTTCTGTCAATGGCAGCAGTCAGAACTCAGTGTTGGGACAGGAGCGTGGCCGACTTGGTGTCCTGGCTATGTCTTGCATCAATGAACTGATGTCTAAGAACTGCGTGCCTATGGAGTTCGAAGAGTATTTGCTACGGATGTTCCAGCAGACTTTCTACCTCCTGCAGAAGATTACCAAGGAGAATAATGCCCATACAGTGAAGAGCCGGCTAGAGGAACTGGATGAAAGGTAAGAGCAAACAAACAGCTGTGCTAGGGCCTCTTGCTTTCTAAAGGACTGTCTTTATTATTTTGTGGTCATGCATGGTGTGTCTAATCGCCTTTTTTTCAGAGTACTGTGCTGGGGGAGACAGGCAGAAAGGTAGGTGCCCACAGGTAAGGTTCTGGTAAGGGGCTGAGTTTGCTAAGGGACCGTGGTGGCACAGGTTTGTATTCTTTCCTGTCCTCTTCCTCCCCTTTCCCCCGTTCGTTACTGTTTGACTGCAGGTCTGAGGTGGCACAAGAGCTGAACCTGCCCTTCATTCAGTTGTAACAGAAAACAGAAGAGGCTCAGTGAGGTAAAGGCATTGCAGTATTCCCTTTCGTGGTCGGTATCTGCCTTCTCTGCTTAAACTCCAACATACAAAGAGTGGGTAGATATTCTGCAAGTCATGACTTGAAAGAAAATAGAAGTAGTTTCTTACCCTTCATTGAGATGTGAAGATTACTGATTGCTGCTTTTTTTTATTTTTACTTTTTTAAACACTACCGAAAGACAGCTTGGAGAGCTCCATTCACGGCAGTGGTGAATGGCTCCACCACAGAAGCTGTCTGGATTCTTGACAGCAGGGAAGTGGCAGCATCTCGGGAGGCTGTGTATCGTTGTTTTCCAGAAAGTTACTACCACCCTTGTTGCCTAAAACAGCTTGATTCTTTTATATCAGCTATTCCCACTTGCAGGAGAGAAAGTGAGACTTGTCTTGCTGTTGTGTTGAGTGGTGGAATCCACATGTTGGCAGGGTGGTGGAAGAGGTGCTGACATGATGCTGCCTCTCATTGCAGACCTGCTGCCATGGGAAGGCTGGTGGGCTGCTGCTGATGTTGGCAAATAGGTCACAACTGTGTGAATGTGATCAGTGTCTTGCTGCACATACATGATGGTGGAAATAAAGTTCTGGTGCTGCCGTATAAAATTTCTGTTGCCAGATGAAGCAGCAAGGCTTTGGAGCTTTTGGGGGAGTTTGGTGTTTTTCATATCCACTCAAGAAAAAACTAATTTAGTGAAAGAACTGTGGGTCTGTTTGGAGAGATTACTTGCTTTTTTTCTTATGTAAAATTCCCTTTTTCCATATCTTTAGATACACATATAACTTTGGGATGGTAAATCTAGATTAATCATGACTTCTGTTGAACAGTAACTTCTACTTGCTCATTTTCTTACTAACGTGCTCTGACTTCAGTATCGCTCACTTCCTAGTAATAATATGTGTAGAAATATGCCACCTTTGCATACAAGATATGTACACAGAGAGACAGGAGTTACACTCTGGATTTCAGAAAAGCTTTCTTGGAAACCCCCAATCCATTGCTTAGCTTTATTCTTTCTTTTATGGAAAACATCAGCAAGCAGCCTCCCCTGGCAAGGCTGTGGAAGATCTGCTCTGTTGGCCTTCACAGAGATGGTATTGCCATAGCATTATGCTCTGTTGTTTTGACATGTTATCCACAGAGGTTGTTGGTATCTCTACTTGTGAGATTCCTCTTTACTCATTGCTAAGATCCAAAATAGAGATCTAAGATATTGGAAAAATCTAGCTGGCTTCTGGAGGAGTTGAGCTTTCCCCAAGCTGACTGTCCTCTCTGTGGAAAAGGATGTGAGGATTTTCCTTCTGTCACTTAAGGGCATAGCTATACTTTTATCTCCAAACCTAAAGAACTTATCACGTGAAAGTGTCATCTTGGCTTGGACTAACAAAATCCTGAACAAAATTGGCACTGAAGAAACTAACTTCAGTAGATTGCTGTCTTCAAGACCCTGCTTGACCTGAGCCGGTTCTTACCCTTCCTCTTGTTGTGCTGGCTATTTTTGGTTCTGTTACAAAATCAGTGTAGTCTTGAACAGTTGGTACTGCCAAACTAGTCCAGAAAGAGTAAGCTTAAACTGTCTTCTGTTTTGTGTTTGGCTTTAACTTGGAGATCCCAAAATACGGTAAATGGCTAGTAAGGATCCAAGCAATGGCTTGGTGGTTGCAGAAGGGGCTTTGGGGCTGGGAAAGCTAGGGGCCAAGTAAGAATTTCACTGGTCTTGGATCAGAGCCTCTTTAAAAAATAAAAATGTGAAGTATGAAGGAGGTTTTTGGGTCTGGACTTGTTATTTTTTTGCTAGCTTTACTTTTGAAGTGTTTGATCCGTGATCAGGTATGTTTAGTGATCTCTTGTCAAGTAGGCAGTGCCAAATAAAAAGGAAATTTAATCTTTTTGCATACTCAAAAGTATTGTGTGGTTTTGTAGGCTCATAATAACCAGTAGTACTGCAGCTCTTTGTTAGCTGGTAATGCTTCTGGTCTTGAGAGGGTTTTCATTAGAAAGAGTGGGGTTCCCCTCTGCCAAATAAAGCTTGCAGAAGGAAAGAGCAAGGCAGTGTAGTAAAACCAGACTGTTCATGTGTGTCTGAAACTTTGCTAAGCCTAGCCTTTTCTTTAAAACTTGAAGTACTTTTGCACTTTAGAGCTCTTGCTGCATGGGAAGGATGGACTTCTCTGCACAGAGCCTTGCCGTTGGATTGCTGGAGTTCTTGCTCTTTGGATATGATGCTGCAATGCATCGGTCCTGTGTACTGATGCAGTATTTAACTCTTTTCTGTATAGATGGATATGACAATGATTTCTTGCCTTGATGAAGCTTGTGTTGTGCAGGGCATGTTCTTTTTCTTCAAAAAAAGCTTAACCCACTGTGATCTTTGTAATTTTTCCGCAGCTGTGTATTCAAGAACCCTCAGTGCTTTCGCTGAGGTTGCATTCTTCCTGGACTCCCTGAAATTTTGGTAGCAGGCTTCTTTTTGGACCTTCACTTTGTACAGTCCCAAGCATTGAGTAGTCCCATGCTTTGGACAAAGATTTGTCTTCATAGTCTAATTCAGTCACAAAAGCCTGGGTTCAGTTCAGGAACTTTTGGATAGTTGATCTGCATGGCAGAAGAAAATGTCCTTTCCAGCTCTCAACTCCATAGCTCTCCCACTACCTCATGTAACTTTAACACATGTATTGCTAACTCCTGCTAACTTCTTGCTTCCAGCTGAATTCCTCAGTGGTACAGTTTATTTCACTAATCCTATCTACATCAGTAAAGTGACCCTTGCTATTAAATTATTTCTCCAGGGTGGGGGGGGATTGTGCTTATTTGCAGGCCTGGTTGAACTCAATTATATTGACCTGAATATTAAAGTTGCTTTTGACTAGACTGTTTTTTCTGCTGTTTCAGGTATTAATGGAATGAAGGGTTGCCCGTCCTGTAGGTAATTGTTGCAGGGCTTTATATTTTAATTGTTCTACTGACTGTTAATTGTAACTTTCTTTTTAATGAAAGGATTTTGAATGAATTTTATCACTATTTCAATGAATTTGCTTTCCCTTATGGCATTCTTCATGTTTTCTCAGTTGTGTTTTCTCCTTTCCCTTGTAGCTACATTGAGAAGTTTACGGATTTTCTCCGTCTCTTTGTGAGTGTCCACCTACGAAGAATTGAATCCTACTCCCAGTTCCCTGTGGTTGAATTTCTGGCACTGTTGTTCAAATACACTTTTCATCAGGTACAGCTCTGCAACATCATTCTTCCTCAGACTGTTCTCTGTTGTGTTGTCCTGCACAGCAGGGTAGCTTGTTTTCCCCAGTGAAGCTGATACCTAAAGTTAGTCCAGAAAAAAGCCATTAACTTGTCTTACTGGCGCTTCCCCAATAGTGCCGGGGACTTGGAATGGCTTAATTGGCTCTTTGATTTAGTGGGAGACAGGGGTCACGTGTAGTTAGTTACCTTGCAAAAGCAACTTGTCTGGTGTTGAACTCTGCTTCTGCTTTTATTTTTTTGATAGTCCTTGGAATGGACAATGTTGTCTTGAAAAATATCACTAACTCGTTTGGTTTGTGAATGGGGATGCTTTTCTTTCTCCTGAATCTGCTGCTTTTACTGTATCTGAGGCTTTCCTTGTAACTTTTAGGTTTAGGATTAAAAAAAGCCCTGTGGCTTTTGGTACATGTTGCCTTGCTGTAGATGCTGTTACAATGTGACTCAGCCCTATTTACCCCCACATATGAAATAAGGAAGCAGATTTATAAAATGCCAGAAGCTGATGCAGTAAGCCAAGGGATGAGTGAATGCTCACACCAGCCTTATAATTCCTGGATTCCCAACATTGTGCAGAAGCTCTTGATCATCTTTTGACAGCTGTAAATCTTTCTAGTGATCTAGAAATGTTTCAATAAAACAAGAAGTTTTTCCCATGGATTGAAGTGCATGCTAACTCATTTTCATTGTGTGAAAAACAATCTTGCCATAGTTCATGATACTCATTGTGAATTTTGGTGTATTTCAGCCTACCCATGAGGGTTACTTTTCTTGCTTAGACATCTGGACGCTTTTCTTGGACTATCTGACTAGCAAAATTAAAAGTCGTCTGGCAGACAAAGAAGCAGTACTCAACAGGTAAGCAGTCAGGAAGCTGTCAGAATGTGACAGCTGCAAAGAGGCTTCGTGGTCACCATGGAAGGGTTGTGAGAAAGAAGCTGTTGCTTACTGCAGCTTCACATGGGGTTGAGTCCTCTCTTTCTCTAAAATCGTAAAGGATAAAAAGTGTCAACATTTCAGTCATTCAAAAGAATTCAAACTGAGCAAGTTGGGGTAGAAAAATTGTCACTTATGTATGTTGTGTGTGAACCTAGCAGCCAGAAGAAGAAAGCTTTGCAATTTAAAATAGAACTGCAACAAGTTTTAGCAAATTTTAGAGCACATTTTAGCTCATATTAGAGGAGGAGGTCGCAGAGTAAGTTCCCTACTAAGTGTTCACACAGCTTATACAACTAATCAATGAATGAGGAAAATTTTTATTAGGATTTTAAAGTTCCTGTTTAAATGGAGGGTGCATTTCTGAGAAATGTTGATGAGACTGTGTTTGGAAGTTACAAGTTCTACTTACACACAACTAGCAGAGGTAAGCATCAGTTGGAACAGTGGTTGGCAGCTCTTCCTTTGTAGATGCTGTATCATGAAATGAGTGGCTCTTTTCAAAAGTCCCTTTGCTGCCATTTTAAAAATCTGGTGAATATACTGGTATCTTGACTCAAGTTTTGGAGGCTTAAAAGTGCCATGGCTTGTGCCATATTATGTTCTGCTGAGCGCAGAAGGAAGCTTCTTTCCCTTGGGCACACTAAATACAAGTGGTAGGTTTTTGAAAGACAGCCTGGCATCGTAACAACAAAGAACAAATGTGGAACTAGCTTACACCAGACAGCTCTCTTCCTTTCAGCATGGGAACTGTGGTTTTTTCAATTTCTCAAGTAGTAGGTATTTGCGTTTGAGCTTTGTTCTAATTTCTTTCTAATTTGCTGCTCTTTGCCTGATGCTGTTGAACTCTGCCTTGGAGTTTTGCTCCTTCATCTAGCTAATGTGCATGTCATGTGTATTGTCTTTGTGTCAAATGGTTTGTTATGAAGAAAATTGAAACAAACAATAGCTGTCTCTAGGAGATATGTCGGACTTTAAAACAAGTTTAAAAAGCATATAAGTGGTAGAAGCTTTGTATTGTTTTGTCAGAACTACCCATCCTTGGTGACAGCTTCAACAGCTAATGCTTCCTGCATGCTCTCAGACTTGTAAACACTGCAGTTTGACAATCTGGGAGTAGTTGCACCACAGGAGTGCAGATGAAGTTTCCTCTTCTGTGGTTTATAAACTTTGCATTTTGTACACATTACAACTTTTACTACTGGATAAATTGCCAAATCCAGAGTTATGTCATCTGATTACAGAAAAGATGGTAATTCAGCCACCTTGCAGAGAGAACTTTCAGCTGTTTAGCTAGTGATGCAGCTGACTAGTCTGACACTTAGATTGCATTGTGCTCTGAATTTGTTAGTGTATGATAATGCCTGATTTTCCAACCTGATCTCACCTAGGGAAGAGCATGACTTTTGCATTGGACTCCAGCTGTTTTGAGAAAGTAGGTTTTTAAAGCAATCTAACCAACCCCCCTTAAAATCCTTTGGCATTGTGTCACCAGCAACTTGGCATTATTCTTAGGTGAACAGTGAGAAGGAGGGTCTTCTGCTGTGCTCTGTACCCTGAGATGAAAAGATATTTTTCAGTGACATGCCTTTAGTGTTACACTACAAGTAGAAAAAGTTCTGGCTTTGTTTCAGAGGACAAGGGCTTGAATTCTGTGGCCAACAGTGTAGAGAAAGAGGATAACAGAACAAATAGCCTCAGGAGAGGTCCCCTTTTGAGGCAGGCAGCAGTAACTCTGCCCTGTTTCATCTGTGTCTCATTTACTGCCCAAAAAGCAGAGCACCAGGCAAGCTGCTGAGGACAAGCTTAAGCAACAAAAGGCTCTTGGTGCCTCCTGTTCATGTACCTCTGCTGTTATTCCTGGCAAGCCACTCCTACCTATCCTGTTTTGGGCTGCTTCTATTTCGAACAGTTCTTTCCTTCCCTTTCAGAGGTAGAGGGTTATCAGATATTACCGAGGCTCTTTCTGTGCAGGTAGCTTGTGACCTGAAATGACATAATACTCTTAATCCCAGGATCTCCTTGTTGTTCCCTTAGCAAACGTGTCACACTGTGCTGCAGGCTCTTTGCAGTGGCCACTTTAAACTGCCATCTGTTTTGCATATCTCCGTGGCTGAAAGGGCTGTGGGCACAGCAATCTCTGCAGAATCATTTAATCAAGCTCTTACCCTGTCTCTTCCATGGTCACAGGTACGAAGATGCCTTGGTTCTGTTGCTGACAGAGGTGTTAAATCGAATCCAGTTCAGGTATAACCAGGCACAGCTGGAGGAGCTGGATGACGAGACACTGGATGATGATGTAAGGAACAGAGTTGAACACGGACAACTACAGGTCCAGATATTAACTATTGCACTCATAACACCTGGAATGTCTTTCCCATCTGAACAGCTGCTTCTTCATTCTGTGTGGGGTTTGAAGTTTAAAGCAGGTTGAAATGCCATTGACAAAAGCTTAAAGTCACACTGAAAAGATATGACCTTTGTTTTAACCTGGTTCTTATGGGAGAAGAATACAGATACTTAGATTCTGATTCTCACAGGCATTAGGTGTCCATGTCTGGTGGCTGTGGAATTTAAATGCTGAAATATCTGAGACAAAAGCTTTAAGTTGTATATATTGTTAGTGCTTTTGTTTAAGCTTATTTATTCTGTGTCAGTATGGATAAGCATCACCTCAATACTGATAAATGTAGAAGTGAACTAAGTGGCCAAAATGGTTGAGGCCAGAGTACTGTAAGGGCAGGTTGTTCTGCAGTAATGGGTGCTTGTCATCTGAGCAGTAACTGTGCTTTAGGAGTGAATGCTTGTGCCTTATCGCTCCAGGGAAACATACGCACATGCACCCAAAGCATGGGTTGGCAAGATTATTCTCCATCAGATGTCTAACAGCACATGAGAATCACAAGAGCGGTATCTTTTCAGTGTCTGGGTGTCTGCAAAAGCCAAGTTCTGGAAAGGAGCTAGCTAGTCCCAAGCATCAGTTAAGACCTATTGGTCTACAGAAAGCCACCTGTTTCCCTCAAAGTGCTGTGCTTACCTTGATGTTTCTTCCCGTAGCAGCAGACTGAATGGCAGCGGTACTTGCGCCAGAGCTTGGAAGTGGTTGCAAAAGTCATGGAGCTCTTGCCAACTCATGCCTTCTCCACACTAGTAAGTAGCTATCCAGACTAAAAGTGCAATATGAAATGAGCACCAGCTGCTGGAGTTTGTTGCAAGCTGCTCGGTAGAGGCCATGGTGCCAAAAAAATAGGGAAATTTGAGTTTGGATCAAAATCTTGGTAAGGGGAGACCAGAAACTGAAGGAAAAAAAACTTGGGTTTTTTGGCTTTGTCAGATTTCTTGGTGTGTCTGAAGAGAATTATTCAGTGAGCATCTTGAGTGCTACTTGCTGGACATAAGTAAGCTCTTTAGAAATTTCCATCTCTCAAAGTGTAAGCATTTGGCAGCAGTCCTTCACTGCTGTTTATCTTGGCCTTTATATTGTGAGGCAACACTGAATTGGGTGGATGAGTGCCATTATTAGACTTTTAAGGAGAGTGAAATCTTTGTTTAAATGAAAGGCTAGATATAAATGCTGAAGAGTGCCTCAGACAATTGGGAATTGTATCTGATAAACACAGGTTAGTGCTTCTCTCCAGCTAGTGCTACTGTTGCTGCTAGAATCAGTGGTGTAAAACTTGTCTGAGTTTGTAGCATTATAATGGTTTTTGAGGAGGACATCTCAAGTCCAAAATTCAGAGTGGTCAGTGCCTTTTCTCTGGGTGAGAAGAAAGGCAAGTAAGAGCAGTGGAATCTCAAAGCAAGTTTAATTCTGCTGGAGTTACTGCATACCTAGACCTCTGAACCATATTCCCAAGAAGCAGAGAAAATTGAGCTGCTGCGGAGGCAGAAGATGCCTGACCTGAACTGCTTTTTTAAATGATTATTTAAGAAACATTCTGGCTGAGCTAAGCACTAGAAGCCTGTTAGTAGAAACTCTGAAGTAGTGAACAAAGTAGTCCTCATACAAAAGTAGAAGTTCCTCTGCAGTGTGGTGGCAGACAAATGGAGCAGCTGTTTCAGTGAGCATATGGGTCATATGGTGAAGAGCATGTGGCTTCCTTAAAGTTACACATTAACATGAGGAAGACTATCTGGTTTTTTAAATAGTTCTCCTCCTGCAGTTATACAAAGGTGCTCAACTGTTAATTAGGCACAGCATGTTATAAACTTGATAGTGAGTGCTTCTTGAGCCCTGCATTAGTTCATTCTTGTATACTGGATAATCTGTGAGATTCTCAAGCCATTTCACATGTAGTCTGCATTGCTGTTGAATGCAGTGACTAGTCTCTCAGTATCAAATAATTAAAACGGTGTACAGCATCTGCCATTACTCTGTCCCATGCTGGACAATGAAAGCTGCAGTTCCTTCTGCTGATAGATGAATCAACTTTCTTGAAACCAACCACCTCAAATGTGGTGACTTTTGCCAATAGAAATCAAGTAAAACAATGCCAGACTGAAAGTGTTGGCAAAATATTCTCTCTGATGGGATGTCTACAAGGAAAAGGTCGGTATGCAAATTTTTCCTGTATGTGTACAAATGCATTTAGGCACAGCACAAATACAGTTGGATCATTGAAGTAGCTTGGCTGGCTAGAAGCTGCCTAGAAGGCTTCCTAGTCTGTGTGCACAGTACACTCCCCCATGGCAGCCTAACCTGTTGCTCAGCTGAAGTATCACCAGGTTTGGGCACGTTTGCCCTCAGTGCTGAGTGATGGAATTAGGCTGACACTCTGTTCCCGGACCAGGACTGTGGTGTTTGCTCCCATGGCCGCTTTCCCCACGGGGCTTCAGCTGCTCTTGATGCAGCCTGCAGCTTGTCAGCAGAGTGCTGCAGTATGTCCCTTCTGTTACAGAGGCGCTGAACTCAACTTCTTTGGTTGAATAATATTTTGGTAGCTGCATTTTGAGAAGCTGATACTTACAGGTGAGGTGGGTGCAGTGCAGGCTTCCTGCTTACCAAGCTCTGCCTTTCCTCTGCTCTGTTTGGTCTGTGTTGGTATATTCCTAGTGCTGTGCCATCACTTACACTTGTCAGACCATTATCTTGTTAGGCTGATTGCTGGTATTTGCGGGAAAAGGAGAGCTACCACAGAGAAGTGCCTTCAGGGTGGTGATCTTTATTGTTTTCATGACAACTATCAAGACATGAGAAGCTGTGACATGCAGAATCAGCCCAGAACTTAGCACTTGCCTTTTCTCCGAATGTCTTTTTGAAGCCAATAGGGAAAAATAAAAAAACTGTGCTCTAACCAAGTAGTTGGGGTGTTGTCTGTCAAGCCCCAAAATCACGCTTGTTTCTTGTCTCTTCTAGTTTCCAGTTCTGCAGGATAACTTGGAAGTGTATCTAGGACTCCAGCAGTTTGTGGTCACTTCGGGGACAGGTAATAACCCCTGCTCAGCTCTGCAGTGCTCACTCTTTGAACAGCTGATTGTAAAAGCACTCTAGACCTGCCTTGGTGCTGCTGCTTCTGTATTCCAATGAGAATCTGAACACGTGTATGGTGTCTAACGGCTCAGTAGTTAAACTCCAACAGCAGACAAAAGTCTGATAATGCAATTTATTTTTTTAATTAGCATGGTTCTTCCCTTGTTCTAGCACTCGAAATGAAGATACCATATGTGTCAAAAACAGCTATGCACCATCAAATACTACAGTATCATGGATGGATAATGGTTACTTTTTTCCTCCCACTAAAACTTATTTCAAGAAAGGTTGTGCTCCTCTCTGCTTTGTGCTCAAATCTGGTGTGAAGTTGTCCACCATAGCTGCATTTTTATTTAGTCTTGAATTAAAACCATTGTGAGTCAGTGAGAAGGTTAAACATTTAGGATGTAGTAGTAGTTTCTGAAGACCTATCTAGCTTTCAGGAGTCTTTACATATAATCTACAAAGATACTGGTGCTCTCAGCTGAATAAAAAGCCTGAGCATAGCTTTGTTTGTTCCTTCCTGTGATATAAGGAAAGTAGTGAGATCTCTGAGGGGAGATTGTGGCTAGGATTACACTTAAGTTTTCTGGTTATACCAAAGAAGGAGTCTATTACATCTTTAATACTACTATACATGACAGAATGGAAATTGTTGTATAGACAGTTCAGGAAAAAATACTTCCAATTTTAGGATCATTTCAGACGTAGGATAAGCAATGTGTAGGTTTTTACTGCTGTGGCAACAATCTGTATTAGAAGCTGTCATGTGGACTGGCTGTTTAGCTGATGGGTCAGGAGAAGTAGCTCAGATGCAGCTGAGGATTCAGAACTGGTTGATAATATGCTGGTGCCAATGGTACAAAATGGCAAACTTGTTGCTGAAAACTTAATCTGAGATTAAATATGGGTGGCAGAAAGAGAAAATCAGATTTTCTTTGAAACATGGTGTTTCAGAACATGTTTGCTTTTTTAGTAAAAGGTCTGGACCACTTGGGAGACCAGGCATCTGCAACCAAGTGGTAGGACAATTGCATAAGTAGTAAGATTAGCAAATCATGTTTCTCATGTCTGAGAAATGTGAAGTGTTATTTAGTTTCATATCAGAAGCAAATATACTCTTGTCCAAATATGCTTCTGCTGCTGGAAGACTTACTGCACTCTATCCAGCAGAGGGAGTATGGCAGTGACCTTCTCTGAAGAGCTGGGATTGTGTTTTGATGTCAACAGATAAACAAAAAGGCTCCTTTTTTTATAATTATTACTGTCAAATAGAAATATATAAAAGGCTGAAATAATTGGCAACATCCATTTCAACCTTTAAAGAGGATTATGAATTGTGGCAGATGGGAAAGTTGAACTTGTCTTACCCAGTTTGAGTATTTCAGTCACTTGGACAGTGCTCCCATTTGAACTGTGACCCACTGCCGAGCTAATTTAAGAGGAATGCTTGCAATGTAATCGGAATAAACTTTGCATTTCCTGTAGCTTTGTAATTAGGTTTCCCATCCCGAAGAGCTGTATTTATTAGTCACGAGATTACGTGGTTTTTTCTCGCACAAGATGTTTAAAGTATGAGCGTTCAGACTGCTAGGCTCTTAGTCAGTGGCTGCTAGCACAAGTGGTGATTTTACACTCAGGTCTTTTGACTTCATTTCTAATGACCCATGATGTCATTTCAGGTCACAGGCTGAACATCACTGCAGAGAATGATTGCCGCCGTTTGCACTGCTCCTTGAGGGACCTGAGCTCCTTGCTGCAGGCCGTTGGTCGTTTAGCAGAATACTTCATTGGGGATGTGTTTGCTGCCAGGTTCAATGATGCTCTTACAGTGGTGGAGAGGTAGGTATGGGAGGGGGAGTTTCCTTGTCCCTTCACCAGTGCAACATGCAACTGTCACCGCTGCAGGGAGTGTGAAAACCAAGGTTTCTTTCTGTTTCCCCTTGTTAAGATTAAATTGTGATATGAAGAACTCAGTGGCCAGAATCTTGTCACATTCATCAGTGCTAAGTTTCCCCGATAACTTTGCAAATTCTTAACCAAAGAAATAACTAATAGGAGAGATTAAATAAAATCATTCACTTGAAAAGATTGAGGCACTTGTTTTCGAGCATCTGTGATGCAGTGAAATGAGGTGTAGAGTTTGATTACTTCAGAGCTGTGTCTCTCAAAGCTAAATCACCAAAATCTCTTTTCCTAAATGAAAAGACCTGTGAAAACTGAAAGACAGACATCATTCAATTCTTCCTCTCCAAGAAGCTTAATTAGCACAGTTGAAAATTACAGAAAATCAGGATTTTACACAGCTGCCTTGGTTATGTTTCTCATTTCCATGCAGGAACATCGTACTTGTTCCATCTTCTCACGCACAGTGAAATAGGCACTAAATTATATTCAAGTAAATTAATCTTGTCTATATATTAGCTGAATATTGACACAGACTTGCACAGAGCTGCATTCAGATAAGATGTTCGAGCGAATTTGCATGTGTGTATCCATATTACAGTCCCTTTGCATTACCATAGATGTGTTCACTTGCAGGTTGGTAAAGGTAACGCTATATGGATCCCAGATTAAACTGTACAACATCGAAACTGCAGTACCATCTGTACTGAAACCTGACCTGATCGATGTGTGAGTATGAGACAGACACACTGCAAAGGATTGTATCCAGATTCGGTACCTACGTGGGGTGGAGGAGTTGTTAGATCTCCTCTACGTCTGGTGCTCTAGCCACTTGCTTGGCGAATGTTTGGCCCATCTCTGCACGGATTGCTAGCTAACCAAGAGGGCGCCTTCTTTTAACTGTTGAAGTTTAAGGCTGCTGCCAGCATTTTGGACCACTGTTTCCTCAAATTAATGGGCTCGGGTTAGTTAAAGAAAAATACATGTGATGAGAAGTAAAAATGCCCATTAGATTGGCTCTAAAAGCTAACTCTTATTCTGCCTGTATTAATGGCTGTAAAAGCTTAGGTCTTTTGGAGTGTAATTAAATGATTAAGTAAGTGTTACAATAGTGGCATTTTAAGAAATTAATCCACTGTTGGTATGCAGTTGTAGTTTATAGATTTTTTTTTTTTTTTTTTTGCTACTAAAGACAGATCTATGGCTCAGGTAAAAGTTGTTTTTCCTAGTACATGGTTTCAAGCAGTTGGCTTCTAGGACAAACATACGCCCTCCAGCTATGCAAGCTATTTCTGAAACAAATGAATGCCTTCGATCCAGAAGTTGACATTAAGTGTGAAATTTTGATGCTGCTAGTAACAAAACACCACTCTGACAGCCTTTTAGAGACCTTCCGTTCCTAGGGCTGTGTAGTACAAACCTGTTTCCTGCCAAATGGCATTTTGTGAGCAGAATTTCAAGGTTGTCCTTTTATACATGTCAAGGGCTTGTTCAAGTTTGCAATTGGATGTATAGCAGCTCATTGAAAACCCTCACTAGATTTCATTGTATAGTTCCTTGGATTTCTCCTAATAATCCCAAGTTACTAGTGCTGCATTTTGTGCAGACTATATTATTTTAGTGGTCTCTTGCCTCTTCTGATTTAAAATAATTTGGGAGGCTTTTTTCATTATCTATTAGTGAGGATTTTCATCCTTTTCTGTCCAATGTCCCTGAAGAAACCTATGATCCCTCTTCTAACACTAGCCTAACAAAAGTATGTTGTCAAATATTTGGAGGACACCTCTCTATGATACAAAAGAAATGTCCTGACTCAAAAAATCTTAGTATGGCACTGTGCCAAAAATGTAATTATTAAGTATGGTTATAGTCAATCTACCAGCTGATTATAATTTGACCGTATCGATTTATACCTTTGGCTTAATACTGTTGAGCAGTGGGTGAGTCCAGTTACAGCACAGCCTTGAATGTACAGGTTCCAGGACAGAAAAATAGTAGTAAACAATTTTTAAAGAAAAAGCTGCCATCTTTGTCTAAGAATACCAATATTCTTTCCCGCTATGTTGTCAAAACTACCCACCGTGCTCAGGACTCGTCCTTGTGCAGCTGTCATGCCTATGTACCTTTTATCCCGTGTATGTATCTGACCTTGCGCTCTCCCCCACAGCCACGCTCAGTCCCTGGCAGCGCTGCAAGCCTACGCACACTGGCTTGCCCAGTTCTACAGCGAAGTTCATCGGCAGAACCCGGAGCAGTTCATCTCTCTGGTCTCCACCGCTCTGGAGGCCATCACACCCCTCATCAGCTCCAAGGTACCTCTGGCAGTGCTGGGCTTCCGTCGGAGGCGGGAGAGCCTCGAGTGGCAGAGCTGTTGTGGGCAGGTGGTTAATGCTCTGCTCTGGACCACGCTGTGGCTCCTGGTGTCAGTCAGTCTGAGAGCTGGATGTCTGTCTTCCAGAGCCACAGCAAATGTCTCCTGTAGGGTGGGACTAAGAGCGACTCTAAATAGCACTAGGCCAGGCTAATACAAGAATAAGCAACTTAGAGACGTATAAACTCAGTCTAATGATTTTATGGCTTGCAAGCAGGGAAGTCTCTTCCACAGTATTAAGGGAACTGACCTGTGCTCTGATTGGCAAATAAATACTGCAAACTGTCTTACTTGTAAAAACCTGGTAATGGCAGCTCACTGTGCCACATGACACCAGTGTTGTGTGCTGTGGTTCTGTGTGGTGGTGTTACTGGGCAGCCTGACCGCCCTCTCTTTCAGGTGCAGGAGAAGCTGCTGCTGTCTGCATGCCACCTGCTAGTCTCTTTAGCCACCACAGTGCGACCAGTGTTCTTGATCAGCATCCCAGCAGTACAGAAGGTGTTCAACAGGATCACAGACACTTCCGCTCAGCGGCTTCCTGATAAGGTGATTTCTAAGACTTGAAGAATGTAGATTAGGTGTCCTTGGGAAGCTGTGCCTCGGATTTTACTGCAGCGAGGTACAACATCAACAAAAGCCACAGGAGTGGCAGTTATCTCTGTACTGTGGATATCCAGGAATCGCAGTGATATAGCTTGTCAGTAATGATCTATTTCAAGCAACAGCATAAGGAAAAAACACAATTACACCTCTTAGATCTTTTTTCCTTTCTCACTTGCTGACCCAGTCCCAGTTTCTGCATCATCTTTACAGTACAGGCACATTGATTCTGACACACAGGAAGAGTTTTCTGGGAAACCTACATTAGCATTTCACACACCTCACTCCAAGTTAGTATTTATATTACAGAAGCACTGAAAAGACACAGTGGAGGCTGGGATATGGTTGTATTGTATGCTGGCATGGAGGCATAAAGTGCTGTGCAAGCATAGAGCTTAGTGTGTAAACCAGACAAGCAGTAATGAAAGTGCTGTTATTTTTGGTTTATGAATATGAAGAACAGAGATTTACTGTTGCAGGGAAGGGCTGACAGACCCAGGAGCTGGTTCCAGCCCCTCAGTCATGGAGCTTTGCCTCTCTCTTACCTTGCAGAGCTGCTAGTTTTCATGTGGACTCACCTGCTATCGAACTCTTTCCTCAAACAGTGAGCACTGCTGATGTCTTGAACAGCTGTAAAATGTCACTTCGCTCCAGGGTTTTGCTCTAGCAAAAACTGAATTGCAAACATGGTAAAACCTTGTCTCTCTGCCTGATGTCCTGTTTCTTCTAGGCCCAGGTGCTGGTGTGCAGAGCGCTGTCGAATGTGTTGTTGCTGCCCTGGCCAAATCTTCCAGAGAGCGAACAGCAGTGGGCGGTTCGCTCCACCAACCACGCCAGCCTAGTCTCTGCCCTCACGAGAGAATACCGCCAATTAAAATCCAACGCCATCTTGCCACAGAGGAAAGTGCAGCTGGAGGACAGTAAGTACCAAGTTTCTTGGTGTGTTTGTCTTCTGACAGCTGCAGTACAAACTGCTGATAGATGTCATTAAGCTGATTTTCCCAATAATTATTTTGGCTGAGAAACTGTATTTAGCATATGGGGAGGATGGGAAAGGAGCAATTTGTATTTTCTTTCTTTTTTAGAGACTCTTCTGTGGGTGTGTAAAGGGCACTCTCATCCCAGGTGGCCTGTAAACTCTTCCATCAAAGTATTGTCTTCCTCAGTTGTGCAGGGAAGGTGGGATCAAGTTTGTGATAAAACTTTGAATAGCAGTGATTGCATTAGGAATACTTAAGAGCCTAATGCTGGGATCCTGTAGTATTAGAAACATTGACTGGAGGCATTGTTAATGGAGATTATGGTTATAAAAAATTAAAGGGGAAAATAAGAATTTCTTCTGGACCTGGGAGTATTGTAGAGGGTTTCTATATGGAGTAGGAGAGCCCTGAACTGATGAGATCCAGGGACCTTTTGGAAGCTTCTGGGCATGTTTTAGGACTACTTTTGGGTGTGGTGTTTTGGCTTTTTTGCTTGGGTTTGGTGGGGTTTTTTTGAGAATTACTTTAAAAACTATTTAGAAGTATGCAGTGTCACAGCTTCTGACAAGCCTGGCATGCTGGTCAGCTGTGTGCAGGGAGGGCACATGGGAGACAGTGCTTTTCTCCTCACAAGAAGAGTATCAGCAGACTGCTCACATGGGTTGAACTGAGACAGTTAAGTTCTCCCAGCATTTGGGTTAGCTTATACAGTGATTGTGTATCATTTTGTTACTTTCAGAAATAGAAACCTGCAGTGTGTTTTGCTGTCATAATGTGCTGCTTTTTTCTTGGCTAGTGTTTCTTTAGCAATAGCACATTGTGAATAACACTGCTTACGCTCCCCTCAGCCTCTGCACCTGAGTAGTTGAGCGGTGGGTGTATCTGCAGGGCAGTAAACCTGTATAACTTAAGAAAGCAAGTAGCTACAGTGACCTAATGGAACCTATTTCAAATGTGAACATTTACTTAAAAACATTTTTGATTCCAGCTTGAGTTTGGTGTATGTGCTGCCTTGTAGGTTGTTTTACTTACTGTGTGTGTGAACTTCTGTTTCTTTCGTCTGAGTAGTTTTGCCACATGGAGGAAGTATCACCTCTCTTATTTTGCAGCCAAAGTGATCATCCATCAGACACTCAGCGTTTTAGAAGATATTGTAGAAAGTATCTCTGGAGAATCCACCAAGTCTCGACAGATCTGTTATCAGTCGCTGCAAGAATCCGTGCAGGTCTCGCTAGCCCTCTTCCCAGCTTTCATTCATCAGTCAGGTATAACCATAGGACAGGTTTTAATGCTGTGAGTAGCTTTATGACCTACTGGTAATGTCCAAAGTCCATCAGCTTAGAATCGTGGTGGTTCTTGTGAAGTGTGTGGGCTTGATGTGCCTATGTGCAATGTGAGTCTGTTCTTCTGGGTGGGCTGGGATGAATCACAACAGGGAAGGGAGATCTCTGCCACCTAGGATACAGGCACGAAGATCTGTCATACTTGCAGAAGATGGAGATGCCCTGTGCTGTGTTCAGCAGAGAAACAAAGTGGAGCTGATCCTGAGCACAAAAAAAAAGCACTTTTAAATACACTGTCTGGCTATGTTTGCCATTCTCCAGAAGCTTGAAGACAAAGAGGAGTAGATCTCATCAGATCAGGTCAAATGAAGTGGGTTGATTATATTTTTTTTTCCCCTGTAAAGGAAAGGCTCCTGAGTTGTAACCAGGACTGCTGCCTGGCCAGCGACCCACATTTTGTGTCACATCAGGGTAGCTTGAATGCCCAGGACTGCAGCAGCTTCTGTCACGAAGAGTAAGGCATTCCAGGAAAACTTTTTGGAGCTGAGTGGGATTTTCTCAGTGAAGCAGGCGTGGGGGAGCAAAACAAAATTGAAATGCAGAGAGGATCCAAGACGGCAAGCTGATGCTGTGACTCCATGAACTGCTGTCAGAACAGGCTAGCAGCCTCATGCAATTGCTACTTATTGGCTATAAAAGGCTATATGAAGGAGGAGTTGAGCAGCTTCAGCTTACTGTGGTTATTCAATAAAGTGTGTTGGGACTGATGAAGAATTAGCTGTGGTGCTGATCAGCTAACTGCATAACCACGTGCTGAAAATGAGTTCTGAAGTTAGAAGGGTCTTTTCAGTTCCTGAAAAAAAAAAAAATGCTGGATTCTGTCTCCAAGCTGTCCCAAGCTGTGTAGTTGTTTTGGATTTCCTTGTATTTCCTGTTAACCCTGTACAAGAAGTGACCATTGCCAGAGCTTTCTCCAAGCACTTTCTGTAGGCAGACCAGACTAAGGGCCTTACTGGTAGTATTGTGTTTGGTCTGAGCTGCTTGGTGCTGCCTGTACTTGTCATCCCTGGCGGTTCTCAGAAGTGGATGAACAATCTCTAAGCCCTGTAGCACTGGCTGTTGGTTTCAGTTTCTAATGGCAACCCTGCTGCTAAATGTCCAAGAGTAAATGGGGTTCCCTGTACAGGAGAAGCAAATCTCACATAAAAGACTTATTGATGCACTGTATGTTACGTTAACATGTTCTTTTTTCTTTCCTCTTCCTATCTTAGATGTGACAGATGAGATGCTGAGCTTCTTCCTCACCCTGTTTCAAGGACTGAGGGTGCAGATGGGAGTGCCTTTCACTGAGCAGATCATACAGACCTTCCTAAACATGTTCACCAGGTATTGTCCCGTGTTGGTCACCTCTTTCTTATCCCTTGGGATGATTTATTTTAGTAAGCTGCTTACACAGTGAGTCCCTGTTCCTAAAGAGTGCCGTGTTTCTAACCCCTTTGTGTACAAACTTTTGTCATGCCCCAGGAATAAATCTGAGGAACATGCTTCCAGGTCAGAAGTGACTCAGCCCATGCACGTTGATCATACATGCCATCATGCAATTTCAGCTCTCCCATGGACTTTTTGGAAGTGTGTGATATGAACTGGACTCATGCATTGCCTGTTCACTCACACCCATGATCTGAGGGTGCCCCAACTATCACTCAAGCTTTTGTTGGGGAGGGGAGGTCTATCAATCCTCAGTCAAAGCCTAGCTCCCTTCTGTGGCTTGATGTACTTGACTTGTATTAATTGACTAAGTTTAGAGGTGCTGCCTTCTTACCTGTAAATTAGGTGAACATGCAGGTCTCTAGAAGGTTCCTGTGCAATGACTGTTTTTGTTGTAGGGAGCAGTTGGCAGAGAGCATCCTCCATGAGGGCAGCACTGGCTGTCGGGTGGTGGAGAAGTTTCTGAAAATACTGCAAGTGGTGGTACAAGAGCCAGGCCAAGTGTTCAAGCCTTTTCTACCCAGTGTCATCTCACTGTGCATGGAGCAGGTCTACCCCATCATTGCAGAGGTAGGGCTGTTCTCACACGAGGTGGAGGAAGGGGGAGACTCGAAGGGAAGATGTTGCTGGGGGTGTGGGAGCAATGAAGCTTTTAGCTTTCCAAGAGCTGTAAATGTCAGTCCCTGTGCACTGAAAACTGGGTGACTAGTCAGTGGGAACTGGAAGCAGTGTGGGTGGAGGATTGTGTCAGGAATTGTCAAGAGAGGCTAAAATTACTCAAAGCAGGAGGTAAAACTCAAAACTCAGTGATGTGTTCTTAGCATGATCCAAGAGCTGCTGAGTTTGGTGCCTGCCTTAGGAGGAAATGCTTTGATGCTCTGGTACCTTGGCTGCAAAGCACTGCCCTGGGTAGCCACCTGAGAGGGTGCTGCTAGCAGTGGGATCCAGGGGATGCGTGTGGTTCCAGCACAGGACACTGAGTTGTTTGTTCTCTTCTCCTCCTAGCGCTCATCTCCTGATGTGAAAGCAGAGTTGTTCGAGCTGCTTTTCCGGGTCCTCCACCATAATTGGCGGTACTTCTTCAAATCTAGTGTGTTGGCTAGTGTCCAAAGAGGAGTAGCAGAAGAGCAGATGGAGAATGAAGCACAGTTCAGTGCCATTATGCAGGTAACTCGGCTATTCCTGCAGTTGGCCAGAATCCTTTCAGCAATGGAGCATGTGCTACTTGTGGCAGTGCACTAAACATGGGGGTGATGGGGCTAGACTGTATCTTGAGTGAGGTCTTGCCTTCCAGAACCTCTATAAATCAAAGTACTTGCAGAGTGGTCTCGCTGATGTGCTCACAAGGCACGGTGCCTCACTGCGTGGGGAAGCAAGCACTTAGGAATGTTAATTCCTTTCCATCCTCATCTTGCATCTGGACCTAAAAATATATTACTGACGCTGACCCATTTATTTCTCTGTTACAAGTCTTGTGGTTAGCACTAGGGCAAACTATTGGTACAGGAAAGTTTTCCTGAGATCAAGATATCTTTTGGTATATATGGGCTTGTTCTATGCTGTACCGTTGGATCTGGTAGAGAAGGGTCAGTGGGGTAATATCCTATAGCCTTTAGCCTGGAGAATAGAGGAGGCAGGGGCAGCACTAATCTTTTCAGGTTGGGGAATTAAAATTTTGCAGAATAACAGACTGTATTCCGCATGTTGCTTACGTCAGAGCTGGCCAAATCAGTTCCTGTGCGGTTCGTAGATGTAAGAACTGTGCCCAAAACAGGTAGTGCAACTTAAAGTAAAATCAGAAAAAAAAAAAAAAAAAATCGGCCTACTAATCTGCTGTCAGAGTACCTGGCATGGGGCCCTTCACCTCCAGCCCGTGTCAGTATAAATGGAAGCCTGTTTGCACCATGCCCTGCAGCCTCAGAGCAGGGCTTGCTCCCCTGAGGGCACTGAACGCTGGAGCAGGGGGCCATGTGCTGGTACTCAGGTGGGAGGACTTTTTGCAGAGCTGCCCCATCGTGGAGGGCTTCTGGAGACTGGGTCCTTTCTGACACACGAGTGAAGAGGGAGCTCTTGCACTGACATAAACTGTATTGGTGTTTCCCTCTGGCCTGTCCTTATCTGAGCATCTTTTGATGTGAATGAGGCCCGAGATGGTCCCCATGCAGGGCTGACTGAGCATCTTTTTCACCTGTAGCAGTGTGACATTCCTAAACTCACTCGAGTGCCTTGTTTCAGAAGGTATTTATGTGGTAATCTTGGTATTAACTTCAGGTTGGTTGACAATACTGTACTATTTGTTTTACTATGTTGTTTTGATACAACACTTTAAAGTTCTGTAAACGTTCTCCACACGGCCAGTGTTTTGTGTTGAGGATGCTAAAAAGTTTGTGTACTGGTTTCCACCAGAGATCTGAGTCCAGAGCTGGCTCAGTCTTGAAGTGACTTGGGCCGTTTTTGTCAGTTTAACAATAAATGGCTGGTATGGGGGAATAAACTCTTCATTTGTGATGCCTTGAAGCAGCAACTGGTAAACTTCTGCCTGTCTATGCACAGAACTTATTTCATCTGCCTACGTCATATGTGCAGTGTTTCAGAGGCGTTCAGGGTGTGAAAGATGTTTTATCACAGAGTCTGTGCAGGTCTACCAGGCTAGTTCATCAGGGTCCAGTAAATTCTGTTCCTTAGGCTCTTTACTGCTTTTGTAATGCCCAGGTCAACCTCCCAGCTCCCATCTTTACTTTCTTAGTGCAGTAACATGTTGATGAGCCAGCAGTGTGCCCAGGTGGCCAAGAAGGCCAATGGCATCCTGGCTTGCATCAGCAATACTGTCGCCAGCAGGGACAGGGAAGGGATCTTACCCCTGGACTCAGCACTTGGGAGGCCGCCCCTTGATGAGTGGGTTCAGTTTTGGGCCCCTCACCCCAAAAAGGCCATTGAATGACTCGAGCGTGGCCAGAGAAGGGCAACGGAGCTGGTGCAGGGTCTGGAGCACAGGTCTGCTGGGGAGCGGCTGGGGGAACTGGGGGGGTTTAGTCTGGAGAAGAGGAGGCTGAGGGGAGACCTCCTGGGCCTCTGCAACTCCCTGCCAGGAGGGTGCAGAGAGGGGGGATGAGTCTCTTGAATCAAATGATAAGCGATAGGCCCCGAGGGAATGGCCTCAAGCTGCCCAGGGCAGGGTCAGGCTGGCTCTGAGGAAGGATTTCTGTGCAGAAGGGGCTGTTGGGCGTTGGAATGGGCTGCCCAGGGCAGGGGGGAGTCCCCATCCCTGGAGGGGTTGAAGAGTCGGTTGACCCAGTGCTGAGGGATCTGGTGGAGTTGGGAACGGTCAGTGTGAGGTTAATGGTTGCACTGGAGGATCTTCAAGGTCTTTTCCAACCTACATGATTCTGTGATTCTATTAAATGCATCTGCCAGTTGCCTTGGTCTTCTTACTTGGATTAAGAACAAAACCTGTGCATGTGTTCTGGTTTTGTTCACGTTTGCCATGCTACCTTAGGTAATGTCTCTGAGAAACAGCCAAACCCTTCACAAGCAAACTGCCTGCCAAGGGAGCTGTGCTCAGCATCTGTGTTCCTCTTCAATGCAAACTTGGCCCACCTGTTCCCAACAGACCCAATTTAGCAACTGTTCTGCAAGAATATGACCATGTTGCCACTAAAATTTCTTCATTCCTGTTGGTCTGGCACAGTTAACTTAGACAGTTGTCTGTCTTGTTAGTTTGCTGCACTGAGAAGCAGCAAAGGCTCCCAGAAGTTTGTTCTGGTGTCAGGGTGAAAATTGTGTTCTGCCTGGGAGGTCTGATATTCATTGTAATACTGGTCCCCTTCCTTCAATTCTGCTTTGTTTGTAGGCATTTGGCCAGTCCTTCCTGCAACCTGACATTCACCTGTTCAAGCAGAATCTCTTCTACCTGGAGACGCTAAACACCAAGCAGAAGCTGTACCACAAGGTGGGTACTAGTTGATCAGTGTCATAGGCAGGTGCTGTTCTGAGACTTGTTTTAAACTACTCACAAACCAGAGGTCAAGATTTGGGGGCTTTTATGCTACAGCCTTTGGTTGACTGCTGTGATCCTGATGTGTTTAATGCTGGTCAGAGTGGTGTTACCACCTCCCTGATACTGCTGCATTGCGCATGGGACGGATCCTGAGTCTGTTCTGTTCCCTCCTGTGACAATGAGGGAAAGCAAAGAGCACACACAGAAGTAGAAATTGGGATCATCAGTGGGACACTGACCGAGTTCCTCCAGCGTTCCCATCTGAGTCAGCAGTAGAGTATCTAGTATTTACAGTCGGGTCACTGCCAGGTGGCTGTCTCCATCGCTGCCATGTAGGACCCATCCTCCAGCCCCTCCTAATTTAGACCTGTTAGCTGCTGTCTTGAAGAATTAAAGTTAGAATCCATGGTCTTGCCCTTTTGGCCTGTGAAAGCAGAGCTTTCAGGTTCACATCTGTGGTTGCAAGTGAAGGACAGCCCATCATGTTAACAGCTGCCTGTTTCAGACTTTCAGGCAGCTAGCCAGGTTCCATGGCTTTCAGGAACACTGTGCAGGGCTAAAACTGGCTCAAGTTTGAATGGGACTCGATGCCATTTGCTTAAATGCTTAAATTCGGGTCAGACACATGAGGATAAGTGTGGCCAAATTCACTGTTAATTTTAAAGCTGATATTAATCTAGTTTACTGTAGCCATTTGTGATCTTGGATTGGAAAATTATCTCTGTGTTCACAAGAGTTTGCAGACCCTGCTGATAGCTCAGAAGCTGCTGGTGTTGAAGTGGCCCTGTTCAGCCATGCCTGGTCTGACCTTGATCAATTTGTCCTTCTGAAGCAATGTTCTGGCTGCTGTGGTCCCTCTGTGGTGTGAAGACTCCTAACAGTCTGCTTTTCTCTCACTGTGCAGAAGATTTTCCGGACAACCATGCTGTTCCAGTTTGTAAATGTGCTACTTCAGGTGCTTGTCCACAAGTCGCATGACCTGTTGCAGGAGGAGATCGGCATTGCAACCTACAATATGGCCTCGGTGGACTTTGATGGCTTCTACTCAGCCTTTCTGCCCGAGTTCCTGGCCAGCTGTGATGGTGTGGACTCGAACCAGAAAAACGTACTGGGAAGGAATTTCAAAATGGACAGGGTAAGAAGGGGAACCGCTGCAGCAGGGTGCCAGTATTCCTA
This sequence comes from Athene noctua, assembly GCF_965140245.1. Taxonomy (NCBI): domain Eukaryota; kingdom Metazoa; phylum Chordata; class Aves; order Strigiformes; family Strigidae; genus Athene; species Athene noctua. The sequence continues at coordinate 3,235,770 of NC_134051.1, read as the reverse complement.
GGATGCGCAGGGTTTTTCTCCTGGAACACTGGCAGGCAGCAGTGAGCTGCTCAGGGCAGTGTTTTGAGGCAGTGCCCTTTGTTCCACACGCTTCCATACTCAGCAATGCCAAGCCAAGGATTTTTCACTGTAGGTAGCAGAACTGCCATCTCATCTCTCAAACTGCTGAATGCTGTGGGAGTTAGGGAATATGTTTCCTGGAAGAAATTTTCATAGGGGTAGACTGACATTTTCTAGAGTGGGACACTCAGATCCTTGCCAAAATCTGGCTCCAGCTGCTGGCCAGATGTTTGAGTATTACAGTGAAGACAACAGCAGAGTATCTGCAGTGGCCCACAATTCTTTCAAACCCCTCCTATTTGAAAGCAAATGGAGGGTCTGTAACCTCCCTGTGGAACATCATGGCAGTGCTGCAGCTTGCTTGCCCATTGAGTGCTTCCTCTCCCATGGGAGACGATGGGGATTTGAGGCCAAGGAGCCTTGAGAGAGTCACTAGGCTCTAGAAGGCAGTTGCTCTTCAGGAAAATTAGCCGTCACTGTGGGGTCTGTGGCACCCAGGAGCTTTGGCAGGAATGCTGTTGGCAGTTGATGCTGCAGATGGCCTTGTCGTGACCGTTTGTGTAGTGCCTGACTGCACGCCGAGAAGCTGGTGCCACAAACAGAGCCCAGATCTGTAGTCAGCTCTGCACAGAGCAGCTCTGGAGCTGTCTGCTCCCTGCACGTGGGCTGCAGAAACTCGGGTTTCCTGGTCTCAGACTGGAGGAAGGAGTCTGTTGTTCCCATGTATGAAAATACACGTGGGTGTTTGGCCCTCTCTGTTCCTTTCTGTTCTCGGCTGTAAGACAGTGCTTATAGGTACCATTCTGTTTGCAGTACAATGTGTTGTTTGATCTTTTCCAGGATCTGCCATCGTTTACCCAGAATGTGCACAGACTGGTGAATGACCTGCGTTACTACAGACTCTGCAATGACAGTTTGCCCCCTGGAACTGTGAAACTATAGTTACTGCACTGGACTCGTGTTTTGATCACTGTAGGGAACGGATCCGTGTTTCATTTTGCCACCACCTTCTCTCCTCCCTGGTTTTGTCAGTACTGCAGGACGCGGTGTCTTGCACATGGGCACATCTTCTTGGATTCACGCGCCACGCTTCCTTTTTTCTCTCCCAACCCAAAGGCCCCCAGCTGGAGTCAGCACTGTCTGCAGGATGTGTCTTAACGCCCAGCCACAGGGCATCTCAACTGTACGGAAAGTCCTCTCGCTGGGATTTTGTTCTACTAACGTAGCACTTTGTTGCGTCTGGACATTTCTGTGGAGTTGTCTTGAGAGATCATGTGCATATCAAACATGAGGCAGAAGCGCCAAAGACTACTTCAGACATTCGTACCTTCGTGTCATTCCACCTTCCTGCCCCTGCCCAGCTCGAGGAGGAGGAGGAGTCTCGTGATGTTGGGACTGTTTTGGCACTTCTGTCACTCCCTTTGTTTTTAAATTGCCTTGAAAACCTCCCTGCTGTTTGTGGGGGTTAGAGACTTTTTTGGTTTTTTTAAACGTTTTCTCATCATTCCATTGTGATACTAAAACAACATGCTTAATGGAAATAAAGTGCTTACTTTGTTGTTTTAAATAACTTGTAACTTCTTTTAGTTCCCTTGTAGGCCTGTCACCAAGCCCTTCTGCTGGATGGAAACGTGTTTTGCAGTGCAGGCAGCGATCTGCAGCCTTTCTCCATGATGAGGCAAGAGGACTGGCATCAGGGGCCTGCGTTGCCTGTCCTGTGCCCTGGGTGCAGGAGTGGCCTGTCCAGGCTCCCAGTGGGCCCAGCAGCTCTGGAAAGGTGCTGTACTGAACCGGTGCTGACCACTGTTGACTTCTTTCTCCACTATCCCCTCACTGTGTTTACCACCCATGTTCCTTGGTGTTTTTTCTGTTACCCAGTGTGGTGATCTGTTTGTTCCATCCAGCAGAATGTTGTCTGAACTGACCAAGAGCTGCCTGCAGGCAGGAATCTCCTAACATCCATGGTGCTGCATCATAGGAGTCCAGAGCTGAAGGCCAGCTGCTGCCCAGAATGACCTGATAGTGTTGTCTGAGCGTAAGGTTAAAATCCCAGTCCCCCAGTCAGACAGGACCAGGTTTTGTGGGGTTTGTGAATCTCTGATCATGCAATCCCTGAGGTCTGTAGTCAGGTAGCTGAGGGGGCAGCTTATCAAGCATTAAATCAGTCTGGTCATTAATTCTCTGGTGTTATAAGGGCAGCATGGTGGGAACAAGCCTGGAGGAGGGGTTCTCCCATAAACACTTGTGGGTTTGAACTTGAGTGAGGTGGCTGTATGTGGGCAGCTGGGAGGTATCAAGGGTGAGTTAAGAGTGTAGGAGCACTTGCTCCGTGGTTCCTCTAGTTTTGTGAAATCCTGCAATGTGCATGTTTGCTGTTTGGAGATAGTGTATGCTGTTTGGATAACCTGTGTACAGACAGAGCCTTGCATCCAGGCTGCCTGAACTGGGACCAGTTTGATGTTTGGGCTTTACATCCTACAGTGAGCAGCTTGAGTTGCAAGTTGCATGTGAAGCAGAGTCCAGGCTGCTGAGGATGTGCCTCGCCAGGTACGGCCCTTGCAGCTGAGGGCTGTGAACCAGTCTTGGGTGCGTGAAGCCCAAGGTGAAGGTGGCTGATGGTCTGTCCTCTGAGGGTGAAAGGCCCTGAGCTCCCTGCCAGCCAGAACCTGCACCAGGAGCATGTGGTTCAAAGCAGCCACCTCTTGGAGTAACTCAGTCTTGCTGTCTGCACTTAAAACTCCAAGTTCTTGTTTTTCCCAGTGGTGACTAGGTGTATGAAAATGCAGCATGGGCTCCAAACCTCCTCTCCCTGGTCCCTCACAGCAGTTCTGCTCCAAACTGCAGTGGGGGACAGTGGCAGAATCAGAATCACTTAGGTTGGAAAAAACCTTTAAGATGCAGTCCTCCACCAAGCACCCTGGCTGTGGCTCCCTTCAGCACTGGGATAGGGGCATTTCATGTGCTATGGGCCTGCTCCCCTCCCGGCAGGGTGCCCTGGGCTGGTGGTGCTTCTGTTTCTTGCAAAATGTTTGGTTGACAGAGGGTGAAAGTACATGTTTTTCCCTTGATCAAGGGCAGCAGCTGGAAGATGGCCAAAGCCCAGGCCCCAACCTGCCACCCCTTGTGCTAGAAGTTCTTTCTCCTCTGCCAGACATCACCTAAAGTGCAGGTCTGGCTGCAGGCCCCTGGGCAGGGGTGGGGGCAGCTTGCTGGGCCAGTATTGAAGGGCACCTGGTTTGTGTGTATCTGCCTGCATTAATCTTCCTCAAAGAAATCCCTTCCTCTACCTTCACCCCTGGCACAGCAGACACTGCAGAGGGGCATTTTCCCACCCTGAGCCCCCTCTTTGGGTGGGTGTCAGCAGCTTCTGGCCAGCAGCAAGCCTATTCTGCAAGAGCGTTGACCAGTCTGCCCCTGAGAAGCCATGTCAGATGTTTTTGCTGCTGTGCTGAGCAGGGCAGGTCCTGAGACACCCTCCCCCCTGTCCCCTCCCAGCCTGTGGGGGGACTCTAGCCCCCCACTCCTTGCACCTGGGAGAGGCTGAAAGGAAACAGGAGATGGGGATCAAGAAGTCAAATGGATGTTGGATGCAGGCTCAAGACCAGCCTCCCCATAGCCCATTAATGGCTTTGTATGCGGTGATGTTCCTTGTCTCCTTCAAATTATCGAAGGTTTAGAACTTGCAGGTATTTTAGCAGCACTATTTGCACTGGGCTTCCCTCCTGAGTGATGTCTTGGGAGTTTGGGATATAGGGGAGACTGAATAAAGAGTGGTTTCTGCGGGGTCTCTGTACAAACCTGACCCTAGAGCACTGAGTCCCCCCACCCCTGCCTGCAGCCCTGCCCGCGGGCGCAGGCACAGCTCCCCCCCCCTTTAATTCAACCTGAAGGAAAACTCGATGCTCTAAGAGGAGCATCCTGCTCTCCTGCGCACAGGGCTCTGCCTCTCCCTCCTTTGTAAACTCCCTGTGTTTTCTGCCTCCTTCAGCCCGGACTGGGGCGAGGGAAGGGGCCCACTCATCCCTCTCCCCCCCTTCGCTCAGCCTGCAGTGATGCTTTAACGAGCGGGGCTCCCACCCGGGCACAGCTGCAGGTGAGCAGGGCCGAGGCAGCCTCTGCCCGCCCCCCCCGGGCCTTGCACCCCGGTGTCCCGCCACCGCTGTGGCCCTTCACCAGGGCTGGGGGTAAGTACGGGATCGGGCTCCCTTGAAGCCCCCCCCAGGCTGATACGGGCGAACCCGGGGTCCCCCCTCGCCCGGACCATCACATGAAGTAGCTCTGGGTTTCGGCAGGGGCTGCGCTGCCCCGGGGTCACCCACGGCATGGGCACCGCGGCAAGGCCTGGGCGTCTGTGCGGGGGTGCCCCGGGCGGGGGGATGCTCCGTGCAGGCGCGGCGGCTTTAAGGGGAGGGACGGAAACCTGACCCGTCCCCGAGCTCGGCCGGGCCCTTAAAGCCTCCGCGGGGCGGCGGAGCCCCGCCGCGGCCAGGTCCGACCCTCCGGCCCCGCCATGGGCTCCCTGGGGCGCTGCCTGGCCCGGAGCCTGCTGCGGGGGCAGCCGGGCCTGAGCCACCCCCCCGGGCCCCGCTGCTACGGCTCCGGTGAGACATGGCCCCTTCCTGCCCTGGGACCCAGTCCCCATCCCCGTTCTGCTTTCGGCTCCTTCCCTATCCTGCTCCTGGGGACCCTGTCCCCACCCGTGTCCTGCCCCAGAGGACCCTGTCCCCATCGCGGTGCCGCCCTCAGCCCTTTCCCTGTCCTGCCCCTGGGGACCCACTACCCATCCCTGTCCTGCTGCTGGACACCCTGTCCCCATCCTCGTCCTGCCTCTGGGGCACCCTGTCCCCATCCTCGTCCTACCGCTGGGGACAAAGTCCCCGTCCCCACCCTGTCCTCAGTCCCTGCCTGTCCTGCTCCTTGGGGCTCCCATCCCCATCCTGCCCGCATGGTGCCCGCTGCCCCCGGGTCCCCCAGCGCCCTGTCACTCTGTCCCGGGGGCAGCCCCCCAGGCAGGGTGTCTGGCTCACAGGGTTTGTCAGTTGTTTGTGGTGTTGAGCCGGGGTCTCCTGCCCCCCCACCCCCTGTGCCAGGACGGGGCAGAGGTTGGAGCTGGTGGCTTCCCTGGCACCACCCTGAAGGTCCCAGGGCCACAATGGAGGGACCCCCGCGCTCTCCTGGCGGGGGGGGGGACACAATGTGGGATCCTGGCGCAGCTGGGCCACGTCCAGCAACACCCGAAGTGGGTGAATTTGTAGGGTCACTTACCCCGCTCTGCCCCCGCCGGAACCGGGGCTGACCTGGCCTCACAGCCCAGGACAGGAGCCCAAAGCCTGGGACTGGCAGTAAAACGCCTCGGCTTGGTGTCCCCTCTCCTTCCTGTCCCCTCTGCCCCTCCGGCAGACAGGATGCGCTGTCCCTTGGGGGACTTGTGTCCCCTCCTGCCAGCACAGCTCCGGCAGGGCCAGCGGTGGGGTGAGGGGGATGGTGGTGATGCAGGACCCTGCTGTCCCATGGTGCCACGGGTGACGGCGATGCCAGACGCTGCTGTGCCGTGGGTAACACCAACACCGGACCCGGCTGTGCTGTGGGCGACGACGCCAGACCCTTCCATCCCACAGTGCTCAATTTCACTGTGACCAGGGACCCGCTTCGTGCCAGGCTGGTGCCCGGCTGCCTCTGGGCAGGGGGAAGCACCCGAGGCTGGGCAGGAGCACGCAAGGTGGCACCCACGGTCCCACCACCAGGACCTGGCTGTGCGGTGTGCTCGGCTGAAACCAGAGCCCGCCCAGCCCACGCTGCGTTAAAGGGTGTTTCCTGTACGTGGATGTGTCCCTAACGCCCGTCAGGCCTTTGCAGTGTGTCCCTTAGGTCCTTGCTGGGACTCCACCAGTCTGCCCGGCCCAGCTCAGCCAGGGGGATGCAGGCCCGGGATGGGGACAGGGATGGGAATGGGGTCACCCCTCGCCAGCCGCTGCCTGCTGGGACCGAGCAGCAGCCCATGGTGCTCCAGGAGCAGCTGGGGGTCCTGCTGCCACAACCCATGCCTGTGTCCCACGCCCGGTGACACTGGCCCTTCCGTCCCCGTGCAGCCCCCCCGGAGCTGCAGGAGAAGACGCTGGTGCTGGTGAAGCCGGACGCGGTGCAGCGGCGGCTGGTGGGGAACGTCATCCAGCGCTTCGAGCGGCGCGGCTTCAAGCTGGTGGCCATGAAGCTGCTCCAGGTACCCCTCCCCACCGAGCTGCCACCCGTCCACCTGGGGGACCCTGCTCTCCGAGCCCTGCAGCTGGCTCAGGGGGGTACCAGGAGGGGGGTGTCAGTGGGGGGCACCAGCCGGGTGTCCCCGCCGTCACCCCACGCTGCCATCAGGCGGACCAGGGTCTCCTGGACAAGCACTACCAGCAGCTGCGGCAGAAGCCCTTCTACCCTGCGCTCCTCGCCTACATGACCTCGGGGCCACTGGTGGCCATGGTGAGGGGCTGGGATGGGGGTGTTGGGGGTCCCAGGGGGGCCTGGGGGACTCAGGTCTCCCCTGTCCTACAGGTGTGGGAGGGCTACAACGTGGTCAAGTCCACGCGGGCCATGGTGGGGGACACTGACTCGGCAGTGGCGGCCGCAGGCACCATCCGGGGGGACTTCAGCATGCACGTCAGCAGGTAGGGGTACGGAGCGCGGGGCCGGGCCGGCACCGGGACCCCACGGCCACGTCACCGTCACTGTCCCCTCACAGGAACGTGGTCCATGCCAGTGACTCGGTGGAGACTGCCCGGAGGGAGATCGGCTTCTGGTTCCAGCGGGATGAGCTAGTGGCCTGGGAGAGCGGAGACCAGGACTACACCTACGGGCCTTAGGGTAGCCCCAACCAGAATGGGAATGGAGCCCCAGCTGTGGGAGACCCCCCCGGCCCCACAATAAACACCAGTGCTCCCTGCTGTGGCTCCAGTCTCATCCCTCGGATGCCAACAGCAAGTGCTGGGGGGCTCTGGGGGGCACTGGGGTGGTACTGGGAAGCTCTGGTAGGCACTGGCATGTGCCTGGGTGGTACTGGGAAGCTCTGAGATGCACTGAGATTTCCCAGGGGGGCACTGGACTGATACTGGGAAGCTCTGGGAGAAATTGGGATGTTCTCAGGGGCTACTGGGGCAGTCCTGGGAAGCTCTGGGAAGCACTAGAATGTCCCTTTGGGGCACTGAGTTCTTTCTGGGAGGCTTTGGGTTGTATTGAGTTTTTCCAGGGGTTTACTGGGGTGGTACTGGGAAGCTCTGGTAGGCACTGGCATGTTCCTTGGAGCACTGGGCCAGTAGCAGGAAGCTCTGGGAGACACTGGGATGTCCCTGGGTGGCACTGGGAAGCTCTGGGATGTCACTGTGAAGTGCTAGGCTGTCCCTGGGGGGCACGAGGGTGGTACTGGGAAGCTCTGGGTGAAACTGGGATGTTCTCAGGGGGCACTGGGGTAGTACTGGGGCAGTACTGGGAAGCTCTGGCAGGCACCAGCATGGCCCTGGGGAGGTACTAGGAAGCTCTGGGAGAAACTGGGGTGTCCCTGGCTGGAACTGGTGTGGTACTGGGGAGCTGTGGGAGCACTGGGCCGTCCCTGGGGGCAGCAGGAGGCTCTGCAGGTGAGTGGAAGAGAGCGGGGAGGGGAGGCCCTGGGCTGTCAAGGGCGGTGCTGCGGGTACACCGGGGTGTCACACACCAGTGAGCCACTGGGGACACTGGGCGGCGCTGCGGGACGCTGCTGCGGCCGCGCGCCGTTGCCAGGCGACGCCCGAGGCCGCGTGCGCATGCGCGGGGGGCGCGAGGCCGCCGTTCCCGGCAGCCCCCGCGGCGGGAAGCGCCGCCATGGCCGAGGCCGCCGCAGCCGCCGCCCGGCCGCCGCCGGACCTGGACACCGATGACTGTCTCCGCGAGTACCGGCACCTCTTCAGCCCCGACATCCTGGCGTGAGTGCCGCGGCGCTGGGGGGTCCGGGGCGTCCGCTGGGGGCGCCGGGTGAGGGGCCGCGGCCTTGGGGGCACGGCCTCTCCCTCCCGCGGCCTTGGCTCTGACTGTCCCTCTGTTCCCCCAGGGGCCAGGTGGCGTTCATCACCGGCGGCGGTTCGGGCATCGGCTTCCGCATCGCCGAGATCTTCATGAGGTGCGAGAGCTTGGCGGGGCGGCGGTGCCCGGGGTGGCATTGCCCGGCCTCTTTGGGCGCCGGTGGGGCGGGCGGCGGTAAAAGCCCCCCCTTCCCTTGGGGGACTGTGGTAACGGGGCCTGGAAGAGGTGGGGTGCGAAGCTGGGGGCAGCGGAGTCTTCATGGGAGCCGTGGGCAGGAGATGGGGCAGCCCATGGGGGTGAGGGAGGCCGAGGCTGGCCCTGTCACAGGGCTGGGGCAGGTCTCTAGTCTGCTGTGACTCTCCTCTTTGAGACTTGCAAGCCTGGAGGAGCAGCAGTTCCTCCCCTGTAAGGGCGTTGTGCCACCTCCCGCCGGCTGAGCTCCTGGTAATTCCCAGAGGTCCGGGATGACTGTGAGGAGCCGGGCCTGTGTGGTCCTCACCAGCCCCTTCTTTGCAGGCATGGCTGCCGGACGGTCATTGCAAGCCGGAACCTGCAGCGAGTGTCAGAGGTGAGTCTGTGGGTTCCACAGGACAGGCAGGCAGAAGGGAGAGGTGTGAACACCTGGAAATCCTTCTGCTCTGTTCTCTGGTGGAGCTGGGAGTTGTGGAACAGCAGAAACGGCTTACCAGTGCTGCCCTGTCTTCTCTTAAGTGCTTCAGCACCAGCAGGCAGCGGTGATGGGCAGGATGGGTGCGGGTTTAGGGTGGGCTTCACCCACTGCACTGTGGAGCTCAGTTAGTTAACTGTGGAACTCGCAACCTTCACCCGTCAGCTTTGGGAGTACCTTTTCTAGATACCGCGTTGTCTTTCTGTGGGAGATAAAAAGAAACAAACTGGTGAATGTTTGTCAGCAGGGAAGTGGCAAAGCTCAGGGTTAAACTTAAATCTCAGCTTCGTGTGGGACAGGACCCCCTCGTCCAAGGGTTATGTGCGTTGAGGTGGGTACACTGAGGCTCAGAATCTCAGTTATCTTGTGTTTTGAGGCAGAGGGGAGGATGCAGGTCTGGAAAGAGGTGACTGAGGAAGCTGTACGAGACTGGCTACCCTGCAGATGGCTGAGTAGAACAACCCCCCACCTCTGTGTGTCTGACCCGGGCTGGAGTTTGGCTGCTCACAGCTTCTGTTTCTCTCTGTGACTTGTGCTGCAGTCTCGGACTGAAAGCAGCCGGGAGGGAGCTTTGTGGTAGCTGTGTGTGGACTTCACTGAAATATAATAAAGGTCAAACCAGCGCTTGGGACTGAGCTGGCGTGACCCGGCTGCCTCCCGGAGGTGTTGGCGCTGTCATTTCACATTTTGCCTAGGCTTTTGATGCTCATTGTATGCATGTGCTAGTTGGGGCTCAAAGCTTCTCACAGAAGGGCCTGATGAGCCCGAGCAGGAACGTGGAGCATTGCTGGGTGTTGTGCAGGGTTGCTGCTGAGTTTGCAGATCCCCTGTGCTTAATTTGCTGGGGGGAGTCATGTTCTTAATTAGCACCTTGGGGGTGGCTTGTGGCACTTGCTGAGCCTCAGAGCTGGCCCACTCTGCCTCATGGGCAGAGCCTCGCAACTGCTGGTCCGCGTTTGCCCTTTTGCCTACTGATGTTTTTTGGATCTAAAGGTCAATTATGCCTGAGCTTATGCCAGAATTGCCTTGTTAGGGTTCAGCCTTTGTACTTGCCCTGTAGAGATGTTGCTTAGGATGTGCTGCGTTGATGACAGGCCAAGGACATAACTGGGCTTAGGGAGTTGTGGCCTTGGGGCTAGCCTGGCATTTGGTTGGGACATGATGTGCAGGAGCTTTGCTTTAGCTGCAGGGTGCTGCCAGGCTGAAGCAGGCTGGGTTTAGGCAGGTCTCTCCTCTGCCCATGCTGTTTGCTGTGTGCTAACAGGGACTCTCAGCTCCTGCCTGACTTCTTGCTCACCTGTTACAAGGTCTGGGTCTAGTTCTCGCTGAAGGAGAAAGTCCAAGAAAGAATCTCAAGTCTCTCTTTTTTTTTTTTTCCCTCTAGGCCTCAAAAAAACTGGTGGCAGCCACAGGCCAGCAGTGCCTGCCTCTGTCCGTAGATGTCAGGCAGCCCCAAACCATTGTGGCAGCAGTGGATGAGGCACTGAAAGAGTTCAAGCGAATTGACATCCTCATTAATGGTGAGCTGCTGGAGTAGCCAGGGGGAAGATTTGGCACAGGCTCACTGATAGGAAGGGCATTCATTTTCCTGCACGGAGATTGTGTTTGCCTAGTATCTGGCTTCTGCTGCTTTGGCCTGGGAGTGTGGGGGCAGCCCCTGGGAGCGCAGAGGGGACGGGCTTAGAGGAAGCAGAGACTCCTCTGTGGTACGTGGCCACCTGTGCTTGCCTGGGTGTGGATCATCCTGGCCCCCACTGCACCAACACCCTCCTGCTCTCAGGCTGACGGTGCTGCTGGGCACCCAGAGCCACAAGCTGTTTATCCTCTTATCAGGGCTGTTTCCAAGTGCTCTCCAGGCTACCTAGACAGTATCATTCACTGTCCCTCTTGCAGAAGTGCCCTGAACCTGCCTGATCTTTCCTGGCCCGCTCCTGACTATGCTCGTGACTGCTTGTTCTTCAGGTGCTGCAGGAAACTTTCTGTGCCCAGCCAGTGCCCTCTCCTTCAATGCCTTCAAGACAGTGATAGATATCGACACCCTTGGCACCTTCAACACCTCCAAAGTCCTCTTTGAGAAATATTTCCGGGTAAGTGGAACCAGAACCAGAGGACTCGGTGGAGAGGCTTCTGGTAGGCAGGGAATTAGTGTCAAACCAACCGCACTTTGCTCCTGAGAAATGCAGGGAAGTGTGGAGGGCAGAAGAGAGCAAGCACAGCACCCCTGTACCCTGGGCTGTGATGCCAGGCCTCTGCCACCCACCCTGCTCAGATCCAGTCTGTTCCCTCCCAAGGATGGCAGCCACTGTGCAGGAACTGGGAATCCTGCCTGTCCCTAGCCCTGGGGCTTCTGACTGTTGTGGCACCTTTCCATGCCCTGCCACCCACCGCCCTGCCACGCGCCACCCTCCTGGCCCAGCTTTCTTGTCCCACCACTCCCTTATGTGACCCCTGGTCCCTGTCTAACGCCACATCTCCTTTCCTTCCCCAGGACCATGGTGGGGTCATCGTTAACATCACGGCAACCCTGAGCTACCGAGGGCAGGCCCTCCAGGTGCATGCTGGTACTGCTAAGGCTGCCATAGGTACCTAAATGCTCCTTGGTGGGGCTTTGTGAGCTGTGCGGGGCCAGTTAGGAAGCTGGTTCTTCCCAAATATTGGGGTGGGAAGCTGTCCTTGGGAGAGGCGAATATGAACTGAGGTGGTTACTGCATGCCTGGGTTTTGAACGATGCTTTTCTCTCCCCCAGGGCTCTTCTAGGGCCCTTTGCTCTTGGCCAGAGTCTCTGTGGCTTTTTGTCACCCCCCACCGCCCCCAAAAAAGTTACTGGAATGGCTCTGCTCTCTGTTTCTCATTCCTGTTGTAATCCTTTCCCAGATGCCATGACCCGTCACCTTGCTGTGGAGTGGGGACCCAACAACATCCGAGTGAACAGCTTGGCGCCAGGCCCCATTACAGGCACCGAGGGCTACCGGCGGCTGGGTGAGGCAACCTGGGACTGCTGCCTCTGTCTCGGCAGTGGCTTGCTGGGCTCTCTCGGGGAGGGGACTGTGATGGGCCACCAGTGCCATGCAGCTCATGGAGCGTGTGATGCGACCAGGGCCGTTGTTGCTGTGCATGGCTGTTCTGTGACTCGGCCAGCATGTCTCTTTGGGGGAGCAGCCCTTTCCACATCCTCAGTACCTTGCACAGCACCGATTTTTCTCTATTGAGTGGCAGCTTTTTGTGCTCCTTGATGCAACATACTCCCCCAAAGCTCAGCCTGGCCAGCTGCCTTGCCTGATGACTTAGCTTTTGCAGTCCATCAGCAGAGTGCTGGTTCAGCTTTGGAGGCTGGGAAAGGTCTCTGAGGTCCCGTCTTGAACTCACTTGCAGTACAAATCTCACTGCTGGGCTTGAGCTCCCATCATTTAACTCTCAGGCCTTTGTCCGTGGGTTGTCCCCAGGGCTGTGCCATGATCTCATCTAGGTTCCCTGGGGCTCTCAGCAAGCCCTATGCGAGCAGTGCTGCAGTGTCGTCAGGCAGTGGTGAGGGGCAGGTGGTCCCACAGTCCTAGCTGACTCTTTCTTCTACCACTCTTAGGTGGGAGATTTGCCGAGGAAGCAAGTCAGTTCGACACCATCCCCCTCCAGCGCGCAGGGAACAAGACAGAGATCGCCCACAGCACACTGTACCTGGCGAGCCCCCTCTCCTCCTACGTGACGGGCACCACCCTGGTCGTGGATGGCGGGAGCTGGCTGACCTCTGCCAACAACTTCCCCGCCTTGCTGGGTATTGCTTCATCCTCTGCTAAACTCTAGGTGACGTGCATTTCCCCCTCCGTGGGATTAGAGCAGGGCTCATCTCAGAAACCCTGTTGCCCCGTGGCAATGGGGTGTGGCTGCTGTAGCAGAGGGTATGGCGTCACCTTCTTCAAGTGCCTTGGGCACCTCGTAGCTGTACCAGGCTCTGCCCTGCTGGTGGCAGCTGTGTGGCCTGTACTACCTTGGGGAAGAGGGGGCAGATGCTGGGTGTTGGGGTCTCAACTGGGCAATGCTTGTTCTCAAACCTTCCTCTGCTTTTGGAAAGGTGGAGCAGGGTCACTGCCACGCTGTAGTCAGAGCAGGCACAGAGCAACGTGGAGACCATCTCATGGGCAGTGTTAGGAATGACTTGGGAAGGGCAGAACTTACTGGGTCTTTTCTCTGAGCCTGTGGTTGACATGGTATCTCTTGTCCCTGCTGGAAGATGCTTGTCTGGACACCTCTGAGCATCCCCCAAAGCGATGTGATGCCCCTTTTCTGTGCCAGCATGATTGGGTACAGAGTCCTGACAGCCTCTGCCTCCCCTGTCTTCCTTGCACAAGTTACTGCAGCGTGGCTTGTGTTGCGGTTGAATTGCACGTGGGACTCATGTTGCCTGCGTGTGTCTGTGGAGGCAGGAAGGGAGCTGGGGCCTGGTACTTTCAGGGAGCCCTTCTCCCCTTGCGTGGGTCCTGTCTGGCAGCCTCTGCGAGCAGGGCAGGCCTGTGTACCCACCCCCGTGCTGTCTTGCAGATTTCTGGGCTGCAGGAACAAACAAAAATCAATGATGGACAGCCTGGGATTGAACGATGGACAGAAACGTGACCGAACGCTGCTGCTCTGGGACATCTCGGGGCGACGTCTCCCAGAGTCGGAGCCGATAGCTGCCGCCTCCGATCTGGTGGTGGTGATGCTGCCGATCCCACGTCCACCTGGGGAGGGAGCACTGGGGGTGCAGGGTGGGAGCAAGCCACCCCACCCCCCAAGTCTGTGCCATGACTTCCTTCTGCACCGGTGTGGCTGAGGGCACAGGGACAGCACAGGGCTGTGATGTTCGCTGTCCATTTGTGTCTCCCTCCATGTTGCTCTCCTGGCCTTCCCTGAGTCCAAGGCAGTGCTGCCCATGGATACCATCCTCTTCCTCCTCTCTCCCCCATTTCAGCCTGAGAGCTGCCCAAACTCCCCAGCAGCAGCTCCTTTTCAGGAGCAGGGAGTACTTAAGCTCCTCTGGGGTTGAGATCAGCCTTCATGCTGGGGCCAGCTCTGCCCTGGCAGCTCTTGGAAGGGAAACAAGGGCCCAGCTGGCCCCCAGCAGGGGAAATGGTCCTGTACCCTCCCGGGGGGGGCTGGCATGGGGCAGCAGTGCCCAGGAGCCGAGGCAGATGCATCTGGGATGTCGTTTGAGGTCACATCCCACCAGAGCTGGCTCTCTGCTGCGGGGCCATAGCCCTGGATCTGCTGGGAGCCTGAGATGTCCAGTTGTCTGTCCAGCACTCATCTGTCTGTCACACCAGTCTCATGCTGTCTTTTGTATGGATACTACAGCTGAGGGTAAATCAAGGGCTAGCTGAAATTCAGTCTTTCCCAAGCAGTGTCCTGAGCAGAGGAGCTGCAGGGGCTGCACTGGCTCTGCCCGGGGCTGCTGGAGCCAAGCCCATCCTCGGGGACACCCACTGCTCACCAGCAGCCTCCTGCTGCTGGTGGCACTTTTTAAGCTTATACTGAATTCCATGAAGCTTGTTTTCCTTCCTGATTGCATTTCCTCCTTGATTGTAGGCTTGACAGGTTTTGTTCCTTGCTCCAGGCCACGAGTAAAGAACTGCCACCCTGAGCTGTGACACCCCTCATATGTTTGCCTGTGTGGGGGTGGATCCTGCAGCCCCTGACTGCTCGGAGCTCGGGAAGGAGCTTGTGCCCCTTGTGCTCTTCATCCTCTTCATCCTCCCATGAGCTGGCAGTGGTGGGAGCTGTCGGAGGCAGTCACATCTCTGGTCAGAGCATCGCTGCAGTATCTCGCTCCTGCATGAGCAAAGCCTGTGCGTGGCCACACCCACTGGGCCTGGTGGTTCGGATTGGGCCCTGAGGGAGGGTGGAGGGGCCACGTATTTAACTGTGTCTTGTTTAACCACACCAAGTGAGTCCACAGACAGTGACTGTCCCTGCATGTAGTAACAGATGTGATTCGTCCTGGAGGTGTTGCTTTAGCTTCACCCTTGGCAGTGGGGGGGCACAGAGACACGTCACAGGCTCTGGGGGGGACATCTGTCATTTGTGCTGTGACGTGGTGACACGGGGTGGAGGTGGAGGGAGAGCCCTGCGCTCACAGGGAGGGGGGTGAGGCTTCTACCCTCCCTGCAGCAAGAAGAGATGCACGCAGGAAGGGCGCTGCAGGAGAGCCAGCCCCAGAGCTGCTGCCAAGCCCGGGCTGTGCCACGGTGCTCCTGGCCCGCCTGGCGCGGGTGCTGCCCGGTGCGCTGAGGAGGGAGCCAAGCAGGGCTGCCTGCGTTGCCTGCCCGCGCGTGGAAACCACCGTGGTGGCCACAGCCTGAGCGGAGGCTGGGGGTGCCAGGTGGAGAGCAAGCTCCTGCGCGGGGGCTCGGGGCTGTCCTGGCTCTGCGGCCACTGTGGGAAGGGGGAACGTGGCAGCTGGGCCGTGCACCTCCCCAAGCCTGCCTCGGGCTTGTCTCTCCAGCCCGGCGGGTGCGTTAACCCCTGCCCAGCCTGGGCAGCAGTGAGTGCAGGTAGGAAACCTGCTCGCTTGGGCTCTCTGGGAATGGAGGAATTGTAACGCTGAGGGGGTTTTGCAGGGGACAGTTTAGGCAGATGTCTCCTAGGGGGGTAGCCGGGAGATTTCTGCCTGTGGGGCTGACAAACGAGCCGCCTCCCACCCCCATGAGCTTTGCGGATGGCTGTGATGAGAAAAAGGATTTGGAGCAGAGGTTTTGATCCTTCCCAGCGCCAGCTGGATCGGACGGGGAGTTTTCTTCCTCCTTCCTGTCCACAGACGCTGCTGAACTCAGGCTTTTGGGGATGAATGTGCTGGGGCTCTCCAGCTTTGGGAAAGCCATGCTGGGGGACACTTCATGCCCCAACCAGGCTTGTCCTGAGATGCCCCCCGCATCCCTCCCCTGGGCAGCCTGGCGATGTGGGGCGCTGGGAAGGGTGCTGCGACCAGGGACACTCTTACTCATCACGTTTGTTGCTAATTATGCCCAGGAGTTGTAATTCTGTCTGCCTGGACGGGTGCATTAGCAGGGTCACCCCAGTGTGTCCTGCGGGGCTGGTGGTGGCCCAATGGCCCAGGCAGTGCGGGAGCGAGCGGAGGAGAGCGCTGCGGCTGTGGGCATGGGCAGCCCAGGGACCTGCCCGCACCCCTGCCCAGGAGACGAAGGTGCAGACGCTGCCCGGGCCCCACTGACGTGTGCGTGTGTGAGTGCAGAAGTGGCCGGTGCACCCAGCCTGCAGGCTGTAAACCCCTAAACTCGTTAATTAATTCATCAGAAGGACGACGATCAGGCCTGTGCAGGCAGAGCGAGGGCGTGGTGCCTGTTTCCACGCCGCAGACGCTGGTGGCGGCTGGTCGTGCTGCGGTGGCCGAGGCCGGGCACAACCGGTGTTTGGTGATGCCAAACTCCCGTAACGGGCTGGAAACGTCGATATATCTGGGGGTTTGTGCCCGTGACCGGCGGCCGTGCTGGCCGAGGGGGTGCGGGGGGTCTGAGGGGGTGCTCGGCTGGGCTCGTGTGGCGTGGGGGGGACACAAAGGGCGCGGGGCTGGCGGGATGCACGGGGCAGGGTGGTGCTGCTGGGCGCGCAGGGCCTGCTGCACGGTGACCCCCGGCGGGGCGCACGGGGGCCCGGTTAATGGTGACCCCCCCACCGCCGGTGACCCGTGACCCCTCCCGGCCCCGGAGGGGGGCGCGGGCTGCACGTGCTCGCGCGCCGCGTGGCCCTTCCCCGCCCGCCCCGCGCAGCGCACGAGAAGGGGCGGGGCCTCCGCACGGCCTCGCGCCGCACGGGCAGACGAGTGACGTCACCGCCCCGGCTACTGCGGCGGCTACCGGGTTGGATCTGGCGGTTCGCCGCGGGCTGCCCTGGAGCGGCGGCGCGGGCGGGCGGGCGGGCAGCGGAGTTGGTTTCTCGGCGCCGCCGCCTCCCCCGCAACGTCCAGACGGCGGGGAGGAACCGCGTGTCCCCGGCGCTCGGAGCCGCCGCTCCCGGGCGGGCGGGGCGGGGCGGGGCGGCGGGGCCGCCCCCGGTGGCGGCGCGGCGGGCGGGGCCGGCGCCGCCTCGCACAAAGCCGTGTGTCCGGGCGCGGGCGGAGCTACCGCTGGGACTGCACCGGGCACCGGCATCGCCGCACCGGTACCGGCACCGCCCCGGCGGGCGGCCGCGATGTGAGGGGGTGATGGCCGCGGGGCATGGCCGCCGGGCAGCGGTGGGGCGGGCGGCGGCGGGCGCTGAGCGCCGCCGGTGAAAATGGAGCCGCATCCGCCGGCGGCCGTGCCCGAGCCCCCGCTCCCCCGGGGGCCGTGGCGGGCCGGGCCGGGACCGGAGCCAGAGCTGGAGCTGGAACCGGAGCCGGGCCTCTGGGCACCTGAGGCCGCCGAGCCCGCCCTGGGGCCGCCGCCGTGGTCCCCGCCGGAGGAGGGGGGCTGCCCGGCCCTGGAGGGCCCCGCCGAAGCAGAGCCGCGCCTCCGCCCCGTCTTCGACGCCCTGGATCGTGACGGCGACGGCTTCGTGCGCGTGGAGGACTTCGTCCAGTTCGCCACAGCCTACGGCGCCGAGCAGGTGAGGCTGGTGCCTCCGCGGGCACCGGGGCCTGCCCCGGACCCGGGCCCACCGCGGGGCCCCGCGGCCAGGCCTGGGCCTCCCATCGCACCTGCCCGACGCCGGTGTCCGCGGGGCTGCGTGTCCCTGAGGGAAGGAGCCGCGGGCGCTGGGCGCCAGGCGAGTCGCTGGCTCCGTGCTGTGGGCACTGCTCTTGGCGTAACCCGGCGGGGAGCCTCCGTGCGGGGCCTTCGGCGGTGCCCTCTGTGCTGGAAGGGTGACGAGCGAAGGCGGGTGGTGTTGACGGCAGCAGCCCTCCAAGGAGCCTTTAACACGAGCAAGGGCGGCATCTGCATCGCCGGCCTTTGGGTCGTCCCGGGTGAAGGGCATGCGTGGACTGAAATGGATGCAGGAGGTATGAAGGGAGCCTGGTGAAGCTGGAGCTCACCTTTCCCAGGTCCCCGTCCACTGGGAACAGAGCATCTCGGCGGTGCCGCTGGCAGCCCGCATCCTCTCTCTTTGTTCTCCATCACGAACACGTTTAGGTTTGCCCCAGCAGCTCCCGTCTGTAAGGGACCAGCAGCGAGATCCTGGGATCTCGAGCAGCTCCTTGCCCTCCTCGCTGTTGAGGGTGCCTGCGGGGGCTTGCTGGCACCACGCTGAGTAGGGAGTACCTCACTTATCACGGCTCTGATAATCCTGAATGCCCTTTTCTTCTCTGTTCCGCTGCTTTGTACCCTGGTGAGCTTGTGTTTCCTTGCAGCAGATCAGATGCGATGTAATTCGAAGCTGCCTGGTATGACCCAAAATGGAGAGAGCTCTAGTAGCATACCAGGGGATGGAAATGAATTTGTTGACATTTTGTATGTTGGCCTGTGCTGGCCTTGCTATGAGAAAAAAAATTTATTTTTTAAGGGGTTCAGGTATTGTTAGAAAGTTTCTGTGTCTCACCAAGATCTGCTTTAATTCTGGAGCCGTAGCTGCTGTGCATGTATTAAAGCGGCATGACAAAGCAAATCATCGGGCGTGAAGGAGTGTTTTGGTGGAGGAGGGTTTTTTTATCTCTGTCCTCATGGTAAAAGCAGCTCTTAAAGATAGAGTAATTTATTTTAGAAAATACCTCTATAACGTAGAGCTGTGTAACTTCGTTGTCAGATGATTGCTGGTAAGGGGCTCTGTGTGTGCAGGCGGGATTGCCTTACCGCCTCATTGCGTGATTAACCAGGTAGTGTCATGGCACTGGGAGGGAGTTATAAGATCATCTCAGCAATGCACTCCTGCATCTGCCGGGTGAGAGAAGCTTTATTCAGCGTAAAGGCTCTGTCTTACATCTTCCTGCTGTGGTCGGGGCACTCTGTGCTGTTGCGTGTCCCCCCGTTGCTGTTGGCAGCAGAGAAAGCAGCAGCAGGCGTTCGCGCCGGTGTGCCAGTCTCTCCAAGCATCTCCGCGGAGGCTCATGGCCTGTAGGTGTGACAGCCATGGCTTCGGGGCACGGTGGG
Source organism: Athene noctua (assembly GCF_965140245.1). Taxonomy (NCBI): domain Eukaryota; kingdom Metazoa; phylum Chordata; class Aves; order Strigiformes; family Strigidae; genus Athene; species Athene noctua. Next base: position 3,216,957 of record NC_134051.1, on the reverse strand, counting down.
AGCTTACCAGGGGACTCTTACACCTTAGCACGCCTCTCCTGCGCCTTCAGTGCGGAGCAGCTCGGGTGCCTGGGAAGTAAGGGCAGGCAGACGGTGTGTGCGTGGCAGGGATGTGGCAGGCAGGTCCGGCATTTGTTAGTGCTGGCAGTGTGCGTGGCTCAGCCCAGGCCGGGCCCCGCGCAGCGCCTTGTGCCTTGGTTCCGACATGGGAATTGTGCCAGAGCTTCAAAGGTGCGACAGGAAGCCTGTAAAGCACGTTGAGATCTTGGCCTGGGGAGCGGTTGCGAACTGTTAAGTCTCTGCTAAATTGAAGCAGGATGCCCAGGGAGGTTTTGTGCCACTAAAAGCTGCCAGTTTGTATGGACCCAGCTTAGAAGTGGTCACCTCCAGGCTTTTTGCCTTGGCTGCCCCTTTAAAGTTGCTTGTTCCTTCCCACTGAGTACAGCCACCAGTAATGCTGTCCGTGCTGAAATACATTATGCTTTTTAGATACATCTATCCTCAGCAAGAGACTTGTACAGCTAGCTCTTGGCATGCAGAGCAACTGTCTCTTGGTACAGCAAGTGCTGAACACCCCTGTGAGGTTGATGTGACAAGGGCTGAGCCAACAGGTAATGGGCGCCCCAGGGAATGCAGCCTTGGACTTTTTGCAGTGGCATGCCAGAAGAGAGAAAGTCATGTTGGTGATGGCTCTGCATACAAGAGGACTTAATTATGAGCCTGCAGCTTAGAAAAGCATGAAGGCACACTGAGTGTGAAGGAGATGGGGTCTGTAAGCTCCCAGCAGATAAGCAGAGTAATAAAGGGAGGAGTTCTGGGGAAGTTTCTTGACCTATTTTGTTTTAAGCAGAGGTAGCTTGGGCCAAGAAGGGGTCCTTTGCAAAACAAAAATCTAGCTCTGGTGAAAGTTAAAGGGTAGAAACATCATCAAGTTGGTGAAATGGTGTTAAGACAACTGAAAGGAAACTTCCAAGAGGTGAAGAAAAGTTTTACTGCAACTGGAGCTGGGAAGCTTGCAAGGGAGGTGCCAGGGTTTGATGGCTCATGAAGGTATCGGTAGCAATCGGTAGGGAGTTACCGAGGAGCAAATTCCAGTCCTCTTACTGTCTCTCTTGCCTAGCAAGAGGAGGAGGAGGTACCTGCTTCCTCTTTTTTTTTTTTTTTCCCCCCTCCTTCTTTCTGGCTTCTGCCCACATGGGTGGATGTGTGAAGATACACATGGAGTGGTGGTGGCACAAACGGCAAAATTTAAGCACAGCAAGTCATTGCATCCAGCTGATTCATGTAAGGGTTCAGAGAAGGTTGAAGGGTTAAGGAAAGCATATGTGTGTGCATAACCACATGTACTGGGGAGCTGGAGAGCAGCAAGTGTTGTCTTTAGCGTTCAGTAAAACACCAGAGGCATTTATGGGCTACTGAGCTCTGTGCTGTCAGATTATTTGGCTGAAACAATTATTAGCTAAATGTCAAAGAGACCAACTGACATTTATTCCATAAAAATGACATGGTTGTGAATTTCTGCTATGATTTTTTTTTTTTCTCTGCACGATGAAAACCATGGGTAAAAAAATGGGGGGTTGAGGGGTTGGTTTGGTTTTTTGCTTGAGTAGCTTGGGTTGGCAAAAGACTGTCTTTAAAGAGCTTCATGATTGTGGTATTGGCAGTGAAATTTGGAGTATAAGAGATGAAGGCATGCTGTAGACAGTTTTTTCTTCTCTGAAATGATAAAAGTGAATAGGGATTGAGGCTATTGCCAGTACCTTCATATTAAAAAGTGTATGGAAAAGGTGGTGTTGAGGGCCCAGCGGCTGGGGATGACACCCCTACACAGGGAATAGCCCTGAGCAGAGAAGATACAGATTGCTGGAGGACCATCACATGGCTGTAACGGGTGGCTGTTTGTCAGACACGAACTGTTGTGGCACGTGAAATGCTTGCTTGAACCCACTATACGCTCTGTGGACTTGTCAAGAAGATATGGGGTGGAAAGGTCTTGAGGATTACTTGACTCTAATGCAAAACCTCTCAACCGCTCACTAGTAGCATGTGAGGCAGTTTATAACAGTGCTGTATTTTTATTGTGTCCTTCCCCTCCCCTTTATCACTGCGTTTCACCGGGGATCTGGTGCCCCCTTGGAGCTCTGGCAGCACGAGGGCTTCCTGCAGGCTGGCACAGAAGACTGGAGTAAGGTTGGTTTAGACAGTGAGTTGGGAGGTAGGGGCACGCTTTACATAACTTTTATGTCATCTTGTAAAGCAAGAAGGGTTGTGTCTTGCAGTTCTGTGTGTTAGACAGAATCTAAGGCCGTTGTGCAATATCTCCAAAACAACAAACATGTAATTTGTCTTGCCAGTTGTACAGTTGCACTGTGTCTGTCCAATTGCAGTGACAGAGGCCAGGCCTTTTCTCACTACATTTGTTACTAGCTAGAAGTGCAGGGTTGCGTCAGGGCAGAGAAGAAGCAAGTGTTTGTGAGGCATGCAGAGAAGCTATCCTGCTGGCATCTGGGTTGTTTGTTTGGGGATTTTTTTCCTTTTTTTGTTTTGATCTAGAAGACAATTGGAGGTGGAAAAGCCTCTTGCACCACATGTTCTCGCTGCCTTTGCTCAATTAAGAGAAGTCCCAGAGTTTGTCTAAGCTATTTTCAAAGGCTCCAAGCTCTGTGGTGTGTCTGCCCTCTGTGCTGACAGAGATCTTCAACCTTTTTTTTTTCTCTTGATGATCAATTCAGGCTTCATTTCAATGTGCTTTGTTTTGCTTTCTTTAACATTTACATCCTTCAAGTATCTGTCCTTCACTACCAGCCTTCCTCTGCCCCCACATCAGTTAATCCTCTGCTGAGCTCTCCATATTCAGCTTTTAACTAACTTTTCCTTGTGTGATGGTTTCTGAAGCTTTTTATCAGGTTTGTTGTGCTTTTCCAACCTCCCACCACCTTTTCAGCTTTCTGTAATGAGGTGCCCAGCCTGAGCTGAGTGCTGCAGAAGAAATTGCATTTTGGGGGTAGCAGGTATCACTCCATATAGTGGCTGCAGAGGATGGTGGGGTTTATTTTTATTTTTAAACAGAACAATCTGCAAGATTTGGCAGTTACTTTGTGGAATGAAGTCTGGACAGTGTCAAACTACAGCTTTTTTAGTGGCTCCCCCCCTGTGAATCCAGGCTTGCTTCTCCTGCTCACCTTTGATGGATCTCTTGGGAATTGCCATACAGACCCTGGATCAAATGCTTCTTACCTCCAGCATAGTCCTCTCCTGGAGTTGCTGACATTGCACCTGATCTTGGACAACCTCCGTATTCCTCTTAGTCTTCTCCCACTTCCCTGTGAAATCTAATAGTTTGGATCACTGTCATGAGGAAACCTCAATTATTTTTTAATTTTTTTGAGGGTTCTTACACCCTTTGAACAGAGGAAATACTGGCTTTGTTTATAAAGAGATTTCTAAAATTATCTTGCATGGATTCAAAGGCCATGTAAATGTGAGTGAAGCTTAAATTGCCTCCAACTGTGTTGCTGCTGCTGTACCTTTTGGAGGTTTTAATTGCTGTTTAACTCTGGTGTCTGCTACTGAAAGTGGAGCTGGGATTGAAGTGAGGGTGATGCTGTGGGTGTATAATAGGTTTGAGCGTGCCTGTGGACATGTATGTGTGTTTTGGAAGAGGAACGAGGCTGAAATATTTTGCTTGCTTTGACCAAGGGCCCGGTTTTTCACCATAGAAATTCATGGCAAAGCTCCTGTTTGTTTTGCTGGTTCAAGCATGAGCCCTTCCTCACCTCAAATACTGGGCTGGCTTGGCCGGGCGCAGACCGCAGCGCTGTCTGCCTCTGCCTGCCTCCCTCTTCAAAGGATGTTTTACCATCGTTAATAACACATCTGTATTCAGCGGGAGCTCAAAGATGGGAGTTTTTCTTTCTCCCTCTGAGACGAAAATGCTTCCAAGCCAACATATTTCACGTAATGTATTTTGGGTGAGGTGGTTGCCGGTTAGCTGAAAATGGAATTTGCAAGTTTATCCATTTGTAAATGTCCCAAAGACTCCAATAAAGAGATGATTTCTGTGCTCCCGGGTTTTTGCTTTTCCTGCTGAGTTTTGGCTTTAAGCTTCTTGAAGGCATCCCTTCTCGGAGTGGCTGTGAAGGGTTAGAACGTATCATACGACAAACAGATCTTTTTGATATGTTTCATACTTACTTTTGTGGCTGTAATCAGATTGATGGTTTATCCGACTTGGATCAAGTCTGGCAGGACTGTGAATACTCAAAGGCATGGTTTGTCTGCATGGGCTGGGAGGAGGGTGGTGATGGTAATTTTATCCCAGCTACCAGTTTGCTTAAGAAACCTTTCTATTCTTCCTTTCTCCTTCAGACTGAGAATACAGCTATTGCTGAGCAGGGTGTTGATTTATTTTAATTACAGATGTGGATAAGTTAGATGCGTTCCTCTGGAATTGAGTAAATTTCTGCAAATAAAGAAATGGTCTTCCCCCCCCCACTTTCCAGAAGAAAGAAAAAGCATCAATTCCACCTTTATGGAGCTGGCAAATGCTGTGGGCAAGGGGGTAAATCGGGCATGTCCAGGGAAGTAGGGTGTGGATGTGGCACCCAGTAATCCCCAGCTGTGAGGCCAGTTTGTACTGGGTGAGCTCTGCCAGAGGCTGAGTCAGGAGCCCTAGCAAGGGAAAAGGACCCCATCTAAAGGTTTTCAGGGTGAGGGGTTTTCTTAATTATTTGTTAAAAATGCTTGCAAGGATTTTTTTGAGGGGTTGGTTTTTTTATGCACCAAAAATTCTTCCAAAGTTTTTCTTGATGGTGTGGGGCAGAGTGGCTAAGAGATGAATTCCTGAGAGGCTTTGTGCCTTCTCAGGAGTAGGATATTTTCTAAGGCTATGAGTAATAAAAATTGGATTGGGGTCATCATAATTAACTGACTGGAATATGAAACTGCACCACAGCATAGTGATTCGGCTCTTTCAGAGTCATTTTGACCTGGTGTTGCTTATAACTGAATGCTCTCAAAGCATTTCAGTTGCTTATATCATTATGTAACTCGATGCAGCCAGTAATTGATAGTCATTACAACAATTGCCTACATAATTTCTCTCAATTTTATTCTTGTTTTGACTTTCGTTTGCCTCCTGTTAGATGAGATCCGCTTTGAACTCAGACTTTTTTTTTTCCTGGCTTTTAATTTTTGCAAAACAAATGGCTTCCCATTAGCCACAGCCTACAGCTTTACTTGTGCAGGGTGATCTGCCTCTGCTGGGCCGCCCTTGGCTTCCCCTCTCCCCTGGGACCATCGTGTTCCCAGCACTAGAAGGCTGCTGGTACAGTCCCTGCGACAGCAGGCAGTGGGGTGAGGGTGGACTCTAGCTTTTCCCAATTTCTCCTGCCTGGCTTCATCCTTTCCAAATCCTGCTTGGGTTTCTGGTGTAAGGCACAGGGCTGGTTCCTCCACGTGAGCCTGGAGTGAACACCGCCCGCCTTTGCCTCCGTTTGTTTGTGTAAATTCAAATACCCGTGGAAAATGTGGGTACAATGCTGTCGGACTGGTTCTGGAGAGCCTCTCCTTAGCGGCAGCCGTGCCTCTCTGGTGGCACATTTCAGCTGATGTGCTGTGGTCAGGGAGTGCGGCGCTGGTTAGGGACGCGGCAGAAAGCGAGCTCTAACAACTTGAAGCTTAAAATGCCATCTGACTCATCAGGTCCGAGCCCATGGTTTGGCAGGAAGGCGTGTTCACAGGGATGAATAGGATTAGGTAGTGATTTGAGATCTTGCTACTGTGTTCACATTGGAAAATGTGCCTGCTGACACAGATAGTGAATTTGTACTTGGGGAATTGTGCATTTTGTACTCTCAGTGGCTCTTGTGCTTCCACATGTCAAAAGTATTTCCCACTCCTCTCGGACTGTAGTGCATATTCTCCGTGTACAGCATGATGGAGCTTTTTCATGACATCTGCAGTACAGCTGTTTGCTTAACTAGGCAAACCAAATCTGCGAGACAGTCATGCTTCTCTAGTTGTTGAAGTCTGGCAACCCCCCCAAAAGCTCCTCTCAGTCTTCATCTTCCACTTTAAAAGCATTGCATCTTTCATTCCCCTTTCAAATTGAGCTATAACAGGATGCTTCTACCTAGAGGAGGTCCATGCTGAGCTGTGCCATAGCGTTGCTGGTGGCAGCGGGGCTGTGATGGGCTGTGCATCGCTGGTGACACAGGTGGAGGCATCAGGGTGGTCCACACATGGCTGGGTTGTGTGACGATGGCAAAGCACATGTGGGATGCTGCTGAAGGCTGATGCTTGCCACCAGTGCTGCTGAGCTGGAGGTCCAGGTCTGAGGCTTCCCAGTGAGACAGGACTTTATCTGAACACAGTGGGAGAGACGTTAAGGATTTCATAAGGCATAAAATTCACAGTTTCTTAATATCTTTGTGTATTTTGGTTTGATAGCAGGAAGATACTGGAATACCTACAGGCTCAAAGGGACCTCATCCTCTTGTACACATAGTGGGGGTCACAGTTCAGATCACTGGTGCCTGGCATGAACCTTGTTTAGGGAACCTGAAACATCCAAGCCCAAGGAGTAGCCCCAAAGATGTAACGGGGCAGTGGAAATGCCAGCTTGGACTTTCTGCATTGCTCAGAGTTGGACAGAAATTGTCTCTTCTTCCTAAAATTTGATTTGTGATGCGGTTTCCCCTTCTCTGTAGAGTGTCTACTGGAGTTGGTCCAGGACAGAGGGTAAGTTATTAACGGCCTCGTGGGTTGTGGGGGAGGAGGGAAGAGGAGGAAACATGACCAAGGGCAACACTGGGGACAACTTCCTCCCAAACTGCTGCTACCACCAGGCTGGAGTGGATAGCGTTTGCTCCACAGGGAGAAAGCAGGCTGAAAGTGAGCATAAGCAGAACTCAAAATCAAAGCCACGTAAGTGGTGGTAAGTACTTCTGCAGTATCCTGCTGTTGTGGTTTTTGGGGCTGGGCTGGGGTTTTTCTCAATGGAGGTGAGGAAGTGAGAGTCCTGGCTGGCAGCTGTGTAGCAGGAGCACCACTGGCCCCTTGCCTCCCAGCTGTGGCCCTGCACTGGGGCTCACTGCTGCTGGAGGGAGGCTTCCTGACGGCTGTGAACGCCCTGGGGCTGGTGCCTGCTTTAGCCCTGGTTTTAGTCTGGGTCTTTCCCACCTCTAGGGAGAAAACCACTCTGAAAACAGAGACACATGTGGAGGCTGCTGGGGAGAAGGGGTCCAGGCTGCTTGGTATACTCCAAGCACGGCTTCTCCCTGGCCAGCTCCTTATTGTTGTAAAAGCAAAAAACCTCTTGCAATAGAAATACTGGTGATACCAACGTGCTGAATTTACTCACTGAGCATTACCTTATTTGAGGCAACTAGTTTAGTCGAAACAAGCTATCGGGTGGCAGTGGTATTTGACCTAAATTTGAGTGCTTGCTTAAATGACACCAATTCTGGTGTTGCCTGTGTGGGTCCTGTTTCTGGTGTGTCCCCAGAGCTACAGAGGCCACCAGGGTCCTCTCATGGGACAGTGACAGCTCTGGGGTTGTCCCATGGTGCTGTATGGGAAGAGCAGCATTACTGTCCTGGGTACAAGGGCTGGTTACAGCTGGTGACCAAGCTTTGTTTGCAGGCTGAATGTCTCTCTGTTAGGTTATGTTGTGAGCATCCTGGTATTCTCCTGATTTTTATTTATTTTGGGTTTTTTTAATAATGCATTATAATTCTTCAGAAAAAAGACCTATTGTTCCCTCTGTTACAGTATCCCTTAGTGAAATACCAGTAGCGTTGAGTTTGAGTCACTGCTGCTTCTGGCAGGGATTTTCAGCTCTCAGACTGCTGGGCTGTTCCTGCTTACTCCTGTCCCCTGAGAAGGAGTAAAACCGAGGGGAGAGGACTTGGTGCTGGGAGCTGCATCATCTGGCAAGACTCGGTGGAGCCAATTGCTGTGGAAAATCTGTTTGCCAGAGTCCAATAGGAAACCGGGCTCCAGAAAAATGTGCGGGAGGTAAAAGGAGCCCAAACCAACAATTTTTTTGAGAACAGAAGCTGTCAAGGGCAGGAAACAAATAGGGAATGTTTGCTGTGGCGGGACACAGGGCACGGTGCCGGACCGGGATCCGCACGGCCGCTCCGTGGTTCTGCGATCCTGAGCAAACGCGGCATGAAACAGTGGGGCTGCTGGAGGGGCCCTTCTCCTGCCTGGGGAAAGTATGGCTGTGTTGAAAGTGAAACTCTTCTAATGGGAAAATAATGTTCAGTTCCACTCTGGCTTTAAAAGCTGATGAGGACCTTGTGGCTTTTGCTGCCGCCTTTGGCTGCGGAGGTATTAAAAGGTTTCTGTTGCCTCCCTTTCTCATGGCCACGTTCCTTATTTTTTCCAGGGCAGTGACAGGTCTTCACCCCACTCACTCTGTGTGTGTGAGGAGATTACAGCTGGATGAAAAAAAATAATTTGGATATCCTTATGGAATTTTTTTCCTATGCTTGCTAAATGGATGCAGCAACTAGCTAATCCTTTCCTGGCTACTGAGAGCTCTGGGACTACTGTGTTGGCAGGAGAACAGGGGGAGGATGCAGAGAGCAGAAGCCCTGAAAGGTCCAAGGGAGATGCTGGAGACCTTGGTGTGCAGCAGGGAACTCACTCTTGGACTTGGTGCTGCACCTCTCCAGGCTCCGTGGAGCATCCATCCGTTGGTGGCAGTGTGAGTGCATGGCAGAGGTGTAACGGATGAAGGAGAGATGCCGGTGGGAGAGGTAGGACTGAAAGCACAGAGGCAGAGCCCTGGTGAAGGGCAGGTGACTTGGCTGCCAGCCTGGCAGAGACCTGCGAAGCCATGCTGGAGCGTGGGGAGCAAAATGCAGACCTCTTGCTGTTCCTCTGTTTGGAGGAGCTGATGGGTGCTGGGCATGGTGAGATAGCAGGGCATGTGGTGGCTGCTGGAGAAGCATCAACATTGTCATTTTTTTTGTTGTTGTGGTGAGGCTTGTATGCCTGTTACTTAGTCCCACCCTGAAGTCCGGGGCTTCCCAAGCTATGCATGACCTCTTCTCCCTCCTCCTGAGAATCTACCTCTGAGCCTAGAAACCATTCTGGGCTTTCCACCCCCCCAGGCTCTTCTGCTTAGTGTACTTGTCTTTGTACAAACAGCCCTTTCTGAAGGCTGCATGAAGGGTTGCCAAAAGGAGGGAAATAATTTGAAGCGCTTCTAAAAAAGAAATGAGTCTTTATGCTTTGCTGGTCTCTGAATCATGCTTGTTTGTATTATGATAAACTTAGTTTTGACAGTGTGGCAGGCCCAGTCTGGCTGGGGAAGGCAAGTTAGTTCTTTCATGCTCAGCCCTCTAATATTAACTGCCTGATCAGGGACAGGCTCATGTCTTGCTCTCACCTGGGCTTCACCTCTGCAGCCCAAGAGGCTTCTTGCACTCACCAAATTCCCAGGGTTTCCAAGTTGAAAGATGCAACTCTCTGCCCTTTGCTTTCATGGTTTGCTTGTTTGTGCATTGGCAGTAATGGGTTTCTTCTTTTTTCTGGTTATTATGGTCTTGTTTTAGAGATTATAGCATGTAAATTGTATTCTGGAGATGGTGAGTTAATAAAAGTGACTCCTGACCTAGTGAGACGATTTATTCTGGGATATGCCATGAGATTTTCTGAGCTGCTTTCAAACCTGGTTGGGAGGAAACATAAGCAAAACTTGCAGTCCTGGATTTATAAACCCAGACAGCCCTTATCGCAGAAATACTTGGTTTTGTTGCAGGAGACTTTACATGAAACTACACCAGGCACTGCAAAATGTTCAGTATCTTTCAACTGCCTAGTCCTCAGTCTGTGACCTCCTGGGATGTTTTATGGAATTGCTTTTGTCTGTTCCGATCAGCTGTGAAATCCTGCGTAGGCTTTCTGCCCCAGTTCTGCGCTCTGGTAGGATGTAGCTGTCCTGCCTCGACCCTGGGGTGACTTCGGTTGTGGTGCTTGGCTCTTCCCCTAAGGGTGGCTCCAGCCTACATTAATGCATGTATTTTATTTAAGAGGCAACCTGGCACCAAACACTTTCTCTTTTTCTTTTTTCTTTTTTTTTTTTTTTTCTTTCATGCAGTCTCCTGCCTGGGAGCTGTGTGTTTGGAAGGGTGAGAACAGGTTTCCTCTGTCATTAGAAGAACAAAAGCTAGAAACTATGCCTTCGATGTTTTGGAGGGTGGAGGAAGAAAACTCTTCAAGTTTCATTAAACAAATGAGTGTGTTCATAGTAGAGTGTTGCTGCTGAAGCCTTTGAACACTTAAGATAGCAACAGAAAATCTGGAACACTTGAGACAAATGCAATTAAATTTGGATAAAACCATTTCAGTGTAACTTACATTCCTGTTAGTGTTTCCAAAAACCATCCTTGAAGTTGTTTCTTTAAATATGTTTTTATGTTTCAGTGACAACCATTGATAGACAGTTTGGAAATAGCCATACTCAATGTTTGAGAACACACAAGGCTCCTGGAGCCATGGTTAATATAGAGGTATTATGGCTGCTTGCAGATAAGCCTTGGAGTTGGTAGGGTTGGTCTAAAAATGTCCTGTACGCACGCCTGTTATGTAGTACAGAGCAGAAGGATGTCTACCAGCAGGTAAAAAAACCCAAACTGCTGAATATGGGTAAGCTAGTGAAGACACCCTGCAGTTTGGTTCCACACTGTGCGCCAAGAGTCTGACTGGGTGCACTGATTTGCTCTGGTTTCTTTGGAGGGTGGGCAGGAAGGGTCTGGGTCCTCAGGCTGTTTTGGCTGCCAGCTTTTTAAAACATATTCTGGCTTCTCCCAGAATCACAGAATTGTCTAGGTTGGAAAAGACCTTGAAGATCATCCAGTCCAACCATCAACCCAACATTAACAGTTCCCAAGTCTACCAGATCTCTCAGCGCTGGGTCAGCCCGACTCTTCAACCCCTCCAGGGATCCTGGGGACTCCCCCCCTGCCCTGGACAGCCCATTCCAACGCCCAACAGCCCCTTCTGCACAGAAATCCTTCCTCAGAGCCAGCCTGACCCTGCCCTGGTGCAGCTTGAGGCCATTCCCTCTTGTCCTGCAACTTGTTCCTTGGTTCAAGAGACTCATCCCCCCTCTCTGCACCCTCCTGTCAGGGAGTTGCAGAGGGCCAGGAGGTCTCCCCTCAGCCTCCTCTTCTCCAGACTGAACCCCCCCAGTTCCCCCAGCCGCTCCCCAGCAGACCTGTGCTCCAGACCCTGCACCAGCTCCGTTGCTCTTCTCTGGACACACTCAAGTAATTCAATGGCCTTTTTGGAATGAGGGGTCCAAAACACTGTTCTTCTGGATGAATTTGAGCATTGGAAGGAAGGTCTTTCCCTTTGCATGCTCCCGATGTGTATGGCACTCAGTGGCTTTGGGAGGGAAGTGCAGGAGACTTGCTCCTCTGCATCAGTTTTGGGCTTGTTCTCGGCTCATGGTTGACTTGGAGACTTCTTCTTTCCCCTTCCAAAAAGGAGAAGTAATAGTTTGCTGGGGAGGAAATTCTCTCCTTTGTTATGTATTCACATCTCTCTCCTCTGGTATTTCCTGTGCCTGCAGAAGGAGCCTGCTGACCCTGGGAGAGGCTGGGGAGCAGCACCATGCCTCAGGGTTTAGGGCCAAAGTCGACTGGGTGCAAGACTGGTGTAGAAACTGCTCCAAATAGGTGACATGCATCAAAAGTTGGTGGCATGCTGAGCAGCTCTTCTCTTGGATAGACGGAAGGAGGATTTGTTAGTCAAGTAAATGTGTTAAATGGTGAGAATGTTGTCTTCCTGGGCAGGTAGGAAAGGAGGGGAGCTTGTTCCCCTTGGGGAACTTGCTTAGTTTCTTTCAAGGAAACGGTGAGCTACTGGGGCTTCTCTCCCTTAGTCTGTGGGTGATCCCCCTCCCCTTACAGCTCTTTAAATACTTGAGGGCTGATGTAGAACCACAGGAGGCTTATTCCCCTTTTGCGTTAAATTGTAGGTTTGATTATTTCTTCTGGAGCAGGAAGAGATGAGACTAAACCAAGCTGAATCTTTTTCTCTTTCTCAGAAAGATGTCTTGATTCTTGGTTTCGATAACTAGACTGATAGCAGAGGGCCCTGCAGTGCTTCAAGTCTCTGGGACTGAAGTGACAGCAAGGACAGGTGAACTGATGTGGGAGGGACGTTGCAGAAAGCATCTTCACTGAGTGGTGCTTATGGTGGACCCCTAGATGGAGACTTGATTAGACACAATCTGCCTGCTGATCTCCTCCTGGAGCTCAGAGTGCAACACGCTCGCAGCAGCCCTGGGTAAGTACCGCCACTTGCAAAGTACATGATGCAGCTCTTGCCCTGCTTACTCAGGACTGACCATTGCTTCTGCCTGTAATGAGGTCTGCCTCCTTGAGGGTGTTTTAAAGGTTTATTAATTAGGTGTAATTGAAACAGAATAGAAACCTGCTCTGCGGTTCTGCCTGCTTTCTGTAGTGCCAGATCCTTTAACAAATTACGGAGTTGGTTCCTATAAACACTGCTGGAGCCAGTGTAATCCCAAGTTATCAGTCTTCCACTCAGCCCGCTTGTTTACGTTGATGCAGATGCAGAAGTAAAGCACCGAAAGGGATTGGTGTGACCTGGCTTTGGGATCGGTGCAACCATGGTTCAGATCACAGCAGCACTCTGGGAAATATGTTGCATGAAGCGACATTAAGTTACACTCACATTGTAGGCATGTTAATGCTCTCTCAGCAGCCAGCACAGGGAGGATAGATGTGGTCTTAGCCTAGACAAATGCTGCATTAACAGGGATCAGTTCATTTCAGCTGATCATGTTGCAACCCATTGATTTGGCGACTGCACGATCTAAAGAGAATGGTCGTATAGGACAGCTATGTCTTTGGCAGGTTGCACAGCTGCTCCGATGTTTGGCTGCAGGAGGTTCAGCAGTTCCAGTGTGTTTGCACATTTCCCAAAGATTAAAAAACACAACTACTGACTTCTGTAATTAGCATTTAAATTTTTTTTTCTTTTCTTGGAGAAGATGGGTTTAGCCTTGAGAGCAAAGTGTTTTTTTACAAATGAGTACATCAGCTCATACCCTTCTGTTAAATGTGGAGGGTAGAGATGCTGCATCCCCCTTTGCATAACCATGAGAGATTTTTACATGGCATATACTTGCTCTGTTGAATTCCTGTGCACTCCTTTAGGCTAAAGATCTGGCTAACCATAGAGAAGAGCATCTGGTGTGAGCCCTCTCCTGCACTTTAGAGTGTCACTAGCTAAAATTCCCCTCTATTTGACAGTTATGCCAATGTGGTGCTTGGCTTACTCTCCACTGGAGTTCAGAGATTGTGTGATTTACAGTACTGTTTTCCCCCCAGACATAAAAGATGTTCAGAGCATATATGGGCTTCTTGCAGACAGAAGAGGGTAGTTGGCCTTATGTGAGAGGTGCCTGCGTGTTCATGTCCTGTCTCAGTCAAGCAGGCTTTGCTGGGCCCTTGTATTCCCAGAATTTCTCTTGACCTGGCTATTTAGTGTAAATGAGTTTCCTATGTTTAAAGCTCCAAGACCCACTGGATTTTAGGGCATTTTTGGTCCTCTGTTTTGCCTGAAACTCTGCAAGTTGTAAATTGGCAGAGAAAGTGTGATGGCACATGCAGTGGCTGCTGGCGGGCAGGGGTCTGCTCCTGCTGTCCCAGGTGTTGTCCCTCCTCGAGACCCTCATTACTGGCAGTACCACGTAGGCAAGCCCAGTACTGCTGGACACCACAGGCTGCAAACAAGTCCTTGTAAACCAGACTCTGCTACAGTCCAAAGACTTTGGATGAGGAGAGGTTGGTTGAGCAGCCTTTTTTAAGGCCAAACAGAAGATAAAAGCTGGCTTTGGGCATGTTTAACATAGCGTGGAGCCTTGCACCAAGCTGGGCAGAGATCCAAGCAGCAGAGTGTGCGGGCAGCAGAGAGGAGCGTGGTCCAGCTAGAGAAAATGAAAAGTAGAGACTGATAGAAAAAGCTCAGCATTAGATTAAAACTGAAGTTTTATTTTGTTTGTACTACTTCAGAGTCTGTGCTCAAGCTGAATGACCAGATGGGTGGGGAATGATGTCTGCATGCAACATGCTTGATCATGCAAAGCTGATTAAACAGCTACATAAATGTTTTGGAAATCTTTCGGTCCTGTTAACAGTGGTGGTGAAAGGCTGCAGTTTCTTGCTTTCCCTTGTGCGTGCCCAGGGTCCTTGCGTACTGAAGGGGTGGCTGCTTTCCTCTGTAGACTTTCCTTAAAGGCACCAGGTGGAAAATGCTCCTTTGGAAGCTGATGCTGAAGCTGCAGCTTGTCTAGCTAGGACCCTGCTTCCTTACCTGGTCCTGCCTCGCTCTATGGCTAAATTTGACCACAAAGGCTCCCACTTCTTCTGGAGGGGAAAAGGCAAGGGTAGGGTCCTCAAACGTATTAATCTCCTGTAATATTGCATTGAGGAGAGAAACATTTTCTATTGATGAATAGAGATGGTGACAAGAAGTGCATGGGACTGGTGTGGGTTTGTAGGAGGGGGCTGTGAGGTGTCAGGGGCCCAAGGTGTCTCTGTTTTTGTTTCATCCTGCCGTAGCAGAGCTCTGCTCCTTTTGAGCCCTGCAGGAGGATGGTCTCTCTCTGCCATCGTCCCTGCCTTGCAGCTTGCTGACAACTGCGGGTTCCCGTCAAGGGAGTTTGTGTGCAGCCCAGCTTGCCCAGCCCACCAGTCAGCAATGGAAGGGCCGGGAACTGGAGCCGACCAGGATGTACATGTGAAACCGCGTATTTTCTCTGCTCACCACAACCTCGTTGCTGGAATGTCTGTCTGAGATACCCAGCCAGCCCTTGCACTGAGCAGTTGCTTTCAGAGCTCTGATTTGAGTGTCTCAGTGCTCACCTTTTAGGCAAAACCTTTGCCTTTCTGTAGAAATAGTTTTTAATAAGTGAAATGTTCAGTGTGTTTTGGACTGCTCACAGGGAGCTGCTGCTTTTTCCAAGTCCCCAGACAGCACTGGGTGCTGCCAGCAGGTCAAAGTAAGGCAACAAGTTCCCTGGTGAAAGTCTTCCTCTGGCCGTTGTGTTAACAGCTCATCTGATGTTTTGGGCTAAAATCATGGCCTAGCCAGCAAAAAGCATGCTGTGTCACGGTTATGACCTGGACTGGGACCATTGTAATGGTTTTGTGATCCACTCTGGTTAAATTAAGGTGAAATGACATCAAATGACTAGTTAAAATGTTTTCCTTCTGGTAGAAACAACTTAAACTTGAAAAACGACAGTAAGAAATGTGACCTCTTATTGATAAATCTGTAAGAAAGAAAAGGAAGAGAGAGAAAGAGTTAAAGAATCTGGATCACCACCCCAGGTTCCAGCATTGTCTCAGGTGGTGGGTGCACACCCAGCAACGTTTTCTGTCATCTTTTAAGTTTCTTTTCGGCTGGTTTACATACTAGATAAGGAGAGGTGGGTTTTCCATGGACTCATTATCACGAGAGATGAGGAAGGTGGAGCATGTGTTCTGTGCATGTGTTGGGAAGGGATGAGGTGCATTAACCCTTTTGTCCAATTGAGTCAGTCATGATCCCCCCCCCCCCTCCGCCTTTTACCTTTCCCTCAGTTGCTGCCTTTGGCTCCTTCTGGGACAGATGTTCCTCTCTTACCAGTCCTCCAGCTCTTCTTCAAGGGTACAGTACCAGCAAGGCTTGCATCCTTTATACAGAGTATCAAGCCTACACAATAGAGCCAATGTTTAGTGGTCCTCCTTAGAATATCAGTGCAGCAAACAGTTCAATGAATGGTTGAGGCATTAGCTCCCTCAGTTCCTCACAGTCACCCAGTCAGAATCTGGACTGGGCTTACTGTTTTTGTGGATGTTTTCCTGGATGGGCAGGTCTGTCCCTGTTGTTTGCTCAAGTGGCCAGAACACGCCAAGTCAGATGCCCAGTTCAACCAGACTCTTGGTAGGTCTCTGGCATGTTGTTCCTTATCTGAACATATCTCTTGCCATCTTTCTAACAGCTCTCTGGGTTCTCTAGGCATTTCACACCTTCCAGGTTCTTGCACATAACCATGTGATTGGTCCCTTTGGGGGTCTGAGAGTAGAAGTCCTGTTAAGCAGACCACATGACTTACCTTGGTGCTTGTGCTATTACCCAGAAGACTGAGACCACATGTCAAATCCTTTCCAAGGAAAGGAGGGAGAAACTTCAAGGCAAAAGCATCTGTCTTTATTTATTGCAGCATGTGTGAGACTGCAAGGTGCGCAAGTTCTCAGTGGGAACTGCAGCCTGCTTGCTGGCCTGCCTTGAGTATTTGGGGATATTTATCATGGATATGTCAATATTGATTCCTCCTCTTTCCTGTCTGGATTTACTTCCAGAGTCTGTGCAGAGTAAAGCAGTGCTGAAATGGTGACTACTACTCTCAGTAGGGCATCATCTAATAACTAGCTGATGTGGTGCATAGGGCAAGACCTGGCCCTGGTTGTGGCTAGGCTGGAAGCATCACCCCTGTGAGATACCATACGACTGCAGGAGCTGAGCTCTACTGGCTCTTCCTTGTGGGGTCCCTGACTGCTGTGGCCACTAGAAATCTCCAGCCCTTGTTTCACCACTCAAAAAAATTTCTTTTCGGAAGCTGATTCAGGCCTAGTTTCTGCCAGAATATGAAGGAGATCTGGCAGGTTCAGGGGTTACAAGGAGGGTGTCAGCTGGCCAGCACAGCCCTTGCTCCGTCGGAGATGAACACTTAACAGAAGCACAGTGGATATTTTGTTCTGCTGAATCTGTCTGCTATGTGGTGGAGACATGGAGCATCCATAAGGATAAAGAAAAAAGGTCTGGAGCCTCCTTTTCTTCTTCCTCCAGCCTGCTCAACAGGGCCACTCACAGCTGGGGAATCCCTCACCTCCCTGGAAAACTTTCATGGTGTGGCTGCCAAGCCTTTGTGTTAATTTGGGGTTGTCACTGTTGGCATAGCTGAGCCTCAAAGTCGCTTACTGTGTCAAAGCAAGGAAACCCTTGTGCTCCACATGGTGGGGAAGCCGTTAACAGCCAGTACAGCAGTGGGGCACGGTGCTGGCATATGTGCTTGGAGGTGGCTTGGTTGAAAGGGCTTGTTGTTGAGTTTGCTTGGCAGCAAATCTTGTTGGTTTTGGAAGACAAAACACCCTGCCAGTGTGCAGAGCTCTTTAATAGAGAAGAAGATGCGGTAGTGTGGTTGGTGCAATGAGTAGTTCTTATTCTGTTGTTGAGATGCTAGATAACCTTCCTCCTCCTCCCCAGTCTGCTTCCGTCTGTGTGTCACTTACCAGGAGAAATCCCTTACGGACTCATGCCAGGAGCTTATTCCACCTTTGGCTGTGCCTCGTCACCGGCACAGGGCTGAGCAGATCCCCTTCAGCAGGGCTCACCACCCGTTCTGCTTCTGCAGGCTTGTGCTCAGCTTAAGGTAGATTGACTTCAATTAGTTTAAACCTCTCACTTTCCACCAGGATTTAAATCGACTGTTTAAACGAGTCATCCTCTTTGACTCTTTAATGCTCTGTATTTCTAGCTGCTTTCTTCCAAAAGAGTTTGTAACCAGCTACACATTAAGCAAAACCTTTGTTTTGAATATTTCTTGCTGTCCAAAACCAGCCAGCACCTCCCTGTGACTGTAGCTTATAACTGCCTGGTTTTAGCTTAACTCTGCAGTTTGGTAGAGTGTTAACTTTCGCTTTTGTGCTAATAGGAGTGCGGTGTTAACTACTCCACTCTTGCAGATCAGTCTTTAGCTAAAAACAACAAATCTGTGACTTCATAGCTGCTAAGATTTGCTAATCTTAAATGGTTTGAGCTATAATGCTTGGAGTTTTTCCCAACTGTCCTAATAAGGTAGGGTTTTTAGCCTAGACATCAAAATCAAGAAATGGAGAAAAGTGGCGGTTACAACCCAGGAGCAAGATGCTGGAGCTGTCACTGGCCATTCCGAAGTGGCTCGGTGCCATGACAGCTCAGATGTGAACAAACCCCCCTCGGGAGGGGGGTACTGGAGTAACACTGAGGACACCTGTCATTGATCAAGATCTTGATGTACCCTGTCTCGAATAGTGTGTGCAGTTCTGGCCTTCGTCTTCAAAATGGATGGGGGGGCTGAAAGGAGGGAAGAGAAAACATGGTTAAAAAGGCTGAAGGGCTGCAGCAGTTGCCTTGCAAGGGGAGGGTGGGCAGGCTGGGACCTCTTGGGGAGGGGTGTATGGTCCAGGGGGATCACGCTTGCTTCTTGCCTTGTCTTTCGGTGTTAGAACTGGGAGGTAGTTGATGAAATAGCAGAAAATAGCTGCAAGAGTTAAAAGAAGGCACTCCTGCACAGAGCAGGTGGTGAGCTTGGAGCTCAAGGGTGGTTGAGGTAGGTTCAGATGCTTGTGGGCAGTCAAGGACCTGGGCAGGGATGTCCTGTCCCCCGCTCCAGCATCCCTGGCTCCATCATGGTGGGTGCTGGGAGATACTGGGAGCTGACCCACAGGACACAGCCTCTGCTTTCCCTGGATAGCTTCCTGCAGTGGCTGGGGGGACCAGGCAGGCACGGCTGATGTTCTTGTTTTCTGTGTCTAGTGAGCTCTTCTGAATGTCAGCAGCCACTCACATTCAGTCTGGCAATGTTGTCTCAATTGGTTATTTAATGGTCTGAGTTCTTTTTAAGCCTGGAGAGCAAATACAGGTTTGGATCAGCACAGACATTCTACCGTGGGCTTTGAGCTTCATCAGTTTTGGTGGCTTTTGTTTGTTTGTATCCATAATGTTGTGAAGTTTTAAGGAACATTTCTCTTGTTTCCCCCTGCCCACAGCTTAATTTAAATACATAGGTGGCTCTTTTGCATAAACAAAATACTTACCCAGCTGCTCTGTCTCTTGCACAAGCACCAGTGTGGGAGAGGTGCCTTGCTGAGGTATTGCCATGGGGGCTTGAAACCCTCCTTGGTCCTGAGAAGCTGCCCACAGTGCAGCAGCGCTGTGAGCTGCCCGGCCTGGCATGGCCCATGTGTTGTCAGGGCTGGGCCTTTACAGAAAGTATACTTTAGAGTGTGTCATGATAATCACTTATAGGCTTATAAAGTCTGATTAAATGTCACTTGCATTTCTGTTGTCTATATACCCAGATAACAAATTAAGCTACAGCTTTTGAACTCAGAAGCTGCCAGATGCATTAAGTGGAGCCAACACATTCCTGAGAGTTATTTTTATTAGTCTAAAATACCTCTGTTTAACATACAAGAAGCCTGACTCATTCAAGTCAATGTGTGCTGTGTGACTTCAGCAGTTTTGTTATCTATCTACCAAAAATGTTCTCCAGAAATCTGGAAAAGACGCTTGTATTGTTGTCTTCCCCGTTCATGATGGCATAAGCAGGCAGGTGGCAAGTCTGGGCCATGCTGAGGCTTGGGGGTTTCTCTTGTGACAGCCCCATAGAGGCACAGCTGAGTTGTTTGGGGGTTTTTTTATGGTCTCAGCCCTGTGGTTTCCTCTGTGCCGGCATCATGCTCACTGCTGCTGCGGGGAGGTGGGATGTCTGAAGCAGAGACATCTCCTGCCTCCCCCCATCATGTTTGAAACCATGTGGACACATGGGTGAACAGCTCTGAGCATGTTGCAGATGTGATTTTTCCCGTGTAAACACATACCTAGGTTTAAGACGAACAAAACAGAAAGCAAACCAACACCCCTGCTGATGCATAATGAGTCAGGCAGCTCAGAGCACCACAGCTGGGCTCGGTTGTCCTCCTCACCCCTGGAGGTTAAGTCTCCTCTTAGATGCGAGGTTTCCTTCCCTGGAAGGAGAGATTTGGTGATTCACCGTCTTCTTCCCCAAGAACAAATCAAAACTGAGAGATCGTCCAAGCGAGTCCAAAGGCAGCTGCTTGTGCTCACAAGGACTGAACAAGTCCAGTACTGCAGACTGCCTGAAGATCTCCTGTGGGACAGCTCTGGAGGAGGAGGAGAGGTCGATGTGTTTGGCAGGGCGAGGGCAGAGCTGCGGGCAGCCTTTGAGTACAGAACTAATGTGCAATTCCCTTTTTCACCTCTTGCACCCTGCTTCCTCCCAGGCTTGTTTCTGAGCTGAAAGATGTGGCTCTAAAATACACAAAGGTGCCTTGGTATCTCTTAGGGTGAGGTTTTGCATTTTTTTTTTTTTAAAGCAGAAAAATATCACAAAATCATTAAGGTTGGAAAAGACCTTGTATATCATCCAGTCCAACCATAAATGTCTGATTGCCTCAGTTTGAGAAGCATCAGTAGTGTAAAGGGTTTTCTGAAGGGCAGGCTTGAGGCAGCCTGGAAGGAAGGAACAAAATGGACCTTTTCAAAGGCTTTGTTTCGACCATGAGGAATGACTCTAGTTTTGCCCTCAAACTGTAACCTGCTCTGCTTGAAGTGCCAAGATCACCCTTGCTGGGTCTCACAACTGTCCCTTGCTCCACATGTGTGCCTGCTCCAGCACCCGCATCCTAATCCTCGCTAGCTGACGTGATTTCTTTTCCCCTCGGGCATTGTCTAATTGTGAAAATATTTCAGTTATATGACCTAAATTTATAACGTGGAGCAGTTCATTATCACCGAATCTTCTTAATTGGGCCCTTCTACTGGGCAGCCTAGTACTGAGTTTTCCCAATTAAGATAGAACCTCTTTAGAAAAACATAAAAATAAACAAGTCTCTGGCAGAGAAGGACTGGGTTGCAAGAAATACTGCCTAACTTATGTGTCAAGACTAAGCAGTAGTTGGAGCACCAGTCAAGTATTAATTAACCCTTTGTACTGATTGCTTATGTTCCCTACAGGGAGAATGGCCACAGTTTGGTGTCAGTTCAAGAAATTCACTGTCATTAGCTCAAATCTTTTTCTTGTAAGGATGAAAAATTTGTTAGAAGGTGTTTCTCTGATGGAAGATGCGATTTTCCCAAAGGACTCTGAGTAACACTGCTTTTGTGCTTGCAGGTAAAGGACCTAACAAAGTATCTTGATCCGAGCGGACTTGGAGTCATCAGCTTCGAAGATTTCCATCGGGGGATCAGAGCTATCAAAAATGGAGGTGAGCTTGCTGCTGTGCCGCGTGTGTGGACAGGAAGATACCAGATTTCATGTCATAGGGGTACACTGAACTAAGTCACTCGGTGAAACAAACCGGGTTTGGTTTTCTGAAAAGTCCCTACTCTGTGTTGGGGGGAGAGGTTGGGTGCATTTAATAAAAGTGGTACAGCAGTTGTGGTGGTGGTTGCATGTTTTCCTGTTTATTGGGAAAGTTCCTTCCTAAATGTACATTGGAAACAGAAAAGCCATCAAGGGAAAATCCCTCCTGGTTGGGTGTCTGCTCTCACCTATGGTTTTGTGGGGGTTTGCTGCTCTGACAGAGGAGCAACTCTTGGCTGACACGCTGCTGGAGATGTCTGTCTGCTGCAGAGTCTAACATCTGAATGCTGGCACTAAGGATCAGCGTGCTCAGATGATTTCTAGCAAGAAGCACATTAAACAAGAGCTTTGAACTCACTAACTGGTAGGTAATCTTTAAACAGGCCCCCAAAACAGACCTGCGACGATCCCCGTGTTGCTGTTGATGGGCTTGTTGCGAATACTTCCAGAGCGATAACTTGGTGAAAACGTGAACTATCTTTCTGGCTGGTTAGCATTTGAACTTCTTTGCTGAAGAAAAGATACTTTTTTAATTTGGGATTCATCTCTAATATGACTGTTAGAGGGTCATTTTGGGCCAAGTGTGTCCTTAAGGGCAGGGTGTGAAAAATATCAGACACCTCCTGCTGAGCAGATACAACTTTAAATGTGCAAATATGAATTCTCATACTTGCACATTAATCAGTTCTGTTCACAGCAGTGCTTGTCTTAAACTTCAGTGTTGCTTTCAGGCAGCAATGAACATGTACCATGTTGTCAGCCCTGCACACCGACCATGCTTTTGAGTGCTGATACAAGCAAAGATGTGAAAAGACTGATTATTCCTATACAAACCACGTTGTTTCATGACTAGAAAACCATCAAAGTAGAAGTAACTTCTGTTTTTCTGTCAGTTGTCCATCCCCCCCCTAGTTTATCTGTGCTCAGGATTGTAGTGTTTTATGGCAGCTCTGAAGTTTTCATGGCTGGTGTAGCTTGACAGTGCAGCTGATTTCCAGTTCCCATAATGCAGGAAGAAATGCAGCATGCTATTAATTTGTAATAAATTGCTATTGGAGTAGAGTGTATTTGTGAAAGCTCTGGCTTGTATTTCTCTTCAATAATTCATTGCTCTGGTATTGTGTTGTATTAATTGAATGGAAAAAGCAGATCCAGACAAAGCTTTTAGGATCTCTATTTATTAAACTTGAAAGAGATTGATACATATTTATTACAGTGGTTGAGAAAGGCAGAGCTCTCTAACATTGCATGGCATTAAGCAGTTTTAAAGAAACTCAGGATAGGGTACAGAGAGAATTTCTTTGAGTCTCACCAGCTCACGTTGAAGTGATCTTGAGGATTTGCTGCTGCTGTTGAGACAGTCAATATTGGTCATCCCTGTGTGAAGAAAGAAAAGGTTATACTTGCTGCTGGGAGTCCTTTTTAACAGTTTTGTTAATTAGCTGGGCCTGTTTTTAGCCAGAGATAGTTCTGTTGCATTTTCTGGTGCTATGTAGTTCTTTGGTCAGTCACTGAAGGGAGACCTGATGTAAGCTTGTACCTTGCAGTGTCTTAATGTAGGTAAGGGTTTATTTCTGACTATGCTCCACATTTCTTTCTGTCTCCCCCCTCTCTTGGAGACTCTCTGTAGGAGAATATCTGTGACTTCAGCTCTTCTGGTCTAGCCTGGCAAACTGAAGGTGCAGTTACAAAACTAGCAAAACTTGCATAGTCAGCTGCTTTCCTTACAACTGCTTTCGTGTTCAGTTGGCCCTTCTGTCCAGGGAGGATACTAAACTCCTCAGTCCTATTCCTGAGCCAGCTGTTTGAGGTATGTTCCCACTGGCTGAGGAACATGCTGATCTAGGACTCCTTGAGCTTCCCTTCGCCTGCAGTGTGGAGCAAAGCACCATTGAACCACTCAGACGGCACTGGAAGCCATTGTGGCACCTCTCCGCTGCCATGAAACAATTTTGATCTCTTTGCTGCTGTAATCTTTGACCAGGTGATGTTGACCATGGCAGGGAAAGAGCAAAGTGACTTGCATGCTACAGAAGCTGGATTTGAGACTTTAATGAGAGTCTTTATCTAATTGTGTCTGCCTTCTACCCTTCCCAAAGAGAAGACTTAATAAGAAAATGTGGTTCTCGTATATGTATGTATCTATGCCTGCTGCATGTGTATGATTGCCATTAGAGTGTCTTGGGTGGTGGAGTCTGGAGGGCCCCTGGGCTTTCCCCTCTATGGGAGGTGGTGAGCCCGTGGCTCGCGGGTGATTGGGCTCAGTTCTCAGGCCCAGCTCCGAGCTGTTTGTCAGGAGCAGACTGGCACATGGACCACAGGGGACTGCCCAGGCATGGCCAGGCAGGCGCAGAGATGCTGCTGGGACAGGTTTGGCTCCTCACAACTTGCTGTGTCCCAGCCCTTCCTGCTCGTGTGGTTGCTGGGACATCCCTTGTCGTCCCCCTGCTCCACAAAGTGTGCAGTTCGCCTGCCTTTAAAGTTTGTGTGAATGGTGCCTGGATGATGGGCTGGTTCTGTAATATGCAAATAGCAAAACAGGGGGAAACTGTGGAACAAACACTGGCAGTGAGTCAGGGATGATAAAATTCCACTTTTCAGAGTTATTTACAGCCTTGTATTCTAAAACTTGAAAAGCTGATAATGTAGTGGGGGCAGTAATGATATTTATTTGCAGAAGGAGAGTATGTTATAAAGCATGCTTAAATAAGCCAGATGAAGTGTGTAATGCCTGCAGAATCTACAGCCAGAGGACAACCTGGTGTACCTGGCTACATTCAGTGAGATCCAACAGGACATCTTTCTAGTCTGCAGGGGAAGAGAAATAGGGAGGGAGCCAGCGTGACTGCTACATTCATCATGATCAGAAGCTACAGCTCGTGGGGGATCTTCTTGCTGAGAAACGTGAGGGATTGTTTACGAGTCACTTAAACTGAGACCCAGGAGTAAGGTCTCTGCTTATTTGTCTGGCCAGGAGATGACAGCGGGAGTGGTGGTAGTGAGATGGTGTCTGTAATTTGAAGCTAAGGTGCCTGGACCAAAGGGCAACTCCAGTCTGCTGCGTGTTGGATGCAGGAGCTGCTGCTGGAGTGGGAGAGAGCTGGCAAACACAAGTACAGGTAGTATCAGCCACAGCTGGATGCAGACAAACAACAAAGGTTGTGCTCACAAGCAGATTCCTTTCTTTGTCAGGATATTTAAAAACGTTTTAAGTTTCAGACACCTGTGTTTTTTTTTTCTACAGAGGCCTCTCAGCATCCAGGAGGACATATTTACTGTCTTCTCTTTGTAGCAGACAAATACTCTTGCTCGAACTCAAAAGCAATAATGAACAAGTCATGTAATCCATGCACATGCTCTGGGCTGAAACATCTGTAACATCTGTCTTCCAAAGAACAGCTTGCTGAGAATGGGCTCTGTGCAGGTACCCCCCTGCACGTAGGGGCATTACTGTTGGTGTCAGTTCAAATATCTGCTCTGTCAGGCAGGGGAAGGTGCATTCCTGGAGCTTGTGGCCTTGTCCATCCCTTCTGCCTTGGCTTCTGATCCCTGAACAAAGGGGCCTCTGTGCATCAAGAGCAGACAGTGCATCCACTGAGAAATAGATGTGTTCATGAGCGCAGGGGAAGGCCTGAGGATGGAAAAAGAGGAAATCTTTTTTTTTTTTTTTTTTCAAATGCTTCAGCTAAAAGTTCTTTGGATTTGGGAAGATGGAAAATTCAGCTCCAGAGCCAACACCCAAACCTGGAAGCTATAACCGAGTTCCTGTTTGCAGGGACAGCAGGCTGCTGGCAGGAGCAAGCTGGGGGCAAGGCTGGGGGAGACCCCTGGCAGCGCCAGCTTCGGGGGGCACCTGGTTCAGGAGTCGGCCACTGTGCCAAACCAACAAGCCGCAGCTCAGCGGAGATACCCCTGTGGGGTTGAGTAAGAGGCATTTAGCAGGAGGAGTGTGTTCAGCTTACCAGAGGCATTTGGTGGGTTTCCAAATGACAGGCCGAAGGGAAAAGCGCGGAGCTGGGGAGCGAGGCAGGGCTGGGGCGGGTGCAGGGCAGGGTGTTGAATAGCAAATAAAGGGCTGGCGGGCGGTCAGCGCTTGGGCTGGGCTGCCTGGCTGGCTTTGGCAGCACACGGGCAGGCTGCTGCAAAGAGCCTGTGTAAAAACACTGTGCCGTTGGTAATTGGAACTGGCAGCAGCGTCAACTTAAGTCGGTCGGAGTCTTTGTGGGGCTGCATCACTCGGTTCCTGAGAGCAGCCCTGGGAGGATTTCAATGGGTGTATCGTCGGAGGAGAGGCTGTGGTTTGCGCAGCTGGCATTTCATGTCACTAAATGATTGGTGTGCTCCTGGTACCTGAATGCCAATTTAAGTATTTCCTGAAAGAAAAGCACATATCCAGCCCTCCCCCTGGGTGAAAGCTGGGAGTGTTACAGCTTAAAAGCTTACGGCCAGGAGAAGGAACTGCACAGCAGTTCTCAAAACCAGAGCTGAGTAATTATCCCTGCGTCGCTCGCCCCACGTGCAGGTTGGGCTCTGCAGCCTTGCTGCAAGGGGAGCAGCAGCGTTCCCCTTCCTGCGCTGCTTGCTTCCTGACCCAGCGTCTCGGAGGTGCCTCTGGATCTGATAGTGCTTAGATGACATCTCTGAGCTCACTGCTCTGGGTGCCCGTGAACCACTTAGTGCTTGTAGGAGTCTGCTAGATAGCACAAAGTGGCTCTGAATTAATTTCTGGAGAGCCAGGCTGGCTGCTGCCCTGGTGACACGGATCTGCTTTGAAGGTGCAGAGCATGTTGGATATCTGGCTCTGTCTGGTAACATAAACCACTGTTTGGTTTGTGTGTAGGTTGTTTTTTTTTTTCCCCCGTCTGTAGGATCTGCATTGCAGATGGCTTCTGCTACGCAAAATGAAAGCTTTCGTTGCATGGGGATGATTCCAGAAGCCAAAGCTTACATTCCCTTACACACTCCCAATCCAGTAATTATTTCTGTGGCTGTGTTTGTGTGCATCTTCAGTGGTCTCTCTTCCAGACTGATGCTGGAAATATGGTAGTATTTACATCAGTCTACTGCTGACATCTAAGCACACTTTCTCAGTGGGGGTACCCAGGCCCAATTTAAT
Source organism: Athene noctua (assembly GCF_965140245.1). Lineage (NCBI taxonomy): Eukaryota > Metazoa > Chordata > Aves > Strigiformes > Strigidae > Athene > Athene noctua. The sequence goes on along the minus strand of NC_134051.1, from coordinate 3,190,657 downwards.
ATTCAAGGCATTTTCTTTTTAAAAGGAAAGTCTTCACTGAAGCTTAGCAGATGGAAGGAGAGCTTGTGTGCACGTTTGACTAAACTCGGTATCTGGCACTGGTATGAGCACTTCCTACGTTCTCATCAGATCTGCTGATCTCCTTATTCATGCAGCATTGCTGCAGTGAAGACTTTCCCCGCTGATCTTGCCTGTTCCTAACCCTGGCTAAACCATCACCGATTAGGGAGGCAGCACATTTGATGGCTGAAGGTAGGACAGATGCCTCTTTGTGTACAGCTGTCATTCAGGGAATAGGGGCTGCCATGAATGGGAAATCAAGATTGATTCATGAGCAAGAATAAAATCAAAATTGCTCTCATTATGTTGTCTGCATTTTTTTGCATTGCATCTTGCTCTGCTTTTGGTGCTATGTATGTACTGCTTGTTGGGATAAGGAGTTTATGAAGATGAATGCCAATTCTGTCCCTGAAAGGAGTGAAGACTTAAATGTCACTTTAAAATGTATATGTATATTGGGGGGGGAAAAAAAAGGCCAAAAACCCAACAAACCAAAAAACCAAAAAATCCCTTGCTATTCTTTGTAGTGCTGTTCTTTGCATATCAGGATTCTCCTCTATAGTGCAGAGGGATGCTTGTAGTTACTGTGCTTGTTAAGTTTGAAGTCCACATGCTCATCGTCTGTGACCCCTTCTGCTAGGGACAGAAGGAGCCAAGTCTTTCTTGGAAGTACTGAACTTGGTTTTTGTCTTTAAATAGTGGTACTTAAACACTTGTCTTGGAAACCACTAGGCCTGCCCATGAAAATGTGTGAGGGTTGTCTGTTGAGTCTGTGTAACTTCCCCTGCTCGCAGGGGGTGGGGAATTAGTGTATGTGCTAGTTTGTGATGGAGGCAAGCTGCTTTGGTGGTACCCTGGAGTCAAAATGGCCTGAGGTCTCTCTCCATCCCTCCCCTACAGAGGCATCTCTAACAGGAGAGGGTCAGGTGTGTCTGGGGGCACAGAGTCACTCTCCTGCAAAAGGCTTAGGGCATGAGGGGAGCTAGGGTGGGATGGAGGTCCTCTGCATGAAGGTGAGTGAAAACAAATGCAGAACTGAGCAGGTGTGAGTCCAGCTCAGATTTCATCCCTAAAGGCTGTTCCTAGGTGAGGGGAAAACACAGGAGAAGGCTTCAGGGTGGGTGTCACTGGGGTGTTTGCTCTCTTCTTCTAGCCTACATCATGCTACATCTTTGGAGGGGAAAAGTTGTTCTTCTGCTCCCAGCAGCCCCAGAACGCTGCACAGCATAGGCAGCTGCTAGCCCAGCCTCAAAGGAGCTCCTTCCTCAGATGCCCATTGTCAAATCCTTTGTTAGCACACCTCCTGAAACAAGGGGACAGCTGTACCCCTTGGACACCTACCTCTGCAAGGGTAGCTTGTTTTTAATAGCTGTTTGTACTCCCTCCATGTCTCCTGCATTGCTGCTGGTGGAGCAAGCTACAAGCTGCATGACTGGAGGGTGAGGATGCTCCTCCGCTGGCCTGCAGCTGGTGTGGGGCAGGAAGCAGCTTTGTTACCTCCGTGAGAGCAGCGGGGAGATAGGAGCTCAGTGCATGGCGCTCTTGATGCGCACACTTATCTGGTTTGGAATGCTTTCATGCTGGAAAGGGATAACACCAAACTGGCTCAACTGAGAGGCAGGATATTTACTACTTAAAAGCAAAACCAGGAACGAAAACACCACAGTGAAACTATTTATCTCTAGCCATGCAGCTGCCAGGATTCAGCAAGGTTAACTGACTACAAACTTTCCCCGCGTTAACATAAGCAGGGAGACTGGGATGAGTGGGTAACTGCTTGTTCTCTTTCAAAGCAGGAGCAGTGGCTGGGGTGGCAAGGAGTCAGGACATGTTCCTCGGCTGTGAAACCTGGCCTGCTGCAGAGCTCTGGAGCAGCGGTGAGCAGAACCGCTCAGCCCACGTTGCCTTCAGGCTCATTTAAGTCACTATTTATTTCTGCTATAATATGCTAGGGAAAAGATTCAGATGCTGGTGATGGGGGAGCACTTCTGGGTCACCATGGGGTTTTTTGTTTTCATTTTTAATTTATGTAAACAACTGGTTTTACTAATATTTGTAACATGGCAGCTGGGTGAAGGGTTACATCAGGGACGAGGCTGACCTGCTTGATGAGCGCCATGCCTGAGCAGGGAACGTGTCTTCCCAAAAACAGCGTGGCAGATGACATACTGCATTGACCTACTTTTGGGAGAAGCGCAGAAGTGTCAGAGAAACTGTGTCCATAGACCTCCTCGCAGCTCTGGGATGAAAACGGTGGGAAATTACTCAAACATGCTGCTGTAAAACTGCCACTAAGGCTCAGCAGCCCTCGGGGTCCCTGGGAAAGGGAGATTGGCATGAGCATTACTCCCACTTTGAGATTTCTTTGTGAATGTTTTGAAGCATATGCCAGAGAAATCTTGCTATGTCTGGTCACCGTCTTGGAGTGTAACAGGCTGCAGGTCCAAAATACACATGGAGTCTGAGGGAAATTTAGTTCATAGCACTGCAAAGCTGCCCCTCTCTTACTGCGGCAAGCAGCTGACCTGTGGTTAAAATGCCCAAAGCATCACTGTTTGTGCACAATTCTTTGTGAGAGGAAAGCATTACTGTGTAGCCAGATCTCTTGCAAATCACAGCAAATTACAGAGTGAAGGGACTTCCGTGTGTCCTATGAAGTAAAGAAAAGGAGAAAAGGAAGCCTTTGGTGGCTGCTTAGACTCCCATAATCCAAGCCTGATAAAGAGAGTTCAAATTGCAAATGTAAGGCTTAAGTTTGCTCAGAAGAAAACTAATTTATGTGGCAAAGAAGAAGAAAAAATACTGCAGGGCCTACCTGTTTTCTTGGGGAGATGGTCAGTATAAAAATAGAGCAGTGTTTTATTAGAGCCTTAGAGTGATTCTTAGCATGCTCTTCTATGTAGATGATGACTAAAATGAAAACAAAGGCAATTTCAGTTAGAAAATAGACATTTCTCATCATCCATCTGCTGTCTTAGTACTTCTCCATCATGTGTTTTATTTTCTTTGTTGGGAGTATGCTGTTTTGTTCCACATCTGTTGCTGCTAATATGTTTGGGAGACTGGGCTAGCCTGCGGTTTGGGGAGTGAGTGGGAGGAGGCTGGGCTGGTGGCTCCAGATGGGTGGTGGTGGTTTCGGTCCTGCCTGTTTTGATTTCTCAGGTTTGGATGTTAGCTCCAGAGTGAAGGATTCCCCAGGAAGATGGTGTCTCCTTTATCCTCACCAGAAATGTCTGGCCAGAGATCGGGTAGGGTTGGCTTCCCAAGCTCAGAAATAAGTAGCCCATTATTCTGCCTCTGCACCAGCTGGTAAGCCAGAGCGGTCAGGCCATTTCTGGTTAGGAATCCAGTCAATCTGGTGTTATTAATGAAGGGATAATTACTCACCTATGACTTCTGCTCCACTGAGAGCCCTGCTCGGCTCTGTCACAGCCTGGAGGGTTGTGACTGTGTGCTGAGTGTACCCTTGTGACGCCTTGACAGATTGATGTGGCAAAAGCTTGTTTCTTTTGGGCATTTCCTGGTCTCGCTTTTAGACAGGAGAGGCTGTGTGAGATGTGGCTTTGTTGGGAAATTGGTCCTAATTGCAGAGCCGCTGGGTTGGGCTGTGATGGGTGAGCTGCAGGCGGGCTGGCTCCGGTGGGCATCCCCCACACTGAAAGAAACCTTTCCCAGGTGTTCTGGCTAACACAGCACACTTCATCTCGATCCTGTTCTGCCTGGACCAAGCCATGTGTCCTGGGTTGGGGTGTGTGTCCCTCGGATGTCTTTCTCCCTGATCATCTTTTCCAAGTGCGTACGGCCTGACTGCTCCTATAAATCTGTCTAGCCATTGAGCAGCTTATTTCTTCTTCAGATAATAAAGACTCCTGCTGACAAGATGACCAGTGCAGAATTCACCAGTTAGGGACTGACAGGATGGCAGTAAAGGACCCAGCTCACTGTGTGCCTGGCAGGGCAGCTTTGCTTCTGTGCTGCTCTTGTGACTTCCAGAGCAGAGCAGTCAGCAACTCACGTTCTCCCATTGCTTCTCCATTTTCTTCTTGTTGAAGCCTGTTTTGTTTTGCATGTAGTTTTATTAATGCAGTCAATAGTTAGAGGGGTCAGCAGAGATAATGTGCAACTTCTAATAAAAACACTCCTGTTGAGGTGGTAGGAACTAGGCAGTGTCATGTTTATAACCTCTCAACCCCTTGGTTCCCTTCTCAGGGATCTTGAACTCTGTATTAAAAAGGTCTAACACTTCTTATACAGTCATGTTCCTCAGCTGTCCTCCTTCCATCTGCAAGAGAGTGGTCAGGCACAAATAATGGCAGTGGATTCTTTTCTAGCCAATGAAACGTTACCAAAACCTTTGAAAACTGTCTGAATGCATTTTAATAAGTTTATATCCCTAGTAATTAAATCGGCTTTTGAATGAAGTGCTGATGATCCCTGCTGGTGTCTGCATGACGTAGTTTGTGGTTTTGGAGCGCTGCATCAAGTCATTTATTTGCGTTGTCCCAGTGACAGGAAGGGCTGTCAACCTGTGCGATGTCTCTGACACCGCCCTCCTTGCTTTGGGGAATCTTATGCTGAAAAGAGGATTAAAACCCAATCTTACAGTACCCTCCTGGGTCCCATAGGGTCCTATAGTCCCCTCCTGGGAATTTGTTTTTCTTTGGGCAATGTTTTTTTTACAGAAGCCAGTTGGAGCAAAAGCACTCTTAAAAAGTACAGCTCCTGTCTCCTTCAGTGATGCGTGGGACACAATTTGGCTCATTTTAGAAGGGAATTTTTGGCAATGTTGAGAGTTAGGGTAAGAAACAGGGAAGGGTATTCAATCATGTGAGCCTGGAGGAGCATTTTCCTGTTAATCTGCATAGCTTTCAAGGGACTTTGGAGGATAGGGACTCCAAACTGCTCTACTGTGGCCAGCAGCAGGAGGGCAAACTGGCTGCTTGACACTCACTGTAACGGACAGGACATTTTTTGAGCAACACAACTATCACTTCTAAAAGATGGCTCTGAACTGTGAAATCTCACGTTGGGAAGAAGTTTCCCTACACGTATACTTTGTCTCCTCTTTTGTATTTTCTTTCCCCTCAAACTTAGGCTCAGTTCTGGTCAGGACCTAGCCTCTGATCTCAGACCTGCCCACTTTGTAAATACCTATTTCGCTTTTACTAATGGTTTTTCAGCTTAGCTTTTGAAGTCAGAGCCTTGGCTGGAATAGAAAGTGTCCGTACGTTGTTGGCCAGCCTTGCAGTTCACTTGTACATCATGTGTTGCCCAAAGGCAGGTGGGTGGTTCTGATCCAGATCACTTACCAGGACTTGGTGATTGCTTTGAAAAGGCATTTAGCATCAGTTTTGCCTTAGTTGTCCTCAGCTTGTGGTATTGCTAATAGGGGGACAGAAATGGCAAGTAAGACCTGCAAATGCTGAATGACAAATACTAATGTCTGCATGTTATGATTTGCAAGTGCTGTAGGTGTTGAAAGGGCTTCTTTTAATGCTCGCATCCAGGCCCTGGGTGGTTCTGCGGGCAAGCTGTGCCTGGATTCACACAGGCATTGCGTTGATAATGATATTTAGCTGTGCTTGAAGTACATCGCAGGCATTTCTCAGGCACAGGATTAGAAGCTATAAGCTGGGGAGGATTGAACTGGTTTTCAGTTACCTTGATTTCTCTATGTGGGAGCTTTGAGTTGGAGCTGATGTGGAAGGCCTAAAAGCTTCATGGTGGGATGGTGACAGCCAGCCAGTGCCCCAGCTGGTGCGAGTGGCCTATAAGGAGTGAGCTGAGAAACTGCTCTGGTTCTGCCTGTTACCTGCTATGTCGAAAGCTCTGCTGCATCCAGGCTCCTGAGTCAGGGTTTTCTGCAATTTTACTTTGCTTGCGGGACCATCTTACCTAGGAGGTGCCGCTTGTCTTCTGTGTGCTCCTGCCTGAATCAGACTGGATGTGGAGCGTCTAGAAGAGTTTCTGCTTTGGTGCACTCAAATACTTGACAAGAGACTGGTTGCTGAATGTCCCAAAGGTTGTGTCTACACTGATGTGCTCTGGGAAGCTAAGTTAAGATGTTCTGTTGTTTGCATAGTTGAATGCTCTCTTTCAAGAGGTCCTCCCTCGGCCTCTTCACAGAACAGAGAATAAAGCTGTTGGCTGCAAAATCCAGCTTTTTTCTCTGAAATACAGAGTTGTTGAAAGTAGAAGCTAGAGTGAAGGAGATAGAGGACATCAGGAGGTCTCCTCACCAAGACATTTTGTGCTGTTTTGGAGGCTCAGTCTCTCTGTCTTCTCTGCTGGTATGTGACAAAGGGGCTCTGAACCACTTGCTGGTGGCCAGAAGCCTGCTCCTCGTTTTCCACACCTCCAGCTGTGAGCCTTTGTTCCAGGCTGGCACAAGTCTGGAGGAATTTGAGCTGGTCTTGATGAGTAGCATGCACTGAAGAGACAGCTCAAACTGCTGAGAATTAAAAACGAGGACCCATATGTTAAACTCAATACCAGTTTCCCCGTGTGTTAGTTGGTGGCTTCCTGTCTGTGGTCCATCGCTGCAGTGGAGGCAGCAATGTTCACCTGAGATGAAGTGAAGGCAGCTAGATTTAAGCTTCCAAAATGCTTGGATACCATAAAGTTAATTATTTTTATTATGTCTTTAGATGGTATGTCTAAACAAAGCTTGAGGGCCTGCACTGTAGGAAGAGGATCAAAAGGAATATGTGATAAGTACCAATCCATGAGCGGTGATATTCAGGAAACAAAGGCCTGCTAAAGTGCATTAGCCAAGAGGGGCTCGGATGAGGGTTGTGTAAGCAACCTTAATTCTGACACTGCCTCCTTGGGAGCCTGAGCTTGCCACTCGGTTATTCTGTTGTATAATTTTTCCTTGTAAAATGAGTCTTCAAGTAAGTGCTCCTGGCTGGTTGTCTCATCTCTGGAGGAGTCAGCATGTTGAGCTGCAGGAGAAGCAGATAGCACAAAGCTGCTCTTTCCAGCTCTGATCAGTGCTACCACTTTGTGTGTGAGCATCAGATTATAAATGTACTCCTGGATCGCTTATGGAAAGCAAAAGGGTGGGTGGCTGGACTGGTGCTAGCTCTGTGCTGCAGGGGCTAACAACACATGGGTGCTTGAGCTTTGGTGAAGGTGCAAGACCCTGAGTTGCCTCTGGAAATACTGGACAGTAGCTCCCCCTCTGTGTCCTGACTCTGGATGCAAGATCCTCCTAAATGCCTGTAACTTTGTACTACTTTGCTGTGTGTCTCTTGCCCCTTTGTTTTCAAGCAGTGTGCCTAGTAAGGAAGTTCAGTTTACATCAGTTGTTCTCTTAAACTAACCATAACTTTGTCTTTTTTTTTTTTTGGGGGGGGGGGTGTCTGTTTTTGTTTCGTGTCATTCATGCAGGTTCCTAGCCTTATTCCTCCGTTGAATAATTCAGGTCTGTTAGCTGCACATAATCCATACTGTTCGAATCACTTTGAGTTTGTGGTTCTGTGGCTTGCAGCAGTATGTACAGTGTGCGTTGGCAGATGACTTAAATACTTCTGAAAGGCTCTGTTTTTCTAGGTCATTCCTATATGAAGCCAATAAAACTGGCTCTGTTTCTGACCTGTGTGTCACTACTGTACCCACAGCTCTTCACTCAAGGTGCCTTTTCACTGCAATCCTGTCTTCTGAAAGCAGTCCTTAGAATCTATTTCAGGAGTCTTCTGTACCCCGGGACTTCTGTTTCTATAGCTCTGTGCTCTGTTGCCTTTCTTGAAAAGCCCAGGTTACAACTGCACATCCGAGCCCTTCTGAAGCACAGCAATTCTCCTGTCAGCAGCACAACAAGACAGCAAAGGGTGCACCTCTGGCTGCTGCAAGAGCTCGGCACACATTGTCCCCCACAAAGAGCCCAGGACCTGTCCTGCTTGTTCCCTAGCTGCATGTATGCCATACATCCAGGAGGAATCTCTGTGCAGCTGGCAGTGTGTCTGCTGTTGGCATTGCTGCTCTGCAGAGTTGGCCAGTGGCTATAGAGGCTTGATGGATACTGGACAGAGGTTGCCCTTGGCTTGCAGTTGGTGTAAGAGACGAGAGTGAATACTTCCATCAGTGGGAGAGCATGCAGATGTGTTTGGACAGAGATGGTCCTTGTCAGAAGCTTTACATAGCAGTAGATGAACAGTGATTTTTTTGAAATGCTGGGAGGAATGAGGGCATCTTAAGAATAGGGGGACATACAGGATTTAGTGCAGAGGCATAAGCCAGCAAGAAACAGGGCAGCACTGGAGAACACAGAAAATCAAATGTGGGGGAGAAAAGAAAGTGCTTTGGCTGCCTGGTCAGACCTGGACTTGTGGCAAAATTTGTGTGATGGCAAATCTGTCTCCCAAGTGAGTGGTGTGGTCGATGTGATGAGCTTGGAAGGTGGTGATCTCAGTGGGGTTTGAATGAGCATGCGCTGGAGAGCAGGAAGCTTCAAGGCAGGTGCAGGAGAAGGTGTCCCAAGGATGCTGCAGGTGCCTCATAGTAGACTTAATTTGCTTTTTACATCATATTTTCTTTTTTCTAAATTCACTTTAGCTTTACTGGATGATATAGTACACACGCCTGGTCTTAGTGGTTACAGTTACTTCTGCAAATTCTACATCAACCACATTACCTGGGTACAACAGTGCTGCCACAATAGTTCAGTTAAAGCTTTACCCAGATGCCTGGTACCCTGCCCACATATTCCAGTCAAATAAATTAGTGAAATTAATTTGGGAAAAGACTTAGCATATAGCTTATAGCCTCTTTTCAGGGTGATCGTTGGGCAGTAAGGCTCCTTGGAGCCTCTCTTGGAGCCTGATTTGTAGTTTTAAGATTTTTGGCTGTGCACTGCTCTAAGAGGACTATCTGTGGGAGAGATGGGTAGAGCTGAAACCACAGGAGAAGCTGTTTGTGGACACTCAGGTGTGAGGACAAAAGGCAGTCCCTAATGTCATCAGCACAAGCTGTGATTTTGGGCCGTGTTGGGAAGAGGTGACTCCAAGGGTGCTGACCACATCAGCTCTCAGGAGGAAGGAAAAGTCAAGTGAAATCAGGGATGGCTGTAAGAAATGAAGGTATGCTTTATGGTGTGAGGGGCACGGAGAAGGGGTTGTGAAGGAGAGTAGGATGTCAGCTGGGATTTGGCTTTGAGGCCCAAGGGGGAAAATGGTGGCAATTCTGGTATTTGTGCTCACCATGTGCTGCTGGAGCAGGGCTGTGTGGGGCTACAGCTGGTGGCCTGTGGCTATCCTCCTGCACTGTTACGGTGCAGTGGGGAGAACAGCCAACGGAGTCCTCCAGCTCTCACCACGGGCCTCCTTCTGCACCTGGAGGATGGTGCTTTTCACATGGGGAGTGCCACTTGAGCAGCAAAGGTCTCTTGGCTTTCTTTGGCTCTTTGGGCAGGAATTTGAAAGCTTAATGCAGCCCGTTGTGCTGGAAGACTTGCAGGCAAGCTCTCCATGGCAACTCTCCCTATACACAAAGCACCATATGGCTTTTTCAGAGGGGGAGGGAGTGAATTGAGCAGAAAAGTCAACCTTTGTTTGTGGTGGTGTTTGTCTTTGCTCTCTGACGTGAAGCATGAGGAGGTGGAGGCACAGAGTGCAGTCTCCTGGCCATGGCTTCTGTTGGCCATGCTACCAGGAAGGGTGCAGGTGAGCTCTTCAGATGGTCTTTCCTTGCTTTTTACAGCAGAGCTTGCTGTAAAAAGAAACCCTGCCTGTGCAGAGACCCTCTCTTTGGGCTGGGTGCTCTGCAGACAGATGGAGCAACCTCTATACCACAAAACACCCGAAGGGCTGGGAAGGCTCCAGGAGCACAGTTTGGGCAAGAGACAACTGCTGGTGGGGAGCTGTTTGTGCGTGGTCTGCCTACACTTTATACCCCTGCTTCTGAATGGAACTGGAAGCCTTCACTTGACTGTAAATCCTCCCTTTTCAAGTCCTTTTGGAAGGAATGAGCAGAATAAATATCTCTGTAGAAAAGCAGGAAGCTTTTGTGTGTCTACTTGGAGGGGGAGGAAAAGAAATTATATGGGAATATGCAGAAAGGAGCAGCCTGTGACTGGCTCCACTGCCTCTGGGGCACTCTGTGGTTCCAGGAGCCCTGGAGATGGCCCTGCAGAGTGGGCACCAGTAAGGCTGGTGGGGTTACCCAGCCATGCCTGGCAGAAGTGTGAGATCAAGCAGCTGGAAGCACTGGCAGCTGCCCAACACCTAGCTGTTCGGCTGGAGTCCTGCTGCTGTCGACTTGGGGATTCAGATGTGCCACAGATGAAGCATTTGCACTGTTGTGCCAGGGCATGCTCGGAGGCTGCTGGGAGCAGAGCTGTCACCGGGGCTCGTGCTGGGTGGGACATGCTCAGGGCAGAGCCCTGGCTGGGCACAGGACCAGGGCACCATGCCCGCAGCCTGAGTCCTGATGAGCTGATCTGGCTGTTTAGATGCTCTTTAGATGCTGCCAGGCACCTCTCTGGAGGTGGCCATTGCCTGCGTGCTGCAGTCTGTAGTCAGAAGGAGATGTGGCTGGCTGTCCGCTCTGTCTCGATGGTGTGACATGGGTTGCCTTTGAGGAGCACTATTTGGTTTTCCCAGAAGCGAGCAGAGAGACGACTCCTTGGCGAGACCTGCTCTCAGGTGCTCCCATGGCTTTGCAGCAAGCAGGTTGCTGTCCCCATCCCCTTGGTCTTCTCTGCAAGGAGGCCCTCAAATCCCAGAATAACGACAGGGACAGCTAATGGGAAAACTCCCAGTTTTAGGCTCAGACCCACAGATGGAGCTGTGCAGGTGGGGACAGAGTAACATTTGAGGAGAGGGAGAATACAGTCTTAAGATAATTCAGTGCTAAACCCATTAGTTAGACTAGGAGGTGGCCTGAAGCTGCCTTGCCTTGAGCAATGTGCTCGGGCAGCAGCATTTTCAGGTGCATTTTGCTGCCTTGCTTAGGGTTCTAGGCAGGAGCCCCAGCAGCTGGAAGCTCATAGCAGCACCGCTGCCCGGTGCACTGAGCGGGGAGAGCAGTGGAGATATTGAAGTCATAAATTGTGAACAAGAGCACCTTTCATCTGCTGAAGCCATGACCCTGCCAAGTGCTTTACTGTAGAGCACAGCATCGTATGCTGGTTTGTGGAAAAGAGATTTGGCTTATGCCTGGTTTTGATTTACAGTCTAACCCCTGGGAGCCCCAGACCCAGGCTGGGGAGGGCTTGTTTCTTTGTGCCATGTGCTCAGCTTGTCCCACCTCCATGAGCTGCTTACCCATCAGGTTGGTGGTTCCAGTATTTCCTGGGGCCCTGACTGTGTTTGCATTTAATGGTCAGCTGAAAGAGGCACTGGGGAGGGTGTTTGGATGGGAGGAGTGTTGCTGCAAGCCTGACTCATTACTCTGTCCTGTGCCCTCTGTCCCTTGACTTTGTACTAGATGTAGAGATCCCTTAATGAAAAATGGCCTTCTTGATATCTGGAGATGGACCCAAAGTGGAAGCCCTGGCTGTGACTGTATAGGGAATATACCCCTTGAGGGGAGCTGCATACAGTCCTGTCTGGTGGCTGTGCCGCACGGCTGCAGCAAAACGTCATGCGACTTACGTGCCCCTTCGCTTTGGACTCGAGTCGGGGAGCTGTTTGAATCACCTGCACTGCCAGCCTGCTGGGAAGCCACCAGCCTGAAGGATGCAGAAAGCAGACCCTGCTTTGTGGCTTTGCCCTCACTGTGTGCCTCGAGCAGCCGTAAAAGGAAAGCCTGTCCCTCCCCAAACCCGGGCGATCGCTGAGCTTTCCTAGGAGCTCTGACATAATGACTCCCTCTGCCCGGCCAAGTTTATCAACATCACACAAACCTAGTGCCGCGATGTTTGCAGCTCCAAGGCATGTGGTTTTGAGCCCGCTATTTATTTTGGGACTGCAGCATCTGATTTTGATTTGATGTTTCCAGCCTGTCATCTAGGTCGTGTGCTGGATCAGGCATTAGCTGTTGCTTGAGAGAGCACGGGGAATGTATGCTCTCTTCTTTGGTCAAAGGGCTCAGAGAAATGCCACTTAGCTCTGCTGCAGATGGGTGTTTGGGGGTAGGAGAAGTAATTTTTTTTTTTTTAAAGAAATCTCCTTGAAAACCTCCTATTTTCCTGTCCCCCTGTGAGGATGGCTCCTGATGTGGCTGGCCACGGGAGGAGCAGTAGATGATAAAAGCTTCGGTGCAGCCTGCTTTCTCTGCGGTTCCCATGGTAGTTGGCTGTCACACATAGATCTAATGTATTCCCTGCCCACAGCAGGATTAAAGCCTTCTGGGAGAAGAATAAGAGGATGCAGGAAACAGAGATAAGGAAGAAACCAGGAAAAGGAATGGAAACCATGGCGGGGTAGGGATGAATCCAGGTGCTAATCCCATCGGAGCAGCAAGGGGCCTCGTAGGACCTCTGCCAGGGAGCAGCTGGCCCAGTTGCCTTCCACCTGAGGTGGTGGTGGGATGCCTGGAAGCAGAGGTCCCTTCTGAAAGCTGAAGGCACCGGTGTGTGCAAAAGGAGTTCCTTTCCTGCTGCTGTCATGTCTCCTGAAGCTGCCCTTTGCTTGAGGGTGTGGGTTTCCTTTTGATGATTCTCTTTTATTTTCCTCTGCAGATCCTGACAGCCAGTTGTATGATATGGGATATACCCCTGAGGAGGAAGCCCCGGCCTGTCCTGATGAATTTGATGACTTTGTCACGTTTGAGGCAAGTATGAGCACTGTTAACTCCTGGAAATGTCACTGTATACAGTGTGAGACTTGAGCATGGAGGGTTTGGCTGGGGGAGATGAGCATTTGCTGTGATAGGACTCAGGAATGCTTAGTAAAGACAAATCCTTTAATTTATGGGTGACTAGCCCAGAGAATTTGCACCAAGCATTTAGTGCTGTTCAGGCTGAAATTTGTGTTCAAGCAGACTCGCAGCTAGTGCTGTCTTAGCTTGTAGAATTGCCAGAGCACGGTGCCCCAGGTGAAGGAGGGAGACAGACCCTTTCTGAAGTGCCCATTCTGGGCGATGCAGGAAGAGTGCCTGCTGCAGTTGTATTTGTCTTATTGCTGGGGTTTCTGAGGTTGGAGAACCTGAGCCTGATTTTGAGATGTACCAGCTGGGAGCCTACCCAGGAGGCACAGCGGAGCAGTCAGATATTGGCACTCAGTGCTGTTTGGCCAATAAAAGGCAGAGCAGATGACAAAAATGTAGATTTTTCTCTCTATTCCTGGGCTTGATCAAGGATGCTTATCTGATATGTTGTTTTTCCCTTTTGTTAAAGTTATAGCCTCCATCCCTCAGTTCCCTTTTGTATTCCTTAGCACAGGAGCGCATTGTGCTGATGTCCTGTATCTGCTCTCCCCTTTAGAAGGGAGGCTGCTGCTGCAGTGACCTGTTGTCTGTGTTTATGGGCTTTTGGGCTTTGCTTGGTAGGCTTCCTCCATTCCTGCTCCCTGCCCTCCAGCCTGCAGGTGCCCTCAGATCAAAGGGCTGGCTGGCTCCTAGTCCCACGTGGGGACTGAAGAGCTTCCTTCTGCTTTTCCTTTTCCAAACATTCCTCTTCAGCTTTTTGACTCTTTTTGTCTTGGTGATGCTGGGTGTTCTTATCACACAAATTGTTACTTGCAAAGGGACTCACAGCCTCCTTTATGTTTGCATGCAAATACACATCTTTGCTTTGTATAGTCTGTAATATGTTACTTTGGCCTTGTGACTTCTTCATAAAAGAGTCAAGCTGTTCTTTTGAGTTTCCTAATGATAAACTGGGTGTTGGGGCAACTGGTCTTCCCCATGTTGGTGAGAAACACAGGTCCATCACTTAAGATGGCTAGAAGCTCTCACTTTGGCTTGTTCTTGACAGTTGACCAGGTCATCATCCCATTTCCCAGCCAAGCGTGGGTGTTCTCCCGGGCCAGTTTGCTGGCTCCCATTCTCCATCAAGTCATCGGACTTGCACTGTCACCCTGAGCTGGTCGCTTTTTCCCTTAGGACTGCTCGGATGAACACAGCCTCAAGAGCGCGTGATCCTGGGTTCCTCCCCCAGAAGGTTTTCAAGGACATGTTGGATATCAGGGATTTTTTTTTTTTTCCATTTTGAAAAATAGTTACAAAAGCCAGTGATGGATGGGTAGAAGGAAACAGGAAGGGAGATGAGTTTTCATAGTCTTTATCTAGTACAAGGTGACGAATGTGCTTTTAAACCGCTGGGCTGAGCAGTTTAGAGGCTGTGACAGTCTGGGCTGCAGTGCTTGTGCAGGCAAGGGCTTTCGCTTTTTGCTCCTCAGACCTGTGTCAAGGGACAGTCTTCTGAAATTCAGAGCAGGGATGTTTTCTAAGGGCTGATTTAACATAGATGAGCTCTGTCAGTGCTACAAGCTATTTTGGGCAGGAATACCAACAAGCTGGGTGTGTGCCCTGCTGGGATGAAGTATTTCTGCTGCTGGGCCATCGTTTCCTTGAAACGACAAGGTGACCCAAAGGTAAAAGGTGATGAATCCTGAAATCTCCTTTTCAGAAAGATGTAAATGGATTCTTACACTGAATTCAGGGTAATCGTCTAAAGATCAGAGCTCTGTTGGTGTCTATGTTTAATATGCCGGGGAAGAATTACCTTTGTTGTCTTGGATACATGATTCGAAATAATTTCCAGCCTGCAAGGATTTTGTAGAGGTTCAGCAAATGAGAACATGATCGAGAAATACTGCTCAGCATTGCGAGTGTAAAAATAAATTGGTGTCTTGGGGCGCGTGGTTTTTTGTTCTTGTTCAGCTGAGCAGTGAGCTTCCAATGTGTGTTTTATTCCACATGTCCTATAGTGCTGTACCCTGGAAAGCTGGAGCTATTTCAGGGAAGGGGGTATGAGAGAAGCCATTGTACAAAGCAACCCGCTGGGAGAAGCAAGCGAGTGTTTTTCACCAGAGCGCTGTGCTGCACTGCCTGGCAGAGCTGTCTGCTGGGGGGGATCCAGCTGGTCCTTCTTCCTTAGGTGCAGGAGGCAGCATCTCTGGAAACTCTGAAGAAAGAAAACAGAATAAATGCCCTTTTCCAGTATGTATTCCACCTTGCTTGGATTCACCTGGAAGAAAGGGAGGGGAAAAAAACCCTTCCAGAAGTGAGGGTGTTGCCTTTCCTCCAAGTAGACCTCCCACTTGTATTCTCAAACGTCCCCATTTCAGACCTGGTGCATGGTGAGAATGCAGCTCAAAAACTTGCCTCTCCATGGGATCACCAGGCATCTAAACAGTCTCTTTAACATGACAACTTCTTTCTCAGCCCCCAAAACACAGCTGGTGGACTTCAGACACTGGGTGAGCCACTCGTGCTTTGGCAGGGGCCGTGGGGTGAAGCAGCACAGTTAGCTTTTCTCCTCGTCAGAGGATGTTTGAAAGGTGGGCTGAGGGAGAGGTGCTGCATTTGCTGTGCCCTGGCACTGAGAGTAATTGTAGTTACAGGATTTGGTGTATCATCTGTAGTCACCCTTAAACAGCACAAAATTTCAGTGGCTTGAGTGCTTGGCTCTTACAAGTGTTGGGGCCTTGACAGAGAGCTTTTCTCCTAAATGTTTGTTCAAACAAGTGTAAACAAGTGCTTTAAGCAGTCTAAATGAAAATGTCTTCTCTTTGTTAGTAAGGTTGCTCTTCTGGGTGACTCATCCTCTTCTGGTGGCTATCATCAGAGTGAGCTGAACATCTGTGGAAGACCCTGAGTGCCCAGTATTGGTGTGTCTCAGTGAGTGTTTGCTCTGCAGAGAGAAGAACCACCACTTGCATCTTCCAGTTTTCTTCCCTCTCAAAGGGGGCAAGGTCTGAACTTTGACACTTCGTGCAGGGACCTTTGTAATGTCAGATACATCCACAATTCAGCCATGCTCTTGGTGTGATGTGGAGCTTCAGGTTCTTGCTGCACCTTGCCAGGTCTGCCCAGCAGACAGCTCTGTCTGTTAAACTGTTTTCAAAGAGGATTTCTGGTTGCATGGCTCCACTGAGACAGCAGCTCACAGGGGATTGGAAACGCGGGAGCCTGGGTTCCTGCAGCCACGTGGCTTCTCGTTCATCCAGCTGTGCTGGCAGGGGGCTCGTTGCAGTCCCCAGAGCTCCACCGTCACATATGCAAGAGGAATCTCCTCCCCAGTCCACCCACTCGGGAGCAGGGAGAGCATCACCTCACCGGGGTTACCTGCCTGCAGGCCCTGGTAGTGTTTCTCCCTGACCAAGGTGGAAGTGTGGTGGTTGCAGGGCAGCTGGATGACAAGCTTACTGCTTTCTACTTCTGCAGAGAAATGTCACCAGAAAGTAATGATAGAGTTTTTGGCTACCCTGCTTTGTAAAACCTATGTAAAGGGAGCTTGGAGACTGTCTGTCGAGACACCCGAGTCCTTGCCTGTCTTCCCCCAGGCTGGGCCAGTGCAGCTTTGCTCCTGACTAACTGGAAGGTAGGAGTTATCCTCGCCTTCCTTGCAAGCTCTCATGAAGCTCGTGACTCAGTTTCTGAGGTACATGGGCTCCTTTGCAATGCTCTGCAGGGGGGGAAAGGTGAATTTGGCATTAGCTTTCCTGATACCTGCTGTGCCTTGCTCAAGGACAAGGGCTCTCTGCCCTGATTCCTGGGGGCAGATAAGCCCACTTGAGCAATGCAGAGCAGCAAGGCTGATGCCCCAAACGAAAGCAAGCTACAAAAATCTGGTGTGCTGCTGGAGTTATGCTGGGATTGGGCATGGAGATGTGTAACCTTAGGTGGGCTAGAGGAGAGGCAGAGCCAGTGCGAGGCTGTGCTCTGTAAAGGCTGACCGGGAGCACAATAAATAGCGCAAATGCTGATTTTTTTAGCCACGGGAACTCGTGCTTTGGGCCAGCAAGGTGATAGGAAGGCCCTTTTTGAGATCTGCAAAATAGGGCAGCCGAAACTCCTGCAGGTGAGAGGTGCAGGGGCAGGCGGTGCTGTGCGCCTTGCGCAGGGCTGTTGCCATCTGCTGGGCAGCTGCCGTGGCTCCTCTCGGTAGCAGCCAGGAAAATGCGTCGCGCTGAGCCCTGCACAGCCGCAAGAGGGGAATTTTGCTTTCTCACAACAGCAACACTAACCAGACGTGCAGCAGCACTAACTATGCATGCACATGGACACCCTGCAAGCCTTACCCCCCCTCCCAGGCAAGTCCCCTCTGACTAAATGTCTGACAAGTTGTACAGCACAATAGGAATGGATCTGGGGAGTAAAATGGTCATTGGTGAGGTCCCCCGTGTAGTTTTGTGCACTTTGGGAAGAGGACGATACTCCTGGTGAGCTCACTCCAGTCTGCCCGGCCGCAGGCACAGCTGGCGGCTGCTGAAAGAACTGTTGCCTCTGTTAAAGCTGGAATTTCCTTTCATGTGGATCAATTGAATTTAATGCTTCTTGAAGGGCAAAAATCAGTGAGGCAATTTAAATCCAAGTTGCTGGATTTCTCCAGCTGCTCAGAGTTTCTGCGAAGGGGACCTGAGAGAGCGTGGTATGCAGGAGCTCTTCCCTGGAGGCACCAGCTATCATTCCTCATGTCTTCTGTTTTGCAGCTAGCCCACGTGGAGTGGTTGTTATGAGTCTGCTGTAGACTTACTGTCTCTTCTCCTGGTAGCCCAGTGGACTTTCTGAGCCCTCCTTTCTTATTACAGACTCCCCAGGAAAATATTTGCCTTCCCCTAATGCAGAGAGCTCTCCTGGTGAGCACAGAGTATTTGAGGTATGTGGTTTCTGCCTTGTGGTGAACCTGCTTTGCAATCCTCAGCAGTTTACGTGAGGTTTTTCCTCCTCTGTGTCTCCATATCACTGTTACCAGCAGATGCATATCTGGTAGAGGCCAGACAGCCTGAAAAGACAGGGTTAAGCTTTGCAGCCTTCAAAGGAAACCTGCCTCTGAGCTGCCCACTGCCCCAGGGGCTTGCAGAGACAGGGAAGATGTGGGGTTCAGCTTGCCAGCTCTGCCAGACCCTGTGGGCTGTTCCCTGGCTGCCCTAACGCATTTGCCATGCCAGCACTGCTGCACCCCTGCAGCAGCAGTGGGGACGGGAGGATGGAGGTGAGACAGCAGCATGTGAAGGCTGCAGCACTTTACCCCTCGGCTCAGGTTTTCTTTACCCGTGCTGTTCCCCTGTCAGGGATGACTGGCCTCAGCAGGTTTCTGGTCACAGGGCTGACCTGAAAGCATCGTCGTGTCCGAATGAAAGAAAATCACAAATCCTCTTTCAAGTTGGCTGCTGGAATTGGTGTTTTGTCATAAATAGCTGCTGCAATCGAAATCTTGTAGGTGGCCAGAACTGCAGGCTGTGAAATGTGATGGATGCAATTCACTGTCTGTTCATCTGTCTGTCCCTTGGGGAAGCACGTGGAGCCCTAAGCAGTGTCCTCACTGTCCGTGAAACCTTCCTGCTCCTCTGCACAGAGAGACGATGGGAGCTGCACATCCCGCTCACGCGTGCGGAGCACACTTTCACAGCAAACAGGTGATCAGTCTCTATTTGTTGATCAGGTACAAAAAATACAGTATCAAATTACTGAAACTGGTGGACTGAACTCCAAAATCAGTCCGTGGTGATAACTTGGTAACAAAAAGCCTGAAAATACCTAGGAAATTAATGTATTGTATAGACTCAGTACTGCTTAGAGGAAAGGATGGGAGTGTAAATCAGGCATGAATATCCCTGAAAGCAGGACTCTAGTTCAAGATTATGGTGAGAAATTTCTTTGCTGGTTGGAAAACATTGTAGTTGGAGTGTTTGTCTTGCACAAAAATAGGTCGGCAGGAGTTTGGAAAACAAAGACCTTGAAGCCTTATCTTGAACAGCAAGTGCAGTGCATGGGACAGAGAAATGTGGGAGCTGGGCTGCAGAGCACAGGGCAGGCTGGGGCGCACGAACAGCAGCATCAGGAGGCTGCGGGCGGGCCAAGCAGCGTTGGAAACAAAGGCATCTCAATAAGAGTTTGAAAATTGAAACTGGCAGTGGTTGGGGTTTCCTAATTAGCTTTAGGGGTATCCGACATGGGGCTTCTCGCAGTGGTGCTAGACCTTCCCTGAGGTCTTGGAGCACACCCAGAAGAGCTGGGAGAGCAAAAGGGCTGCAACCTGCTTGGTTGAGTAGCAGATCTGGACAGATCAAGGAGGAGAGCTTGGGTTAAAGCATAACTGTCCTGCTGCTGTGCTCATTAGCAGGAATCCTTGCATGTTTTGGACTCAGCACAGAAGGTCAACTGGTTATCAAGGTGCAAGATTCTTCCAGTCGGTGTTGCTGAGTAGTATGTCCTGCTCAGGGCACTGTGCTTCAGGAAGGATGTGGCCTAGAGGAGAGCAAGGATAACCCGGAGAAAATGGGAAAATGAGATTTGTGACCGTAATGGAAGGAAGTAAGTTTGTTTATGCTAGACAGGCATGACTAAGGGAGTTAGTGAAGTATGTGAAGTTTCTGTAGAGAGGAAATGGAAAAAGACAAAACCTGCAAAACTTACGGCTCTGGGCAAACCATGCACTGTTGAGGACTTTGTACATCAGTGGCTGCTGTGGGGAAGGGAGGGGGAGGATCCTGCGGATCAGGTCACCCTGTGGCACTGGCTCCACTGGCTTTTGCAGAAAGCAGCTGTTGGATGAGGGCAATACAGAGCTCGGGCAGCGGTGGGGTTGGTGTGTTTGTAAACTCAGTTATCACCCATGACTCGTTATTGTCATCACAGATTGCTGTCTGAGTCACCCAAACGGTGATTGCAATTGCTTATCAGTAGCAAAGTGCTCCTGATCTTCCCCTAGTGATCAAGACAAGCTTTATTCATTTTTCTATTTGTGGCTATAAGGAAGGAATTTGTCATTTAGCACTTAAATATTCACCAGAAATATCAGGAAGGATGAGATAAACCCTGGAAGCTCTATAGGCCCTCTTCAAAAGTAACCTTTTTAATTGGTCATAGTTTCATGGGAAAAGAAAGCGTGTGCACCTGGAGCAGGGCTGGCCATTGCATGGGGCTTTGAAGGCGTGCTTTTATTTTGGTATTCACGTAACCAGGAGGGCTGCAGTCACACGGCAAGGAAGTGTGTGTTAGCTCACCTCTCCTTATCGAGGAGGCTGGGAGGTCGGGAACAAAAGGCGCTCTGTTCGGGACCGGTGCTGAGTCGGTAAGCCTCGCGCCCGGCATCTCCTGGACTTTGCTTCCCTCCTGCCTTGCAGAAGCAGCCAGCAGCTCCTGGAGCTGGATTTGACTTGGGTGAGGAAGCAATGTGTCCGCAGGTGGGTTTTGAGTGCTAACATGAAATGAGGAAGGATTGCGTTTCTAGAGGGAGGCAGGTCTTCAGTCCTGGGGACGGCATTCAGCCCTGGAGGTGCCAGGAAGAGGCAGGTTGGGCATCCACCTCACTCGGCTGCTTGCTGTTTTCTTATCGAGTGTGCTGGCATGTGCAACATATTTAGGAGTGGTCTTTCCTTGATAAAGTCCATGGGATGTGTGCATGTGATGGTATCTTCATAGTCCTCTCTGCTTGGGTCTTCTTGGGGGAAGTGGACCAAGAGGAATGGTAGCTGCAGGCTTTCAGGGTGCTGAGGGTAGTCTGAAAGATCTGGTGTCTTGTGATTTTGTTTTTTAGTTTTGATGTGGGTTTTTTTGGGTTGGGTGCTTTTGATTTGCCCCAACAGATGCAATGTGATTCTCTTGCCTGGCCTTGAGGTTTAGGGGTATTAGTGAGCATAGAAGCCTCTGAACTCTCAGTGCTGTGTTGTCAAAGTTGCCTTCGCTCTAGGCTGAGTGCAGGCTGCCTGGCTTCTCTGAAAAGTAGACATCGCCCACATACTTGGGAAGAGGCAAATACTGTGGCCAAGAAGTCAGTGCCTTGCTGCTGGTGCTGGGCCCCTGGTGTGGGATTGCTCGGTGATGTTATGGGTTTCTGGCTGCTGGTGCCTGGAGGCTGAGCTGCCATGGGGCACTGCAGGGCTTTGGAGGGTGGTTTTATTAATGCAGACTCACATGGGACTATATACACAATTTACCTCCCTTCTCTCTGGCTTTAAAGTGATTTAAAGCCCATTTAAGCAGAGGTTGCCTACTGCTAGACTGGGCAGGCTTGTGTCTCCCTCAGGCTGCCCCTGAGGATGCTGCACCCAGCAGGGGGGATGCTCTTCATCTCCGCTTTCAGACAGAGGCTGTCCCACAGATGTGGTGTTGGGGGTCCACAGGTGTTTGCAGGGCTGGTGTTGGCTCGGCTCTGGGCAGGGCAGTGTTCCCAGCCTGGCACTGGCACTGGGGCCCTGGCCGCAGTCAGCAGGCGAGGGTGTCTTTGGAGAGTGGTTTTCGTAGCCAGTCTGTCTCCCCTTGTGTGCAGTCAGAACTGGTGTTCATCATAAATAGGCTTACACTTGCTGAGAAAACAGAGTTGTTTTTCCTTTTCCTCTCCCCTCCCTTCCTTTTCCGAGTTTCACAGTGTTTGTGGCCAAGGACAGCAGAGCTCTGGGATGCCAGGACAGCTCCAGGCACACATCAGGGACCTGCCCTGCAGAAAATGCCCGGGGGGAGCCTCTCTGGGAGCCAGACTTTTCCCCCCTCTCCAAGGCAACACCTTACCAAAGCTTGGGCTAAAGCTTCTGTCCGTCACAGATCAAAGCTTAACTTGTCTCTGACCAGACTTTGCAGGTGACTCCCAACAGTCTTGTTTCTTCTCATACTCCATCAGCTTTTTTAATCAATGCCTTTTTACAGCACTTTACAACACTTAATCAGACAGTCTTTACTCAAGGAATTGATGAACTGCTGCTGAAATCTCCTAAAGGTGGTTGATCGTCTCGCCTGTTTTATCAGGGAGAATATGGTGAATATGACCATTATGTCGCCCCGATGCTGATTTCATCCATATATTTCCTTCTAGAAGCAGGAGGGCTCACTGCCAGGCTTTCAAATCCCTGGTGTTTTGCCGAACACCTTTGAACATTGGATAGCCAGTGTCCCGCTCAGGCAGGGCATCTGGGTCTGGCACTGGGGGAGATGCCTGTGGGAACTTCAGTCAAACCATGAACCTGTTTCAGGGGCTCTGTGTGTGCATCTGTCGCAGTTTTAAGATCTGAGGTTTACCTGAAGCATCTAAGGGCACGTTTTATCTGATAAAAACTTAAAATACACTGATGCTGGTGACAGCAACCCCATTCTGAACGTGGAGGAGACATTCCTGGGAAGTCCCCCAGGCAGTTGTAGCCTGGCCTGGCTGTCCCAACCCCATGGACATCTTTTAAGTGTATCATGGGGTTTTTTAACCTGGGAAAAGTGTGTTTACTTTCTGCCTGCTCACAGAAAGGCAAACTTGGCCAAATAAGAGAGTTGTCAGGGAGGTTTAAAGGGTCAGTGCACAAACCAGCTGCTTGTGAGGCCATAAAGTTTTCTGCGACCTGCGGCTGCACCTTTGCCCAGGGCAGGGGGGCTTGGTTTTGCTTTGCTTGCTCAGGCATTTGGTAATACCTTACCTAAGTCCCCTTGTTGTGCCTATCTTCTCCTTGAATCTTTTCTTGAGGTTTAGTTACTTAATCTGTGATGAAATGTAAAGCAAAGTTCTCCACGCTTGTGCTCTGGAGAAGGATTTTGTTTACAGTTTCAACTGCCTCTTAACTTATTGACCATGTAGGTTTAATTTTAATAGGGCTCTTGCATTTGAAACCTCATCTAGGCTAGTGTTAGAAGAAAAATATTTTTTGTCTTTGCTAAATACAAAGAAAATTTGCAAATTGTGTACAGGTAATATTTTTCTTTAAAAAAAAAAATAGATTGCTGCACATTCTTGGTGTGGCTGAAGAAAGATGGTTAATGTGCTGTTCTGGTGGCTGCTTCTAGCTCTAAAAGGTTGGTCCCTCATTCAGCCAGTCCATACTTGGTATTTCCTGTCAATAAGATGTTTTGTAACAACCTGATAGATAAATCATCAAACTGAGGGCACTGATGCCCTGAACTGTTCAGCTCCTGGTTATGCTTCATGTTGAGTGTGTCAGTGATGCTAACAACAGGGTTTTTAATCAAATTACTTACGGTTTGGAGTGTTTTGTTTTGTTGTTTTTTTTCCTTTGCAATAGTTGTCTTTATGCTCATTATAATACTTCAGTGTATGCTTAAATTTAAGCTGTTCCGGTGGGAAGGGATTTTTTTTTTTTATTTAAAAAAACCCCACAAAAAAAAACCCAATCAAAACCCAAAAAAACCCCAGCAGCATTTACTTTGGAGCTTTCAAGGGAAGTTATTTGCAGTTTGGCATTAAATCTCTTTCAAACAGGCAAAAAATATCCCTCTGAAGCATGCAGATGTAGATGGCTGCTGTTGTCATCTCTTAGGCCCTCTCTGCTGCTTCAGGTCCCTGCTGCTTCCCACCTGGCCGAGCTATGCCAGTCCAGCACCAAAGTGTGATTGCAGCTGCGAGCGCTGGGGATGAGTGGTGTGGGCTAGAGATTTATTTTTTTCCCCCCCCCAAGGCAAAACATCACCGATACCACAACACAACATTATCCAAAATGCTGAAGCCTGGCCTCTCCTAAACTTTGTGTACACTATAAATAGCTTGGAAAAACACTCCAATTGCCCAAGCACGCCATCCTCTGGAGGCTGGAGACCTGCTGGGCTCAGCTTGGGGACAGCACAATGTCCTTGTGTGTCCGTGAGCAAGCTGGCAGATCAAGATTCCACTTCCAAATCTCCCTCGTCCTCCTCCTGCTTGTGTTGTGACTGGTGTTTCTAGGAAGTGCAGCATAAATCCAGTAAAGCACTTAAGCAAGTCCCTAGCTTTAGGTTTATAAGTAGTCTTGATGGATTTATGCTTTTTAAAGTGGGTAGGGGTTTTAGAGGCTTTTGTTTTTATCTCAAAATGTAGTGAAAGCTGTCTTCTTCTGTGCTAGGAATGATCTTGGACACAGCAGCCTTTCCTCTACTGAATCAAGTTCACTTGAACAACCCCATCTTCTCCTGATGCTGACTTCAGACTCCAGATTTGTGAAAGTTTGTCATGTTTAACTTCAGGGTCATTTCCTAGAATTGGTGCGGGTATCTGTAGGTCAGCGTGGGTCTGTGAAAGCTGAGCCAAGCTTCCAGGAGGGGCTCTTGTGTCTCTGTCTCCATCATCCAGCTGAGTGCGCTCGGTTGGCACAGGGGCTGGTGAGAGCGCTCAGCAGGGAGCACAGCCACGGCACTGACTTGGTCACTTTGCTCTGCTCCTCACTGTCCATATAGAATAGGAACTACTGTTGAGCAGTTCTCCATCCATCCCTTCAAAGTTTTCAGAGTGCCCATACAAGTTCTTGCTATCCCTTTCTGGCCTCACACATGTTGAGGCAGCTTGGGAATTTGTGAAACAAAATGAGGTGTTGGTTGTATCTTGAGCCGCTTCGTGCCAGTGAAAGCTGCAGAAGTTCTTTGGGGTGTGGAGTATTTACCCGAAAGAGGAGAATAAGGCTGGCAAGAGCAGCATTTGTGAAGTCAAGGCAACACAACAGCAGCGGGACGTTTGTCTCTCTTGGTCTGGTGCTCTCCTGCTGTACAAATACAGCAAGTGCTCTAAAAGCTGCTCTTCTACCGGGAAATAGGTGTCTGCAGCAATGAGCAGGACTCTTCATCCTGCCATGTGCATACCCTGCTTTGAATGGGCAGCTTTCATTCAAAAAGCTTGCAAGGACAGTATGTCTGTGTGTTTTCTTTCCGGCTGCTTTGAGAAATCTCATTTTCTTGAAAGTTCTTGGAAAAAGCACTGAAAGCTGCTCTGTGTGCTGTCTAGCAGAGGAAGAGAGGTTTGCATTGACATTGATGCCTGTGTTCAAAATGCTGCTGCTTTGCCCTGCTGCCATGCTGGAGGGGGTGCGGTCAGTAACAGAGCGAGTTTGGTCCTGTTGGGTGAACTTCAGATGGAGCAAATGGCTTTTCACGAGCATCTTTTTCTCTCAAGGCCAGGCAGGAGGGCTCCCGTCCCTCCGCCTGACACCTCTGGTGACAGGGGATCAGCTGGAGCTCAGCGCCAACACTGACAGATCCCACCACGATTGAGATCCCAGAGCCAAAAATTATTTGATTTATTCTGAGGTGCACTGGGGAAATCCCATAAATGCTGGGAGATGAGCTGGCACTTTGACGGGTAACAGAGCTTTTGATTTAGGAGGGTGTTTCTTCTAGTGCTGCCACGGCTCTCCTCCAAACATGGGGGTGGTTTGAGGCTCAGCAGCGCGTGTCCGGGGAGGAGCATCCCTGCCCACACGTACGAGCAAGCAGGCAGAAGCGAAGATGAACACCTGCCTAAGGGGCAGAACCGGGAGGAAAATCCAGTCCTTCATGATCTAGGATGGTGTCTTAAAAAACAGATCATGCTGCTTTCCCAGAGCCTGCAGGTTACAGGTGTGGGGAGGTAGTGCAAGTTATTTGAGATGCTGTTCTAGCTGAAGTGCAGAGATTTGAGTCTCCTGCTGATGCAGTCCCTGCAAGTTATAGATGCTGTAATGAAGATTTATAAACCAGCTTATTTTTTCTTGAGGGATGGAAGGTGCCCTCCTATCACTAGACTGGGGAAGAAGTGCTTTAAGGGCTAACTGGTAGTTTGGAATGGTGTTTTTTGCAGAAAATTCGGATTAATAACGTGTCCTCTTAAAATGGAGTGGGTGAAAGCAACGGTGGTCAGAACTGCTGAGTAAGCAGTGGGTTAATCCCTCCTGGACTTGACAAATCTATACTTGCTCACAACAAAATCTCCCTCCAACTCTTAATATATATATTTCTGTAATCTGTTTTCCAAATGCTGCTGTTGCAAAGCATGCATGTCCCAAAGGCTGTGGTGCACCCCGGGGCAGCACCCGGTCCTTGGACCTGGAGACAGAGAAGCACCTGGATGTGGGTATGGTTTTAGGAGGTTGGATTTCTGTGCTGATAAATGCAATGCAGCAGTAATTAGCTGCCCCATCTGTGTTTTGTCCTGCTCTGTGATGAAACCGGATAGCTATACTATCTTAATTTTTTTCCTCTTGTGTTTTTTAACAGGCAAATGAGGTGACTGACAGTGCTTACATGGGCTCAGAGAGCACGTACAGCGAGTGCGAAACCTTCACGGATGAAGACACCAGCACACTAGTACATCACGAGATGCATGACGAAGTCGAAACGGACAGTGCCATTGATTCCACCGTGCACTCGGAGTTCACGGATCCTATTGAGGAGCCAGAGCATGGGTGAGTGGGAATGGCCAGGAGAAAAACTCACCATGAGGGGCAGGAAACTGGCAAACTGGGAGCAGATGAGGACTGAGGGGGACTCAGCCTGAGGATTTAAATAAAGTGGGCTGAGTCTGTCTTGCTGAAACTGGTTGGTTTGTTCTTTGTATTTGTAACTTCATGCAAGACCAAAATAGCTCTTCTTAAGAATAATAATAATAATAATAATTAGACTGCACCATGTGTAGGCTGTTTTGGCACTTGGCCTGGCAATCTCTTTGAGTTAATTGTTGCTTGCCTTGGGAGAACTTCTGTACCCTCATTAGCATCTTTAACCTCTAAAATAAGTTCTCAGATGATCCAAACACCTGAAATACTTGCAGTTTTTAATCTATCACTTAAGCCAGAAACGCAACATATAATTTTCAAGTCAGGAGGGGAACTCAACGTATTCTTGTTTTACCTAAACATGCATGTGCCCTTTGATGTACAACCACCTCCTGTAATAACTAGTTTTAAACTCATGCCTGAAGCACAGAAGCGTGAGCTAAGATCATCTTCCCCAGGTCTGAAGTGCTGCTGGCAAAACTGCTCCTGGGCCCACCTCACTTCCTAGATTTTGCAGGAAAAGTGGTTTTCAGGGTGAAACTGGGATGCTGGCGGGCAGGAGAGGAGAGAATAACTCCTTTAATAGTGACCCAAGAGCACCGGTCTGCACTGAAACCGCTAGAAACATCCTTAAGGTCTGTTAACGCACAAAATTTTTTCTGGCCAAAAAACACATCACCCAGGCTTGGTGCTTTGGTGCGTGCTTACAGCTCCCATTGCTTTTAGAAAGCACCAGGCTTCCCTCCCACCCCAAAATCACATCTGGGAATGTCAGATCTGGTGAGTGGTCAGTGCTGCCGGGCGCTCGGCTCCGGGGATGAAAGGGTGCTGTGGATTAGAGCAGAAATGAGATTACCTAGCTAGACTCTCCTCACCCAAGCACGTTCAGCTTAGTGACAGTTAAATAATTGGTTGCTGAACTCCCTGACTACCGAGCGGAGGGTCCTGGAGGGGCCATGGCAGCCAGCATATGCTCTCGTCCTCTGGGGAAAATTACGTGCCTCGGATTCACCTGCCTGTAGGTACAAAAAACTTCGGGAATTTTTTTAAGATTAGGTTGTTCTTGAGGCTTCCCTGCTACTCCCAGTGTGTGCTTGAGAAGGTCGGATGTCCTTTGGGTGCTCTGTCCAAGCATAGTCGTGTCTGTTGCCAGGTGTGCTTCCATGTGTGCAAATTCCAGGTAGCCAAAAAAATAATCGAGGAAAAAGTTAATTTGGCTTAAATATTTGGAAGGCTTGAGATGAAAACCTCTGGAAGTCTATTCGTAAGTTGTTGAGGGCTGGGTTTGGTGCATTCATACCCCAGGCAGGAGAACGGTTTTACACCTCTAGTGCCCAGAGCTCTTCCAGGGGACAGTTGGTAAGTGTGGTCTGACCAGCGCAGCTGGTGGACTGAATCAAAGCTTCAACAGTGCTTTTCAGTAGCTGTTAAAGCTCAACATACCTTAGATGGTTTGAGCTTATGTGGTTATTTAGGCTGTGTGTAGTAAAGATAAGTTGGACTCTGGATATTGAAACTGCCAGAGCCCCAAAAGGCATGTATGAAACACTTGTACTATTTATTGCCTGAAGCATCCCTGGCTGAGGGTTTCCAGGTGCCTGATCAGATCTGCTTCTCTACAGTGCTTGTCAAACCACAGCCCCAAATTTAGAGATTTAGGCTTGCGTTTTGCATGCGAGTTAAAAATTCCACCCCCTGCCTTCTATTCCTGGAGAGATTTCCGATGCTCTCGGCAGTGGTCTGCTGGGTGCAGCGTCTGACTCACTGCCAGGGAGGATGGGTTGCTGATGGATCCCGCTGTGGGAAGACGGAGCTTCTCGAGTGCACGAGGAGGATGTGCAGATGCCCACAAGCTGGACTGGACTTGTCTGTGGTTAAATAGAGATCTGCTGCTGTTTTGACTGGAGGGTTGACATGCTTTTATTAGCAGGATAAGGGCAAATCCTTCAGACATTGCAGGGTTTTGTCATAAATGGCTTATCTGTAATCTTTTTTCTTTCTGATTTAATACAGCAATCTAGTCATACCCTCATTTTATCTCTCGTAGCAAGTGGATGAAGATGGGGACATAGCCTTGAAATATCAGTTTTTATAATAATACTATCTGGTTTTTTCACCATTGGATTTTGGAGAGGAGAGCAGTGCTAGTCCCCCCCAAAACACATACCTGTGGCTCAGACATGTGGGCTGCTTTCACAGCCTGATTCTTACAAATACCCACTGCCTTTTCCCCCCAGTTTAATTTTAAAATCTCTGTGGTCCTGGACAGGGAACTCCTCTGAGAGTGGGTGCATGCTGTCGTGTGGCTTGACTTCATACAGTGCTGCACACATGAAAAGATGCTTACAGAAATGATGACTTCTGGGCTGAGCAGTGTCCACTCCAAAGCAAAGGACATCCCAGGACCTATGCTGGGTGTGTTCAGGGTTTGGGCTGAGGCTTAACACAGTACAGCCTCCTGGATCCAGTGTTAAAAGCACATGAAACAGCACTCCCCCCTCCAAGATCGTTGTGAGCACATACAGTGTTCTGCAGCAGGAGCAGGGAAAGGGCTGCTTTGTCTTGCCAGGGGGTCTGTTGCTGCCAGGTTTGGGAGCTGCCTGTAAACCACTGGGATTTGTGTCATGGGGAGGGGGGAGTTAGTGTTCAACCCTGGCACTGGGCTCTTGATAGGATTATGCAGCAATAAGCAAGCGTGGGCCCAGCACATAGCCTGACAACGTAACTCAAAACATATTTAGGCTGTGTTTGGGACATGCTAAGCTCTTTCTCTGCTGTGCTTTTGGTTGCACCTATGCTGTGCACAGGCTTGCCACCAACCCTGGGTACTGTCTTGCAAGTCTGACTGCCCGCAGATCCTGTGTTGTAGCTGCCAGGGGAGCTTGCATGAAAAAACATTGGTTTGTTGTGGGGAAAAAAAAAAAAGAAATCGCTGTCATCTTCCTGGTGGTGCTTGGGCTGCCCCTTCAAGGCACAGGGTGAATGGCCACTGTATGGAAGAGCTAGCCTAGTCTGCCAAAATGGGAGCCATGGCTTGGAAAGCAGATGTATTAGATACAGTTGGAAAGACTGCTGCAATGTCCACCCTCTAACATCATCTTCTCTGTTCCCACAGATCCCATCCGCACGACCTGCCCCTGGGCTCAGACCTCAGCCACTCCATCGTTACAGTCATTAGTGGAGAGGAGCATTTTGAGGATTATGGAGAAGGGAATGAAGCAGATCTGTTCTCAGACAGCTTGTGTAATGGGGAAAGCAGCTTTAGTAGCGCCTCGTTCCTCTCTCCCAGGTAACGCTCAGCACAGCAATGGCAGTGTTTTAACCAGTTTCAGTTGCTTAGTGTCTTCGCTTATGCTTTGTGTGTGAGAGTTGGTTCCTTTGGGTTTGCACACTGGTCAGCCTGCAAGAGAGGGTTCCTGGCGAACTTTGGATACAATAGGATAATCGGCTCAAGTCGAAGAGGAATTGCCTACCTCTGTCTAGTGCCCATCCTCCCATCCAGAGGCACTAATGCCTGGCAGCAGATGGAAGAGCAGTCTGCATTTCACATGTGTCCAGGACAGCATCACATTCCCACTCCTGTTAGGGATGTGGCTCCTTGCAGAACTTTCTGGTATAGAAAACTACTGTGCAGCTTTACCCTTGGTCCTGTTGGATGACTTTTTTTCTTTCTCTTTTGTGCTTGTGTTTTTGGCTTTGATATGATGTTCAGTGGATTTGCACAAGCTGTGGCAGCCTTCCTTCTCTAGACAGCCTAAGGGATACATGGAACAAGAAGCAGGCTGTAGCATTTTCCTGCACTCCTTGCATTAGGGTCTGAAACCAGGCAAATGTTGCCCTTCCAGCCCATGTAGGGAGCTCATATGATGGTACAAAACCCATCAATACTTACTTTCTAAGGAAAAAAAGTAAAAGCTGGGACGATCATCCGCTGCTGCAGCTCTCAGAGTCTCTGTGATGATGGATAACACCAGAGATGTGTTGCTGCCTTGGGCAGTGCATCTCTATGTGCAAGGCAGGAGTGGCCCCTGCCAGCCACACGCTTGAGTTGAAGACAAGAACATACTTTTTTTTCTTTGGAATGAGGTGCTTGTGACTTTCTGCAGCAATATAAACTTGTCATCACTTTTTTTTTTTGGCTGTCTGTCTGTTTTCTACAAGCTTCCCAAAGCCCTTTGTAGAGTTTGGGCAATTCTGGTTGCACAGGGCTGACAGGAAAGAACTGCTGTGAAATCCCCACACCTGTGCTTTGCTGCAGGTCAGGGCTGACTTCCTTTTTTGCTGGTGAAGCAGCAGTTTTGAAGATGTTAACTAGATCTTCCATAGAAGAGTGTTGCTACAAAGCATGCTGGACCCATTACTTCAGGAAACCAGTGCTCCAGAGCTTGATGTGGTGGGATGCCCTGCATTGGAAGGGACACGTCACTCATCCACGCTTGTCCTTTGATTCCACTGTGCAGAAATGCCCAGTGTGTGTGTCTGTGCTGGTGCTGCATCATAGAAAGTGCTCTTGGATAAAAACCAGCTTTGGTGTTCATTTTGAATTTCTTCTTGAGGGTGGGCCTCCAACTGAGTCCAGAAGGCTCCTGGCAAGAAAATACTCGGCTAGAGGAGCTTTGCAATCAGTTAAACTTTTTCTTTAATATCATTCTGGAGCTCCCAGGTTGCCTACATTCCCAGTGTTCAAGTCTTGCTCTGTCAGGGCACCATCTTCCCTCTGCTGTTCTCTCTTTGGATCTTATCCACAAGATCATGTTCTGCAGCATCTTTCCTCTGCCAGGAGGGCCTCACTCGGCACATGGCCACGCAGCTCATGGTGGTTTCTGCTGGAGACTTGCTGCTGGGGCTTGCTAGGGAGACAGGCTGCAGATAAACCCTCCAAAACCTCCAGAGTAAAGAATGCAGGTCTGTTTGAAACAGAGGATTTCCTCATGCCTTTCAGGTCTAGCCCTTACCTTGGATTATCATTGCGTGCATGCAGGTCCTTAGCTGATCGCTCTCTGAGATTATGCTGTTTTTCTGAACAAAGTCCTGCCACCCCAGTGCATTTAAATGTAATGAAACCTTGAAGAACTATAGGATATATCTGCTTCAGGCTGAACTTTTTTTTTTTGCCTGTGATTTGAATACAAGGAACGGTATCACTTGTAAACAGTCACATCACCACACACCCTGTTACACACAGGTCACATCACACACAACCATGTTACAAAAGTCTCTAAACAGGAATAACGTCAAATTTTCCCGCCACAGCTCCATATCTTCACCCGAGGACTAATGCAAGAACCAAGAGCCTTCAGGGAACACTGTGGGGTTTGCATTTTCCTGCTTAGTTCTTGCACATGTGTTTGCAATCCCTCCCCTTGGGTTGCCACCTCCTCCCTGGCACATCCATCCAGTAGAAGTCTCTCTGCAACTCCTGGTGGGAAATGAATTGGCAGCGGAAAGGAAAAACTCCTCGCACGCACCCATTTTGGTTGCTAACGTGCTATGGCAGTAAGCACTGATGACCTGTGGAAGACAAGCGGTGCTCCAGGAGATGGAGGAAGGAGGCAGGAAGGCTGCATATGGCGCAGAGCGTGGCAGCTTGCCACAAGGGGTAGGTGGGGATGCCCTGAGGCGCAGTGTGGTTGAGCTCACCCACTCAACGGGCAAGCAACCAAGGCAGCCAGAGGCCAAGTATATCTGCACGCACCCAAAGAGTTGCCAGGCTGGCTTGTGGCTTCTCCTCTGTGCTTCTTTTCCCGTTTGGATTATTGTTAGATTTGGGTTTGTACCTCGCCCAGGGGAGCACGCAGCCGGGCGAGCTGTTTCTGCCTCCCGGCAGGGGTGAGGAAGACCCACTGAATGGGGCTCAGTGCAGCCAGGCGCGGGGGCAGAGCTCAGAAAAGGGCACATCACTTCTTCCAGGTGCCACAAAGCTGCTCTTACCTCTTACCCTGTGCAAAGCCTGAGCAACTGAACTGACTGCTGCTGGATAATGATTATGCTGGGTCCAGACCGGCCCTAGAGGGTAGGAGGAATGTTTTTCAATTACTTTCTTTTTCCAGGAATGGGAAGAGATGAGCAATTTGGCATTTACTGTTGTCCAGTCACCTGTTCTAAGGGGGCTCGGAAATACTGTACAGACAGCACAAACTCAGAGGCCTGACCCTGGGGGTGGCTGGGCTGCTGACATCCCACTGCCACCAAAAATGTCAGTGACCCCTCCTGGGATGTCCCGTGCACTCAGCATCTCCCGGGCCAGGACTTGCCAGTGTGTATCTGTATCATGGGGTTGACTAGTCCTTTCAGATGCCTTTTGGTTTTAAGCTTGCTTGTGTTTGCTCACACCTTTACCTGTCTGTCTTATTGAACTGCTTTGTTTTTTCACTATTAACCTTTCTTTGATTAAAGTCTGTGGCTTCCAGAAGCATGTTTTCCTGCAGAGTACCATAGAATACCAGGTTGGAAGGGACCTCAATGATCATCCAGTCCAACCTTTCTTGACAAAAGCATGGTCTATACAACACGGCCCAGCCTCCTGTCCAGCTGAATCTTACGTGTCTGATGTTGGGAAAAGTATTTGTGGCATATATTTGGCTCCCAAGTAGCAGACTTTTTGCTGTTCAGAATCCCTTGGCCAAATGCTGTCCTGCCCAGGTCATGTCAAGTTGGGGAAATGGCTCTGCCAGGTGTCGGTGAATGCCTCAGCAGCTTTCCACATCAGCAGCGGAAAATGAAAAGCTGATTGCACCCATTAGCTTCCCAAAGTTCTGTAGACCCCCATGTCCTCCGGCCAAATGATGTTCCCTACAGTAAGGCAACACTGCTGCTTAGCTTCTCTGGGCTTCGCTTTGTAGGAGAGAGAGAGGTTGAATCACAACCTCCATCTTAAACTTAGCTTAAAAGCTCTTTGCAATGAAAATCTGACTCTGCGTTACTAACAGAGGGCCTGCAGGAGCACAGATTTTTAAATCTGTTTTCAAAGCATCCCATTGGAAAATGGTGCAGCCAGCCAAAGAATTTGGCTCTCGCACACAGCGCCCAGTCCAGAGGTGTGTGAGTTTTGTCTGCATTTACCGAGGCACACCAGGACTGTTGCTCAGAGCCTCCTGAGATGGGTTTCTTAGAAAATCACGTCAGAAAATAAACTTTGTAGTTATGTAGCTTTGTGGAAAGCATGCATCTCACTTACCCTGGGCTCTTGGGAGGGTCTTACACAAGAGCCAGCTGGTACAGGGGTTTGGAAATATGGGCCAAGCTCAGCTGCTCTGTCTGAGAGGAGGGTGATGGAAATCCTGCTAGTGAATAGCAACTCCATATAGACTGATTTGGCTTCTAAAATCAGGGGGGGGAGGTGACCCAATCTGCCCTAAAGTTTTTAACTGTGAATCTTGTATCTCACACCAAAAGCTCCTCTGCCCAAATGTACGCTCAGCTTGTGGAAGCCACGGATGAAAATCATCCCTGTCTGTTCTGTCCTCTTAAAATGACCCTTGTGATTTCTCTAGCACCCATCCGCTCGCTGCGAAACTGCACAGCATTATCGCAGATGAAGCATTTGAGTTTTACTGTAGCCAGTGCCACAAACAAATCAACCGCCTTGAGGATCTTTCTGCTCGCCTGAGTGATCTTGAAATGAATAGGTAATTGGGCTTGTGTGTGGCCATTCCGGTGTTGGGAACGATGTTGTGGAAGGGAAGACTTTCCTTGTTTTGCACAGCTTTCCTTTGCTTGATTTCCTGGTTGCGAAAGGGATTGGCTTTCACCAGACAAAGTGAACCTCTCCAGGTGGCAAAGGTTGTAATAATGTTATGGAGGATGAGCAGAAGTTTTCTTTAATCCGAGCCACGGAGGCTGGCAGACAGTGAGAGTCTTCCCTTCTGCTCTGGGCAGCCTCTTTGCATGTCCTGCTGAGTGGTGGGTGCTTCTTCACGCTCCAAGTAATGAAGTCCTTGCATCAGGACTTGAAGCCTTAAGCTGGTCATGTACAGTATTTCTGTCACCAAGGAAAAGACTGCCAGGTCTCCTGGCTGGCAGTGCCCAGCGTGGAGGCATACCCCAGTGGCTGGTTCAGCCTGGAAGGGCAGGTACTGCCCGTCTTCCCGCTGCAGCAGTAACCTGGAAACATCAGCTTGCTCTCTGTGGCTTGGGACCTCTCCTGTAGATGCTCTTGCTTTGCAGCAGTAAAGTCTTGTTTCACCCAGCTTTGCCAGCTGCCTGCCCACCGATGTGCCACCACTGGCCGGGTGGATGTGATAAACACAGCGGCCTTCGTGTAGGAACTTCACAAGTTTTTGAATGTAACATTTTAGGTCTATCGGCCAGTGGCTGGACTTGCTGATTTAACAAGTGGGGAGGATTTCTATTTATTTTTTCAGAGCTGTTTGCAATCCAGTGGGTGGAAGGGTGGTGGTATTAACGATAATCATTCTTCTTGCATCTGCTGTTTTTTCAAGCTCGTTTTTTGGTCATGCTCTTGGTCTCTATCTGTCCTCTTCAGGGACAATGTGATATGGGAGCTCTCCTGGGCTATACAGCTATGGGAAGAGAACTAGAAAACAAATAGGACTGGACCTTAATTTTTTTAATGGAGAAAGTACTTCTCTCCCTTTCTCTTTCTCGGATAAGTAGTTGCCTGTTCTGTTGGAGGCTCTGAGGCTCAGTGATGGGTCTCGGGTTATGCAGTTAAGAACAATGCTGGACTTCCCTGGATATACCAAATTTACTTGCAAAGCTGAACGAACACCTTGGTGCCTCCTGTGATGGATGAGATTTTCAGAGGAGGCTTCCCCATCCCGTGGTTTCACAGTGGGAATTCCACAGGGTTTGGTTTAACATGAGCCCTTTGGGCTCAGCGTGAGTAGGTGCGGTCCTTCCATCTGTGTTCAGGGTTTCCCATGTGCCAATTTACTGGAAACTTGTTCCAGGTGCCCTTGCACGCTGACCCACCCTCTCCGCAGTGCGGATGAGGTGTCCCCATGCAGCATGCGGGATGCGGCAGGAACTGTTGTTCCACCCCAGCATCACCAGCAACGTGAAGCCCCCAGTTCAAGGGACAAGTCCTAGACTGCAGGTGGAAAGAACAGCAGAAACAGGACTAAAATCTGGGCCAAGCAGCCTCACACCGTGCCTGGCAGGCAAAGGCTGAGCATACCTGCCCCAGAGGATGCGTGCAGCTGGGGTGAAGGCCAAACCACCATGTAACAGACTCACTCTTAAAGGCTGTGGGCATATGTAGTGTTTTATACTTGAAATAAGGTGGGGAGCCTGGTCCCCCATTGGGGCACTGCTGTCCAAGCCCACGGTACAGGAAGGCAGGGAAGAAGTCCACAGTGAGCTTGGGATGAACCAGTTTTGTGAAAGTATGTTTTGTTTTACTGCCCTTGAAGCAGAGGTGGTGCCTCATCCCCTCCAGAGAGACCCGCAGGTGCCGGCACTTCTTTTTGATAAGCTGTTTGCAGAGAAAAATATTTTTTCTCCCTCCGGTGCTGGGGACATACGTGACTCGTTGCAATTGCTGGCAAACACAAGGGCCTGACCTCCTCCCCTCAGGCGAGTGCTGAGTGTCCTTGAAGCCCGGCCAGCAGCAGCTCTTGCACTCCTTGGAAATCTGGGGTGCAAAAAGAGGATGCACTTTTGACATGAGTCCTGGTAACCCTGACAACAGCCCCTGGTCATTCATTGTTTTTTAAAAAAGAAAATTGTTCTTGGCTATTTTTAATTCCTCCTTCTAAGAACTAATCTAGTTGTTGCAGCTCTAGGCAGGAACAGACTTCCAGATGATTTTATTTATTTATTTTCTTTAAACTGAGCTAAGCACCAGGGAATGCAATTGCTGCTTCTCCTCTCAGGCTAGAGCCGTGTTTGCTGCCATCGTTCAGTGATGATTTGGTGTCAGTGATGTGTCCTGGTGGTGTCTGTTTAACAACACTGTGTGTTTGGGTGGAAGATGAGGAGTGAGATCCAAGCCCGCTTGCTTCACTAGCGTGCAGCTGCCTCAGTCATGACTGAAGGACTGGAATGAGCATCTTAGCAAGTAGCAGATCCTGAAAAAGGCTTTTTTTCCTTAGTGGGGAGAGCCTGCAACCATGTCCTGAGGGGCAGGGTAACGCAGTCCTTGGCTGTACGTACCATGGAACACGCTGAGCATTAGCTAAACCCTGACCGCTGCGGTATGGTAGCAGCTGGCGCAGGCACACAGGAGCTGGGCTGTGTGATCTCCATCAGTTATCTGTGCTAAGGAGAGCTTGTGCCCCTCCCCAGGGATTATAACAGTGCCCGTGCTTAAAATCCACAACAGGACATGACCAACAGCTCCTAAAATCTTTGAGCTACAAGTAGGCAGCAATTCTCTGGTGATCCAGAGCCAAATGGTGAGAATAATCTTTGAGAAGTGCAAAGCAGTGTGCAGAAGGATGGAAGGGCCCATTTACAGGCAGGACGTGTGCCCTGTCCCCCAGCCACTGGGCAGGGAGCTCCCGGGGGGTGTCAGGGGAAGGAGGACTGGGGTGCTGCGGGGTGCAGGAGATGGAGCTCGCTCTGCCGTGGGCACCGGGCTGAAGCCCACCGAACTCACCGCTATTATTAGCGCTTCACTTGAGGATCAGCTTTCAGGGCTCAGCTGGTGAGAGGATACCATTGCTGGAGGCGGTGGGTGAAGTTTCCTGCGGCCTTATTCCATTTGGTTGGTAGCCGCCGCGTTGTTAATTGAAGTACGTGAGCGGTTTCCTCGCTGCCTCTCACCGGGGGTGGCCGGGCTGTGGGGTGGCGTGTGCCGCGTGGGCGCTGCCCTGCCATCGCAAAGGATGTGCCCCGGAGTGCTCGCAGTTTCCTGTTTCCCTTGCTCTCCACTCTCAGCTCTCCTAACTCTTTCCTGTTTTTTCTTCATTTCGCAGTCCAAATAAAAGACTCTCAAGCAAGAAGGTGGCAAGGTAAGCTCATGCTCCTATTACTGCCTGGGGAGAGGGGTGTCCGTGCTGGCTGCCAGCCCTGCAGGAGGAGGACTATCAAAATAAGCTTGTAGTGTCATACTCTTGGACGTGTTGTGTAGCACTGGGGAAAAACAGGTTTCATTCTGATAGTCTGCATAGCTTTTTTTTTTTTTCTGAAATGGGGGCTTTTCACTCGTGCATGCAGCTGGAGGCTGGTGTCAACCTGATTTCTTCCAGGACAAAAGTAGGGGTGCTTTCCCCCTAGGAGGGGGCATGTGGAGGGGGGAGGAGTCTTTACAAGGGCATGCTTGGCTGGACTGTCTCATCCCTGCTGTCATCATGGTGAGTCTCTAGAAGACGTGACCAGTCAGTATAGCCACTCAAGGATTCCTGCAGCACCCTAAAAAAGCCAGCCACCATAGACAACTCTCTTGGTTCTGTGTTACTTTGCTCAGAGTAATTCTTGACACTTGACTTTGCAGGAGCAGCCCTCCCTGCTCGGTCAGGGGCTTTGGGGGTTCCTGGGGGGCAGCTGCAGGTGACCCCACCCTGAGGTTTAACACTGTGTTGCTTCTGTCCTGTGGGACTGTCTCATGTGATGCCAGTCACCCATTCCGTGGGGGCATTTTTATCCCTGACCACACAAGGGAAAGCTGGAGTTTGCTCTGAATCACTGGGGCAGAGGGTCCATCCCTTCCCTATGACGCCTGGTGCCCCCTTTCCTTTCCCAACTTCACCATCCCTCCTGTTCCTGTCATCATGCTTTTAAGAATATACTGAGCCTTACCTTAACTGTCCTGCCTGTCTCTGCCCTGCTCGGGATGGAGATTTCCCTCTGCAGTTGTTGGCTTTCTCTCTGCATGTTTCTGAACGGAGCAGGAATGCTGCAGAGGAATAGGCAGCTTGCATTGGGTGATGCTCATCCCCCCGTGCCCTGGCACTTGATCTGCTCCCTGCACTGACCCATGCAGCTTCTGTACGCCTCTCCCTCCCAGCTGTGCTCTCACACCTTCCCCTTCTCTGTTTGTCCTGCAGTCAGCAAGTCTCCCCTGGCACAATTTCCCCTCCTGGCAAGGAAGCAGGTCCTCGATATTACATTTCCTAGTTCCAGTCATCTTACTTTCTAGATCTTTGTTCAAAACACTGTCAGGAAAGAAGGTTGAAGGGAGCAGCTTGTCCCCAGGTTTCCTGTTTTAGGACTGTTTTTTTGTCCCATGTCTGGCAGAGCAAATTTAGGGAGGATTTGAATTAAACTTTTGGGAATGGAGATGTCCTGTCTTATGGGAGATTGAGCCCTCCTGGCCCTTTGCATTTGCAAGATGCTTTTCTGAGACTGGGACTTCTGGGCTTAAGTAAATATTGGTTAATTCAAGAGCGGTTGAGTTTAGTTTGTGATCATGAGAGATAACAGGGTTCTGCCGCAGAGTAGAGCCAGATCCTTAAGATCAGCCCGAAGAAAGCCCTCTGTTGCAGATACTATAATTATGGAATAATACCAAAACATTTGCTTTTAGGAAATTGATTTTATTTTGGTAAGGGCCCTTTTCCTGATTTTTGTTATCTGGGTTTTGCTTGTGCCAAGAAATCTCAGCTGCTTAGGGCCTGTTGTGCTTGGCATGATTTAAATGACAAATGTGCCAGAGACTTTAGAATCTAAATATATACTCAGGGTGAGGATGCAAAATAAGCCTGGTACTCAGCTGTGGTCTCTTTGGTAAATGCCAGTTATGCTTCATGAATATTTGCATGAGCATATTGTGTAGCAGGGTAAATTTGAGAGCCCACATTACAAATTCCTTGGAAAAACTGAGGTTCAGAGAGACCACTGTGGTTTTCTTGTTCACCTCCTGCTTGAAGCAGTGCTGGTTTCAAGGGTAGATCAGCCTGCTCATCGTTTGTGTTGCAGTGGGGGAGCAGAGTGCTTTTCTCCAGGCAGCATCTGCCTGGGGTTCACACAGCTGGAATACAACCACCCCTCCCTGTGGCAATAGTGGTTTCTTGTGCCATGAGACGATGGAGCTGATCTGCAGCGATGCCACGATGATTAAGCACAGATCAGCCCTTCCATGGGGTGTCCTTTAGATCACCACAAAGCTGTGGACACCAGTGTTGCAAGGCCTTGCTAATGATTAGCTCGCTCTCGGCTGTCACAGCTGGTGTGGGGATGTGGTCTGGAGTGTTTCACAAGAGATTCAGGGGGGTTTTCTCCTCTCCCTCCCCTTACACCCGGTGCCCCCCTGCTTCTTATTAACCTTATCAGTGGCTAGAGTGGAGTACACATCCTTTGCTGGATAATACACGGCCTTGGTACGTTGTAAAGAAAGAAAGTGAAAAGAACAAGCTCTTATCTCTTCCCATTCCAAAGAGCAAGAACACATGATCATGGTATGAAGTCCCAGCAGCATGTGTCCACGTCTGCGCTACCCTCGCAGGGTGCGTTCATTCAGCTGGTAAGAGCCACCCGCTCAGCCCTGTTCCCTGGGCACACCGAGGTGGTGAGCTTCACTGTCCCTTGGAGCTGGTGGCGGCAAGAAGGGCCTGGCCCACACCATCCTTTGCTGTAAATCCTGCAGCCCAAGAAGGTGCAGTGCTATTAAATCCCCTTGGAAAAGGAGGTGGCAGCCGAGGAGCGGAGAGGGGGACCGTATCCTGCAAGAGGGGTTGTCTCTGGAAATTGCCATGTCCTGCGATGTTCGCTCTAATGTTCATGTTGCTGGGGGTCGGGGTGGTTTGTCTCTGTTATAGACAGTTGCATCAGACGAGCACGCTGTCTGTGGGGGTGATGGAGGAGTCTTACCGGGACACGCTGGAGTGCACAGAAGAGGACATCACGGACAAGGTAAGAGCGGTGCTGTCCGTGCTGTTGCGGAGCATGCAGTGGCTCGCGATGCTCTGAGAGGCCCCAGCAGGAGCTGGGCTGAAGCTTTTCTTACAGAGCAGCTGGCCCTGGGTAGATCAGTGCAGGTGGGACGTAGGAAGCCCTCGGCATCGAGGGGATGGACGTGAGAGCGCTCTGAGTCACTGTGCAGAGGGTGGGGTTGAGTCAGGAGGTGTCACTGGTGCCTTCTCCCAGGGGTGGGGGCGTGCTGCCCTGCTTGCAGGGAGGGTGGCTTCCCTCGGGCTGGCCGGGAGGAGCAGGGAGCTGTGTGCAGGCTCGATTTTCACTTCTGCTTCACATAATAAAACATTCTCAATTTCTGCTTTTGAGATGAGCAAAGTTGCCCGATGCAAAAGAAGGACTTCCTTTCCTTGGCACACTCTTGCTGCTGCTGATTGTGCCATCGGGATATGAAGCTGGTTTTGTGCTGGTCCTGTTGGGTTTTACTGGGGTGTTATGAGAAAAGCATTATAGGACAATATGGGAACTGGGCAGGAGCACAAGAAAGCTTTTGTCTGAGCACCCCTAGCTAAGAATAGCTAAGAGAAAGAAGGAAGATTGAAGATAGGTGAGTTGTGGCTTGTGTAAATGTCTGCTGCAGTCCTGAAGCTCCTTGTAAATGGCTTTTTCGTTCTGGAATCATGAATAGAGAGCTGCATGGAGCAGCATGTGAAAGAGAAATACATACGTGTGTGGCTGCACTCAGATATAATTCATGGAAGACCTTTAAAAAAAAAAAATTAAAAATCAACATTTTTCCAAGTCTGAAAATTGAATAAAACACTCGTGCTCTTCAAGGCATCTGGCTTGGGAAACCATGTATGTACTCTGGAAGAGGCTTTGTATCTCTGCATGTTTCTTTTTTTAATACACTTGCACATCGCTTGCCCTTCAGAGCGATGGTTTGGGTTTTGCAGACATACTCCTAATTGCCTCGCTTTCATGATTGTTCTTCTGTGGGTGTAAATGGGATTTTTGGGACCAGAAACTCTGTCCTTCTGTGGTTACCCACCCACCCACACTCCTGCTTGGGTGGGAAGTAGAGGGACACTCCCAGACCCCTTTGCTCCTCAAAGTTGTTCACTATTTAGGGAAAATGAATGAAAATGCAAATGCAGCTGAAATAAGCCCCATATAAGTACAGGGAGAAAATACTCATCTCTGATCCTTTCCCACCAGCAAGCATTGTTTCCTCCTACGTGACTTTATTTACATATAGCCGTGAACCCAGGGTCTTTCAGTTCTGTTTCAGGCAGCGGGTGGTTATCCCCAACCTTGGGGCTCTGGTGATCCCACTGGGGTCTTTCCCTCTAGACCTGCCTGTAGGATATCATCATGAAGGGTGTGAAGAAAGGAAAGAGTGAAGCATTTGGCTCTGATTTGGTACATGGGAGACATCAAAAACTGAGAAACCAGGGTGTAAAAAGATATTTTTTAAAAGGATGCTTTAAATCAAGCCATGGCTACCTGAGTCCAGTGGCAACCAGCCATTTTTAAGTAGCTTGCCCAGGAGCAAGCCCCAGTGATGGCTCCTGCAGCTCTGGCAGCCCTGTGTAGGGAAGGGGGGTGACGCAGGTGATGCCGGGAGCTGTGTTGGGGTGACTGCCCTGAATCAGTGCAACAAACCGAGGCAGCCCCAAGACCAGCAGGGAGCACCTGCACGGGGTGCTGGAGGTGGGGGGAGATGCTCCAGCTCTTGGTGCCCCTTTACCAGCAGGTTTAGACACAGGTGGCTGATCCCCCCGTCTCTGTCACCCAGGTGGTGTTTCTGGAGAAGCGGGTGACAGAACTGGAGAAGGACACAGCTGCTAACGGCGAGCAGCACAGCCGCCTCAAGCAGGAAAACCTGCAGCTCGTGCACAGGTAAGGGAGCCCAGCTTGTGCCGCAGCCAAAACGCAGCTTAGTGTCTCCTGTGGGGCCTTTTCCCCCTCCACGTACTGCAGCACCCCGTGCCTTCCCCACCGGCCAGCTGCCTGCCCGCACGCAGGCACGAGCTGCTCAGGAGCTGCTGGAGCGTGTGGGGAAAGGCAGCAGCAGGAGAGGGAGACGGACAGAAAATAGCAGGAAAGCTCCTCAGCTCTGCCCTCGGTGATCCGATCCCACCCTGGCAGAGGGCAGCCGTGGTTAAATCCAGCCGGGGTTCAGGCTGCCTTCTTTGCACGAGGGCTGTGTGTGGGGCTGCAGCATCCCACACACGCTTTCCTGGGGCTCTGGCAAGTTCCAGGGAGCACAGGAAACTGCATACAGCTCAGCCAGGACAAATGGCAAATGCAATGTTCTGCTCAGATGACTGTAACTATAACAGTGCTTTTTAGGTCTTTTTTTACATATCTTTTTTTTTAATGTGCTTCCCTGCCCCACATGTTCATCCTGAAAGGTCTCTGTGGAGCTCTGGAGCTCTAGGGGTTGGCTCAGAGAACCGCAGAGGGGTCATGTTCTCGAAAAGATTCCGAATTCAGGGAGGATATATACTTCATACTCACTCTGTATGGACTCTTTCTGGCCTTTATTTCACCCATTAGATTTGGGTGGAAGGTACAACAGGGTCCCTACTACCCATTTTGACACTCCCCACAGTCAGCCTTGATCTGTTGCTTTCAGATCATGCCTGGGGTGTAGCCCTTTGAATCCCATTTGATGTAATCACTTCTACTAATCTGGCAAGCTTCTCTCTTCCAGCAGCATATTTACCCTTGGCAGATAAACCCAGCAGGAGTTTATCTATAGGGCTGTAAGACTGTTAAGTAACAATCATGTCAGGGAACAGAGTGGTTCAAACAAAGGTTTCTCTAAGCCCTGATAAACTTTGCAACAAGGGAAATGTTTTCACTTAGCAGCTTGGCCCGGAAGTGTCAGTCGGCTTTTAATCAAGTGAAGCCCCAAGTGTACTCACTGCTGGTTGAGGAATAGGTTGATCTGGCAAAAACCTTCCCACCTGCCTATGCAAAGTGATTGCACACACTCCAGCACCCCAGCCTCCTGGCAAACCTCAGCCCGCTGCTGGGGTCGGGTGATGCCCTGCGGTGCTCCCGAGGGCAGGTGGCCATGGTGGAAAATCCTTCTGCCCTGTCTGAGCAAACACAGCCGCTGTCTGTGCTGTCACAGTCTCAGGACTGTGTGGAAATTGCTGTTATGCTGGCACACAGAGAAGGTTGACCTGCAGATCCCATATCTGTTGTTGGGGACATAAGAGAGTGAAAAGGAAGAGGATTGGAGCTGTTGTAGTCTTTTATCTGGGTAACAAGACTATGTCAGGGCAGAGTAAAGGTCAAGGAGACCAAAATCCTAGAAACAGCTGAAGGAGGATTTCTCTGCCATGGCCGCTACAGGTGAAACCACAACCCTGGGTTTTGTGGTTGGATTCGATGATCTTAAAGGTCTTTTCCAGCCTAAATGATTCTGTGAGATTCCAATTAAGTAGCTTGTTCAGGGTGATGCTGTGACTGTGACCCACGGGCTGTGTGTTATAAAATGATTACTGCACTTTCACCCTCACTTCACCCCTCTGTTGTCCTCCTCCTTAAAAAGGATTTTGATGCATCCTGGAGACTTAAAAAAACTAAACAGAGACAATACCAGCAGGTGCCACCTGGCTTATTTTATTTGACTGTCATGTTGGTCAGCAGTAGTCCTTGGGGGTTTTGTGGACCATGTTGCTTTCCCACTGCATCTTCCAGGATGAAGTGAAGCCCTCATACACCTGCTACTTGAGATGACAATAGGTGTGCTTTCCCTGAAAGTTCACTCTGTTTTACAGTCTGCTTCTCCCAGCTCTGCTGTGCGATGGGAGAAGGGCTGGGAAAAGAGTCTGATCCCTCCATCGGGAAGGCAGCGTGCCGGGGGTGAGCCATCAGGAACAGCTAATCCTCTCTCTCTCCTCTCTGCAGAGCAAATGCTCTCGAGGAACAGCTGAAGGAGCAGGAGCTGAGAGCTGACCAAACACTCCTGGAGGAGATCAAGAAGCAGAGGGAGCTGCTGAGCAAAATGGAGAGGGAGAAGAGCATTGAGATTGAGAACCTGCAGGCCAGGTGGGGCTGGGGCAGGGCTGGGTGGTGGCAGGTCTTCTGGACCCACTCGTACACACTGGCATAAACGTACAGGCTGCTGCCTTGCAGCTGCAGCCTTTGGAGAGACAAAGTGTGGTAGACAGTGAGTTTAACTTGGTTAAAGGTGTAACTAAAGTCATCATAACCCCTGAGTTTTGGCTACTTCTCCTACCTTCCTTCTAAAATCAGGCCCTTCCGTGACCCCTCAGACTTTATATTTGAATTTCCCTGAGGCAGTTTAAATTTCACTTGCATTCTCTATCCGTGTGCCTGCCTCACAGTGTGTGAATGAAGTGGATTGTTAGTGCTTGTCCCATGAATGACACATGGAAGCATGTTTGATGCTGACATGTTTCCCACCTTCATGGAAACAGACAAATATCTGGGAAGAGTTGGTCCAACAGACAGTTTCCTGGATACTTCATGCTGCCTGTTGGCTTCCAAAGGAAAAAGTGGTGTGGCAGAGGTTTCATTTATTTAACAGGGTTTTTGCTGCTTTTCCACAATGTGTTTTGCTATTGTTCAACCCTTGCAGTAAATAAAAGATGAAGGCAGTAGGGTTTTTTTTACCAGGCTTGTTGCAGGACAGTTACCATGACAAAAGGGTGTTACTTTACCTGGAGAATGTCAAGCTGAAGCCCTCTCTGCTTTTTGGTGCCTAGTGCTGAGGCTTCCCATGGACTAGTGAAGCCCTCAGCCTA
This sequence comes from Athene noctua, assembly GCF_965140245.1. NCBI lineage: Eukaryota > Metazoa > Chordata > Aves > Strigiformes > Strigidae > Athene > Athene noctua. The sequence goes on along the minus strand of NC_134051.1, from coordinate 3,145,794 downwards.
AAGAATAGTGTTGGGCCTGATTGAGGAGGGGTGGCACTGGACAGCAGACTTGCCAGAAGTCGTGAGGGTGCCCCACTTTCTCCCCTGGGAGTAGAAACAGTGGAAGTCTCAGCATTTGCTTTGAAAAGATAAATCCCTGCGCTGGCTTGCCTTCAATAGCTCCTAGTGATGTTTTGACCAACACTTGGGATGCTTGGGTGAGTTTCTTACACATTTCTTTACTGTTGCAGGCTGCAGCAGCTGGATGATGAGAACAGCGAGCTGAGATCCTGCGTCCCTTGTTTAAAAGCTAACATTGAAAGACTTGAGGAGGTGAGGACCGTGTGTGCTTGGAGTGCCCAAGCCAGTGCTGTGTTTCTGGCTTCTGGGCTGAAATTCTCATTTACAAGAAGGGCCTGTGTGAGATCTGTTTCATGTAATGAGCAAATCAGCTGCTTCCGCCTTCCAGTCCCTGCAGACCTTGCCTCGGACCAGAGCTATCCCATACCACTACCTGGGCGGGTTCCCAGTGTTCGTCTTGAAAGCTGGGATTAACAAACCCTTAATAAATCTCACTGTGGCAGTGCAGCCTGCATGCAGCTGCAGCGTGCAGCAGTGGCAGCCCTGTCCTGGCTGCTTAGGAGGGGACTCGTGCCCTCTCGTGGAAGCTTGTCCCCATCCCTGCGGCTGCAGCAAGGGAGGAAGAGGAGCAGGTATGCTGCATCTGCATGTCCTGACAAGGCAGATAAGCCCTCGCTGGGATTTGTGGGTTGAGTCTTCAAAGTGCCATGTTATCTCCCAGATCCTCTCCCCCTGCTCAGGATTTGAGGCCGTGCAGCTACTGACAGGGCCGGGGCCGGGGGGAGGCTTGTCAAGGAGCTGCAGTCTCCATGCGATGGACAAGATCCTCATTTTTGGAGAGAATGCGGGTTACAGATGTAACATCTGGTACAAAGGCGGCATTTTCTTTCTGTTCATGTCTGTGGCAGATGTAAAATTAAAATTTAAGTGAAATCAGACCTCTCTGCCCAGCCAAAGGCCCTCAGGCATTTCATCCACTCTCAGTGTTTGAGCCCGCGGGAGAGCGCTGCCTGACTCTGCCTGACGTGGCCACGATGAAGTGGTCTTCATCTGCCGAGATCTTGTAAGCACAGTGCACTGAGGCCAGGGAAAACCACTGTGGGTCTGAGGGTAAATTTTCTGCTTAGGTGTGTTTAAGCCATGAAAAGTTGGGTTTGATCCTTAATCTGTCTTCAGAACTGCTTTTCTCCACAGTTGGGGATTAACGAAAAGTGAGAGGTGCAATTACTGCCCCTCCCTGCCGAGGAGAGGCCGTGCTGATGGGCTGCTCTCCTGTCTGTTGTCCAAAATCAGGATTTTTTTTCCAGAGTTGTGTTTCCTGCTGGTGTGGTGCTTTTGGTGCTCTGCTCCATGGAGCAGGACACCCATATCCAGCAGCAGCTGGAGCTCCCCCTCAGAGCTGCTCCTCGTCTCCTTCATGGCATAGGCCAACACCGATGTTGGCTGTCTTGTGGCATTTTTGGCTTTCTGAAAGCCAAAACCTTCCTCACAGGGAGAGCCAGGCTGGAAGCTGTGAGCCTGGGGAGGGGTTGAACTGGTCCTAGGCAGAAGGGTGCTGCTGTACAGGGAAGTGTCCTGCACAGGGCTGTTGTCATCACAGTGACAAGCTTTGCCTGATGTCTCACATGTTCAGTCAGCTTTTAGTACAAGAAGGGTACAGAGCAGGAGAGCTGGTCTTTGTGTTCTACATCCTGGCATGAACTGGTCATGTTCCTTCTTGGGTCAGTCCTCGATTAAATTCTTTCATATCTGAAACCAAGAATGAGCATCCCTAGAGTGGCTTAAGCTCGTGGGTTCCTGGCTTTTCTAAAATTCAGACCTAAGGAGCCTTATGATTTAATGTCTCTTCCTGGCCTGTAGCCTCTGTGCTGGCCACAGTCTTGCCCAAGCCGTGTCCCATACCAGCATCGTGCTGCCCAGAGAGCTGCACAAGTACAGATACTTGCCTGGATGCATTTATTCTTTAGTCGTCTCTTATTGCCTCTCTCTTGGCAGTGCTATTTTGGTGTGTGGCTTTTGCTGCTGCCAAAGCACTTGGGCTCTGAAGCCCTCAGCAAATGAAATCCCAGCAGGCAGAGCATCTGAATGCGTCAGCGAGAAGAGCCTTCCCTGCGGTTCTCAGCGTGCGCCGTGTCCTTGAGCGAGTGGGAAGAGCCCTGGCAGTGCTGAATGAAGTCTGGCCCTGTGACTGTTGCCTTTCGTGTTGTTTCAGGAGAAGCAGAAGCTGCTGGATGAGATCGAAGACCTTACCATGCAGCTTGCAGAGGAGCAGGAGAAAAAGAGGAAGATGGGGGACAAGCTGAGTCAGGAAAGGCACCAGTTTCAGAAGGAGAAGGAGTCAACACAGGAGGTAAGTAGAGTTGGGGCTGCCTGCTGCAGCCCTGTTCTGCTTGCCCCCAAATCAGGGCTATGTGGGGAAGCTGGCCTTCACAGCCTCTCCAAAAATAGGTGTAACTGGAGCATTTGGTCCTGCCTGGGTAGAGAAAGGTAGTACAGCAGCTTAACTATATAAAATCTGTCACTTTTGCCTGCATTAAATTTCAGCCGAGCGTGTCTGCATCTGCAAACACAGTGGGGCTGTGCCACCCTGACCCATTCTCAGGGGGCCCATTTCTCTTCTGCAGTGAAGGAGCTGTGGCAGAAACACAGTGATGATGGCACGTGGAGCCAGCAGGCGTTAGCAGGCTGGAGGAGAGGGGAGTGTGAGGCTGCTGGGGTGAGAGCTGTCAGCTTCTGTGTGCTTGGGGGCACAAACACAACCCATCCAACCCCTTCCAGGCATCTGTAGCTGGTAATTCCAACTGGAGGCTCAATCAGCACTTGCTATTGTGGTAGAAAAGGAGCTTTGAGCCTCAAAGTGGAAACTATTGTCATTGTGGTGATACTGAGAGCACTCAATTGAGACGGGGATTCACAGCACTGTGGCAGGAGGGAGCTGCCTGAGCAGGTGCCCACCTTGCTGGGGGGGCGTTCTGTCTGCTGCTGCAGAGCCAGAGCCAGCATCTTTGGTGCTCCAACAAAGTCCTTCCAGGGCTGCTCTTGTGTATTTAAGTAGCTGCCCCTCTCCTGTTTGCTAAAGGTGTGGGGGAGGAAGGGGAAGCTATGTGCCCCCTCAGAAGGGGTCTGTTAATCGTGCCGCAGCAGTCGGTGGGGTTGCTCCCATCTGTCACACCAGCCACAACCAGTGCAAGCCGCTGGGGAAGTAGCACTCGGTTGTCCTCTTCCCTTGTGCTGCAGCTCATTGAGGACCTCAGGAAGCAGCTGGAGCACTTGCAACTCTTCAAACTGGAAGCTGAGCAGCGAAGAGGCAGGAGCAGCAGCATGGGGCTCCAGGAGTACAACAGCAGGACACGGGAGACAGAGCTGGAGCAAGAGATCAAGCAGCTCAAGCAGGTATGTAGGGCTGGGCAGGGAGGGAAGTGGCTTGGCTGCTCGGTCTGCAGAAGGGGATTCCCTGACACTGAGAGGTGGTCAGTGGGGGCCCGGGGGCTCCCTCCCAAGGAGCTGACTGTGGATCTGGCAGCCCACTGCTTTCTTGATCTCCTGTCCTGGGACAGGAGAGGTTGGCCGCTGCTTCTGAAGGACAGCATGTACACTCTAAGCCACTTTCTCTGATGTCCCCTGGATCTCCCCAGCACATCCCATGCTTCCAGAGGTTCTCCAGGCTCTGCTGAGACTGAGTCAGGAGCCTGTGCACTGCTCCCAGTGCCGTGTGAGCTGCTAGTTAGGATGAAAGCCCCTGCCTCCCCCAGCTGCATCTGCTCTGAGGGCACCACGTGCTTCAGCAGCATCTGGTTTGTCTGTTGTGAACAGGATAACAGGAACCTGAAGGAGCAGAACGATGAACTGAATGGACAGATCATTAACTTGAGCATCCAGGGAGCCAAGAACCTCTTCTCAGCCTCCTTCTCTGAATCCCTGGCAGCGGAGATCAGCTCGGTCTCCAGAGATGAGGTACGTGACACGAGGTACTGCTTACCTCACACTGAATCTTTCCAGGGTGGCTGGTGCATCTCATGGCCTGGGAGGAGGTGATGTGGCCCTGCCTGTGGTACAGCTTGCTCCCAAAGTTCCCTTGAAAGCTGTCATGAGTAAAGTAGTACCCATGCAACTATCTGAAGAGCTTGCAGGACTTAGCCTGCCTACCAGCCCTCCTGCCTGGCAATAGGGAAAGCTGCTCCCTTCCACTTTGCTGATACTGGCAGTTCCTCTTTGCCTGCCCTGTTCCTCTTACTGGGACAGACCAGCCAGCGTGGTGGGGGGGTGCAGTCTCTCTGTAGCTGTCTTAAAATCCCAGGGACATGGGACACCTACCCTGGAGATCTTGTCTTCTCTAATATGTGTTCTCCCTGCTTTGTGGCTGTACCCCAGATACTGGTGTGCAAAGCACCAGAATTAAATCTTTCAGACCCCAATAAATGGGGAAACACACCTGGATGTTTCGGAGGCCAAAGGGAGATGTGATGCTCCCTGCTTTCTCCGGGGTCTCATCCAGCTGAGAACTTGAGGAAAGACAGGAGTGAGCAGAGCCAGCAGCTGAGGGCATTTTCCCTGACTACAGGGACATTGCAGGCCAGGGTGAAGAAGTGGGGAGACCTCTGTGGGTGCACAGAGCCACAAGCAGCCCCACTTCTGTCCCTGGGCAGTGGCAGGCAGTGACTTCTCCCTCCATTGCAGCTCATGGAAGCAATTCAAAAGCAAGAGGAGATCAACTTCCGCCTGCAGGATTACATCGACAGGATCATCGTGGCCATCATGGAGACAAACCCCTCCATCCTGGAAGTTAAGTAAGCGCGGCCGAGAGCCGCCAGCTTTGCGCTCGTCGATGGGTCTGGATTTGGTGCTCTGAGAGGATAAAGAGGGACCCGAAACGTCTTTGCTCTTGATGAAGGCACAAGGAAGCATCGTGTCAGGTCAGTGGGTAAATGAGCCAGCGGACCAGGGAAAAAGAAAACCAGCAGCAAGGCTTTGTTGTCTGACTCCGTTATTTTGAAACCCTTCTGGTTTTGAGGGGTGAAAGGGAACCTGGAGAAGAAACACGGGCAACGGACAGCTGGAGGAAGCTACCTGTGAAGCTGGGAACTGTCCCGACAGCGGCGTCAGACCCTCTGGCGCGCGGGGTGCGAACAGTAGCTTCCCACCGCGCGGGCTGGAAGGGGAGGGTTTCTCTGAACTGCGGTATAACGGATGGAGAAGGAAGCAGCAGTGCTGATGTTTTCCCTTGCTGCCCTGTCCAGCCCAAGTATCTGCTTTGCCAAAGTGTCCCTGACACACTCACTCACTGGGGCAGATCTGGGAAAGAGGGAAACATGTCCCGGACTTGTAGAGGTTTTGATTTTTTTTTTTTTTTTTTTTTTTTAAATTAACTTAATGCAAATGTCCTCATTCAGCTGGCGCAGTTAATCCTTGCCCTGCTGCTTCTGCTCGGGAAGGGGTTGCGTGCAGAGAGCATGCTGGCTCCTCTCTCGCTTGCCTGTGGCAGAAAGAGGCAGGGGAGCGGCCGTTTCTGGGACAGGGCCTAAGCGCACTTTGTCACCTCCCTCCTTATTTATTTTTGCTGTCCGTGGCTCACTACCGTCAGCAGGCCTTGGTGTTCCCGGCTCCGCTGCCGCCCTCCCTGCTCCCGGCTCTTCTGCCGACGGCCCTGGGGTCTGCGGGTGTCTGAGCCGGCTCTGGGAGGAGAGGTCCCCTCGGCCCCAGCTGAGACACACGGGTGCTGTCTGTCCAGCCTGCAGGGACTGGAGGAAAGGCTGTGACTCTTCAACTTGCACTGGAGGCTGGTCCTGGCCGCCTCTCTTGCTCCCGCCTTGGCTCACCCGGTCCAGCACAGGGACGTGCAGCGGCTGAGGGTGGCCAGGGAGCTGCAGGGGCGAGGGCTGAGCTCTCCACCTCGCCTCCCGAGGTCCCTGGTGTGGGGACAGTGGCCTGTGCCGTTCCCAGCCGGAGCAGGGCTCTGCTGGTGATAGCTGCAGTCCTGGAGGGAGAGCCTGCTCCTGCCGCCTTTCCCCACTGTTCCCTGTGCTGCAGCATGGGACGGAGCAGCCGCTCTCTTTTATCAGCCCCTGGCGTCAGCCTGGACTGAAATCTCTGTGCCGTTGGGGAGAGGAGACCAGAGAATACAACAGCTCCCTGGGAAACAAAAGCCATGTTTACATCGGACAGCTTTTGGCTTGCTGGCACAAGTGGCCACGGCCTAGCGTGACCCTGGGGAGCAGCAGCTTTAACCGCCCAGCTCCCCTCTGGCTCCTGGGAGGAGACAGCCAGCGGACTCCCAAGGATCCAGCTTCATGTAGTGTGTCGGGCCCCATAAAGCGGTTCTTTTTCCTGCTTGTCAGGTTTTAGAAATGCCAGAGTGGCCTGAAAACAGAAGCCACAGCAATTCCTTGGGGTGCCTGCTCCTCCCCAAAACGCTTCCACGCACGCGGCACATCTCTCTTCCCACGCTGGCGCGGTGGCACAGCAGCCAGGTCGCCGCTTGTCCCCGGTAGGGTGCTGCTGGCTGGGAGAGGTGGCAGCTGCTGCAGCCTTAGTCCCTGCTGCGGGTCCCGGTGGCTCGTGGGTCCCCTGCGCTGGGACCTGGAGCCAGCCGAGCCGCTGCTGCCATGACCCTGCCTCTTCCCCCCCTCTCTTTAAACACCTCGCCTCTGGGTGCTCCACCCCCCCGTGGCCTTGGGCAAGGCGCAGCGGGGTGGGGGCGAGACCCAGAAACCTGGGGTGAGGGGGGCACCCAGCGCTCCCACACCCCCTCCCCTACACCCAGCCCTCCCTGGCATCCACCCCCCTCCCTGCCCCGAGTCCGCGGGAAGAAGCCACGTAATGTACATTTCCAGAGAAGCTTTGGGTGTAAATCAGTGTATACTTGGAGAGGGAAATTTTTTCTATCTTGTAGAGTAGGTATTTTTATAGAATGAAGGTTGATCATTTTTTTAATACTTTAAAGAAGAGAGAAATGTATCTGTGTATACACAAAGCATATATATATATGTATAAATATATAAATATTGGAGATTTGCCTTTCTCGACTTGGGATCATGGATCCCCAGTTCTCAAACAATCGTCTTTTTTCCTGTCGCTCACAAAGAGGTACTGTAACTGTAAATAAGCACCGGGAAAAAGTTTTAAGCAAACAAAGCACTGACTTGCACATTCACCATGCTTTAAAGTCCCTATGGAAAAAAAAAAAGAAAAACAAAAAAGTGTACTTCCCGAAAATGTTCCTCTTTCCCCACCGGTATGTGAAGGAAGTCCCCAAAAAAAGAGGCAAAACCAGTATTGTCTTAAATGATGTATCAATTCTTGTCAGATTAAAAGCTGTTACTATTCCTGCCCAGAGATGTTCTTTCTGCAGGGGTGGTTCTGAGCGTCGGAGCATCCCCTGCATCCGGGGGGGGCTGGATGGGAGCTGGAAGAGTGCCCTGACTCTGGGGGGATGAGGAGGGGGGAGGCTGGCTCCCGAGGGGCCGAGGTCAAAGGGAGCTAAAACCTGCGAAGGTGGGAACTGGGGGGGATTCACCCTTTGCCTTCCCAGAGGGGTCTGGGGTGTGAGGGACTTTTGAAGCTGGCCCTGTCTGTCTATCTTTTCCCCCCCCCGGGCCTCCTGCTGTTCTGGAGGGGTTTGGGAGCTGAGATGGGGCCCAGCTGGGGCTCAGCACTGGCAGGGTCTTGCTTGGGTCTGCCCCAGGTGAGGCTTTCCCTTGCCTTTTCTGCTCGGTGCTAAACCCCTCTGAGCACTCAGCTGCTCTGAAACACTAAAAATCCCTTAAAGGCCCTAAACCACCCTATTAAGCTGCTCCACACCCCACTAAGCTTCCCTCTACATCCTCCCAGCCCCTGTAAGCCGCCCCAAAGGGCTCTAATGTGCAAAATACCCTCTCAGCTCCCTGAGTGCCTCCAGATGATTCCTGGCTGTTCCTCTGAACTTCTCTAAGCAGCCCTGGAGCACCCGGAGCTGCTGCAAAGTGCTCAGTGCTGCTGCGTGCTGGGAGGTGTCTCTAACATGCTCTGAACTCTCTAAAACACCCCAAATTATTTCAAGTTGCTCCATGCTCCTCTGAACTGCTCTGAGCAGCACTGAGCTGCTCTAAAACATTTCTGAGTATCTCTATAACACCTCTGCAGCACTCCAAACTGCTCTACACCCCTCTAGGCAGCCCCAGTGTGCACAAAGATTTCTCTAAATGCCTCTTAAAAATCCTTTAAAAATTCCTCTGAAAAGCTCAACCTCCCACCAGCTTGAAGCTACTCTAGAAATGGGGTAAGTAAATGCCTCCAGGAGCATCGGTGCGGTGCTGGGTCGCTTTGAGGAGCTGTAAAACCACCTCTGAACAGCTCGGAGCTCTGGAGGGACAGACCCGGGCAGCCCTGAAGAACTTGAATTGTTCAAATAGCTCTCAGGCCCTTCAAACCAGCCCTAAAAGGCACCAAGGTGCTAAATCTGCTTGGAGCGGTTCGAAGTAGCTCTCAAAGCCCTCTAAACTCTTCTAAAACTCCTTGAAATAGCTCAAAATGGATCATAAAAAAGATCTTGTATCAGCTCTGAAGCACTCTAAGGCTCCTCTGCGTGTCTGTGAAATGCCTCAAGTGCTCTATCACCCTCTGAAAGGCCCCTGAAACTCCTCCGGACCTTTCTAATGTACCTCTCAGCAGCATTAAAACTTTTCAGTGACGTCTCTAAACTTCTCCAAACAGTTTGAAACCACCCTAAACCCCCTCCAAATGATACCGAAGAGGCATGAGCAACCCTGAAACAGTTCCGCGCTGCTCCAAAGCTGCTCTGAAACTCCTCAAAAATATATTTGTAGCTGCTTGGAAGCACTCAAACTTTTCTGCACATCCTTTGAAAAGGTCTCTAAATGGCTTGCAAACTTTCCAGCCTCTTCGAAGCTGCTCCAGAAAAGCCCTGAAGATCTCTGCATCCTTCAGAACAGCTCTGGAGCTGCTCGGAGCTGCTCTTCCATGGCAGGGGCTCGGCACCACGCTAGCGAGCCTCTGAGCAGCTGCCGGCAGCCCAGAGTTGTTATTATTTATTATTAAAAAATTAAATGCATTTAAATAAACACATTTCCAACAGGGTTAGAGATTTGTGGACCTTGCTTTCATAGCTCTGAAACTCCTCGGGGAAGGTGAGCTGCTTCTGAAACGCAGCTCTGAACACCGCTGAAGAGCTCCAGCCTCTCCCCTCCTTACGGTGGGATGCTCAGGCCATGGACAGGGGAAACCGGCAGGCACTGAGCACGGCTTGTGCCCCAGTTGTGGTGCCAGGGGGTTCCAGCCACCGCAGGTGGGGTCCCAGCTGCTCTTGACCTTGGCGGCAGGAACACGGTGCCGGGCACTTGCAGCCCCAGGCCGGGCACAGGGTGCATGCAGGGGCTGGGGGCTGCCGAGAGCCCCCAGCCCAGCTCCCTGACACGCTCTGGCCCCGCTGACCAGCTCGGTGGGCTTGTCACTGCGCCGCTATGAGCCATGGAGGGACAAAGCCACCTGGAAAGCAGAGCTGCTCTTCCCCAGCTCACCCTGAATCCAGCCCTCACCTGGCGTGACCCTAAGGGTGTTCTCCCATCCCAGCCCCCCCCTGCACCCAAAAAGCCACAGGGTGGCTGGTGAGAGCCCATCCACCCCCTTCCCCAGGGAGCCAGCAGGCACCTTCAAACTCCCCAAAGACCTGGCCACGGCCAGGGCCACCGTGGCCATGTCCCACATGCCCCGGCAAGGCGGTGGCAGCGGGGCTGCATCCGGCTGCGCCCCCAGCCCGGGCCCAGCGCAGGAATGTGCCCCAGCCGCCGGCGGGAGGGTGCTGGGGGCAGAGCCTGCGCTGCGGGACCCCGGCCTGGAGAAGGGATTTCCAGATCCTTCCACATCTGCTGCCGATCCCGCCATGGGGTTGGGATGGGGTTAACCCTTGGCAGCCGGGGTGGGAGGGGGATGGATGATGCCTCCCACCCTGAGCGGCTCACAGGGGTATGGGGGGGCACCCCATCACCCTGGGGAGCCTCCCACATCACACCGTGGGACCCCCTGCGGGCAGGACCACCCGTGATGTGCACGGGGAGCGCGTTCCCCTGCAGCTGGTCCCCAGGGATGCTCCAGGAGCTCAGGCGTGGGACACACCCCCCGCCAGGGACAGCCACACCGCCGGGGGACAGGAGCACCCCAGCAAACACCCCACACACCCAGGGCGGCAGCGACAGGCAGCCCTGCCCGCACAGCGCCTTTTTCTCCTGCTCTGAGCTGGAAATCCCCGGAGGAGCAGGGCCTGCAGTGTACAGCCAGCCTGCCCCCCCCTCCTAGCTTGGCCAGGGCCCCCCCAGCCTAGTCAGAACCCCCCTCCCAGTCTTCCTTCCCCCTCCCCCCAGCCACGGTGGGGGCACAGGCAGCACCCCCAGGCAGCAGCACCAAGGCAGCGATGGGTGCACCCCTGGAAGGGGGGGCGCTGGCAGGGCAGGCGGGCCCTGCGTGGGGAGTGTGGTCCCCAGCCCCTGCCGGGCTGCGCAGGCTTGGGGGGGGGGGGGCTGCAGACGCGGAGCCGCGGGACCCGTGGTGGGAGGGGGCTGGCGGCGGGGCCGGCGGAGCTCCGGGGGCCGGGCCCGGGGAGCCGGGGGGGGTCCCGCCGGGGCGGGGGCGCAGGCAGCACCTCCCCCCTCCCCTCCATCCCCTCCCCCCACGCCGCTCCCCTCCTCCTCCCCTCCCCGCCGAGGGCAGCCGGCGCCGTCCCGTCCCGTCCCGGGGCTCGGCGGGCTGAGCCGCGGCTCCGCTCCGCTCCGACCCCCCCGGCGCTGCCGCCGCCTCTCCATGCGGGTGCCCCGGGTGGGCGGCAGCCGCCGGCTCCCCCCGCCCCGGCATGGCCCGGCTCTCCGTCAAGGAGCACCTGGACGGGATCCTCTCCGACTTCGAAGGTGCGGCCGGGGCTGCGAGACCCCCCCGTGACCCCCACTCGGGGCTGGGTATGGCGGAGGGGGGGGGATGCCCCCCGCCGGCTGGGTGTTGGCGGGAGGGGGGATGCTGCCGTAGCTGGGCCTCTCGGGGGGGGACGGGATGCCCCCCAGGAGCTGAGCATCGTGGGGGGCTGCGCTCCCTCCCCCGCCCCGGGACTGGGTGGCGGAGAGGGGGAGATGCCCCCCCCGAGGGCTGTGCGTCGTGGGGGGCTGCGCATCGGAGGGAGACCGGATGCCCCCCCCTCGGACTGAGCATCGTGGGGGGCTGCACTCCCCCCCCTCCGCCGCCTGAGGCTGGGTATCGGTGGAGGGGGGGGGAGATGCCCCCCGGGGATGCGCATCGTGGGGGGCTGCTCTCCACCACCACCCCCCCCCCCCCCCCCCCCCCCCCCCCCCCCCCCCCCCCCCCATGGGCTGCGCGTGCTGGGGGGCCCCCGCGGGGCGCGATCGTTGGGTTGTGCCCGACGGGGCGCACCCTCGGGGGAGGGGGCGTGGGAGCGGGGCGGGGAGGGGCTGCAAAGCGCCCCAGGGAGAGTAGGGGGTGCGTGTGTGCACCCCCCCTCGCTCCCCAACCCCCTGTTCGCACTCCCCAGCGTGTGCACGATCCGACCCGCGGCTGCGCCCCCCCCCCCTTCCCCTTCCCCGGGCGGGCCGGGGGCTGCGGGGGGGGCCGGGAACCGCGTCCCGCCGCACCCCCCCCGGGGCGGCCCGGCCGCAGGAGGCAGCGGGACGGGTTTGGGTTTCTCCCGCCCGCGATTATCCGCGGCCGCTTCCCGGAGGCCGCGGCGGGAGGGGCCGGGGCCGGGGCCGGGTCTGGGGCGGGCGGCGAAACCCGACCCCGGGGCTGCTGCTGCCCTCGCCGGGGAGGAATGTGTGCACCTACCCCGGGCACCTTAACCCCGCCGCTGCCGGGCTGACCCCCAGCTCCTGCCACCCCCCGCCACCCCCCCCAACCCGCTGCCACCCCCCCCTAAAGCTCCTGTCACCCCCCACACTGCCCACGCCAACCGCTCTCCACCCTACAACCATCCCCTCACACCCCCCCACGATCCCCCCTAAACCCCCTGACACCCCCCCCCTTGCCCTGCATCCCCCATCTGCCTCCCCCGCCCCGCTGTGCACATCACTCCGGCACTGTGGTTGAGGATGGCTCAGGGGCAGGTTTGGGGTGAAAGGAGGCGTTTTGGAGTGCCCCCCCGCAGTGAGAGAGCTGCAGGAAGGGGGACGCCGTCCCTGTGGCCCCGTGGCCCCCAGCTGCTGGAGCAGGGCAGGACGGCCGGAGAAATACCTGCCCTGGGGAGAGCTGTTATTAGCAGCACCCACGCCCTGGCCCCTGACCCCTGCCCAGCCCCGGGCACAGGGGTGAGCTGGGGAGGGGACGGGGATGCGACCCCCACCGCCCCACTGCGCCCCCGGCACCGTGGCCAAGCTGGGGCAGCAGCCGTGGGACCGAGGAGGAGGAGGAGGGCGAGGGCGGCCTCGCGCCAGCGGGTGCCATGCTGGGGCAGGCTGGCGCACGTGCCGGCGCGGCGGGGATGAAGGGGCGCAGCGTGGGCTGCCCCCCCCAGCCTCCCCGCCGGAGGCAGCCACCCGCCGCTTGGCAGCGGGGCGAGGAAGGCTGCCCGGCGGGGGCCTGGGCCCCCCGCGCTCTGCCGGCACCAAATGGTGCTGCTTTGGCAGAGCTGGCAGGAACGCGGCTCCTGGGGGGGCCTTGCACCTCGGCAGGAGGGAGGGAGGGGGCGGCTGCACTGCCAGGGCGTTTCCTTGCCCGTGGGGGCTTCGCGGGGGTCCCAGTGACTCAGAGCTGCCGTGGCAGTGCCCAGCTGGGCCGCGGTGCCCAGGGGGAGAGGGCCCCCCACCGCTGCCAGGATGCTCTGCCAGGATGCTTTAAGCCAGAGCCAGGTGCTGTGATGCCCACGGGGTGGTGGGGGTTCCATGGGGGGGGCATGTTCATGCCAAGAGCGCCCCCAGGGTGGCAGCAGGGGCCCGTGGTTGCTGTCAGTGCTGGGAAGCTGCGTGGGAGGTGTGACTGCAGCCTCCCACATGGACTGCGACGTTTCTGCTACGGGTAGCGATAGCTCAGGCCCGCCTCGCCATCAGTAGGCTTCAGGGTTAATGCCCTTTGAGGGGGCAGGAATCCTTCCCAGCATGGCTGTTTGGATGGATACAGGGGGAGAGGGTCGGGCAGAGGATCTGGTTACTCGGGCCGGATCCCTTACAGGGGGAATAAAGCGGGCAGTGTGCTGCGAGGGGAGCCGGCGGCACCGGCTGGCCGGGCGCAGATAAACCGCAGGGAACAATGATAAAAACTGAGGTGAACAATGCGACAGGGCCAGGAGGGCAATGGCGCCGTGCTAGTTTCCCATGCAGGGTGGGCTCACAAATGGCCCTTTGGCACTCGGCTGCGCGGGGGGCATCTCCGGGTGCTGGCACGGCACGGCACGGCACAGCTGGGCCTCCACGCATGGGGCTGGCTGCGGGGTTGGCTGGGGAGAGGACAGAGCCTGGCAGGTGCCCAGCGACAGGAGCCACTCTTGTGCCACCATCTCTCTCTCTCTCTGTCCCCAGCGCTCAAGAAGTCGTTTGAGGCGGAGGATGGGGACGAGCCGCCCAGCTCCCCGCCAGTGTCCCCACTGCCCTCGAGCACCGGCGAGAGCTGCCGGCCGCTGCAGCCCAGCCCCGCGCCCCGCTCGGGCACTGCCACCAGCCCCAGCCCGGCTCCCAGCCCCGTGCTGCGCAGCCGGCTCAGCACCAGCCTCTCTGCCGGCCGAGCCAACGGCACCGCCAGCGCCTCCATCGCCCGTGTCGCCTCCTTCCAGACCCGCCAGGGCTTCGCTGCGGGGCCAGGAAGCGACGGTGAGAGCCTCCGCAGCTCGTCCTCCAGCCTGGAAAGTCCCGCACCCACGGGGCCCCCCCAGTTGCCGTGCACCCCCCCGGCCTCCGGCCCTGGCCTGAAGAAGGTCCCGTCCCACGGCAGCGTCTTCCCGGCGGATCTGGAGCATCCCCTCCGTGGGGCCAGTGCCAGCCACGGCTCACTGCCGGCCCTGGACCTGCACATCGCCGAGGAGCCAGGGATGGGGACCCTCCCGCCAGACCCCCCGCTGTGGGGCACCCAGAGCCCTGCGATGCAACCTTGCACCCGCCAGCCTTCCTCCTCCTCCTCCTCCTCCTCCTCCCCCTCGGCCCCATACGATGGCACGGAGGCAGCCCCGGGGCTGCCCATGCTCCCCAAGGGGCCGGAGGGGTGGCTGCTGGGGGGGTGGGATGCAGCCCCCCCCCCGCTGCCCCGGCCACAGCTGAGGGCCAGCCTTGGCGCCAGCCCCATCCGCCAGCCCCTGCCACTCCCCCGGGGCCAGGGGGAGGCAGTCCCGGCCCCAGTCACCCCTTCCCCAGGGAGGGCTGAGGGGCTGCTGCCATTGCCGACCCCCCAGGCTGCCCCCTTCAAGCTGGTGTCCCAGCCACAGACTGTGCAAGTGAGCTCCCAGCCCGCCTTCCTCGGGGGGCTGGTGCTGGTGCCGGCCCCGGGGACCCTGGCAGCACCTGGCGGAACCGGGTCGAACCCCTCCAGCACCAGGCTGGTGGGGCCACGGGGACCCTGCGTGGTGGCAGCGGCTCCCAGCGAGGCTGCAGACGGCGGCTGGGCTGCGGCGACACCAGAACACGGTAGGACTCTCTCCTGTCCCCTCTCCCCTCTCCCCAGCGGGACCCCCTTGCTGGGCGCGGTGTTGCCAAAACCCCACAGTGAGCCCGGCTGCCTCCAGCCGCCCCAGCTCTGGGGAGAGCATTAATGGCCAGGTGATGGTGGTGCTGGGGACAGAATGAGCCCCACCAGCTCGCTACCCCCCACCCTGGGGCCGGGGGTCCATGGGGCGCATCGGATGCTGCCCGGCACGGCGCAGTGCGTGGCGCGTAGCAGGGGGCTGTATGGCGCGGAGCCAAGTGCGGCGCTGGCAGCACTCCCAGTCCGCCCGGCCCTGGGGTGCCTGGCAAGCTTCCCGTGCCGCCCCGGCACTAATTGTTTTTCCCGGCGCAGGGAGACAGGTTGGGACACATGTGCCCCATCGGCAGCAGCACCGAGCGCCGGGGCCCTGCGCGTGCCGCCTATCGCCGCGATCTTGTCCCGCATCCAGTGCTTTCTTCCCCTCTCATCCCTCCTTGCCTTGGCACGGGGACAGATCCTGTTTTTCCCTTCCCGTGGGGGTGGAGGAGGTGGCGAGGGGCCAAGGTGCGCTCAGGTGTGCTTGGCGTGTGCCCTGTGGTGGGGGGAAGGACATGGGGCTCCCCAGGGCAGCCGTGCCCTTGGCTCCCACTGTGCTGCTGTGGGCGCCACCAAGCCTGTGCCTATCCCCAAGCACAGGGTGGGGACCCTCCTGTTCACAGTGTCCCCCTGCTCCGAGGAAGGCTGGAGGGTGCCAGGGTGGCCGGGAGACAGCCGCCGCCACCAGCGCGCCACCAGTCCCTGTTTAGGTGCTTGGGGCTCATTGCTTGTCTCGCTGGGGTGTCATGAGAGCCGCCGTCGCCTGGCTCTAAGTACTGACGCCGGCGAAGGCATCCATACATCTGCTGCAGGCTGGGGTGAATCATCCCCCAGCAATGCCCGTGGCCGTGCTGCCCAGCCAGCCTGGCTGCCCCGGTGACCCGCTGCTGCCCGCGGCACCCGACCAGGGTGGAGGGGACAGTGCTCAGGGTCGAGCTGGGGTGATGAGGACACAGGGGATGGTGCTTGGGGTGGAGCTGACATGATGGGGACGTGAGGCAGTGGTGCTGGGGGCCAAGCCAGGGTGATGGGGACACGGAGGGACAGTTCTCAGGGTTGAGCAGGGTTGATGGGGACATGGGAGGATGGTGTTTGGGGCAGAGCCAGGGTGATGGAGAAACGGGGGGAAGATGCTCAGGACGGAGCCAGGGTGGTGGCAGGGTGGCCGAGCGTGGTGTGCCCAGGCTGCAGAGCCAACGGGCAGCGTGTGGGCCCCCGCTGCCCTGCAGACAGCATGGGACTGGCAGGCACTGCTTGGGCACAGCAGTTTCTCCATCAGGAAAAGGTGGGGACACGCCGTTTCCTCTCCTGGGAGGCCACCACAGCCCCCAGGCCGGTGGCACCCGTCGGTGGCCGTGGGGCAGCGTGGCACACTCGGTCCCGCGCCCCGCGGGAGGAAGCATCAAGCCAGCCGGCGGCCGCCGCGTTTCACTTCCACGCGTTTCACTTCCACACCGAGTCACCCACGCAGGGCCCCGGGCAAGGAGGAGGAGGAGCGGAGGAGGAGCCGTGGGCTGCAGCCGCCCTCCCCGCCTTGCACCCCAGGAGCCATTTGGCCCCGGTGACCAGCTCTTGGCGACAGCAGCCCCGGCTCCGGCCGGCTTGCCCAGGTAGGGATGGCCGGGGCGGCAGCGGGCAGGGCAGCGTGCGGGCAGGGGGGTGCTGCCGCCGGGGCAAGGGGAGCCCCTCGGTCCGTGGTCCCGGCGGGCAGGCACAGGGTTTCGCCCGCTGCCTCACTTCTGCTTCTGCTCATCCTGGCCCCCAGCGGCCCCCAGCCCCGTGCCGTGGCTCCCGCTGCGCCACAGCCAGCCGGGCAGGATGGCTCCGTCTCCAGCCACGGGTGGGGATTGTCACTGCTGTCCCCTTGGGTCGCGTTTGGTGCTGGGAGAGGTGTCGGCATTTCTGGGTCACGCTTCGCCGGGTGGGTAGAGCTGCAGTGAGCTCCTTGCCAGCACAGTGGATGCTTCGTGCTGCATCCCCAAAACGCTCCGTCCCTTTGCTGGAGGGGCCGGATCCCTCGAGCCCACCCAGTCCGGAGCCATGCGCTCCCCATCCGATGCTGGTTCGGTGTGGTGGCAAGCAGCCAGGCCGGGAGCTCCTTTCCCAGCTCATCCTCTCCCAGCACCCTCCATCCCCAGAGCCTTTATTACAGGCTTCCCCAGAGAACCGGCCAATTAGCCCCGCATCAGTAATTAAATCTGTGGAGGAGACCACGGACCCGGGATTACTTGTCCCTGCCTGGAAAATAAGAGCATCTTTAATGAGTCCTGGAACAGGTCTGGCTGCAGGAGCCATTAGCCCGGGAGGTGCGTGGTGATGCTGAAGAGCTTCCACGTGGCTGGCCGTCGCCGACAGGTCTTTTTGGCAGTGAGGGTGGGGGCACGGGGGGCTCCAGCCCTGTGGGGGAGGGAGCTGTGGGTGCAGCACCCAGCGCTGCCGCACGCCCGGTGGCAGCACCCGCCCCCCCCCCCGGCTGTTTGTGTCTGCTTGGCGCTGCCGCCAGCACGGCCCGACACGGCCCGCAGCGGTGGGCAGCGGCTGAGTGCTGCACCCCAGGGAGCACCCCAGGGAGCTGAGGGAAGGGGGGGGGGCATGCAAGCACCACATCCTGCCTGCACCCTGCCTGCCACTGTGGGCGGCTCCAGGCAGCGGCTGCATCACTGTGTTCTGGATCTGTCCTGGCAACTGCCCGGGGCTGGCAGGGACCAGGGTGGGTGTGCAGGGGGGCTGGTGTGTATCCCCTGAGCAGTGGCATGTCCAGGTGAGCATCGAGGGGGGGTGTCCCAGCTCTCTGCCTGCCCTCAGCCCCCCCGGCTGGGTGTCACTGCTGTCACCAGGAAGTTCCCAGCTGTTTCGACACTTCCGAGGAACACCCTGTCCCGCGGGGGGAGCTGGGACACATGGCACTGTTGTCCCCAACCCACCATCTTCCCGGGCATCCTGCCATTGCCCTGGCGAGGCGGTGGGTTTGCACCCACCAGTGGGTACAGGTGCCCCTCCTCCCTGCCAGGGTGCTGTTGCTGTGGCAACGGGCGTGTTCAGCTCCATCATCTCCTGGTACCCTGGGGCTGGCTCGGGCTGGACCCTGCCCATGTGTCCCTTGTCCCCAAGCTGCATGGCACATGGCTGTGGCCTCGGCGGGGCAGCTTGGCTCCTCGGCACCCTCGGCTTTCAGCAAGCTGCCGCCTGAGCCTCGCCAACGCCAAGAACCGGCTGGCACATATGTGGCAGGCGGGGAGGCTGCGGTGCAGGGGGACGCAGGCGCCGTGGGGCACTGCGGCACCGGGATGGGCGGCAGGACCACCACCCCTCACCTCGCCCCGCCGTGCCCGTGCTGGGGCTGCTCGGGGATCACGGTGCTCCCCGATGCCAGGGGAGACGGTGGGTGCCAGGGGGTATGGGACCTCCAGCCGAGTGCTCCGCTCCCCTTCGGTGCCACGGCAGCCACCCATGGGGGTGATGGGTGCCATGGTGGGGGGGGCATCCCAGTGCTGGGGTCCCCGTTTGTGCCGGCCTGGCTGGAGGCCGAGCGGTGCCGTGTGCCAGGTGGGCACAGCCAGGCGGGCACCTTCCCCACCCTGCTGGGCAACCGGCAGACTCAGCGCAGGGGCTTGGCTGTGACGGGGAGGGGGCTGCGGGGGGGGTGGGAGGGAGGAGGGGGGAGGGATATTGCCATGCTGGTCATGTGTGGGAGCGGCAGCCTCGCCGGAGCCGGGTTTGGTGCCAGCCGGGGGCTGGCGGAGGAGAGGGGGCCGGGCTGCAGCACTGATGGGGACGCTGATGGCACCCAGGGGACCCCCCCCGACCGTAGCGGGGTGCTGAGCAAGGGCACTGCGGCGCCGAGGTAGGACCTGAACAATGGCCGTGCCGGGCAGCAGCAGGAGGAGGAGGAGGAGGAGGAAGAAAGGGCTCAGGGGCCCCCCAAGCTGCCGCACAAAGGGCTGGGGCGGGTGTGGGGCTCTGGTGGCCCCCAGTCAGGGGCATGCGCCGGGCACGGTCCCCCAGGCAAACCCCGCCGGCGCTGGGGCTGGGGGTTGTGCCGGTACCTGTGCTGTCCCTCCCCAGCACCCCCCCGGGGCTGCAGGTGGGTGCCCGGAGCCCCGCAGTGGCTGATGTCTGGGCACGTTATGGGGCGGCACATCCAGGCCCGGAGCCCCCCGGGTGCGCCAGGGCCAGAGCGGGTGCTGCAGCAGGTGGCCTTGGTTTGGGTGGCAGCGTGGGCTGGGTGAAGGGTGCCGCTGTGGACGCGGCGCAAACGCCTCACAGAGCGACCTGTGGCATCGCGGGCGACAGCCACCCCGAGGATGTCACTACGTCGCCTCCCCGTCCCCCTCCGCCCGCGGGGTGCTGGGGGGGGGCGGTGTGCCCCGTTGCCATGCCAAGCCTCGCCAGCTGCCAGGAATGTGCCGGGGCTGCGTGCCTGCCGGGGCGGCTGCTGCTGGGGCAACGGTGCTGGCGGAGGGGTGGGCATTGGGGAGGGGGGTGGGGGGTGGCCAGACTCACCCACCTTTGCCCACCCGTGCAGGGAGCAGCCTGGAGCCCGAGGAGCACAGCATGGAGCCACTGGCCGTGCCGGAGGAGGAGATGCCCCTCACCGTGGCGCCTGGCCCGGCGGGTTGCCAGCTCTTTGGTTACGTGGGAATCGAAGCTGTGCTCGACCAAATGAAAATCAAAACCATGAAGACGGGCTTTGAGTTCAACATCATGGTTGTGGGTGAGCACTGGGCGCGGAGTTTGCTCCGATGCCACCATACCAGGAGAAACCATGCTTTTAAGGGATTTAAACAGCAATAAATTTAAGCGGAGCAACATTCTGTACCCTATAACATAGCGATGGGTGAGCCCATCCCAACCTCCGGGATGCTCCCAAATGGGTACTGTGAGGTTATCACTTTGGGGAGTAAATTTACTGGGGGGACAAACCAGAGCTATCACAACCTCTGAGATGCTCCCAAAGGGATACCAAGGTGTTATTGCCCTGGGGGAATAAATTTATTGGAGGGAACAAATGGGAGCTGCCGGCATCCCCGCAGGGCAGAGTGGGCTGGGGAAGTCAACCATGGTGAACACCCTCTTCAAGTCCAAGGTGAGCCGCAAAGCCTCGCAGCCTAGCCAGGAGGAGCGCATACCCAAGACGGTGCAGCTGCAGTCCATCACCCATGGTAAGGTCACCACCGTGGGGTTGTGTCCCACCAAGCCTGGGGAGAAGCAGGGGACCTCAGATGCGGCTGCAGAACCCCCCTGGTTCCCTGCTTACCCACATCTCTGCCCCATAGTCATCGAGGAGAAGGGTGTGAAGATGAAGCTGACTGTGACAGACACACCAGGGTTCGGGGACCAGATCAACAACGAGAACTGGTAGGACACAGCAAGGTGCAGCATCCCAGTTTGGTGGGTGGCAATTTGGGGTGGAAGTTGAGCTCAGATGCCATCCCCCAACTCCTCATCCTCAGCTGGGACCCCATCATCAAATATATCAACGAGCAGTACGAGAGGTACCTACGCGAGGAGATCCTCATCACCCGCAAGAGGAAGATCCCAGACACCCGGGTCCATGGATGTGTCTACTTTGTCCCTCCCACTGGCCACTGGTGCGTCCCCACTCACAGCGCCCATGGGTGCTCCCTGCTTGGTGGTGTGGGTCACCCCGAGGTGATGGTGGGGAGGGTCATCCTGGGGTGATGGTGAGGGGTGTCACCCTGGAGTGGTGGTTGGAGGGACATCCCAGCGTGATGGTGGTCCCTGGCAGGCTGCGTCCACTGGACCTGGAGTTCATGCGGCGGCTCAGTAAGATTGTCAACGTGGTGCCGGTGATCGCCAAAGCCGACACACTCACCCTGGAGGAACGGGCAGAGTTCAAGCAACGCGTAAGGACAGATCCCTGAGGGGCTCCCAGGGTGCCCTGTGTCCTCCTCAACCCCGACTCAAGCCCCTTATCCCGCAGATCCAGGAGGACCTGAAGACCCATGCCATCAGCGTGTACCCGCAGGAGGACTTCGACCAGGACCCAGATGACAGGGTGCTGAACGACAGGATTCGGGTGAGTGCTGGGGCGCTGGGATTGGGAATGCCAGGCCCTGGGGACCAGGGTGGGGGAGAGACACCCCTGGGTGAGCCTGGCAGCACCCTGGGGTGAGCGTGCTCCTCTGCACTGGCAGGAGAAGATCCCCTTTGCTGTGGTGGGGGCAGACCAGGAGCACCAGGTGAATGGCAAGCGGGTGCTGGGCCGCAAGACCAAGTGGGGCATCATTGAAGGTGAGCGGAGCCCCTTGCACCCCCAACCCTCCCCGGGTACAGGGGGTCTGCCGGGGGTGCGGGGGAGCTGCACCCGTGAGTGCGTCCCTGCCTGGGTGAGTGCTGGGGGTGCTGAGCGGGGGGGATGCGCCAGTGCTCCGGTGGTACCCAGAGCCTGCTGGGATGCGCTCCCGGGCATCCCTTCGCCGCCCTCCCTCCTGCCAGCACCCTGCCAGCCCCGCTGCCTACTCTGCCTTGCTTTGCAGTGGAGAATCCGGCGCACTGCGAGTTCCCCCTCCTGCGGGACCTGCTGATCCGGTGAGCGGGGGACAGGGTGGGGGGTGTCAGCACCCTGCGGCGGGGATGGTGGGAGGATGGTGACTTGATGCCCTTCCTCCCCACTGCCACCCCGGGCAGGTCCCACCTGCAGGACCTGAAGGACATCACCCACAACGTCCATTACGAGAGCTACCGCGTGCGGCGGCTGAACGAGAGCAACGGGCCAGCGCTGAGCCCCCTCAACGGGCTGCCCGGCAAGGGCGAGGGTGGCAGTGACCTCTGAGCCGCTGGGTCCCCCCAAGAGCTGCCGCTGGACCCCTGTGGCAGCGCCTGTGCCCCACCCACACCAGTGGCTGTGCCTGGACCCTGCCTGGGGTGAGGAGCCCACACCAGTTTGGGGCGAGGAGCCCCCCATGAGTGCCAGGCTGCCCTGGCTTGGGTCCCCTGGTCCCTCATCCCCAAGCTCCACTATGGACACAGACCCCCTGGACCCTGTGTGACATTAAAGGTCAACCTGGAGCCTTCAGCCTTCGCCATCATCCTCATCCTGATGGACTCCCACCTTCTGATGTGCCACCACCCTCCAGTGCTGCTCCGGCTGCTGGGGCCGTGGGGCAAGATCCCCACCACGGTGCTGCTGGGGTGCCCAGCGCCAGCACTGGCCGTGCACCCCGGGGAAGTGCTGAGGTGCTGGTGGTGCCATGGATGGCCGGGGCGGGCAGGGTGTGGGTCCCTCCCCATGGTCACCCCACCCACCCTGCCCGGTGACGGCAGCTGGCACAGCCGGACTTTGAGCCGCTTATCGGGTGGCGGAGGGGTGTGGAGGTGCTGGGAGGGGTATGGAGGTGCCGCCTGCAAGGATGTGTGGGGGCTACACGTGGCCGCTCCCCACTGTGGCACCCCACCCCCCCGCTAGGGGCACCCAGCACTGGGTGCAGACCCCAAACCCCTCAGGCAGACCCTATGGGTGCTGCCCTGCTGGCTGCTGGCCCCAGAACAGGGCTGGGATGGGGGTTTTGGGGCAGCCCCCCCCTTGCTCCAGGGATGCTTGAAAGGCCCCTTTGTGCGTCTCGCTGCGGGCAGGGCCAGGGCATGGTGCCAGGATGGTGACACGTGGTGACTCCCGGCCCCCCCCGCCCAGGCCCCCCCCAGCGGGGCTCCGCGTCACGGCGAGCGCCAGCACCCTTCGCCCGGCCCCGTGTTAATGATCCACCCGCCTGCGCCGCTGCCGCTGCTGCCAGCCCCCGGCAGCCGCCCCAGCGAGCCCTGGGTGGTGGCGGTGGTGGCGGTGGTGGTGGCAGCAGAGCTGGGGGTCCTCAGCCTGGACAGCTGGGGGGGCCGGCAGCTCCTTGCCCCATGCCCCACCCCTCCGCCCCAACACCCAGATAAGCGCGGCTGCGGGCAGCACCCATTTCCCGGCGCGCGGCGTGGGTGGGAGAGCTGGCAGGGACCATGGCCGTGGCGACGGTGAACCTCCGCGCTGTGACCTCCTGGGTGGGCATTGCCCGGCTCTTTGCCATCGTGTTGTCCTGCATTGCCTTCAGCTTGGTGGCCTCCACCGGGGACTTCGGGGGTCCCTACGGGACATGGTGCATGTTCACCTGGTGCTTCTGCTTCACTGTGACGCTGCTGGTGGTGGTGCTGGAGCTGCTGGAGCTTTACCCCAAGCTGCCGCTCTCCTGGGATGACTTCACCTCAGCTTTCTCCATGCTGGCGGCGTTGATGGTCTTCACCACCTCGGTGGTTTTTCCCTCCACCTTCATCAGCAGCCCCTGCAGCAGCAGCAAGTGTGTCCGGCAGGCCGTGGCCACCACCTTCTCCTGCCTCTGCTTCCTTGCCTACGCCCTCGAGGTGGGGCTCACCCGTGCCAAGCCAGGGGACATCAGCAGCTTCCTCTCCACCGTGCCTGGGCTCCTCAAGGTCTTTGAAGCCTACGTGGCTTGTCTCATCTTCTCCTTGCTGGATGCCTACAGTTCGGAAGCTGGCCTGCAGTGGTGCGTGGCTGTCTACTCCATCTGCTTCATCATCACTCTCCTCATCATCATCTTCACCATTGGCCGGTGCCTCACCTACATGCCCTGCCCGCTGGAGAAGGTGCTGGTGGGCTACAATGCCCTGGCCCTGGTGATGTACCTCACTGCCACCATCCTCTGGCCCCTCTACAGCTTCAGGGGAAAGAGCCGCCCCAATTCCTGCGGCAGGAATTGCTGGTGGAACAAGCACCTGGGGATCACCTTCCTCACCATCTTCAACCTCATCGCCTACTTGGTGGACCTGGTCTACTCCACCAAGATGGTTTTCATCAGGGCACCTCCCTAAGGGCTCCGGGTGCCCCCGTGGGGTGAGGTGGTGGTGGGACGCGACTGGGTGCTGGTGCCGGCACTGGTGCGGGGCTGCCAGCGGAGCTGAGGAAGAGGCTGGACGCCTCGGAAAGCTCCTTCTCCCCGCACCAGAGTGGAGAGCCACGGGGTGCTCCTGGGGGTGTGCTCAGCCCGGTGCTCCATGGCGGGGGCCAGAAGGCTGGGTGGGGGGGACCAGGGTGCTCCCAGAACCCTGGAGCAGGGAGGGGGGGCTTTGGGATTAAATTGGGTCATTTTTCACTTGCTTCTGCCTCCTCTTTCTTCCCCTTCCTGGCTTTCTGCGGGATCCTTCCCAGTGGCACAGGGGGCTTGGGGGTGGAAAACAGTGGAGCACTGGCAGTGGCATGGGGGGGTGGGTACTGGGTTTCAACAAACCCTATTTTCTCCTTGTTGACTCAGCACTAGAGTGAAGCAGGGCATGACCAGGAAAAACCCAACCCGGATGCCTTCTCCTTGGCACCGGCAGAGGACCCTGCCAAACGGGTTTGGGAGGAATGTGGCTGCTGGGGGGGCTGAGAGCCCGCCAGGTCCTCGTCACCAGGTTCTTTTCATCACCCCTGTCACCCCATCAGGAGCCCCGCTGGGTTTGGTCCCAGCCATGCTGTCAGGAGTCCCGTGCCTGCTGCGTTACCCTTTGGGAGCTGCCGGGGAGTCCCCTGCCTGAGGGGACACAGGGTGGGGGGTGGATGTCACCCGGTGCCACCGGAGCTGGGGGGCCGGGACGGTGGCACCGCAGGCCGGTATACCAGGAAAAAGGCAGCAGAGCGGTGCAGTCAGATAGGGACCGGGGCAGGCAGGGGAAGGTGTGCCTGGCAGGCAGAGCTCCTGGCACGGCGCTCCCGGATGTGGGACGGGTGCCCCGTAGGGCACCCCGGCAGGTTTTGGGGCTACTGTCCCCACTCACGCTGCTCCCTCGGCCGCTGCTCGCCCTGGCCCAAGCCACAGCCCTGCCGCCTTGGGACTCACTGGGGGCCAGAGAGTGGGGTCCCCACCACCACGAGATAGCACAGAGCAGCTGCCATGGTGGCTGCACTGGGGGAAGTTGGAGAAAGAGCCCGGACCCACCCTTGGACACTGGACGGCACCCGTGGGTGCCACGGGGCCCAGGGTGAGCGGGACCACCATGCCCCGTGCCAGGGCCACATGGCACTGCGGGTGATGGCAACACCCCAGGCTGCAGGGCTGCCTGGTGGGTGTCGCCTTCACGCTGTTTGTGTCCCCACCGTGTCATCCCCTCACGACCACGGCGCCCTGGCACGGCTGGGCTGCTCCCCTGCGCCCCGGGCAGCGGGGCCGGAGGGTGCCGCAACACCGAGCAGCACGGCTTGGCCTTGGCGCTCCCGGCAGGGCTGTGGCAGCGGTGCCACAGCTCGCAGCCTCCCGAGGCAGCAGGTTTTGGAACAAATAAAGGGAAAACCGCAGCGGCCGGGCCCAGCCCTGCCCAGCGCCCGAGCGTGGCTATTTTTAGTGCCCAGGTTGATTGAAATTCATGGAGGAAAGGGCTGGGGGAAGCGCGGTGACGGCGGCGGCTTGTCGCCGTTATGAGTTGCGGCGCTTCGTGCCGGTAACGTGTTCGGCTCTGGACGGCACACGGGCGGTGCCGGCACACGGGGTGCGGTGAGGCGGGGGGTGCCGGGACCAGGCTGGCAGTGGGGTGCAGGTGGGTGGGTGGAGGAGTAGGGGTGCAGGAGGAGGTTTAGGGGGCTCCCAGCTCCCTGCAAGCGGCTGTGGGAACAGCCCAGCGGGAGGGTCCGGCCTGGGGGAGACCCTGGGGCATCTCCCAGACACGGTTGAGGGTTCCCGGGGGCAGCCGGGCCCCCAGTGCCGGTCAGTGTTGTGCTGGGGGAGCTCCGGTGCCGGTGTGCTGCCAGAGCCGGTGCTGTGGGATGCCGGTGCCGGTGCATTCCTCCCCCTAGGGGTCGGTGTGCCGCGGCGCGGGAGGCGGTGCGGGAGGCGGTGCGCTCCTGCGCAGGGCCCGGGGCGGCCGGGGCACGGCGGCGGCGGCGGGGAGCGGGCACCGCCGCGGGCCCGGGTGAGTGAGGCCGGGGCGGGGGGCGGCGGGAGCCCCGGCCCCACGGGGATGCGGCGGAGCGGGCCGGGCGGGAGGGGGGCGGTGGGGAGGGGGCGGCGGAGCCCGGGCCGGGGCGGAGGGAGCCGTGCCGGTGCTGCCGGGGTGCCCCGAGCCCGCCGCCGCCCCAGCATCGCCCGCTCGTCCCGGCGGGACGGCCGGCCGGAGCCCCCGGAGCCTGACCCCCGCCCCGGACGGGACGTACCCCCCCTCCTGCCCCGGGGCAGCCCCGGACCCCCCGGGCCGGTCTGAGCTCCCCCGGTGCCGGGATGGGGCAGGGGACGCGCTGCCGCTGGGGTCCGGGCGGCTCGGGGTGCCCCGTGCTCCTGCGGGTCTCCCGGGGTGTCCCCTCCCTCCCCGCGCTCTGCCGCATCCCGGGGCTGCCTCTGCCGCCCGGCCCGGGGCAGCGGGGTCCCGGGGCTGGGTGAGGAGCCCCCCGGGGGGCTTACGGCTTCCCACAACCCGGCACCAGCACCCAGCCCGCTTCCCTGTCAGCAGGGTGCCCCTGTGTCCCCCAAGGACGCCCCTGTGTCCCCCACTGCCCCTACACCCTCAGGGACACCTGTGTCCCCCCGTGCCCCCAGGGACATCCCAATGTCCCCCAGTGCCTCTGTGCTCCCAGGGATGCCCCTGTGTCTGCAGCTGGACAAGCTGACCCCAGACAAGACCCCCTGTGAGCCCCCATCAGCCTGATCCCCCATTCAGGGTGACTGCCTGGGGGGGCTCTCATCCCCTTCCTGCCCCGTGGGGCTGGGGGCCACGGCCAGGAGCCCCCTGAGCTGCTTCATTACCCGCCCTGAGCACCCCCAGCACTGGCTAATGTGAGGACCAGGGGGGACAAGCGGGGCAGCCTGGCAGTGCCACTGGCCGGGGGTGCTGGGGAGCAGCCCTGGGGTGGGTGCTGGGAGGCAGCCCTGGAGCAGGGACTTCAGCTCCTGCCCAGGGAAGGATGTCCGACGCCAGGGACATCACCTGTGTGCTCCCTAGGAGCAGAGCCCCAGGGCAGACCAGAGTGTGGGTGTGCCCAGGGGTGGGTCTCCGCAGGCATCGGCAGGGCTGATCCCACCCTGCAACCCTCTTTCTGCGCTGGCCGCCGCAGTCGGGTGTGGATGTGGCGCTCCGAAGGGATGGCACTGTGTTTTGGGGGGACATATGTGCTCCAAGACAGCTGCCTAAGGGAGTTGGTGTCTGCCCGGCAGGGAAGGGGTTAATGCCAGGGGGTTTCGGGGTGCCGGGGTGTCCCCAGCCGGGTACACCCAGGCTGCTCCTCACACCGGTGACCTCACGCCACTGCCATGGCAACGGCTCATGAAGTCACCCGTGCCGGGAGCGGGGCAACCGCCTCGAGCGTGGGGTGATGGGATGGGAGCGTGGGAGGCTGCCGAGCACCATCCCCCCACTCTCACTGCGCCCCCCGGGTTCCCCCAGAATGAGCTGTGCCCCCACCAGCGCCGACGCCTCCACCTGACCCCCACCCTGCCTGCCCTGCCCACGCCACCATGCTCATCAAGGAATACCGCATCTGCATGCCGCTCACCACCGAGGAGGTGAGTGGGGGGCAGTGGGGGGCCCCCAGAGCCGGGCAAGAAAAGGGGGTGTCAGTTGGGAAGCAGGGTGCAGAGGCAGAGGGAGCCCCAAGCCACGGTCATGGATGCCAGGGACAGCTGCGGGGACACACTGATGGAGGGGGCTGTGTGTGGGGGTCCTGTAGACACAGCAGTGGGGTGCTAGGGGATAGGGCCCCTGCCCAGACAGGGGGTGGGGGACACTGCGACCCCCTTTGCTGTCCCCTCATGACACGGCTTGTGGCAAGGACTGTCTGCCTTGGTCGAGCTGCCAAGGTGTGCTTTGGCCACGTCGGTGGGCTTGGGATGCTCCGTGCGAGTGCTGAGCCGTAGGCAGGGGGCACATCCCATCGCTGGGCACGGAGCCCAACGGCAGCACCAAGGGCTGCTCGGGGGCAGCTCAGTCCCAGGACCAGTGGGTGAAGGTCACTGGGGGTTTGGGTGCCCATGGTGCTGCAGCACTTGGGGCAGCTGCTCTGATGGGGAGCACAGGCTCGATCGCTGCTCCGCAGGGAGCCCAAATCCCTGGGCAAACAGTGGTGATAGCCGGCAGCATCCCTGGCCGAAGGTCACTCGTGAGTGTCTGGTGCCAACAGAGCCACTCCAGGGGGTGGGGAGCTGTGGCAGCAGTGCCCACGCTGGGCACCGGTTTTGTATTCGCACCTGGGGAAGGTTTTCAGTTAGGCAGAGGGCTGCTAAGATTGCGCTGGCAGTTAGGGTGAGGGATGGGATCTTCAGCACAACAGTAAAACACTTATTGTGTGGCCACGTCATCGAATACACATTCACACACACACATATCTCCATATCTCTCTCTCTATATATATATATATAGTTTTCCCTGGCTCCCAGGTAGCTTGCTGAGCAGAAAGCCTCCAGGCACTCTGCAAGGCCATCAGGGAAGAGCAGAGAGGGCAGGATCTGGCCCCCACCCAGGCACTGGATCAGCCCAGGGACAGGGGCGTTGAAACAGGGTACCCCGTGAAACTCCTGCCCGCTGCACGACTCGGGGTCTGTCACCCCTTTGCTCCGTGCCTCAGTTTCCCCTCTCAGTGGTGCAGCTGGGAACCCGTTAGCCCAGCAAAAACGATCCCATCCTGGCGCAGCGGGAGGGCACGGGGGCAGGGGGTGGCAGCGCTGAGGCTGGGTGCTGTGGTTGCAGTATCGCGTGGGGCAGCTCTACACCATCAGCAAGCACAGCCACCAGGAGAGCGAGAAGGGTGAGGGCGTGGAGGTGGTGAAGAACGAGCCCCACGAGGACCCCGTCCACGGCCCCGGCCAGTTCACCGAGAAGCGCGTCCACCTCTCCAGGTGTGGCTGTGGCTCCAGATACGGGTGCTGGGTGGGGAGGGGGCCCTGGTGCCCCAGCTCTGTGGGGCAGCACCATGGCAGGGGGCATGGGTAGGCATTGGGGTGGCCCCATCCCTTCCTCCAGAATTCCCGGGGAACATCCTTTCTCAGTCCTTGACACCCTGCAGTGTGGCTGTGCCCATCTCCCAGGGCTGCACCCATCTTTGGGGGCTGCACCCATCTTTGGGGGCTGCACCTCTCAGGTGTACCCATCTCCTGGGGTGTGCTTATCTTGGGGGTGGCCCACGCCCATCTCCCAGGGTGCACCTTCTGCAGGGGTTGTACCCATCATCGGTGGCTGCACCCACCTCCCAGGGTGCCCCCATCTTCCAAGGGGTGCACCCCCCTCTGGGAACCACACCCATCTCCTGGGGTGCCCTCATCTTCCGGGCACGCACCCGTCTTGCAGGGTGCACTCCTCTCCGGTGGCTGCACCCCTCTCCCGGCGGACACCCATCTCCGGGTACCGGTGGCTGCCTTGGCTGCAGTGCGGAGCTCAGCCCATCCCTGGGGGTGTCCTTGTGTCCCCACGTGCAGCCCCAGGTGCCCGTTGGGCCACCGCTGGCACCCGGTGCTGCTGTCCCCATGTCCCCGCTGCTGGCTGCAGCACACGGCGGCACGGGCATCGCCTGCTCCCTCGCCGGGGAGTCGCTGGCGTTAGACGGGCTATTTTTAGCTGCGCCGCTCACGATTCCCCTCGCGGGGATGTTATTTTTAACGCCTGCAAATTAATCAAAACCCACCTCCTGGCTCTCCTGGGGGCCTGATCCTGCTCTGGGAGAGTGGGCAGCTACTGGTGTTGAGCAAGGTGGGCAGGGGTGTCTGCGGGCTGGACGGGAGCACCCCAGGATCCTGGCTCTGGGGAGGTGGAGGGTGCCCTGGGGAAGTGGTGGGGGGTCAGCAAAGGGGATGGAGGGTCCATGGGGCAGGAGTAAGGGTGTCTGGGGAGGAGGTGGGGGTCCTGGGGAGAGCGTGGGGGCACTGGGGTGGAGGTGATGGTCCTGGGGAGGTGTCATGGGTCCCTGGGGAGGTTGTGGGGTGCAGATGATGGTCCAGGGCTGAAGATGAGGGTCCTGGGGAGGTGGCAGGGATCCCTGGGATAGTCCCTGGGCTGGAGGTGATAGTCCTAGGAAGGTGGCAGGGATCGTTGGGGGTAGTCCTGGGGTGGAGATGAGGGTCCTGGGGAGCAGGTGGGGTCCCTAGAGAGGGGTTGGGGGTCCCAGAGCCAGGACTGTGCTAGGTGGGGCTGCGTTCGGTGGAGCCAGGCTGAGGGGCACGGTGCAGGGCTGTGCTCGCTGGCTGTACCCTGCCCTGAGCAGAGCACCCCCCACCATGGTCCCCCCCAGTAAACTGCCGAGCTGGGCACGGGCGGTGACACCCCGCATCTTCTACATCACGGAGAAGGCCTGGAACTACTACCCCTACACCATCACTGGTGAGCCCCGGGCAGGGTGTGGGGACGGGGCACCGGCGGTGGCAGCGGGCTGCCAGCAGAGCCCACCCGGTGCCTCTTCCCAGTCTCACTGCTCCCTCTCTCCCCCGTGATGCCATCTGGCAATGCCACCCCATGATGCTGATGTGCCACGGTGTCCCTGCAGAGTACACGGTAAGGAGGTGGCATGGGGGGGAAACGACCTGGCCCCTTCCCCAGCACCTGGCATGGCTGGGGTGGGGGCACTGGGCTGGGTATCCCTTGTGGTGGGCATTCCTTGAGGCTGGGTGTCCTGGGGGGTGGGCATTCCTTGAGGCTGGGTGTCCTGGGGGGTGGGTGTCCCTTGAGGCTGGGTGTCCTGGGGCCTGGTGTCTTTTGTGGGTGGGCTTCCTTGGGAGTGGGTGTCCCTCGGGATGGGTGTCCCGCAGGGCTGTCTGACAGCCATTCTCTGCAGTGCTCCTTCCTGCCCAAGTTCTCCATCTACATCGAGACCAAGTACGAGGACAACTGCGGGGACAGCGAGAATGTGAGTCTGCGCCACAGCTGAGACCTGGATGCTCACTGCTGGGGGACACACACATGGCCGGTGCCTCTCACCCTCCCTCTCCTCCCCAGATCTTCCACAGCGATAAAATCCTGGGTGACCACGAGGTCTCCTTCCTGGACATCGCCTTTGACGAGATCCCCGAGCGTTACTACCGCAGCCTGGAGGTAGCGTGGGTGGCAACGGGGGGAGCTCCCTGGGGCCACCCCCTTGTCCCCTGTCCTGGGGAAGGGTGCTCAGAGCCCCACTCTGCCCCCCCAGGACCCCCGTTTCTTCAGCTCGGCCAAGACGGGCCGGGGGCCGCTGCGGGAGGGCTGGCGCCAGCACACCAGACCCATCATGTGCTCCTACAAGCTGGTGAGCGTCAAGTTCGAGGTGTGGGGGCTGCAGACACGGGTGGAGCAGTTCGTGCACAAGGTGAGGTGCGGGGGAAGCCCAGGCCAGGGCAGGAGGACATCGGGGGTACAGGGACAGGGTGGTGACCACCACGGTGTGTCGCAGGTGATCCGGGACATCCTGCTGATTGGGCACCGGCAGGCTTTCGCCTGGGTGGACGAGTGGTGCGGTGAGTCTGTGGGGCTGCCCTGGCGCTGCCGGTGAGGGGGGGACACGGTCCCTGGAGTGGCACCGGACCCCGAGGGTGGGAGGGGACTGCGAGTTTACCCACCGATGCCACTAACCCCACGGGAGGCTCCTGCTCTTCCTCCAGCTTCCCTGCAACCCGCTGCCTGCACTGCCCGCTCTGCTCCGCTCCCCCTGCCCTCACGCCTGCCTGCACCCCCGCACGCTGCCTGCTCTGCCGCACACCTGGGGAAGGCTTGTCTGAAGCGGGGGGCCCAAAGAGAAGCCCCAGCATCCCTGCCTGCGCTGCCTGCACCCCCGGTCTGGCAGGGAGACACGCTGCAGGCGGCTGCCACGTGCAGACATGGGGACGGGAGCCCTGGGTTTGACAGCTGCCAGCAGCAGGCACGGGGCTGCCCCGGTGAGCGGCTCTCTGCCTTCCAGACATGTCCCTGGAAGAGGTCCGGGCCTTCGAGACTCAGATGCAAGTGGCCACAAACCAAAAGCTGGGGAGCCAGCACCCCTAACTTACCCCACTGAGCGGGCAGCCCTGTCACATGCTGCCTGCAGGGGACGGAGACCCCAGACCCCACCACGCTGCCTGCGGGCAGGTGCAGGCAGAGGGGCTTGTGCACAGTGCACACCGAGCCCCCCCTGCACCCCGCAGCGGAGGGTCCCCCCCGGCCTGGTGCCTCTCCCCACACGACCCCTGCCTGCGCTGCCTGCGCTCTGTCCGTCCCTTCCCCTCCGCTGGTTGGGCTGGTGCTGGAGCCGGGGGCTTCCTGCACTGCCCAACGTCCCCCTCCCTGCCCGTCCCCCTGTCCCCAGCCCCTGTCCCCTTCCCGGCACCCAGCTCGGCGGGGAGCCGGGGCGCAGGGCGCAGGCTGCCCCGGGCGGATGGGGTGCAGGATGCGGCTGTGCCGAGCGGCCCCAAGCCCGGCTGTGCTCGGCAGGGATGACAATGGAGGAGGTGCGGCGCTACGAGCGGGAGACGCAGGAGGCCACCAACGAGCTCATCGGCCTGGTGGCACCCACCATCTCAGTCAGCGAGGTGGAGCAGCCCACGGCCACGCACTCGGCCCCTGCCAGCGCCCCCTCCACCCCCCTCAGCGACGAGGCCCCCGATTTCCTTGCTCCCCCCAAGACTCGCCCACGCAAGAAGTCAGCACCAGAGACCCTGACGCTGCCCGCGCTGCGGGAACGCGCTGGCGCCGAGTGACACTGGCAGTGCTGTACCGTGCCACCTCCCCAGCCGGACAGTGCCAGCCCCGCCGCCAGCCCTGCCGCCCGCCACGGCCCCTCCGACAGGCGCCAACCTCGGGGAGAGACCCACCCTCGGGGCGCAGGGAGCCCCGGGGGGTTACTGGCCTCCTTGAGCCATCGTGGGTGCCCACATGGGACATTGTCACCATCGCTGTGCCGGACCTGCTGGCTGCGCAGGGAGGGGATGCCAGGCCGGTGGGGTCCCGGGCAGCATCGGGTGATGCTGCAGGGGCTGGTTCACTTGACGCTGCCCACCCCGGCAGGGTGTTCCTCAGGGGCCGCCGAGGCTGACGAGCAGCGGGGCTGCGGCAGCCAGTGCCCATGTGCCATGACTGGGCTGGGTGCTGGTGCCTGACTGTGCAGCGGTGGAGCTCAGTGAGTGATCTGGAGCAGCACTGGTGCAGGGGCACAACATGTGTGACAGTGACAGCTGGGTGTTGGGCTGGGGCTCCCCGCAGGTCCCCAGGGGCCACACAGCCCCATGCATGGCAGGTCCCACAGTTGGGGTCCCCTTTGCCATCCCTCCAGAGGCTGTGGCCACCTGAGGGGGGGCTGGGGCAGACTCAGCCCTCCATTTTCTTTGGGAAAACAAAGGCGTTTTTGGAAATAAAGCTCGAGATACAGCGGCTGGCTGGCAGCGGTGGTTTATTTGGCACCATGCCTGTGCTGGGGTGCCGCGTCCCCTGGGACGGGATGTGTGTGACAAGGGATGGCTGCATCGCCCATCCTGAGACAGGGAGATGGGGTCTGGGATGGGGCAGTGAGGGGGTGGGGGTCCACAGGGCAGGGCAAGCCTGCACAGGGTCAGCCGAGCCCCGGGGCGATGCCCCCAGCTGCACCGGCAGCACTGGGCTCCCCTCCCCGCCAGCCATCATCCTCCTCCAGCTCCTCGGCACCCGGCACAGCCGATGCCGCCAGCCCCAGCAGGGCGATGTAGTAGGAGCTGCAGTAGACAGGTGCTTTGTTGGGGCTTGAGTAGACCTGCTCGGGCCGGAGCGAGGCGAAGGGATTGGTGGCATAGCCCATGATGTGCATCTCGAGCTCCACCAGGATCTGCAGGGAGGACTTCAGCTCCTGCTCGCTGCCGGGAGAGGGGGAAGACGAGCCTGTTACCAACCGCCTGTGCCGGCACACCGGGGCAGCAGGGCCATGCTCACCTGTAGACGGTGAAGAGGACGGGCAGGCGATAGTCCCGCAGCAGCAGCAGGGTGGGCAGCCAGCCTGCCAGCAGGTCCGGACAGGCATGGAAACCTGTGGGGACACTGCGGTGAATGTCCCACCCCCCCTCCTGTCCCACCCTGGCCCTGGGGAAAGCGGCTCGAACAGCAGCCGCTCCATGCTGGAGACCCCCGGGCTGCACAGTGACAGGGTTTGGCAGCCCTTAGCAAGGTGGGTCCTGTCTCCCCACCTCCACTGGCCCTGAGCTGAGCCACCACACTGAGACCTGAAGGCAGGGACCCCTTTGGGTGCTGCTCCCACCCACTCATGGGCAGGTGGGTGACACAGGCAGGACGCTGAGTGCCTGGGGGGGGACACAAGGCAGCCAAGCCCCAGTGGGTCCCCTTGGCCACTCCAGCTGCCCATTGTGACTTGGTGCGAAGCCCTGGGCATGTCCCAGGCCACCAGCAGGCTTAGCCCCTGGTGCTGCCAGGGTGCTCAGGGACTACCCAGCATCCTGCCAGGGACATCCTGCCCCAGGCAGCAGGGTGGCGAGGGTCCGGGCCCCTCTGTGGCGCAGACACTCACCCGGGTGAAAGCCCACAACCAGGTCAGGGCGGGCGGCCAGCTTGGTCTCCACGTGGCTTTCCCAGAAGTCATGGTAGAGCCCCTTGTAGCTGCTGAGATGGACCCTTCCCTGGGGTGCCGGTGTGGCCAGGGGTGGCCTCATGATGGGTCCGTTGACCACGTCCACCCCCACC
This sequence comes from Athene noctua, assembly GCF_965140245.1. Lineage (NCBI taxonomy): Eukaryota > Metazoa > Chordata > Aves > Strigiformes > Strigidae > Athene > Athene noctua. The sequence continues at coordinate 3,111,471 of NC_134051.1, read as the reverse complement.
ATCACAAGCTCCATGCCCCGGTGCCCCGGGAACATCCGCGTCAGCTCATCGTAGTCCGTCAGGCGGGTGTTGAGGGTCTCGACATGGGATGCCCCCACCACGTGCACGGTGAGGGCCTTGGCGAGGGGGTTGATGCCAAAAAGCCGCAGCCCCAAGCCGATGGTGAGTGGCCGTGAGTGGAAGTCAGTGACCAGCCGCCGGATGGATTCACGCAGCTCCCCGTCCTCTGGCCGGGGCTTCCCAGCGTTGGCCCAGAGAAGGGTCATGTACCGCCCAGCCAGGATGGCACCCAGCTTCTCCTCCAGCTGTCCCTGCATGGCAAACCAGTCCTCCCAGCTCTTCACATCCTGGGCAGGCTTTGTCCAGGTCTCCGTGGGGAAGGGGATGTCTCCTGGGGGGAGGAGGGAGAAGCATTGGAGGTCGCAGTGGTGGCCCCACAGCCCAGGCTGCCCGTCCCACCTGGGCTGCAGGGGGGCTGGACGCAGCCAGGGGGGCTGGAGCCAGGAGGAGGGACCCCACACCCCTCCACAGGACCCGCGCAGCCTGGTGCAGGGTGACAGGTGTCAGGCAGCCCTTGGGAAGGGCACACTCAGGGTGGGAGCAGTGTCCCCAGCCCCACCTGTGAAGACGAGCCACTCCACCAGCCGATCCAGGGCTACCAGCTTCAGCTTCTTGCAGAACTTCTTGTGCAGTGGCCAGTTGGCACGCTGGCACGCCACGCCGCAATAGTACACGTTCTGGCACCTGGGGAGACAGGCAGTGTGCCCAGACGCTGGGGGGGGGTGGTGGTGTAGGATCTGACCTGCTGAGCTGGGCTTCCTGCCACCCCCTCTCAGGGCTGCATCACTGGTTTTGGGGTGCTCTGTGGTGGGAATCGGGGCCAGACACCCCTGGCTTCACCCCAGACATTGGACTGGAAGTAAGGGGACAGACCCAGCCCCGTGCCATCAGACCACCTCCCCCTGATACCTCTTGCATCGCCGGAGGCTTTTGGGGTCAGGGAGGGCATCGGGGAGCTTCTTGCACTCAGCGCAAAACTTGAAGGTGTCCTCCATCTTCTGAAACATGTCGAAGTAAGTCCGGATGCCAAAATCGCTGCCACTCTTCCTCCCATCCATGGCAGACCTGCAGACGTTGGGGGTGGTGAGCAGGATCCAGCCCCATGCTGCTCTGCCATCACAGTGGGGCTCACATCTTCCCTCCAAGGCTGCCAGGATTTTTTGCTGCAGCCAAGAGCATCCTGGCCTGGGCTGGGTGGGGATGGGGAGCTGGGCTTCCTCAAGGGAGCTGGGGAGTGGGCTAGTGGAGGGGTGCACCCAGGAGCCCCATCAGAGCACCCCGCATGCCAGCTGAGCCAGGAGGGTGGGATGAGCCAGAGCAGATGCTCCAGCTGTGGGAGGACACATGGGATGCTCTGGCCAGGGCGGGGGAAACACATACCCGTGGCAGCACCTGTGGGTGCTCACTCACTTGTAGTCCTCGTAGGTCTTCATGTTGAGCTTCTGGAGGATGACATGGGACAGCCCTGGCACGTTGGAGTCCATGGCCTGGAAGCCCAGCGAATCCACATCGGGTGCCCTTGCTGCTGGCTCTTCCACGGTCTTCTTGGGGTGGCTGGTTTTGGGGACAGCACCTGCATTTCGCTGGGCAGTGGCGGCTGCAGGAGAGAGGGGTGAGGGCACGGGGGCTGTTTCATGGCTCACTGGGCGCTGCTGGGGTCCCCCACGCCGCCCGCTGCCCCCGCGCCGCCTCCCGCCCGCCATCCCGCTGCTTGTCCCCAGCCGCGCTGGCGGGGAGGACGGAGGAGCCGGGTGATGCCAAGTGGCCCCGGCACACGTCCTACTGCCGGCGAGGGAGGGCTGGGCTCAAATGTCAGCCCCAAGAAGATAGCAGCAGAGGAGAGCAGTGGCCCCTCCGTCAGGAATCAGATAGCGGAGCTATTCTGGTCATGCCCTCCCAGGGAACAGGCCAACCCGCTCCAGGGGTCCAGCACCCGCCCCGAAACACACACCGGTGGCAGCGGAGGGGTCCCCCAGAACCCTGTCTGCCCCGGAGCTGATGCCACGCTGCACTCCTGGGGGGAGCTGGGGTGGCTGCCCGAGCCCCTGGGACCTCTCCCCTCTGTTCCCATGGGGCCTGCCAGCCCCCCGCCGTGAGGCTCCCACCCCAGCTCGGCCTGCTCCTACCCCCTCTCCCTCAGGGCTCCCAGTGAGCGGCTGAGTGGGCACCGTGGCCTCTGCCAGGGGGAGCCAAGGGCCAGCAGCGCAGCTGGGGCGGCGGTTGGGCTCCCCAGGGGCACGCCAGGCTCCAGGGAAGGACACGGTGGCTCCGCAGCACCCCCCAGCCGGCGCCGGGGGGTCGGGGGGAACCTCCGCCCCTCCAGGGGCCTTGTGAGGGCTGCCCGCACCCATCATGGCGGCGGCAGCGGCCTCACGGACACGCCCCCAAGCACGTGGTGCCGAGCTGGGATCTCGCGAGGCTTCGGGGCCTGCGCGGGAGCAGCGCGTCGCCGTGGTTACCCGACGCGGGCCCTCCGCGGAGGCAGGTAGGCCGCGGGTTCGCGCCCCGCCGCCGCCCCGCGCCCCCGGGGGCCTGATGGGGCCGGTGTGGTAAGGGGCCGGAGGCCGCAGCCCGGGGCGTGAGGGGCCCCGGGCCGCGGGAAGGGGCTGAGCTGAGGAGGCTGCCAGCCTCGGGGCAGACACTGGTAGCCCACACCTGGCGGGGGCAGCTGGAGCTGGGGGAGCGTGAGGCGCCGGCGTGTGAGGCACCGGCGTGTGGCGGGGTCACAGGGGTGTGCTCGGCCCAGCCGTGTCTCCAGAGGGATTTCCAGAGGCCCCGCGGACAAACCTGCGGTGCGGGATGGAGCCAGGTCCCCTGGCCGTGTGAGGGTGGACTGGCAACCATAGGCCTTCAGCCCCACAGGTTACCGTTTCAGTTAAAAAAGAAGCAAAAGAGAGCCCAGAGCCATACCCCGTGCTGGGGAGAGCCTTGCCAGGAGCAGCCTGTCACACTGAATGTGCATGGAGGAACCGAGAGCTGCAGCTGGGTTAAATTTACAAAGCTGGATAATTTTTGTATTACATTTCTTCCCTGTCCTCCCCCTGCTCCTCATGAGAGATTCATCACTGACAAAGCTCTGTGCTTTCAATGGTGTTTTGACAGTCAAGCCCTGAATAATGCTAGCAACCATGGCTGCTGTGGCCTGCAGCCACAGAGGAGAGGAATAAGGCAGTTTCAAGTTTCTTTCCTCATTCTTTTTCCTGCAGAGCCATGGAGGTCCCTGCGGGGCTGTCTGCCAGAAAGGAGTCCCCTGCCTTGCCCACTGCTGCAGCTCTTCCGAGCGAGTCACAACCAGCAACACCAGTACAGATCACAGTACTGAAGGCACAGGGCCTGGTAAAGTTCCTTTGAAAATGTCTCTTATCATTTAATAAGCGTGGCCAGAGCAATTCTGTGTCCTATGATTCTATTCGAAACCAGGCATGAGGTGGTAAGACTATAGGAAGGAGTGGCGAGGATATCGGAGATTCAGTGGTGCCACACTGTGGCTTCCTCCTCTGCACTGAGGGCTTGTTTGTCCAGAGTAAAGGCTTGTGATGCACGTAGTTTGGGGAAGGCACCTCCTCAGCAGCAGTCCAGAGATGCTGCGTTGAAATGTATCTCTGCCTAACTGTATGTAAATGGCAACCTTTTTAAGCAAAACAAAGTGAAAATGTGTATCAGTGAGACAAATACCCCCAAAAAGATCTCACCTTGGATATAAAGTCGGACTTTCATCCCAGCTACAGTGGTTTTAATATGATCTATCATATTGAAACCAATAGGATGGCTCTTGTTTTAAAAAGACAGTGGGGTCCAGTGCAGTTACAGGGCAAGACTATGAGCTGGTTCCAATCAGACCATGACTACTGTGATTGCCATGTGCTGCGTGATACACCCAGCTGTCCTTAAAGTCTTCTAAAGGAACAGGCATTTGGGAGGGAATGCGGAGGAGAAGCTCAGCTACTGCCTCAAGCAGAAAAATGCAAATCCCTGCTTCTGCTTTAGAAGCAGATAAAAAAAAAAAAAAAAAAGCAAACCACAAGCACCTGCCTGTTTTTTTGAGGTTTTTACATTGTAGTATTTGAATACCTCTCACACTGATAGATTCAGAAAACAGCATCTTTGGCGAGAAGTAGAAGGTAAGAGGAGGAAAAACAGTGCTGGAAAGAAGAGACCTGTGGACTGATTGCATCTGGAATGTTGCTTTCTGGTTCTGATTGCTCCATCTTGAGAAACGGCTATGGCAAAAGGAGAGAGGGTTACAAAAGTACAATTATAAGAACAAGAATATGAAAAACATTCCAGCTATAAGAAGTGTGGAATCTGGTTAATTAGAGGTAATGTAGAGAAGGATGAGAGAAGAGTCTAGGGTAATTAATGGTACAGAGAAAGGTTAATTGGATTCTTCTGTTTAGCCAGTCATAGAATGCCTGCTCAAGGAGATAGAAGGACTGAAAATTAAAACCAAGTGAACTCTTTTTGTGCAAGAGCCAATATGGAACTAATTACCCCAGTGACATGGAGAGAGGGAGCTGAGGGAGAGGCCTGTGGAAGTTAGGTGTCCCCATGGCTCAGGACTAAAGAAAAGCTGGGTTTGGGTACAGCGGTAGTTGTGTTCAGGGCGGTGGCCACTCTCCCCTGGCTGAGAAGTGAACCACGTTTCTCCTGCAGGGAGGCCCTTCGGTAACTGCCAGTCTCAGCACTACTTGCATGGCTGTGAGGGCACATGGATCCCCGCTGCAATGTGCTGTGTTCTCACACCCCTGTCCACCCCTCTGTGGAGACATTCTAAAATTCGAATCTCCTCATCTCTACTTAAAGCAAGTGGAAAAACAAATTGCAGAGCTTGTCAAAGAGCTTGCTGGAGCCCTTTGATTCCAGGGCATTCTGCAGCCACGTGATATACACAGGTGTCCTGTGAGCTCAGCCATGTAGCTCAGGAGCTACTTTCTTAGGAGATGACAAAATTCTCAAGTATCCTGGAAGCACAAAAATATCACTGGTGTATTTTGGGATTTGCTTTAGATGTGTTGTTCATTGCCTTTTCTGGGGTAGAGCCTGGACCTCTCCATCTCCCCTGCCACAGCTGTCGATAATTCTTGGGACATCACAGCATGGTGGAGCAGGAAATTTGCTTCCTAGAGACAGGGAAGGGTGAGGTCTCAGCACGGCAAAACTCTGCTCCTCTTCCCCATTCCTGTAGTGGAATAGCCAAAGACCCCCACCAGTGAACCCTGTCCTGGGCACTGAACTGAGCTGCCTGCCTGAGGCAACTTTGACCCTGGGCCTGTTGCTGCAGGGCCAAGTGCTTAATGTGCTGTTTGTTTGACAGAAAACTATCAAAAGCAACGTGTCAGTTACTCTGGTGCATGTGGAATACAACGGAGCAATCTTGGGAGAATCCTCCAAGACTGATGTCTTGCCAAATGGGACAGCAAACTATGATTTCATGACCAGCTTTGAGAGCAGCCCCAATGGGCCCAACTCCTTGGATGACATTGCACAAAAACCTGTGCTCTGTAAGTATCTGATGCTCAATGTCCCTCCTTGGAGGTGGGTGCTGTCAGCTGCTGTGCTCTGCCTGCCTGCTGCAGGAGTCATTAGTTCAAGAATAGCACTTCAGCAGCAGCGGTGGGGGGGTCAGCACTTCTGTTCCCATCTCTGCCAGCTGGAAGAATCCCCTTTCATGTTGGCCTGTGCTCCTGGGCTTTGCTGTTGTCCTTGAGACATGAAATAGGAGTGTGTGCCAGAGCTGACACAGACCCTTTGCAGCCCCCGAAGCTGTCTGAGAAACTCTACCAGCTCCTCTCTTTTTTTCTCTCTAGTGACAGTGGTAGAAGTGTTGCAAAAGGAGAAGAAGCAGAAGGAGAAGACCGTACCTCTTGGCCAAGCTGTGGTGGACCTTCTACCTCTGCTGCGAGGTGCAACATTGACTTCCACAGCCTCCATAACTACTTCTTACTCCCTGGCACTTTTTGATCTTTGCTTATGGACCCCTGACTAAAACTTACTTCCTTTTGACAAAATGCACTTCAGGGCATCTGTAGAAAGCTGGGTCTGGAGAAAGATGGGGTGACATCAGTAGCTCAGTGTTAGGAGTTGATTTCTCTACAGAGGGTCTTACTTTATGCTGTTTGCATTCCTTTTTCTTCCCAGGACAGTGTTCATTTAAGGTCTCAGCTCCTTTGTATGCAGTACCTACCTCTCCATTAGAGAGCCTTCACCCGGAGGCCAAGGTATGTGGAATTTGGAACTGTTCCTTCGCTCATTCGGCTCTCTGCTGCTTTTTAATGGGAAAGCGAGCATGACTCAGCCGCCGAGCTCATCACGGATATGTTATGGCCCTATATGTTACAAGCTTGGAGGCCTTTCCTACTCCCATTGACGTCTGTCCCTAGTTGCCTATGATAGGTGAGGTCGTGCTAGGAAATGTTAATGTGTGCAGCTACCAAATTGCTCTGGAAAAAATATTCAAGATGGAAAGCATCGTGCTGAAAATACAGAAAAAGACAAAGGCAGGATTACCTGCCCAACATTATTAGTCTTCCTTTCTGTGGACAAAATGTCTCAGAGTCCATTATTGTACAAACTCTGACTGCCTTTCCTGCAAGGTCCTTACTCACTCAGCCGGTTGAAAAGTACCCGGTGAATAAAGCAGGGAGTTAAGTATGACTGGGAAAATGTGTCTTAATTTTGCTCCTAAGTCTGCCTGCAGTTAGCACTGCGAATGAATTGGAGGGGCGGATGTTGCATTAACTTTGCTGTATTTGAGAGGTGTTACATAGTAAGCCAGGCAGGGGGGCACTCATTAGGGAGGAGAGATAATAAATGCTGACCAGCTGGGTTTTCGTTGCACAGAATCCATCCAGGGCTGGGACAGGTAATTAAAGACTGCACACAGCGTGTGGAGATAGGGCAGAGTCAAAGTGTGGCTCTAGCTTGGCATGCTCTGAATCACCAGGGGAAAATCATTATTTTCCATCCCTGATGTTCTTTCTCCCTGGCTCGTTTTATGAGACCCTTGGGGCATATGCCATGCCAAGGCACCAATTTAAACAAACAAATATCACAATTCAGACAAATTGATCATGAAATTCCTTTCCCGTGCTGCTGTTTTCTTTTACATCTGAGGTGAGGAATAAGATAACATTATACATTCTGGCCTTGGGTTTCTGCTTGCTTCTCCCTCAAGAGCAGGAGAGTTATAATTGTCTAGCTACTGGCTCTACTTTATGCTTGTCTCACAGGGTGGCCTTGAAGTGACAGTGTGCACTAAAGAGCCCCTGCTTTCTGCAACACAGTTTGCAAATGGTAACCTCCTGAGTGTCACGCTGGAGGCAGCTTATTCCATCCCCGAAGCATTTGCTGCCACTGGACCCCTACAAAACTACATGGCTTGCTTGCACGTACCAGCAGCTGGGGAGGTGAGGATTGGTCCAGGCACGGTGAGAGGGGGTTTGCCTGCTATGGAGTGGGTTGTTCTCCCACTGTACACACCGTGGAACAAGTGTCCAGGCCCGTGGGGTGTACAGCTTGTGCAACAGTAGCCTTTGTTGCGAGTGCTCAGGGTCTCTGTGAGGTGACATGTTTCTTCAGCAAGATTTGTATTGAAACTGGCAGGTTTTTCTCCACATGTCTATTTATTTTTTCTCCGTTCTTTGTATGCATGTGGTAGAGTGTGTTTTCGAAGTCAGGCCCCTGCATTGCTGCTTTACTTTGTTAGACCCAGCTCGGAGCAGCTGGCACTTCCTCCTGCTCATGGTGGAAACGCAAGTCCTTTCATTCTCATGTCTCTCTAGAAGGAATTCCCCTTGCTCTTCACGAATGGCATCCTGAAGCTTGATGGTGAAAAAGAGCCATTACCCCGGCCCAAAAAATGGCCCCTTGCTAACATCATGGCCCCTGGCGCTCTGAGCATACCCGACTCCTTCATTGTTGGTGGTCCCTATGAGGATGAGGATGGAGAGCTCAACAAAAGAGAGGTGAGGAAGGACTGGCAGTGTCGTGGCTGGAAGAGAACCACCAGGTCTCACTGAGGGGACTGAGAAAGACTTGCAGAGACTTGTTACGGGAGGCAGGCGGTGGTCGGTTCTCTGCGCAGTGTGCAGACATGGAGGTGGTTCCTCTGGGACAGCAGGTGTGCTAACTCACCTTAGGAGAGTTCCCTAGGGTGCATGGGGTAGGTCTGCTCCCCAGAAAGCTGCCCACGCCTGAGCCACTGGGCTGGGGGTTGTATTATCTCCTTGTGAGCCAGGCTCTTAATACTAACGTGCTCTGGTCTCTGCAGGAAGGGCTGCTAACTTACTCTGCTAGGATGGATGGCCTGTGTGTGGTGAGTTAGACACCTCTGTCTGACTCACGTTCTCCCCCAGGGAACGTTTTTGGGGATGACCTGGGGATAATGCAGGCTGTGGAGGTTGCTGTCCTGGCTCTGATCACTTGCTGTTTCTCACAGGACAGGGAATTTAGGATCCAAGCAGAAAACATGAAGAGAATCATATGGGACACGGAAAGGCGTTGTTACCTGGATCCTGCTACAGTAGCCATGTAAGGGACCTGCAAACCTCCCTCCAGCATGGAGCGGTGGGGAGAAACCACCCCAGAACACACTCAGCTGAGTGACCTAAGGCAGGGAGCAGCAACATGCAGGTGCTCTCAGACCTCTTCTGTGATCAAACCGTGGCTCTGCCTCACCTCCCGTGGCTCCTGGGGCTGCCTGTTGGCCAAAGGTGTTCGCATGAGCAAGGGAGCAGCTAACTGCCTTTAATTGCTGGCAGCAGCTTACTTCTGCTACAGTGGGAGAAGATGAATTGGCTGTAGCTGCTGTCTCCAGGCTGTAAACCCTCGCTCATGCTGCCAGCAACTGGAGCTGGTGACTCTTCCCTCCATGGTTTGAAGGAAGGGGCAGCAGAGTTGTGGTGAACAGACATGGAATAAGGTGGCCCACACAGCTCTCCTCTGAGCTGCTAATTAAGTTTTGCTGAATTCCCAATACATTAAAATCCTTTCACTCCGTGTGGGCTCTCTTCATTTTCTTTTTTACTGGATAAATATTACCTTTAATGGCTCCAGATACACTCACGAGCAGGATGAGTATCCCATTTCTCTTTGAATCCTGCTACGTTCTTGGCCTCAGCTGCATCATGGCTATGAGTTTCACAGCCAAATTACTCCTCCTGTGGAAATACTCCTTTCGATCATCTGGTTAGATTTTTTAATCTTTTTTTCCCCCTACACTTCCATCAGCTTGCCTGCTGGTTTCAAAGTTACCCAGGCACATTGAATGGGAGCTCAGGGTCCACTTGCTCTGTGCAGTTCAGGATTTATACCAAAGTTAATCATGTTCCTTCTTAATCGTTTCATTCCTGAAGTAACCAGGGGAGAGAGAAGACCTAGTGTGTTGCTCTCACAACTGTATTACAGCTGGTTATGCTGTAAATGCACACAGCAGCGGATGGAGAAGAAAATGTACCAAGCCTGCCCCAAAGCACACATGTTCCAGTGGCCTGAGGGTGCTTGGTGTGGAACTGGGTCGAAGCAAACCCAGAGAGGGATGTTTTGGAGCTGCTGGGGCAGAAAGAAGGGTGGGGTGGCTCTCCAGCTTGGTTTCTGCACCTTCTCAGCATCCTCCTTTGTGTTCAGCCTGCAGAAGCGCATCGTGGAGTGCCGGTACTGGCCCGTGGAGGTCTGCAGGATGTCTGTGGCCTCATCCAGCAAAGGGAAAACCAGCAAAGCTGACAAGGTAAAAGTGGGGAGGGATACGTTGTTCTGGCTTGTGGAGCAGCATTGCGTTATCGAGCATTTTCCTTTCAATGCCTTTGTAATACCAAAACCAGCCTTGAACCAGCCAAAGCGAGTCAGAGAGCTAGAGGCTTTGTAAAGGGATTACTCAGCCTTATAGAGCTGTTAAATAGACAAAGGATAATATTTTTTCCTTCTAGCATACAGAGCTCTTGCTGATGGTCTGTGGTAGCTTGGTGGAAAGGGGTCAGGGAGAGGGTGCTTTTTGAGAATCAAGGTAATTCACCAAGCTTATCTTCAGTCAATGGGTTTTTGGAGCATCTTGAAAAAATTCATGCCTTCATTCATGGGGTGTAAATAAGATATGCTTTTGCACATAAACTGAGGTGGTTTAACAAAGAAACGGCCCCTTAGCTAGTGGTTCTGTTCCTGGCCGCTGATCACATGAAAGCTCCTAATCTGTTCCAGGGCAAAGTCATTCAAGTTGGTATAAATCCCTTTCAACACTCACTGGTGCCAGGATTTTGCGGCTCTGACAGAGATCCTCTTTCCTTACCCTCTCCAGTCTGCTGCTAGCCTGGACTCTCAGACCTCCATTAGCTACCTGATTTCTGTCAAACCTGAGATGCACAGCTCTGTTAGAGTCTCTTGGATTTCTAACCACACGGTTGATAATTTTGCAGCTGTATCTCGAAAAGATCATCCTGAGGAATGGAACAGTGTGGGTATTAGAGAGAAAATCTGCAGAGTGGGATAAAATTGATATTCTACATATTGAATGACTCCAGTGTATTCATCCAGGTTGTCTCGGCTGCGTGCCAGTGACAGAGAGCCACTGGCTCATCAGGTGCATCAGTTTGCTGTGTGCCCTCTTCTTAATGGAATCGGTGACCTTGTTTCCTTAAAGACAGTAACAGTCCGTTCAGTATCTCCGTTCCTTGCTCTGTGTTTCCAGGGAGATGAGGACAAGCAGATTTCCTTCCATGGCGTGGCATATGTCAACATGGTGCCTTTGCTGTGCCCTGGTGTGAAGCAGATCCGGGGCGCTTTTCGTGTCTTTGCCTACCAGGACAGCGAGGTGTTTGAGAAGGTGAGAGCAGAGCAGCCAGCCAGCTCAGCTCCACTCTGCAGCTGTTTGCGCAGAGCAGGGTTGGGAGGACGGGCAGCATGGGCAGCATGGTACTGAGAGACTGGCTCTGAAACTTCACTGCCTTTCTGGTGATGGAGAAAAATAACAAGCCAAGCTTTTATGTGCAGACTTCTCAAAGGCAGGGGATTTCTGGGCATGCGGGAGCAGGTTTGGGGGCTGAGAGAGGCTCTGAATCTCACTCCACTCCCTTCTCTGCCAACAGCTGAGCAGGGAGAGCTGTAAGAATGCTCCTCTCTCCCCAGTCTGGAACATGGGCAAATGAACTGCGTTGCTGGGAAGAGCAAACAGTGACTCTAAAAGGATAGCGTTACCCCAGGCAACAACCAAAAAAGCTGTCACTGGAGCTCTTTCAGCCGTAGCTTACAGAGGTTTATTTGTATTTGTGTTTCTCCCCCTCCTGTTACTAAGAGTGACAGTTACATCTCCATGTTCCCACAGTACTCCTGGAACAGACCTGAGCTCGTTTCAGGAGGGCAGATGCACAGCGTGGTTTTTCTGCCCACTGCCCCTGTAGTGCTGCTGTCCAGGCTGCAGGAGCTGGGTGAATTACAGCCCTTCTCCAGGCCTCCACGCTCCCGCTGGCAGTTGGAAAGCAGGGCTAGGCACACAGCTGTTTGCTGCTCTCTGCTTCATCGCCATAATTAATGGCCTCTTGCTGTGTGGTACTACTTATCCTGTAGCATATATCTGTCGGAAGTGAAGTGACTCTTGCTCTCCCTGTCATTCTCATTCTCTGGTTTTGTGGATGCTTTTGGCTGCTCCTTGGCCTTGGTTTAGATGATCTCAGTACAGCTGCTCCATCCTTTTGTCAGTTCTTGTTAGCCCGGATAACAGTGAGGGCTGGGAGGGAACCACCTGTCTAGGTGGTCAAGCAGTGTGTAAACAGACAATCTGAAAACCCGTTCCTTGCAATTCACTGACGTGTGTCAGGGAAGCTGCTCCATCCCAGAAGGTGAGCCAGAAGCTGAGAATCACTGCAGGGCAGGTGGGGGCATGCAAAAAATCGCAGAGCAGACCTGGTGAGGGTAGCCAGATTCATCTAACAGTCCACATCACCAGGCAAGTCCATAGCTGTGAGGCAGGTCCAGGATCAAGCTGGGAATTCAGGCCAGTGGGTCAGGGCAGCACGGGGCTGGGTTCCAACATATCTACCACATAGCTCAGGCAAGAATCAAGGGCCAGTGCCTCGGTGAAAATGCAGCTCTCAAGGGAAGGCAGAGACCCTAGTGAGGCTTTCTCGGGCAGCTCTTTTCATAGTCTGACCTGAGGCATCAGAGCTGGCCTTGAGCACTGGTAGGAGGGGAGGATGAGGCTGCATAGCTTGTTAATGCATTTAGGACCCTGACAATGTGTTTTGTAGTGAGAGGTTAAGGAAAAGGGGTGGGGAAGCCTAATTTGTCCCTTGATTCCCTCTGTTGCCTCTTTTTTTTTCAGACCAAAAGTCAGCACAGTGTTTTCTGGGATCTCAGGACGCAGATCGGTCTGACTAAGGAAGAGCTGTGGACCTCAGGGATCAGTACTCCTCCATCCAGAGCTGTTCCCAGCAAGACTCAGAAGGAAGGCAAAGAGAAACTCACCAGAGATAAGGATTCCAACAGAAGGGTAAGGTCTAGAGAGGCATATTGCAACATGGTTGCTCCATTTCCACATCAGAGGTAGCTGGGCCATGCAGAAACCAGGGGCTGATGCCTCAGCCAAGTGAGAGATACTCATTATCTTGAAATTTTAGTACATGCTGTCTGAACAAATATACAACTCGCACCCTGAACTTGCGAAGGTGTGAGGTTTATTGAATCTGAAACAAGAGACCTCTTTCCTTTTTCTTCAACAGATGTCCAACGCGCCCAAAACCCAGTTGTCAGATGTCACTGTAGAAACTGAAAATGTCACATATCTCAGCCTTGATGGACAGGTAGTTATGTATCTCCAAAGAGAAGGAAAGACTGCTAGACCATCACTGCGCAAGTGTCTCACACCTTTCATGCAATTAAATTCTTCAAGAGTGAGTTGGGCAATGTTTTATGTAGGTGCTGTCCTGGAGTTCTTCCAGTGACATCCAGCTGGAGGGCAGTCTAGCATCGGGCTAGAAGGTCTCTGTAAATAACCAGGCATTTATTTAAAAGGGTTCCTTCATACTTTGGATTCTTCCTTAAAACATCTAGAATACATATTCATTCTGCAAGCAGATTGATTATCTGGGCTTTCTCCTTTTTCCTTGACTGGTTTCTTGAGCTGAATTTTGCTGCTGTAAATCATTCGGAGGGCAGGCTATAAAACAAGCTGTATCTCTACAGTTTGAATAGCATTTGCTGAAGATCTGTACCTATATTCTCAGTCTTTCATCATGCCAGTAATGGCTCTAGACAGCATGACATTGAGAGAGCAATGTTTATCTTCACAGCAATACGCTGAAGCAGGAACGTTCCTGATGATGGAGATAAAGCTGGACAAGGCCTTGGTACCGAAGCGATTACGAGAGGAGCTCACCAGACGGTGCGTAAGGACGTGCTGTAACTTCGGGGCTGACAGCTCGTTTCTGCAGGATAGAAACAGGGCTGTATGGCGAGCCATCCCCTTGGAGCACTCCGTAAGGACCAACTGAGGGCCTGAGCCAGAGCCCCCTGGAATCAGGGGGAGGATTTGGCCAGGCTGCTTAAGAGGTAGCATCTGGTGTGTTGGGAAAACACTTGCATTCATCCGAGCTGGCATCTCCCTGCCATTCCTCTCAAAAAGAGACACCAAAGCAGCACAACAGTGTCTGCGCTCCCGACTGGGCTTTGTTTCCTGTTAATCCCCTCCTGCACGTGATGTTGGCAAGCTGCTTGATGGGGACTGGCCACCGGCGTGGACTGCCCTGGGTAGTGCTGCTGTAACCTCACCATAGCGTTCTGACATTTTTTCCTTTTCAGAAGTTTTCTCACAATCTTCTACCCATTCCTCAGCTGTTACATTAGTTTTCATGTTGTTCTGCTGTAGAGCTGCTCTCTCATTTCTGCTGCTTTGAGTCTTCCACTGTCTGTTTGATTTGAGGCAGTTTCTTCCTGTCCAGTGGTAGCCCTGCTGCGTTACAGTCTAGGAAAGACCTAGCATGTATAATTCATTGAATAAAAAAGAGAAAATGCAGCAAATGAATAAAGTATAACAAGCACAGGCGGTATGCCTCTCAAACAGAAACATAAGCAGCAGCCATTCTTTGAAGGGAAAGTATGTGTGTTGCCTTCTGTGCTGCCTGCTGTCTTCTAGGAAGAACACATTGAGGAAGGTGACCCCCCACCCTTAGAACAGACCTTCTCCTGGCCCTTTTTATACTGTTTCTACTCTTCTGCAACTTGCACTAGTAACTCCTCCTCATTCACCTGCCTTGCACAGCTGCAGATGTCAGGTCTGAAAAATGAGCCCTCCCGAGTTGTGGGAAGGGCTTTGTCTTGGGGGGCTCCAGCTGATGCCACGTGTGTCCTAGCAGGCAAGATCAACAGTGGATCTTTTTCTGGAAGGGTTTTTAAATAGTAGCAAACCATAGCTTGCTTTCTTGGGCTCCATCCAAAATCCTCTGCCAGCCTCTGCCTGGCCCTCTTTGCTCACACACTTTCCCCAGGTTGTTGTTGGTTTTCTTTTTCTCATCTGAAAATGAAGCAGTTTGCTTTTCATGTGTACTGCTGGTGGAGGTAACACGTCGGTGTCAGGTGCTGTTCTGAGGCTGGGCGAGGGTGGGACTGTGAGTGTGGGAGCTGCACTACCCACTTGTTCAGGCTTTGTGGCTTCCCAAGGAGCAGTGATGGGTCTGTGCAGAGCAAGGGCACCACACAGCCATGGTACCAGACCACACGGCAGAGAGTGCAAGAGGGGTTTGTGTGGGAGAAGTGGGCAGGGCTTGGGACCTGGAGAAGGCAGCTCGTCAGGGGCTCCGTAAGCTGGCAGAACAGTTGTAAGAGTGGTTTATATTTGGCAGGGAATAAGCAATTTGCTTTGCTAATTGGGTAGGAGCCATCACAGGGATGTAACACCTTTGCTTGGTGAGCTGGACTGTGTTCTAAGGACCCAAGGTGTTTTGGTGCGAGCAAGCAGGAAATCTTAATAAAAATCCCAATGAATGTATGCTGGTTTGACACCACAGATTTTAATAAAATCTTAGTAAAAATTATGGTAATCCTAAGGGCTTTTGATCCATAATTGAAAGGTCATTGTAACTCTAGTAGTGGTACAGACAGGGTTGCTATGGTGTCCAGGGGTCACTGCATGGCCAAGGGATGAGGTGCCACAGCCACACGCTGCGATGTTGGGAACCGATGGATCAGATGGCCGAGGGTTTACAGTGATAAAACTCTTCAGAGCTTTTATCAGGTTGGTACCTTTCTTACAGCTGTTCTGGCAGACTCAGGAGGTTGTGAGTTAGAGAAGATCAGCTTCTCTAGGAGAGTGGTTTTGATTGCTAGTAATAACAAATGTTAACTCTACTGTGATAAGCTACAAGCACTGAATGTAGCTGCCTGGTCTTCACAGTTCATTCTTGGTCTGAGACTTCAGTTTTCCCCCTGGGTCCCTGTAAGGTGTCTCAGGGATATGATGACAGGATGGAGCCCTCACACTACAGGCTGCCTGTGCCCAGGACGAGCTGACGTTACTGGCAGTGTATGTGGCTGATCTCTTCTGTCCTCTCGTTGACAGGGTCAAACAGATGATTCCTCCTCGCGCTCCGCTGCCTCCCCGGACTGCAGGAGCCAAAAAGGTACGTGCAAGAGCCTGTGGCCTTTCCACTGCTCTGCCACCTCATCCTGCCCTCATCCCTCTCACACAGGAGAATCTTCATTCTCAATCTCAGCCTCACAGCAACATGTTGATGAGGTTTGAAGAGGAAATATGCAGAAAAGAAAACTTCTGGATGTGTTATCTTTGCAGTAGTATGCACTGGGAAATCATTTCTGGGCTGCATCACTCATGTTCACAGCCCATACAAAGGGGAGAGATGTAGCAAAGGCAGGGAAGGCAGCAGCGTGGGGGTGTTTGGAAGGAAACAGGACGGTGGGGAAAGATGCTGCCAGAACCTTATGTTTACCCCGGGCAGTCCATGTGCTTCATTAGACCCAGACAAACATGAACCAGCACTTGGGTCATCCAGAATTTTTGAGGACTTCTGTGTGTGCGACATCGTCAGAAAATGGTCTGAGAGCACTGGCTCTTTTTCTGTGGGTACAGAGCAGCCGTAAAAGGAGAATGTCCTCAGATGGTCACTGACCGATGGTAAATTCAAAGCAGCAGCGGGGGAAAAAGGAGCACTTCAATAACTGACTCCAGTGCTGCTGCAGAATTGGTTTGTGCCGGACTGTCTGGAGTGCACAGTGATACATTTTAATTATCGCAGTGCATGGAAGCTTCTGCCACCAAGATGATGAAGATTACAGACTCTTCTGAAGAGGGCTGGCCCAAGGGTTTAAAAGGCTCCCAGCAAATGAGATATATTTTACTTCCAGCCAATTATACTGCTATAGAAGAGACAACTGTGACTGAAATACTGGGTTCTGACTGAAAAATACAGCAGAAGCAATATCTAATTATGAAGGAGCCCTTTTGTATTTACATGTCGATATTTTCACAGCCCTTGGGCATGGACAGGAAAGGATGCGTGACAGACTAATTGAGACTTGAGTCAGGCAGAGTTTATGGGAGGCGTGGGCTCTGACAAATAAAATACATTTCAAGGTTGATGGCATAAGTGACATGTGAAGTTTGATTATTTCTTTCCTAGGCTGTGGAAGATTATCACAACCGTGTCACGAGCATTGCTGTTGCCATCCTAAATGAATACCATGAGCTCTTTGGGAAGCAGCTGCCTGACCAGGGAGTGATAGACCACCAAACCCTGGAGGAACAGAAGCGTCAGCTCAACTTTGAGCTCAACAGCTCTGGGAAATATTTTGCTTTTAAAGAACAGCTAAAGGTAAAGAGTCCACATGTGCTTTTCACTTCCCTACTTGTTTTGTCCTTGCAGTTTCTCAGTGAGGAACTACTGCTCTGTGGTGGTAACTTAGGGTGATGTGTTGCTCCAGAATCCCTTTCTGCCACCTGTGGCATGGGGGGGGACAGGTTCTCCTCTAACAGAGCAGGCACCAAGCTGCTTTGGTCACACACCAGCAGAACCATTCCTCGTCAATGGGAGGAGACTCCAAATGATTACATCCATTTGCCCCATGCTCATAGCCTGAGGAAGGCAAAGCTGACTGCTCTTGCACACTCACAGTCCACCCTGGAAGAAAAAGGGGGTTCCCCTCTCTCAGCTGGTTGACCTCAACCACACTCTGCCTGGAGACCCTCTCTCTGTGCTGAGGGGACAAACCTTCCCACATGTTTCTAGAGGGGCACTGGTGTGTCAGGGGGGGACGGAGCTGGGAGATGGGAAGGGAATTCACCCCTGCTTATTTTTTTTTTCACTTTTATCGGTGCTGGGCTGGATTTCTTCCTCAGAACTAAGTTCGAGCATTGGGCAAAATTGGTGTGTTCTGGCTTTGTAGGAATACAGAGCTGGTGGGGGGTGCAGGGGGGACCTGCCTTGTCCAAGTCACATGTCTCCACAGTATGCTGTTGTGAAGATTGTGAGGGAGAAATACCTGAAGACCACGGCATTTGAGTCCCAGGAGCAGTTACAGGCATTTCTCAGTGAGCTCTATGTGTACCTCATGGACCAGATGCACATTGCCCTGAACCAGGTAGGGAGAAACCTGGGTCACTTGGGACAAGACTTCCCGGTGGATTCAGGGCTAGACACTTTGTCTAGTGACGTCGGGGGACTTTTGTCTTCAAGATAGAAGCAGACTCATGCTTTCATTTGCTGCAGTTATCACATGTGAGCTCCAAGCCACACTCAGAGGCAGGGTCCAGGGCATCTGTATCCCACTGCTGCGAAATCCTGACAGTGGGATGTGTGCAAGATGCCACTAGTAAAAGCTTCTTCAGCTGGCTCCTGGTGAGGGTGTCTGGGTTTGGTGTCATCTGCCTTTCACCTGGGGGCCATCCTGCATCAGCTGGGGTCACCAGTAAGTGTCACCACAGAAGTTTGACATGTTCTTGATCTAGGGGATGCTTTTACTTGCTACAGCTGCAAATAATGGATGTTGTGTGGCAGAGGTACCTGGGAATGACAGGAATGTGTCCCAGCACACACAGGAGCTGGGACAGCTTGCCTTTCCAACCCGCCCACCCCCAGCCATACCAGGCTGTACCCCAGTGCCAGACTGGGGACTGCTGCTGTTCTGGGGTCACATGAACTGTTCTTACCCTCCCCAGGGCTAACACTCTGTCTCGGTCTCTACCAGCTACTGTCTGAGGAAGCCGCTTCTCCTGTTCCTCTGTCCCGCACGACCGAGGAGCAGCTCTGGCTCTTTGCTCACGAAGCTGAAGTCAACAAGGACTACAAGCTGGCATCTCTCTACCACCAGCAGGTAAAGGAGCCCCTGCTCTTTCCTGCCCATCCCCTGTATGTCTGGGCTGGCAGCCAGCACGCCAGCACGGTGGTGTGGGGCCCCTGTTGGTGACAGCTCAGCCATCCCTGACTGCTGTGTAGGGCGGAAGGAAGTGAACATGACCGGGATACTCAGGTTGAATGGTTTGAGGGATTTTCTAGGGAGATGCTGCTCTCTGGAGGATGTGAGACAGAGCCTGGCCAGTTCACTGAGGACTTCAGCCTTGAGCCCAGGGGAAATGGGACAAGCTGGTCCAAAAGGCTTGCTGGGTCAGCACTGGGGACCCTGGGCCCTCTAACAGGCTAGAGGAGGTCTGCTGAAGCTGGAGGACGTGTGTTATGTGAAGGAGGCTTAGAGGAAGCCCAGCACAGGGAAATCCTAGTGTGTGATAGTCAAGGGCTTGATTGTTGCTAAACTGGGCTGGGTGGCCAGAGGAAAGCCATGGTCATTCCAGAGTTGTCTCCCCAGTCCATTGTGTGTGCTGAGCATGATTCTAGCACTCCTCACTCCAGCAATGTTCTCTTTTGTCTAGAGGGTAGCTCAGGACCAGCACAACATTCAGTACTGGCTGGACTATGGGGCGTTCTGCCTCCTGCTTGAGGAAACAACCAAAGCCCAGGAGTGCTTCCAGCAGGCTCTTTCTCTGGACCCCCATCACATCCAGAGGTGCTGTGTGCTCCCGGTGGGTGGGTGGGAGGGAGGGTGGGGGGTGTCCTGCAAGGTTAACCTATCTAGCCCGGTCCCCAGCTTGCTGCTCTGTGGGATTGTGGCTGTCACGCTGCAGCACTATGAAGAGGCAGAGATTTTCTTTGAGGATGCCTGCTGCTTGGAGCCATCCAACATTGTAGCCTGGACGCTTTCAGGTACAAAAGCAAGCCAGCCTGCATGCTCAAAGCGTTCCTGTAGAGCCAAGCATCACTTCCACCCCTGATCCTCCTCTCCCTGCTCTAATCTGACGGCTAAGGGAGGATTTGGCTAATGGTCAGGTGCCTACTTATGTGGCTCTTTCTGTATCCTATAGGTTTGTTTTATGAGCTGCAGAATAATAATATTCAGGCGGAAATGGCCTTCCGTGAGGCCAAGAAGCTACTGCGAGCAGAGCTCGCCAAGGAGAGGAGCATCCCTGAGGCTGCTGAAGGAGAAGGAGGGAAAAAGCACATTTCTGCTGGGTGTGTGAGGTCTCCCAGCCCAGGGCCAGAAGAGTCCTTGCCAGGTAACGCCAGGCAAAACCAGGAGGTGCCCTAGCACCAGCAAGGAGGGCGCTCAGAGCAGTGTGGGAGATGGGGAGCAGTGGAAAGGAGGAGAAATTTCTTAGTATTTCTAAGAGGAGAAATACAAAGGATAAAGGACAAATAGGTGGACTGTGAGCTAGAATAGACTGACCACAAACTTCACCAGCAAGAGACAGCAGCAGCAAGTGTGCTGCTTTAAATGATGAAGCTTTCTGAAAGCAGCACGGCCAATACCTTGTCTTACCCGCAGCCTAGCAGAGGGACCAGTCTTTGCATTTATTTTTCTGCCCTAGCCCAGTGTCACTGATATAGCAATGTGTCACGGGCAGTGGCCAGGGTGGCTGGAGGAAGCGAGTGTGCTTTTTGAAGCTTTGGGAGGGCAGAGCTGCCCCTGTGACAGTCGTACATTAGGGTCATCCAGGTTTAGCTTTCATGAAAACTGTTGCTGTGACTTCCCAACACAGCTTGGAAAGCACTGCCTCGCCAATTCAAATGGCAAAGCAGCTGCTCAGTGGTGACACTGAACAGGGATCCTTTGGAGGCTTGCTGAGCCCAGCCACACCCTGAGCCAAAACTTTCTGTCCTGAATCTCAAATATTTGGTCAGGCTGTGGGAAATGTTGGCTGGCTTTATTTTTAATGTTACCACCACCTTTATGTCTCAGGCAGGCAGGCCTTTTTTTGGCCCTTCTGGTTATGAGGGAATGGATATTGCCTCATTTATGCTCATTTCTAGTTTCACATGGTCTCAAAACCCCAGACCTAGGTATTGCCTCCTGCAAAGAAATTTCTTCCCAGTTCTGAAAATCTGATAGATCTGTTATATTTTCTCTTCCTCATTTCTGTGGAATCATGCTTCAAACTGGGCAGTTTATGGCATACTCTTTGTTTGCATCTAATAGTTGCTGGGGGTTTCATTCCAGAGAGAGTTCCCGGCAGCTCAGCTGACAAACTGCCAGAGGTGCTGGAGCTGGCCTGTGTAGCACCCGGGGAAGAGGCTACTGCACCAGAGGCAGCCCCAAAAGGTTAGGGCATGGGGCCTGGCGTGTAAGGGAGAGCCCCATCCTGGGAATTGGCCTCGTGCGATCAGTGGGGAGGGGAGTAACTCGGGAGCACTGAGCCGTGGCCATCCTGATGCCAAGGCAAGACGTCAAGGTTTGTTCTCTCTCCCTAGCCGGGGAATCTCTAGGCAAAGCAGGTTCATCCTGATTTTCAGAGCAGCACATCTCAGGATGGACAGTCAGCAGGTGAATGCAGCTCTCTTCCTGCATGTCACGGCACCCAGCAGCCTTCATCGGCTGCTCAGATGTCTCCCTCCTGAAATGCCAGCTCTTAAACTGTCCCTACAGATCTCCTCTGGTCGTGTGTTGTGTGATCTGCCTCTTCTACAGCTCCACTCTCCTCCAGTGGCTGGCAAAGGGATGGCAGTGCTGGGTGCCTGAGGCCCCACTGGGTTGGTTTGGGGAGGAAGGGGCCTCATTCTAGTTAACTCCAACAAGCTTCAGTCATAAATTCCTAGCTTTTCTTCCTTTGAGTTTGGACTGGAAAATTAGTGGGTGAGGAGCATTGTTTCTTTTCACATCTCTTACAAAATTTAAGCCCTTCAGGAAGAAATGCAGAGTTAATCACTGCTTCAGCCTCCCCTGCCACCCCCTGGGTTTTACACTGTGTTGCTGGGATTCCTCTGTCCCTGCCAGGGTCTCAGTCCCTGCTCTTGCTTCAGAAATAAAAAGCCCACTTTGGGACTGATGGAGACACATTTTCTTGCAGCACTGTCCCCTGGTTCAGCCCTCGGCCAACCTCCCTGCACAATCTTCATGAAGGCAGTGGAATTCCTGATGAAAGTCAATGCTATCCAGGTCAGCTCAGTGTGGAATGGAGGAGTGGGAAGGAAGGTTTGGTCTTCTTCCCTGTGTTATTACCAAAGAGCTGGTGGCAAGCTCCACCAAGCTCCAGTGAGCCCCCTTCTTGGGCTTGGAGAACAAGCTGTGGCTACTGCAGATGCCAAGTGCGAGAAGCAGCAAAACCACCACTGTCCAGAAATGCAAAACTGTGGCCAGGCAGCGTATTCAGACCGAAATTCTGGTTGGGAACACAGTCACCTCAGGCAGGCGACATTCTCGGGGCGCCTCAGCTCAGCACTGCTTACCAAGGAGGGGACAGCCAAGTCAGACATGTGCAGATGTTCTCTGTACATTTGGAGATGAGATCCATTATTGTGGTGCTTCCAAGACGCCAGTACTCCTTTCTTGTTTCAGACACCCGTGTATGTCAGAGTAATTTTTGTGCCACCTGTGGAATGTCCTTGTCCCACACAGTCATCTCTGTGAGATCACTCTGACTGCCTTAATTTTACATGGCAGGAGGAGTTGCTTAAAGCAAAACAGAACTAGAAGTAAAGGAGGTGAATACTCAAAGGAGGGGAAAAAAGAATCTCTTGTTTGTTTTCTGTCCATGGAAGACAAATAGGTGCGAGTCAGTGCTCCTGCTGCATCTTTGGGGGTGCCTGTGGTTTGCCTGCTCTCCGAACCATGACGGTGTGCTGTTCCTCCACAGTTTGTTCACAGGGCGCTTGCCCACGAGCTGCTGAGCCTTCAGGGAGGTCCCTCCTGTGCATACTACCTGGTGCTGGCCCAGACTTCCTTGCTGAAAGAAGATCTCTCCAAATGTGAAGAATGTCTCCACGAGGCTGTTAGGATTGACTGCATGGTAATGCTGTGTGTGTTCCCAGGGTGCAGCACCGTGTCCCGAAGGAGGACACTGGCCAAACACCACGCCAGACCCTGCCTGTGTTGTTGCTGCTTGTGAACCTAGAGCCCATGCTTCATTTCCACTCGAGCAATTCTAATGCTAGTCTGCAGCAGTTGCTGCAGGGGAGGACAATCACAGCTGATGAACCACATCAGGCTGTGGCTGCAGCACAGCCCTCCTCATTAACCCGTCTATTGCCTTCTGTCCTCTCCTGGCACAGACAGGCAGTATTTCTGAGCGAGGACTCCTCTCTCTGCAGCATCTGCCTTTCTTTTCCCTTTGAACATGTGTATCCTGATCCTCTTTCCCTCTGTTGGTGAGTCAGGCTCTGTTTCATGAGAAACAAGGATGCTATTCAGCAGAGGGAAGGCAGCTTTGGGGAGTCAGGTTGAATGGAAGGCAGAAGGAAGCTGACACCTTCAAATGCTGTTGGCATATGACCATACCTGGGGAGCCTTGCACAGGCCAGGGTGCTGTGCAGGGAAAGGCTGGAGGGGGCTTCCATTGCTGGTGTTATGCAAGCAGCCTGCTGACTTGATTTTAATTCTGTACGTAAAATCTGCAGCAGCCAGCTCTTCCTTTCTGCTTGTGACAAGGGTCCCTGTCTCTCTCCCAAGTCTCTCTCACTCCTGTCTCCCAGCCATGTCTCACTCCTGGTTTTGTGTGCACAGAATCCAAATGTCTGGGCTCAGAAAGGGCACCTGTGCTACCTGAAGAGGGACTTTGGTGATGCAAAAGAGTGCTATGAGCGAACCATCAGTTTTCTGGAGGATGCTGCAGATATGCACTTCGTCTACCTGCGCCTGGGCTCCATCTACCTGGAAGAGAAAGAGGTGAGGAGCCAGCAGGAGTGGTGGAAAGGTATTTGCCACAAAACAAATAGCAGGAGATTCCAGACCCCAAGTACAAGACACCATTTTCTGTAGCTATAGCCAGGATCTCACAACACAGCAAACCCTTCTGGAGTGCTCAACTCCTTGGAGTATCGATCTGCCCTGTTGCCTTTTTGCCAGCTCCAAGTCCTGGTTGCAATGTTTCGGGAGCCAGCTGACCCATTTCTCACCATCCTAGCCATGAGGGTGACTTCTACATTACTGTATTAGTACCTGCCAGCACAGAGCCACCGCGTCAGGGGCAGCGGGCAGGCGCTCAGCCCCCACAGCAATGGTGGGGGCGGGGGTGTCTGAGCCCTACCAGAGATGGGGTGTTTGGCAAATTCCTGTGGAGGGGGGGAGGGGGGCTGTCTGAAAAGCGATGCGTTTGATGCAGAGAGAAACATGATCGTCTCTCTCCTGGCAGTACGGCCGGGCGAAGCAGACCTACCTGCTTGCCTGCAAGAACTCTGCGTCCTGTCTCACCTGGCTGGGGGTGGGAATTGCCTGCTATAGGGTAAGTGCAATTACCTTCAGGTCATCTGTGCTTTAACAGGCTCTGTGGCATGGGATGGAGGGTTTGCTTTTGCATGATCCCCTTTGATAAAGTAAAGCTTGGCTGCCTGCGAAACCAATGCTCCTGAAGGCCATTGTGTGCCCTGTGCTGTCACAGTTCCAGCGGGGCACCCTGGGCTGCTTGTATGGGAGATGTCAGAGTACAGGCACCCTCGGTAGCTGCTCTGGGAGCAGGACTCCTTCCCCCAGTCGTCCTGATGCCAGGACCTGCCAACACCTCCTTCCCCAGGATGTCATGGCAAGCACGTAATCTGGGCCCGGGCTTTGCTCTGAGTGCCTGTCTGCACATGACCTGCACGTCACCACGAAGGAATTGAGCAGAAAATCAGCAGGGAGGAATCTCAGTGCTTTCCCTGCCCAAAAGAATCCAGCGCCTCTGAAGGGCTGCCAAGGACACCCAGACACCAGCAGCGTGGTATCTCCCAGAGGTGCACCTTGTGAGGTGCCTCCAAGGGAGTTTGGCTGAGGGTTGCACCCAGGGAAGGACTTTGAACTTCTGTTTCTCCCTTGGCCAAACGTCACCTCCTGGGAAGCTGCAGAATTGAGACAGGGAGGTGAGTGGTGGCCTGGGAGCACCGCTGCCTCCCCAGAGCCACTGTGCAGTGGGATTAGGGACCAGGACTAGAGCTGTGTTTCCCTGTGGGGCTGGACCCCTCGGTTCCCAGAGGTGGAGGTGAAGGCGTTTGTGCTGCTTCCCTTACAGCTGGGGACTGATTTGTAAATACAGCATGTGCTCCTATGGGGGCCAGGAGTCAGCGGCAAGAGGCTTGTGCTCCAGACAGGAGGAGAACTGGTTGGCTCTGCCCTAAATCCTTTCCCTGCATCCCTATCAGGAAACCCTGCCAGATGCTTTTATTGCACTGATATTTTTTTGGCTGTTAGAGCAGGTGCCCTTTGGGTTCTGAAGCCCTTTCTGCCTGCTGTTTGCCTTTTGTCCACGCCTCTCCTTCTCTCTCTCAAGCTGGAAGAGATGGTGGAAGCAGAGGATGCTCTCTCTGAAGCCAATGCCCTAAATAACACCAACGCTGAAGTGTGGGGATATCTCGCCCTCATCTGCCTGCAAGTGAGTTCCCAGGCAGCTCCCCCCGCCAGCGGGACAGAGCAGGGGGTCTGTTGGCATCTGTTCATCAGCCTGAGGAACGTGTTCTAAATCTAAGTGGTAAAAATAGTTTGGGGACTGTGCTCGGCTGGCCAAAGCAGTGCCCTTCCTCCCTGCCTGCCATCGCCTGATGCACTTATTCCACCGGCGCACGTACTCCATGCTGAACTTTCTTACAATATGTTATTTCCCTGCGAGATGATTTCCTCACCAGCTGCTCTCGTGTGGTTTCTCTAGGGAGGACGGCAGCTGGAGGCTGAGCAGTGCTACAAGTACACCCTCAAGGTCTGGGTCTACCCGGGGCTGGGGGCGGGCAGGGCAGGCCATGGGCTACTGGCGCCGCGGGACGGCAGCCAGTCCAGGGGTTCCCTTTTCCCCTGCACGTTTAATGTGAGGATGTGGCCCAGGCGGCGGGGTGTGAGGAGCCGCCCTGGGCGACCTCCTGCCCGTGGCTTCCCACGAGGGAACGGCCCTTTGCTTCCTGGGGAGCCCCCGGGAGGGGGGTGCGGGTGTGGGCGCCCTTGGACTTGCCTGACCCCCCCGCCCTCCGCTCTCTCCTTTCCTGCAGCTGGGCCTGAGGAACGACGCGTTGCTGCGGGAGATCCGCGCCGCCCAGCAGCGCTCCGGCAGCCCGGCCTCCTGAGACCGACACCCCCCCGCTGCCCCCATCCCGCATAAACTCCCCGTGCCCGAGGGCTCGTTCCCGTCTCTGCCGCCGCGGCCCCGGGCGCCCCCACCCGCGGGTGGACGCTTCCCGCGCGCCCGAGGGGGCGGGGCGGGGCGGGTCACATGACGCGCTCCCGTTCCCGCCCTGCCCCGCGCGGATTGGCGGCGGCCGCGCGGGACGGTTGAGCGGGCGGCGCGCGCCATGGCGGCAGGTAGCGGGGGGGGGTTAACGGCGCTGGGGGGGCCTCGGAGGTACCGGGGGTGTCGCTGCGGCGGCGGGACACGGGGCGACGCCGGGTCTGCGGGGGGCTCCCGGGCACGGAGATACCGGAGGCGTCACCGGGGCGGCGGGGGGGGGGGGGGGGGGGGTGGCTCGGGGCATGGGGAGGTAACGGAGGCGTCGCTGGGGCGGGAGGACTCGGAGCATGGCGTTACCGGGGGCGACAGCGGGATCGGGGCACGGGGGTGTCACCGGGGCTGGGGGCACTCGGGGTGCGGGGGTAACGGGGGTGTCACCGGGGCTGGGGAGACTCGTGGTGCGGGTAACGGGGGTGTCACCGAACACGGCGGCGGCACCGGGGCTGGGGGGACTCGGAACACGGAGATGACGGGGGCGTCACCGAGGCTGAGGTGGGGGGGCTCGGGACACGGAGATAATGGGGTGCCAACAAGGCAGGGGATCTCGAGACACGGGGTCCCCGGTACAGAGGGTAACGGGGGGCGTCCGGGCGGGGGTACCATCCCCTCGCCAATCCCGGTACCGGCAGCCTGGCAGCGCCCCTACCTGAACATCTTCAAGCATTTCCGCGTGGAGGAGTGGAAGCGCTCCGCCAGGGAGGGGGACGTGGCCGCCCTCACGGTAACGGGGGCACCGGCACCGCAGGTTTGGGGGGGGCATCGGCCACGGGTGGGACGCACTGACCCCTCGTCCCCCTTCCCTGTGGTTTTGGAAGGACGCGAGACTGAAGGGAACCGTCTACCGGATCCGGGGCTCCGTCCCCGCCAGCAGCTACCTGCAGCTGCCCCGGTCGGGGACGCAGTCCCTGGGGCTGGCGGGGCGTTACCTCTACCTGCTCTTCAGGCCCATGCCCCGCAAGCACTTCGTGGTCCACCTGGACGTCACCACTGAGGTACGTGACACAGGGTGGCCTCGTTAAATCGCCGTCGTTAGCATCGTGGCCCCGTTGAAGGACGTGGGGGTGGTAGCGGTGGTCTTCTGCGCTTGGGGGGTGTGGCATGTGTCTAGTGTTTGTGGCTGCTGGTGGGTTACCCCGGGTTGGGGATGGTTTCCATCCTTGCAGCCTCTCCAGAGGGGACAGGACACACGGCCATGTGCCTTCTCCTCTGCAGCATTTCCCTGCCGAAGCCACCAGGGTGACTAAAGCTCTTTGCATGTCTTGTCTTCCCAGGAAAACCTGGTGGTTCGCATCTCTTTCTCCAACTTCTTCAAGGAGTTCAAATCCACAGCCACCTGGCTGCAGTTCCCCTTTGTCTGTGGAGCAGCCGAGGGCTCCGTGTGCGACCGCGCGGCCGGTGAGGAGCGTGTGAGGTGCTGCTGGCGGCGGCTGGCACATCGCCACCGAAATAAATCATTAGGAAATAAATTGAGTTCAGAAGTTGACTTGATGCGTTCAAGGAGAGTGGAGAGTGGTGGTCCTGAGTGGGAGACCCTCAGCACTGGGAAGGTTGGAGCTGTAGCTCCCGTGAGGGACGCCCCCTGTCCCTGTTCTCCCGAGCAGTGGGGTGCAGTGTCAGGCTGGGTGCGAGTCCACAGAGGCAGCGGGGCTGCTTGTCTGTCCTTCTACCCCCCTGCACTGCTTGCTACGAGGCGAGTTTTCCCATCTCCCATCTTGGCACAAACAAGCCAAGCCTGGTGGAAGTCTTGCCTGGTAAATACTTTTTCCTTACTCATTGTTAATCTTGCGTCTCCCGTTCTGCGAGGGGCAGGGTCTGTAGCATCTTTTCCCATCTTCTCTTTTGCCACCTGCCCTGTCCTCCCCAGATCTCCTGGGCGCAGCCCCTGCGGACGTGCGCTGGACCTGCCTGGTGCTTGACCTCCCCTCCATCCTCTCCCTCTACCTCAACCGCCGTTACAGGCACCTGAAGAGCGTCAAGCTCTGCTCCAACCTGCTGGTGAAAAACCTCTGCACGAGCGACTTGGTGTTTGACCCAGGTGAGGAGTTGAGACCTCAGGGTGGCCTCTGGTTTCTGCCGTGACTTCAACCCAGCCTGGGTGGAGCCCGTGGGGGTCTAAAGCTGCTTTTGCAGATGTGATGCCAGCAGGGTCGTTGGCCCTGGCAGGGCACTCAGATGCTGTTACTGGAGCAGTACGATATGAAGCAGAACAGGCAAAATACTTGGAACTATATTAAGTTTCCAGAGTCTCCTGATCTCTGGAGGAAAGTGTCCTCTCATTTTCCAGATGTAAAAGTAGGTGGTAAAACTGAAGTTAAACAACTTACCAAGGTTAGAATTCTTTCTTTGGGGGAAAAAAATCAGGGGTGTTACCAAGCCTCACATCTATAAGGCTTGTCCTTTTATCTGCTGGAAAAGCCTTTGGTTTTTTTGTCTCAGAAATCTTCCAACGTACTTTTTTTATCCACCTGTTCAGTGTGGCAGGTATACTTTGGTCAAAACCTTTGTTTCTGCCTGCCTTTTTTTGTGCTGGAAATCTGCCCGAACTGACTGGCCAACTTGAAAGCATCATCGCAGAGGAAGTTATAGATACTGCTTTCAGATTCCTGAAACTTCTTATATCTTCAAGACTTGCATGAATTTACAAATGCATGAAGGAAAGAAGACAAGAAAATGAGAAAAGAGCCTTAACACAAATCACGTGAAACTGCTGAATCACTGAATAGAGAACTTAAGTGAACCTTGGGGCTGGGGGATTTGTAACTCGATACCAAGGGTTTATGCTGTGGGGTCTTCTTTGGAGGTTGAGAGTTTCAGGAATATTCCTGTGCAAAGGTGTGTTAGTTTGTTACAGACATCAGGGTTGTAATCTTTGTTTTTTCAGCTGTTCTCAAAGAGGGAAGTGGTTTGTGCCCGTGTACCGCAGGAAATGCGTGATTTCAGCCAGCTCCACAGGCCTTGGGGAACTTATTCTCTATATGTCTGTGCTGCCAGGTGTGACCTTCTCCGAGGCCCGGCTGGCCGACCTGGCCTGCCGCGGGGTCGCTCCCATGCCGCGGGAAATGGCTTTCCCTGTGCCTAAGGGAGAGAAGTGGCATGACCTCTACGACTACATCAGGTATGGCTGCTCCCGGCTGCTCTTGAACCCATCGTGGCTCTGAGACCTCCCCATTCCCCACGGGAGGGCAGGACAGGTAATGCTGCTTACAGAATGATGGATCCAGACAAACCTGGGGCTCAAGTGGAGACATTTTGGTCACCCCAACTCCAGCATTTAGGTGTCGTTAACACATCTACCCTGGTCTAAGCTTAATTGCTTAAATGTTTTGGGGTAGGAAAAGGGCTTCATGAACATGTGCCAGCAGTGTGCCCAGGTGGCCAAGAAGGCCAATGGCATCCTGGCTTGTATCAGCAATAGCGTGGCCAGCAGGGACAGGGAAGGGATCTTACCCCTGTACTTGGCACTGGTGAGGCCGCCTCTTGATGAGTGGGTTCAGTTCTGGGCCCCTCACCCCAAAAAGGCCATTGAATGACTCGAGCGTGTCCAGAGAAGGGCAACAGAGCTGGTGGAGGGTCTGGAGCACAGGTCTGCTGGGGAGCGGCTGGGGGAACTGGGGGGGGTTAGTCTGGAGAAGAGGAGGCTGAGGGGAGACCTCATCACCCTCTACAGCTACTTGAAAGGAGGGTGCAGAGAGCTGAGTCTCTTTAACCTAGTAGTAAGCAACAGGACAAGAGAGCATGGCCTCAAGTTGCACCAGGGAAAGTTTAGACTAGATGTCAGGAAGTATTTCTTTCCAGAAGGGGTTGTTGGATGTTGGAATGGGCTGCCCAAGGAGGTGGTGGGGTCCCCATCCCTGGAGGTGTTTAAGAGTAGGGTCGACTTAGCACTTAAGGACATGGTGTAGTTGGGAACTGTAACGGCTGGACTAGATGATCTTCAAGGTCCTTTCCAACCTAGTTGATTCTGTGATTCCTGCTGTTAACACTGATCCCCTCTCTCAACTGTCTCTTGCTGGGATTGCTCCCATGGCTAACAGCGTAATGCAAGCCTTTCTTCTGGGCGTGCTGTTCCTAGGGAGCACTTCAGCCTCTTGCTAAGTTAAAGGGTAGCTGCCAGGGGCTGCTGAGCTGTCACCGGCTGTAATGCCTCACTGAGGGACAGATGTAAGCATAACTTTCTCAGTTTTGGTGCTGGGCTGCCATCAGTGGAGAGGTTTTTGCCAGAGAACCGTGACAACTGATTGCAGTCATCCGTTTAGTAGCATTGCCTAAAGCGCACAGTGCCGAGGTAACCCCTGCAAAGTAACAGTGTAGATGAGTCCTAGGAGATGCTTTAGTATCCCTATATTTGGGGGAGGATGGGGCAAAACAGGGAATTTTAGAGGAGACAGTGAAAAGGCTTTTGTGCCATGTGTTACCAAGTGGGATTCCCGGGTGCCAGTGCAATATCCTGATTACACGGCACCTTCCTCTGACTTTGCTCAGGTTCCCATCCGAGGGGTCCAAGCTGCCGTATGACTCCATCCAGAAGAGCTGTGCCAGTCCTGCAGCAGGTGGGAAGGCCGGGGACAGCAGCCCAGGCTGTGCCACTCCGGGTGGATGCCTTGGGTTTCCAAAAGAGCCCAACATGCTTCTCTTGTCACCCAGGTGGCCGAGTCTCGGAGGACCCCGTCTGCCAGCTGCCCCAGCCGGTGACGCTCACCAAAGCAGTCCGTGACCGACTGTCCCTCATCCATCAGATAACCAGTCCCAAAGCCGTAAGTGCACTGTGGAGGAGGCTATAACTTCTTCCTTTCTGCCTCCCATGGAGTTTTCCCCATGTCTTGCCTTTGAGTTCCTTTATTTAGGATGTACTAGCTGCTGCTTGTTGTTCGCAGCTGATCTGGGCATAGTTTGGTGACCACAGCCCCGCAGTTAATGACTGGGTGGTTCAGTCTGTCATGGTGCAGAGCAGAGACAAGATAAATGCCAAGTACTTCGTAATCTCCAGACATCTATCCTCCCTGTCTCAGCTGAGGCAGCAAATAGATGTGTTTTCAAATTATAGATAGGAAATGAGGACTGGAGACTAACGAACTTGATCGGGTGCCCTCAGGGAACAGAGCAGTGTGTGGAGTCTGGATTGCAGACAGCTGCCCTCACCGCTGAGTTCCCCTTCCCTGCTATTGGTGATGTGGGAGATGGGGCTCAGACTGGCTTACCAGACAGCATGGTGATGGGCTTTTGGAGAGGGACTGGGGGAAGCCATCCTTCTCACGCTGTGGAGAGGAAGAAAATGAGGACTGTGATCACTTTGCCGTTCTGAACTGGGATGTGCCGGGCTGGCTGGCCGGCCAGGGGCTTTGAGCCTCCTCTGCTCAGTGGAGAGAGGGCGGCTCTTCCAGGGCTGGATCTTTTCTGGGGCTCTGGTTTGCTGTCTGGAGGAGGTGAACTGTGCACAGACAACGCTGGGAGTGTAGGGACTGCTGGTTCACTTCCCTGGCCAAGCTAGGTACACATTTGTCCTTCTTTGCATTGCTGTGGAGTCACTTGGGAGAGACGCGGCTGTCTCCCTGCCTCTGCCTTTGCGGTGGATGGGAGGCACTGGGAGGAGGCTGATCTCTCTCTGAGGCTTTGCTCTTTCTCAGATGCCGCGCCGGTGTCCTCTAATTACTAAAACCATCCCTGAGGTTCACCTGACAGCCCCAGGGCCTTCGAGAGTGGTGCCTGCTGGGGACCAGGAGCTAGAGAAGAACCAGAGACCACACAGTGCAGGGGACGCTGGGCAGTCACCAGCAATCACTGATGGTGGCATCCACGTGTACGCTCACCAGAGGAGCAAACGAACCACCCGAGCTGTCTATGCTGGCTCAGAGGAGGTGGGTGAAGCCCTGAGGAGTCATGGCAGCCCAAGGGTGGCTTTGAGACGCTTGTGAGCATGGCAGAAGCAGCAGAGGGAACACAGGCTTCAGGCTGAAGTTTCAGTTAATCCTATGGAGTCCCTTTGCTGGCATTTTTTTCCGACTAGCAGTTCTCCTTTCCACTAGTATCTTACTCGCCTTGAAAGAGGGACCCTGTGTTCAAATGCACTGACCTTAAGCTAATGATGTATGTTTACTAATTTACCCAGAACATGTACAGGAAGGGCTCCGGGCCAGGTATGCTATCCAGCAGGAGAGCCCCTGCCTGCAGGGTAAGAGGAGAGCCCTTCCTGCAGCAGCCGCCAGCTGGGCATCACCAGGGCACTGGGAAGGGCTGGCTGAAACCCCCCAGCCTGGCTGGGATTGCTGCTTAATGCTGGGAAATCCCAGCTCCTCCTTCCTGCCAGATTTAACTTCCACCAGGTTGTATACTTTAAAGCCATCCCCTCTTAACAGGAGAGAACTCAAAGCTGCCTCTGTGCTTTGGAGAGAAACTAGCAATGGGGAAGGAGGGGGCTTCCAGGTGGAGGACCTCAGTCCAATTCTAAATGTGACTGTGTTTTTTTTTTTTTCCCAGAGGCTCTTACCGGATCCCATCCTGAAGCTGAGAATGATTATTGGCTTCGGAGGCTGCAGCACCAAACAGGTCAGTAGCTCAGATAGTTTGAGGAGTTGATCTGTAATCATGTGGCCAGGGTATTGATTTTTTTGGAGGTGTGAAAGGCAGCTGAGTGCCACCCTTCCTGCACTTTTTGATGGGGAAAATGACCCCAGAGCAGATGAGCACAGGCTTATATTTGTGCATGGGTCTTCCACTGTTACGATGGTGAATTAGAAATTCTGGGGGACTTTTAAATCTCATGGCTTCTCTGTTTTAACGCGTTAAAATTAGAGCTACTTTGTAGGAGTCTGGAAAGGAAGGGCTGTGTTTTGGATTGTTTCCGTGGGGCACCCTGCCTTGCAGGAGCTCAGCTTGCAGTCTGTCAGGGTAAAGAAAGGGTCATTTTGGTTCAGCCAGTTCAGGGCTCTGCCAACATCATTTTCCTTGTGCCTGGTGTTGATGTAGTAGACATGATTCGTAAATCCACTGAATTAAGTAGGATGATGGCTGGGCTCTTAGTCTCCCTTTGCAAGTTAGAAGGGTACTCGTTTTACGGGAGAGCATCCTTTCACCTGACACGTGCAACAGATCTGTTGAAGAAATCTCTGTAGGTCCAGCCTCGGACCTGGGGCACCTCTGGAGAACCTGCAGCCCCCTCATTCCTGTCTTGGCCTGCAGGTGCTGTGGACTCAGGACAACGCTGCGGTGGTCTACCCCTGCCATGCTGTTATAGTGACCCTGCAGATCCAGACCGGAGAGCAGAGGTTCTTCATCGGACACACGGACAAGGTGAGCATAACAATCCTTACAAAGCCCCTTTGTGGCAGCACTGTCCTTGTACCGCAGATGTACCCCCAGTCCCAGCTCTCCTTGAGAGCCTCTGACCTGGTGCTTCCCACAGGTGTCAGCACTGGCCTTCAACGGGAGCAGCACCTTGCTGGCCTCGGCGCAGGCTGGTCCCCTGAGCGTGGTGCGTCTCTGGGACTTCCCAACGGGCAGCTGCCTCTCCGTGTTTAAAACCCACGTCCAGTCCCTCTTGTCCCTGAGGTGGGTTTCAACCTGGGCATGGGGATGTGTTCAGGTGGGCTGAATGTTGCAGCACGGCAGCTTTTCTGCACTATTCATGCATAATAAGCTGGGGGTGAATTATAGCTCTCCTTCATCTGCCTGTATTTATCACCGAGACCTGCTGGCGGCTGGCCCGGAACAGCCGATATGCTGCCAGCTCACTCCTGAGCTTATCCCTCAGGTCTTGCAGTCTCCCCATACCCACAACTTGTCTCCTTTTATTCCCCACTGAGATGTGCTCGGGGTACAAGGAGCTGCATTTCACCAGGTGGCCTCTTCTTGCAGCTTTTCCTACAGTGGAGCTGTTCTGTGTGGTGTTGGAAAGGATGGGCACGGCAAAACGGTGAGAAATGAAACTTGGTTTTGGAGGCTTCCCTGCCCCATGAACAAGCAACATGAGATGGCTGCCCTCCCAGATTATGTAGTTATTTTGCAGACAAACCTCTGCTCTGGGCATTCCTAGGGATGTTCTTTGCTCTAGTCAGAGGTAGATCCCTTTCTCGTTAGCTGCTTAGAAAATACTTACCTTCTACCCAATGCTTACGAGTATTTCCATGCACGTTCTTCAGCTTCAAGCAAACAAATCGTTTTGGAGCAGCCTGTGAGACCTGCTTGGTTGAGCTTTGGGGCTGTTTGTGTCCCTGGTGTTGTCTCCACTGGGAGCCCAGGCGGGGTGATGGAGGCGGCGGTGTGATTCTGTCGCACCCTGCAGGGATTGCTGCAGGCTCACGCGCGGCGTTGCCGCTCGCCTCCACAGCCATTCCGGCCCACCGGACTGAGGGTCACACATCTTTGTGTGGCATTTCGAGCTGGAAGGCTTGCAAACACATAGTGAAGGAATGGGAATTAAAATGGGAGGTTCAGCACTGACTGGAGCCCCAACCCCCTTTTTTTATGGCATTTAGGGGAAGATGCAAGGTTTAATCCTTGAGTTCTGAGCATCACAGACATTGCTGCTGGAAGGGATGCTGGGAACTGAAGCTGCCACCCACCAGTGCAGCTAGGGGATGACGCAGATTTCACATGTAACAGTCAAAAATAAAATTGTTTCATGGGACTGGGGGTTTTGTTTTACCAGTGGAACTGTTTTTATCCACTGATCCCTTATTGACAACCACCAGCAATTAGCTGTGCCATCGCTAACTGTGTACTGCCTGCACGAAAAAACAAACAGTGCTCCATTTTTTTCCCAGCACGTGGCAGTAGTCCACAATGGGGGTGGGAACTGGCAAGCTGAAACTGGGGAGGGGGGATCAGCAGGGCGAAAGCAGGATGGGAGAACAGGGTGTACTGCAGCGCTGGCCAGGAGCACCTCTCCCAGGGTGATGCCTCAGCCCATCCCAGCCGCCAAGGTTACCATGGGTCTGGTTTTAACACTGTTTGGAAGTGCAGGGCATCAAATCACCTGCATGTCTTCACCCATCTCCTGCTTTTCTTTGGGGCAAGGGTTTAACTAACTTGCCGCTCATGATGGGCACTGTGAGTGTGCAAAGTGCTGCAAGAGCCAGCGCCGCCAGACACGTGCTACCTCCAGCTCTCGTGGACTGGCTCAGCCCTGATACAGCTCTTATATCTCAGCAGGCAGAGTTCCCACTCCTCTGTGGATTTTCTTTCCAAGTCTGAGCCCTGTTGCCAGGCAGCCCTGGGATTTAGAACCTATGATTATGGATGCCAGACAAGTACATTGCCATGAAGCTTTGCAAAACTGCTGGACTGTCCTAAACCCTCTGTGCACGAGGATTTTTTTTTTTCCCCTACTTCAACTCTGTTATCAGTACTTTGTGCCCAGCTCTGGAATAGGTTCCCGTATGTGCACCTGGTCAGCTGCTGTAAGGAAAAACTCTTTTGCTGTCAAGGTTTCCACGTTTGAGCAGCTCTGCCATCATGTTTTCTTGTTTCAGATGGTGGTGGTGTGGAATGCTGCTCGGGTCACCTGTGGTGGAGAGGTGGCTGTGCTGGCCAAAGCACACACCGATGTGGACATCCAGGCTTTGAAGATTGCTTTTTTTGATGATAGAAGGTAGATTGCAAAGAAAATAAATCAAAAGCATTGGTTCTGGCATGGCTGTAGGGCCAATCGTGGTGCTGCGACCATCCAATTCCCGTTCCTGTTCTCAGTCTTCGCTGTCAGTTGGTT
The DNA here is from genome assembly GCF_965140245.1 of Athene noctua. Classification (NCBI taxonomy): domain Eukaryota; kingdom Metazoa; phylum Chordata; class Aves; order Strigiformes; family Strigidae; genus Athene; species Athene noctua. The sequence goes on along the minus strand of NC_134051.1, from coordinate 3,076,048 downwards.
GCCCTTGGGGCACTCACCTTTTGCCGGGAGCTTGGAGAGTCCTGCCCTGGTCCTCACACAGTCTCTCCCGGGACAGGATGGTATCGTGTGGCCGGGACAACATCAGGCTGTGGCGAGTGCGGAGCGGAGCGCTGCGCTCGTGTCCCGTCAATCTGGGCGAGTACCATTCCCTGGAGTTCACCGACCTGGCCTTCGAGGAGGGGCACGTGGCCGAGCGGGAGCCGGAGGACCGCACGCTGTAAGGGGCTGCTGGGCTCCACCGTCACCCGGCCACGGGGCAGCCTGCCGGGAGCGAGCTCTGCAGTTCTCAGCTGCCTTCAGCATTCTCCTTCCCCCTTCTCTGTGGGGGAATGGCGTTTTGCTTGGGTTTTCCCTGCAAAATGTATATGCCTTCTGGAGCTGGGAGAGCCTCTCCCCTCCTCAGTGTGCTTCATGTCCCAAAAGAGACTGGGTTGCTTGCAGAATAGCCCAAGGAATGGATCTTTCCTCTTGCCATACTGATGTTTTGCCTTATTCACTGAACCTCTCCCTGACCCAAGGCTAGCTTTCTGTTGGCAGTAGGAGGAGTGTGGTGCATATCCTCTTGCATATAGACAGACACTTTTCATCAAAGCCAAACCTTTGTTGCTACCACATACTTTTCCATAAAGGCAGAGCTGTCGGCTCCGCTGGCCCTGCCTTCCCCCGGGCTGTGTCCTGTGGCAGAGAGAGGTTCCTTTCTGAAGCCTATGCCAAATTTTTAGCTCTTTTGCTAATTGATGTTTCAAAGGGACAAGAAATCAAATAGGAAGCTCTGGCTTGGTTGTAGATTTGTTAGGATAGCGCATGGAAAGGTGCCCTTGAACACCTCGTTGACCCCTTAGGTTACTGTGAACCAGAATTACTTTCCACCAGGCAAACAGTTTAACAGGTGAACCGAACTGGGTTTTTACTAAACCACACTGGCACAGCTCCTCTTAACCCTGGGGTGCCAGAGCAGGGATCTCTCTCCTTTACAGCTTTGTCTGCAGCAAGAGTGGCCACATCCTGGAGGTGGACTACAAGAACGTCTGCATGAGGAGCGCACGGCGGCTCCTGCCCGCACAGCCCCAGGGCTGCCAGCAGCAGGACAAGGCGGGCAGCAGTGCAGGTAGGAGTGTCTGCGGGCAGGGAGGAGGGGGGTCAGCAGGGGAGCACTTCAGCCATCATCGGGGCAGAAATTAATTCAAATCTCTGGTAAAATAAACCAGCTATTTACCTACTGCTAAGGATTATTTTGGGTTGATTAGATCATTGCTAGCTATTTGCCTCTTAAGTACTGCAAATAATCTTCCTTAGTACAGCAAAGTATCATTTTAAGAAAGAATTTTAGCATTTTCAATGCTGATTGCACTTTCAGAGAAACACTACTTTTAGAAACATGAAACAAGGTCTTAATTTGCTGATTGGAGTCTTAATGTAGAGATGGAAAAAGAGCGAAGCAGACCAGCAAAATTTTGATGATTTTTTTCATTATTCAGCCTGTGCAGAGTGTTTGGGAAATCTTTGTTGCTGTATATGAAATAGTACAGCTTTCGGCCCTTCCATTCATTTTAACAGCAGGAAGAATTCACTTTCAAGTGTGATTGCTATGATACCTTAAAACCTAGTGCATAGTTTGCTCTTGCAAATTGAGCTAATTAATCTAGAGCATGCCCCTTTGAGAGCTGTGTAACTCTGGTTCTCACTTCATGGGCGAGAAAACGCCCCAAGAGGAGATGAAACAATGTCCTTGGGTGTCCTCCTGGTAGCAGTGCTGGCTCTTGCCAGTGCTTTGACCAATGGACTTTATACCTGAATCAAAAAACCCAGCTTCTGTAGGTCTGTATTCTCTGTACCTTCTCACTACACCGCAGAGAGGATTTGAGATGTGGAAATGAAAGAGGTTTGCATCTCTGCCAGTTAATCTAGGACATCCCTTGCTACAAGATCCTGTTCAAGGCAAAAATATGGCAGGGTTTAACAAGTGGCAAGAATTTTCTGTGCCTGGCAAGAGTTGCACAATGGTAAAGAGGAGTGCTGGGAAGAGATGGGGACTGACTGTACTGTCAGTCACCGTGGGATTCCTATTTGCTGCTTCTGAGGCTTTGGCTGCTGGTGCGGGTGGACCGTAGGACTCAACTCTGGGAGGGGACAGCCTCGGTTTGAGTTTTTTTGTTTCAACTGTACAAGGTACTGTTGTTTTTTGGGTTTTCAGGTCCTGGGATCGCTATAAACAGTATTAGCCTCTCCTCAACCTTCTGTGCCACAGGTTCAGAAGATGGCTACCTGCGCCTGTGGCCACTGGACTTCTCAGCTGCTGTCTTAGAGGCAGGTGAGTAGAGCTGGCAGCGGTGCTCCTGAGCTCCGCATCTCCATCAGCCTGCTCCTGTGGAGCCAGAGCTCCACTGACTTATCTCCTCACACAGTTCTCATGAACGAAGGCATCTTTTATGCCTGCTGTGTCTAGGGGTGACTGGCTTGGAAGTTTTCTACTTCAACGACAATTATTCATGTTCATTCTTCCAACTCATAGGAGAAAGGCAGGATCTCCTGGGTGAGAGCAGGCACTCCATTTTGATTCCTGTGCCCTTGTACCCGTGGCTCACCTGTCTGTGAAAAATTAGGGGAGAAGTCAAGCAGTTCTTCGCTCTTTTTGAAGCAATCACCGTAACAGCAGAGCCTGGGGACTTCTAGAAAGGGCAGAGACTAGTTTGTCACTAAAATCAAGCCTGCAAGCATTCAGTCTTCAGGTGGCAGGATGCTCATTCCTGTGTCATTACTTTCCTGAGTGTGAATCTGGTTTGGTAGCTGTGTTTCAGCTGCTCCTTTTCCAGGGGAGTTTGCTGACTCCTGTGTCTTTCCCCAGTGCATGAGGCTCCGGTGAGTTCTGTCTGCATCAGCCCAGACAGCCACAAAGTCTTGTGCACAACTGCCACTGGAAATCTGGGCTACCTGGATATCCAGTCCCGGGACTATAACACCCTCATGCGCTCTCACGAGGACTCCATTTTGGCATTCTCGGTAGAGGAGACTTGGAAGCAGATGGCAACAGTGTCTAAGGACAATACCATCCGAGTCTGGGACCTCGTCTCCATGCAGCAGGTAGGTGAAATGAGAGTCAGTAGGTGTTTTGCATTTAGTCTCTGCTTAGTCTGTTCAGTCTGGTTATCAAAGCTCCACCATTCGAGAGCCCTTAAATGTCCTCCCTGAAGCTTGGGGGTGTACCATGGGCAAGAAATCCTTTGGAAGTATGGCTTTCTGAGAGTTTTAGCTTAGTGCATAATTTGACCTTAGCTTCTGAAGCTATTGTTAAACAAAAATATTTTCTTTTCCTCTGTCTTTTGAATATTGCTTTTTCACACAAAACAATACCCAAGGGCTTTATCTAAACTCCCACAGACCCAGGACTTCACTGGGCTATAGATCCATCCAGGCAAGATCAGATTTCTGCTGTGGGACACGCTCATGGTGGAAGCCCGAGGCTCTTTTGTTGTTGTACAGTTGTGTGGTGCAGCTGCCAGGTAGAGCTTTATCCATCTTTGTGCCTGCGGTGTGTCTGTTCCCTGCAGCTGTATGACTTCACAGCTGCAGATGAAATGCCGTGTGCTGTGGCCTTTCACCCCACACAGCAGATTCTGGCCTGTGGCTTTGACAGCGGGATGGTGCGGACCTTCAGCTTGGCTGCCTCCGATCTCCTGGTAGAGCACAAGTAAGCACTTGCAGTGGGAGCTGCACCGGGGCAGATATGGGTCTAACTGGGTGTCCTGGCAAGAGCCACAGTGATAATCATGGAGGCAGAGAAAGTGCTTTTCTTGAGCTCAGCAATTCTCATATCCCAGCTGAGTGGTTTTCAGGCAGAGATAGCCTGCTGTGCCAAGGCTCTGCACAGTAAAAGTCCAACCTGCAAAGACTATGAGGGTTTTCTTTGTGACTTCCCAGTGGCCAACAGTAGAGCTTGTCTTAGAGAGCAGCTGAATAGGGAGCCCTTGTGAGCCTTGGTGTGGGAAGCAGAGGATGCTCCAGAGGCAGAGGGAGCATGTCCCATCCAGGGACAGCTGGAGTGCTGTGCTTGCTGCTCAGTTTTCCAAAAAGTTAAGAGTGTTGATTGTCCTGGACTGCTGCAGGCATGAGCGTGGTGGGATCCTCTGCCTGTCCCTGATTATTTTGTTCTCCTGGGTTTTTCACCATGTTGCACTGTGTTACTGCTTTTTTTCAGGGGGGGTTGTATTTTCTCCTCCCCTTTTTTAAGTTTTCTGCCTTCTTTCAGGCAGCACCGCACTGTGATCACTGGACTGACCTTCTCTCCCAATGGCAAGTTCATGTTCAGCTCCTGTTTGCAGGGAACTCTGGCTCTCTACAGCTGTATGGTGCAGAAAAGCCACATCCTGAGAGTCCTAGGTAAGACTCCGGTTGTGGGTCACTTTTCTTCGATTTTTACTAGCACAGACATCCTAGCACCAAAGCCAAACCAGACTCAACCTACTCAGAAAGATATTTTCTGATGAACATCCTAAGCTGTGTCATTTGCATTGATACCATATGTGTGAGCAAACCCTGGTGGCTGCCAGTCCTTCCCTACCTGTCCTGGTTCAAACGCTCTCAGCTTGCTTGGTGTTACAATTTCATGAATGGGATGGAATTGCAGAGACTTATTCATGCTCAAGCCCTGACTTCTTCCGTTCTGTGGATGTGCAGTTTAATTTGTTTAAACTGGATCGTTTCCCTAATCCTGCCTACAGCAGAGCTGTGCAGAGCTGTGCTGGTGAGCAGAGAAGGTGGAGAGCTGCAGGCAGGGGAAGCAGTGCAGGGGCAAGGCAGTTTGGAAACATTAATGTCACATCTAATGTATGCTTTTGAAATGAGCTGTGGCAGCACAAGCTCAGGCAGGGAAAGGGAGCTCTGTTATGCAAGAACATACAAAGAGGGGGATCCTGCCCCAGGAAGGGTGCAGCTGAGGTAGGTGGAGAACGAATAGGGGCTCGGAGAGATAAGGCAATTTGTCCAAAATCACCCAAGTTTGGTGTCAGTGCTGCAGCTGGACCTTTACATGCTGACTCTACTCTGAAATCATGTTCACTGCCTGGCCATATTCCAGGGACAGTAGAGTGGAATTTTGGTAATGGAATAAATAGAGAAAATTGCTGTGATTTCTGTGATATTTAGACCTTTGGATCTATCTGCTCACTGGACTGATGTCAGCACGGTGGGGTTCAGCACTGACTTCGTTCTGTGCAGGGTTCAGACACCCAGGCTGCAGCTGAGATCTCACATTCATAGCTCCTTGTCACAGTTTCTTCTAACGCTAGAAAATAAACACTAAAATCAATTTTCTTCCCGTGACTTTCTTCTCTCATTGAAAACACCACATGTTCAGTCAGGCAACAAGCCGTTTATCTAGACCTTGCCTTTGAGGTAGTTCACTGCACGTTTTGGGTGTTGCAGATAAAATTTGTAGCATCTTCTACGACAGAGGCTGTTTGTTTCTCAGGCCAGAACATTAACCCAAGGCTGATTTGGAGGCAGGAGAAACTGTAGCTGCCAGTCAGCAGCACTGTCATGGTGAGCTGGCTGCAGTGTGGGCTTTGCTCCTCTCTTCACTCTGTTTCTTGCTGTGGCCCTCAGGCAATGTCGTGGCCCAGGATGCTGAGAGTGGTCCAGATGCTTTGGTGGTCAGTGCGGACAACCATCTCCTGGCTTTCGTGGGTCCCTCCAAGTACGTTGTGACCGTGATGGAGGCCTGCTCTCTAGATGAGGTATCCAGCAGGCTCCCCTCGTCCCTGGGGGAGAGTGGGGAGGGGAGTGTGCTCCACAGGGTGCCACAGGCTGGTGGGAAAATTCCCATAGGTTGCATCAGATGAGAGAGATCAAGAGCCTTGGGCACCAGAAGTGTTGGAGATGGCCATTCCCTGCACAGCAGATGCTTGCTCAGGGTGGTTACAATGAGGTTTGTTTTCCATTCTGTGAGACAGAAACAAGAAGGTCAAGGTTGATTCTTCTCCAGCTTCTTTCCCCTCTAGAAAGATAATTTGGAGAAGTATTGTGTAGACTGACAGCTCCAGCACCTCTTTGTGATCTGCTCTCCTGGGCAGCTGGGACATTGCCTGGACCCTGCTGCCCCTCATTAGGTGGGAAGGGAGGGGTCTGGGGAGCTCTGTAGCTTCTTGTTAGGAGAGCCATGAGAGCAATCCTGAGGCTTCTGCAGTATGCTCCAGGATGTTTGTTCAGTAGCTCCTTGTTTCACAGCTGCTGAGGGTGGACATCAGCATCCTTGGTTTGAACAGCATGGCCTTGGACTCTGCAGTGAGAGTCTGTTTCGCTCCTGTGCCCCGAGGCGAGCTCCTGGTATCCACTTCTTCCAATAAAATCCTTGTGCTTGATGCAAAAACAGGACGACTGGTGCGAGAGGTAAGACACTCCGAAATTCATGCACTGAGGTTTTGTGTCATGTGGGGCTTGGGCACTTCATGTCACTGCTAAAGTCTAAATGAGAAAAGAGCTCAGCCTGGAGTTGACAGGCTTCAAAGAAACACATGACTGGCAAGCCCGTAGCTGTCCTGGTATGGTTGTGCTCAGGGTGAGCCTGAGCTTGTCCTTGTTTTCTGTGCTGTCACACTTTCAGCTGAAGCATAAGTAAGGACGTGAACTAGCTCAGTTAAGGCTCCTGGTGCCGTTTCTTGTCCTCAGGTGTCTCCTGTGCACAAGCTGTCCTGTTCTTCCTTGGTGCTGAGCAAGGACAGCAGATACCTGCTCACTGCTGGTGACAAAGTTATCAAAGTGTGGGACTATCAGATGCGCTTCGATATCAACTTCCAGGTACTGCCCATAAAGGGAGGGAAGGGGATTGGTGTTGCATTTCTGAATTATTGGAGAAAAGAGCAGCCAGTGCCCTTTGTGTGACTTGGCCCACTGTCTCCAGTCCCAGTTTGCCCAGCAGCTGTGAAATGCAGCCCTATTCCCTCGTAGTGATGCCCGGCCCTGAGCACAGGCAGGGGCTGCCGAAGCACCACACCTAGCAAGGCTCTCTGAGAAGGACAGAGGAGGTGTTGCCTGTGTGCTAGGGACAGAGCCACCCAGAGAGGAAAATGGTTCACCCTGGGGATTCAGAGGTATTGAGAGCTAGGACAAAACCTTGGATGTTTTCAGCTTCTGCTTGCTTCTCCGGATCGATGTGTTGAAGGTCAACCCCAGATTGATCAATCCTAAAACACCATAGGGGTGGTGCTGGCCTCTTGAGGAGCGTAGACCCTGGCTACCCAGGGTAGGGAGCGCAGTAGCGCAGTAACCACCATCCTGACAGGACAGGTGTGGTGATGAAGGTCAAGGTGTGCTCTCTCCCAGGTGTACATTGGCCACTCGGAGCCAGTGCGCCAGGTGGCCTTCACCCCGGACCAACGGCACGTCATCAGCGTTGGAGATGCCATCTTCCTCTGGGATTTCCTGGCTCTGCCTGCGGAGAGGTCGTCCCCAGCCAGGTAAGTGCACCGTGCTGGGCAGTGCCTTGCCCTGCTTCCCCTCACCTCGCCTGCCCCAACCCCTTTTGGTGTAACACCGCTCTCCTTGCCTTTCCAGGGCTTGTTCCTCCAAGTCCACTCTACTGCCAGGAGCAGGTGAGTTTGGCTTCTTCCATGAGTTGTGCTGGCTGGCAGGTCGGCAGCTCTTCCACCGCTGCCTTTTGGGGCAGAGGGTAGGGTTTGAGGGTTTTTGGTTCCTTCCCTGAAGCGGTCACATAGCAGGGGGCTAACCAGCTAATTAGCTCCAGTCTCCAGTTAACTAGAACATCTCAGTGGGAGTCTGCCAAGCAGGGGATGTTCTGAGCAAAGCCACTCTGGGTTTTCTGCTAGGTCTTTCAGCTTTTGTCTTCTGTCTTTCCCTGCCTCCATCTCTTCTGTCTTCGTTTTCCCTGACTTCGTTATCCCTTTCTCTCTCCCTTTCTGGAAGGACAGAGAAGTGGCATCTCCTTTGTAGGAGAGAGCTGAAGAAATGAGCTTGGAGGTATCACCATTAATCAGCCCAGGAGGATGCAAGGATCTAAGGGATGAAGGAAGTTACATAAGCCCTTTTCTTTTCACAGAAGGGAGCCCCGAGAAGCTAAAGGATTCCTCTGAAACACCTCGGCAGATAGTTCCTCTGCCATTGTCATCCTCACCACCATGTTTGGATGTCAGCTCTGTCCACCAAGTGGGATGTCAAAGTAAGGAACTGCTTGCAGGAAAGGGGAAAATTAATCTTGTTTTAGGAAAAATGCCTTGCCTAGTTTAGCAGCATCCTTGGAGCTGTCCCTGCCCGTGTTTCCTTTCCTGTGGACTGACAGACCAGTCTGCACTTTCCTTACCCTAAGTTGGACAAAGCCAGCCAGAGATGTTGGGGTTCAGCACCACTTAATCCTCTGCTCTCCTCCATACACTGAGCTGTTGGCACAGCTTCTCTGAGGGCTGTGGTAAATACCGTGTTGGACATACCCAGTAGGAAATGTCTGCTTTGCCCTCCACCCTAGCAGATGGACTGTTACACAGAGCAGGAGAATGACACTGCCAGAAATCAAAGGGTCAGTCACACATGAAGCGGTCCTGAAGGACACGGATGGCTCTGTCCTCCCACTGATTTTTCTTTTCAGGTATTTTCTCCGAATCGGACAAAGAGGAGGAAGCATGTCTGACAGGCAGCAGCAGGATGGTGGCAAACGGAGACAAAGATGCCTCGGTCCTTGTGGTGGAGTCAGTCAGAAATGAGGAGCTTCTTGTGAGGTCCAAAGTGAGGCAGGAGAGCTCAAGGTCTCCTGAGGAAGCAGCAAATGGTATATCAGCCATCTTGTACAGAGCTTGGCTCCTTAGGGGCACGTGTGCAGGCCTGTGTGGCAGCTTGGTCTATCCCTGAAAAATAAAGAAAGATCGTTATTAATATGGTACAGATAGACCTGGACACGTACTCTGAGTTGTGGGACGAAGGGCAGCAATGTGTTCCTCGGGGCTTTTCCCTTGGGTGTGATTTACCAAAGGAAGTCAGTATTGAGGGACACTCCTGTTGGTCTCCAAGACTGCTTGTTTTTCTGGCTCTTCCCTTGCTGCTGCTTCTAGGCATACCAGAAGCCCCCCCTTCAGCTTGGAGCCAATATATCATCTCCAAGTGGCACGTTCTATTAAACCCGGCTGAAATTAAAGCTCCCAATGTCTCTATTAATAGATGCACAGCCTCAAAGCTGCAGCAGTTTGTGGCGAGCTGCCAGAAGCAGGCAGCTGCCAGCACTCAGCCCCAGGCAGGACTTGTTGGAAAGCTTCAACATGAAACTGTGCCTCCGCTGCTCTCGTTATTACAGACCTTTCTAGCTGTGTGGCTTATGCTTTCCCAGCAATGCCCAGGGCACACAGCATGGATGCCCTGAAGCTGATTGCAGCGTGTTGTGGCTGAGCAGGATGATGAGGGGAGATGGATGTTCCTCCTTTGCTCCTGGAAAGCTAGTGCTTTTCCATGGCCACACATGTAGGCACACGTGTGACGCTGTGGTTGGATTTTTGCCGTGTGTGTATGTGTGCACACATACGCAGCACCTGAACAGACAGCCTAGCTGCTGCTCCCAAACCCTTTCAAGGAGCAGCGTCCCATAGGTACTGTCTTCTTCTTTGTGTGGCAGAACCCAGAAAGGAGACCAAAAGTCCCAAGTCCCAATGCTCCATCCGCCCAGATTCCTACCGGCATTTCACTCCTCGCTTTAAGGCATCAGTGCTCCCCCAGGTGAGAGTTGTGCCAGGTCTGGTTACCTGAGCAGGTGGCAGACAGGCATTTTGGGGCTTGGGTAGGTGGATTTTCCAAGTTGTTTCCCTTTTGTTCTGTTTGAAAGTAATTTGTGAAATATACCCCTGGGCCCAATGTTCAATTAGAAACTCCTAACATTAGTTCCCCTTTCTCCTCTACATGCAGCTCTTTCCAGACTAGTAAAAAGTGAGTTGTGATCAACTCTTTTTCTGTTCAGCAAATCTACATACATTTTTATTCAAAAGAAATGGAAATGGCATGTGCTATTGAAAGTGAAAGACGAGTGAGCAATGGAGTGATTCATCACGCACCCATATTTGTGAGCAGATGCGTTGGCAGCACAGGCTGGGGAAGGCAATCCATCGAGCGTAGTGAAGATAGTCAAGGCACAGCCCTCGCTCTGATAACAAACAGAGCAATAATAAAACAGAAACGTACTCAACCTTTTCCTAAGCTCTGCTGTTCACAGTGCTGGGAGAAAAGCTACATTCAGCTTGCACCCTCAACTCTCTCCTCTGTCCCTCCACCTGGTAGCATTTTTTTCCCCCCACTGTCTTCCTATTGAAACATCTACATCCCCGAGTCAGCAAAACCCATTGAACTCTTTCCCAGCAGGATTAGCAGCTGCTCGTCGGCTGGGCAGTTGCTGCCAGCCTGTTTTGTGCCCCATCTGAAAGCATCTGTGCCTGCTTTTGCTGGTGCAGTTTCTCTTTTGTATGTATAAGTGTGCACGTTGGTATTCATCTGTTGTTGTGTTGAACTTCGATTGTGTGAGTATTGGCACGGATTTGCCTGTTGTGTGAGTGAGAATGTGTGTGTGCTTATGCACATGCTTATGTGGGTGTTGAATGTACCTGACAGGGCCATCCTTCAAAAACTTATTATGAGCCAGTGTCTATTTTTCTTGCAGAGTTTCTTATCTCCTCCAGCTGGCAGTGAGGTCTTGAAGCTGAAAGCAGTGATTGGCTACAATGGGAACGGCAGAGGGAATATGGTGTGGAACCCAGACACAGGTACAGCAGGAGGGCTCTGGAGAGACGTGTACTCTGGGTGTACTGAGCCACGTTATGATCTTGTTCTTGGATTGGGAGCTTTGCTTTAACACACGGGTTCTTTGTGTTGGTAAAATCCAGTAAACCTTCTTCTTTGCTATTGGCAAACATTAGTTGATACGAGCAGACTCAGGCTTCAGCTGTTGAGTGGACAGAGCAAAAGGGAAAGTTCTCATGAAGGCCATCTTGCCTCCTTTCTCCAAGCTGGAGTGATGCCCAACAGCTTTGCTTTGCTTACATTAGGAGAAGTGAGATTTTACTCCACTCTCAAGCTGATAGGAAGGATGTTGACAAGCTGTGTAGAAGATTCAGCTTTTATGTATTACTGAAAAAAAGAATTGCCATGTAGATTGTAGTGGGTGTTGTATACAAACCCTTTACATGAAAACATCCTGTCTCCTCCTCCTCTGCCAGGCTTCTTTGCCTACACCTGTGGCTGCATCATTGTGGTTGAAGACCTGCACTCGGGATCACAGAACCACTGGCTGGGCCACACAGAGGAGATCTCTACACTTGCTGTCAGCCATGATGCCCAGGTAGGAGAGGCTTAGAGGCTTCTGCTGCCCTGGCCTTGGTTTTGTCTGTGTAGCTTCGGGCTAAAGGAGTGTCACAGACTAAAATCCCATTTGTCCATTCCTTCTGTTACCTGCTGTGTGGAGACCTGGGGTTATGGAAGTACAGTCAGTGGTTCTGGAGCCTAGCTAGCCATTGTGCTCGCTCAGCATGACAGCAAAGGCTGCTCCCTTCCTCTGGGTGATGCTACCATTCCCTCCTGCCATCAGCTAATGGGTGTTCTCGCAGAATTTTCCATTTGCCAACTGCATCGCCTCGATTTGAGACTAGTAATTTCTAAAACTAACTAATGAAGTGTTCTCTACTTACCAAGGTCTCAGTGGCAATGTACTGTTCTGTTAGGTTCTTGCCTCTGCCTCAGGAAAGAGGACTGGAGACTCCCATTGTCAGATCTGCATCTGGAACGTCCAGGATGGGGTTTGCACAGCAAGTCTCTTCCATCACAAGACACAAGTACAAGCCATGGCATTCTCTCGGGACGACAGGTTCCTTATTACCCTGGGTGAGTACACTGGATGTGGGTGCAGGAGTACACCCTAGAGTAGACAGCTCATGGGAGATGTGTAATACCTGCCAGATACATACCAGGCTTGTGGGTATGAAGCTGTTGCTTGTTAGCCTCAGGACAATGGACAATGCAGTGTGTAAAGCTGCAGGTGATCTTGTGTCTGCCTGGGAGTGAGCACCTGCAGAGGTACTCTTGGCAGCTGAGGGTGCTTCCCAGCACTGTTGGAAGCGCTCACCCTGTGCATCTCAGCTGCAGGCGTGAGCACTGGGCTCCCCCCAGCTCCCCTTCAGTGCTTTCTCATTGCTCCAGCTAGCTCGTTTTTCTTGAAGTGACACCTTTCTTCTCCTGGCTCACTAACGTTTGTTCAGCCTGTGTAAATAGTTTGCATTTACTATATATAGTGCCCGAAGGGAAAAGCCTTCTTCTGGAGTTCTTATCACTGCTTAGGTAGAATTGCATAGAAGTAGCCAGGCTTCAAACTGTGAGCCTCCTGCCAGGCAGCAATGCCAGCACACGATGGACGCTCAAGCTGTCTGTTTTGTTTGGGCAGGGGACATTTAAAGGACAAATATGCAATTAATAAGTTCTTGTTTTGCATGAGAGAGGACCTGTGGAGCAGGCAATACACTCTTTCTGGGCTGGTAAACCTGCCCTTGGAAAAAAGCAAATGTTGCTGGAGAGAAAGAGAGCTTTGTGCTCTCCATAGAGCAGTGTAGGAGAGGAGCCCTCCTCCAGCTCTGGTCTGGGCTGCAGAGAAGAGCTGAAAGTCTCCACTGAGCTTGTGGAGCCTGGGAAAGGCAGCAGGAGAGTGCTGTCCTCCGGAGCTGGCCAGGAGCTGGCCATGTTTGCCATCACTAAGGCCTGTGTCTTCCGCTAGCCACCCAGATAGGGTGGCTTCCATTAAGACCCGCTCCCATCTCAGCTTTGGCCTCAGCAAAGGTGACATCCCTTTCTTATTTTAAGACTGTTGTTAGCCCCGAGTGCACAGTATCGCCGGAGGGCTTGTGTGGAGCATACGTGGAGGCATGCAGTAGCTCCTAAGGATGTAGAAACAGCAGAAAACCTGCTCTGCCTGCTGAAATCCCTACTGTGCTGTGGTGGGCTGACCCCAGCTGGACACCAGGTGCCCACCAAGCTGCTCTATCACTGCCCTCCTCAGCTGGACAGGGGAGAGAGAATATAACAGAAGGCTCGTGGGTGGAGATAAGGACAGGGACATCACTCAGCAATTACTGTCACAGGCAAAACAGACTCAGCTTCGGAAAAGTAATTTAATTTATTGCCAATCAAATCAGAGTAGGGTAATGAGAACTAAAGCAAATCTTAAAACACTTTCCCCCCACCCCTGCCTTCCTCCCGGGCTCAGCTTTGCCCCCAATTTCTCTCCTTCATCCCACCAGCAGTGCAGGGGGGCAGGGTTGGGGGTTGCAGTCAGTTCATCACCTGCTGTTACTGCTGCTCCTTCCTCCTCACGGGGAGGACTCCTCACACCCTTCCCCTGCTCCAGCATGGGCTCCCTCCCACAGGAGACAGTCCTTCACGAACTTCTCCATGAGTCCTTCCCACAGGCTGCAGTTTGTCAGGAACTGCTGCAGTGTGGGTCCTTCCCATGGGCTGCAGCTATTCATGAACAGACTGCTCCCGTGTGGGTCCCCCAGGGGTCACAAGTGCTGCCAGCAAACCTGCTCTGGTGTGGGCTTCCCGCGGGGTCAGAGCCTCCTTCAGGCATCCCCCTGCTCCGCCGTGGGGTCCTCCTCAGGCTGCAGGTGGGCATTTGCTCCACCGATGACCTCCGTGGGCTGCTGCAGCACAGCCTGCCCTCTCGCCACGGGCTGCCAGGGCAATCTGCTCCGGCGCCTGGAGCACCTCCTCCCCCTCCTTCTTCACTGACCTTGGTGTCTGCGCAGTTGTTTCTCTCACATATTCCCTCTCCTCTCTCCCACTGCCATTCCTCTCCCCCAGGCTTTTTTCTCCCTCTCTTAAATATGTTATCACAGAGGCGTTACCACTGTTGCTGGTGGGCTTGGCCTTGGCCAGCGGTGGGTCCTTCTTGGAGCCATCTGGATTGTCTCTGGAGATACGGAGGAAGCTTCTAGCAGCTTCTCACAGAAGCCCCCCCTGTAGCCCCCCGCTACCAAAACTTTGCCCCACAAACCCAATGCACGTGCCAGCCATCGGCTGGTCTGAGGGCCAGCTGCAAACCCCACTGTAGGGCCAGATATGCTACAACCTCCAGCATGAGGTGTTGGGCCACTTATATCAGCCCTCAACTCGGATGAGGAACCATCACATCGTGCAGCTTTTGCTGAGCACACAAGGAGCCGTGTCCATGCCTGGGACAGTGTTTGCAGCAGTTGTCCCCAAACAACTGGACAAGGGAGTGTCACAGCTGATGTGTGTGTGCAGTGTATGTACTTGGGAACATCCTGAGGCTGCAGGATTTCCTCCTACTGTCATTCATGTTCTACCTAGGGGACTACAGTGATCAAACCATTGCTCTGTGGAATACCTACACTTACGAACTCATGTCGTCGATATGTATCTCGGAGCCAGTCCATGATGTGGCTTTTAGTCCTCTTTCTCACAGAGAACTGGCCTGTGTGGGGAAGGGAGCTGTGATGTTTTGGCTGTTGGAACAACAGGGAGCTGATGTCAACCTCAAGGTAAACCTCAGGTGAACCTTCTGTTCAGCATCTCTGACTTATTTTCCAAGCCCCTGGTGAGTGTGATGCCCCCACAGGTCCGTGAGAGCTGATGATTTCTCTTAGGGCAATGATGTTGACTGGCCATGAGTGGCTTTCAGTTGTATATGACATATTAACTGCATGAACTGAGGGTAGGAGGAGGGTTTTTTTCCCCTTGTAGGTAAACACTGTATTCTCTTTGACATTTCTGTTTTATGTGCTCTGGCAGGTTCGTCGGGCCCCTGCCCCGGAAGTGTTGGGGCCAGTGGAGCTGACCTCCCTCTGTTATGGTGCTGACACCCTTCTTTATAGTGGAACCAACTCAGGACAGATCTGTGTGTGGGACACCGAGACTAGTCGCTGCTTCATGACATGGGAGGCAGATGAGGGCGAGATTGGTGGGTGAAAATGCCCTGAGCTTCTGTCAGGGCTGTAACAAATTCCATGGGAACTCATTAAGAAAGAAGAGCAATGAGCTTGCAGGCTTCTGATTTCAGCTGTGCTCAGAAAGCCAGTTTGCTATGTTACGTACAAGATGCGTGGGGTGGCAGTGGATCTGGGTTTCCTTGGATTTCTCCAGGTTTCCTTGTCAGAACTGGGGGATCTGCCTCCAGTCTGTAAAAACACTGGGTATTAGGCTGTAGAAGACCCCCACTGCCCTGCCCAAGTGAATCGGTGGCCTGGCTGTCAGGAGCACAGCTTGGGTGATGGCTGAGAGCAGTGGATACTCATGGGTGCCTTTTGTTCCCCTGTGGCCTCCCAGGTGTGCTGGTGTGTCGGCGCAGCAGGCTGGTGAGCGGCAGCAACACCAAACGCATCCGCCTGTGGGCAGTGGCCACCGTGCAGGAGCTGAAGCTGAAAGGTCCCAATGCCAGGTAGGAGGTCGTGGCCCCAGCGTCCCCGCTGCGCGCACGCCCGGCTCACCGTGCTCTGGAGATGCTCTTCCCCTCGTCTGGCAGCTCCCAGGACCTGTCTGAGAGGTGGCTTGTTGCAGACACCAGCTCTGCCTGCAAGCATGCTGCTCCTGTTGCTCTGCATCCTTAGCTTTTCCTCTCCGTCCTGTAACTACTGATTCTTTCTGTCTGGGTCTTTTTGCTCAATTTTTGCCACAGGTAGCTGTGAACCCTCTTAATACTGGAAACGGGTATTATCACGCCTAAAGTTTGTGTTGGTGATTTGTAGGAACTCCTTTAAGAGAAGCAGTGAAAATACTTTGTGTTTGTTTCTCCCCTCCTGCTATTGCATCCCCTTTTTTCTTTCTTTCTTTCTTTCCTAAAGAAGATGGTTGCAGCGTAAATGCTACAATAGTCACTGTTCAATGCACAGGAACCCCTCGTTGAACCATTTAGCTGCAAATCCATGACTGGGCTCATCAGAAGGATAGCATTTAAAGGAGGCAGAGTGGCTGTTCCAACAGCTGAGCCAGTCTTCCTTGCATCCTCCTTTCCTCCAGGTCTAGCTCGGTCCTGCTAGAACATGAGATAACCCTCGATGGGACCATAGTCAGCATGGCCTTTGATGACTCTCTAGAAATGGGAATTGTGGGCACCACGGCAGGAACACTGTGGTATGTCAACTGGACGGAGAGCACAAGCATCCGACTAATCAGTGGCCACAAGAACAAGGTTAGAGTGGCTGGGCGGGGGTGGTTTGTCCCACAGAGCAGCGAGTGCTGTGTGTGCTGTCTGTGCACTGGGAAGCGTGTGTGGGCTGTGGAAGCATTCCCTGGTCTGGCCACGGGAGAGGCCAGGGAGCTGCAGGGCTTGCTAGTGCTGGCAGGACGGCATGGAGGAGTCTACAGGGAACTGGGCATGCTGAGGAGTCCAGCGTCAAGAAGTCCGAGCTCATCTTCTCCAGCCTTAGGTTTTTAATGGCCTTGGCCTGGGAGCAGCTGTGGGCCTTTCTGCTGGAGCAGAAGAACGTAGCTTGCAAGCACTATGGCTTTATTCCCGAGTGCGGTGACTTCTGCCTGCCTTCTGTTTGCTAGCTGGATATCCATATTGGATAACATTTTCTTTACATAAGACACAAAAAAAACCCAGGTGAAGAATGACTTGAATTTTGCTGTTGCTTTGGGGTGTCTTTATGGTACAGAGAAAAGATTTCAAATAGTAGAAGAGAAAGTATTTTACTTACACTGCATAGTGCTCCTAGCTTTGGTGTTAGGTTTACTGGTTTCCATTACAAGCCTAGCTGTAAGCCTGAGATTTAAGGACAGCCAAAGCACACCATCTTCTTTTATGTCTGGGGCTTCTTGTCTGGTGTCTCCTATGAAGAGGGGTCCTGGGGGGCAAGAGGGCAGAGGAGCTGATGTCCTCTAGGCTGTGGCATTTGTAGGGCCCCTGTTCCCCATCTCCATTCCTGCTGCAGGTGACTGAAGTGTGCTTCAGTCCTGATGAGACTCACTGTGCGACATGTGGGGAAGATGGCAGCGTGAGGATTTGGTCTCTGGGCAGCATGGAACTGGTGGTACAGTTCCAGGTGCTCAACCAGGTAATCGTTTGTGGTACGTCAATCTCTTCCTCATGGCAGAGGGCACAGTCCACTGCTTGGGATTGCAAGGACTGCTGTGTCCTCGCAGCATAGACTAAAACTGGAGAAATACTTGCAAGTGGAGCTTTTAGTGCACTTGATTGCACAGTCCTGTTGTCTTCACTGTGCCATCAGGTCTCTGCCCTGGTTGCTTTGCAGAGCTGCCAGTGCCTGGCCTGGAAGCCTCATCCTGTTGTTGCGTGGGGATCTGAGAGCCAGCATGTAGTGGCAGGGTACAGCGATGGCACCATCCGTGTGTTCAGCATTTCCAGGACAGAGATGGAGCTGAAAATGCACCCCCATGCCGCTGCGCTGACGGCAATTGCCTACTCCACAGACGGTGAGGCTGCCTGTTATAACAGTGGGAAGACATCGCCAAGGGGAGCACCCCAAGGTTGTGCCTCGGTTACCCTGACCCCCAGCTGCTCTGCATGCTGGCAACCTGCCCAAAAACCTGGGGCCAGGGAGAGCCAGAGAACTTGTATCAATGAGCTTTTCTGGGGTTATTTAGTCTGGAGAAGAGGAGGCTGAGGGGAGACCTCATCACCTTCTACAACTACCTGAAAGGAGGGTGCAGAGCTGGGAATGAGTTTCTTGAACCAAGTAACCAAGGGAATGGCCTCAAGCTGCACCAGGGAAGCTTTAGACTGGCTCTTAGGAAGCATTTCTTTCCAGAAGGGGTTGTTGGGCATTGGAATGGGCTGCCCAGGGCAGGGGGGGAGTCCCCATCCCGGGAGAGGTTGAAGAGTCGGGTTGACCCAGTGCTGAGGGATCTGGTGGAGTTGGGAATGGTCACTATGAGGGTCATGGTTGGACTGGAGGAGCTTCAAGGACTTTTCCAACCAAGATGATTCTGTGATTCTCTAAGCTGTGGCAGCTTTGCCAGCTGAGCCTGTGGTAAATGGGACATGGGAGGTACCTTGGCAATGGCACAGTGAAGGGGTTTGGGTACAAGCAGCAATCACATTCCTTTGTGTCTTGCTTACAGTCCGCAGTGGCTGCTCTTCAGCGTGGTGTTTTAGTGAACGTCTCAGACATCTCCTCCTACCTAACCTTTGACTTGGATGTTCCCAGTATTTCATGATGTTTTGGGACACCGGTATCCCACAGTCTTGGACCTTTCTCCTATGGGTTTTTTCTTCTCCTACAAGAAGTGTCCTTTCCTCTGCCTACAGGAGAAATGATCTTATCAGGAGGCAAGGACGGGCTTGTGGCTGTCAGCAGTCCTCGCACCGGGATGACTATCCGTGTCCTCGCTGACCACAAAGGCTCCCCCATCACTGTTCTCCAGTGCACCCGGAAGCAGGTGTGTCCTCACCCTCTGCCCTGGTGCTGTGCCCCGGGTGTCACTGTACAGCTGTGGGGAGCAGCAGCAGCAGGGCTGGGTCGGTCAGTGAGTTTGCTTTGTTGTCCTTCACCTTTCATCTTGAGGCCTCCATCCCCTCCGGTAACTTTTGTTCAGTTTTTTAGGGATGCCTTCGGTGGGGTGAAGCGACAGGCGTTCACCCTGTGGTTGTGGCTGTGCCTGCAGGCGGGGGGACCTTTGGTGGCTGTTGTAGACACACTGCACGCAGATGTGATGTGTGCCTGCGCCACAGGCTCTCGGAGAGCAGCACCCCTGAGAGCAGCCCGGGCTGTGAGCTTTCAGCCCCCGCGCCCCTGAGAAGGCTCAGGGTGCTTTCCCCATGTCGATCCTTGGCAGTCTGGCCTCCTGTGTGTAGCTGGCTCTCTGTACGGCTGGCTCTCTGTACGGTTCCTCTGTGGGGCTGGGAAGACTTGGTGGGGGCGGCAGTGTGATGGTTTAACATCTCTTTTGCCCTTCTCTGCATGGAGAGTCTTCTTCCTTTGCACAGTGGAAATGAGAATAATTTTGCCTAAGTTCTCAGGCTTTAAAATCATCCATGCTGCAAGGCTGTGTTCCCTGGTAATTCTAGACTTAGGAGATCCTCCTCGATTTTAGGTGAAGGACATTGTTAGGGGACACACAGTATCTGCAAGCACTCCCCTAGGAGATGTGTAGATCCAGAGGGATCCCAGGGAAGAGATCTGTGTCGTTCAGGCCAGGCACTTGCTCCTCCCCCAGCAGCTTCTTCTGCTGGTGCTCTCAGCCCAGAGTGTGCTGCCAGTTCCAATACCACAGCTTTCTTGTCCTATTTTGTTCTAAGGGACTTTAAGCACTGCCCAAATGGAGGTTAATCCTGGCATTGATCCCCTGTGGCATAAGGCCTGTGTTCCCAGGAGCTCCTGCCCCACGCTAGCTCTAGTGGCAGCTTTCTCTAAAGCTTCTGTACTGCCAGAGTCACAGCATTGTGTTTATCTTCCATAGGACCATGACTTTGGGGTGGAAGGAGGTGAGCTCTGGCTGGCCACCAGCTCGGACCGCCGGGTCAGTGTCTGGGTCTCCGACTGGCTGAAGGATAAGTGTGAACTCCTTGACTGGCTCAGCTTCCCAGCTCCTGCCAGCCCTGAGGTGAGCGTGATGCTGCCAGCCTCTGCCTGCTCCTGGCACGGGAGGGATGCTTCAGGGCTCTGGGTGGGACGGGGCCAAAGAGAGAGTGTGTGCTTAGGAAAGTCATCTTTGTTAGTTCTGCTGCTCAGAGAGTATCTTGTTAATGCACCTTCTGGCGTGTTAAAAAGCAGTGGGAGTTGTTAGTAGTGCCTAACCACCAGGAAGCACTGACTCTGTAAGCCTCAGGAGTCAGAAACTGCATCTGCAAATAGCTGACACCCCTGTGCTACGCAAAACAGAGCACAGGCAGTGGTGAGCACAGTGCACAGAAGAGAGACCTGATTATAAGCATGCTGCTAACTTTGGTGTTCCCAAAGAGCATGAATATTCAGTGCCAGAAGCCCAGTGACAGGTTCACAGAGCCACGTACCATAGCCCTGTGTGTCTGTGATGCTTTGCAGAACCGTTTGGCTCCAACCCAGGTGTGAGATCTGGGCAACCAGACCCCTGCTAGAAATGGAGGAGGGTCTGTATTGGAGAGGACATGGAGATGGTCCCCAATACCCATGACATTGGTATGCAGAAGGGAGCTGGGTCTTTTTGGGGGACAAGCAGTGGTGCCTCAGCCTGCCACCCTCAGGGCCAAGCACCATCCAGACCCATATGGCACTTGGGTTCTGTCCATGTTTTTATTGTTTGTTTCCACAATGGTGGATTTCTTCTCCATGAAGGAAACTCACTACAGGTCTCCCCACAGTGAACAGGGGAAGGATTGATCTTGCATCCGCTCCTAAAGATCTATCTTCTGCGCTCTATTTTCTTGTATTAAACCAATACATAACCCAATCTCACCTTCAAGGCAACACAGCAATAACGCCTCAGTGGAAATTCAACCTCTTGGACCCTCACGTGTCCCACTCATATGATAGTAAACGATTTGCTTTAGGTTTCCATGGCAGTGTGTGGTTGCTCCTTGTTTTGCTGTGAGCATGCTTGAGGTAGAAACAGCCTCCATCATACTAATTTCCTGCTGCTTGGGCACCTGCAGCCCAAGGGCTGGTGTCCCTCCGTGCTCTCATTTTGTCCCCCACTATGTTAGGTCAGGCTGGAGAAGCTAGCCTCCATTTTGCCCCCTTTGGTTTCCCTCACCAGGGTCTCAGCAGCCTCCCACCCAGCCTGGCTGCATTCTGCCCTTGGGAACCTGGTACCCTGGTCTACGTCGGCTTTGGGATGCAGAAGGAGGCCTTGTTTTACAGTCTGTGCAAGAAACAGGTACTCGTGCCCTGCCAGAGTGGCGTGGTCATTCCTCTGCTGCCGCAGAGCTGTGGCCACGTTAAACGAGGTGCAGTGCGGGGAGGCAGTGCTGCCCTACCTGTACAGCCAAGTCTGAAGGTGTGGGGTGGGATCAGGCAAGCAGCTGCTCAGGGCAACAGCTTTTCATCTCAGAAGCTCCCGAGTCTGGCCCAGGTGAGCAGCAGGACCCTGCCCCTGCCTTGGGCTGTGTCTGGGCAGGCTGCCAGTCCCGGCTGCCGCCCTGCTGCCTTTCTGTCTGACCAGAGGGGAAGGTGTTTGCTTTCAGGAGTGCTAACAGTCTCTAAATCGTTGAGTGGAGTCTGCTCTGGAAAGTCAATGCCTTTGGCACATTTCTGAGGTGCTGTGCATCTGTCAGCCTTCCCTTTGAGAGGAGCCCCTTACCCTCCTAACGACAGTCACTGTAGCAGCTCTGGTCTCCTGCCTTCCATTTCTGAGCTGTTGGTGTGTTTCTCTTGCTGGAGCACAGGTAGTTGAGAAGATTTCTTTGCCGTACTTTGCCACATCACTCAGCTTGTCTCCTGCAGCACATTTCATGGCTGTCGGCTTCGGTGGTGAGTACCAGAGGGTGCTGTGAGCTCTGCTGCCCAGGCTGCCTTGTCCTCAGGTTACCTTCAGTGAGGAGAGATCTCCCCTTCTTCCTGCAAAGCGGGGGAATCAAAGTTTCCTTTTTCCTTTAAATGAGAGAGGTTTGCACACACACCAGCCCATATTCTCAGACCCTGGGACTGCGGGCAGGGTATGCGTCAGGCAAGGAGAAAGCTCTGGGAGACTCATAGGTCAGAAACAAGATGCATGAGCTCAGTTCCATTTGTCAATGAGCAAGATTTGTCATTCGAATGACTTCTTGGGGTTACGGGCTGTCTTCATCTCTGCGGCTGTGTGAGTTACAGCCTGGGAGGCAGAAGGGACCTTCCTGCAACATGGGGACAATCAGCACCCTTTGCCTAGCAAGGGCACCTTGCTCCTGTAGCGGTTTGTATCTGCCTGGGGAGGCAGCATTTATATCCATCCCACTCTGACAGCAGCTCCTGAGAGCAGGGCGAGTTCCACACCTGCCCTATTGCTGCAGGGCACCCACTAAGCCCAGGCCCAGGTGCTTCGGGGTGGGGTGCAAGAGAGCAGAGCTGCACTAACGCGTGCTGCCGCATCTATTACTGCAGCATGACCGTCTGACACACAGCGTGGAGCTGCCCTGTCATGCTCTCTCCCTATTACCAGCTGTTAATTGCTTCAGCAAGAAGCTGTCCCCTGTCACTCAGTTTATTGATGTGCAGCTCAGCAGGGGTGAGAGGGCCCAGAGAGTGACAGGGAACGGTGCTCCTGGCAGGGACAATCCCCGTGGTGGCTGAACCTCCTTTCCCTGACAGCACCCTCCTTTCCCCACAGAACGGCTGCTGAGGCTGCTGCGCTGCCCCGCCAGCGATGTGCAGGACTACGCTGGCCATGATGACGTTGTCCACCTCTGCCGCTTTGCCCCCTCTGGCTGCCGCCTCCTCACGGCCTCCCACAGCGCTGTCCTCGTCTGGGAACTCACGGGGGGCTGAGCTGGGAGCCCCCGAGCCAGCGGCACTTCTCCAGCGGGGGAGGAAGGCTGGGGGCTGCCCCCCCGGCCAGGCCCCAGCTCCGGGGTGAGGCCCTGGACCGGGCCTCAGTTAGGCCCCAGCCCCACCCTCCGCTCGCCCGGCAGGTTGCTGGGGCGGGACGCGGCGGCGGGCCCCCAGGCCAGGCCCGGGCAGTTGCGGGATGTGTTTACGGCCCTATTTGCCGTTTTGGGTTTTGTTAATAAAAACATTGGCAGCCGAAGCCTGGAGGTCTGGGGATGCTGCGCGCCACCCCCGCCCGCCAGGGGGCGCCGCCCTGCCCGCGCCGCTCTGCGCCGCCGCTCGCTGGTGTGGCCGGAAGTGGGGGGGGGACGCGGCGGCGGCCCCGGGAGCGGCGGCGGCGCCGCCATGAAGCGGGACGTGCGCATCCTCCTGCTGGGGGAGGGTAAGGCGGGCGGCAGGGGCATGGCGGGGATGGGCTCCTGGGGCCCTTCGGGCGGCCAGGGGCCTGCGGGGTGCCGCCCGGCACCGGGAGGGTCTCGCCTGCGGAGGGAGCGGCCGGGCCGGGCCTGGCCGTGGCCCCGGCCCAGGGAGGGGGCTGGCAGAGCGGAAGATGTGTCCCCTGCCGTGACGGCCCTGGTAGCAGTGCTCTCTGGCCGCCGTTGGCGGCCCCGCGGGCCCTCGTTTCTGGTGGCTCCTGCGGGCAGGGCCCTTCCCGTGGGCTCCTTCCAGCAGCACCGAGCTCCCGGCCGCTGGCGAGCCGGTCTGAAGCGCTGCACCGCTTTACCGGCCTCCGCCCCGCGGTCTCCCGCAGAGCACGAACACTGCCGAGTCGTCCCGAGACCCGCGGTTACAGTTGCTGCCTGCCGAAGGCTCCACTCGTGGCTGCCGCTCGCCCTGGCCCGTGTCCCTCTCAGGCTCTCCCGGGCCGGTAACAACGTCTTCCCTGTCTTTCCTAGCCCAGGTGGGGAAGACATCTCTGATCATGGCTCTGGTGGGCGAGGAGTTCCCTGAAGAGGTGAGTGTGAGGGGGGGCCCTGGCCCACCTGGCTGGGTGCCCTGCCAGGCAGCGGTGGGACGGCTCTGTCCCGAGTGGCACCGGCCTGAGGTGGAGGTGTCTGGGAGGTGCACACAGCTTCCTGGGGACTGGTGAGAGCCACGGGGCTGATTCAGGTGAGCTTAAGCCTGTGAGGACCCCAAGAGCTCTAGCTGAAACAACGTTTTCTCCGGTTTGTGCTCTTATCCCTGATGTGGGGCCTTGTGTGCCCTGAGGAGGGGCAAAGGTACCTCCCAGGGCCCTGCTTCCCCTGCTGCAGCCAGCGCACTGTGGCTGGGGGTCTCCGCACCACCAGCACAGCAGGTCACGGGGCCCTGCATGGCAGGGCTGTCTGCTCCCCAGCTGTGGCCTTGGTTTGGTGGCACCAGCACAGGGTGCTTGGAAGGAACTGAGCCACGTTCCCGGCTTGTTTGCCTGTTTCTGGAGACAGGCCTGGTGCTTCAAGCTGGGTCAACTACAAGGAACAGCATCCAGCCCACCTGCACGTGCCACCTGGAGCACCCAGTTCGGCAGCTCGTTGTCCCATCGGGGTTTGGATAGGGAAACCAGATCCCTCTGGCCAGGCACGTTTGTCCTGTGCCGTCAGGCAGCTTCTCCTGCTGCCTGTGAGCAGATGGTGCTCTCTGCGACATTTGCGCTGGGAAGCATCAGCTCCGGGGGCTCGGGGGAGGACTGGCTCCACGCGCCTTCCTGTGCTCTCACAGCAAAGCCCGGACAATCAGCTTAGTGCTTCTCCCAGCTGCCAGGAGGTCAGGCCAGAGAGCTGGAGGAGTGCTGAGGGCTTATCTCCAGAGCTGTAGCGGGGGTGGCAGCGCTGTCTGTAAGATGGTTTCCCTGACAGGACTCGGTGCTGCCAGGAGCTGTCTTGAGGGAGGGCTCGGGACTGGGAGGTGGTCAGGGGTTTCACTGCAGGGACACTGGCTGTTCGAGGGCTGGACTGTAGCGAGCCACAGCAGCAGCCCCGTGGGCCCGGAGCAATCTGTGGTCTGGAGCTCATCCCACCCTGGCAGGGAGGGCGCTGGGCAGCAGCTGCGTTGGGATCTGAAGTACCTTGTCACCCATTCTCTCAGCTGCGTTCAGCACAGCTG
Source organism: Athene noctua (assembly GCF_965140245.1). Lineage (NCBI taxonomy): Eukaryota > Metazoa > Chordata > Aves > Strigiformes > Strigidae > Athene > Athene noctua. The sequence continues at coordinate 3,051,500 of NC_134051.1, read as the reverse complement.
GCTGGACCAGAGTCTGCTGCCTTTGCAGGTGCCTCCTCGCGCAGAGGAGATCACGATCCCGGCTGATGTCACCCCTGAGAAGGTTCCCACGCACATAGTGGACTACTCAGGTAGGGCCCCATCCCTCCTCACTCCCTGCTGGTCTTGCTTCTCCCCTCCTGCCTTGCTGGGGGGAGTGGGAAGGGGTCCCCACTGCCAAGGGCAGTTGGTGATGGCGCTCTTCCCCTTTCAGAGTCAGAGCAGACGGAGGATGAGCTGCAGGAGGAGATTGCTAAGGTGAGCTGGGGGTGAATTGGGAACAAAGTGAATTGGGGGTGTTGCGGGACAGGGGGCTGTGGTGCCTGTAGCCCTGCAGCCAGCGAGTGACACGTGGCTGCTCGCTCTCCCCATTAACACGAGAGATGCACGGGCAGTTGCTTATCTGTGGATTAATGCTATTGGTTTGTTTAGAGGTTTGTTTAATCCTTCTCTGTCTTGTAAGCTGTTGTACGTGGCTTGTCCTAGCCCTCCAGGGAGCCTCCAGAAGGAGAGTGTTGGGGGGCAGCTCACTGGAGCTCAGGAGGTGGAGGAGGCTGCTGAGCGGATGGTGTGCTCTTAGCATTGGGATGCTCCCAATAAATTCAGAAGAGGGGAGAAGTGGTTACAGAGCTTGGCCAAGACCCTCCCGCTCCCTGTATTAGGTTTCTGTGGCTGCCTCCTGAAGCCATAGCCAGAGGAGTTGGTTTGGGATCTGAAGCCCCAGGGAGCACTGGACATGGAGGGATGAGGGTTCCCACGTCCCTCCGAGCAGCCCTGGAGGAATAATCCAGCTGGCTGACTGGGGTAGACCCAGCTGCTCTTCTCTGCCCTGGGATTAACCTCAGCTCTGTATGGAGGAGGACCTCTTGATTATGGATAATAAAACTGTCTCTCCTCTGTGCATCTCACATGAGCAAAGCTATTTAATCTTGCCACCTCAGTGAGTAACAGCCAAGGAGGTGGACCAGTGGGTGCAGGGGTCCTGCTCCCTCCACCCAGACAGCAAGAGTATACAGAGGCTTAAAATGGCTCCAGGAAATCCTGCCTAAACCCTTGTGTGTCCTCGGGATTAGCACTAAACTCTCTCCTGAAAAGACCAGTGATCCCTCCTGTCTGCTTCAAATAAAGCATTGGTGTCAGCGCTGTCTGCGCGCAGTCGGGGAGGGGAGGGGGGCAGCGGCCACGGCCCAGCACGGGGCACGGGCAGAGCCATCGTGTGGGAGTGAGGAACCGGGCTGTCAGGTGTGGAGGCAGACGTGCTGGCAGCAGCTCCCGAAGCAGAGGAACCAGTCTTTTCCCTGAGCAGCCCACTGTGGAGCTCGTGTTGGCGGCGGGTGAGCCGTTGCTGTTGGAGGGCTGTGTATGTCTGCACGCTCATGCGTGCTCAGCCACTCCTGCCGGGCTTTGGTACAAGTGCACCAGCAGCGTGTGGGGCTGGAGCTGCCTGGCCGTGGGGCTGGCCTGTTGCTACGGCAGGGCTGTGCCTTGGGCTCAGCCAGCCTCCCCACTGCGGCAAGGTGCTGTAGGGACCCTCACTCGCTCCCCCTCTACCATTTCTTTCTTGCAGGCCAACGTGGTCTGTGTGGTGTATGATGTCACCAAGGAGGCCACAATCGAGAAGGTAACGGGTACCCCACCAGAGCCCTGAGCAGCAGTGCCAGAGGGGAGGGGGTTCCCAGCTATGGGTCCTTCCATGCTGCCCAGCTTTTTGGTGTGGGTGGGTACTGGGGTCCTGTGGATTGGGGGTTTGAGACCCCTGCACAGCCCAAGCTTGCTCCCATGTTGCCTTGTTGTCCATATGTGCTGGGGGGCAACAGGCTCGTCGCATTTTTCTGCTGGCATCCAGCATCCTGGGTCTGCTCTGCCTGCTGGTGCTGGGTAATGCTTGGGAGCAGATGGCCACAGGGCCCTGCTGTCTGCTGCGGCGCCTGTGCTGGAGCTGTGCTGGGAGCTGCCTCTCCCTCCCCAGACTGCACTGACAGGCCTTTCCCTGTGCTCACCTTTCAGATTCGCACAAAGTGGATCCCCATGGTGAACGGGGGAGTTGAGAAGGGCTCCAGGTACTGTGTGTGAGGTGGTCCATGGATGCAGAATTGGGGGATTCTGGGGGCTGTGGGGTGCCCAGCACCCTCACCACCTGCCAAGGTTGCTGAGATTAAACCAGCTTTGTGGCTTGTGGCCAGACCACTTGCAGCAGAAGAACATGGGGGCTTTTCTCCCTTGCAGATCTAGCTGAGGCAGAGGGCCAGGGGAGAGGGTTCCTTCCCCCCCTGATCTCCTCTTAGCCAGGCAGGGAGAGGAGAGGGGGCTGCTGAGGGAGTATGGAAGCACAGAAGCTCCAATCTGCTTAGGCAGAAGGCTGCTGTGCTGGATTAAAGGCTCCTAAACATATTGTTGCTGGGTGAAAGCATAAGCGGGATCAGGCAGTCTGTTTCTCCAGATGGATGCTCCCAGCCGTGGGAGGCAGGAAAGCTGCTCTGGACCTTGTGGAGGAGGGTGGGGAGGCTCCCTGGCCTGCTGCCTGGGAGCACACTTGACTGGGGTAGGACCGAGACCAAGAGAGGGGTGGCCTCACCTGTGCTCTCTGACACTGTCTTTCTTCTCCAGGATCCCCATTATTTTAGTGGGAAACAAGTCCGACCTGCAAGTGGGGAGCTCCATGGATGTCATCCTGCCCATCATGAACCAGTTCTCAGAGATTGAGACCTGTGTGGAGGTGAGGGAACGTGAGGTTTTCTGCAAGGCCTCCCTGAAGGGCAGGAATGCTTGTCTGGTGTGAGCCAGGGGGCCTTTATGTTCATGGAGGTATGCCCTGCTAATGTTGCTCTGCAGAAGTACCCCTGGCTGGGCCTTGAGGGCCTGTGCTTTAGGCTCTCTGTCCTTTGTCTTCCTTGCAGGGAGAGGGTTTCAGTGCCTGCCCACTCCAGCTCTCTAGCTGTAACTGGTGTTGGAGCTACACTCAGCCCCTGTTGGCTCTGGGGCTGTGAAATGGGCGCAGCCAAGCCAGAGCACGAGCAGGAAGTTTCCCTTTTGTTTTTGTCTAATGGTGGACCGACATTGCTCTGTGTGTTGCTGCATGACTCGTCTGACTCGGGGACCTCCTGTCATCTTCCTTTTGCTTCAGCCCCTTGCCCCCACTCAGAGCTGTCTTTTCCTTTGAATCCCCAGTGCTCTGCCAAGAATCTCAAGAACATCTCTGAGCTCTTCTACTATGCCCAGAAAGCTGTGCTGCACCCCACCGCCCCCCTCTACGACCCAGAGGAGAAGCAGGTAGGAAGTGCTGCCCGCAGCCCCCAGAGGAGTCTCCTTCCTGTCACAGCGCTCTGCTCTGTTGCTGTGCTTGTGCCCCTGGGTGGGAGGGTGGAGGGTTTGGGCTGATGCAGCCAGAACAGGGGGAAAGTACCCGACTCCTGTGCTCAGCACAGCCAGAGAGATCTGCGAGGACCAGGGGCATGTTGGGGCAGAACCCTTCGTGCTCCAGGCCATGTGTTAGCTGTGGTGGGAAGGGTCTAGGAGAAAACCTCCCTGTGGCCTGTCCTGCTTCTGACTCCCAGCTCCAAGGGACTGTGTTCTCAGCCAGTGCAGGAAGGGAACACCTCTATGAGTGGAAGTTCAGGATGCAGTGGAAAGAGCCAGGCTGAAGCTGGTGCCCTGTTTTTGTCACCATGCTTGGTCCCTTGCAGCTGAAACCTGCATGCGCACGAGCACTGACACGGATTTTCAGCCTCTCGGACCAGGATAACAACCAGATCCTTAGCGATGATGAACTCAACTACTTCCAGGTAGGGCTGGCTGCGGAGCTGAGATATTCCCCAGTCCCTTGTGGAAAGCCCCTGGAGTCCCCTTTCCTTCAATACCAGGCAGAAAGGCTGTCCTTCTCCCAACACAGCCATTCTATTTCCATTCAGTGCTTCTGCTAAAGCACCATAAAGCTCGTTTCTGTGCACGTGGGGATCTACAGGTCTTCTGTCTTCACTAAGCTTGGGCTGAATTTGCTTTGCAGTGGGAACAGCAGGAGGCTCTGGAGATGCTGAGAGTCATACTATTGGGATGCTGAGGAACGGGGTTTGGTCAGGGTCTGAGGCAGTAACCCCTGAGCTGGGTGGATTTTCTCTCCTAGAAACACTGTCTCCTCCCCAGGGAAGAGGGATGCTGGTGAGACAGAGGGTCGTGCTGTGTGTGTGCTTTGCTGATGATGACCTTGTTTCTCTTGGGAGGTAGAAGTCCTGCTTTGGAAACCCACTGGCTCCCCAGGCTCTGGAGGATGTGAAGATGGTCGTGTGGAAGAACACCACAGATGGGGTGCAGGACAACGGCCTGACATTGAATGGTAATGGCACGAGGGCTCCGTGCCCCTTCCAGTGAGGGATGGAGGGGCCCTGTCCTTGGGCTGAGCCTCGTGGCCCTCACTCCAAACTGAGTTGGTCCCTCTTGTCAATGCAAGCCTGAGCCTGCTGTGGCTACTAGAGCTCTCAGTCCAAGAGCCTGTTTTCCCAGGGAAAACATGGTCCCGAGGAGCAGATCCCTGAGTCTGGGTGCTTGGTTGACCCCACTCTGTCTGAGCCACCTGATCTCTCCTGCAGGCTTCCTCTTCCTCAACACACTCTTCATCCAGAGGGGCCGGCACGAGACCACCTGGACCATCCTTCGCCGCTTTGGCTACGACGACGAGCTGGCGCTGACAGATGACTATCTCTACCCACAGTGCGTATCCTGCCGTGGGGCGGGCAGGGTGTGACATCCCCATGGTGCACAACTGGGACTCCCCAGCACCTTTGCTGGCTCCTTTCTGCACCCTGGGGTCTACTGCGTTCCTCAGCTGAGGCTGAATCCGCACCCATAGCTCATGGTCAGGTTCATGCTCCTCACCTTCGCCTGTGGGCAGGAGCTGATGTGGGGTTGGCAATGAAGACAATGGGCCTTGTTGCTGACTGTGCTGCTGGCTCTGATGTAGGCAGGCAAGGAGGTGGTGGATGAAGGCCTGTCCCTGACCAGCAAAGGGTTTTTGAAGGCTGTTCTGTCTGCCTGAGCTGAGGCAGAACGGCTGTCGGGAGCAGTGAGCTGTCAGCATAACCCTCTTGGCTGATTCTGCAGCTGCTGCCTCTTTGCTGCTCCCTGCCACCCCGGAGGTGGTGATCTGGCAGTAATGGAAGGGTTTGGCCTGTGAGCCGCCGCATGCTCTCCCCGGACAGCGGGGTGCGCGGGGAGGCGACAGGGCCTGTGCTGGTGGAAGGCACCCTGGGGCTAGTGCTGTGCCCTGCTGAAGCCCTGGGCGCAAGGCAGATATGTGACTACGTCATCTCCCTGCCTGCTCGGGCAGCGCGGATGTGCAGAGGAGAGGCTGCTGTGCACCCCTGAGGCGGGTGTGTCAAGGAATTGCCAGGCCTGGAGACAACCACTGGCCTTGAGCCAGGAGGGCGTGGGGAGCTGAGTGCTCTGGGTGAGATCTGGCTTGGCCGAAGACCCGCTCACACGCTCTGCCCTTCATCCAGGGCTTGAGGAGGGTCACTGGGGTCTCTTCCAACAGGTTCCGCCTTCCCCCCGGCTGCTCCACAGAGCTCAACCACTTGGGCTACCAGTTCCTGCAGCGGCTGTTTGAGAAGCATGACAAGGTGGGCAGTGCGTGGTGGAGCTGCCTGGAGAGGGGATGCTGTCTGCTAGGCCTGTACACTTGGGTGTAGCTGCTCTCCTGCCCACCCCTCTGTTCCAGAGAGCAGACATAGCACCAGAGAAGGGCTTTCCTCTGCTACAGCACTCCCTTCGTGGCTTCTTGCCAAGGCTTTGGGAGCAGGAGGTGGTCACAGTGAGCTGTAAGAGGTCTGATGGCATGTCAAGGGCATGGGGTTTTGGTCACTATCCTTGACCAAAAAGTAACCAGTAAAGCTTAGAGCTTCAGGGGATGGGACTGAGTTAACATCAAACTGGCATAGCCCCTCATAGTGCTTGGCTGCAGCACGCAGGGTGGCAGGGGAAGCGGGCACAGCTGCTGGCCTGCAGCCATGGACCAAGCACGAGCATCCGCACGGCTGCCAGCCCTGTGGAGGGGGTGCCAGGCCGGAGAGAGCGAGAGAAAGCAACTGATTGTGCCGTACTCTGGCTCTGGAGAGTGGGAGAAGGGGATGTATTGGATCCGCATGCACCTGCTGGGACTAGTTACTCAGATGCTGATGTGCCCCCGGGGGCCATGGGGGATTGCAACGATCGCAGAGCAGAATCGGCCTGTCTTGGGCAGTGATGGCAGTCCCTGGGGCACAGGCTCTTCGCATGCTCACACAGCCCTGGACTTGCTTCCAGTTGATTTCTGCTATTGAAAGCATGCCTGGGTCATTCTGCAGCAGCGAGCAGGGTGGTTTGTGTGCCAGGGACCCTTTCTGGAGCCCGATACTGCTTGGTGTGGCTGCAGAGAGCTGCTGATGTGCCCAGGGGTTGTGTCCCGCCTCAGCTGCTGACCCCTTTGTTTCAGCAGGACCAGGATGGAGCCCTGTCACCCACAGAGCTGCAGAACTTCTTCAGCGTCTTCCCCTGCGTGCCCTGGGGCCCCGAGCTCTACAACACGGTATGCACCACTGATAAAGGCCTGCTTTCCCTGCATGGATTCCTCTGCCAGTGGACGTAAGCTCAGTCCCTCTCCCCTGCCTTTAGCCGTGTCGCCTAGCCCTTGCTGACCTCGTCGGCTTCCCGATGCTCTCTGTCTCTTCAGGCTCGTGGCATACCTGGATGTGCAGCACTGCCTGGAGTGCCTGGGCTACCTGGGCTACCCCATCCTCTCGGAGCAGGACTCCCAGACACAAGCCCTCACGGGTACCGCCATGCCCTCCCCTCCTGTCACGGCTCGGGTCCCTCCTCTTCCTCATCTAGCTTCTCTCCTGCCAGTGACCCGGGAGAAAAGGATTGACCTGGAGAAAGGCCAGACCCAGAGAAACGTTTTCCTCTGCAAGGTGCTGGGAGCCAGGGGTGCAGGCAAGTCCGCCTTCCTGCAGGCCTTCCTCGGCAGGAGCCTCGCGGTGAGTGGCTGCTCCCCTCCCTGGCCGCGCTGCGGCAGGGCGTCCCGGCGGAGCAGGAGGCAGAGCCCTGAGGCTGTGGAGCGATCTGCTGCGTGACCTGCCCACGGCTGGGCCCAGTGTCCCAGCAAAGGGCCTCTCGCCCCGCTCCGTGCCAGCGGTGCTGGCTGCTGTGGCTCTCGTGTCCTTAGTTTTGCCTAAGGCAGCGCACCCGCTCCTTCTCCTTGTCGTGAGGAGCTGGAGGGGCTGTGCCTTTCCCGGGCAGCCGTATCTCCCCGATCTCACCAAGGTGACGCTGACTTTCCCTGTTACGAACAGCCCTGTGTTTGTGGCAGGTGCCAGCTGGCTTCCAAGTGGCTGTTACACCGCAGGGGCTTGGGGCAGTGTGAAATTCTCTCTCTCCCCAAAGTACTGCTCTTGCTCCCTGCTGTCTGAGATGGTCTTTTCATCGGTGGCAGGCCCAAAGGGAGAACCCAGGAGAACCATCCCTCTACACGATCAACACGGTGCAGGTCAACGGTCAGGAAAAGTACCTTATAGTAAGTCAGGGAGAGGAGGGAACTGCTGCTGTGTCGGGCTTGCAGCAGGGCTGGGCTGTGGCCATCCTGGCACCCCTGTGCTGTGCTGTGGCTGTGGTCACACCAGCACAGCCTTGCGTAGGTGTGAGAAACAGCTGATCTTGAGACGGTGCTGTGCCACACATCCTTTCCCCTCCTACCCCAGCTGTATGAGGTCAGCACTGACACGAAGTTCGTGAAGCCGTCGGATGCAGCCTGCGATGTTGCCTGCTTCATCTATGACCCGAGTGACCCCAAATCCTTCAGCTACTGTGCCAGTATTTATAAGGTAGCTGACAGGAGCCCTGTGGGACTTCAGTCTTTGAGTGGCAGTCCCATGTCTCCCGGGGTTTGGGCCCTTACCCCTCACTGGGACTTCTCCCTGTGTCTGCAGCAACACTACATGGACAGCCAGATCCCCTGCGTCTTTGTGGCCTCCAAGACAGACCTGCCAGAAGCGAGTCAGCAGCCCGGGCTCTCCCCCGCCGAGTTCTGCTACAAGCACTGCCTCCCACCGCCCTTCCTCTTCTCCTGCCACAGCCAGGGTCCGCCCAGCACCACAATCTACACCAAGCTGGCCACCGCTGCCACCTTCCCGTTAGTATCCTTCCACGCAGGGGGCTCTTGGCTGGGAGCAGAGCTTGGGGAGGGGGACTGTGTCTGAACCCTGCCTCCACTGCGTTGCTTTTGGTTTGGTTTCTCACTAGCTCTTGCTGTCATCTGCTCGTACAAGTAATTGAAACAAAAGGGCCACTTCTGTCCCTGCTCAGAGAGGGCAGAGGGGACTCGGCTCTCTTCTGCCTTATGCATATCTCTGACAGATTTATTAGATAGATCCTGCCACAGGAGTTTTTATTTCTGAAGCCTAAGATAAAAAATGCTGGAGTAGCCAGCCTAGTTTGCCGAGGCCCGCAGAGAGGGGGTGGCAGCTATTTTCTCCTGATGAGGTGGATCAGACTGAAAAAGAGGTCAGTGAAGCGAGACCTCTGTTCACACAGCTTCCCTTGGGAAGGAACTGCACCCCAAAAGGAGCTGGGTAACGGGCAGCCAGGCTGGGCGCTGATGGTGAGGGGAGGTTTGGGGAGGAGGATGTGTCTGTGTGTGGCATCGCTCTGCCCGAGGGGCTGAGGGGGCTGAAAGCTGGGGGTAGGCGCAACAGTGGGGGCAGAGCTCTCCTGGGGAGAATGTGTGGGTGCATTGGAAGACAGGATGGGATTACTAGTGAGTGGTTTTCCCTCTAGCTTCTTTTCAATAAACAACTTTATTTTTAGAGCTGACACTTTTTTTTCCCTCTGCAGTATTAAAATTTAAATATTCTTAATATATCTTAGGGTATGTGGTATAAATAAATAACGGCGTAATGGAGGACCAGGGATTGGCTGTTTTCCCCTGATTTAGTGGAGAATGAATAATGGATACGTCTTTTCTCCTCGGAGAGGAGCACATTGATGCAGGACAGCACGTGTTTAGGAAGGGAATGTGTACGCTCGGGCAGGACTGGGCCCCTTCCCTCGCTGTGCTTGGGTCGGTGTCAGTGGCTGTGCTGGCATCTCCGCCTGCATCCGCTTCTGGGTCTCTGTGCACTTGGAGTTGTAAAAGCAGCTTGACCTAGAAAGGCAGATACATACCTCCTTCTTGTACTAATTATTTAGGTGTGCTATTTCCAGACCATGGGAGGGTAAAGCCACGTCCATCCCCCCAGCAGGGCGGGGTGCCTTCATTGGGCTTGATGGTGATGCTGGGCAGCGAGTACTCTGGCTTGCGGGGCCGGGGGGGGCCTCTTGGTGCTGCCTTCACCTGGGCTCTATCCCCCGGCCTGGAGCTGTGCCGTGCTCACCCTCTGTCCCCAAGGGACACCCCAGCCTCCCTGCTTGAGGTGGAAGCACTCTGGGCTGTCGGGGAGTTGGTGTTTGGACAGCCGTCTCTGTGCACCTTGCTCACTGGCCTCTTCTCTCTTTCCTTGCAGCCACTTGAATGCCGTGGAGCTGGGAGCTGCATCCTTCTGGCTCCGGGTGGCCCTGGGGGCTGCGGTGACTGCTCTGGTAGGGTTCACGCTGTACCGTGTGCTAGCCAAGAACAAATGAGAGTCTCTCTCCACCCCGTCCTCCCCGTGACACCAGCCTCCCCATCCCCAGTGACGCCCCAGTGAGGGGCCCTGCCTCAAGCTGGTCCCTGCTGGGAAGTCCTCCCTTCCCCCCAGCCTGGATTGCAGGACCAGTGAAACAGGACTTCCCAGCACCAGCAGGATAGACCCCCCCGACACTGGCCAGCCTCACCTAACGGCCTCCGCAGCCTCCTGGCCCGTGTGGCGCCTGCCCAGCCACGGCAGCCAGAGCCAGGTAGCTCTGCATGGGGAGCTCTGCCAGCAGCTGGAGGATCACCCTCTTCTTTTTATTCTGTTTGGGGTTTTTTTTAACGTTTGTTTTTAAGCTCAAACATGAGTGTTTCAGTATCTGTTAGGCTGGGTACATCCCTTCCCCAGAGGGTTGTGCTGGTGCCTTCAATCTGGGGGGGACAACAGTTCCAGAGCCTCTGACGCCCCCAGCAGCAGCAGCAGAGCTGTCAAATGGGCTCATGGCTTCAGCCCCCTGGGGCACACCTCCAGCCCCGGCCCTGTTTCCCTCTGCCAGCGGGAATGGAAGTGGTAGAGGGCCAGGTGCTTACACCCCGCAAGCCCCTGTGTTCTGGGGACACTCCTGGCCCCTCCTGCTGGAATGCTGTGGCTGCAGCCCCCAGGCTTGGGATGCGAGAGGGGAGGGAGTGATACCCGGGACTTGTCCCATGCTCCTCTCTCGTTTCTGCTCAAAAAGACTTGGAGTCCTGCAGCATTCCAGCCTCTCAGCCCATCTGCCCTTCTCCCCTGCCCAGCTGCATGTCCCATCCCTCCCCAGCCCTGCCCTGGCCACCAGTATTCATGGCCACCAGTATTTGCAGGGCCCCAGGAGCCCTGGTATGCTGGGGAGGGCTGCGAGGGGGTTGGGTGCCTGCTGCGCTCCCCAGGGCAGGCTGCAGTCCTCTCCTGGCAGTGCCATTGCTGAGCTGGTGCCACGCTGGCACATGGCCTGGTCCTGCTGTCCCCTCCACGGAGCTCTGGCCACACTGAGGCTGGCCCAGCCTGCAGGGCTCTGGGTGTTGCATCTCCTTCTACAACTGGAAGCTCTTTCCTCGCCTGCCTCCTGCCCACACCCGAGCTGATGTTTGCTGCTGGGCAGCTGCTGTGACTTCAGCTCAGCACAGATCTGGGGCCAGAGTCCCACAGCGTCCCTGTCTCCTGAGTCCCAAAGAGCGAGGCCAGCCTGTGCTGGCCCCTGCACTTGGCTTCCACCTGTCCCTTGGGCTCCCACCCTTCCAGTGCCACCAGTCTTCAGCTTTTCGAGCACACTCAGGGTAGGTTTCTTTGCAGGCAGCTGGTGGGGCAGCACCGAGGTAACAGCTGGAGGTGCTTTTCTGTATGTTTTGTCTATTTAAACTTTTTATTGTGGCCTGGAGCCAGTGAGGGGTTGAGAAGTCGCTGGGTGGCAGCCAGCATCTATTTCTTACAGGGGCAGTCCCAGGGTGGTGCCCCCATCCTGCCGGTGCCCGGTCCCCAGTGCCAGCCGTCCGGGGGGTCCCTGCCTATGCCGCAGCCTCTCTGCCAGTCTGGCACCCGCTGCCACCCCGCTCGCTGCTGGCCGTGCTTCGTGCCACTGCCAGGGCCCCATCCCTGGTGTTTCTGTATCCCTTCTCCGTGCTCGAGCCCACCGTGCACGGCTCTGCTAGCCATGCCCGCATCCGGTGGTGTGACCTCACTCCCGGAACTGGTCTGTGTCTGGCAAAGCCATACCTTTTTAGGAGGTTTGTTCTCTACAACAAAATAAATTTTTACACACCTTCTGCTTGCACACCATGTCCTACGTCTCCTGGGGAGCAGGACCCACATCTCTGCCGGGGCTTTGCAAAGCCTGGGGCCTCCCTTGGCTGCGCTGTGAGTGAGAGGACCCCAAGGGCCTAGGCTGCCCGCCCTGTTTGGGGACAGTTACAGGGATTTAGGGGGACAAGGTGTGGGGCTCCTTGGTGCTTGAGGACATGGATACCTCTGCAACAAGTGCCAGCCAGCGGGGAGAGGTGGGGAAGGTGGTGGTGGGTCCCTGTGTTGCTCTGGCAGGGTCTCACAGGTGGTGGCAGTAGCCCCCATGGGGTGGGGGAACACCCCAGTGCCCCCCATCCCCTACGTGCCACTCCACAGGTGCCATGTGCATGTGCCACGCTCGGACTTGGCACACACCATCCCCACGTGCTGAGCTCACTGGCCCCAAGAGCCCTGGCAGCAGCCAGGTAGCCCCTCTCTGCTTTTGGGGTGCATCTCCTGCCACCCCAACTCCACTGGCTCGCTACAGCCCCCCTGGGGGGACTGTGGTCTCCAGCCCCTTAGCCCTGCTGGGCTCTGTGTGCCCATCCCCGTGTGGGGTTGGGGGCTTCCCTGCAGCCACCTCCCCCCGCAGCTCCTAGGGCTGTGCTGCCTCTCCTGCTTGCTCCTGTTTCCCCGTGGCAGCTTTCCCCTCGGCTGTTTCTGTCTCTGCAGGCTCAGCTGCGGGCACTGGGCACCGGGAATACAGGTGCAGGTGGGGAAAAGGCTTTTCCCAGCGCCTCGACAGGGCCTCTCCTCTGAGGCTGGATGGGACCAGACTGCTTCCCTGTGTGTGAGGGGGTCTCTTCGGGCTGCTGGGGGGGAGAGGAGACCTGCCATAGCAAACCAGGGCTGCTGGGGTGCCAGGGCAGGGAGGGAGCACGGCTGGTACTGCCACGCAGGGCAGGGGAGGCGATGCCAAGGTGGACGGGACACACGGTGCTCCCTGGTGAGTCCAAACCAGGCTGGGCCCCGTGGGAGCAGCAGGCCCACATGCCGTGATGTGTATTAATAGTACCAGAGCTGCGCAGGCTGTGCCGGGGCAGGCGTGGGCCAGGGGATGCACATGGCAGGGCTGGGGGAGCTCACCACGGCCACACGCAGTCCCTGAGGAAGGAGCCTGGGCACTGCCCGCTGCCCAGCGTCTCTGCCTGTCCTGTGCCATCCGGCACCGCCGCCAGCACAGCCCCCCGCCCGCTGCCTCCAGCCCCTCTGTCCCCCGGGCAGCCCGTGCCACGGCAGTGCCAGGCTGGCGAGGGACAGCCCCGTGCCATGGCAGAGCTGCAAAGCCCTGGCACTCGCAGTGGGGCTGAGCTGGGGCCCAGGGGAGTGGGGATACACCACCCACAGGGCAGGGCTCATGGGGCTCTGGGGGCAGCAGGGCAGGCCCCGGGGCCGCTGAGCAAGTTCAAGGGGAGCCGGTGCCAGGCTGCTCAGCCGGCTCCGTGCTGGGGCAGGGGCTGGTGCTGGAGGCACCATGTGCCCGGTGCCGTGGGGGACGTGCCCAGCCCTGCGCTGGCCTGGGGTGCCGGGGTCAGGACAGCGGTAAAGGCTGCGGCCACCTGTGCTGGTACCTGTACTGGGATGCTGGTACCCATACTGTCGTGCTGGTACCTGTACTGGGATGCAGATACCTGTACTGGGATGCTGGTACCCATATTGGGATGCAGGTATCTGTACTGGGATGTTGGTACCCATACTGGGATGCAGGTACCACACCAAGGTACAGGTACCATGTTGGGATGTGGATATCAGTATCTGGCTTGGGGGTTCCCATACCAGGATGCAGATACTTGTACCGGGATGCCGGTACCATACTGGGGTTTGTGCATCAGTACTGGGATGTGGGTACCAGTGCCGGGGTGCACATACTGTAGCAGGATCAGAGTACCGGCGCTGGGATGGGGGCACCGTACCGGGCTGCGGGGCCCCCTCCCGGGATGCACGTAGCTGTCCAGGGACGCGGTACCGTCCCGGGCTGCCGGTGCCCGGTGCCGGCTCCCTCCCCGTGCCGTGTCTCGGGGCGCGGGACCGGGGCTGCCGGCGGGGCGGAGCGGGGCGGGTCCCGGTTCCCGGTTCCCGGCGGGGGGGGCGCTGCGCCGTGCGCTGCGGCGGGGGCGGCTCCGCTCGGCTCCGCTCCCGCCCCCGCCGCCGCCGCCGCCCCGCTGCCATCGGCGGCTCCCGGCGCCGCCGCTCGCAGCTCGCTCCCGGGCCCGCCGCAACGCGGGGCTGGCGGGGAGAGCCGCCCCCCCCGCCGCCCCCGCCGCCCGCGCCGCTCCCCTGCCCGGCTCGCCGGCCCCGGGCGCGGGGGAGCGGCGGAGCCCGCCTCCCGCCGGGTGCATGGACAGGAGCTCCCTGCTCCAGCTCATCCAGGAGCAGGTGAGAGCCGGGGGTGGGGGGGGCACGGGGCAGCGCTGCCGGGGGAGGGTGGGGGGGAGCGAGCGGGCACGGGGATCCGCTCCGGGGGGGGCCGCCGGGCACCGGGCATCGCTACCGGGGGGGATGCTCGCATGCACTGGGCACGGCTGCCGCGCAGCGGGCAGCGCTGCCCGCGGGTCTGGCAGGCACCGGGCAGTGCTGCCCGCCCAGGGCGACTACCGCGCCCGTCGCCTCCGCTGAGCACCCCCCGGTGCCCCCCATCACTGCCCCGGGGGACCCAGATCCCCCTTGCGCCGCTGAGACCGCGCAACTCAGCTCACTTGTGGCCTCCTCCTTGCCCCGGCACTCCCCACTCTGCCCCGGGCCGGATCCTGCCGGGTGCATGCTCAAGGACGAGGGGTGCTGGGCAGCCGAGCCCCAACGCCTGCGGTGGGGCCGAGCCCCAGCTCTGGGGTGCAGGATGGGACCCCGAGTTGCCGGGGCTGCCGTGGGGTTTGGCCACCCCAGTGAAGTCGGGGCTCGCACGCCTTCGCGGGGGGCTGCATCCAGCCCCATGACCTGACTGCAGGATCAGGCCGTGGAGCGTTACCGCTGCGTCGCGCTGGGCTCCGCTCCGCTGGCAGGATCGGGCCCCGGTGCGTTACCACCGGCTGCACCCCAGTGCTCGGCCCCGAGCAGCTCCCGCGGCGCTCGGCCGCCTCGTCCCTCCGTCCCCACCCACCCCGGGCCAAGCTGGCAGCTCTCCCCTGGGGATGGGCAGGGAAATTATTAGGGGTCAGGAATATTAACGGCCCCCCCTTGCCCCCAGCTGGCTCTGTGACCTTGGCCGGGTCCCCCAGCCTCCCCGGCCCGGGAGCTGCGGTGCTGCCCCGCGTGTCACCCCACCCTTGGGCGTGGGGGCTCCGTGCGTGTCCGAGCCCTTCGGGGCTGAGCAGCATCTTCCCCAGGAGTAAGCGGGACTTGGGAGAGCCCAGCAGGGCCGAGGGGCTGGGGGGCTGGGGGACCAGGCCCCCCCCCGGGAGGCTGTAGCGGGCCAGAGGAGTTGGGGTGGTGGGAGATGCACCCCAAAAGCAGAGAGGAGCTTCCTGGGTGATGCCAGGGCTCTCGGGGCCAGTGAGCTCGGCATGTGCCAGCGCGTGGGGACAGTGTGTGCCAGGTCCCAGCGTGGCACACACACGTGGCACCTGTGGGGCGGCATGTGGGGAACGAGGGGCTCTGGGGTGCTCCCCCACCCCGACAGCTGGGGCTGCTCCCATGGGCTGGTGACTGCTATGAGGATGCAAGCACTGCCTGCACCCCACATCCTGCACCCTGCACCCCACTCCCCACCCTGCACCCGTGTCTGCCCCTGGCAGAGGCTCCGGGCAGGCAGAGCCCCCTTGGGAAAGAGGCTTTGGCTGTTCCCTGCCGGGGCAGAGGAATGGGGTGCACGTCGGGGTGGGGATACGATCCCATGCCCCCCAGCACTTCCTCTCCTGCCCGTCCCACGAGGATGTTCCCTCTCCTGGATGTCATTCCCCGCAGAAAAACGGAGCAAACCCAACACTATTTGCAGGGCGATTCTGTGGGGTGCAGGGTCCTGGCCACCCTCGGCAGGGCTCGAGCTGAGCTCCAGCCACCGGTGCCCTCTCCACGTCTCCATCCTCCTTGTGCCACGCCGGGCTCCTCGTCTCCAGGAGTGGGACCACACCAGGTGCCCCTGGAAGGCTCAGGGTGCCCGGTCAGTGCTGGGAGCCCCGGGGATGGTGCAGGGTGCCCCGGCACAGGGTGCCCAGTGTGGTGGAGCCCAGCGCCCGGTGGTGAGGGGACATGGGAGGAGGAGGAGGAGGAGGAGGAGGAGGAGGAGGAGGAGGCTGGTGCCAGGGCTGCGCGTGTGTTTAGCTCTGTGGCTTCCTGGCTGGCAGGCTGCTGGCGGCGGGAAATAACTGAGTGGGAGAGTGTTGGCTGCGCCGTGGGGAGACGGGGACGGGGACGCCTGCACAGCACGGGGCACCCCCACGGCACAGGGCACCCACATGGCACCAGGCACCCACCCAGTGCGGGGTACAGGGTGGCTGTGGGTTGTAGCCTCCCTCGCGGAGGCGGGGGCTGGTGTCATGGAGCCGCACATGATACTACCAGGCTTGAGGCCGGGGTGAGGGGCACCAGACATTCTCCCCAGCTGATTAAGGAGTTGCAGCCCTGGCGTCCCAGCGATGCCCTGTGCTGTCCCCCACAGCTGGACCCCGAAAACACCGGATTCATCGGGGTGGAGACATTCGCCAGCCTCGTGCACAGCCATGAGCTGCCCCTGGACCCCGCCAAGCTGGACATGCTGGTGGCCCTGGCACAGGGCAACGACGAGGGGCAGGTCTGCTATCAGGAGCTGGTAGACCTGGTCAGTGCTGAGGGGCTGCGGGGATGGGGGCGAGCAGCTGGGTGCCAGCCTGGGGTGGGCACTGGGCACCTCCCTGTGCCCCTGGGGAGGGGGGCAGACAACGGTGGTCCCCAGGGATTCCTCTGGCATGGGATGATGGCACGGCCTTGGGGTGGCTTGTCCGGCTGGTCCCACTGCACTCTGGCATGGGGTGGTGGCAATGGGCAGGGGGGTGGCCACAAGCCCACTGGCCCAAGCTGCCCCTGCGGCCCCCGCGGGCACGGCCTCTCTCCGCAGATCAGCAGCAAGCGCTCGAGCAGCTTCAAACGCGCCATCGCCAACGGGCAGCGAGCCCTGCCCCGCGATGTGCTGCTCGATGAGACCGGCCTGGGCTTCTACAAGCGCTTCGTCCGCTACGTGGCCTATGAGATCCTGCCCTGCGAGATGGACCGGCGCTGGTACTTCTACCAGCACCGCACGTGTCCCCCCCCCGTCTTCATGGCAGCCGTCACCCTCACCCAGGTACGGGGCACGGGCATGTGGCTGGCTGGTGCCCAGGCTGGTCCCGGTGCCCTTGAGGGGCTCAGACCTGGGGTGGGATGGGTCACCCTGGTTGTGATGTCCTGGTGCCTACAGAGGGGCTCAGATCAGGGGTGAAGGGATGAGTGACTCCGGCTGTGAGATGCCAATGGCCATGGAGGAGGGCAGAGGGATGGGTGACCCCAGCTGTGAGGTCCTTGTGCCCGTATGGGGGTTCAGACCGAGGGCAGTGGGGATGGGTGACCCCAGTTGTGACGTCCTGGTGGCCATGGGGGCTCAGACCTGGGGCAGAGGGGCGGGTGACCCTGTCCCAGGACAGAGGGATGGGGGGGCGCTCAGCAGTGCTGGGGGTGACAACCGTGGGGTTTGGTGCAGATCATCGTGTTCCTCTGCTACGGGGCCCGGCTGAACAAGTGGGTGCTGCAGACCTACCACCCCGAGTACATGAAGAGCCCCCTCGTCTACCACCCCGGGCACCGGGCACGCGCCTGGCGCTTCCTCACCTACATGTTCATGCACGTGGGGTATGTCTCTGCTGGGGGGAGCGAACACCAAGGTGGGGGGGACACACCACGGGCTGCGTGGCCTGAGTGTCCCCTCCTGTGCCTGGGCAGGCTGGAGCAGCTGGGGTTCAACGCTCTCCTGCAGCTGATGATTGGGGTGCCCCTGGAGATGGTGCACGGCATCCTGCGCATCAGTTTCCTCTACCTGGCCGGCGTCCTGGCAGGTGGGTGCGTGTGCAGTGGAGGGGGGGCATGTCCCCCTCGGTCCCCGTCACCAGCCCCGGGGAGGGTACGGGGAGATGCACCCCGAGTTCGATGGGGATGCGGGGTTATGCTTGCTGCTTGGTCTTGACCACTGGGTACCACCCTGTGCTGCCAGCACTGCTTGCCCCAGGGGGCTGGGGGGGCAAAGCAGCCTATAATTAATTAATGTGGACTGTAATTAATTAATGCTATGAGGGGCAAGGCCCCATGCTGAGACCTGCCCATGCCCGCAGGCTCCCTCACCGTCTCCATCACGGACATGCGGGCCCCCCTGGTGGGGGGATCAGGGGGTGTCTACGCTCTCTGCTCGGCCCACCTTGCCAACGTCGTCATGGTCAGCACCCCCGGCACCGGGGGGGGCATGGGGGGGTGGGCAGCATGGTGTGACATCATGGGGGGGATGCTATGGGGGAGGTGACACTGGGTGTCATCGTAGTGTGGGCAGCATGGCATGACATCGGGAGGGGGATGGCATTGTAGGGTGGCAGCCTAGTGTGACACTGGGGGGGATGCTGTGGGGTGGCATCATGGGGTGGGCACCATCACCGGGGGGAGCCCCCGGGGTGGCATCGTGGGGTGGGGGGGGAAGGAATGGGGACCTGGGGGGCTCCACGGAGCCAGGGCTGGGGGCCCCCGCGCAAGCCCCCTCCCCGGTGCCTGCCCATCGTCCACCCGTCCATCCGTCCTTCCATCCGTCTGCCCGCAGAACTGGGCCGGGATGCGCTGCCCCTACAAGCTGCTGCGGATGGTGCTGGCGCTGGTGTGCAGTGAGTAACTCGGCCGCGCCCCCACCCCGAGGTGCCCATTTTGGGGTGGGTGGTGTGAGTAGAGGGGGGACTGAGCGCTCCCGGCGCTGCCTCCCGCAGTGAGCTCGGAGGTGGGTCGCGCCGTCTGGCTCCGCTTCTCCCCGCCGCTGCCGGCCTCGGGCCCGCAGCCCAGCTTCATGGCGCACCTGGCGGGGGCCATCGTGGGCATCAGCATGGGGCTGACCATCCTGCGCAGCTACGAGGAGAGCCTGCAGGACCAGTGCGGCTGGTGGGTCCTGCTCCTCTCCTACGGCACCTTCCTCCTCTTCGCCGTCTTCTGGAACATCTTTGCCTACGACCTGCTGGGGGCACAGATCCCCCCCCCGCCATAACCCACCTCACCGCCTGTTTTTTCGTTGTTTTGTCTTTTTTTTTTTTTTTTTTTTTTTTCCCTATCGCTGGCCAAGCCCGGTGGAGGGGAGGGAGGGATCCCCGCGCGTGACATGGGGACAGGCCACCCCCCTGCCCGCCTGACCCCTCGGTGCTAGCGAGCGCGCTGTGCCCCCCCCCACCCCATGGGCTGCGTCCCGTCCCCCCCCGGCCCCGAATGTACCCTGGCAAATCCCCCCGCCCCGCTGTGCCCGCCCTCGACCCCCCCAAGGATGCTTCAGCCCTGCCCCGGTATCACTAACACTCCTGGGGTGCCCGCAGGGCTCGGGCTGTGCCCCCCGGGACGGAGTCGAGGGGGGGGCCCCCCCGGCTTGTTCCTGTACCCCTTTTCCGGGGTGGGGGCCGACTCGTTGACCCTCCAGGACCTGCACTTTCAAAGGACTGGTGCCAAAATAGGAACGATTTATTTTTCTATGCCAAAATAAATATAAATAAAAGAAAGAGAGAAAAAAGAAGAGTAATATGGGGAGAGCCCAGCAGGAAGGCGAATCAGCTGAGACAGGCACAACTCATTTCAGCAGTGCCCTCGGCGGCGCAGCCCCCCCTCCCCGTGCCCTGCCCCCCCCCGCTTTGCTGCCAGTTGCCCTCCCCGGGGCGGGGGGCTCGCCCCGGGATGGGGACACGGGGGGGGGGGCCCCGCTCCGACCCCCGACCCCCGACCTTTTTTGGAGTATAAATAAATATTTTGCACACTGCTGGGGGGCTGTGTCTCTGTGGGGTGGGGGAATGGGGGGGGTTGGGGGTGTCCGGGCGTGCCCTACCCTCATCCCTGCTGGGTCCCTGATGATTCAGTGAGGGATGGGGGGGAATGGGGGGGCTGCCCCCGGGGGGGGGGGGGGGCGCGGGGGAACACTGTGTGTGACATGGGGGTGGCTGCAGCACGGGCTGGGCACTGAAGTCCCCCCCAATCCCCCCGTGCCTCAGCGCACCCACCTCTGGCCCCTCGCTCCCTTCTCCCACCCCCTCTCTGCACCCCCCGCGCCTCCTCACTCCCCACCCGCTCATGGAGCCCCACAGCCCCCATCAACCCCACCCTCCCGCCATCAGACCCCTACTCTCCCCATCGCCCCCCCCGCACCCCCATCGCCAGCCCTACAAATATCACCCACCCGCCCCTTGGCCCCGCCCCTCACTCATAGACACCGCCCCTCCGCCCCAGGCCCCGCCCCCGCCCAGGCCCCGCCCCGGAAGCGGCGGCGGCGGGGGTGGCGGCGGTGGCGGCTGTCGCAGTGCGCGGCCGGAGCCAGCGGAGCCGCCGGCCCCAGCGGGCCGGGCCGGGCCGGGCCGGGCGGCGCCATGAAGGGGAAGGAGGAGCGGGAGGGCGGCGCGGCGGGGCCCGGGGCGGCGGGGCCGGGAGCGGGGGGCGCGGGGGGCGGCAGCCCTGAGAAGAGCCACAGCGCGCAGGAGCACAAGGAGCAGGGAAACCGGCTCTTCGGCGGCCGCAAGTATCCCGAGGCCGCCGCCTGCTACGGCCGCGCCATCGTGAGTCCCAACGGCACCCCCACCCCGGGCTGGGATCGATCCCTGGGACGGGACACCCCCCCCCCCCCCTTCCACCTCCCCCCCCCGACCCCCCACCGCCGGGCATAACTGGCCTCGGCTCCCCCTCCCCGGGCCTGGCCCGGACACCCCCGGGACGGGACCCCCCCGAGGTTTGGACACTGTGCCACTCCCCGGGACAGGACCCCCCTGGCCTAGACCACCCTCTCCGGTCCTAGACACGCCCCTGGGCATGGATCCCCTCGCTGGGCTTGAGCCCCCCCTCCGCCCCTGGCCTGGTCTAGCCAAGGTCCCCCTGGGCTTGGACATGCCCCCAGCCCGGCCTGTCCCGCCACCACGCTCTGAGCGGGATCCTCCCGTGCCCACCCCCTGCCAGGGTGCCCCCACCCTGGGCCTGTCCCACCCCACCACATCCCCAGGCTGGCTTTGGTGAGGCAGAGACACCCTGGGGTGGAGGGCTCCAGTGCCTCGTCTAGGGGGGTTGCTCCCCCCCCCCCCCGGAGCTGGGACACAGGCTGCCCCATGGAGACTGGCTCCAGCTTGTCCCCCATCCATCCCAGCAAGTCCCTATGGGGCGCAAGCCCGAGCCAGCACTCATGGCTCTTGTCAGGGTGACGATGCTGTGCAGCCGGCTCACCAAGTCACCCAGTTGTCACCATGCCCTGTCCCTGCCAGCCCGCAGTGGGGAGCAGGTGGTTGCCATCACCCGCCACAGCACGGGTCTCATCTTGCAGAACCGCAACCCCTTGGTGGCCGTCTACTACACCAACCGAGCCCTCTGCTACCTGAAGATGCAGCAGCACGACAAGGCACTGGCCGACTGCAAGAGAGCCCTGGAGCTGGACGGCCAGTCCGTGAAGGCTCACTTCTTCCTGGGCCAGTGCCAGATGGAGATGGAGAACTACGACGAGGCCATCGCCAACCTGCAGAGAGGTGAGCGGGCACGATGCCGGTGTTCCCCCCAGCCTGTCCACCAGGAGAGGGCCAGGGATGAGTAGAAGGAAGCCAGTGCTGGCTCTGAGATGCTTTTCCTCCCCAGCCTATAACCTCGCCAAGGAACAGCGGCTGAATTTTGGAGACGACATCCCCAGCGCGCTGCGCATCGCCAAGAAGAAACGCTGGAACAGCATCGAGGAGAAGCGGATCAACCAGGAGAATGAGCTGCACTCCTACCTGACCAAGCTGATCATGGCGGAGAAGGAGAGGTAACAGGGCAGCAGCAGCACCCATAAAGGCTTTTTTAGTGCCATGAAGCTGTCACAGCTCTGTGTGTGGTGCCTGTGCCTTCGTGGAGGTGCAGTGGGAGCCCCGCAACTCGAGCAGCAGCAGCAGGGAAGGGAGTGCTCGTGTCCCTCCACTGCTTCTCATCTCCCTGCTCTGTCCTAGGGAGCTGGCTGAGTGCCGAAAGACTCAGCAGGAAGAAAACGCGGATGAGAGCCGGAGCCGAGTTCAGCTGGCCAGCATCGAGGCCAAACATGTGAGTGGGGGGGCTGGGGCTGCTCACGGTGGCTGGGAGACAAGCTGGGGCTTCCTCGTCCCATCCCCATGTGCTGCTGCAGCCGAGGAAGCCGTGGGGTTGCAGCTGTGCAGGGGAAAGCCAGGAGCCCACGGGGCAGAGCACAGCTTCTCAGCCTTCATTTCATGGCTCGAGCTGCTGTTGCAGGGCTTTTGTGTCCCCCCCATGACAGCTGCTCCTGCTCTGTCACCTCTTGTGACGCCTATTTGCTGTCCCCCAGCTGCTGTGCCTGTTGTTCTCTGAGGGCCGTGCAATGCCAACGGCTCTTGGCCACATGTGGGTCTGGGTGCTGGCCCGGTGCAGAGGACTAATCCTGGGATAAAAATAGCTCCACAAAGGAAGGTTATTTTTAAGCTGGATCACTCCTGCCACGCAGTTCAGCCTGGAGCCAGGCAACCGCCAGCTGGGGGCTGTGAAGGCAGAGGGGCCACCGAGGACCTGCAGCCTTGGCTCTGCCTGCCACACCAGCCCTGGGGTGGGAGGTTTCAGGGCTCCCTCCCTGGGGACCTGTAGCCCACATACACCAGGTCCCCCTCATCCTCAAGGCCTTTTCTTTCAGGACAAATACCTGGCAGACATGGACGAGCTCTTCTCTCAAGTGGATGAGAAGAGGAAGGTGAGTGTGCCCTGGTGTGTGCTCCCGTCTCTCCCTGTCTAGAGTTGCTCACCATAAACCTGCTTCAGCCCGTGCTGCCACCTCTGCCCTCTTCCCTGCTTCTCCTCCAGCTGGTGCCACCTCCTCGCCCTCTTTTTTTTTTTTTTTTTTTTTTTTTTATGCTGGGCTCACCCAGCCCCTCCTGACCCAGCTTTGCTTCTCTCGAGCCAGAAACGGGACATCCCTGACTACCTATGTGGGAAGATCAGTTTTGAGCTGATGAGAGAGCCTTGCATCACGCCCAGCGGCATCACCTATGACAGGAAGGACATTGAGGAACATCTGCAGGTACTGCCGGGCCATGGGCAGTGGGGGCTTCCACCCAGTCCTCCTCTGCCTGTCTCCTGCCTGCCCTGCCTGGGTGTGAATGCAGCTGTCTGCCCAGCTGCGGGCTCAAAAGCCTCCTTGGGCTTGGTCCCAGGTACCTGCCCGGGCAGCTCCCTGCGGAGGTGCCGGGGCAGGCAGGAAGGCAGTGGGTGCTGCCAGGCCCTGCCTGAAGCGGAGGCGGCTGTTGGCAGGGATCTTGTGCCTTGACCCGCTCTTAACCTGCTGGGAGGCACCTTCCGAAGGGGCTCTCCCTCCGCCTCCTTTCCTCCCGCCATCAGGCGCACGGATGCCTGGCTGCTGTGCCGGATGCCGGCAGAGATGCAGGCAGGGCCCTGGCCTCACAGCTGCCTGTGCCCCGGGGCCGAGGCCAGGCACGTGGAGTAACCGGTTGGTGGCCGTCTCCTCCCTTGCAGCGCGTGGGTCATTTCGATCCGGTGACGCGGAGTCCCCTGACCCAAGACCAGCTGATCCCCAACCTCGCCATGAAGGAGGTGATAGACGCGTTCATCTCAGAGAACGGCTGGGTGGAGGATTACTGAGGGGCCGAGGGGGCAGCGCTGGTCCGTCCAGGTCCCCCCCCTAGATGGCACAGACGGCTCTCGCTGGGCTGGCACCATGCCTTACTCGCTCTCCGGCTGTTCCCCCTCCGCTCCAGGTGCCCAGAGACCCAGCAGCAGCGCTGGGAAAGGGCACATCGCCATCTCCCCTTCCCGAGGAGCCGCAGCGCCTGGGCGGGCACAAAGGCTCCCCGGGCTCCCCTCTCCACCAGCTCCTCGCGGACCACAGCACTTGGAGGAAGACCTGCCTGGCGCTTTGGAGAAGGCTGGCTGGTGGTGGTGGCCTGGAAGGTTGCACCAGCATCTTCATCGTCCAGACCAGCAGGTTCCCCCTTGGCTATGGCAGCTGACAATCCCCAAAGATCACATCCTGCTCCAGGGAGGTGCTGCGAGGAGCTTGCCGGGATGAGCGCCTGGTGCTGGTCGGGCCCAGTGCCCTCCCCATGTACATAGTTATTTCCTTCTTCCACCTCCTGCCTGGCCAGGGTCGGGTCCTCCTCTTCCCTGTAAATAGTCACTTGCCAGGGTGGGAGACCCACGTTCCTTCTGCAGATGCTGACTCGCCCTCTGGCTTTTCCTGGGAAACAACTGCCCCTGGGCTGGAAGGGGCTGGTTTATGCCTCCCCTTGCCTGCTGGGACTGTGGTTCCCTGTGAACAACTGCCCGGGTTAAAATTTTTCCTTTTAATGAAATCTCTTTGAAAAAAGCCCTACAAAACCAACAACTCTGCATCCGACAGACTCCAGCATTTTGGTCGGCTGACAGCCTGCCTGGCTTTGAGCGCCCTCTGAAAGTTTGCCAATGTCAATTAAAAAAAATAAATACAAAAATAAAAAAAAATTTCAGCAATAAATGTGGAAAAAAGAGCTGGAGTGGTTCACGGTGGCGATCTCTGCAGGGGGCAGGCAGGGTCCTGGCTTGGGGAGCGGTGCCATCCCCTGAGGAGGTCACGCCATGACCCAGCCTGCCCACGGGGGCTGGGGCTTAGCCCCTGCCTGCACTCTGGTGGCAGGAGGGATGGCACAAGACACCAAGCGATACAACAGAACAACTTTAATCCGAAGAGGAGGGAAAATACCAGTAAAATCCAGAACTTCAGGCACTTGGTCCCGACACCAGGAGTTGAGTGGGGGGCTGCTGGCACTGCCCTTCCCAGGCAGGGGCAGGAGCTGGAGCTGCTGCCCCCATTTGGGGTGGGGGGGGCACGTCCTCGGCCTCCCCGGCTCTACCCCAGGAAGGTGGAGATGAAGACACTGGTGTCCAGGTTGAGTGTGGCGTGCCACCAGCGGTCGGGGAAGTACAGGACCTGCCGGGAGATAGTGGTGGGGGGTGGTGGTGTCCCACGGGCTCCCTGGGGGCTACACCCTACGTCCTTCAGCAGCCGCAGGGGTGCTGGCTGGGCTGCGGGGGGTCCCTTCCACCTCCCCAGGGGAGCAGAGACACAGGGTGACGCGTGGGCTAGCAGAGGCCGGGCTGGACTCACCTCGCCAGGCCGGAGGGTGCACTCCAGCGGCCGTTCGGCCGGTGGCAGCCTGGGGTACGTGTGGTGGAGCCAGGCCAGTGTCGTCTCGTTGGGGTGGAAGTGGGGTGTTTTATCCGGCGGGTACAGAAACCAGCGCTGGAAGACACCGGGGAGGGGACACACACAGCCCCCTATTTCCCTTCCAGCCCCTCGGGCTCAGCCCCATCGGGGCTTCTTTGGGGGATACCCATTGGGGTCTTTCCCCTGCCCCCCCCCCCCCCCCCCCCCCCCCCCCCAGGGCTCAAGTCTCACCTTCCTGCCAAAGATCACCTCAGAGTAACCGGGGCCGTGCCAGTGAAAGGGAACCCCGGAGCCAGAGCCTGCGGAAGGAGGCGGGGTTGGTGCTGGGGAGACACCCCTCCTCTCTGCCCGCACCCCCTGCCACCTCTGCCAGCACCCACCTGCGATCCCAAAGCTGTAGGCAGGGCTGGTGCCCGGGATGCGGAACGGGGGGGGCACATACTGCTGGAAGAGGGGACCCCACTCTGTGAAGTTGTTGTCCCCGAAGAAGTAGAGGGTGTCTGGGGGGGGAGGGGGGACAGAGGGGGAGGATGAAGCCGGGGTTGGGGATGGGGGGCCGCCGGCTGCAGAGAGCAGGACAGCGCTACCCACCGCTGCCCAGCTGGGCCGGATCCTGCGGCTTCAGTAGCTCCTCCACGTACTCCTGGAAGGGCACGTCCACTGCGGGCGGGGAGAGCTGGGGGGTCTTGCCGATACCCCTGGGCAGGCCCTGCCCGCCGCGGGAGGGGCCGCAGCAACCCGCCCCCCCCCTCACCTTTGCGGTAGGAGTAGGTGTTGGCCGTGCTGAGCCGCACCGGGCGGGCCCCGAAGGCCGCCAGCAGCTTCTCCCGGGTGCAGAGGGCGCGGAAGGCCTGGGGGGGGGCACAGCGGGACGGGGGTGGGCCGCGATGCTGCTGCCGCCGCCGATTCCGGGGTCACCGGTGTGTCCCCTCCCCGGTCCCCCCCCTCCCGGCACTCACCGAGTTGTCCGTGACCCCGCGGAGAATGACCGGCCGGGAGAAGGCGAACCTGGGGGAGAGCACCGTAGCGGGATCCCGCACGGGCGGCCGCACCCAACCCCCTTCCCCCGGGACCTGCCCGCGCTCCTGATCGCCCGGGGTCCCTCCCCGGGACACCGGGGACTGCCCGCGGCCCTCCCCCAGCCCCGGGACCCCTCCGGCGTCAGGGGCCACCCCTACCGCTGCAGGAAGAGGGAGTAGGTGAGGGAGGCGTCGGCCCGCTCCACGGTGCATCGCTCCTCCTCCGGCACCGTGCCTGCCAGCCTGCAACGGTAGGCTCCGCTCGGCACCGGGACGGGCACGGGCACAGACACCGGGAGAGCCCCCCCCGCCCTTACCAGCCGCCGCCCGGCGGGTCGGAGCAGCCGCCGGGCCGAGCCCAGGCCAGCGGCAGGAGCAGCGAGAGCAGCCGCCGCGCTGCCGCCATCGGGGAGCGGGGCCGGTACCGGGGCCGCCGGCGGACTACGCTTCCCAGCAGGCACCGCGGCCCGCGCGGCCGCCGCACACTGCTATTGGCTGGGCGCGGCGCTACGGGTGCCGGCAGGGGCCAGAGCTTAAAGGGGCCACGGGCAAAGTGGAGCCCACAGCTTCCCCGGGCGGGGAGCGGAACCGGGGCCGAGCTCCGCCCCCCGGAGGCCCGAACCTTCCCCGGGGGCCGCTGCTGCCACGTTAAGCACAGACAAGAGGCACGATGCAGTTCAGCTGCTCTGTTTTGTTTTAATCCAGTACAAAAGGGGTGAGCAGGGGCTGGGTGCCAGGCCCGGCCCCTATTTACACAAAAATAAATACAGGCAGGGAGGTGTGGGGAGGGCAGGCAGAGAGGAGGCCCTGCCTGCCCTACCCACCTCTGCCTGCCCTTCCCACCGCTGCCTGCCGTCTCCCCGGCCGGCGAGGGGCTCAGGTGTACTCGCAGAGGTGGCCGCAGCCGGCGGGGCAGTGGGAGCTGGTCTCCAGCCACTTCATGATGTGCTGGAGGTGGCCACCGTGGCTGCAGCCCTGGCACCAGACAAAGAGCCCCTTGACCACGTGGTGACAGACGGCACACATGCTGGCACACTGCCGACACCTGCACCAGAGAGAAGGGGGTGAGCATGAGAGCCCTTGGGCGGACAGCGAGGGAGGACCGAGGCAGGCACCAACCCCATCCTCCTGCCCCTGCAGCCCCTTTGGGACTCCTCTTGGTGACCACAGCACAGTGCCCTACCTTGCTGCCTGCTCCTTGCCTGCAGCACTGCCCTCACCTGTCACAGATCCAGCCCCTGTTGCTCATGGGCCGCTTGCAGTTGCTGCAGTTGACGTGCAGGGTGGTGGAGGCCTGGTTGAGGCAGTTGATGGCACGGCATGTGCTCAGCTTGATCACCTCGTTGGAGATGTTCCAGAGCTGGAAGCGCTGCAGCAGGTCGATGTAGGACGTGTACCAGTGCTCCTGGGGATGGCCGCAGACACTTGAGCCTCAACGCCCCCCTCCAACCCCCTTGGGATCCCAGCCCTGCATCCCAAAGGCAAGATCCCTGCAGAGGAGGAACTGCTCTGCGGGGCTGGAGAAGAGGTGTCCTTCCCCAAACCAACAGGCCAAGGCTGCTTCCCCATGCTGGCCCTGCAGACACCCTTCAGGTCCCTGCCAGGACTGTGGTAGAGCAGCCAGCTGGGTACCAGGGGTCCTGGAGGTGCCCACCCCAGGTTAGAGCAGGCCTGACAGGGGCTGGAGGAGAAGGGAGGTGCCCAGAGCCCAATGAGATCCCATGGTGTTGGGATACACCACCTCTGGGTCCCACCAAGGCATCCTACTGCAGCTCGTGGGGTTGCTGCACTAGCCCTGAAGGGAGGGTTCAGTCCTGGCACAGCCGGGAAGGGGCTTTCTGGGGTCTACCTGGGTCTGCTCATCGATCTCCTTGCGGATGCGATCTCCCAGCACGATGAGGACAGACACAGCCGTCTGCACATCACCCTGCTCGGCGTAGAAGAGGAGCGTGTCCCGCACGATGGGATTGAAGAAGTCGGAGGGCAGGCGGTTCTCATAGAGCGAGTGGGAGATGGAGATGAGGGAGAAGGACTCCACGGGTGTCAGCGACACTGTCTCGGCCTCGTTGCCGCTGACGTGAGGGGAGTCAGCCTTGTCTTGCAGGTGGTCCAAGGCCGACGGGTTGTCCACGATTTCATGGCGCAGGGGGAAAGCTTCTTGGGGAAGGCTGTATTCCTGCTCTTCAGCTGTGAGGACAGATCAGGAATGAGTAGGGAAGGACAGGAGAAAATCCAGCCATGTGACTGGGACAGGCAACACCTCCTAGCACCAGCCATTTGCTCACCATGCGGGTTCTCGTGATCCATCATGTACAGGTCGTCCTCATCCGCTTCCACATCTCCCAGCAGATAGTCCGCAGGGACATCACTGCCCTCCGTCTCCTCGTTGTCTGCTCGCCCAGAGAGAAAGAAATCAGCTCATCCCCCTCAGGTACACCGTTGGATCCACATCCCTCATGTCCTGCCCCAGCAAGCCAGGCTGCGTCTGAGCCAGGCAGCTCAGCTCCCCACCGCAGTCACATTACTGGCACCTACAGCCACCACTCTGGGGGTCACGGCAGCAAAATGTCCTTCCACAACATCCCTGGACTTGGCACACTTCACCTGGGGGCTGCAGCAGGTCCAATCACCCCAATTTACAGGATAAATTTACCAGTTTATACCATATCAGGGCCATCTACTGCTGAGGAGGAAAGAGCCACAGGGCTGCCCCAGAAACATTACCCTCATTGTTGATCAGGGTGGAGGAGGAATCCATGAGGATGTTTTCTGTGCGGCTTTCTCCTTTGCTGCGATCCAGTCTCGACTCACTACCCAGCCCAGAGGGGATGTCCTTCAGGTTAAAGCTGAGAAAGAAGCCAAATTTAATAGTCACAGAAGTTTACAGCTTCTGTTCTAGCCAGCAGCCTGGAAAGAGGTCTCCAGTTGCAATTTGAACAGTGAAACACAAGATATGGTGATTTTCCCCGAGAGCTCAATAGTCAGCTGTCCTCACTTTGTAATTTAAAGATACACTGCAGTTGTTAACACAGCCCTTTCTCTAAGCCTGGCATCTCTACACGTGCACCACGAAGGTGCCCGCAAAGGTCCTTCTACAGGATTTCAGAGCTGAGTGCTGGCTCTTGACTCCATGTCTTAATATTTACCTTCACCTCAGAGGCAGGTAAACAGGAGCTGCCTCACTACACGGTGCTTTGCTGTTTGTTATGCATCACTGCTCTCAGGCTTCACTAAGATGGAAAAGGAAAGAAATGGGGTTGAAGCAGAGCCAAGCTCTTCAGCTTGCTGCCTGCTGTTTAAGTCAGCAGCAGACAGTGACCTGTCTGGATGTAGAGCCTGGTCAAGGAGAGTTTTCTTTGATGTTATTTGAGAATTTGCCAGTCACCCTGAGAACCCAGCCCTGCAAGATCTGACAGATAATTGGAGTCCTCACCCCTTGCTTTTATATGTTATTGGGAAGAGGAAAAACAAGTTTTCCTGCTTCATCAGCCCATGACGGGACTCTCCACCCCAGCAAGCTGCTCGCAGAGCTGGGCTGTCCTCTCCCTTTCAAAAGCAGAAGACGACCTCTCCACAGTGAGACAGGGGTTCTCCATCCCAGCCCTTGGTCACAGTCACTAATTAAATAACTACAAAGATAGTATCAGCCCCACACCCTACCACAGCTCCAAACTTTGTTTTAAGGAGGGAAGGGAGCAGCATACAAGGCTGCACAGCTCAAGGCCAGGCTGGCCACTTGCTTTTCACAGCCACACAGAAAACAGCTGCGTTCAAACAATGCCAACCTGCAAGCCAGCACGGCCTGAGGCTGGGGGAGAGCCATCCTGCTCCCACCCCGTGACTCCGGCCCAGCCGAGGAGCCGTCTCTGCTCTCCCGCTCCCCAGCCATCGTGTCATTCCCTGCCACCCCTTACCTGTTCATGAGTGGGAGGGCAGTGCTGCCTTTCCCCATGCTGTGGTTGAGGTTAGTGGACGACACGGTGCCGAGGCTGGAATAGATAATTCGCAGCATCGTCCACGTTTGAGCCACCTGCATGAGACACAGCTGCGGTCAGACTTTGCCAGGCCAATCTAGAGAGCTGGGCAGGCTCTCGGTGGGGGTCAGGCTTCTGGGCAATGATCTGTCCTTGCTGTAGGCAACAGCAGTACAAGCTGGGTCTGGAGCACAGGTATGATGGGGAACAGCTGAGGGAACTTGGGGGGGTTTAGTCTGGAGGAGGCTGAGGGGAGACCTCATGGCCCTCTACAACTCCCTGGGTTGTTGGGAGGGATGTTGTAGAGCATAAAGGAGGGTGCAGGGAACTGGGGATGAGTCTCTTGAATCAAGTAATGAGCAATAGGACAGAGGGAATGACCTCCAGCTGCGCCAGGGCAGGGTTAGACTCGATATTAGGAAGCATTTCTTTGCAGAAGGGGCTGTTGGGCGTTGGAATGGGCTGCCCAGGGCAGGGGGGGAGTCCCCATCCCTGGAGGGGCTGAAGAGTCAGGATGACCCAGTGCTGAGAGATCTGGTGGAGTTGGGAACAGTCAGGGTGAGGTTCATGGTTGGACTGGAGGAGCTTCAAGGTCTTTTCCAACCTTGATGATTCTGTGATTCTGGGTTTGGTGCCAGGCAGAGGTACAGATTCTGGGGACAGCCAGAGGCCACAGTTGGATGGAAAACTGCCATCCAGCTTGGGTGGTGGGCCTCATCCTGACAGGACCTTCCAACCTCGGCACTGGCCCAGCTCTGCGCTGCAGCTCTCCAGCCTCGGCCTCACCTGGTTGCGGTCCAAGCCCTTGGCCACCTTGGCGTTGTGGTCGCAGAGCTCGGCCAGGGGCCGGCCAGCCAGCGCGTACTGCTTGGCGGTGTGCACGAACCAGTCCATGCTGCCACTCTCCACATCCGACTCAAAGACGCTGAGGGCGCTGGAGGAGGAGATGTACTCAAACTGCTCCGTGGGGTCCAGCTTACGCTTGAAGAAGATGGGGTGACGCCGGTCCCCGATGTAGGGCTTGCGGTTGGAGTCGGAGGAGATGAGGCTCTCTTTGGCAGCAAAGGCCAGGTCTCCATAAAGGCTGTAGCACAGCCCCTCAGGGTTAGCCCGGTCAATGGGCTGGCTGGCGTCCTTGAAGATGTGCTGGTAGAGGGTGCTGTCCTTCGAGCCTGACAGGAGGAAATAGGGGTCGTGGAGGTGACGCCACACAATGCCTGTGGTGACGTCCTTGTGCTCCTCGAACATGGCGGAGGGGATGAAGGGACGCCGCACGTCCCAAACGTAGATGTTGTGGTCCACCATCATGGAGCAGGTGGCAATGTGGTGCTTGCACTCCGGGCGCCACTTCACCCGGGCCACGGAGGCAATGGTCTGCACGCAGTAAATCTCCTTCGCCCGCGTGGTGTTCATGTCCCACACCTTCACCATCTTATCCCGGCCGCCTGTTGCCAGCCAGCCCCTGGGAGAAGAGGGGAGGAAGATGGTGAGACACCAGGACCCCTGCCCGTTCACCTCTCCTTTCCCACCCCAGCACAGAAACACTCACAGCACAGATGTGACCACATCCACGCCAAGGGGAAGTAGCTGGGCTGCAATCACATCCTCCCACGTGCTACTGTAATGCCTCCGCTCTCCAATAACCAGGTCAGGCAACACCCCTCCTTCCTGTCCCCTGCATCCTTAGAGCCACACTCATCTGAAGGGCTCCCAGCCAGACTGGTTCCCCCTCCTCCAGCTTTCCACTTGCCAGGGACAGCAAAGAGGAAAAAGGCCAGTTTGAATGTATTTCAGGGCCTGTCTCGTCTGGTGAGGAGTTGAAGCGCTGCCTGACAGGGAGTGAGGAGGGACCCGCACACCACAACAGCTGTTTCCAGACACACTGCAACCACCCCCAGGGCAAGGCAGGAGGGAAATGGGATCAAACACAAGCAAGCCCCATCCCTGAGCAGCCGTGCAGCGCCCTCCCCGAGTTGAGCACTGGAGCAAGATGCTGCCCTCACACAGGGGGCAAGACAGCAGCTAGCTACACCTGAGCATTAGCAATCCAGTGCCTCAGAAACCCCCAATTTGTCAAAAAACCAAAACCAAATCACCCCAACACACCCCCAAATCCTCAGAGCAATAATTGCTCTCATCTTCTAGCAATAGCCCAGCCCCTAACACAAGGGGCCAGGGTATCAGAGACTCTGATTCCTCCCCTGGCAAGGTCCCAACCCTGTTTTTAGGGTCTCCCTTGTCTCTGTCAAGGCTGGGTGGCTGGCAGGGTCTGGCCCTGCACATACCTGTCCTCTGGGTGCCAGTCGCAGCAAAAGACAGGCCCGTTGTGGGCCGTGAACATCCTCTCATAGCGGTCTGGCCGGCGGATGTCCCACAGCTGCACATTCCCATTTTCAAAGGTGGCAGCAAAGGTGAAGTAGTCCCGGATGCTGAACTGGACATCACGTACACTCTCCGACTGGCCTGAGTGGGGACAGAAATTGAGATCTGGTGGAACAGAGCTCCAGCAAAGCTAAAAACCCCACTGGAAGAGCCATGGGGGTCCCCGGCCCAGAAAGAAGGGGAAGCAGGGAGCAATGCGGCCACCTTCCACCTCCTGTGCAGACCTAGCCCACTGCTGAGTGGCAAAAAAAAAGTACCAAAATGCCTCTCAGCTCCCACCCTGCCTGCTGTGGACATCATGCTCTGAGCAAACCCTCCTCCTGGGCATGGGGAGAGGGCAAACAACAGCCTGTGTTCATACCAGAGAAGGTGCTGACAGAGTCCTTCTTGCGCAGGTCAAAGCATTTCATGTAGCCATCCTGGGAGCCACTGAGGAGCATGTAGACCTCAGTGGGGTGGAAGCAGACCTTGTTGACAGTGCGCTTGTGCTCTGTGAAGAGCTGGTCCTGCTTGTTGCGGGATGGCTTGCCCAGGTTCCAGGTGACGACCACGCCGTTGGTGGCAGCGGTGGCCAGCAGGTTCTCGTCCATCTGGTGCCACACCACATCTGCACAGCTGAAGTTCAAGGAGGGTTTGCGGCCAACGCGGAGGTTCAGCTTCTCCACAAACTGGTCCTCCTCGATGGAGTAGATCTTGAAGATGTTGCGGCCAGCTACCACCACCTGGGCAGCATCACGGCACACGCTGATGGCATTGGCGGGGGCATCCAGGTGGCAGAACATGGTCCGTCCCGTGAGGGCGTTGCCCCCCAGGGCAGTGGTGACCCTGGCCATTTTCTCCATGGCTGTCCTCGGGGCACACTCCCCTCTCCAGGAGCAGGCTCGGAGGCTCGTGTCCCCACAGGCTGCATTCACGCTTGCATGGCCTTCCTGCTCCACCTCAGCCAGAGCTGGGAAGGGACAGGCTCGGCTCCTGCAGCTCCTGGCAGGCCCAGGTGGCTTCGACCTCAGCTTTTTGTGGCCACATCAACGGGCTGTGGAGGTGAGAGGCTACAGCTTAGTTGCTACCTGCGGGGAGGTACAGCCCCACACCAGGCTTCTCCTCCTGCTGCCTTCCGCGACTCCCTCTTAGAGAGTTCACACAAACCTCTTCTGAGTGCCTTGCTCCCTTCTCAGTTCAAAGCCTGAGACGCTCCGCTGACGAGAGCGGCTGTTGCTCACACTACAGGAGGTGGACTACAGCGACGTGGACTGAGGCGAGCAGCATCTCCAGCAAGGTCAGGTGACAGGAGGCCGTGGTCATCTCTGTGGGGCGCTCCCTGCACCCCAAACCCCTGCAAGCACCACAGGTAGGGGTTCACCCTGCTCCTCGAGCCAGGGGCGGGGGCCAGCAGCTCGCCCTGCCAGGCATGGGGGCAGGCCAGGGTGCCAGCGGCTGGCAGCTGCGGTGCCCTGGGGCCAGCAAGGCTGCCTGGGGATCACAGGGTCTCAGGGGCCACCCACAGGCCGTCAGGCCAAGAGCCAGGCTGAGCTCCTGCCCCGGCACTGCCCTCCACCAGCCCCTATGCCCTTCCCTGGCCAGGCCCCCCAGGCCCCTCATACCCCACATTCCCCCTTCCTCAGGGCCTGCTCCTGACTCACAACCCTCTTAAGGTCTGCTCAGGGCCCCCTCCCGCCCCTCCCGGTCCCCTCCCGGCCCCCTCCCGCTCCTCAGGTCCGCCTCAGGGCCCCCTCCTGCCCCTCAGGGTCCCCTCCCGCCTTTCAGGGCCCCCTCCGGGCCCCCTCCTGCCCCTGAGAGCCCCCTCCCACCCCTCAGGCCTCCCTCCGGGCCCCTCCCGCCCCTCAGGCCTCCCTCCGGGCCCCCTCCCACGCCGTAGCCCTCTCAGGCTCCTCTGCTGCTGCC
Source organism: Athene noctua (assembly GCF_965140245.1). Taxonomy (NCBI): domain Eukaryota; kingdom Metazoa; phylum Chordata; class Aves; order Strigiformes; family Strigidae; genus Athene; species Athene noctua. The sequence continues at coordinate 3,017,425 of NC_134051.1, read as the reverse complement.
GCCCAGGCCCTGCCCCTCCGCGGCCGCGGTACCGGTGCCGTACCCGGCGCAGCCCCGCCAGCAGCTCGGGCCGAGCCGCCGCCGCCACGGAAACGGCGGCCGAGACCCGCCCCTCTCTCGCCACGCCACGCCCCCTTCCGCCGCGGAGGCCCCGCCCTCCCAGGACACGGCCCGTCCCCCCCGGGAGGCCCCGCCCCGGGATCAAGCCCCGCCCCCCGGGAGCCCCCGCCCCCAGCACGGCGCGGCCGGCGGGGAAACGGGGGGGCGAGAGGGGGATATGGGGGTGCCGGGGGGATATGGGGTGCGCTGGGAGTGCGCTGAGAGGCGGGATGCGCTGTGGGGATATGGGGTACTTTGGGAGATGGGGGTGCAGGGGGAGAAAATGCCGGGGGGATATGGGGTGCGTTGGGGGTGGGGGTGCCGGGGAGATGTGGGATCCAGGGGGTTGGGGGGGCAGGAATAAAATGAGTGTGTCAAGGGGCAAGATGGGGTGAATTGGGGTGAGGATGCCAGGGGGATGTGGGGTGCAGGAGGAGAAATGGGGGTCTCAGGGGATATGGGGTGTATTGGGGGTGTAGGGATGCACTGCGGTTTAGGGGTACATGGGGGGGTGGTCATACAGGGGGACATGGGGGGATTGGTGCGCAGGGAGGTGGGGGCTCATGGGGGAGAGGGGCTGCACTGGGGGGGTATGGGGGTGCCCTGGGAGCTATGGGAGTGCATTGCCATGGAGGGGTGCAGAGTGGGGTACAGGGACACCCCAACCCCAGGGCTGTGGCTGTGCTGGGGTTGCCTGTGAGTGGGACTGTGGGGGTGTGCAGGGCTGATGGCACCCACCAGCTGCTGCTGTCACCTGCAGGGGTGGGTGGGTGGACCCTGCACGTGCCACTGCCCCGCCTGTCCCCTGCCCCTGGCACCTGTGTCCCATGGTTGTGCTGGGGTGCTCCATGCCCCGGTGGTGCCACCCTGTCCTACAGCTCTGGTGGCGCCTGGTGCACCCCAAACCCCCTTCCAGGGCCATGAGAATCCTTGTGCCATTTTGGGGCCAGAAAGAGGCATTTTGGACAAAGGAGGGAGCGGAGGCGGCGGGTGGTGCAGCAGTTCCTTCCCGGCCGGTACAAAGGCAAAACAAACCGAAAGCGTGTCCGTGTCCGTGCCCGTGCCCATGTCCGTGTCCGTGTCGTGCCCACGCTCCTCCCGGGGCTGTGTGGGCAGCTGATGTGGCAGCGGGTGATGCCCCGGGGATGGCCACTAAGCCCCCTCCTGCGCCGGGTTCCCGCAGGCACCCCAGCCCCGTTGCCTGGCTTGGCCCCGGCTTGGCTCAGCCCAGGGGTGCCCCCGGCCCCCCGCTTGCTGCTGGCGTTGGGGCGATGGCTTTCCAGCTGGAAGAGCGGCGGTGGTGGCAGCGTGTCCTAGGTGCCGCCTCCCGCCTTCACTCTGTGTTGCTGGTGTCCCCGCGGCGGCTCATATCTGGCCCCGGTCCCCTGGGTTGTCCCATCCCAGCCGGATGGGTCACTCCTTGGCGCTGGCATCCCGAGGGGAGCAGTGTCACACCATTGACCCCACATAAACCGGGGTTCAGTGGGATCCCCAGGGTGAGGGGAGATGCTTGCCGGGAGAGGCCAGCTCCCGGGGCAGGATCTGGGCAGGGCGAAGCCGTATAGAGGGGCCAAGTGGGGGCTGTCACTTGTCACCATCCCCCCTGGGTACCCCGGAGCCTGCCATACCACGAGACTGAAGCAAGCGAGCATGCGAGGGTGGCGGGCGGGCGGGTGGAGAAAAACATCCTATTCACCAGGGTAAAGCGCCGGGCACCCCAAGGGCAGGGCCGGGGGCTCGTGGGGGGACACGCAGCATGGGGGGGGTGGCTCAGTTACCGGCTCCGAGGGTGTGAAGGGACCCATCCAGCCTCTGCCACCACCCACGGGTGCCAAAAATAAGCATCCTCCTCCTGCCCATCCCTGGGAGCGTCCTTGGGTCCTCAGGAGCATCCTTCGGTCCCCAGGAGCACCCTTGGTGGCAGGCCTACGTGCCATCTTGGCACTGGGGTGGGGGCAGGATGCGGCCGGGGGGTGTCATGCCGCCATCGCCTTCCCAGTTTGGGTTTCCATGATGTCCATTCATCCGTCTGGAAGGAGTTGTCGGGACACCGGGAGGAGGACAGGCAATGGTGGCAGCGTGGGGGGGAATTTACAGGGTACCCAGGAGGGCTCCGGTGAGGGGCGATGTCATCCCCCATCTCCCCCCGGAGCCCCGCGTCCCTCGGGGGCATCGGTGCGGGGAGTGTCTGGGGTCAGTTGTATTCGATGGTGTCTTTCGCGTCCCCCCAGCAGACGGAAAGAAATGGGGTGGGCGATGTCAGACAGGGTGGCGGCGGGGTGGGCGTGGGAGCGGGGCGGCTGGATCCGGCGCTACTCGATCACCATGCAGCATGGCAGGTGCTGGGAGAAGTACTTGAAGAGCTCCGGGGTGGCCCCGGGGCAGTTGGTGAGCTCCAGCTCCTCCAGCTCCTGCAGCTGCACCAGTCCCGACAGCCCCGTGGTGGTCAGCAAGGGGCAGCCTGCAAGTGGACAGGGTGCACCGTCACCCCAAAACACCAGCACCCCCAAAACAGCACCCCAAAACACCAGCATCCTCCCCAAAGTCACCGGCACCCCAAAACTCAGCACCCCAAAAAACCATAACCCTCCAAAACAGCACCCCAAATCACGAACACGCTAAAAACCAGCACCCCAAAACCCCCAGAACCCCAGAAACCCAGCCCATGGCCACATACCCGGGGAGCTGGGCTGGGTGTGGGTTCCCCAGGCAGCTCAGGGGGCTGGGGGACCTGTGCCATGCTGGGGAGGGGGATGCTGACTGTCCCCAGGGCTGTCCCTGTCCCCACACCCAGTGTCTCCCCAGACCCGTGAGGACCCAGTCACCCCATTCTGGGGGAGCAAGGGGTGGGGTGTCTCACCAGCCAGTGAGAGGAGGCGCAGGCTGCCCATGCTCAGGAGATGCTTCAGGCCAAAATCCTGCACCTGGAAAAGAAAATGGATGAGAGTGGGAGGGGGACAAGGGGGGTGCTCTTCAGGGGCTGGCCATTGCGGCATGGGGGGCTCAGCATCGCTGGGGCAGGGTGCCTGGGGGGCAGGGTGCTGGGGCACGGAGCCTGAGCAGGGTGCAGGATGCTGGAGCAGGGTGCTGGGGCAGGGGGCAGGGGCAGGGTGCCCAGGCAGGGTGCTGGGGCAGGGGCAGGGTGCCAGGGCTGAGTCCCGCTGAACTCCTCAGCATCCTCTCGCTTCCCAGCACCAAGTCATGGGGGGCTCAGCCAGGCCAGGGTGCCCACCCTGAGCCTGAGGCCTGTCCCTAGGGAAATGCCACCCTCTCTGCCCTCCCTGCTGTGCCAGCGGGGATGGGCACGGCCGTGTTCCCCCACCTACCTGGCAGCACCAGCGCAGGTAGAGGCTCCGCAGGGATGACATGGTGGACAGGTAGCTGAGGCCGGTGTCGGTGATCCGCACGCACCTACCAGGGACACGGGGTGTCAGGGCCAGCCAGGAGCAGGGCACCCATGGGTCTCCCCAGACCGTAGCCCCCATGCTGCACCCACTGCCTCCAGCATGGCATGGCATGGCTTGGCATGGGGTGGCATGGCTCAGCACCGTGTGACATGGCACAGCACAGCTCAGCATGGCATAATATGGCATGGCTCAGCATGGCACGGCATGGCATGGCATGGTATGGCTCAGCATGGCACAGCACCCACATCACAGCACGATATGCCATGGCATGGCATGCTTCGACACAGCTCGGTATAGCTCAGCATGGCATAGCGTGGCACGCACGGCTCCGCGTGGCTCAACATGGCCCTGTACCTGTCGAGCACCAGCTCCTCCAGCTTGTGCAGGTCACAGGCGATGTACTCCAGGGCCATGTCGGTGATGCGAGGGCACCAGGAGAGGTCGAGGCTGCGCAGCTTCCGCAGGTTCTCTGCCACCAGCTCCACGCCGTCATCCGTCACCTTAGAGCAGCCCGAGAGGCTGAGGACGCTCAGGTTGGGCAGGCTGTGGACCATGTTGACCACGCCATGGTTGGTGATCTCCCAGCAGGAGTTGAGGCGGAGGGTGTGGGTGGTGTAGCCTTGCTTGGCGGTGAAGTAGGCGAGTGCCGTGTCCGTCACGTGGTAGGCTTGCAGGTTGAGCTCGGTGAGGTTGGGCAGGAGTTGTGAGATGGCGGCGATGGCGTCATCGGCCACGTTGATGCAGTCGCTGACGCTCAGCGCCGTGATGCGGGCATTGAGGCTGGACCACAGCCCAGCCTCCGTGAAGTCGTTGCAGCCCGACAGCTCCAGCCGCACCACGCCCTGCATCTGCTCCAGCATCACCTGCCGAGGGGCAGGGGGTCAGGGCTCAGTGGGCACCAGCACCCACACTGCACTGCCCTGTGCCCTTGTCCCAGCTCCCTCTGAGCTCCCTGGGGCTCTTCCCACTGCCCCTAGCCTTGCATGGGTCCAGCCTTCTCCCCAGGCCCCCTGCAGCGTTGGAGCAGCGCCCCACTCTAGGACATGCCGGCATCCGCAGGGGACAGGAGGGGACAGGCAGGGACCCCTGGCCACAGCCCCTGCCCTGTACTCGGTGCTGTTGGCGGCAGGCAGGATTAATGCCCACTCCCAGCCTGGGCACTGCTGGGGCGGGATGTGGCCATGGAGCAGCTGGTGCTGTGTTTGGCCATGGCATGGTGCAGGGGACCTTGCTGGGGACCTGGTCTGGCACCATGCAGGACCATGAGTTGCCCCATGTCCATCTGACCCACAGTCCTCTGCCCAGATGCGCCCCTTGCTGGGGGCAAGCCAGCCAAGTGGGGATATGTCCCTGTCCCCTAAGCCCACTGCCACATCCACCACCCACTGGCATGGCCACCTCACCTGGCTTTGCCTTCCTGGCAGCATCTGCAGGCAGCATCCCCAGTCAGCAGGGATGACCCCCCACCCCCAACAGCATCCCCACCCCAGGGCAGCACAGGCTGGGGCTCCAGATGCTGTCTGAACCTGTGAGACAGCCATGCCGCCTGCCTGCTCCTTGCCCATGGCTGGTGAAAGCTCTGCCTGTGCGTGTGTCCCGGGGGCCACCAGGAAGGACTTGCCAATGCCACGTCTCAGCCACCCCGGCCACCTTGCTGGGGTCACCTACCTCCAGCCCTGCATCCGTGATGGTTGACCTCTTAAGGCTCATGGACTTGACCCCCTTCTTGGAGAGGGGGTAGTTGTCAATGAACTCACAAATGTCCAGGTCGGAGACGCCCACGAGGCAGAAGCCCTCGAAGCCACGGACAGCAAAGCCCTGCAGGCTGACGAACTCCTTCTCGCCGCCAGGCAGGACATTGTAGAGCTCTTTGGTGTGCAGGACGGGTGTCAAGCCCACCCAGAACTTGGGTTGGTAGAGCACCCGCCGCCACGCCTTGCACACCTGCGCCAGCACACACTTCTCACACGCCGAAAAGTACCAGAACAAGCGGTTGAGGATCTTCTCATCCACTGCCAGCTGCCTTTCCGAGGGCGAGCCAGGCAGCCGCTCCGGTGAGGGCTGCTCTGAGCCTTCGCTCGTGTTCAGTCCCACCAAGGAAGCGCCGGGAGGGGAGGAGACACCGGCCAGAGCGGCCAAGGAGAGCGGGGAGGCCAGGCTGGGGATGGGCAGGTCGCTGCGGTGGGCTAAGGCTGGGCTGAGGATGGCAGGCACAGAGGAAGGCTGGCACAGGCGGTTTTTCACGGCGGGGGTGCCTTTGGTGATGCTGGCGGAGCCAAGGCCGTTGGGTTGTGTGGGGATCTTCACCAGTCCATTGCGGGGCAAACATGGGGGCTTGGTGTCGCCGTTTCTCGGGTTCGACATCTTCCACAGGTCTCTCTGCAACACAGGGATGTGGGCTGAGGGGCTGCCGGTCTATCAGGGAGAGTGGGCAGGGAGAGCAGGCAGGGCTGGGGGGCTCATGGCACCAGTGGAGAGGGAGATCCTGGGGGTCCCTGTGCAGGGAGCAAGGTGGCATGGGGGAGCAGGCGTGCAGGGCTGCTGGGCACAGCTGCAGAGGGGACATGCCTGGGGCACAGAGTCGGGGGGTCCTCTGAGGGGCTGCATGGCTCTGGCATCCCCCGTGATGGGGGAGACAGATGGGGATTTGTCCCCGGATATTCACATCCCTCTCTGAGCCTTGGATCCAGCCACCAAGGGGACATGGAGCAGGATCATAGAATCATAGAATGGCTTGGGTTGGAGGGGACTTTTAAGGGTCATCTAGTCCCACCCCCTGCAGTGAGCAGGGACATCTTCAACTGGATCAGGTTGCCCAGAGTCCTGTCCAACCCCACTTTGAACGTTTCCAGGGATGGGGCATCTACCACCTCTCTGGGCAACCTCTGCCAGTGTTTCATCACCCCCACTGTAAAAAATGTTTTACTTATATTATCTAGTCTGAATCTCCCCTCTTTTAGTTTAAAACTGTTAGTGCTTGTCCTATCCCTACACCCCCTGATCAAGAGTCCCTCCCCAGATTTCTTATACCCTTTAAGTACTGGAAGGCCACTATAAGGTCTCCTCAGAGCCTTTTCTTCTCCAGGCTGAACACCCCCAACTCTCTCATCCTGTCCTCACAGGAGAGGTGTCCCACCCTCTCATCTTTTTTGTGGAGGGGACAGGAGGAAGTGGCAGCAGAGCAGAGCTGCCCGTGCTCACCGTGCCAACCGGGTGCTCGGCGCTGAGCCCATGCCAGTCAGGAGCCTCACCGAGCCTTGCTGAGCTTGCGGCAGCCGGGCGGCACCCCAGCAAACCAGGCCAATAAATATTTCAGCGGCAGCAAGGCCGGCTTTCCAACAGCCCCAGTGCACCCCACCATCCATTATTCAACACATTTCCCTCTATAAATATGGAGGTGAATAATTGATGGGGGCTCAGCCGCCCCTCGCCTCCTGCCCCAGCCAGTGTCTGGCGTGGGGCCCTGCTGGTGTGCTGCCTGTCCTGCCTGCACCCTGTTTGCTGGTGCCATGTCAAACCCTGCCAAAGAGCAAGGGTCTGAGACTGGAGGGTGCTGGGCTCCTGGCAGCCCCTGGAACACGGTAAGGAGCTGAAGCCCAGGAAAGTGACTTCCAGCCGATGAACCAGGGGACAAGGACATGGTCCCCAAGCCCCAAGGGATGGCTCGCATGTCCATCTGGTGGTGGCTGATGGGACCTGAGGATCTTCTCCATTGTCAGTTCTCCCCAGACCCAAGATATGACCGAGGCAAATATTTTAGCCGCCTGATTTGGGACAGAGATGGCCAGGCCCTGATGGAGGGGCACTGAGGGAGAAACATCCTGGCTGGTGATGCTCACGGCCCAAGTCCACGGGCTCTGAGGATGCTTCATGCAGCTTGGGGGGGGATGGCTGACAAGTGAGGTGCAGCCTAGATTCCCCACTGCTCCCCAGCCAATCGCTTTTACCTGGGCCTCACCCAGCCCTCCTGGACTGGCCAGGGAGGGGAGGAGCCATCTGAAAAGTGTTGTGGAAGAGCCCAGGAGTGCAGGCAGCTGCCCGCAGCACAGCCAGCAAACCCCACACGATGCGTGGTGTACGGCAGCTCCAGGGGACACTGTCCCCAGCACAGTGGGGCTGCGGGATGGGGCCGGTGGGAGCTGCTGAAGCCTCTCCCGTGGTGCAAGCAGCAGCGGTGCGGAGGTGCCTGCACCAGTCTGGCCCGGTGGCAGTGGCACGGCGAGAGCCCAGGCCCTGGGGATGAGCCCGGCCCTGTGCAGACAGTCTGGCGCCGCTCCCCACTCGAATACAGCCTCTGCTGCCTCTGCTCAAGCTGCCCGACAGAGGAGCTGGGCCTCTGATGCTTGGACATGTGTTAAACTCACTTGAAAGCAGAAAAGGAGGGGAAAGAAGGAAGAAACTTAAAACCAGTGGCTCGGTGCTTGGCAGCAATTAGGGAAGTAAACAGAACATGCACCAGGGTGTCTAACACAGCCATACAGCTCAAATCCAGATAATTACCAGGCGGCACAGAAAGACTGTTACTCCGGCACGGAGCCCACAGCCAGACCCTTTCAGCATGCTGGTTGCCCCCAGGGAGAGGGCAGGTGGTGGCAGAGGGGCAGCCCGGGGCCTCGGGAGCCCAAGGGGACAGTCACAGGAGGAGACAGATGCTGACAAGTCGCCGGACTGAAATGCAGCCAGCGGGAGGTGTTGGCAACGATTACAATCAGCACAGACCAAGGCTGGTCTCCGAGGTTGGACCCAGGGAGGGGCTGAGTGGACTCAGCAGCTTTCCCAGTTCTGCCTTGGAAAGCTGAGCCAGGTCCCCCCGCCCCGGGCGCTGAGGCTGCCTGTCTGGCTCACAGAAATTCCAAACTGAATGAGCTGCGAAGTCACATCAAATAGAAAGATGGACAGAGATTCAGGCCTTCTGGGCACAGGGAAGCTCCAGGCAGTGGCAGCAGGAGGCCAGGCAGGCAGGCTGGCTGTACACAGCCACATCTCTCTGGGGAAATGAGCAGTCAAGGATTTGGGGGTTCCTACCACCCCAAAAGGAGAAGGACAGTGCTTAGCAGGAGGACCCCAGCCTGGAGAAGGTGGCCTGGGGACACAGACTGGGGAGGGGAGTGGGTCTGATAGCCTCTCCCTCCTCTGTCTCTGGTATCATGGGGCAGTGCTGGGATCTGCCCTCCACTGCTGCAGGAAAGTCCCTGCCTGCAGCCAAGCAGCCCCTCAGGTTCCTGCACCCCGGGGCTCAGGCCACATTGCTCCGATGTACAAAGTGCAAGTGCATCCTGCAGAGATCAGAGCTGCTGCATGCTGGGACACCCAGCGCACACCCTGCCCTGCCCCGGGCCCTCCTTCTGACCCACCAAGACAGCAGAGGGACAGGGAGAGACGAAGCCATCTGCCTTGGAGGTGCCAGTACAGAGCCCCTCTGATGTTCCGTCAGTTCCATGAGCACCTCCATATGCTTTTTGGTTACCCCAGAGCAGCAGGAGAGCAGAGATTTGGCCTTTTCTTCTCTCCCCTCTATCTCACTTTGCAGATTGCATGACTGGGCTAAGCACAACATCATCAGAGTTGAGTACTTGGTACAACCATCCTTGCTCTGGGATCCAACAGGAAGGGCCCAGCTTCACAACCCCCCCATAGCAACCCCCCTCTGCTCTCACAGGCCACAGCTCATGGGGGAAGTGTCTGCCAGCAGTGGAGTGCCAGCTCCCAAATCCACAGTGGGAGGAAACCTGACAAAAGCAAAGGGCAAAGTCTTTTAGTCTCCTGAATTCACTCCAGGGTGCACGTTTCACAGGAAACGTCATTGCCAGAGAAGTCACTCCATTCATGAGGGTTTTGTCATCCACAATGAGCGATGATGCAGTGGTGGGGGGTGGATTTGACGCAGGAAGAGAGAAGAAAGAAGGGGGTCTAAGAGCTTGTCACTACAAACATTACGCAGATGATGAAGATGCTGGGAAGAATAGGACAAAAGCTGCCAGGAAGACAGAGCTTCTCCAAGCCGTTGAAGAGTTTACAATCTCCATGTGGTAGTGAAGAGGGATGAGGGCCTCAAGAGACGGGCAGAATGATCAGTCACCCTGTTAGTGCCACCCCTGCATGGGTGTTCACTGGGAGACCCCCCCAGCTGTGGCAGATGAGCCCTGCGGGATCCAACAGTCATCCCGCTGCGGCCGGGCTGGCAGGCGAGCTCTGGTCCTGCCGGGCTTGGAGATTCCCGGGCACTCTGGGTCAGCGGGGCTCGGAAGGCCACTGGAGCCCCCGGACAGGCCGGGCGTGGGAGCCCCCGGGACCCCGGTCCTGCGGGGCGGGGAGGCCCGTTCAGCACCGCGGACAGCGGCCCCGCTCAGCACCGCGGACAGCGGCCCCGCGCCGCCGCCTCACCCCACCAGGGCACCCCGCAAACGTGCCCCTCCGAGACACCCCCCCTCAACAGCCCCCTGCGAGGGGCCGCTATCGCCCCCCCCGGTCGCCGCCGTCCCTCCTGCCTGCCGGAAACCCTGGTATTGCCCTGCCGGAATCGATGGTGCTGCAAAATTATTTCTGTAGAGCCACTGCTTCAGTGACAGAGCTGCTCGGCAGCAAGCAGCCATCTCTCACGGCTTCCTGCACACACAGACACACATATATTTACATATATGCACACACAGACACACATGGGCACACACACAACCACCCCGTCAGCGCCCCACGGAGCTGGCAGATTCACCTCAGACGAGCCTCAGCGTTCAGCTGCACATATACATGCACACGTACACACACAAACAGAGATAAGCGCATGCACGCGCGCACACACAGAGGGTTGCATCAGCTGAATTCATTAGCCCATCTATTTTTACTAATGCAGCAAATCAAGTTGCTCTACAGGCGGAGAAAACACACCCGAGACATAGTGCTGTGGCAGAGCACACAGGCAAGGCTTTTGTCCAGCACTCCTGAGGGTAACAGCTACCCGGGCATCCCTCAGCTCTACGCGACATGCCCAGCCAGCAGCAATGGCCTTGCTTTGCGGGGGGGGAGGAATGAACCTGCTGACTGAAGAACATGGTAGTAATAAATATGACCCCCTGTACAGACTGCCTTCCCTGGCAGTGCTCGGTGGTGTGCAAGCTGCCTCCTGCTCTGATCCCATCATGTCAGACCGGTGCCCGTGCCGTGAGCAGTCACAGGGGTGTATGACTGCTGGCCTCGGAGAACAGGTCCCCTCAGAGGATCACCCCGGCAATGCAGAGGAGCCACAGAAAGCCCTGGAGGAGCCACCAGCTCCTCTGGAAATGGAGGGTCAGCGGGTGTGTTTGGGTAGGGAGAAGCTGTACATGTGCGTGCGTGCATGTGTGCACAGACAGATCTGCGCTCCCAGGCTCGGCACTCATACAAGTCAGCTGGGAGAGAAGGCTCAGAGCACAGCTCCCAACTCAGCGCTACCTATTCCCCTGCTGCACAAGCCAGGAATTCGTGGTGGGGAGGGGCCTCACCACTCCACCTGGCCCTGGAGACCTGCCATTTGTGTGATGGGAGCCAGGAAACTTCTTCCTGAGATTACTCTGAGAGCTCCTTGGGAGACCAGAGGGCTAAGAGCAGATTTCCTGCTCCCTTGTTGGATCCCAATGGCACCAAAAAGCTTGTCCCACCTTGCAGTGGACAAAGAGGCTCAGGAGGAGCTGGGAAAACAACTGGTTTGAGTCCCACTTCCGCCAGATGCCACTCAGTGCCAGGCTGACTGGTGAATCTGTCACTGGGTCTCAGGCAGCTCATGGCCAGGCAGCAGAGCTGACACATTAGGGACTCCCTAGCACTGCTCTCCCCCAGGTCCCACAGCCTTTCTGGATGGCAAGACCTGGGGCTGGGCTCTGCAGGGTCAGCCCCATGCCCAGGGAGATGGGGAAATGCTGGCTGAGGTGCCAAAGCCAAGATCTGTTTGGGTCTCCACCACTTTCTGCTTAGCTGAAAGAACAGCACAAGTCCAGGAGCACTGGGAGGTGCAGCTCCTGTCCCCCGGAGCCCACAGCATGGGGGTGTTACAGGGAGGAGGCAGAACTCCAGCCTCCCAGGCCTGGCCAGCCAAAACTTCTTCACAACAGGCAGCAGGGTCCCCTCTGGCTGCCTCAAGCCTTTCCTTCAGCAGTATTTGTCTTCTCTGCTAAGACACAAATCTCCCAAAGACATCACATCCTGAGCTCCCTCCCTATCCCAGGCAGCCCCATGTCCCCTGGAGGGACACCCCACCCAAGAAGAACATGGGATGCACAGGCCAGGGCAAAGCTACACCTCAATGTGCTGCCCTGGACCTATCTCCTCCAGCCTCCTCCAGAGGTCCCAGCCCTCACTGCCATGGGAGGATACTCATGCTTCAGCCAAGCTCCATCCTGCTCCCCACTGACCAAGGTGAGGGGAAGAGGGAACAGATCCTCTTACACCAGCTCCTGCGTGGCCTGTTCTCCCCTTGCTGCAAGACCAGCCAGACCCCAACGACAGCATTCAGCATGTTACAGCCCTTCTCTTTACCCCTCTTGGGTCCAGGCAAAGTGAACAAAAATGCAAGACCCCAGGTGGAGAGAAGAGCCAGAAGACTACAGCCCACAGCTGCCCCCAAGCCCCCTGTCCTGAGGACACTGATGTGTTCCTCGGATACTGCTGGGTCTTGAGCCACTTCTTCAAATCCCCTCATCCCTCCAGACATGGCAACAGCCACACAAGAAGCCATGCCCCCTCCCCCCAGGGCTTGGGGGTCTAGCTGGGAGCCGGGGTTGGGCCAAGGTGGGTGAATGCCTGCCCAGCACGGGGGCCATCAGTACCAGGCTTGTGGGATGCCAGGGCAGACAGGCAGAGTTCAGCCATAGGACTCCTTGCTGCGGGGAGCTGGGGGTGCTAAATATCACCACAGGCTCCAAAAAAACATTTGATTCATCCCGGAAGCAAAGGCACTGGCTTGATTCTGCTCCCAGGGCAGCCCCCTGGCTGCCCACTTCCCCCAGCCAGGAGCTGGGCATGGGTCACAGTTCCAGCAGGGAGAAACTCTGCAGAAATAGCTTCTGCTGACCTGCCCCCTCCCCAAACACTCTCCCCTTCAGCCCTGGCCCCCTCCTCTGCACCACCAGCCCTGGAGCACCCGACAAACGTGGCCAGTCTCCATGATGGGTGGGCAGAGGTTGGGCGGGGGTGGGACACTGCCAAAGGAGCCCCGCTCGCCCGCGCACCCCATTCTGCTCCCTCCCACGCCATCAGCACCCACTCACCTCCCGAATCCCCTTTCCCCTCTCCAGGCACAGCTCCATCCGCACAGGCACTGATGGGAGCAATGGGCCATGGATTGGAGATGGGGACACTGAGGTACGGACAGGGTGATGTGGTTTTGCCATGGAGCTGCCAAAGTCTGAGTCAGGCACAGCTTAAATCAGCAGAGCATGAAGGCAGGATCCAGCCCCCAAACTCCAAGTGCTCCCGCTTCAGCCACTCTTCTCCTGGCTGGAGCTTGGCCACATCCCCACAGGAGGGTCAACATGGATGTGACCCTGTCAGAGAGGACAAGGGGACCCTTTCCCCCCTCCCACCTTCCCACATGTGCTGTCCTGGCTGGAGCAAGGGTCTCTCTGTCTCCAGGAGCTGGGGCGAGGTTCCCAGCACTGGGGATGCTGGTTCCTCTACTCCCCACCACCATGGAGCTGCTGGCACGGGGAGGAGATCAGGCCTGGTGGATGGCAAAGGGATCGATGTGGGGGAAGCCAGCTCGGGGAAAAATAGATATCTATCTCATTAAAAATGGATGCTCGAGTGAGTCCTCCCCACTCCAAAGCCACCTCCCTCCCTCTTCCTGGTAGCCAGAGTGAAATCAGCACCCAGCTTTCAGGGGAGGGGAGATGCCAGCACAGCATGGTGCTCGCTCTGTGCCCGCTGCTCCCACCCTGCTGCATGCCAAGACACCCTGGGTGCTGTGGAGGGGGCCTGAGACCCCCTGTACCCCGGGCAGAGGGCAGTGATGGAGCAGGACCTCTGGCAGGAGCATCCCTGGCACAGAGACCACCACACTCTGGCCTTCGCTGCCTGAGCACCGCCACGTCCCACCAGTGCCGGCGGATGCCTGAGAGCCAGAGCCACCCTGGCCCGATGCCCCATGGCACCCCCAGATCCAACCCGACCGAGGTCCTGGGGGTCTCTGTTTGGTTGCTGCCACATCCCCATGCCTCAGTTTCCTCCATCTGTGCCCAGCCCAGCCTGCCCCAGCCCTTCCATGGGGCTCAGCCTGTCTGCTCAGCCACCGGCCCCCAGCCCCAGCTGGCCTTGCTCACAGACCCTCTGCCTGTCCCTATCCCCTGCTCCACCAAAATAATCTGCCCCCAGCCCCTCACCCCCCTCCTGGGGTGCTGGGGGTTCCCTGGCCCCAAACTGGGCTCTGTGGGACCCCACTGCAGGGCTCAGACCCCTCGGCCCCATCCAGCCGGGGTCTTCCCCTGGGCCCTGGGATGGGGGGTGGCTGTCTCTGTCCCCCCCCCCGGCCTGTGTCACCCTGCATCCAAGGAAAGCCCCACCGAGGTGTTGGGGTGTCGGGGTGTTAGGGTGCAGGACTGGGGGTGCCAGTGGTCCCATAGTGCCACCAGGGAGGACAAGGGGCAGTTTGGGAGCTGGCAGCAGAGAGGGTGTGGGGGGGCAAGCATCAGCCCTACACCCCAATCACCCTGTCTGCATAGCGATGTCCCCCAACCTCCCCATCCCAAAGCATCCCCACATCCCCCGGTACCCACCGATCCCCCCCTCCTCTCTGCCGTTACCCATCCGGTGATGCTGGGCGGGGGGGGCACCACCTGACCCCCAACCCCAGCATCCCCCCGTCCCCAAACCTGGGTGAGGGGAGCAGCATCGCTGGGGGATTCACACTGACCACCATCCTCGGTTGAGCTACCGGGAGGCGGGCGGGGGAGTGGGGGGCGCCACCGGACCGGGAGCCCCGGGGCCGGGCCGGCTCCGCCGCCGTTATATAACGCGGCACCATGATGCGGGATGCGGCGGGGGGTGGTTGCAGCCTCGGTGCCGGTGTCCATGTCGGTGTCGGTGTCCGTGTCAGTGACCGCGACCGCGTCTGTGTCGGTGGCACCGGCACCGGCACCGACACCGGCACCGGCACCTGCTTTGTGTTGTGCAGGGTTTTCCCGAGCGGCTCTTACCTCCAGCACTGTCTCCCGAATCTCATGCCATGCCTTGTGCCCGTCCTCTCTTGGATGCAGGAAAAAAAACACCGGGAAGAAAACCGGGGAAAAAAAAAAAAAAAACCACCAAAAATCCCCGTTGGAAAAGGGGCCGGATCCTGCCCGGCCCCCGCCCCAACCCCGCTAAACAACAGGAAAAATAAGCGGGGAGTGGGGGGGGGGGAATGGGCCGGATCCGGATCCGGGGAGGGGGGATGGAGAAGGGGGGTCTCTCCTGCCAGCCAGGGGAGCTGGGAGCTGCTCGCACACGCACAAGCGCGTTTGCACACACGCACACGCGTGTCAGCAGCGGAGGCTGTTAAAGAGACACGGTCGCCGGTAGCGATAATGAATCGTGGCGGGATGGCACCGGCACCGGCAGCGGGAGCGGCGAGGTGAGGGTGCGGGACACGGCTCGGAGGGAGGGATGCGGGGGGGGGGGGTGTGCAGGCAGGGCTGGGCTGGCAGCTGGGTGTGCAGGCAGGGGGAGAGAGGGGTGGGTGGGGGGGGGGGTGGGTGAATGCAGGGGCTGAAGGATGGGGGGATGGAGGGGGGGATGGAGGGAGGGATGGAGGGATGCAGGGAGAAATGGAGGGGTGGGGGGATGGATGGACAGACGGATGCTTGCTCTGGCTCTCTCCCCCCCAGGCTGGAGATCCCGGTGCAGACCCCTCACGCCCCGGCAGCCGGCTCGGGCCCTGCTGAGAGCCCCCGGGGCACAGCGGGGACAGTCAGCTCCAGCCCCAGCACCCCGGGGAGCTGCGGGCACCCAGGGAAAGGTGCTGCAACCAGGTGCTGGGGGGGGTCACCCACCCAAGCCACGGCTGTCAGCGGGACCTGCAGCTGGGGGCTGCTCCATTGCTGGCCCCCCCATTTCCCATCACCTCCAGCTCAGCACCCACCCAGCACCCCCCAGCCCAGGGCCCAGCTTCACCACTATTCCCCAAACTGGAGAGAACTGGTTAGGGGCCACACGTAACCCCATCCCTCCGCCCGCCCCTCGCACAGCCCCGGGCGAGCAACGAGAGCAGCCCGGCCGGGCCCTGGGGAGGCTGATGGAGCCGCCGGGCTCCTGCCTCCATTATTTATAAGCCAGGTCGGGTTTCGCACTGGCAGCCGGGAGGGGGGTTGGGGGAGGAGACTGTCACACACACACACACACACACACACACACTCTCATCCCACCCTGCCCAGCAGGTGACAACCGCAGGAAAAGGGACAGGAGAGGCTGGTGACCCGCAGGGACGTGCAGATCAGTGGCCTCATCCAGGTGACATGTCTTTTCCCCATTGCCTGAGGAACTGGGGGTCCTTCCCCCTGTGATCCCTTGTCCCTCCATCAATGCCCTGTCCCCCCATGATGCCCCATCTCCATGGGTGTATCCCAGGGGAGTTGCCACCCAGCAGCAGCCCAGAAGCAGCGTGGGGTGGTCCAGCTTTAGGGGACATGCACTGCTTGCTGTCATCGCACCCCTGGACATCCCTGGGGTGGTGACAAGGAGTGAGCCCAGTTCCAATGCAGCAGTTGGGCCCTAGATGGTCCCTGCTGTTCCCTTGGTTCTGGCACAGCCCCGTTGTCACTAACCCCTACCAGCTCCGGGTCCCAAAGGGGACAAGATGGGGTGGTCCCATGTCCTGGGGACATTTTCATGCCAAGAATGGTCACAACTGCTGGAGGGGTCCCTGGGTGGGGGGAATCTCTGTGCACATGTCCCCAGTGGAGGGGACATAGCTGGGCTGGACCCCCTGTTCCGGCAGCCTAGGAGAGTACCCACACCCTGGGGTGCCCGATGTGGGGTGTCCAGCTGTCTTGATGCACCCCACAGCCAGGGGAAACCCCAGATCATCAGCACATGCTGTGGCAGGCCAGGCCCCCTGAGCCCCCCTGGTCCACAGGGACCATCCCTCCTGGGTGCCAGGACGGTGGTGGCCGGTGTCCCCACGCTCAAATCAAGACAGCAGCTGGGAGCCAAGCAACACCATTCCTCCACAACTCATCTTTATGCAAACGGCCAGAATCCCATTGGTCTCTGCTGCTCTCCCATCCCCACCACCCTGGGGATGCTGAAGGGTCTCACCAGCGTGTCCCCACAGCGATGGGACCCTGGGCCAAGCATCACCCATCCAGCCAGACCACCGGTGCCAAAGCTGGACCGCAGTGTGCTGGGTGCTGTCGCCGCAGCAACCGCCGTCGCCTAGCGCCGGCTGTCTCCCGGTAACCCGTCGCCTAGCAATGGGGGATTTTTCACAGCTCGGGATGAAGAGTTGAAAGTTATTTTTAGCCCGGGCTGTGAATCAATAGGCAGCTCCATTCGCCGCCCCGCAGGATGCACGCACGGGGCCTTTCTGTGGCAGCAGCAGGGGGGGGCTGCCGAGGGGAGTGGGGTGGCCTGGTTGGCCTAGGGTCACCACCCCAGCACAGCCCCCAGGGACCCTCAGGGCTCAGCTGTCTTTGTGCTGAACCCAGGGCTCAGCCCCTCTGGGCCCCCCCAGTACCCTCCATAGGGCTCAAACTGCCTGAGCACACCCCGAGGCTCAGACATCCCCCAGGGCTCACACCTCCTGTAGCCTCCATAGAGCTTGGACCCCCTGCGCCCTTCTCCAGAGACTCAGACACCTCCAGAGCTCCTTCCCCTGTGCTTTCCATAACACTCAGACCCCCTGGTCCCACCTCGAGGTTCAGACACCCCCCAGGGTTCCCCCTCCTCCAGCTCACATGCAGGTGAGGGTGGGCGAGGGCAGGGCCCAGCCATGGGGACTCTCAGCCTTCTGTGGTGATGATCATGGTGCTGTGGGGACCATTAGCTTGCTGTGGGGACCCACATCCCACTGTGGGGACCCTCACTCAGCTGTGAGGACCCTCATTCTGCTGCTGGGAGCCCATGGGGACCTTGTCCCGCTAGTGTGGCCCCCCACCTTGCCATGAGGACCTCCATCTTGCCATGTGGACCCTTGCCCTGCCATGGGGACCCCTGCCTTGCAGTGGGGACACCCACCTTGCCATGAGGACCCCTATTTCCTTTGGGGACCCCTGCCTTGCAGTGGGGACCCCCACCTTGTCATGAGGACCCTTGCCTTGCCATGGGGTTCCTTGAGCCATGGTTCCCCTCCTGACAGCCTCCCCAAGCTCCTCCAGCCTCTCCAGGGCTTGTGCCTGCTCTTGGGGGCACCAGCCTGGGGGTCCAGAAGCTCGGGGACACTGGGAGTGGACGCAGCCTTTTTGGCACCAGAGTTCCATGGAGAAGGGTGGGGGTATCCCTGCGCAGCCCCAGGGCTGGGCCAGGAGTTGAGGCGAGGCTCCTCAGCTATTTTTTAAAGTTGAGGTCATTCCTTACCACAGCCACATCTCCTGTGGGTGCTTGGCTGGGTGGGAGAGCTCCCCACACAGCCACGGGGGGCTGGGCAGTGGGATGGAGAGAGGCTGGGGACCCCCAGCCCCTGAGCAGCCCTCCAAGGTCGCAGGCCTCCCTGAGTCCCCCTTTTGCCTATCCAGGGAGGGTTTCTGCCTGTGGGCATGGCCCAGCCTGGACCAGCCCTGCCCTTGCCATCGCCCACCCACAGCGCAGGGTGGAGGGTGCCCAGAGCCACCCCACGGGGACACTTTCCAGGGAGCGCAGATGGCCCAGGGACCCACTAGGGGCTCGGTGGGGAGCCCTACCTAGGAAAGGAGAAACCTTGGGGTGACCCAGCAGGGAGAGAGCACAAAGGCATCAAAAAGCACAAAGGGAGCATGCAGGGTCCTTCTGGCCATGGAGCCCTGAGGTGCCCTGTGGGTGGCAGACAGGCCTGGGACACGCAGGGCCCCTTGATCCCCACCTGTGACAGCACAGTGTGAGACACCCATCTGTCCCCAAGCACACATCCAGCTCGGGGGTCAAAGAATCACAGAATCATCTAGGTTGGAAAAGACCTTGGAGCTCCTCCAGTCCAACCACTAACCTCACCCTGACCGTTCCCAACTCCCCCAGATCCCTCAGCGCTGGGTCAGCCCGACTCTTCAACCCCTCCAGGGATCCCAGGGACTCCCCCCCTGCCCTGGGCAGCCCATTCCAATGCCAAACAGCCCCTTCTGCACAGAAATCCTTCCTCAGAGCCAGCCTGACCCTGCCCTGGGCAGCTTGAGGCCATTCCCTCGGGGCCTGGTGCTGGGCCCTTGGCTCCAGAGACTCATCCCCCCTCTCTGCACCCTCCTGGCAGGGAGTTGCAGAGGGCCAGGAGGTCTCCCCTCAGCCTCCTCTTCTCCAGACTGAACCCCCCCAGTTCCCCCAGCCGCTCCCCAGCAGACCTGTGCTCCAGACCCTGCCCCAGCTCCGTTGCCCTTCTCTGGCCACGCTCGAGTCATTCAATGGCCTTTTTGGGGTGAGGGGCCCAGAACTGAACCCAGTAATCGAGGGGCGGCCTCACCAGTGCCGAGTCCAGGGGTAAGATCCCTTCCTTGTCCCTGCTGGCCACGCCAGTGCTGACACAAGCCAGGATGCCATTGGCCTTCTTGGCCCCCTGGGCACACTGCTGGCTCCTGTCCAGCCGGCTGTCAATCAACACCTGCATTGTCCCAGCACAAGGCAGACCCGGACCTGTCAGAGCGGGTCCAGAGGGGGCCACGGGAATGGTCAGGGGGCTGGAAGAACCTTCCCTGTGGAGAGAGGCTGGGAGAGTTGGGGGTGCTCAGCCTGGAGCAGACCTCGCAGCCTGTCGGTGTGGGAGGGGGCTTGTAGGAACGGTGGAGAGAGGCTTTTCACCAGGACCTGGTGAGGCAGTGTGAAGCTGGAGGAGGGTGGGTTTGGGCTGGACAGAAGTGGGGGCGGTGAGGCGGGAGCAGGTTGCCCGGGGGGCGCTGGGGACCCCCCAGCCCTGGAGCGCTGGAGGCCCGGCCGGGGCTGGGGCAGGCTGGCCCAGCGGCAGATGTCCCTGTCCAGGGAGGGGTGATCTCTGGTGGTCCCGCCCGAGGGACCGACGTTCTGCCGCGCTGCGGGACGTGGCCTCCCCCTCCCCGCAGCCCCCGCCGTCCCCCAGCCCGGGGGGGTGGCGGTTCCCAGCCTGGGGCGGGCCGAGCAGTCGCCGTGCCCGCGGTCACAAGAGGGCACTGCGAGCCCGAGCATCCCGGGGCCCCGCTGGCCGGAGCGGGGCGGGGGGGGGCCAGGGCCCCGCCGGGAGCACGGAGCGGCCCAGGACCCGCGGCAGGGGCCGGCGGCTTCCCTGCGGCCCTGCCCGGGCAGCTCCCCGGGGGGCGGCCGGACCCCCAGCCCGATGGGGGCCGCCCTCCCTGCGGCAGCCGGGGACAGGGGCGCACAGCCCGGGGACACGGCGGGGACGCTGGGCACGGCCAGGGGACACGGCCAGGCCCAGAACTGCCGGGCACGGCTGGCAGCCCGGGGACACGGCGTTCTGGGCGGTGGCAGCCCAGAGGGATGAGCGAACTGGTGGGTGCTGGGGGGGCTTTGCCCAGCCCCAGGTCAGCCCTGTGACTGCTCCGAAGGGGCTCCTGGCCCTGCTGAAGGCCGTGCCCCGAAGGCAGGTGTGCCCCTGGACCAGTGGCCGTGTGGAGGGAAGCCAGGTCTGGCTGTGGTGGGTTTGTCCAGCCGGTGCCGAGGTTTGTCCAGTAACACCCGGTGGCAGGGCCCAGGGGTGCAGACTCGTCCCCTGGGGTGGGCTCATTGCAGGCTCACCACCATGTGCCCACAGGGAAGGTGGCTCTGGCCTGCAAACAGCCATGCCCACCTCCCTGCACCCCCGCGTGTCCAGAGGAAAAGTCCCCCGAGGGTGCTGAGCACCCCACCGGGCAGGGGATCAGTCTCAGTGGCGTTAGGTCCCTGCCTTGGAGACACCAGCACCTGGTGGCACCGGTGCCACCCCACCTCTGGTGCCGCCTCGCCTCTGGGGACCGGGTGGAAGCTGTTTGTGGTCTCCCTGCCTGGACCTCATGCCAACCTCAGAGCCCAGCTGGCCCCACTTGCCAGTGACAGCACAGGATCCAGCTCCGGGACCACGTCCCCCCATGCAGGGGTCACCCGTGAGCCAGGTCCTCCAGCCTAGCAACCCGCACAGCAACGAGCGGCTGCAGCACGAGGGCCAGCGGGTGCAGAGCCCCCCACCCTGACACCCTGACAGCCCAACATCCTGACACCCCCACCCCGACCCGCTCCACCTTAACCCGCAGCCCCTCTGGCCCCTCATTTTCCACGGATTCCAGCAGCTTGACTTCTTTCAGCATCATTTCATGGCCAGAGGGCTGCGAATCCCCCTCTTCCCCGCCTGTCCCCCCGGCCCCCCTCCCCTTCCCCCCTTCCCCTCTTTCTTTCCACCATCCAAATTTACAATCCCTCATTTCCATTCCGCTCCACCCTCTCTCCGGGGACTTTGTTCCCGGCCTGTATCATCCCATCCCAATTGTTCGGTGTTTATTTCAAACATTTTGGCGGGCTGTCACTGGATGGAAACTTAATTAATTGTGGGATTTGTGGTGCTGACACAATAGCGGCTGAAGGTGGGGGGGGGTGTGGAATAAAACCCCAAGGAGGAGTTTTGCAGTGGGAGAAGTGGGGGTTCGGGTGTGCGTGACCCCTGTGCCAGGCCCATTGCCGCGCGCCTCTGCTCCCCCTCGTTAAGAAAATGCTCCCGTGGGGAGGGGGTGCTGACAGGGGGGTTGTAGTTTATATAGAGGTTGGGGTGTGGGTTAGTCTCGGGGTATGTAAACTTGGGGTGTACACAGCCTGGGGTGTGCACAGGTTTGGGATGACTAGCCCGGGGTGTGCATAGGTTGGGGGATATATAGCCTGGCGTGCCTGTAGTCTGGGGTGTATGTAGTTCGGGGTGTGCGTAGTTTGGGGTGTGCATGTGTTGGGGTGTGCACGGGCCAGAGTGACTGTAGCCTGGGGTGCCTGTAGCCCCAAGTGTGCATGGCCCGAGGTGTCCATACCCTTGGGTGTGCACAGTCCTGGGTGTGCGTAGTTGGGGTGTGCCCAGCCTGGGGTGCCTGTAGGCTGGGCTGTGTGTGGATCAGGGTGCACACCACTAGGGGTGACCGTAGCCCGGGGTGCCCCGCAGCGCCCCAGCCCCGCCGCCGGGTCCTGCTCCCCTCCACGGGCTCGCCCTGACCCCCCCCGACCGCCGGCAGCCGGCCCGGCCGGTGTCCCCCCCACCCCGGGGAGCCCCGGCGCTGCGGACCGAGGGCTGAGGTGGGGGGGGCGCGGGGGAACGGCCGCCGGCAGCCCCGGGGGATCGGGGGATGCCCGGGGCAGGCGCTGCCGGTGCCCCCGACGGAGAGGAGGGGGGGGGGCTGGGGGCCGGCCCCGCCCCGCCGCTGCCATTGGCGGAAAGTTTGGGGCGCGGCGCGGGGTGGCGGCCCCGCTCCCCCCCCGGCCCCCCCGGCGGCCCCGGTGCGGGCAGCGGTGCGGGCAGGGCCGGGCAGGGCCGGGCCGGGCCGCCCCGGGGCCGCCGCGGGCGCGGCCATGTGGGCGCTGCGAGCGCTGTGCCTGGCCGGGCTGGGCGCGGCGCTCGGCGGGGCCTCGGCGGACCAGTGCAGCTGGAGGGGCAGGTAGGCACCGGCACCGGCACCGGGGGGCGCGGGGGGGGCACATGCGGGTCCCCGGCTCAGCATTCCCCCCGCCGCTGCGCGGTTCGCTGCCCCCCCGGGGAGCGCTCGCCGCCCGGGGCAGGGCAGGGTCGGGTGAGGGGGGGCGGTGGTGTTCCTGCGCTGACACCCCCCCACTCACCCCCCCGCCCCGGGCAGGCAGCGGGGAGGGGCTGCCACCACCTCCTGCAGCCGTGGGGCAGAGGCACGGGTGGGATGCTGAGACGTTGCCTCAGTTTCCCCACTCGTGGGTGCGGCCGTTGCCCCGGAGGGATGGTGGTCGCCGGGGTGCTGAGGCGTCCCCGCCTCTCCGGGAGCCCCGTCCCCGACCACCCCCCCGCCCTCGCCCGTGAAACGCAGCTCTGCGGCCGGCGGGGCCCCGCACGGGCCCGACACGCCGCTGGCCGCGGTGGGGAAGGCGCCGAGCTCCGGAACAAAGAGCCGGGGCCCGCCAGGAGGGGCTGCCGCAAGCCCCACGCGGGGGGCGTGGGGGGCCACGGGGGCCACGAGCAGCGCGGCCGGGACAAAGCAGCCCCGCGGCTGCCTCCGCTCCCCCAGCCTGGCTTTCCCGCGTGTCCTCCCCCCCATCCTCAAAATGCAGTGGGCAAGACTTTGTTTCGGACACTGTTTACACGCGAGGGGAAGGGACGGGGGGTCGTGTAACCCCCCAGCACCCACTGGGGATCCCCCCAAAGTGAGGGGATGCAAGGGAGCAGGCGACCCCAAGACCATGGGCACCCTGGCTGGGGTGGCTTGGGAGCCCACCCTGGGTGCAAGGGGGGGCTGTGCTGCCACGGGACCCCCCTTAGCCCCCCAGGAAGGAGCCAGGAAACACGAGCACCCCCAAAGCGATGCGCTTGTACCCCAAGTCCAAGGCATCGCGGGTTTGGTGCTACTGCTCCTCGTGTTCACCCTGCACTCCTCCATGGAGGTGCTGCTCGGGAGTGCTGGGGGGGTCCCTGTCACCTGGGGGGGTCCCTGCTGACGGGGGGTGCTGTGCCTCGCAGCGGGCTGTCGCAGGAGGCGGGCAGCGTGGAGCAGCTCTCCCTGCACTGCGCCGAGGGCTCGCTGGAATGGCTGTACCCCACGGGGGCCCTTCGCCTTCGCCTGGCCCCCCGCCTGCCCCCCCCCACCGCTGCCGTCAAGGGCAGGAGCCCCCAACACGTCACCGCCTGCATCAAACCGTCTGGCACCTTCCGGGGGGCTCAGCTCTACCTGGAGAGGGAGGGGGTGCTGGAGCTGCTGCTGCCAGAGGCCCCCCGGCCCCGCGTGCGCTGCTTCAGCTGGCTGCCCCGGGAGAAGGTGGCTCTCTTCCTGCAGGCCACCCCGCACCCCGACATCAGCCGCCGCATCGCCGCCTTCCGCTACGAGCTGCGGGGGGACTGGCTGGCCCGCCCGGCGCTGCCTGCCGCCAGCCTCGCCGGAGAAGGTGAGCGCCAAGCGTCCCAGGCCAGCCTGCCTCAGTTTCCCCGGAAACTGGGGGGGAAGTGGTTGCCGCCACCTCCCTTGCTGGGGTGTCTCCGGTCTGCGCGGAGGTGAGGGGATGGAGAGGCCGGGTGCGGCGTGGTCACCCCGCAAGGCTGGTCACCCGGAGCCACCCTGGTGACGGGCTGTGCTTGGCCGTTGTAGGCACGTGCCGGCCGTGCAACGACACCGAGATCCTGATGGCCATTTGCACTAGTGACTTTGGTGAGTGCAGCACCCTCCCCCCCCCCATTGTGGGTGCTAGGGGGGGTCCTGGGGCCCCAGGGGAGGGAAGAAAACTCAAACTGGGGGGGGAAAATGGCCCCCAGGCAGCCCTGGTCTCCCCAGGCTGGCCTGGCTTGGGTGGCAGCCAGCAGTGTCATGGAGGCTGCTGCGGGATGGGGCTGGGGACAGGGACATGCTGACACCTCTCTGTGCCTTCCCCCCGCAGTGATCCGTGGCAGCATCCGGAGCGTCTCCAACAACGCGGAGCTGCAGGAATCTGTCATCGGGGTGAGCGCCGCCCGCATCCACCGCCAAAAGTTCCCCCTCTTCCAGGTGGGGGGGCGGCCGGGGCGGCTGGTGGGCAGCATCCGCACCCCACTGCGCTGCGGCGTCAAGCCAGGCCCCGGCACCTTCCTCTTCACGGGGTGGCTGCATTTTGGCGAAGCCTGGCTGAGCTGCGCGCCCCGCTATAGGGACTTCCAGCGCATCTACGAGGGGGCGCGGCGCACGCGCCAGAACCCCTGCGAGTTCCCCATGGACTGAGCGGCTCGGGGAGGGCCCCGCGGGTCCTGCAGGCAGCGAGAGCATCCCCGGGGTATGCAGGGGTGGCATTGCCAGCGGGGAGGGTGCCGGGAGGGCACGTGGCGCTTCCGTCCTCGCTGTGTAGCTGGGCTCTGGCAGCTCCTGCTGCTGGGCCGGGGGCGTCCCGGGAAAATCCTGACAGAAGGGAAGGGATTTTCCCAGGGCACACTTGCCCGTGGTCCTCTGGGACCTGCCCCAGGTGAGGGGTGCAGCACTGTGGGGCAATGGGTTGGGGGCTCCCTGGGGACCGGGGTGCTGTGGGCTGGGGGTGCTGCATGCTCAGGGGATGCTGCGGGCTCGGGGATGCTGTGGGACATGGTGTGTCCAGCACGATGGGGCAGCTGTCCCCCCCGGGAGGGCTTGGTGGTGGGTGGCCGTGGGCAGGGCCAGGGACACGGTGAGCAATGGGCACGGTGAGCAATGGGCACGGTGGGGTTTGGAAGGGCCAGGAGGTGGATTTGTAATGTTGGGGGTGGAAGGGTGAGCTGGGCAGCGGCAAATCTTGCCCTGGCCCTGCCTGTGACGCAGGGCACAGGCAGGAGCCGCAGGGTGGATGCCGAGAATGAGGAGTGAGGCTGAAGGCAGGAGGGGAATAGCGAGGCAGGAGGAAGGCTGGCGCGGGGAGCAGAGTTGTCCTGGTGTGGCCAGGGCAAGACCAAAGCGCCGATGCAGGAAGGTGCCGCAGGAGGGAGGGAGAGGTCGGGCCGTGCCACCCGTCACCGCCAGCCCAGGGCCGCTGCCGGGTCCCGCCAGGCTGCCGGTGGTGGGGTACACACTGAGCCAGCTGGGGGGGATTTTTGACTGTGGGGGTGGGGGGCATCGTATGTGCACTAAAGTTATAACGATACCAAATTTGTGACTTTTTTATAAACTAAGCTGTATTTGTAGCATGTGTGCGTGTGTCTCCTTTATTTAAAAGCTGAGCGGGACGTTCACCCGCGGGCATGTGTGCCACGGTGCAGAGCCCTGTGCCAGCTCCAACCACTGACCGTGCCTCCTGCGGGGCTGGAAACACCCCTACAATTTATATATCTAGAGAGAGAGAGCAACATATTGGTATTTCTAAATGCTGCATCCCTGGTGTGTCCCTGGGCTGGGTGGCTTTAGGGTTCCTCTCCCTGGGTATCACGGAGTGAGCGGGGCTGGGGGTGGGCGGCCCCGTGCCGGGTGGGTGACCTCGCTGGCGGAGCCGCTGTCAGGGCTGATTCTTGTCAGAGCCACTGGCCACAAGGCCTCATTGTGCTGGGCTGCGTGGAGCTGCCTTCCCAGCCCTGCCCATTCCTGCCCCGCTGCTGCCCCCTCCGTGGGGGCTCCAGCTGCCAGGCTCTGGCTCCTGCTCCTCCTGGGACAGGACCCCCAGACAGGGATGGGGCGTGGAACCCCAGCCAGGCACCCTTCCTCCCCACCAATGACACCCACAGGGACTCAGCACTGGAAAAGCTCAGCCTCTGAGCACCCCAAGCCCCACAGACCACCCGAGCTGGGGTCATGGCACACATCAGCTTGTGCTTTAATACCTTTTCAGTGTTACTTCAAGAACATCTTTTCAAATACCACTTGCCAGGCTGAACTGGTGGGTGTTTGGTGCCCTCACTGACCATAACGTACTTTTCCTTGCCAAGAAACTTTCCAAAGAGTGCTGTGGGCTTCTGAGTTTAATTAAATATATATATATATATATATATATATACATGTGTGTAGAAAAAGATCTGGTTGTGATAAGATCCTGCTTGTGAGCTTGTGGCTGTGAGCCTGCCTGGTGGGTTCGATACGAACACATGTTTTCCCCTGAGAAGAGTTTGATGCTTATTTTACACTTTACTGCCAAAGGGCTTGTGCTCATTTTGGGGCCAGGCTGGGCCCAAGGGCAGGCTCCGGCCCTGGGGGAGACCGATGCTCCACGCCGGGCTCTCGAGGATGCCAGCATCGCCCCAGGTTTTGGCAGCAGGCGGGAGCCAAGCAAGGCAGGGGGAAGCAGGAGGGAGTGGGAAACCCAGCGGAGGAGGAAAAATGAGGCTGGAAAAGCAATAAATGAGGTGCAAAGGGAATTGCACTGCCCACGGCATCCTCCATACGCCCCGGGGATAGAGCATGGCTGCTCCAATCCCACTGTAATCCAGCACATTCCCCTCAGCTAAATTATGGCATTTAATGCGCCGAACATCCGGTGGTTTTCTGTCCAGCAGCAGAATTTCTTGTTTTTCTTCAAATATGTTTATTTGGCCAAACCAGCTCATTCTGCTGCAGCGGAAAGGGCTGTTATCCTGCTCGTTCTCTGCTGCAGAGGTTTTCATGCTGTTTTTGGTGCCCTCTGCCCTGTGTCAGGTTGGGTCGGCCGCCCTCGCTTCCCGCTGCTGCCGCCTCCTGCAGTGTCTGGGCCTTGGCCAGGGTGCAAATGCTTCCTACGGGAGTGTCCCATGGGGGGGACCAGGCAGCTGGCGCTTCAGTTTCCCCACCATGGGGTGGGGATGAGAACCCTTCCCCACTTGAAGCATCCCACAGCCTCGGCAT
This sequence comes from Athene noctua, assembly GCF_965140245.1. Taxonomy (NCBI): domain Eukaryota; kingdom Metazoa; phylum Chordata; class Aves; order Strigiformes; family Strigidae; genus Athene; species Athene noctua. The sequence continues at coordinate 2,990,388 of NC_134051.1, read as the reverse complement.
CTCCATCTCCCCAGGGTCGGTCATCCGAGCAGAGTCCAGCCCCTGCCAAACCAAATTCCTGCTTGGCCTCTTGGCATGGAGCATGGCCACAGAGGGTAAAAACACAATGAGACAAACCCCATCCTGGTTAATATTTCCTCTGCAGGATGGAAAATGAGGTGGGAGGCAGCACAGTGGGAAGGAAAGCAAACTGGGGGCCAGTTTGTGTTCCAGGGGTGGCTTTGGGTAGACCAGATGGGAGCTGGGGGTCTCTGGAGGGGCAGCTGGAGCCCAGCCTGGCTCGGAAAGAGGGGTGGCAGTGGTGAAGGGCTGTGGCAGCACCCTGTGAGCCCAGGGAAGGGACCCCTGCGGGCATCGTGACACCCACCCAGCGTCCCCAGGGACAGTCCAGCCAGACCTGCTGCAAAACCACCCCCCCATACACCTGCCCCCACCGCGAGGGTGGGTGTGGGGATGCTGTGAGAGCAGCACCCCAAAACTAGCTTCTTTAGTGGAAATGTGCCCAGAAATGTGCCGGGGGCTCCTCGTCCCATGGGATCAGCCCCATCGTGGACCCAGGCACCAGGGCAGGGGACACACACAAGTCCCAGCCCAGGGAACCCTCCGGGGACCGTGGAGCCTTCGGTCACGGTGGGTGTCTGCACCGGGATGGCAAAACACAGAGCAGTGGCACTGGCGCGGTGTCCCCTGGTCCCTGTCCCCATCCCCATTGCACAAAGGGAGCTGCCGTTTCCCGCCATTTCCCCCCCCACCCCGGCCCTTCTCCCCCCTCTCCTGCCCCCTTCACCCTCCTCCTTCCCGGCTGCCGGATAAAAGCCTGAACGTGTGAATCGCGGGGCACAAAGGGGAGGCACAAAGGCGGCCGGCCCCTCTCAGCCCTCCCTGCGGCCCCTGGCCCCGAGCAGGGAACTGCAGGCCTTGCATCCACCCCAGGGATGTCCAGGCAGCCTGCCTGCCCTGCCTGCAGCACCCTGGAGCCCCGTAGCTATCGCGGGACAGGGGATGTCCCTGGGACAAGGGGGTTCCCCATAGGGTGAGGATATTGCCCCTGGCACCAGGGGATGCTCCATAGGGTCCGAATGAGGCCCCTGGGACCAGGGGATGCCCCCATAGAGTCAGGGTGACATCCCTGGGGTCAGGGGATACCCCATAAGGTCAGGATGATGCCCTTGGGGTTCACAGATGCCCCATAGGAGTAGGTGCTGCCTGTGGGGCTGGGGGATGACCCATACAGACAGGATGAGGCCCGTGGGGTTTGGGGATGCCCCATAGGGTTTGGGGATGCTCCAGGGCAGCAGGTAGGTTGCAGCAGCAGAAAAGGGACTGGGGGGCACAGTTCAAGCCCACGGGCCTTGGCAAGAGGAGAAGTGAGAGCCTGGTGACCCCAAAGACACTGCCACCCCCCAACCCTGCCACCCCTTGGGGAGCTGTGCCCCAAAACCTGTCAGGAGGGTCTGCTTTGAGCCCCCCACTTTGACTGGACCAAATCCAAGCCATCCCTGTGCTGGGGAGGGATGCTCGGGGCCGGGGCAGGACCCTGGCCCACAGTGGGGCCCCCGCGGCCCCTCACCCCAGCTCTCCCCAGTCCAACACGCCTGTGCCCGGCGGCCCCAGGCTGCCGACAGCTGGCTGGAAGGAGCTTTCCCAGTGCATAGTGAGAAATTCCTGGCGGTCAGGGCTGCTTTGCAGCCGCCGCGGCCCTGGCGGGGGGAAGCTGCCCTGGAAAGAGGTGGATTAAAAGCTCGTTGGCTTTAGCAGCGCATCCCAACTGGTCCCCTCGCACGGCCACCTGCTCAGCCCGGCACCCTGAATGCTGCCGGACACCCCAGGGCTGGGGCAGAAAGTGATGCTGCCACCCCCCGCCGGCCCCAGCCACGTCTCGGGGGCCCAGCAAGGAAGGCTCAGGCTTGCCTGGGAATTGCTTCATTAATTAATTTGCTCTGCAGCATCACGGCGGGCCTTGGGCTGCCCCAGGGACCAGCTCATCCCCACAGACCATCCTCCTCCTTTGCAGCAGCATCCCCCCAGGCCCCCTCTCCTCCCAGCTCCTCTTTCCCCTGATTTTCTGCTCCCTCACAACCTTAACTGGCTCCACCTGCCAACAAGCACCAGAAAATCGGAACAATCCCCATGGCCCCTGATTTGGTCACAGCCGCGCTGGGCCCTTTGGCAGGGCAGGGAGTGGAAGCAGCCCTGGGCAGTATTTCTGGGCTCTGTGTGGTGTCGGACGGCAAATTTTCCTTCCTGCTGGAGCCCCACTGTTGCTCCAGGGCACGTGGTTAATGGGGTCTGGTTGTCATTAAGCGCCCCGAGCTGCACACCTTGGTTTGAGGTTCGAGCACATGTGCATGTGTGGGTGGGTGTGTGTGCATCCTTATTCCAAGGTTCCCAAAATTAAGGGCGAGAGCAGAGCAGAAACCTGTGCTGGCCTTAGGCAGCTCTTCCCTTGGCTGCTGCTTGCAGTGGCTCATCGGCAAAGGGGGTCTGCGGGTGGGCTAGTGCTGGGGGCCGCCAGCTGTGCCACCCCCAGGGCTGGGGAGGAGGGAATACTGCTCCCCAGTCCCGGTCCCCTGCACCCCAAAGCCATTCCCTGCCTGGGGCTGCCCACAGGGTTTTCTCCTCTGCCCACAACCACGCGTGGGCAGTCAGCAATGTGCCCTGGGCCACCAAGGCACGCGAGGAGGCTGGTTGCCCTGTGCCAAGGGCATGGGGTGCCACTGGCCATTGCATGGACCCCCAGAGCCGTCCCCGAGCTCTCAGGGGACACCCCAATACAGAGCTAGAGGGGCACCCCCAGGGAGCCCTGCAAATCTTGACCCAAAGGCCGAGGGGGAAGCAGGGGAGGGAGGCGGTGGCCGTGAAATCCCCGGTGAGATGATGATGTGGCAGCAAGCGCCAGCGCGGGCAGGGAAGCTGCCTGCCCTTTGTGCACCCGCTCCCCTAATTGAGCCGTTATTGTTCCCGGGTTTGGTTTGGTTTGTGGGGGTTTCTATTAATTGCGGGTGGGCAGAAGCTGCGGGGGCCTGGCTGCTCCCCCCACCCCCGCCCCAGCCCTAGCCCCCTCCCTGCTCCCAGACGCTGGAATTTTCCCACAGTCGCGGCTCCCTCACAGCAGGAAACCCACCGCCTGCACGTCTGCGGCACACACAGCCGCCAACAACTGTGCACAGCCGCGCACAACCGCACACACCACACACAACCACGCTTGGCCCTGCACAGCCATGCACCATCACGCACAAACAACCGTACAACCCCTGCACCACCACACACAACCACTCGCACAACCCCCTGCACCGCCACACACAACCACCCGCACAACCCCCTGCACCGCCACACACAACCACCCGCACAAACCCCTGCACAGCCACACACAACCACTCGCACAAACCCCTGCACCGCCACACACAACCACTCGCACAACCCCCTGCACAGCCACACACAACCACTCGCACAACCCCCTGCACAGCCACACACAACCCCCTGCACAAACCCCTGCACCGCCACACACAACCCCCCACACAAACCCCTGCACCGCCACACACAACCCCCCACACAAACCCCTGCACAGCCACCTACAGCCGCAAACGGCTGCGTACAAACGCATACGGCAGTATACAACCACACACAGCCATGTGGGGCCACACACAACCATGGACAGGTGTAAACAACCACATACAGGCATGCACAGCCACACACACAACGGCACACAGCCCTGCGCAATTGTGCACAACTGCACAGAACCCTGCACGGCTACGGACAGCCCTGCACAGCTTCACACAACCATGCACAGCCGTGTACAGCCCTGCACTGCCACGTACAGCCCTGTACAACCACGTACAGCCCTGACAGCCGCGTACAGCCCTGCACTGCCACGTACAGCCCTGTACAACCGTGTACAGCCCTGCACTGCCACGTACAGCCCTGTACAACCGTGTACAGCCCTGCACTGCCGCGTACAGCCCTGCACTGCCACGTACAGCCCTGTACAACCACGTACAGCCCTGACAGCCGCGTACAGCCCTGCACTGCCACGTACAGCCCTGTACAACCGTGTACAGCCCTGCACTGCCGCGTACAGCCCTGCACAGCCGCGTACAGCCCTGTACAACCGTGCACAGCCCTGCACTGCCGCGTACAGCCCTGCACAACCACGTACGGCCCTGCACAGGCGCCCAGGACCGCTCACAACCGTGCAGGGCCGTGCACACTCACGCACAACTGTGCACAACTACGCGACCCCGCAGAACCGTGCAGAGCCGCGCACAGCCCCGCCGCTCCCTCCAGCTCTGCACAGAAAGACACGCTGGAAGGGGGGGTGGGTGGGGGGTGGAAGAGTAGCCCCGGCGCCCCCCACTGCCCCGGCTCAGGCCGCCCCCGGGGCCGCCCCGGCGGGGCGGGGAGCGTCCGTCGGCGGAAGGCGGGCGGTGGGGCCGCCCCTTCCGGCAGCCATGGAGCCGGGGGAACCGGGGGAGCCGGGGGAGGTGGCGTGGGGGCGGCGAAGGGGGGGGACGCTGGGTGGGTGGGAGGTGCTGGAGCTGGCGGTGGCTAGCGGGGTGGCCGCCTGGGCTACTTGGGCCCTCCTGCTGATGCCCGGCTTCCGCCGGGTCCCCCTGCGGCTCCAGGTACCGCCGCTGCCCCCCCGTGTCCCCCTCCCCTCCGTCCCCTCGCCCCCGGGGTCGCCGGCGCTGACCGTCCCCCTCTCTCCCCAGGTGCCCTACCAGCCCTCCGGCCCCCGACAAGTGGCGAACGCCCTGGCGCTGCTGCGGGGCCGCTCGGGAAAGACGGTGGATCTGGGATCGGGGGATGGACGGCTTGTAAGGGCGGGGGGGGGGGGGGCGCTGGTGGGAGCTTGGGGCTGCCCCGGGATGGGCGGCGGGCAGGGAGGGGGGCTGCGCTCACCGGGAGGGCGGGTGGCAGCCCCCCACCCACCTGCTGCCCCGCCTCTGGCTGTGGTTCTAGGTGGCCCTCCTGGCTATGGTCCTGGATGGCCCTAGGCGGCCTTAGACAGCCCTAGATAGCCCTAAACCACTCTAGGTGGCCCTAGACAGCTCTAGGTGGCCCTGAGTGGCCCTAGAAGACATCTCATGCAGTGAGCAGGGTGGGAACAACCTCTCTAGGAGGAAAGAGCCTTTGCACCTGAAAGGTGCCGAGGACGGAGGTCACCCTGCCCGTGAGCCAGCAGGAAGGAGCGAGTGGGGCTGGGCAGCAACCTCTGCGCCCCACACTGGACACTGAGGTTCATTTTAGTTGCAACTTTCTCTCTCTCTCCAGGTGGTAGAGGCTTATAAGCAAGGGCTCAGACCAGCCATTGGCTATGAGCTCAACCCCTGGCTGCTGTGTCTCTCCAGCTACCGGGCCTGGAAGGCTGGGTACCATGGGAAGGTTTCCTTCCTGAAGAAAGATCTGTGGAAGGTAACGGTGTCCTGAGGGTCTGGCTGTGCTCAGTGCTGGCCATAGCTAGGGCAGGGCCAGGGCTTGGTCTGCATCTTCAGGCAGGCTTTGCTGATGGTTGCTTGCTCCTTCTCCAACCCACGTGGCTCCCAGGACACAGAAGAACCATCCTGCTTTCCAGAGGAACGGCAGCCTGGGTGGCGCGGGGCTGGCTGCTGGTTTTGCAGGCAGCAGCACTCCTTAGAGCAGCTCTGAGAAGAGATCTGAGGGGCTGCTGACACATGGTGGCCTTCCGAGACATGCTGCTAAAGCTAGCATCAGCCTGAGCAGAGAAAACCCAGCAGGGAACGTGGTTCTAGGACGATGCTGGAGGCTGGTGTTCTGCAAGAGGCGCTGCTTTCACACCCAGCTCCCGGTCACCAGCACGTCCCTGTCCCACACGTTGTGGGGCATCTTTGCTTCCTCGGAGGTTCAGAAGATTGCCCGCAAGGCATTTGGCCACTGGAATGGTTCCCCCTCTGCCTGTTGCTTCTTTCATTCCCCTTTTCCTTCTCTTTTAAGGTGAACCTGTCCGATTGCTACAATGTGATCGTGTTCCTGGCCCCTAGTGTGGTAAGTCAGTCCCTTGCACCCTGACTTGTTCTGGGCGAGCTCGAGGGAGGGTTGTCTTAGAAAAGAGATAATCTGGGACAGTGGCAGAGACTCTTTAAAAAATAAGACCAAGTGGGCACCGCTGTGAGTGAGTGGTTTGGTGTTCAGCACCACTTGAATTTATAGAATCAAGAATCAGTTAGGTTGGAAAAGACTCTTAAGATAGTTGAGTCCAACCGTTAACCTGACACTGCCAAGCCCACCACTAAACCATGTTCCCAAGTGCCACATCTACACATCTTTTAAATACCTCCAGGGATGGTGACTCAACCACTTCCCTGGGCAGCCTGTTCCAGTGCTTCACAACCCTTTCTGTGAAGAAATTTTTCCCAGTATCCAATCTAAACTTCTCCTGGCACAGCTTGAGTCTGTTTCCTCTCATCCTATCACTTGTTACTCAGTCCTAGTCCCAACCATACACAGGGCTAGGATCAGCCCTATGTTTTGAAAGGGTCTTTGGTTGCTGCTGCCTGCTTGGGACCCACCAGCCGTGCCGAGAAGTTGCCCTGTGGTCCCTGGTGGCACTGCCATGACGGGACTGTTTCCTAAGGCCGCCTGGCCCTGGCTGTCTCTCTCTCCAGAAACCTCCCCTAGCCACCAAGCTTCTCGCAGAACTCCCCGACGAAGCCCGGGTGGTGGCTGGACGCTTCCCCTTCCCCTCCTGGACCCCCACCAGCACCCTTGGGCAGGGGCTGGAGCAAGTCTGGGCCTATGACATGAAGGAGGTGCGGCGAGCAGCACAGAGCAGCGCAGAGGGAAGCCCAGTCTAACAGCAGCCTCGTTAAGCCTGGCATTAAGAGTCAGCAGTGGTAGGGGTCAGAGACTCTCCAGCCCTTGGGCTCAGCTCAGAACAGCAGTGGGAAGGCTGCTTGGCCAGGCTTTTTCCTGGGGACTTGCAGGGTGGCAGTCCCTCGGTTTTCCTGGAATTATCACAGGATTTAAGGGCTAAGTCACCAGTGCCTCTTTTCTGTATGTTTGTTACTTAGTTAATTTTTCAAAATAAACATTTGGTCAGTTCTTCCCTTGAGACTTTTGCTTTGCCTTTGAGCTGCATGGTGCTCCTGAAGCCAGAGCAGCTGCTGCTTCTGGCCTCAGGCTTTCCTCTGTGTCCCTTTGAAGGCAGCTCAGGAGAAAGTTAGTCCAGCTCACCTCCTGCTGAAGGATCGGTGGCCCCGCTCACCTTACAGGACATTCCCCTTTCCATTCAAACACAGAGGAAAAAAAGGGTTCACAGCCCACTCCCTTTGTCTTTGACCAAAACCTAGCTTGAACCAGCCCTGGCTTATCTCTTAGAAGCTGAGGGGAGCAAAGGCAGGAGCAGAATTAGCCTTTCGACTCTGGTCTGGGTCTGACCCAGGAGAAGTGTTATCACAGGAACAGGAACCTGTCCCTGCAGCCCCACAGTAAAAAGCTGCTTGGGAACCCGACCCCGTGTCCTGAGGCATGATGTGCCCAGGGAACAGCAGCATTCCTACAGCTGAGGGGCCAGAGGATAGACAAGATGCAGTTGTCTTGTCTCATTTTAGTACTGTGAATTTGAGACTGAGAACACCCACATGGTTTCCCTCACTGTGCCTCCCAGCTCTCAGCCAGGGAAGGATACTTGCCCTGGCCAGTCCACACCACAGAAAGCTCCTTCTTTTTAAATCCCGCTCTTTCCTACGATTGTGCTGCTCCTCAGAGCTGTGGTGAAGAGCTACAGTTCATGGCTGACCGTCCTGGCTCCAGGCAGTGAATGAGTATCGGCGCCCCCAGCACCAAGCACGTGTGGCACCTCGCCATCTGTGAACTTCCTCAAGTTGAGGATCTCCTGCTTGTACCTGCAGTGGGGAAGCAGCACCATCAGTGCCCGTGTAGTCACAACCCTGAGCCATCCATTTAAACGTACACTGTGCCTTGGGTTTGCTGTGTGCTAAGGCCATGCAGTTAATGCAGAGCAGCCAGCCCAGGCACTGAGCCACGCCAGGAACGGAGCCCTGATAGAAAACCACCACCTTTTCCCATGGAAAAGGTGTTTGTCAGCTCTGCCAGGTAACGATACCAGCAACACATCTGACCTACATTCACAGCCGAGCTGGCTGGGGAGTTATGGCAGGCACAGCTGGACCACTGCTTGTTCTCACCCTCCCTTGCCCAAGCAGCTGTTCTTCCTGCTTCAGGGCCTGAGGAGCTGGGGGGGAGAGGACCATAGATTAGGGATTGCTGGAAGGCTTTAGATTTTAGGCAACCCCTCTCTTAGCTTTCTCCAAAGGATGGGTGAACACGCAGGGAAGGAGCCATGTGGCTGGGCAAGCCAGACACTGCCCCCCTGCCCTGTGGAACAAGGGATGGTGGCAGCTGCTCGCACAGCTGGATGTGCTGCAGGACATCAGCCATGCTGGCAGCATGGTGGGAAGGCAGCAGCCACGTCAGGTGCTGACAGCATGGAGGGCACGGCGATGTCACTGGCAATTAGCCTGGGACATAAACTCGGAGCACAAAGCAGAGGACACGTGAAGGGGGATCCTACTGTCTCACCTTGCAAGATGCTTATCTACGTATTCCTGCAGCTCCGACACCTGCTCTTCTGCCGTGATCGCCCGAGTCAGCAGCTGGCTTCTCTCCTGCTCCAAATCCTCCTGGAGGGGCAAAGAAACATGGAGAAAACAGGGAGCTCTGTGAGATGCGCACAAAGCTGCTCAGTCGCTCTCTGCCAGGCGAGACTGACCACTCCCTCATCACTCGGCTCCAGCAACACTCGTTAGGCTACAGAAGCAACCAAAAACCGATGTGCTCCGGGAAAGGAACCTGGTGACAAGAGCGACAGTGCAGCTTTCTGCAGGCACCACCACCCCAGGGCGTCAGCCCCGCAGAGCAGGCAGCAGGCAGCCTTCCCTGGCCAGAGCACAGGCATGGGGGCCAGTAACCCCTGCCTGCCAAGCCAGGATTGACTCCCTCAGGAGCTTCACAGACAACTGGTGAAGCATTTGGCACTCAGATGCAGCTTTCACTCCTTTCTACTGTTAGTTTGTTGCAAAGGGAAGTGACCTTCCCTTTTAGATAAAAACACACTTTTTCCCACGGTGTCTCTGGGCAGTAGATCACCAGTTTACCCAAGCTAACCTCACAGTCCCTGTGTCACCAGGAGGATCTGAGGTGTTTGACTGAGCTCACCCCTGAGATGCCCAGGAGCAGGACCTGCTCCCAGTGCAGTGCTCCAGCCCCTCAGTCACGGCCTCTCCTCCTGGCCCTCTACAACTCCCTGAAAGGAGGGTTCAGAGAGCTGAGGATGAGTCTCTTGAACCAAGTAACAAGCAACAGGCCCAGAGGGAATAGCCTCAAGCTGCCCAGGGCAGGGTCAGGCTGGCTCTGAGGAAGGATTTCTGTGCAGAAGGGGCTGTTGGGCGTTGGAATGGGCTGCCCAGGGCAGGGGGGGAGTCCCCATCCCTGGAGGGGTTGAAGAGTCGGGTTGACCCAGTGCTGAGGGATCTGGTGGAGTTGGGAACAGTCAGTGTGAGGTTCATGGTTGGACTGGAGGAGCTTCAAGGTCTTTTCCAACCTAGATGATTCTGTGATTCTTTTGGCTGCAAAGATACACACATTTTAGGTGTTTAGCTTCATGTGACCAGAGAATGGTGGAGCGTTTCCTTAGGCTGCCGTGGACAGAGGAAGGCACAACATGGAAGCGGGCTGGTAGGACACCTACAGCCTCCTCTACCACAGAAAACCAAACCTCTGCTTGGTTTTCCCTGTGTGTGGCAGTCAGTGTAGGGGATATCAGCACCAACTCTTCGTCCCACCACTGCCACCACTGCCGGATGGCAAACCCCACCTCAGCCAAGCCCTCTCCCAGCGAGCAGCACGACGGTCTCATGGGTGCTGTAGCGTGGCGTTGCTGGTGGGGAGAGTTCTCCTCCCCGCTGTGGGCCACCCCATTCCCGAGTGCAGCACAAATGTCCTTACACCCAGGGGGAACCGGACTGGGAAGCTGATTCAGATTCAGACTAGACTTGAACCAGGTTGAATACAGACCCAGTTTGTTATACAGATGCCTAAATGCTTGTGCTCAAACACAGGAGGGAGCAATACAGTGCAGCAATGAGCACCTGTAAGGGCTTCTCTCCTTTTAGTAGCAGGGACAGTAAAACCTTGATACATCACCAGCTGGGGACCTGCCAGCATCACTTGGTGGGCTGAGGCCAAAGCCACAGCAAGGCTCCATGGAAAGCTTTTCTGCTCCAGCCTGGAGCAGCATATTGCCCCCAGAGCAGCAGCCAGCTGCAGCAGCACATCCATGACCTGTGGGTAAGCGATAAGCTTTTATTCAGATGCGCTGTTCCAGACCTTTACCTGGGTGGTACGAGTGAACTCCCGGAGCTGCTTCCTGACCTCTGCCCAGCCCTCCTCATCCAGCTGCCTAGGAGAGAAAAGCAGATTTTGATCATGCCCAGATGTTCAAATCCAGCCCATCTGCAGGTCACACAGCTCTGTTCAGGGGCTGACACAATTCATGCCCATCCAACCATAAACCCCAGCGCTCTGAACCTTTTCTCTCCTGATGCCCCAAACTTCTTGGGGCATGTGGTGCCATCCTTGTGCCTGGGCACAAAAGTCACAGCCCTTCTGCCAACCTGGGATTCCCCACTGTGACGGCTGGGTTTGTTCCAAGTTCACATCAACACCCATACATCAGAGGACTCCATGCAGAAAAAGTCCTTAACCTGACACTGCAGGCCTGAATTTGATGGAAACAGAGAGTGATCAATGCTAAATGCTGGCGCTTTTCATGTTTTGGAGCATAAACCCACCCATTCTGGTCAGCGAGCATGATAGGTGAGCTGTCTGTGCAGCCCAGCCGTGGGAAAGTTCTTCCTATTCTGTCTCAGTCTGAATAAGCAAAATACAGGTCACATCTGATGCTCGGGGAATTTGGGTTGTATGAAGGGAGGAATGCATTGTGCTCAAGAGCGGCTCCGCTGGGACTGCCAGAGTTCCCTCTGGTGGCTGCAGCCTCCCAGCCCAGGCACCCGGGAAGTCATGGCTGGGATTTCATGGGAGCAGAAGCAAGGGGAACAATAAACAGTGAAGCCACGCAGCTGATAAAGATGAGAAGCAGCAGGAATTATAGCTGAAGTGCTGTGGTAACACTGGGCTTTGTGTCTCTAGCCAGAGGAACAAGGTAACAGCATGGAGAAACCCATCAGCACGCAGAAAAAAAGTGTCTGAAATGTGTGGAGTCTCTTGGCAGCTAAAACAAGCTTCCTTAACAACAAGATCCATCACTAGAATTCAGGTTCTGGTCTTTCTGTGTCTTGTTCCTGAGTCTGCCAAAATTAATGCATCTCTTCAAGGACTACTACTGCTTTTCAGTGTGGAAAACATGGCAGAGCCTGGTTAAGGCTCAAGGTTTTCTCTGAGACACACTTCCAGAGCCCTGTGGTTCAGGCACTGACCAACTCCTCAGTACTGGCATCCAGTTAATGCAATACCTGACATGTTTTCTATCACATTTTAAAAGGCTGAAAGCTCCAGCTCAGATTTCTCCTACATTTTGTTCCACCTCTCCACAGCTATAGCTGATAGAGTTTCAACAGAATAATGGAGCAGAGGGATGAGACTCATCAAAAATGAGCAAATAAAGGGCATGTCAGGAAGCCAGGGAGGTATCAGTGCAGGGTCATCTAAGGGTTCCAGCCCAGCTTCTGCACTGGAAGGGAGGAGAAACAAGACCATCCCAAACTGGTGGTGTTTCACTTGCCTTTCTGAGGTTGTGATCCACCAAAGCACTTGGGCGTGTGCTTCTCTTCAGCTTCTAAAGAGATCAGTGGGACTAAAAACCTGATTAAACCAAACATGTGCTTAAGAGCTTTCTTGGATCAAGGCCCAAATGACCAACTCATTTCACCGCAGGAAATGCTGCACTGAGATGACAGCTGGCTTTTCTTCTCAGATGAGTCCCTATCAGCTCGCTTTCTCCCTATTTATTACCGTCTCCAAGTAAAGCAGAAAAGACTCCTCAATCTACACAGCAAGGAGAACTCAGAATTACAAAATATCCCGAGAAATAAACAGCACTTACTGCTCAGGAGACAGTGGAAAGGCAGAGGCTTCTTTCAGTCTTTTCTGAAAGCAAAGGAAGAACAGTATTCCCGTAAGCATTAAACCATTGCATTCTCACCACAGACCCTGTTACTTTGAAGTGGCACAACATATCCTAGCACTCTAACAGCCACCAGTGCCCTGGCAAGGAAGTGATGTGCAGTACAATCTTAAGGTTTAGGTCTCCCATCCTCTGAATTTTTAAATAAATGTGTCTCACACAAATGAAGAGACATGTCTCTGCCCAGGGAGAACTAGTGGGAGGATGTGGAGCTGGCTGGTGTGTTTCTGACTGTGGTCTCCTGCTCAGTTAGCTATTCACATTGAGACAAAGGCATTCCAGAACAGAAAACCCCATCCTATCCTCCCTTACTCACCTCTTCTTATAGCAGTGAATCCGATGGCCTGGCAGCTCTCCCACAGCATCTGCTACCCCTCAGCCCTCCCAGAGCTCAGCAACCCTCATCTATGGGGCTGCCCAGCCTCCCGGATCTAACTGTAACTCACGCCTACACAGCAGGGTTGAAGCAAGGAGGGGACTGCTTGGACATCCTATCTCTTCCCAAAATGAGAAAGCGAGCAAACACTGCCTCTGCCTGTGCCACAGGCACAGCAACCCCCCAGGGAATGCCTAAGGAAGGGGCTGAATCTATCACTTGTGGGACTCTCCCCACTGCCCCCCAGTTTCACCACCGCAGAAACCCAAGCAGCCCAGCCACCACCTTCTGCAATTCATGTAGCTGCATCTCCAGCTTTGCTTTATCTTCCCGCAGCCGGTTCAGCTCCCGGGTTGTGTTTGTCAGCAGCTCTGGGTCTGTGATGGAAAAGTGGAGCTCGGCAGGGCCACAATCCATAGTGCTGCTGCCCAAGGAGCGGATCTGCTCTCGCTGGAGCCTGTAACATGCCCAAGGGGTTACTCCCTGGTAGCTTTGGTTAGGTAACAACACTGAGCATTTCTGCTGCTGATGGAGGTACCATTTGCTTGGGACCTGCTGGCTTCTGGCCACTGAGAGCCAATCCACCTGCAAAGGATAAGTGGGAGAGCCCAGCAGTATGCACAATATTCCTGGGAGTGTTTCTGAGGGGAGCTTGTCCTAGAGCTATTTGTGGCTTTTATGTCACAAGAATTTCTGCTGCTTCCCACAGCCCAAGCTGCTGAGAGCTGTGGAGCAGAGCTGAGAGCACTGCAGGGACAGGCTGGGAGGCAGGAGTTATTTGTGGTACCTCTGCATTTCCACACCATCCAATGTGGAATCAATCTCTCAACCTAAATTTTACACAGGAGAAACATATGTGGCAAAGCAGCTCCAGGGGGTCCAGAGCCCTGACACGCAGCTGGAGACACCTTGCTCCTGGCTTGTCAAGAGCAGGGAGATAAACACGCACTCCAGATCCTCTGCTCCACCTGGGAGCCCCATTTGCCTCCCTCTTAGCCAGGGGTCTGGGTGCTACAGGGCACTTCCACTTGGTCCTTGGCAATAAGTTGAAGAGACAGAGGTAGCCCAAACCCTGGCTCAGCCCTACCCATAAGCAATCAGCAGGTTCTCATGTTTCTTGACCAAGTTCTTCAGGCGTTTCTTGTAGCCACGTGCTGCTCTAGCTAGCTGCTCTTCCCGGGACTTGTAGGAAGCTCTGATATCCTTCAGCATGCTGTCCACAAAGTATTTCATGGGAGCACGATCAGCTGGGGCTTTGCTAGGCCCCATTACATTGCTGGATTTGCTGTCCATGTAGTCCTTTAAACACACAGAGAAAGAAATAGAGGTGATCAAGTCATTCCCTAAGGCGCATAACCCATTTCCCACAAAGAAGATCCAGGCATATTTGTGCTAACAGCACAGAGAACAGGGCATATCTTTCATTTTTGAAAAGCAGGAAAGACTAAATAACTCCCAGTGTATCCCTTCAAGCCAGAGAAGGTATCTGTACTGTATCAGTGACCTGTCTAGGGAAACACGGATTGGTGTTGGGAGTTACCATTTCTAGTCCCGTATTTTTTCCACTGTGCCCTGCTCTCTCTGCTAGCTAGGAGATGCTTCAACAAGCCTCTGTTAGAAATTAAACTGTTCTTAACAGTAAAATTTCCTTTGCTTAGTCTCCTGATCCATCACCACACTGTGTCCTTCAGTACCAGCCTTCTCCCAGCACAGAAGCTCTTGCCAAAACCTGCTTACTGCTACCTAGGGGGATAGAAAGAGATTTCTTCCCGGTCTCACTGCTCAGTATAATCAGGTATCTGTGTGTGAACCTGCCTGAATCGCCTGCCTGTGCTGAGTCCTCACCATGCTCTGTGAGCCCTACTCTACATCAGAGGTGCTTGTTCTCAGAGCAGGTCCAGGCACTGGCGTTACACGGCTCTGTCGCTGACCACGGAGGCTGGCAGAGCTCCCTGCGAGGACAGCAGCAGAGTCACCATGGAGGCAGCGACAAAGCCAGAAATGGCATCGCCTGGCCTGCCCAGGGAAGTTGTCAGGGCAATGGAGATTAGAAGCCAACTGGAAGGCAGCCGTAGTAAGTAAGAGGATCTTTCAATCCAAGTAATCTGACTTTTCTGTCCCAGCAGAAACTCACAGACCATTCTGTGTGGCCATACAGGAAATCTGGGTGGGGAGGGGGGCTGGCATCTCCTCCTCCAGGCCAAGCCGAGGGCACAGAGCCCCCTTCCAGCTGCAAGCACAGCTCCCCAAGCTGCAAGCTGGGCTCCCCAGGCCCCACTGCCTGCTCTGCTCCCCAGCCCAGCAAAGAGGGGAAACAGCAGCAGCCTGCAAGAAGTAGGCAGCCTGCATGGAGAGACCTTCCCAGGCCAGGGCAGCCCCTAGGGCTGGGGGTACCCACCGCCACATCCTTGATGTACTGCACAAGTCGGGAGCGATATTCCTCGTTCAGCTCCTTCAGATGGAGCTGCAGCTGGGAGTTCTCTGCCTCCACCTCTTGGAGCTGGCTCTGGGAGGTGAGCAGCACCTAAGGCACAGCAAACACACTCGCTGCTGCCCTCATCCTCTGGCCAAGGGGCACTAAGAAACTCTCTAAGAGTTGGGGGGCTTCATTTCCAGCTATTCAGCTTCACTAAAACTAAGAAGGTCCCGGGTTTTCACAGGACTCCACTGGAAATGCTTATAGTCTCTATTCCCCTGCTACCTTCTGTTATTTGCAATCCCTCCCCCCCTCTGGTGATTTCACCAACTCTTTCTAAATATCAGTGAACAAAATTCCTCCCACCACCTGTGGCAAGCAGCACCTTCCACCACGTGCATCGCACCCCCGGGAGAAGGAAACTGCGCAGAGAGGAGCACCTTGGTATGACAAACTCCCTGAAGAGGGAGACGTGTCAGAGCACCTCGATACAAGACACCCACCCCCTGCTAGCCCCAGGAGAAGCGCATGGCACACATGAGGAGTGGATGAGCAGGGACAGTCCCAGACCCTGGGTGCCAGAAGGAAGCCTGCTCTTACTGCTGACTGCTCCGCCAACTTGTGCTGGGTGTCCCCAATCGCTCCCTTTGCCTCCTGCAGCTCCTTCCCCATCGTGATCCTGGGCACACAGGAAGAAGATGTGTTTATTTAAAACCCCCAAACTTCTCTGTAGGTCCAAAGCAGCCAGTTTTGGGGAGGAAATCGCTACAGGATGACAGAAATCTCTCAGCAGCTGCTGCCAGCCCCCAGCAGCCACAGAGCTCTCGCAACCAAAAGTGAATGTTCTCCCCAGTCAGAGGGTCTAGTTCTGCAGTGTCCTGTGGCAACCTTTGCTGGGACACTGACCCCATCCCAGTCTTCCTATGGAATGAGCGCTGTGGGGGCAAGGGCTGGGGCTGGATTCCTCTCTGGGCTGTCACACATTAGCTCTGTGTGCCACAGAAGGTGGATTTTCAAAGGTGCCTGGGCCAGTTGAGTACCTAAGCAGACTTTTAAGCAGACAGCTAATGCTCTTGAAAGCCTTGAAAACATCAGGTTTTGCTTCCAGGCCTCACTTCTTCCAAGAGTGAATCATCATTTACCCCCCTTAACCCCACCAAAGGCAGGCTGCCTCCTCTCCCCAAGGACCAAATTCAGCTACAACAAGCTCCATAAATGCCCAGCCAAACAGAAGGACGTGCCCTCAAACACTCACACTCTCTCTTCCAGCTTCTGCTGCTGCAAATCATAGATTTTCTTCAGATTTTCAAGCTCCACTTTTATGTGATCCTGGTTTCCAAGCAACTGAGGGACAAACGAAGAAGAAGATGAGACAGAAGGCTGAGCTAAGAGAGGGACTTGTGAACAGGGAAGGAGCGAGGAGAGCCTCCAGCTGAACACAAGTCCAGCTGAGCAGTGACACACTAAGGAAAGGACAGGTTTAACTGGGAGCAACCAGTGCTCTGCAGCATGCCAGAACCAGAGTCTGATCTGGAAACAGGGCACATGGAGGTGCACATGTGTCACTCTCCCAAGGGAAATTCTCATGCTAAGAGTCAGATTCCCAGCAGGAGCTGGTGGCGGAGCCCAAGCTGGTTTTGCCTGGGCTGCAGATGGGAAGAAGGCAGGGACATCTCTGTGCTCTCAGTTTTGGGTGCTTTATCATCCCCATCTTTCTCAAGAATTGGCAAGAAGAAAATCAACAACTGTCCTCTGCACTTGTTGGCTGTTAAACTCCTGCCTCTGTACACCTGTGAGCACTGACTGAGGGAACCACAGTTGCCCTCTCTCAGCTTTTGTCTGCACAAGATCAGGAGTTATTCTAGTCCCATTTTTTCAATTGCACAGTTTAAAATTTTTTTTTTTAATAAATCAAGGCATTATCTCATCCTCAAAATTGAAGTCAGCACCAGGAGGTGCCAGCCACAGTCGGAATAAACTCCCCCTCTGCTTCCCCAAGGATCCAGCAGCAGACCCCCACACACTCACGTTTCTCTCCAGCTTTTGCTGCTCATGTTCAGAGGCAACTGCATCTTCTGGCTGGTTTTAGTAAGAGACAGAAGAAGGTGCCTGTTAGATCCCTATTCTCCAGGGAGCTGGCAACAGAGCAGAGAGGTTCTCACCTTCACCTTCGGAGCAGAAAGACGATGCACCATTGCTCTCGCTCTTTCCAGCTCGGCAGAGGATTCATTGGCCATGGCAGGGGGGCAGTTGCCCTCTGTGTGGGGAAGGGTGCTCCTCACATGGGCCAGGTTGAGCAGCTCTAGGCTGAGCTCTTCATTCTTCATGACCTGCCAGGTCAAACAAGAAGGAAAGAGCTTCTGAAATCCTGCCTCTCGGGCTCCACATGCTGTCTGTTCAGCACATACCCACTGTTCTTGGTGTGTACACAAGGCAGGCACTCACATTCCCTCCTGAAAGTAAGTTTTATTTTTAGTTTTCTCTCATATGTCCAAAGATATCAGTGATTTTCTAATTCTCATGGAAATTCTCATCACCAGGCATCAGGATTATACACATGTAACCTTGCTCCCTTTGCCCATCTGGCTCTCGCATCCAGATACAGATCCCAGTGCCAGCCCAGCCCTGGGCACAGGGCTCTGACACCACCTCTCCGTCCTGACCTCCAGCCCCCCTCCTCGCTCCAACCCCGTGCCCTCCACATGGCTTCCCAACTCTTCAGGCATGGCTCTCCCCATACAATGGCTTTGACCAGTACCGGACTCCACAGTGTAAGAGAAGGGCCAAATCTCCATCCATCTAGGTTGACGCCACCCAGCTAATTCCAGTTTTGTTTGAATGCATCCCTCCAGCAGCAGGCAGCCCACAGCACCGTGTAGGCAGCAAGATTCAAAGTGATGCTGGTGTGAAGTGACACATTTCCAAAAGATAAAGAGGATCTGAATGAGAAAGGCTCTGTTACAGGTGATCTGGAAGGAACACTGGGGGAATTCATGTCTCACGGGAGGGTTTCTATGTAGATAACAAAGCTTTGATGGGGTTTATGACTGGGGACAAGCTTGAGTAATTGTTACCATGGCAGTGAATCGGGAGGATGGGAGGCAGAGGTCATCTGAGTCATCCGTGGAGAGAATAGCTTATCAAAAGATAGCACAGGGTGGGCTGAGGGAGAGAGGAGAGGAGAAAAGAGGCTGACAAAGAGGTGAGATATACAGCTGTGAAAACTGACAGCTACGCAGAGACAGTCTGCTTGTTCTCCAACCGAAAACGATCCATCTGCAGCTGTCAGCCCTGACAATTTGATCAGAGGGGGTCACACAAGCAGAGAAGTACCAGCTTAGCAAAAGAAAGAGGCAGTCCCAGGTTTGCGATGGGCTTCGCTGCCTCCCCTGCGCTCCCAGGCCTGGCCCAGCTCCAGGGAAAACCCCGGCGTGGAACCAGTTCACAGCCATTTGGGTTCCCTCTGAGCCTCACTTTGTACCACCGCTGCAAACGGCGTAAGCCTGCTGAACAAAAGAGGAGGAGGAAACGGAGAGTCGAGGAAAGGTCAGAGTCTTGAAAAGGAAGAATTTACAGTGAGTTAGAAAACAGGCACAAAGTGCCTGACTGGCATCTTCTGGAAGGCACTTCCCCAGGGACAGGCAAGGCCAGCTCCGCCGCGCTCCTTTGCCTGGGACAGACACAGGGCGATGTGTGAATCGAGCCGTACAATGGGGGCCGCGACAATTCAGAGGCTCTAACTGTTCCCGTACAAGGGACTGTGAATGAGCTCGCCGAGCTGCTTCTGCGCCAAGCAGCCATGACAACATATTGGCAAGGTCACAAGTAGCACTTGTAATTGGGAATGTGTAAAAGGTTCATTGTCTCCCCAGAAGAGCGCCGGGGAAGGGGAGGGGGCAGAACCACAGGCTGCTTTTCCCATTTCCTTTGGGAAAGTCCACACTGGGAAAATAATGAGCAAGAGGCCCATGCCGCAACAAGTCCTGCCAAGCCTGCCAAGTTGGAGCCTCTTTTGCTTCAGGCAGGGGATATTCAGTAGTTGGAGCCAAGAAACTGGGGTAAAACCCTCAGCCTACAGATTACAACCAGGGAATTCACCTTTGGCTTCTGGACCCTGCTCCACCAATTCTTCAGGATGCTCCCCAGGCACATAACTGAATCCATGTGCTTTCACTCTCTGAAACATTCCAGGATGCATGTGAAAACAGTGTGTTATTACTGCTAACCTGCTAAACCCATCATTTAGAGATGTCAGCCACCTGAAAATCCCATTTTTGTCAAACATATTGCACCCCCTTGGGGACAAGAAGCAACAAAGATTGGTGAGTGCTGAGCTCTCCTCCACGAGCCTGGCAGTACTGTGTCTCAGCAGCGTGCTGCCTCGCTGGCAGTCAGCTGCATGTGCTCTGCCTCATGCTCTGGCAGGACAACAGGAGAGGTTCACACCCCTGCAAGCAGCTGAGCTTGCCTCCTCGTAAGAAACTTCCATTTCTCAGTTTATGGGAGACAAACAATAGCTTCACAAGAGTCTCTAACTCATTTGCAATGGGATGATCATGACCTTGAATCCTCCTCTACTGGAGTTTTGCAGACCAGTGCTCACCATACAGACAGACTGGACACTGTGGAAACCATCATGCCTGGGGCCAGCCCCACATCTTCCCATCACAGCTCTGCACAGGCCCAGCACGGTAAACCAGGTCATCTGGCTGAACCAGCTAAACTATCTGCTGGGGGAGGGAGGCAGGAGGGTGTCAGTCATTCAATCCAAAAAGAAGGAGAAGTGGGAGTGGGGAGAGGGAGGGAAGAGAGGCAGGTCTATTGAAATAGCTATTCTTGCCAAAGAAATACACAAATCTGGGTCCAAGAGACTTTAGTTAATAATTGCTGAGGTAAGAGTCACCAGGAAATTGGCTATATTTTAAGGAACAATCAGAAACTTGCTTATATTGAGTGGTTTTATAAACTTGCCAACCTCAAAAACTTCCAGGCCCCTTCCCGCCACCATATGAAATGAGAGTGACTACAATCAGTTCACGTGCAGCCTGCACAAGCCATGCAGAAAAAAGGGAAACAAAGCGTGCTGGCAGTCAAGAGGGACCTGCGACGTGCACTCGGACCAGCCCCGCAGTGACCTCCTCGTTACTCCTAGTGACAGGGATCTGCGATGGCTGAAAAGAGAAAAGCTTTGACAGCAGGGTGCCCAGAAGAGCTTGGGGGTCAGCGTGGGCTCAGCACTGTCCCTGCTGAGCAGAGCAGGTTCTGCAAGTCCTGCTAGAAGGTGACCATGCTATATGAAATCCCTGGACTCTGAAAACAAAACCATGCCCAAGCTACGCTGTCTCACAGCTGACAAACCTTACTGGACCTGAGCTGTGATGTGGATATGCAACCCAAAGCCAGCCAAGCTGTCTGTAGGTCAGGTAATTGTGAGATGGTGTCGAGAACACCTGAACGAACACTGCAGCCTGTCTCACCTCCTGGTCCAGCTCTTTGCCTAGGGCCAAGTAGTTGCTTTTCAAAATGATGTACTCATCTGCCAGCTCCTTCCGACTGGTCTCCAGAGCATGCAGGCGTTCCTGTAAGGCATCTCGCTCCCCAGTGACTTTCTCACTGCAGAGCTCCAGCTCCAGCACACGGTTCTCCAGGGCCAGGATCTGCAGAGGGAAAGCAGCAGAATTAGACTGTGGCAGAGACCAGCAGCAATCACAGGGCATTTATTTGGGCAGACAGGTTCTGGCATGCTATAACATAAAGAGATACGAGTTCCGTGTGAGTTTCATGGTATCTGGGGCATTGGAGGGGAATCCATTGCTCTAGCTAAAGCCAGGAGAATATGCCAAGCAAAGTAAAGATGGACAGTAACAAACTGCAGTTCTGGATAAAGGTACTGGCAGAGCTGAAACCGGCTACTTCAAACTTTTGGATACCATATTTTTCAGTTCAAATTTCTCTGTCTCATGCTGCTCCTTCATTTTGTTTGTCTCTATCTGGAGATCAACGAGGTCTTTGGAAATCTAGGAGAGAACAAGGACATTATTAAGCCCATGGACTGATTCTGAGGCTAACACACTGTTTCAACAGATCACACAGGGGAATTTGAGCAAAATACACCCCCTGTAGAAAGAGGCCGCAACATTTCCCACCAGATTTTCCACTGCAGATCTACTGGTCTCACATGCCTTCACAGCTCAGGTCTCTCCAGCTCCAAAAGTATTTGCTTTACCTTCAGTTTTTCTTCTTCACTGAAGACCATTCTGGCTGACAAATCTGTTTTGGAGCCAGCCAGCTTCCCCATCTTCTCCTGCACATCTCCAAGCTGGTACAGCCTCTCATTCCTATCCTGCAGCTGCACCTAGAGACACACAACAGCTCCGACAGCTGGTGCCAGCCTGCAGAGCCCCCCTCTCCCCCATGCTATTCTCCCACTGTGGCGCTGGTGGAAGAGCACAGCATATCCAGCTTTTCAGAGCCTGAATAGATTGTAAATGGGACTTTCAGCTGCCATTTTTCTCCTGAGATTAGGATTTCATTTGCAGAGCACTGGTTCCCTGACCCAGGAAGGGGCTGCAGACCTTATGTTTTTGTTAGCAAGATGCTGCACGTTCTCTGTCAGAGTACTTACGTTCTCATTCTTTGCAACACTTCCAGAATCCATGTGCTTGGAGGCCAGGATCTTTGCACGGTATCAGGCAGGCAGCGACAGAAGAGCAAAGGAAAGATCTAAGGATCTCTACAGCAGCAACTTTTCCCTCGAGGTCCAGCACAAGCAACGTTGCTATCAACTTTGGTTACTAGAGGGTGGTGGCATGCACTTTGATTTTAAGGTGGAGCCAATAATTACAGGCACCCCAGGAGCTCTTAGAGGAAAAGAAATTACACTTGTCAAGAGGTTTCTGTATTCCTAAAATGGCACACAGCAGATACTGAAACGAGAAGCTTAGCAGACACCCCCAGTGAAACAATATTGTCAGCTAGGAGGTACCACTCTGTTTATATTATGGACCATTCCCCAAACCTGGCTGTAGGGATGGCCTCCCTCTCTATTGCAGGGATCTTTAGAGAATTTAAGATCTGATTAACCATTAATCAATCCATTAATTCAACCATCTGCTCCAAGACCATCCAGTAGCATCTAACATCAACTTGCTTCCAGGCATTTTTCTCTTGATCTCTAGAGCCCTTGTATCTCCTGTGCCAATGAGCCATCCAAAGGGTGCCAGGATCTTTGAACTCTGACCAAGCTACAGCTGGTGACAGGAAAGACCTTCACCAATTTATTGCTTCGCGTCAGAGATGCCATGTGGAAAACTATAAGTTTCAAAGCAAAGCATGCACTGAAACAAACTGATAGTCCAGATAGTGCTAAATCTGGATTGCACTGGTCTACACGCTGCCACTGACTCAACTGGTGACCATCCAGGCCTGAACAGGATAACTCCCAGGTGTGTGCAAAGCTAAAGGTACTTGAACAGTGTCTCTGGTGTAAGAGTGAGGGCAACAGAGAGCATAAGACATGGTGGATAATGCTGGAAGACCTTGGTGAACGGCAGCCATGGAGTAAAACTAATGCCAGTTTTTAATCTCCTCATTTTGGGCTTATTATCACTGCTATTTCTGTAGAGTGGGTGAGTTTAAGTAAGAATCTGTCTCTTACAGAAGAAAAGCTTTGACAATATAACATTCAGAAAGACCATAGCTCTGAATAACTCCTTAGTATCTGTCAAAGCTAAGAGGATGAAAGAGGGAGAGGGGCCATCCTGACAGAAGCTCTGTGCAAGCAGTTTACCAGCTCCTCACCAGTAGCATCTGGTCCAGGCTGTTGGAGAAGATCCTGCAGCCCCACAACGTGGATTGCATGACCAGCCATGGAAGCAAGACACAGGGATGAGCTCTTTTGGGGTTCGGGGGAAGGAGAAGCTAATGAAACAGGCAATTACATCTTATTTTTCTGCAAAAGAACTTAACAGACCTGAAGTAATTTTATTAAGGTAATGAAAGTGCTGATGAGAATTCACAGTCTCTTTACACCCACTGCCGAGCAGAAAGCCAAATTCACACACCGCCCACAGTGCTGGGGGCTCGGAAGTCTTTGGCGGGTGCTCCAGCACATGAAGGAGCAGAGCCGCAGCTCCTCTCCCCAGGAACACTCTGTCTCCTGACGGCTCTCAGCCCCACACGGGCCCCCAAGGACAGGCACTCCCAGCCCACACCAGCCCAGGGATTGCACCAGCCCAGCAGCAGCGTGCCCAGACGCCAAGACACCCGACTCAGGAGGGCTGACACCCCACTCCATCATGCCAGCAAGGCCAGGTGCTCCCTGAGCTTCAGGGTGGCCCATTTCCTCTGGCAGATGGCGATATAAGACTAATGAACATACACATATACAGTACTATTTACACTCCTGCACTGTCTAGGAGACTCAGGCAAAACCACCTTTGTGGCAGGTTGCCGTACCAGCACCAGAAATGACAGTGACCACTTTTCCTGTGGTTTGGAAATATGAAGCGAATTTTTGTCCTGGTTGACGGCACAAACAGCAAAATCAGACAGAGGAATGAGTGTTTTGGGTGTCATTGCAGCCCAAAATCTCCATTGCTGCTCTAGAGAAAAAACAGACAAAAAGTATGTTTTGTTAACCACTAAAAGGTGAAATGCCAACTCTGTACTGAGTTTTTCTTTCACTCTTCTTGTCAAGGACACTTTTAACACAGCTGTTGTGGCTGGATCGTGAGCAAGCTCTGAGGTACAAAACTCTCACCCATCATGCAGCTCAAAGATGTGAAAAACACTCCCCAAATCCACACCAGCTCAAGAGGAAGCTGGTTGAAGATTTCAAGCAATTAGCCCGCCAGACCAATGCCCACTGTTTATTGTCACCTCTCCTCCAGCAGCAGCCAGACTTGCCAGCCCTTGGCAGGGACACACACCTCACTCTGCCAGTGCCCTGGCCCTCATGGCGAGCCCTGAGTGAAGAGCCACTCGCCTTCATGGCTTCTCGGGAGCCTTCGGCAGGGCCCAGCACAGCGTTAAGACAGCGACTGGCTCCATCTGGCTTCCAGCGCCAGCAAAGTGAATTTGCATCCACTCCTGGGTGTAGCAGAAACCCCCTGGGCAGCCAACAGAGCAGCCTGCAGGCGGGGCTGCTCGGTGTCCAGGGAGCATCCCCCGGTGGGCCCATACGCCTGGGGAGGCCGCAGCGGGTGGGGGGAGCTGCCACGGGCCGAGGCCTGCGCGGCCCCTCCTTGGCGACGCCTCTGGGGGGAGGCCTGCCCGGAGCCGAGGGAGCGCAGGGCGAGCGGGCCGGGCAGCCTGGGAGGCGGCGATGCCTTTTATCCCCCGCCCCGCCGCGGCCGCGAAGGCGGCGGGTACCCCGGGCCGGGCCTAGCCACGTACCGGGCCTAGCCACGTACCGGGCCTAGCCACGTACCGCCGCGTCCCGTTTCCAGGGCAACCGGCGCTTCCGGGTGAGGGCGGCGGCGTGGCAGCGCCCCCTGGCGGTGGGAGGCCACCCCGGGGCCAGCCTGCCCCAGCCCCGGCCGGGCCTCCAGCGCTCCAGGGCTGGGGGGTCCCCAGCGCCCCCCGGGCAACCTGCTCCCGCCTCACCGCCCCCACTTCTGTCCAGCCCAAACCCACCCTCCTCCAGCTTCACACTGCCTCACCAGGTCCTGGTGAAAAGCCTCTCTCCACCGTTCCTACAAGCCCCCTCCCACACCGACAGGCTGCGAGGTCTGCTCCAGGCTGAGCACCCCCAACTCTCCCAGCCTCTCTCCACAGGGAAGGTTCTTCCAGCCCCCTGACCATTCCCGTGGCCCCCTCTGGACCCGCTCTGACAGGTCCGGGTCTGCCTTGTGCTGGGACCCCAGAACTGGATGTGTGCTCCAGGGCGGTCTCACAAGAGTTGAGGGGGAGAACTACCTCCCTTGACTTGATGGCCACGTTGCCTGTGATGATGGGTTTGCTGGGCTGCAAGCAGCCACTGGCAGCTCCCAGCATCTCCAGGTGCTTCCTCACAGGGCTGAGGAGGGCTGGGATGGGGCAGGCAGGGAAAGCCTGGCAGCAGGCAGCACAGGGCGTTGTGGCCATGCAATCTCAGGCATGAGGAAAGCATGCAGCCCCTCTGCGTGCTCTTGCCTCATCCCATCGCCCAGGTGCCCTGAAGACCAGGCTGCTCCCTCTATCACCCATCGCTGGGACAGGCTCTTTGGCTGTTCCCTGTCCCCATGTACTTCCAAGCCCCTGCTCCCAGGGATTGCCCTTTTCCCCCAGAATTCAGGGCTTGGGAAATTTCCTGTCTGTGCCTCCAGCAATGACCCTGGCCACCCTGAGTCATGGCTTGGAGATGTCCTCACCTCTCCAGTCCAACCAGCCTGGCCAGTCTGGTGGTGGTGATGCGGTTTCATGTGGCCGCACAGGCCACCAGCACGGCAATTAGCATGCCCACGAGCCACCAGCATCAACTGCCTTTCCCAACTCCCCACACGAGCCTGCTGCAGCCACAGCAGGGCACAAGCCAACATTTTGACCTTTGCCAGCGGATGCCAAAACCTTTTGCCACCATTAGCAGGTCCTCATCTCCAGTAACGTGGGACTTTTTGAATGAAAAATGATGGGGACCAGGATGATCAGAAACACGGGTGGCCAGCGAGCACCAGGCAAAGCCCATCTCTGCTGGGAGGGTCTCTCCAGGAGGGATTGGCACAGCTAATGGGATGTCGGTGTCACCTGTCCCAGCTCTCTTGGGTGACAGTGTCGGGGCTTGCACATTTTTGGTTCAGGATGAGGAGCAGCAGCACTGGTTGCTCTAGCAACGTGAGATGCTCTCCTCCAGATGGAGACAGTATTTGGCAAGATTTGCTAAAAATACTTTGCTCAGCTGTGACAACACCATCCGTGTCTCATCCCACCCCCCCAGGGCTCAAGCTGGGTCAGTGTTTTCCCTGCTGGTACCCAGAGCTGGCCCTGAGCCATTCACCCTGGGGCAGGGTGTGGACCAGCGAGCTCCCAGGGTCCCACCAGCCTCCCTGGCCCCAGAAGACCTGGCAGGGCCACCAGCACTGGTCCCTCCCTGGCTTGGCCAGCCCAAGCAGCTGGGGACAGAACAGGGAGCCAGGGACAGCTGGTGGCATTTACCCACGTGAAGGGATTGGGGGGAGTTCCCTGGGGAGGGACCTGCAGGCACAGGAGGGCTGCTGGGGAAGGTAATGATTCCTTAGAGTTCAAATAGCTTTAAAAGGGTTTTTTTTTATGATTTTGCTGCTTTTCCTCTAATGCCATTACAGCCTTCTCCATGGCAACCAGGTGGAGCAGCTCAGACTTTGGTCCTGACAGAGGAGATTAGCTGCTGGAGCTGAAATGATGGGGGGATTGGTTGGGGAGGTCCACACTGGCCAGGACCACGGTGGGAGGAGGACATCCATGGTAGGGACCCAAACCGAGGTCCCCGTGGTGGCTGCAGTGCTGTGGTACACTGGGCAGGTGTGACATCCCAGCACACAGGACGGGCTCACGGTGATGCTGGAGGGACCAACTATGCCGCAGGGTCCAAGCATCCCCCGCCACAGGTGGTGGGATGTGTCTGGAGGAGATGCCTCAGGGTTTAAAGTTGGAGATGGGTCTAGATCCTCCCTGCACCACAGCCACGTTGGGAAGGGATTTGCTATCTATGTTCTTTATTTTCCCTTTGCAGCCCATTTAACATTTTCCCTGAAAGAGGGCTGTTGGAGGCAGGGATAAACCCACTCCCAGCCACAGGTAGGGCTCATTTAAACTTCCCAAAGAGGTTTTGTGGGTTTTGGCTGGCTGGCCCATGCTGGTTCAGCTCTTTTTAGCTTCCAGATTGATTACACCTTATGTCAATATGTGCTTAGTGCCTATTAGTGGGTGCATGTATCTCCATCTCTCATTTCTCTCTTCTGATCTATAATTTCCCAGAAGACAGGATTAAAATAGAGGGGGAGGAGAGTGCTGCTCAGGGCCAAAAAGAAAGGGAGAAAACACTGCTAGTGGGAAAGTTGGGTTGCAAGTTTGGAGCCTGGCCATCTCTCTCCAACATCTCTTCCCATGGACACAGTCCTGCATTGGCCAGTGAGAAGGTTAGTTAAAATTGCCTGAGTTAAGCGGTGAAGAGTTGAGATGTGTTCTGCAGAGCGGGGGGCGATACCAGGCTTCCATGGAAATGGGCAAGGTGGGAGCACGGTGAGGATGCCTGTGGCATGGGACTGGTGGTAGAGAGAAGCTCTGCTCCATCTCCACCTCAGAGACCAGCACAGGGGGAACTGGGGCTGGGAAGAGCAGCACTGGTGGGAGATGCCTGTTCCTGAAGGCATGGATGTGAATGGTGCCAGCCCTGTCCTGGTGCATCTTCAAGGAGAAATGGAGCTACCAGGACATCAGGAAGTGTTAGTCATAGCTTTTCCATCTGGTAACCACTGGCCCACAAGGCTCCTCTCCCTGGGGTACAAGTAGCTTTTTATTTTTAATTTTTTTTTTCTTTCCTGGAAACTGGTAAAAGATTCTGCAGAAGCCATGTAGGACACTGGTGGGGAAATGACCTGGGACACAGAAAACAAGGTCACCAGCCTCCCCAGGGTGGTTTTGATGAGCTGCCAAGCAGAGAGCACGATGTGCCAGCCCTGGAGCATCATCCACCATCATGCCCGTGTACGCAGAGCTGGCGGAGGAGCCATGAGCTGGGGGACCCTACCAGACGTTGCCTCACTGGTGGGACTCAGGCTTTGCTCTCTGCTTCCCCTGTAGCACAAAAGCACTGAGCCAAGCAGCATGCAGTGCTCCCACCATCAGGCAATATATACCCCCAGGAGGGGGCTGCAGGTTCAGCTCTGAGGCTTTTACTGCCATAGAGGAAAGTTTTTTTCCCCCTTTCCCAACTCATTTCCCACTTGCACTGTAAAACCTCAGGTGTTTCAGCCTCCCTCCCTACTAATAAGGATAATCCCCACACCTCTAATCCCCTGTGTTATGTGGATGCTGCAAGACCCAGTGTGCGTTTCTGGGGTGAGGACCTGCTACCTGGGCCCACCCCAGGACACCCCAAGCAGGGCAGGGCAGGCACCCAGGGAAGGGTCAGCACTGCTGCTCAGGACCTTCCCAGAGCCCAGAGGAGGGCCACGGGACAGCCTCACTGCTCCAGCAAACCCCATCTCCAGAAGGACCACCCTCCCAGCATAGCCGGCCCTCCTGGGCATCTCCTTTCATCCCCTCCCACCCTGAGCTGCTCTAAAGGCAGTTACAGACCAGTGGGGAGAAGCAGAGAGCCCATCCCGGAGGATGCTCACCCTGGCTGCACGGGTCAGCCCGTGTCCCATCCCAGCAGCGGTGGGGTTAAGCCTGTCCGGGCGGGCAGCTGGACAGGCGTCAAGGTGGTTGCTCCATCCATCCCTGCGCAGTCAGCGGGGGGGGAGAGCAGAGAGGAAGCACAGCACTGCCCTGCCCGCCATCATGAGCACAGGCAAAGGTAAGGCAGGGGACCCTGCCCACTCACCCAGCCCTGGAAGGACAGGGGTTTGGAGGGGAAGACACTAAAATGCTGCTGGGGCTTCGCACTCAAGTCCTGGTCTGCTTTTCTCCCTCCCTTCCCCCCACCCCACCCCCCTTCACTGCTAATAAGACATTTTGGGAGCCCCCGTGCTGAGGGCTTGCAGAGCCCAAACCTGGATGGGGACTACAGGGATGGGCAGGGGCTGTGGCACCGAGACCTCTCAGCGATGGGGAGGAGCAAGTTAGTGGTGGGGTGGCTGGGGAAGAAGGAGAGGGGACTGGGGGCCTCCCCCTATGAAAGGGGGAAGCTGCTGCAATAGAGAGAGATGAATTTTAGGTGTCTGTGGACCCAAGGGTCTAAGCTGTGGCAGGAGCAGGGGTGACCCTATGCCCCCTCCCAAAGGCTGATCCAGCCTCTGAGACCTCCTGCAAGTGCCTCCTGTGTGCAACAGGCTGGGACTGACCCCTCCACCCCCCTGGCAGTGCAGGCAGGTGGCAGTGGTGGTCTCACAGGGGTCCCCAGGAGTAGCCACGGCCCTGCACTGACAGTGTGCCCTTTCCTCCACACTCTGCAGCAGGCGTCACCCTCCTGCTCCCCCTGGCCCTACTGCTTCTGGCCACTGCCTCCCAGCCCCCTGGAGGGGACACCCCAAAGGACCAGGGGGACACAGACTCCTCACGCTGCCCCAGCCCTTGCGCCTGCAGCTTGGACGACTACAGCGAGGAGCTCAATGTCTTCTGCAGCACCCGCAACCTGACACGTCTGCCTGAGGACGTGCCCCCCAACGCCAAAGCCCTGTGGCTGGATGGCAACAACTTCACCCTGCTACCGGCCGCTGCCTTCAGGAACCTCTCGGCCCTGGACTTTCTGGACCTGCAGAGCAGCCAGCTGGCCACTGTGGAGCAGCATGCCTTCCATGGGCTGCGGAACCTCTACCACCTCCACCTTGAACGCAACCGTCTCAAGCACTTGGCTCCCCACACCTTCCTGCACACCCAGAACCTCGTCTCCCTGAGCCTCAACAACAACTACTTCAGTAAGGTGGAGGAAGGGCTCTTTGCTGGGCTTTCCAACCTTTGGTATCTGAACCTGGGCTGGAACTCACTCGTGGTCCTGCCTGACAAGGTCTTCCATGACTTGCCCAACTTGAGGGAGCTGATCCTGGCTGGGAATAAGCTCCCTTACCTCCAGCACCAGCTTTTCTGCAGCCTTACTGAGCTGAAGGAGCTGGACCTGAGTGGGAATGCACTCAAGGGCATCAAGATCAACATCTTTGTCAAACTGCAGAAGCTACAGAAGCTGTACCTGAACCACAACCAGATCAACGCCATCGCACCCCGTGCCTTCATGGGTATGAAGTCCCTCCGGTGGCTGGATCTCTCCCACAACCGGCTCGTCTCACTGTTTGAGGACACGTTTCTGGGCCTCCTGAGCCTGCACGTCCTACGTTTGTCCACCAACTCCATTACCAGCCTGAGGCCCAGGACTTTCAAAGACC
This sequence comes from Athene noctua, assembly GCF_965140245.1. NCBI lineage: Eukaryota > Metazoa > Chordata > Aves > Strigiformes > Strigidae > Athene > Athene noctua. Next base: position 2,960,416 of record NC_134051.1, on the reverse strand, counting down.
TCCAGTTCCTGGAGGAGCTGCAGCTGGGGCACAACAGGATCCGGAACCTGGCAGAAAGGACCTTTGATGGGCTGGGCCAGCTGGAGGTCCTAAGCCTCAACAACAACCAACTACAAGACATCAGGGTTGGGGCATTCCTGGGGCTGTACAACGTGGCAGTGATGCACTTGTCTGCAAACTGCATCAAGGTCCTGCCTGACTATGTCTTCAAAGGGGTCACCAAATTGCACAGCCTCCACCTGGAGCACAGCTGCCTTGGCAGGATCCGGGTGAACACTTTCTCCAGCCTCTCCAGCCTGCGGCGGCTCTTCTTGCAGCACAATTCCATCTCTGTCATCGAAGACCAAAGCTTCAGTGAACTGCATGAGCTCCTGGAGCTCGACCTGAAGCACAACAGGCTGAGCCACCTCTCACCCCAGCTCTTTGTGGGTCTCAGCAACCTGGAGTACCTCTTCCTCTCCTCCAACCAGCTCCTGGAGATCTCCCAGGACACCTTCAGCCCTCTCCAGAGACTCTTCTGGCTTGACCTCTCCCATAACCAGCTGGAGACACTGGACAACACCGTCATCTCCCCCCTGGCCAACCTGCGGTACCTCAGCCTGAGGAATAACTCACTGGAGACCTTCTCGGTGGGCTTTCTGTGTGCCTCCTTCACCCTGGAGCAGCTGTGGCTGGGGGGCAACAACTGGCATTGCAACTGCTCCCTGAAGGGCTTGCGGGACTTTTCCCTGCAGCACCCCGTGGTGGTCCCACGCTTTGTGCAGTCTGTGGCTGAGGGGGATGATGCCCACATCCCTGTCTACACCTACAACAACCTCACCTGCCTCCATCCCCCAGCTGTGGCAGGCCTGGACCTCCGGGACACCACCGAGGACAGCTTTGCTCACTGCTGAGGTGTGCTGGCCCCTCCCAGGGGACATGCCATTTCCCAGTCGTGGACCCTCACCTGCCACCTCCCTGGCCCTGTCCCAGGCTCCCCAGGGCAGCAGCAGGACCTCTGGCTCTATGGCCAACTCAGTTTAGCCAGCTTTGCCACCACCTCCAGCAGCCCATCTTGGTGCTGCCACAGCAAGGAGAGCTGTGCCTAGGTGATGCTGGATGGGCACTGGCTCCCCAGACTTCAAACTGAAATATTTCAGTCCTTTAAGGTAGCACCCCCTGGATCAGCACGGTCGCTCCCAGCTCCCACCAGGAGCACGAGCATCTCAGTCTCTGTGATGGGGGAAAGATGCAGCCCCAGCCCAGAGCCCTCCCCATGGTGAGGGGCATCCCTGCTGGGGCCAGGACTCATCAGCAGGACAAAGCAAAGCATCTTCCTGCCACAGAGCAGCCAAAAAATCCTAAAAGCTGCCCGAGCTCCCCAGTAGGTTAGGGAAGGGGGGCAAATGACTTGCTTTAATCATTCCTTGCACTAGCAGGTGTAGGCAGGGTGCAAAAAGCCACACATGTCACTTACCTGATAAATCACAGCAGACAAATAAACCTTTGGAGCTATCGCAACACATCTTGTAAGTATGTTTTTTCCAAAGCACGTGCTGCACCTGGCTGGGTTTACTTATCAGAGGCCCTCAGGGCTTGCAGGCACAGGGCAAGGAGCACAGGCTCCCCAGGGCACTGGAGGAGTCTGCAGCAAGTTTTCTGCAAGCACCGGGTGGGTGGCATGTGCCCAGGGAGGGGACATGTGCCCAGCCATCCTGCAGAAGCCAACAGCCCGGTCAGACTCTGGCACCACTGCCCAGCTCTTCAAATCTCAGATAAGTGACCAAAGGTCAGACAAAATTTTCCTGGAAAGTTGCACATGGGGAATCCTGGTCGGGTGTGAGTCCTTGCTGTGGGCACACCAGGAGCAGGGACAGATGCTCCTCCTGTTTTCCTCCAAAGGATGGCTGCCAGCTATTATCCAGTTTGGGTAGTGTAAATCTGAGATTTCACCCTGTGCCTCCCCAAAACAGCACTTCAATAGCAAGTCCTGAGTGTGGAGAGAGCATGCAGGCAGTAGGGGCTCAGAGTCCAGGAGGGAGGGAGATAAGATGCAAGGACATCACCTTCGTTTGCTTCCCCAGCTTAACTCAAGCCTGCAAGAGGAGTGCAGGTCCCACGGGAGCAGCAGCTCTGAGGCCACGGCCGGAGGTCCCAGGGAACAGCACACTCAGAGCAGTGAGGCAGGAACTACCCAGGGACACAGAGGAGCCCATGTGGCAGGGGTGTGGAGAACAGCCACAGCAAAGCATCCCGCAAAGGACTGCCAGACAAGACAAGGGACTGGCTGGATCTTGAAGCTGGTATGGAAGGAGTGAAGATTTAACTGAACCCCAGCAAGAAAACTGGGGAAAAGCAGGAAATACCTAGATGTACATAAAGTGCTTGTAACACCAGGACTCACAGCTACAATGAGGCCTGAAGCCATGGAAAACCATAAGTCACAGACCTGGATTTTAAGAAAGTGTTTACTGCCTGGAACCTTTAAAAATATTCCTGAGTCACGACAATCCCCAGCAGACTAAAAAGGCCCTTTCTCCAGCACAGTGGGATGTAGACCTCAGACGGGTGGTAGATCTCCTACTAAAGACATTTTCTCATGTGAAAGCACATCGTGTGCCCTTGCAGGCCCATCAGGAACCAGTGATCTGAGATTTCAGAGCAAGGTGGCCTGGCTTGGGTCCACATCAGAGCATCCAGCACAAACTCACCAGCCACTGAACCAAGTACCACATAATCCATCACAGGAGGAAAGCAGCAGAAGGCAGCAGCACATGGAGCCATGATACAGACAATCGGTGCCATTTGGGTTCATCAAGGGAAGAACAGTTGGCGGCATTTGCCACTGTAGCTGCATTGGGTGATCGCTGGAAGCGCCGCAGCATATGAGACGCCGTGGACACAAGCTAGAGCTCCCCAAGCACCCGCAAAACAGCTGGCTGCAGCGGAAGATGCTGCGTGGGTTGGGCTAGGGACAACTGTGCCATCTGGGCAGAGCATTGCCATGTCGAGAAGGCAAGAAGTGAGCTGCTGCTGTGTGGGCAGGAGCACCCGCACAGTGTCTCTTCAGATCCAGGGGGATGGAGCAGGATTTCCCTTTCTGGACCGCCATGAGTGGCGCCGATGCTGTGCTCCCCCCTCCCTCCATCACCCCCTGCCGAGGCAGTTTTATAGTTAAACAGCTTCTGCATCCCCCCTCCCCACTGGCACAGGCTGCTGGTGGTGCTGCCAGGCCAGGGGCTCAGCCAGCAAGAGTCCAGCTCCACATCCTCCTCAGTAGCTCTGCTGCGAGGTACCATCCAAGATCTGCTGGGCAATGTGAGCCAAGGCAGGGAAGGCAGAGCTCTTGGGAAACTCTTGGATGAAGTCTCTGCCTTCTTCCAAGCTCTGGCTGAGTTGGGGGTCCAGGGGAACACAGCCTGTTGGATAGGAGAAATGGGGAGTGACTGCTTGCTCAAGATTAAAGAAATACCCTACCAGGGTCATTTCCAGGAGAAGCAGTAGCAAAGAGCAAGCACTGCCCTCATGGAGCTCTCCAGGAGATACTTCTCACTTGCAACCACACCACAGAGCTTCACAAGAGACACCCTCAGCCCTGAACTCAGCTCTGTCCAGAGGGCAGGGTTCAGCCCTCACTCAGCACTCAGCCCCCATTTCTCAGGGAGGCTCCAGAGCATTTCAGGATGGCTCTTGTGCAGCTTTAGGCTTGCTTGCTCTGATATCATGATGTCAGCAGCCAGAGCAAGCTCCTGATCATCACTGCCTCTGCCCCGTGGGGCCAGATGCCTGCTCTGGGCACTCTGGATGGTACAGAAGCAAAGCAAGAACCACAGCTCACCTATGACCAGGTGCCAGGGGCTCACAGGAACTGGAGTCCAGCCTGCCTGCTCCTGTGATGCTGCATCTCTCCGCTCAAGCACTCTCACAACACCACAAAGACATCACCTCTAACCGCAGAGGACTCGAGGCCACTCACCTAGGAAGGGGACCCCAGCATGCTTGGCCAGCTCCTCACCTCCCCCTTTGGAAAAGATGTTTGTGCACTCCTGAAGAGGGAAGAGCAAAAGCAGTGACTCATGAACCCCAGAGCATCCATGTGACATGGCAGGTGCTGCCTGCACAGGGGTAGGTAGAGCAGCTCCCCTCCACCTCCCAGCCTCAGGGCACTGCCTTTGCCCCCGTCCTCCCCCGGCTCCCTTTAGGAAAGCAGAGCCAGTGGCACCTTCCAAAGCTGACAAACAGCAGCTGGCAGCTTCTCACCTCCCCAGCTCACAGCATCATCCTTGTGATTTGCCAATTTTCAACCTGAGGCACTTCATCCTACAACACCCCATCACGAACAAGAACCCACAATAGCCCAGAGGTCACAAACTCACCGAGCAGTGAGGGCAGACAAAGCCGCTCATGTTCTCCACAATGCCAAGAACTCGTAAGCCCGTTTTCTTACAGAACGTCAGCTCTCGCCTCACATCTCCCACAGATACAGCCTGCAGGGGAGAGCAGCAGAGGTTTGGGGTGTCCATTTGTCCAGACTGACTGTGAGTCTGGAGCGAGCATGCATCAAATGAGAGGCAGATGTGTAGGACAAGCAGCTACAGACAGGCCTCTGCACACACCCACCCGGGGTGCATATTCCCCCACCAAAAACCATGCCCAGAGGCAGAAGCTTCCCCAGGAACTCCAGCTCAGCCCCAGCCAGCTGCCCTACCTGGGGTGTTGTGACCAGGATTGCGCCCAGTGGTTTGTAGGGCCGCAAGGCCTCCACTGTGGAGATGTGCTCATCGGACGTGCCCGGCGGCGTGTCCACGATGAGGAAGTCCAGGTCCCCCCAGGCCACATCAGCAATAAACTGTTTGATCAAAGCTACAGAAATAAAAGGGTGAGGAAAAAAAAAAATAACACAAGTTTCAGTAGGTGCACTGGGAGCTGTGGGCCAGGCAGGGCAGTGGTTGGGAGGCACCTTGGGTGATTAGGGCCTAGGGAAAGACAACGGGGCTATCTGTCAGCACAACATGTGCTGCACTCTCCCCATCGAGTGATCTGAACCCACTCCTGCAAACAGGAGCCTTGTTTCACCAAGGAATGATCTGCCAAGAAAAGTCCAGCCCCCAGCAGGAGCCAGCACCGCCTCCAGGAGGGCTCACAGAAGGTTCCTAGCACTGGAAGGTGGCCACCAACAGCAAAAACCAACTGTACCGTTTTTCTTGGGTCCCCTCCACACCACGGCATCATCTGGTTTCTCCAGCAGGAAGCCAATGGACATGAGTGAGATGCTCTTGTCTTGGTCCACAAAGACAGGGACCCAGCCACTGTCACACTGGTGCACATCGTTGTCCTGCACCCTGAACATGCGGGGTATGCTGGGGCCACACAGGTCCACGTCCAGGATCCCCACCTGCGGGCAGTGAGGCAGAGCCCTTCAGACAGGGCTGAGCACCAGTTTCAAAGAACTGCTTTCAAGTTTGTCTGCCCTCCCAGTCTCCTTCCCTCCAAGGAGGATCTCCTGGGTATTTCCGAGCACTTTGGAAAGATCTTTATGCCAGACACTTGTCAGGATCGAAGAGGCACTGGCTGCATAGAGCTTTTAAAAAAATCTTCGTGGAATTCAGCTTGCCTCATGGCCACACAGTTGCCCTTTGTCCCCATCGTAACACCATCCAGCTCACCCACTTCACTCCACAAAGGGAGTGTGTGTTACACCAGCAAAATAATTCTCAGTGCCTCAGCTTCAACAACAAATCTTGGGTGATTTTAGTTTCTTGATGAGAGGGAAATGAATAGCACTTACCTGCACTGGATCAAGCAAACACAGAAAAAAAAAAAAAAAAAATCACTCAAACTGCTACCACAAACAGCATTTTCACACAGAGAAATCATGTGCTGCCTGCAGAGGCACACACATTCATAAAAGATGAGCAAAACCCAGGCTACCTGGAGGTCGGGAAGGAGAAGACAGAGCTCAGCATTCCACAGACCCTCACTCACCTTCTTCCCAGAGTGCCGGAGCGACAGAGCCAGCTCGGTGGAGATAGTGCTCTTCCCCACACCGCCCTTCCCGGAGAGCACCAGCAGGATGTGCCGCACCCCAGCCAGGTTGCTTTTCTCTGTGAGGAATGATAACAAGGCATCAGCGTCTCTTCTGATGCAAGACAGCAACACCTGACTGGTCAGCACAGAGACACAGGTCTCCACTGAGGGCAACACTGGCTGTGACTGTTCCAAGCCTGGTTTAAGTGTAAGGGACAGGCCTTTTGCCACCAGAAAAGGGACAATAAGAGCAATGGCAGAAAACAGTCTGTGGAGAGTAAAGGCTTTGTCCTGATGACCTAAGTGGCAATTGGCCAGTAATGGAATAAACACCCACAGGGCCTCGTCACACTGTGCCTACAGCAAGTTCAGCCTGAGCCCTCTCAGGGAACAGCTGGGAGGCTGTTGGTGAGGTCAGGCCCTTGGCGCTTCCTTCCTCCATGCCACACCAGTTGCCTCCCCACAGTCCCACGCTCCTCTCCAGCCTTTGTGCCATTTCTTGCTGTGTCGTCAGGGATGCCTCAGTCTCTACTTTAGGCTTTGCCACCCCATCCCATCAACGCAGAGCCGAGAGCAGGGAACACTCAGGGCCGGTTTCCCTGGCCCAGGGCTCCACAAGTGGCAAAGGGTCAGACTGGGCACTCCAGCCACAGCTGAGCAAACGCCACCCACCCGGGCCCGCGTTCCCGCGCGTCCCGTCACCACCGGCCACTGACTCACCGCGCCAAGCCTGACCCGCCCCCGCGCCGCTCCAGCATCACACCGGCACCGGGACCGGCACCAGCGGCAATGGAGCCCGCACGCACCATGGCAGACCTCATCCGCACATCCACCGACGGTAACAGCGCTCGGCCCCGATAGCGGGGAGAGGGAGGGAGAAAGGGGGCTGGGGAGGGGAAGATGGAGCCCCACAGCGAGATTCTCCCGGAAGACCGGCCCGGTGACACCGGCAGCCCCGCGCCAGGCCCGGTTACTGGGCGCTGCCCTCCAGCAGGAGCAAGGCCCGGGCCGCCGGCAAAGCCCAGCACCATCCCCCTGTAAGCGGGCACTGCCACCTCAGAGCCCCCTCCTGGCCCGAGCACCACGGAACTCCCCTCACCAAGAGCCGGACACCACCACCGCGGCACCCAGGCAGGCCCGGCCACCCCAGTACTCCCCAGAAGCTGGGCCCAACCGCCCGCCAGGCCCGATCACCCCAGGCGGGACATCCCCAGCGAAGTGGGCTGCGACCCTTCACCAGGACCAGTCACCCCGGGATCGCCCCTCTGCCCAGGAAGGCCAGTTCCCACCCGGCGACCCCGGGGAACAACCCGGCCATGGCCCCCATCGCCGCTCACCCCCCGCCACCACCTCCTCCATGCTGCCGCCCGGCACCGCCCGCTTCCTCCTTCCGCCGTGGTAAAGCCCCACCCCTACAGACTGGCAGGCGCCGTTCCCAATCGCAATCCGCGCACTCCTCGAGAACCCGCCCCCCAAGGCTCCGCAGTCAATCCAACCCTCTGGCTCCCCCGCCACCAGCCAATGGGCTCAGTGTTTTCCTCCCGCGACGCGCGCTCGCCCTCCACTGTGGTCGCCCAATGGCGCGGCTCCTCGAGGATTGACGCACGACGCAGCCAGTGGTGCTGGGATGCCCTTAAGTACATCCCCCTTTCCTTCTCCTTCAGCTATGAGCGACAGGTCTCTTAGCCAATAAAAAAGGGAAACGACTCAGACTCAGCCAATGGGTGCCTGAGGGGCGGTGCCGAGAGAGGATTGTTTATGTCCCGGGAGGGGAAAGTAGGTCAGAGCGCGGCGGCGGGGCCGGGCCGCGGGGCAGAGCCGGGCCGGGCAGGTGGGCCGGGGCCGGGGCCGGGGCCGGGGCCGGGGCCGGGGCCGGGGCCGGGGCCGGGGCCGGGGCCGGGGGTGGGGTCGGGCCTGGAACGCGAGTGGAAGCAGAGGGCTGGGGCGGGGGTCGGCTGGGCTTGGGCTGGGCTGGGCTGGGTAGTGCGGCCCAAGCGCAGCGGCCTGGCCTGGCCTGGCCCGGCCCGGCCTGGCTCGGCCTGGCCTAGTCCTGCCGCGCCTGAGCTGCGTGGGACAGGTCGGGCTCCGGTGCCCGTCCTCCGGCGGAGCCGCCTGCCCCTGAGGCCCGGTCGGGGGCCGTCAGGGAGAGGGAGCCGGGCCGTGGCTGTGCGGTGAGGAGCCTCTTGGGTCGTCGGTTCCTCTCCCCCCGCCCCGGTCTGTGCTCTCGGTGCCTGGGGAAGCGCTGCCCCGGTGTGTGGGGCTGGCAGGGCTGGAGGGCACCGTCCATGGCCCAGAGCGCTGGCACGGCGGAGGGCAGCCCTACGGCCTCTTTCCGGGCTGTCTTCGGGGTCAGCCCTCGGGCTGAAGTGCAGAGGAGCGGGTGGGACCGGGCTGGAGGGGAGGTGCAGCCGGGACGGTGGGCGCTGGGCGGGTCACGGCCTCCAGCTGTTCGTCTCAGATCCACGAAAAGGCCACAAGAGCCCCAGGTCCCGCTCTGGGGCAAGGGCCTGGCTCTGCCCTCTGTGCCTGATCACGTACTGGGGCAAACACCGTGCTATGGCAACTCTACCCCTGAGCCCTGTCCTTGGCGAGGTGCTGGGGGACCAGAGCTGTTGTATCTGGCAGCTGTGGGTGCTCTTCAGAGCCGGAGAAGGGGGGATCTGGTATGGTTTTAGGTGCTTTCCCAGCCTGGCTGTGCTTGGCAGAGGTGAAAGCCCCCCAGTCTGGGTGGGTGGGATGCCCAGTGCTCTTCAGAGCATCAGTAGGCACCTGCACAACCTGCTGTGGCTCAGCCTGCCCTGCTTTGCCAAGGAGCTGCTGGCCCATTGGGGATGGCAGGTACCGGGATGGGGCTGACCCCCTGCATGTTTGTGGGATTGGCGTGTGCTTGGGGCTGACCTGCTGCATGTCAGGGAAGCACTGGAGCAGGTGTGGGTGTGTAAACGGGCTGTATGTGGCAAGAAAGCAGCCACAGAGGCTGAGCAGAGGGAAGTGGGTTGAAGGGATGGGTGGGGGGTTACAGCCCTGCGCGTGCCTCTTGGTAGGGAGTTGTTTTCTGTAAAGATAAACTGCAGGGGAAATGAAATTGGGCGTTGAAGTTCCCCTGTCGCATACAGTGCAAAGTTCCCATGCGGTGGCTGGGAGCTGGTGTGGTCTGTCAGGCTGTACAGAGGGAAGGAGCCCATGGAAATCTGTCTCTGAATAACCTCACTGCTTGAGTCAGGAGACAGGCAGCTGGTTTGCTTCTGTCTGTTGCCCTTGAGGCAAGTCGGGACAGGTCTGTGAAAAGGCTGGTTTCCCTTCAGCGAGCAAGAAAGTGGTGTCTCCCCCCCCCCCCCCCCAAACGATGAGAGCAAAGTCTTCTCTCAGTGGGCGGTTGCTTGGAGGTGAGCTAACAGCCTTCCCTGCAGACAGACACACGCAGCTCAGGGGCTGTGGTGGTGGCCAGGGTGGTGCAGGTGGCTGAGCAGCACGGCCGGAGCCCAGGCAGCTGCCAGAGGGTGACCTGGGGAGGTTGTGCCTCCATGGCTGACAATCCTCATGTTCCCCAGGCCAGTGGTGAGAGGTGGACGCTGCTGCTGAGGGTTCTTGGGAGCGTTTCTGGTGCCCAGTTCAAGAGCTGGGCTCGGGGAGAAGTTGACCCTGTGTGGAGAAAGAGGTTGAAGTTTGCAGAGGCTCCTGATGTGGGAGGAACTTGTTTTGTGTCTGTTTTCATTGATGGGGCCTCTGCGGACATGGTTCGTGCTGATCTGTTCCCGGGGGGCTGTGGTGACCTGGGGGAGGTTGCTTCAGAGGGCAGAGCCCACAGAGCCTGGTGAGTGGTGGGTGGACCCGGGACATGGCTGCTGTGTGTAACCTCCTCTCCCTTGCCCCCCAGCTTACCTCTCTCAGAACAGCATGGCACGACGCACGCGGAGCAGCAGGGCCTGGCACTTCATCCTGAGCGGGGTACGGCGCGAGGCGGATACCCGGGCAGTCGCCTTGGCCACCGGCATGCGTGGCTGGGGCTATGACTCCGACGGGCAGGTAGGCTGGTGCTTGGGTGGCTCTGAAGCAACACGAGGGAAAGTTTTCCTCTCCCCTGACAGCAGGTGCTTACTCAAGGTCCATGTAACTGAGCAGCTAGTATTCCAGCAAGCAGAACTGGCCAAAATCAGAAAAGACTTAATAAAACATACAGGCTGTCTAATGAGCCTCCTCCAGGTTCTGAGCTGCCCATAGTCTGCTCCCTGGTCGTGCACCACATCTCTGCCATTAACTGAGCCAGGGAGCTGATTGATACTAAGCTAAATGGTTTTTTAAGCATATAATGTGTGTGTGTCTTATATAAAGTATGTACAATATTTTTTAAATATTCTTTTTTAAGTAGTGATCTAAATACGGGTTTAAATTAAATCAGTTTTCCAATCTGGCTTGCTGTATGGCTGTGCTAACTTTTGGTCTTTGTGCAGCTGGTGGTGGAGGGAGTGGGGCCGCTTCAGTCTGTGAAGTTACAGTCTCAGATATCTTTGAACTGAAGTTCTCTCACATTTCCTGCTCTGTAACACGCACACTGCTTCTGAACCTGGCCTGGGCATGTAGGTATGCTGGAAGATGGGAACACAGCAGGAAGAGCAGTCAGTAAAACAGTGCGAGGAGTGACTTAGATTTACCTCTGCCATCCTTCACTCCTTTCCCCAGTTCTTGAGTGTGTGAGTTCAGTTCCCTGTGCAGCAGTGGGGATGCAAGGAACTGCTCCAGCAGGTACAAAGCTAGGCTAAAGCCTTACAAGGCTGTTGCCTGGGTTTGGACACTGTGCTTTGGCACCGTGCTCCCAGAAAATGAGCCTTTTCTATACAGTTTGGGTAGCTTTGTGTTTCTACAGTAACAGGAATGGCTGGATTTCTAGAAAGCAGTAGTTTGGAAGGGCCAATGAAAGACAGAAATCAAACTTTTTAATACGCAGGCTGGAGAAGGAGAGGTGGGCAGTACGTAAGTAAACTTGCATCATTTCACACAGTTACAAGAACATGAGTTTAAAGGACATTTGTCTTTAAATACTGCTTACAAAGTCTGCCATGGAGGTGGATAAAGAGCAGGTACACCTGGCCAGTGTGTAAACCTGGCATAACTCACTGCAGTCCATGGTAAAAGACTCCATTAGGTGACACCAAGCCTCCCATAACTTACGGAGTGAGACAGGGCTTTGATTCTTGCAGCGTCCAGTGCAGGGACACTTTGGTCTCTTGCCCCTGGGGAATACTAAATCAAGGTTTTGTGTTCACGCATGAAAGCAGACAAAAGCCTTTTAATCCTTCCGTAGGTTCCCTGTGGGCCTGTCTGCAGCACTGGCGCGAGGAGCTGCTGCCGTATTGCTGAACTGGTTCCCCTTTGTTCTGCCTTCTTTCCTGCCTGGCCTCCTGTCCCTTTTCCTCCTCGTCTTGTTTGCCTCCCTCGCTTCTCTCTCAGCTCTCAGGCTCTCTAGAGCAGTGGTTTTCAGCTGTGTGCTCTGCTTTTGTGTTGCTGTGACTGGGGTCTCTAGCTGCCTGTAATCTGCCCATTGAAAACCATAGCTTTAGCACAGAGTTTGCTTAAATCTGCGTGTGTTAAAGACTTGGGCTGTCACACTGTGTGCCTGCTACAACAGCTCCTCACCCCTGGAAGGCACAGAGAACATACCTGCACCATAGAGTGCCCAGTGCTGAGAGCTCTCTGCAGATTAGGTCCATCAGCCAGGCCCCAAAGCAGGGTCATTCAACTGGTGTAGCCTCCTGTGTGGTGGGGCAGGCCGGGGCACAATGCAGCCATGATGCCACCAGTGCTGGCAGGAGCCTGGGGACCTCCCTGTGCAGCTCTGCGGCACAGGAGGGCTCGCAGACCTCTGCCACCTGAGCCCGGGGGTATTCAGTAGTGACCGTTCCTCTGTTCTCCCTGGCAGCACAGCGACTCGGATTCGGAGCCGGAGTTCTCCTCCCTTTCGCCCTCCATCCCGAGCGCCATCCCTGTGACCGGAGAGTCCTACTGCAACTGCGAGAACCAGAGCGAAGCGCCCTACTGCTCCAGCCTGCACGCCCTGCACCGCGTCAAGGACTGCCAGTGTGGCGAGGAGGACGAGTGTAAGGAAGGGGCTCCCCAGCAGCCCACCACAGTTTTTTTGGGGTTTGAGGTGGGTGCAGTCAGGCCAGGACTGCACCCCTGCATGGATCCTCTGCTTTCCACAGGGCCCTTATCTTTGTCCGAGCGTGCGGTGCTCCTTTGTTCACATCTTAAGGCCACGTAGGCTGTAGGAGGATTACAAGCACGTTCCTGCTGTGATGTTTCAGGGGCTAAGTGCTGTTGTTAATGCATCAGAGTTCACCTCTGGGGACCTGCTTTCAAGTCTGGCTTAGGCCACCAGTGAAATGGCCCTTGTGGCCACAGCCCTCTTGCCGCTGATTCCGAGTACAGAATCATCAAGGTTGGAAAAGACCTTGAAGATCACCTAGTCCAACTCTTAACCTAACACTGACCGTTCTCAACTCCACCAGATCCCTCAGCACTGGATCAACCCGACTCTTCCACCCCTCCAGGGATGGGGACTCCTCTCCTGCCCTGGGCAGCCCATTCCAACGCCCAGCAACCCCTTCTGCAAAGAAATGCTTCCTCATATCCAGTCTAATATTCAGTACGGCTGGCAGGGTGCCCAGCTACGTGGCAGGGCTTGCTCAGAGCAGAGGGGAGAGGTAGGCAGAGGGTGGGCTTGGGCTGGCTGAGAGCCTGTGGCACAGTGGAGCTACCCCTTGAGCCTGCAAGAAATGTAGGAAGAAAGGAGGCTCTGCCTGGTCTGTGGAGCCTCATGATGGCCAAAATGGGAACTGGTTAATGCCTACAGCTTCCTGTTCAGAGCACTGAACCATTCATGGTGGGACACTGCAGAATAGTTCAGGCCTCAAGTCAGTGAGTTGCCAGTCAGAGAGGGACCTGGGGGTATTGATTGACAGCTGGCTGAATATGAGCCAGCAGTGTGCCCAGGTGGCCAAGGCGGCCAATGGCATCCTGGCTTGTGTCAGAAATAAATGGCCAGCAGGGACAGGGAAGGGATCTTGCCCCTGTACTTGGTGGTGGTGAGGCCGCACCTTGATTACTGTGTTCAGTTTTGGGCCCCTCGCTACAGAAAGGACATTGAATTACTTGAGTATGTCCAGAGAAGAGCAGTGGAGCTGGTGCAGGGTCTGGAGCACAAGTCTGATGGGGAGCGGCTGAGGGAACTGGGATTGTTTAGTCTGGAGAAGAGGAGGCTGAGGGGAGACCTTATCACCCTCTACCAGAAAGGAAGCTGCAGAGAGCTGGGTTTGAGCCTCTTTAGCCTAGTAGAAAGTGACAGAACAAGAGGGAATGGCCTCAAGTTGCGCCAGGGAAAGTTCAGAGTAGATATTAGGAAGCATTTCTTTACAGAACAGGTTGTTAGGCATTGGAATGGGCTGCCCAGGGAGGTGGTGGAGTTCCCGTCCCTGGAGGGGTTCAAGAGTAGGGTCGATTTAGAACTTAAGGATATGCTGTAGGTGGGAACTGTGCTAGGTGGATGGTTGGACTAGATGATCTCCAGGGTCCTTTCCAACCTAGATGATTCTGTGATTCTGTGAACTTTCTCATATGCAGAGCTTAGGATTTATCCTCTTAAATAGTAAAAAAAAAAAAAACCAACCTAAAACCTGACAGGCAAATGTCTGCCTGTGCTTTGTCTTGAGGATTGCTCCCTGAGGGCCTTTGCCCATCTTTGTCCCTTGTGTGCTTCCTGAACAGATTTCGACTGGGTGTGGGACGACCTGAATAAGTCAACGGCCACCCTGTTGACCTGTGACAACCGCAAAGTGAACTTCCACATGGAGTACAGCTGCGGCACCGCCGCCATCCGGGGGAACAAAGAGCTGGCAGACGGGCAGCACTTCTGGGAGATCAAGATGACCTCCCCAGTCTATGGCACAGACATGGTACGTGGGCAGAGTCGCTTATGGGCACACAGAAATGTCCAGGATTCTTAGACCAGGGACTGGGAGAATGAAGTCCACTGTAGGAGAAGATCAGGTTTGAGAACCTGAATATGCACAAGTCATCTTAGAACCATAGAATGGTTTGGGCTGGAAGGGACCTTAAAGACCATCTATTCCCAACCCCCCTGCCATGGGCAGGGACACCTTCCACTAGCCCAGGTTGCTCAAAGCCCCGTCCAACCTGGCCTTGAACCAGGGAGGGGGCAGCCACAGCCTCTCTGGACAGCCTGTACCAGTGTCTCACCACCCTCGCAGTCAAGAATTTCGTCCTTGTGTCTAATCTGAATCTACCCTCTTTCAGTTTAAAACTACTTTTCAGTTTAAAACTCCTATCCCTATACCCCCTGATAAAAAGGTCCCCCCCTTTCCTGTAGCCCCTTTAAGTACTGGGAGGCCGCTCTAAGGTCTCCCTGGAGCCTTCCCTTCTCCAGCTGAACCCCCAACTCTCTCAGCCTGTCCTCACAGGGGAGCTGCTCCTGCCCCTGATCATCTCTGTGGCCTCCTCTGGCCCTGCTCGAGCAGGTCCGTGTCCTTCTGATGTTGGTGCCCCCAGGGCTGGACCCAGCACTGCAGGGGGGTCTCAGGAGCGTGGAGCAGAGGGGGAGAATCCCCTCCCTCGCCCTGCTGCCCACCCTGCTCTGGGTGCAGCCCAGCACACGGTTGGCTTTCTGGGCTGTGAGCGCACGTTGCTGGCTCGTTTCCATCCACTAACACCCCCAAGTCCTTCTCCTCGGGGCTGCTCTCCATCCACTCCTCGCCCAGCCTGGATTTGTGCTTGGGATTGCCCCGACCCATGGGCAGGACCTTGCCCTTGGCCTTGTCGAACTCCATGAGGTTTGCATGTCCCACCTCTCCAGCCTGTCGAGGTCCCTCTGGATGGCACATCCCTTCCCTCCAGTGTGTCACAGCACCACACAGTGTGTTGTCATTGTCAAACTTGCTGAGGTGCCTCGATCCCACTGTACGTGTCCCCAACAAAGATGTTAAACAGCGCCGGTCCCAACACCCACCCCTGAGTAATGCCACTTGTCACCCCCCTCCACTTGGACATTGAGCCGCTGACCACAACTCTTTGAGTGCCACCACCCAGCCAATCCCTTACCCACCGAGTGGTCCATCCATCAGATCCATGTCTCTCCAATTTAGAGACAAGGATGTCGTGCAGGACAGGGTCACATGCTTTGCACAAGTCCAGGTGGATGACTTCAGTTGCTCTTCTCTTGTCCACTAATGCTGTGACCCCATTGCAGAAGGCCACCAATTTCATCAGGCACGATTTGCCCTTAGTGAAGCCATGTTGGCTGTCACTAATTACCACCTTATTTTCCATGTCCCCCAGCATAGCTTCCAGTAGGATCTGCTCCATGATCATGCTGGGCACATAGATGAGACTGAGCAGCCTGTAGTTCCCCAGGTCTTCCTTTTTTTCCTTTTTATAAATAGGGGCTGTGTTTACCCTTTTCCAGTCACTGGGAACTTCACCAGTCTACCACAACTTTTCAAATATGATGGATAATGGCTTAGCCACTTCATCTGCCTCACAAATGCATCTCATCAGGTCCCATGTGAGGGTGGTGAGGCCCTGGCACATGTTGCCCAGAGAAGCTGTGGCTGTCCCCTCCCTGGAAGGGCTCAAGGCCAGGTTGGATGGGGCTTTGAGCAGCCTGGGCTAGTGGAAGGTGACCCTGCCCATGGCACGGGGGGTGGAACTGGATGTTCTTTAAGGTCCTTTTCAACCCAAACCATTCTGTGAATTTTTGAACAGGACAGCAAGCTTCTCTTGCGATTCAGATGGGCCTCCTCACTTAGGAAAGGAAACTGGAGCTTGGAGCCTTCAACTCCAGCCTGAAAGCTCTAACTTGGCTTCACCAAAACCTCTGGGTGTTTTGGAGTGTGCCAAGAAAAAAAGGGAAGAGCTGGAGGTGGAGTCTTGGTTGTGTTTTATTGCTTCAAAAGGCACTTAAAGCTTGTGTTGTTCTTCCTGGCCTTGCCTCCCAGATGGTGGGAATCGGGACATCGGATGTGAATCTGGACAAGTACCGCCACACCTTCTGCAGCCTGCTGGGCAAGGACGAGGACAGCTGGGGCCTCTCCTACACAGGTGATGCAGGCAGGGCAGTGGGAGAGGGCAGGATGGCTGGAAGGGCAGCAGCAGGCAAAGGTGCTTGCTTAGGGGGTTGAGAATTAAACAGCTGGAATGGGAAATGGGATTGAGGCCAAAAAGGCCACCAGACCTGGAAGTCCCTTCACTAACGACAGCGGCTGCCAGCAGGTCGCAGCTCGCGGAGCCTCTCGCCTCGCTGGTGTTTTGCAGCCCCCTTAGAACCAGTCAGTGAATCTCCTGGGCACTGGGACTGCTGGTTGCATGTCACTGCCCAGGGGTTTCGGTGCTGCTGCCTGCGGTCTGGTCTTGCAAAACCTCAACCTTCCCCTTTTCATCACCCGCTCTGGGGCGGGAGGGAGGGGATCAGCACAGGGCAAGGCTGCACCAGTGGGAACTCACAGCGTGGGAGCGGGGATCGATCTGTGGAGCACAGGCTTTCTGCTGAATGCCAGGGGTTTGGTGGTTTTGTTTCCTTTTAAGGACTACTGCATCACAAGGGAGACAAAACAAACTTCTCTTCGAGGTTTGGCCAAGGCTCCATCATTGGGGTGCACTTGGACACGTGGCACGGGACACTCACATTCTTCAAAAACCGCAAGTGCGTAGGTAAGGGCAAGGGCAGGCGCAGCGGCCTGCGGGCAGGGGGCTGGGAGCGGGGAGCAGCGGCTGCTCTGTCTTCACTCGGAATCTGGCTGCAGCAGCATTGCTGGAGAAAACGCCGGCAGAGTAGAAGACCAAGGTGTGAAGCAGGTTACCTTTGTTCTTTAATAGACTGGGATTTCAAAATGCTGTTTTCCAAGTGTTTTCCAACAGCTGTGTAGTTAAAAGGTTCAGGGTAGCTGGAAGGAGTGTGATCACTTAATCAAAACTAATGTAAAACCTTCCCGATGCTGTCCCTTGGTAGGGGTTGCAGCCACGAAGCTGCAGAACAAGAAGTTCTACCCCATGGTGTGCTCGACGGCGGCAAAGAGCAGCATGAAGGTGATCCGCTCCTGCGCCAGCTGCACGTCCCTCCAGTATCTCTGCTGTTACCGCCTGCGCCAGCTCCTGCCCGACTACGTTGACACGCTGGAGGTGCTGCCATTGCCTCCAGGACTCAAGCAGGTGCTACACAACAAACTGGGGTGGGTCTTGAGCATGAACTATAGCACATTGAAACCCTCCTCTTCCTCCTCATCGGGAAGCGACTCAGATAGTTCCTGTGGCTCAGATGCAGAGGCCTGCCAAAGGAAGAGGTGCAGGAGGACATAATGTCTCTGCAGATGAACTGCGGTAAGGGAGCTGGGTGGGGTTTTGTTTTGCTGTCTGCGAGAGCTGGCCAGCCTGATGCACCTCTTTCTTCGTGGGGACTTCTGCTTCTACTCCTTTGGAAATATTTCTCTTATGCTGTTGGAAATCTTTAGCCTAAATTCCACCACATGCATTGAAAAGACCTGTTGACTCCAAGAGGTCCCAGCTCTGAAACAGGTAAACTGCAGCCAAATGTCTGAGCTTCATCTCCTGAGTTGCTGTCAAAGCCGTCGCCTCTTCCTGCAGGATCCCTCCCCTCTGCAGACCAGCAGCAGAGACAAGATTTCAGGTGGCCTCCCGGTTTCAGAGCACCCCAGACTCTAGTCAGGGAACTGACCTGACTCCTCAAAAGACAAAATCCAAGACCAGCACCCTCCTCTTGACTGTTGTGTGTTGGTTTGGTGTCTGCCACGAACTCGTCAGGCTGTGGGGCCTGATCGAGCAGCAGCGTGTAGGGAAACGGGCTCCTCGAGCTGCATCTGGGTCGCTGTTGTGGAAGAGCAGTTACTTCACAAGCTGAGGTGTGGGTGATCTTTCTCGAGTCCCCAGTGATTTTAGTTGCTTTGCATGTTGGCTCCTGCTGCTTCTCCCTATCAAAGACTGTATTAAACTGTGATAATAAAAGTAGAAACTGTCTTTTGTTCTTCTTGTAGCCCTTGAAAGCAGGAATCTGAAGGTGTTTGCCAAAGATAGCTGCACTAGCACAGCTGCCGGGGGAGGGGATGTTTGAAATGCACCATTGTGTGTCAGATACAGAGGTAAAGGAAGGGGCGATTACCTTGCCTCTTCCTGGTGAGGGGTTCTTCCAGTCGGGCTGGGATGGATCCGCAGCGGGGCCAGACTAATGCCTGTGGCTGAGCACGGGCAGGTTACAAACACCCCCAGGGCCTGAGAATCAGTGTGGGTCTGTGCCCAGAACAGCCCCTGGCTGAGACTGCTCGGTCCTGCTGTGGGAAATGCTGGATTAGAGCCAGGGCAAGTGCCTAATCCAGTAGCAGACTGGTACCGCTGCCAGCAAACACCAGGCAGGAGAGCCTGCCTGCTCTTCTGCATTCGAGCTACCCTCTGATTTTATGCAGGAAAGAGGGGAAAGTGCTTTAGCTGCTCCTTGCAGATGAGGGCACAAGCACTGGAGGGCTCCGGTGCTTAAGCAGTTCTCAGCATGGTGTGTGCCACACTGCCAGTACAGACTGGCTCCAGGGATGCCATCCCAGCGCCAATCCAACTCAAGGCCCATTCAACAGCTGCGTTTGGCAGCTCTGCTTCCTCCTGTTTGTATTCCTCAAAGCTTCAGCAGCCCCCCTGGGAGCCGGGGGCAGGCGTGGGAAGAGCAGGCGGAGAGCCGCGCTGGGGCGGGGAGCGCAGCCCCTCGTGCTTGTGGCAGCAGAACTGTGCGGGCTCTGCTGCTCCTGCAGGCCCAGCCACCAGCGCCATTCCAGCCCCTGTCCTGACTCCTGCCCGTGGAGCCTGCGCTCAGCCGGTGGCTTCCGTGGGGCTTTCCCCGGCCTCTGCCCTCTCCTCCGGGGTGCAGCACATTTGCGGATGATTTAGGGCTGAGCTGGTGCCATCGGCCAAGTGCGAAAGGTACTGGCAAGGGGAAGAGGGTTGAAATTCTTGAGGGCAATGGGCCTGGTGCAGGGTCTGGAGCACATGTCATACAAGGAATGGCTGAGGGAACTGGGGGGGTTTAGTCTAGAGAAGAGGAGGCTGAGGGGAGACCTCATGGCCCTCTACAGCTGCCTGAAAGGAGGGTGCAGAGCAGGGGGATGAGTCTCTTGAACCAAGTAGTAAGCAATAGGACAAGAGGTAATGGCCTCAAATTGTGCCAAGGAAGGTTTAGACTAGATATTAGGAAGCATTTCTTTGCAGAAGGGGCTGTTGGGCGTTGGAATGGGCTGCCCAGGGCAGGGGGGGAGTCCCTATCCCTGGAGGGGTTGAAGAGTCGGGCTGACCCAGGGCTGAGTGGAGTTGGGAACAGTCAGTGTGAGGTTCATGGTTGGACTGGAGGATCTTCAAGGTCTTTTCCAACTAAGACGATTCTGTGAAATCGCCAGGATGGGAAATGGCGTTTCCCCTGTCCTCTCCCTGGGTTCCCCCCCCCAGCAGTCGCTGGGAACACAGATCTCCAGCCGCTGCCTTTTCCCCTGTTCCTGTTACACACCTGCACAGGCTCTGGTGAAGCTTTTTGCTCCATGTGCATTTATTCTCTCCGAGCTCAGTGACTCTGTGCCTTTCCTTCCCACACCACAAATCTCCAAGTGAAGATGGCTCTCACTTCTCTGGGGACAGGCTTTGAATGAGAACCTTGCTGAAGGAGGACAGGCGCTCTGTCACTCCATCTGTATCGGTGCTGCAGCCAGAAAAAAACAGCCTTGCTGGATTGCTCCTCCCCAGGAACTAATTCAAGTATTAGCAGATGGAGGCAGAAGAATCCCTGGCAAGAAGAATCCCTTCTTTCGGAGGGTGCCCTCCCACTTCTGCAGCACCAGTTGGTGTTGCTTTTAGCCAGAGATTCTTGGAAAGAAGCTCAGGGGTGTTTGTGTCACTGTAGAAGGTCCCAACTAGAAATCGCAAAACCTCAGGCACTGGTGGTCCCTGACCCCCAGCATCCTGGCTGCAGCTATTTCTGAGTGAAAACCAGTTTGCTTTAGACAAAAGAATTCCATCCTAACCCTGTATTTTGCATGGAGTTTTCTGGAGCTTATCTGGCATTTTCTTGTGTTGGGAGTTCAGCCAACAAACTCCCCTCCCCTGCCCTGAGCTCCATGTTTCCCCAGGGATGTGGTTCCTCTCTGGCCAGCTGTTTTTGACAGTTGCTGAAGGTTTTCTGAAGTAACTCCAGCAATACCGACCTGCCTGAGGAAGCTACGAACAGGACCTGCAGTACCAGGTCCACTCTCTCTGAAGAGCCAGTGGGAAGCAGGACATTAAAAGTCAGGACACACTGCAGAAAATACATGGCTCATCCAACAACTCACCTGAAAGGCAGCGCCAGTCTCACCAAGCCGCTCTCTCAGCAGAGGAGCTAATCCTGTGCTGCTCAGGGACAGCTCACTAACATTTTCCTATCCAGCCCCTGCTCTAACCATTTCTTAGGAGATGGACAGCTTTCCAGCCAGGGGGATAGAAAGCTGGGGCAGCTAAAAGAGGAAAGGAGAGCCCAGAGGCCGAAGCAAGCATCCGTAGCAAGACATTTATTGATGCGCAAGTCTCTGTTCTGAAACAGAATCAGCTGCTTCCCCTGGCTGAGCTCCCAGCAGTAGCTCAGCCACCGCCGAGCTGTGGCGGATGAAACAAGGAGGGTGACCAACATGGCCCATGGTCCCTCTATGTGCTCAGGTCCAGGACAAGGTCAGGGTCAGTGGAGACCATGAAGAGGTAAATGTGGCGGGATAAGTCTGGTCCAACATGGTGGTCTTTGCCACCAATGTCCTATTTCACCGGGGTATCACTCAGTAGGAGTTGTTTTTCATCTTCTGTCCTGCATTCTTTATAGGCCTTTGAGCACAAAAGAGAGGGAAGCAGTTAGCACAGATGCTCTCACAGAAGACTCCAGTCTCCCCTGCAAGGCTCAGTCCCATTGTACAGTGAGGATCCATGACTGAGCCTTCATCCAAAAATACTGGGCTTGGGATAAAGCTCAGAAGCAACAAGATCTATCACTTGGAGTTGTGTGTTGCCCCTCCAGCATACAAGGAGAGAGCTGTATAAGCCACTTCTTCCAAAGAGACTGTACTAGCGACAGAGATCAAAGCTCCAGAGGAAGAAAAAGGAGAGTATTTGACTATGTGAGACTTCTTAAAAAAAATTTCTGTCACAGAACTCACTAAGGAGTTCAGGCAATTAATGCTCACAAAACCAAGCACTTGCTGATAAAAATGTCTTCATCAATTGGCTAGGCTGCTGTCAGAACGGTCAGACAGCATCCTAGTCTAATCCTGCTCCCCCAATACCTCACTGAGTCAGTCTAGCTCATGAACCAGCAGAAGGTTAAGGGCAGTAGGGAGAATTTAGTGAACTAAATCATCTCCCCGAAGCATCAGACAAGAGAAGAGCAAGGAAAGGAGTATGCTGCTGGTGACAGTAAGCAGTAAGAGTGCTCGGGTGTCTCGTGGAAATCCTTCACAGTCTGCATGGGTGACACAAGTTTTCTGCTTGAGGGTGATGTAGAGCTGTTGGACTGTAACGACAGCCACCCAAGACATCACCCGTTTCAAATCAAAACAAGCAAAGCTGATGGACAGACCATGTTGGACAAGGACAGTGGGATGCATCCAACAGATCCTCAGTTGCACTGGCTGGGGTTGGCAACCAAATGTATCACCAGCAAAAACACAAAGATGCTTTGAGCAGGTCCTGTGAGGTGAGACCAAGGCAAGGAGAGGCCTGGAAGGGCTAACAGGAGGGGTAAACCATAGCTTTTGGTAGCTACTTAAGTCAAACACCCGTTTGGAGACAAGCCTTGCCTTTCTGGAGATCGGATTTCACACTCAGGGCTTGTTTGCTCCATCAACAAAGACCTTTAAGCGAGAAAGCACGTGACACCCCTCCCTGCCTTCATCTCCGAGGTTTTAACAGGACAGAGGGGTTTGAGGGCTTACCTGTAACAGGAGGCTTGGGGAGGGATATGCTTCTGCTATAGCTACTGCCATTGCAGGGCTGACTCTGTTAAACTGCAGGATTTGTCTCTTCTACAACTGTTGGAGCCCTGTGCCATCCCTCCTCACTCGCACCCCGCTGGCCCAGGCCCCAGCAGTGCAGAAAGGCAACTCCTGCGACTGCAGCTGTCTCCTGCAGGCAGACAGACAGACAGACAGCTGAGAGCAAGGCCTGAGGCCAGTGCGTGGTGCACTGAGCACAGGCCTGCAGACCCCAGATGCTGCAGCCTTCCCCCAGCATTAAACAGTGGGCTTCCTTCTAAACCCTCTTTCTGCCCAGGGCTAATACTTCTTCCTCCTCAATTTTCTTTCCTTCCCTGCAAAGCTCCAGAACCCGGGGTGAAAAGATTTTCCTCAGGCTGTCATTTCCCTCCCTTCCTAGTGCTGAATCACCACTGCATTCACCACAAGAAGAGAGGATTTTCATCAGCAGAGACTGAAAATGATCTTGAGACACACTTAGTCTGGGCCCTTATGCTGACAGCGTCAAGGACAGGCTGGCAGCCACAGGTAAATGTTCCTGGAACTCCCACTGAGGTTTCCCAAAGCTCTGGGCTTGGGATGTGACTGAGCCCAGTGACACGACTCACTTGTACGGGCATTTTGCTATTGCCTTCATCAGCACAGAGACATGCTGGCCCAGCTCCTGCCACGCATCTAGGAACAGCACTTCCCTGCTACCCCACAGCTGCAGCACCACCAGCGCCTGGAGGAGAAGTGACGGAGGTGAAACACGTCACACACTGACCAAGAGGACAAAGACAGGCTCGGCTGGCCCAGCCCTGAGCCAGGCCAGGCCGAGGCCCTCGCCTTTGTCACCCCTCAGCCAGTAGTGCTGGTGTCAGCCCCGGCCACCAAGGGCACCCAGCGAGAGCAGCAAGGGAAGCCCACGGGTGGGATACGTCCCTCGGTGGGTGAAGCTGGGCTGGGCTGCCTGCATTAGCTCTGTTTGCACAGTGCTGCAGTAAAGCATGCTCATCCTTCATAGCTCCCAGTAAACCAGCGAGTCATAACCCCCTTTGGGGCATATTGAGGCAGGGCAGGAATTTAGTTCAAGGGATATCAAGCAAGGGTTTTGATGGTATTTGACCTAGTTTATGACTGCTGTGACATCATGAGGAGCAATACTGCTCTGCTGTGGGACACAGGCTCTGCGAGAGAGAGACCTGAGCAAGAACCAACAGGTCCTTTCAAGGCAAACTGGGAAGTTGTTGGTGGTGTTGGGGAGGGGAGGCAACTCACACTTGTGTGCAGAGGCTGGATTAGCTCTGAACCAGGGTCTTAAGAACAAGAGGTTGCAAACTGTGCCTTGACGTCTGCAGTCCCTCTTCAATCCCACTGCCAGCCAGAGTGAAGGAGGATGCAAGCAGATAAAACCTGATCCAAGCCAGTCACCACCCTCCCTGGCAAAGCAATCCTTATACACAAGAGCTCACCAGTGGGAGACTTTTCCATAGAGCTCAACCCCAAGTAACATAAAACTTCAAGGACTGTAAGAAGTTTTACCTCTAGTATCTCATTTTGAGTCATAGACAGCACATAGTCTGGGCCAGGCTGGGAGCTGGGACTCTGCTTTCCAGGGCTCAGCTCCTGGTTACACCTACAAGCAAGACACACTGCTCACACTCAGGCTCTACATCCACACACCTCAGGGCTGCTGTCTGATAAAGAGGAAAAGGCCAGACTTAACCCACCCACATCTGCTGCCTCGTGATCTGACTTGAACTTGGAGACAAAGGCATCAAGTTTGCTCCAGGCCACCTGCCCCCCCCGGCGGGTGGCAGCTCCCCTGCGACAGAGACCCAAAACCAGGGTGAGAGCTACTTGGTTCCTCTGGTGGCAGAAGTCAGCAGGCCACAGCTGATTTTTTTTAATACATAACACTCTTGGTAAAATTTATCCTTACAGGCTTAAGCGAGAAGGACCCCAGGAAGTAGTGAGACAAGAGCTCTCCCTGGGAAACACTCCGGACAGGACAGACAGAGCTACCACAGCTGTGTCTATGTGGGGGGACTCTGGAAGTGATCACACCATCACCACAGAGGAGATTCCTCTGCTATGCACACACATGGACAGGAAGGACCCAGGCACTGGGAGCAGCACACGAATGAGACACCTGGGGGACAAGAAAAGGGGTCCAGGCATTTGAACACTTCTCAGGGCCTTGAACAGCCGGGCAGTTCAATGAGAGCAGTTCCCTCAGCTCCTCAGTATCACTGCAGCCCTCCAGCTGGGGTACAGACATGCCTCACCCACGAACCCCTCCTGTCTACAAGGTCCTCAGGGGCTGCTATAAACACAAAGTACACCCTCAAGACTGCAAAACCCAAGTCCCGGCCCCCAGGAGCATGGACTTTGTGATTCACAGTCACCACGCTGGCATGAAGCGTCAGCAGCTCAGCCTCAAATGTGTCCCCCCTGCAGACATGCTGATCTCCACCCGCCGTGAGCTTCCCCTGGCACCACCGCTCGCCTGGCACGTACCGCCTGTAGGCATCCAGCCCCACGACAGCCAGGCTGTAGGTTTTGGTGTAGGAGCCCTCCAGACCAGCCAAAGGCAACACTTGGTTCAGGTCAGGCTGGCTTGCTGATGGGGCACTGACAAGACTCTGAAGCGAGACAAATCACACCCAAGCCTGTAGCAGTCTTCCTCTCTGAAACAGCCCTTCCCCATCTCTGGCAGGACAGCCCAACCTTTCAAGGTGCATCTCATCAGCGGGAAGGGCCAGGAGCCAGCCTCAGACTGCAGCCCAGAGTGTTGCCTATGGGCATGCACTATAGGCCACACCTGCCAACATCCCACCGTTCACCTTTCTCCCTGGAGCGTTAGCACTGATCTCCTCACAGACACTGCCTATTCTAGCCTGTCATTCTCTAGTCTTGGACAGGGCTGGATGGACAGGGAGCTTCTCAGGGCAGAAGCACAGGCTGCCAAAACAGGTATAAATAAAACGTTGTAGGACTGCACACAAATGAGAACTAACACAAATCTCTCTGCTTCAAAATGCAAATATTTCCATGGCCTGAACGCTTCTTTCAGGAAAATCTTTTATGGACTCCATGAGAAGGGAAAAGCTAAATGCAAGGAAAGGCAAGTCTGGCCTGCCCAGGTCCCCTCTGAGGAAAGCAACACCCTGTCCTGGAGTTAATGGTGGGTGCCTGCATATATCCCTAAAGATATGTTGTGCTCAGATTTGGCTTCTCCCACAAGCTCTCCTTTCAAACCACCACCCTCTGTAACAGACCTTTGTGTCAGGGGGGAGCAACAGCAGTTTTAAATGAACCCTCCCTCCCCTTCCGTGTTCACTTGGCAAAGTGACTCTGCTGTAGAACACTTTGTGTGGGTCTGGCTCTGAGATCTGTATCACCTGGGTTAGGGAAAAGAGGCGCTTAAGAAAATCTTCTGGCTCTACCAACACCTCTTTCTCCTCTTCAGTCTTCACCATGGGGCCGTCCCAAAGAAGAGGAAATAATTTCCAACACAAGCAGGGGTCCAGCATGAAAGCAGACAGCAAGTCTCCACCTGTGCAGAGCCCACGCTGTAAGAAGCACTAACACTCACAAGGCTACGTCAATACTCTACTGGTGGAAGACCATGGCTAAATGGGGAAGGTTTTTACCTTTCAGAACAAGCAGATCACCGAAGGTACAAAAATAGCCTGGCGAGGAAGGCAGTGACAACTGCAGAAGTTGCTAAGACAAAAGGACACAAAATGCCTTTGTCTGCACTGCACACCGTTAGATGACCACATTATCTGCACCTACATTATCTGTAGTCTATTATATGACTGCAATATCTGCAATGTTTTATCCAGCAACAGCAAAAATAGAGTTCTGCCTCTGCCTGAAATTGCTGGAGCGAAGTTGAGCACAAGAACAGCCCTACCTCAGCCTCCATGGCCACGCGGATACCGTTTGACACAGAACCATCCAAAACCAAATTGGAATGGGAACTGTATTTGGCACCAGAAGGTACCTGCCCAGTGAGCAGGGTTCGTGAAGCAATCTCTGGGCCTTCCAATGAGGGGCCTGGCAGCAAATTTGCACCAGCTTCTTCCAGACATGCAGACACACAGCATCTAGGTTGGAAATGCTGCTGAGCACCCAGGTGAAACCTCTGTATGAATGACTTGTAGTGGTCTCATTCTTGCTTACTAAAGGCTCCCCAGGCTCTACCCTAGATGGACAACTGCCTAAAACAATGAGATGTAGATGTTTAAGAGACACTGGCTTGGAATAATCTGCATGAGAATCAGATCCAGCTCCCAAGCTAACTGGTCACCAGCAATCAGTGTTTCCGAGGCTCCAGTACCCAACCTAGAGAGGCAACTCAAAGCTTTTTCCCCACAGCACATTAGTTGCCAGTTTGACATGTACAGAGAAGATGAGGACTCATGAAGTGGACAGTGTTTGGCATGTTTCTCCTCCAGGTTATGCTGCAGGGAATTGCCTGAGGCTCAAAAGAACATTTACAGTCTAAGGAACTTAAAACCTTCACCCAAGCATCTGAGCCAGGATCTTTGAGGAGACTTGCAGAGAAGGACAGAACATCATGATGAGAGAAAAAGGGGTACTTCATCAGCGTTATTCAACAACAAAAAAAACGCAAGTGCAAAACAAGGAATTCTGTAAGTGTGGAAAGTCTGGTTGCCTACAGTGCACACGCTTGCTGGCTGGATTGCTAACTGGGTTATTGATTCCATTGTTGACCACCTCTGCAGGCACCTATAAAATTGTCCTTCTTCACTTCTTCCAAGTACCTGGACGGTGACAGGCAATTTGCCATAACAACTCTAAAAATCAACTTGTGCATTCTAGGTTACTAAAGGCAAACTTTCAAAGCCAGTTTTTCTGTTTCCTCAAGAACAA
Source organism: Athene noctua (assembly GCF_965140245.1). Lineage (NCBI taxonomy): Eukaryota > Metazoa > Chordata > Aves > Strigiformes > Strigidae > Athene > Athene noctua. Next base: position 2,933,480 of record NC_134051.1, on the reverse strand, counting down.
ACTTAATAAATTTGTAGAAACTTAATTATTTTTGACATCTCTCAGTGAAAGAAGACTGAAATTAGACAACAAGCTGAACAATCAGTCACTAGGAAGCCAGGTTCCACCTACCGTGCACAGCCCCGACACCTCCCTCGATGCTCCCTTCAGCCCTGTTCCTATCCCCTCCTGTGCCAGGCTAGACACACACGTGGATGTCACTGCGAGGCCCACGGAGAACATGCTTTTAACTACTGGCTCTGCAAGTACTGTCAATCGTAGCTAAAGTGAGTTGGCAGCATCCTTACAGGTGTCTGCAACCTCATCAAACTAATTGTTTGGACTGTTTTCTTTGACAGATGCCTGCTCTAGCCTGAATTTGTTTGAGATGTTTCAACAAAATAGCACAGCTGTTTCTAAGAATGCAAGGGGAGGGTTGAGAACATGCTGTTTGTCCACCTGAAAAATATCAACACCTTGTTTTACGAGGGAGCTTTGCCAGCCCAGCCCCAAGCTGCTCCCTGGGGCAGGATGGACCTCAGGGTGCAGAGCTGGGTGCTGCAGGCACAGGACAGGCAGAGTACTCCTCTGTGCTGCCCGTGCTCCCTCTGCCGGCACCCGGGAAGAGGAGGAGGAGAAAAGCCTCTGGCTGGTGCAGTGAGATGCAGTGGAGAGGAGGGTTGGGAAGGCAGGAGCAGGCCTGAGGCCTGGGCAGGAATGGGGGCAGAAGAGAGGAGCAAGAACTAAACTGATTAGCACTGGGGCAGAGGAGAATGTGAAACCCAGGGACAGAAATTCTGAGGACTTGGTGGGGGTCTAATTGCCACGGTGGGGTTTTAAAAGTGAAAATCCCACAGCATTTTCTCAGGCAGGCTCTGCATTAGACCAGCCAGCCTGCCTCATCAGGCTGACCCCACTCAAATGGGACCCTTCACCCGGAGAAAAGCCACAAAAATACACTTCTAGAACCTTCACCACTTCCTGAGCACCAGCTGTGCCCACGACTTCACAGCAAATTCCACAACAGATGACAGTATTTATCCTACAAAGACTCTTCTAGTGGCAGAACAGTAAGCCAGGAACAATCCTTCTCAGTCAAAACCATGCTATGGACTCCCAGAATATAACCTCTCAGTATTTTATTGGTGCAAACATGGTAATAATTTACTCAAAACTGTGTAGGATAAAGCAGCTGGATCCCTGCCATCCAGAGAACCAACAGAACCTGCCCAAGACCTGCATGGAAGAGAACAAGCAAACCACCAAGTCTCTAAACAGAACATTTAAGGATACAAACCACATTTCCTTAAAAAACATCTTTAGTTAAGCAAACCTTGCTGGTAGCAATTTACTTGTGAATATGTAGCGTAAGGATAACATAATTAGCAAAAAGTGGTGAGTGACATGCTAATGAACAGAGCAGTTCAAGATACAATGTTTACAGCTCTAATTACATGTGCACAGGGATGAGCTGCAGCTTGGATTCAAGCTGTTGGGGACTGGGACACAGTGTCACACTTGTCACACCTGCCACTCTGCCCCTGACAGTGACCCTGCACTGCCCAGACAAGCTGCAGGGCGAGGAACGGGCCGGCAGAACAGCTGCCCCTGGGACAGGGGATTGGGAACGCGCTCCAGACAGTCAGATGTGTCAGGGGCTCAGCAGCAGCACTTGCAAGTACTGGGAAAGAGGCAGGATCCCAGGGACACACCAGCAGCCAGCACTGAGGAGTAAGCTACCTCATTTTCTGCCAGCAAAGCTCTGTGTCGTGACCTATGGGATCCTGCTGCCTTGAACATCCTCCCTGAGCTGGCAGAGCAGCTCTGGAAGCAGACCCAGCCCTCTGTGAGGCACCTGGAGAACATATTTCAGGCGCTGGTATTTCCATAGGCCTATCTTGAAGCTGAACCGTGAGGCAAGTTCCAGATGGCAGGTAACATCGGCCAGCCCAAGCAGGAGGTCGAGCTGCAGCTCCTCTTATCTCTTCATAACAACCCCTGAGGACGCGAGCACATGAACAGCGGGAGCTCGCTGCCCCAGAACTAGATCAGAAGCCGGCGCTCTGTAAAGCCGAGCTCCCAGAGCCCTCTGGGGCCAAAGCGCTGCCCTTCTGCTTCTGCAACAGAAGCCCGGAGAAGAGCTTATTTTCCAGAGGTGCCAGCCTAGGCCTGTCAGCCCCGGAGCTGGAGCACTTGGTCCTCTCTCCGTGGCGCTCGGGGAGAAGGCGGGGACCTCCTGCAGCTTGCCCACTGCAAGACATCCCCCGTTACTCTGCGGTCACGGGGATAAGGCGGCCGAGAGAGCCCCATCGACACCCCGGGGGCTGCGTGGGCCCCCGCGCCGCTCGGGGACAGGGGCTCGGCGGTGACAGCCGGGCGGCCCCGGGTGTCCCACCCCGCGCTGGCAGAGCTGGGCCCTGCCGCCCCCTGGGTCTGCGCACACCTCCACCCGCCGCAGGCCCCGCTCGGGCCGCAGGAGCCGCCACGCCGCCGCCGCCGCTTTTCCAGCGCCTCCTGCTCCCGCCTCCTGCTTACGACCTCCCTAGGGGCCCCCCGCAGCCTCGCCCGCCCGGCCGGGGCCGCCACACCGGGGCCGCGGGACTCGGGCTCGCTCTCGGGTTCCGACCCGGCGGTGGCCCAGGCGGCGGCTCGCCGGGCCGCCCCAGCCACGGCCCAGCGCGGGCGGCGTCAGGGAGGCGCCTGGCCCCGCCCGCTGCCAAGGGAGCGGCGGCAGCGCCCGCCTCTGCCGGCCCCGCCGGCTCCTCGGCCCCAGCACGATCGTTCCGCCGCGGGCGGGTGCCGGGGCGGCGCTGAGGGCGCGGGGCGGGGGCGCGGCCCCTTTAAGAGCGGCGTCGCCATGATCTGCCTGGTGCTGGGTCTCTTCGCCAGCCTCTTCCAGAGCGGTGCGGGCCGGGCCGGGACCCTGCCCCGCTCTGCCCCCGCGGCTGAGGGGCCCGGTGGGTTTCCTTCCCTCACGGCTCCGCTCTCTCCTCGCAGCCTGCGGTGGGGCCGGCGAACGCACCTTCGTGGCCATCAAGCCGGATGGGGTCCAGCGGCACCTGGTCGGGGAGATCATCCGGCGGTTCGAGAGGAAGGGGCTGCAGCTGGTGGGGCTGAAGCTGCTGCAGGTGAGCGGCTGGGGCCGCCGCTGCCAGGGCAGGAGGGGAGCGGGAGGGGGGTATCCTCTGGTGCCGGGGGGCCCGGGCTGAGGCAAGGCCCGTGCTGCCCTGGCTCTGTGGGTGTTTGCCGGGGGGTGTCTCCGCCCCCTCCTCGCTGGTACAGCCAGTTGTTGTCATTCGGGCACTAAATCTTTGCGGGTCAGAGGGGTGTTGGCACCCAGGTGCCTAAATCACTTCTGGCGGGGTGATCCCAGTTGTGCTTGTGCTTTAGGGCTCTGGTGTGTGGCTGGTGTAAGCTGGCGAACGCTGCTCCTCTGACCTAGAAACTTCTCCTCTCCCTGTGTCAGGCTTCGGCAAAGCCATTTCAACCCGGGAAGCGAGCATCTGTGCGGGGCTTCATTATAACATGTACTATCGAGCTTGTCCTACATCTCTCGATCACTGGCAGTGTGCCCGGGTGGCCAAGAAAGCCAACGGCACCCTGGCTTGTGTTAGAAATAGTGTGACCAGCAGGAGCAGGGAGGTGACAGTCCCCCTGTGCTCTGCACTGGTGAGGCCACACCTGGAGGGTTGTGTCCAGGTTTGGGCACCTCAATAGGAGAGATCTCGAGGGGCTGGAGCAAGTGCAGAGGAGGGCAACGAGGCTGGGGAAGGGCCTGGAGAATCAATCCTGTGAGGAGAGATTGAAGGAGCTGGGAGTGTTCAGTGTGAGGAGGAGGAGGAGGCTGAGGAGAGACCTCATCACTCTCTGCAGCTCCTGAAAGGACATTGCAGAGAGGTTGGTGCTGGTCTCTTCTCACAGGGAATTAGCAATAGAACAAGAGGGAACAGCTTTAAACTCCAACAGGGGAGGCTCAGACTGACCATTAGGAAAAAATGTTTCCCAGAAAGGGTGGTCGGAGAGTGGAATAGGCTGCCCAGGGAGGGGGTGGAGTCCTGATCCCTGGATGTTTTTAAGGGTTGTTTAGATGAGCTGTTGGGGGATGTGGGGTAGGGGAGAACTTTGTAGAGTGGGGCTGATAGTTGGACTTGATGATCCCAAAGGTCTTTTCCAATCTGAATGATTCTGTGATTCTCCGGTGTAGACCTTGCCCAAATCCCTGCTTGCTCAGAGCAGGTGAAGCTTTGTGCTCTTTGTACTCAGGCCTCGGAGGAGCTGCTGAGAGAGCACTACATTGCCCTTCGTGACCGTCCCTTCTACAGCCGGCTGGTGAAGTACATGAGCTCTGGGCCTGTGGTGGCCATGGTGAGTGCTGGCCAGGTTCTCCAGAACCGAGGAACAGAAAGTAAGTGCAGTGTTTAAGCAGCATTGGCTTGTGGTATGATGGAAACAAGGTGGCCTCTCTCTTCAGAGGATTTCTTGAAGCTGTACTGAACTGCAGGGATGTTTCCTGCAGTAAATTAAATCCATAAACAATTCTGATTATTTTCCAAAACTTCTGAAGACTATTTACAGAGAGACCCTTTCCTTGTCTCTCAGCCAGGTAGATCAGATGGGGAATTTAGAGGACAGATGCTATGACCTGCTGGGGATGTTGTGGAAGTTGATTCTTGTTTTGTTGTCTGTCAGGTCTGGCAGGGCCTGGATGTGGTCAAGACAGTTCGCACAATGATCGGGGAGACTAACCCAGCCGAATCCAGGCCTGGCACCATCCGAGGAGACTTCTGCATTGAAGTCAGCAAGTGAGAGCTTTGGCTTTTTGTTCCCTCAGTATTTCAGGGCATCCTGCCTAGGCACTTCTGTGCGAGGCCTTCCTGAGCCATGTGAGTCTGCATCTGCAGATCAGAACTTCTTTCTGTGCTCAGATCAGAGCTGTGTTCCCTCAGCTTGCAGAGCAGCCCTGGCAGGACAAGCTGTCCTCTGCCTCCTGGGCTTGGCTTTGCCAGAAGGGAGGAGCCTGGCTTTGGGTCTTTCTTGCCTCCTGAGGCCTTCTCTGTTGAAAGCAGGTGGGTTTGCTTGTCTCTTCTGGAGAATCAGGACTGTCGGGCTGTGAAGAGGAAGGGAGGAGCCCTCTCAGCCCTTTCCTGTGGGAGTAGGGCACCTGGAGAGCTACTGTAGCTCTACTGGGCATCTGAGTCTGTAATGAAAGCCAAGGGGGAGCTCCAGCTTTTCACTGGTGGTGACCTCAGGGGGCTGCAACCTGGCATATGGTAGACATTGCTTTTATCAAACCTGCCTGGCTGAGGTTTCTGTTCCATGGTGTCTGACTTCCAAACCTGCTTCAATGGACCTACTTTGGCGGAAGGGAGGAAATCTGGAGGCAAAAGTTGAATAAAAACAAAGCAAACCTCAGATCAACAGCCCCTTGCAGCTCCTCCTGTAGAAAACAAATGGTCCTTCATCATAGGAGGGAAGGAGTGCTTGGAACTGGTGGCACATTCATCATTTAAGCATAGCCATGAGCAGCCCCTGAGCTGGCAGGAGGAGGGCTTTGCAGTGGGATATTGTAGGATGTGACTGGCTCAATTGGTTTAAAGAAATTGCTCAAGGTGAAATTTTACAAACTGCAGCTTCCCTCTTCTGCTTTTCCCTGCTTAGTGCCAGCTGATCCCTTTCTTCTTCCCCACAGGAATGTGATCCACGGCAGCGACTCAGTGGAGAGTGCCCAGCAGGAGATCTCCCTGTGGTTCCGCCCAGAGGAGCTGACATGCTGGGAGGACACAGCCGAGCACTGGATCTACGCATGACAAGAGCAGCCTGAGGGAAGTACACCTTCCTGAGTGGGCACAGGGCATTTCCATCCATTTCATTGCAGCCATGAGGGCTGGCTATGGATCCTGCTGTGGGGGTTTCTGTTCTGTGTGTGAGTGGAGGGGTCCTAGGAGCTGGTTTGTGTGTGTAACTGCAGGTTAGATCCCTGAAAGAGTAGCTGTTTCTTTTTTAAAATTTTTTTCCTCTCTGCTATAATAAGTAAGTAGTTGGTATTGTTGCGCTGTTTGCTGCAGCATCTTAAATCCCAAATAGTTCAAGGTGATTTAGTGAAGTGAAAACTGGGCTCCGTGCCTGTTCCTGTGTGTTCTGATGTGCCTGGCATAGGAGAACGTGTGCTCCTTACTGCTGAGAGGTGCACAAGGTGATGTGATCGATATAATTTACCTGCATTTCTAGAAGATTTTTCACCAAAGGCTTTTAAAGTATTAGGTTGCTATGGGATAAGAGGGAAGGTTCCTCCTTGGGGTAAGAGCTTGTTCCAGGACAAGCTGCTCTCCTGTGGTGGGAGCTCTGTGTGCCAGGGCTGGCACAAGCTCACCTGACTTCAGAAGTGATGAACGAGTCCACGGAAGGAGGATTCACCAAATGCTGTGAAATGCCCAGTTTCTCTGGCTCCAGTTCCTGGCTGTGGGTGTTTGCTTATTATAATCTCATTATAATACCAAAACACACCTCCGTCCCAAAGGCTACCCACATACAAAGTGCAACCACTGTCTGAGCTTGTGCCCTGAATTTTTGTTGAACTATCTCACTTTGCTTTTAAAGGTAGAATCTTACCTTTATTACAACTGTTGTATGTATGACTAGAGTCACTCAAGCTTCACCTTGAAGATAAGAAATTGCATAAAAATGGCCTGAGAAAGGGGGAATGTTGGGGGAAGATATTGTGAACAAGTCAGGGAAGATACTGCCTCTGACTCCTGGGAGCAGTGAATGGGCTGAACCTCTCTTCTTCCCCCCCCTGCCTATAGGGACATCTTTGGGTAAGATCTGGACTATTCTGAGTGCTTGCTTGGAAAACTTGGAACTCTCTCTCTCTAGAGTTGCTTTTTAATTTTGCATGCTGTGTTATCTATAATCCCAGTAGTCACATGTGCTTGGGCAGACAGTGTATTTATCACTGGAAATCTGTCAGAACCTGTACTTATGTTGCTTTAATAAACTACACAGTTTGTTAAGCTGGCTGCAAAAGTTTCTCACTGGTCTAAGTCTGGCCCTGGGAGTCCAGGGAGAGGGGCTGAGCTGGAAGTGCCGTGTGCTGGGAGCGCAGCGTAATCCTGGGAGTTCAGGACGTTGACTGCAACCAGACTGACAATGCCTGACTAGGGATCACACAATCTAAGCCTGCCCCCCCCCCCCCCCCCCCCGACATCTGAGGGGAAGCTGGAACACCAGGGGGGTTTATTTGCTGCCAAGTCACCCTTTAATGCAACACTTAATGCATCCATTTCCTTTTTTTATAATAACTGCTGGAATCCTCTCGTCTTTCCTGCTGGTTATTTTCCCCAGGGCCTGGGAGCGTGGAGGGGGAGACGAGCCCCCGCTGTTGGCGAAGCGGCTTCGCTGACACCGACGCGGCCCCGCAGCCGCCATCTTGGCCCGGCCGCTGCCGCACGAGGACCGCGCACGTGCCAGGGCCGTGGGGATTGGTCCGCCCCCGTCACGTGGTTCTGGGCGCGCGGTGTTGTGGCAACAGCGCGAGGGCAGCGGCCGAGGGAGGCGGGAGGCGGGAGGCGGCGGCGGTGAGCGCGGCCCAGCCCCTGCCCAGCCCCTGCCCAGCCCCTGCCCAGCCCCTGCCCCTTCTTCTGCCAGGCTAGTGCCATCCCGCGCTCCCCCTCAGCCCCGCGACCGGGGCTCCCTCTGGCGGCGAACCCCCCCCCCCCCCCCCCCGCGGGTGCCGGGGCTGGGGTCGCTCTCCCAGGGACGGGGGTGTCGGTGCAGCGGGAGAGCTGCGGGCCGGAGCGGAGCCCTGGCCCGGGGCGGTGCAGCCCAGGCCGCCATTTGTGCCCAGGGCTGCTGGGCCCTGTCCTAGCAAGTCTGGGGGGTTGTTTGGTTTCCTCGAGAGCTGCGTTTCCTTCAGCCCTGGGAAATGGAGTGGTGTGGTGTGAAGGCAGAGACCTGGAGGGGGAGAGAAGTGACAATGTGGGGGGAATTGCCAACACTGGAGGGAATTCTGCTTCAAGGATTGACTTCTTTCTTTCCCTTTCATGATTGCAGCAAGCGCTAGCAGCACAAGCCTTTGTCATTTCCCAGCAAAACTGCACAATAAAATTTGAGTTCTACTCATTCTACTGCCAACGTTCCCAGTTATCCCCAGTAGCCAGGACAGACTGGTGAGACTTGGCTATGGCCAAGACACAGCCCCACAGGGTTTCCTTCACCACTCTCCATGGTCCACTGAGCAGCAGCAGGAGCTTTGTGAGTTCCATGAAGGACAATAGAGAGCAGCCCCAGGACTCTGAACAGGCTGCAAAAACTGTTCGAATTACAGTTAGTCTCTCTGAGCCCGATGACAAAAACTGTCCAGAATTTTACTACCCAGATCTTCTGGCGAGTTGTCAAGAGAAAGGAGAAGGTGGTTCTTCAGGAGACAAGGTAAGCATCCTCATGGCCTGCAGGGAGCCTAGGTCATATCTGAAGATTTCAAAAGCTCTTTTCAGTATTGCTCTTTTCATGCTCTTTTGAGAGTTGGTCGTGTGTTAGCTGTGAGGTGCTGAGAGGTGGCAGGAGGCTGCTCGGGCATCGCGCAGGCAGGAGAGCCGCCGTGCAGGCAGGGGTTCTTGTGGTCAGGACACGCTGTCTCACTCCTTTGCCTTGGTTAGAATTTCCCGTTGGAAGGGTGATGTGTTGGTGGCAGAGTGTGGGGCGTAATGCTTGTTTAGTTTGGAACTGCTTGATGTAAAGTGAGTTTTGGTACCTGGCTTGCTCGCAGCTATGAGGAGCTCTCTTCCAAAGGGCGTCAAAGCAAGAGATGTTTCTCCAGTCTGTGGCTGTATCTTTTCTTGGGACCCTGTTCTACTTCCACCTTGGTGCTTGGCATCTCCTTCTGTGTGGTGGACGTGGTGCTTTTAGGTATTGCCTGACAATTGTGTTGACTTGTTGAAAGCGACTTCTCAGGATATGAGGGCATGCAAACTTCTGTAGCATCTAAACGTTGTGTTTATGGGTGTTCTTCTGTGAAAAGAAAGTTGATTGGATTCTACTTGTTTGTACTGTTGCTTTTCTGAACCGCTTAGCCATCAGATGATGGTTCATGCTGCTTGGGGTTTTTTTCTGGTGTTTGAGAGTTGAGAGAAGCAGAGACAGGTACAGAAGTAGCTGAGAGAGCACCCAGAGCCTAGAGACACTCTGAGTACTGTACTACAGGTGGATTTGTCTGAGCTTCTACCTGAATGCTCTAGTTGTGAGGGTTTTAATGCATGGGGGTTTGATGGCTCTGTGACAGGATTGATTCTGATGGTTTTGTCTCTCTTATTTGTACAGATGCAAGACCCTGCTGGTCCCTTTAATGATGACTCAAAGGAATCGTGTGAAGTGGAGGCTCTTGCTCTGAAGTTTGAAGAAAAATATGTATGTTTTTCTTCTTAATATTATGTTATGCCTTAGAATACGCGATGTTGTTCACTCTCAGCCACTTAACGCTGGTTTGGTTCTGCTGCTGCTTGGGGCAAAAATGATCTCATTCCCTTTTCTGTACTGAAGCCAATGTCAGTGTCCTGTGTCAGGGCTGTCCCTGTGGTAACTGGAAAAGAAAGATGAACACCCTGTCAATCTTTTACTGCTTAGGGTGGCAAGAGATGTAGCAAGGACCACATTCAGGACTTGTTCGACTTGGGGTATGGCTATGACGAATCTGACTCCTTCATCGATAACTCTGAAGCAGTGAGTACGGGGCGGGTTTGGGTGAGGGTCAGTGAGGGTGGGTAAAGGCAGCTGCCTGCGGGGGCTGAGCTGGGGCTGGGGGAGACCCTGCACTGGGTGCGGGCCAGGAGTGTGCCGGGGCTGGGGCTCGAGAGCTGGGGAACCGAGTGGCAGGAGGTGGCTGGTTAGCAGGTGTCCGCAGCCCCAGCTGTTCTTGGGGGAGCAAAAATCCTGCTGCATTCTTCAAGCGGCTCAGCTATGGAACAAAGGAACAAAGCTTATGGTGCCAACAGATTGTTCTCTGTTATTTCCAGTATGATGCCTTTGTTCCGGCTTCTGTGACTACAAAGTATGGAGGGTTTTACATCAACACAGGACTCCTGGAATTTCAGTACAAAGATAACTATGTTAAAAGGAAAAAGAAGAAGTGTCCCAAGGTCAGCAGCCAGCTTTGTCATTTCTTTCCTCTGTTAGATCTCAGAGGGTTTGTTGCATGAAAAGTCTGTTGACATTCGAAGCAGAGCGAGATCTGTGAAGTGGTGTGGACAGAATCGGGATGAGCACTTGAAATCCCATTCTGCCCCTGTACTTGATAGTAAAACGCAGCATGTCTGCCCTGGATGGCTCTGGTGGGGCTGCCTGGTTCCTAGAGGAGAGGTGACAGCAGCCACTTGTCACCCTGAAAAGTCACTTGGCATTATGGGGATGGAGAAACGAGTGCTTCTCTTTGGTGGCCACATCTGTGGAGAGAGCCCTGTTTTCATAACGCCGATGAAAGGCAGCTAGAAGGGGAAGCAGCAGGAGCACTTGGCATCCCCCTATGTTGGTGGGATTGTCTCTGGCGTAAAAGCCGGGTGCGCTGTGAAACGTTGAAGACTCTGTGTACCAGAAGCACGGTGAGAGATGTCTGGGGCTTGGGTGAATGTGTGCGGTGGGGAAGGAGCTGTTCTCCACTTCTTGGGAGAGGGCCCAAAGTGGCTCCGGGGTTGTGGGTGGCGTTGCAGAAGAGGCTTTGATTGTGACTTGCTTTTAACCCTCTTCAGAAGCGGAAATTGGAAGATGGAGGTGAAAAAATGAAGAAGAAGAAGATGATGACAGATGATTCTTATGAGAAGGAATCCAAAGAGTTCGAGGTTCCAAAAGCTGGGTAAGGAGAAGGAGGAGGAGGGGTTGCTTGCTGCTTGACATCTTGCTTCAGGGTTGCAGGTGGCATTTGTTACCCTGCAAGCAGTAGCTGTTGCAGTGTGGGGTGGCTTGAGTGCGTGCTGCATCAACAGCAGCAGGTAAAACTGCTGCCAAAGTGGGAGAGAAAAAGGCAGCTGATGATCAGGTAAGGAGCAGAGCCCCACAGCAAGAGCAAAGAGGGGCACAGCCAGCTGCAGTGTTGGTGTTCCTTGGAGCTCTGTTTAGTCTCTGATGGTAGGAACAGAGTCTGGAGAGCCTGAAGAGAAGGAAAAGGAATTTGCCCTCCCAGCTTTAATAGGCAAAAAGCTTCAGGCTGCTGTCACACTAACTCTCTCTTGCTTTGGTTGCTCTGCACTAGTTGTCAGTGCATTTCCCAGCCTTCCTTACTGGAATAACACATGTAGCTATATAATAGCATAGCTTGGTGGAGATGGTTTAATCTCTGTCACCGCTCGACAGGGAGGAAGGTACATCAGCATGAGTCTTGCACTGTGGCAGCCCTCTCCCTCTTTTGAGTGGTTGCAGGAGCCTATCTGCTTCCCCTCAGTTTCAGGTTGTACAGCTGTGAAGAGCTTTCCCTTGGGATCCTGAGAGCAGGGGGCCAAGGATGGAGAGATGGTTGCTCTGTGGAGGGCAGCTACACTCTAGACCTTAAAAATGGAACCCATGGCACAAATCCATTATGAAGTGGATCTGAGAGGCAGAAGAGTGTGCAGAACAGCAGTCTGGTGTATCCTCAAGTGTCCCTGGTTTCCAATTGATGGGTGTAGTTTCCTCTGCTCCAGCAGAATCTGCTTGAGGGCAGTTCCATTAAACATCCAACTTCACAACATTCCCCAGCTGTTGTTTTACAGGCAACAGTTACTAAATCTGAGGTAGGAGTCCTGGGCCAAATGCATTCAGAAAGCCTAGAGGATTACAGAATAGGAACTGAAACTTAACTTTAAGTGAACAGCTGGTAGATAAGTTACTAAAAAGAGATATATCTGAATGAAAATGCCTTGTGTCGTTTAGGGCCTCTGATACCAAGTGAGGTGTCAGGACTTCAGTCTTATCCTTAACCCTCAGGTATGACCTTAGGATGATAGAATCATACAATAGCCCAAATTGGAAGGGACCCATGAGGATCATCGAGGCAACTCCCTGCTCCTTGCAGGACAACCTAAAACTAAACCATATGACTAAAAAGCATTGTCCAGACATTCCGTGAACTCTGACAGGCTTGGTGCCATGATCACTTCCCTGGGGAGCCTGTTCCAGTCACCGACCACCCTTTTCCTAATGTCCAATCTGCTTCCCCTGACGAGTTTCCTTCCATTTCCTCGTGTCACCAGAGAGAGGAGATCAGCACCTCCCGCTTGGCTGCTCTGCTTTGAGGAGGGTGTTGACTGTGACGAGGTCACCCCTCAGTGATGAGGTCACCCCTCAGCCTCCTCTTCTCTGAGCGGAACAAGCACCAGGACCTTAAAACCTTAAGAGACCCTATATACCCTGGTATAATTGATTAAGGGGCTCAGGCTTTCCAGGGGATTGGTGCATATGGCTGAAGTGAACTGGGGTGAAGGTATCCTCCTCTCTTCCCCTTCATCTTGTATGCAATTCACTTTCCTCCTCCGTACTTTGTTTACAGTTTTATGGTGTTAAATGCAAGTAAGAAGAAGAAATCTTTTGGCCCTGTTAGTGTCAAGAAGATGACGATGAAGTTTCAGAAGGAGAATGATGCTCAGAAGGAAAAAGATGAAGAGCAGAAAGTGGTGACTCCTTTACCGGCAGAACCTGCAGCCCCGAGGGAGGCAGAGGGGATGCCTGACCCTTTGCTCTCCCTCTTCAGCCACACCAGCAATAACGACCTGCTTCAGGCAGCAACAGCTATGGACTCATTAATGGACCTAGACCTGGAGCGGCTCCTCAGTGAATCCCCAGAAGGGAGCCCCTTTCCTGATGGGGAGGACAGAGCAATCCCATCAGGATGATCTTGGAGCAGGATTTCAAGCAGCCGCCATCCCTCCCAAGAGGCTGCCAGCCACCTGCACGTCAGCTGCCAGGAAGAACTGCAGAATAAAGGAGACTGCTGACATCCTTCTGTTCCTTTCCCAGATACCCTGACACTAGATTAAAAGGCATAGCTTGGGATAAAGGGCTTGAGTCTGTTGATTTTACAATCTAAGGAGCCGTCATGTAGTTTGGCTTGTACTTTGTCCCTCTCTCCCTGCCTCCAGCCCCCCAGGTTACCTCAGAGTCATGTTTATGTTGCTTAGAGAACCCCTGCCCAGTCCCTGGTCAACGCCGTGTTTGTCTTGTTCTTCAGCATAGAGCTGCAGACCCGGGAGCTGAACAGCCAGATCCGCTCAGGGGTGTATGCCCACCTGGCTGCTTTCTTCCCGTGCAGTAAGGACACTCTGGTCAAGCGTGCCCGTAAGCTTTATCTCTATGAGCAGGTGAGTGAGTTGGCAGCAGAGCCCTGTCTCGTGTGCCCGTAGCCCCTGAGCTGCAGAGCACAGTTGTTGTCTCCGTGATGTGGTGGTGTCCTCCGCCCAGCCCGGTTCAGGCAGCACGTCTGGTGCGGCTTCGGCACTGGCAAGGTCTGACCTGCCAGACTGGGGTGTCTCGGCTGGAACAGGCCGTGTGGAACCTGAGTCTGTTCTGTGGTTGCTCCAGGGTGGCCGATTGAAGGAACCTCTGCAGAAGCTGAAGGAAGCCATTGGAAGGACCATGCCAGAGCAGTTGGCCAAGTACCAGGAGGAATTCCAAGCCATCCTCATTTGGCCAGTTTGCCAAGTAAGCTCCTCATTTACTCATTGTGCATCTGTAGCCCTTCTCAGCAGGTTCCCTGTGCGCTGTAGGCTGTTCTCGTGAGGCAAAGCCCATCTCAGAAGAAGTGCTGAGAAGGGTCTGTGCTGAGGCCAAAAGAGAGGGACAGCCAAAAGGCTGGATGCAGGCCAGGTGAGCAGGAATTGAGTTGTACTCCAAGGTTTCCTTGTCCTTTGGGACCTTGGAAGGTCACTAGTCCTACCCCTGCTCCGGGAATGGCTAGCTTCAAAGTTAGATCAGAGCACTCAGGGCCTTGTCCTGTGGAGTTTAGGATTTACCATTCTAAACAGCAAAAAAAAATTAAAGGAATCCCCCACAGGTCCTTTTCAAGGCAAATGTCTGCTTGTGCTTTGGCTTGGGGATCATACCCTGAGGGCCTTTGCCCATCTCTGTCCCCTCTGTGCTTCCTGAACAGATTTCGACTGGGTGTGGGACTACCTGAATAAGCCGACAGCCACCCTGCTGTCCTGCGACAACCTGACCTTCCCCATGGAGTACAGCTGTGGCACCAATGCCACCCAGGGGAACAAAGAGCTGGCAGATGGGCAGCACTTCTGAGAGATCAAGGTGCACCCCCAGTCTATGGCAGAGACATGGTACGTGGGCAGAGTTGCCTATGGGCACACAGAAATGTCCAGGATTCTTAGGACGGGACAAGAAACTTCTGTACCGCCACACCTGCAGCCTGCTGGGCAGGGACAGGGACAGCTGGGGCCTCTCCTACCCAGGGGACGCAGGCAGGGCAGTGGCAGAGGGCAGGATGGCTGGAAGGGCAGCAGCAGGCACAGGTGCTTGCTTAGGGGGTTGAGAATTAAACAGCTGGAATGGGAAATGGGATTGAGGCCAAAAAGGCTGCCAGACCTGGGAGCCCCTTCAAAAACCGCAAGTATGTAGGTAAGGGCAAGGGGGCTGGGAGCGGGGAGCAGCGGCTGCTCTGTCTGCACTCAGAGTCTGGCTGCAGCAGCACTGCCAGAGAAAACACGGGCAAAGTAGAATGAAGCGAGTGGGAGGAATGTTACCTTTGTTGTTTCGTAGATGCACTGAAAAAACTGTAGACTTGCAGAGGTCCCAGCTCTGAAACAGGTAAACTGCAGCCAAATGTCTGAGCTTCATCTCCTGAGTTGCTGTCAAAGCCGTCACCTCTTCCTGCAGGATCCCTCCCCTCTGCAGACCAGCAGCAGAGACAAGATTTCAGGTGGCCTCCCGGTTTCAGAGCACCCCAGACTCTAGTCAGGGAACTGACCTGACTCCTCAAAAGACAAAATCCAAGACCAGCACCCTCCTCTTGACTGTTGTGTGTTGGTTTGGTGTCTGCCACGAACTCGTCAGGCTGTGGGGCCTGATCGAGCAGCAGCGTGTAGGGAAACGGGCTCCTCGAGCTGCATCTGGGTCGCTGTTGTGGAAGAGCAGTTACTTCACAAGCTGAGGTGTGGGTGATCTTTCTCGAGTCCCCAGTGATTTTAGTTGCTTTGCATGTTGGCTCCTGCTGCTTCTCCCTATCAAAGACTGTATTAAACTGTGATAATAAAAGTAGAAACTGTCTTTTGTTCTTCTTGTAGCCCTTGAGGGCAGGAATCTGAAGGTGCTTGTCAAAAATAGCTGCACTAGCACAGCTGCGGGGCTGGAGATGTTTGAAATGTACCACTCGTATGTCAGATATAGAGGAGCTAAAGGCAATGGAGATCACTTTGCCTCTGCCTGGTGAGGGGTTCTTGCACTTCCCACGGACCCCCAGTGTGGCTGGGATGGATCCACAGGAGCGCCAGACCGATGCCACAGCCCCATGCACTTGCAGCAGCAGAACCGTGCAGGCTCTGCCGCTCCTGCAGGCCCAGCCACCAGCGCCATTCCAGCCCCTGCCCGCGGAGCCTGCGCTCAGCCGGTGGCTTCCGTGGGGCTTTCCCCGGCCTCTGCCCTCTCCTCCGGGGTGCAGCACATTTGCAGATGATTTAGGGGTGAGCTGGTGCCATCGGCCAAGTGCCAAAGGTACTGGCAAGGGTTGAAATCGCCAGGATGGGAAATGGCGTTTCCCCTGTCCTCTCCCTGGGTTCCCCCCCCAGCAGTCGCTGGGAACACAGATCTCCAGCCGCTGCCTTTTCCCCTGCTCCTGTTACAGACCTGCACAGGCTCTGGTGAAGCTTTTTGCTCCATGTGCATTTCTTCCCTGCTGAGCCTCGTGACTCTGCCTTTCATTCCTGCACCACAAATCTCCAGGGGAAGATGGCATCTCAGAGTATCTCAAGTTGGAAGGGACCCATAAAGATCATTGAGTCCAACTTCCTTCTTGTTGGAATTGTGTGAAAAGCAAAAGAGTGAAAAATCTGTAAACCACACATTTCCTTGACACAGGGTGCCCAGAACAAACACAGCATGGTATGGAGATCCAGTGATTTGTGTTTGCCATGGGGCCAAGGAATAGTGCGAAGGGAGGCGTAGGCCACGTGGTCCCATTCTTTTGCTTATCTCAAATTATTTTGCAGCAGCCAGCTGGCCTTGTTTCTCGTTCTCCCTCTTTTTCCCACAAAACCAGCACACCCCTCACACCAAGGCATGTGCTTTGTTGTTACTCAAAAGTTAATGGCTAGACCACAGCCCCACCCCCTCACACGTACATACTAAGATTAATACTACCCCGAGTTTGTGTCTAACTTGGAGGGATGATAATCCAACACCAAATCAGAGAGACAGATCGGCAGGTTTGTGCTCCTCACCCCCCCCCCCCCTCCCACCCCGCCCCAGAAGGGATGCCTTTTGGGAAGATTGGCTACACTGAGTGATTACCTGGGAACGTAGTGTGTGTGTGATTGCAATCATTTTTCTCTTGTGTAGTGCTATATAGCCAACCTGCAGTATCATAGGCAATCTCAATCAGTAGATGTTGCATAAAAATAAACCATAGTATTCATGAATCCAACTGCTTCTTTTGAACACAACCAGACCTACAGCATACGGGCTGTTCATGCCTCTGGGTCAGACCTATAGTTACGGTCCTAGTTGGTACAGCTATTAAGAGATAAATCCAGCTGCCCCGAGCCCCTCTAATCTCTGAGGATCGGCTAGAATGCAAGGGGATTCATCTCTTACCAACTTAATTCATCACCTTAAATGCAACACTTGTCTAGCTGTGTGCTGGTTTGTCCAGGAGGATACTGCAAGAGATGACATCAAAAGTTTTGCTGAATCCAAACTCACCACATCTACCAGCTTCCCTTGGTCAGCTAGATGGGTAACTTGGTCATAAAAGTAAAATAAGTTGGTTAAATGGACTTTCTCCTCGTCAACCCATGCTGGCTATGACCAATGACAGCATTGTCTCTCAAATGTTTTTCAGTAACTCCTGGAACAAACTTCTCTGTGATTTTACCAGGCACCGAAGTGAGACTGACGGGCCTGTAATTACCAGGGTCTTCCTCCTTACCCTGCCTGAAAATTGGGACATTTGTCACCTTCCAGTCAGCTGGGACCTCTCCGGTCTCCTGAGACTGCTGAAAACTAACAGAGAGAGGTCCAACAATGACATCAGCCAGCACTTTTGGTACCCTGGAACGGATTCCATAGGGCCCCACAGCCTTAAGTGAACCCAGCTGGAGCAGCCAGTCCCAAACGAGTTCAGGGTGGTCTGGGAGTTCAGCATCCCCCCCAGTCATGGTCTTCTAACACAGGGCCCCAGAGTTCCCAGCTTACCGCCTTATACACAACTTCCAACACTTTCCTACTGAGATGAAGAAATTCACTCAACTGTCAGAATCCAACAGAACCTTTAAGCAGATATTCTTTATTAGCAGCACTGGGGTCGCCCTGGGGATTCTCCACTGTAAGGACTCTCAAGAATTAGCAAGGGACATCAGTTTTCATACACACAAATCATACATATTCATTAGATTTCCTAGAAAGGGGTGTCTTACGATAATGCATTCCCAGAATTAATTTACATAGTCCAGGCATGCCTAGTGAAAATAGGGTGAGGGTCTGTGGTGATTAAGGAAGTAAGTAGTCTTCTTCACAGTGTTTGCTAGTTGACCCTCTTTCCGGAGGGTGCGCTGTGAAGTCCAAGTTTCTCCCTCCTAAATCAGCAAGATCATCCTCCCTAGATTGTACCTCTGTGTTCTTTTGTTCGAGTTCCCCTCACCTTGCTCAAGTGCCCACTGAGGGCTTTGAGTCTGCCCTCAGTGAGTTATACGGGGACCGTTTTACTTTTGTCTAGACAGGCCTAGGGAAAAACAGCTGAGTCGTCCCTGGGAAACAAACAAGCAGAACTTTTATGCATCACATTTTAATCAGGAATTCATAGGTTTCAGCCCTTTCGCCACTCTGTCACTCCTTTCCCTTACCTACATGCCTGAAGTTGTATTTAATTCTACGGAATTTAAACAGCCCTGGGCCCAAGAGGGGCGGGATGACCGCAGCTTCCCAGAGGCAGCGCTGTTCGTGTCGCTGATTTCTACCAGGCTCCACCAGCGCCGCTCTGGAAGTGAGGGGATGCGGGCAGCGGCTCTCAGAGCCTCGAAACAGCCGCCGCTGCCGCCCCCTAACCACCGGGGTTCACACCCCGCCCGGGTCCTCCCCACAGCACCCCGGGGGACGGTGGAGACGGCCACCCAGGCACGCGGCCTCACGCCCGCCGCGCCCCTACGGGACTCGACCCCCATCAGCACCACCCAAGCCGCTGCCGCCATCTTGCCCGCCCCTCCCCGCCGCCGCGCGGGGGCTGCCGGGACGGATCGGCCCCGGCAGCGGGGATAGGCCCGCCGTTGTCACGTGACCCGGGCAGGCCGTCGGGGCGCCGTTCCTCCGAGGCGTGACCGCGGCGGCGGCGTCGATTGGGCGCGCGGTGCGTGGCTTCAGCGCGAGGGCAGCGCCCCCCGCACGTGACCTGGGAGCGGGGCTCGGAGTCGGCCCGGGAGTCAGGCGGCGGCGGCGGCCGCTTCCCGCAGCGGCGGCGGTGAGCGCGGGGCGGCCCTGCCCCTCCCCTGCCCCCGCCCCCGCCCAGCCCCGCCGCCGCCTCCGCCCGGCCAGCGGCGTCCCGCGCTCCCCGCTCGGCACCAGGGCCCCGCTCCCCCTCAGCCCCGCGACCGGGGCTCCCTCCGGCGGCGCAGCCCCCCCGGGCCCCGCTCAGCCCCCCGCGGGTGCCGGGGCTGGGGTCGCTCTCCCAGGGACGGGGGTGTCGGTGCAGCGGGAGAGCTGCGGGCCGGAGCGGAGCCCTGGCCCGGGGCGGTGCAGCCCAGGCCGCCGTTTGTGCCCAGGGCTGCTGGGCCCTGTCCCAGCAAGTCTGGGGGGTTGTTTGGTTTCCTCGAGAGCTGCGTTTCCTTCAGCCCTGGGAAATGGAGCGGTGTGGTGTGAAGGCAGAGACCTGGGGGGGGAGAGAAGTGACAACATGGGGGCTGCCAACGTTGGAGGGAATTCTGCTTCGAGGATTGACTTATTTCTTTCTCTTTAATGATTGCAGCAAGCGCTAGCAGCACAAGCCTTTGTCATTTCTCAACAAAACTTCAGAATTAAATGAGTTGTTCCACTGCCAACGTCCTCACTTATCCTTAACCAGCCAGTGAAATCGTATCTGTGCAGCTGGGGCAGACCTTTTCTGATGCAATGGGAACTATGCCATGAGAACTGGTGAGACTTGGCCATAGCCATGACAGAGCCCCACAGGGTTTCGTTCACCACTCTCCACGGTCCACTGAGCAGCAGCTTCTTGAAAAGGTCTCGGAAAGATGATGGAGAGCAGCCCCAGGACTCTGAACCGGCAGCAACAGCTGTTCGCATCACACTTACTCTCTTTGAGCCAGATCACAAACGTTGTCCAGAATTTTTCTACCCAGATCTTCTGAAGAGTTCTCGAGGGAAAGTAAAAGGTGGTTCTTCAGGAGACAAGGTAAGCGTCCTCATGGCCTGCAGGGACCCTAGGTCATATCTGAAGATTTCAAAAGCTCTTTTCAGTATTGCTCTTTTCATGCTCTTTTGAGAGTTGGTCGTGTGTTAGCTGTGAGGTGCTGAGAGGTGGCAGGAGGCTGCTCGGGCATCGCGCAGGCAGGAGAGCCGCCGTGCAGGCAGGGGTTCTTGTGGTCAGGACACGCTGTCTCACTCCTTTGCCTTGGTTAGAATTTCCCGTTGGAAGGGTGATGTGTTGGTGGCAGAGTGTGGGGCGTAATGCTTGTTTAGTTTGGAACTGCTTGATGTAAAGTGAGTTTTGGTACCTGGCTTGCTCGCAGCTATGAGGAGCTCTCTTCCAAAGGGCGTCAAAGCAAGAGATGTTTCTCCAGTCTGTGGCTGTATCTTTTCTTGGGACCCTGTTCTACTTCCACCTTGGTGCTTGGCATCTCCTTCTGTGTGGTGGACGTGGTGCTTTTAGGTATTGCCTGACAATTGTGTTGACTTGTTGAAAGCGACTTTTCAGGATGTGAGGGCATGCAAACTTCTGTAGCATCTAAACGTTGTGTTTATGGGTGTTTTTCTGTGAAAAGAAAGTTGTTCTTTTCTACAATTCTACTTGTTTGTACTGTTGCTTTTCCGAACTGCTTAGCCATCAGATGATGGTTCATGCTGCTTGGGTTATTTTTTTTGGTGCTTGAGAGTTGAGAGAAGCAGAGACAGGTACAGAAGTAGCTGAGAGAGCACCCTTAGAATCATAGCATGGTTTGGTTTGAAAGGGACCTTTAAGAGTTATCTAGTCCCACACCCCTGCCACCGTTTGGCTGGGCAAAGCATTCACTGAGCCTCTGAATTTCAAATCTGACCATCATAGAATGGCTTGGGTTGAAAGAGACCTTGAAGATCATCTAGTCCGCTCCCCCTGCCATGGGCAGGGACACCTTCCACTAGCCGAGGTTGCCCAAAGCCTGGTTCAACCTGGCCTTGAACCCTTCCAGGGAGGGGGCAGCCACAGCTTCTCTGGGCAACTTGTGCCAGTGTCTCACCACCCTCACAGTCAAGAATTTCATCCTTCTATCTAATCTAAATCTGCCCTCTTTCAGTTTAAAACCGTTACCCCTCATCCTGTCCCTACACCCCTGAGTCCCTCCCCCCTTTCCTGTAGCCCCTTTAAGTACTGGGAGGCCGCTCTAAGGTCTCCCTGGAGCCTTCCCTTCTCCAGCTGAACCCCCAACTCTCTCAGCCTGTCCTCACAGGGGAGCTGCTCCTGCCCCTGATCATCTCTGTGGCCTCCTCTGGCCTCGCTCGAGCAGGTCCGTGTCCTTCTGATGTTGGTGCCCCCAGGGCTGGACCCAGCACTGCAGGGGGGTCTCAGGAGCGTGGAGCAGAGGGGGAGAATCCCCTCCCTCGCCCTGCTGCCCACCCTGCTCTGGGTGCAGCCCAGCACACGGTTGGCTTTCTGGGCTGTGAGCGCACGTTGCTGGCTCGTTTCCATCCACTAACACCCCCAAGTCCTTCTCCTCGGGGCTGCTCTCCATCCACTCCTCGCCCAGCCTGGATTTGTGCTTGGGATTGCCCCGACCCATGGGCAGGACCTTGCCCTTGGCCTTGTAGAACTCCATGAGGTTTGCATGTCCCACCACTCCAGCCTGTCCAGGTCCCTCTGGATGGCACATCCCTTCCCTCCAGCGTGTCACCGCCCCACACAGCTCGGTGTCATCGCTGAACTTGCTGAGGTGCCTCGATCCCGCTGTCCATGTCATTGATGAAGATATTACACAGTGTTGTACTAAATACTGTATTAAAGGTTGATTTGTCTGAGTTTCTGCCTGGATGCTCTAGTTGTGAGGGGTTTAATGCATGGGGTTTTAGTGGCACTGTGACAGGATTGATTCTGATGTTTTTGTCTCTTTTATTCCTACAGAAGAAAGACCCTGCTGATCCCTTTAATGATGATGAAAAGGAAAGGCATAAAGTGGAGGCTCTTGCTAGGAAGTTTGAAGAAAAATATGTATGTTTTTCTTCTTTCTATTACGTTATCCCTTGGACTGAGTAATGCTGTTGAGCTCTGAACCAGTAGTATTTAATGGTCATTGGCTGTTATGTTCCTGTTCTCCTGCAGTCCTTTATCTTGGCTGGAATGTGCTGTTTTCTGTGTCTCAGGGCTGTGGTCCACAAAAGTAGTTAAGATAAGTTCTTAAATCAGATGAAAGTCTGTTTAAAGTGAATGACGTTCTCACTTGTAGTGGCAAATAACTTACTGCAATTTATAAAATTTAATTTTCTTAAGCAAAAATTAATTTCTAGGCCTTGTCGCTGTGGCATGATGTAATCTGTCAAGTCTCCAAGTATGGTGCTCTGGTGAGTCTGCTGCCCTTAGGACCCTACTGCGCTGGGTAGCGTGAGAGATGCAGATCTGTCCTACCCATTTCCTTGCAGTTCTTCCTCTCGCTTCTCTTCTGTAGATGGCAATAAATCTGTGTACTGTTTTACAACTGGCTCTTTTGGATAGCAAGTTGCTGTATTGTCTTATACAAATTTGATGTATGGGTCACCCTACTGCACTGTGTGTAGGTGTGATGCATGTAGTACTGTTTGTACTGACTGTGCAGTAGTTATGGAAGAACAGTCATCTCTGCACTGTCAGAAATGTTGAAGGGGGTGCAGACGCAATTCAACATAACGTCTGCTGGCACAAAGTCAGCCTGTCTGGCAGGTCAGCGTTCTGTTACATTTGGCTGTACCATTTCTGGTTCTGTATGACAAGGCCTAAAACTTCATTTCCATATCCTGAGATTACAGTATGATGGGAGTTAACACTGGTTTGGTTCTGCTGCTGCTTGGGGCAAAAATGATCTCATTCCCTTTTCTGTACTGAAGCCAATGTCAGTGTCCTGTGTCAGGGCTGTCCCTGTGGTAACTGGAAAAGAAAGATGAACACCCTGTCAATCTTTTACTGCTTAGGGTGGCAAGAGACGTAGAAAGGACCGCATTCAGGACTTGATCGACATGGGGTACGGCTACGACGAATCTGACTCCTTCATCGATAACTCTGAAGCAGTGAGTACGGGGCGGGTTTGGGTGAGGGTCAGTGAGGGTGGGTAAAGGCAGCTGCCTGCGGGGGCTGAGCTGGGGCTGGGGGAGACCCTGCACTGGGTGCGGGCCAGGAGTGTGCCGGGGCTGGGGCTCGAGAGCTGGGGAACCGAGTGGCAGGAGGTGGCTGGTTAGCAGGTGTCCGCAGCCCCAGCTGTTCTTGGGGGAGCAAAAATCCTGCTGCATTCTTCAAGCGGCTCAGCTATGGAACAAAGGAACAAAGCTTATGGTGCCAACAGATTGTTCTCTGTTATTTCCAGTACGATGAGCTTGTTCCAGCTTCTCTTACTACAAAGTATGGAGGGTTTTACATCAACTCAGGAACTCTGCAATTTCGGCAAGCATCTGAATCTGAAGATGACTATGTTAAAGAGAAAAAGAAGAAGTGTCCCAAGGTCAGCAGCCAGCTTTGTCATTTCTTTCCTCTGTTAGATCTCAGAGGGTTTGTTGCATGAAAAGTCTGTTGACATTCGAAGCAGAGCGAGATCTGTGAAGTGGTGTGGACAGAATCGGGATGAGCACTTGAAATCCCATTCTGCCCCTGTACTTGATAGTAAAACGCAGCATGTCTGCCCTGGATGGCTCTGGTGGGGCTGCCTGGTTCCTAGAGGAGAGGTGACAGCAGCCACTTGTCACCCTGAAAAGTCACTTGGCATTATGGGGATGGAGAAACGAGTGCTTCTCTTTGGTGGCCACATCTGTGGAGAGAGCCCTGTTTTCATAACGCCGATGAAAGGCAGCTAGAAGGGGAAGCAGCAGGAGCACTTGGCATCCCCCTATGTTGGTGGGATTGTCTCTGGCGTAAAAGCCGGGTGCGCTGTGAAACGTTGAAGACTCTGTGTACCAGAAGCACGGTGAGAGATGTCTGGGGCTTGGGTGAATGTGTGCGGTGGGGAAGGAGCTGTTCTCCACTTCTTGGGAGAGGGCCCAAAGTGGCTCCGGGGTTGCGGGTGGCGTTGCAGGAGAGGCTTTGATTGTGACTTGCTTTTAACCCTCTTCAGAAGCGGAAATTGAAAGATGGAGGTGAAAAAATGAAGAAGAAGAAAAAAGATGATTCTTACGACAAGGAAAAGAAATCCAAAAAGTCCAAGTTTCCAAAAGCTGGGTAAGGAGAAGGAGGAGGAGGGGTTGCTTGCTGCTCGACATCTTGCTTCAGGGTTGCAGGTGGCATTTGTTACCCTGCAAGCAGTAGCTGTTGCAGTGTGGGGTGGCTTGAGTGCGTGCTGCATCAACAGCAGCAGGTAAAACTGCTGCCAAAGTGCGAGAGAAAAGGCAGCTGATGATCAGGTAAGGAGCAGAGCCCCACAGCAAGAGCAAAGAGGGGCACAGCCAGCTGCAGTGTTGGTGTTCCTTGGAGCTCTGTTTAGTCTCTGATGGTAGGAACAGAGTCTGGAGAGCCTGAAGAGAAGGATACTGAGTATTGGATCAAAGTTGGGGGAGGAAAGGCAGGCAGCAAGGGCATGAACTGGAGCTCTGTGTGTCAGGCTGGCAGGGAGGAAGAGGTTAGCAGGCCATGGGTGTCCACAGCAGAAAGGCAAGTTGTATGTTGCTGCTGTCGCTGGGTAATCTTTTGTACTCCTGACCAGTGTATTTCTTGGATGAGTGCGCAGGATTTTTTTAGAGCTTTTCTCCTTTTGGTCTGTAAACCTGAGTAGTTATTCTTGTTCTGAGTCTTCTTGTTCTGTTGGTCTTTCCTTGCACGGTTCTTCTGGCCCCTCTGTTTCAGTGTCAGTATCTGTTGCTTTTGACTCTTTTCCTACATTTTCCTCCTAGATTTTTCCTTCTTCCTGTAACTGTTTTTTGGGATTTCATTTTTCCTGCATGGTTCTGCTTTCTGGCAACACAAACCCACGTCTGATATGGTACCATCAGTGTATGATTCCTTTGTAGCAAGCAAGGAAAAGAATTTGCTTTCCTGGTTTTAATGGTCAGAAAACATCAGGCTGCTGTCACGCTAACTCTCTCTTGCTTCAGTGCCTCTGCACTGGTTGTTTGTGCATTTCCCCATCTTCCTTGCTGGAATAATGCACGTAGCTAAATAAGAGCATAGGTTTAAGCTCCATCACCTCTCTGCAGTGAGGAAAGTCAGCCTTCTCTTCTCAGAGCTGAACAAGTGGGACCTTAAAACCTTAAGAGACCGTAGAGTATTTTCCCTGGTGTAATTGGTTAAGGGGCTCAGGCTTTGCAGGGGATTGGTGCATATGGCTGAAGTGAACTGGGGTGAAGGTATCCTCCTCTTTTCCCCTTCATCTTGTATGCAATTCACTTTATTTGTTTACAGATTTACGGCGTTAAATGCAAGTAAGGAGAAGAAGAAGAAGAAGTACTCTGGCGCTCTTAGTGTCAAGGAGATGCTGAAGAAGTTTCAGAAGGAGAAGGATGCTCAGAAGAAAAAAGATGAAGAGCAGAAAGTGGTGACTCCTTCACCAGCAGAACCTGCAGCCCCGAGGGAGGCAGAGGGGATGCCTGACCCTTTGCTCTCGCTCTTTGGCCACGCCAGCGATAACGACCTGCTTCAGGCAGCGACAGCTATGGACTCGTTAACGGACCTAGACCTGGAGCGGCTCCTCAGTGAATCCCCAGAAGGGAGCCCCTTTCCTGATGGGGAGGACGGGAGCGATCCGATGGGGATGGGCTTGGAGCAGGATTTCAAGCAGCCGCCATCCCTCCCGGAGGGCCTGCCCGCCCCTTTAGAGAAACGCATCAAAGAACTGGCTCAGGTATGGCTGTTTGTTGTGGGGCAGTAGGATTGTGTGGCTGCTGGAGGGGGGACAGCTCTGCGGGGTTTGTGTGGCTTCACCCCAGGAATGAGCACGCTTCAGCGGGGGATTTTTGCAGTGCCATGTGTCACCCAGTTTTCTCTTACGGCCAAGTCACTTTCTTGAATGCCCAAATGGCAGGTAGTGTGAAAGTCTTTGCCCTTCTTTTCTATTGAATATTAACACCTGTCAGTGTGGCTTCTTTACCTCTCTTGGCAAAGTATGGACCTGACGCAAGAGATAATATCCAAAGTCAATTTAACATGAATTAATTTAAGATGTGAATTAATGAGGCTGAAGGACAAATTCGACTAATATTTTTAATGTCCTGTGGTGTGCAGTGTTCTCTATGTAAAGTAAGAGAGTGCAGCTGGAAAGCAGTACCCGTTCTGTAGGGTGAGAAGGTGTGAAAAGCCCTGTACATGGGCCTTGAGGATTTGTTAGAACCTTTTCCCATGTCACACACAGGCAGATGCCTTCACTGAGGCATGGGTACAATTTGGCATCTCCCACGCTGGAGCTGCATCACTGGCAACTTGGGTTCTTTATCCATTTTTAACATCTCCGTGTTGGGGTACTGTTTAGGGAGTGAAATATATTAATTTCTAGAAGGGTGATCCCACATCTTTTCACTAGTAGCTCCTCCTGCAGTTGGACTCCTGTGGGACTCGCCCATCTTCTCCAAAATGTTGTGATGTGTTTTGGGAAGCGCTGCTCTGGAGAAGTGGGAAAAGCACTGGGTGCTGCTCAGGGATCCCTCTCCTGGCACGTCGAAGAAGTGCACTTTTAGAGTTGCTGTGGGGCTTCTCTGGGGTGAGGGCTGTCACCATCAGCCTGTCAACAAACGCTCAGATATTTTGTTCCTGCTACTAGTGTTGTTTTTAAACATTGATTTTTAAGTCGTAAACAATGCCCTTAGACCTCTGCGGTGGTGTGTGTTCTGCCTGCTGGGGCACATCAATTTCAAGTGGCTGTTACTTAAGCATCTCTTACTTCATTAACTCCTGTTACTAAGGGTAGGCTTCTGTTAAGGGTAACTGTGTTCTGCTGAGAAATTTTAAGTGTGTATAGTGGTGGTGAGCAGATGGGAGAGAAGGAGGAATTGAAGAAAGTATTGCCACAGCTGATAAAAATAATGGGTTCTTCATGGATGTTTCTATTTGCTATTCAGGTTGTTAACAGAAAACACTGAAGCAGCTGTTTCTGAACTATAACTGAGTTAAAGGAAAATGTTACAGAGGTTCCCATGATACCAAGTTAATTGTTATGTTGCTGTAAGATAGTGTAGACTAGCAGACTACCCACAGATTTTCCTGCTTAGATTTTCCTGCTGCTGTGTCTCTTGTTGCTGGACTCTGTATGTTAAGAAAAGAAACCAAGGAGGAGAAATACAAGATTTAACAAAATGAAGCCTTTTGGTCAGTTAGGATTTTGGGACATGAACTCTGCTACAGGTGGGAATGAAGAGGTGCCATACGTCTGTCTGGGAGCCAGGTCTCTTCCATCCCAGCAGTCAGGAGCATCTTCTGAGTTAAATGGAGCCTCCAGGCATTTCCTCTTCTACTTGAACTGATTTAACTTTAACCCCATCCTTCCTAAAAGAATTTTCCTCTTGAGGAGCCTCTTTAGCGTTAAGCCTTCTCCTTTGATATCAGCAGCTGTCTGTGACCTGCTGTTGACAGGGAGGAATGTACACCTTCTGGGCATAAATTAATGGCTTGCCAGTCTCAGCCTTGGAGTGTGAAATCAGGGGATTTCAAAATCATGCTCTTGTCTCCTGACCTCTTTTTCCATGCAAGGCATCACTAACTTGATACGGTGCCTTGTGGTGAATGTTTACATCCCCACTCAGAAGAGACTGAAAGCTCTTGGCAGTTTTCTACTATCTCATTCATCTCTTGGAATTATTTTCCCAGTGGACATATTTTTCATGGGTGTGATTTTTTGGGCAGTGCTGTGTGTGCTGCAGTCATAGCTCAGGAAGCTTCCTGAACAGGATTTTTTTTTTTTATTATTTTTTTTATTTTTTTTTTAGTTTCCATGGTGTTGATTGGAAATAACACATACCCTCTGACTGTTACTCTTTCTGTTGATTTCTTGGCTTGGTATCAAGACTGATCTTGAAAGCTTGGTGATAAGTATCCCGGACCCTCATTAAACACGACTAGGACAATCTTTCCTGTTCAGGGACAAGCTCTCTGATCATATTACTCAACCTAACAGCTCTAATGTGAAGTTAAAACCATGCTCTAGAACTGTCCCTTCTCCCCACGGGCAGTATGCCAAACAAACCAGTTACCACCAAGCCATCTCCTTGGCCCCATTAAATGGGGGAATGTTCACTCCAGCGTAGTAACTCCATACACTCAACTCCAGTGCATCTGGACAGGAGAATACAGAATGGGACGGTCTGCCCACTGGTCTTACCAGTTCAGATGGCAGAGTTGGGCTTGAACTGAGGAGGGGTAAGAGGAGAGGACACAATCTCTCTTCTGTCTGTAGACTGTGGCAGCTTTTAGCCCATCAACAGCAGGTAGCTGGTGCAGAATTTGGTGGAAGAATAAAACTGTGCCTTGTTTTACATTATTTCTGAAGTGGTGTAAAAACACTTGATTGCTTGTGCCTGTCTGTATTTGTGAACTGATGATGACTTGTGTTATTTGCTGATTTCCAGGCTGCCAGAGCTGCGGAGGGAGAAGGCAAACAGAGATTCTTCACTCAGGATATCAACAACATCATATTGGAGTAAGTGCTGCCAGGAAAGAAGAGGGGGAAAGGAGAATATTAGGCAGAGCATTTTTCGTAAATTCAGGAGCAGGTTTAGCAGGAGTTGTGGGGGTGGCCTTATACAGGTCCTCCATGCAGAACATGCCTAGGATAACATGGAAGTCTCCTAGAAATGGCTTTCAGTTGAAATAATGATGTAAAACTGAGGTAGCAAAATGTTGGAGGGGATGTGTCCAGGCCTCCTGTTCTCATGATGATGCTTGAGATCTGTGTGCTTAAATTTGGTCACTTGACCTGTGATTGCAGCCTGATACAAGATCAGTAATCTCTCCCTGTCAGAGATGTCAGGCATGTTCTTTGCTGTCTAAGTTGTATGCTGTATGGAATATTTTCTAACTGGGATAAGGCTGCTGTGGTCAACTGGTTTCTGTGCAAACTGGAGGAAATCCATTACTGCTCTGTGTTTTTGATTATGGAATTACAGTGTTGCTTCACGCAGCTGTTGATAATGGCTTCATTCTTCTGCAAGTGCCTGGAGAAGGCTGATGAATGCACACAGCTTTGTGATCATGGCAGTGTAACAATACTTATGCAGAGGATTTAATTTCATTAAGGTTTATCAAGGCATTTGAAGGGAATTGCCAAAGGGAAAATTAGGAGTCTGTTTCCCTCTGGTTTCCAGTGGTGATTATCACCTTTCAGCTCTCCAGTGCTGACTGCACAAACAGTCCTAATCTGTTGTCAAACTGATAACTTTAACCACATTCAGAAGAGATTTAGATAGATTTGTATGACTGCTATAGAATCAGTTAGGGGTTTTCCCACTCAGTCACTGAGAAGTGACTTAAAAAAATAGTCTAAGTTATATATAACTGTGTAGATGAGTTTGACACACACTGAACTCTGTAACCCACTTGCTTGAAAGTAAGTTCAAACCCAAGGGATAAAGTTTGATTCTATATTATCTTGAGTTGGACCGCCATGATATCTGATATAAGCAGCGTGTACCTCTTATTTCATTGCCTGACACCCCTGCACTTCAGCTGCCAGGAAGAACTGCAGAATAAAGGAGACTGCTGACATCCTTCTGTTCCTTTCCCAGATACCCTGACACTAGATTAAAAGGCATAGCTTGGGGTAAAGGGCTTGAGTCTGTTGATTTTACAATCTAAGGAGCCGTCATGTAGTTTGGCTTGTACTTTGTCCCTCTCTCCCTGCCTCCAGCCCCCCAGGTTGCCTCAGAGTCACGTTTATGTTGCTTAGAGAACCCCTGCCCAGTCCCTGGTCAACGCCGTGTTTGTCTTGTTCTTCAGCATAGAGCTGCAGACCCGGGAGCTGAACAGCCAGATCCGCTCAGGGGTGTATGCCCACCTGGCTGCTTTCTTCCCGTGCAGTAAGGACACTCTGGTCAAGCGTGCCCGTAAGCTTTATCTCTATGAGCAGGTGAGTGAGTTGGCAGCAGAGCCCTGTCTCGTGTGCCCGTAGCCCCTGAGCTGCAGAGCACAGTTGTTGTCTCCGTGACGTGGTGGTGTCCTCCGCCCAGCCCGGTTCAGGCAGCACGTCTGGTGCGGCTTCGGCACTGGCAAGGTCTGACCTGCCAGACTGGGGTGTCTCGGCTGGAACAGGCCGTGTGGAACCTGAGTCTGTTCTGTGGTTGCTCCAGGGTGGCCGATTGAAGGAACCTCTGCAGAAGCTGAAGGAAGCCATTGGAAGGGCCATGCCAGAGCAGTTGGCCAAGTACCAGGAGGAATTCCAAGCCCATACTCAGGCCAAGTTTGCCAAGTAAGCTCCTCATTTACTCATTGTGCATCTGTAGCCCTTCTCAGCAGGTTCCCTGTGAGCTGTAGGCTGCTCTCGTGAAGTTTACCGCCTATTTTTGTTCTGTAGTAAGAAATTTCTGATGGGCATTAATTGGCCTAATTAAACTGTGTGCATTCTTTGGGCTATCTGCGGTGATGCTAACCACAGACAGCATCACTGGTGGGACCAGAACTTGACTGAAGTGTTTCACTCCCGTGTGAGTGTGTCTTTAAGAACATGGCAGTCTGAGAACAGTAAGGCTGGATTAGTCCTGTGGCCTCTATTACACAAGATTGGGAGGTTTCCTACCTTGAGCACTTAGCTCAGCTTGCCCCTAAGCAAGAAATTTTAGGCCCTATTCCCATGTGTGTGTTCTCTTTGACTGTTTAGACCTCTGAACAGTGTTGTTCAGAGATAATCCTGTCCTTGAATCTGCAGGACAATGACCTCCACATTATCACTATCTCCATTTTAGGATGCTGGAAGAGGAAAAGGACAAAGATCAGCGAGATCGAGTTTGTTCTGATGATGAGGAGGATGAAGAAAAAGGAGGGAAGCGTGTCATGGGGCCGCGAAAGAAATTTCAATGGAATGATGAAATCAGGTTTGCATAATTTAGATATTAAGTAAACCTGTGACTTGCTCTGTTTTATGCAGTTGGAAGTGAAGCATTTCAGTATCTGTATCTTGTTTTCGGAGCAGCGCTATCATCTGCCTCGTTGGAGGTTTGTGACAGACTGTGCTGTTTATGGAAGCCACTATGGCATTTATAAAATCTCACCCTTATATACATTGCAAAATTAAGCTGATTTCAGGCACAGGCCAACTCTGAGGAAGTGCTAAGAAGACGGACAGATCTTTGGGAAAAGACGGATCTCGGCTGATGTGCTGAAATCCTACAGACTAGACTCTTCCCAAGACCAGATTCTGGTTGTGAAAGCAGTTACAGCTAATGGGGTTTGCTGCCCCTGGCACCCAGGGGTCTGACAAGGAACAGACTGCTGGGTGAAGGGGAGAGTGGCAAAGGATAGAATGAGAGTCAATCCTGCTGTCATCTCCATCTTATCCTGTAACAAATTGGAGTACTGCTCCGTAGATGGCTGATTCATTCAGAACAGAGGAAGCTTCATTTCCTGCCTTCTCATGGCCTCTCGGCATGAAGGTCTGCGGAGAGGTTCAGTTCTGCGGTTGTTGATGACGCCTGTAATCTGTCACTGGTTTTCTACCTCTGCTGTTTCAAGAGGTTAAAACGGGAAGGGGTAGCAAGGCTTTTCTGCCCTGGCGCATCAGTGTGCGTGCACACAGCGAGCGAGAAACGTGCCTTTCCCTTCCTCTTTCTTGCGGAGGCAGTGCAGGGTCGGTTTTGTTGGCAGGGTGCTGTGCAGAGCCAGGCGTGTCTTGGCGTATTTATCCAGCCCTGGCTAGAGAGAATGACCTCCAACTGGGAAACTGAATCCACGTAACTGTATTTGAAATCTTCCTGTTCTTCAGGGAGCTGCTTTGCCACTTGGTGAAGATTAAGTTGGATGGTTATGACCTTGACAAGAATAAGGCTCAGTCTCTAGAGGATTATGTGAAGACCTTCCTAGATGGCGAGGTGAAGCCCCTTTGGCCGAAAGGCTGGATGCAGGCCAGGTGAGCAAGAATCGAGTTGTACTCCAAGGATTCCTTGTCCTGAGGGACCTCAGAAGGTCACTAGTCCTACCCCTGCTTCAGGAATGGCTAGCTTCAAAGTTAGATCAGAGCACTCAGGGCCTTGTCCTGTGGAGTTTTGGAAATCTCCAAGGATGGGGATTACCACAGCATCTCTGGCCCCTTGTTCTGGTACTTAGTCATTCTTTATTAAGTCTTTTCTTATTATTTTCAATCAGAATTCTCCTTGCTGCACTGAACTGAATATTCCCTCTTTTTGCTTTTTACTGTGCACTTTTGAGAAAGATCTGGCTCCATCTTCTTCGTGGCTCCCCGCCCCCTCCTCACTCTTTGTGTAGTGGAAGAGTGCTGTTAGAGCCCTCCTTGATCTTCTGATTTTCCAGCTTAAGCAAACCCATTTCCCTCAACCTCTCCTTGTCTGTCATGTGTCCCTGTTCCTCAGCCATCTTAGTGGCTCTGGACTGTCTCCAGTTTGTCAACATCTCTCTTGTATTGCGTGGACCCTCAAACTGGATGCTGTATCCAGATGCGACCTCATAAGTGCAAATAGAGAGGAGTAAGCACTTGAACTGCTGGCTGTGCTCTTGCTAATACCTGCCAGCATATAGTTAACTCTCAACAGTGCAACCTTGCAGCAGCAGCTCACGTTCAACTTGTCTGCCAGGCCCCACGGTTCCTTTTCTGCTACATAGCCAGTTGGCACCCAGCCTGTGTTGCTGCGTGGGGTTATTCCATCCCAGCTGCAGGACTTTGCATTTGTCTTTGTTGAACTTTGCAAGGTTTGTGTTGGCCCCTTTCTCCAGCTCCCTGTGAACGGCAGCCCTGCCCTCCAACATATTCTCTCCCCTCCCCCCATTTTCACATCACCCTCAAACTTATTGAGAGTGCAGGCTGTGCTGCCCTCCAGGTTGTAAATGACACTGTTGACTAGTCTTGGCCCTTGTATTGACCTCTGATGGATGCCACTGGCAGTGACAATTTACAAGGTGGAACTGGGACTGAGGTGAGGCTGACTGGCCTGTAGTTTCCCGAACCTATATTACCAAGGATCACTTTGTAATCTGTCTCATGAAGAATACATTTTTCAGACACTTTGGGAAGTCTTCCCTAGAGAGTTCCCCAAAGAAAGCAAAGTGGAAAGTTTTAGGGGCTTATGGACTTGCACAAGACACACCAGAGAGTCAGCAGAGTAAGTAGGAATTTGGTGTGGTTTTCTTTACCCTTTCTGGTGTCTTCACTGCTGTTCCCTGCTCTTTCACGCCCTCCATCATCCATGCCATTGAGCTGGCAATTGCAGAGCACCATACAAATTGCAGAGTCATTCTCCCGAGACTGTCATCAGCTTCTGGCCTGCTTTGTTTTGCTCAATAGTTTTAAAGAAAGGACAACTGTACAGTCCTACTGCTGGAATCTCTATCTCTTTGCATTTAAAGAGCTGGGCAGCGCTGTTGTCTTCTCTCTGCTGAATTTGCTTTTTGGGTTTCATGGGAGATAAAGGAAAAAGTAGGTACTAGTTCTTAAGAGCAGTAAGTGTGAGTAGCACTTTACAGATCCGTTTGGAAAGGTTCACAGCCATTTATTGCAGTTGCATGTGCACATGAAGCAGTGATGTGCATGGTTGTAGTGTGACGTTGGCATTAGGAGGTGGGTGCAGATTCCTTAGTTAACAAAAATATTGCCAGTTTGAGGGTCTTAGCTTGCCAAGTTTTAAAAACTCTTTTCATTAAATAAAAGGAAATGAAAATATTTTGCCCCTAGTTTGTAGGTGAAACTATTTTTAAGCATACAGATATTCACCTAAGACTCACTGTAGGAGGGCCTTCCAGTGAAGTTAACTGCAGAATTAACTGAATAAAAATGGTTGTCCCGGTTGCTTTCCAGTGGCTCGAGGACAGTGATTTCTCCTGCAGGGACTTGAGGGAGTTGGAATTGATGATCTTTATGGGTCCCTTCCAGCTCGTGATATCCTATGACTTTGTGATTTGACAACAGAGAGTAGACTGACAGCTGCACAGAAGGGGAGGGGAGGGACTGGCAACACTAGAAGAACTGTAAACAGTTTTATGGTCTGGTCAGCTTGATTCACTGTCATTGTGATCACAGACGTTCATCTTTAAGAGGAACTCAAAGATGGACAGAGTAGCAACTTTGTGTATGAGTTCAGAGAGGCCCTGCCATGATCCTCTTTTCTCAGTTATCACTAAAATGCTATTAACATAATCTAGGGTTAAAATAAGCTTGCTTTTTAACAGAAAAGGGATGACAGAAGTCTTTGTCAAGCTGTTAATAGCAGATGGGAAGCATATTCCATATGCCAGTACTGAAGGTGTATTTATAAGCTTCTCACCCTGACATCTAAGGTGGCAGGTGAGTGGCAGCTGTTTTAGGTGAAATAGTGTTCGTGTGAGATTCTGGTTTACTTCACCTCGGTAGTAAAGGAGTTTGGATGAAGCTCTGTTTATTGGTTGTGGTTAGTTAATTGTTACAGAAATGGTTGTGCTGATTTAAGAAGTCACCTCAGCTGTTTGCTGGGGACGCGAAGGCAACAGAGCACGTGACGTGCGAAGGCTTTTCATCCACGTTGCTGTATTTGAGGCAGGGGAAGGTAACCTCTCTCCCTTGAAGTTGGTGAAGAGCTGTTGTATGATCTGCCAGCTCTTGGATGAGCTGTAGCAGCAGTAACGCCCAGCTTGAATAATCGTACTGCCTCTCCAGTTGGCTGTCAGCTTTTTAAGCTGGCAGAGCTTTTTCCTTAGTTTTTGTCCAACAACTGCCTTAATGGCCTTTCCAGCGCCTACAAGCATAGCTCCCCAGAGAGGAAATTGTGTGGGGGAGTTCAGAAGGATTTTCCTGGAAAAAGGATGAATATTTGTTTGCTCTCTGTGGTTTTAATTTCACTAAGTCCCCTGCTGTACTGTGCAGCTCTGTCTCCAGTGATCCCAGCTGCTCTACTGGGTCTTGCTGGATATCACTTCTCATTGCTCTCTTCCCTTCTTAGGACACTGTTTAAGGAGAGCAGGCGTGTACATGGACACCTCACATCAGTCCTGTGAGTATCGCGCAGCATTGCTTTGGAGTGATAACTGGTGAACTCCGCTCCCTGGGGCCTGGGTGGATCACGCAGGAGCACCTGAACTTGGCTCCCATCAGATAGTTTGGCGCTGCTTCATTTGGGGAGTTCTAGGGAGAGTAGCTGTTTCTGCGTGACATTTCCCACCAACAGCCTTCCTGAGGTGCTTTACAGTAAGCTCAAAGATAAGAACTTTGAAGCCAGGTCGCCTCCTGGCCTTGTTCAAGAGTCTGGAGTCAGGCCTCTGTGCTAGTCCCGGGGAGGCAGATCAAGGTAAAATGGAGTGTGATGCCGGCACTGTGATTATTGCTACCTGTTCAGTCAGTCCTTACTGGATTCTGGATTCCCTCTTTCTTGTTGCCTGGTTAAAGGAGGGGTACAGTGAGCTCAAGCTAGTGAAGATGGGTGCAAACAGGCTTGTGGGTGGCAAACCGAGACAGCCATTGGAATCCAGCTGGGCAGGTGCTTTAATGCCAGAGGGTCTCATGGGTCTTGCTGGCAGTTGATAATAGATGATGATACGGACTTAGGCTGATGTCTGTTTGACAGACGGTCCTGTTCTTGGCACTGGATGAGCAAGGGGAAGTGTGAGAAAGAGTATGAAATAGAGTGTAGAGTCATCCTTCCCTCAGCCATGCCATTCCAGCAGTTCAGGGATGTCTTGTACGAGAGATTGCATCTGACCAGACCAAATGATCTATTTTCTGTGAATTTGGCAGATGCTTTTGCATCCTTGATGTCTTCTGGGACCCTAAATGAAATGTGTAACTTTTCTCCAAAACAGTCTCTGTATCAGTTTCTGTCTGGGTTTTGCTATAGTTAGGTCAGCAGTGGGTTCCTGTAGTAGCTCCTAGCCCTGCAGCCGGTGCAGGATGTGTCTGTTGAGTGCTTTCACTGCTCTGCTACCATTTCAAGACTCTGCTCCGCTCCCTAATTCATTCCCCTGTGTGGGAGTCGGGGCTTCCTAGAGCAGCAACTAAATGTCACACAGTTTTGGATCCTAGCAACCTGAGATGCTGCCTCTGTTCCCTCGGTTCTTTGCAAAAGACTCAGTGGATCATCTTTAACAGGGCCCAAGTGTGCTCCCTAATTGGATGCTTCCCTGGGGTATTCAGTGATCTGTGTTTCTTTTGTCTCCCTCAAAACAGGGCGAAGAAGAAAGTTATAGCTCCTGCTAAGGTGAAAGTGAAGGTGAGTTCTTTGTTTTCTGGTTCTCATGGTTGACATATACCAGGATCAGGTGACTGCAATCTTAAATCCTGTATTTGACCCTTGTATCTGTACATTAGGTACAAGGAAGTTCTATTGTGAAGTAGCTCTAGTCAGTATTGGGCTTGAAAAACCAGCTAGAACAGCAGCTAAAATTGTTGGCAGCAGCAGCAGTTGGGAGGGGGGTGGTGGGGTGACAGGCACAGAACATGCTTATTGTGCCTCTTATCCCCAGATTTGGAACCTTCCCTTCCCTCTTCACAGTGAACCCTGCTTCTGTTCTGACTCTGCCTTCTCCTGTGATTTTGTTCCAGGAATCTTCCTGCAAGCCAGATAAAAAGATGTCGGTTTCTGTTCCTTCAGTGCCCTCAAGCAGCACCTTAGCTCTGTCTTCAGAGCCCCAGGGAGGAGCTCTGGGCATCAGTGCCCAAACCAGAGAACTCTTGTCCCTTGGGACAACCCAAGCGTCCAGCAGCACTGGCACTCCTGCTACCTTCATGGATGACTCCTTGGATGAGGACTTAATTCATAATCCCACTTCCTCCCTTGAAGCAGTTTCCAAGGAACTGGCTGTGCTGAACAGCAGAGCAGGAGGGAGCCCTGACTTTACTCTTCCTGGAGCTCCAAAAGCTCCACCAGAGAAGATCCCAAGTCTTGCATCCTCAGAGGAGAAGAGGACATTTCCAAAGTCCAACCCTTCCCCTACATCATCCTCTGGTTCCCTCCAGTCTCCTCTAAATTTCCTGGCTGAGCAGGCCCTGGCATTGGGCCAGTCTTCTCAAGACAAAAAGACAGAGAACTCGAATTACAAAGAGCTCTCCTGCCAAGCCTCCCCCAGCAAAATCATTCCCGATGCACACCAGACTAAACAGAAACACCACAGCCTGGTCCGGCCAAGCCATGGGCCTCAGACCTCCACCCCAGTGCCGGGTTCTCAGGTGAAGGTCTTTCACTCAGGCAGCCAGCTACAGAAAACTTTCACCTCCCCGGCTCCGTTTGTCAAACTGCAGAATCCCAAGTCCTCCTCCCCACTGCCCCAGCGCTCCCTCCTCCAGCAGGTCAAGTCATCAACCAAAGCTCAGAGCTTCCATTCTTCTGCATCACCAGGCAGCACCCAAAACTCCAGCAGCTCCCACAAGAGCCCAGGCTCATCCTCATCATCTCTCAGCTACACAGGAAAGCACTCAAGTGGCTCTAGCTCTTCAGGACAATCTTACAAATCGGCCTTCATTTCTGGTTCCCTCTCCAAGCACGGGGCTTCTTCCAGCAGCTCCTCATCTGGAGCTTCTGCAAACCAGGGCTGCTCTTCTGGGAGCTTGCTGCCCAGTGTGCAGACTCCTTCCTCGGGCCAGGCCTCCAGCCGCCCCTCCTCAAGCTCCTCAGTGAAGAAGACGCCTGTTTCGCAGAAGCTGACGCTGGTGGCACCTCCTGGAGGTTCAAATGGAGATTCTAGTGGGGGCACTCAAGGGGTGGCCAAATTGCTGACCTCCTCCCTAAAGCCAGCTGTTGTTAGCAGCACTGCATCTTCTACCTCTGTGCCGGTAAGCAGGGATGTGCTGGCCCAGCCTAAAGCCAGGACACCACGTGGCATTGTGTCAAGCTATCTCTTACCTTGTTCAGACCTGCCGTAAAGTTATGACTTCCAAAGCATGTCCTGAAATTCTTGAATGACTGTCTGGATTGTGGCTGCTTAGGCTAGGAAGTCTTGGCCTTTGTCATGGGCTTTCACTCCAGAATTTAAGCTTTCATTTTCAGCTTAAAGTAACAGCTAAGCAAAATACTGTGGTACCTTCCAGACTGCAATTTTGGCATAGGCTGTGTAATGTTTCTGCCCTGACTTTGCAAGTTATGGGGACAGCAGAGCTCCCATTTGGGTCAGGAGGAAGTGCAGTAAGGCATGTTATCAGGAGACCTAAAAATCATTGCATAAACTAAAATTATAATGACCAATTTGTGGTTAATTAGTTCTGCAAAACTGGCCTTTCTTAAATTATCATAAGTAATTTTAATATTATTGCCACTTTTTTCATGACTGACCTTTAGAATAAATAACCTTTGGTACTGGGCTGTGAACTCAAAATGCCTGCTCAGCTTTCTTTGGTGGTTATCTCTGTCCACTTTCTGTTGCTCGCTGGTTACTCCCATAAGCCACTGAAGTGATATTTGGAATCAGCTCACTATGGAATTCAGGGTCTGAGTTCATTGGGATCTAATGTCTCATGAAGGACTCCTGGGTTACCGATACAGACTTGTGTTATTCAGCCGTTGTATTTAAAGGTATAAGCGCCTTAATTTTCATTTGTAGCAAAAAAGTAATCATTCCTGACACTGTTGTACTGCTTTGCTGTTGGCTGCTTATACTTTGACTTCTTTTGTGGCATGTGGAAAGAGCAGGGCAATTAAATGAGTATATTCAAATGGGCCTGAAAGTCATGTACTGCTCAGCTCATGTACCTTGTCCGTTACTGAGATGGAGAGCTGAGGAGCATTCCCTGGTGGTGGGGGATCTCAAATCCATGGGAGAGATCTCAAAGCACGAAACCTTGGTGGCTTGAGTTGTCAGCAGCTGCCAAAAGTGAGTAGGAAGCATCCTCCCTGGAACTCGCATCTTCTGCCTAATGGAGGCACAGTTCCAGAGTAAGGAAACAACAGAGGGAACTCCAGTGCAGTCACGTTTAGAAGAGTGTAGCGTCCAGCAGTGGGGTTGCCAGTGTCCTGGTGTCATGGTTTAAACCCACCCGGCAGCCAAACACCACGCAGCTGCTCGCTCCTACCCCCACCTGGGGGAGTGGGAGGCAGTTGGAGGGAAACAGGTAAGGAAACTTGTAGGTTGAGATAAAAACAGATTAATAATAGAAATTAAACCGAAAAAATAATAGTAATAATAGAGAATACAAACGAGTAATGCACAATGCAGTTGCTTACCACTTGTCGACTGATGCCTAGCCCATTCCTGGCTAGTGATCCCAGAGAAAAGAAGATCTCAAAATTGCAATCCTGGAAGTGAGAGGGTGAGCTTCCCCGCCAACCCTCATGTATATACTGAATATGACATTATATGATGTGGAATATTCCACTGGCCAATTGGGGTTTGATGCTCTGGCTCTGCTCCCTCCCAGCTTTTTGTGCACCTGCGCACTGGCAGGCCATGGGAGGTTGAAAAGTCCTTGATTTTTTTAGCAACAACTAGAAACATGTGTGTGTTATCAACATTCTTCTCATATCAAATCCCATACTGAATCCAAAGCACAGCACTGTTCTAGCTACTAAGAAGAAAAATGAACTCTTATCCCAGCTGAAATCAGGACACCTGGGCACCTCCAGATGGCCTCAGGGGTTGGCAGCTCTTGGGCCCTGGCTGTGAGGGTGCTTCTTGCAAGGAGGACTTTCTGATTGCTCCATGCGTTGTAGTTCTTTAAATATAAATGGTGCTATGTCTCGGTTTTCCCACTGCTGACTGACCTTTTCTCTTGCTTTTCAGAAAGGAACTAGTGGAGCTGTGCTGCTAACAAGTTCTTCCTCCTTAAGTGTACTGGCTCCATCCTACAAGTCCAGCAATCCAAAGCTGCCAGCTGCCCTGAGCTCCACCCCATTAGGTATTATCTCTCCTATTCATTCCTTCCCTCTTCATGTCATCTCCTTCAGTTCAGACTCCTCCCCAAAAGCAGGAGTATCAAAGGATGCAATAGTTACGGGACCTGCTCCAGGAACTTTCCACCATGGCCTTGGCCACAGTGAGTATCCTCCCGGTCACGCATGTGTGTGTTACTTGTGCCTGTGCTGTCAGTGACAAGAACGCCAGTGCTCTGCCATGTTAAACCATTGCAGACCAACTCATCTCTCTTGCTGTTGCTTCGTGCTGTAGTTCATGCGTTTATATCTCCAGCGGTTGCATTTGGAGAACCTTGGGCACATCCCTATAGCCAGCCCAGAAGTCCCAATGGCTGGAAGCTGAGCTATAGGCTAACTGCTGCAGCTCCTCTGCTCATTTCTGTCTTCGATGTATATTTGTTCCTTTTTTTTCCCCTCTCCTTTCTTTGTTTTTCTCTCTAGGTCTTCTAGCTGGCTTGCACTCCAGCCCCCACCATGCAGCGCCACTCCCACATTCTGCCCTGTCCACTCATTTACCGCAAAGTTTGCCAGGTAACTTGTCAGATGGTCGTGTTTGTCCTCTGCCTCGTGAGTCATCCTCTATCCCAGCAGATACTTCCTCTAGGGGTGAAAGCGAAGTGGTTGTCTGCGTTGTCTGACAGGCGCAGCGGTTGCTAAAGCCCGTGGCCTCCCTGAGGTGCAGAGCGAGGCGTAGCTCTCTGTGTCCTTGGCTGTTTAGTTAGCCAGGGCAAACTTGGGCGTTTGTGGAATGATGAGCCCTCGGTGCTTACAGCAAGTGTTGGTTC
Organism: Athene noctua; assembly: GCF_965140245.1. Classification (NCBI taxonomy): domain Eukaryota; kingdom Metazoa; phylum Chordata; class Aves; order Strigiformes; family Strigidae; genus Athene; species Athene noctua. Next base: position 2,893,236 of record NC_134051.1, on the reverse strand, counting down.
CTGGAGGTACTCGGCTTTGCTGCTTGCATCATGGTGAAGAATTATCCTGCCAGGATTAAAGCTGTGCATGTTTATGCACAGTCTGCCAGGACTGCCCAGGAATGAATATTCTGGCTCTGTGGAGTTTTGTTACTGGTGACCTATATAAAATGTGTCAGACCAGAATGTCTTGTGTCTGTGCACTGAGCTAATTGCCTGCATCTCTTTTGTGACAAGTTTGTAGTGTAAATGGAGACTGCTTTACTTGGTGTTGACAATGTGATGATTTTGCAGTTAAGCCTGTTCCTGCCCCAGTTTGATGCCTGCAGAAGCAATGCATAAACCAAGAAATTTCCAAAGAACACCTTCTCTGTTTGTAAATGGAGTCCTGCCTGGTGGGCTGTGAGTGTGTGTAAATACGTAGCACTGTGGAGGAAGGAGAGAAGTAAGGGGGATCCATGCAGCATTCAGAAAATTGAAACACAAGGCCAGCAGATTGGGCTTTATCTGCTCCAGGGAGTCGCTTATCCCATTGGTAACTGCTATTTCTGCTTTCTTGAACAAGTGTTCTTTAGCAGTTCAGTACCACTGTCTTAGTACCTGCTGCTGTTGTGATTGTCTCACTGGGCAATACAAGCCTGATTTAGGAGTGGATGTGCATGATACTGTGGCACTAAGGCCATCGGATGTGTGGATAACCTGCTGGAGTTAATGTGGCCTCCTGTAGCAGTCGTGGGGTAAAATGCCCTTGTCTGCTGAGCACAGAGCTTGCTTGCTGAAGAAAGAAGAGAGTGCCGTGCACTGGTGAAAATTCAAAGAATTTGTTGTCTTTGCTTCTTTTGCTGAAGTTTGTCTGAGGCAGGTTGTTACGTCTCTCCAGTGCGGTGGAGCAGGAGGTGGTACTAGCAGCAACCACTGGTGTGACAGACCCTTCCTTCCTCTTTGTCAATACACAGTTACTGGAGAGTGAGATGATTGATTTTGGTTTGAACATGGGGTATGAACTGTAATCTGTGTCACTGAGGAGTTCTCTGTCCTGTTATTTGAGGGAATTTAGAGTGGTTACTTCTCTGTTGCTTATAAAGCTTATAACAATGTTTCGATGAACTGCTGCTCTTAAGCAGGACATAGTGCCAAAATCTGCAAGTAGACAAAAGGTGACTAGGAATAAGTGAAGAAAAACTGACCAGTGAGACAGCTTTGGCCCGGACCTGCTTTCTCACTTGCTGTTTTCACACAGAGATTGGGGATGGAGCTTAGTGCTGTCATCTCTGGGAACATCAATTGTGGTGCTTTGTAGAAGAACACAGATATTTAAATGACCACCATAATCTTAAAATGTGTTAATTTTTTTGGTGGCATAAGCTATGGTTGGCTGTATAAGCAGGTGGCCACAGCTGCCTTGTTCTGTCTGAAAGCTGTGAGGACTCTGGTGTGTTGGGAGGTTGCTACAAATGCAAGGAAACCTTGATGTCTTAAATGAAAATGCTTATACTGGCATTTGTCAAAAAGTGTTTGAGCAAGGAGCATCCAGTGCTTGCTTGTGTATTGTCACTGTGGCATTGGCTGGTGGAGGTGCCCATGTGCTGGTGCTGTGGCAAAGGCTCTGACTGCTCACTTTAGAAGTGTGACATGCTGGGGCTGAGCTCTTGCATGGAAGGAATTGTCCTTGGCCTGGAGAAGAAGCTGTTGCTACGCTGCTTAGTGCCACTGCTGCTTAACTGCAACATCTCAGTACACCCATTTGTTCATCGCAGTCTGATGGGAGTTTTAGTTGCTCCTAGAAAACTTCTACTTCTTTAAACTTCCTTCCTTTTTCTCTCTTCAGTGCATTTCTCTTTTTCCCTCCATGTCTGTTCCTTTCTGTTCCTTCAGTGGATTCCTATGATTCCTGTTGCTATCAGTCGGCACCTAATGCCTTCATTAAACAATGGCAAAGGTGTACTAACAGTGTTATTTTAAACCACCTTTAAGTGCGAGGCAGCCAGTACCATGTATTTCTAGTTTCCTAGATGGGAGACATGGTGGGGTGGCTTTTAGAGAAGGGCAGAGCCTAGCTAGTCAACCAGCAATCTGAGTCCCTGCTGTGGTGCTTTTGCTGGGAGGCCACAGGAGACCCTCAGTGCTTCCCGTGTCCCTTACTCAGGTGCAGAGGCAAGGCTGCTCCCAGTTGTGAGATGTCTCCGAGCACATCCTTGCACCCCTTGACTCCTTGGTGCTGGAAGGGAAAAGTAGGTCTTTCTGTGCAGAGATCTGGCTGCCCCAGCTGCACGCAGCTCCGTGGAGCTGATGCCAAACCTCCTTCCCACTTGGTTTTATTTTCTTTCAGATGCTTCTCAGCTTCACGGCAAAGGGTCCAATGCACAGCAGCGCAAGTTGTGACGTCTGCAAGGAGGGGAGCTAGAGCACACATAGGAGAAAACCAAGAGGAACAGGTCATGAACTTTGGATACCGGCTGTGTCTTTTTTTTTTTTTTTTTTTTTTCTTTTTTCCTCACGACAACTGGAGAGACTGAACCACAACGAGGAACTCATTGGTGCGTTTGTTCAGAGGCTTTCAGAGCTAAGCCCCACACAAAGGGCCACCTTGAGCCATGCCCTAATGAGAGAAGCATTTTGTAGCACTGTTTTATTGCTGCTGCCCTTCACGCATTCCCTGGCACTGGCAGGAGCTAGAACTTGCAGGGAGATGCGGGTGGCTTGGCTTTCTTGCGGTGGATTCCCACCCACCTGTGTCTGTATCTGCCAAGTACCTCCAAGTCCAGTTACCTCCTTGGTCTCCCAGTGGAGGGTATGAAAGGTGCTTCTTTCTTCTGCTTTGGATTTACTTGGATAATTCTAGCACTGCCAGTGCTTTCTGAAGACATTTGACTAATTTTCAACTGTACTATATAACTGTGCTACAGTTAATTGGAGGACTTAACATTTCCTGTGTGGTGAATCTAATGAACCACCTGATGTTCCCCTCTGGAGGAGAAGGAAGACTCCTTAGAGAGACACTTTTAGATGCAGTCATTGACTTTGAGAAGTCTACTTCTTTTGGATTTTGGATTTTTTTTTTTTCCTCCAAAGGGATGCTTTTTTCGTGTTCAGTTTTATCCTCATTACCATCGAATGCATTGGATTGAATGGGATACTTCTCGGCATGTCACATGTATAGGAAGACATAATTCCAGTGCCTTTTATGGTGGAGCAAGAATGGACTAGTGACACACATTTCAGCCCTATTTTATGTGCTCCTCAACCCTTTTTTAATCATTCTGTATTTAAAATGTATTCTGTTTTATTTAATAGAGCTTTTTATGGTTGCACATCAAAAAAAAGCTGCACTGTTTGGACTTCAATGGTGTCTTGGTGACTGTGAACACAGTACCAAATCCAGCAAGAGCACCAGTTCTTATCCGAGTTTGTGCAAGCGGGTTCCAGACCCTCCCCTAAAGCCATTCTTTCCTAGGGTCGTCAGTTATGATCTCTTTGGTGGGCAGAGGGAATAATCTAGATAACCAAGGTCACTATTAGTCAGATGAATTCCAGAGAATACTATTGCTCTTCTCGATGATTTCTGCACTAGGATCATGTGCTTGTCACAGCTGCAGGAATGGGGACCCTCTAGAATCGGGGTGTGTCCTTTTAATTTTTTAACTCTTAGACCTAAATACTTCCCCTGAGCACACCCTTTCCATCTGTGCATAGCTAAGGGCAGGCTGTGGTCCCAACTGAACTTCATGGGTTTTGATTTTCTGCTCTTCCCCCAGTCTGCCTTTTCTAGGGCCCCCACAGCCACATCTGAATCGTGCAGTAGTAGCGCTGATCCGCATAGGCTTTACTGGTATTTCAAGGAAAAGCTTGCAGCCTTCCTTCTTGAGCTTTGGGGAAGGATGCTGACACTGAGTATACCAGCAAATATCTGCTTTAGTTTTCCCCATTTTTGGTAAGATCCAAGACGGACTGTTTTCAATTTGAGCTGATACATAGTTTCCCAAGACCAGTGCATTGTTTGTATTTTTTAAAAAAAAGCAGCTCAGATTTAAAATTTGTTTACAGAAAATACCTAGGTTGTAGCAAAAGAGCCAAAGACAGAACTTGTGTAATTAAAACTAAGCACAGCAGTTATTGATGGACTCTGAGCAGTGGATGTTGCATGGTTCCCGTTGAAGGCCTAATCCTGAGAGGTACTTTGCCCCTTCAACTTCCCATGGTAGCTGAAAGAGCGTTCAAACACCTGGCAGGATAGGGACTCAGCGAGTGACTCGAGGTACTGGTTCTACTCCCTCTCTTTGCTTTCACTTGAATGCTTCTGCTGGGAAGCACCCGTGTGCGTGGCCAGAGCAGAATGCCCTCCTTCTAGGAATTTAGCGAAGCCTCTTGCCTCAGGGAAATGTTTATTTGGTGGAAATTCTGTGGGATATTTTTTTTCTTTACATGCTATAATGAATGAGTGAATGGTATGGAGCAGAGTCGCAGCAAGGCAGAACCATGCAGAGATCCGACACCTGATGGGGAGCCAGGAGTCTGGCATCTCTGCCTTGGTGAGGCAACTTGCAGCGCTGTTGTGACAGTGTGGGGAGGCGAGGCTCCCATGGCACTTCCTGAGTATGGCAGTTCCTTTCGGGTGTAAGAGCTGCGGTTTACTATTATATTTTTTTTTTTGTGTGTGTTGGGACTGTCTTGCTGAAGATGGTGGGGGTGGTATGAAAACTGTTAATCTTGTACAGAACAACTGAATAAATTGTTTCAAAGTTTCCAAAATGCTTTTTTCCATCTCCTTACCTCTAGTTTCGTGACTTGCTTTTCAAGAATTTGTGTTTCAGCTTGGATGATCATCTCTTGATCATCTGTTTCTTGAATGAGTAATGAATTATTTACTGTTTTAACTAAACTGTTACGTGGTAAGTAAATCACAACTCTGTTTCTAGCCATTGTGGTGGTAGAATTGCATATTTTCATTCAGTGTGCTCCTGCTGATGCTTGAAGTTGACATCTGGTGGAAAGAACGTGGGGTTCAGACCCTGGAGCAACGGTGTGATCCTGCGTGATCCTTTCATTCACAAAGGTAAAATAAGGGTGTTAATCCCCAAAGCCAGTATGGATATGCAGTGAATGCTTACAAGTGCTTTTGCTGATGGCGGAGTTTACTGGGGTTCGGGTATTAGCCAAAATTCAGGAAAATGGAAATGAATGTACTCTAGATGTGGAAGCCCCTGGTACTATCCCAGCGTAATTCCCTCTTCCTGCAGCTGCAGTCCCATTTGTTAGTGCAGCTCACTCCCATCTAATGCTGCTAATTAGTCCCAATTCTAATGGTGATCCAGCAATTTCCCTCTTGGAAAAGAGTCACCAGCTAGAATGAACAGTCTTATTTTTTAAACTTTAACTCCAAAAGAGTATCTTTCTGTAAAGCCAAAGATGAAGAGACTGCCATAATTAATAAAGAAAACCCAACTTCTGATTAGAATCACTGCATTTTTATTTTGTACTATAAATAGAATTCCCCTCTATTTCCCATTCCCTTACACAAGTAAATGAAACATGTAGCTGCATGTAACTCCATCCAGTAAAATACCAGCTCAAATGGCCTGTAGCCATGAGGTAAGCTAATTGTTTCGAAGGCACTCTGCGTTTGGTTACAGTTGCATGCTTTACACTACCATCTTGTGTTTGGCAATACTGCCATCTCTTCACGTACTTCTTGGTGACCTCTGTGGTGTATGAATGCTTCTCCTGGATCTGTGGCTGATGCCATCAAATTACATCTGCTTCACTCTTCCCCAGCAGCATAGGCATGTAGGTGAACAAAATGATGGTGTTTAGGTATTAATGTGATACTGAATTGTAGCACACCTTTGTTTTCACAGAGCTGGTTTTCTTGAAGGACGATCCCATCATTCAGTCAGTTGTCCACGATGAAACTGTCTGGCTTACCAACATGCAGCTGACGTAACCAGCTCCTGCTGGTCACCTCGGAGTCATCTTGACCTTCAGTCTTGCTAATGACTGCTGTGTACAGCTTTTTATGAGGCTACGTGAGTATATGTTGAGGAAACTGCAGGGTCTGCTGAGTCTTTGGACTTCAGGTACTTCACTGTCCTAAGGCTTTTTATTTTGGTTTATATTAGGTTGAGTGATTAGGTAGGGATGAAGAGGGGGAGGTTTTACTGTAGTCCTGACAAACGTGTTTTCCACTACTGGTGGTGCTTTTCTGCAGTGTATGACAGCAAGCAGCGTGGCTTCGTAGCACGGCTGGGGCAGAGGCTCTAGCATTTTGGAAGACGCAGAGGAGGGCAAGGATTTGCAGTGATCTGGTAGTCTAACAAGTGGTGCAGCTCTGACTAGCTGCTCTTAAGACAAAGTTTCTAAAGTGGAGGGAGCGCTGTGTAATTACTTCCGGACACCAAAACTGCCAGCTCCTGGATCGACATCTCCTTGTTGAGGTAACTGTTGTACTGAGCCATGGTTAGCCTTCCACTCTTCAAGGCATCCTCAATTGAGAACTCTCTACCAGACTTCCTGTCGAGGATCACAGACGATTCCCCATTGGGACCCTTTATTGAGATCTCCTCCCAGTCGCATTCCTGACTCTTCAGTTTGACGAACAGGCTCCATTCAATGAGGCCAAACACATGGGCTTCCTCTGGAGACATTTCTTTCCCTGTATCGGGGTCAATGACCACAATGGAGCGCCTCAGGTGGTTCTCTCTTTGTTCCCTCTTGATCGCCACTGTCTTGAGGCGATTCTGGAGTTGCTCAATCTCTGCATCTTTTTCTCTGGATAACTGCTTCAGATCATCTAACTCTCTTTCCAGAGCTTGGAATCTGGAGTCCAGGTTTATTCCACTATCCACGTGGGTCATGTTTCTCAAATCCCGAGCTTCTGTTGCTGTGAGTTCAATCTCTGACTGCAGTCTCCTTGTTTCCATCAGCAGGTTCTGCTTCTCAAGGTGCAGTTTGTGGTTTTCTTCCCTTAGTAAGTCTAGCTCCTTTGATGATTTGGAATTGTTGAATTCTACCTCGGACAGCCTGGTCTCAAGGCGGTTGATATCTGCATCTAGCTCCCTCTTACACCTACTTTCTTCCTCCAGATTGTTCTTCAGCTTTTGAATCTCATACTCTGTGTCTCCTTTGTCCACTTGGACACTCTCTGAAAAGACCACTTTCTCTTTGACCTCCATCTTCTCCAAAGAAAGGAGCTTCTTTCTCAGGGCTTCTAGTTCAGTTTGCAAGACTTGTCTCCGGTGCTTCTCTTCTTCTAGCTCCAGCTTGAGGAGGGAGTGCTCCTTCTCTTGCTGGGGATCTTGCTGAAGGATCACTTTCTGTTTCACAGTCACTCTCTCTGTTGTCTCCCTCTCCTGTTCTTCCAACTCAGTTAACCTAATCTTCAGCCTCTGCACCTCCAGTTCAGCCTCTCTGCGGGCCTGTCTCTCTTTCTCAAGTTCTTCTAGCTGACGCTCTAGCTCAGACCTCCTCCTCTGCAGCTTGCGGAGTTCTTCGCGGAGGCAGTCAATTTGCTTCAGCTCGCTCTCAATGCTCTGAGAGAAGGAGTTGACTTCAGCTTTCAAGGCAGGATCTTGCTCATACTTCACTACTTCCTGCTGGACAACTTTCTCCTTCACCTGGGAAAGTTCTTCCTCCCTCTGTCTTACTTTCTCTTCTTGGAGTAGCCGCTCCCTCTCCAGGTCAATGTGTTTCATCTGTTCATCTGCTAGCTGCACTCTCAGAGAATCTACCTCCTCTCTAGTCCTGGGGTCTTCCCGAAACTGCAGAATTTCTTGAACAACTTCCTTTGTATGCACTTGAGGTTTGGTGTCTTTCAAAGCTTGTATCTCTTGTTTCAGCTGGTAGATCTCGAGGTCAGCTCTTTCAATTGCTCCTGTCCTCTCTATGATTTCCTCCCGGAGTCGCTGTAGCTCCTTTTCAGTTTCTGGATCATTCTTGTACTTAATGACCTCCTTAATGACTTCTTTGACTTCTACCAGTGGCCCTCTGTTCCTCAGAGCAGTCAGCTCATTCTGGCAGCTCTTCAGCTGTTCGTCACCACCTCGGTATCTCCTCTCCTGCTCTACAAGCTCCAAACGAAGGTTGGCAACTTCATTTTCAGCCTTGGGATCCGGGCGCACAATCTCGCGCACTTTCTCCTGGACAACCACCTTGGCATTCTCTTCCTCCAGCAGCTGGATCTTCCTGAGCAGCTCAGCCTTTTCCCGCTCGTTGGAACGACCCTTGGACTTCTCATCTTCGTACTGGCGCCGGAGCTCGTTCACCTCTCTCTCAATGGCTAAGTCTTTCTCTACCTTCAGCACCTCCTTGACAGTAATTTTGCCCTCGGCAATGGCCCGTTCCTTCTCAAGGCGTTTGAGCTTCTCCTGGAGGAAGCTGAGCTCTTCCTCGTGCTTCTGCCGAAGGGCACTCTCCCTCTGCTTGTTCTCTTGCAACATTCGGAATTCCATCTCCAGCTGGGGATCGTTCTGCAGCTTCAGCACCTCCTTCTCAGTCACCTTCTCCTGCTCTTTGTTCTTCTCATTGGACAGCACAGCAATTTGTTGGCGTAAAAGGATGACTTCATTCTCTCTGGTTCCCTCCTGCCTCCTGAGCTCTTCCAATTCTTCTTTGAGCTTCAGGATTTCATCAGCTTGAGCTTTATCTTGTTCAATACGCAGTACCTCTTTCACTATATACTCCTGCCCTCCTTCCCTCTTCTCGTGCTCCAAAACACGCAGCCTGATTTTAAGAGCCTCCAGCTCATCCTGGAGCACCTGGTTCTTGCGCTGCTCTTCTGCTAGGTTTTGCTGCAGTTTGTGGAAGCTCTCTTCCAGCTGAGGGTCAGGAACTTTCTTCAGCAGTTCTTTCTTAACTATAGTTTCTTGGGGCTTCTGGTTTTGCAGGTGGACAATGTTGTTCTGAATGGCTTTGATCTCTGCTTCTAGCTGTTGCCGACGCTGAGTCTCATCCTCCAGCTCTTTCTTCAACTTCCAGACTTCTTCCACAGGCCTTACGGACTTTTTGGTCTGGACAAAGTCTTGTGTCACTTGAACCTCTGGTTGCTGTTGTTGAAAAAAGAATGTGTAGTCAAAAAACCCCAAATAATCATACTTTTTGGTGCTTATTTTCAGTGCCTCCTGTGACAAAGCAACAGGAGGGTGTTGAGTTTGGTTAGTGGAGGTTGCCCATTGTAAACACTAAACAGAGGGTATTTGAAAACAGGCTGCTCTTGAACTGCTCTGTGGATTCCCAGCCTGAGAAATGCTTTCTGCAATGCCTGCTGTTGTCAAAACAAAGCTTTTAGCCACAAGGGACACAAATTCTGGCATGGGTTTGGCAAAAGAAGTGTTAGAAATGATGTGGAGCTTCTAGGGTGAGTGGAAGATGGGACTGGGAAACACAGAGGGGTTGTCTATCTGGTTTAAGTGTCTGCTGATTAATGATTTTGGGGACATGAAATATTAGCTAGATTGGTTTCCAATTTAACTTGTAACAGCAAAGGCACATGTGTATATTATTTACATGACTGTCCTTTCAGCATCACGTTGCTCCTGGTGATTGCTTACCTGCCGCAGGAGGCTCTGAGCAAACTCCAGATTCTGCAGCCTCTGTTTGTTCACAGCATTTACTTCGGTGAACTTGGCTGCCAGAACAGCTTCCTACGGAACAAAAAATGCCTTGACAAGAGGTGGTGGGACCAGGGGGGTTTGGTCAAGACTTGCTGAATAGAAACAACACGCCCCAAAGAAGTAACCCTCGGTGCTCTTCTGAAAACCTGCAGTGGCGATCTGCCAGGCTTTGGGGAAGAGTGATCCTCAGGCACACACACTCTTGTGGTCATACTGTGCATTTCCTACTCAAGATATGTAAAATGAGATGTAGCTGAGGAATAGCCAAGTGGACACTGCTGGCTGCCTGCCTCAATAGGCAGGATGAGTTTGAGGCAGGTAGCAAACAGATCCTGCAAAAATAAGTAGCTTGTGGCCTGCTCTTGCCATAAGTATTTCTATCTAGCATGAGGACTTTGACAGTGAAATCTCACTCTCTGTTTGAAAGTCTGGAGAGGGGAAAAACTTTTAGGTTTTGGGGTTTTCTCCCCCCCCTTTTCCTTTCAAAAAGTGCTAAATCCAGCATTTTTCTTCTCTTATTCTGGCCAGCCCAGCCCAGAAAAGCTGATGGGTTAAGAATGGTGAAAAAATCCCTTCCTCCCCTGATTCTCTGCCCTGCCCTGCAGTCCCCTCTGGAACCAAGGTTGCTGACAGTAAATATAACTGTTTGCAAAATACCCATTGGTCCCATAAGCTGTCTTCTGGTTTAGTTTGCTATAGGCTACCCCTTCCTTACCTCCTCTTTCACTTTTGCAGCTGGAGACTGGAGCCTGGGCTTCTTGCTCATGTACCCGTTCCGGCCATTCTCGAGGTCAAGGATGGACCGTAGCTTCTCAGCTTCCAACTCATAGTCCTGTGAGAAGAAGTTCCCAGGAGGAAAATTAAATTACTGGGTCCCCTTCATGCACAGGTCCCTCCTAAACCTTGGCTTTAATGATTTCTCCTCTTGACCTGTGTGTTAGGTGAGCTGCTGCGGATGGTGGGATGTGGAGCACCATCATCAGGACCTCCCAGCAGGTTCTGAGTTGGGTACTGCCCTGGGACCATGACAGCACAGCTAAAGCTGTTCCCGTTGCCTTACAGATGCTGGGCTTGGAGTAGAAACCCTCCTTTCACAGACAATAAATCTCAGCCAGTTGCCATGCTAATGGCCACTTGATGTCAGTGTCAGAGCAGATATAACCTGGTTTTAGCTCATTAGTTGACTGAGCACTAGGCTTTCTTTAGGTGGCTGAATGTAGGTGATTCTGCCTCTCTATTCTGCTCTGGTGAGATCCCACTGGCAGCACTGCATCCAGCTCTGGGCCCCCCAGCACAAGACATGGACCTGCTCAAGCGGGTCCAAAGGAGGGCTACAAAAATGATCAGAAGGATGGAGAACCTTCCTTATGAGGACAGGTTGAGACAGTTGGGGTTGTTCAGCCTGGAAAAGAGAAGGCTCTGAGGAGACCTCATTGTGGCCTTTCAATACTTAAAGGGGACTTATAAGAAAGATGGGGACAGACTTTTTAGTACGGCCTGTAGTGACAGGACAAGAGGTAATGGTTTCAAATTAAAAGAGGGGATGTTCAGACTAGGTATAAGGAAGAAATTTTTTATGATGAGGGTAGTAAAACACTGGCAGAGGTTGCCCAGAGAGGTGGTAGATGCCTCATCCCTGGAAATGTTCAAGGCCAGGCTGGACGGGGCTCTGAGCAGCCTGATCTGGTTGAAGATGTCCCTGCTCACTGCAGGGGGGTAGGACTAGATGACCTTTAAAAGTTCCCTCCAACCCAAACTATTCTGTGATTCTGTGTTAAAAGTTCTCCCACTGGCAGAGCTGCAGTCCTTACCTTCACTGCCTGCTGGTATTGCTGAGCTGTGGCAGAGACCTTCTGCACCGCCTGTTCCTTGCTTGCAATGTCACTGAGGAGCGCCTGGCATGCACAGAGATAAGTGTCAAAGGGAACACAAAATCCAAACAGGATGTTCAGCCTTTTTGAGGGTTGCCATTAAAATTACAACACCAAGAATTACAATCTTGAGCTGCCCTGCTATGTGTAAAGAAGGCACAGGTAGGACAGTGGGACCTTATAGCATCAAAATCAATAAAGCTAATAAGTATATTTTTCTATTTTATGTTCAGGAGCTATCTTAAGTTCTGTTCTTCATCTTTTAGTGTTGTTCCTTCTCCTCCCCATGGAGCCCAGGGTCCTTAGAAAGAATTACCGCTTGGTTCTTCAGCTTCATCTCCACTTGCTGGATGTTGTCGGTCTCCTGCGGCTCGTAGTTGGGTATGTTGCACAGGAACTGGTTGACTTTGTCATAGTTGGTGCGGTAGTTGGAATAGGCGCTTTTTGCTTTTTGCAGGGTTTGCGTTCTGTAGGGGAAATCAGCTCAGCTTCAGTACTGTCACATCTCTTGTGTCTCCTGCAGATGCCTCTTAACCTGTCCCTGCTTCCCTGCTCCCCAAAGACACAGATTTGAGCCAGAGTTGTTCTCTTGCCAAAGTCCCCATCTCTGTAGCAAGAGCACTTGATCCTAAAGACTGCCCAGACCCACCCAACCAGTGCATGACGAGCCTCCCTCTTCCTCCTTAGCCGTCCCTAGAAGCCCTTCTGCACCTGCTCATTCCCATGATGGTGTTATGCCTCTTCCAGATTCAGTGTGATTCCAACTCCACTGTAAATATCCTGGCTCTCCAGGCTGGTCTAGTCCTAGTTAGATCTTATCCTCTGTCTTACCTGTGGTCAATTTGCTTGGTGAGGTTGTTGAAGCGCTGGTTGAGTTTGTAGAGCTCGGCTTCCTGCCGTTCGATGTCGGGGCAGTGCTCTTGGAACTTGCTGGCCAAGGTGTTGGAGCACGTCTTTGTCCTTAGCAAGTTCTGCTCTGCTTCATTAAGCAGGAACCTTTTGGACTGGAGCTCGGTGCCCATGGCCTGCAGAAAAAGCAAGAGAGAGGGATTCTGTGGGGTTGCACATATGCCAGGCTTTTGTCAGTGTTCCCCATCGACTCCAGCAACTGCACTGGAGCTGCAGAGGATGCGAAGGAAGGACTGAGCTGCAGTAGTGCTGTGAGTTGTGGAGAAAAACAAGTTGGAGGTTTGCATTGTAAGCAGAGCCATCTGGTAGACCTGGTGGGGAGAAAAGCTAGCTCTTACTCCCTTCACCTGTTAACCTTTAAAAGCTTTAAAACCTTTACAATACTATGTGCAAAATATTTGGTGCTCCTCATGCAAGCCATGAACCCTGTTCCTGCCAGAGCAACAACTCCAAAAGGAGCTTTTGCATTCTAGTCTGAACTTGGGGAATTGATGGAAAAGCTGAAGGACAGAAAATTCTGGCGTAGCTAGTTCTTGGCCTTTCTATAGCAGAAGGATTGCCAATTTTATTTGGCAGCTTTTCCTGGTGATAATTGTTCTCCAAGCCTTGCTAGGTCCATCTCTCTCAAGTTTCAGGCATTGCTTTTCCCAGACCATTTTATCCTTCATTTCTCCATTAGTCCTTTTGTCAAATCACAAGTATTCAACTGGCATTTGATTTCTGGTTTGGGGATGGGAACCATTTGCATTTAAGGCAGGTGGAGATCAGTGCAGCTAACTTGAGGTCCCACCTCCAGCTGGGGGAGGCCATCCCTTTACCGACTGATTCAAGCTTGTGCGTTACGCAGCCATTACTCCCACGTCCTTTTGGAAAGTGGTTCTCTATGTGGAGCATGTCAGTAGGGTAAAAAACTGACCGGAGACAACACTCACCAACAGCTCTTCTTTCTTACGGTCTACCACCCGCATATCCTCTGGTACCGTGTCATCTATGACCAGTTTGTTCTCATAGGTAGACAGCAGGTCTCGGCCTTGTTGGAGGCTCCTCTCGAGGTGTGTGGCCACCTCAACTCTGTATGGACACAAGAGGAAGGGTGTTTAGCGCGCCTGCACCTGTCTCCTGCAGGACCCTACGTTATGCCAGGCTCAAGCCATGATTTAAGCTATGACTTACTTTTCTTGGGCAGCGCTGAGCAGTTGGACCACACGGTCGTACTTCTTGTTGGTATTCTCCACCTTGTTCTTTACTAAGGTAGCGCTGCCAGTGTTTGGCACGGATTCAATGAAGACCTCGCACTCCTGGATCTTCCTCGTTTTCTCAGGTTCAATGCGACGGACCTCATTGGTGATGTTCTGCAGTAGGAATAAAGCCTTTATAGCAACTGCACTAGGACCTTGTGGCTATAAAAAAGCCGATCCTTGGCTGTCCAGTGTGAGAGGGGAGCTCAGGGCTGAAGGCTGGTGTTTTGATGGCAGGTGCCTTTCAGCCCTGTAGGGGACAAAATTATATTTTTTGTTGACTTGTATCTTTTCTGGGCCAGGCTAGCTGGTGCTTAGCAAGGAGAACTCTGGCTGGGGAGTGGTTCCCACCATTCTAGCTCTGTCAGAAATGCTCTGGACTCATCTGGACTGTTGGGCTCTGCAGCCTGATGGATGAATTCTTGCCTGGACATCAAAGCACTGCAGGCAGTTGGAGCAATTTGCTTTCACTTGTGGTGGCACTTGAATTTTGACACAGCCCTCGGCAGGTGATGTAACCAGGACCTGAGCTTCCTCCTAAACCAAGGGAGGTTTGTGGCACGGAGCCTGGCTTAATTAGGGGTCTGAAGGAGAGGAAAGAAGCAGGATGCTACTAGCACTGGAGCCTAGCAGAGCAGGTCCACAAGGCGAGACAGTGCCCAGAAGTGTTTTCCTGCTCCTTTCTGAACTGGTGATGTTGGTGGCAAAGTTTATGTCCCTGCTGTGCTCAGAATCCGGGCAGGATGAAAACTTGAGGGCTCCCCTCTCTTTCTCACAGCCCACACTCTGCAGCCATCACCTTTTTCCCAGTCAACCCTTCTGTGACTGAGCTGGGCCAGGAGCAGGGCAAAGGTTTTTGGCTTCTGAGGCTCCTCAGAGGGCTGCTCCCCCTCTCCACTGGAGGCAGCAGCCAGCTGTAAGCATCACTGCATCCCCGCGTGCTCCTGGGCTCAGGGAGCGCTTACAGCGCCCAGCATACCCAGGGCCACCCTGGAGACCCCCTGGGAGCACGGTCCCTGTAGAGCACTGTCTGTCTGCTTCCCCAGCCCCCTACCTTCAGGTCCTTGGAGCGCTCAGTGCTGTCCTGCACAGCCCGACTCTGCTCCAGCGGTGGACGGAGGTTTGCTGTGATTGCTTTCTCCTGCTTGTCCAGGTCACTGTTCACTTTCTCCAGCCCTGCCAGAAGCTGGCGCCCCCGAACTGATGCAGCATCTGGATAATGAGAGGGGACCGGGTTAAGGCTGGCTGGGAGCTGGCTCTAGGCTCAGTTCCACTGGTGAGTGCAAAACCTGCATCCCCCTCCACTCCCTGAGCCCTGCCTGCTGCAGCCACAGCCTGGCTGCTCTGCTTCTGCACACATCCAAACACTGCTGCCCCCAGGACCCTCAGAAGATGGGAAGCTCTTGGTAACATCCCCCCTAAGATGAGCCGCCATTGAAGTTCAAGGCTACAGCGGCCTTTCTGTGCCTGAAAAGGGGCAGGCCCCAAGCTGCCCTTCCAGAGCCGCACCTCCGATGCTGTCAGCCTTCAGCCCCTCGTAGCGCTGCTGGAGAATGTTCTTGCAGTTGGCCGTCTTCTGCTTCACGGTCACGTAGTGATTGGCAATTCTGCAGAACGGGACAGCGTGGGCATGAGGCCAGAGTCAGGCCCTCAGCCCCTCCGTCACCCCATCACCCATCCCAGTGCTGTTCCAGGAAGGGGGTCAGCTCTGGAGGGGCTTGTGGGACCCAGCCCCTGGAGGCAGCCATGAGGCAAGTCAGGGAGAGGCACTCTGCCCCCATGTTGGCAAAGGGGTGGAGCAGTGTATGCACCGCAGGGGTGAGAGCAGGGAAGAGGCCTGCTGAGGGACGGATGGGCAGCTCCCCCTGCCATAATGGTCCCCCAGAGGAGAGGGCACCTGGATGGCTCTGAGATGGTCCCACTTTGCCAGGTGGGATCTTGTGTGAAAGCAGGAGGGTGCAGGAATCCCTCCTGAAGGAAGCCTGTGGCTTTGAGCAGGCACAGCTTTGCTGTGGGAATTGGAGTGGGAGTCCCCCAGATGGGGGCATGGCCTGGGGCTAGTGAAGGCAAGGGCAAAGGCTGCTGGGGTAGTGGGAGAGTCTGGTGTGGCAGGCTGGGGGGCACGTACTGGTCCGCCAGCGCTATTGCTTCTGCGTCCGGCGGGGGGATCATGAAGCAGACCCCCGGGGCGCTGATCTTGTCTCCTGAGCTGTCTGCCACTTCCCAAAGGTCTCCAGTGTTCTTCTGCAGGGTGTAGTGGGCTCCTCGGCTTATCTGGCCCTGGGGGACAGGAACCGGTCACAGCAGCAGGTCAGGAAACACCACCCGCCCTGCTCCACGCCAGCAGCCCTGGGAGCTGCGCTTGAGGGAGGCAGGACTGGCATAAACCCCAATCCCTTCTCTTGGCACCCTCTCACTTCTTCAAGTGTCTGCTGCTTGCCAAAAACTCATGTGCCTGCTCCTCCCTCCCCTCAGCCTCCAGGTATGAAGCCAGGCCTCTTCTTGCAACAGCCACGGCAAGGAAATTCCCACTAGGGCAGAGATGAAGAAGGCGTTTCTAAGGCTGTGCTGTGGCATTCCTTCTTGGGGAGGCAGACAGCTGAGTCAGCCGCAGCCACTCGCTCCTCTCCAGGCCCCTGCTGCTCCCGTGGTGTCTGTCCTGTCCCTTCACTCTGTCCTGCAAAGACTGATACCGTGATGGGGGGGATGATGGGATGCAGATGTCCCTGCTGCGACTGTGCCGGTGATGGTGGGGTGAGTTTCTTTGATTAGAAACACGCCTGGACATCTTCACCGTCCCAGTGCAGGGAGCGTGGGAATGTGACAGAGCTGGGCTGTCGCAACCTCCTGAAGGGTGTGTGATAGGCACGCTGTCTGCAGGGTGGATAGAGGCTGCATTTCCCCCCAGACCCCTCCTGCACTGCTTCTACTGAGCTGCAAAACCTGCTTTCCCACCAGGAAACGTGACCTTTGCCTCGTCCTCACCGCGGGAAACATTGCTGCTTGGGCACTGGCAAAAACTACTCCTTCCCCAGATGCTCTTTCACCCCCTGTATCCTCCAAGGAGATGGTCCCCAGCAGCACCTCTGCATTGCTCATGGAATGAGATGTTACCTGCTCGCCTTCGTACTCGCAGAGAGCCTCCACGGGGACGGGCTGGAGCGGCGTCTCACGGCGGTACCGCAGGGGCAGGATCTGCTGGCTGCGCTCCTGCAGCGACTTCACCACTGCCTCGTACTTGTCCAAGGCCTTCTCCTGGTCCTAGCACAGGGTAATGACCAGAACCAGTAGGGAAATGGGGGAAGAATGAGTTCCTGGGCTCTCCCAGCTGGGGAAGGGCTGGGGAGGAGCTTGTGCCAAAGCTGTCAGGACAGAGACTGTGGGTTCTCTTTTGCTTATGCTAGTGACAATGGCCCCTGGGCCCTGCTCTGCAGCTGTTTTGTTTCTACACCAAGTGCTCCTGCACTCTCCTGCCTACTTTTGTAGCCAGGCTGAGGCCTGGGATTGTGTCCATGAGTTGCCATGCCTTGGCACTAGCCACCAGGCAAGGATGGGCATTCCTTTGGTGCATGGTCCGCATCTGTGTGGCTGCACATTGACGGATAGCGCCGTTCCCAGCCATTAGCTCTAATTAAAGCCCCATTAAAAGGTTCTAGTTCTAGTTGTGCAGGTGGATATCCCCTAATGTTGAGTGGGATGGAGCACGCAGGAGGAGAGGGACAGCTCTGGGGAAGCACTATCAGCTGTCCCAGGACCTGTGCTTTATCTTGGCCTGCTGCAGCATGCTTGGACTTGGGCTTGAGCCTGGGCTGGGCCAGCAGCTCAGCTCAGCACAGCCCTTCCCAAGTGGGCAATCTTGCAGCCCGGTTCTCGGCAGCACAGCAAGTTCCACAACCTCCTCTGGCAGCAGGTCTAATTATGCTCCCGCCCTTAATCAGTGCTAACTCAATGAGAGAACAAATAAAAACCAGCCCAGTGAGCAATTACGTTGCTATGGGAGAGGCAATCTCTAGCTAGAGGGGAAGGAAGAGCTGGGTGAAGGGCTGGCAAAGGGAGGCAGCAGCATGGTCCTGCTGCTCGCCATGGAGAAAGCTGGGCTAGATGCCTGCACCGGCAGGGATGTCCCTCCACCGGTGCTGTAGAGACACTGGCTCTCGCTGCTGCCTCCCCTGCGGTCCTGCCTGCACCAATACTCACATCCAGCTCCCGGAGGAGAGACTCGAGCTGGTATCTGTCCTTGAACTCTGGGCTGAATTTTTGGTCCAGGTCTGTATCCACCTTCTTCAAGAGCTCCTGGGCATCCTTCGTGTCTTTCTGAAACTGCAGAAAGGCAAAGTCAAGGGACTTTGAGAGAGGGTCCTACCAAAACATGGAGCAGATACACCCCAGCACCCTGGTCCTTGCACTGCCTAGAGCAGGGACAGTCACCAGGAGCTATGGTGGGCATCTGGACACCCAGAAGTACATGGAGAAAGGTGAGGAATCATTATTTCCCATGCTCAGGACAGCAGAGCTAGGGGAAAGTCAGCCAGGGGCAGCTTATTCCATGGTCTTCTCCTGCACAGTTGGTAAATCCCACCTTTCCCTGCCCTCAATTTTGTTTCACTTGTACAGCATCACAACAGCCTGTGGTGTCTCCAGTGCCAGCGCCAAGGAGAAGACAGAGCCAAGCTCTTCCACACACAAATCACCTCCTGGGGCAGTTATTCTGGCAAATACCCACAAAAGGCACTGCCTGGGCTGGGCACCAAGGTTCAGCTTTGGCAACAGACTCATCACGTCGTCAACACGCCCAGGCTGTGGGAGAAGAATCCAGCCCGACCTGCTCCTCTGCAGAGCCTCCCTGGCTGTCGGATGCAATTTATCCAGCAGACATCTGTCTGCTGAGCTCAGCCGGGGCGCTGAGCCCTTGGCAGGGCTCCCCAGGGGGTCAACTCTGCTTTCTGCAGGTGTAATTTCCCCACTCAGACCTGTTCCGCTTCTGCGTGGAGCATCCAAGGTCTCCCCATGCCTGTTTTGGGGGTGAGGTACCTCTGTGAGATACCTCCAGTGTCCTGCAGACAAGGATGCCGACACCAGACCGTGGTTCCTGAACCTCGGCACTGGAGTTGCTGCTTTCTGCAAGTCACACTTTGGCCAAGCAATTACTGACCTTTGCTGCCTGAGCAATTATGCCTTGTGTTTTATCAGCTCAGGGTGGTCCTCCTAGCCTTAAAAGCCCTGTAGACTAGAGGACTCAACCTCTTCTATCCCATTTCCAGAGCAGCAGGACTGAGTTTATATTCTGGGATCTCCTGCAACCCAGCACCTACTCTCTGGGCTGTGCAGAGCAAAGACCAGTGCCTCGCTGCCCCTAGGGATCTGGTACCTTGTGGAACTCCTCCATGAACTTCAGGTGGCTCTCCTCACAGATCAGCAGGTTGAGGTACTCCTTCCAGTCAGCGTGCACTGCCTCGATGTGAGCCTGCAACACAGGGGTGGGAGGTGGACGTTAGCAGGATGCCCTGTGGGAGGGGTGAGCCTGAGCTGCCCACCAGAAAGTACCTTCCACCTTGAGCAAACAACTCCTTGACTGCCTCTGAAGCCACCCAGATGGTCTCAGATCAAAGCTAGGATGGGAATACTGGAGAGCTAGTCTAAAGATGGGATTCCTCGAAGGGAGTGTGGGGCTGGGTGGAAGGAGGTGGCAAATCCTGTGGCCTTATGTTCATCTTCCCATCAAAGGTGGAACTTGCCACCATAATTTATCCCTTGTAGGCAGGCACAGGGTAATTGCTACAGGAATGAGGGAGATGGGAAGAGCTCTTTAGGTTTATCTCAGGTGCTCCAATGGTGTTTACCCACTTGCAGGTGAAGGAAACTTCTTCCCACTTGGCATCCCAGGAAGTCAAGTCAAGAGTTGCAGTGGCACCAGGTCCCACACTGGAGAAGGGCCAGGTGAGTCCCCTGAGCTCCAGGGTGGGTGGGGAAGCTGGAACCCATCCATGATGCTTACCTCAATGGCATTCTTCCCAGGGTGGTTCTGGGCGAGCAGCTGATCTCCATCCGCATGCAGCTTGTTGATGGCCTCCTCCTTCTCCTCCAGCTTCCGGTGGATGAAGTTCTAGATGGAGAGAGGTGAGATATTGATCCCCACGGAGAGAGAAGGGGAGCCTGGCTGTGTTCTGTAACTGAGCTACTCTGAAAGGGCCTGAACAGCTCCACAAGATAGAAAGTGCAATGTTCCCCCACTGCAGCTTTTGGTTTTCCTTCCCTTGCAGATATTGCTGAAGATGTGACTCTTGCCAAGCAAACGCTGAGATAAGAAAGGAGAACGAGGAAGCTGTTGAGCTTCCTCATTGTATTATCTTTGGCAGGAGTAAAGGATTAACTTTACTACCCATGTGCTATCATCTGTACATCTCAAAGTGCTTCAGGATGGAGTGGGGAAACTGAGGCACCAGGGAAGGGATGTTCCCAGCCTGCTCCCCTGGCTCCATGCCCACCTCCCTTGCTGCAAAGCACCCAGCCAGCACGGGGCCAGGCTGCAGGCGAGCGCACACGGACCTCGTACTGGCGGCGCCGGCTGGGGTAGTCCAGGTTGTGATCACTCCAGTCGTAATGGGTCCTGTCCTTCGCCTGCTGATCCAGCCAGTAGAGCTTGTTGGTGCAGCGCTGCATGTAGTCCTGCAGTGAGTTCAGATCCTGCTGCCGCTGCTGGGAGCCAGCCTGGGAAGGGTCAGAGGGGAGAGCTCAGCCCAAAGCTCCTCTCCTTGGATCCTTCTAAGGGTGTCTGGCCAACCTGGCAAGGGACCCCTGCAAAAGGCCTCTGCCCCCAGGATCCCAGAGGTCTCTTACCAGCAGCTTCTGGTATTTGGCTTGGAAGTCGCTTGTGTATTCCTGGTAACAGAGGATAAGCAAGGCAGGAGTTAGGAGCATTTCTCTGGAGAGTGGTGGTCTGGTGGGGCTTGATCTTGAGGGGGATGTGGGGTTTATGGGATTTGCCTCATTGTAAAGCTACAGTCAGTGTATGATGCTGAGCTCTGAGGTCAGGTGTGTATCTGGGTACCCATCCAAGCTGGTCCAGGCTAGAGCAGCTTGGATGGTGGGATGGCCTTGCCTTCATCAGCAGCTCAGGTCAGGGCCATCCCTTCAGGCAGCAGGGAGAGGGGCAGGAGAGCTGACCTTGTTGCCTTCCTTGGTGATGTGTGGGCCGATGGCCATGACCTCGTTGTGGAAGATGTTGTGTTCTTCTACTTGGCTGTTGACCAGAGGCAGGTCGGTCCCAAAGCCCTTGCTGCTTAACACATCCTGCAGTGCACAGGAGTTGGGGTTAGCAATGGGAGAATGGGATGTGGCAGCTAGGATGTAGGAAACTCCTCTTAGAGGTGGCCATGGAGCTGGGCTTGGACAGGCTCCCGTGTCAGCAGCGTGAGGCTGCCTGGGAGCAAGTGGGTGAAATCAGCCATGCTAGGGACAGCCATGGGAAAGCCAGTTGGGCATTTTAACCATTTTCTGGCTGCAAGTGTAGGGAGTGGGATAAAATAAAAAATAAGGGCTACTGAGTAGAGCCCAAAGCAGGTGGCGACTAGAGATGCCGAGGCAAGGACCCAAGAGGAGATGCTGAGGCTTGTTCAGCTTGGGGAGGAGAAGGCTTTGGGGGAATCTAATAGCATGCTTCCTATAAGGTTGAGAAAATGAAGCCAGGCTCTGCAAGGTGGTGCATGGCAGAAAGATGAGAGATGACAGGCATAAACTGAAACAGAGGGAGCACAGACTGGGTGTAAGGAGAAGCTTTTTCCACGCTTTGGACAGCGGGGCATTGGAGCAGCTTGCTCAGAGAGGGAGTGCGGTCTCTGTCCTTGGATGGAGAAGGGCAGAAGTTTACCCAAGCTCACCCAGTGGCCAGGCTGAGCCTAGGAGACCAGCCCCTGAAGGCCAGGCTGGCACACTCCCCTGTGGCCCCCCTGATCATCTGGAGTTTTTCTCTTCTTAGCCCGGCTGCTGCCAGCAGTGCTGCTTTGAGCACTAATTCCTGGTGCCACAGCAGCTGGCCTTGTCCCATCACCTCTACACCCTCCTCTGCCACCCAGCACCCCACATCCTTCCCATGCTGTTTGCTGCTCCCAGTATGAAGCTTCCAAGAAGGTTTCCAAGAGCCTGTTTCTCCATGGGGAGATGCACAAGCTCCTGCCCAGCTGGTGCTGCTGGCCAGGCAGTGGCACTCATAGCCCCTTGGTACCTGTTTCTCCTCGATCACGGTTGACCAGTTGACCTGGGGCTCAATATGTTGCAGGGGGAAGCTGTAGATCTGGTCATGTTTCACACGCAAGTTGGCCACTCGTTCCTTTAGCTGCCGGATGCTGCGGGAAGGGAAAGATGAGGGTGGGATGCAGGATGTAGGCATGGGCTGGGCATTAGCATCAGTAGCTGTAGGGGGTCCTCTCCCAGGCCCCCATAGAGGGGGGAACTGTCCTTAGGGGACCTCAGACAGCTGGCAGCAGCTGCATTGTGCAATCAGCTGGGGAGGAAGAGGGCAAAGGTTCCTGTGCACCCATCCTCTGCCAAGCGCTGCTCAGCTTGTCCGCCGGCTCAGGGCAGGCCGGTGCTGTGGGGGAGCGTGGTCCCGCCTGCCCAGCGGGCAGATACCCCACCTGCACCCCCCTGCTTTCTGCAGAGCTGCCATCAGCAGGGAGCAGCTGTCCTGGCTCTATGCATGCCCAGGGATGGCTGCAGGTTACGCACCTTAATGTGAACTGGGATGCAAAGGAGCCCATGGTGACCCCCCAACTGTGGGCAGGAGCAGAGCAGAGCCCCTGGAGAAGCATCCTCCCTGCCCTGTAAGTCTCTGGGGACAGGTTTCTCCCTTCCCCAGTACTCACTCTTCTGTGATCATGTCACCCTGGGGGTGCTTCATGTGCCGGGCGATCGCTGCGTCCCCATCCAGCACGTAGAGCAGCTTGTCGGACTCGGTGAGTTTCTGAGCCGTCAGGTCCTTGTACTGCGCTAGCTGGCATGCCTTGATCTTGTGCAAGTCCTGGGCAGGCAGAGAGTGGGGAGGAAGGGTCACAAGGGGAAAATCAACTGCATCCAAGAGGGCTGAGCGAGGTCCTCCTGCTGCACTGCCCCAGGAACCAGCTCTGCCCTCCCGTGTCCTCCCAGGGATGTACTTTGCTATCGTCTCGCCTGTGGTAGCCCCGAGGACGGGCTGTGGCTGGGGGAGCTGCGCCCCATTGGGATGCATCTTACCCTTTGGGAAGAGGAGGATGGTTCAGGCCCCTTCTCCTCCATCCTAGCTGCCTGCTGGGACCCAACCCTGGGTAAGGAAGAATTTCAGCGCCCTGTCACCTGTTACACCCTCCCCAAGCTGGGGGAAGCCATGTATCCCTCTGTCCGGGATCCCTGCAGCCCAGGTACCCGCCGCAGGGCAGGGCAGCCACGCACACGTGCTGTGGGAGAGGAGATGAGACCGCAGCGAAGTGGGAAGGGCTGCAGCAGGAGGGAGCCGCGACAGGGCTCCTTGGAGGAGCCTGTGTGCGTGTTGCTTACATTTTGCATTCGGGAGTCGGTCTCCACGATGTTTTTCTCCACCTGGTCAGCATTTTTCTGCAGGCGCTCTATGAGCTCGGTCAGCTCTTTGCTGGAGATGCTGGGGAGAAAGAGGAAGAGAAAGAGGGGGGCTTGTCACCCCACAAACACAGCCACAGCCCTAAGCTAGTGCCGGGGTCTGCCCTCAGGGTGCCGTGACCCCGGGGGGTGGCGGGGGGCCAGCCGAGCCTGCCAGGCACTGCAGCTGCGTGTGACTCACTGCTGCCTTTCTAACATTTTCCAAAATACTCGGTTGCTCTGCCAGGAGGGGGGTGGCGGGTGGGGACATAGTGTCTCCCGCACGGTGGAAATGGGAGCGATGCCGTAGGCGAGCCCGAGCCTCCCTTGGTTTTGGAGCAAGAACGAAAAGACCTGTTTGCAGGGGACAGGGAGAGAGGGGGGTCCTGCCTGGAGCTGGAGGAGCCTGAGCAGCAGAGAGGACCTGGACCCCATGCACGCAGGCAGGGTGGCCCGTTTGAGGGTGCTGCATGCAGGCTGTTCCCGTGCCCTGGGCAGCCCCATGTGCACCCCATGCTGGGGCACAGCTCTGCCTTGGGCCCCTGCTGTGCCCATCCATGCCATGGTCAGGGCTTCCTTGCTCTGCAAGGAGGGATTTAAAATTTAAACCAAATAAAGGGACGGGGCAGCACACATTACATCCATCTTTCAGTGCTTTGTCTCTTGCTCAGCACTGTTTTTTGCTCCCAGGGTGATGTTGGTCCAGGCCTCTCCGTTTGCAGCCGGGCTGGCAGGGTGAGAGCTGGCCCAAATAGTCACAGTCCCACTGGAGAAAGGGCTGAGCTGGAGCAGAGTCAGAACAACCCGTGACGTAGCTTTTGCATTGCCAGAGTTATTTTAAACATTTTGTTTTCTTGCTGTCACTTTGCCTGCAAGGAGAGGTTGCAGCGTGCCAGGGCCAGCTCCAGAGGACCATGTGCCAGGCACTGCCCAACGCTCTCCTGCTGTGGCTCTGTAGGCTGGAGGGCAGAAAGTGGGGTGTGCTCCCCGGTGGTCCCTGCAGCTGGAGGGTTCACGGAGCCCAGGCTGGGGGCAAGGCTGGGGCTCGTGTCCCAGCTGTTCTGCCTTGCCATGTGGGCGTAAGCCAAGGGTTGGCTCACTCCAATCCCAACCACCTATAGAGTGGGGATAATGAGCCTTAATGACCTTGTTATGCAGTGGTAGAATTAATCTTTATATGGCACTTAGAAGTATTAGCTGCTGTTATAGCTGCTAGTAGATGAGTGGTGTATCCTGCAGAGGTTGGAGGGCAGCGGGCCAGGCTGGGGGACAGCAGAGTTCTCCAGTGGAGCAGCAGCATCCCAACCGTGCTTGCTTGTGGCATGGAGAGCTTCTGCATATCCAGGTGGGCAGCCTCACCCAGCAGCTCCATCAACCCAGCTCCAAGGGGTCCTGCAGCACTTAGTTCCTACATGGGGCAGGGGTTGACCATGTGAACTTCTCCAGGACAGCACAAGGCATGTCCTCCTGTATTCCACAGCATGGTGAGCCAAAGCTGAGAGCGGACATGGCTTGTCAACCAAGGCAGTCCTCTTCCAGTGCTTTGCAGTGGCTTCCCTGGACACGTGCCAGTGCTCAGCTACCAGCAGGTAAAAGCAGCATGTGGCCTCATCAGCCCTGTGCACCCTGGGGACCGCACGTAGTCTCCAACTGGGACGTCTCAGCTTGCTTCCTTTACAGTGTAGGTGCTGGGGGAAAAAGCTTGGTCAGCCCAGGTCTCGCCAGCCTCCCTCTTGCCAGTGGTGCTGAGCTTCAGGACACGTTCCTGCCTGCCACGTATGGTATCGCTTTCAGTGCAGCAGAACAAACCAAAACCCAGCTCTGGGCTTGTTCCTCCCTACCTCAAACCCTGCCCCTGCAGGAGCCTCGCAGCATCTTGACAGCTCCACAAAAGCTCACGCTTCCCTGGGAAGTTCTGGCATGAGCAGGATTTACACTGATTTTTGCTTTTTATAGAAGCTGCATCATCTGGACGATACTCAGAGTGCTGGTGGTTTGTGTGTGTCACCGCTGCTGCTGCCTGCCTGGCACCTTTTGATGAGCAGAAGGATTGCCATAATTATGGGCCCTCATCAGCAGAAATGAACCGAGCAGGCATTTCTGAGCAGAGGAGCAAATGAAGGGGTTGTTGCAAGTTGTGTGGCTGGTCGCAATAATTGCAAGGATGAGTCTCGTTTTCTGTTCAATAATCACAGCTGGAGGGTGCAGGGGTGCACCGGGAGATGAGGTGCAGGTGGCTGGATCCTGCTGCTCTTCATAATCCACTTTGGGGTTTCTTCTAATCCGCATCTTCCCATGTAAACTAGGGAAAACGTCAGATGAAATCAGTGAAGAGAAAGTGGTTTGAAGCTGGGCAACTAAAATGTGCTGCACGTGTTCGTGTGTCTTCGGATGATGGTTACTCAGAGCTGGCATCTCCTGCATCCTGAGAGAGCTTGCAACCACCAAGGAGCCTTCCTCATCTCTCACCAACAAACTGAAGGCCACCTGAGCCTTGAGGGGTGGGAGAGGCTTGATTATCCAGGTGGGAGCTTGGGATAGCTGTGATAGCCAGGAGCTGAACCAGCAATTGGGAAGAGCTGGCAGGGCTTGCCAGTTCCTTTTCATGTTCCCTACCTCGGTCTCAGTGTTTTCTAGGAAGCCCAAGGATGAATCTTCAGGGTTTCAGTGGATCTATAGCATGGATAGAAAAAACATCCCCAAAAGCAGGAGAGGTCTGGGGCTTTTTCAGTTCTGGTTTGGATTGAAGCTTCTAAATTTTATGGAGGAGATAAAATTAAGCCAGGGATCATCTGGGATCCATGGCTATGCTGCATTTCAGTCATGGCTTCCTGAGCTGTTGCTGCTGATCTGGTCTAGCAAAGCTGAGCTTGGAGACTCTGTCTGGCCTCTGTGCTCACTTTGCATCAGCAAAACTGATCTTGGGTGCCAGGAACCAGTGAGTGCAACACCCAGGCCCTGACCCTCTTACTCAGGTACCAGCTTTGCCAGGGGCATCCTCTGTGGCCACACTGGTTTGGGACAGGGATGATGTGTCCAGGTGAGGATGCACCCCTCATCCCCTTCTCCTCACTCTTCCCTGGGGCTTGAGCCACAAGCTCTAATCAGCCCTGTTAATCACTCCGCCACCAAGCCCATCCCAAGCTGGCGGCGCTGCCCCTGGCCATCCTTCCCCTTGATGCAGGGAACCCAGCGCTGGGGCAGAGCCACCCTCCACTCCTGGCTCCGGCAGTACCCGAGGGGAGACGGCCCCTTCTCCATTGCTGCAGGGAGCAGATGCAGGTGTCCGGGCTGGGGGAATAGTGAGGACAGAGGATGGTGTTTCCTTGTGTCAGAGAGGACGGTTTGCCCCGGAATCCAGGAACTACTGCTTTGATGTGCAGTATCTGGGTGACCAGGGAAAAGAAAACGCAGAGCTGGCTCGGAGCAAGCAAGGGCATGCTCGGTTATAATGTGGGCACGGCTCTGCTGCTCAGCCTCGGCTTTTCTGACGCATGCAAGAAGAGCTGTTTGCTCTCTCCAGCTCTGCTGTTTACACGAGAGTCACTGGTGAAGGTTTTGATACAGGGAAATCTAATAAAACAAGGGAGCTGGATCCTCCACAGCTCCCATGGGAGCAGCTTGTTTGCACCCCGTCCTGGACTGTGAGCGGGGACGTTGGCATGTGCTCCAGCTCACTCCCACTGCTGCTTGAAATGCAGAAGTGATAAATGTGTAGAAAATAGAGAAATAAGATCCCTCTTATGAGATCTCTCTTATTCCTTTATTTATTTCTGCATATTTACCATTTCTGTGCCACTTAATCAACCAGGCTGGACATTACTGATATGAGGACATCAGGCCTATTGATAATCTGGCCATTCCCTCCAGAGCTAGGTCTGTGTTAATAAACCACAAGGAGAAGCACAGTCCCTGCATCTGTCTCAATATCAAGCAGGGTGCCGGAGGGATTGGCTGAAAAGCTAAAGCCTGGCTGAAATCTCCGTGCCAGGGGATGGAGGAGGTCAGCTTCCCCCTGCCCTTCATCTGCTGAGAGGAGGAAGATGCAGGAGAAGCACAAAGTGATGGGCAAACCAGTGAGGAGTCCTTGGCTGGCCCAGGAAAGGTGTGTGGGATGGGATGTGCAGGAGATGGCTCTTCTGGGAAGCTGCTGGGAAGAGCCGTGGGTGCATCCAGGCTTTGGAGCAGGGCTGCTGGCAGGGTAAGGCAAAGGGCTGCCAGGGCTAAAAAACAGGCAGGAGGGGATGGCCAGAGCATAGAGCAGAGCTGGGGAGGGAGAAGGGCAGGATTTGGCCATAGCCCAGCTGGGAAGGACAGCACATGCAAGACTGAGCAGAGGCAGGAGCAAAGGTGCCCAGGGCATGGCCCTTGTGAGGCTCCGGCAGAGGGAGGGGAAACGCAAAGCTCTTCTGCTAAAATAGATAAGTCTTTGTTTGAAAGATGAAAAAAAAAGAAAAAAAATCCTGGAAAAAATGGCTTTGCCATTTCTGGAAAGCTTTAACATTTTCTGATCAGGAAGGAAAAAATTATATCACTCATGAAAAGCTGCACTCGGCAGAAGTGTTATTTCTTTTCAACGCTGCCTTCAGCAGCTGTAGCACTGCCTGCCTGGTGCAAAGGACCCCAGATTATTCCCATGAGGAACAGGAAGGTTTTTCAGGGTTTCTCTCAGCTGGGGAGCTGGGAGGAGGCAGCTGCTCCATGGCAGACATCACTGCATCCACACACCACAATTCTGACCTCTAGGTGATGCTTTGTTTCAGGGGAGCTTGGGTTTTTCTTAGGGTTTTGGTTGTGTGGTTTTGTTTTTTCTTTTTCTGAAGAGAGGTTCTCAACAGACAAATATGATGATAATTATTGTGATATGGAAACTTTGCTGCTAAAACCTGGACTTTTTTCCCCTATTCCTATTTCTGCTCCTCTCTTCCCATTAGGCTGCACCCTCACTGATAAGAGCCCGTTTTGGAACAAACTTCCTCAAGGCTGGCATCTCTGGGATGTCTGCAGTTCACACCCTGGCTTTGCACTGGCTGGCAGGTGGTAGGAAATCCTTTTGGTTTCTCAGCTTCCCTTTTTGTCCAAACAAGGAGGCTATTTCACTAATTCCCCTAAGTGAAGATGTTTAAATAGACACTCCTAGAGTTATGACTGCTCCAGCTGACTGCGGTCCCTGGAAGGCTCCTGCTGGGAGCTTGTCCCATGAATCAGATACTTGCTGGGAGGGTTAATGGGAAGGGCTCTGTCCTGCTCCTTCCCCCAGTGAAGCAACGCTGGCCATGCCCCTGCTGTCCTGCCGGGAAACCTCCCCATGCCAGGAGCTCCTCCACAGGTGGGACCACTCAGCCAGGGACAATCGAGTTGGTTGAGGACGGTCTGAGCACACATCCTGGTCCTGCTTAGTGCATCCCACTCCTGGGATGCCGACGGTGCCTCAGGCAGTGACCACCTACTGCTACTCTCAATTCCCTCTCCATTTAATTTCCATTTATACAGATTTCATAAAAAGCATACCCACGTGAGCACTGCTGCTGGAGACTGGACTTTAGGAGGGGCTTAAACTGCACGACTCCTCCAGAAGGCCACAGCACAGAACTGTAAATGCCCTTAAAGCTCCCTGAGCCACAACTACCACTGCCTGATATTTCCTTGTGCCGCCTATAATGCCACTAGAGTGAAACTGTGGCAGAGCAGAGGACACAAGGGCTGGGCTCTGGCCAGTGTAATTCAGGTGGGGAGAGATTAAGATCTGGCTGAAAACTCCAGAGCAGTGTGCCGTCAAGCTACCCACGTTAGGGTGTAGCTGGACAGCAGGGTTGCTGTGCTTAGTCCAGCTTGTTTCAATTATATTTATCTTCCCTCGTAGTAATGGTGATATATTATTGTAATGGAAATTAAAGCAGAAATAGGCGAGGCGATGGTGAGGCTTGCTCCACCGTAAATACAGAGCAGCTTCCCTGACTCACCTGCTGTCTGGTCCTTCGTGCTGACTCCAGCCCTACCAAACAGCCTCTAGAAATGGGTGTCAGTCCTCCCAGCTTCTGTCCCAGCTGCCTGCACCCCCTCTTAGATGGGGTCTGCTGACACTGTTAAGGGTCTCAAGGGCTAGGAGCCCTCCTGGATGGATGCTCTCACCAGGGGACCCTGGGGATGAACATCTTTCTTGTTGGCAGGAGGGTGAGTTTCAGCAGCATCTTCTCAAGGCTGAGCTGTGTTTTCTACCTCCCAGTCCTGGACTTTCTAAGAGAGAAACCAACCTATTGTTTTCTAAGTGTGGCAAGTGTTCGGCGAAGATAATGGGGAAGGAGGGTGATGGATTTCCCCCATACTACATCCCTATTCAAGGCTTCTACCTTCCCTTCTAGGGACACACACATATATATGATGTTCTAACACCATAGTCATAGCCAGTCCCAGCTGAATCCCCAGGGCCTTATGCTACTGGGATGGGGTGAACAAGAAGAGTATAAAGCAACCAAGTCCATAAGACAAAAGAAATGTTGTCATCATCATCATCCACGTTACCTAGACAAGGTAGGGAGATGCCCGCACCCTGTGCCCAGGGTCAGATGGGGGTGGCTACTGAGCCTGGAGACCACAAGCCCAGAGCAAAGCTGCAGCAGATATTCCTAAAGAGAGATTTGGACCTTGGTCCTGCTAATTTGTGCACCAGAAAAACCAAACCACAGGGAGCTGTTGTGGAGCATCACCTGCACACTGGGGGGTAAAGCAACCCCTGGTGCTGAGAGTGGCGTTAGGAGGGGGATGTGGTCCAGGGTGCTCAGCACAGAGCATTTTTGTGGTTTTCCTCCAGCCAAGCCATGGCACAGCACGTGGCTGGCATGCTCCAAGACTCAGCTGGGGTTGCTGCAGATGGACATGCCATGGCAGGCCAGAGGACCTGGCACTAAGTCATCTTCAAGCCATCATGGCTTTGCAGGATTTAATGCTGCTCCTGTTTTTTTTCCCTGCTGTGGGCCTATTAGAGCTTCAAAGCAGGCTGGCTTTCCTCCTTACTAATGCTACCACAGGGCTGACCTGCCTCAAGACACAGAGGCAGTTGCCACAAATGGCTCCTTCCTTCAGAGAGAAGTTCAGAGAGGGGTTTGGCTCCCATGGGGACCTGCATCCCCGGCACAGCAGCAGGGATGGAGTGGGGAAACCCATCCCTGCCTACCCCAGCTTCTTACCCCTCTGGGTTCCAGGCAGGCTCTGGGCAGCTCGGGGTTAGGCAGGGGAGCTCCTTGAAGCCCGTATGCTCCAAGGCACTTTGGATGGGAGGCTGAAGGGCCAGTTTGGGGTTGGGGAAGGGTGGCTGACTGCATCTAACGGGACAAAGCACCTGCCTTGAGCTGCACAGACTCATGGAGATCCTGACTCTGCAGTGCTGCTCATTGAGACGCCCCCACCATGGGAAGGGCTCATCCCAAGAAGCCACCAAGACACCATGGCTCCTCATCAGGCTCTGACCTGCTGTAGGATGGCGCTTCCAGGGCAACCCTTAACTAAATCAGCTGAGCTCGTAGCCCCGGCTCCTCATTGCTTACGGGAAACGTTCCAGCTCCTTGGCACGCTTGCCAAACCGGTGCTCAGTTATTGCCCTGTCACTGCTGTGCTTTGAAGGCTCGGTCACCGGCAGCACCTTGGCACTCAGCCCTCGTCTAAGGCGCAGCCCCTGCACCCTGGCTGCGCAGGCTTCTCAAAGCGCAGGATGGGGCTGGGCTGCACACGGTGTCGAAATCTCCGTCCCTGTTTACGGCAGGGGCGGTCGGTTGATTTTAGCAGCGTTGCTCTGTTTTTCTCGCAGCAAAACTGGGTGGGAGCCGGCTGGGAGCCTGGCAGTGCCTGGAGCAGGGGATGGGGCGGCAGGAGCTCCTCGCTTCTTCGCAATCCTCCTCCAGCAAGTTGTTTAACCGGTCTGGCACTGGCTTCCCCATCTTGATGGTGGGGCTGTTTCCACACGGTGGGAGTGTTCCCCGGACTCCCAGATGTTTGTAAACTCCAACGCAGGAATTAACAAATTTGGGCTAATGAGCACAGCCCTCCCCGAGGTGTGCACGGAGAGCTGGGGTGCAGGGAGGGAGGGTGGCCCGAGGCCACAGCACCGAGCAGCTTCCTCAGCCGCCACCAGCCAGCCAGAAAAATAAAGATTTCAGCCTGGCCTGCAGCCTTCAGAGGTGCTTTGGCACCTGCCCAGAGCCGGCTGGGCTCGCAGGCAGGGTGGTGGAGGGAAGACCATCTTCCCGAGCCCCATCTGCCGTCGGATGACGTGAACACGGGGTACCCGGCGCTGTCAGGGCTCAGAGCGCAGCAGCAGGGACCCCGGCCACAGGCCCAGGGTGGGGGCTCACAGGGTGGGTGCCTGGTGCACAGCAGGTCTGTCTCCTCCTGCCTCCCAGAATCCTGCTGCCGCTCCGAGTCCTGAGCTGTCAACCCAGGTGAGGGGTTTCTCACTTGCAAGCTTTCCACTATCACCCCCAAGGAACAGAAATGCAACCGGGTATTTGTACCCTCCTTTGACCATGGGAACGCCGAGGCTGGGGCCATAAGGGAGGCGCATGCTGAGCCCTCAGAGGGCTCCGTGCCCCCCTGTCTCCTCCTGCCAGCCCTCCCCAGGGCAGGAGCTGGCAGCAGAGTATGCCCTGGGCTTCAGGAGCAGAAGCCTGGGCAGCCCTACCGAACAGCCGGGCTGCCAGGGGAGGCATCCCCAGGGCTGAAGTTAGAGCCTCAGCTCAAATGGAGGGAGCTCAGCACATACCAAAGCCTGAGCACCCACTGTGCCAGGGCAGCACCCTCCCCTCTTGGGGAACACCCCTCCCACGCGCCACAGCACTGCACCCGTGGGCAGGGAGCAGCGAGGGGCTCCCCCAGCTAGGAAGGTGTCAGCACCTTCTGGGCTGACTGGTCTGTTTCTGGGTCCCTGAAGGTGCCTCAGCCCCTGTGCCAGCTCCCCAGTTTCGTTCCAGAGGAGGATTTCTGAGAGCTGCGTGGCTGCTCTGAGCTCACCGGCCAGGGCAGGTGCTTCTGGAGCAGGACACACAAGCCATGGGCTTGAATCTGCACCAGCCGTCCCACTCCGTGTGCTTCAGAGCCCCTGCAGCTCCTCTGGGAAACGCAGGACACACTTCTGAACTGATCCAAACATCAACCTCTTTGGAAAAACTTTCCCTGTGCCACCTGCCCTGTGCAGGCAGGGGCTGGGGGCTGCCTGCTCTCCAGCCCTCTCCTGCAGCCAAGGCTGAGCCTTCTTGGGGGTGATTTTTACATCTTTTCCCTTTTAACAGGGACCCTTCATGGGGTGTGTTCAAGACGCTGCTCTTTTTTTTTTTTTTTTTATGATCAGTACAACTGAAACGGTTCCCACCCCATTAGATAGAGCTGAGGAAAGGACGATCAGACTGAATACTTCATCCTGGTAGAACACGTGGATGAAGGCTAAGGACAGCCAGACTGTTTTCCCCTAAGACCTGGCCCAGCACACGCCTGCGAAGTGAAGGAACCTGCTCTCTGGAGCTGCAGCTACTGCGATGGGAGGGGGACGGGGTAAAAACCATCTTTGTGCCCCCACTCAGCAAAAGAGATGCGAAAGCTGGGAGAGGAGCTGACACCGCGGGGGTGCCCAGGTCCGCCAAGCCCCGGCGCCGGGAGGGGATGCTGCGGGGTGGGAGCCCCAGGATCGCGGCGCTGCTTGACACGGGAGGAGCGGGGCTGCCCGGGGCCGGGACACTCACCTTTTTTTCTGCACGGAGGGGCTGTATTTCCCTTTGTTGCGTTTCCTGAAGAGCGAGTGCATCGCGTCCCCGGCACGGCGCCCGCCGCGCTCCGCCTGCTCTTCCCCCGCCGCCGCCCGCAGCCTCTGCGCCGCCACCGGGCCGGGCCGCGCCGGGAGGCGGGGACGGGGCTGCACCGCCTCCTGCCCGCCTCCTGCCCGCCGCTGCCCGGCTGGGCTGGCCCGGCCCGGCCCGGCCCCCGCCCGGCCCCGCAGCATCCTCCCCCGCCCGCCCCCGGCGCTCCCCGGCTTCCAGGAAGGTTTTGGTGGAGCCCAGCGCTCCCGCACCCAGCCCTGCCTCAAAGGGGAGCCCCGGCAGGGCTGGGCCCCTCCAAAAATGTGCAGGGTCAACCGTGACATCCCCCTGGAGTCAGGGCATAGGTGGGGAGCAGCAGAGCGAGGAGCAGCTTGGGGGGGTCCGCCAGCCCCGGTGCTCGGGGTGATAGGCTCGGGGTGCACGCACGGAAGGGCAGCCAAGGGGGCTAGCTGCCCCCTCCACCGGTCTCCCTGCCCCACCTGCTTTGCCCCTGCACCTCCCGGGTGTTTTCTCTTTTCAAGGGACAGGTGTGCAGAGAGCATCACGGCTCCATCCAGGTGTATCCTTCCCCCGGGCCTGGAAGCCGGTGCCAGCACTGCCCTTGTGTGTGCTGGGGCAGAGCCCCCCAACAAAGGGGGATCCCCTCCTCCCTGGGGGCTCGGGCATACAGGCGGGAGAAGGCAATGAGATGCCTCCCCCA
Source organism: Athene noctua (assembly GCF_965140245.1). Lineage (NCBI taxonomy): Eukaryota > Metazoa > Chordata > Aves > Strigiformes > Strigidae > Athene > Athene noctua. Next base: position 2,859,546 of record NC_134051.1, on the reverse strand, counting down.
GGTCCACTGCAGCCTAAGAGGTTTTGCTCACACATCCACATGCACGCAGCAGTCAACAATTAGGACCAGCTCTGGCCTTTTTATCCTGGGATTTTGTGTCTATGTGGGATTAAAGGCCTCATTGTAGCTTCCCCACCAGCCCCAAATCCTCTGCTGATTTTCATTCTGGGGGCAAGTCAGTGCACGCCGTGACCTATTGATCCCGATCCCCTGCGTCCGACGATTGCTTCTGCTCCGGGGCGGCTCATCCCGGGTGTCCTTAGAGAGCACAGAGCCCTCTGGCCGGTGAGACGTTCCTGCACGGGTCCAGCTTTGCCTGCCCGGGGTGCTGGGAGGCCATGGGTCCTGGCGGCCACAGCACAAGGCAAGTGTGTGTGTCTGTGTGGGTCTGTAGGAGCGTTTCCTCCATCCCGGTTCGGTGTGGGTTGTCCTGGCTGCTTTTGAGGGGCAAGAGGCAGTTTCCTTGTAAGGTCTAGGCACAATGGCAAGCAGCGGGGAGGCTGCCAGAGGCTCCGTGGCACTGGGGTGGTCTGACCGTGCTCCTCGGCTTTGCCAGCTGCTTTTCGGTGGTGAATTACTCACCAGAAACCAGCTCAGCTGTGAGGCTGAAACCTGCAGCTGATGCCCCACAGAACCTGCAACCCACTCAGAGCCAGGCTACCACCCTGAAAAATAGCAATGCTTTGGGTTTTCATGGCCTCGTCCAGCCAAGCATCGTTGAGCAGAGATGTATTTAATACACTCACAGGTGCCCAAGGCTGTGCTGAAGCCCGATCTGGCAGTGCCATGTCCTGGCAGGGGTGGCAGGGTCCTGCCGGCATCGAGCTTCTCATGGGATGAGACCATGCAATGAGCCTCATACCCCGTCCACTGCTGGGGGGCGACAGGGTGAGGCTGGAGCAGCCTGACAGCGGCCGCCATCCAGCACCAGCCCTGAAACAGCCCCGAAACAGGGGCTGCTGGTTGACCCCACGCTGGCTGGGGCCGAGCTCCTGGGCTTTATCAGCTACCAGCCATGATGGCTCTGTTCTAACTATTATAACTGAGGTTACAGCTTTGTCTTCAGGGTGCCCAGCTTCAATTTTTGCTTCCAAATAGATTCAGTTTGTGAGAATCCTCTTGGTAAGGACCATTCATCCCATTCCCCGGGTACCAGCTAATCCCTGCGGGCTGGCTGGGCTGGCAGTGCCGGGAGGCTGGCACGCTCCCCACCACAGCTACCCAGCCCTGCCAGGTTCTTGCCCTGGCCGAGAAGCAGACCAGGCTTTCCTTATTTTTGGGAGGGAGGAGGATTTTCCCAGTGCTGCGGGTCATTCGGGGGCTGTGAGCATCCCCATGCTGCAGAGGCAGCTCTGCCCGGCCAGGCAGCACCCGCATCCCCCATCCTCCCTGCCCCGGGCAGCGTGTGCTGGCTCCGACCCCGAAACAAGGGGGGGCGAGGAGGGAGAAACCCAACCCACCTACTTACATTTTACAACGTGAAGTTCTGCCTCTCTTTGCTCTAGAAACACTTTCTGGTGTTTGTGCTTTTGTATTCCCCCCAATATCCAGTGGCAACAGGTTCCCGGGTGCTCAGGGGACCAGTTGCTCCTCCTCCAGCTCCCCCCCATGACCTGTACACATCCCAGAGCCCCCCTCATTCTTAAACCCTTTGCAGAGGTGAGCAGAGGCGGGGTTTAGGGATGAAATGCCTTTGCCTACCGGAGGGTTTTTGCATTACATCTTTTCCTGTGCCAGCTCTGCAGCCTTAATCCTCCTAATCTCCCCGCATCTCTGGCGTGGCTCATTTTTGTGTGCGAATGCCCTTGAGAGCCGCAAAATTGCAGCTGCTGGGTGAAACACCGGGCGGAGAGAAACTCCGTCGTAGTGGAAAACTATGTCTTATGTAAACTGCCCAGGTATTTTGCCTTTACATTGGCTTGGGATCAGAGGCACGGTACAAAGCCGTATTGCACGGAATGCTTTTGGGGACCTGGGGGCCTGTGATTTGGGGGTGCTGGCAGCTCTGGTGCCTGCCCGAAGCACCGCACACACCGTGCTGAGGTTTCCTCCCCACCTGGGATCTGCTGGAGCCACAACTCCTGAGATGGGAGTTGTTTGGGTTTTTTGCAGCATTTATTTTGAAAATAGGCCTTTTGGCAACTTTACTGATGCAGCTGGTCCCCGCTGTGCTCTGTGCCCCCCCAGCTCCTGCTGCTGCCAGACCCAGCGCATCCCGTGCTGGTACCTGGACCTGGTGCCCCCAGTTCCTCTGAAGTCTCTTGAGCATCAAGAAGTGGGAGTGTGCTGCCAGCCAGGAGCCCATACTGGGGAGATGATTTTGACCCCATCATGCCTGGGGTGCTGCTGAGCAGGGCCAGGCCCCACTGTGGGGCAGCCTGGAGCTCATGGGCGGATGCTGAGCCCCAGTGCTGCTGCTCCTGGGGACCCTGGGAAGCTGTGCTCAGGGCTGGAGCCCACTGGGACACCACCCCACCCCACCCCCCAGCTGTGCTCCCATGACTCCTCTCCAGCCCTTAAAGCACCCATCAATCTCCTGCCGTGGGAGCGAGCACCTCGACAGGGGCAGCAATGTGGCAATATTGACTTAACCTGAGTAAGAAGCTCTTGAGCCTCTGCTGCGGGAGGGGAGCGGGAAAGGAGCACATTTTATGCCACGAGATTGCATTTTCCTGGCAAGCCCTTTGCTGGCGTGGATCCCACACCCTGCCGAGCTCATCCTGCTCCACCCTGCACCAGCCCCATCGCCACTGGCCGAGCCGACCCCACTGCCCAGAGGTGCAGGATGGGCATCAGCTCCTGGGATCTTGCTCCCTGCTGACGTCTTCACGATGGGCTTGGCCATCCTGCCGTGCCCCACGCAAGCCCATCCCAACTCAGGGAGGCATCGGAGCTCGATGGATGAAGTCAGCATCGTGGCAGTAGCATCCCCCTCCCCAAGCACCCCAAAAGTCACCGCAGCCCTGGCACATCCTGTGTTATTGAGGGGTTTTGGGGACCTGTTGCAGCAGAGGAGCTGGGCATGGGGATGCTCAGCCCTGGATGCTTTTCAGCACCATTTCCCAATGAAGAATTTTACCATTTAGCTTTGGATGGGGGAGTAGGGGCAAAAAAATCTGGAAATTTCTTCCAGAAGCTGAGACACTTGGTGGAACACAAACCAACAATGCATCAGCCAAAACCTCATTTATTTTCTGGGTGGGAATTTTTTGACAGCTCTTAGAGGGGCCAGCTGAACCGCTTGCTCTCATGTCGGGGGTTTGCTGGCTGTTGGGGTGGGAAGGGAGTTCCTGCTTACAGCCTGCGTGGTGCAGGAAAGCAGGGCACCGAAACACCTCGGTGCTGCTGCTTCCTTCTCACCGGCTCCCACGTGCACTGGAATGCAGCTGTGCTCGTTCCTAACTGGTCCTGTGCCTGGTGAAACCTCCTTCAGCTCTGTTTAAGGCTGGTTTTGCTCTGAAATCAGCAGCCACCCTGTCTGCTCTGGCTTCATCCTGCAGCCCCTGTGAGCCTCAATAGCTTTAAATGTGTCTTATGGGATGCAGTGGCTTGAAGGACCAAGCTCAGGGCTTCATCAAGCTGTCAGAAATAAATAGCATAAAACAAGTGCATTGCTCCCAAGTGGAGCTGAAGGATGGAAAAGCTCCTGTCCCAGCAGGGAAGTGGCTTTTTCTGCTGCACTTGCTGGTTTGAGCCTAAGTGCCATCAAGGGAGTTAAATATTGAACAAACACTAAGCAAAAGCTGGTGCTAGCAGCCAAGGAAAACAAAGACTGAGTGAGGCCGGCGCTCTGACTCATTTGGCATGAAAATACAGCATGGAATAAATTAAATTCAGCTCTTCCTCATCCTCCCGGTGTGGTACGGAGCAGAGGAGCTGCATTGTCACTGTCAGTGTAGCTGAACACGCTGATGTGGTGGCTTTGAGGAGCTGGGGCTGTCAGGCTGGAGGTAGCAAGTGGTGGCACACACAGAGGGTATCGAGGAGGGAGGGGGGAGGATCCGCAGAAAACTTGGCGGGGAGGGATGGGGAGACACCTCCACCTTGGCAGGATCCTGTGTCCCCAGTCACAGCTTTCAGAAAGGTGCCAAGCACTATACAACAGGGCTGGTGGCATCAGGATTTCAAGATCACGATGTGCTGGTTGCATCTAAGCTGGTGGCAGCTGCTCTTGGTCCTTATTCTCCTGTCTCATGAAGGGATAGAGAGGGTGGGGGGGTCCCAGCAGGGGAGGGCATGCTGGTGTCCCTTCTGCCTCCTGTGCAGGAGCACTGGTCTTGTGGGAGCTCAGAGGTCAGTATGCACCCCTGGAGCCCCAAACCATCACAGCAGTCCTGATGCTGAAGGGGTTCCCACCACCCGTAGGGGACCATCACCTGTAGCCGCAGTCCTGGCTGGGATGTCCCAAGGCAGGGTTTGCCCTGGCACAGGCTTCTCAGAACTCATCAAAAGGGAGAAGAAGGTCAGGGGTCCATGGCAGTCTTTGGCCCATGATGTAAAGGCTGGGAATTTCCGGGGTGTCATGTTTGCATTTGTGTAAATATGCAGATGGAGCGCACCCACGGGCCTCTGATGGGCGAGGAAGATAATTCTCCATTTCCGCCAGCACGGAAACTCTTGGAGGAAAGGGCAAGGCAGTGCCTCGCTCTCCAGCATGTCTCCATGGTTCTCCCAAACAAGCCTGGCTCAGTGGATGCTGTGACCCCCCAGGGCTGTGGGCAAGGGGTGATGCACCCGTGGGGCATCCCTGCGGGTTCCCAGCAGCTACAAGGAGGGAGGTGGAAATGATGCTCCAGGGCACCCCAGCGGAGCTGGACCACTGTCACCAGGGCAGGATCGGGGTGGTCTCGCCATCCCCACAGCCCCTGGCTGCTGTCCTGCCCCGGAGCAGGGTGACACTGCCTTTGACAATCCCAATCCAGTGAGACTGGGAGAGGCTGGCCCAGCCCTGAGCTGGCCAAGGCACCCTGGCACCCCTGCGCCCGCCCGCTCCCAGCGGTTTCGGCAAACCCTGCTGTCCGTCCTCTCCCGGCAGCAGAAACCGGTCCCAGGGCTCACACCCGGCACCACCCAGCCTCGGGTTGCAACAGCCCTGGGAGCAGGCAGCTCTCCCCGCACCAGCGTGGGGTACTGGCACCCCTCGGCAGGAGGGTTCGCTGGGCTGGGGAAGGTCCTGAAGCCCAAATGCACTGTGGGGTGCCCCTATGGACAGGGGTCCTGGCCAGGGATGTGTTGCAGAGGGCTGACCTGGGGCAGGGTGTCAAGCAGAGCTGCATCCCTAAAGGTGTGTAGGGACAGAGCCCTGGTGGTGGTGGCTGTCCTGGGCAGAGGACTGCGCCTCATCAGGGGACCTGTCACTGTGCTGGGAGGTGGCAGGTGGAAAGGATTTTGGCACCGGCACATCCTGCACAGTCACTCGGAAAGGATGCTGAGCGGGATCAGAGTTAATTCACCCCCCTCTCGCAGGCAGCTTCGTTAACGCCCGGCGAGCAGTGCCTGCGGGCTGTCACCCCGGGCACGGGCACACCCTCCTGGGTGGCTGCTGGGTGCTGCGGGGCCCCCCACCTGCCTGTCCCAGGCCCGCCCGCCGGCTCCTCCCTCCTCTTCGTCACAGCATGGGCGGTGCAGGCTGGGGCGGCTCCATTGACCCCAAGGACCGAGCTCTCCCGACTCATCTCCTGCAGGTGCTCATGCCCCGTCTGGAGGTGCCACCGGCCACCACCGAGTCTCCACAGAGCTGCCATGCCCAGCGCCCACGGGACGCCTTGGCTCGGGGCTGGGCAGCAGCCGCCGTCTCTACCACTCAGTGTTTTCCCCAGACAGTCCCCATGTGTCCCAGCATTACCTGGAGCTGGGGGAGTGGTGGGCACAGGACCTGGCCCCTGGCGGGGCTGGTGGCTTTCCCGGGCCATGAGGGACAGGGACAGACGGATGCATTTTGTAATCATTTTGTAATCTCTGGAACTCACCTCATCCCCAGGTCCCGTCTGCTCTGGGCTGGTGCCTGATGGGGAGAATAAGAAACAAAATACACATCATGCAGTGGTTGATGCTCTTTGGTGCCTTTTCCACCACCATGAATCAGGGACCTGTCTGCCTGTCCTGCTGTCCGTCCATCCCACCCCCAGCTGGATGCAGGGAAGCATGAGGGGGCCAGCTGTGACCTCACGGCAATCATTTACGAGGATAAGCCCCCTTCCCCCCAGCTTCAGTTTCCATCGGTGCTCGCTCCCAGGGCTTTCCTAATAGTCCAGAGGATCGTTTGTATGCTGGGGTGTGACAAGATAAACAGGAGGGGGAAAAATCCCCATGCAGGAATTGTGCCCCAAATTATATAAATAATTCGAAATGCTGAAGCTGGCTGGCAGCTGCTGGGGAGGAGGGGATCAGTGCGTGCTGCCGCAGCCCGGGGTTAGCGCAGGTCGGTGACGCCCGCAATTGGCTTTAAATAGTTTGTGGTGGCAGGTTAACCATCGATTATAACTGGCGTTAATGATTATAACCCTCATTAACAACCGCTGCGAGTGCAAGGCAAGGGGGGGACCTCAGCGGTAGGGAGGTGAAGGGGTTGTGCTGCTAAAATAAATGTTCAGTTTGTTGAACCAGGGGCCGTGCTGCGCAGGACGAACGGGACGCCTGCTGCTGCCAGCTGCGCCCCGGCGATGGGACACCTTTGAGGGGGGCTGTGGGGGTCCCGCAGCGGAGGCGCTCGCTGTGCCATGCCTCGAGCAGCTCTGACCCCAGGGGGCTTGGACCTGCTGGCTGGAATTAGCCGTACCTCAGCATCCCCGGGCAGTGGCACAGACACTCGGCGCCCGGCTGGCTCTGCGGAACTGGAGACATCGGCGGGGTTTAGCCGGGGGGAGCCGGAAAAGGGGCGATCACATGCTCGCTTGCCCAGGATTAGATGTAGCCGGCTGTGGCCGGGAGCCGTGGCGGGGAGCCGTGGCAGGGAGCTGTGCTGGCCGCTGGCACTCTGAGGTCATGGCCCTGGGCAGCGGGAGCTGGCCAAGGCAGCCCTAAGGTCTCTGTGGGGACTGGTGGCCCTGGATGATGTCCTACCCCCAGCCCCCTGGCTGCAACCTGGAGCACTTTGATGGGCTTTCTCTCATTTACTGGTAAGCAGGGCAGGATGCTGCCACGCTGGGAATGGGGCATCGCTCGGTGTCTTGGACCCATCTTCAGGAGCACTCAGTGTTAGGGATGAGGATGTGTTCAGTGAGCCTCTGATTTTTTGCAGGGTTTAATTCAATTCATTTTGGTGGCCCCTTTCCGGAGGGCAGGGACTCCTGGGGGTCCCCCACATCTGAGGTCCCCTGGGAGGGGCAGCGCATAGGTGAGGCCGGTATCAGCCAGGGGTGGGGAAGGGGATTTATTTTGCAGGCAATAGCTGGGGAAGCAACCACAGCCTCTGCAAGCAGTTGTGGGTGCTCTTGCTCCTGTTGCAGCCCCAGTGCTGGGCTCTCCCATCTGGCAAAACCAGCCTCCCCAAAGGGACCATGTCCACCCCGTGCCAGTGCCCAGGGAGCAGGTGGGTGCGGAGCGGGGACACCCCTGTGGGTGCGGGGAAGGCAGCGGCACAGCAGGGGGAACGGGAGGTGAAGGCGGGTGCTGGGCAGCTGCAGATGTCTATGTAGGGCAGAGAAAGCTGGCAGGAGGGTGGCTGTGCCCGGGGCCAGGGTTCAGAGCGTGCGGTTTTAGCTGATTAACTGAGGGTCAGTGGGCCGGATCCAGAGCCGGCAGGGGCTCTGGCGGGCTCTTGGGTCTGTCCTGAGGTTTGGCAGAGGCTTTGCTGGGCTGGCTGAGCCTGGGACCGAGAGCCCAGGGCACCCGGCAGTCACCGGGGACCGTGAATGCTGCTGAGGCACAGTCCATCTCCTGCTGAAGTAGGGCATTGTAGCAAGGGGTAGGGGTGCTGCAGGGCAGCAGCACCTCACGGGGGTGCAGGCAGGCTAGTGAGGGCAGCACCCCGGGGCGACAGGTACCTTCACCCAAGAGTTTGGTTTGGGGTGCTATGCCACTGCTTCCCTACTGCTTTTAGGTGCAGAAAAGGCAGAATCTGTTGTCAGTCAGAAGGAGGTAGTTTCGGAGAGCACTGCCAGGCTGGTGCCACTGATGGGTGGTGATGTTATGGGGCTGTGGTGTGTGTATGGGGGCAGGCAGAGCTACACCCCTGCCTGGCAGCATCAGCAGCCTCACTGGGGTCCCCATGGCTGCTCACCCCTGCTTCCCTGCGAGGCAAAAATGCTCAAAAAACATGTCTGACCTCAGAAATCTGCTCATATGCCAGGGTTTTGGGTTGAAACCTCGCCCAGCTTTGTCCACTGGGATGTGCTTTGTGTGCACAGAGAGCCTCAGCTGAGGGGCGGGCAGCTCTGTACTGGGGGACTGGTCCCTGCATGTGGTGGGTGCCAGATGCGCTGGCCGGTGTTGGGCTGTCTGGAGGCTCCACCAGGACGTGGTGGAGGATGGTGAGCAGATGGCAGGGAGATAACACCTCCCTGGCGCTCCGATAAGTATGGCTCTGCTCTGCCACTGATTAAAAGATTAATTTTAGAGTTTGAAATAGGAAATTAATAAATAAATGTGAGCCGCCAGCGGGACCTTGCCCAGCATCATCAGGGCACGGGGTGGTGATTACCGTGGCTGGACCAGCGGCTTATCCCTCAGCACTGGTTTCTCCCGGCAGTGATGCCGGTGTGACCCGACAGGGCTCTCCCGGACGGCTTCACTCCTCCAGAGAGCAGCTGCTGGAGGCTGTAAGCAGGTTTTGCAATGGTGGCTTTTGTGCAGGAGCTTTGCCAGACCCAGTGGAAAATAAAACAGCCCTGAAGGTGCCCAGTGATGCTGGGCAGGTCTCATGGCTGGTGGCTGGATCACGCTGTGTGTGCTCCGTGCGGGTGCAAACCCACTGCCGGCTCCTCACCAGGCACGGCCGGGGTGCAGGGCTGGCCCAGCGCTTCCCCCAGTCCTCTTTGCATTGTTATTGCTGCTGTGCTTATGGCTTGTGCTGGGGTCTGGATTTGAGCATGGCAATGTTCACACCTCAAGGATGGGTCAAAGCTCTTCCCAAGCCTCTGCTGCACTCCCAGCTCAGCAGCACGTTCTGAAATCTTTCCCAAAAATACGTTGTTTTCCTGTCTTTCTATACCCTGCCATTTCCCTCCCCTCCTTGAAACTCACCCAAGTGAGAAAGAATTTTCCTGCCATCGTTCTCACATTTTCCCCAGTTAATTTGGGGAGGACAGACCGGTGGCTTGGCCAGCAGAGCAGGGTCCACAGCCCCCACCAGCAACCATCCTCTGTTAATAAGTTTATAACCACTCCAATCCCATGGCCCAGGGGATTTAGAAAGGCAGGGAGGTTTATAATCTTGTTAACCCTTCACAGGAGCTGACGCCCAAACCAGGGCTGCAGCGTGAGTCCCGAGGCAGAACAACAGATCACCTACCTCACGGGAGGGTGAGGAGGAGGAGGAGGAGGAAGGCTTCCCCCCCCTGTGAGATTTCACTGTGCCTCAGTCCCGCTGGGGTGAAAATGAAGTGAGCTCATTCAAGATTTTCCACATGATTGTATTTAAATTGCATTAATCCCCATCTCAAGTGGATACATCCGAGGTCTGAGCTAGAGCAGATGTTGGGTGACAGTCATCTTGAGCCATCAGGGCTCTGGCATAAACACCTTTCCCAAAAACCTCTGGCAGACCAAGCCTAACCTCGCTCCCACCTGAAACAGCCTCTTTTCCTAATTACTGCATGACAGGCTATTTACAGAAGCCCTTTTGCCTTTTCCTCAACCAAAGCCTTTCAGAGCAGCACGGGATGAGCTGCATGTCGATAGAGGGGTCTGTCCTTGGGAAAACACTTGTAACCCCTCTCTAAGCCCAAGCAGTCTCTGAGACCAGTTCTGCCAGGCAGGCGTCTGCAAGGCTGAGCTGCTTCTTGCTGGGCAAGAAGCACCTCCACAAAATGGTCCACCTTAGTTGACTTGATGGATTCTTTTCAGACAGGATCAGCTTCCTTCTAGAAGCCCCTGTCCCAACTGGGGTGTAGGTGATGGGCAGCAGAGGCCTAACTTTTAGATAGCAAAGTTTCATTGGGATGAATCCCTCATGCTGAAGAAATCCACTAGCTGAGAAGGATATTGGAAAATGGGGTTGAAGTGTAGAGGGGAGTGATAAGAGGGGCTGACGAATGGAAAAGCTTGGCCAGCAGCGAGAGATGGCTTCTCCATCTGCCCGTGATCTTGGTGGCCCGGTGGTGCTGGTTCATGGGGCAGATGCACTGGGAGAAAGGGTTTTCCTCCATGGAAGGTGAGGAGATGCATCCAGCCCAGGGTGGAGACATCTTCTGCCAAGAGAAGGAGGGAATAAGCATTGGAAAACTGCCTCAGCTTTCAGAACTCCTCACTCCCCCTTCTTTAGACTAATGAGCAGGCTTTGGTTCAGGCAGGAGTGAAGGGTGACCCACCACAACAAGGAGTGGGGAGGATGAAATGCTCCTCAGGAATCACCCTTTGTCCTCCGCAGCTGGAGGAACCCCACGCTCGGCTGCAGTGAGTGGAGCTGGGTCAACAAGGGAGGTTGTTAGGATGGGATAGGGGTGCCACGGCCTCTGGCTTTCCTTGCAGGAATGTCTTTTCCTCTATCCTGGAGGACTGAGCCCCTTTGTAAGGAAGAACATTGCAGAGATGAGGTGTGTGACAACGACCAGGGCTGGCCACCTGCCTCGGGAGGAGGGGTTGGGTGTGCAACCATTCATGGTGGGAAGCAGTAGCCACCCCTGGGCAGCCTCTTTGGTCCCTGGGATCCCCCTCAGTGCCCCAGGGGAAGGGGATTGAGGACCACTGAGGCCTGCACGGCCAGCGGGAAGGTGCCCATAGGGTGTGGAGACACGGATGTGTGACTGCTGCCAGCCCGGCAGCCCCGCTCGTGGGGATGAGGTTTCACTCCGAGTGGTGTCACCAGGAAGAGGCAGGACCCGGGGCTTGGGGTAGCGGTGTCACCGCTTCTGCTGCTGCCACCCCTCTGCCTGCCTGCAGGCGGGTGGCCAGGGAGCTGCTGCTGCCCAGGGCTGGGACAGGTGCACAGAGCTGCCCATCCCCAGGTGCTCCCCATAGTACCTGCCTGCTGTCTTCACCAGGAATTTCAGCAGCATGGTTTTGTTTGGGTACACGTTACTTCTGGGGAGATCCCCACTGGACACAGGGGGAAAATTTTTCACAGTGAGAACAATCAGCCATTGGAATAATCTTCTCTATAAAGTGATGGATTGCCCAGCATTGGACACTTTCAATATTCAGCTGGACAGAGTGCTGGACCATCTTGTCTAGACTGTGTTTTTGCCAAGACAGGCTGCACCAGATGATCCTTGAGGTCCCTTCCAACCTGCTATTCTATGATTCTATGATTGTTTCCTCTTCTGTTCAGACTTGTCTGTGAATGTCCCTGACCTTATGAGCTCATCTGAAGTGACTCCATGGGTAATATTTATGAAAATGATGTGGGCTGCACCATGACTGTGAACAGCGGGCAGTCCCTTCCCAGCTCCATAGCAGCCAATTTATTTTGTTTGATTTATTATCAACGCTTTGTAGCCGATCCTGTAAGCAGCACAATTGCGTTTTTCTGTTTCCTAATCAGATGTAAATGCCTCTTCAACCTACACTAATTTTGTTTTGTCATGAACAAACGTTGGGTCATTATTAAGCAAGTGCCTGATGCTGCCTGGGCGGCCCTTTGCTCCCATGGCAGCCCCCGGTGCAGAGACCATAACACAGTGCCCTGCCGAGGGTTGCACCCTCCCACCTCAAAACTTCTTACTGCCACTTTCCAGAGCTGAAAGCCCTCAGACAGACCTCACTGCCACTGCAGGATGTCTTTCCACCTCTAAATCCCACCCATGCAAACCTGCTCGGACCCTGTTTCTCTGCGAAGCCGTGCACAGAGGCTCCCTGCGGGCTCGGTGATGCTGCTGCCAGCACAACCCGCCTGTCCCCACCTTGGGCAGCCTTGTGCCACTGCTTTGACGAACTCAGGATCCTGCCTGGAGCCACCACCTATTTGGGGTGATTTGGTCCTGGGACGCTCATTGCGGGACCTGGCCAGGCTGGGTGTCCCCTTGGTGTCTGGCCATACCCAGTCTTGGCTGCTCCCCGCACCAAGGTTGGCCAAGCCTGGCTGCCTGACTGCATGGTGCGTGTGGGGCAAACCCCTCCCAGCTTGCTGGCTGTCCTTGTACATGGCCCTTTCCCTTGATTTTCTTATTTTGCCCCATGTTTCTGCCAGGGGTGCACCTCTTCGCTTCTCTGCTCATGCTCACAAACATGCCTGTCCCTGTGGTTGGATCTTCCCTCCTTCTGTAACTATTTTTCATCACAAATCTCCCAATTCCCCATCCTGCAGCCAGCATCGACCACAGTGAGTGCCTGTCTGTGAGGAGCCAGCCCTGGTTTGTGAGGACAACCACACCTGTCTCCTCCAGCTGCAAGTACAATTCGGTGGCCACGGCTCACCTGCTTTGGTGCTTGTGTTGGTCTTTCCCAAGAAACAGGGAAGGAAGGAGGCAGAAGACAGACCATGGAAGAAATGTAGAAGAATCTTTTATCCACAGACAGGCTAAAGGCTGCTTTCCCAGAAGGTCCTTTGACCAGCATGTAGAGGAGAGGTGGATAATAAGGTAGCAATAAATTGCATCTGGTCATGATTTTCTGTTGGGTAGAAAAGAAACTCTCATCAATTTTGTAGCGTCCTTACCTAAATCATCACTTTGTATCTCTGATCCTAATGGTACTGAAGGGGAGGGAGCCTCGAGGCAGCTCTCCCCTTGGGCAGCACACGGCTTGGCTGGAGGCAGGGAGGACTGTGCCACTGGATTTTCTCTTAAATACAAATTAAAAACGTGCTGCCAGGAAAACTCAGGGGGGAGAGAAGCAGGAGAAAGCATCCTTCCCAGGAGTCTGCAGACCTTCACAAAGGGATTGTGCTGGTTTTGGCTCTGACTGTCCTGAGTGACCACCATAACAGATGGAGCCCAAAGTCATGGACTAGATGGACTCAGAGGACACTTGCAGACATTTTACAGACATTTTACAGGGGTGGTCCATAGACTAAGAGAAGGATATCTGTGGATTGTATCAAGGGATGGGAAGCAGGGTGGTGAGTAATGAGAATGTATTGGATAGTGTAAGACCTGAGCATGACGTAAATGATATGGAATAAGGGGTGGAGAATGTGTTGGGTTTGGCTGGGATAGTTTTCTTCATAGTAGCTAGTACGGAGCTATGTTTTGGATTTGTGCTGAAAACAGTGTTGATAATACAGGGATGTTTTTGTTATTGCTGAGCAGGGCTCACGCAGAGTCAAGGCCTTTTCTGCTCCTCACCCAACCCCACCAGCGAGTGGGCTAGGGGGCACAAGAAACTGGGAGGGAACACAGCCAGGAAGATGACCCCAACTGGCCAAAGGGACATCCCAGACCATATAACATCATGCTCAGCATATAAAGCTGGGGGAAGAAGAAGGGGATGTTTGGAGTGATGGCATTTGTCTTCCCAAGTCACTGTTATGTATGATGGAGCCCTGCTTCCCTGGGGATGGCTGAACCCCTGCCTGCTGATGGGAAGTGGTGAATGAATTCCTTGGTTTGCTTTGCTTGTGCACGTGGCTTTTGCTTTACCTATTAAACTGTTTTTACCTCAACCCATCAGTTTTCTCACTTTTACTCTTCCGATCCTCTCCCCTATCCCACCGTGGGGGAGTGAGTGAGTAGCTGTGTGGGGGTTAAACCATGACAGGGATGGAAAACTAACACCTTGAAATTCCAGGAGCTGCTCACATCAAACCCTGGAAGTCCAGAGGTGCTGGGACAATCAGCCCTGCTCTAGCGCAGTGATATATGTGGGTCCTCTTCAATAGGGGAAGCAGTGGAGCTGTCTTCTTGGCCATCTCACCAGCAGACAGACATCTCCTTTGACGTGCTGGAGACATTTATTTAGGCCTAGTTTCAGACAAGATGGCTTTTCCACCTGCCAAAGGATCTCCATGAGCTGTGGCTTGGGCTGCACAAGCCTTCCAGATCTCCTGTCAGTCAGTGCTGAAGGCTAACTTGCATGAAAAGATCGGTTCCTAGGTTTTAGCTTCAATGTTGGGGCTGGAATAATTGAGGAGACCAATGGCTCTATTTCTTTGCTTGTATGGCCTTAACATGACTTGGAGATGAGCCTACCTGAGTGGAGAGGCTGCAAAGAACTGTTTGGCTGGGGAGAGCACTCACTGAACCCCTCAATTTCAAATCAGACAACCACAGAATGGTTTGGGCTGGAAGGGACCTTAAAGATCATCTAGTCCAACTCCCCCTGCCCTGGGCAAGGACACTTAACACTAGCCCAGGATGCTCAAATCCCTATTCAACCTGGCCTTGAACCCTTCCAGGGAGGGGGCAGCCACAGCTTCTCTGGGCAACCTGTGCCAGTGTCTCACCACCCTCACAGTCAAGAATTTCATCCTTCTATCTAATCTAAATCTGCCCTCTTTCAGTTTAAAACCGTTACCCCTCATCCTGTCCCTACACCCCTGAGTCCCTCCCCCCTTTCCTGTAGCCCCTTTAAGTACTGGGAGGCCGCTCTAAGGTCTCCCTGGAGCCTTCCCTTCTCCAGCTGAACCCCCAACTCTCTCAGCCTGTCCTCACAGGGGAGCTGCTCCTGCCCCTGATCATCTTTGTGGCCTCCTCTGGCCCCGCTCGAGCAGGTCTGTGTCCTTCTGCTGTTGGTGCCCCCAGAGCTGGACCCAGCACTGCAGGGGGGTCTCAGGAGCGTGGAGCAGAGGGGGAGAATCCCCTCCCTCGCCCCGCTGCCCACCCTGCTCTGGGTGCAGCCCAGCACACGGTTGGCTTTCTGGGCTGTGAGCGCACGTTGCTGGCTCGTTTCCATCCACTAACACCCCCAAGTCCTTCTCCTCGGGGCTGCTCTCCATCCACTCCTCGCCCAGCCTGGATTTGTGCTTGGCATTGCCCTGACCCATGGGCAGGACCTTGCCCTTGGCCCTGTAGAACTCCATGAGGTTTGCATGTCCCACCTCTCCAGGCTGTCCAGGTCCCTCTGGATGGCACATCCCTTCCCTCCAGCGTGTCACCGCCCCACACAGCTCGGTGTCATCGCTGAACTTGCTGAGGTGCCTCGATCCCACTGTCCATGCCACCATCAAAGATGTCCCACACTGACCCCTGAGGATGCCACTCATCACTGCTCTCCACTTGGACATTGAACCACTGACCACAACTCTTTGAGTACAACCACTCAGCCAATCCCTTACCCACCGAGTGGTCCATCCATCAGATCCATGTCTCTCCAATTTAGAGACAAGGATGTCGTGTGGGACAGTGTCAAATGCTTCGCACATGTCCAGAAAGATAACGTCGGGTACTCTTCCCTTGTCCATCAACACTGTGACCCCATCATAGAAATGAAAGTGTGTTTCACAAGAGACAAAACTTGAGCGAAGCCTTCACATGCAATTTTGCATTTTCTGCTGGACATCTTTCTGCCTCTGTATTGACCATACGGTACCAACACTCCCAATGATATTAAACCCTCCACCTATCGTGGGCCAGCTGTTCTCAGCACTGTTTGCTTGTAGTCTGGGTAGGAAGGGCAAGGGAAAACTCGAATAATTAGAAAAAATAACTTTAGTGTTGGTTGTGCTTGTTTCAGACATCCTCTTCCCCTCTTTTCTTTCTGAAACCCAGACAAATATATTGCCACCATCTTCTTTACCTGCTTCCTCTTGGCGGTGGTCGAAATTTGAGGGTTTAGAGAAGGTGTGATGCCCTGGGGGAGGAGGAGGCAGGATAGTGTGTAGGGCACAGCCAGCCGCAGTAACAGGCTGCTTTTCCTCCTTGCTCCTGGGCAGGAAGCAGCAGCTCAGCCAGTTGCTGTGGGATGGGGGCAGCGACTGCTGCAGTAGAGATGCGGTCACTGGTACGTGACCCAGTCCTTTTCTGTGCCTCAAACCAGCACTCCCAGTTTTCCTCTCCCCTACTTTCCCCTTCATGATCTCTGAGAAAAATGTATTGGAATTGTGCCTGACTTGTGCTATATTTTGCTGTCGACAACATTTTACCTTATGGTCCTGCTCTAAGACTTATTTTGATTCCCTCATAGCTTCACTCACCCCTGCTTATACATGCTAGTGTTAAATGAAGCTGACTGATAGAGTTTCCCTCAACTTTTTATATTTAAAATATTTTTTTCAAGTAAAAATAACTTTTTACATAGAAAATTAATTTTTTCAATTAGTTCAATGAGTTTTCAAACTCATTTTTCTAACAGTCAACAAAAAGGTGGACATGCAAGTTAAGCACATGTTTATACACTGTCCAGCCCTGTGGTGTTAGTTTGTACCTAATTCATGCTCCTTCCATTCACTCACTTTTTAAAAAGTGTAAAGTCTTGTTGGTGGTCCCCTAGGGTATTAAGCCTGGGATTTCCAGCTGGACTTACTCTGAGTTGCTCTGCGAGGTTCCAGCTCAGTAAAGAACTTAAGCATCTGGTGTATCCCCTTTGCCAGTGGGAGGTTTGCCTTCAACATCGGTTATACAGAGTAGGACTGGATCCCTCAGGCAGGTTACATGAAGCTTATAAATCCTTCCTGAGTGTGAGCCCAAGTTCTAAAACACTGAAAAACTTCTGAAACTACTTTGCTGAAACTTAGTCTAAATAAGACAGATGTTAATCAGCAGGAGCAGCATCAGCATCTGATGGTTTTGCCAGGGTAAGTCGGTGTTTCAGAGGATGGAGACAAGGATCTGAGGATTTGGATATAAACTTGGAAGCAGAGCCCTGCTCCTATTCCCTGAGGGTCTCTTTGATTCAATTTTCATTTACTTCACCACCTCACAGACAAACATGAGGTCTATTGCAACATCCCACCCAGCTGGTATGAAGCATTGGCATGCGGGAAGGGCAAGCATCACTCTGGATGCAGCTGGAGAGACCACGGTTGGGCTGCTGAAGGATTTGGTTTTGAAGGTTCTGAGCACCCAGGCCCCAAACACACATGTGTCTGCTTAATGTTGTGTGGAAATTGTTCCTTAAGATGCAGAAACCAGGGAGGATGAATTACTGAATTGTCAGGCAGGGAAATTCTCCTGTTTGCCTGCATGTTTTGCATCAGGCTGGTCTGGTTCCAGCGAGCTCTCCTGCAGCCCTTCTAAAACTGGCCAGAGAGGTCACCTTGTCCTGTTGACATTGTCTCCAGGATTTGTGCTATCCCTTCCCTTCAGCAGTGCTAATGTATTCCAGCCAGGGCTCTGGCCCGTGACTTAGAGGGGTAATTCTCTGAATTAATTTATTAGCAGAATCTTAACAACATCAGAAGGTTGTACGTGGAATTTTGGTGGTGGGATGGAAATTGTCTCTTACTGTGACTGGGACAATTAGTGCATTAGAGGACTTGGAGTATGATCATCTGTTCACAGCTGAGCTGCCCAGAAAGGCCACCCCGAGGTGGGCACGGTGCTGGGGCATTTCTGCCCCTCAAGGACCTGTCCCCTGGTGTGGACCAGCTCCCTGGGGTTACTGCACCCCAGTGGAGTGGAATTTGTGTGTCCTGCCTAAAACCTTCCTGGCTACCCTTGACTGCATCACTTATGGCCAGAGCTGGGGGTCACCAGGTGCTTGGACCCTCCAGCACTAATGGAGTGTGACGCTCAGCTCTCTGTGCCCTGAACATCGTCTGTGGAATGGCAGGAGAAAGAGCATCTCCCCCCAAGCTGGGTTGCTGTGTGGATGAGCAGCTTTGTGAGGCGCTCGGTGCAGGAAGGCTGCAGCCATCCAGCAGACTCAGCCATGGTCCCACATACAATCCCTTGGGCTCAGCTCAATTTGGCCAAAGCCTTTATGCAGATGTGGACTCGGTGCTAGGCATGCCTTGCTTTATTGGAGTGCTCTTATATATCACCAGATGCAGCTACGTTTGCTGTCTACTTGGCATTATTTGTCCAAATTTTGATGTTGCAGCTATATCAATTAATTTTTTAGAGGAGTTTTGGCCACCTAAAGGTCTAGTCTGCTCAGGTTTTTAATATTTAATCTAAATGATCTCAACTGGAAGTCACTTTAATAAAAAATCAATTAAAATGCAGGAAAACTTTTCACATTTGTCAGTGTTTTAAAGTACCTTGCGCTTGCCCAGCAAGGCTTCACACGAGCATCGGGGAAGATGTTGCTAATAAAATCCATTGTTCACACATGGAAAAGTAATATCCAACAGCATCAGATTCAAGGAAATATTTGGCAAAGAGTTTGCAGTCCCAGGCAAGCACATCCATATCTGACCCCAAGCTGAGCTGGGCTGATGCACACTGAGGTCTGGTACCACTCCTGGGGTCTGGCCAGGAACCTGCAGAGGTGCTGTGAAAACAGCAGGAGGAAGACACCATTGACAGTGTCAGGGCCAAGAGCCTACCTGTGACCTTAGCTGTCCCCCAGAGGTGGCAGGGATGCAGGACCTGTGTCCTCCCACTGTCCGCAGCTCCAGGGGACCATGTTTCCTGGGATTTTCTCTTCATTTCATACTGTGCCCACCACCCCAAAAAGGCCATTGAATGACTCGAGCACGGCCAGAGAAGGGCAACGGAGCTGGGGCAGGGTCTGGAGCACAGGTCTGCTGGGGAGCGGCTGGGGGAACTGGGGGGGTTTAGTCTGGAGAAGAGGAGGCTGAGGGGAGACCTCCTGGCCCTCTGCAGCTCCCTGCCAGGAGCCAAGGAACAAGTGATAGGACAAGAGGGAATGGCCTCAAGCTGCACCAGGGAGGGTTTAGACTAGATATTAGGAAGCATTTCTTTGCAGAAGGGGCTGTTGGGCGTTGGAATGGGCTGCCCAGGGCAGGGGGGGAGTCCCCATCCCTGGAGGGGTTGAAGAGTTGGGCTGACCCAGCGCTGAGGGATCTGGTGGAGTTGGGAATGGTCAGTGTGAGGTTAATGGTTGGACTGGAGGAGCTTCAAGGTCTTTTCCAACCTTGATGATTCAGTGATTCTATGAAGATCACAGCCCTGCTCCTGCCAAGCCCCAAGGTGGCTTATTCCAGCTCTGTCCCTGCTCACTGGTCAACCTTGGATAATCTCATCTCATGCCTCCATCCCCACATCCCACAAAACCAAGGGCACACTGCTTCTGTGGCTGGGTGATGTGCATCAAGATGGGGGTGGAAGATACTGTTTAAAGGCAAATCATTTTTCTGATCTTCCAATGGATAGTGGAACAGCTGAACCTGCCTTGTATTAATGAGGAAATGCTGGGAGCTGGAAAAGATGCTAAAAGAAAAAAAACAAACAAACAACCTTAAACCCCTAAGTGCTACAGTCTGTTATTACTTCCAAAGCTTTGCTATGGATTTTAAGCCTTTAGGGATGGTGAGCACACATGTCTTGCACCAAATGCTGCCCTTCATCCCTGGAGGGGCTGTTCCTGAAGACTTAAAGATGCCTCCAAATAATCATCCTGTTGTGTTAATGATGAGTGAGGCAGGCCTGCTGGGGGGGCTGGCAGAGCTCCCTCCTGCTTTGTTTGGGAAGGCGCTTGCGATGGGCTGTGTTGGCTTTGGCTTGCATAAGCTTTAATCTAAAGTTGGAGATGATTTTAGCTGATCTGTGTTAATGTTGGGGAATTAACATGCATACGGGGAGACCATGTGACCACCTCCGACCTCCTCCCCCCTTTTTTTTTCATCATTTTAACGGATTCCTGCCAAATCAGAGTGGCTGATGCCCAGCAGGGCTGGGCTGCAGCCGCCAGCAAGATGCCTGCCGTCTCTGTCCTTTACAAGGGAGCCATCATCATCAGCAGGTAATACCCCTGCAGCTGGGGCAGCAATCAGGGAGGGGGCACGGGGCAGCCCTGGGGATCGCGGTGGCCACCTCCATCTAGAGAGCCGAGGGCGATCTGCTGTGGCTTCTCCAGGACCAGGGTTTGGTGCCAGAGATGGCTTGTGCACAGCAGAAAGAGCTGAGGACACGATCACTGGCGCTGGTTGTTGGGTTTCTTGCATCTCCAGCATTAGTGAAGCTCAGTTCTGCTCTGCCATTTGTGCATTGCATCAGGGAAAAAATTTGATTGTATGGAGGAGACATCTGCTTTACTGAAACCTCTGTCCTTATGTTGTGTTTCAGCCTGGTTTGAGCTATTTCTTTTACTCATGGTGGAGTTGCCTCGGTGGCTTTCTCAAAATACTCTGAAAATCCTGGGCCCAGGGTTGCTCTGGCTTCCTGGGATGCCTTCAAGCTCTGTTTTCTGACAGCCAGATGTGGCCAGTTTTTTGTCTGGTCTCTTCAATATGTGAGACATTGCAAGAATATCAATAGGGGTTATTTTTAATGAGGAGAAAAAGCTTTCAGTCTGAATCTTAGAGGCGGGTGTTACTAGCTTTGCAGAATGGCTTGATATTTTGAGAGGCATTTTGGATGCCTGAAAAGAAAGTTGCAGAGATTTATTCCTCTGCTGCATTCTGCTGGACTTGGAGGAGCCTGTTGTGCCTCATGGTGTTGGTCCTCCTCAGCTGCATCCAGATTTGGGATCTGATATTGATTCAGAAACTCCTTTTCTCTTGCAACTTAAATCCTGGGAAGTGGAGTATTTTGAGAGCCCCTCACTCCTGGTTTCCTACCTGGCACGCCTGGTCTGGGTCTCTCAGATCAAGGTCCACCCATGCTTATGTCCACCCATCCTCACGGGGTGACCACCATGGCCACCCAAGGAGGAGAAGTGCTGGTGGTCCCGGGTTTGGAGTCGGGGTCCCCAGCTAGAGCAGAGTGGAACTGGATGCATTTGGTGTCATTTATTTGGAACACCCACCTTGCCAGAGGGTGCTTAGGGGGAGACTGTGGGGCAGTTGGGAGAGTTACTTGTCACAGGGGGAAATTCAGGGGCATGATGCTCTTCCACCTGCTTTGGGTTGCAACAATAAGCTCCCACGCTCGACCTGGCGAGGCAGGGACTTGAAACAGCTTGGCAGATCTTGTATCCCCCTATTCCAGACCCCCTGCCAGAGGGATGGAGACTGACAGCGTTACAAAACCTCAGGAGCAGATTGTGCCTGGCTGTCTTCATTACAGGCTGGCTGTATTTGTGAAACTGGTTTATTCCCAGAACATTGGTCTGAGCTCTGATCTCATTTCCCAGGAGCTGGACAGCTGTCCAGTGCTGTTAATCTGGGGTAATGAATCACAGACAGGTCCATCAGATTTCCGGGGTGGGGACGATGATGTCCAACCTTGCACATATTCTTCCATTTATCTGTATAAACTTCACGGGGAGGGGGTTGATTTTGCCAGTGTGGGCTTAATATGCAGGGCCGTGCCCCTTAACCTGTGTGTCTACATCGTTTTGTGGGCAATGTCCAGGGTGGCAGGAAGGATGTTCTTGTGTGCATGTTGGTCAGGCACCTGTGCGTCTGTTTATTTTAGCCCACGAAAGATGCTTCTCTTTTCTCTCCCAGGACACTCATGGGACCATATGGGATGGATCGAATGGTGCATTGCTTTGATTTCTACAACTGTGCAAATGGGCTGGGTGAGTACTGAACCTCTGCAAGGGACATTGGGGTGGGCTGGATCCCTCTGTGGAGTCTGATATCCCACAGAAATATTGTTTCTTGTGCCTGCCTGTGTCGAGCATCTGACAGCAGCTTTTGCATCTGCGAGGTTAAAATAAGGTCAACATCCCAACTAATTCCACTGATGGTGAGCAGCTGCAGTGCTGAGAGCTGTGCAGGAGCCTGGGGCCAGAGCCGCTCCCCCGAGGATGGGGGGAGGGGGGGGGGGAAGGTTTTTCAGAAATTTCTGAAATAATTAAATTAAAATTTTAAAAAGTTTTACAATTAAAAAAAAAAAAAATTAAATCTCAAGCACTTCCCAGCTTCCGCCCCCCCCAGGGAAGCCACCCGTACGGGTGATGCAGGGTGTTGCAGCTTTCCTTGGGAATGGCCTGTGTGAGTTGTTTTTGGAAAGTTTGGCCCACAGGTAAGTGTATGAGCACCGAGCGAGTCAGATGCCCTTTCACAGTGCTCTGAACATCAAAGCAGAGAAGAGAAGGGAAAAGAGATTGTCATAGCCATCAGAACATGAGAAAAAGCCACAGGTTTATGAAACTCAGCCCAAAAGGATATAGCATAGCATCTCATCTGACCTCTGTGTACCCGGCAGCATAAATAACTGGCACTCTTCCATGGACTTTATAAAAACCTGCAATCCTGCATCAGGATTTCTCAGGGTCCACCACGCAGTCTCCTCCATAATTTTTAATTGCAAGTGCAGGCCATCATCCCGCAGAGCAGCTGTGGGACCCTGGGTGAGGTCCCGTGGTGACCATCTGAGGACCCCTTCTGAGAAGTCAAACTCACCAGAGAAACAAGTTCAGGTTTCCTGAGACCTGAGATTAATTACAGATTCATTAAAGGATGTTTCCAGTCCTTGGGTAACGGGGCTTTCTGTTGTGGAGGAATGGCTTTGCTGACTCTTCCCTCAGTCTTCTGTTCATGGTTCATGGGAGCTCGGAGCTCAGAGAAATGTCCTTTCTCAGTGAATAACATATTTTAATCTCCAGAAGTGGATTTGGTTGAGTTGATGGGATTTTAGCTGTTGGGTTAGATTAGCTCGTTAAAGGAGGAGATCCAGAAAAGCCTGATGGGGCTGTCGCTGACCTCTGGAAGAAGTGCACAGATGTTGCAGCCCACTATGAATCACTTTGCTGGGTCCAGTACTCCTTCTTTCTCCCAGTCTGTGGCCAGTGGGTCTTTGCAGGGTCTTGCAGATCCTCTACAGAGTGATGTTCTTCAGGAAGATACAAAAATGTGGATTTTCTAATGCCACCATCATCTTTCTCCATTGTCTCTTGTGAGGCTTGAAACACCCAGGACAAGTGATCATCCTCCAGCAATCACCCCTCTCTGCTGAGGACCAAGTGGTGCTTGCAGGAGCCCCATGTCTGTCATAGGTGTAGCTAATCAGAATATGGGGTTTTGGGGGAAAAAAAAAGGTGCCTCCATGAGTTTCTTATGTTCAGATGCAGGTGTTATTCCAGCAGAGTTTCTTTAGAGCAGCATCAGCCCGCTCGGTGCCAGCGTGGCAGGTCAGCGTTTGGCCCCGGGTCTGTTGCTCTGTGGCTTTAGGTAGAAACCCACATGTGAACCTCAGCAGAAGTTCAAAGGGGTTTCCTGGTGGCTCCTAAAACCTGAACTTTGAATTAAAGTATAGCCATCAAAGGGAAGTGCTGATTAAGAAGCATTTCTCAGAAACAGAGATCCCATTATCTTGACCTTCATCTTCTTAGGACAGGGCAGCAAGTGATTCACCTCCAATCTGTCCCTTCCTCCAGACAGAAAAAGCTGGCTGGGGCTGCAAGTTCAACAGATGGATTAAGGGAAATTTAATTGAACATTGCTAGCTTAGGTGCAAAGCAGGTGGCCTCTCTCCGTGCGGACCACTGGGAGCGTGGCATGGTGGCCGGTGGGGTTGGGATGAGTTGGACATGATTACAGTTGGGCTAAACAACCAAATTAGCCAGAACTTGCCTTGACCTGTGGTTTACAGAGCTGGGGGTAGGTGAGATGATAGCCTGAGAAGTTGAGAACTGTGACATTGGCATAAGTGGGGTGGGATTAGATGCATCAGAGAAGCATGAGGGTCTTGAAGAAATTGATAGGATTGCTAAGAATCTAAAGAAAACGCCATCTCAGACAGTCTAACCTGTATGCCCACCTGGAGTTTCCCCATAAACATTTATTCTGCGAAAGAGAAAATACTGGGGATGTGGGCATCAGCTCCATGACCTTTGCCAGAAAGGGAAGATTAAATAGAGGGATCCAAAATAGGCTAGATTATCTGGCCCTAAGTATGACTTAATAAGCATTATGCCAGGACTTTGATGCTGTGATAATTAAAGAGCCGTTATTTACCGAGATTGGGCCCCAAATATAAATTTGATTGCAGTAAGTGTTCGTAAAATATGAAGACTCCCAGGAATGTTACCAGCACAATCTCTGATGATTTGGACTTGTTGCAATCAGTCCTGGGCTGTCCCACAGCTCAGATGGAGCCCTGGCAGGGGTGAACCTTTGTCCTCTTCCTCCCCCTCCTCCTGCTCCCCATCCCGGTGGGGACTCCCCGGTGCATCTCTCAGGCAGCAGGACAGGCATCCGCAGTGCCTCCACGGTGAGCTGACGGGTGGGAGGGCAACATGGGCAGGACCTGGCAGCACCCGTCTGGTTTGCTAACAAGGGAGTTAAGTGTCAGGTTTTTTTCCTCCCTCCTGTCAAAGTTTGAGTGTGTCTGGGAGCAATACTGTGAGTAATCATTGATTTTAACAACAAGATCGGATTTTCTCCTGGCATCGTTGGGGATAAAGGAGGATTTGTAGATACTTCAGCCATTATTACAATTGATTTGCAGACACAAAAGGGAAATGAGTCATTACGGATTTTGATACCTCAGCAGAGGAGCTTGTCACAAGCAGGTCCCGTAGGGTTGCTGGGTGATGCTACAGCTGTGCCTCTTCTGAGATGCAGATTTTTATACTATTTCTCTAATGCATTTTATAATTCCTAATTACTTCATGTTCTGGTGTGAAGAAAGACATACAATGACTTCTTGAGCTACCACCTTGGCTTAAACCAGACTTCCAGTGCCCTCGCCATCCAGGGGAACTGATGGGGCTCTGCCTCTGCAGGACCACCCCCATGCCAGGGGTTTCCCAAACCCATTCCAAGTGCGAGCCTTCTCCCCAGCCCACCAGCAGCCACCCCAGCCCAGTGGGGAGCCAAGAAGCTTTCCAGATGAGCATCCTCAGTGATGAGTGGGTTTTACCTTCTGTCAGCAGGTTTTCGGGCTACAGCATCTCTTCCTGGCTTTGGACCACCTGCCTGACCTGTCCCGATGCCTTGGTGAGGCACATGTTGCTCAGAAATACCTCATCTGTGCAATGTTTCCAATTTTAGTGAATTTCTTTAAAAATGCAATAAAGAACAACATTGGTGACTGTTCCTGGGGTGTTCTGCTCTGAGTTCCCAGTGCCATCGGTAAAACGGCTCCTCACAGACACTGGGGAGTTGTATGGTTAATTTGTCAAACCGAGCGAATAAACTCCATCACCCAGATGGGACTGGAGTCTTGTGCTTGGGAGAAGCAGCAATTGGTGTATATGGGAATGAAATGAAAAACTGTAATAATCTGGGTTTAATCACCATTTTAGTGTAAAGTGGCTCGAGAGACAAGCTCTTTCCCTAGAGCTGAAAAGTGCAAGAGTCCTTAGAGCAGAGCTTGGGTTATAATTACTTGTCCTGAGTAATCCCAACCCAGGGTCCACTCCTCTTCCTTCCTGCTTGCTTCAGAAATGGGTCTTGTGTTTTGGGGAAGAAGCTATGCTCTGCTCCCCTGGAGGGAGGCATTTCTTGCATCCCAGGACCTCACCAAAGCTCGAGCAGCTCATCACCCCAGTGGAGAAGCCAGAGGATGAAGCTGGCTCAATGCTGGCAGTGCCCCTCTGCAGTGCTGCCTGTCCTCAGCATGCCCTCCTGTCCAGAGCAGCAAAATGCCTGACCGGTGGCTCTCAGGAGAGATTTGTTAATTAAAGACAGGCTTTTCAATCCTTCTGTCTATAGCTTGGATCTTTGAAGCAGGACTTAATGAGTCCCAGACAAATAAGTCTCTTGGGCCTTTTCTTGTCAGCCAACTTACACACGCTGGCAGGGACAGGTCCCGTGGCTGCAGAGGTGGCCGTGCAGAGCACAAGACAAGGTGCTACAGGGCATCCAAGCCACACTCCCACAATCGGAGGTTTCAGGGCCACACCAAAGGTCATCTCTGCACCCTGTCTCCTGACTCTGGGCTACTCCTCCTGGGTCCAAACAGTGATAAAAAGTGGCTGCTCCTGATGTGTAGCTCTGCCACTGGTGGCAGCTTCAAAGGCTGCAGTGGCGATGCTGCTGGAACCTGGCAGGCAGGCGAGCTTGCAGTGGGGATGTACTGAACTGTACTGAACCTGGGTCTTGTCCAGGTGTTGCACCTCTAAGGGGGTCTCCTGGGGGAAATGCTTGTCCCCAGTAATGTTTCCTATGGCATGTCTCATCAGCACAGGCTGAGGCATCCACAGCAGAAGCAGATCCTTTCCCATCAGCGATGAACTTGGACCTGCTTGAGTGGGTCCAGAGGAGGCCACAAAAATGATCAGAGCGATGGAACACTTCTCCTGTGAGAACAGGCTGAGAGAGTTGGGGTTGTCCAGACTGGAGAAGAGAAGGCTCCGGGGAGACCTTCTAGCAGTCTTCCAGTACTAATGAGAAAGATGGGGATGGACTTTTTAGCAGGGCCTGTTGTGACAGTTTGAAACTATTGTCCTAAAAGAGTGTAGATATAAGGAAGAAATTTTTTACAGTGAAGGTGGTGCAACACTGGCAGAGGTTGCCCAGAGAGGCAGTAGATGCCCCATCCCTGGAAATGTTCAAGGCCTGGCTGGACGGGGCTCTGAGCAGCCTGATCCGGGTGAAGATGTCCCTGCTCACTGCAGGGCGGTGGGACTAGATGACCTTTAAAGGTCCTCTCCAACCCAAACTATTCTGTGATTCTATGAACCTGGCTTTGGGGAAGGTGGTTGCTCCTTGCCTATGACTTTTTTGGGAGCTTTGTCCCTGTAGCTGTTGGTCCAAGCAGGTGCTACCAGATGCCTTTAGCTTTTGTGCTGAGTCAGCAGTCCCATTCTGCTTCTCTGCTGCTGCTGGTGTAGTGCAGGGGATACATGGGGCTTTCCAGAAATGGTTTTTAAAAGGGGTGTCAGGCAATGCTAGGGTGCCTGGGGGTGGTACCCAAGGCTGCCCTCCAACACAGGCTATGGAAACTGTGGTTCTTCTGCCTTTATGTCATGGGCACTTCTTCCTCCAGGTATTAAGGTGATTGGTGGCATCAAGGAGCTCACTGGAGAAGAATATGGAGTTTATGTCAAGAGAATCCTTCCAGGGGGTGTTGCTTATGTGGACGGTGAGTTAATCGTGGTGCAGTGTACCACAAAGTCTGAGAAAAGCCAAAATCCAGTGTATTTATTTTATGCGTTGCTTTGTTAGACATTTCAGGTGCTTCTTCCCAGATTTTCCAGGAATGCGGGATGTTTTTTACTGTGGCAATCACTGTAACATCTAATGGCAGCCATGTCTTGGTTTCTACCGCATATACATGATTGTTTTGTGTCTTTAAATCAAGACCCATCTCTGCCACATGAAGAACTTCACTTTGCTGCCTGTCCTTTCCCACGTGCCACTGACTGCCTGTAGCCCCAAAGTGACTGGAGATCCTTTTGCAAATTCAGCTCTGCTCCAGGCCACTTATTTCATTCTGAGTGTCTTCAAATAAGGAGGTATTAGGCAGGCCTCTGCAGAAGTCACCTTTCATAACTTAAGCCAGAAAGATTTTTAGGTTTTTTATGTTACAACAAAATTTTTTCATCTCATACAGAAAAATCCAGAACAGGTGGAAGTGACACTCATGGTTTTCTACATGACCTCAAACTGAATTAAGTAAAAGCTTTATTGCATTTTTTGGTATTTACTTTTGTAACTTCCTACAGCAGAGGAAGTGCTGCAACACTGGCACAGGGTGTTCGGGGAGGTTGCAGAAACTTCATCTATGGACCTCTTGAAAAACAGGTTGGATGAGCATCTCAGGAACAACCTATGCATATTTCATCCTGTCTCTGGGCAAAGGGAGGAACTGCTCAACCTCTCCTAGTCCCTTCGAGCTGTATTTTCTGCAGTTTCTATCCATTAGTTTTCTTTTCTAGGGCGCCTGCAGCCAGGAGACCAGATCCTAGAGGTCAATGGAGATTCCCTAATTGGGGTTACAAGTGAAAGGTACCATATCCAAATGGAAATTTTGCATTCCTGTTGTTTTTGTATAATTCTGTGAAGTGGTTTAGGCTGCGGGTTGCATGGAGGACACCAGGGCATGGCTTCGTCTGCACTCAGATGTAGCCAGCACTGTTCCTGAGAGTCAACTTGGGAATTATCAGATGAAAAGTTTCTATATAAAAATAGACCAGTGAACCCAAACTGTATTTGTGAGATGTTCAGACATTTCCCAGAAATGCTCCTGGCACCCCCACTCCATCTGCTGTAGCTTGCCAGCAAGCCCCGCAGCTCCCAGTACCAGAGATTAGCCAGTGCCTAAGCTTGACAGTGCTGCTCTGCGCAGGGGATTCCCTCCAGAGCTGCAATCCAGCCCCTCAGCTCCCTGCCAAGAAAATAGTTAACTGATCCAGAGGAGTACCGCACTTTTGGGGCACCCCTGTTCCATTAAACATAGTGCTAGCCTGCTGCTGCCTTGCACTTCTGCATGGCATGCTTAGGCTGGATGGATGCTTGGGGAGAAGCACAAGGAGTTTCTCCTGCTCCTAAACCCCCAGAGCAGCTGGGTTTGATGAAGGAGGTCCCCATGGACACCCCTGCAGCCACAGGGAGGCTGCGCTTGGCCCCCAGCACCCTGCCCTGACTCCCACGGGGACACCTGTATTTTGAACCAGAAAGCAGCCGTCCCTGAGATGGAAACTTCCCGAGGGAGGAGATGTGCTGGGAGGTATTTGCTCACTACCACATGCATCTTCTGGGTCTGGTTTGTTAGTGGGGACTTCTAATTTATTGCAGAAGTGGGAAAATCAGTTTGTGACTGGGCTGATCTCCTGCCCCACTGCCAGGGCAGGGAACGGGGCTGTTCCACAGGCATCCAGCCAAACAAGGTCACTTGGTTGGGGTTTGCACAGGCCAGGGTCTCTGCCCATCTTGCCGTGAGCTTTGGTACGTGACTGGGAAGCTCAGTGGAGCACCACCACGAGCCAGCGTTGATGTGTTGTGGTCCTTGTCTTGCAGGGCTGTGGACATCCTGAGGACGGCATCAGCCACCAGCCACATGCACCTACTTATAGCCCGCGATGATGATGCCAGGTAAGGGGTGTCATCTCGCGCCAGGAAGGGGGATGGTGGCATTCATCACTGCTGTAGCTGGACTGCCTTTGAACTACCCAGGCTCAAAGCCTATGGTGAAGATGGAGGTGGCCAAGGGTCTTTGATAACTGTACATCGATGGGAACACGCTGTGGCTGTAATGGGAAGGAAAGAAAAGCTGGTGGCTCCCGGTTGCAGAATTGGCTCCAGCCCAGACTGTTCTGGGTCTGTGGGACATCCTGGCACCGAGCAGATACCTGCAGGTGCCTCCCCAGCAAGGACTGGGGCAGCTCTAGCTTCCACTGTAGGGTGCCATGGGCTACTTCAGGTCTTCTGTGTGGTGCTGAGCTGCCTATGGCTTATCATGTCCCACACAGAGCTTTGGATGAAGATGTACAGGGACAGCAGGATCTTCCCTTTCCTTTCCAGTTAGACACACTGAGTTGAGGTCCTCCTTCCATGGAGGATTCCTCCTCTCAGGGAGGATGAGCGGTTTCTCCCTGAAACCTGTCTCCTCACCACTCCCTGGAAAATCTTTAGAGAGGCTTGGAGGACTCAAAAGGAGAAGGAAAGAGTTCTGTTTTGCCTTGGCTGTGTGGGACAATGATGGTGTCATGACAGAGGACAGGGTTGTGGGAACCAAAGTATGGGGTTAGTGGGGTCTTTGCTTGCATCTCCTGGGAGATCTGGCACGATGGGCTGGAGCATCATCTCCCTTGAATAGAAACACAGGTTTGGACACTTAAGGTGCACCAGGAACCACCAAAACAAGAGTGGGTTTAGGCAGAGCACGGTCATGAGCAGGTAGGCTGGTGGCACTGAGGCTTTCCACTGCATGTGGGTGGCTGAAGATCACAGAGTTGTTTGCTCAGTGTACCCACATCCCGTTAGCATCGAAGATGATGGTTTAATTCCTTATCCATCAGCAGCTGTGGAGCGTTACTGCCTTAGCAGAACAGTGAGAGTGCTGTAATGACAGGGATGAGACTAATTTTGACACAGTAATATACTGGTGGAAGAATTATTTGCTATTAATGACTGAGTGCTGTTTACCTACGCTCTTACAGTGAAAATAACGTCTCAAACTATTATATTAACTGCAAACCTTCAGCAGCTTCTGAGGAAGCAGAGGGTGAAGTGAGCAGGTCACCAGAACTAGACTCTTTTGGTCCAAGTAAGGATGTGCAGGATGCACTTTAGTGCCACGGCAGTCTCCTGCGCTTGCCTTGGAGGGGGAAGTGGCAGCGGGCACTGTCCCCTCTGGGTGGCTGTTGCCCAGGCTGGTCCCCAGCAGGAGGGATGGGCTCTCACAGCTGAGCAGCTCCCTGTGCTCATCAGCAGAAGGACTTGCTCAAGGAAACACTTTATTTCTCAGACAGAGCCCCCCAAGCAGGTTTTCTGCCTTCACCCATGTTGATCCATTCCAAGCTGTTCAGGAATCTCGATGTGCCTCTTAATATCTTAAATTGCAGCAGATGTTTCTTAAAGCATATGCATGCGTGGCTTTGTCAGCAGGTCCAGCTCCTTTGTGCATCTGTTGGCAGCCCTGTGAAGGAGCTGCTTGAAAACCGACTGGGAGTCTGGAAGGCAACAAGACTTTAAGCAATGTATTTGGCCTTTGTTTGCTGTTGGTTATCTGATAAATCTTCAGAAGGTTAGCTGGTGGGAGAGTGGGGAAGTAATCAGGTTGGGGTTTTTTTTGTTAAAGATTTGCAGAGATTTCACTTATATAATCATCTCACAAACTGTTTAATACATGAATACATATCTCCAGGATTAAGGGCTGTGGAAACAGGGGAAGGACTTTCCTGCTTTCTACTTTTATTTTTGTCCTTAGTTTTGTCTTTATTTCACTGATGCCCTATTACCTTTAAGTCTGTCCTTGAGAGTGGGCGAGCAGACAGCTCTCTGTCTGGCTTGAAATGGGCTCTCTGACTTCCCAGGGACTGTCTGCTCTGGAGGTGATACCCACGGAGATGCTGCACCGTAAACTCCCGTGAGTTGAGGGCAGACTTGCGCCTTTCCACTGCCCAGCAAAGTGGTTCATGAGACATGAAAGCTGAAGGAAGACACGGGGAGGAGTGTAACTCAGTGTATTTGCAGATACTCGCATGCAGGTCGTCTTCATAAACCCTGAGCGCATAAGGCACGCTGGAGGAGGAAATGCATTGGCTCTGGGTTTGGAAGGTGATCCAACCCACCTGCCAATTTTCCCAATGACTCAACTGAGTAGCATTTTGTTGTGGTTGCCCTCGGGTGAATTTGACTCATAAATGCTATTATTTGTCCCTGGAGTTAATTATAGGCCCAAATTACCTGTGCTCTTAATGGAACTCAGTCCTGGCGTGTATAAGATGCATGTTTTCAGCCTGTCGCATCAGACATGCTGCAGAGAGCAGCAGTAATTCTAGGGCTTAAAGCAGAAAATTCAGATTTAGAGCTGGACACGCTGGGTTTGGATGATGGTTGGATCTGAATTTCGTCTGTGCTCATCTTTAGCTAATGAGGATAATTTTATTGCATACACGTAATTATTGTTTATTCATTCTCAGCCTCAAAGTTACAATAGTTCCTTGCTCCTATGCGTTGCACAGATATCATCCTGGTCTTTCAGGTTTATCACTGTGAGAAAGCCAGTTTGTGCTGCACCTCCTAGTATTCACATGATAAAATGCTAAATACATTGCATGATATGCACAGTCATCTTGGTGAAAATGGGTTGATGTATTAACAGGGCTTCCACAACAAGCAGTAAGGAGTCTGCTCTCCTGCCAGTGCACAACCAATATCCAGGAATCAGCAGAGAGGCTGTTGCTGGAGCCCATGCCCAGCCTGGTACGAATGCAAGGTCATAATCCCTTTTCTCCTGCGAGCCCTGCGTGTGGCAGTGGCAGCTCAGCCCACAGGTTTGTTCCTCTGAGCACTTGGTGCAAAACTGGAAAGCAGTGCTGGGCCTGACTGCAGCAAGCCAGGGGTGTCCCAGGGCCATTGGCTGCTCCTTGGGGAAACACACACACCCTTTTACACAGAAGCCGAGATGCACGGGTGCACGTCACTGCTTCCCAGGCACTAATGGCAAAGCAAAGCCCAGCAGTGCCAGGACGTGCTGCCCCGCGCAGCTGGTGCAGGAGGGCTCACAGCTCGGGACGTGCTGGCTCTGCACAGCCCTGTCCCCAGCAGAGCTGTGCCGGGATGGACGCGGGCTCTGTGCTGGAGCTGCTGCTCCAGAGCATCATCCCACCCGGACAGAGGTGGAAACGCTGCAGCTGCTATGAACTGGGTGAGAGAAAAATCTTTTGTGATGATTTTGCAGTGCTTCAGGTTCACACTGACCTGCAGGCTTTGTTTTTTTTGGGACAAGCTATTAATTTATCTGGTGTCATAGGCTCCTCTTTCTCACCCAGCTCTGCACGGCAGCTGAGGTTTCCTGATGCTGTGCTCTCACATAACCTTGGATGTAGGATTCACCCTTTGTTCTCCCAAGAACAAAAGGGCAGGACAAAAAGGTATTATGAGATAAATCAACAATATTCTGCAGGAAGATTGACCCCCCACTGCTTAATCTGTAGGAAAGTCGGCCTACAGCTGGCTGCTGCTGGCAAACCCCATTATCCCACTCCCTGCTGTGGGGCTGGTTGAAGGGTCTGCAGATCCAAGCTCTGTTACAAGGATCCTCCAGACCTCAAAAGTCTCTGTCTTAATGAAAAACAGCTGGAGAAGGGATTGTTAGAATGAACTTTCCAAATAATACAAACCCATTATTTTATTCCTTTTTTAAATAAAGCTGGGCATTTTAGTCCTGCAGGTACCTCACAATTTAGAATGTTTTAGCAAGGGTCAAATTTTAAATAATAAAGATATATTCTGAAATGGTGTCTGAAAGCACAAAGCAAAACCTGTTGGCATTCCTTCAGCGTACCTGTTCATTAATTGACAATGTTTGGGCACCGTCTACCCGCTTGAAAATTCCTTCAGATACAGCACCAAGCACAAAATTAATCTTTGTGAGACTGACAACTGAAAGTGTATTGCTTGCTGCTGGGATAAGCATGTGCTTCAGGTTAGTCATGTGTTTGTGTCCTTGGTGGAACTGGGGCTTGCAGTACTGACCAACAAAGCAGGAGCTGGGACAGTGGCACATGATGTAGCATTTAGTCACATCGTCCCTACAGCAAACGGCTGGGCTGGACCCAGGCTTGCAACGAAACCCTGGGCTCGGAGCTCGTTGTTCAGGCTCCTGAAAAAATGATAAATACTCCTTTGTGGATGAACTTAACGACATGAAATAAACAACAACAAAGAATGCTCAAGTCATACCTGCCCTTGCTTATAACAGAGTTTGACAGCATGGATTGGTGATTGGGTTTGCATTGTTTTGCAGAGTTTAAAGAGCTTAAGAGCTGCCAGACTAGTTGCATTTGCATTGACTAAGAGTTTTTAAGCCATTGTTTTAAGTTCAGAACCTGTTCTGTGCTCTGATGGATTATTATCTGAGGAAAATGTAACAATAGACGACCACAGAAACACCCAGCCCAAAACAAAAACCCAGCTGCTGATGGCTTGGCAACCACTGGAAATAATACGTTAGCTTCCAGGGTGGTAGACCTGCCATTGCAATAGGTCATGGAGGGGTAAGGCCATCAGGGCATGAGTTACTAGTGAAATGGGAGTGTGAATCACCTATAGAAATACTTTAAGAAATACTTTACTATAAAGTTGGAAAAATTCTGCTAGGGTTAGATCCACCTAAGGCTTAACCCAGAGAACCACAGAACAGCAAACTGCTGTCCTACTGCTATAGGATCTAAGTTGTCCTTCCACTTTCTCAGTGCTTTTACATATATTTCAGTGTCTAATGCTATGAAACTGCCTGTTAAAACACTTTCGTGGAAGGTGGGGTTTCTGAATAAAGTAGTTGTCTTTTTTTAGGGTCATGGGTTTAGTTGATAAAGACAATAGTGTGGATGCAAAGTATTGGGATTCACCAAGGCATTCCACTAAGTATTGTGTGACACTTGGATTCAAAATTAGCATTAAATGGAATGAATAAGACATACATTTGATGGCAATATTAGATAAGACAGGCACTGGTCTTTGAAGTTTGTTAATGAGCTGGTTGTTAATGGGAAGATGTAAATTACTGAGAGCATTTCCAGCAGAAACCTAAGGAACTGATGATTCATTCATCATTTAATATAGTTGACTCTAATCTAGCCAATAATACATAACATCTGTCCCAGTCAAGTACACAGATGACACAACGTCTGCTTGTGTGTATGAGGAGTGCCCTCACTGAGGAAACTTTGCTGTGGCTGGTTTCCTACAATTTATGTCTTGAGCTTGTCTGACTGTTAAGCGTGAGAGCTAGCCACTCATAACCAGGCTTTTCCTGTGGCTACAGCATCAAGAAAGCACCTTCCCATGGGGATTCCCTTATGCCTTCAAAGTGGACATCTAATGGTGTTACCGTGGCCACAGAAACAATACTTTCAGGGTTTCTCCCCATTGCCTGGCTGCTTATTTAGTGACTCCTGTAAGAAATTAGTCATCATTGAGGCTCCTCTTTCCGCCAAAAGGTTGGATTGATTGGGTAGTGTTGGGTTATGAAGGGAGAGAACCGTGCAGTTGCAGAGGGACAGCATGCTCCTGGGAGCGAAGAGACGATGTGGCAGGGATGGGCACAGGAGGCTGATGCCTGACCATGGTATCCCCTTTCCATGCATCCTCATCCAAAAGGGTATGAGATGCTCACATCAGTTCAAAGAAGGATTGATGCAGGAGCTGGTAAACAAGGCTAATGGTGGTTCTTAATGGGATTTAAAAATTCAACCTGTTATGCTTGGCAAAAGGAAGGTCATGAAGCAATTCACCTGTTGTGTACAGTAGTTACAGCTCATCACACTTGGGTAGTTATATGGTGGTCAAACTCAACCTGGAAGGAAAGCACTAATGAAAGCACTTGGGCACCAAGCCAGCTTTCCAGGGGATGTTGTGGTTGGGATTGTTTTGCAGGGAGCTAACAGAGGAAGCAGGGGGGGTTACCTCAAGACAGAGGGATCATGCTAAACGTTTGTGGACTGCCATTCCTCCCTGCTCTTGATTCAGCCCCTCTGATCTTGATATCTGTAAATTTCGCATGTGCCTGCTGGTTTGGCATCTTCAGCCAGGAGCTGCTGGGAAGAGTAGAGAAGCCTGTGCTCTCCCAGCATGCCTTATTCGTGCAGGTCTTTATTAAAGTCTTATGTTCCAAGAGTTTATTCTGTGATGTTCATGGAGGATATCACCATGGATAGATTCAGAGAGTGGGATGCTTCTTTTGCATGTGCTTCAGAAACCATCTCCCATCTTTACCCCAGCAAGAGCTAGCAGAAACTGCTTTCTGTCTAGGAAAGGAGGAGAAAAAACAGAGAATAATCTACATTTAATTATTCTGGAAGTAGTCACAAATAAGCCAAGCATTTTTGGTTTATGTTTGCATAGTTACAGATCCTTCTGACAGTCTGTTTAGTTTGTGTGGTGTGTTAGCAAAACTGAGTCTTACAGCTGTGCTGAAATTATTCCAGCTGATTCCCCAGAGGGTCCATGCAGTGGGGTGCAAAGCAGAGGGGCAAGGTAGGGGGGAAAGGCCGGGCTCCTGCATTCATCTGCCCTCTCTCAGGAAGGACATTCCCCACCACAGGGCCTGTCCTTACATCCCTTCCCAGCTCCTCTTGCCCATGTTCACCCTGAACACTTTCTAGGGCAGAAGTTCCAGCCCATCACAAGAAAGCTGCACTGCCATGAGATTGATTATTGGCCTTAAGTCTTCCACAACCTCTTGAAATCATGGGGGTTATACCCTTATGCACGAGAAAACTGTCTGCTCCCCATTGCTGGAGGAGATTGGCCCTGTAGACTTCATAGTAAGTCACTGACATCAGAGGAACTATTGTCCTATTATCAGGTGGGGGATAGTTTTGAGCAGCAGCTGACTATACCATATTTTTCTTTCCAGGAGAGAGTTCTCCGAGCTGCTGGAAAAGTTTGGCTCCCAGAGCAACACGGGCTCAGCACGGAGCTCACCAATCCTGCATAGCAGCAGTGAGTAGCTCAGCATGCCTTTGGGGGGAAACCAAAAGCCCCTCTCTCTGCTGAGAAAGTTTTCTTTATCCCAGTGTTATTTTTAAGGAGTTTTGATTTGATTTGTGGAGGCGTTTGGGTGGAGGTTTGAAGGAACAGAAGTCCTGTTCATCCTTATTGCAAGCAGTTCGTGTGTACCCGGGTGCAGAGCAGCAGCACGGCCAGTCCTGCCTGCACAGAGCAAGCACAAGGCAAGGCAGGGAGCCAGCCTCCTCAGATGAACTAGAGAGAACAGAGTTGGGGTCATGACTGCTTCCCAGATGCCCAGACTCAGCTTAACTGATATGCTGGGCAGGTAACCCCAGCAATACCCATCTCTGTAGGTGCAACCTTTTACTATGGAATTCAAAGCCTTTCGGCAGTCATTCATTCAATGATCATTATTTTTCATTTTCAAATGGGAAATGTTTAATTAAATGCAACAAGGTTAACCTAAGTGAGGTGCCAGCATATCAAACCATGTGTGCGTGGGGAATGAAGGTGTCCCTCTGGCTTGGCCTCCCACCAGAAGGCTGCCAACCCTCCCCATATGGCAGAGTTACGTGGGGCTGGCAGAGGGGTGACAGTCCCATGCAGGAATTGTGGCGAAGAGGCTGAATGTTTCCTCTCCATGAGTGATACACTGCTGTCTTTAACTAC
The DNA here is from genome assembly GCF_965140245.1 of Athene noctua. Taxonomy (NCBI): domain Eukaryota; kingdom Metazoa; phylum Chordata; class Aves; order Strigiformes; family Strigidae; genus Athene; species Athene noctua. Next base: position 2,822,816 of record NC_134051.1, on the reverse strand, counting down.
CATGTGGTTTTCCCCAAAAAACTAGGAAAATGGTGTCAGCTCTCAGTGGTAGAGCAGGGGAGGAGGGTGATACTGGAGTATTTGTGTTCCCTGGACTGATTCTGACTTTGCTGTTCAGGTCGATATCTGGAAAGTACATCCTCAGGCTCCTCCTCGCGCTCTCAGAGCCCGCTGCTGCTGAGCCCCGCCAATTCCCTTGGCCCCTTCATCGGGAACCCAGCTCACCCCACTCACACACAGTACGTATGGCTCGCATGGGGCCGGCCCTGCAAAGCCTCTCCCTTGGTCAGTCCTGAAAATATTGATTGTCTAACACGGTCTTAGGGGTAGATCCAGTAAATAATTCCAATACTTGAAGAACTCATTTGTTCATCCTTACGTCCTCTACACTCTCGTATCATCATAATGGCTAGGAAACCACAGCACCTTCTAGAAGTCCTTGTTGTGGTGGCATCTTGACTCTTCCTGGGAACCCTGTGCCCAAGAGCTGAAAAGTTTCCCTGTTGAGGCAGTCAATATGTCTGAAACATGGTTAACCATGCAACTGCTCCTCTCCATCCCCTCTGATACCCAGGGAGAAGCTGAGGCTTACAGCCAGCTGAGAAGACCCTGCACATCACCTTTATAAACCATGTCATGAGCGGAGTGTTTCTGTGAGGCCACAGGTGCTTTTGGGAGGTGTTTCAGGAGTTTGTTTTCTATTGCCCTGCTTCTGGCACGTTGACATCGTGCAAAAAGAGCACAAACACTGCTCTCTAACACCCTTTGCTTTGGTGTCAACAGCAGTTGCCTACAGACACCGCATCCTTTTGTCTCCAGAGCATCTCCTGAAGCATGTGTTTTCATGTGGTCATCTGTCCCTTTCATATTTCGCAGGGTCAGAGGTTTGGACAGGCAGAGCTTGTTTTTCTGAGGAGTCTCATCTCCAGGGTGCTCGGGGTTTCCCTTCTCAGTAGGGACAGCTTGAAGGGTGTTAACAGTCGTGGAATTGGGACCATTCATCCCTGGGACTTGCAGCTTCCCTTCCTTTGCCAGCATAAACAAGCCAAGTCGCTCGTAAAGAGAATCAAACCTCACTGCAGAACCTGTAAATCCTCTTGCTAAATACCAGCTCTTTATTAGGGATTTGCAGAGGACAAATATTCGGCACCAGAGGTTTAAGCTGTTTGCGTGAAGTGAGAGACCCTTACAGAGGAGAGGCCAGCTCATCTACTTGGCAGCTGGTTTGGACAAGCTCTGCTCCTTGCTCTGCTGTTAACCTGCTCCAGGCTGTGATATAGGCTAGAAGGGACCTGGTTTGGTGCCCTCCTCGCTCAGTGCTGCCATGATGTGCCATGTGGTGCTTGTCCCCGTACTGGTGCCAGGCCCCCGTGGTCTTCCCCTGGGAGCAGCATGAGCCGTTTGAAATCACGGACCATTGATTGCAGCTGAGTGCTGGTGGTCAGCTGCAGAGATGTAATTAGGGCCACTGGTCTTTTCATGAGTGTGGCTGCCACCCCTTCTGGCACCGCAGTCTTCCCCAGGCCATGGCCTCTCATCGTGGTGGCATCTGAGGTCCTGCCACCCCACTGAGCAATGGGACACAGATATGATCCTGTCTCACCACAGACGGTGTCTGATATTTTGACTTGAATGGAGGGTTTTAATGCTACATTTTGTGACATAGTTTTCCTAGAGCAATTATTTTTTCATAAGACTAAGACACATGCTGCATGAACACAGTCCCTTTTCCCTGCAAAGCCAGCTGGCTCTCCTGGGAGCCCACTGCCAGTTTGGGGGGTGCTGGCAGCACACTGGCCTGTCACTGGGGTGTCTGACCACTGAGGATGGCATCGCCGGGGAGCACGGAGCAGTTATGTGCTGGTGTCACTGTGAGACATGGGATGCACAGCTGTTATTGTATCTTAAGCTATCAGATAACACAAGGGGGACCGGAAACTGCAGACCATTTGGTGACTGGCTGCTACGGAAATAAACTGAAGAAGAGCCAGCTGTACCGAGCCCATTAAGAGGAAAAGTCTTGCTGACCCTTAGATCCCAACGAACCCTTCCCCAAAACCTCCCTGTTGCAATGCTGCCCACTGGCCCGTGGGTGATCAGTGAATCTTCTGCTCCCACAAACACCTTCTGCAATTGCTAAACCTCCCTCTCAGCACAGAGTTGCCTGCTGTGGCCTGGTCTTGGTGGGTTGTTGGGTTCTGTCTAGCTGTTGTGGCTTAAGCCCAACTGGAAACTAAGCACCACACAGCTGCTCACTCACTCCTTACCCCTGGTGGGGTTGGGAGAAGAATTGGAGGAAAAAGGTAAAGCCTTGTGGGTTGAGATAAGAACAGTTTCATAGAAACAGAAGAAATAATAACTACAGTAATAATAGAATATATAAAGTGAGTGAATGATAAATATATATATATATTTATATTTATATATATAAAGCGCCTATCACCATATTGATAAACATTCTTTGGAACCACTCTGATAGCAGAGGTAAGAACAGGAGTCGGCAATTGCTCACCACCCAGCACCCGATGCCCAGCCTGCTCCAGAGCCACGGTCCCTCCTACAGCCCTGGTCAGCTCCCCCAGTGTCACTGAGCATGACATCATATGGTATGGAATATCCCTTTGGCTAGTTCAGGTCAGCTGTCCTGGCTTTATCCTCTCCCAGCATCCTGTGAAAAGTAACTCTACTCGGGACGCTAGCAGCCAGCATTCCGAGGCTAAGCTCCAACCTTAGAGCAGTGCTGCTCCGTTTGTCCAACACCCTTTGCTGGGCAAGGCAGCTGTACCACTGGCACAGAAGTAAATCACAGGGTGTGGGTACTGCTGTAAAGGTGCTTAAGGGCTCTTTTTTTGGGGTATCTTGCAAGATTTTGAGTCCAAATCTCAGTTAAGACATAGTCAGCTGTGTATCCTGAGCTTCACTTTGACATTTGCTAAGGGCTGCTTAATAGCTGACCAACGTAAATTGCTGTCTGGTGTTTTAGCTGGATTCAAACAATAATCACATCGACCCTTTGTGTGCTTTTGGCTATGAAAACCCAGAGTGCCAAATATATTCTGGTTAAACTTTTAGTTTCTTCTGTCTTTATTTTCTAAAAGCAAATGAGTGTTCCCCAGCATTTGGTGTTACACAGGCCAGTCACCTTCACAATGCTCAACAACATCTGCTGAGAAACGGGAGTCCTCACCTCCTCTTTCCAAGGGTGGGTGGAAGAAAAGATGCAGAGGCCGAAAAGGTTGGGAGAAATTAGAAGGGTCAGGCACAGAAAGAAAACCAGGCAGTTTGTTCTACGACACAGGAAAACAAACCAGATCACCTTGAGTCACCTGCTGACATCTCTCCTTTGCAGCTGCTCCATTGAATCAGGAATCCAGAGCATTTCTATAGCAAAATCCTCCGGCTTAGGGCTGACAATCAGTGGTGGATCTAACAGGCCTGACGGCCCCATGATTTATGTTCAAGAGCTTATGCCAGATGGTGATTGTTACAAGGTAAGTCAGTGTGGAGACCCTCAGTGACTCTGCAATGGGGACCTCTCCTTAGAGGCTGTAGCTGTTCTGAAGCAGCTTTTCTAAGAATAGATGAATAACACATTGCAGGGGCTAATGAGGTTCTGTGTTGCAGGGAAAGGCTTTGGGCAGAGCAACATTCCTCCCCAGCACTGTGACTTTCTCCCTCTCTGTTTAGGATGGTCGGCTCCGACCTGGTGACCAACTAATTGCTATCAATAAAGATTCCTTGGTGGGCAGCACACACGAAGAGGCCAGAAAAATAATTGCAAAAGCCAAATTCAGGTAGGCACGTAACGGATTTCCTGTTATCATCATGGTGCTGTTGAGTCTTAGGCAGAAACCCTTCATGTCATATCAATGTTTGACTTCAAGCATGAGGCTTATTAGTCTTGATGCTTCAAGATGGTCCTGATAGGTGGTCATATAAGGAAACCTTGAATGCATGGATCATCCTGAAGTGTAATAAAGAACTTGCCAGTTTTCAGGTCCTCGTGAATATCCCCTAGCCCTGCCCAGCAGAGTTCTGCAACAGAACTGAAGTTCAAACAAGCAACACAGCTGGTGGAGATTCAGCTGCACTGGGCTTAAATGAGGTTATCCTGGAGAAAGAATCACAAACATGGAAGTTCTGCAAATCTGTGGTTTTTCTTTTGTTAATAAAATGTTCTATATTTGTTTGTTTGAGACATGAGGGAAACACAGAAGTGGCCTTTATCCCTGGAAGGGGACGGTTACACCCTGGACTGTCAGTTCATACCAACACCCCAGCAGCACTTCCAAAGGCTGTGGGAAACGGCCTGAATTCCTGCAGACTGAAGGTCCATGTGAGATCCCCAGAGGTGGGTTGAAGTTCATATCTAAGACCACCAACACTGATCCTGTGTTCTTTCTTTGATCAGAACTCTTCTTTAGGGACTCCATGGCAGTCCTTCTGGATGGTGGAAAGTCTGCAATGCTGATGTATGTAGCCCTGTTTTACAGCCAGGTATTTTAAATCTGAAATATTGTTTCTTCTGTCTTGGGTTTGAGACGGCAAAGGATCTGTGGAGGTAATGAAGGGAGTTTCATCTCCGGGGCCTACATTCAGACCTGTTTCAGAAGTCTCAGGTTTTAAAAAAACAAAACACTTTTGTGGATAGCAACCTGCATCTCATTCAATACCAGTCATAGAGCTGGAAGGGATCTCAGGAGTTGGTTTGATCTAGTCTCCTACCCAAAGGCAGGAACAGCTCTTTATTCTTAAAGACCTCTGATGAGGATGAATCCACAGCATTCCTAAGCAGCCCATTTCTGTTCTTCACTAGTCTAATGATAAGCCAGTCTCATTCCTCCTGTGAAGCCTAGCTCCATGTTGTGTTTGCAGAGACAAGTGCTTGAGCTGTGCGTGGTGAGGCGGGGTTTAACCACACAACCCCCACAATAATTTAGGTCTGTGGCTGGATTCTGTGCATTTGTTGCTCCTCTCCTGGACTGCTGCAACGCTGGGTGTATCTTCTGCCCTCTTCCACATAAACTTCCTTTAGAAAAGGCTGGCTGTTCCTTTCAAACAAGCATCATTCACAAAACATCTCTTTCCAAACCCTGTGGAGACACGGACTTGCAGGAATGTTATATACATGTTGCCTTTGGGCGTACCAGGCTGGAGATGTGCTTGTGAAAGTCAGCCTCAGCCCATACATGTATAGTTAAATCCTTCACCATCCAGCAGGTGTGCTTCTATAATGTTGTGCACCTATATGAAATTACACTGCTGGCCAGAATTAAATTGTTCCTTTCTTCATTTTGCTGCTAAAAGATGGAACTTTTAATGAGATCTGAGCTTCCACACTAGGGAAAGCATGCTCAGGTGCCCATGCTACCTGTCTGCATGTCCTCAGCACCAGTCCTGTGCTTTTGTCTGCTTCTAAGTTCCCAGCTGTGGAAGCACTGTTTTGGTGGTGCTCAGTGCATCTACCCTGTGACTATTTTTCCCTCTTGCTTGTGCTTTCAGCCATGACCTAGCATTTAAGAAAGGGTGCACACTGGTCTTGGCTTCCTGTCATGCTCACTGTGATAATTATGTGTTTTGGGTAAATAATACAACTGGCTGTGATCAGACTCAGGACCTCACCAGCGGGTTGGATGCAGAGCTTTAGGGAGAACCTCTAGGGAGAAACTATACAAGATCAAAATCATCCTCAGCTCTCAATCACAGTGACAGTAATGACAAACTCATTTTTTTGTGTGTGACCAGAGATTCTGAGATGTCTCAGGAATGTGCCTGTGCCAAGTGCTCCCAAAGAAACCCCTGGAGTCTCTTTTGGCCCACCTGCACAAGAGCTGTACGTGGTGCCTTTGCTCTTTATGGGCCAGATCGGTGGTTCTCTCTTGAACACCTCTATCTTTGTCTCTTTATTTATACCAACAGATTCTGTTTAGCGACTGTCTGTGCCATTTTGTCTTATTTTTCTAGAATAGACATGAAAATCATTTTCCTGTGCCTTCTTTATCACCGGATATTTGCCCACCAGAGCTTACCATCTCAGGTAAGAGTCCTGCTAAATTGTTTGGTTTGTTTTTTTTTTTTTTTGTGGGGGTGACAAATGCAGCCTTGGCTCCTCAGTGCTGAGGATGACGAAATTAATTTTGATCAGTGTTTATACTGCTGTAGTGGAATCTAATGGGGTGATAATGAGACTCAGCCTGCTAGGAGAGAGGGAAGGTAGAAGCTTGGCTCACTCAGCAGGTAGTAATTATGTCCATGTTTGTTCATAGTATCAAAACTCTTTACTAAGGCATTCAGAGGGCTAAGGTATTCATAGAAGAGAACTTCTTCCATTCTCAGCCTGTGGTTCTTTTGCAGCAGTGGCTTTGCCCACATGCCAAGATCGTGTCAGACTTGCATGCAGCAGGTCTCATTGCAGGCAACATTCCCTTCCGATGGGAATGGGCGATCCTTGGAGACACAGTACAAAACAACTCAGTTAATGATACTTGTAATGTACACAGCAACCTTGGGCATTATACAGGCATTAAGGATGCCCTCAGTTGGTCAAATGGGGAAATTGCTTATAGATGTGATTAAGTCCGATTTCTCTCTACATAAAAGCTTCACTTTTTGCTTACCTTTCAATGCAGTGTTTTCTCTCCATGTTCTGAGTCCTCTACTGAGCTCTTACCTTTTGTTGGAGAGACCTACTCTGTCCAGTGAGAGAATGGCAGCAACAGGGGGGTGAACTCAAATCACTCTGCAGTTTCACAGGTCCCTTAGGAATTTTGGCAAACATCAATAGTCCCCACCATTCAGTGCCCCGGAAGATGAGCTCCAGCAAGATACCCCATATCCCTACGTTACGAAGGCTACTCCTGCCCCAAGGTAAAGGGGCTTACCCTAGCAAGTCATAGCACGTGCCGCCCATCATTCCCATGGCCACAAGTCCGATGGCCCTTCCTTCCCATGTGCTGCTGAGGCACTGGCCTTGCTTGCAAATCCCTGTGTTGTAATTTCCATCTGGAAGGCTAAGAGGTAAACTGTGTTTAGTCTGCACCTGGGATTAGTGGGAGAGGCAGGGAGCAGACGGTGCTGGGCTGGGTGTGCGTCGGTGCTCTGTTCCCAGGGATCCTGTCTCACCTTGGGCGAGCTCAGCAGGCTTCAGCCTTTGCCTTTCATGCTCTGCACTGCAGAGACCCTGGGACAGGAACAGCCCTTGGTCTGTCCTCTCTGCCCCAAGCAGCCTGCAGCCTTGATTTCAGGTAGGGTCTTGGGTGACCACGACTGACAGCCAGAGCTCCCGGTGATGGGGAGCAAAGCCCTGGGTCATGTAGATAATCCAGCAAATAGCTATGACCTCATCGCTTCCTGACTTAGCTAGGGGATTTTATTACACACAGGTTTTTTAACATGAAGTGCTGAGGAGGCTTTGTGTCAGTGTTGTCATCCATGAAAACAGCCAACTGGCTTTGAAAGAGCAGCAGCCAGGCTTGGAGCCTGGGCCAGTGACTGCATCTCTCTGGGTGCCTGGTAGATGCCCTGGATATCTCTGTGTCCAGAGCGGACAGCAAAGCCACGTGGAGCTAATCCTGATTAGCCATGCGTCGAAGGGTAACAGCTCTGCCCTTGAACTTGGAGAGTAAAGTGTTGGTGGCTGATCCAACAAACCCATTCACTACCTCTTGCTGCTTCTGGTTTTAGCAGAGGGGATGAATACCTGGATTAGGAGGATTGTGCTTGTGCAGCACCTCTGCTGCTTCTCACTGCCTTCTCCTTGTGCTCAGGTCTCTGCCCTGACAGTCAAGGAGGGTGGAGTGAGAAGTGCTTGAGAAGCTGAGGAGAAGCCACGTTCCTCAGCAAGACGGGGCTTCCCATGATGTCAATCAGATCACAGTCAGGCAAAAGAAATTGCCCCCGGGCAGATCCTGTGCCACTGGCACGAGAAGGAATTTTGTCATGGACCCTGGCTGGTGGCTTGAGGGTGGGCAGGGGCAGGCAGCAGGGCTGCAGGTACAGCAGTCCGGCACCCTTCCAGAGTCTGGCAGGGGAGGTCCTGAGCGTGTAACACCTTCTGCGACCCTTTTCCCAGGGAATGTCGGGCATGTCATGGTTTCTTATGGACAAGGGTTAATCATAATGGAAACGGTGGGGGACGGAGGAGCACAAGTGGCAGGGCATGGCAGCAGAGCTTGTGCTCTGCACCATTCCCACCATGAAGGCAGTGCTGGTCATGGCGAGCCAGCTGTCAGCATCTTTTCATCAGCAAAGCAGCCACCATTTCTGCCTTTTCGCCTCTGTGTCTGCCTCACAATGCATGTCGCCCCTTCTACCCAAAAAATCCTGCCTGCCCAACTGAGGGAAAAGGGTTCAAGGCTTTTTGCAGACTTGGGGAAGGAAAAAGTCTTGCACTGGTGTTTTTCCACATCACTTTTAATCTGTCAGTTCTCTTTTCCATGGGTGTTGTGAAAGTCAAGGCTGCATTTTATAAAATGTTGGGTTTCAGTTTTGCTTAATCAATTAGAGAAGACAAGAGCCAAGCAGATTTTATTTATTTTTTTTTCACAGATCACCATACCTACAGACCCCAAGACTCCACAAAAATGTTTGACTGGAAATTTCCAAATTGCTATATTTGCAGTCCTAGGTCCTTGGATGAAATGTCCCCTTTTAAACCGTTCAGAGCCCAGTTTCATTAAGGGTTTTCCCCAGTACCCAATCTTTTCAACCAGGGCCTAGTTCAGCCTTCTAAAACTGGATAAATCCTCGTCTTTGATTTTTGGCCTGCTGCACACACATTGTATTTCATGCAAAGAGAATTCTGAATTTTGCTTTGCAGGCATCTCTTTTCTCTACCCAAGCACTCCTCCATTAACATTTATTTTTGTTTTTTCAGCACCTGGTATGGCATCTAATCATAAAGCAGCTTCAGGCACCAAACCAAAAGTAGCACTGGATCCCCACATCCGGCTCAAGGATGGGAAATTGGAATTGGTAAGTGGAATGGGTCCCTCTCCTGAAAGCGAGGTCCCTTCTCAGCCGTCTCCCAAGGTGCATTATGCAGAAAAAGGTCAGTTGGCATGGTAACTCCTTGCTTCCAGCTGCCAGATTATTGGCAAACACAGTAAGGTTATGTGAATGGTCTCCTTCTATTGCTTTTCTGTGAAAGAACTGATTGGGAACTTCCAGCACTCAGGCATGTGAAGACCCGGCCAGGTACTAGCATGGGGTTCACTATGTCACTTGTTTTTTGGAGGGATTAAAAAATGCAAACCTGAATAGATATAGTCAAAGAGAACCAGCCTGCCTGTTTTCACAGAATAGAGCTGTAGCACTTGATCAGTGCTCTAATCTACGTGTACCCCATCCTCCACTGAACAGCCTGCTCCAGCCTAATTCCCCTTCACCTCCCTAGGAGACCAATGGGGCTGTGTTGGGAATAGCAATAGCCCAGGCGATGTGGAGTGCAGAGCCAGCTGCAGTGCTCAGAACGTTGCCTTATTAGCATCACACTGCTTACGTGCTACAGTTAATTAATCTGATTTTTGAGGCAGAGGCACCAGAGTCCACCACCAAACTATTTATTATCAAGTCTGGAAAAGCAAAAAAGGGTCTCAACTCTTAGCTGAGTTTGCTGGAGGTTGTGTCCAGCCTCTGAAGGTAAAAAAGCAGAAGAGGGCATAGTGAAACATCCTGATTGTTTCAAAGGGGCATTCAAACACACCTTGGCTCATCTTGGTTATTTCTCAATGCTCTGGGGAGCTCCAGAAGTCTCCTCCTGGCAGTTGCACTTCCCTTGGACATAACGTGTTTGACTCGGGTAGGTGCAGGCAGCTGCCCTCCAAACTTTCTGGTGCTGCTGTCGCTGCTGGGGTGACCTCGGGCAGCCTGGTGTGGTGAGAGAAGGCTGAAATATGAGATATCTCACCGAGGACGCAGCCAGAACCGCTGCTCTTTTCATCATTTTATGGAGAATAAATTCCAAGGGCACCATCAAAGGGCAGAGAGTGGAGTTGCCCATTTGCTCGCCGAGACCCCGGCGAAGAGCTGAGTGCCCCTGGGGTCCGTAGTTGGTTTTGGGGTGCATGTGTCCCCCCCGAGTACTGCAGGCATTTGAGGGGGGAGCGCGGGCAGCATCTCTTCTGCAGGGCCGGGGGGGGCGCCAAGGAGGGCCCGATGCAACGAGCATCTGCTGCCACCCGACGGCAGAGGCAGCGCTCACCCGCTGGCTCCTCCCGGGAGGGCACCACGGAAAGAGGAACTTTTCTTCTGTGACTGCCTAATTCTCCTAAAGCAGGATTTAGGATTGCGTTTTTGCAGCCACCTCTGCTCGTCATGGGTATAAAAGCAGCTCTTCTTTGGTGGGAGGAGTGGGGACGCTTGGCTTTCCCTTTTAAAAGCCAGTGGTATGAGCAGGCAGCTGCGGCAGTGCCAGGGCCGGGAGATGCTCACTGACCAGCACACATCGGAGGTGGCTTTGGGGTGGCCCTCACCAGATGCCAAACATCTGCAGACCAGGGCATCCCGAAGCCCAGGAGCTGGCAGCGCTGCCTTGCACAGGGATGGCGGGCAGAGGAGCGGAGGTGGGAATCAAATGGGTCTTGCAGGTAGCCCGTGAGAGCAGATGGGTCCCATGGGCTTGCAGATATCAGAAACATGAGCAGGGACTCATCTCCAGCCCCTTTCCAGGGGACCATGTGGGAGGTGCTGTTCAGGCAGGAGCAGGAGCTGCGGGTGCAGCCTGGGACAGGGGAGTGTTTAACTTGGGCTCCTTCCCAGAGTCTGCTGAGCTTAACTTTGTCTTTTAAAAGCTTTTACTTGCTGCCGCCAGCAGTGAAGTGGGGTTTGCACAGGTTTATCTGCTTCTGTGTGGTGCCTTGGGGTTGAATTGATAAATATCAGTAGAAGACACGGCATCAGGCATAATGAGAGAGCAGAAGGTGCATTGCAGGAGCAAAATGTTTGAGCGTCTCCAGTTGCCACAGGAAATACTCTATGAATAGCTTTTATCTTCTCGGTTCCAAACACAGTTCCTGGGCAGTAGGAGCAAGAGGAGAGGCTGAGCTCTTGGCAGCTGGGCTTTGCTACAGCTCCATCGGCTTTTGATAAAGCTCCTGACAGTTTGTCATAGCTGCAAATCTGCTTGCAGTCTGTATAAAATGTTCTTGGAGGGACGTGAACATGTCCTTGTCTTCAGGGACAGACATTTATGTACATGTATAGGAAAGGAGAGACTGAAAATCCAGCCCAAGCCTGCTCCTCTGGGAGATGCTGCCTGGAGAGTCACTTGCAGGAGAAAACCCAGCACCAAGTGTCTTCCCAGCACCTACTTCAAAGAGTTGCTTTTCCAGTATTTTTCTTTTTAAAGGATCATTGTTTCTGCTCAAGGTTCTGCAGTATCTTGGTCTGGATGTGACCGAGGAGAAGAAGAGGCAGTTACGGCAAAGCTTAACCACAGACTCACAGGGGACAGTGGCCTACGGAGGTGAGTGGGCAGCTCTGTGCACGATGGGGTTTTCCATTTTTGAGTAGCTTTGCTGGAGGCTGAGAAAGGAGTGAGGCATCTGCTGGAAGGTGGCAGGTAAGATACCTGGATGGCTATCGATGTAGCCTCAAAACAGCTAAGAACAGTCACAAATACAAAGGAAGTATGTAAATGAAAATATAAGAAAGTCAGTGCAAGGGCTCACTTTCCTTAACCCCCAGCTTGCCATGCAAGAGCTGACCAGAGGACATGCAGAAAATAAAAGCCTGCTCTGCTTTCTGTGACCTAGCAGCATGTATCCATGGTCCACAGGGTCTGCTCCCCAGAAGTTTTTTCACAAAAATTCAAAGCTGTCAGCAATGTCCCCACCAGGAGCAACATCCCCACTGCACAGAACAGGCTTGCACAATGCCTCTTGGACAGATCTTTTTGTGTAGAGCGAGCAATGGGATACGGAACTGTGTGCCTCTCCTACAAGCAACTGGCTTGATAGTTTGTGGCAATAGAAGTAAGGATGATTAGGGGTATTCATTTGGTAAATGTGCTGGCAGCAAATTGCTGCTCTTGTGGTAAAGGCTCCGGTTCCTGCTGGAGCCCTGGGCTGAGGACAGGAGGGGCTGGAACACCGATGTCACCTCCCCTCCCCTGCACGGGCTCCCATCTGTCCTACACAGACCCTCACTCTGTGCTTTCCTCCATAACCAAAAGCAAAACAAATCTGGATTTTCAGACTTGTCAATTTAACACGTTTTGTAAGTGCTGAAGTCATCAAGTTGGTTTTTGTTTAAATCAGCATCATGAGAAATGCCAGCAGGCAGGCATGTGCCTTTTGTCAGAGAAATGTGGTTTTGGCTTAAAGTTTTAAAATTCTGAGAAGCACAATCATGAATACCCTGCTGTGAAAATATCTGGGTTTTTTGGTTTTTAGAAGTTTAACTTTTTTCAATTGGATAAGAAGCAAGGGTCTGGTAGATTGTCAACAACTTATTTAAGCTTGATGGGATTGCCAAAGAACTCAGAGGTGTTAGAGAAGACTGGCATCTCCAAACCTGCTCTGCTTGGCAGCCAGTGGATGTCCCCCAAATTGGTGGCATTTTCTCCTAACACACAGTGCTTTCCTCTTTTAGCCTGCTGAAAACTAATTCTTTCTCGCAGATCTTCTCCAAGCACTCCGGGATTTGATGCAGGAGGAGCTGGATGAGGCTGGTCTGGATTCCCACTCTGTGCTCTTCACGCAGCACGAAGTGGCCAGTTTGCTGGACACATCGGCTTTTCACTCTCCGGTCAGTCAGTCCAACGCTCTTCTACATTGAATACATTAATCTTCTACATGAAATCCATGAAATTCTGAGATGGGAAAAGCTAAGTCACCATTTTATGGTTGTTCTACAGTTATAAAGAGAAGGGAACTATGCATTAATCATTTCAATTATAGGGAATTCTATAAAAGACCTCAAACTTCTCATTTTTAAAAAGGAATTAACAGTATCTACAGGATGATATGAAGGAAGCAGCCCAGCACTGATGCAGAAGTGAAATTAGCCATAATTAATCAATTCCAAATAATTTACCTGGCTCGCAAAATGAAAATTCACTGCAGCACAGCTATTCCAGCTATGTCAGGGATCAGAGAGTGAAATGCTGTGGGGTAAAAAAAAAAAAACCCTGCAGCTGAATTATTTAATGTGTCTTTTGATCTGTTCCATAAAAATGCTGACTCCTTTTCAAAGTGATTTTGACTCATCGCTATTCTGGGTATGGAAAACAAGATCCCTGCCATATAGCCCTGTACTTTTGGTAAAGCATAAGTGGTGCATGATGCTGTCTGTTCCTCTGCCTTGCAGACCTTTGACTCTCTGAGCTGTAATGGCAATGAGGAGCTGGAGCAGCTGCAACTGGAAATGATGGATCTGCGGCAAGAAGTCCGAAGGCTAAAGGTGAAGCCTCTCCTCTGAGCAGTTTTCTTGGCTGGTGTCTTCTGCTGTAGCTCGCTGTAGTCATACACGAGGGTAATAGTGTAGCCTGTCCCTCTTAAGAAGTCACCAGTTTGCATTCTGCGTGTTACTTGGTAAAAAGGAGCCTCATCCTTGGCTCTCCTTAATTGCCTCTTTCTCTCTCTCCACCTCATATGCAAACTTATTTGCACTGAAAGTATGCAGTCACTTTGTAGCAGTGAGTAAATGTATTTAAAAACACAAAAATATGTTTCACTCAAGAACGTGGAGAGTGCTCACACGGCTTCTGTAAAATATTATTCTGGTGGGTTGGGGCTACCAGACCAGGGCATCTTCTAGAGAATGTCCTGTCGCTTGTTGCCTCTAATCTGGTGAAAATACTTTCCACAGTCTCTCCTGAAAGAGGTGGAGAACAGCAAGAAGTCAATGGAAGATGAGCTTCAGAGACTGAACCAGGTTAGTGAAAAGATTGCTGGGGGCCTCGGGGTGGTTTTGGTGGTTGGCAGCTGAGGGCGATGTGGTGCATTCACCAGAACTTCTCATTGCTTCCAGAAAGCACTGGGGTTCCTCTCCGAGAACCGGACACTGCACAGCAAGCTGCAGATGGCAAAGGTCGTGCAGAGACAGGCTCACAGTGCGGAGCAGGACTACGAGGAAGTGATCCATTTGCTGGAAGCTGAAATTGCAGAACTGAAGATGCAGCTGGCGGGGAAGAAAGCCAAACATGTCTCTGAAATAGAGGTAATGCAACCTCTCAGCCTGGGAAAAAACACACAACCCTCCCAACCCTTCTTCTCTGAGTTTCCCCCCTTCTATTTATAAAGGAAAAATGAACATAGCATATGCATCATTTGTTGTGCATGACCACATGGTCTCTGGGTCTCTGTATAATATAATATAATAAATATAATTAACATATTATATTATATTATATATGATATAATATAATGTGGTATAAATAATAAATATAGTGAATATACTAAATATAATATGCTATAATATAGTATAATATAGAGAGTAATGTAATATAATGTAATGTAATGTAATATAATATAATATAAATCTTTATAAACCAATATATAATCTGTATAATTTCCACCATCCATTCCAAAAGGACAGTGGCTTTCTGCTTGTAGTAAATGTCATAAATTGGTGTTTCCAAAAGCCAAGGCTGGAGCATCATCATCACCTTTCTCTTGTTTCCTCTGACCCCATCTCAGGAGGACATCCTGGAACTGAAAAGACAGTTGTCCCTGGCTGACGGCCAGTTACGAAAATCAGAAGTCTCACGGAAGCGCCTGGAGATCTGCAATAGGAAACTGCTCCTGTTTGTGCAGGTGAAGTGCTGAACCGCCCCTGGTGCTGGTGACATCACTCTGGCCTCTTACCTTAAGGGTGATTTTGCAAGTCCAAGTAACTTCCTGCTCCTTAAGCAAGAGTTTGTTGGTTTTTTATCTATCTCATCATAAAAAGGCACTGTCTGTTGGTTAGGAGAAACTAGAGAATGAACTCATGTACAATCATACAGTGAGGAGCCGTGTAAACACGGCGGTGCAGGTTTTGCCTGGTGGCTCTGCTATCCCTGGCTCACCGCTCCCCCCAGGATGCTCTGGCTGAGGCTGCTCCAGGAACTCTGCTGGACATGATAGTCGAAATCATGTGTTTTAACTTGCCCTTTGTATAACTTCGTATAACTGAACAGTTGCTACTCTGCACAACAAATGTGAACTCAAAGAGTGGTTTTGCTCTTCCAGGGTATTTTTTCCACCAGATTTCCTGAAAAACTGTGCACAGTCTTAGTCTTTTAATTGACTGCTTTTCCACTTCACTACCTGTATTGGGAGTACAAGCTTGTGTAATTAGTAAACTGGCCAGCATAAGATCACTAGTATTCAGTATATCTCCTCCAGCTACTAGTAGACTGTCCCAAAGCTCCTGGAATCACTAGTGGAGCACAAGGAGGCATAGATGCTGCGTCCTCTGCTTCAGAGAAGGAAGAATTAAAATGCCTCCAGGCCTGCAGCACTACGTGCTGCAGCCTTTGTGGTTCGGAGCTGGACTTTGGAAATGGATTTGACTTGGCCACAGAGTCAAACATCACAGGATTTTGACCACTGTCTTCCTTTTTTATGCATCCCTCAGTAGTGTTTGAGAATTCACAAACTGTGCACGGTAATGAGAACTTACACGTGCAGGTACAATCCAGAAACCAGGAATTGCTAGTAGTGATGATCAAGGATCACTGAAACGTAGCCTGAAAAATTGTTCTTTGGAAGAGTATTTTTATGTTGCATTTCAAATATTTTAGTGGTGGTATTAAAATGCGTAATTTAGATGTGGCTGTATATTTGCATAGGCTGTGAATGTTGCTTGAATTGCAAAAGGCCTTGAGAT
Organism: Athene noctua; assembly: GCF_965140245.1. Taxonomy (NCBI): domain Eukaryota; kingdom Metazoa; phylum Chordata; class Aves; order Strigiformes; family Strigidae; genus Athene; species Athene noctua. Next base: position 2,807,003 of record NC_134051.1, on the reverse strand, counting down.
ATTTGCTTCAAGGGCAATGAATAAGCAGAAGCTGATTACTGTCATAATAAATCTGATCATCAGGAAAAACCCATGGGGTTTGTTCTCAGGAATTATTCATTCCTACGAGTTTGAAACTTTTTTTTTTTTTTTTTCTTGTTGCATGGCAGAACGTCCACAAGGTCCTGAGCACACCCAGTCATTTACCTGATGAGAAAAGGTAGGAGATGGCTTCTGAGAATCTTGAACAGGAACATGACATGTCCATTTCTGACCTTTCTCAGAGGAAGGTGATTCACACGCAATCTACCCAGAGTTTCTAAACATACTGTCACTTTGGAAGTGAAACCATTGGGGAAAGATGATCTGGAGTCTGCTGGTGGATTGGGACTTGGTGGGGTTGGCCTCCATTCAGACTTTTTTGGGGAGTGAGTAGGTGAAACTCTCCTCTGGTTAAGTTATTCTTGTTAGCAGAGACCCTAAGCAGGTCGTTTCAAAGAAGCGGAGTTTTGACACACCTGCTTTGCCTAACATAAGCCAGTTTTTTGCTTTAAGACCATATCCTTTTTTATTAGCAGCTACAGTAACTGACAGAGTGTAAGCAAAGAGCTAGCATGACTCTCAACTGCATGAATGGCTGCAGAAATAGAGTTCAGGCTTCCAGACTTCCCTTCAACCTGAACCTATCTCCTAACACTTGGAAAAAAATGTATCACAGCTCTATGTGTGCTTTTAATTGATTAAATCGCTGAAAGGTCACTGTCCCATTGATAATGACCAGCCCCCTTAAAAAAACCCAGTTTTTATGAATGATTGGAAACAATTTTTAAGCTTTCAAGATGGTTACTGGTAGTATAATGAAGGAAAAATGTTTCTGAGAAATTCTAAAAAATACTTTGATATCTGCCTGTAACACAACAATGCATGTCTAAAAGAGAGTCTCCTGCGCTGCTGAGCGATTGAGACACAATTCCCCCCAAATACACAGAATTTACATAGAATATCCCTCACAAGAGCCTGGCCGAGATTTTCAACGACCACTCTTATGATAGAAGTATTGATGGCACTTTCCATATTTGTAAGAGTCAACAGTGAAACAGAAGAGGATAAAACAGACGCAGTCTCAGATTCATCTCTTCCATCTTCAGATGTTGTTGACCTTTTGCTATCAGAAGCTAAAGAACTGTTAGCGCCAATCCTCTCCAACAAGGATGGTAAGCACTACATTAACTGGAGAAACAATCCAAACAAGTCTCAAGGATATCTGTTAGTGTAATTTACAGTTTCCACCACCTTCCATATTTTTTTGCCATACCAGTTAAGCTTCCCATACTGATTCTCTCATGCTAACCGAGAGGTAATTTCCCTCTGCGTATCCATGTGACTCATCTTTGGATCTGAAATGCAGACTTGAAGTGTAAGGAGTCCAAGGGTGTGACTTGTGCCCAGGGCCAGAGGAAAGGCATTTATCCAGGGAAAAAAAAAACTAACAGGCAGGCGGATGGTTTCACAGAATTATAGAAATTCTGGTTGAAAGGGCCTGCTGGAGGTCAGGAGTCAAATCTTCTGCTCCAGGTAGGACCATTACACTTGATCAGATCTGCTGTGCTTGCAGCCTCCCAGGATGGAGATCCACGGCCTCCCTGGTAATGTGTTCCCATGCTGCATCATGCTCTGTGATGATGCTGACTTTCTCAGCATCTAGTCTGATCTCCCCCAGGTGCAATATGTGGCCACTGCCCCCAGTTATGTTGTCTGCCACTGCCAAGGAGAGCTTGGCTCCAACACCTTTCTAATTGCCCTTGAAGTAGGAGTGGGTGCTGCCAGATTGCCTCTCAGCCTCCTCTTTGCCAGGCTAAACAAGCCCAGCTCCCTCAGCCCTCCCCAGCAGGTTAAGAGCCCTAGGCCTCCCTTTGCTGGACCATGTCCAGTTTCTCAATAGCTTTGAACCAGGGATCCAAACCTTCATTATGCCATCCAGGTATGACTACAGCAATGCTGAGAAGAGGGGAATAGTAATCTCCCTGTTTCCTTGGCATCCAAATCAGCCTAGACTCCCTCCACGGGAGTCTGAATTAACTTTCTCAATCTGGGACTCTGAGCTTCATCCATGAGCCATGAACATTTCTTGGCAGCAGTTATTTGGCCCCGCTTGTCTCCTTCCATGCAAAAGGAGAGTTTCTGATGTCACTGTGTCAAGATCAAGTGAGCATACAGCCCCAAATAGGTGGCCAGTCTTTACTCTTTGATGCTCTTCACCAACTAAACATGGCCATGGTCCAGCATTGTCTTTGTCTCAAAGCACAAGACACAAGGAAAATAATTGTAGCCTTTAAGGAGCACCTCTGATATATGAGCATGTCAGCATTTTCAGAGTCCCTGCATCATTTAAATGTGCATTATCATAATGTAACAGTGCTACTTGCATTGAGGCATGTTTTCTAACCCTTCACTTACACTTGGCTGTGTGCTTACATCTGCAGCTTTGCCATGTGACAGAGACCAGTGCCTGCCTGCTGAAGGAATTCCAAATTACAAGGAGTAGGTGTCAAAACTGCTGTGGTCTGTAATTTTGACAATACACATATTAAAAACTCCTGTCTGTTTTGTTGGGGTTTTGAATCAAAATTTTTGCTTGACAACTTTTAACCAGATAATCTAGTAGAGGCCTCCAGATGGCCATGACAGAGAAATAGGTCCCTTCCAAGACAGCAAGAGACTTCCTGCCCTGCACCGTGAAGTACTGGATCTCTGTGAATTCCTGGATCTCTCTTTTGTTTTCTAAAATGTTCTTTTTCCTTCAGGCCAGATGGGAATTTACGGTTCCATGGCTTGTCTAGCTGGCATTTTTATAGATCACTGTGAGTTCTGAGTAAGGGCAAAAGCATCACTGAATGGGTTAATCTTTTATGTTGTGGTATCAAGAAGCTGTGAAGTCCCAGTCAAGGAGAACAGGACAACAAGGCTTTGTTTGGGCCCTCAGTATCTTAAGAACTTCCATAAAACCTCTTAAATTACTTACATTTAACAAAGCTGTGTCCTCAAGATATCTGCTGAAAGGGCACTTTGAGACTACCACTGTCTTGGCTGATCACCTTAACTCAACATTAGGATCTGCCAGGACCATTTTTTAGTTAGGTAAAGCAGTCATTTGCAAACCATGATTTCAAGGTTATCAAAAGCATTTTCAGACAAAACAGATGGCCAGTACAATCCATGGCCTCCTTTTTTCCTAAATAATCAGTGTTGTCTTCATGTCCTTCTCCCAAACTATATAAAACATATTTCTCATTTTCAGCCATCTTCATCAGAAGACCACATGGCCCCCTCCTGCAAGCCAGACCAAGAGCGACCAACTGCAGCCCCCAAGTCCAACCAACGAACTGCCTAAGTAGCCTACCTAAATCTCCCATGGCTTGCTCGTGCTCCAAACTGCAACTGTCCATAACACAGCTGCTGCTGTGCTGGGAGATGGGAAGGACACACCAGGGGTCCTTCAGCTCCTAGGCAAAACAGACTGAGAAACAAGCTTTCTAACACAAGACTAATTCTTCCTAACTACCCAAGACTTGATCAGGAACCTCCTCTGCATGTCTACCTCTGAGTTATACAAGGCTATTTGCTCACGGTTTTGTAGCTTTACAGAAAAAATATTCTTAAGAGGCTACAAGGGCCTGGATTTCACTGGCAGCCTTTTAGAGCTTGTATTCTGGGTAGTAAGAGGAGCATGTACGTACTCAAGGGACTCAGGGGTCTTCAACAGATTCTTTCTGGTATTTCATCTGAAAAACCAAAGTATGTTTAGTGACTGTAACGAAAGCAGATTAATCTGTAGCATCCTAGCTGTCTTGGGATAGGTACTTCTCTTTTTATTCTTTTTGTATAGCTTATCCCAGCTGCAATGCTTGAAATGGAAAGCACCATCTCAGATAGTTGTTGGACAGAGTGAAGAGATAACCAGTTGTATGCTACCAGTGATGATCTAGTGCTGAACACCAAGCACTCCCTGGAACACAAGAGAGGACATAACAAACATATTTCAATAAAGGCTCGCAGTGTCACTTGGAAATTAGATACACATGATGCAAGATTGTATGTGGATAGCAATGAATGGGCTAGAGATCCAAGGTGAGCACAAGGTCCGGAAAATAAAACGGAAGCACTGCTCACAAGGCATCTGCTTTCTGGGTTATGATTGCAATTGCTGTGTTCATCATCTCTGAGACAAATACCCTGCAAGATGCATTGAGATGCCACAGGAAAAGGGTGCATTCTGGCTTACTTCAAATCTCCTTTGTGGGGGTTCAAAGCATATGGATCCTTTATAGCCTAAAATAAAGGCTTAGGAAAAATCGTGACCTTTGCCAGTATCTACTGTACCTGAAGACATCACTGCTCTGCTAAAACAGTAACTCTGTGGTGGAACTTCACAGTCATACAAATAACCAGTCTGAAATTTTGGCTAATCTTAATTTCATAGCTCAAGGTAAATTAAATCTTTTGAACGCATGCCTCAGAATATAAATTAAAGGAGTTCTTTTAAAAGGAAACGTAATTCTTTGGACTACTCACAAGGAATACTCCCAGGAAGGAGATACTTGAAAAAAATATTCATCTTGGGATACCCTATGGTTAATAGCTTGTTCCCCAGTGCTCTCTGCTTCGATGGAACGATAGCGTATACTGGTGTTACTTGTGGGTTTAGCCCTATGGCTTTGTTCTCATCTCATGTGTTATGTAGACAGGGCAAAGCTGCAAGAACACAGGTAAGAGATGCACTGAGCAAAATCCAGTCTCACCAGTTCGGTCTGTGCTGTCTCTGGAAAAGCATCTCCAGTTTCCCTGGGGTGAGCATAGCAGTGTGTATTCAAAAGCATTTGGCTGGAGGATGCATCCTAGGGACATGTCTCCAGCCACTGCTCACCACACTTGCCAGAGAAGAGCACCCACAAGAGTTTAGGAAGTAGCGTATCTTCAGCTGTACTGTGTCATTACATACACCCATCGGCACTTGAGAAACCTAGTAGAAAAGGGACAAGTTATGGAGAAAACTGAACTATTTAGGCAAAACTTTAATCTTGTGGAAGTCAACAGGAGTTCTGGTACTAGCTCCAGGCATCATGGAATTTTCTCAAAATATGAGTATTGAACTCCACCCCCCTGAGTGCTGGAAGGACACAGCCCAGTCCTGTCCAAGCAGGTATCAATTACATGTTCTGAAAGAGAATATACTTGATGCTGCTTCCATAGTCAAGTGATTTGTATTTTAATGTCCCAAGAAAGAAGATTTTGTATGGAGTATCACAGTGGGTGAGGGCTTGGATGAGACAAGCCTGACAAAGCACAAACATTGTGCAGTTCACGGCAACTCACGGCAAAGGGTGGAAACAGCGAAATGCTGACCCAGGGCTGCTGTATTTTGTGTATCCTGAGCTGGCTGCTAGCAAAAGAGCTGTGAAGATATTAACCTTATAACAAAGCCCAGACAGTTTCGTACTCCCAGCTTACTGGCAATCTTTTTGGAAAATAAATCCTCCAGGTTCCTATCAGCCACTGGAGATCCTTGCATCAAGCAAGGATCAAGCACTGTGTGCTTTCCAAAGCTGTCTTATTTCTTAGCTGGTTTCCTTTATTTTCTTTGAATTTATCATGTTCGTTTTGCCTTTGCTTCAAGCACAGAAAACTTACTGTTTTCTATTAATAGCGTTGTTACTAACTGCTACCTTTTCAGAGAAATGTTGAAAGCTAAGATACGATGAGAGTTGTGCTCCTGGAGGTGATGTTGATTTCGATGACCCAGAATAACAAACCTGTGTCATGCTTTACTCCCAGGCAAGTAGAACTAGGCAGAACTCAGAAAGTCACAGGCTGACGTCTCCTCACAGAGCTACCGAGAGGCAAAAAGGGAAATGCATAAAGCAACAAACAGCACAGAAAGAGAAGTCATTTACACAGGATTCATTTTATTTACACAGGGCCTGTCTAGCACTCTTGCAGGGAGCTGAATTCTGTATTTCATTTGCAATATTATAGCTTGCTAGTAAGGTGGTGGAGATGTACTGCTGTCACAACATGCTGTAGCTGCTAAGAAGGTCCCAGTATGACTGAACAGAGATGAGGAAAAGGAGGGGTATTTCTCACTAAAATGAGTCCTGCATGGTATCGTATCTTCCTGAGTGGATAAGATGGAAAATGGCAAGTATTCTATAAGCCACTGGAGAAAATGCAGACAGTCCCCGTAAATGGACATAATAGACTGTGTTCAACACACTGCATGTGTATAAAATCATAACAATGTATTTAAAGAGCATTAGCATGATCAGCTGTTGACCTGGACGATTTGGGGGTTAAATATCACTGATGCAATGGTTTTAATTTTGTATTTTTCTTATGCAAAGCAGAAATTTAGTTCTTAATTGTTGGTGGGCCAGAGGTTGGGAGACCTCTCTCTGTAACTAAATAAAACAAACCGAGATATGACTATCTAACTATTTTAACTGCTTCAGAAAAAGGGAAGGTTGGGCAGGTAGCCACCTCCTCATTATCTTGAAAGGTGAATGTAGCTGAGAGCCATTAGCACACTGTTTATCTGCAGTCTGATGGGTAAGGTAACTGAATCTGCTGTAAATGTGCTGGACCAGAGCTCATTAGATCTCCAGTTTCGTCTCTGCCAGTGATCTCTGCCATCTCACTGTGTGACCTTGGGCGGTACATTTCATCTCAGTTTTGCACCAGAAAAACTGGGACTGAAAGTATCTGCTTCTCTGAGCGGCGTGGGGAAGGCAAGGCCCTAGGGACCCATAGGATATGGGGTGAACCTTCTGGCACAAAAGGATCTGGTGAATGGTGTGGTATCAGGTACTGCTGATCTGCGTTTTCAGTGAAGAAAGCTTCAATATTTTAACTTTAGCTGGCTGGCAAAACAACAGACCCAAGTTTTGCTTGGCCTTAATGAAACAGAGCTAGGTTAAGTGCTAACAGGTTTCTTTGCAGAGATGTAGAGGTAGCAGAGGTGAAAGCTAGCCCTGACCACTGCTGTGGAGTAGACTGACATGCCTGTTCCATCGCTGGAGGCTGCAGAGCCTCCTCTTTCTCCCAGCTCCACCCAGTGACACGGGCTGGACTGAAGCCCAGTTCTAGACAGTGGAAATACACTTCCACACCACTTTAAATATGGCTCTAAAAAGCAGGTGAACTTTGCTGCTGAATTTTTAAAGAGACTCTTTAATGTTTAAACAATGCTGATTTTCTAAGGGTTGTTGAACACGTGTGAAAGAGGGCTGGAAAACACTTTAGCGTGACGATGCAGAAAGGGCTGGGCTGGCTGCGTGATGTTGCCTTTCCGCTACACCACGATCTTTCTCCTGTGCAGGGCTGAGTCTGCCCCAGCACCTCCAAGACAGACCACAGAATTTTCTGGCCTCACTGACTACAGTGTTGCCACAAACATCCTCCACAGATTCTTCAGAGGTCAGCTGCTTTCATAATAAGGTAGATAGGAATAACAACACCATGAACAATCCCTACAAGTTTTTTTCTGCATGTGATGCATCAGTTCACTTGAATTTCTGTTGAGTTTTTCAAATTTACGCCCACAGATGAGGCATCAACGTTGAGAGGAAGAGAGAGTTTGCAGCGAAAAGCCCTTGGTAATGGGAGAAGTGGAGGCTGAATGCTATCTCCAGACCAGACGTCCTTCCTGGCAGAAGTTCTCCTTTTTAACTGCAGAGACTGGCAGGAGTTCCTGGGCTGGGCTGCTATGGGGTGAGAACTTCTTCCTGAGCAGCTCCCATGAGAAATACTGAGGGCTGAATGCCAGCCCTTGAGGCAAGCACTCAGGCCTTTAGGTAGAAGGATAGCAAGAGACTTCACGGCCCTTGGGAGTGCCTGGGAAGAGCTGGCTCTGTGTCAGGCGAAAAGGTAGCCTACCAACGCTGGAAAACGCCGAGGTGACCTTCAGGTGGCAGGAGAAAATATATGTTGGAAAGAGGGAATTATAGTCAGGGCTGCCCAGCAGAGAAAGGATAGGATGTTACTCGCCCAGTTCTTGACCAGCATTTATGACTAGAACAAAGGGAAAACTGCTGCTCTTAGGCCACCATGTAGTAACGGACTAATGTAAGTTTTGCAGCAAGAGGGTGGAAACAGTATTTTCTTTTTTCTTCTGTTCTCTCTGAGCAAATTCAACAGTGATCAAGGAATGGGAGAGAAATACCTTTTCTCTAAAAATCAAGTTGCTTTCTGAATGGGAAAGACAGCATTTATTTATAAAGTAAACATAGATGTCACAGGCCTTGAATAACTTTGTGGCTGCCTGACTGTTCTGCGGAGGCCTCTAGGAAAAGCTGCCTGCTCTAACTCTGCAGGCTGCAGCCTTCAGTGCTTTGACCTTTGATGGCTCTATGGGTTCGTTGCTTACAGAGCAAGTCTCCTCGGTTTGAGATAGCAAAACATTTCAGGAAATATTGCTGATCAGAAATAGGACCACAGCTTCCTCAAATGCCCACCCAGATAAAAGGATGCTCTACAGCTAGAAGTGATAAGGAGACAGGAAAAGAAAAAGCAACAGTAAATGCGAGTGAGGTGTTTTTCAATAACATCATGCAAAGTGGCAGCTGGTCCCTAGGGAGATCTTGAAAGGAGGTTTTGAAGGTGCAAAACATTCCCAGGATGGTCTCCCACATCCCTCTCCTCCACCACTTCTTGGTGCCACATGCTCCTCCTGCCACAGGACCACGTGCCTGTGCAGCAGCTGTCTCTTCCACCCCTAAGTGGTTGCAGCATGGGCATCTTTTCCTCCAGTAGAGCCATGTCCTCAGGGCCCCTCACCAGATGGTGACAACTACCTGCTACAGCCTCACGGTTCGATGAACAGAGCCCATTCTCACCATTCGCTCTGAAGCACAGGGCAGGTGGATCTCCCCCAAGGTTTGTGAAACAACATACAGATTTTCAAAGATGCAAGGAGCAAAAAAAGCTGAGAGGTGAGTTAGTGCACTCCAGCGTCCTCCTCAACATCGCTTAGCTGGATGATCACCTCTTATCTTGTCGGGAGAATTCATTACAGGAACATTTTCTTTAAGTGTGAGTTTGTAGCTGTGTAGTAAGTCACATAATAAATCAAACCTCCACGCAGTGTGACGACAGGAGTTTAATGACTGAGGCGAGAGGCATCTCAGCGTGGCAGCTCGTCAGGGCCTGGTCCAGCCCGTGTCGAGCGGGGTCGTGTCGTTTGGGAGCTGTGGCTCTGCCTCCTCCAGCCCAGACCCGCAGCCGGTTCCTCCTCCTCAAGGGCTGGTGCCAGCCGGGGAAGCTCAGCCACGGGCTCCTCTCCACACCCCTCTCTTACGGCAGGTGAGGCTGAAATGAAAGCTTCCTCCACGCCCGGAGTTACCCCGGCCCGGCCTGCAGTGCCAGGCCCACAGCAGCCGCCTAACGGACACGGAGCGGCAAACCCTGTGGTAAAACCCTGCGGCCAGACCCCCGCAGCCGCGGGGGGCCCCGCCCCGCTCCGCCGAGGCCACCGGGGGGCCCGGCCGCGCCCTCAGCCCCGCGACATGGCGGCGGGCGGCGCACGTGCGCGGGGGCGGGGCCACGGCCCCCTGCCGCCTCCGCCCGCCGCCCCCCCGCAGCACAATGGACAGCGCTCGGCGGCGCCGCGCCACGGGCGGGGCGGGGCGGGGCCGGCGGGGCGGGGCGGGGCCGGCGGGGCGGGGCGGGGCGGGGCCGGCGCGCGGCGGTTGAAGCGGCGCGTGGAGCCGGCGGCGGCGGCGTAATCGCAGCGTAGCAGGGGTCCGCCGCGGCCGGTATGGGCCCGCCCGGCTCCGGTGAGGAGACGCGGAGCGGGAGGGAGGGAGGGAGGCGGCGGCGGCCGCCCTGGGCCCCGTTCTCCGGGGGCACCTCGGGGGCGGCCGTGTGAGGGAAGGGGCGCGGGGGGGCTGAGGGGCGGCCGCCGTGGCTCGCTGGGCGCACGGGCCCTTCCCCGGCGGCGGCGGAGCCCGGGGTGTGGGGGTGCCGGGAGCCGTTATCCGTGCAGCGAAGGGGAAGCTGAGAGGGAAATTTTAGTCGTAATCCTACGGAGATTAGGGAGGGAGCGGGTGAGAGCCCGAGTGGCGGGGCGCGACGGGCTCCGGCTGGCCGAGGGTCGCTTCAGCTTTGCTTCAGATAAGCGGTGTTAAAGTTGGCTGGTTTCTGCCCGACGGGGAAGCGCTGCCTCTCCTCGGGCTGGCGGGGGGTCGCTCCGGAGCGGGCGCACCCGCGGCGTGGCGGGAGCGGCGGGGGGGTCCCCGGCTCCTTTTGTGTGCGAGCGTCAGCCCCGCGGCTGCAGCGCTCCCGGGGGCGGCTCTGCCTCTGCCCAGCTCCTGCTCTTGAAGTTTTAAAAGCCAAAAAACCCCCCAAACTGGCCCGGAAGTATTTGTAAACTCAAAGGCTGACTCTGCTAAGTTGCTACGAAATGTATCGGTGTATTTGGGTCATCTTCTATATAAAACCCTACTGGCTTTAGGGCAGGGTTAAACCAAGCATGTGCTGTTCTCTGGGTCACTTGGTTTAACTCCTCCAAGTAGTAAAATCGGCTAGCGGGCAGTGAGGAGGGGCTGTGTGGATAGCGCTGCCTTGGCTGGTGTGTGCCTGCGCACAGAACACTTGTGTTCAGGGGAAATGTGACTGCGAGCTTCACTTGGGGCAAGCTGGAGCAATTTTGTGCTGGTCCTTTGTTGCACTGTGAAGTGACCTGCTGACTGGACCTACTCTTGTTTTATGTGTTGAGCTGAAGCATGTCTCCGTTCTTAAACTGAACTGAAGTATTGGACTACTGATGATAACGTTGACGGATAAACTGGTGTAGTGTGACTTCCTACGGAGCAGCAAGGTGAGGAATGAGGTGCTTTCCTTCAAGACAGCTTAGCTTCTGCTGCAGGTTGCCAAATACCCGGGATTTAGTATGTGGCTGTGTGTTAAAGGTCACTGGCGGTTCTTTGGTGAAAAAATGAACTTATGAGACAAAGGTGTGGAAGTATTGGGCATACTTTGATACATACACAGAAGAAACTGCTAGCTTTATAAGCTGTGAGAGCAGAATGCTGTACACTGTTCCTACTATTTCCCCTCCCAGCCAAAGAGATTGCTCCTTATTGTGGTGTAAAGAATGTGTGAATGTCGTGGTTTGAATGTTTGTGTCGTTTGCCTTGATTATAATCTGCAACAGGACTCCCGGCACCTCTGCAGGGTGTACAGAGGGGTGGCCAGGCTCCACAGCAGCGTGCTGGCTTGCAGCCCTCCGTGCTGCTTCACCCCTGTGCCACGGGTGTTTCTCAGGGGATAAGATGAAGTCCTGCCTGAGAGAATGTCTGCTTCTAAAAGATAGTAAAGGCTTATGCTGTCACCATTCCACTTTGAGGCTTCCTTCTACCAAGCTACGAAAGAATTGTTCTCAAGTTCTTATATATGAAGGAGCTCTACTAAATATTCTACAGCTTGGTACCATCTTATTATGTATATAAAGCATCAGCTACTGTGTCAACATCTGTCTAAGTGAAAGGCATTTTAGGCAGAGATGTCATGCACCTTTCTCCACCTTACTCTGGAAGGGGGGAGGAAACACTATAGCCACGCTGAGTCCCCTTTTTTCTAACTGGAAATACCAACTTAGCTGGGTGCCGCAGCTGGCTTTCACATTTGTAATAGTATTTGAGGAAGTCTGGAATTCTGCTATTTTCAGCAGTTCTTTGTCAAAAACAAAGCAAAAAAATTGCTCAGTTGTTCTCTTCCAGCTGAAAAGAAGCCACCATGGGTGGAAGAAGATAATAAAGTCACTTGCTGCTGTGTTTCACCATCCAACAGGCAGCTCTAATGTGGAAAGTGCTGGATGAGTTTGTACTTGCCTGGATGAGAAGCAGGGGTTGGGGGCTTTGATTCAGGGCTTTATGTATATTTAATATATAAACTCAATTTCTGATTTCCAACCATCTGGCTGTATTCTGTCAAGTAAGCCTCTGCTACAAATAGTAGAATAAAAGTTAAGCTTATGGAAAATCCCTCAGCTACATAGTGGATAATTCTAAATAAAATGGAAACATATAGTTAATATCACTGCCTCTCTTCCTCGCTGTGTGTGTGTATGGTGATGTGTATTCCTCATGGGAGCCCTCACAGTCTTCAAGCTCAGCTAATATTTAGTGGTAGCTTTGCGTGCTCTGTGTACACTACTTCTTGTTAGGAAGTCACCATTTCTCTGAAATGCTACCAGAGTTACAGCAGGGAAATTCAGGTGCCATCACTGGTTCATATCCTTCCATTTCATGTTCCCTTCCGTGCCCTCCTTCTGCTGGTACAGTGCCAGCTGGTCTATCTCAAGTTTATAATTAACTCTCTGCCTTCTAGGGTTTGGGTTCATCTGTGAATTGCTGTATGGGCTGCAGCAAAAGGGGGTGCACAGGCCAGCTGGACTCTGCAGGGAGCTGCAGGCTGTTGAGCCTCCGTGCTGTTGGCACTGCTGTCAGTGTGTCACGGGATGCTTTGTGAAATGCCGTAGCCTGTATTCAGGTGTGCAATAATTGAAACACTTTTAATGTGTAATTGGGATGGTTAAAGTGATTATTAGCTAGATACATTGCTTAATTGCATTGGCAGCTCCAGCCTCTGAATTTGTAGGAACTGCACTAGGCTTGGCTAGCAAAAATCGTGTTCTTTCCCGGTGTTAACCAGTGAATGGCTACAGGTCTGCCTCTTGCTGTGGACTGGGGTTTCGAAGTGATAAAGCTGCAGTTTAGTGAGTCACTGGTCTTCGGCTGAGCTCTGTTTCCTAATATGTGCTTTTAGCCAGATGCAAATACAAAGCAGAGGAGGTAGCCTGGGCCACTGTTGAGGCTGGAGTGGTATGATGGATGTTTAAGGAACAGGCATGTTCTGTAGTTGTGTGGTTTCTTTCTGGTTTTCTTTACAAGATGGTTGAACATATCTGCTCATAATTTGAGTGGAATACATGTGATGACTTTAAAAACTTGTCTGATTTTTTAGTTCTAAAGCCCTGTGAGGATGCATCTCTTTTATATGGCCCAGCTGCCCAGTGGTAACACCTGGAAATCTTATGCCTTTATCAGTGCTAATTGTCCATCTGTACCTGTGTGCACTGAGTAACTACCTTTCACTGCCTTTTCTGGTTTTCTTTTCAGGAGTTATAGCTGGAGTCCCTCTTGCTGTGAGAAGCAGAATGACTGTCTCGCAGCTCTGTTTTGAGGAGAGGGCCTAGAAGGTCTGCCACTGCACTTTCCCCAAGGTATGAAAGGTTTCTAGGGCAGGTATGAGTTATCAGCTCTCTGTCTTCCACAGCTTCCCATGGGTATAATAGTCACTGTCTCTCTTTCTCAAACTTCCCTCAACCAGACAAGTACAGGGCAGTAAACCTGTGGTAATCAGGTATTGCAGCTGCTAGGGAGCAACAGATTTGTCCGAGCAGCATGGTTAAGGCTGTTGAGCTACAGCTTGTGCCATCCTGTTGTTCTGGTGCTGGTAACTTCATTTCTGGGCCGTGGGTGATTCTAGACCAAGTGATCTGTCCTGAGACTTCCTCCTGTGGAGGGCCCCGACCCCTTCCTCCTGAGGTGCAGGAATTCCTGGTTTAGCAGGCGGGGTCAGGACGGGGAGCAAGATCACAGCTAAATACATCTGACGAGGCTTCTCTTGCTATATTTGCACTTACTCGGAAGGTTCCTGTACAGCCTAGGTATCGCACTTGCATAATCATATTACAGCGTTGCGTTACAAGGTGCCCCATGCCTCTTGGCTCGGGTATCTGATACGTGATAGCTGCCTGGCCTTCCTGGGTGTTTGCTTGTCCCCACTCTGCTCACTTCAGTTTGAGTTGGATGCTCTGCTGATGCATTCTTTCTGCGTGGACTGGCTTTTAGTACCAGTAACACTCCTAGAGGTTCAGCAAGTCTTGAACATTGCTCCTTGGGTAACGTGATCCTCTGCAGAGTAACTGTGCGATTGCAAGACCCTTCCTCTACAAACATTCCCTGTTCTCAGGTACTCAGACTTTTAAAAAGCCTTTTTCCCCTCTACCTTGCTTAGCTCTTACTGTGTAATGGCATTTTGCAGCAGTTTTTCTGAGGGAGAATCTATTGCCGTTTGCCTTTTAATTAATTTTTCACTTCCATTTTTGGGCTTAAAATGTCAGGGATAAGTTGTCTTAATGCTCTGACTGTTGAGTTCAGTGCTACACTGCGTCATGTTGCCGAGGGCTGTGTCTGCTTAGCAGTGGAATTTGAGTGGGGTGGAATCAGCAGAGTGTCTCAAACCAGCCGTCCAGTCCTTTGTGTTTCTGATGTTCGTTGATGGTATTAATAGGAGCGATATAAAGGAACCTAGAGGAATTGCAGAAAGCACCCTAATAAGCTTTTTAATGGTTTATGTACTTCCTTGAGATGCTGGTTATTGATGCATATTTGAGGGTTAAAACCCCAGCAAGAGTCTGAGGGAGGAATCCTGATGAGAACAGTGAGAGGTGGCTAGGAGAAATGAAATGCTGAGAACTGAATTGTTCCCATTGCATGCAGTTATTTCCTTAGTTCAGCTGGAAGCAGTGGGCATCCAGTCAGTGGGATGTGATTGCTAGCTTAGTGTCAGGCATGTTCTTTAAGCATGCTGTTTCCTTTTCCTTTATTTTAGTGGGTTGAAACCACTGAATGCTACTTCATGCACAAAAGCATTTAAAACACCAAGCTATGGGAAACTGTAGAAGCTTTCAAAAGGGGGATTTTGCATAATGATTACAAATGTAATGCAGAAAAGGGGGATAGAGGGCAGATTCACCCTTTAAGTTTTGCAAGGCTACTTCTCCAGTGTACAGTCAATTCTGGCTCTACATCTGTCTCGTGCTTTAATTATCATGAGTTTTGTGGGAGTAATAAGTTGAATTTACTGCAGTAGTGTTGAGAGGCAGCAAAGGACACTATTGTGTGCGGGATGCAGCACTGGACTGGGACTGCAGAGACCTGCCTTTTGTTCTGTCTCTGCCACTGACTTGCTAAGTGATGCTGGGCAAGATATTCTACCTAATATGTCTCCTGCTCCCTATTTGTGAGAAGAGTCTGTGAAAATTGCTAGAATGTATTGCGGTGTTTGGTGTAAGGGATCTAAAATGTTCCAATTTCTTTCTATTACAGGTGTGTAGTAAAAATGGTGCAGAAATACCAGTCCCCAGTTCGAGTCTACAAATATCCTTTTGAGCTCGTCATGGCAGTGAGTAATACTCAGCACTTTTACTTCTCCAGCTGCTAAGGGCTGCAATCTTAGGCCAGTGGGAGGTGGGGGACTGCGGTTTTGGTTAGTGTGTCTTTGTGGCAACCTTACGAGTACGTTGCAGGAACAGGGGTTTAGCTCTCATTATCTTTTTGTCCTTTCTTCAGTTTTCCATGAAAAATTAGAATCAGCATCTCAGTATTTTAAGAAAGTTAATTAGTCTTTAGAGGGGGGGGAAAAACCCAACTGTCTGTAATTACTCCTTCACAAGGAAGGAAAAAATTGTGACATTCAGGTAGGCAGGGTCAATTTGTGGCCAGACACCATCTTTGACTTATCCCCAGATGTCATTCAGTTTAGAATCTCTCCAGATATGATCCCAATCAGTATTGTAGGACGTCTGTATCTAGAACTTGATTCTAAATCATACTGAGATTTTTGATTTGGTTAAAAGGTAAAAATCTTTGGAAAAATTCTTCCATGTTGTTCTTCCCTGCTCACTCTGTGATTGCAGTGTTGGGAGATCTCTTCAAATTTTGTGATTTCTACAAGGAGCTTGAGGGCTGTAGTTGAAGTTCTTTTGCTGGTGATGCAGAAAGCTAATGGGACCATGGCAGCTTCTTTAAGTAGAGTTTAAAGACATTTGTGATATTCTGGAGTTTGTCACTGTTCTTCAAGGTGTGAGTCAAATATCCTCCTGAAAGGTTTGCTGTTTGCATTTCAAGGGCAGCACTGGACATTTGGGCATTTATCCGAGATGCTTGGTTATAGACTCTCACAAGGCTTTGTTTTGTAATCTGTTGGGCATTTCAGTCTACTGTAGGGATCCCCAAAACTTAGTATCTGCCACTTTTAGTCTACTGCTTTCTCTGTTGTCTCTCTTTCCTGCTGAACAAGGACACCAGTTTTCTTTAGTCTATTGAAGACCAAGAATGAAGATGGAAAGCTATAGCCATTTCAGGTAGCTGACATCATTCCCATGAATGGAAGGGAGAGCCTGACATAATACATGGCATTCCTCTTGCCTCTTCTAGATTCCTGGGAAATAAGCGTCATAAGATTTGTTCTGTCCAAAACTGCTTCCAGTCTTCCATTTCGATAGTTAAAACTGAAGGAGAGATTCTTTGTTTGGTCCTAAGTGTGAAAAATGAACCCCAAAATGTAGCAGCAGTTACTTAGCTGAAAGTGGTTGCTATTCACTTTGATGCTCTCCGATCATCAAAAGGAACAATTGGTTTTGGACAGTTGGACTTCCTCCCAAATTTGTCCCCTCCTCCCCTTTTTTTTTCCCCAGTCTTATCCAGATTTGCCATGTCTGTTAACAGCTAAGCCAGTAACACGCTGTAGAAGTGCCCCAACCAGTTTGGTGCTGATGTTTGTGGCAGTGAAACTTTTCTGGCCATGTTCTTTGTTCTCTCAGTGCATCCTGTATTAGTTATTCTAATACTTGTTATGTAGTACAAGTATTCTAGTACTTGTTATAAAGATACTGGTGGTTTTTGCTCTACGCATACCTCTCCACATTCCTGTTGTCTAGATTAGCAGGATAAACCTAACACCAGATGCCTGTCAGTAGATCAGCTGTTAATATAGGAGGGCTGCCTCTAGACAAATCCTTTGTAAGCTTGTTAGCAGAATGCCTAAAGGCCAGGGTTTGATGGGTTTATTTTTCAAGTGGTTTAGTCTTATTTGCTTTCAGTTTTTCAACATAACAGGGCTTAAAATTCCCTGGGATTTCAGTGCTGAGATTGTAAATGTCATCCTTTAGTTGTTCAGCAAACTCCAGTTCCCATTACCTTAGCAAAGTTATTAGTCCTTTTTCTTATGAAGCTCAAGTTACTTGCCCCGGGTCACTCAAAGGACTGTGGAGTGGAGTAGGGAGCTGAATATAGACCTCTTAGTCCCACTCTGTCCTGTGAAAATCATGTGTTCACAGCAGGATCTGCTTTATTATGAAGACTGGCATTATAAAGTAGTGTTTCAATCTAGTGGCAGTCCGTGCAGGCAGAGTTGGATGCAGGCTTTGTTATCGCATTTGATATGTTCAGATGGAGTCTTCAATTTGTGTGGAGGCAGTGCAGATTTCACAGAGCTGTCAGGTGCTAGCTGTCAGTTGCTGGAAGTTTTGCAGGGAGAGTGGGCGTACAGTGAAGCTGTTTTGCTCCTCAGCACGTGGCATTGCTGTTAATCTGCTTCAACATAAATCTGACAGCAGCTTCCTCAGCACTGGGAACCTGATATTCAGCTGCTTTCATCTTCTCACCTCAGACGCTTTGTGTGAACCTTTGGAGTGCCAAGGTCTCATACAGCGGTAAATGGTAGGAAAGCAGAGGTCATGTGGGTGACCTTCCTTATTTTATGGGTCTCTATGCACCCTTCAGCCTGATACACTTCTGCTTCATTCCTCGTCTGTGTAATGGGGAGGGTCATACTTTTGTGGTCTGTTCAGGCTATGTCATGAGGTAAGTAATGTTTGTTAGGAAAAGTATTTTTTCCCCCAGAACCTCAGATGTTTGGACACCACTATAGAAAACAGTGCGTGTGCTTCATTCAGATATGAGGATCTGAGAAACAGGGTTGTCGTAGCCAAATGAGGCAAACGATTCATTGCTTCCTGGCCTTGTTCAAGCACGCAGTGTTTCCCATGCCTTTTGTTGAGCCCTGCCATCAGGAACACAATTTATCTTTCTTGGACTTGTACAGAGTGCATGCGTGTGCAGCTCATCCTCTAGACAGCACATGGGTGTGCTTGACAGATGAGCCAGTGCTTTTACTGTTAATACCTTTGTTATTGTGTGTGTCTGGATAATTGTCTATGGATTTACACTCTGCTGCTTACTAATTCTTTTGCAGCTTGCATTCTGGCATTTGCAGGCAGTAGATTTGACATATCTTCCAAGCCCTTGGAAGGAAAACCCCATTCTCCTTGCTCTGTTTGATGGTCCTGTGCATCTGAGGAAGTAAAAAGGAATCAGCTTACCAAGTTTCTTCTGGTCATTCAGGAGTTCTGAATTTTTTTCTTGTTAAAGGAGTCCTCTCTTCTAAAAAGATTTAAACAAAGGACTGTCTTTCCACACCTGTCCATATTCACAGTAGTCATTTTCACCTGCTTTGTTCCTAATCTGCACTCGCATTAAAGGATCAGAAACGTTATGCTCTTCAAATTATACCCAGTGCCTGACATCTTTATCCCCTACACTTGAAAAGAACCTTGATGTTTGTTATGCTTTGTGATCTTGTCATGTTCTTTCTTCCCATTTTATCTTTTTTTTGTGTCTCCTTTTAAATG
Source organism: Athene noctua (assembly GCF_965140245.1). Lineage (NCBI taxonomy): Eukaryota > Metazoa > Chordata > Aves > Strigiformes > Strigidae > Athene > Athene noctua. The sequence continues at coordinate 2,788,492 of NC_134051.1, read as the reverse complement.
GAGCTGTTCCCTCATATGGGTTGTCCCTGCCTCTCTGGGCCTGATCCTGTTTTCAATAGATCAGCAGGCTTGAGATTGCATACGTCTCTTGATTTTATTTTACAGCCAAGAAAATCCCCAAGTATAAACATACTTCTTGTTTTCTTTGTGTGGTAGTTGTAGTTTTAAAGCTAGAAGTTGCTTTCTTACTGAAATGTTATAATGAGGGGAAAAATCCAGAAGGAGAGGTAATTCTGCCACATAGCTCATGAATGTTGACTTACTCTGTAAATTGTTGTGAGCTTTCTCTGATGTATGGAGATGAGAATTTGATTTGGGTGAGCAAGTCCAAAATGCATAGCTGTACAGGAAACGGAGCTAAGAGAGGGATTGCATATTTAATATTATTTGTTGCTAATGTAGGCTAGATGAGATAGTTTTAGCTTTGAAAGTAGTAGGGTGTTTTGTTCCCATTAATTTTAGTAGTGTACTCAGCCCTTCACGCTTGTAACTGACATCTGCCATTTTCACATACTTTATAGTATACACTAAGTTTGCTTAGGATGGTTTCTAAAGCTACAGGGCTGAAATAACCCCCCAGGGACTCTTACCTGGTCTTCCATACTTGATGTATAGTTTGTGTTGCTGCAGTAGTGGTGTAAACAAGAAACTTACTGACAGCACTTCTGACAATTGTTTGGTCCTCTCTCCACGTTTACAATGCGCTTCGTGTTCAGCTCTCGTTGGTAATAATAGCAATTTATGGTTTCTGCTGCAAGCCAGGGGTCTTTCTGCACAGCCTGGTGCCAAGGGAATAGTGAAGGATGCAGATCCTGAAAAGGGGAATGTTCTGCTTGCAGGTTTTACACCTTGAACCAAATGAAACCTTTATCACTTTACTATGTGGGATTCTATTTTTTTGATGAAATGAAAGCTTTGTAAAACACAACACTAGTAGGTTAAAGTCTGGGTTTAGTTAAAAGCTGTATGTATATGTGAAAATATATATATGTTACTTGACATTTAAGCTTACTGCATACAGGATATCAGCTTTATAGTTGCAGCATTTGAGAAGCTTACTACTGCTATCTAAAAATGCCATGGTTTTGAAAAGACAGAACAAAGACCAGGCATTTGGAAGTTTGCAGTAGCATCAGCTCTTGTGTGTACCAGTTGTACTCCATGCTCAAGTCCAAACGGCTCTTGAGCCCCACACGTGTACAATGTGAGTCAGTGCTTCTTTCTGCTTGACCTCATTTCTTGGTGCTGCCCACGGCATGTGTTGACACATATATGAGCAGCTGAGAGCCTGATCTCTTGAAAATGCATGCATGGAGAGCAGTGGTGTGTGTTTCTCACTGCACTGGTTGAGTAGTACTCTTCAGTCTAGGGTGCTTCTGCTGTGTGCAAGATGAGTTTGGGATGGGGGGTGGTTGTTCTGTGGGTGCATGTGTGGTATACAGGCATTTCTTATCTCGAGCATCACTCAGACTCTAATAGATCTGCTGGGTGGCAGCTCATGATTCCCTTGCCTGTGTCTGCAAGTGAAAACTCAGTCATCTGCAGTCCTGGCCTGCAACCCTTACTTCCAAGCAGCTCTGTGACTCTCTTGTAGCATTAGCACCAATTCAGTGTTCTTTGCATTTAGTTGGTCCAGAGTTTTTTATTTTTCAGGTAAGATAAATCAGGAAATTAATGGTGTATACTTCTGCATCTTCTCAGTATGGTTTGAGTGTTGGGGGTGCACACAAGCTGGGTGGCAAATTCAGTTCAGGCTACAAATGTTACAGGTTTATTTAGAGTCAAAAATAACTTCTCCATTGCCTTTACTCTCTCATCTTGTGGCACAGGGTCATAGCTCATCAAAAGCAAACCTCTGTGGTCACTGTGTGAAGTGAGATGTCTGTCTCGCATGCCTGACCCTGCTGAAGCAGTCTTGGTGATGGTCACTGGATTTGGCAGGGGTCCTCACTCTTGCCCCTGAATAATCCACCAGCAATTCAGCCTTGATTACACTGGCTGTCTGCACACTGGCAAAGTTGCTTTGCAGCCACTGAAGTTTTGCTCCTTTACAGCATTTGAGGCTCTGTCCCAGAGTTACATGCAAGAGTCTAACATCTAGTATGACTGAAATCAAAATGCATTGTTTATTTCACAATCTTCCTGACATGCCTTTGTGCCAGCAGTGTTGGGAGGCTTGGATATGCAGTCTGACTGAAAGCAGCTCCTTGCTAGTTTAGCTGCAGGAGAAGAAACTCCAAATACTGGGGTTCAGGTCCTGACAGCCAGTATTGCTTTCCATACACCTTTTCAAAATTATTTTTATTTCTGCCTTTTTAGCATCAAAAAACATTGTGTTAGAGATGTTAGATATTTAAGTAGCCTTATTTAATGACTTCTTCCTGTTGCATTTAGCACATTGAGTGTATAAAGAGACTGCTTAAATCCTGACAGATCATGCATGCTCTCCTCTGTAATGCTGTGGTGTCTTAAAGGATTCAGTATTTCACCGACTGATGGGGTGATGCTTTTGCAACAGAACCTCTGAGCCGGGTAGGCACCACAGTGTGACCCAAACAGTTTGCAGTACACGGTAACAGATAAAATGGAGTGTGAAAGCAGTATAATGTACAAGCAAGCTGATGTCTAGCAAGGATCACTTTAGTTATGTGGGTTTGTTTAGTGACAAGTTCAGTATGTGTGTTCACAGCCCATCCAGGTCTCAGAAAGGCTGCTGCTGTCTTGCTATGTAAGATGTCCAAATTGGCTGTCTAGGTCAACTGCAGTGAAATATCTTAGTGACTTAGCACAGATGCACCATAGAATACATTTTGGGGGGGTTCCTATATACTAAATTGTAATTACAGAGTGGAATATCCCCATCTGGAGCTCCCAAGTTGTTGTCATTATTCTAGCATCATCACAGGCTGGTTTTAAATAAAGCAGAATCTTAACTAAAATATTTGATGCTGGTACATAGCCTCTGCTTTCAGGTGTGAGCTCTAGAACCAGAAGAGCCCTTGCTGCAGGGAGAGCAGAGCGGTTTTGGTCAGTTGGAATCCCTCTGAAGCAGTAGTGATGGTGCAGCTGATCAGAGGTCTGTGCGGAGTAGCCAAAGAGATTGGAGTGGAGCTCTAAGTGCAACATCTGCAGGAGTGCTGGAGAAGAGGTTCCTGCAGTGGCCTGCTACCCACTGTGTCCTTGGATAGCTGCAGATGACACTGGGTAGAGTTTTGCAGCCTGTAGCCTGTATGCCCAGTGCTCAAAAGCTCCTTCAGAGCTGCTGTGACATAGATAATGACACAGTTTTCAGATACTGTCTGAAATGGTATTTCTGGTTGGCAGTGCCCTGAGATGGAGAGAGAATCTATGTGCAAGGGGGAGAATGTTTTAAAATAGCTATTCTTTGGTGTTCAATTCATGTCACATATGACATGAAATGTCCTGATAGTAATCTGAGCAGTAGTTAAGAAACAGATACTCCCCTACAAAACAGAATCTGCTCTCTCTGACAGGATTGTTAGGTCTATAGAACTTGCCTCTTGAGTGCAGACAAATCATCTTTGGATGTGGATGGTCTGTCTGCAGCCATGGCCTGTGCCAGGTATTTTAAAGGAGGCAGCTTCCCTTGTTGTTGCCAGTTTGTTGTGACTGTCAGAAGCTACTGGGTTAACATTTTTATGCACTTACAGAGTATCTAGTGTTGACTCAAGACATGCTTCAGTGTGACTTGATGGTTTGAAATCATGCTGTCAAGATACACTATAAATATCCCATCATCTTACTGCTGAGAAGAATTTGGCAACAAAAGTCTGAAAGTAACGATCTCTGTGTCAGCTGGGATGATTCTTCACAGCTGTATTCATGTGCTCTGTGCCCTGCCACCCCCACCTCCTGGTATTAAGCAGGTTGAGAGTGAGCAATAGTCAGGCCGAGCAAAGAGCTGACATTTCTCTTGAGATTATGGTGTGGGACATTTCCCCTCAAGCAACTAGAAAATGTTCGAGTGCTGTTTGCCACAGCTGTTGGAAGTGGATGGAAGAACTCCTTGCTCATTCCGAGTTCTGGAGAACTGCTGGCAACATCTGCACATCTGGTCTACTTAGTGTGTCTTGTGGGGATCGTACAAGTCTCTTTAGCTTTGCATTGCCTTTGCATAAGACTCCATTTACTGTGCAAGAATGGTTTAGGAGTGGATGGTGCTGGCATTGGAGAGGAGATTTACAGTAATTCAAAGAGGCTGTACAGGATAGACCTTGTTTTCTTTAATCACCTTCTCCAGCTGCAACATGGAGGCCTATTTCCTTGAAGGATGGGTTGTGTCTCAAGCTTAATACAGTCTAGTGCTGGAATGGATGAGCTCTAAAGTAAGCTATAGTTCAATGGCACTGCAGCTTAGCACAAGGAGGCACAACATACCAGGACGTATTGCCTTTATCTTATATTCTAGTAGTGACTAAAAGACCCTTCTCTCTTCTACTGAATGCGTAGGTGCAGAAGACAATAAGCTCTTGAGCAGGGACTAAGAGAGAGGTGAGAAAATGTACAACCATCATCAATTGTTACGTCTCAATCAGCATGGATTTCTTTTTTAAACTGCTAAGCATGGTGACCTGCCTAAGTTTGACCCTTGAATTATGGCAAATTTGTATAAATTCTCACAGAAGCTTCTGTCAAGGACAGATTGTCCTTCCAACTAGGCATTTCTTTGTAAGCCAGCCTTCTTGATTTTGGGGTGACTCACTGAGCAGTGAGTGTGTGATGTAATGCTCGATTGCTGTGTTTTGCTCTTTAAGGTGTTAGTCACCTGAGATGTCTGCTTCCTTGCCTTCCCATTGCGGTATATCTGTCTCTTTCCACAGTGGGCTACGGCAAATGTGTCCAACCAGCTAGCAATGATTCCTGGAAAAGGTGTTGCTTCCATAGCTATTTGTAAAAGCCAGTGTGTTGTGCTGTTTGTGACTTGAGCTGCTCCACCACCAAGTTTTTTCTCTCTGGTAAGCAGAGGGGAATACTTTAGCAGACTAACTTGAATTGGATATTTTTTTTCTCAGACATGGTCAGGCATGTTGGTAGTTTCCTGAGTTAGCATTGTGCAGCTGCAGTGCACGTCCTGGTTTGAGTAGGTTTGCTGTGTTACTCAGTTGTGCTGATATTGTAATAGACAGCTGCTGCTCCCTGAATTGTTTCTTTCACCAAAATCTGAAGAAATGAGGCAAATCAATGGCTGTAGTCCAGGGAGAGAGAACACTGGATCAATGTTTGCAGCCTGGGTACTGTGGTCCAATGGACTTCTCGATGGAAAAATCTTTTTTTCTTTCCAGCAAAAGTTGTGGTTTTCTTCAGGCCCCAAAGACTTTTTCTGCTATTCTGCAGATGCTCTGCACATCCTTAAAACAAAGGTCCCTTTTCCCTGACTTCAGTGCATTTCCACACCCCAAATATCCATATGATCCCTCCCTGCTCCCAGTTGTTCCATGTTTTATTTTGCACTGCTATGGTTAGCCAGAAGCAGGTATCTGTTCTAGTGATTACAGAGCAAATGGATTGTGTCTGGTGAATATGTATGTAGATTCTGTGGTTCCCTTCAGTAGTTAGACTAAGCAGCAGGAGGGACTGCAAGATGAAATGATTACTTTTTCCTAGAAGGCCATAATCTGAAAACACCTGAATTTGGAGGGATATTTATGTATTGTTAGAGCTGCTCAAAAGCTAGTCCAAAAGCATCCACTTCCTACATAAGTGATGAGGGGTCTTATCTTGCTCAGTTGAAGGCGTGATGATCTGGACCTCTTTAGCTCAAAACTTGGTATCATATCTCCTCATTTCCCATTCACCTGAACATAGATGTATATTTTCTTCCTATATCCTGGCAAACTGCATGTGGCTGCAACATGACCTCGAGGAACCTCATTAATTAAAACAAATTTAAACTCTGTTTGATCATGAAAGTTTGAAGTGTCCTTGTAACATATTCATATAATATTGACCATAAAAGTTTGTCTACATTGGGTGAATAACAGTTTAGCTCCTTCGTGTGTTCTACACATTATAATTTTTGCCAGTAGCTGAGCTTTTACACTCTTGTAGATTCCTCTCAGGTTCATCTTGGCATCATACAGGAGTCAGTCCATAGTTTGTTTTTTTTTCTATTACTGTGCTCTTGCTTCAATCTGAAACAGCACACTTCCATGATGCCACCGCTAAGGAAGCCCTAGTATAAATAAAAAACTAAACAAAGCAAAAAAACAAACCAACCAAACCAAAGACCTGATGGCCACGCAGCCACTTCAGAGCATTGCTTATCAAGTAGAAGATTAATGTTTTCCTGCCAACTGCTGTTCCAAAATAGCTCAGTATGTTTCTGCATGATTTCATGGACAGTGGCATTTAGCACGCAAGCTCTGTATATTTATTTGCTAAAGCATCTACATGCGGATAGGGAGAATCCAAACCAGTTTGCCTGTTTGCTGTGTATTAGTGGGAAGCTTGAAGAATCACCTCTCTTAGGTGACTGGTGTGGGGAGAAGGCCAGAACTGCTGCTCTGGGAGTTGGCAGCCCTAAGACTGAGATGATAACATTCCCTCTAGGATATTAAGGTATGAAACAAGATCATTTAACAAAAGCTGCCTCTTGTTGGAGCACGCTGGAACCACTCAGGACTCAGTAAACACTGAGCTGGAAGAAACTGCCAGGAGCCTCCATGTGAGCAGGAGAGTTTAAGTTTTGCGGTGTTTTGTTTCATGCAGTAATGCAGTGCTTGGATGTCCCTGTTGTTTTGGATTCCTAAGGCCTCTGGTATGTAATTGATTTCAAGGTCACTTACTAGAAGGGGGTGTTGAAACCTGCAGAGGAGAAACGGGAGTAGCTGTTACAAAAGATCCTGCCCTCCGGCCGTGTTCTCTGGATCCTACAGGAAACATCAGTGATATGGCTATTGTCAGTCTACAGGAGATTAAACTGAAGTGGGGAGCAGGAACAGGCTTGCCCTGTCAATGTAAGGCCTTGGTACTATTGAGATGAAGGACTCAGAGAGGACTCTGTGCTCCAGAGGGGAAAGGAATTAAGCAGGTGAAGTAGCGGGATTGTAGAGGAGGGTAACTTCCCCTTTTCTCTGTGGTTGTGAGGCTTTAGAATGTAACACTTTTGTTTTGACACTTGTATTCTTGTCTAACTTGTTCTTGTTGGGCATCTGGCAGACCTTCAGGGCCATCTCTTCTCACAGATGCATTTTTTGTACTGGTTATCTTGTATGTGACCAACAGTTAAGAACACTTAAGTGTGGCTTCCCTTTGTTACTTTCAACCCTTTTGACAAGCTGACTTTCATCTGTCACAGTGTTGGTCCCATAATTCATTTGGTCAACACAGATAAAATCATTCAGCCACATCGCCCAGGAGACTGCAGGGCAAGACCTTGGTCAAATCACTCTACTGATTTCATCGTCAGCCATATCACTGCTGATTAATTGTTGCTCGGTGAGTGTCATCATTTGTCAGCTTCTGTGGCACTAAGGGGTCATGGCTGGGATGCAGAGGTCACTGTGTAAGCAGCTTGAGGTAGTCTTGTCTGTGCTACTGTTGATGTGGGTTGTGTGGTGAGGCTGGAGAGCCCCCCTCTCCAGACCCAGTGGCTGCTTGGCCTTGCGTGTTCCTGCAGCACGTTTGCTGAGATGCTTTGGGACAGAGTCAGGTTGTGCCGGTGGCGCGTTCACACAAACACGTGCTGCAGCCTGGCACAAATTTTCCTCATCTTCCTTTCAGTGTGAAAGGAGGATCTGACACTACTGAAAACTTGAGTGTCTGTTACAACTTTCCTGCATGTTTTAAGTTTTCTTGGCTAAAAATTATGTTTCACTTGGAAAATAAATTTTAAAATTTACACTTCTAAAAAATTTTTTTAATTCCAACAGGCTGTCAGATGTATCTAAATGATTTTTTTTCTTAACACTTCAAATGCACCCAAGAACAATTGGTTATCTTTCCAAGTAAAATATCTTGGTGTTCAAACAGATCCCAAATCCCTCTGTCTTCACCCAGCTCTCTTGTGAAATTTAATATGTAATTTGTCTGAGGGAGATGAATGCAAAGATTTAAATGACACTTGTATGTTGTTCACATTATATATACAAAACCAACTAGCATTGCACTGGTTTTTGCAACAATTCTTTTGTAAGAAATCTAGTGAAAACCAGCTTGATTTAAGGAAAGACACTGGTGGGCCTGAACCACCATCTCCTGTGAAACAGTTATTTTGGGTATGAACAGAGCACATTAATTTGAACCTTTAAGAAAATAATGATTGTAAACTGTGTGGAGAGAGTTTGCTTGGTAAACCAGGTGTGTGCAGTGCTCTGGCCTGTCCTCCTGCAGCTTGGGGTTTTTCTTCGTCGGATCTGGTGTGAAGTCAATACTAGAGACTGTGCTGGAAGAGGAGCCCACGCTGGGATTTGGCGTGGCCTGCTGGCGTGCTTGGGCTGGCGGGTTTGCAGGAGGTGCACAGTGTGTTAGCTGGTTCTGCCTAGTGATGTTAATGTTGAGAGGGTTTAGAAGAAGGGAAGGAGTAGCTTCATTGAGCCACTCATTTTATATATATATATATATTTGATCCTGTTCGAGACAAGGTGGTTGTGTTAAAGCAGTATTGTGGGTATGCACTTAAGTGGCACAGTACTGCTGTTACTCCTGGGGAGTGAGGGGCACAGAAGGCAGAGACAAATCATAGTTCCTATATACCAGTCAGTGCAGAGTTACTGCAGCAAGGAGATGAAACAGCAAATGCAGCTGAAGTATTAAATCAAGCTCATATTAAGACCTCTGTGCCTTTCATTTGATTGGGGTACTCTGCTGTTCATCTTGCACGCTGAAGAATCATAGAGAAGAAGAAAATAACAGCTAGTCCTGGCGATGGCTTGAAAAAAAGTTAAAATGTTTCCATGTCTATGGGAAAGTTCTACTGTACTGCTGCATATAGATACTGATTTTGATAAGAGGATGCTGGGTGCAGAAGATGAGTTTCTCTCCTGATAGCTCAGACTCTTCAGTGATGAAAGATCAAGCATGTTAGCAGTACAACTTTACTGTGACTGCAGCGTGGTGCCTCAGCTGTCCTTCATATGATTTCAGGCATCTTTGGTTGCTGTATTTTTAGAGTTGTTGTGCAAAGAAGATTATCAAAGGACTTAATATTGTTGTGCGAAAGGGATTCTTTCTCAAATATGGAAATGTTCCACCTATTTAGATAATGGGTTCAGGCTGTTATTTTAGTTATATCACTAGTGCTCTGCATAGACATGTGCCTCTCTGCCTGGACCTTTCTTCATTCTCCAGACATTGTTTAGCTGGTCCAAAATAGGAATATTCTTCTGGCAAGGTGTTGTCTAGCCTCTGCATTAGCTGCTGTTTTCCAAATGGGATTAACTGGGGCAACCTTCTTTAGAGTAGGGTTTTCAGTTATGCTTTTTGCAAGTGTGTTAAGGGCACATCTAAGGAGTGGGATGGGACAAACAGTTGAAAAATAGTTGCTAAATATTCTGGTGTTCTGCTGGCCTACAAAGGTTCACAGCTTTCACTGTCTGAATGCTGAGACTCTGGTAACTAGGAATGGGTGGTGTAGGTGGCCTGGAGAGACTCTTGTATGTACTAGAATAGAAAAGATTAGTAAGGTAAAGAATTTGACCTCAAGATAGCACTAGGTGGTGATTTGGAGTCTGGAGGATTGGGAGAGGACAGGTGGAGACACAAGTAGGAAGTATTAACTTTACCTGAGAAGATTAATGTGCTGGCAGCTGCAGACGTTAGAGAGCAGGCAATAAGTGATGCACCCCTTACGCTCTGTGTGACCCTTGAGGAACGTGCAGTATGCCAGGGGTGGTTAGCTGGGAGTGTTCTGCAGCAGTGCCTGACATACATCCATGAACTCCCATCATAACAAATTAATCTTCTTAAAACTGTGAGAGTGCTTTTGTTGCATGGACCCAGGTGAATTGATGTTGGAAACAGTCACTTGCCATGGTAAGTTTTATATTTTTCTGAACCGGTTTAGATTTTCTTGTGATCAGGAGTGAAAAGCACAGGTAGAAGCCTCACAGATATGGGAAAAGCTCTCAAAGAAATGTGTCAAAGCAAGCAGAACATAACTCAGCGACTTGAAGAGGATGATTTAAAGACCTGTGCACTTTGTTTACAGCCAGAACTCTAGCTGGTAGTCTGCTTGCACTTTCCTTCTGATTCTAGAGCAATACGATACTCTGAAATAACTTCTGCTCTGTTCAGAGGCCTAGGAGCAGGAGATATGGAACTTGTCCTTAAGTGCCTGAGCTATTTTAAGATCAGGTATTACTCACAGCACCAGGGTACATATGTGCGGGGCAACCAGCCTTCAAACTGCTGTGGTAACAGAGAATGCAGCCACCCTGAGTGTGCCAGTGGTGCTGTGTGTATGCTGACAACTGAGTTGATCTCGATCATTATCACATTAATATTTTCTTTTGTGGTAGATAAAAATAGAAATACTGATGAGAGAATTATGTGCTGTTTTTGTTGTGTCTTACAGAAAACAGGAAGGTGGCAGCAGTTCATAGAGGTTAGGCTTAGCTGTGGAATGATAGCAAAAAAAAAATTTTATGACCCAAATGATACAGCTCTGAGTGCAGTGGAAAAATAGCACAGGTTCTCCTCCTGTCACAGCTGTAGCTGAATCCTGGGCTGCTTGTGCAGCTTGTGCTTGTGTTGCTTCAAATACATGTTTACAATAGCATCACAACATGCAAGGTATTTTTCTGAAATCAAAGGAAAACATTCCATTCTGCAAAGATCTTGAAATTTAATGAAAGATGAAGTTGGGGAAAGAGGAGCAACAGAAGGTACCATTTATGCAAGATAACTTTGTTTGCTGCAGGTGCCATGGAAAGCTGGATTTTTGCTAGAGCTGGTAAAGAAGCTTTGGACAAAAGGCTTTTCAGAGGGATGTGGTTAATTAAAACAAGGAAGATTTCAGAACCAGCACAGAATTGTTTCAGAAATGGATAAATCAAGGCAAAATGAGTAGCCAGTAATTGGTGGTCTTACCCTTGACAGACTAGGGCAACTAGAACTGTTTAACACATCAAATTTTAAGGCACAGGACTATTAAATATTTTAAAATAGCTTCTTCATATACAGGCAATATGCCTAACTTGAATTTTATTATCTCTAGATCAAGTCTTTAGCAGAATTCAGTGGAGCTGTGCTTGCTTTTGCTAGGTAAAGATTCAGTTCCTGACATTCAAGTTGTTATCCTAGTACTCTTCCTAGTAGTCTTTAACAGGCTTCTGTTTCTAATTCATGTGTGAAAGACAAGTTGTCTTAAGACATGCTTAGCTTGATGACTGAAATGAGTGGATGCTGGCTTTGTTCATAACTATTTTGCTTTAGCTTCAACCCCTGCATTGGTTCCCCTTCTCTCAGAGGTGAAGGGCCTCTGTTTTGTTGGACTCTTCCTGTAAGGGAATTAATTAATTCAGAATGAGTTAAAGTTGATCTAGCCAGAAGCTGAAGCTTGCTTTGTTTTCACTTCCAGGCATATGAGAAGCGCTTTCCTACATGTCCAGAGATTCCAGTCTTCCTGGGGAGTGAAATCCTGCATGAATCCAGGAGTGATGATGGAGCTATACATATCATTGAGCGGAGCTGCAAACTCAATGTGGATGCTCCTAGGCTGCTGAAGAAGGCAAGTGGAACCTAGGGGACAAGGAGTCCTGGGTGTTGTTAGCTGGTTCAGATAGATAAAGGCTCCTAAAGTTACTCTTTCTCACTATCTTTTTTTCCCCCCCCTTCCTGGTTCTTTATCCTTCTCAGATTGCAGGGGTAGAGTATGTTTTCTTCATCCAGAAAAACACAGTGAACTGGAAAGAGCGAACTCTCCGCATTGAAGCCCACAATGAGACTTTTGCCAACCGTGTTGTTGTCCTTGAGACATGTAGCTACTCAGTAAGTGCTCTGTTTCTATTTGTCTGTGAAGGAATGTCATGCATGAAATGTATGGGGTGAAATTGATTGAATGAATTTGAACACTGGACGGTAGCGTGCTATGATTAGATACTGTTGGACTGGAAATGCGGTTGGGTCTTAGGGTGCAGACTTTTTCCAGTGCTTTTGTAGGGCTTGAGAAAGTTTTTTACATTGATTGTGATCTCTGATTGGAGTGTTAGGCCCCAGGATGAGAATAGAAAACATGGATGGTGCTCCATCAGCTGCTGACGTTACCTGAGTTTATTTTTGGTTACAATTCAAGGTAAAAGCATCTGGATCCAGGGTGTATATTTAGATATGTATATTTAAAAAGAAATGCTTAACATTTCTTATGATGAGGGCCAGAGGAAAATCTGGCAATTAATTTGGCCCACAAATAAGTGATTTTAGCACCTTGTCATAATCTTCATGCTTTAAATATTTGGAGAAAGGTCTCAAACCTTATTTGTGGCCTGGGGTGTCTTTGTGGCAGTATCTTCAGCAACAGCATGCTACTTTGTTGTAGTTGTGCTATTAGGGCTCAGTCACTATTAAATAGCTTCATCTGTTTCTGGAAGCAGATACTGCTTTTTGTTCCCTAAACAAAAGTCCAGATCCTGTTACTTACCTGCCCTTTTGGCAATTGGACAACTGCTCAGCTTCTCCTTGGGAGTAAGCAAACTCTAAGTAGCTTCTGCTTCAAGCAAGACAGAGTCGAAAAGCTATTACCATTTTGGATAGTGAGGGGATTTCCTGTGCCAGAGATCACTAGGTGGTTACGTGGGGCTTCCTAAAAACTACAGTAAATCAAACTTCCATCATTGTGAAAGGCGCTGATAACAGTTCTGAAACGTTCTCAGGTCAAACGTTGTTGCACTTGCTGATTTGGGCTGTGCTGCCTTCGGCTGCTGTCCTCCGGAAGGAAACATCAGCAGCTGGGCTTTGCGGGGAGCGCTCTTCCTGGAACAGGGCGGGAGCTCGCGCTCTGCATCCTCAAGATGGTTCCCTGCTCTATTTTTACCAGTTTCCTTTTCCCTGCCAGAGTGCACCGGAAACGGGTTTATTTTCATCTTTCCTTTTCTGCAGTGTTCTCTGAAGCAGCTTGGAGAAATATGATCCTGCTCTTGCAGTAACTTAATATCTCCCTGGGGCAATTTGTGTCCTTTATAGAGCTTGTATCTTTGTGTGTGGGCTGGAATTTTTTTCTTTCATGTCAGTTTGTGAACAGCAGCACCTACAGAGAAAAGGCAGAGGGTTAGGTTTAAAAGATTATATAGGTTTTTACCATATAGAGAGTAACTGGAGGGGAAATGGCTGGAAAGGAAAGATGTATATTGAGTTGACAGTGGGAAGACTCCCCACTCTGCCATGTCTCCTGTGTTTTGGAGGGAAGACTGACGTTAGTGGCTGAGTTTACTATCCAGAACTAGAAACACTTTGCATTTATCTTCCTTTGAAGATGTAGGGAGTTTTAATTGCATGTTCCTAGAGGCCATCCCTATCTTTCCATAAGGAGATCTTGACATGATGGTTTCAAGTGGGCAGCCTCACTACTATTTTAGTGCAACTTTTGCTATGAACATTATTGTTTAGGTCTGCTTGGGTAGAGATGGGTTTTAATCTTGACTTCCTTGTGCATGTGGGGAATGCTGGATAAACCACAAACGTCCATATGTCCAGTTCATGATGTGTTTCCACTACTCTGGGAGCATTAATCTGACTGTTAAATATGGGTCTGTCAGTGTCTCATAAGAAGGCTCTTCTGCCCCCGCCCTCTGTAGCTCTGGAGATTAAATAATCACTTTGGTTCCAGGGGCAAGAGCCCTGCCATATTGTGAACTGTCTGCTACCATCCAGCCCTACCTGTGTGTATCTTTGGGCTTAGGTTCACCCTGAGAACGAAGAGTGGACTTGCTTTGAACAGTCTGCATCTCTTGACATCAAGTCATTTTTTGGCTTTGAAAGCACAGTGGAGAAAATTGCCATGAAGCAGTACACATCAAACATCAAGCGGGTAAGATGGGTTTCCCTTTGTGCCATAAAAAACAAAATCAAATGCCTGCTCTCAGTGTGCCTCTATTTTCTTTTTTATAAAGTAGATCCAGTTTTATACCCTTACTTATGTCTCTGAAATCACTCAGCAGGGGCAAACGAAGAAAAAACTCAGTGTGCAATGAGCAGAAGAACAATCTGCTCACTGGAATGTGTCTGCACAGGGAAGGGAGCAGGCTGTACCAGAGGAGGATTGCAGTGGATGCTGTGGGTGCCAGGCTCCTCAAACACTGAGGACACTGTTCTCATGCGGGAAAAGAAAGTTCTGGGTAAAAATCAGCACCCTGTCTCTCTAGTAGCTTGAGCAGAGGCACTTTCTTTTGGTGGCCTTTTCCCCTGGGCAGCTAACTGATGGTTTGGGAGCAGGAGAACGGGATGAAAGCATTATAAGGGTAGAAGTATCCTTAGCATTGGAATTTGCCTGGCCAATATTGTGATTCACCATTTGTATGGTGCGTTCATACTGAAATTTTCCCAGCAGGGTCATGCAGATGGAAGGAGATAACTATTTCTCTTCTGTTTATCTCTGACAGCGTTAGTCATCTGTCCTGAGGAAAACTCTTCTGCACCTTGTTGGTTCTGGGAATATAGGATTGGTTTTTTCCTAATAAGAGTTTTCCCGTTCAGGGCAAGGAAGTGATTGAGCACTATCTGAAGGAGTTGATTTCCCAAGGGATCACATTCATCCCCCGCTGGACACCTCCCCCAGTGTGTGGACAGAAGGATGAGCAAACTCCAGCTGGTGGACACGATGCTGATGACATACCACTGGAGTCGGGGGCTCCTGGAACTACCAAAGAGCAAACTGGCAGCTCCTGCCCTCCAGCAGAAGCTGTCAGCCCTGATGGTATGTGATGTCCAGGCAGTAGCAGCTGCTGGCAATCTAAATGCCTCGAGTAGCACTGACTAATGAGTTTATTTTTATTTTTTTGGCATGAAGTTTTTCTTCTGGATTGTGGGTGGGGAGGAGGGAAAGTTATTTTCTTTCTTCAAGAAAAACACAAACAATGGAACTTTTTTCCCCAAAACTGAAAAGACAAGAAAAACTGTGCAGGCAGTATGTTTTTGTTCAAGCTCAGAAAAAAAATTGGTTTTGATCTGACCTTTAAGGTATTTAATACCTTAAATTGGAGAAACTTAAAGGTTTCTCTAACTGAATTATAATGAAATTTTTTGGCTGTTTCAAAATTAATGTTCTTGGGGATTGGTTGGATGGATTTTTTTCCCCTATATCAGGCCAAGACATACTTGCAGAATGCTGCCTAATGCATTTTTCACACAAAATGCCGGAATTGGACTTATCTTTTTGTGTGCTGATCTGATGATATCTTCTAGACTAAATAAAATTCTTTTCCTAACAAAAAGAAATCGGAGGGACCTTTTAATTTAGAGCTGTGGTATTAGAAACAGGAGTTGTCATTCCTCAGACAGAACTTATCTTGCAGAGTGTATCTAGGGAAAAAGCTTGGAATTTGGAACCATCAGTGGTTCTGGTCTTATCAGACCTTCTCTAGTGGCTTGTCTGTATTGGAATCCATCTGAAAAAATGATTAAAATCCATAACTGACTATAAGAAATGTTCATGTGCTTTGGGATTAAAGTGAATTGAGGAGTGGCAGACCACATCTAGTAGAAGAGGAGAGCAGCTCTTCTTGTTCTGCTTATATTCACATTTAGGAAGTGATGAGCTTCCCTGGGACTGCTCCCCAGCTTGCTAGCTCTGTGGATTCAGTGGGGTGTAGCACTTAGCAAATATAATTTCTGTGTTATCGGTCAGCAACAGTGTATCCTGTGGGTGTCTAGGCTTTATTCTGTAGTTAATGGTATCTGCTGGGAAAAAAAAAAACTTACCTGATGAAGAGCTAGCTCAGAGGTGGTCCTCCCAGCCCTCCTTCCCGTGTGCCTGCATGCCTCCAGCACAGCTACTGGCCCGTGCTGCTCCCCTTTGGGTACCACATTCTCCTTACTGGTATCTGCACATACAAGCCTCGGATGGCACATCTGCTTCTCTCTGTGAATGCTGGCAGTCTCAAACCCCTTGTCCTTTGTCTCTGATCTGGAGGGGCCTTGAGCTGCTGGTATGCACAGGACTTCTCCTCATGCCAAAAATTTCCCTTGCTGTCAGAAGTGATAGTGTTATTCTCCCTTCCTTTCTGGTGTCTGTAAGCAGAACAACATTTCAGTTTTCAGATTTTTAGCTTCTTGTCATTGGAATTGTGTGAGAGATCTTTAGGACACCAGGGGATTTAAGTGCCCAGGTCTTGGAGTGGTTAATGAGATGAGTGCCAAAGCTCACGATATTTAATTTAAAGCTCCTGCTGGAGCAGTTCAGGGTTGAATGAAATATTAGTGTTCTGAGACAGAGTGATCCAGCTTTGATACCTTAGATGCTGTCTGTGTCTTCATGCCCTAATCACCATAAGAATATCACTCGCTTCCCTCAGGTAGCTAAAATGAGGGCTTCTCCGCTCTTCCACTGCAAATCATAAGTAACCTTACGTATAGAAATAACTGTACATCTCTTTGCCAAGTCTCCACTGAATTGGTTTTTTTTTTATTTCCTCCAGCTGACAAATTGGATGCTGATTACATTGAGCGATATCTGGGCCAGCTGACTCCCATGCAAGAGAGTTGCTTGATCCGCCTTCGCCAGTGGCTCCAAGAAACGCACAAAGGCAAGGTGGGTAGGTGAGGCAGAGCGCCCCTCTTTGCAAGCCTGAACAGTTGTTCTCACAGCTTGTGTGCTTCAGCCCTCCCAAAAACCCCAGGGTCATGGACAATTTGTGTGTTGAGACTGTGGGGAGGTGTGGCTGGAGCAGTCTGGAAGAAAAGGATCTGGAGGTTCTAATTCGCAAGCAGCTGAACAGGAGCCAGCAGTGTGCCTGGGTGGCCAAGAAAGCCAGTGGCATCCCGGCTTGTGTTAGAAATAGTGTGACCAGCAGAAGCAGGGAGGTGACAGCCCCCCTGTGCTCTGCACTGGTGAGGCCACACTTGGAGTGTTGTGTCCAGTTTTGGGCACCTCAGTATGAGAGAGAGAGATCTCGAGGGGCTGGAGCAAGTGCAGAGGAGGGCAACGAGGCTGGGGAAGGGCCTGGAGAATCAATCCTGTGAGGAGAGATTGAAGGAGCTGGGAGTGTTCAGTGTGAGGAGGAGGAGGCTGAGGGGAGACCTCATCACTCTCTGCAGCTCCTGAAAGGACATTGCAGAGAGGTTGGTGCTGGTCTCTTCTCACAGGGAATAGCTGTGAATAGAACAAGAGGGAACAGCTTTAAACTGTAACAGGGGAGGTTCAGACTGACCATTAGGAAAAAATGTTTCCCAGAAAGGGTGGCTGGAGAGTGGAATAGGCTGCCCAGGGAGGGGGTGGAGTCCCCATCCCTGGATGTGTTTAAGGGCCGTTTGGATGAGCTGTTGGGGGATGTGGGGTAGGGGAGAACTTGTAAAGTGGGGCTGATAGTTGGGCTCGATGATCCCAAGGGTCTTTTCCCACCTGAATGATTCTGTGACCTGCTTTGGCGAGGTTAGGTAAAAGGCCAGGCGTGGAGAATGGCCTATGTGACCTTGCAGCAGGATCCAGTAGTGTCAGACTGCACAGGCACTGCAGTTCAGTGCTGGCAGTATTGAAAAGGCCACTCCATGGTCCCCAGGGCTAGAGCTTTTGCTATGTATTTAGGGTAGGCATTGACCGGGGCTCGGTGGCCCAGACTGGCCTGTCTGGACAGGTTGTGTTTCCCAAAAGCTGCAGGGTGGGGTGGGGGAAAGAATTAGCTTCCCCTGTCTCTGGGCAATGCCGCTCAGCAGAGAAGCAGTTGGTGGCACCGAGCTCTCGGCTCCTGCATGTCAGCTGTGTGCTCTGTGTGTTATATCAGGCAGGTTGTGTACAGCCAAGGGCTGAAATCTTCTGAGGAGAATTCATTCTGTTCTTGTTTTAATCTCCTTTATCAAAATGTACTATTTCAGAACCACACAGGATTCAGGAAGTGGAGACAGTCTCGCCTTATGGTGTGAGGTACATTGTGTAAGCCTCTAAAATAGAGGAGCTGAGGGCACTAGACTGGGGTGAGTACAGATGGAGTTGGCCAGCTAGTATAGATAGAAACATTTTTCCCTGAAAAGCACCACAGGTACTGTGGGCTAGATATAATTTCTGCTCTGCTGTAACGTTCAGCAGCTGCTTGGATTCCTCCTGGCTGAAGGGGAGTCTCTATATCAGGACAAGAGGATAAGTGGTATGTGGCTGAGAAAAGAAAAGATCTAGGGCAGCTTGAATGCCTCGAGGGTTCTAACTCAGGATTTCCTGATGGAGAGAGATTGGGTGGGAAGGAAGGACAGACCAAGGATAACAATGGGCAAAGTAATTGGGTGGGCTGAGTAGAGAGTGCTTAGGAAGAGGGGAAAACAGGAGAAAGATGGAGCAAGTGATCCCCCTTGAAAACAGCATACAGCTAGGTAAGGTTTCAATAGTCACAGTTTTGACTTAGAAGGTCATACAGAATGAGTTAGGAGGTACTCATGGGCTTTGGAAGATTTAAATATTTTTTTTCTGCTTTTAACTGGCCTTTCCAAAAGAGGCTACTGTCTGCAAGGAGCTTTGCCAGTAATTTCTACATGCCTTGGTGTATCTTTTTCAGAGCTGAGAGAGCTTATGTCTCATCTGAGTAAAAGGAGTTCAAACTTGATTTATAAAGCCCTGTTTTTTTCTTGAAAAAACTAACATGTATCACCCATGTAGAAAGAAAATGTAATAAAGATTTAGTGCTATAGTTCTGTTACTGAATTTGTGAAGAAGTCCCCTTTGTGAGTGTATGTGTGGGTTTTGTTGGTACCAGTGAGTGTAGATGGAGAAACAGTTACCAGAAAACCACAGGCTGAAGAACAGTATGTGTTGAAGTAGTGTGAAAAAGTCTCCCAGCAGCTCATAAGCTCCAGAGACTAAACAATGCTACTGAATCTGTAAGAGCTGATAAATTCAGAACACCAAGCATCTGCCAAATCTGTCCAAGGCTGCTGTATACAGTAGCATCAACAACAGGTTGTATGACTTTGGCCATGTTCAAGAGCACAGTGGCTGCTAGATGCAGGTAGAGACTACAGGAATATATATAGACCCAGTGGAACAAAGGTACCCTTGAAGGACTGTCTGAACACCTGTAAACTGCTGTCATGTTGCTATGATGCTCTGCCTCTCAGTAAACAGCTGGGGCTGGCCTCCCAGCTAACCAGGTAATTGTGGGTAAACTTTGAATAGTTACCTGCTAATAATAACAACTTAACTAATAAAATGGGCTGTATTAAATATTGGTTGTGATCTGTGTCTCCCCTGATTCAACCTTCTGTGAGATAAAAGGTGTTTGACAACAAGCAGACACAAAAAGGGCAGGGATCAATCCCCAGGTATAGTTATGCTCTGAAATATAGGACATTGAGCCTTTTCAGGTCTACAGTGACCTGTCCAGTAAAACGATGTGGACTTCTGTGTGGTAGGAAATATCTCAGCTATTGGGTATCCAGCTGAAAATGAGCCCTAGATGAGAGTAAGACAGTGAGACTTTATCCATGCGTGTGATCTGCAAGGATCTTGGTTTCAGGTGGAAGAAGCACAATCTAAACATTTGCCTGTTTTGTTCTGTGCGTTGTGAGTTTTCTTCCCCCCTCCGAGTCAGAGGCTGGGGAATGGAAGCTGTAGAAGGTAGGAGTGACAGCACATGAGCAAGAAGTGAAACAACTGCCTCTTGGGGTGATTGAAGCTCTGTGAGTGTGTGCAAGCCCTTGTTCTTCCTGACAGCTGCTTGCTGTGTTCTTTGGCAAGGTGCAGCTGGCTGCTGAGCGCTCCTAGTATCAGCCTTGTGCCCTTTGTGTAGGCTTTGTGAGCTCTGTTCCTGACGCAGCCTTGAACAAGTAAGAAGGATGGTGCTGGCTATTGAAACTTCATCCTAAACCACCGTAACTACTCACCTGTTTGCTTCTCTTGATTGCCTGTCACAATAACACAAAATCAGGACCTTATTCTATGTGACTTGAGTTTTCTCAGGAGATGCTGTTACCTTGTGGTGACAATCTGTTCTTTTAATTCAGAGCAGGGATGTCCTTATTCCGTTATCAAAAAACATTTGTAGAGCTTCCATTTCTCAGAAAACATCCCTTCTTATTCTTGTCTTCTTTGTCCTATTTCACTATCCATTCCCTGTTCCTTCCAAAGCAGACGTTTTCCTTTAGAATCAGATCTATCATTGCTTTAAAAATCTGAGTAGTTGAGGAAACTTCAAATGGTGTTAAAATTGCAGATACTTAAAGCTAGTAACCAACAGCTTTGCACCATATAGAAGAGTACATGTAGTTTCACTAGTAAATAGAAAGCCAGGCTGAAATGAAAACATCATTCTTGCAGATAGGAGTTACTGCTTTGATTGGACAAAGATAAGAGACTAATTCCACTATGGACTAAGTCCCCTCAGGGCTTCCTGCCTTTGGTCCAAACAGGAACTTCTTACCTGAAGCTATGTACAGCTTAGGTTTGAAATGTGAAAAGCACCAAAACCACCTAATGGCCATCCCCTCTCCTGGGTCTCACAGGGGATCCAGGGATTATTGCAAATGTTTGTGGGTTTTGTCTGCTGTCTTGTGAATAACAGTTTCCTCTGAGCAACAGAAATGCAAATGTAAATCATCTGATGAAAACTCTGCTGTCTTTAATCTTGCTACAATGCAGAAAATTTTGGTGGCATTCTTCTAAATACATCTGAGATTCTATTTGGGAAGGCTGCCCTTTTCCTTTCGGTGACATACAAATGCAGTGTTTGCAGTGTTGGAATATGCTGAGCAGCTTTAATCTCCCATCTCCTCTTCAGGTGCTTCTAGTCTTGGCTTTAGGCAGCCTGAACTGTACCCCTTTCTTTAGGTGGTATCAGTTCTTAATATCTCTTCTAGCTTCATACCAGCTTGTGAAACTGAGATTGTTCCCAGCGTGACGCTGCTGGCGGCTTTGCTTTCTTCCCTGCTTTCTGTTTTCGTGAGCTTGTCAGGGGACAAACAAAAGAGCTTTGACTCCTGAACACACGCTTTTTTTGTATTACAGCAGGGCTCAGATAGCTTGTGTTGTGCTAAGCGCAGTACAGATACTCTATAGGAGACTATCCCTGCTTGACAGAACGTGAATTTTTAATGGAAACTTGTCTTTGGGGGGAGTTGGGGTGAAGGGACTGAGAAGAGAAATCAGCAGCATGTGCAGCTGTAATCCAGTTGCTTTGGTGACTGACGAGCTTTTAGTCAAATTTGGCCCTTCTATGGAGCCTGTCTGATTTATTTTTAATTCCTGCTGCTTAGTATTCCTGGCAAATTTTCTTTGATTTTTCAGCTATGGGAACATGGGGCTTTTGGAAGGAGATGATTGGAATAAGTCATTCTACAGCCTTAGTTTGGGAAAGCTTTTGGGCCCGTGATGCTAGAATTACTGATAGGAAGTGTTGGGATGAGCGATAGAGAGAGGGCATGTTGTAGTTTTGGTTGATATGTTGGTTTTGGTGTCCGTGTGATGTGATATGGGCCTTTGGAAGAACTCAAAAGCTTTCCTGTTCAAATAACACCAGGGGAGCATGGTCAGCAGCAAAGCAGAAGAGGGGCCTGCACAAGAGCTGGAATTGGTGCTAGTGGGTAATCATTCCATGAGTGTACAGTTGTCATCCCCCTCCAGACAGCGCGTGCTTCACTTGGCTAATGTGTTACGTATGGAGGCTTTCTGTCCTTTGCTAACTGGCGCTGTGGGGAGGTAAGCTTGCAGCTTCCTTACTTCCATACACTGTGTTGTTTGTCCTTGTGGATAGCAAGCTGAGGGAGACTTTAGCCAGCCCAGAGTTGCTGGGGCTTCTGGCAACTGGATCAGTGAAAGGCTTCTCACGGGCTGTGAATTGGTCACATCTTTTGTGCTCCTAGCACCATCTGCTGCATCCAGCTGGATTAGTTAAGGAGGGAGGGAGAGGGATGTAGCTTTAATATTCGTTATCTTAGTTTTAAGAATTTAAAAAATGGTGTGTGCTCTGCAGGCTTTATGGAACCATGGTACAGGTAACATACCAGTCTTGATCCTCAGGCTTTCCCTTCTCACAGATCCCCAAGGATGAACATATCCTTAGATTTCTGCGGGCTCGTGACTTCAACATTGACAAAGCTCGAGAAATGCTCTGTCAGTCACTGTCTTGGCGAAAGCAGTACCAGGTCGATTACATCCTACAGTCATGGAGGCCCCCAGCCCTCTTAGATGAATACTACACCGGAGGATGGCATTATCAAGACAAAGGTTAGAAGCTGCTCCTTACGTTGACAGTTTGTATTAAAGGACCTCATAAGTACCTGGGATTTTTGGAGAAAGTTGTATTGACACTTTAAAACTGAACAAAGTAGTTCAACACCTGTAAATAGCCATTCTGTTCTGCTGGTCATTTTGTTATTTCTCTGCACAGATCAGGCAGAGCAGAGCCTAGTGCAAAGCAGCATCTCTTTGATAAGGTTGCCTTTGCTTACGTTTTTTTTCCTTTTCAAATATTTAGTGTGGATTTTATAAAAGGTACTAGAGTGATAGCCTGGGAGACTAGAGTACTTCCCTCTTTAACCCTTATGTTTGCTTTGAAGATGGACGACCACTCTACATCCTTCGTCTTGGCCAGATGGACACAAAAGGTTTGGTGAAAGCTCTGGGAGAGGAATCACTACTGCGACATGTGAGCTGTACTTTCATTTCTCACCTGAGGAATGTTACGTCCCTTGGGGTGTTTAGAAGCCTCGGTATAATGCAGCTGGGATCTACTTGCCTGACACGAATAATTCCTGTGTTTCATCGCTGGTAACTCAAAGTTGACTTGGTGACTTTAGCATGGCGTAGCTTCTCAGTCTCCCTGCAGAGACAGAAGTGAAACTTCTGTAATGGTACAAATGGGCCAGAAGGGTGTTTTCCAATAATTTGCAGTTTATCTGTAAGCCTTCCATGGCCCTTTCATGCAGCTCTGCTAATGACATTTGATCTTATATTTCACCCTAGATTTTCAGTTTCTGTACCTTGGTATGATCAGTGTAACTTTTCAGTAGAGGATGGAGGGGTTTTTGTGTAGTTATTCTGTTTCGCACACTGCAAGTTCCCAGACTGGTATACTTCTGGGTTCTGTATTTTTTTAATAAGATCTCTGAGCTCTCCTGGTTTCTCAGTCATGCTCAGGCTAATCTTAGTCTGCATTGTCTTTGATTTCAGGTTCTGTCAATTAATGAGGAAGGACAAAAGAGATGTGAGGAAAATACCAACACCTTTGGCCGCCCCATCACGTTCGTATAGCTAATTTTCTTTTATCCCTACAGAGTTTAAACTGACGTGGTGAGAAGAATGCTTCTGTGAATGATTTAGGTGATGTCCTTTAGGGTTAAACTGTGGACAGCAGTGTCTCTCTTATGGGCTGTTTCTGGGCTTGGGGTACCCATATATAGTGGACTTGAATGCAGATAAATTCTACAGCTTCATATGAGAGCAAGTATTGATCCTTCATTTCTACTTTCCAGATAAATTTAATCTTGCTGATTTTAATCTAGACCCATTAAATTCTTTTTTTTTTTTTACAGGAAACTGTCTGCCAGATTTCACTTACATGTAAAATGTATTTTTGAAGTATTTGTAGCAATAGGCCTGTGTTCCTTCACCCTCTTCCACACTGACAGCATATGTTCTTGCCTTTGCCGTTGGGTGTCTGGTTTGCTTGAAAGCTTACTGGATTCAGGCTGTCTGCTGCTTGAGGGGAGATCTACTTTTTATTGGAACTGCTGGTCTCCCTTGTTGGCTTCAGTCACTCCCATACAGGCTGTGGTGTTACTGATACATTTTGTGGATCATAAACTGAGCAGCCACTGTGCAATGAAGATTCTGACAGGTCTTTTTCTGTGGGCTTATTTTAGATCCTGGACGTGCCTGGTGGACTTGGAAGGGCTAAATATGCGGCATCTCTGGAGGCCTGGAGTTAAGGCCCTTCTTCGGATAATTGAGGTTGTAGAAGACAACTACCCTGAAACTCTGGGGAGACTGTTGATAGTGCGAGCACCCAGGGTTTTTCCTGTGCTCTGGACTCTGGTGGGTGAAACCTGGACTGCAGTATCATAAGCACTTATGCATGTAAAAATAACTAAATCATCCAGTCAGTGAAAGTTCTGTTTATTGAAAGGAGGGAGAAGCTTCCAGGTATCTTGTGCTGAACTCCTGAAAAGGCTGCAGCGTTGCTGCAGAACAAGCTATAGGAGGCCTGTAGCTCATTTGATTTGAGGGGCTGTCATCCACCGGGGCAGGACAGCATGTTGGACCTAAACTGCAAATCCTCATGCAGCAGTGGTAGCCCAACTTGGTGGGTTTTCATGTTGATGGGAAAAGACAAGTATTTTTTAATCTCATGCTGAGGGACACTGAAGAGAAGAGTAATAAATATTGTTCTGCCTGATGCCTGTTGGCTGTTCTGACAATGTAAGTTAAATTTCTTGTGAGGTTTATATGTGGTGTCGTTACTGCAAACTTATTTTACATAAAGTATAAAATGCTGTGAGATGGTATAGTGCACTTTTCATTTGCTGCCCTTTTCTTTGGGGAACTGGTTGAGTTGTGAAGCTCTGTACTACTGCTGGTCTGCATTCCTGCTGATGAGGCCTTCCAGTCTAGAGCCTAAAGCATCCATGTAAGATGGTATAAACACCATCTCTAACTTCACTCGGTGACAGTGATGTCTTCTGTCCACTCTTCATTTCAGGTCAGTCCCTTTATCAATGAGAACACAAGGCAGAAGTTCCTCATCTACAGTGGGAATAACTACCAGGGTCCAGGAGGGCTGATAGACTACGTGGACAAAGACGTGATCCCAGACTTCCTGGGAGGAGACTGCATGGTGAGTTTCCCTCCCTGTTGTGCAAGTGGAGTCTGCAGTGTGCAAGCTCCCTCGATGCCCTCCTCCTCAACACCCCGGGCTTCCACTCCCTTCTGAGAGGTGGTTAACCTCTGTTCTGGCTGGGATGCCCCTACTCTGAGCACCGTGCAGTTAATTTGTGCGCAGGAGACTTCACCCTGAAGTGGTGATGCTGCCCTGGAGAATGGGTTTAGAAGTCAGCTCTCTAAACAGAGCTTAGGTAAACCATTATAGTTCAAGTAAACTTAGTCCCACTATGAAATCTTATACCAGCTGAGGGTCTCATCCTCTGTGTCTGACAGCCGATGAGTGTTCGTGGTACAGATAACTTGATACTTTACCACTAGATTAGTATGAACTCTCATATTTGTTTGTTGAACTCTTCCAGTGTACTGTCCCAGAAGGTGGGCTTGTTCCCAAGTCACTTTATCAAACAGAAGAGGAGCCAGAGAACTCGGATCACATCCGACTATGGACAGAAACTATCTATCATTCTGCAAGTGTACTCAGAGGAGCTCCACATGAGGTATAAACCAGAACTTCATAAGGCTGAAGGAGGTGATTAACTGGTATCAGTGATGTGTTCCTTTTGTTAGGGCTGACTAGAACAACGAAGGGCTCCCAAAGTGTGAGCACGAGATGGTTCAGCAGCACCATGCCTTTCTTGGGAAGGCTAATGCTAGCTAACAGCTAGAAATGTGGAAGTTCAGAACAGCAACTTGAGAAGCAGTATCTCTTATCTCTATTATGACCTGATCTTCTGCAAGATAGTGTTGTCTTCCTCCTTCTTGGGGAAATAAAGCTTCCCTCAGTTTCCCTTCTGACAGCACAGCTTCTGTACTCAGTGGTGTAGCTAGGACAGCAGTGGTGTTGTAAGAAGGTATGTGCTGGGAACAGCCTGATGGGGGTCACCAGAAAACATAATGTCCAAAAAAGGAGCGCTTGAGTGGCAAAACAGTCAACTAGCTTCACTGACGAAGAGTAAGTCTGATTTGGCCTGCTTAGGTTCCTTAGAAAGCAGCAGTGCCTTTTGGTGTGCACAGCCCCCCGGAAGGTGCTGTGTCCTGAATGCTTTGCTCCATTGAGGTTTTCCTAGAACTAGGAAATTATTTACAAGCAGCTCTGATACAGAGGAGAGATGGGGTAAAAATGCCTGAGCAGATGTATTGTGGCAGAAGACTGGCAATGGAAATCGGTCCATGTCCTTCTTGGGAATCAAGACCAAGACCTTAACTGAAGGATTGTAGAGAAAAGCATGTTTGCAGAGTGGGGAGGAATACATTGCCTGCCACTTGAAGGCCTGACTCCACAGTGCTCTTCTGTTTCCTCCTTAGATAGTTGTGGAGATTCTGGAAGGGGAATCTGTCATCACCTGGGACTTTGACATCCTGAAGGGAGATGTGGTGTTCAGCCTCTTTCACTCCAAACGAGCTCCTGAAACAAATCATAAAGAAGCCACGTTACCAAGTACCTCTGCTGCTGGGGACAATGTGCAGCTAATTGACAAGACGTGGGTCCTGGGGGTGGATTACAGCCGGATGGAATCTCCACTGGTTTGCCGGGAAGGGGAGAGCATCCAGGTCAGATGTGTTTGAGTCTTGGCATGGATCCTACAGCCCTAGAAAACTCCAAAATGGCTAGTGGTGGCAAGGGGGAAGGAATAGATGGCATGGGGGAAACCATGTATTGTTTGGAAGTAGTTGCTGTGTTCATCATTCTCTGGATTCCCTGTGAAAGTGGCTGCTATTGCAGTCCTAGTTTAGACCTAGCCATTGGAAGGAGATGCACTAATCCATGCCAAAAAGCTAATTGAAAATAGCCTTTTTTTTTTTTTTCAACTAGCATTACAGGGCTGTGGCTTCGGTGTGTAAAATAAGTGAATGGTGTATGGTCCCCAAGTAGTTAGCTCAGTGTTTTCTTCTGACTTTTGCAGAGTCATTCATTTATTTAAGACGCCTGGTACTCACCTGATGGCACTCTCTTTCTCTCCCAGGGATCTCATGTGACTCGTTGGCCTGGCTTTTACATTCTCCAGTGGAAAATGCACGGCCCTCTGCCCTGTTCCGGCAGTAGCCTCCCTCGGGTGGATGATGTTCTTGCCTCTCTGCAAGTTTCCAGTCACAAGTGCAAGCTTATATACTACTATGAGGTGCTTGCTTCCAAGGACTTCAGGTAGGAGATTTACTGGGGGGATTTACTGTACGATTTGCAAGAGAGAAACCGAGCGAGAGGACTGGATGTGAGGTAAACATCCAGATACAAGTGACCTCCACAGGGCGTGTGTTTATTGATAAGTTAGATGGGCACAAACCAGGTGGCATTTTGCACAAAGAATCTAGTTCAGTGCTGTAGGTAATAAAAGACCCCTTGGCTGTATGTCCAGCAGTGGAATTTTGCTTCAGTTCTTGCTTACAGCTACCTGAAAAGGGGGAGGTTTTGACTGGGGAGTTTTTTGATCTTAGTCAGGAACTTTTGGAGTAACTTAACAAATATCAGCTGGGCTATTTCATACATATTTCATTTGGCACTTGAAGTATGTCAGTCATGATTTGGTGAGTGCTTTCTGAATATGTGAGTGCATCAACCTTGGCAGGATTTGCCTAGCCTCCTTTAATGTTAGAAGTACTCTTCAAATCACCCAGTAATCTGAATTCTTTGCAAGTACTTGACCTTTCACTAGGAGCTGGAGGAAGTGTTAGGTAGAACAGACTTGCAGATGGGCAGGTGGCGACCTTGAGAATGTGACCTGGCCAGATCCTGTGGAGTCGGAGCAGCAGTAATTCCTCACTTCAGTCATTCAGACCTGCTTTTTGTTGCTCTACCTGTGTAAAACGTGTCAGGGACAGTAGGCTGTTGTGGCTATGGTGAACCCCGTCTGCTTTTGGCAGAAGGAGCTGAAGACCATGGCTGAACATGCTGGAATTGGGACTTTCGTGCTTAGCAGGCTGGAGTTCTCAGGTTAGCAGAGGGAGCTGCATCCATTGAGCTGTGCTGCCTTCAGAGTGCTCTTGAGTTTTCCTTTCTGCTCAGGAGCAGTGATTGCAGCCCCTCAGAGGCTCCAGCTGTGTTCTACTCCCTGACTGCAAGAGACAAGGTGTAATTTCTGTTGCTAGGAGAAAAGATGTCTCTAACAAATGAATTTTTCATCATGACACAAAGATTCTTAGAGACCAAGTTGAAAATGATGGGACAAAAAATAAAATACTTTTGCAAGTGTCATAGAGTATAAGTTGATCTGTCAAATGTATTGAGTTATCCATTAATAGCTGCCTTCCTAACAAATATATCTGTTTTGTCCCATCCCAGAGGATCTATGTCGAGCCTGGAATCTTGCAACAGCGGCTTTTCCCAGCTGAGTGGAGCCACGACATCTTCCAGCCAGTCCCAGAGCAGCTCCCATATTTCTAGATAGCAGGGCCAAGGCTACAGCAGCAAGGAAAAATTGCTCGGGGCTTCCTGCCCCCCCCCCGGAGCTGCTCTGTGCACCAAACCAAAGAGCCTACAGGGGCTGAGCCTTGAGGCAGTCGTTCGTGTGACCACAGGTAGCAGCTATTTGGACACAGAGAGGCTTCTGGGAGCTACTTTAGACATGAAAACTTAGAATTCAAATGGCAGATTTAGGAATTTTGTATCAGATGCCTACTTCTCAGTAGTCTCTTTCACAAATTGTGGGGTTTGGATGAATGTCAGTTTGCATGAATCCGTGTATTACTCAACTTAAAAGGGCTCTTTCCAGTCAGTCCTTTTCCTACGTGTGGTAGAGGAGACTGATGTTGCCTTATCTGTTTGATCTGTAGGACTAGATTATTCATGTGTAGCAAAATTAATCTAGTTTTCTGAGTGCCCAGGGTACCAATTACACATCGGAAAGTAAAGTGGGCACTTCAGATGCAGGGACTTGAAGCAAACTGTAAATATCTTTATACAGATAGGATGTTTCAGAAATCAGTTCCAGGTCAAACCTAAAACCTCTTCCGATCTGACAGGATGCTATTAGGAAATGTGTTGGATTTTTTTAACCCTCTGAGACACAAAAGTCAAAATGATTTTATAGAAAGTACAGGCAGAGAACCTGCCTCCAGTAAGCAGCATCTTACTTAAAGATATCGTTCCTTTTTTCCTCAGGTTTACAAGCAATAATGAGTAGATCTGACCCATCTCATCAAAGTGGATGGGAACTGAATCAAATTATAAAGGGCTAAGAAAAGCAATATTTTGTTTCCTGAAGGCACAAAATTTTATGGCAGTATTATAGAACTTGCTTCTTTAAAACATGAGCTAACTTGAAGAGAAAACTTTAAAAAAAAAAAGCATGTATGTATTTAAGCACTTACTGAAATGTATTTATTCAAAATACTAGCTTATTTTAAATTAATTTTTAACTTATTTATAATTTTAGAATGACTATTTATTAAATTCAATCACCTTTTTTAATGGCACGAACTTTGTTTTAGAAAGAAATAACTGATTGTCTTCAATACCCAGGAATCTTTCTACTTAAGTTCTAATCTTTGTGATCGCTGGATGTTCTTGCATAAAGGGCTGTATCATACATAGCATTTGGGGTAAGGGCTGTCTGTCATCTTTTCCTACAAGGTGAGGTTAGAGTCCTCTGCCTTCGAGACCTTAGAGGGATGTTTCTTAGAGGCCAGGGTTGAGTTCAGGTGTTGTAAGAAGACAGTGCATCTTCATGACACACCAAAACCACCATGTTTGTCCATAATCTCCACAGATTATCCCAGAGAGTAGATGTGTAGTGAAGGTGCTAGTCGTCCATTTATCAGGTTGGGTAGCAAAGTTTTGTATGTGTCCTTGTCTAGGTGGCAACAAAATGAAAACAGGTGTCGAATACTTGATTGCCCTTAGGCAGCATTTGCAGCTGGCAGATGTGCAGGACTTGTGATGTGGACAGATGTCTGGGTTCAGATCCAGCTGTGCTGCGTGAAGGCCTCACCCCACCAGCTGGAGGTTACCTCTGCGCAGATCTGCTGCCTACAGAAGGATCATGAGGGTACTGCCCCTGCAATTGCTCAGGTTATCCCAGCTGAGTGGCTCATGTCACATAATATGGCAAATGTGGTCTGAAATGAATGAGTTTACAGTTCCCTGGCTGGGGACAAACAGCACAAAAAGTTCTGGGCTTGAGGTGCAGGGAAGCACAGTTAGTGGTGGAAGTTGGTTTCTTTCTCCATCACAGTAATCCATGTATCTATGGCCATCTTTTTCAGTAAAGATTTGGGGCTTCTTTCCCTCTCGCCAAGTTTTTAAGGTTGATGGAGTCTGTGCAGCTAAGAGCGACATACATGTAAAGCAGTTCCTTCTAACCATGCTTTTTTAATCACTGGTTTTGAATCACCAGGCACTGACAAGGGAGATAAGAATATTTGGAGCAATGGGAGATTAAGAACTTGATGTGTTTAGGTTGCTTGTTTCTTTGAAGGATTGGAGCCAAGGCAATTACTCTCCCACCTTGCATCTCTCACTGTAAGAGTGGAACAGGAAACTTTTATGCAGGCCCCAGGGAAGTTCTGATTTCAGAGAAATCGGTTGTTCTGAGGACTTTACCATTTCTCCCAGATGAATGAAAATCAAGAGTTCTGGAATTAAAAGGGCATATGTGTATCCCTCATGTAAAATCCTTTACCCATACTTCTGATGCTATTTATCAAACATATATAATTTATACATGTTTCTTTTCTAAGTAAAGGTGGCCTATCCACCTGTGTCCAAATCAGCAATTGATTGTCCAGATCAGTAATTCATGTCCTTTTACCAGAATAAGTGACACATGATTTTGAGTCCTATATCCCTACATACTGTCAGTGGTTTCTTTTCATTGCTCCTACTCTTTTCCCTGGGGCCTAACTCACTCTGGTTCATCCTGAGACTGATTAGTTCCACCCTACTGATAAGGGATATACAGAAGAATAATTTATTGAAATAATTCATTACAAAGTAGAGCTACAGATACAAGGTGAGGATTTAGAACTGTATGCAATTGACTAACAAAGTTATGTACAATATCTACTGATGATGGACAACGTTCAACTTTATCCTGTCGGGAGCTGGAGAGTCCCAATTCCACCAACAATTCGTAATTACCCAGATACCATTTGTTTGCCACCTGCACACAAAGGAAATCCCATAAATTTGATAATGGTAGCATTAGTCAGGTCTTGTACTTGATCTTTGAGATGTTGATATTTACTTTCTCCGCTGCTGCTTCCACCGATGACATTGGTTTACTTTCATACCCACTTGTGACATCTACCGCCAGAGCTTTTTCCTCTTTGACAAATACCAAGTCTAGCTTATATAATTAATTTTGTTTGTCTTCTGTTTGTCTTGAAATAATTCCCATTCTTTCTTTTTGGCCTTTTCCACCAATAGTTCACATAGTTGGTTACGTCTCTTGATTCCAGCATCTTGTACTGCAGGGCAGTATCCAGTGATGTGTGAGCAGGTCTCATTCTCCACTTCACAGTGTCGACATGATTTAATTTGTGTTTCCTGTCTTCTCCTAGCCAAGAATTCTCTCGTGGGGTAAACATTAGCTCTTAGTTGTAACACAGTGATGAGCTTTTGTTGGGGAATGCCTCTAATATTTAATCCAGTTGTTACTGATTTTATCCTCGAAGGTGGAAAGTCCACAGCCCTGGGACAGCAGCTTGGTCTGGTTCACAAATTCCTGTTTTCACCAGTTACAGGGTCTCGGAAAGACTTGTTCTTCTCTGCCTAGTTCTGTTATTACCATAACCACTTTCGGGTCCCAAATAGATGGAATTTTCTTTTATCTCCTCTTGCTACGATCCACAACTGTTCACAGTCCTCCTCCTCAATAATTTCACACCTTTATTGTTTCATCTGAAGACTGTGCAATTCTGTATAGTCTTTGGGCCTGCACACTGGGAATCAATCCCAAAAGTCTGGTAAGGCCTAAGCCTCCATCCTTAGTGCTGGAATATAGGGAGGCATCACAAGTACTTGCTGGTAGATGTAACCATTCCTTAACAGCTGCTCTTATTGTCAAGTTGAATGTTTCCAGGTATGGGGCTCTTACACCAGCCTGCTCTGCCAAGTAGTTCAGATATGGAATAATATATCTCTTCAAGATACCAACTTTCTGAAACAGCTTCAAAGATCTCCTGATCTGATGTCACCACCCTTTCACTTTGTCCAGTAATTCTGTTTTTAATATTCCAATCCACGGGTCTACACGTAGGCCCAGGTATTTCTCAGAACTTCCAGGTTCGACCACACTGAGGGGGTGCCTTTAACAGTCCATGGGGAATGGTCATTGATTGTATGAGTCCTTTGTAGGCTCGATGTAAAAGCCATAGCACTTCTCCCCTTGTGTTTCGAGGCATGTTAGATCACAAGACCCCCACAACTCCCCCACAACTTTGTTCTTCTGCAGCCCCTCCCAAGATCTTGATAGTACCAGGTTGTCTGCAAAGGCCATAGTTGTTACATGTGTTGAGTAGTGTTGGTTTCCACTTCCTCCTCCAGTTGGCACAGCAAGAGGGTCCACAGTTAAAGTTTCAAACTGACTCCCAAAGCATCAGGAGCCAACCCAGCCTTGTCCTGCTTAAGGATTTCAGCTTGATTCTAACGTGGTTGGTCACATCCCACAGTAGCAACGTTCCTGTTTCCTGTGTTTCCCTTGGTTTGCTCTGGTTAAGAATCTCTTCGATTGCACTGGATTTTGTTGCTTTAATTTTAAAATGTGGCGTGTGCTGTTCTCCTCTCCCCAGTAAGTTTTGGGTGTTTACCTCTTGTCAGCGACACACCTAGAACTTGGTCCCCCCCAGCAGGTCTCAGAATGAGCCAGGAAGAGGTGAAGGGCTGGTCCCGGTGCACTCCCTCAGCTGCCCCCGTGGAAGTCGCAGCCGCAGCGTTTCCTCTCGTTCGTTCTTCGGTGGCACGGTGAGAGGTTGCTGCACGTGGCTCTTTGGGAAGCA
Organism: Athene noctua; assembly: GCF_965140245.1. Lineage (NCBI taxonomy): Eukaryota > Metazoa > Chordata > Aves > Strigiformes > Strigidae > Athene > Athene noctua. The sequence goes on along the minus strand of NC_134051.1, from coordinate 2,755,590 downwards.
GCTTGCGACCTCTCCCTTGCCAGTTTTAAGCAAAACTGCCCAGGTTATTCCACCAATCAATTTACTCAGCTACCAATTTAAATAATCCAATGTAGATTCCCCCCCACCCCACCCCCTTTTTTCCTGAATGTTAACATAACAGGAAAAAGGGGGCAACAGCCTGGATGTTGCAGCTGATACTGTGCTGTGCTTTTTAAACCTGACTTTGTGAACTGCAGATACAAGAGAAGCAGAATTTTTCTAATACACCTTTTTCCCCTCTAAAATGACATCAGCATGCTTTAGGAAATCAAACACGCTGTTTTCTTCACAGCAACCTCTTTGTGAGCTGAGACTGGGAGAAGTTCTGGATTCTGGCTCCCTGGGAGCTACTCATCTCCCAAAAATCTTGTAAGCCAGAACCTTGAAAAACAAATTCCAGTTTTGGGTGATGAGGTGGTGGTGATGCAGCAGGGCCCTCCCTGCTCCCTGCAGCATCCCGGCAGCTGCTGTCCAGTGAAGTTGGTGAGCTCAGGCTGTGTTCAGGTAACTAGCTGGGTATGTAAAAAAAGCTCCTTGGTAAATTGGGGCTTCCCCTGTTTCAAATATTCGATATGCAAAACACAAAATACCTACCTCAAAGAGCTGTTGCCATGTTTAATGTCCGATAGGAGGTTCTCAAGAGAAAGGATGTGGTGTTGTAGGTACAAAGTGTTGTGCCATTGTTTACAATTAAATGTGGCCATATGTGAAACCTTTATTAGCAATTTCTAAAGGTTTGTCCCATCCCACCATTTACTGGCTTCTGTCCCAGCAGGACTGGGAAGGGCAAACACGGAGCATGTCAGCAGTGGGCACGCAGGGGCATGGATGTCAGACTATACGGGGGGCAGAGCTGGAATGCAGGAACTGAGTAATTTTGGCTAAACACTTTGTTGCCTTTTGGGTTTGAAAAGGGCTTGCTTTTTTTTTTTTTTCTAAACTGCTGTGGACAGGGCAGCTTAGCCTTGTGGAGGCTCTAGCCCAGGAATGCGCAGCAGTGCTGGCTGCACCAAGTGTTATGCAGCTCTGGGTGCTCCAGCTTGTCCTGGGGGTTGTTTCTGGGCTTCCTGTCCCTGCTGGGGGCAGAGACATGAGGTGAGGGAATTCTGAGTGATTGCAGTCGTGTTCGCTGCAGTGTGACGCAGCCTCATTCACTTCCATCTTATGGCTGACCCATTTGGTTGTATCAGTTCCCTTTCAGTAACAGGAAAAAAACCCAACCAACTATAGTCCCAAGTTGGTTTCTTCATCAAAAGATTTTGAAAACGCCATAATCCACTCATCTTAAATCTGTAACACCTACTGCAGCTCAGAATTCCTGGCAGGAAGCTGCGAGCCTCCCTGTCTGCTGTGGGTTGGTGCAGTAGCCAAGGCCAGCTGTGCTAGTCAGAGGAATCTCTGATTTCAATATGCATTTTACTAGCTCATGCTTCTTTAATATCAGAAATGTTTATCCTGTGAGCCAAATAATGCAAGAAACCTTGGTCTTAGATGCTTAAGGACTAAAACTGACAAGCATTTGTCAAAGATTCCTGCATGCTGTGAGCTTTAATATTCTTCTGAGTTTGTGATTATTCTTATACCTGATTATTTATATCTTGGAAGTCTAAATTGGATTCATGTGACATGCATTGGCTTTTAATGACATCAACATCCACTTCCAAGCTATTAGTTACATAAATAAATGGGCATTATTTATTTTTTTTTGCAAGCATGCACTTTGTCTCCCTTGCAGCCGTCTTCATTTTTATATACTGAAGTCCTGAATTTTCTCAGCCAAAAAACCCCAAACCTTCCTTAAGGGCACACTAGCAAGGTGCAGAGTGCTTTGTAATGTGTTACATGACAACAAATGTGCTTAGTTACGGTATTTGTAGGTTCTGGTAGGAGCTGTACATTTCTGTATGTTGGAAATAAAAAAGCATCTCTAAAGAACATGTCTAATTGTTTGATGCAACTGTTCAAATGGTAGTAAACTCTGAAAATTTAAGTGTGTGTGCTGTGCTCTACCCACAGAAATGGAGGTAAATCTTGCTTGTATTCAGTTATTCCTACTTAAAGAACATTTTAGTTAAATTTTTTTTTTCCTGTGGAACCACAATTTTTTAATTTTCATACCACAGTAGGCTGGTACAACACCTCATACTGCAATGTAAGCAGTTACTTAAAATAAAAAGGGTTCACAGGGTTGAATGCCCAACAGACATTAACTGGGAAAGGATTGTGTCTTCCTTCTGCAACGGACTTTTAAGAATAGAAGTTTCAGGCAGTTATCACTAATAGACTTTATTCAAGTTTCAAAGAGTCTTCTGTAAATAATAGAAAAATAGAATCTTCTGTTTACAGGTTGATTTGACACCAAGAGTGGCATAAAAATTCCATATCCTTTACAGGGAGAGACAGAGTGCATAAAAAGGTTCATATTCAGGCTCAGACAGGCGTTAAAACTCCCTTTGCAGCATTAAAGTAGCACATTAAAGGCTAGTTTTCCCTCCCATGGAAGCAAACTCCAATCTTATTTTTTTTAAAATGCATTGTGCAAGGATGTATTCTAGTAAAATGTCTGACTTCCAGCCAAGACGTTCAGGATCTTGGGTTGCTTCAGGGCAGTGGTTCCCTCGGATGAGGGAAGGGCAGTTCCAGCAGCAGGGGCCGGGCCAGGCCAGCCCTGGGCTCGGTCAGTGCCACCCGGCCCTGCCAGGCTGCTGCTGCCTCTTCCCTCCCCCAGGCAGGAGAGCTCCAGGCTGCTGGGCAGAGCATGCTGGCTTCTGGCAGCTGCAAGAGAACGCAGGAATTCTTGAACCAAAAAGGCTTTTTATATTGCTGTACTGCAACAACCCACCAGACACACAGTGCTCATGGAACACCCGTTAGACTACTTCTAGGACTAAGGATTCAGTAAGAAAACATTGGCCCTGCAGTCAAGAGCCAGGTGAAGAAAGTCAGGTGCAAGAAAGGCCCAAGCCTGTGTCAGCCCTGGAGCCTACCACTGCGGGCAGGAGGAGGAATGCTGGGGTTCAGTGTGTGCTCCACCTCTTTCAACATTTTAAGATGACTTTTTTCAGTTCTGTGATAAAAGTCTGAGCTTACCCAGGAAGGGCAGACACTAACCCATCCTTAAGCCAGTTTCCTTAAGCCTAGCTTTATGCCAGAGGCAAGTTATCTTGCATCTTAAACATACCTACCACTGCTCAGGGGAGATGGGACCTTTGGAGTGCCTATGGCTTATGTTCCTTACCCCCTTCCCTCAAGTATTGGAGGGAATCAGCCCCTTTCCTTTCCTGCTGCAGCAGTGGGGTTCCCTCATCCACCCACGGGTGGCAGCTGGCCCATGGCTTGTGCCTGGCTGCCTCTCATGGCAACTAATTAGAGTCCTGTTTGTTCCAGCTGGGGCTGCAGAGGGAGGCAGGGACACTGGCCGTGTTCTCGGCAGGGCTGGGAGCAAGGGAGTCCTGGGACTGTGGTATCTTGCTGCTGCTGCTCTTGTGTCAGTCAGCAGTGTCACACCAGGCCCGCACAGCCTCTGTAACAGCCAGTGCTGTGCAGCAGCACAAGGTGCAGAGTAAAATACCTCATCTCATCCGAGATGCTAAAGGAGCTCTTGGCTTTGGTCCTGAGTATCCTCTGTCTCAAAAGCAGCCGATGTGGAGGTGTGAGTAGCTTCCCCGTTCATCTCCCTCAGAGGGTGGTAGAGATAATCACCGCTCTCATGGAGCCTCTCCGACCTGCCCTTCAGAAAGAGGCCCACGTTTCCCACGGCACTGATCGCCAGAAGCAGAGCCAAGACAGAGGTCAGGGAGATGCAGGTTTTCCTGTCACATGGAAGAAAAATCCACATAAGCAACATTTCCTGACCTGCTTTCACATGTTCCCAGTGTGCAGATGCTTTCTCAAGGTTTGCACTCCCTTCTCTGTCACCACAAGCTTGTGGTTGTGCTCTCAGGCAGGTGAGAACACGCTCTGTGAAAGGCTGCTCCAGCAGCCAGAGCAGGGGGATGGTTTCAGCTTTCCCCTCAGTTCACAAGTGCCTGGCTGTGTCTGCAGCACGACTGTAGCTTCACCAATGTTGCAGAGGCCAGGCTCCGGTGTCAGAACTGTCCTTGTCTGGCTGTTGCATCAGGGAGAGGGAAGGTGGCTCTTGTTTAACTGCGCCAGGCTCAGCACATGAACTGTCACTGATGGCGGCTTCAGCTCAGCCCTTGTCTTACCACTACGATTTTAGCCCCTTGCCTTCCCTACCCTCATCCTTCCCACCACGACAGCTGCAGGTGACACAGTGAAATCAGAACAGGGAGGGCTGGGGCCATGCAGCACCAGCAGGTCTCCAACCTTCACCAACACAGGGCCCTGGCACCCATCTCGCAGTGAGCAGCTGATGGCATGGACTCGGTGTGGATGTATGCACATACAGGATGAGTATTACACACTTACTCTGAAAGAGAGAATTTTTCCTTGCTTCTTCCCCTATTCTGGGAAGCCAAACAGCGCCCAGCTGGAAAACAAAGAACAGGGAAGAAAGGCACTGTCAGGGGGAGGGTGTAAAATTCCCCTAAAAAAGAGCAGCCTTAGGTAAGATGACAGCCAGCGAGAGCTGATAACCAAGGAAATAGAACATTATGCACTAAAGCTGCTCTTCCAACTTTTTTTTTTTTTTTTTTTTTTTAAAAAAAAACCCCAACCACAGTAATCAGAGGTACCTTTGTTTAACTGGTTCTGTACTGCCCAGTCATAGGTGATGTTGCAGCTGCCTGTCTCCCGGTCGCAGGGACACATGTGTTCACATGCACACTGGTTCTGGCAGTTTGGCCCATACCAGCCCATAGGACACTCTAGGGAATTGATTACAAAGAAGTTGCTCATTATCAACTCATTATCAAAGCTCCACCTGCTTTGAAACCAACCAGTCTGTACTGCAGCTACCTCTGCCCCCAGCTCAGCTCCACCTGCTTCCCAGCGGGTCCCAGCTCAGGGCCAGGGAGGGTGGGCAAGCTCAGAGCTTTAGGAGAGGCTCAGACCTCGCCTACATCTCACCGAGGTGTTTGTGTTGCTTTACCACAGCAGTCTCTGGCCTCGCTGCTTCCCACGTGTTTTAAGGTCCTGCTGTTTGGCTCCTAAGCAAAGGCAGGGGTGGGGGCAGCAGTGGCCAATTCCTAAAGGGAAGCAGCCAAGTCGCCAGGTTTCCTGCAGCCTGGCAAAGCTGTTCTGCCTGCCCACCCAGCTTCTTCCAGCCTGGAAGCAGCAAACTGAGAGTTAACCACTGTTATTTTGTTTTCTTCACAGAGAAGATTTTGTGAAACGGGGATCAGGCTGGCTGAGTGTTCCTAGGCTGAGAACAAAGCATCACTAACCATGCAGAAAAGAAGTTTACACCCACGCTGTAATTAACTTGTCCTGTCACCAGAGCAGGCTGTTCATTCAGATACACAGGGCCTCGAGCACTTCAGAAAAGCTGGAGTGGTTACACAATCTAGTTACTAGCACAGGTACAGCAGGAGTCTGAAGGCTGTGTGCCAGAACGGCCCTCTGGAGCATTTCACACACTGACTTGAGGAACCTGGAGGGGGGGGGGGCAGGCAGGGCCTGCTGCAACACCCCCAAGGAAAGGATCACAGAATAATCTGGGTTGGAAAAGACCTTGAAGCTCCTCCAGTCCAACCATGACCCTCACCCTGACCGTTCCCAACTCCTCCAGATCCCTCAGCGCTGGGTCAACCGACTCTTCAACCCCTCCAGGGATGGGGCCTCCCCCCCTGCCCTGGGCAGCCCATTCCAACGCCCAACAGCCCCTTCTGCACAGAAATCCTTCCTCAGAGCCAGCCTGACCCTGCCCTGGGCAGCTTGAGGCCATTCCCTCTTGTCCTGTTGCTGGTTCCTTGGCTCAAGAGACTCATCCCCCCTCTCTGCACCCTCCCGTCAGGGAGTTGCAGAGGGCCAGGAGGTCTCCCCTCAGCCTCCTCTTCTCCAGACTAAACCCCCCCAGTTCCCCCAGCCGCTCCTTGTAATACATGTCAAGTATTCACATTCTACACTAACAAGCTTGGGAAAGCAACACAGTTCTGTGGGAAGAGGCCACACAGGCATCCACAGTTTTCTAATGCTGAAGAAAACTATTTGCTTCCCTCCTTTTCTTTTTAGCCAGTTTGGTTAGGACAGACAAGCCCCTAGTGCTGGCAGGTTATGCTCCAGCCTGAGCCTGCCTGGCAGAGCTCACGCTTGCTGTGCCTACAGGAGGTGGCTCAGATGTGACAGCGAAGCCTCCCCCCAGCCCCGCCGTTACTCAGAGCAGCCCCTACCGTGCTCACAGCTGGTGCCGTAGTACCCGGCCGGGCAGGAACAGGCTCCCTGCACTGGCTCACAGGAGCCACCATTCTGGCACTGGCATTTCTGGGTGCAAGAGTCCCCATAGAAACCGCTGGCACAAGCTACAGGAGAGAAGCAGAGCTCTCGTCAGGGCCCCAACTACAACGGCGAGCACTCCCACCCCACGCTTGCACCCCCGGAGCATTCACAGCACAGGGTGCTGGCGGCTGCGCAGAGAACACAGGCTGACTGTGCCTTGAACAAGGAGCAAGGCTTAAAGCGCTTCGCACCGAGCCCATCTTAAGATGCTCAGGCTGCAATTAAACTCACACTGACAAAAAGAAAAGCACATGGTGTAGGCTTTCCCTTCACTGCTCCCTCTTGGGAAGGCACCCACCACTGCCAGCAGCCAGCCCTGAGGAAGTGGTTCACACTCTCCTCTCACTGTGGAGAAGTGGAGTGGAAGTTAGCATTACCTTCACTGCAGTCCCTGCCAGTCCAGCCAGCGTCACACAGGCATCCAGCTGTGCAAACACACACAAGCAGGCATTAACAACAATAGTGAAAGACTCAGAAACAGCAGGAACTCAAAATTAGGAGCCTCTGCTTCTTGGGGTGCCCTCTTAACTCTCCCTGCCAGGGAACCCATAGAAGACAAATCCTGAACCCACTACAGTTGCAAACACAGCAGAACCTCCTGCTGATGGCATTTCAAGAGATTAACTCTGGGTCAGTTATTAGCAACACCTGCAGCCACTGAGCTCTGCCCAGTAACTTCACTGCTGCAAACTTGACAGTCAGTTGAATTAGGGTGGTAGCACAGGAAGAGGATTGAGCAGGCATGGAAAAGCAGAAGCTGGTGTGGGCACATCCAGCAGTTCCTAGATTTGAAATGTTTATGGAAGAGCAGCAACTGCATACTTGTAAAGCTCATGAAACAGAAGAGTCAAGTAAAGAAGGAAAAATAAGGGGAGGGGGCAGAACTCAGCTGCTCTGTCATACAGCCCAACACACCGCCCTTCCCATCAGCAGCTTTACAACCAAACCAGGAGCACAACCCCAGGGAGCCGAGAGGGAAACAGGCACAGAGTTCCAAGTCAAGTCCTATTACAGATCTGGTTTCCAGCCCTGAGCCCCAGCCTAGCCCTGATGCTGTCTCCTAACGAAAACGTGTTCTGACCGCCTCTATGGGGAGGGAAGGGGAGAGCAGCTCCGTGCGCCCAGAAGGGCTGAGGCACACAGCTGGCTGCCGGAGTCAGGGCATGGGCTGGCCAGACAATCGGCACCTGCAGCCCTACAAGGCTGGGAAGCCTCTCCAAGGGTGCTGCCCTCTGCTAGTGCCAGTCCATGGGAGCCACACTCCTTCACACTGAAATGGGCAAGGACGCTGTGAACCAGCTGGGCCTGTGCCCAGCAAGGTGCTGAGGGACCACCATGGTGCCTCGCAGGCAGGCAAGTGATACTGCCCATGGATGTACTGCCCGGGGCCGTGTTTCCCCTAGAGCCGCCCAGGGGCTCCCGCTGGCATCTCAGTTAAAGGCCTCTGTGCACCACAGGGACTCACAGCTGGTGCAGATGCCGTGCAGGCTGCAGTTGGAAGGGCCGCAGTCCAAGATGTCACAGGCTGGACCTGTCCAGAAGGCGCTGGTGCAGTGACATTCCCCTTCCACGCAGGCGCCGTGGCCGCTGCAGTCGGCCGGCTCGCAGGCGGGCTCGTGGATACACATGATGGTTGAGATGCTCCGAGGGCAACGCCACATGTTGTCAAAGGAGCTGGGGACAGAACATGGGTCCCATAAGGCATGCCAGCACTGTGCTGCTCCCAGCCCTATGTGAAACCAGTTGATATAACCCACAGATTTTCATCCTGATGCACACTGGCAAACAAGAACATTAATAATAAGAAAATATAAACATAAAACTAGGCTTGAGTCAATGTTTTAACCAAGTGTTAACTCCTCTTGGATAGCCATGATTTCAAACACGGAATTACAGGAAGCAATGTGCAGTTTCCCTTGAAGCAGTCTCAGCTCACCTAACTGGTGTTCAACATGCCTTGTCTTGAGTATTATCTGCTTTGATATAAGTGACATAACTGCAGTTATAGCAATGTTTGGCTTTCACCTGTCAGACTGCAAACTGAATTTTAAATCCCTTCGTGTCTACAGTCAGAAATGACTAAAAGGCTAAATTACTAAATACTTTAGTAAAATATTCTTTAGGTTCCCTCACATGAGGCAGGGATGGTCTCTAAGTCAGTGCTTCTCTTCCATAATAAAAAGCTGTTGACAGATCTCTGCTAATTCCTGTGAAGGTGCAGCTCTGAATCTCCCAGTGCAGGCACTGTCTCCTTATCTGACTCCCACATCAGTCAGCTTTTGGAGTCCCTCTCTCTCCAAAAACTTGTCACTTGACTTCACATTGCGATCTCCCAGCAACACAGACGGACTCCCTGGCAGAGCAGGGGGGTAGGACCGAGCTCTGCGCGCTCACGGGAGCCGGACGGTACCTGCACAGCCCTGGGCATGTGCCACCAGCACCTACCAGTGCTCAGACGGGTAGCTGGCAAGGGTCCCATTTAAGACCAGCGTTGCAGAGCCTCCACCATCCAGGTTGATAGCATTGATGACTCCCTGCTCCTTCAGAAATTCAGCCATTTCCCAGAGGTTGACCCTGCAAAAGCAAACAGTTGTTCCTTGTTTATTCATCCTATTTGACTTCAACAAAACTGCTGCATGGGAAGCTTGGTCCCTCTCCTCAGTGGAAGGGGGAAGCTCTCCCATCCCAGGTCTGCTGACTCGCTGCCTGCAGGCTGCCTTGGCCTTTTCTGGCTCTGCCAGAAAGACACCAAACAGCAGTGTCTTCAACCCACCTCTTGAGCTCTGCAAGCCTCTGCCTTAAACATATCACTGGCAGCTGCAGTGTCCCTCCAGTTCCAGTGACAGAATTTAAAGACCAATCCTGCACGCATCCCAAGACCTTACCACAACCCTGGCCTTACCCTCTGGATTCTGTCTGTCCATCCACATGAACCAGGACCAGCTGCCCCTGCCTGTCGTGTCCAACTGCAGTCCTGGCTGATATCACATTGATGAACTTGTCAAAGGTTCCTGTGCAGGAGAGGGAATAATTCACACATCAGCTGGGTGACATTGGCTGTTTAGACACATCTGTCTGCGAAACAGCTCCCAGCAAGGAGCTCATCTAAACTGAAACACAGTGAGAACAGAGCCCAGGTTCCTCTTGTTCATCCAAGCCCCTCTAGGAATAACATTTCCAGAAGTGCTCTTGTTAAGTTTTTGTCTGGCACAGGGACAAAGAAGGGGATTCAGACGTTTTAAACCCCTGTAAGAGGGATCTGCTTTGAGTTCCTCTAGACCAGCACCAATACTAATCCTGCCACCACTATTTACAGTCCTCAGCAAATTCTGTTCAACAACCCTGAACAGGTGAGTGCAGCCTCACCTTACAGGCAGCCTATTCATTGCACTGCACTTGCCCCAGACTCGGTGTAAAGCAGCACAGAAGAAATTTGGACCTCTTAAGTGAGTAGCAAACTGCAACTAGACAACACAGTTCCCACTGCTACCCCCTCCTTCCAACAGCCCCACCAGAAGGACAATCTATGCCCTGGCTGAAGCCAGGCTTTACAATATTTACCTGTGGTTTGAATTTCATCACACTCAGCCATTTGGCTCTGACTGATGTACACTTCTCCATCTCTTAGGAGCCAAACTACCCCACTCACAAGCTGCACAAAAGGGTTTGCTTGATCCAAGACATCTTCTTCAGACAGGTAACTAGGAAAGAGAGAGCAGGAGAGATTACCCACAGTCACAGCAGGGTCATGTAGAAGCCTCTTCTGCTGCCAGCAGGCTCCAGGAGCAGGGAGAAGGGGAGGCAGTGGCCAAATGAAGGCCAGCTACATACAAAACTAGAGCCCAAGCAGTGCAAAACATCACTTGTAGCAGCCCAAGTGGACCCTGTTCTCTGCTCTTCTACACAAAATCACTGTTAATGGCAGTCCCAGGACACTGTGCATGAAACAACTCCTGTCAACAACGTGGCCAGCAGACCTGAGCCAGGATAATAGGACCAGAAAGCATCTGGCAGAACATGAGGGCAAAGCCATTGCCAAATACTCAGGGATCTGTGGAAGCAGCTGTAACACCTTGCTGTCTGTCAGCTTCCATTCTGCAAAATAGTGTCACCAAACAGCTTTTGAGAGGGTTTTCAGCCACAGCATCCAGTCTGCCCACAGTTGCACCAAGGGAAAGACACTGCTGGACACTACCTGCTCCCCTCTGGCTGGAAAAGAGCTTCCTCTGCTCTTCCAGACAGCAAAACCTTTCACTGAACAGTCAGACAGCACAAAGGACTGTTCAGCGACCATTTCCGTGATGGGGCATTGTGCAACACTGTGGGGTGCTTCCCAAGGGATATTCTTCTCTCAGGAATTAGGGTGCTGAGTACCATCTGCCTCATCAGAACCTGACCCTAGGGGATGCTTGCAACTGCCAGGAGAGGACAGCAGCAAAGGCTGGGCTGAACAGCTGCGTTCTCGCTGAAAGCTCTGCCAGTGGCTTTTGGTTTACAACTGACTGCTCTGCATGCTCCAGGCATGTCTTGTGAGAGCCGGATGCTCAACTTTTAGTTTTTTAGTATCCATGACTGCAGCTGAACAAAGCTTCATGCTTTGTAGAAAAGTGTAATTGAAATTACCTGAATGGAAAACATGCAAAAAGAAATCCCTTTACTGGTGGGAAGAGAACACAAAGACGAAACGAACACAGCTGAAAATGGATCAAACTACAAAACAGCGGCAGTTGAGCATGGACTAATCAACTGCCAGCTTTTAAAGATTATCCATCCTCAGTCCAGGTGGTAGAGGCATAATCTTTCTTAGGTGGGGGGTAACAACGTGCCCCGGTGCACTGTGGCGCTGCTCATGATACAGTGTGACAGTCAAGTGCAAATTACTTTCCCTACAGACTAAATTACTTACACCTTAACTGTTTCTACCGTCATGTTTTGGAAGTCACAAAGGCACTAAGCAGACAACTCACACAATGCCACGACTCCATTAACATGGGAAATCCTGCCAGAGCAGGAGAGAAGCAGGGCAGAGCTGAGACTAAGACTCAAAGGTGACTTTGCAGTTGCTGCTGGTCCCCTCGGTAGAAGCCCCCTCACTAGAGAGGACATATCACCAGCTCTGCTATGTAAATCAAGGCTGTGGTTCTCCAGGCTGTCAGAGAACGGCTGCACACTAAAGCCCCATCTTGGTACACTTGGTTTGGCTTTGCAGAGACCCATGCTGAGGCCTGAGGGCACATGGGAGTGGGCTAACAGAAGGGTGAGGAATGCAGCAGCTTCCAGACTGCTTCCCAATCTTCTGAGACCATCAGAAGGACCTCGGAGAACCCTTCTAGGACCTTTAGGGTGCCTCCTGCTGCTGGGGAAAGGGAGCTACTGGGGGCCTTCACTCCCAGCAAGCACTAACAGTCCCTCTGTCCGCTCATCAAAGGGTGCTTTGAGCTTTTGTCTCCAGCTGATGAGGGGGTGTCACACACTCTTTCAGCTGGTGCCAGGCAGAAGCCCGTATGATCACTGCTGAGACCACAGCTCTCAGGAGCCAAGAGATACGGCATGTGGTGAGGAGCTGGAGCTTCTGCAGAGGGCAGAGCAGACACCTTGATTCTGCTCAAGCTGAGGAGGCAGAGGGCAGTGCTCCAGCTCTCAGGCTGCAGGGATACCTGTGCCTCTCGCTGGGGCCAGGGGAAAGGGTGTCCTAGTGCATGCTGGCTGGGGAGTGACACTGCTGGACCAAGGAGCTACAGGAGGAGTTCTGCACAGTAGGGATGATGAGAAAGAGGTGGACAGGTCTTCCCTAATAGCCTGCAGAAACAAAACCCTGAACCCCCCAATGCCCAGAAGGAGCAGCCAGGATCTGCTCAGTGGGGTGGTAAATCCTGTGATGATGAAGGCTGGAAGACTCTGAGCTCTAGCACCAGGAGGGTTCTTCCTTCCACTCGGGTTCAGTGCCCTGGCAGCAGGCAAGGGGCTGGGGGCTCTGTGAAACAAAAGCATCTGTGCCAGCTGAGCCTGAACCCTGCAGCAGAACCTGAGGCGGTGGGTGAGTGTAGGGGGAAGCTCCCTGCTGTGGGGGCAGAGGCCCCCATCTGCTCATCTGTCGAGCTGGGGGCTCAGATCTGGGATGACATGAGAAGACCAGTGAGGCTTCTCCAGCCCCCAGCCTGCCATCCCCTGCTGCTCTTCCACACGGGCACAGCAGCACTGCCAGGGGAAACCTGGAGCGTGTCAAGAGCAACTGCAGAGCTCTAAGGGTGACAGGACAAGGAAGGGCTTGAGAAGCAGGGGATGGATTCTGTGGGTCAATGTGCAGTAGCACAGCTGGTGTTGACAACAAGGATTTGGCTTTTTCAAGGACAGAACCCTCTCTGAGAAATAAGGACCCGATCAAGTGAGGCAAAAGTAACTCTGTAAATAGGTGATCTGTTGAGGAATGGTTTAGACCAGGAATGGCACAGGAGGGAGATGATCAGCCCCAGTCAAGTGAGGAAGCGGTGGAGCAGGCTGACAAGTGAAGGCTGCAGGGTGATGCGATGGCTGGAGGGCACAGCAATCAGACAATGAGAATTTTCAATTCTTGGGGAAGGAGTGAGGTCAGCAGAACTGCTACCCTGGACTCCTGGAGGGCAGTAGGAGCCTAGTTGCCAGAGTCCCTCGGGAGGCAGTCCTGAAGGGCAGAGGAGTCCAGGAAGGCTGGACATTCTTCAAGAAGGAAATTTCAAAGGCACGGGAGCAGGTCATCCCCATGTGCCAAAAGATGAGCTGGCAGGGAAGAAGACTGACCTGACTGAATAGAGAACTTCGGCTGGAACTCAGGACAAAAAGGAGTTTATGACCTTTGGAAAAAGGGGCAGGCAACTCAGGAGGACTACAAGGATGTCATGAGTGTATGCAAGGAGAAAATTAGAGGAGTCAAAGCCCAACTAGAACTTCATCTGGCTACTGCTGTAAATGGCAACGTTTCTATAAATACATTAGCAACAAAAGGAGGGCTAAGGATGATCTCCATCCTTTACTGGATGCTGAGGGAAATACAGTGACAAAGGACAAGGAAAAGGCTGAGGTACCTAATGCCTTCTTTGCCTCAGTCTTTAAGAGTAGACCAGTTGTCCTCTGGGTACCCAGCCCCCTGAACTGGAAGACAGGGATGGGGAGCAGAATGAAGCCCCCATGATCCAAGGGGAAATAGTTAGTGACCACTTAGACACACACAGGTCTATGGGGTCAGTTGGGATCCACCCATGGGTACTGCAGGAGCTGGCAGAAGTGCTCACCACGGCACTTTCCATCATTTACCAGCAGTCCTGGCTAACCGGGGAGGTCCCAGGTGACTGGAGGTTAGAAAAGATGACACCCATCTACAAGAAGGGCTGGAAGGAGAATTTGGGGAACTACAGGCCTGTCAGTCTGACCTTGGTGTCAGGGAAGGTTATGGAGCAGATCACCTCGAGTGCCACCACAGGGCACGTACAGGACACCCAGGTGATCAGGCCCGGCCAGCCATGGGTTTATGAAAGGCAGGTCCTGCCTCACTAACCCGATCTCCTTCTATGACAAGGTGACCCCATTAGTGGATGAGGGGAAGGCTGTGCATGTTGTCTACCTAGACTTTAGTAAAGCCTTTGACACTGTTTCCCACAGCATTCTCCCGGAGAAACTGGCTGCTCACGGCTTGCACAGGTGTACCCTTCTCTGGGTAAAAAACTGTCTGGGTGGCCGGGCCTAAAGAGTGGTGGTGGATGGAGGTAACTCCAGTTGGCAGCTGGTCACACGTGGTGTTCCCCAGGACTCAGTACTGGGGCCAGTTCTGTTCAAGATCTCTATCAGCGATCGGGATGAGGGGATCGAGTGCACCCTCAGTAATTTTGCGGATGACGCCAAGCTGGGTGGGAGCGCTGATCTGCTCGAGGGCAGGAAGGCTCTGCAGAGGGATCTGGGCAGGCTGGAGCGATGGACCCAGGCCAGTTGTATGAGGTTCAATAAGGCTCAGTGTGGGGTCCTGCACCTGGGTCACAACAACCCCCTGCAACACGACAGGCTTGGGGACAAGTAGCTGGAAAGCTGCCCAGAGGAAAAGGATCTGGGAACGTTGGTTGACAGCCGGTGGCAGCATGCCCAGGTGGGCAAGAAGGCCAATAGCATCCTGGCTTGTATCAGGAGTAGTGTGGCCAGCAGGACTAGGGAAGGGATCGTCTCCCTGTACTTGGCACTGGTGAGGCCACATCTCAAATACTGCGTTCAGTTTTGGGCCCCTCACTACAGGAAGACATTGAGGTGCTGGGGTGTGTCCAGAGAAGGGCACCAAAGCTGGTGAAGGGTCTAGAGCACAAGTCTTGTGAGGAGCTGCTGGGGGAACTGGGGGTGTTTAGTCTGGAGAAAGGAGCCTGAGGGGAGACCTTATGGCGCTCTACAGCTACCTGAAAGGAGGTTGTAGCGAGGTGGGGGTTGGTCTCTTCTCCTAAGTAACAAGTAACACAAGAGGTTTAGATTAGGAAAAGTTCTTCACTGAAAGGGTTGTCAAGCACAGGAACAGGCTGCCAGGAAAGTGGTTGAGTCACCATCCCTGGAGGTATTTAAAAGACGTGTAGGTGTGGTGCTCAGGGACAGGGTTTAGCGGTGGGCTTGGCAGTGTCAGGTTAACGGTTGGACTCAATGATCTTAAAGGTCTTTCCCAACCTAATTGATTCTATGATTCTGCCTAGTCACTGACCACAAACTAGCTGAGGGCTTACAGGTTAGGATTAGAGCTCTGGCAGATCAATGTAGGTCACATCATGGTGGGTGTTTGCTACAGACTGCCTGCTCGGGAAATGGTAGATAAGACCTTCAGAAAACTGGGAGAAGCTTCATGTTAACAGGCACTGGCACTTACGGGGAACAATCCTGGTATCTTGCTAAAAGAGCAACACAGCTGAACACAAGCAACCCAGGAAATTCCTGGATTTCTACTTAACAGTAAGTAACTTAATATAAGACAAAGATTTTTACTGTAAAGGATTGCCAATCACAGGAACAGGTTTGCCCGGAGAGGTGGTGGAGTCTCTGTCCTCGGAGATGTTAAAAACCTGACTGGACATGGCCTTGAGCAACCTGCTCCAGCTAACCCTGCGCTGAGCACGTGGTTGGATGAAGCAGCTCCAGAGGTCCCTTCCAACCCCAGTGTTTCTGTACTGCAGCCAGAGCAGTTATAGTCTGCTCTGCCACTCCTCTGGGGGGGGGGGGACAGAGACTCTCCCCCTTTCCTTTTACCATAATCAAGGGTAGCTGTTGCATGTCAGGAGCAGAGACACAGGAATCTAAGCAGTCAGAGATCAGTGACTTATCTGGCAGCGGCCAGACGGACAGCTCAGGACATCGCTGATTTCAGCACTCAAAGCCTGCTCCTGCTCTAACTGGGAGAGGCCAAGGAGGCAGTGCCTGGGCAGCGCCTCCCTCCTCAGTAATGCCTACTGGTCTTTGGGGAGGAGAGAGCGTTCTCCACACAAGCCACAAGTTCTTACCCGAACACCATGGTGCCATCCTTCCGGATGCCAAACTGAGCGTTTTGCAGGCCTCCAGAGTTTCTCACCAGCTTTCCATCGCTCACAACGTTCCCAAGGCACTCTCCAGTTCCCATGTCAAAGTACCCGCCGTTCTGGGCCACCAGACACTTCCCGAGCTTTGCGGTCTCTTCCACAGGGGCTCTGCGGTGAGCCTGGCAGCCTCCCGCGCCGCCCGGCTCCAGCACAGAGAACGTCCTCAGGGGGTTCCTCACAAAAGTGAAGTGGCCATAGACCACCTTGTGGTCCTTCCCCCCTGGGGGGATGTAAGAAACAAACGTTCTGGTGGTAGCCACTGGGCCACTCGTCCTGTTGTCGCTGGGCCAAGCTTCGTGCGTTATGTTGCCGTACTTGAGGGGCTGACAGTCTCTGACGTGCCTGTGGTGGTGCCGAGGGCCGTGCCCGGAGGGGAAATAGGGCTGCAGGAGGGGGTCGCTGGGGGGGCCCCTGCAATGAGAAGATCCGGTTGCCCCAAGGCTGCCCTGGCAGAGCAGCCAGCGCTGCGCGGCGGGACGGGACGGAGCTGCTCGGCTGGGGACGGCTCCACCGACAGCCCGGGCCCCGCTTCTTGCCTGCCCCCGGGGACTGCCCGGTACCGCTGTAACCCACCCCGGCTTAAGGCGGGCCGTCCCGCTTAGTACCCGCACCACCAGGCCGACCTCGGGGCGCCGGGTCGGCGGCGCCCGGCCAGAGCCCCAAGGCGAGGAGCGGCGCCACCGGCCGGGAAGGGACCCCCGGGGCCCGCCCGCACCGGGACGGCACCGCCCCGGCCACCCGCGCACACTCACCCGGCGCCGCGCGCCGCCTGCAGCCAGCCGAGCGCCGCCAGCGCGGCGGCCACCACCGCCGGCACCGGCCGCCGCCGCCCGCGGCCCCCGCCCGCGGCCCCCGCCGCCCCGCAGGCCGCCATCTTGGCGGGCGCTGAGCGGGCGGGCGCTGGCAGCGCGCCCCCTGCCGGCCGGCCCGGGCCAGGCCGCTTCCCGCCCTTCCCCTCCCTCAGCCGCCTGCGCGGCGGCCGCGCTCCGAGCCGCGGCCGGGCGGACTTCTACGACTAGAAGAGGGAAAGAAGTAATTTTGAAGTCCGTTGTTTCATAAGAAGCTGTGGCCGACCTCTGTGCGGTGGATGTAGATGTTGTCTGAGTTCACTTTCACCCGGGGAGGACACGCTCTCCGTTCCTCAGGGTCCGGCATTTTCTCATCACCGCCTCTCACAGGCAGCAAAGTAAAACTTTACAGCCACTACAACTTCATCATCCTCATTTGGAGGATTAGGGCTTTGTCCATACTCCGGAAGGGAAATATAACTAAACTGGGGGGGATAATGACATGGTCGGTCAGCCCTAGGTTTTCTCTACTGTAACTTCAGTGGCTTGGATTCTGTGATACACCTCGGCTGACAGTCAGGACAAAAATCTTGCAGAGAGCCTTAGTTTACAAATCTGGGAATTCTCTCTTTTAAAAAATACTCAGGTCAAATACATGATTTAAAAAAGCAAATCCTTCATTTCTGTATCTGCCTATAAGATTTTTTCGAACCAGGAACTATATGCCAGACCACTCATTTTCAGTAAAAATGTTTCTAATCTCCATAATTCTGTTTTGAATCAAACAACTATTTTGTTAACAGTGGTAAGGGCATCTACTTTATTCACTGTGTTTCATCTTTATATTAAGTGCTTAGTCCTGTCACCTCCTCAAGCTGTACAGACTGCTCCAAACACTTGTTAAGTTTCATATTTCTTTTTCTTGACGTTAACTTGCTTTTTGCACTTCCAGCCAAGTTGCAGGTCTAGCACTGACCCAACAAAAGAGGCTGTTTGGAAAGCCATAACCACCCGAAGAGCAACACTGAAAGCAGGCACCCTTCAGCGTTCTACTAAATTCTAATGGTTTAAATAGAAGAAGAAATTAATGGGTTTTTGCCAGGGTTTGGGGGCTAGTTGTTTGGGGGATATAAAAGCTAACATCAGGACATGGTTTCAGTTTCATTGCTCTGGTCTGAGCCATACCCATCACTGAGGAAAATACTACCAGTATGTTATTATATTGGAAATGAAATTTAAAAATATTTTTACTGGGAACAAAATAGATCTTTTAGGCATGCAGTCTGCTCCCAGGCTGGTGGGGCTCATCTTGAAATCCAAGCCTCTGTTCCCCCGGAGGCATGGCTCTGGCAGGCTTTCATATCTGTGACTGCAGAGGGCAGGCCTGCTGCTGCTGGCTGACAGCAGATGACCCCGTCGTCTTGGGATGGGGGATACAATTAAACTTTTCCTTTCTTTCACTGTGCGCAAATGTAGCTTGAAAGAGAAATTTCATATTTATATTGCAAAAAAATCAAGCCTACTGAGCTGCATTGCACACAATTTCCTTGAACTACTTGCTGAGTGAGGGAGAGGGGAATTCAAGAAGGAAGCATTGAGAAAGCCCCATCGTCACTGTAGAATGGTTCATTGCATTTGCCTGATGTGCATTTATGTCTGTTCAGCCTACATGAGGCTGATGAGCTCAATTGTCTAATTATTTTCAAAACTTTGATTCTGTAAATCGTATGACACAAGATATCACCCCTGTGAACGGGGGGAGTGGGGCTGTGGAGCCACGTGGCCAAGGCCGTGTTGCAGGTGGCAGACACTGGTGTTTCCATGGCCGGTGCTAAAGCACACACGGGTAGTGCCTCAGCTCTCCCAGGGTAAGTGTACCTGGTGTAGGTAAGTGTGTTGCTTGGCACCTTGCAGGTGGAAAAATGTACTTTTATTTCAGAAATGAAATGGAAAACTCTCTTAGTATGAAGCAGTGTGTTAAAAGATCTTAGCAAATGGGTTATTATGGCTCCACTTTCATTCAGCAGTGGAGAGCAGCATGTGTCCTGCTTGTGTTTTGAGCTGGAAAGAAGGGTGCCCAGTTGAAACTTCAGGGTGGACTAATAACGTGGTTTTAATGGCCTAAACTCAGCTCTACATAAAGCAGTGAGTAGAGTACTCTGGGAGTTCATTCAGGATTGTGCTTTGTTTTTTGCTCAAACACCTTAAACTTTTCACAGGGGACATCCTAAGGGATTCATCAGAAGGCTCCCACCCAATTCCCAAACTCATCCTGTCTGTTCCGTAGCTTACAGGAAAGGCCAAGATCACAGCATGGGGTGTAGAATCCACAGGTCAAAATCTGCCTTTGGAAATCCATAGGCGACAGAAACCTCATGCAAACTGGAATGAAAACAAAAACAAAACAGTATTTGAAAACTGAATAGTCTTTTCTCTCAATATAGGGCATTTGCTTTCCTCTCTAAAGCAGCTCCTCCTATTGCACTAATATGATGTAATGCATGGAGTGTAGGTAACTTCTTTTTCTATTTTCAAAGAGGGAAGGGGGCACTGTCAAAATTTCCATGTTTACAGCAACACAAGATTTCCCCATTAATGGAGAGAACTTCCTGGTGGTAAAAATAACCAGTCTCGATTTCAAGCGTGTCACAAACACACCTCCCCAAAATACAGGTTTTAAAGTATATGTATGTACAGGTGCTGGCAAAACACCTTATGACCACACTGATAAGTGTCACTGACATAAGTCACCACTTATGACTGAATGAATTTCGGAAGCTAAGCTGTCCTGGGCTTTGTTACAAAGACACAGCTCCAAACCTAACTTAGGCTTTAGTCTAAGTCAGGTACTAAATCAGAATATCTCTGGTTTCTCCACTCAGTGGAGGTCAGCTGAGCTTGGGCTTTTTGTTGTTTTTTGGTTTTTTTTGTTATGACAGTGAATATCATGAAAGGAATGTGCATGCTGATGTCTAGATCTAATACTAGCTCCCCCTCTGTCTTGATCCTGAATTTCAGCCCAGCTGTGAAAATTAGAGCATGAACACAATTAACAAGTATTTGATCCTTTTCCTGTAACTTGAAAATTTTTAGTTGTGGAAAAACATATCTAATAATTAGTAATTTGAATTTGCCTGTGGGAACTTACTGGGAATCTTGTAAGCCATATATACTGGCTTTTCTCTTTCTGATTAACTCAGCATCTCCCTTCTCCCTCTTCTATGCCCAGATCTCTAGAACTGGGTGGAAGTAAAAAGAGTATTTCTATAATGTACACCTGTACCTGTCTGAACAAGTGCCTAAGCCAATATAAATCAGTCAGGAGAAACTGTCTTTGGAAAGTTATGTAAAAATTTCCTCTAACTAGGTCACTTCTTTTTACCTTCACGCTTTCCTTAGGGATCCTTAGGGATTTTTTTAGGTGGGAATAAAGCAGATAAAAAGCACCTAGTGAGATTAAAAGGCAGCAACTAAAAGAAAGGTACAGAGTTTGAAGTGGTAGAAGGTGCTATAGGTGGAGAAAGGAGTATTTTTAAAAGAGTCCTTTCACACCATTTTCCCTTCAGGAAGGAAGGTTGAGGTTGGAAAGCTTGGTGAAAAAATTATGTGCTGTGGTTCTATCTAGTGCTAGTTGTAGTCTTAGCATAAAGAGGAGAATGGCTCAATTAGAGAAGGTCAGGCAGATGTACAGTTCATGTCACAGCAGGTACTGAACAGAATAAAATTAATTTCATATTTTAGAGTATGGTGGTCTTTGGAGGAACATTTAGCTTGGGGCCAGGGAACCCTACCTTTAAAATACCATGGCCTTGTCATCTTCAGTGCAGTGAGCAAAGCACAGGAGGTTCTCAGCAGCATGAACCCAGCTGTGGGCTCAGCACTAGGCTACCTGGAGTAGCATTTCAGGCTACCCAGAATTGCTTCCAAGTTGAGCTTATTCTGTGACCGACTCCTTTTCTCTCCGCGGTAGCAGAGGTTGCACTTTAGAAATTGGGCAAACAGGAGAACAAACACAAAAAACAAATTATTACCTTGCTGTTAAAAAAGGCAGTAGTTCATCCTCTGAAAATATAGCATGGCTTCAGTAGTCTAAACCCTTTGAAGTCGTATTGTGTTTGTGACTACTGTTAGTCTGTACCCCCACAGCGCAGGTGTGATTGGTGCAAATACTTATTACTGAGATATTCCGTGTTAACATTTTCAGTGCAAATGAAAAAAACCATAATGCCATTTTTAAAAGGTCTGTACTACATCTATTATGTGGCAGTAAGAGTAACCAAGGTAGAGCAGGTTTTTGTGAGGTTAGCTTGAGACATCTGAGTTGGTGACTTCTGGGATTACCCAAGTTCCACTAGTCAGAAGAATTTAGGCTTCTGTGTCTCTACTTACTGCACTTGCAGTGATCTGTCAAGGGGAGGGAGACTTGAGATGGATCCTCAGTGCTTACACACATACATACTGTGTATCTGTCAGGGAGAACAAGTTTGGTGATGTTCACAGGAACAGACATGACTCAAAAGCGGTGTAGCACTTCGGGTTTTTAAGTGTTCTGCGGTGTAACCCAGTGAATAACATAGTGGCTAACTGGTTATTCTGTTTTAGCAAGATATTCACAGGGATGATAAAGGAATTAAAAATGAAAGTGACTTGGAATAAAAATCTGCTAACTCAGCACTGCTCCTGAGAGCAAATATTGCTGGGATGCATACAAAGTGACCAGACAGTCTTAGGAAACTGGTGCTGAGTCTAGATTTTTGACTCACTGAGCTTAAATAGACCATTTCCAGAATAAACTGCAAACAGCATTGCCAAACTTTCTGAAATGTCCCAGGAAGAAAAGAGGGAAAAAGCCTTTTGAAAAACATAACTGTTATTCAATAAATATGAAAAATTTTACAAGTAGAAATCAGTTCTTTCACAAAATTAATTTCTTATAAATGCACATCTCTATTCCTATTTTCAGAACCTCAGATGTAAGCGATGACTGCATCATATTTATCTTTCTCTAACTAAGTGCTTTGAGGAATAGATAAGGCAAAAGAACAGTTATTGCAACTCTACCTTTATAAAGTCAAGCCACACTATCTATAAAGCTAATACACTTGTAAGTAATTTTAAGTAGTTTGATAGCCTGCCAGAAAATACAGGTATATGGATTTTGTTATGCCTGGTAGCCTGCAGGGATCAGTCAGTCACTCATTCCCTCACAGGACACAATATTTGCACTTTATTTACGAAAAACAATTTGCATTTCACAGTAAAGTGATATGCAGCAAGTAGCTGTCAGGTGAGCTAGCTGGGAATGAAATGAGAGATTCCCAAAAGAACAGATCTACAGGCTGGTGTGGGCGCGTGACTGCCGTGCCAGGGGTGTGTGCGTAAATCAGCTGCAGATGTGGGACAGCGGGGCTTTTCTTGAAGAGATCTTGACTGCTTTCCCAGTTAGAAAAAGATGCATTCTGAACAGAATCTTTGAGCAAATATTCCAGGCTTTATTATCTTGTTGAACCAGTCTGCCCACACTTGTAATTAGTTATAGGCTTTAAGAGGGAACAATGTTTTCATTGTTAGCACATGCTTGCTGGTAGGCAATATGGAGAATTACAATGGAAATATAATATATCTAACATCTGGTTTTGCCATAAGGGTAAAAGAAACATAACCAGAACACCAGTGTACCACGCAGACTGGGTGGCCATTAGCATCTGCAGAAGAGCATCCTTTATTTGTGTCTTTATTCCTATTTGTAGTGAAGAAATACCATTTGCTCTCTGCATTGTGTGACACATCTTATTTGATTCCTGGTCAGTACAGTGAACTTAGTTTTAAAGTCTTGCACAAGGCTGTAAGTTAATGATTTTTCACCTTGGAGTTCAGTTACTTCCACAGGGCTTTGGCAAGATAATGTGGCAAATGTTTCTGTCAGGAGGCTTCTATTTGCTCTTGGCAGCTGCATTTCCATGGGAAAACAGGGATCAGCAAACTGAAAACGTCTGAAAATGGTTTATTACATACATGTATTAGAACCTAGTGGAATGCAGATGTTTGAAGGTATTTAGTACCTGGTAGGATCAGGACTGGAGACAGCAAATCGAGAGCTATCACAGAAATATCCAGGATAGTAATTCAGATCCAGCGAAGTTGAAGAGCTCTTTAGATTTTAGTAGCATTTGAGCTAAAGAAAATCATAAGCATTCAGTGGGAATGGGGCTGCACTGAAATCATCCCTGACTCTCTGGGACACTCTAAAACTTGCCAGGAAATACGACATTGTGGACGACTGTTCAGTATTGCTGTAATTAAAAGCTAGCTCCCCAGGTGGAGCTCCTCGTTGTATTGCAAAGTGAGATTGTGATTTAAAAGGTCTAATCCTATTTCGCTATGGAATGAGCACTAGGATTGCTCAAGGAGCAGTCACCTCTCTGTGTAAATGGCATTCCCTGTTGACAGTCTGTAACTGTCAGCTGTCCTCATTATTGAATGAGGTTGCCTGGCTTGCATACGGGATGATCTGTACTGATTTTAAACCCCTGCATATCTGGAAGACTACAGTAGTTTAGTCAGGGAGATCAAATGGTAAAGGTGAACTGCAGGTTAGAACTTCAGTTGGACTTTACAGCCATCTTTACCCCATGATTTGTGTGTGACCCTGAGTTCAGCATTTGACCTTGGATAAAATACTCTTGTGCTCTATCATACCCAGCTGTAGAGAAGTGTAATCCTGTTTTTTTACCTAGTGGGGATATTGTCAATCTTTACAGTGATAGCCACTGAAGAGAAAACCTATCCTTTTTATAATGAAAAACATTTATTTCATTATATGAATTTGTATCACAGTATGAATAGCTTCAGTTGATATTTGTATGTGCTGGAATTCTGTAGTTCCAGAGACCAGAAACATGGATAAACAGATTAATACTGGAGTTTCCACATGAGGTGAAAATGTAAAAATTTTAACATTTCTGAATTTCCTAGTGCTGGGCATCCTGCAGTATAGCTTAGGGAGATATTTGACTCATTTTATGGGTGAACATTAGCTCTCTGACTAAACAGCCTGCTTTAGATAACATCTAGCATTTGTTAAGTGTTTTATTTTACAAATGCTGTATCCATCATGTCCTCCAGAAGCACCTTTTATTTGTTTAACCTATATAGATACACGGTAAAATGATAATACAGCTGGTGAATGTGAAATTTAACCCCCTTTGCTCACAAGCCACCTGCAAAAGGACTTGGTGTTTCCAAGTGTTAGTTTGTCAGGGCCCCGAGTGCAGCAGATGGCCCTGAGCAGACCCATGGGCCCTCCATCAGACCCTCTGCCCAGGGGCCTAGAAGCTTCATTTAAGCTCAGGCCTGGCCTTCAGTTCTTCCCTGAGGTATGTTGTGGGTGTACCTGTTTCCAGTCCTGTTCCTGAACTGTTGTTTAGATTTAGTGGCTTGACCTTGGCCTTGATACTTTGCTTTTGTCTGATGATCAGTGTGGACTGGCAATGGGACCTGTTGCTGTCACCATCTGGCCAGGGTTGCTGTGGGCCTCTGGTCTGGTGGCAAGATCATTCCTGGCCCGTGCTGTGCTCCCCTTTGGCTTGTCTTCTCTTAGAACACAGCTGGCTCTTGCTGATCCCTTTCTTAGAGTATTTTTTCCAAACCAGTTTCAGGCTCTGATTATAACAGCTTATTCAGAATGGGTGCAGACTGGAGTTTTCATTCTGCGTTCATGCTGTGAGATCTGTCTCCAAACTCTCATTTAATAAAAGGATTCCTCCCTGACAAAAATCTTGGAATAATCAGGATCATTTTTCTTATTCATGTGAGCATTTGTGATGCCTTCTTTCTGCAAACATTCTTAGGGAGACAAGAAGGCTGCTCCTACATGTAAGAAAGGGAACTCAGAATTACCTTGGAAACACTTGTATTGATTTATATTATTGAATAATTTATGCACAGTTGTTCAACAGTAACTGGAACAAAGCTTTCTAAAAGATACACCTTCCTACAAACACATCAACTATTTTTACTTGCAAACAACTTTTCCCTTAACTCTCTTCAGCAGCTGCTTTTGGTCTGCTACTCCAGAGGTGTGTTCAAAATCTGTAAGTGGAACAAAAAAAGAAGAAACAAGGAGAAATGGATTGCTCCACAATGCTGAGGTTTCATTCCCAGTGGAGACCCTAGTTAACACCTCTCTCTGAAGTTTCCACTTTCCTGAAGCAGAGATGGCCTTATACTGCTGAAGAAAGAGCCTGTGAGTGAGGAAACTTAGTACAAATGGGCTAAGGTTCTTTGTGACCAGGCACGTTCTTTGTGCTGAAGGCTGCATCATGTTTGTGAAAGATTTTGGACATAAAGAACATTAATGATTGTTCCTCTTCCAGTGGAGAAATGCTGTAAAACAGCCCCTTGATTTTCAGTCTATACCTTATATGTTTAGGCAAGGTATCACAACACCTCACTCCTGTGGTGAGGCTTACTCACTAGGTTCTCCAGAGAATCCTTCCTTAGGCTTCTGCCAAGTGAGAATCTTCTCCAGCCATCACCTGAGTCTGTAGAAGTCTGAGAAACCACACAACATAACGAGGGGTAACAAAATGGGCCAGAAAACCACATTACTGCTTTATATGTTTAATCTCCAGAAAAAAAAAAAACAGATGCTCGTAAAGCTGAACCAAAATCATACCCCATTAATCCTAGCAATCTATTTTGACAACAGATTTAGGCAAATAAATTCCAGGTTTAGAAATGATGGCCCTGATGGTACAGCTAAAGGATATAACAATCATAAACTTCACTTTATACATCTTGCTTAAGTTGGGATAAAAATTCAGGTTGTAAAATTTGAGATATTGTCTGATGCTGATGTTTCAAAAGTTGTGCAATTCATTACTTTAACATTGCAAGTATTTCATATCTTTTGTTAGATGATTCAATGCTGCTAGAGAAACGCCTTTGCTTTTATTATTGCACAATAACATTTACCACATTGTTGGTTAACTGAGGATAACATGCTGTTTCCCATTAAGAGGTCTTGAGTAGAAAACTCAAATCCATTGCTTTCAATCTCCAAGTTTATTTTCATCCTGCTAGCACAGAAAATACTCTTGTAATACTCAGAAACAGGTGATCCAAGCATTTTCTCTAGATACAGAAAAGAACTGAGTATTTGTCACGGTCCACTCGGTGGACTCGTGATGGTTCGTTTCCTACGATCTCGAAAGTGCAAAATTAAGGCGGCCAACACCAAAGGGGATTGTATCAATCAAACCGTGAAACTTTATTGTGTTGCCCATGAAGTGGCACACGATAGTTAGGGATGGGTGAAAGAAAGGGGAAAAGTGAAGTTTAGAAAGAAGAGAAAGAGAGGTTATAGCTACCACTGCTGATCTCTAGACGTCCCAACGGTCCCGGGTCCAGCCAGCGCTCCGTCGTCAGTCGCGGTGATTCTTGGTGGGGAAGCTTCACATTTTTGTTGCCCAGAAGTCATCTTTTATGCTTAGTGACACACCTTGCTCCTCCTCTGCCTCAGGGATCTCCGCCCTTCTCAGAATGCAATTATCATATCTCTGCCCTTCTCAAGCGAGGCTCCCACACAGGCATGAGGGGGAGTGTCCGAGGCGTGGTCAGTCTTGGAGGCGGGCAGCCTTCAACCAGGAGGTGTGTTTTGGTATTATAATGAAGCAAAGTTCATCTAAAGTTCATGATTTCTTCACTGATGTTGTGGCAACAGTTGCGATCCATCTTTTTTGACAGTGGCTATGTGGTTATCTCTAACGGCTCTGGCTGGGCCCAGGTACCAAACAATAGCACAGCACTCTGTAGCAGACAGCCCAGGCACCGCAGAACAGCCCAGCGCTGCCTGCACCGCCCGGTCAGCGTTCAGGAGAACAGCCCAGCACTCGCTGTGACACACAGTTCTGTATTCGGGAGCCTTTGCACCACATTCCTCTGTCAGGATCAGCAACTGTGTTCCAAGCAGGCCATTGTCAAGTACCTCACTGTCTGTGTCCCTGATGACAATGTTGAGACAACGCTGATCTTCTGACCCACTCTTACACCACCCTCCAGCTCAATGTGAACATCAGGATGTCAGGACGTCAGGAGCGCATGGTGGTAGCACAGTAAAGAAGAAGAAAAGCAAAAGAAAGAGAGAGAGAGAGGGAGAGAGGGAGAGAAGAAAAAAGGAAACAACAGTGATCAAACAATTTACAAAATTTAAATTGTTGAAACAATTACAATCAAAGCTGTTTGTATTAAAAAAAATTAACTTTTTTTTAAACATCAGTTGATTTGGGGATATCCACATTGGATGGGACATCAAGCATACTATGTGTTTTCAATACAGACATCAAACGTGTTAACTGATTCATCATTCTCCAGGTTATGACATACAATACTGCTGACACAACCAAACTGATCAAAACCAATATCAAGGGAACCATGATGGGATGACACAGCTTGTTCAGGATGCCTGCAGCAGTAGGCAACCATCCAAAAAGTGTGTCCCACCACTTACGTTCTGCACCCTTTTGCACTCTTTCCAAAACTCGTTGTATTTCTCTCACATTATGGTGAACAGTTATTAAGGTTTTCTGCCCATTTTCCCTATTTTTTTCCAAAATCTCTATCAAATCCTTGTACTAATTGCTTTACCAAAGTGAGATTCATCCCAGTGGGTGCAGGCAGCAGGCAATACAATTAAAGCTCAAGATATCTGTTTAGATACTGGACAAAGTATTTTGAGCTTTAATCGCACTGCCTTCACAGATAAATCCTTGTTACCGTACAATGCAAGATTCAAAATTGACAGTTTGCCATTTTTCATCCACCTTTCACCTTTCGGGCCCATACTCTATGCTCTTGGAGGATAGAGTATAGTTCCGTTACGGTGCAACCCTAGTGCAATGACAGGATAAATTGAGTGTGTGGTGGCATTATATATGTGGTAAGCACAAAGGTTTTAGCTGTGTTTGTGATGGGGTCATGGGTAAAGTTTACCAGATTCCACCAGGATTGAAGTTTCCTCTCAAAACCAGTGGCACTGTCCCAAATTATTTTCCAAATTTCAGTGGGGAGAGTGCCTTCTTCACCTTATCATAATTGAGGCAGCTACCGAATGCATCCACGGTTGAGCCTGGATACAACTGAGAGCCAAAGAAAGGTTATTTTGGATCACAACAAATGCATCTGCAATCAATTCGTGGTTCTTTACATTTACTTTTTCCCATTTTGGTAATATATTTGACAACAGCCACTGGTTAGTCCCCAAAGCCAATAAGGAAGATCGCAAAGGCTGCTGTAAGTTAGTCAAATCACTAATTGAGGTAGCCAATTTGTTCATTATTACCTCCAAATCGATACTATTTAAAACTCCCAATCCTGTCCCCAAAACACCGGTTAGGTCTCTCTGTGTTTGTCTCGTGTGAGGAGTTTGTTTTTGCAGCCAGTTTGTCCATCCCTCATAAAAAGCCTTTAGGAAAGGTGAGCAAGCTGGCTGAATTTCCAAAACATTGTTTTGCATCATCAGCTCAACTCATTTGAGAGACCATGCCAGGTTAAACAACATTTGTTGTTGGCTCGTATTTCTGATTACATGCGGTCCAATTCCAAAGATTTTTTGGCTAAGCACAACAGTTGGTTGGATAGTAGATATTGCAACATCTTTTTGAGTTCTCCCCAGTATTTAGTGTTATTTTTGCCATGCATAACTTTATGGGAGTACTGTACAGCAGTCAAATTTAGCCAACAATCTAGGTTTTGAATTTTACCCAACAAAATAGGGCCATGTGGTCCAGTTCCATAACTGTTTGTGGGTTCAACAAGGGATTCAGTGATCAATCTGCATCTTATTGCGATGTCGCTCCTTGTACCACTGTAAAAGAGGGTATAACTTCATCTTTGTCAGTGTGAAGAGGGTATTTATACCATGGTGTGTGACTACTGCAACACGCGTCACTGGAGGCTTAGTCATAGCATTTAGTCTGAATTTAAATGTTAGGCCTGATAGGCCTCCTGCCAGTGGATAAGGTTGCCAATTGCATACCACATAGACTGGCTTAGTCAAAGTGAAGTTATACCAACAATCTCCTTGTTCCTTCATACAGAATTTGGTGATTTCAACATTGTTGGTACTTGGGTCTAAGTTGTAGTTACCGACATTCTTTTGACGGCAACACATTATGAGAGAATCCTGTTTGCTACATTTCCATTCTGTAGTAGGACAGAGTTCTGCAGTGATGCTGGAATTTGGATCCAATAGATTTCCAGAGATGGTAATTGAGGAGGCTTTCTCATGAAGAGATCCTTCTACTTTTCTGCATCCCACCTGAATTTTTTCTCCAATAGTTCCGGTGAGGACATGGAACGAATCTTTTCTGTCCCATTCCCATTCCTGGGGATGGTACACTTCAGTATCATGCAGTACTACAGTGGCTAAGCTTGGGAGACGGTCTTTGGGATAGTGTCCCAGAGTGCTAGTATGCTTGATGGTAGCTTGGGACCATGGCCATTCCGTATTCTTTTGGTTACAGGTTAGTGGTAAGATGCAGAAAAGTACTACCAATCCAATTAAATGATTCATGATTCATGCTATTCTTGGCATCCCTCGGAGTTCTCCTGCAACAATAAAACAACAGAACTTGCCTCCCTGAGGCAAAAATTAAAACCAGACAGAAAATTAGAATGATGGAATTACCCAGTGAGTATTTATCTGATGTTCCTTCCCGAGGCCATCAGAAGCTACCCATGGATATACATTCAGTGGGGTTTTTAGTACGAGTGGTACACTTCCCATGGTGGGAAGTTCTACCAAAATGGGTTGATCTGGGAAGTGAGCTGGATTCGCAGAATTATCTGGTCATTTGTACAGGAGCTAGTCTTGCTAATTCATCAGCTCTGTTATTCCATTCCCTTGCTGAGCCCCCATCTACCTGATGAGAAGCTACCCATCCCACAGCAAAGTTCCCTTGGCTAGCAGTGCTTAAGATTTCTTGCCACTTGTCCTTTTGCCACGCTGGAGTTCTGTTAACCTCCCTTTCATTCTGCTCCCAGAAAGAGAGCCATTCAGTACATCCTTTAAACACTGCATAGGAATCGGTGTAAATGTGGACAGCGGAGATGGTTTGTGCTTCACACTGGAAAACGCTCCATACTGCAATTAATTCTCCCTGGGCACTCCCTTCTCCCTCTGTTATTTTCTGTTCATCAGCAATAGCGTGGAGAGCTACTGCCTGGTATTTCCACACTTTCCCTTCTCGCTTTGCAGAAGTGTCGGTAAACCAAGCATTCACTGATTGATCGTGGGAAAAAGGAGGGGCCGCTCGAATGACTGAGATAGGTTTGTCTTGGCTGCCGTCCAGGCTCTCTGTTTCTTGGATAGCTATAGTTTTTTAAAGCTCCTTCAGTCGCTGAGAAAAGGTTGCGGTAGTGTTCACTCTGGACATACCACTTTCATACCGAGGCTCTCCGGGCCACCCCATCAGGAGGGGGGGTCCTGCTAGCGACTGCCTTTAGAACTTTGAAAGGGCCTCTTAGCACGATTGGTTGCTGACATGTAATTTTCTCCACTTCTATGAGAGCCAGGCTAACCACAAACAAACCTTTCTCCCATGCAGTATATCTCTTCTCAGCATCCTTAAAGCGGCGAGAGTAAAATCCCACGGGGTGGGCTGGACCCTCAGGACCACGTTGCCAAATGTGTACTAAAAATCTGGTTGTGGCAAACCCCCATTCTACCTGAAAAGGGTCTGTAGGGTGGATAGGGCCAAGAGCCTGGTGAGCTGTTGCTTCAAAAATTAACAATGACATTGCTTCTTCCTGGGAAGCAGTCCATTCCCATTTGGCCCTTTTTCTCAGCAAATCATAAACAGGTCTGGCAATGATAAAAAAGTCCAGGATGTGTTTCCTCCAGAACACCAATAACTAAAGCATGCTGCAAATCCTTTTTTGATTCAGGCATTTTAATCTGATCTAGGGAAGTGAGGGTGCCCAGTGGGATACATGTCATTCCCCCTTTCCACCAAATTCCAAAAAACTTTACTTCTTGTGAGGGCTTTTGGATCTTTTATGGGGGAATTTGCAAACCCAAGTTCTCCAAATAAAAGATTATATTCTGTTAGGTTGCCCCCACCTCCTCTTCTTTATCTCCCCCAACGAGAATATCATCAATATACCGACAGACAGCTCTGCCTTCGGCTTTTGGTATTTTCTCCAGTGCTTGAGCTAAAGCATGGTGAGCTAAAGTAGGAGAATGTTTGTATCCCTGAGGCAGCCGGGTGAAGGTAAATTGTTTCCCTTCCACGTAAAAGCAAAACTATCTCTGTCATCTGGTCACAAAAGTATAATGAAAAACATATCTTTAACATATCTTGTTAATGGTTGCCATGATTGGATGAGCTTTCTCCGGAATTGTTATTACCAGTTCGGCCATATTAGGGACTGCGGCAGTTAGAGGCTCTGTGTTAGCATTCAGTCTCCAAAAATCTACTGTGAGCCTCCACTTCCCATTAGGTTTTCTCACTGGCCACACCAGAGAGTTGAAAGGAGAATGGGTATTTATCACCACTCCTTGCTCCCCCATTTCATGCACGACTGGTTTGATACCTTCCTTTGCTCCCAGGGAGAGGGGATATTATTTAACATTAGTTACTTTGCTAAATGGCAGAGGGGGTGCAGTTTGAAGTAGCCTGATATTCAGCTGCGGTGTCCCAAAAGTCCACAACAATCCTTCTGAGTCCTCCCACCCCCTTCCTTTAAGGGCATCCATTCCTAACAAGTCAGTTGGAATGTCCCCAACTACCATGACCAAATGACTGTGTTTTCCTCTCCCGGCAACGTCAGCTTTACCTCTGTTGACCCTAAAGCATTCAGGACACAAATGCTTCGCTTAGAGGGAATTCCCCCACACCTCTGTGCATCTTCCTCAGTCAGGGCAGAGATCTGTGCACCAGTATCAATTTATCAAAGTATCAGGTTACGGGTGTACGCTTAGGACCCACAATAGCTGTAATCAATAAATCTCCTCTATTAGTTTTAGTGAGCTGCCGGGCGTAAATCCACCCTCCATTCCCCCGCCCACTACTAGAGAATGAAGGTTCTAGTTTCCCTGCTCACTTTTCCTGTCGCCTGTGTCCTCCACGGCGGGGGACCATGGGCATGACAGGAGAGATTTCTTTATTCTTCTGTGAGTGCCGTGGGTGTTGTTTAGGACTACACCACTTTGATACCAATTTGCTCAGCTTATCAGTGGGTAAACCATCCATTATATCCCTGGGAACTCCTTTTTTAATTCCCAAAGCCCACCATTGCTGTCGAGGCACGGGCTGTCCTCCCCTGCCTATTTTAGAGCGGGAACAGTCAGCAACAGCAGCGTGGTCAGTTTTACCAGCAAAAAGGGGTAGATCTTTAGCTCCTACTTGATGGATTCCTAACGATTTCTCCTCCAGAGTTTTCACAGGACCATATTTTCTACTACAGTCTATCAGTTCCTGTGCTACCTCTCCCCATGTCCACACCTTTTTAAGATTTGAAGGGGAAGGAGTTGAGCTGTGATTAAAAGGTGAATCTGTGTAAGCATTAATTTCATCTCTCTTGCTTTTCAGAAAGCTCTCAAGCTTTTCTGCAGGGCCTAATGACGCGATGGTCCTTTGGAGATCAATCCCCATAGATTTAAGCAACTCTGGGAGTCCCCTTATCAAAGGAGTCATGATTTCAGGATCCACTGGCAGCATCATTGGAGATTCGCATCCAGGAACTAACTTCCTTTCATGTATCATTTGCAGGCAGGCTGCTTTGTGTACACTTTCTAGCAACTGATCAGCTGTGCCAGTGATTGCCAGGGGATCCCCCCTGTCCAAAGGGGTCAAGCCTCCGGCCCAATAAGCAGCCCGCTGGGTTAGGGACCATGGGGCACGTCCATCCCCTGTTGTTAAAAAGACGCCATGACCCCAGTAACCAATTGCTTCTTTTTCACTTAACTGAATTTGGTCCCCCCCAGTTAGGGATATGCGCCACACATACTCCGTTTCAGATTCTTTAGGAAGGCGTCCATATACTCTTTTCATTTTGGCCAATTCAGTGAGAGTATATGGTATCTCTTTAGTTGTAATATGAGGGTCATTATCCTCGTCATTTATATAAGCATATTCTGCTTTAATCAAAGGTCTCACTTGGGGGTTTTCCCTAAAGCATTTCCTCGCTTCCTTTAGTTCCTTTTGGGGATATATGGGGCTTATCTGCTGAATACCAAATTTCTCCATCTTAATTTGTACCTCACCCAATGATTCAGCAGTCTTTGAATATTCCTCTCTTAAGGCATCTTTTAACAAACCATTTTCTTCCTCTATCTCCTCTTTTTCTTCTATCTGCTGTTTTAACAAGCAAATTACTTTCTCTTTCTCTGCTAACTGCTCTTCCAGGTTGGAGACTGTTTTCTGCAAAAGTTGCACCAAATTTTCAAGAGATTCTATGATTTGTTTTTCATTAGTACGCCGCTTAAAGCGGTCTTCAACTGCTGCAACCAGGCTGGCTCCCAAAACTGCACAGATAGACTCATCCTGTAAAGAAATCACTCGGTCTGTTACACTCTGCAAATCTGTCCAGTTATCTCGAGCCCAATCTTCCCCAGGTGGGGAGGGTCGAGCTCCATACTTTGCCAAGAGTGCATAGAACGAGTCAAGATTTTTCACTAACGGAGAGTCTTGATAATCATCCTTTTCAGTCATTATTATCACAAAGGGTCCAAACTCACTTCGAGGAGGCTGAACTTAGTTACACACACACAGCAACTGCTGCGTCACCCTTCTCTTCCCTGAGTGACTGAAGGGACCAAAATCTACAACAGGGAGTTAAAACTTAGTTACCCACAAGTGCAGACTTCCTCTGCTTGTCCCTTCAACTTCCCCAGGTAGTCAACCTCATCTATTTGAGGACAGTTCCCCCTTTTGCATTAAGAGATCCTTGTACTTGATCCTGATAGACAGAGCCCTCAATTTGACATTGAGGTGCAATACACTGAGGTATGTGTGGTGTGTGGGAATTTCGAATCGCCCCCCTTGCTTTCTGGACACCTCTCACCCTTTCGGATGTAGGGCCAGGTGCGGCTGGAACGAAACGTTCTTCCCCTGTTACAGACCACACACAACCTGCACCCCCCTGTCTCTCGGGATCCTGTCTGTGATGGTCGTTTAATATCACGGTCCACTCGGTGGACTCGTGATGGTTCGTTTCCTACGATCTCGAAAGTGCAAAATTAAGGCGACCAACACCAAAGGGGATTGTATCAATCAAACCGTGAAACTTTATTGTGTTGCCCATGAAGTGGCACACGATAGTTAGAGATGGGTGAAAGAAAGGGGAAAAGTGAAGTTTAGAAAGAAGAGAAAGAGAGGTTATAGCTACCACTGCTGATCTCTAGATGCCCCAACGGTCCCGGGTCCAGCCAGCGCTCCGTCGTCAGTCGCAGTGATTCTTGGTGGGGAAGCTTCACATTTTTGTTGCCCAGAAGTCATCTTTTATGCTTAGTGACACACCTTGCTCCTCCTCTGCCTCAGGGATCTCCGCCCTTCTCAGAATGCAATTATCATATCTCTGCCCTTCTCAAGCGAGGCTCCCACACATGCATGAGGGGGAGTGTCCGAGGCGTGGTCAGTCTTGGAGGCGGGCAGCCTTCAACCAGGAGGTGTGTTTTGGTATTATAATGAAGCAAAGTTCATCTAAAGTTCATGATTTCTTCACTGATGTTATGGCAACAGTTGAGATCCATCTTTTTTGACAGTGGCTATGTGGTTATCTCTAACGGCTCTGGCTGGGCCCAGGTACCAAACAATAGCACAGCACTCTTTGTACTGCACGGCTCTGTAGTCCGCAGACTAGCACAGCACTCACACCACACAGTTCTGTATTCCCAAGAACAGCACAGCACTCTTTGTACCACACCGTTCTGTATTCAGGAGCCTTTGCACCACATTCCACTCTTGGGATCAGCAACTGTTTTCCAAACAGGTCGTTGTCAGGTACCTCACTGTCCATGTCCCCCATGTCCCCATGTCCACTCTTACAACATTGCACAGCATTTTATTAAACTTTTTCTTTTCCTCCAATCTGAAGTAAGAAAGGGAGGATCTGAGCTGTGAATTGCATTTGAAAATCTTACACTGGATTCAAATATTCTGCAATAAGCCAGACTAATAACATTATTTTCTTAGCAGGATGCATCTTCATGGACCATAGGCTCCCCACAAATATAACGTGTCCTTCTGAACAAGCCTGGGGGGAATGGAAAAGAACATCAGTATCTGACATACCTACACATCCAGCAGGGACTCTCATCATCAATCTGTTTCAACAATGTATGAAATAACATTTTCAGCCAGCTTGTTTGGCTTTCAACACATAGAGTTGTCCCAATAAACACATATTTTGCCTGGTGCCTAAGAACTAATCAAGCACAAGCATCATACCGTTGGTTACTGGTAACACGTCACACAGATGATGTGCGTTATCCTTTGCAACTGGAATGGCTGTTCTACAGATCTTTGGGATGAAGTACACAGAAAAAATATTGGTGTCAGTCAGGAGGGAAAGGAGTAGCCCTAAAATTAAGTTGAGAAGTTGGGGAAAACCTGACCAATAAAATTACAAATACGTTCCTAGCTATCTTAGGTGTATCACTGCAGTTCAGGCTATTTGCAAGTGGAATCAAGGAACCACAGGGTCTTTGCTCTGTCTAAACCTATTTTAGGAATGGTGTTCAGGGAAACCTGTTTTATGGCAGAGGCTAGGTTCATTTCCTTTTCCTGTGGCCCCTTTTCACAGCTGCTTCTTCCTCAAATTCTGTAAGCAAATCAAAGAAAGCCTGTAATTAATGGTGCTGTAGAGGGAGTTCTCAGGTTCTGCCTGATTTCTGTGGTGTCTATACCCAAAGGTACTCTCACATGCATATGCGTGTATCTATTCTGAAGAAACATCCATTTAGCCAGTTTTTTAGCTTGCTGACATACCACGAAATAAGGCTCTTTATTTCTGACATTCTATAAAATGACAGAAGAGTCCCTTTAAAGAAAGTTAATGGTAGTGCTATAGAATGATAGGATGTCATTTGCAAATAACCTATATGCCAGAAAAAATAATTTTTGTCTCTCAGCAGATATTGGCCAAGCGCATCACTGCAGCTTCAGTGCCAGACAGCTTAGAGGGACCAGACAGGGAAGCTATGGAAGGGACCACAGGTTTTGTTCCAGTGACTTGAAAACAAGCACTAGGCACATGATCAGCAAGCCCAAAGCTGATCTGGCCTCTCTGTGGCCTTTGCAGCTAAATATCCCTGCTGTGCAGACCTGCCCTCAGGGGTTTTCTCCAAGCCACCCAAAAAATCATCAGCAGGGTCTTGGCCCTGAAGAGCCCTTGTTGCCTAAGCACACTCAGGGTGGATGCCAGATCTTGCCCTCACTCTTCATTAACTTCAGCATTTTTGTTGTTTCATTGCATAAAAGCAGAACACTCCAGTACAAATACCTTGAGCTTCAACAAGAACTGATTTTCTTCACCATCACAGGTACTAGTTATTTTTATCTTTGAAATATCTGGGGTTGTTCTGTGCATTGGTTTTTCAAAGAAGACAGCCCCTCACGAAGCTTTCACCTCAGACACACTGATCAAGTAATTAATGTTCTGAGGGCCACTCTCCAGGGCTCCTTTCAAGTACCCTGAAGAAAGAAAATTCATTTGCCCCACTACCATAAACTGGCAGGCCATTCCCCCCCTTTTTTTGGTCATTTTAAAATACAGAGTTTTGAGGCTTTCTCTAATGACCGCTATTTTTCCCCAGCACGTACCCCACGTCTACATTTCTTTTTTCTTTTTTCCACCCCGCCGCCTCTGGCCGCTCTGCTCGCCCCGCACCGAGCCGGGACCAGGCCGCTTCCCCTCAGAGTGCGCCGCCGCCAGGGGGCGCCCTCCCGCCTTTCCCGCCGCCGGTGCCACAAGATGGCGGCGGGCGGCGCGGCGCTGGCGCTGGCGGGGGCCGCGGCGGTGGCGGCGGCGCTGCTGTGGCGGCGGCGGGCGGCGGCAGCGGGCGGCGCGGGGCGGGTGTGCGTGGCGGTGCTGGGCGACCTGGGCCGCAGCCCGCGGATGCAGTACCACGCGCTGTCGCTGGCCCGGCACGGACGCGACGTCGCGCTGCTGGGCTACCTCCGTGAGTGAGGGCGGGCGGGCGGCTGGCTCCTTCCCTACACCCTCCGCCCCGGCGCGGCCCGGTTTGAGCCCCGCTGGGGCGGGGGTCGGGCCGGGGCGGTGTGCGGGGCCGCAGCTCTGACGGGCCTCTCCCCTCTGGCAGAGAGCAGGCCGCACGGCGACGTGCTGCGCAGCGGGCGGATACGGCTGGTGCCGGTGGCGGAGCTGCGCGGCCTGCGAGGTGAGTGCGGGGCGGCCTCGGCCCGGCGGCGCGGAGGAGCGGGTCGCCGGGGCCAGAGTGAAGCTGTGGCGGGTGTTTGTTCGGGGGGAGCGGAGGACAAAGGGGAAACGAGGTTTAGTGGGAAAAAACCAATCTGAAGGGGGTTCGAGCCTCGCCCAGCCCAGCCGCACGCAGAGGCTGCACACCCTCGGTGCCTCCCTAGGGGCCTTAGGCACTTGTCTCTGCGGTATTGGGCCCCCTTAATGTAGTTCTGATGCAGGCTGAAGCAAGGACATTTAAAAAAAATAGTTGTTTCTTTTTTATTTTTACCTTGCGTGTATGTTTATCTATACCTCCCCCACTTTTTTTCCCCTGTACAAAACACAGAATAGGAATTTGTAGGGGTTGTGAGGCATTTGTTTAAAAACAGGTTTCCATTTTTATGACACACCGTTATTTTAAACCTTTCTCTGCAGAGGTGGCTGATTCTCTATGAAGTGCACATTTCTGGAGCGCTGTAATATTCTTACCAGGTTTTCTGTCGTTTTACAGTTGGCCCAAAGCTTTTCCAGTATGTCATAAAAGTCATTGTGCAGACAATACAATTACTGTATACAATGCTGAAGATAGATCAGCCATCCTATATTCTTCTTCAGGTAGGTTTTGTGTTGGGACTAATATTAATAAAAATAAGTAGTACAACCTTACATGGCGTTTTTAGCAGTCTCAGACATTGTTCTAATTATTTGAGAACTAAAACTGGCCACATGAACCGTGTAAACCTATATCAAACTATTTGGCTTTAAACTTTAATTTTTCTGTTAACAACTCGTGTTTGTGCCTCCTGTTGAGCTTTTGAATTTCACTGGC
Organism: Athene noctua; assembly: GCF_965140245.1. Lineage (NCBI taxonomy): Eukaryota > Metazoa > Chordata > Aves > Strigiformes > Strigidae > Athene > Athene noctua. The sequence goes on along the minus strand of NC_134051.1, from coordinate 2,717,560 downwards.
ATGGATAGCAGTAAAGAATAAATTTAAACATGAATGTTTGTGTGTTTATTGGAGGGGAATTTTGATCCTGATCGAACAGTAAAGTTGAAGTGCCCACCTATCTTCATAGGATAAACTGGCAGTTCTGTAATGGGTGAATACAAAAGTGTCTCTGTTCATTAAGATCCTTTAAAGCGATGAATTTTGATCATCTGATTTTCTTTCTCTGGTAATTGCTTAATGTTTGTCATTTGATCACAGTCTTCTGCTATTTTTATTTGTTTTATTTATTGAACAGAATCCTCCAGGCTTACCTAGTATAGCTGTTGCCTGGATAGCCTGCCTTTTTTGGAGAAGCAAACTGATAATTGATTGGCACAACTATGGATATACGATAATGAGTATGAATCTTGGAAGAAATCACCTGCTAGTACAAATTGCAAAATGGTTTGTACAGTAATTTCTTTTCCTCTTTATAAATTATGTACCTTTGCAGAATTCAGAAGAATGGAAACCAGTGGGGAGAATATAATTAGTGAAGGGCTGTTTCCATGCAGGATTTCTGGATTTTGCTTTGTTAAACTGCTTTTTATTTCAGAAAGTGCATTCTGTAAAACACCTTTGTTAAAGACGTAGGAAGGCGATTGATGAAAGCAGGTTGATTTTCTGTGCATATGCAAACTTCAATTTTGTTACTAGAATTTCTTTATGCGTACTGGGTTTTTTTATTCTTTAGTTCTGCTTTACACTCCAACTCATCATTGAATGTCCGTTTCTTGCTGAATCTGACTGGTTACGTGTAGGCTTCAGAGGCTTTCAAGTCTGATGTTCTTGGACCTTAGAGTATAAGGGAATCATGCAGTATCCCTTCTCATAAACTGATACTGCTGCAGTATAAGGAGCCGATAATTAAATTTCATTTGCTGGGGGAGAGTTGTTTTTTTTTTTTCAGGCATGGGCACTGTTTGGCAGTTACTGTTTGGCTAATGCAATTGCCTGCCTATGGTTTTTAACTAAGATATAATTTTTGTCAGGTATGAAAAGCTTTTTGGGCGTTTGTCTGACTACAACTTGTGTGTCACTAATGCAATGAAAGAAGATCTGTGGGTGAATTGCAACATAAAGTAAGTCGTGTACCTCTGACAAATTGGTGTGTGCATATGCAAAGTAAAGTGAAAGAAAATATCCCTTATTTTGAGTTCAGAGCAATCTCACAAAAGCAACTTTCCCAGGCCCCTCCATCACCACTGAAACACATTAGGTCAGTTATGTAATGAGCTAGTGGAGTGTGGACCTTCATTACCCATCATAATTAACACCCCATTGGCTAGGAGGTGGCAGTCCAGATGTTGTGGAAATTTGCTACAAAGCTGCCTAGGGAATTGGAATTAGGCAGACATCACTGTGTTTTTTAGCAATTAGTGTGCCCTGCAAACTTTTCTTTTGCAGTCAGAGGGCTTTAAGGTCAAAGTTGCTCAGGGAAGGTTGTGAAGTAAGTTTAAAAATCAGGACAATGATGTCTGCAGTTTTTGCAGTTGTATTACACCCCTTGAATCTGCACAGAGGGAAGGGTTCCTTTGTTACAGGATTAATATGTCCACCTTGGTGTATTCTAGCAAACTTCAGGAATACAGAAAGTTGTAAGAGTCAAAAAATTAATTATTTTGCTCTATTGATTTACTTAATCACTTTTTGCATTATGTTGTAGCCTGTCGCTTTACAATACACATTTTGTCACATCTGTTTTTTATTTAACTTGTGAATTTATTTCATTACAGGGCAGTAACAGTGTACGACAAACCAGCTTCTTATTTTAAGGAAACACCATTAGAACTTCAACATCGTTTGTACGTGAAACTTGCCAAAGACTATGAGGCTTTTAAACCACGGTATGTGTAAGTGAAGCATGCAGTTATAGTCCTTAACTGAATGATTTAAAGTTATTGCACTTAGTTATCAGAAATACTTTTGCATGGGATCACAAGTTACTGAACATCAGCAGGGAGGGTGGTTTCTGTATGCTCTTAGCCAGCAGCTGATGCTGTGTAAATTAGCTTAGCTGTCGCTAGGAGAAGCCAGAATGAGTGAAATGATTGAACTGTGCTAAGACAATGCTTGGTGTGTGGAAATAATGAAGTGTTTTATTTTTAAAGAAGTTGGCATAAGTACCGAGGCAATCTGTAATAGATTGTCTCTGGGGTGGAACTCAGCAGTTGTCTAATTCCCACTGAACTAGATGGCAAGGATTGAATGCTTCGTTAACAGCATCCCTTCCTTTCACTTACTATGGAGAGCTTTTAAGCGTTAAATGTTCCCTGACTATGTTCAGGGTGTCTCCTATAATAGATTTAACAGGGAGTTGCTCTATCAAATCAATGCTTGAAAACCAAGTGAAAGCCACCAGGTTCTTTTTGGAAGTGCCCACCACAGAGTGTATAGGTTCTGAGTTCAGTTGAATAAAGGCACTGTTGGCCTCCATGCTCTACTCTGTGTTTGAGACAGAGCTGGAAAGAGAGGCTATTTTCTCAACTCATTAAGGAAAACACTTTGTTAGAAGATGGGATCGTGCTTGTAGCAGTAGTATCACTAGGCTCTTGAAAAATTATCTCTTATGATCAGGTATCTCTCTGCAGCTCAGTATTGTAATGTCTGTGTTTCTGGAGAAGTAGAGCAGCAAATCTGAACAAAGTGTTTGGAAATTCATGCCAGTTAAGCACAGTATTTCCTTCTGTGTTTGTGTAGTCCATACTCAGAAAATCCTGTTTCCGTAGTACAGAGTCTGTCGGTTGGAATGCAGAGAGGTCTGCCTTTACAGAAGTGGATGAAAAAAACGGACACGTGATAAAGACCAGAGGACGGCCAGCTCTTCTCATCAGCAGCACAAGCTGGACAGGTTTGGAAACAGTTCTGTCACCAAAACTGGATAAAATATTGACACCATGTGATGTAGATGAGCAGACACTCCTTTATTAACAGCTGGATGCACAGGGGAGTGATCTCACCAGCACCACGAACCTAACTCGTGTAGCATGCTGATTACATAGGGTACAGTCAGACATATTAATCACTTTCTCATACTTACAGGTGTTAACTCCCATAACTCAGTTTCTTATTCCCACCTCTTTCCGGTCACACGCGCTTGAGTCCTGAAGTGAGTCGGGGGCTGCTTTTGTGACCACCACGGACTGCTGACCTAAAAGAAACACACTACAATGCCCTTGACCAAGGACTTTGGCTCATGTTGCAATTTTAACATGCTTCAAAGCCCTTTCACAATACAACCGTTAGAACACCTGGTCTACAGGGCAATAAATCATCCTCTCCAAACAGTCTTAACAGTGGTACCTCGTCTAGCAACGTAACTGCTTGTATGGTTACTTTAAACTAAATACAACATCTCTATGACTACCTAAAACATTACACCACTATTTTTTGTAAAAACTGATATTTTTCTGAGATTCCATTTAATTGATTAGTCCTAATCATTCCTTATCAAAATCACCAAAAATCATCAGCTCAATATAACAGTTTTATTTTTAATACTTAACCACTGTTTAACAAAAGATAAAACTGGGACTGTTTACACTTCCTCACACTTGACACCCTGTAGAGGCACATTTACATCATCAGTGACAAAGTTACATTTTCCCTTCATTTGTCTGGAAGAATTTGAAGACAAGTTGTATATGATATATCTCAGTGGCTAAAAATGAATTATTTTTTTAAGCTGTATTTTAATTATAGAGCTACAGTCTAGTTGCTCAGCTTCAAGAATGATTAAAAGAGATTTCCAGCTTCTTTTTTTAACTTTCATTCTAGATGTACTATTTTGCATGGTAGTGTAAAATAGATTAAGAAACTAAAGTATTTACTCTTTATTTCTGATAACATGTATTACATAAGTATCTTTTTTTCCTCTGTATGAAAAAGGGAACAGTGGAAACAAATCCACTGCTAGTAACCATGGGCACAGTTGGCTATACCTTTGAATTAACAGGGCAGTTTCTACACTTAATTCTCCAGCTTCAGAAACTAGAAAATGTTAACTTGATAGCTTTGAAGATGTTCAGTATTTGTGGTTTGTTTGCCATGGTGCCAATAAGGGGAGCAAATAAGGACTGTATGTGGTTATAGACTTTTATTTATGAAGATAGTTACAGCAGATTTTTTAATAGGAAGAGCATGGTCCATACTTAAATCGTGTAGAGGAAGGTGAGGAAAATTTTGATATTTAAAGACAATAATTCATTATAAATTATAGAAATATGAATGTCACTAATAAAGCCTTTTCTTTCAGAGGATGAAGACTTTTCAGTCCTTTTAAAAGCTTTAGAAGGTAGGTGTGAGGGAAATAATCTCACCTATTTGAAGGGGAATGGTTGTATTCTGGACAGTTATGATGAGTTTTGTTAAAGAACAGTGCTTCCATATTCAAGTGAAAGTGCGGGTGTATTTGATTAATTAGCAGTGGTTTCAGAGTAGTAGTTGAATTATAGTAGTGTAATATCTGTATTCAATTAGAGTAGTTGTCAGGGAGAATTATATTTCTAAGTAGCTTGTAAATTGCAGTTTCATTTTCTAAACTGTTACATATGCTCTCCATAGGCACCTACCAGTAGGAAAGGAGGGAATACACATTGTCTTATTTTGGAGACTTTGCATCTGCAGTTTCTAGAAACTTCAGATGCCTGTGCAGTTGATAGATTAAACAGCTGATAGGGTGTAGTTGAACAAATGCTTTGTGAACAGTGCATTTTAAACAGACCATAATTTATTTCTGTAGAAGTTTTCAATTTAATGTTGCTAAATTTACTGCTATTTCACTAGGTATATGCGTGTAAATAAATTACTTGAAGTAGGAAGCTAAACAATATGCTGTGACCATTGTTTAACCAAGCATCTGTGTATTTGTCAATTCTAAACAGTTTTTTATCTTCTCCAGATTATGAGCGGTATATCGATGAGGGAATCAAGCTTCCATCTTTAGTGTGCGTGATAACAGGTAATAGTTTATTGGTGTTACAGTTCTTTCAGTGCTAATAATAGAAGATTTCATTTTCACTTTTGTTCTCTGCTGACTCTTCTGTTGGTGGTGGAGAGGAGGGGCTCCTGGCTTTTTGTCTGGTTATAAAAGTAGTGATTTATAGTTGGACTGTTGCAGCCATGTAATTGTGGTACATTTTTAAAGAGGAGAAGCTCTCAGCCTCTCTGTCGAGTACACCTGTGCGTTACTCCACATTCAAAAGAATTTAAGATCAGCATTGAGATTAAGTTTTGCCAGAAAGTTGTGTAGACAGAATGTGTGTTATTTGGGTAGCTTTCTCACTAAGAGCATGTCCTGGTTCAGCTAGGATAGGGTTAAGTTTCCCCAGCAGAGAGGGGGAAGGGATCTCCAGCTGGGTTACTCATACCATGCTGAGGTCAGGTCCAGCACTGCAGCGGGAATTTTTTTTTCCTTTGTGGCTTTTGTAGAGGGAAGCTCGGCGCTGTCTGTATCCATTGCGGTATTTCTCTGTATATCTTCTGTCTTGTTTACTGCTATTACTGTTTATTGTTGTTATCATTGCTACTGTTGTTGTTCAGATTGTTTATTACACTGTTGTATTAAATTTCTTCTTATTTTAACCCAGGGTTTGTGCCTCACTGCCAGCCTGACCGGCTGAGGGTGGGGGAGGGGCAACGGCAACGTGCTCTCCGGTCCCGGCAGGGCCTAAACCAACACAGAGCAAGCTAAAACTTAGTGTGATTTTGAAAGGCCAGTTGTGCCAATGAAATTTTTCATTGGTTGTTTGGTTATCTGATGGCTGTAGGCGAAACGCAGGTCAGGACTGGGGGATATTGATGGGTCCCCAGTTGTATGAGGTTCAACAAGGCTCAGTGCCAGGTCCTGCACCTGGGTCACAACAACCCCCTGCAACACGACAGGCTTGGGGACAAGTGGCTGGAAAGCTGCCCGGAGGAAAAGTATCTGGGAATGTGTGTCGACAGCTGGCTGAATATGAGCCAGCAGTGTGCCCGGGTGGGCAAGAAGGCCAATGGCATCCTGGCTTGTATCAGGAGTAGTGTGGCCAGCAGGGACAGGGAAGGGATCTTACCCCTGTACTTGGCACTGGTGAGGCCACATCTCGATTACTGCGTTCAGTTTTGGGCCCCTCACTACAGGAAGACATTGAGGTGCTGGGGTGTGTCCAGAGAAGGGCACTGAAGCTGGTGAAGGGTCTAGAGCACAAGTCTTGTGAGGAGCTGCTGGGGGAACTGGGGGTGTTTAGTCTGGAGAAAGGAGCCTGAGGGGAGACCTTATGGTGCTCTACAGCTACCTGAAAGGAGGTTGTAGCGAGGTGGGGGTTGGTCTCTTCTCTCAAGTTACAAGTGATAGGATGAGAAGAAACAGCCTCAAGTTGCACCAGGGGAGGTTTAGACTGGATATTGGGAAAAATTTCTTCACTGAATGGGTTGTCAAGCGCAGGAACAGGCTGTCCAGGAAAGTCGTTGAGTCACCATCCCTGAAAGTATTTCAAAAATGTGTAGGTGTGGTGCTCAGGGACATGGTTTAGTGGTGGGCTTGGCAGTATTAAGTTAATGATCGGACTTGATGATCTTAAAGGTCCTTTCCAACCAAAGTGATTCTGTATTGATGGCACGTTATTCTAAATCCTGAGTGAGAGAGGTCTAGGTTCACATTGTTTTCAAGGGGACTTAGTCTTTTACATACCTTTTTGGGGATTGTGTGTGATATCTGGTACAACAGGAGTTTGTCAGCTGTACAGTAAGATGCACAGGCCACAGTATTTTCAGTCATTGTGATAAACTATTATATATTTATTTTTCTTTTTTAAACAGGTAAAGGACCTCTAAAAGACTACTACAATGGACTGATAAATAAACTGCACTTTAAGCATATCCAGATCTGTACGCCGTGGCTTGAAGCTGAGGATTACCCTCTTCTGCTTGGTAAACAGTGGATTATGAAATAGGCTTCAGAATGTGTGAAGAAGAATTTAGCACAGTTGCAGAGAGCTGACAACAGATTTTGCACAGAAGCTGGCAGAATATAATAAGCAAATGAAGTTGCTGGTTAATGACAGTATATTTGTGGGTTTGGCTCATGCCAGCAAAACTGCTAAATTTCTCTAACTACAGTTTTTCACTGTTATCCAATGAAGTAGGCATAGTACCTGTGTTGCTGTTTTAGCCTGTTCTTTGTACTCTTTGTTTCTTCTAACTATGCTGAAGTACTGTGCAGTTTCAGGGTCACTAACAAAGTTTTTGGCTGAGCAACCAAAAATAGCTGAAATTCTAAATTAAAATATCCCTGGAATAGTATTCCCTTGGTGTGTTTATTGTAATAACATAAAGTGTGAGTAAGCTTAATAAAGTACATATTCAACTTGATCTACATTCTGCGGGGTTAGAGCCTGCCAATTTCTATGGCTGTAAACCACTGTGTTTATTTGGTACTTTTTAACTAATGTCTGTAAAATCACACCATAATTTCTCTGTTTTGAAATCACTTGAACAGGAAGAGGTCGCTAGTGAGCCACGCAGCATAGCCTGTCTGGATTGTGATGGAGTTTTCCCGTGCATTTACCCATTCTTAGTAGATTAAGAGGCAGAAAGGCTCTTTTAAGATAAATGAAATTTAAAATTCCCTTTAATTTAATCTGCACTTGCCTGGTATGTTTCTAAAGCCTGACTAATTTTGGTTACAAAATATATTGCTCTTCCTGCCCCTGCCCCGAGTGCTTAAAATTGAGTCAGTCTGGATGGTGTTCAAGGTTGCTCATGTTTAGCTTGTATCACCCAAAGTAGTACATAAATAGAAAGGTTTACAGTAAGACTTGAGGTGCTGCATTGAGAGAATTCAGCCTCTTGTCTGTTCTGTCTGTTCCGTTTGCTTTTCAGGCTCAGCAGACCTGGGAGTGTGTCTCCATAAATCATCTAGTGGTTTGGATTTGCCCATGAAGGTGGTGGATATGTTTGGCTGCAGTTTACCTGTGTGTGCAGTATATTTTGAATGGTAAGAGCTTGTTTATTCTGCTACAGTTTAAGTGGATCATATAAAATATTATTCTTAAAAAGCAAGAGTTCAGCTACCGCATGCACCAAATGAGATTCCAGTAGTATTATACCATAGTAACTTTAATTCAATATGGTAGGTTAGAAATCAAGGTGGCTTTACAGTAAGTTAAAAAATTAACACTAGTTTCTACAAAGTTGGGAGCTTTTAATGCAACCACTTGCCTTAAAAAATAACTACCCTGTGATCCTTTGTTTCCATGTGCTTCATTTTATCTGCATAGACGTGTCTGTTCTGTGAAGGGGTGAGTGTATGCGTCATCAGTCTTGGAATTTATGGTCCTTTGGGGAGACAGTAGCTTTTATAAAGAAAGATAAATGCTCTCTGAAGAGCTCATGAACTGGCTCATGGACAGATTTTCCTTGTGGGGTAATTTTAAAGTAGATTATTGCCCTGATTTTTAATGTATGTGCAGATGAGTGGCACAAAGCTGGAGTGAGGGCCCTTTTGCACTGTAATGGTAGATATAAATAGTCTTGACATAGAAGGGAGAAAAAATGTTTACACTTAAATGTTTAAAAACTGCCACATTCATTCTGTTTTGTCAGGTATGAAGCTCGTAGCTAGACACCCAGGATCATTATGTAACAGACATCCTAATGTGACCTTTTTGGGTGTCACTGTGCAAGTTTTTAAATGTGTATGTCCTTCTCGCAGCTTTTTGTCTCACGTTTTCTTCTGTTACTTTTGATCACAGTTTACATGAACTTGTGAAACACGATGAAAATGGTCTGATATTTAGGGACTCAAATGAACTTGCAGAACAACTAAAGGTAAAGGCTTGACTGATTTTACTTTTCCACTAGCTATAACTGCAAAGGTGCTACTATGTGAGCCACCTTTCTGTGTCTGTCATCCATGTATTTTGCTTTCTTAGAAAATAACTGTTTTGGCTGATGAATATTATTTGCCTCGCTTCTATTTAAATATGAATCTGAAGCTCGCAAGAACATTTAAAATTTGTCATTGTTCACTATTTATAGGTCCAGACCAAAGCATGCTCCCTTACTGCAGCAGTGTAGTTGAGGGTTAACAATGGGGAGGTTAGAATAAACCTAAAATGTAACATGATGATATTTTTCTGTTTTTCATTTTTAACTTAAAGATGCTTTTCTTGGGATTTCCTACACTGGAGGGCAAACTTCACAACTTCAGAAAAAATCTTCGTGCATCCAAGCAGCTGCGCTGGGATGAGAGTTGGGACCAGACCGTTCTTCCTTTGTTTGGGCAGAATGAATGACTTTTTGTGGGGGGAGGAGGGTGTCAAAAAAAGCCAATGCATTCCTGGACTTGCACAGATTTGATAAATAGTGAATAAACACTTTGTCTATAGTTGCAGTTTTTAACTACTTCATCTTGGAACAAGTGTTTGGACACACCTCTCCCTTTACAATTTGAGATTCTCATGTGAGTAAGAATAGTGCTGAAGGTGCAGCCGAGGCTATTTGTTGTGTGCTAACAGTGTAATCTTGAGGGAAGAGATGGTTCCTGTGCTGGAGAGCTTGAGGCTTGCCATCTGGACTGCCTTTCCTTCCTTACCACTTGGGATGAATCTTTAGAAAGTGAGAGGGATGTTTAGTTACTCCAGGAACTCATGTGCAAAATCTGTTACCTGTGCTGCTTAAAGGTCACTTTGGTGGAGATACTTGAATGCGTATGTAAACTATCACCAGTTACACCTATTGTACAGTAAGCACTTTAGTAGGTGATCTGGGTATGTTTTCTTACAAATGGGGGATGCCTTCTATGGGAATTGTTTTATTTGAACTGAGAATACAGTGGGATTTTCATTTTTTCTACCAGTTAATATCTTGGCTAGTCTTCCCTAGACAAGTGCTGAGTATCCTTGCATAATTTTGAGACAGAACAATTTTGTTTCAAAGTTTTCTTTTTTACAGTGTGTGCAAGAATGTGAAAGCACAGCCACTGGTATGTGACAGCTTGATTGAGCACTTAGAGGAAAATAGACCTTTCAGTGAGTGTTGTCCTTGTACACTGAAGTGAACATGCCCATTTACCTTGAGAAAGAACATAAAATTTGTCCCTTTTTGAACAGATGAATAGAAGTCAAACCAAAACATATTATTGAAGTATGCGACTTGATAAAAGGGCACCTCGCTTTCTGAGTGCTCACTCAGGTATACCCTTCATCTTTTGATTGTTAATATCAGTATTCATGTACAGACCTAATGCTTACAAGATGCTTTTTTAATCACTTTTTTGATTATAAAATAGATGTCAGTCGTTTAAGGAATAAATGCTTGGTTTATCACGTGTTTACTGCTCTTTGGGATTCCTCGTTCAGTGGTGGCAGATGATTACAATGGGTTCTGTACCAGCATTTTTGAACCCACTTAGTCATTTAATAATCAGGCTTGACAGCCATTTGCTAATACTGCCTTTCCCCTTCTGCACCGTGGTTACAGTAAACTCTTGTGAAAAAAGATTGTTGACAATCATTTTGTTCCACTGGTGGGAAGTTGAAAATAAGATTGCTTACTGCAGGAGTTTGGCAATTTCACTAGTTGGAAGAATGATCCATCAAGATTTATTTGGTGATTTTATTTATTTTTTTTTTTTTCCTACTGTTGTCAAGCAAAATCCTGTCTGGTGGTTTGGCCATTCCCTTTTAGCCCTTGATGTACACATGGAGTTGAATTAGGCACTTCTTTGAACAGTGTGCTGAAAGCTTGAGAGAGGTTTCATCTTCCTGTAAAAATTTTTTAGATCCAGAATGAGCCATCTGTACAGAATATTTGAGTGACTTGAAAATTTTTCTGTAAGGGGAGATAAAGGAGCTCTTTTTTGGGCTGCTAGCATGTACTTACAAATAGTACCCTTTGAATTCTTCTTGAGGAGTTACTTCTGCACATCCAACTTCATAGCAGCAGTCATGGCCTCCTTTGGCTTGGAGAGTAAAGTGATTGTTCAAGTTTCAAATTACCTATCATCCATTTTCTCCCCATTACTACAGAAGGAGGCAGCTAAAGTCTGTGTTCATCTTCTTTTAAGTAGCTTTCAAAACAAGGTACAGAAAAGGAAGTCAAAAGTGGAGAAAGAGCAGCATATTTGATTTTCTGTCCAACAGGAAAATGATTAATGGATTACGAAAAGTTTCAGAGAAGGTGAGGTCCATTCTTCCTCACACAATATATCTAGGGCAGTGCTACAGAGTGAGATTCTTTTTCCATTTTCTGGCCAGTCTGAGAGGCTGGCTTCCCCAGAGCTAGTTGTGACAGTCCTTATGGGGGAGTAAAGATGAACCTTAGTTACAGCAGCGTCTCTTAACCTCTTGCAGCATCGTGTAAGCTTGAGACACTATCTGCTACATTCACTGGTGGTGTTACTGATTTGGTATTGATTTGAGCTGATTTTAATGATTTTTGATGATTTGGATTTAAATAAGGAATGATACAGAGTAACACATGTGCTGCTACAGAGTTCTTTGTAAAGTCCCAGCCTGGGGCCACGTAGACTAGTGATAATCATTAACCAGATTTCTATACAAAGAAAAAGACTCGTGATGAGGTACCATTGTTAGACTGTTCAGTCAGGACGATTTATTGCCCTGTAGACCAGGTGTTCTAAAAGTTACATTGTGAAAGGGCCTTGAAGCATGTTAAAATCACAATGCGAGCCAAAAATCCTTGGGTCAAGGGCATTGTAGTGTGTTTCTTTTAGGTCAGCAGTCCGTGGTGGTCACAAAAGCAGCCCCCGACTCACTTCAGGACTCAAGTGCGTGTGACCGGAAAGAGGTGGGAATAAGAAACTGAGTTATGGGAGTTAACACCTGTAAGTATGAGAAAGTGATTAATATGTCTGACTGTACCCTATGTAATCAGCATGCTACACGAGTTAGGTGCGTGGTGCTGGTGAGATCACTCCCCTGTGCACCCAGCTGTTAATAAAGGAGTGTCTGCTCATCTACATCACATGGTGTCAATAGGTTCTTTTATCCTGTTTTGGTAACAGGGTTGTTATTAAGAGGACCCATACTGCAAGTATATACAGACAAGTATAAAAAGTAGACAATTACAGCTGGATTTAATAGTAAAAATATTTATTACTATGAAACATCATTTTGCTCCCTTGTCAGTGCAGCCTGCAGATGTGCCTCCCACTATTTACAAATCAAAACATGGGGGAAAAAAACTACAGTTCAATTCTGTTGCTTTCTACAGAACTGAAGTGCAGTATGATTTAGGGCTTTTCTTTTTCCCCTGTTGCTTTTCAGGGGTAGCATCTTGCTTGCATACATGCTGACAATTACAGGAAGAAACATAACTTACTTTATGCCTGGACTGATGTCAGAGTTGTATCCTCAGTCCCTCATGTACATTATATGTTGCATGGAGAAGATACTTCCCCTTGGTCTGAAAATTCTGGTTACATTATATTTGCTAAGTCTGTATAAATAGCTGAAGAATAGTTACATTTGGCTGCATGTCACAAAGAAAAATACTGTTGCTGTGAGCTGGAATAATCTGCCATCTGATCCCAACTTTATCTGTAAAGAGAAACACCGAGAATAATATTTCTGCTTAATAAAGGGAAGAATAAAAGTTGCATGTCAAGTTCTTTAGCACACTGTTAAAGCAAGCTACAGGCAAATGCTCATGAATATGTATGTTTAAAAATTAACAGTAATGCTGGTGCTATGCACTCAGCATAATTTTGTGAATTAACCAATTGCTGTAGACTGTACAGCCAGGAGACTGCAAAACACAGGCTTTTGAAGAGTATGTGAAAAAAAATCCAAAATCTCTCCCCAATTTACTTAAAACTCTAAGGTTTCTTAACCCTCAAAGAACAGTTAAGAGGTTTTAGGCTGCATCTTGAATGTTACCACTGTGACAGTGCAGCACAGATGGTTTTCCTTCTTTAAGCTTAACCCTTTTTTAGTTTTCTGTTGCCACTACACTTGCATTTCAAGCTGGCACTAACAGACATGAGTTGTGATAGACAGGATGTAGAAAATAGCTACATTCCAATCTCCTGATCAAATCCACGTGGAAAAGTTACTGCTCTTAAATCCAGCTCTAGATAAAAATCTCACTATTGGACAATAATCACCACCAGAAAATGCTCCTGTTCTTCTCTACTACAGATGAAATAATGGGGAAAGAGGCCAAAATTATTGATACGCTTCATGAAAAAGGCACCTACCAAGTTCAGCCTGGAACAGGTGATACGTGTCTGGATTACGAATGGTGGAAGCAATGTAGACCTCGGGAACTTTCCTATCTGCTCTGAAAGTGGAGAGTTTTTGAAGCATACCAACAAGGGCTAAAATTATCTCTGGATCATATACCACATCTGTGGAAAAAGGAAAACATTCAATATTTATTGAGAAGTGAGCAAAAAGCAGAATGAAAACTACAAACAAAAATTTCACCTTGCAGGAGAATATTTTTGTATTCAGAGGTTAAAAACTCCCAGGAAAAGATCTTAGAAAATACCTCTATTTTATGTGCTGTGTCAAGTTGCCCTCATCTCTAATACCAGTCCAAAATCACTAAGAAATCAGTGCTCCTTTTTGTAAATGGATTGTCAGATACTCTATTTAAGCCCATTTTAAGGCAGACAGCAAAAACATCAAGCGTTGGTACTCTCTGGCGACTGTACTTGGTAGACTGAAACTGCATTGTTCAAAAGCTATTTTAGAAGCTGATTGCAAAAGACTTGATTCGAACTGCAGCAGTTTTCATCTTGAATAATTTCCTTGAGAGCAGAAATAGTGACGAAAGGTAAAACTGATCAAGGGGTACAAAATGTCAGCCTTACTACGCTGAAACGCACCCGTCTCGTGTTCAGAACTGATATTCAAGAGGTTGTTTACTACACAGAAATGTCGAGGCATATACATGTACCAATGACAGCCCAGTTACTCTTGGTGCACCGTCATAAGGGAACGTCCTTCAGTAACTAGTCACAGCAAACAGAAGAGAGATACAGATAAATCACCTTCAGTTTTGAGTTGCCTTGAGTCCAGCTTGGGCTGGTTTGTGCATTCTCTGAACACTATGGTTGGCATTAGGTAACATACATATGGTGACTTACAGAATTCACATATTTAATGTGTCATGTGATACTCTGATGACAAAGGCAGTATATTTGGTCATTTTTTAACCTAAATTCTTAAGTAATTCTTGCTTTGCAAAGCCCCAAATCAGGAAGTAAAATCCTGTAGCTACAGCTAAGACATTTTACTATTGCTAGATTTCCATTATTAGATTTTTTTTTTTATACATAGATTTATAAATCAGATTTATTCTACAAACCCTCCAGATTTACAGATAGGCAAGTTCTGGAAAAGGTTTGTGGTTTGTGCTTTTTTTTTTTTAATATGTTATCCCTCAAGAGAATGCCAAGAAGGCCTGTTATTGATGTGGCTCTTAAGAGCCACAGATATATCATCTTCTGTTTATAGATATTATTTTTTTTAAAACGCTGAAGGGAAAAATAATTTGCTTTTTGACATTATGTGCGCAGCTGCTGAATATCTGAAAAAGACAAAATGGTGAAGTGAACCAGATGTCACACCCTTCCAGATACAGTAACTGAAGTAGGGTTGTGAATGAGTCCTGCACACAACTACTTTTGCATTTATCTCTCTAACCTGGTTATTCCTGCATGATTGCACACCTGTGAAGTACCTGCTGCAATGATGACATCAGGTTGAAGATCCAACAGTTGTTTTCCTGTAACTGAGCCCCAGTCAAGTTCTGCAACAATTAGTTTTGGGTTTTGGTAATTTGCTGCTTCTGCCTCCTGGCCTTGGGACTCTGTTGGGGTACGCTGGGTGGCTTCAGGCTCCAAGACAAAGCCATTCAAATGGATGTTTTCTGTCAGCTGTTTGAGAACACAGGGGTGGTAGTCACTAAATATGTATGTTTTGGGATTGCAGGTTTTACAGATTGCAATTCCAGTGAAGCCGATCCCACTTCCTAATTCCAAGACTGTCCTGAAGGGTGATGGAGTAAAAGAAGTACTTATTAGGACTCTAAATTGACTTAGAAAATCAAAACATTCTGAGTATATCTAAATGTAAAGTCAGTTACAGATTATTTCAGTAATTTTTGAGTAAACCATCTACAACTTAATCTTTGTCTCAATTGGGAGAGTTGGTAAACACTGAAGATGCAATTGTAAACATAAAAATTAATTACTTTAAATACTGCTTTTGCATATAGAATGCACTTCCACTGCGGGGATGATATAAATTCCCACCTGTTTCTAGACCCCCTGCAGCACAGTTGTCTCCATATGAACTGGTTGTCCAAATCTTTTCATAGTCAGTGGAAAGATACTTCGGCATCACAGTTCCTTTCCTTGGGGGGCTGATAAATTAATTTAGCTGAACCTTTCCTCAAAAGTGCTTGTTCCTCTCAACTGTTTATATAAACAAAGTTGAGACAATGAGATCAGATGTGCACACCTGCACATCCACCATCTAAAGTTAGGTGAGAAGAATCCCACCATGAAGTGCACTAGTTGAAGTTACTGGCTAGACAGTGCAGTAGCTGGAATTTAACAGCTTACTTAACGGAGCATATCTGACTGCATGCTGTAAATGGTTTTGATTTTAAAACCTGTCTTAAAAGGTCTCCTCCTGGATTAAAGTTTGACTGTTGCAAGAACAGTGAGAGCACCAGTTATCCAGTAACAAAAAGGTGTATTCATTTCAGTTATTTGTGGGGTAAATATTACTAAATTACAGTTGTGTAGCTCACAACATGAATGAAAATATCTTTCCATCTGTGCTGCTGTCGTTACCTGTTAGTAAAAACCTCAGAGGTGTCCATTGCCCATTCAGCGAGATGAAGAGCAGCGTCCCACGTGACGAGCCCTGTGGTTCCTCCGGAGATAATTGCCACGTTCTCGGAAAGGGTAACGCATTCTCCCCTGGGCTGGAGGAGACACGAGAAAGCAAAGATGGATCAGCACAGACAACAGGTTTTACAGTTTACAATCAAGATTAGTGCCTGGAAAAACGTAGGAAGCACTCTGGTTTTCTAGGGAGTTGTTTTTAAAGCCAATTATTGCTTAGTTCAGATAAATAAAAGTGATTTATAACAACACAGCATTAGTTCTTACCAGTAAGTAGGTTTTGTAACAATGGGTAGATTCTTCTTCATTTAAAATATCTGCCAGTGTATCGTACAATTCATCCAGGGGCTCAGCTGCTGTGGATTCATGCTGTGTGAAAGAGAACAGGGCAGTTTCAGGTATCAAACTGTCATGAAAAAGAAAATGTACACACATGAAGTCCCATTTTAATACATTGGTGGCCATAATATTTTACACTGGACATTATCTTCAAGAAAAAAAAAAGAATTGCAAGCAACATGAAAAGTAAGCACTACCTTTTTGATGAGTTCAGTTAGAAAGCATCTTCTGTACTTGGCGGAAGGGGGATATTTTACACACAAAGGGTGGAGGATGGTCTGAAACCAGAACAGCAATTGAAACCAGTTACCAAGTGAAGCTTTTATGACAGGCAGTAAGGGGCCAGAGAAAGGCCAGGGAGTCATTAGTTGGCTCTGTGTGTCACGAAATGCATTGCAATTCAGTCTGTAGCTAAAAGAAGTGATGCTGAGCCAGAAAATGAAATCTGGCGTTTTCTAATCAGTCGGTTAGTTTACAGATCTAACAAAACAGAGTGGGAAAAGAATCCAATTTACTCTCCTCCTTCTTTTGATTTTTCTCTTCTCTTTAGTTTGCCGCCTTATTTGCAGTTTCCCATCCACGTGCAGACTTTAAGCACCATAAGAGCTGATGCATCACCACAGTGATCACCTTCTTGACCCTCAGAGTACCGAGACACAGGGCCAGGTGGGCTGGCTTGCTTGTGGCATTAGAGACACCCGTGCTTAGGCACATACGTCTTAATTTTGATGCTAAGAACAGCTAAATAACAGAAGGATAAGGAAATTTACTGTTCTGCTGGGCCCAATGAAAAACTGTGACAGCAGGTCACTTATCTTTGTAATTACGAGGAAAAAACAGCAATTGCTCTGATCCCACAGGGCGGCATCGCACGTTCAGAGCAGTCTGGGCCCGCTGCCCGGGCACTGCTGTGACACCAAGTCACCCTGGGACCTGAAAGTGCCCGGTGTGCAATAACCCGATCTTAACACGCTCAGGAGAGACGTTGTATTTATTCAGGCCTGGGTGCTTCGTGGACTTCTCCACAAATCAAGCACCCCAACAGCAGGTTTTCATGCTCCTTTTATACACAAAAAACAGAAGTTAGTACTTTTCCATAACATGCCTATTAGATACTAATTGGTTAGTGTTTATTGCTTACCTGATATTTCTAATACTATGCAATGCTCAGGGGAAGGGTCTTAACCAGGGCGGGGTCTTTTTGACCCAGGTGTGTGTTTTTTAGTGTTATAACAAAGGCAGTTCACTGTAAGGACACTCAGAAGTTAGTTTCATTGCCAAGTTAAGTGAGCAAATTGTTGCTTCGCCAAATTGTCAAATAATTCATCCTCAGAACAATTCCAGACATTGTCTCTGTGGTCCAGGACGTTCTACTTATTTTCTGAGATTTGGAGGTCGAAGCTTGTTCTTTTTGCTTGACCTCGCAATTGTTCCCATGTGGTAACTAATCACTGGCGTGATCCTTAACCATGGCTACTAGCAAATGTGAAGTACATCAAACCCACAGTACCTTGTGCAGGATATCCACGAGGAGGGAGGAATCCGGTGAAGCCTGCAGGTTTTGCTCCAGTTCCTAAAACAGAAGAAAGAAATAAAGCTTCCTAACGGCTTCCTCGGAGCCGAGGGCGGCCGCCCGCGCCCCGCCGCACCGTACCGGCCAGGGGAAGGAGCGGAGCTGCCGGGCCGCCAGGAAGCGACGCTGGAAGCGGCCCGCCAGCCCCGGCCCGGCCATGGCCCCAGCAGGCCGCGCGTCCCCGGCCTCGCCTGATGACCGCCCCGGGGCGGGGCCGCGGAGCGGCGGCCAGCAAGAAAGATGAACCTCCCGCCTGAACAGGGGCTCGAACCCTGGACCCTCAGATTAAAAGTCTGATGCTCTCCCGGCTGAGCTATCCAGGCCCACCGCGGCCTCTCCCGGGCCCCTCACACATCCCCCGGGCTCAGCCCGCCCCTGCGCACGATGATGACGTCAGCACGTCCAGAACGTCACCGCGTCCCTCTACGTCATCGCTGCGCGCCGCCGCGAAGGACACGGCGCCCGCCCCGCCGCGCAGAGCCGGGCCAGGGGCTGCGGTCGGCGGCGCCATGAGCGGCTACACCGAGGATGAGAAGCTGCGGCTGCAGCAGCTCCGCGCCCTGCGGCGCCGCTGGCTGCGGGACCAGGAGCTGAGCGAGCGGGAGCCCGTCCTGCCGCCGCGGCGGCTGGGGCCGGTGGCCGCCTTCTGGGAGCGCTTCCTGCAGCCCGGCGGGTTCTGGCGGCACCAGGTGAGCGGGGGACAGCGGCCTCGCACCGCCTCCCCCGGGCCGGGCGGGCGGCCCCGGGCCTGACGCGCGTCCCTGTGCCCCGCAGGTGTTCAAGGCCTACCAGACCGGCGGCTTCGTCCTGACGCGGATCGTGGTCCCCTTCTGGATCATCGTCTACTACATGAAATACCACGTCATGGTGTGTGCCGCCCCTCTGCGCGGGCTCTGAAGGAAACGGGGGTTAAGAGGAAAGCGAGGGAAATCGGGGTTAAGCCCTGGAAGAAGCCCTCTTGTAGAGGAGGTGGGGGCTGGTGCAACAAGCAGTCACATAAGGGATTGTGTGATCATGCTGGTTAAGTGTCTGCTGCAGGTCACAGTGATTTCCCATGGCCCGTTTGCTGTTTGTTTTCCCCTTCCTGGGTAACACAAATGCATTTTTTTGTGATCTTCTGTGGTAGTGACCAGCTTTTACTGTGCTGCCTCCTGTGAGATGGAAAGCTGTGTCTTAATTGTTGCTTTCCTGGGAATAGCCAGACTGCGGCTGCTGGTGTGGGGAAGGGGAATGGCCAGTGCACTGATGATGGGACAGACCTTCCATTTCTACACTCTTGCTTGGCAGGGGTAATTTTATTAGCCTCATGTATTTCTTTAACTAGTGGAAAGAACCTGGCCTAGTGAGCCTTGTACTCAGTAGAGCCCGTGTTTTAGAAGGGTCATTTTCCCCATTTTGGAAATCCTTTGTACTTCCTTTGGGTAACACTCGTTTTTCTTTGCCCCTTCCCTTTCTTCCCCCCACTTTCAGAAAAAGCCACACGGTGTCATTACGTCAAATCCACGGATATTCCCAGTAAGTCTATTAATACTTGTTTTATCTTCCAGCTTTGTAAAACAGGTAGAAAAGGGATGATTTGGGGGAGAAAGGCAGGTTTGTGCAATAGCTGTGCGGGGACAATTTCTAGAAGGATGAGGTTGATACTGTGGGCAGGCTGCCCTGGAGCAGCACAGTTTTCTGAGCAGTTTTCATCTTGTCCTCAGAGCAGACAGTCCCTGTTTCAGTGGTACCTCCCTCTGTAGTGGCACGCTTTTGAGTACCTGGCTGACAGCACTGCCCATCCTGGGTGGAAAAAAATGTTCCATTATGGGAACTTAAGCGTTCATGACAGTGCAGTAACAGTATCTTTGTGAAAGGGGTCGAGTATTTAAAGCCTCCCTCAAAGAGTGGTTCTGCTGCACCTCACTGACAGGAGCAGCGATTGCCACGAGGAGTTCAGCGCTGAGCACGTTGGTTCTGGCCGCACAAGCTTGGTCCCAGGTGTCCCCAAAGGGATAGAGTTGTGTCACCTCAGCTTGGGACGAGTTTATGAAGTGGAGTGTCAGATTGTTTGGTCTTTACGGTTTTCAGGCTGCTCCAAGCTGTTCCTTGTTGATTGGTGTAGTGGGTCAGTGGGCAAATATTCATGTAGAAGTTTAGCTCTGCTCCGTTTCTGACAGTTGCATGTTTTTTGCATAACAACTGCCTAATTGTGCTTAATCTAAAATAAAATTATTAAAAGTTCCATCTCTAACCATCACATAGCAACCTACTGAAGGCCAAGCTGTGGGCCTCTGACTTCAGCCTACTCACTCACTCAAGTTAGGTCAACTCAGTAGGCCAAGGCAGTGCTGGGAGCTTTAACAAATGGCAGCTGGGCATCAGATTGATTTTTGAGGGATTACGTAGCTCTTTGTGAGCTACAGACTGTGGGTTGGGAGACTCACAGCTGGGCTGTATTAAAGGTAGTTATGCAGTGCTGTAAGTCCAATATATGTTTTTTAAAAAAGATAGTGTCAAAATCTTTGGCTACTATTCTTTAGATGAAAAGAAGGTGTAAAGCAAGTACAGATTTCAGGTAAATTGGCTGTGATGTTATTTCAGCATCCTGGGAAATGTTCAGTGGATGAAAGTGTTCTGAGTAACTTGTATGATTTTTATTTTTTTTTTTTTTGGTTTGGAAGTGGGGACAGTTACATCTTAATTGAAAGACTATGCTGTGTGAAGGGAGAGACTGCGTGTAGGAGGAAATGCTTACCATCCTCTCTCATTCCATCAGGGCGACAGAATTTTAGAGACTGGAGAAATTATGCCACCCCTGAAAGATGAACCCAATGAGCACCACTGATGGCTAAAAGCTGATTTCCTCCTTCAGCGAACAAGGCGGGAACTGCAACTGGTTAATCTCTTCTATAAAACAGTCTTTATTCTGCATCGCCTCAGCTTTTCTGTCACTTACTTTCTCCTTAGTTGCTACTTGTACAGGAATTTATTTTGCCTTTGGTGAGCTTTATTTGCTAAGGCCTGGTGATATCTGACCTGACAAGATCTGGCAGCAGGACAGCGTGGGCCTTATAGTAACAGGAGAGATGCTGTAGGTCCCAGGGGATGGTGAGGCTGTCTGCTCGAAGGAAGGGTGTTGCGGTGAGCTCCCACACGCACACAGCAAGCCCTTTTCTACCAACCAGTTCTGAGGGAGACTTCCAGTGAAAATTATCTTCTGCCTATGTCATCCTAGTTCTCTGCCAAGAGAGGGTAGCAGAAGTGGCACCGTTGCAAAAAAGTCTTTATTTTTGACCCTTTAGCACTTCCTTCTCTGTCTTGAGCCCTTTCTGAGTTGGACTCTTCCTTCTCTCATGGGCCTCATGTATCTGGATGCTTCGTACTGGGGAAGACTAACCTCTTAATGAGCAGGGAATTGGAGTCCGTGATAGGGAGTTGGAGTCCATGATCCTTATGGATCCCTTCCAGCTTGATTCTATGATTCAGAGTATTTTGGTGGCTACTTTGGTGGGTAGAACTGGTTAAACCAGCAATCCAAAGGGTCACCTGAGGTACGTAAGGGGAGGTGCTAGGACGGAAGCCCCTCATGACCTCATGGAACCATGTGTGACCAGTACAGCTAGTGGTTGTGAGGTCAGGGTGACAAGCAGGAGCTGCTGGCCCTGGGGGCAGCCAGACCCCTCATAACCCCTCCAGCAGGTACTCACACCGACAGGGTCATCGCCAATGCAGGGGAGAAAACTACTGCAGCTGAAGGAGATCAGGGAGGCCATGGACCCCATGTCAGGGTACCCATGCTCAGCCTGCAGCCCCCCAGGCCTTCTCCAGGCCTGCAGCTGCCTCCTTCCTCAGGTAAAAAGCAGCTCAGGGTGGGACAGCAAGTGGAGGAGCAGTTGTGGGCTGTGAGGGGGCAGTTGGATCCTGTGGGTCATCACTGGAGGTTCTGGAGAGGGGCACTAGAGAAGCTTGAGGGTCCCTGTGGAAGCTGGGGAGTCAGTGGGTACTGTTGGGGGGCACTGGGGAAGGTATAGAGTCAAGGGGGAGACTGGGGAGTTGATGGGGGCTATTGAGGGTTATCAGTGGCAATAGGGAAGCGATGGGGTTAATAGAGGGGTTGTGGGGGCTGCAGGGGGGCTGAGACCTGTACGTACTTCCCATGGCCACGGGGGTCCCTGTCACTACCTCTGCCCCACGGTGTGTCAGTCCCCGCAGGAGAGCTCTTCCTCCAAACTGCTGCAGTCTGAAGCGAACCTTTGCCTGCACCAGCTTGCTGCTGCTCAGCCTGGCCAAGCCCAACGCCGCCGCAGATGGGGAGGCTTCCCCTGGCTCCCGCCTCCATGCCCTGAGCCCCAAGGATAACACTGAGCCCACCACCCCACTGGTGAGTGACTGCTGGGGATGCCCCACCTCTGCCTGGGGTCCCCTGACACCCCCACCCCACTAATGAGAGGCTGTTGGGGTGCCCCACATCTCCCAAGGTCCCTCTGCACACTTCTGCAATGCTTGTGAGCAGCTGGAGGCTGTGACATCTGCTGAGGACACCCCATGAGGATGCCTGATACCCCCAGGGCTCCCCGCTTCCCCCGAGGAAGCCCTGACACCTCCTCTAGTGAGAGCCTCCCCAGGACTACATGAATTCATAGTGCCCCCCAAGTCCCATGGACATTCCTGCAACTCCAGCACCCCTAGAGCCACCCCTGATCCCCCTGTCCATCCCATGTGGGGCCCAGGTGGCTGTTCTAGGCCACAGACTCAGTCCCAAGTCTCAAGGACCGATGTGGGTCAGCTTGTAGAGCCCCAGGATTGCTTGGGCATTTTGGAACAGATAACCCTCCAGGAGCAGTGGGATTGGATACCTCTCTCTCAAAGAGGGAGGGGTTTGAGTGTCACAGCCCCACCAAAAAAGACAATACAGGACACAGAACATGCCTTGGCACAATTACAGCAGGAGCATTCATCACCACCGCCTCGCCTGCCTCACTGAAGAAGACAGCACGTGACACTCAGCGAGCAGGAGGACCCACATGCCCCCCCGACCCCGATGGAAGACACCATCCTGCTGGCATCGTGCTGGTCCTGTGCTGTGAATGGGCCTCTGCAAATACAGCATGGCTCTTCCCTTGGGGACTCTGGGCCTCAGTTACTCTTCTCAGATTCTTTGAGTCTCATTTCCCTCTTCTGCTAAACGTGGGTGATGTGTTCTCTTGATGGTGAAATCAAAATTCTTCTGGGTTTGTACAGTATTGTTCCCTTAAAGATCCTTTTGTGTTACACGTGCACGTACACCATACACCTATGTACACACAGGACTACATCTACATAACTTTGAGATCCCTACTACCTAAAAAAATATGACTCTGATCAGAGATAGATGCAAATATCTATAATACATGTTTAGTGAAGAGTTGCCTGTCTAGTTGCAAAAAGCCTTCCATTACAGCGGCTCAAGGACACATGGAGGAAGACCTTCCTCCCAAGCAGGTGATAGACCCTATGCTCTGGGCTGTGGCTTTCTGTCCAGCCCTTCGGAGAGCCATCAGAACCTCCTTGTTCCTTGGGCTGCAAATGAGGGGGTTGAGGACAGGTACCAGGAAAGAGCCACTTAACAGTCCCAAGCTAGGGTAAACTGGAGGCAGAGCAGGAGGTAAGGATGGAGGGAAGCACTTGTGAAAAGCTTGGTGTCTTGGGAAACCAGGACTGGAAGATCCTTGGGTGGTTGAACACATTAGCCCTTCCTCCCTCTCACCTGATGCGCCTTGAGCAGGAGCTGCTGGCTGCAAGCACTCGGCCAAGCAGCCTCCGTGGGCATCCTGCAGTCCTTGTCAGCCCTGGGTGTGCCATCCTTTGTGCTGGGCTAGCTGGGTCTGCTCCCAGTCAGCTCCCAGTTTCTCTCACCCCACAAGCAAGCTCCTTTCCCTGAGGAGATGGAGCCACCCCATCGGCACCTCTGTGTACGCTGACGTACGGTGCAACCTCGAGGATTCATGTGGCTGTTTGTTTGTTGGATCTTGACTGTGCAAGTCCATGGGGCTAGACAGGCTGCAGCCTAGGGAGAACTGGCTGATGCTCTTGCAGAGCTACTCTCTATCAGCTTTGAAAAGTCACAGTGACTGAGGGGAAGCTGTCAAGACTGGAGGAAAGCAAGTTTTGCACCCAGTGTCAAAAAAGGCTCAAGATGACTTGGGCAGTGCCAGGTCAACCAGCTTCCCTTCAGTCCCCTGGAAAAAATATGGAATGAGTCCTTTTAGAAGGCATGGCAGGTGGAGAAGAAGGGGAACAGTCAGCATGGAGTTATTGTCTGAAAAATGCAATTGCTTTCTGTGATAAGATGATGAGGTTTGATCTGGGCAGAGCAGTGGATGACATTTACCTTGCCTTCAGCGAGGCTTTCAGTGCTGCAAAGGTATTAGTTTCCAGGAACGCAGTTCACTGAAATATTGATGCCTCTGCTGTGTCGGCCAAACGTTTGATTCTCTTTATAAATCAATGTCAGAAATAGGAACTGATCTGGAATAGCTGGAACCCTCTGTCCATTGCTCAGAGATGAAGATGTGATGGCCAGTACAATTTACATGCTTCGGTTTATACATCTAAAATTTAAGTGATGTGAATCCCAGTTCATGTGATTTCCTAACAGAACACGCTAGCATTCATCCACTACTTGAAATCACTTTGTAACTGGGTAAAGTGGGTTTATACATTTTTTTCTCCAAATACAGAGGGCCAAGCTGCTAACAATTTCAGCCAGAAGCTGCTCTGTCATGCCAGAAGAGCTGGATGTCAGCAGCTGGTTTTTTGTGCTGTGTAGACAGGATGTTGAAATCCACATCGAGTATGCAGTGACTCCTTTCTTCGCTCAGCACTCTGCAGCCATACTTCTCATGTCTCAATGATCATATGCATAACAAAAAGGGCTTAACTCAATTGCCCACACATAAGTATGCAGAGACATTTTAGGTGCTTTGAGGGTTCTCCCTTGTCTCCAACTGCTACTCAGCAAGGTTGATGATAGCGAGGATGAAGACATCCAATAGGTCTCATGTGACGTGTCGCAGACTTGTGTGGACATCTTGGACATCTGAGGGTACCTCACATGGCACCAGATGCCAATGAATGGTGCCCAAATGTGTCACTGTGGGCTGAGTGCCCAAGCTCCTGCTACAGCTCAGTACTTCAGACAGTGACAGGTCTTACTCGAAATAGCCACCATGGGGTAGCCCGTGGCTGCTTTCTAAGCACAACTTCACCCTTTCCCCTGGGGACCCTGACAGCATTTGCCCTACAATGGGCAGGGGAGCCCCACCAGCCATTTCAGGACGCTGACCCCGTACGCCTGTGCAGGGCCATGTGCTGGAATATCTGCCCTGTGCTTTGGTCGGGCACAGGCAGGGCCCCAGGGAGGCACCGAGCCCTGCGATTTCCCCAGTCCAGGAAACCTGCCTGGGAGTGAGGGCAGGGGGGACTGTTCTTCCCCTGGTCTGCTCCTGGCAAACAAAGGGAGAGCTGCCTCAGCAGCCTCGAGAAGAGATCTGTCTACAGATAAATGCATTGATCTGGCTAGCAGTTACATCTTACAGAGAGATGAACAGAAGCAAAAGCTATCCACATGGCTTTCGGTCCCTGTATCATCTTTATAGAAGATAGGTCTCCCAAACGTGTTATCACAACTGCCCTCAACTGCCCACACAGAAAGCCTTGGGTCCCCTTTGGGGAGAGCCCAACAGCCTAAAGATAACATTTCCCCTATTAAGCAGCTGTCCTTTTTCATTTAGCAACCATTAACCCTTCAAGTGTGATAGCACGAACAACGCTGCTTTTGCTGGAATGGCTTTCACATGCGTGTGTGCTGCATCGGCTTGGCTGATTCACATCTGGAATCCCCCTTCCTTTTCCGTTTGTGACTCCACGAGGGGAGCACCCCTGCACCCTGAGCTCAGCAGGTGCTGGATGAACCGCTCCCACTTCTCATCTCAGTGGGGCAGAAGGGTTTGAAGATGCTTCTTCAACAGGTGAGTCTTGCAGGGGGCTGAGTTGGGACATCCATGACTCAGAGCGGGGGGATGTAGATTTGAAGCTGGATGGAAGAGCAGGCCCCACCTGCGCACCACAGCAGCACCTCAAGCACCCGAGGGCGGCGGTTCATGGGGGGAGCTTTAGGGAGGGCCACCAAGGCTCCCACCACTGCCCACCAATGCTCTCCACCAGCTGGCATGGCTCCATGCAATCGGAAGCAGAAGCACGGCTGCACATCGCCTGGAGGGCTGAGGCAACTCCGTGCCACTTTCAGGTTTGCTTCATGTGCCGCCAGGTCATTAAGGGCTGTAATTAGCCGGGGTGCAGCAGCTCCTTCCAAGGCGGCTGGGCTGGCCGTGCCGTGGGAAGGCTGGGAAGCCTGCCTTTGCTCAGCCCCAGGCTTCTGATCTCCACAGCGGGAACGCCCGAGTCCTAATCCTCCATCTCCTAACGCTGGTGTCTTCCCCGGGGGAGCAGACGGGGACCTCGCCCCGCGGCGTCGGGACACACTCAGGGGCTCACGCAGGCTCCGAAGAAAAGCTGTTCTCTGTCTGAGAGCTCAGGACTGCTCACCCTGTCTTCCCTACTCGAGGCCCCGAGCGACGGGAGGCCCAGACCGGCCTCGGCCCAGGCCTGGCCCGGCCTCGACGCCCCTCGCCGGAGCCTGCGGGGGAAGCGCCGCCCTCGGTACCGACCTCCGGCCGGGGGCGGCCTCTCCCCGCAGCGGCCGCAAAGCACCCTGGGAGTTGCAGTCCTCTCCCGCAACGCGGCGCCCCGCTCCCGGCCGCGCCTCGCCGCCTCCCCCCCCCCGCTCCCGCCGGCCCCTCGCCCCGCCGCGGGACCCCGCCGGGCGCGTCCCGGCCCCGAACCACCGCTCCCGGCGCGCCCCGCTCGGCGACCGCTTTCCGCTTCCTCCGCGCGGCGCCCCTCGGGGCTTGTAGTCCCCCCGTGCTATTCACGACGGCCTCTGCGCTGTTTCCGCGCCGTAGCGCCCGGAGGCCGGGATGGGGCGCTACGCCACGGCGGCGGCGTAAGGGCGGGCTCAGGGACTCCGGGGCAGGCCGGGCGGGCGGCGGAGCGGGAGGAAGGCGCCGGCGGAGCGGCCGGGCGCCGCGGCGGGCGGGCGGGAGGGAGGGGGTGGAAGTTGCTCTGCCCGGGGGAAAGTGCGGGGCCGGGGTGGGACGCGAGCAGCAGCGCGGCCGCCTCCATCCTCAGGTAAGCAGCGGCGGGGGGTGGCGGGGGCCTCCGAGAGCGCGGGGGAGGCGGGAACGGGCCGCCGGGGCCTCCCGCCGCAGCCCCTCGGGCCGCGGCTCCCACCAGCGCTGCCGGGTTGGCGCTCTCCCGGCTGGAGCCTCCGGCTGGGCCCCGGCCTCCCCCGGGCCGCCCCGCACCACCTGTTGCCGGTGGCCCCGAGCCCGGCTGACCGGGGGGCGGTGGGGGGGCGGGAGCCGGGCCTGGAGACCGGGGGGGTGGGAATCCCGCTGGTGGGGCAAGCCGAGAATCCTGCCTCGGGGGTCTGCGGCTGTTTGGGTGCCTTACGTGGGGTTTGTGAGGTGACCTGAGGGCTGCGGCCACCCTCCTCGTACCTCAGCCCGGCCACACGCCCCGAAGGGGGGTTTAACGGACTTGAGTGTCCGTGGGGAGGTGGGGGCGGCTTGGTGAACCCCTGCACTGCAATGCCTTACCTGCCTGCGCCGAGCCCTTGCAGCGCGCTCTGCTCTGGGTACAGGGAGATCGAACCTCCCGGTTCTCCTCTCGGGCAGGTAAACCTCGCTTATGGCAGTTAACGGGCACGGTACTGCTGAGTGCCGGCCGGGGCTGGACCACGGCAGAGCCCCCGAGAGAAGCAGGGACGCCTGTCCTTCAGGTCTGCACCCTAACCTCCAGGTTGGAAACCCATCTGCTGGGGGCTAAGCAGGGTTTTGTGCAGAGTTTCAAAAGCGTTCGCGAGTTTACCCTTTAGAATTGGTTGGCTGGCACTCAAGCTTGGGTCTTTGAAGCGTCCTAAGGCTGTTCGGCCCCCGGTGCCTCATCAAGACCCCTGGATTTTACTGCACGTCAGCTCAGCTGCAGTTGTAAGAGTGTCAGCCTCCAGATGCTGGATGCAGAAGTCTGTTAGAGTGGATATAAAAGGCTCTGTACACCGGCTAGCCTCTCCATTTTCTGAGCAGCTCTCCTCTCCCTGTGCCTGCTTCTGGGGTATGTCCCTTCCCTCCCAAGCATCAAGAAACCAATGTTTTGGGATGATCATCTGGTGAACTGTTGGTGGAGATCAAATAAAGTGCACATTGTATCTGAAATGTCATATTATTTCCTCTGAGCGTTTTTTCAGATCAAAATCTCAGCTGGTGCTCAGTGCTCCGTAGGCCTTCAGGCCCAGGATGCGGATGGGTGGTTTTTCATGGTCAGATGGAAGGTTATCTGGGAAATGCTTACTGTACGTGGCCTGGGGTGTTCGTGCACACACAGTGGTGCGCTGCCGTGGGTCAGTCAGGAGGTAATAGAGACCAGGAGATGCGTTTAGAGAAAGCTGAGGTGGAGATGAGTGGTGCAGAGCACCGCTGCTGGAGATAGGCTGCAGATCCCAGACTGTAGCCCTTGTTGATCTGAACATGGAGGTCTTGCTATACTTTGCACATTGTCACTTGGGACTCGTGGGGACTTGTGCTTCAGGGTTGTACTCTGTGAGCTGCCACCTTTCTTAAACTGGAGCAGACCTGTGGTGGGAGGGTGGCCCAGTGGCAGACCGGCCTCCTGCGAGGCTGTGAGTCTGCCAGCGGCTTTTGCATGGCCATTTCTTGAGACTCGTTGCCAAACAGACTGGCTTCTGCCTATGAGTGAACCAGAGCAGGACTGAGCACTGCCTGAGGAACGAGCTGCGGTAGCATAACATGTGTCAGGCATGATTCAAATTACCCTGATTTTATGTACGTGGGGATATTAACTAGTTTAAAGTTGCATCAGCTTCTGTTTGTGTCCAAGACTTTTAACAGTTGAAGGCAGAAGGCAAGACCCAACATTGCTCCTTTCCCCGGGTGGGGTTGGAGGGCTGGAGAGGCCTTTGAAGGTTTGATGTGACTTGCTGTGTTTGCTAAGCCATAATGCTTTGGCAGGAAAGAAAGCAGCCTCCTTCAGCCTGATGACTTGGTGCATAAGGGAAGCTCAGGCATGGGCCAGGTATAATGTCTTTTGAATGGGAATAAATATTGGAAAACAAACCAAAACTGCTAAAGTTGCACATAAAAAAGGCCGGGCGTCCTGCCCAGGCTTGGAGCTGTCTCACAGTAGCGGAAGGGCTGGGTGACCCTGTGGAGGGGCCTGGTTGCCCTAAGATGCACCATTTACCCCGCCGCTCTCCTGGGCTTCCGCAGGGCACCCTTTATCTTTTCTCTGAATACCGCTGGCTTTGCAGAGGGAAATGACCTGAGCCCTGGTGTTACCTCAGCCAGCTGAGCACAGTTGCTTTTATCTTGTGGAAAATACACTGCTTTCTGCCGTCGTGAAGGTTTTGTGGGAGCTTGCCAAGTTTGCAGCGGTTGACTGAGAGACCCGGCCAGTCCCCAGGCCGGCGTGTGCGGACGCGGCTGTGCTGATCTCCGCTGGCGGGGACATCATCTGCTCTCAGGTGAGATGCAAGTGGGAGAAATGCTTTTTTCTTTCCATCATCCTGCTTTGTCTGAAGCCAGGCTTTTGCTCGTTTCTGGGTTCATTCTGACCCTTTCTGTGAGCAATTTCTCTGGCATTTCTCCAAGTGAGGGTCCTTATGAAACGGAGAAGCTGGAGTGAAGGGCTGTGGGTATCTGGTCAGACCTGGGGGCAGGCAGAGAGGAGGCTGATTTGGAAATTTGTCTGTCAGAGCCCGGTGTCCCGCTGAGATGGCTCTCTCTTACTGCACAGTGCTGTGGGAAAAGATGGGAACAGTCAATTTGCTGGAACTTGGGGTTCTGAGAAAGGTCATATGCAATGCAGCCTTGGGAAAGCTGCTTATGCGGGTGGGACAGGTGAGTCTGTCTTCCTCCTCATTTTCTGTCATAATCCCACTCTTCAGAGTCAGACATGCTGTCTGCCTGCTCCCCAGAAGCCTTCTGGTTCTGCCTGCATTTGTCTCAACCTTGCTGGTTGCTGTTGGACCCTGCCTGAGTCTTCAGCCCTTTCCAGGCCAGCATCACTTAGCCGGACAGGGAGGAGCAGGCTACTACTGAATTGCTGTCGGGCTGTCATTGCTATTTGGGCTGTTGTCACTTGCCGTGCGTTTAGCAATGGCAGCTGAGGAAGCCAAAGGAGGTAGAAGGGCTGTTGTCTGTGCACAAGAAACAAATTTAACTCTTGCCTTCACAGCTCCCTTCCCTGTGCGTTGGCAGCTCTCAGGTTGGCTGATAGGAATTACCAGTGATGTTCCCAAAAATTTACTTGTGTTTGGTCGCTTAAAAGATGAGGAGGGTTTTTGTGTGCCATTTCCTCTTGCTCTGGAAAAAAATGCTGCTGCCCTAGTGCCTGGGCAGAAGGGAGAAGGGGGAGCCCTGGAAAGGAAATAAGATCCAGAGAAATGTGTCACCAGCAGAAAGAGCAATTGTTTTCCTGCATTTACATTGCAGAGCATCGTCCTGTTCAGACAGCCGAT
Organism: Athene noctua; assembly: GCF_965140245.1. NCBI lineage: Eukaryota > Metazoa > Chordata > Aves > Strigiformes > Strigidae > Athene > Athene noctua. The sequence goes on along the minus strand of NC_134051.1, from coordinate 2,687,146 downwards.
TTTTGACAGCCAAGATAATACATTTATATTGATGTAATTAGTGGGACATGGAGTTTGCTGAATGGCTTGGGGGCAGCATGATTTTCAGTCTAACTCCAGCAAATAGATCAGGGAGGATTAGAATGCTGTCGTGGGTTGCTAGAATTGGCCCTTTGGGTTTCTGGAGGTTGAGTACATTACTGCTGATATTTCCTATTGTGCTGTACCCTGCCTAGTTGAAAAGAAAATAACTTGAGGGAACATGGGGCTATTTTTGCCAGCTTGAGATGATCAAGTTTGATTTCTAAAAACTGAAGCTGAGTCTTTAGGCTTGCACGTTAAAAACAGTATTGGAACCATATCTCGGTTCCTCTACAAATGCATGCCTCTGCACTTTGCCAGTGGTGTAAACTCTAATGTGTGTTCATAAAAAAAGAAATAGCTTTTCTGTTCCTGCAGTGCAGCCCCTTTTGTAGAAAGCCAGGGCACTCACTAAATGCTGTGGGCCTGAACAGCGTCAGCATTAGAGGAGGGTGGCGGTTGCACTGTGTCAGGGAGGCCAAGCTGGCCTCTTGCCCCAGTCCTGGGATCAGCAGCACTTGCCAAAGCTGCAGGGTTATCAATACACATTTGCGTGGGTAAAATAGAGACCAAGACCTTAGAAAAAGCTGGCATCCTCCTCCAGTGATGTTGCCCAGCTGCATCTAACACGGTGCTTCCTGTGGCACTGAAGTTTCCCCTTCTGTGTCTTGTTCCCAGCACTAGCCCAGATGATTTTGGTTTACTGAGGACTGAGGATATCACAGGCAGCTTCCCAGTCTGCGTTGTTTTTTGTTCCTCTGAGAGCAGAAGGTCCTTCTGCTGCCGCGACAAAATTTTTGGAGAGAAGTTAACTTTCAGACAGCTTCGCCGGGTAGCAAGTTAACTCCCCCATGTTTGTGCTGGTGTGTGGACGTGGGAATGCGGCACAAGGCTCTTTGTGTGCTGGGCTGTGTCCTCCCCACCATTGCAGCCCCGCTCTCCAGAGGGGCTGCAGCATGGAGGTGGTCAAAGTCTTGCTCTCCAGCTTGTCCATTTTGGTCACCCACCTGCGAGATTCAGGTCAGGCCAGCAGGCAGAGCTCAGGCAGTCCTTGAAATTGCAGCACTGCCAAAGGGCTTTATTTTAAGCTGCTGGGTGTTAAGCGGTTTCTCTTCCTAGCCCATGTGTATGTGAACACGTCTGCTGCAAGAAAAATGACGTGGTGTCACGTAGACTGATGTAGGCATTTGGGGGGTACTCTGTCCTCTGGTGTTGGTCTCTCTCTCTCTTTAGCTCTCGTAAATCTTAAGCCTTTCCAGTGAGCGGGAGCGGCTCGGCTGTCTGAGCGCCTTGAAGATGCCGTGGGCTGGGAGTTCCTGATGTAGCCAGTGCTGTACAGACCATTGGGCTGAAAGGGTCAGGGTGGTCCTTCTGAACGATAATCAGTCCCTTATTTACTTTTTACTGGTCTGCAAGTGGTGCCTCTTGCCTGCTCCATAACATTCTCCATTTGCTGGTTTGATTCCATTTAGCAGCACGTGTCCAGGTGTTCACCACAGGTTGTCTTTTTCCCACTGCCTGGAAATCTCAGTGGTGCAGAGTGCTGGAAGAGAAGAGCTCTTTGTGAATTCACCATAACCTACTGCAGGGGCATCACACTGCGTGGGGAGAGTGGGCAGGGTGGTGGGGGGCAGAACTGGGTCTGTTGCTCTTGCATGCTTCTCACATGCTCCCAAAGAGGCTCAGTGATCACATTGTTTGGATTGAATCCTTATTTGTCTTTTTCCTCCATCTCCAATCTAAAATAAAGAAAATGAGAGTGTGCTGGTGAGCCAGTTATTGACAAGGGTTCTAGTTGCCTCCATCTGGTAAAAGCCTGTCCCAAAGGAGACGGCACTTTCACAAAGTATGAATTTCGAGAGCAGAGAATATGAAGGGGGAAGGGGAAATGTCTTGGGGGAGGGACGTTTGCCAAGGCAAGTATTCAAACGTCATACATTCTCGGGTGGGATGGGCACATTTGACATAATCAGAGGAATTTGTACTTTTGAATTTTCAGTGGATGTTAACTGCTAACGATGTCCTGGCCATGTGGAGTAATTAACATCTGTTTCTGTGTTTGAACATTCAGGCAGTGTGCCCCTCCAGACATCCCTGCGTTCACATCCAGACCCCTTGGGAGATCCTGCCCTGTTGCTAATTGTCGAGAGCTGTCCAGAATCCTTATCGTTAAGATCCTGCGGTGCTGGTGAGGTGTTGCGTTACCTGGTACGACGACAGCTCTCACCAGAATGCTAAGCAGCAGCCGCTGTCAGAGAGAGTAAGGCCAGTGGTGGGAATGGAACTGTAAAATCACCACCAAAGGTCCTGAAACAACAAGTGAAGAATCTGAGTTCTTCAACAAGCAGACCGGTTCCTGTCTCCAGGTGGGACTGAGCTCCATCCCGTTGCCAGCTGGATGCCGTGGGATGCCCAAATCCTTCTGAGAGCTGTAGTTCAAGTGAATGCTGATTGAGTGACCTAAAATATGAGGTTGGTTGCATGTGCTGGTGTGATGCTAATCAGCCCGGACTCTCAGCAGCCGTTTTTTTCTTATGTGCCTTTCTTTCCTCTCTGTTCATCAGCTTGGTGCAGCGGCCACTCTGTCTAGCAGGCTTGATGTGCTACTGGCGGCTCTGAGCAGAGACCATCTAGCATGCTCCTCCAGCTGGGCTGCCCAGCTGATGCCAGCAGCAGCCGTTTGATTCCAGGGACACCAGGCTGACTTCACACCAACTGGGCATTGGACCTGCAGAGCAGAAACTGTGTTGGGTGAGAGGCTTTTCTGACTGCAGTTGGCTCTGTGCTGGGCTGGGAAGGGCTGAAAGGAAAAAGACCTTTTCTCCTCTGGTTTGTGAGCACAGTTACCCCGCTTCTTGTCTCCTGTGCCTTTCGTTCTTGTCTTTCTTCCTGTTTTGATTCCTTCTGCTGAGTGTTCTCCTTGCTGTCTGTGTGAAGGCCATGTGCTCTTATGGGTGGGGATACAGGCGTTCTCTGGTTTTCTCATGCTGAAGAAGAAGCTGTGAGAGTGGAAGAGAAAATGTGGAGTCTTCTAGGACTTCACAATCTTAAGCCGCGGAAACTGCATGACTGTCCCAGGCTGTGTTTGAGGGAGTGCAGGAGTAGGGAAATAAATTATTTTAAGAAACTCTGCATTGTTTTTCCTGCAATAACCACAGTGCCATGGCAGTTCCCAGCCCAGGACTGGGACAGAGAGGTGACTGTGTTATACCTTCTGTGGCTGGGCTGCTTTCAGCTTGGCAATTCAGAATCTGCGCTGCAGAGATGGGAGGAGCTGGTGGAAGCCCAGTCTGAGGTTGTACCTTCAGGATGCGCTGCAGTGTCTGCTGCGGGGGAGCGTCTGATGGTGTTGTCCTTGTGTTCAGACGAGCCAGGCTGATGTGACCTTATCCAGGCCAAGGCTTTGAATTCATCAAATGGACACTAGCGTGCCATGTGTTGGTGATCTGGTTTGCCTGGATGCCTCTGGGCTATCTGAAGTCTCTGTGTGACATTGGTGTCCAGCCTCAGCAGAAGGTCTGCAGGAATCTCTTACAGTTCAGGGCCATCTGAAGCCAGGCCACGAGCACTCTGGTCTTTGAGTGGTGACTGTCACCAGGCCAGTGTGTGCCATGGCTAGCTTTCATCTGTGGGAGGGATGAAGTAACATTCCTGCTCTTGGATCAGTTTTGATGCAGCCTTGGAGTGTCTTGTGAATGCTACTGCAGGTGTGCAGAGCCCTTGTTCCTGTTGCCTGGCCTTGCCGTGCAGGGTGCAAGCAGAGCCTGGTGGAGGGAAGGTTGGGGGTCTGTAGCACCGCATGAGACTGAGGCAGCTGGATACGTATTGCAGAGCATGTGAGAGCGTCTCTTGTAACATGATCTCCTCTCCAGCTGCCTGTGTGGGTTACTGTGGGTTCAGGGTGCAGCCAGCTGGTCTTGGTTAAGAGGCTGGCTCCGTCACTGTGCGGGGAGGGATGTTGGATGCTGTAGCAAAGGCAGCTTCTTACTCAAAGCATCTGCATTATGTTTCAGCCCTTGCAGAGTACACTATTTTCCTCATGTGGTCATTATATTTGTTCAAATAACTGCTCTCATGGGCAAATATTGCTTAAGGCATTGTGTAATTGAACACATCCTCCAGTTTCAGCTGTATTGGTGTGGCTGAAGAGGAGCTGCTTGTGATGGAGACAGTAAGCCAGTGTAACTACTCTGGTGAGGAAAGGGTAGTGTCATAGTGGTGTCAGGCCCTGTCGTATCTCTGTCACTTCAGTTGTACCAAGTGTTATTCCAGTCATAGAGTTTCAATTACAATGTCATCTTCTAACAGAAATAATGGCATGGCTATGACATTGGTGTGCAGAAAGATTCATGGGTTTTTCAGGATGGCCCAGGACAGAGTACAGGTATAATCTGGAGGTGGACGGGGGTGAGGAGTAATGTGATCCTTCTCCATTAGGTTACCACACTGAGCTGTGCTAGAAGAGGAGATATTTTCTTGCCCCCTCTGGGTTTCACTTTCCCTGTCCCACCTCCCCTGTGATCCCCTGGTTCCCTGTGCTCGCAGAGAAGGCAGAAGCCTCTTGTGCAGTTCTTGGTGATTCTTATGCTTTTATCTCCTGGTTGTTTCTGATGGAAATGCCAAATGCCACTGTTGTCTGTCAGGCGTATCCTACCTCTGCGCTTGTCTGAGGCACAGCCAGAGACATGGTGGTTTAAATCTAGGCCAGTTGGTTGGAAATTGGGACATGGAGTTTGATTGAAGCTGGGAAAGTCCAAACTGCATACAAATGGCAGAAGGAGGCACGCAGGTACTGCTGCCCCTGTGAAAAGAGCCCTTGTGACTCTGGACAGGGCAGTGTGGCAGAGGCTGGGAGCTGTCTCTAGCAAGGAATGCAGCTGGATGTGGCTTGGATGAATCACATATTTACTGTCTGTCTGATCTATGTTAGAATTAAAGCTGTGGCTGGAGTTTCTGGGGACAGTGTCCTCAGGGGACATCTCCTCCATCTCCTGTCTCTGAGACTGCTTTCCAAGTCTGTGCCCTGGGTTTTCACTGACTGTGAGATTCCACTTCTTGCTGCAACATTCTTCCCCTCCCTTCCGCAGTGGCCAGCTCTTCATCTGCTTATCTGTCAGCTTAGCATGATCTGAAGATACAATCCCTGATGTCCTTTTAGGTATGACCTCGTGTGTGTGCTATGCCTGGGCACCTATGGCCTTCTACGAATTCAGCTTGTTGAGTGATTGGGAGGAACTTCATGGGTCATCAAGTCCAGTTCCCTACTGCTGATGGCAGTCATCTTGTGCAGGTCATGAACTTGTCCAGGAACTAATTGTTGGAACTAACTCTGTGCTTTTTTTTCCCAGTGCTTCTGGAGCAGCTGGTCCAGAGATCTGCTCTTTGAAAGGTTAGAAACCATCCTCTGACTTCCAGTATCCAGTTTTCCTGGGCTGGTTTATTGTACTTGTGCCATTGCAGAGTGTCGTCTTGCAGATGAGAGATGACTTGCAAATTTTTTTCCTTCCCTGGTTCGCTGTGACCTTTATGTCCCGCACCAGTCATGGCTCTTGATGCAGATTTGTCCTGAGAGATGTGTTGAAAGCTGCTTTGTTTTTCCATTGCTTCTTTCTGGGAGCTTGGTTTTGTTGGGCCCATTTATTTTCTTGTTGTGCTTTTGAGTGCTTTGAGTGCAGGTGGAGTTCTGAGCTGCACAGTTTGTGAATGTTAGCGAGTACAGAAGAGCACTTTTTGCGCTACTGTCACTTCTTTTTTAATGTTTGTCCTTGCTACTTGTGCCATCTTGCCCCTTCAGGAGGGAGAGATGTTGTTAGAAACAGTTGAATCAAGGTGAACCTGATAAAGCAACGTATTGAAGAGCCAGTGCCTGGCTCTTATTCGTGGCTCTTATTCATGTTTATCTCTAGCTGTGAATGTGCAATAACAACAGTTCTGTTCTGCACAGGCTGGCACAGCCTCAGACAGGAAGATCTGCTGTTTACTAATCAACACTCTGCTGTAAGTGAGAAAGGGAAAAAAAATGTTTTATTGCTGCTGGGTAACCCAGAGTGTAGTTAAACCTTTCTGGAAAAAAGAGGAAACTAAGAGCACATGTGTTACTTAAGATGCATTTTCCTGGCAAGGGTCCCGTGTGTGTGTTCTTCCTGCAGAGCATCCCCGCTTATTCTACTTCCTATTAAATCTATAGCATATTGGTAGCAGGCAAGTAAAAGCTTCCTGTTTTTATAATGCAACTGGTCTCAGCAGGCAGTCTGTCGAGGTGATTTTTCAGCCTGGCATGTTTTGTAGCTGGGGCAGTCTGTGGGCTGAGTAGGATGACAGGACTCTGCTACAAGGATTATAAACACAGGGAGGAAAAGATCTGAAAATTAGATCTGCCGGTAAAGCTTCCCCAGATTGGATGCTGTGGCTTGTCTTGTTTTGTTTCTTCCCCTTGTCTTTCTTTCTGTGGCATTACCGCGATGTTGTTAATGAGTTGAACCATGCCAGCCCACACACACTTTTGTTAACACTGCACTCAGAAGTCAGCCACAATTGGCTAGTAAACTGGAGGATACAAGCAGCTTGTTGAACTTCATTGAAGCAATGTAAATCGACTTAATAGAGCACTAGGGTTTTAGAGATTTGGTTGTGGGTTGTTTTGTTTTGTTTTTTTAAATATGTGTACATTCAGGGCAGTGCCTTTGTTGTCATTTTCATGCTTATTCAGAAAAGGACCTTCCTGCTCTTCAGTTGTCAATGGAGACAGGTTTAGAAGTTAACTCTTATCTTGAAGAAACGTTCCTGTTGACTGCTTCTCCCTCTTGTTCTCCCGGTGGCTTGTAATTAAGATGTTGATTGTCCTTTCAAATCTGTATAATCCCCTCTCTCAAAGTGACCGTGATAAATTTCCAGTAGCTCACTGGATAATCTATCACTGGTTTATAGTGTCCTGTGCAAGGAAGAAGAGGAAACTTTTTTCAGACTTTGACGCTAGTTGCTTTGTGGCTAAGCTGGCTCTACAATAAATCTACTTTTCCTATCAATCTTTCACTTCAGGCTTTGGACACCTCTTCCTCTGCCTGCATACTTACGAAGAGTCAGTGCTGGGCATTAAATGCAGCTCAGCCCAACTCAGCTGCTGTGTATGAGTTTCTTCTGTGTTAAAGTTGAGCCAGAACCAGTTTCAAGGCAGCTGAAAGAAGGTAAAGATCCTCAAGCTTGCCTTTGCATGTTAATGTCCGTGGCCAGAAAGATGTGCTGCTGTTCTGGACTTGGCTAAAGTGTAGCATGAAGCGTGAGGTCCTGTTCTGTGCTGGTCTAGAACTCCAGGTTAAATTATCTTGTTACCTTATTAATAGCCCATCTGGCAATCTGTTTCCAGGCAGCTGATTTCATCTAATGATTTCTCAGCAAGTAGCATACCAATCTTGCTTCTCACTGTGATGTGGAAAATAGCTGATTTACAGTGTCCAGTCCCCTAGATTTCCTCTGAGATCAGAACATCTGACTCACCTCTCAGCCCTGCAGCCCCATAACAAACATTTGGGTGGGTTTGCTTTACCCTTCTCTCCGTTTATTACCCTTCTCCTCCCATTTGCGGTGCTTGTGCACTTGCCTGTCATCCTAGTGCCTTGCAAACCTGAAGACTTCTTTGCCCTGGGAGGTAAGGCAGTGCTTTCTGAGTCGCAGGACTATGCCCCGAGTCACACAGGAAGTTTTGTGGTAGAGCACGAGGGCTGGAAAAGCATCCTATGTTCCAGCTGAGTGTGCCAACTGCTGGCCCGTCCTTCCTGTTATACCTATGCCTCAGTGTGTCCTTGGAGGTACCTTCCCACCCCTCCCTGCCAGAAGCTTTGCACGAAACTGGAATTTGTTCACACCTTAATTTCTTGCCAAGACTGCAGCACTCAGGCTGCCTTGTAGTGCTGGCTTGGCAAGTGAGGGCAGAAATAAAGAGCAGCAAAACTTTGTTTCTTGTCACCAAGACAACAACTTTGTGCAAGACACCTGCTCAGCATGGAGCATTCCAGTTTGCTTGGCCACTTTGCAACAGCAGTCCCACAGGTGATGACAGGAGCTCTTGCTGCACTTGAGCCGTAGAGCTCTCATTGGGTTGGTGATTAGCATCTTGGATTTCAATCTGTACTGCCTCTGTCTGAGGTGGATGTCTTGCCTGCTCTTTTCCCACTGGCCTTGTGGAAGAAGAGAGATACTTCACCTTTCCTACCCTGGGGTTATGTCTTTTATCAGGGTCATTTCAGCCTGGTAAATGTAAGTCACGCTCTACTTGATGCTGGTACTTGGCTTTGCACATCCTCAGGTTCTGCCACCCTGCCTTACGGAGCTGGGAGCCCGGCTGTGTATCACTTGCTGTGCACACAAATGCTTGAGCTTCTTTTCTTTGGTTGGTTGGCATGACACACCCTCAGGCCTCTGCTCTACATCCTTCTTTAGTTATCCTACGCCTGACCTCCTCTGCGACTTTATAACCTTCTTACACAGACGTGTCTCGTGCTGTGTGCCTTACCAACTCCTTCACGCTGTTCCTGCTTACCCTGGACCTTGTGAGCATGGGCCTCCCTTGGTGGTAGATGGGGAGATCTCCTGCTGTGTGTGGTGGCCAGACTGGTAGGGGGCCAAGAGTTGACCATGTCTCCGTGATGTATGAAGTGGTCTCCTCCAGCTTGATGCCCCAAGTCAGCCACACTCCTCCTGCTGCACTCATCTGCCCTGAACTACTTTGTGTTTGGGATGTGCAAGACACATCCTGCAGTCCCCTGAGAGGAGGCTGCTCCTGCCAGGGCTCTGTGTGGGGACTGGACATTCAGAGCTCCTCAGGAACGGTTTTTTCCTCCCTGCAAGCAGCAGGTTGCACAGGAGTGAGAGTATAGAGCTCTTCCTTTGCTGTTGAGGGTGGTACTAGATCCCAGCTCATCTTAGCCAGCCACCTGACAGGGGAGTTTGCACACCAGAAGGAGGAGAAGGACTGGTACTTGCAGCTTCAATATCCTAGAAGAAAGTCTCCTGCTGTGTGACTTCCTCTGGGCACAGCTTTGAGGGATGGTGTGCCTTCTCCTGGGCCAGCTGCTGCCTCAGCACAAGAGCTATCCAGTGTGTAGGGTGGCTGTTTTCATGCCTGGGTCTTCTCTGGGGCAAGGGAGTAGCTCAGAGGTGACTTTATTTATAGGTTGGGGGAGTAGAGGAATTAGCGCAGTGACAAAGTTGTCCCTGAGTCTTGGAGGCTGAGAAGCAAGGGAGGTTGGAAAACTCAGGCAGGAGCTGAGCTGGCTTTTGCTGAATGGATGAATTAATTAGAAAGAGAAGGAATGTATGGGATATCCCTTCACAAGGAAGAGGCTTCTCCACATGGGACCAACTGGGGTGAGTCTGTCTTACGGGTTTCCTCAGCAGGCTGGAGCAGCTCCAGGGTCCTCTGTCTCTTCTTCCTGCTGCCTGTCAAAGGGAAGAGCTTGGGGCTGATCCGAGGAGGATCCTCGGAAAAGTTGATCCTACAACTTCCCAGATATGTTGAAACACATGAGCTAGTTCCCTTTTTTCTTTTTTTTTTTCTCTCTTCAGAGCCAAAACCTGCTTTGAAGCTGGAGGGAAGGAAAGGGGGTTGGGCAGACCCAGCTCCCCACCCTTCCTGCCTACTTCACTTTGGGTGACAGAAGAGCTGGGGCCCAAAGGGTCAAGCACTGCTGACTGGTGGTGAGGAATAGGGTGTATCTGGAAGCAACCGGGTGATTGCTCTGCTGTCTCGGCAGCAGGAGGAACCTCCATGGGAAAGCTTTGCCATCCTGAGCTCCCTGTAAGTGCCTGCTGCTCAGGGTGCTGGTGGGGCAGTTTGAGGAAGGGTCTGCATCACGTACGACAGAGCAGGGTAAGTGGGTGCAAGTGGCTTGGGGGTGGATAGCTCAAATCTGGTTTTATTTTGGGAGCAGTTAAGCAGAGTCAGTTGAAACCCAGTAATTATTGCAGCTGCAAGGGGCAAAAAAAACAAAATCCAAACTCAGCATCTTGCTAAGGTGCTTAACTGTTAATTTCCATGAGTGAGATCCACCCTTCTCAAGACACTTCAATCTGTTCACATTGTTGTTTCCTCTCCTGATTAGATAGGTGGAAGCAGTGCTTTATTAATTAGGAGGAAATTCCCGCTCCCTCCTGCCAAGGCAGAGGAGCTCTTGGCAGTTTGCTCCCCTGTTCTGCAGCTGAAGCCTCCCCTGTTCAGCACGGGCGATGTGCCTGCAGGGCATCTTCTGGGGCATCGCCCTGCCCAGTGGGAGAAGTTCCTCAGAATAAGGCTGAGTGCTTCCAGAGAGGCTTTCTTCTTTGTAGGCTTCTATAACTGACCCCTTCCCATGCTAGAATGTAGTTTTCATTCTCACCTTTGCTTCTTGCTTAGTGTTGGCCAAAGGCGTTTTCTGGCTCAGCATAGCGAGCACGTACATGCATTGAGCTGTAATGCTGCCGTTCCTCTTGTTTTCGAACAGGTTCGCCCTCTCTTTCCTTGGGCCAACGTTCCCCCCTAAATATTGTTCATTGGCTGCTCTCACCTAGCATGAGGGGTGACCCTGAAGCAAAGGATTTACTGCTTTGCCTGGAGAAATCCGATTTCACGCAGCGCTCGCAGCCAAGCAGCCCACTTAGACCAGGCAGTCTTGGAGATAACTACGACTTAGCTGGGTTATCCTCCACCTATTTATAGATCCCTTCCTCTCCCCAGCTCCACCCACTGTGGGGCTTTACTGCACCACTTTAAAGCAGGACTCCCAGCCTCGCCTCTCCCCGCAGAGTGTTTGCGTTGGGCTGCCTGCTCAGACTCCCTGGGGCAGACCTGGCAGAGGAGGACGGGCCAAGACACAAGCAACACATTGGGAGGCAGCAGTAATGCGGGCAGCAGGCATGTCTCTCGCCCGCTGTGGTGAGCTAAAACTGGCGTTTTTGTGTGTAGGAGGAGGAGGCAAAGGGTTGCTCTGCTTTTCCAGCTTGAGAGTCAGCTGAGGAAGTGGTCTCAAACCAGCCTGTGGAATTGCTTTATTTGTCAGTTTAGCTCTGCTGGAGGTGGGGAGAAAGGTTATTAACTGACTGAGCATCCTGCCTTCTGTTTCAGCCTGCGGTGAACTGTACAGGACTGTGTTTCTACCCATCTTGCCTTTATTTCTTTACTTTTTCGTGGTAGAACCCAAGTCTTGAGGCGAGAGGCGGTTTGTTCCCCTCGCAGGTCTCTTAGTTGCATCCCCTGTGGCTTTGCTGCCGCCGTGCAGGGTGGCTGCTGGAGCACGTACAGCACTCGGGACGGGAGAGCCGCCGAGGGATGCGGCAGAAGAGCCAGAGACACCGCAGGTGTGGGGCAACTGATGTCTCCAGTTAGACTTGAGCTGAAGAGACTTGGAAATATTCGTCCCCTCACATCACATGGCTTTCATTTAGCTAGAAATTCAGATCTGTTACAAATTAACTGCTTGAATAGCAGGAAATGAGAGGGGAAGCGCCAAGGATCCACTTTGGCTGGATCTGCAAAAATCAGTGAAATCTTGCTGTTGGGCAGGTAGCGGAAAGCAAAGCATGGAGCTGTGTTGGCTGATCACAGCAGTTAGGCAGACTGATTAAAATGAGGAAATCGAGACAGGGAAAATTGTGTTCTTGGGCTTTTTTTTTTTCAGTTTTATTTTGTTAGTCCAGGCTTTGCAGGTTACAGAGATGAGACCATGACAGAACAGTTAACATTCTCCAGCTAGTGGTCTAATGCAGGCACATTCTGGTATTAAGCTTGTAGCAAAACTGCACCTGCTTCTTGAGTTGCTGCATTTGAGAGTCTGTTATCTATCAAGGCCTTTCTTGATCCCTTAGATCAATCCTGGGATTGAAAAACTGTATTTTAGGAGTCTTCATTTCAGCCTTTGTACGGCACAAAGTAGTTTCTTCACAAAGGTCTTTCTATGGTTCATTCATCTCTATAAATCCTGGTGGGTAAATTTTTTCTTCTGTCTTGTTTCTTTTCTTTTGCTCTGTTAAATGTTCCCTTGATCCATTCCTCTTGACACACATCCAGATTGCTGTGCCTTTTTCCTTTAAGGAGAGACATGTGTGTGTTTAAACTTCTTTGAATACTAGAGGTCATGAAATGTTTCTGTAGTTTAACTGTGAGGATGCTCAAAGAATGAATTCTAAAAAGTAGGAGAGGGAGAAAAGGAAGAACAGTCAATGTCCCAAACCTGCTTCTGTGGGTAGGGGCATGCGTAGTATCAGCTAAAAATTGGCTTGAGCTGAAAGTATTTAATTGCACTGTGTGAAGTAGTCACAGAAAACATACTGGTGCAGAAACCCAGTCAGTCCAGTTTCAGCCTTACTGCGGTGTTAGTGGGGAATGGGGAAAGAGGGATATTTTATTTGACATAAAAGAAAAATAAAATCTCCTCACTGCATACAAGCTGTACTCCTCATAGCTGAGGTAACTAAAAACTTGGTGTGCCAGTTGGAGCCCAGAGCTTTCAGAATAACCTTTGTGTGTGTGTGATTCCCAGGGGCTGCTGATTTGAGTTCTAAGTGAGGCTTGCTTGTCCCCTTTTCTGCTGCTTTACTGTGGTGGCAAGGGCTTTCTCTGGCCTTTGGTGTGCTTTCCTCCCCAGTCAGGCTGCTACCCCCTGCCTGGGAACTCCTGGGGCTTAACTATGGAGGGCTCTTCTCAAGGCAGCAAAAGCTGGATACAGTGAAATGGCCATTCCCATCCCAGTGAGCGCTGGGATGGGGATCCTGGTCAGAGCATGCATTAATAAGCTTCTAAAACTGGAGGGTTGTTGCTGAAATCATACCTTATCTTTCTCTCTTTTTCTTTCCTTTTTTTCCCCTTTCTCTTTTTTTTTTTTTTCCAACTATTGATCAGAACCGACCTTCCTTTCTCCAGTGTGTTGGGATCTTTACAGCAGCCCATGCCGCAGCGCCTCGCCTATTCCACCCGAACTGCCCGTGCCACTGGCTTGGACCTAACCTAGGATAAATCTCAGCGTGGCCTGGGTAGGGGGGAACCATGGGGAGCTCTGCCTCATCGCTGGCCGCAGAGACGGAGTCGGACCATGGCTTCAGTAGCGCACCCTACCCGGGGCACCCAGCCGTGAGCTGGTATAGGAGTAGTCACAGTGGCCCTGTTTGGGAAAGTGCCCTTATAACGCGGCAGCACCAGCATTTACACCACCGGGTGCGAAGGTAAGGAGGAGGGGAAGGAGCCTGCTTACCTGCTTACCTCTCAGCTTGAATCCGGGGCGGTGCATTTGGGAGATAAGTTGCTTTGCATCCTGTTGGGTGTCAGGTCCTTCCGTTCAGAGGCTCAGTTCGATTCCTTGTGAAAGCTAGAGCCAAATTTTCACCCATTTGAGTGATGCCAAGCCATGTCCTTTTTACAGGGCTGCTGATGTCTCCTGCAGGATAGACTGCAGGACCCATCCCAGCTCTTCCTCGCTCACCTAAATTGTGAGGGTGGCTGCCTGGGAACGGGATCTCGGTTCCTTTAACAGGTTTGCCATGTTCTTGTGGCTCCTCTTCTTTCTGACCTCCCAACTACACTGTAGGTATCACAGATGAAGGATTGTGACTCCAGGTTGGGTGGCAATAAGTAGCAAGAGTTTCTGAACCCAAGAGAGCAGGAGAAGCTGTTTTCATGCAAAAGCAGTGAAATGCTTTTGAATACCAGATCCAGGGGAATGAAACTCACCAAAACAGTATTGCTCTGAAAAAGAGCTCAATGTTTCCAACCCTCAATTTCTATCCCTCCTCGATGAAATCAGCACCTCAAATTTGTCTCTCAGTCATTGCCTCTGCCCCTTCCCCATCAGCCACTTCCAGTGAGGAATTTTTCTTCATGTCGGAGGGCTGGTGTCCTGCATTCAGTCTCTGACAGGTTGAGAGGTATGTCAAAAGCATCTAAAAATCCTCTGCCCGGGGGCTTGGCTACAGAGGCTGCCGTGTTTTGTGCTAGTAATATTTAAGCCTTTGCCTAACGCCTGCTTTGTGTAGATTCCAGACTGGTTGGGTGTTTGTACTTGCTTGAGTCTGTTTGGAGCTGCTAGTTTTTTAGGAATAGCTGCTTGCTTCTGAGTGTCCCTGAGCTGTTGTGGCTTTCCACTGGAGGCGTTTGCTGTGATGGTCATGTAGCATCTGTCATGCAGTCCTTGTTTTCTTGCCTTTCTGCTGCTGCGAGTCCCAGAATGTGCTTCACAGTGCACAACTCTGGGAGACTCTGAGGCAAGCAACCACACGCTTTGCTCCTTTGTAGCCCTGTGTTGGGTTTCCCTGTTGAGCTGGTAACAATGTGAAACTGATTAGCTGTTGTCTTTGCTCTCAGTTGTGGACTTGAGCTCCTAGCAATGCCCAAGAGGCCTTTAAAAAGGCTATTTTGTGCAGTTCCCCACATCCATTGCTGTGTGTACCAACCTTTGTGGCTCGCCCACAGTTCTGTTTGATGGTCTGTGCTGTGTAGGTTTGTCCCCTCTAGTTTAGAGGGATCCTGTGAACAGAGCTAGGTCCTTCCTGCAGGATTATTTCTTCCAGACTGCTGTTTTTTCTTCTGTTGCCTTGAAGAGTTGGGGAAGGTGTCGACAGCTCACAGATGAATACCCCGATATGCCCATGCCCAGCCAGCACTGAGATTTAGGAGCTTCCAGTGCAAAGCTGGCACTGCACACTGAAAAGGTTGTGTCTCTGCAGCCTCATGTATGCCAGCAGTCTGTAACTTGGAGGAGCTTGAGAAACTAAATGAAATCTTGACACGTGGAAATAATTTTCCTGAACAACCAGCCTTCGTGGTGGAGCGGATGCTGGGGCAAGAACAGGAACTGCCGGTCTCAGTGCAGATAAAGCCTGTGTCCTGTTAGGACAAGAGTGTTTTTTCTGATAATTATGTATTTCCTCTACTAAAGGGAGAAGAGAACTCATCCTGGCTAAGTGCTGCATGGTTCCTGGAGACAGGAAAATCACTGGCCGTGATTCACTGAGCAGTGAATTGCGTGGGAAGAACTCGCTTTAGGCAGTGATTATGGAAGTGGGTTCAAAAGACCTGCTGAGATCAGCCAGGCTGTCAGGCATCAAAGTACCTGCGGTTCCCATGACGAGACGGGTGAAACAACAGGGTGAAGAAGCAGCAGATGATTGGTTTCCAGAGAGGAACAGATAAATATATTTCTTTTAAAAATTAAGTAAGTCAACAGAACGAGTCAGGGTAGGTAGCGCTGCCTCTGAATGTCCTCGTCCCTGGAGTCCTGTAGTGCAGGAAGGAAGTGGAGTACTGGGGAGTCAATTTGAGGCTGGACAGGAGTTCAGGAATAGACTTTGCTTTTCCTGCTGGTTTTCTGTCCCGGCCTGCAGGGCTGATAATGCTTTGGCTGCTCTAGAGCAGGACAGAGCCAAACCTCCTCTGGTCTGTCTCAGGGGTGAACACAGACCTTCCTTGGCAGGAAAACAGGGATGCAAGTAATTCATGAGTGACTTCAGCCTGTACTTGGTGAGAGAATTGGGGGAGTCTTCCCTGACAGTGGGGTGGGAATAAGGGAAGAAATCCATGCTGTTTGGCTTTCAAGATTTTAGAAGCTGGGAGGAGGCTGCATTGTCTCCTGCTGCCTGGGTGAGACTGGTGGTCTGGAGTTCCCTGTCAGCTGAAGACAGATGGGCAGGAGGAAGAAGAAAAAGGGCCTTAATTATAGAAGCGGTGAACTTGTGACATCCAGATTTCAGTCCCTGGTCTCTTTTGGACCAGGCTGCATAGTCTGTTCTATGTGTCAGCGTCCCACCTTTTCAACAAGAGCATGTCTCTGCCTTCCCCAGCGCTGCAGGAGGACGTAGCTACTTAAAGAGTAGAGGTACCAAGTGTTAGATGCATGTCAGTTAGAGGGATCTTACTGCACAAATCTGTACTTAGGGCAAAGATGATGTTTTTAAATACATCCCTGGTAACTGTGTAGCCAGACAAATTCCGGCTGTTACATGGCCCCTTGGGCTCCTTCTTGCTCGTACACTTAAAGGTGTTTGGCCTGGGCTGGATGTGAGTGTTCAGCTGAGCCTACAGACCATCGTGGCTGAGCTTCTTGATGTGCCAAACCCTTCATGAAGCTGAGAGCAGCAAGTTGCAGTGCCACAAGTCTGGGTGCTGGCAGTGGGACGTAGCTCCATTGCTGTGGCTGCTGCTGTTGAACGGTTTGGGGCTCACGGTGGCTTCTGCTGCAGCTGGGAGTGATTGTGGCTCCTTCCACATCTGAAAGGTGTTAGGAGGGAATTAGGGCACTGAACTTCTGCTGGGTGGTGTTTCTGTTCACCAAGTCACCACTCCCCAGGATTTGTAAAGAGCAACAGAGTCCTGTTGAGAACTGAGAACTGCTCGAGTTTTCTCTGCTCAGGAGAGGTTTTTTGGGGAAACTGTTGCAAGATCTGTGCAGCGGAGTCTTAAGTGTCTCTGCCTGCCACTTGGTTTGGCTGAAGCTCTCTGAGCTCCTTACTTTTCCAGAGAATATGCATTTTCTGGGATTTCCCATGGCGTTTTGCAAAGGCTTTGTATTTTTCTATAAAAGCCTCTTCAGAATGAAATACCTCTGGGCCTCAATGACTGCCGAGGGAGGAACAGACTCTTTTTTATTTTTAATGCTAAAAATATAGAAATCCCTCTGATTTTAGAGAAAAGCAAAGAAACCTGCTTTTTTTTCTGTTGGCAGCTGGTGGGAGGACACTTGCTGTACCACCCCACCTCCCTGCTCCCCAGAAGTGCCACTTCTGGAGAGAAACCCAGAGTGAGGCATCCGTGACCTTGGTGTTTGTGAACCCTGTGGCTTGAGCCCTGTGGAGGGGGGACGTGATTTTGTGTGTGCAGCTCCTCCCACCCTCCTATGCTGTAGCACTTCACCTCCGAATGCAGCGTGAGCAGAACTGGTGTCTGGAGAATGTGTTTCTTGTTGGGGAAACCAAGGCCCAGAAGAGAAGTGAGATGTCTGGGAAGAAAAGCTACTGGTAAAGCATCAGGTGACTTGGCAGGGGTTCTCTGCTTCTCTTTTCTGTCATTGGACCTCAGATCAGGCATCAGCCTCAGGAGGTCTGACAGCCTCCGTGGGCACCGTCCGTGCTCCTTGGAGTACAGTTATCCCAACAGAGCTGGGCCTGGGGCTGTGGGTTGGGACGGGTGCTGTTCCCTGGTTTTTATCAGCAGCCTGCTTGGATTTGGGTGTGCTCAGAGGGTTGATTTTGCACTTTGCATGCATCACAGACTGGTTGAGTTTGGAAGGGATCTGTGGGGTCCAGCTGGTCCAAGTCCCCTCCCAGGCCTCCATGCAAAGAACAGAGATGTGTGGCTGTGGAAAAGCTTGGGATAACCGAAATCTGCTCTGACTGTGTATCCACAGAGGAGGCATGAAGATGGAGAAAGAGACCATTCTTCCAAACCACAAGGGTACTAGCATCAGCTCTGATATTCAGGACATGCGTGTTCATCACACCAGAGCAGAGCTTGTGTTCCCCAGGTGCTGCGGTGAGGCAGATGCGTCCCTGTGCGGGTTGTGCTCCCTCTGGAAGTTGTTGTGGCATCAAAGTTGAGCTGGGATTTGGTAAAGTGCTGCAGGTTGTCGTGGATACCCGCTTGATGGGAACATTGGGCTTGTAACTGTTTGCTTGCCAGTTCTCACCAAAGCGTGCAGCAGCTGGAGTAGTGTCTTGCTCAAGAAAGCGTGCAGTGCCAGGGAGTTAGCAGCGTGGTGTGCTGTTTCATCTGCCTGAGGCTTCCAGTCCTGCCCATTCGCTTTCCACGCTGGCTGCTTCAGCAGTCTGCTCACTCACAAAGCCTCTTAGTTTTTTAAATTGAGGCTATTTATAGTTCTGGAGCCGTGAAGAACTTGGAGGATGACAGAGCAGCAGAGACTGAAGTTCTCAGTAGGTACCCAAACAAACTCTCCCTTTGTTCCCTGTCTGCCCCTCAACCTTTCCCATCTCCTTTTCCCACAAGTGCAGGTAAGAGAACTATCCTGCTTGCTTATCCTCTCCAGAGAGAGGGCAAAAGCCAGGGCAGAGAGTAATTTGGAGTGTGTGTCCTTGTCTTACACAGCGGGGTTGGCTAAAATCTGAACAGAAATGCCTGAACCCTGTTCCTAGAGTGTTGCTGTTACAGCATGGAGAGCACGGTAGACCTGTTCCTTTGATAGTGCCAACCTTAAGGGAAAGCAGCATATTTACTTGTTTTTGAGGTGCTCCTGACTGCAGTAGCTGAGCACTCATGCTCCAGGAAAGTCGGTTTAGGTCCTTCTGTGAGTGCAGGTGTTGGGGAATTTTGCTTTAGTGCTCTCAGGATGCTGCACTGCATGAAGGAGGTTAGCACCCCTCTTTGGCTGTGGTCGTCTCTTTTGGGAAGAGATCCTGCGGATGCAGTTTTGCTGTGAAGGAAGCTGGCCTCTTGTACCCTGTGTGGTTGGAGGGTCTTGGTACTCTGTTTGGAGCAGGCATCCTTCCAGAGGCAGGTATGTTGGAGGTGGGTGGGAAAGTGATTGCTAGGTGGTGAAAAATTTGAGGTTTTTTAATATTTTAAGAGCAGGAAATAGTAAGAGGAGCCAGAGCAGAGGTTTTTTTTCTGGAGCAACCCTTCTGCATTGCTCCCTTGACTTTTTTTGGTTGCAGAGGCAGGAGCTTGGTCTAGTGTTTCATGGCAAATTACTTGCCCCACCCCGAGAGGTGTCACACATGTAGCCTGGAGCTGTGAAGCGGTCTCAGTTCTCCAGAAGGAGCTGATGGATGGACATGATGACAACAGGAAGCTCAGGAGCCTGGCTGAGCTGCTGCAAGGAAGGAGAAAATGTAGGAAAGTGGGGGAGTTATTTCTTCTCCCAGTGTCATGTGAAAGAGCTAAGGTGGAAACCATAAGCCCATGCAGCTAACATTGTGCAGCGTCTGTCCTGGAGGAAGATGGGTTGGGTTTAACCTCATGGTCCTGCTGCTGTGGGCTTGCAGAGGGGGGATGAGGGCAGGAACAGCCTCCTGCTTTCTGTCCGTAGTGTGGGCAGGGAGCTTGCTTTCCCTCCAAGCTGCCACATGGCCAGCTGTTTCCTGGATTTATTCCGGAGCTCGTTGCTTTCCTTCAAAATTATCAGGTACTGGTTGCTGCAAAAGGCACATGCTGTATTTTTCTGACCAGTTTGACACTGGTGTCTCTGGGCTCAGGTCTCTGATTAACGTGGTTCAGAAAGGGAGAGGGGAAGACATGCAGAGCTGCAGTCTCCCTTTGCCTGCCTCCACCCCTCGCTGCAAGCACCTGCCTCAAGCTGGCCATGGCCCTCAAAGCCTGCGTTGATCCCATCTCTGCTGCAGCTGGTGCTTGTGTGTGGAGGAGACGGAGGGGAGCGTGTACTGAAAGAACCCTCTGCAAGGCTTTGTTCCCTCGGATGAAACAGCCCCCCCCCCTCCCCGCGGGGCTGCTGCGAACAGAAGGGCAGTTGTTCAAGGGGCGCAGAGAGGAGAGATAAGCTGTGACTGGACGCTGTTTGCATTTGGCAAGCTGGGGCTGCCTCGGTCTGTTCTTGCCCAGGGATCCACAGCCCACCCAGGTAGCTGTGCCTTATCAGTCACTCTCCTCAACAAATTGCCCTGGGCTTTTGTTGGAGTTGGGTACCTTCCCGTGCTTCTCGCCCTGCCGCTCCTGCCAGCCTTCCCACTCTGCCTGGCGCTGGCAAGGCACCAGTATTGCAGCCAGCAGCCCATGCCAGCCGGTGCATCTCACAGCATCCGTGCCCACAAGCATCACTGAATCCCAGCGAGGGGTAGGTGCTGAAGGTCACTGTAAGGAGGTGTGAAGAACTGATCTGTAGAGAAAGAAGCTGCTCCTGTGTTACAGATGGCATTTATGAGGCTGCAGCAGGACATTCAAACCAGAAGGAACCTTGAAGTGAAGTGTGAATGCAGCCCGCAGCCCTTCTGGATGGCGGTGGGACAGTCGGCAGGAGCGCTGGGGCAGTGCATGGGGTGAGGATGAGAGTTTGGGCTGCAGGTGCTTAAAGGCTGCCAAGTCGGCAGCTTGACGGGAGCTGGAGGGGCCTCGCCTGCCCTTGCCCAGAGCAGTACAGAGCTCAGCTTTGTCTCCAGACACACTGGCTCAAACCCTGCTGCTCCCAGTGCTCAGAGTGATATTGCATGCTGGGGCTTGTAGTTACACAGAGCTGGGCTCCTGCATTTGGAGCGTGGCAGATTGACTAGAGCAAAAGGAGATGCTGGGAGACTGGAGGCTGGCTCTTGTCACCTTTTGACAGGGAAAGGACAGAGTGTCCATACCCCCTGGCCTTCAGTAGCATTCCCCAACTGTGGAGTGGGGAGAAGGTGGACACAAGCAAGGTCTTCTGTCTTACTGAAAACCTGATTTTCACCTGCATACACTGGAAAAGTCAAACTATAGATGGATAGACGGATAGATGTGTGTGTGTATGTATATGTATTTTCCCCCTGATTCCTTGGGGCAGCAAGGAGGAGACACCTTTTATTCAGAGCCCTGGTCTTGGCTAGCATGTGCCCTGTGCAATGCTGGGACATCCCATCAGACCTGTGCCACCAGCTGTGGCAAATGGGTCCTTTTTAATCATCTGTGCTGAGGAGCTGAGGTTTCTCCTCCTGCCTTATCCCACAGCTGTTGTGGCTGTCTGAAGGGAGGAGCCCTTGGTGCTTCTGAAATGTGGAAAAGAATTTTTTGCAGGTGCTGCAGGGTTGCAGCCCATGGCACAGCAGCCTCCATGGCACATGCAATGATAGGTGTTGGGCACATCATTGCTTTACACAACCCCTAGAGAATCTCCTAGCAAAGCTTGGCACAATGTACTGTTTTCCTTAAGTTATGTTTTCCTACAGCAAATGTTTAGATGCTTTGTGTCTTCGGGGCACGCTGGTGTGGGCACTGCAGCCCCTGGCTTGCTCAGTGTGTGTGAGTGACTGTTGGAGGGACTGCTGTCGGTGGTGATGTGGTGGGGAGAGCACAGGAACTGACAAGACTCATCTGTCTTGTGCAGTGTTTTAAGTCTCTGCAGGGGGGACACATGCTATTTCTCTCCTCTCTGTCCTGTGTCCTCAGGTTGGCAGTGATGTCCTTCAGGTTGTCCTTGAGGAGCATGTGTGTTGAGGTTCCCCGAGAGCTGCTTGTGAGAGTGTGTGTGACTTGAAGAGGTTCAGGAGCTTTAAACAATCATGGGAGCTGCCCTCCTTGGTGGGAAGTGCTGTGTCCTGCTACAGGGAGGGGGTGCTGAGCTGTTAGAGGTGCCCCAGCATGGCCTCTGCTGGTTTCCTGCGATGGCAGGACGCTTCTCTGTGGCACTTGGAGAGTTAATTGCACATACTCAAGCCAGGAGCATCCTCTAGGTTCCAGCTGTCAAAGCACTAACTTAAGTATGTGTCATCTTTATGAGGCAGTAAACAGTACTACCAAGTCCAAAGGCCTCCAGGGTACAGCATGACTTGTAGGGCCTTCCCTGGTCATTACTGCCTGACTGACTGCCTGGCCAGATGTGTCGCTGACTCAGTTAAAGTAACAGTAGCTCTAGAGCATGGGGCATAAACAGGAGGAGCACGTTGGGGTGCTGGGTGGTCATGTGGCTCAGCCTGCCCCAGCACAGTGTTGTTCTGCTCTGCTGCTGGCCCTTTCAGCTCCACATAACCCACCCAGTCCTCCTTGCTGGCTCTGAGAAGCCAGAGAAACCAAACAGCCATCGCTTTCAAAGTGCACAGTGATGCCAAACTGAATCTGAGGGCAAGTATGGGTTCATGCATTGAACCTTTGTTTGATGGTGTGGTGGGAGCATGTGGGGCTTCTGATGTGGTGCAGTGCTCCTGTGTCCTCCTTGATTGTGTCCCACTTGGTTTGCCAATGGTATCGTGGTGGGCCATCTCCTGTGACACAACAACTGCTCTGGGTGGCCTCGGGGCACTGGTGACTGCCACATTTCACTTGGTGCCAGTGGGGCAGGGGAGGGTTTTAGGCTGGCGGGGATCACAACATGCTGAAGGAGCCCATCTTGCTGTTTGCTCTGGGTGCTGTGCCACAGAGGGCACAGCTCTGGGTTTGCTCTGCGTATCAAAGGTGTTTTATATGTGCACACTGGTACAGAAGATTGACCCAGGAACTGCCCTAGAAGCCATCAGTGCAAGGATATGAAAATGTTAAGTAGGCTTTGCAAGAGGGAAGCATTCATGGCCAAGCCACAGTAAAATCAACATATTTTGTCCTGCTGGACTTCTTGGAAACTGTTGATAATTGTCCCCTCTAAAGTTCAGGCACATGAGAAAGAGAATTAAGTGACCTTTATAGGTTGGCTGCAGAGGCACAAACAGATCCATTGCTGGTGGCGGGACTCAGCCTGTGCTTAGGATTCCACCTTCTCCCACCTCCCTTGCAAGAAAGAACTGGACTCAGTTGCTGGCTGGAGCACTATGAGAAGGTACTTTTTAGCAGGGCTTGAGGGCTCACCGGTGCCTGTATGCTATGGTTGGATTGATATTTTGGTCTCTCATTAAATTGCCCTGTGGTGGTTTCTGTAATGAGGTGTGAATCCTCAAGACTGGTCAGTCTCTTTCTGTAAAGAGCAGGGATACTGAGGTGGTGAAAGGCCAAAGTCTCCTTGGATGTAATTCTGAATTTCCTCCATGGTTTCAGCAGTATGGGACAGAGCATTTGGCTCAGGGCGGGGAGAGTTTCCCTGATGTCTAGAGGAAGCTGTTCTGTTAAAGTTCACTAAAGAGGTTTTGCTTTTCATTGTTTGAAGATCATGTGTCAGTGTCCAGTCCTGGAGCACAGAGCCAGGATTCCTTGAGAGCTGCAAGGCACTCCGACCTTTCTTTGGCTTTCCAAGGGGGAAGGGGTCAGGAGGGGGTCTCGGTGGGGGTGTCCTGTGGTTCTTTGCATGTGCCAAGATATTGATCCATGACTTCAGCCTTTTTCCTGCAGATCTAGTGTGCAGAGCTGGCAAGCTCTTGGAGGTACAGGGGGTAATGTAGCTCATCTCTGACCTCGTCAGGTAAGAATAGTGTTTAACCAGTGCTGGAATGAGAAGGTAGAAGGCGGGCGGGTGACATTTGGGGTGGAAGCGTCCCTTCTCCTGTCCTCTGGAGCCTTGGTGGCTGCAGTGTGGAAGTCCTGTGAGCAGCCACCAGCCTGCAGATGCCCTGGACCTTTTGTGTCATTCTCTGCCTGCTCTATTTATTGAGCCTGATGCTTCAGCGGCTGTGGAGATGGACAGGTTTATGTTAACTGTACCCTGTGTGTGCTCCCCTGTGAAGTTGAGCCCAGGTATTAGAATTGCAAGAACTGAAGGCTGAAGCGCAGCAGCTGGAAATGCAGGGTGATTTATTCAATAGAGCTGTGAGAGATGGGAGCAGGCAGCTTTGGAGCTGTGTTGTTCCTCCTGATCCATTTCTCCTCCCTCTCCTTTCTTTCGCTCTCTCTTTCTCTTCCCGCACCAGTCTTGCAATTTTATTTTAACAGCACTACAGATTGCAGCATAAATCTTAGCTGAGCAGCAATTCGGGTTGGCAGCCACCAGTAAATCTCCTCTTCCAGCCTCTCCACATGAGAGGGAAGTTGCACTGGGAGTAAGGGGCTATAGGTGAGTCCTGAGTGTGCCTGGTTTACAGTCCCATCAAGTTTTCCTGGCTTTTTCCAGTTACAGGCCCACAGCATGTTTAGGCTTAGTCCCACATCTCTCTAGTCCTGTGAAACAGGAAAATTCTCTTCCCACCCCAGCCTTCAGTACTAACACTGGAAATTGGTGTGAAATAACCTCAAACATGGGATAGGAGGGGTGCTAGTATAAGGTGCAGATGTCCTTGTTCAGGTGTGTGACATCTAAAGTTGTAGAAGGTGGTCTTCCTCCGGGCCTATAGACCTTTACATCCAAACTACCCTGCATGTACAGATGCTTTTGTTTTCTGATGCAGAATGCCTGTATCCTCTACAGACTGTGCTGGGAAGAATGGCAGGAAATAGCCCTGTGAGGTGTGCGAAGGGCAAAACCTTTGCCATTTAGTTCATGCAAGGGATCTCTCTGCACAGTCCCACACCAGGAGCTGTTTGTCCTGGCAAACCCGTTTCCCAGCTGCCTGTGCTGTCTCCTTGGATGTGTGCTCCACCTGTGCAGCCCCCTCCCCACCACACTTGAACTTGACCACCCTACACTGAGGCCAGGTATTATGAAATCAGAATAAAGGTACAGACCATGCCTTTGTCTTAGCCTCATCTTGGTTGTCTGTGAAGCTTCAAAAGCATTTTCCATGTTGGTTTCTTAAAACACAAGCAAGTGTTGAAAGATGCAAGGATAGGTCTGCCTGATGTCAACAAGACTTGCTTTTTGTGTGATGTACTGGTGAGAAAACCAAGGTGCAAAGGGGAAAAGCATCTGCTGCAGATGTCTGTTAGAAAACAGTGAGATTCTGAGGGTTTGGAGTAGCTGGGATTTTTGCAGAGAAGTGCAGAGCCAGCAGTCCCTGCAGTGTCTGGGGACTTGCAGGGGTCTGACTCTGGTTGCCCACCTTGCCCTTGCCCTGCTCTGTTCTACGGGGAGCTGTTGTGGTTTAACTCCAGTTGGTAACTAAGCTCCACACAGCCACTTGCTCAGTCCCCCCATTGTGGGATGGGGGAGAAAATCAGTAGGAAAACTCATGGGTTGAGATAAGAACAGCTTAATATTTGAAATAAAATAATAAATTGTATTGAAAAGGAAAATAACAAAAAGAGAGAAAAATCCAAGAAAAACAAGTGGTGCAAATGGAAAACAATTGCTCACCACCAACTGACCGATGCCCAGTCTGCTCCTGAGCAGTGCTCCCCGGCCAGGTTTCCCCCCAGTTTATATACTGATATACTGAAACTTGATCCCCTATGGTATGGAATATCCCTTGCCCAGCTGGGGTTCTCGTTGTGTCCCCTTCCAGCTTCTTGCCCCCCCCCCCCCCCCCCAGCCTGCTCACTGGCAGGGCCGCATGAGCAGCTGAAAAGTCCTTGACTTGGTGTAAGTACACTGAGCAACAACTAGAACATCAGCGTGTTATCAACATTATTCTCATCCTAAATGCAAAACACAGCACTGTACCAGCTACTAGGATGAAAATTAACTCTATCCCAGCCGAAACCAGGACAGGAGTGCAGGCTCTTTTGAGGTAGACCACAGACCCTCACTTAAAAAGAAATTCCTTAATTAGCTCAAAGACAGAGAAATGAAAGCAACAAATAGTGTTTCCTCTTCATCCAGCTTTCTTTCCTCTGCAGGGGTTGCTTTTGAAGTGATTGTTCAAATGTACCTCAGGTGTGGGTAGCTAAAAGGGGGGAATCAAGTGTCCTTTGGTCCCAGGAGTCCACCCTCCTTGCTGAAGATGTCCCAGCTCCTCAGATGAAAGAGCAGCTCAATGAGTTCAGTTTCTTGCTCCATTACTTGCTTCCTCCCCTCCCTTCTGAGAGTAGGTAAGTATTGTAAAACCCAGCTGTAGAAATCAGCTCCTGTGGTGCTTTCTTCCCACTTTCTCAGATTCGTAGCACTGAAGGGCTCCTTATCTTTCTGTGCCTCCACGCTTAGATCCTCCCTGAAAGAAGCGTTTGTCATGCTGAGTCTGTCCTTAGCCAGGGCTCCCCTGGTTGTAGAGGGAGCAGGCACAGCTTGATTCAGCATGAATACTTTGTTTCCAAGGGCTGCGTGTAGCTGCTTCAGCTCCTGGTGAGATCTTGTTTAACCTGATCTCTGGCTCAGGCCTTGTCCTGGAGATTGGACCTGCATCCTGTTCAGGGGATGGCAGCTGTTCTAGAAAGGGAACAGGAGCCCTGATGCTCTCCTGGGCTGGTATAAATAGGTGGGGAGCTATAAACTCATTCACAGCCCTTGGTCTGATGTTTGCAGACAGAGGTGGTTCTCTGCCCTTCTGTGGCCAGGCACTGGTGTCTAGTGTCTGTGTGCTCAGAGGTGCTGGTAGCTCTCTGAATCCCAGGCTCAGATGTTTGTTCTCTTGAGATTCCCCCCACATACATACACAAACCCTTTAAGCTGTAATAAACCATATGCCCCTGTTATTTAAAGTTGGAAAAGCCTCCCAGAATCATCTGGAACTTTACCACCTGTGGAAAATCAGCAGTTAAAGGAACTGTATATGTAGTGGAGAGCAGGGAGAAGAGCCCATAAAGACAGTGTCAGCAGAAAAAGAGTGTCTGAAACCCTCATCTTGCTGTTGGCTGTGCTCAGATGCAACTCCAACTGCTTTCTATTCTGGGATACAGGCAAGTGCGTGCTCCCACACTTGGTTATTACTGCTTGCAAAGAGCAGGTCTGGATTGACCCAAAGGTTTGGAAATTGTTGTGCTAGCGAATAGGAATTATTCAGAGGATGGTGAAGGAACATTGCCAAGACTTGAGAAATTAATATTTGGTTTCTGGACTCATCACGGACTCATGGACTTAGTGGTTGGGCAGGACCTGTTCTCTGTCAGTGCCTCGGTTGCTGTCTCGGTAACTGGCCCCATGGAAGGAGAATTCAAAGCTCTCCACACCACCACTGTCTGCTGCAGGCACAGGGCTGCACAGATACATGCGTAGAAGTGTTTACAGGTCTGAAATCTTAGATTTTTTACGTGCTGACCGTGTTTCTTAGGCTGCAGTGGGAAAGTCATTCTCAGTTCTATCCAAAACCTCTCCAGCTGCTTTTGTGGAAAGAGTGAATCTGGCAGCCAGATGGGCATTGCAGGCTAGGGAGGACACAGCCATATCTGTCCATTCCCTGAACCAAATGGACACTGGAATTACATTGCTTCAAGAGGGGGCTTCTGTATTGCTGCCTGTTCTCTCTTGGCTAATTCAGACACCTAACGTCCCAGATTCATCTTCTTACAGGTCTCCTACAAGTTAAGAGCTTGTATTTCCTGGCCTGTGAACACTCTACAGCCAACTTGAACTTCACTTATAAGCTCAAGATGCAGATATGAACATCCCACCTGGGCCATGTTGCTGGATGGTCCTTAACACTGTGCCTGATCCCAGAGACACTTGTGCCCAAATGTTCAACCCCTTTCGAGATTGAAGGGTTGAGACATGAACCCTCTAAAGAGGGGTGTGCTGAGAGGTGCCGCGATGTGTGTCTGAGTGCTGTGTTGAGCCCCTGCTGCTCACCGGCAGCCCTGGGTGTGGAGGACAAGGAGTGATGGCTGGCTAGCACACACGGTAGGCAGGTATCTTTTGCAGCCTGGTTCTTCCAAGTTGCTGATCGTCTTCCTCTGTGAGTGATGCGTATATCACTTGACTGCCGGTACCCTCCCCTCTCCTCTCCAGCACGTAAGCCTCTGTGTGTGTACACCAGCTTTGACAGAAAGGGCCAACCCTGCTGCAGGCTTTCACCGTTTGTCAGAATAAATTGCTGCTTCTTCCTATTGCATAGAGGAGATGCTGGTTCATTTGCCCAGAATCTGAACAGCACCTGAGGTGGCTTCTCCCCCCTTGTTCTTCCTTCTCCTGAGCCTGCAAGAAGAGCAGAACCTGCTGGCTGCAGCATAGCAACAGGCTCCCAAAACCACAGCTGATGCAGCAACAAATTTTGTGCAGTCATGCATTCATCTGCTTGACCTGACATAACCTGGGAACAGAGCTGGAGAAGGTGCAGATGATCCAGGAGCAGGAAAAGGTGGACCATCTGTGAGGTTGGTGGAGTTTACTGTGGTTCAAAGCCTCTGTGCTCCATGCTGGCCCAGGCAGGCAAGCTGACCAAGCCAGCCCTTGGCCCTGCTTCACCCCAGGTCAGTAAAGCGTGGAGGGACGTGGCTCCAGAGCAGCAGGCTGTACCAAGCCTTGTGCATGTTTTTTCCAGCACCTGGCAGTGAATGTGAATGCACTTGAAAGTTGCGTGTGAGGCCAAGGACTAGGTGGAAAGAGTGAGTGTGTGCATGTGTGTGCAAACTCCAGTACCCTGTTCATCTGGGTCCTTGCCCTGAGCTCCTGCTCTGTGCATTGAGGTCCTCCTCAATGTTCTTTGGAGGGGTTTTCAAATGTTATTCTTGAAGTAGAAGGAAGGACATTCAGGTTTGCCCTCTGCCTTCTGATCTCTTGTCACCAGTGGAGCAGGTTGAAACATAGCAGGGCTTGCTAGTTGGTGGCATTGGCTCTGGGAGGAACCTCCATCCTCGCCTTTCCCCTTGCTGCCAGATGACAATTGTAGCGTAGCTGTGGTGGCTTGATTACCGTGCCCTGATCCAACCATAGGCTGAACTCCAGGGACATCGGGAGTTGCCAGAGTTCCTCTCTCTCTTCCTCTGTCCCTTGGCAATCTTTCTTTCTTTCTGCAGATCACTGTGAAGCTTGTTGGCTGGGTTATTAAGCATGAGCTGCTTTCCTGAGGCACAGGACTGGCTTAGCTTTTCATTAAGGCCTGTTAATCATCCTGAAGAGAGCCTGACAGCCCTTGGCGATGGACCACAGCGCCCTGCTGCCTTCATCTCGCCGAGAGGCGTGAGGTCCTGCTCGTAGTGCCCCGAGTGTGGCTGGCTGCTGTGGGGGGAGAGCTGCGTGGTCTGGTGTGGGACCGTGCCACAGCAGCACTTGGCAGCGTGGGCTTGGGCCCTGAGAAGTTTCCTTGTTCACAGGAGGAGTGCCCGGCAGCAGCTCTACTAGGAGCTGGGGTGACAGCCCAGGAGAGGAAGAGGAAGCTGGGGGCTCTGCTTCTTCCTTCTGCCAGGCTGCAGCCTCACTCTCTGACCTTACAGTCTTTCTCTCTCCCTCCATCTCAAATGGTACCAGGATCTTAATTACTGTTGTTTTTTTCTTAATTGCACCTTGGAGCTATGCCTTGATTTGTTTTTTCAGGGAGAATTTAGGGAAAAAGATGGTTGTTGCTCAGGCAAATAGCGGCCTGTGCCATGCAGCTTTTTATGGGCAGGGCTGGGAACTGGTGAGACAAAAAGAGAGAGGGGCTCAGCAGGGTCCTTCCTCCTTCCCCACGGTTGTGCCTGCATTGCAATAACTCCCACCACTCTACAACCCCTGCAGGGCCATGCGAGGGGGCAGACAGCCCTCTTCACACTTGCGTGGCACCCTCCAACAACAGTATTTTTCCTTTCAGGCCTCAAAGGCAGCATATAGCTTTGAATTTCCTTTTCATCCTGGGAAAAAAAGGATTTAATTTACTTTCTGAAAGTACGGGGTGGTGCTTTGGAGCTGAGCTGGTGACGCTGGCTGTGGAAGTGAGGTGGGGATGTGAAGTTGCTCACAGAGCATCACCTGCAGCTCCTCAGTTCTGTCCCATGCCATGCTCTCCAGACGTGAGATGTCCTAAGAGATGTCCTCTAGTCCATTCTCTCCCACATTTCATCTGAAATCCTTCCACTCTGAGCTCTTCTGGCCATCTCTTCCACTTTTCCTGACCTAAACATTATAGATACTCATTGATACGAAGCTGTTCCCATCCTGGTGTCTCTGGGCAGACACCACGTGGGCAGGCAGGAATTCCTGTGGCCAATGCACAGGGGTGGATAGCAGATATCCCTCTTGGCCTTGGTGAGAAGGATTGATGGCCAGGCTTGGGGCCTAGCAGCTCCTCAGTGGAGATGGTTAAGAGGCAGTAACATAGGAGGGAGCTCAGAGGACAACCTCTCCATCATTGGATCAGAGGGAGTGGCACACATCCTTGATGGAGCCAAAAAGGACATCTCTCCTTGGTATGTTAGCCTTGTTTAGGCCTCAGCAATGTGTCTGACATAGCGCTTGAGGATGTGGTGTAGTTGAGAACTGTCAATGTTAGGTTAAGGGTTGGACTAGGTGATCTTCAAGGTCTTTTCCAACATAGATGATTCTGTGACTCCGTGAAGACAGCAAAGCCTTGCCCTTCTTCCTCTCTGGGCAAAAGACATGGTGAAGGGGATGTTCTGTGACCTCCCTGGGTGCCATTTATTGGCTACTGAGAGAGGTATTAACCCCGTGCTGTTCTTCCCTGGGATCTTCTCGTTCATGGCTGTTACCAACTTTTCTGCCCCTTTTAAAGGCGATAATTTCTGTTGGCTTTTTAAATTAAAACCTGTCATGATTTGAAATGAATTGGCATAACAGTAGTAGTAAAGAAAATCATCTTCCCAGCTGTTCCTGGCCAGTATCTTGCTAGTCCTCCTAGATCTGGCATGTTGGTCATAAATCCTCTCCCTGTTGTTGTTGATGTCCCCTGATTTCTATACATCTTGTGCAAGCCTAACTTCAGCGGAGGCTTGGATGTCTGTGCCCCTGATGGGAGTGGCACCTATATGATGTGTTCTGCTCTCTTGTTCCATGTTAAACTGCTCACTAGTTTGTCCAGATCAGCAGGGAGCCCTCATGACTGGAAGAGGAGAGGCTGCCTCTAGGGTGTGATTTGTCTTTGTACTGCTCTAGGTGTGTTTGTCCTTGGGTTCCTTGCGGGCGCAGAAGGCCATTGGTGCTTCTGGTATCTCCCACCCTTCTCCTGGCACACCTTGAGGTTTAAAGGATGTTGCTCCATGGAGGGCTTGTGCTACAGCTCATCCCAGAGCATTTGGTGTCTCACTGGTCCCTGATGGGTGCATGATCGGAGTGACAGCATTCCGTTAGTCCTTGATGTGCTGATGTTGCCAGGGCTATGTTTGCTCTGTAATAATCTCTTCTCCTTCCATCTTCAAAGTGCTAGAGTTTTTTGGGCTGAGAGTTGAGGCTGAACACTGCAGCCAGGTTGGCGGGCATCACTCCTCTTCTGCCAGATCTGAACTTGTTTGGCCTTTGACCACAGCCTGCCTTGCTGCCTGGCAGCTGAACCACTCTCCCCTCAACCTGATTCACCTTTTTTCAGTTCATCTGTATTACCAACCAGGGAAGGTGTCTACCATGATTGACCCCTCATAAGCTCTTGAGAAGCTTTCCAGGAAGGATTTATGGGCCAGTCAGGGAATGATTAAATAAGTTTTTGCAGTCCCTGCCCTTCCTTCAAAGTCTTCCTTCCTAACCAAGGGGATCTTTTCAGAGTTTGAAATTCTTCATCATTTTCTGCAGAATCATTCAGGCTTCTCCACATGTGAATAATTGCAAGCTCGCTCCTGCTGGGGCCGTTGAAGTGAAACCACAATGCACATTTGTACTAAACCTGTTCTCAACATGAGCGAGTGAGCGGGGCTCCGGGGCACCCACCAGTGTACATATGCAGTGAGCGCCACATACAGCGAGGAGCATCCCTGGTGCAGGCATTTGAGTCTTGTCCCTGACTGCTGGGGTGTGGGATCAGCCCTCTTCCTTAGTGGCTGATACTGAGTTTTTGTTCTGTCATCTTGGTGTGGAAAGTCGAAGGTCTAGGAGGTTTGTTTGGTGTTCATGGGCATTGCCACCCGATGGATGCTGGCTGGAGATTGCTGTGGAAGTTGGGTTGGCAGTGGGTCGTTTCCATGAAAACCTTTCCAGAAAATATAATTCCCAAATTCCCTTTTGCTGCTTCCAGAAAAACTTTCCCCAGGTATGCTGGTCTGTGGGATTGATTTCAATGGAGTCTGAATCTTCCTTCATTTTAGATGCTCATGAATTTTGATGGACAATTTTATGTGTGAAACTTTCTGGGACAATGCTCAGACCAAAGATGGAGTGAAATTACAAAAAAATATATGGGGTTGCTGAACCATTTTTTACCAGGCTTTCTAAAGAACAAAACTACTGTTCTGTAAGTGCTTTCTTATGAAGTGCTTTTTGTAGCTGAAGCTACTAGTATCCAGCATAACTGGGGTCCATCAGTCTTCTAGGGTTCAGGCCTTTCTGGTCTATCGTTTTTTTTAACAAAATTTAAAAAAAATCTGGAATTCTTATGTTGTGTTTGCTGGAGGACTGTGGTCCTTTTTCCCCTGAAAGAACTGTTTTTATGGGAGCTGCAGGCATGCTGAGGTGATCCCAAATGTTTTAGCAGAACCAGGGTATCTGCAGAGATCTTTTGGGCTTTCTACAGCCAAATTATACCAATTTCATGCAACTGTGACAAAACTCTATAAAACTGGTGTACCTCCGTTGTGTTTTGGCTCTTAAGTGGGTTCAGATATCCACTGTAGGTGGATTTCAGTCGAAGTCTGTGCTG
Source organism: Athene noctua (assembly GCF_965140245.1). Classification (NCBI taxonomy): domain Eukaryota; kingdom Metazoa; phylum Chordata; class Aves; order Strigiformes; family Strigidae; genus Athene; species Athene noctua. The sequence continues at coordinate 2,655,043 of NC_134051.1, read as the reverse complement.
TGTAGTCAAAGTAAGGCAAGAAATGGATTGACACCATTTGGTTCATCATCACCTTGAGCCAAATCAACGTATTATGACATTATTGAACCTATTTAAGCATATACATAGTATGGTGCTGGCTTGAGTTAATGACACATTTTCCTCACCTAATATAATACCTGGGTGCAATTGGAGCTTGATATTGTTTGCTCTTAATTTCCCCAGATACCCAAAAGACCAGGGAAATTAGATACAGAAAAGGTAAATAAAGTAATTGAGTACAGGAATGATGGCAGCAGTAGCGCTCTGCTAAATTGGTTTCTTTGAAGTGAACTGTGATTGCAACTGCAGAAATTTCCCATGCTTGCATGCAGGGAGGCGAGATGAGGTTATTAATTATAACAACAGGCTGGAATTGATCTTAATGAGAAACAGCGTAGCTTGAGAGGAGCTGAGGCTGTGCTGGTGGCGGTCTCCAGGGCTGGGGCTTCAGAGGGACCTTCCTGGAGTGTTCTTCTACAAGCCTTGCTGCAGCAAAGCAGGTCCTGTGATGATCCTGTGCAACTGGGTGCCAGTTTTACACATTCCCCGTGCCTCCATCCTGAGTTTTGAAGAGGTCACATTGCCATTGGCCATCTCGCCTGGGCCCTGCATTCTGATAACCTTGGGTGGATGCAGGAGGTGCTTCTTTAGGGTGAGACACCGGGACCCTCATCGAAAGCTTGTGAATCCAGAGCTTGCAAAACCTCATGACATTTGAGCAAAGCTAGAACTTGGATTTTACTGGCCTCCTTGAAATACTCAGTCTGCCTCTTCCTTTTGTATCCCCAGGGATTCTTCTTGTTGCCTTGGCAGAGATTTAGGTAACCTATTCATTAGTAGAGGAGCCTTTGAGAATGGTCTTGTCTCAGCATGCCTATACTGCACAGCACCCTGCCAGACAAACTGGTTTTGTTCTGAAAACTGGTATCTTACAACACCGAGACAATTAACGTATATTAAAGGCTAATGGTGCACATCCTGTTTTTCTCACAAGGCAAGCCTTCCAGATTCTGATTCTGCTTTGATGATTTTGCATGAAGAACGATAAAAATCTCTTGTCTCCAGTCCATCAGTTTAGGATAATGCTGCCTATATATCCTTAGCCTTGGAGGAAAGCTAATCTGGGGCCTGCTCCATCCAGACATGTGTCACTTTGCATTCGTGGTGCTGGGCCTGCAACGCCAGTGACCACGTGTTCAGATGAGCAGATCCCTTCAAAGACTCTGCTCCTTCTCTCATTCTTCTGGGCCAAACCCAGCAAGGGATTTCAGCTGTGAAGAGGACCCTCCAAGTGATGACGGTCTTCTCAACTTCCTTCCTTCATCAAGCCAGACTTTGGTGCATGTTACAGGAGCTTTCAGAGTGCTCCTGTCCCAGCTGTGCCTCTGCCCTCCTCCTACTTCCCACTGCTCTCTTGACAGGTTCTTGAGGCCTCTTCATGGCCAGCAAATGTTCCATTTGGATCCTTCACAAGCAGTTGTACTTGCAGAGCATTGCCTTGGAAGTCCTTTCTTCTCTGTCCGACAGCAAGATGTCCCCTCTCACCCACCATTATCATCTGTCTGTCTTAAGACAGGCAAGCCCTGGTTTTGGGGAGATGACGCCACACAAAATTGCAGGGAAAGCTGCAGTTTGAGAGCATGTTCTGTGGTTTTATTGGCTGCCACAAAAATACACTGCTGAATGAACTCCATACATCTGGAGCCAGTGTTTTTTTTCTCAGACTTCTCATTAGCAGAGTTCAGTTTTCCCCTGGGAACTTCTCATTGAAACGCACAGCCTCTTTTCTCCCTGGCTGGTGGAGCACATCTGAGCTGGCGGAGCTGTGTCCAGCGTGGGAAAACTAGAAGCTAAATAGAAACTGTGCAAAAACCCTCTTGAGATTTGGTGCAATGGGACCAAGAAATTCCCAGGAACTGGAGTGCGTCATCAGCTTGAAAAACTCTGAGCCTCTTGGCACCTTCTGGGGAGGGTTATGTGGTGTTGATGGGTCTTTAATGGACCCGTTCACCATCAAGTGCTCACCCTTGCACAGTCTCCTGCTGCAGAATTAGAATTTTTTTTTCCACTTCTGCTTTGATGACTGATTTTCATCTGTCACCATTGTCCTGCTTCAATTCATTGCAAGTTATTACCAGTGGGAAATGCTATTTTCTGCATAAATGTAATTGTCCTGCCCCAGAGAATGGTCAGGAGTGCTGATACTGGGCAGGGAGGAGGTAACCTTCAGAAAGAAGGGGTGTCCTAGCCAGAGGAGAGTTTGGCATGGAAGTGGATTGGGCTGATCCCTCAGCTCTTTTGCCTTTCCCTATTTAAGTTGTGTTTCTGGGAACTTCTTGACAGTTTGTCCTGGATTGATTCTAAAGAGTGAGAGCAGATACAAATATATAATACAACTCTGGAGCACTTCAAAATTAATATTTCAGGATCAAGAAGTCTTAGTCATCAACCGTTTCAACAAAAGGATGCATTTGTGTAGTTGTAGCTGTTGTGGTTCCTCTCCACGAGACTGATGGATCAAAGGAATGGTGCAGCCAGGAGCTCGGACCAAGGCCCCAGCTCCAGTCCCAGCTGGAGGAGCCACCTGGTATGAGACAGAGGTTGCATGAAGAAGGTGGTGTCCTTTCTGGAGTTGTTTTTTCCATCTTCCTCTGACCTTGGTGCGATGATCCCAGTGCTGCTTCATACAGGGGGCTGCAGGTTCTGGATGCTACAGGCCAGGTCTGCTCAGAGGCCAACCTCTGTCCTGGGCTGGACAGCCACTTGTAGTGGTGGTGCCTGGAACAATGTGAGGTGTCAGACATTGTGATAAAGCCAAGCTGTTCTAGCAAGAGTTTCTTTAAAAATTAGTTTTGTCCCTTTGTAGTCACCAGAAGGTGCTTTTGAAGTTGGCAGATTCCTGCTAGGGTGAAGCTGTGTTTTGTAGCAGCTTTTCAACCAGGGCTCCCTTAGCACTTTCTCAGCAACCCTGGGGGGAGGATTTGAACCACCAGCCCTGTTCTGCGGGGTTGTTCAGACCCACACAGTGCCAAACACCTCCCTGGTGCTGTGCAAGGGGAGCGGGAGTGCAAGCCAGAAAGGTTTAGTTGTGAGACTGCTCCTGGTTCAGTGGAGGGGGACTAAGATGGTCAGGGTGCCAGAGTGTGTGTCCTGCAAGGAGAGGATGAGGGAGCTGAGCTCGTTCAGGCTGGAGGCGAGAAGGCTTCTGAGGTCTACCAGTACCTACAGGGGCATCATCCAGAAGACAGAGCCAGGCTGTTCACAGCCGTGTGTAGAAACAACAGGCATGGGATGAAACAGGAGAGGCTCAGACTGGGTGTAAGAAGCATTTTTCCCCAAGGACAGTTAGTTAGTAGAGTTTGCTACCCAGAGGGATTGTGTAGTCTCCATGTTTGGAGGTTTTCAAGAGCAGACTGTATAAACCTGAACAACCTGCTGTGATCTCTTAAGAGATGTAGCATGAAGCAGAAGTTTGGACTGGAGACTCTCTGAGGTCCTTCCTGACCTGAGTTATCCTGGGATCCTCCGTGCTCGCTCTTGTCCAAGTGGGTGCTGCTTTCACTCACAGGTAGAGAGGTCCAGCAAGGTTCCTGGTTTGTGACATTGCAGTGGGCCTGCCTGACACTGCCTGACGTGGCTGCTGTGATATGATCTTCCAAGAGACTGTGGGTGAGCGTAGGGGAGGTTTTCTTTGCTGTCTCTGCCCTTGCTCAGCAGATCTGTGCTGGTGCAAAGTGGGAGAAGAGGGCAAAGGCACAGGGCCCTTCTGGTGCTTCGTTTTTGCCTGCACCTCTCTGAGACTGGGTGAAGGTCACTGGTATTGAAGCCAGTTTCATTTTCTTGTCTCGCTTTGGAGGAGTGGGAAAGGCAGGTTTTGGAAATACTTATGCAACCTGCCTTGTTTGTATGATGCTAGCAGAGAGCTTGAGAGCTTACTTCTATAGCCTTGGGGGTTTGGAAGTGTGAATCAGAGAATGTTTTTCTCCACTGATGCTCCTATAGAAATTTATAAAAAGTAGAAAGTCCTGGTTCATAGTTTTTCTGTGTTGCTCTGCCAGTATATCTGCTGCAACCTTCCCCTGGTCCAGCCTACCAGCCCTTGCCTGGCTCTGCAACAGTGAGTCAGCTCAGGCAACAGCATCTCCTTGCCTGGGCTTCATGATGTGCGGGCCATGATCCCAACCCACGTGCCCTTCTAACAGTTCAACTGCCAGAGCGATGCCGTGTGGTTCCTGACCTCCCGCACCCCCTCTGGCACAGGCATGGATGTCTCCTGCTCCGGCAGCCTCTGGAGATGTGGTAGGTCAGCGTGGGGAGGTGGCTCAGTCCTCTCTTAGGTCAGAGCACACTGTGCCATTGAAAGAAGGAGTTAAACAGAAAACAGCTGGATGGGGAGGAGGGGAAGTGATATGCAGCTCGCAGACAGTTGAGGCAGGATTTTGTTTGGGTTTTTTTGTGATTTTTTTTTTTTTTTTTTTTTCTTCCACAAAGTTCTTGTGCTTTTTCTTGTCTTTGTTGAACAAGAGGATTTTGCTACAATGTGTTCTGTTTCAGAGAACTCAGGGTTTGTACATTACTGACTAGAACAATTGATTTTTGTTTATTTACTGTGGGAGAGAACCAAAGCAGTAAGTTTTAAGACTTTAGCTGTTCTGGAGGAGTTTTATTTAGAGAAACAGCCTGGTTCTGTTGCTGTGTGTGATTGACACAAGCTCCTATAATCCTGTTGCCGGTGTGGGCTCTGCAGTGGAGCCCTGGGATCTCTCGCTCCAGTGCCCAGGTCACCTCAAGCCATTTGCTCTGGCAGTCTGAGGTGCTTCTGGCCAGGGCTGGTTGCCATCTCCTGCCCTGGAGCTCAGCTGCACATCACCCAGGCTTGGCATACCACCAGCTCCCTGCCCATAGGAAAGACACAAACTGCAGGGTTTTGGGCACTTCCCAGCCTCGCATCCTGCCCTGTTCCTTCCCATCTTGCCCTGCTCTGGTGAGGCTCCAGAATAGCGTTTGGTCCCAGGTGACACCCAAAGGTGGTGGAGACCCAGGCTTGTTCGGTGGCTGTGTAGGAACCAGGGCTCTGTAGCAACAGGACACGCAAGCTCAGCAGGGCCCCCTAAACTAAGCGATGGCTTAGCAGAGCCCTAGGAGGGAGACATCACAGTCCCAAAGTGGGTTTGGAAGGTGATGAGCTGGTGCCTTCTTAATCCCTTCCCTGTCTTGTCCTATCAGTCCTGCTCTGCTTCAGTTAGAGGAAAGTTTCTGCATGTCAGAGGGAAGCAAAGGGCCATGATTTCCTTGCAGTGATTCTCCCTTCCCTCCTAATGACAGCCTTCCCCTGCCACCTCTGTGCTCTCAGAAACAGTGTCCAGAGGGAATCAGCCACACATCTTTTGGGCAACTCTGCTGCCAGATCCTGCCTGTGAAGGCTGCTGGGGTATCCCAGCCAACATCCCTCTCTAGAGGCTGTCATCTCGGCAGCAGGCTGTCTTTGGCACTCCTAAATCTGCAAGGCAGAGCGAGCAGTGAGATTCCCTGGGACCTGATCAGCATGCTGAAAGCTGCCTGCTTGGTTGAGTACCTTCTATATTCTTTTTTAAGTATTGCAATTACACTCTTGTGACTGCCAAAGTAGGTGCAGTCCTGCCAACATGATGGTGTCTCCTGCCAGCTGATGTGCACCCTGTCTTGGTTGGTTACTGTGGTGGAAGTGTGGCCATGTGGGACCAGCCCTGTCCACGCTGCTGGAGCTGTGGGCTCATGTGGCTCTTGCCCTTTTCTTGCGGTGTGCACCCAATGAGAGCCTCTGGCAGATCCCTGCTGCCTGCCCGCCGGGCTGCTGACAGCTTGTGTCATCGTGCTCCCTGTAAAGTGCCCCCTTCCCAGGAAAAGCCCTGCTGTGGGTGGATGACTTTGCCAGGTCGCTGTGGAGTGGCTGTTTTTGAGAGGAGCTCCTCTCCTGCGCAGGCGTCTGGGAAGGTGGCAGGTGATGTTTATCTCAGTTGCGTTTTCTGGGGCTGGAGAGCATGTGTGTTATCATACAGCAGATGGGTCTGGTGAATAGATGGTGAAGACAACTGCAGGCTTGTTGCCTGCTGGGAAAGGAGACAGCCAGGCTTTGCAGGGAGAAGTACAGAGCCTGGACAGGCTGCGGTTGGGTTTCTCCTTCAGCCAGTTCATTTTTGAAAGGTAGGTGTTGCTGTGAGGCAGAGGCTGCTGTGGTGATCCACCATGTGCTGGTATGGGCTGTACCATGTAAGGACGAGTTCCAGCATTGTGCCCTCTGTGATCTTTGGACCCTTAAATTAAGTCTGGTGCTCCAGGCCAGGGACTTGAATTGTCCATCAGTCCTAGACGGGAGTCTGGTGGGAGCAGGCTGTAGTCTGGTGTGCTACCAGTCATTAAGGCTGGGGAACCGGTGGCTTGTGGGGGACAGCTGAAGATGTGTGTCCATACCCTCTCCCATTTCTGTGCATCTCCCACTACCTTGCAGGGAAAACTGTGTGGCTGCCAGGCACCATGACATGGTGGAGAAGCAGGCAGGGAAGTCTGCCAGAGCTTGTCACACCAGTGGCCTTGCCACTGCAAGGGCTGCCACAGACCTTTGAGGGAAGAGCTGATGGCCTTTCCGGGAGGCTCTTTGCTTTTCCTGAGAGCTGTCAGTGCAGAAAGTCAAGTAGGTGGAAATCCCAGCAGCGGGCAGGACAGTGTCCCTGTAACGGACAGTGTTGGGAGCTGACTCCTGAGGCATGGGGGAGAGGAGGGCACCGGGATGGGTCAGTGCAGCCAGGAAGCATCATGACTTGTACTGGAGCTTGGGGGAGAGCACTGCAGTGTCCTGGCTTCCACCTCCCTTCTTGCTGCCTGGAGCTTGGATCTCCTGCCTAGCCAACTGAAAGGGTGCTGCCTTCCCCAAGCCTGCACATTGTTACTGATGCCCCCCTCGTGTGGTACTTCTGTCTTTTAGGTTATCACGCTTTCTCCCTTCTCCCTGTTGGTATGGGAAGGGACAAGGTGATTTCTTTCTATGGTCCTGTGGTTGCATGGCTAGAAGCCTTTGCCTGCTGAGTAGGACCCTGGGTGCGAGAGCAATGTCTGCAGCAGGAAGATTGTGGTTGGAAGGTCCTGATCTGCAGTAAGCAGGGCAGCATCTGTGTTTAGGGGTGGATTTTTTGAAGCCAGTGCTCTCCAGCGTGGTAGCAGCATGGGATGCTGCAGGAGGATGAATGTGGATGGCACAGGTTGCTGACAGCCTTTGCTTGCCTTTTGCTGATGCCTGTGGTTTGATGAACCTCATCCAGTAAGACGAATGGGTGTGACAGGATCACGGTGCCCTTCATGGCCCCATTTGCTTCCCTGCCTCTGCTGGAGCTGGGCACACAGCTCCTTCCCTTTCTGTGCCTGAGGAGTGATCTCCCTTTCAGATAGCTGTGGGCATGGTACTGCCACAGGAGAGAGGACTGTACAGGGGCTCACAGCTGTAGGACTTCAGGCAGAAAAATCAATGTTTATATTTCTCTTAGCTGGGAAAGATTCCTTAAATAACTTCAGTAAATAAATACCTTCTGAAGTTCAAACTATGAAGGCATGGTATATGAACCAGAATGAATTTTCAAGCTCTCTCTTGCAATAAAATGGATTTCTTGAGTTCAGGCTTTATTTAGAGAAATGTTTGATTTAAGAAGGGAGTTGAAGGTTGTGTCTGATCTCTTTGTGAGGGGGAGCTGCTCTTCCAATAGCTCTAGAGCATGGTCTGGAAATGTGGTTGGATTGCTGCTGCTGCTGGAGCATTCCCAGGAGAGTTTCTCATGTACCCAGTCAAACGGAGGGTCACTCTCCTCCTCCCTGGGGTGATTCTTGCTGCATCCTCTGTCCCTTCAAGACCCCGCTGCTGCAATGCAGTCTGCTCAGCTGCCTTGGGAGGCTGGTTGTGCAGGTGCTGCTGCCTGGGATGCTGGAGGCCAGCCAGGACCCAGTTCCCTTCGCAGACTGCACCAGCATCATAGCTTTCTGCGCCTGCCCTCTATGGCACTAAACATCGTCTTTACCTTCTTTGTTCCAGCTGATGTTGTAGTTGAACTTGGTTGTTGAAGGGACTCTAGAGAGGGAGCCAGTGGTGAGCCTGCTGGGAGTGCAGCTCCCATGATTTAGGCTGCTCGTTCCTTGGTCTGGCATGGCCTGAATTCCTTGCTCCCAGGAAGATCTGAGGGCATGGTGTGGCCTCAGAGGCTTCTCCTGCAGAGTTGGCCCAGCTCAGGGTCTTGGGCAAGCAGGGCGGGGTAGAAGGGGTTGGAAGGTGACCAGCTCAGCTGGAGAGGGGTGCAGCTGGCCTGGAGCTTGAGTTCAAGGTTGAGACTTTAGACTTGGCTGCGTTATCTGGAAGCAGGAGTCCACAGAGGGAGGGCTCTGGGCTTATGCTGCACATTTACCTGAAGGAGAACTGTTTTGTCCTTGTGTGAGGGAGGAGGAAGCAGAAAGCTCTGTTTCAGCCCCGCCTTTGCTCAAAGCTCCAGGAAATGACCCTGATCAGAGGGCACCATGCAGGGCTAGGATTCCTTCTGTGTTTGTCAGCCTGCGTGCAAGCATGGCACTGCCTTCCTGAAAGCGCCAGAAGGGCCACAGTGAGGGAGAGCTGCTCCCTTGCAAGCTCAGAGGTTGCTGTGGCCTGTGGAGCTGGTGCTGGTGCTGCGCTTCACTTTCTGAAAATTGAACCTGCCTAGAAGACATTATTACAGCTTTCTGCCCTGGAATGAGGTGGCTCTGGCGTACATTGGACCCATTCCCTCATCAGGGTTTCAGGCATTCCTGGGCAACACTGGAGGTTGAAACGGAGGGCTAGTGCTGAGGGGCAGGGCTGTGTGCCCTCTCCGCTTCCCAGGTAAGCAGGGCAGGAGCTGGAGCTGGGACACGGTGTCCCTCAGTGCTGGGCTCAGAACCTGCCGGTGAGCTGGTTCACCACAACCTGCTTTGGCACTGGTTCACCACAACCTGCTTTGGCTCCAGCATGGAGCTACTGCTCGCAGGCTGGCTGGGCCAGGCTTCTGGCCCTGAAGCCTATAGCCAGATAAAAGCACCACCATGCACCACAACCTGCTTTTTTTTTGCTTTGTGGTGTCTAGTGCAGTACAACACAGTTATCCCAGTGGGGATAAGTGTTGTACCCATGGTGGTGAGCCAAAAGCAGGGGAGAGAGACAGCAACAGAAAGTGAAATGGGGGTGGGCTGGAGTGACACCGAAGAAGGAAAGACCTGACCCTGGGAACAGCAAGAAGGCAGAACAGGGTGTCACCTCCTCCAGAGAGTTAAAAACGAGCTGCAGACGTATAAAATTGTTGAGGCTGGGTGCAGAGGCAGTGTGCTTGCTCGCCAGGGCACATGAGACCGGGGTGGGATTGCGGTGCTGTTTCTTGTGCCCTTCCTGAAGTGTTTTGGGTGGAAGCCAGCTCATTGCTGTGCACTTGGCGAAACTGGTTGTCAGTGCCAGAGGAACAAGTGCCCAGAGAGCAATGACTGGATTTCTGGTTGCTCTCTTCCTGGAAGCAAGGTCCTGACCATGCCAGCCCAGGAAACGCTTGGTACCCCCATGTACGGGGTGGCCTGGACCTCACTCTGTCGTCTTCTTTCTTCCAGCCACTCCCACTCTCCCGGCTCCATGGCTGCTGTCCGCGAGTGGTCCTGCACCCGCTGCACCTTTCTGAACCCCGTTGGCCAGCGGCAGTGCTCCATATGTGAAGCCCCCCGCCAGAAACCCGACCTCAACCACATCCTGCGGCTCAGCGTGGAGGAACAGAAATGGGCTTGTGCCCGCTGCACCTTCAGGAACTTTCTGGGCAAGGAAACCTGTGAAGTATGCGGCTTCACCCCGGAGCCAGGCCCCAGCGGCTCCCCCTTGCCCGTCATCAATGGAATCTTGCCCAAGCCCACCGTGCTTGTGGAGCCCAAGGGCACGTCCAAGGAGGAGGCTGCCAAGGCAGAAAGCAGCAGCGAAGACTCAGAGGGGAAGAGCCCTGATGAAGTGGAGCTGGAGAGTGGCTGGGCCTGCCAGCGCTGTACACTGCACAACACGCCGGTGGCCAATTCCTGCTCGGCCTGTGGTGGCCCACGCAAGCTCTCCCTGCCCAAGATCCCACCAGAGGCGCTGGTCGTCCCTGAAGTCATCACCCCAGCTGGATTTCACATGGCTCCCTCTACCCCACAGCCTTTAGTCTCTGCAGAGATCTCTGATGGTGACGCCGTGGCCACCCCAGGCCCAGTGGCTATGGAACAAGAGGCCCAGAAGATACCAACCTTCAGTCCCTTCTCCCCAGGGCTCCAGAACAACCCGGTGCCCCGAAGCCGCCGGGAGGTGCCCCCCCAGCTGCAGATGCCGGGGCCTGAAGCCTCCCCACCTGTGGCTCAGAGTGCAGCAGGGCAAAAGGGCTCTCCGCAGGGTCAGGCCAGGGCTGCCCCGGCTGCCCGCTTCCAGGAGCTGCTGACCAACAAACGGCTGAGCGTGCTGGAGGAGGAGATGGAGGTCAGTCCGTCCCACTGGAAGTGCAGCTCCTGCTCCCTGCTTAACTCCGCCGGGGCCAGCAAATGCGAGGCTTGCAGCACCCAGAAAAGCAGTGACACCATCAATCTGGTGGGGGACTCGGTGCGATTCACCCCATGCAGCCCCTCCAGCCCTGACTTCACCACCTGGTCCTGTTCCAAGTGCACCCTCAAGAACCCCACCCTGGCCCAGAAATGCAAAGCCTGCGGCTCCTCCAAGCTGCACGGCTTCCAGGAGCACGGGACGCAGGGCGAGCCGTCCCCCCGCTGCTCCGACTGCGGGGCTTGTGACAAGGGCAGCTGCTCCTCCTGCGGGGGCAGGGCCCCGTCTGCCCGCAAGGTTGCCCGTCTCTTCCCGTCCCAGCTGCCTGCTGGCCAGGAGAGGCCGGGCCAGTGGGCTTGTCCCGCTTGCACCTTGCTCAACGAGCTCAAGGCCAAGCACTGCGTGGCCTGCCATACCCCCCAGCAGTACGTGGCCCAGCGCAAGGGCCTCAAGCCCCTGAAGAGACGGGAGAGCATGCACGTGGAGAAGAGGCGGCAGACAGACGAGGGAGAGGCCAAAGCCCTGTGGGAAAACATCGTGACCTTCTGCCGGGAGGTGAGTGCTTGCTGAACTTAGTCTCATTCCTGGTTTCACTTAGCAGGGACATTCTTCGGCCTCCCCCGTGGGTCTGGGGCATCCTTGTCACAGGCAAGATGCTTTCTGTGTCTTGGCTCCAGAGAAGGTCTTCACCTGCAACAGCTGGATGCTAGTGGTTAACACTGAAACGTAATATCTTAAATTGGTGCGAAATAATCTGTAGGGTGAAGGTGACCTATCTAGTTCACTTTCAATCCAAGGATAAGGAAGTCTGAGTGTTAACTCTGAAACCTAGTGATATTTTAAATCAGTGAGAGAGAACATCTGAGTTTTGAACATCTTAGTCTGGAGAAGAGGAGGCTGAGGGGAGACCTCTTGGCCCTCTACAACTCCCTGACAGGAGGGTGCAGAGAGAGGGGATGAATTTCTTGAACCAAGTAACAAGCAACATGACAAGAGGTAATGGCCCCAAGTTGTGCCAGGGAAGGTTTAGACTAGATATTAGGAAGCATTTCTTTGCAGAAGGGGTTGTTGGGCGTTGGAATGGGCTGCCCAGGGCAGGGGGGAGTCCCCATCCCTGGAGGGGTTGAAGAGTCGGGTTGACCCAGCGCTGAGGGATCTGGTGAAGTTGGGAACGGTCAGGGTGAGGTTCATGGTTGGACTGGAGGAGCTTCAAGGTCTTTTCCAACCCAGATGATTCTGTGATTCTGAGTTGAAGGGGGCATTCTTTGGTGGTCAATACAGCTCCTTCCCTGTCCAAGGGTGGGGAAGGCTGGGAAAGAGTGTGTCCAGGTTTAGTGGTAGTACCACTGTCTGGGCAGCAACTGCAACATGTGGGTGCAGGAAATTTGGGGATGCAGCAAGCAGAGGCTCAGAGCACTGGCAGGGCTGCAGGCAGAGGAATTGCTGCCACTGCCAGCAACTGCAAGTGTTCAAGAACCATGAGCTGGGCCTTGGCACTCTTGGTTTCGGTGTTTGTGAATGCACAGCTGCAGCTGCAAATGGCTCGCCCCTGTTTTGGGAGGGACAGCCGAGGTTCAGCTGTACCCTGGCTCCAGGTGAGGGTCTCAGGAACACATGCTATCACCCTCCCCTCCCACTGTGAATTATCTGGCTCGATCTGTTGGGTTTCAGTCTCAAACAGCACTGTGGTGGCCCCATTTTTTCCCCTGAGTGGCATACGGTGCTCCTTTGAACACTGCTCTTTCTCTGTCCTCCTTCTGGGGGAAGCCTCCAGCTCTTCTGGACCAGATGGAAAGGGAGTTGCAGTCCCATTTTGACGTACAAACAAGGCTTTTCCTGCCGGGGCTGAGGAGTGCCTCCATGCCTGTGCCTCCCTTGCACAGACTGGGGACCACAGAGAAGTTTGGCTCAGGAGGGAAGCTGGTGAGAGCGATTTTGGGGTTGTGGGGTTTTTTAATTGCTAAATGTCCATCCTAACAGATGTGGGTGTCTTTATAGCAGAGACCCTGATTCTGCTTATCTCCCTCTTTTAAGCAAATGAATAGCCTCTTTTATAGGCAGGGAACATCTATTACATCCTGTGGAATCACGCCTGAAGGATGAAGTATGAGAGATGGCCAAGTTGAATTAGCAGCTTGCCGCTGCCAAGAGGGGAGTCTGCCTTGCCTCATCCAGCACAGCTCTCGGTTGGAGCCTTGGCTGAGCCCGCTTAGCTTGCTAAGCCAGCACTAACAGGCTATTAGATCAGCGTGGGCCATCTCCTGAAAATCCCCCTAAAACTAAACCACTGCAGTGTTCTGACACTATTTATAGGGCTCTGCAGGTCCGAGGGAAGGACTGGCAGCAGTGGTGGGACCGTGCTGCTCCCATACTCATGTTCGCTCTGCTCCCAGCGTGCCCGCAGCCTCCCACCAACGCTCCTATTGGGGCTGGCATGTAAGGCAGCCTCCAAGCTTCCTTCTGTCCACGGTGTTTCACAGGCTGTTTAGCCTTCCCCTGGAGGAGAGTGTGAAGCTGGTCAAGTTCTCTGCCTGTTGTCCCTGTGCCCCAAGTCACGTGGAGCAGCCCTCCTTGCTGTGATGCGCACTGCAGGGATTTCTGCTCGAGCTCCTGTCGTGGGCGCTCTGTCCTCCACTATTCCAGGGGTGCCTTTTCCACCACTTCGCAGTCTGTGGTCCCTGCTTTTTTCAAGAAGTTCCAGCTTTACCCTTTCTCTTCCTTCTGGGAGGAGAGCAGAGCTGATGTCTCTCGCTAGCTGCCTCTGCACTGGGCATCTGCTTCCCTGTCTTGTGCTGTCTCTTCTCTTGCTTATCCCGCTGTCTCACTACTCTTCTCTAATTACCCATCCTTCTCCCTTTCTAAATAACAACACGAATCAGCACGTTCTGCAGAGCTAGAAAGCAAAACCCAGGACTCTTGCTGTCTGTGCCATGCTCTGGCACGTCTGCGTGCAGAGCCTTTCCCGAGTGCTGGGGGAGGCCCCATCTCTGTTTTCCTTCTCCGCCCATCAGACAGTTTGCCACTGGCAGCAAGGCCATGTGCGGGAAGGCAGCAGCCTTCCTCGGCTGATGTGGTCCCAAGGAGGTGGCCGCAGAGAAGGTCACATCTCTGGTCCGGAACGGCATGAAGAGGGTTGTTGTCAGAGCAGGAGGAGTGAAAGAGGTCCGATGCCCAGATTTATTCCCTTGCAGGAAAAATAAGCCAGACTCCTCACCTGGCACGATCTGTGAACAGGCTCATCACTGCCCAGGCACAAGAGGAGTTACCTGCTCTGATGCTGTCCCTGCAGCTCTTGTGCCTCTCTTTCCCTCCATCTCCAGGGATATTAGTAGTGACAACTTCTCTAAAGAATTTAGAAATAAGTGAAGGGAGACAGCATGGTATAAAGGGAGTTAGCTTGTTAGGCAGGCTTGTCCCAGTGTTGCTGGAGAATTGCACTGCTACGGCTCTCACGTTGCCTCCACTGTCAGTGCTGGTGAGGTCTGTGGGTGTATGTGCAGACTCCTGCAGAGCTGCTGGGTACTGTCCTGTTCCTGGTGGGACCCTGGTCATGATACCGGGGAGGCTGAGGGCTTCTTCCAGCTCTGCTGCTTGGAAAAGCACTGCAGCGACTCTTCAGGGGACAGGAGGATTGTGATGCCCATAGGCTCTGGCTCACGGGCTGCTGCCTTGCTCTGTGTGCACTCTGCCCTGCACGGTGGGTTCCTGGGGAGCCCCGGCTGCACCCCGAGAGGCGAGTGTGTGAGGCCGGGATGAGGCAAGGTGAGGTTGCTGGCCTATATGGCAGAGGCGGCTGCTCGTCAGCTGCACAGAGCAGATGCTCCCCTTGTGAAAGCCAGCAAGCCCTGGGACATGTCCATTTTCACCCCCATTGGTATTTGACCAGGGACATCTATTAGCTGAAAAACACCCTTCTGCAAAAGAGAAGCCGGAGGTGCTAATTGAGGCACCAAGTAGAAAGCATTCATGTAGGATTGCAACAAAAGAGAAAGGACAACTACTAGTTTGGTGTTCATGAAAGCTAATTTAAGTCAGAGCTGCCTTTTGCTGAAAGACTTTAATTTCATTTAATTAAGAATAACAAAGAAGTCCTGGTTCTTATTTCACCCTGTGTTTAAACTGTCTGAAAAAGCGGCCCTCCTCCCCTCGGTGAAGTTCTTTGTTCCTTCCCATCCTGCTTCTGTGGCCAATACCTACGGGATTATCTGCCCTTCAGCTCATCCTATTTTATTTAATGCGAGCAGCTATTGCAGGTGGGCTTAGACATGGGACACCCTCACTCTGGAATTGCTTGCCAGTTTGTGGTCAGGCTGAATCCAACTGCGAAAGGTGCCCCTAACATCCTCCATGGCTGTGCCTCGGGGGTGGCACAGGACTGCCAAGCCCAGCATGTCCCCCTCCCGGAGCAGGGACATCTCAGCCCTTAGCACAGGGCTTGCAT
Source organism: Athene noctua (assembly GCF_965140245.1). Classification (NCBI taxonomy): domain Eukaryota; kingdom Metazoa; phylum Chordata; class Aves; order Strigiformes; family Strigidae; genus Athene; species Athene noctua. The sequence goes on along the minus strand of NC_134051.1, from coordinate 2,640,014 downwards.
TGAAGAGCGTTTGCTTGCCAGGTGGCTCCTCACAGCTTGCTGCTCAAGTGCTTTGCCACTTATAAGAGGCAGCCAAGGTCCCCCACGGTCCAGCTTTTAGCACCAGCACAAAGTGTGAGACGTTCCCTGCCCGGGGAGGTTCCTGTGAAATAGAAAAAGGCAGACTTGAGTCGCAGTCCGGAGCTTGGGGCCCGGAGAGGTGAGTCGGCTCGTGGCAGGGCTGAATGCTGGACCTGATGCACAAAATACATCTGTACCATTGCCACGGGACACCCAGTCCCAGACCTGCTTCCTGGCACAGCGTTGGAAGGGGCTGCCTGGGCCAGGCAGGAGGGCTGGGGGCTCCGCTCTCACTCCTGGGGGTGCGGTGGGAGACTTTGCAGGTCAGGCTGGTCCCAGGAGGCTCTGAGGAGCTGCGTGCTGCACAGCTGCACACTGATGCTCTCCTTGCCTTTCGCTCTCGCAGAACAAAGTCAATTTTGTAGATGACAGTTTCCACCCTGGACCTAAGTCCGTGGGATTCCCGGAAGGCGACAGTGTGCAACAGAGGGTAAAACAGTGGCTGCGACCCCACGAAATCAACTGTAGCATCTTCAAGGACCGATCGGTGAAGTGGTCGGTGTTTCGGACACCCCGGCCCTCGGATATCCTGCAGGGACTGCTGGGAAACTGCTGGTAAGGGGGAGTGAGCCGGGCTAACACCCTCCTGCCCCTTTGTCCTTTCCCCTCCTTTCATCCAGCTCCAGATCAGACCCCTCAGCCCTACTCAAACCCATTTATACCCCCAGGCGTGTACCCCATCCTCTGCCTCACCCCTTACCAAGCAGCTGCGACTGCAGTCCCCTGCGCTGCACGGCTGGGCAGCTGCCTGCTGCCTGCCCGTGCCCCGCTGAGACCGTCCCGCGTCCCGTCCCGCCGGCAGGTTCCTGAGCGCCCTGGCCGTGCTGGCCGAGCGGCCGGAGCTGGTGGAGAGGGTGATGATCACCAGGACGCTGTGCCCCGAGGGTGCCTACCAGGTGCGGCTGTGCAAGGACGGCACGTGGACCACGGTGCTGGTGGATGACATGCTGCCCTGCGACGAGTGCGGATACCTCCTCTTCTCGCAGGTCAGCGGCCCTGGCGGGGGAGAGGGGTGCCGGGAAGGGGGGAGCACTGCACCAGGGGCAGGGGGAGGCTCGTCCCTGGCTCTCCCAGGGAGGCAGTGGGAAGAGGTACTGCTGTGGTTCATGTGAAGCCCCTACTCTGCTCTGCGTGGGGTGTTTGCAGCTCAGGACCCTGCTTTTTGCTGCACTCTCAAGACAGCTGAACTCTTTGAGGCCGTAATATAAATCTATTTAGGCCCCTTTTGGCAATTTTGAGGCTATGATGGAGAAGTTTCATTTGCAGTTGCTTTTCCCTCACCCCCCCCCGGCCCCGCACGACAGCTACTTCACTTGAAGGGGAAGCCATCCTTATTCTTTACAGCAAAAGGAAAATATTTTAACCTGTGTGTTTTGTACTGCAAGAAGCTGAAGGAAAGCTGTTTCTTTCCTCTGCGGGAAGGTCTGGCAGCTTGGCTTTGCCAGGCAGGGGCTGTGGAGAGGGAGGAGATGGCACAACAAATCAGCCTGTTTCGAGCCAGTGCCTGGTTGCTCTGAGCACACTCGGGTGGCATCTGCTAGGAGTAAGGAAGGTCCCTCGGCCTCTTCAGGACGTCACTGCGTGTTATGCCCTGCCCTGCCTGCCAGGCCCAGGGGCGCTTGCTGGGATCATGTCCATGAAGGAGACTGGGAACGTCTTTATTGAAACTCAGGCAGCAAAATCTGCCAAGCAAAATGAAGTTTCACTGTCGGGGGAGACAGGAACCCAGGACTGTTGGGTTGGACTTTGTTTTGCAAATCCCAATCCTGTTTTAAAACACACACAGCCCCAAACTGCATCATGGGACAGGACTCTGGCTGGGGAAATGGGGCCTGAAGACAAGTATTTGGGGAACCTTAATGTCAGTGCAGCTTGAGTGGGCTCAGTAGTCTGTGCCTTTCGCAGCGTGGAGTCCTGGGGAAACCGCTAGTTGTGTTGGAGCTAATGGGCCTGGTGGGGCAGCAGTCCTGGCTCGGCCAGCAGCACTGGCTGTGGGCAGAGGGGCAGGGGCTGCACACTGTGCCACACAGGTGCGGGCTGCCTGGCTGCCTCCTCAGCAGGGTGGTGGGTGATCCCTGCAAGGACCCTGAGTCAGGCAAAATGGTTGTTGGTGCTGCTGGAGGCTGCTCCTGTTAAGGAGAAACTTTGGAGAGGGGAAGAGGGAGTATGTGTCTACATTTTGCCTCTTGGTAGACAGAGTAATTTCTTTATTTTCAACATACTTGTCTTGGGTTTTATCTTTTCTGTCCATCAAGTCTGCTTTTTGTTTTTTTAAGATTGAAGGTTTTCACGTGGGCTGGGCTTGCCTTGCTTTTGTTTCCAGGGGCATTTGAATCGTGACGAGATTTTTCTGCCAAGTGTTTAGCTATGTGAGCTGGATGTGGGAGCTAAAAAAAGGAAAACCAGAGATTTCTCAAAATAAAGGAAAATCAGGCTCCTATCTGAGCTCCCTGGCTGCAGCTAAGGCAGAAATAAACAACATGGATTTTGTTGAGGGACTCAAAAATCAGTGAAAAGCACTTGTAAGCTTACTTTATCCATCAGAAAGAAATCTTCAGTGTCCTCCTTTCCTCTCCCAGCTCTTGGCTGCCACCTGTGAGTCGCACACAGCCACAGTGTACCAGTGCTTTTCCCCCCGCTGCCCTCCAAGCACTCGGTCCTCAACCCGATTTGCTGGGGACGCAGAGGCCTTCTGTCCTCATACACCTTCCTCTTCGTGTCCTCACTGCAGACAGGGGCTGGAGTGGAGGCATCTCCCCCCAGCCTCGGGAGGGGTAAAGCAGCTGGTGACCGCACCCCGTGGCACGCTGAGGACCTGCCACGGTGACGAGGACATAGGGGTAAAGGCTGGGCCCTGAGCCTGCGTTGCCATGCCAGTGGAGGCTTTGCAAACATCTGGGTGCATTAATGCAGCTCCTGTGTTTCTTTCTGAGCCCGTAATCAGCCTAGCGATGCCGGGAGTGATAGCCTGGCACCAGAGCAAGGGGACTCCAGGGAGAGTTTCCCCCCCTGAAAAACTTGCAACTTGCAATTACATCTTACCACTGTCCCTGTGCTGGAGTAGGGGACTTTGCTCTCTGCCTGGGAGTTTTTAGAGCTTGTTCTTGAAACTTTGGCCCTGTTCCGTGGGTGAAATCTAATCAATCCCATGGCTGTGTGTGCTCTAGACAGCCTCCTCCACCAAAGGTGTGTTGGTTTTGGTTTCCAACAGTGTGTGAAAGGCAGATGTTCCAGATGTGCTCAATATCCTCTTATGTTACTAAACCTCTTTAAATCCAGGTTGAAGCAGAAGGAAAGGACTCTTGGCTTGCAAGGTGGACACCCACCCCTGCCAGCCTGACTGCCCGGGCACCCCAGGGTGCAGCTCTGTTGGCATCCAGGCCTCTTGGATGTTCGCTCCAGGCTGTTTTCCCATGGGGAATTAAACTGTGCAAACGAAAGACTGAGCAGGTTACTACCTTGGCCTCACGTGGACAGGCTCCTGGTGGCTTGTCCTTGCTGTTCCTGCCTCTCCATCTCCCCCTGCAGCAGAAGGGTGGGCAGGGGTGGGTGAGAGGGGCTTTGCCTTGTCTGCATGTGCTGCCTTTGCTTTCCCATCTCCCACTCGGGGCAGCTTGTGATGTTTTTCTCCTTCTTTCCGCAGGCCCAGAGGAAGCAGTTGTGGGTCGCCCTCATTGAGAAGGCGCTGGCCAAGCTTCATGGTTCGTACTTTGCCCTCCAGGCAGGGCGTGCTATTGAAGGCCTGGCTACACTAACGGGTGCCCCCTGCGAGAGCCTGATGCTGCAGGTCAGCTCCACTAACCCTCGCGAGGAGCCCATTGACACTGACCTCATCTGGGCCAAAATGCTGAGTTCTAAGGAGGCTGGGTAAGACGAGGCAGGAGGGCGCCGTGGCAGGAGCATGGACACTCCAAAAGGGGGGTGAGGGGGGCTGCTCTTGTTTGTTGAGGCTCAGAGGAGAGGGGCTAGTGCATTACCTAGGGTGGAGCCCACCACCCTTGGCACTCGTCTGGAGCATGGGTGGAGTTGTCCCTCTAAGCTCTGAGAAATTATTTCTCCTTTATTTAATTTTCTTATGGAATTAAAATCCTGGTGAACTTCCCTGTGCATGTTTACTGCTGTCTCGCAGGAGTTTTTAAGTGACTGGCATTAAGCCCGCTTGCTTTGCTTTGAGTTGTGGGTTTTTTTGTATTGTTGAGTGTTTGACTCTGCACGTGTCTCCCACCTGTATGTGGCATCTTTGCTGGCCATCCCTGGGCATGACTATCTGCAGTCTGTAGGAGACAAAGCAAAAGCAAAGACCTCTTGCTCATCACTCTGGCAGGAGGGCAGTCAGGTTGGCTGAAGGCAGGGTTGCTCCTGCCAGCCTGCAGTACGGGGCCACACAGGAGGCTGATAGGTCCCAGCATGTGGTGTCCCCCCGAGCCTGCCTGGTGCAGACCTCCTGCCCCAAACAGCCTCTCCTCACCCCTGTGGAATGGGCCAGCTGCCTACCAAGTGGAGGCAGACGTACCGCTTGCCTTTCTGTGCGGCTGAGCCCTGCCAGCCATCGGAGATGGGCAGGACCCCAGGGCCTGGCAGAAAACGATTGAGGTTTGGTCAAAACTCCGCTGTGCGTGGACAGAGCTTTCAGCCCTGCAGGTGAGGGCTCTGCTCAGAGAATGGACGTGGGCAGGCAGAGAGAGCCCATGCTGCCCAGGCAGAGCTCTGGCCAGCGGGGCTGAGGCACTGCTCTGGGGAGGTTTACAGTGTTGTTGCAGAGCTGGAATATCTGGGAGCCTCCTGGGGGGGAGTCTGTCCTGTGCCTTGAGTGGTAGGGATGAGCTTCCCCCCCATAGGTTTGGCAGGACACTGAGAGGTTTGCTGTCCCCTGTGCAGGTTCCTCATGGGCGCATCCTGTGGTGGAGGCAACATGAAAGTGGATGATGTGGCCTACGAGAGCATGGGCCTCCGTCCACGGCATGCCTACTCCATCCTGGACGTGCGGGATGTCCAAGGCTTCAGGTGAGTTTGGGGTGGAGCCTGGCATGGTACAGCAGACGTTCCTGCCAACAGCCTGAGCAGAAACCCTGGCAACAGATAATTACATGTTGGAAAGACCCTGGGGACTCCTCTGTGTCCTATCCTTGTGGCCAGCAAGGGCTGTTTGTCCATCCCAGGGTGTCACATAAATGCTGTTGTCATATAAGGTGTCTTTGCCTGGCACTGGCCCCACACCCAGGGCCGCGCTGCTTCAGGACACCCTGTGGTGCAGAACGGTTCACCTGGTCTCACGAGATGCAGAGGATTGAGTTGAGTTCTTTAAAAGAGGAGGCTGAGGGGAGACCTCATCACCCTCTGCAACTCCCTGACAGGAGGGTGCAGAGAGGGGGGATGAGTCTCTTGAACTAAGGAACAAGTGCCAGGCCCAGAGGGAATGGCCTCAAGCTGCCCAGGGCAGGGTCAGGCTGGCTCTGAGGAAGGATTTCTGTGCAGAAGGGGCTGTTGGGCGTTGGGATGGGCTGCCCAGGGCAGGGGGGGAGTCCCCATCCCTGGAGGGGCTGAAGAGTCGGGTTGACCCAGTGCTGAGGGATCTGGGGGAGTTGAGGGTAAGGGTTGGACTGGATGATCTGCAAGGTCTTTTCCAACCTAGATGATTCTATGAACTCAGTAAGGCGGTCAGGGCATCCTTCCCACCTTTGGAGGATGGGGGGATAGAAACATGTGCTGCCTCTGACAGCCTGGGTGCTGTATAAAGCCCCATTTTGAGCCACATCGCACACGGCAGCCTCTTCCCTGCTGAACCCCTTCATCTGGCTGGAGGCCCTTGGGGCAGGGGAGGACAGAGGGAGCTGCAGCATGACCAGAGCTGCAGGACGAGGGTGTGTGTGCCCACAGTGGGGGGGGCAAATCAGGTCTAGGATGCTGTGAGGGCTTTAAACGGCAGGGGCAGAAGTGGTGTGGTGCCCTCTGCAGAGGGCTGGCTGGATCTGCAAAGCTGGGAGAGAATCTCAGAGGTGATCTTCCTTGTGTTCTCTTTCCTCCTGGGCCTCTGACACCATTTTTTCCCCTTCCCTCAGGTTACTGCGGCTCCGAAACCCCTGGGGCCGCTTCTCCTGGAATGGCAGCTGGTCCGACGAGTGGCCACACTGGCCAGCTCCCTTGCGTCATGACCTGATGCCCCATGGCAGCAGTGAGGGCGTTTTCTGGATGGAGTACAGCGATTTCATTAAGTACGTAGTGCCCAGGAGGCTGTGGGGTGGGCGGCTGGGCAGGGGACAGAAAATGGGGCAAGGGGTGATGGGGCAGGCAGGACCGGGTGTCCCCAGAGGGTGTAGGTGAGCTGCAGCGTGCTGGGGTGGGGGGACAGAGCAGTGTACCTGCAGAGGACCTGCCTGGGGCTGAGCCCAGCTTCCCCACAGGTATTTTGACTCTGTGGATATCTGCAAGCTCCATTCGGACTGGCATGAGGTGCGTGTGCAGGGCATGTTCCCCAACAAGGCCAACGGGCCGGTGACGGTGACATCGCTGACGGTGTTGGAACGTGCTGCCCTGGAGTTCGCCCTCTTCCAGGAGGGCAGCAGGTAAGCCAGGCAGCGATGGCCTGCGGGCAGTGACCTGACCCAGGAGAAATCCCTAACACGGTGCCCTCTCGCCCCGTGCTGTCCCCCGGGGCCGCAGAGCTCAGGGGTGGGCCCCCGTCACTGTTTCTCCGATTCTCAGGGTCTGCTCATGTTTTAGCTGAAACCCGAGCCCTGAATGTGTGCTGTTTCCTGGGGCTGGACACTTGGGGCAGCAGGAGGACTCTTCCTCTGGATCTGCCATCCTCCCCATGGCCTCCTGCCATCCTCCCCATGGCCTCCCCGTGCTCCGCGGGCAGTGCTCGGATGACGTGTGACCCTTTTCCCACTCCTGGTGCAGGCGGTCGGACACGGTGGACAGTCACTTGCTGGATCTGTGCATCATGGTTTTCCGGGCCACTTTCACCAGCGGGAACAAGCTGAGCCTGGGCCGGCTGATGGCTCACAGCAAACGAGCCGTCAAGAAGTTCGTCAACTGCGACGTCATGCTGGAGCCGGGCGAGTACGCCGTCGTGTGCTGTGCCTTCAACCACTGGAGTGCTGCCCTGGCAGGCCCTGCCGCCACCCAGGGTAAGGGGCTGGGCTGCCCTCCTTGCAGCCATGCTTCCTGGGGGACACTGAGGTGGCAGAGCCCTTGATCTTCACCTTGGGGACCTTGCTGGGGGTGGAGGTTGTCTGCATGTGCAGCAGCCGGCAGCACCCCTGGGGACTGTGGACTTGGTGACGGTCTCATTGATCCTTCCCCTTCCTCTGTGTGTCTCTGCAGCGTCCAGTCCCACCAGCAGCCGACCAGCCACCGATTATTCCAGCTATATCCTGGCCATCTACAGCTCCCGCCTGGTGATGGTGGAGCAGGTGGAGGCGCAGCCCACCACGCTGGCGGATGCCATCATCCTGCTGACCGAGAACAAGGGCGAGCGCCATGAGGTGGGTGCGGAGGGCACAGGGCAGGGGCTGGGCTCCCTGTGGCTGCTGGTGGGGGCCGGGACCCCGCCTCTGCCGTGTCCTCAGTCTGGCAGGAGTTGGGCAGGGCTGTGCCAGCCACCTAGTCCCCTCCTGCCCCATGGATGCCCTGTGGCAGCGTGGGGTACCCCAGCGGATGGGCAGCCCTTGGCTGGAGGTGGAAGATGCTGGTTGCAGGGGCTGAGATTTGGAGATGGGGATGTCCAGAGGCTTCACCCCGCTGACCCTGCTGTTTGCCCCAGGGCCGTGAGGGGATGACCTGTTACTACTTGACACACGGCTGGGCAGGGCTCATCGTGGTCGTGGAGAACCGGCACCCCAAGTCCTACCTGCACGTCCAGTGCGACTGCACCGACAGCTTCAACGTCGTCTCCACGCGTGGCAGCCTCAAAACGCAGGACAGCGTCCCTCCCCTGCACAGGTCCGGGGTAGGCAGGGGTGGGTCGGCAGGGGGGGCTGCCCGCGAGGGCAGGCAGGAGACCTGGAGTGAGGCAGACCTGGGGCTGGCAGGGAGGGGCGGGCAGAGGGCGGGCGCTGGGGTGGGCAGGTTTGCCGGGGCGGAGGCAGCTGCCTGGCCCTGAGCCCGTCCCTCTCTCCGCAGGCAGGTGTTGGTGATCCTCTCCCAGCTGGAGGGTAACGCCGGCTTCTCCATCACCCACCGCCTAGCGCACCGCAAAGCCACCCAGGCCTTCCTCAACGACTGGATGTCGACGAAGGGCACCCACAACCCGCTGCTCACGCCCGAGGTCGCCGGGCTCCACGGCCCCCGGCCCCTATGACGAAGCGCCTCCCCCTCCCCACGCCACTCCCCCGTTATTTTCACCGAACCTCTGGCCCGGGGTCGCCCCCCGAGCTGTCAGCGCTGAGCCGTGGGGCAGAGTCGGAGCATCACACCCAGCACTTTGCTCAGCGCCGCGGGGCCGGGGCGAGCTCTCAGGGCCAGGACCAGCTCTGCCTGCTGCCCCCCCTGCGCCGCCCTTGGCACCGCCAGCCCCCCCCACGCACTTTATGAGGAGCGGCTGGGGGCACGGGGCCATCTCAGGATCCCACCTGCCCCGTACCCGCGCTGGGGCCCGGTGCCCTCGGCCCGCCCCGGGCACGCAGCAGCGGGGGGTGGCTGTGGGAGAGGGGGGGGCTGGAGGTTGCTGTCAAGGCCCTTCCCAGGCACCACGCTCAGGACTCTGCCCCCTCCTGTGGCGCCAGGGCCCTGGCGCTGCAAAAAGAAAAAAAAAAAAGAATATACCTCTGACGTCTGTCCGTCTGTGTGACCCTCCATCTGTCCCCGGGCCCTTCCCACTGTCTTTGTTACCCCCATCGTCCGCTGCCGGGACCAACGTGGCACCGAGGCACTGTAGCCAGGCTGGGGGGGACTGGGGTCACCCTGCCGTGGTGGGGATCTGCAGTGGTGCCTGGACCCCCCTCACCCACCTCGCCTGTCCCGGATGCTGGGGCTGCCCCCGCGCCACCCTGGGACCAGAGAAGAGGGCGCTGGGTTGTTCTAGAAAGCTGCTGCTGAGAGGTTTCTGTTGCACCTTGGGGAGAAAGGCAGAGGTGCTCCCCTCTGCTGCTGCAGAGCGGGGCCACGGGGTGACGCCTGGGGGGGCTGCGGCAGTAGGGACCCCCCTCAACTTGTCACACAAGTGTTACTATGCAAAGGCGGCCGCTGAAAGCAGTGCCTGGAGAGAAGCCATGCGTCCCTGCTGCCCCCCGGGGGGGTCTGCCCCCTCCCCGTGCCTGCGGAGGCGAGGGGTGAAGGGCGGCAGGTACGGACTGGGGTTTGGGGAGCAGTTCCTGTGGCTTTACCACGTTGTCGTGTGCCGGGAGGAGGGGCGGGGGGTATTCTGGTGGGGGGAAGCTGAGCCCCATCCTTCAGAGGCCAAGTGTGGAAGGTCATGAGCACAAGGCGAAGGCTTGCAGAAGCCTGGGGGTGCCGCTGCCCCAGCGGGGGCTCCGGGGTGGGGGGTGACCCCCTCCCCCCCCAGCTTCAAGGCCTCATGGCTCTCCTGCTTGGCGCGGCGGGCGCGTCTGTGTACGTTCGTGTGTGTGTTTTGGGGGTCCCCCCGCGTCACCCTCTGCTTCCCAAGCTGTGTGGACCTGCAGCTCGGAGCGGGGAGGGCACGATGGGAGATGCTCGGCCCTGTTCTGGCAGGGACGGTGCTGGGGGGCAGCCTGCACCCCAAACCCTGCGCCAGCGGCGGAGGGGGGGGCTGGGTGTGGGGTTTGCCCAGCGTGTCCTTCTGTGTCCCCCCAGGGAGCCGGGGGGGGCTGCCCTGGCACCTTCCCAGCCCCCCTGGCCGGGGCTGCTGAGCCAAGCTCTCTCTGTATTTTTGTTTGTGGATCTGTTTTCTCTCTTCCCTGCTCCTTCCTCCTCGGGATGATTTGTCCTTCACTTTTTTTTCTCTCCCTGTCTTTCTGAGCTGTGAATATTTTTAACCCTGTAAATACTGTCCAGCTCTCAAGAAACATAGGATATTTTATCAATTGTAAATCAGATCAGTAATCCCTGTATGATACAAATTATCCATGGGTGGTTTTCAAACTCAGGTTCTGATGGACCAAATAAAGTTTTGTTTTTTACTGAAGCTGCCTGGTTTTCTCTGCTCAGCTGTGGGGGGAAGGGGTGGCAGGGAGGGGGTGCCAGCCAGCACTTGTCTGTGAGATTTTGGGGTCCAAGCAACGTGTCTTGAAGCCATTTCAGTGGAGCGGTGGGCATCCATCCATCGGTGCCCTGAAAGTAGAGCTGAGCCCAAAAAAAAGGTGAATTTGAGTTTCAGGTTTCTCTAGCTGCACTTTGGGGTGTGGGGCCGGACAGGGTCACGCAGGGGAGCAGAAAGGGGCAAAGATAAAGCAAAATCCAGAAACGTGTCAATTGAGCAGCAGCTGCCCTCTCCCGGGGCCGAGCAGGGCTGCACCACAGCCGGGAGAGGGCAGCCGCTGCCCGCCTGCTGCCCACCGGCTCCGGCTCCCCGGCAGCCTCCGGAGTTTGGCTGGGGTCGAGCATCAGCCGGTGGGCAGGGCAGCTCCTGCCTCAGTTTCCCCCACCTGCACCGCGACGGGCTGTGGGATGGCCAAGGGGTGTGGTGGTGCCAGGGCCATGCCCGCTGCATCACCGACACCGTGCCCAACCTGGGGATGAAGGAGCGGCTTCTCCATCCTCATCACCACCCAGGGCAGCACCCACCCTCCCTCCCGCCTCCCCGTCTGGGCCGGGGGCGAGGCAGGCTGGCGCTGGGGAGAGCTTTCCGGCTGAGCGGAGGCGGCCGGCTGCGCGCCAGCCCGCTCTCGCCCGGGGTGGGCACCTTGAGACCAGTAGGGAGAGACAGAAGGAGAGGATTTCGGTCTTTCTTACAGCAACTTGTAATAGATTTTTCCGGGCGAAACATCTTTGCATTCAGGAGGCCCTGTCACAAGCCATCAGCCTCAGCCGGGGAGAAACAGATGGAGAGTTAATTTTGGCGGGGAGGGCACTGCCGCGCTCCCCTCCTCTCCCCTCAGTCTGTTCAGGGAGAGGAGCCGTGGCGGCAGAGGCAGGGTTTAACCCTCGCGGCCGCGCAGCCCCTTGCCCTCGCCCCTGCGGGCAGGCTGCCTGCGTGGGCCCAGCTCCTGCCCGCCCTGTTCCTCCCAGGGATGCCAGCGGGGTTGGGTGGCTAAAACTGCTGCCCGTCACCGCCACGGGGCTGCCCCGCGTGTGAATGGGGTCCCCCCGAGCCGGCTCTGTGCTGCTCAATGCCAGGGACACACTCGGGATTCTCAGCCCAGTGACCTGGTGGTGGCTGCGTGGCCAGCCCGGGTGGGCAAGTGCGTCCTGCCTTCCCCACGGGCCACAGCTCCCCAGAGCCACATCCCCGTGAGTCCCACGCCAGCGCTGGGGGCAAATCCTGCCATGCCGGCAGCTCGGTGCAGCCAGGGACACTCGGGCACTGGGTGGGCTGGTGCGTGGAGGGGACAGAACCTCCCAGGAGCTGGCGCGTGGATGGCAGGGGACAGCAGTGATGCTGCCTGTGGCCACGAGCCACCGGAACACTGTGGGGAGCCCTCAGGGGACCTCCAGGGTCACCAGCGGGGCTGAGAGCAGTGGGGTGGCCATGGGAGGGGTGTAGGTGAAATCAAACTGTAATTGTGTGCGGTTCACAAGGGTCGAGCCAGCATTAACTGCTTTATAATTACGTATAATTGTGTGTCAAAAGATAAAATTGTATTTGACACATCAGCTTCAGAGAAGCATGTTGCTTCATCAGTAAATTTGTCATCACTTGACTCTGTAAGGTCTTAAACCTGAGGTCTGAAGGGAGAGGTGGGGACGGACACCAAGAGCGGTGGGTCAGAAGGGAAGGATGGACAGAAGGAGGGACAGCAGGACGGAGGGGGAGATGGAGGAAGAGTGCTGTTGTACCGACCAGTAGGAACAGCAGAGAGGCTGGAGCGCGTGTGTGACAGCGGAGGCAGCGAGCAGGCAGGGGCTGTCGCACCGGGGCCTGGCACGCCTGTAAGAACGTGGTCAAGGAGCTGTGGCTACAAAAAGCCAAGTGATGGCACAAGTCAGCCCAGGGATGCCAGGTTGTGCTTGGTGGGACGGGGCGAGTGGGGCAGGCTGCTGTGGGCACGTGAACCCACCATGCTGCCTGCTGCTCCTGCCGCCCATCCTGCCAGTCCCTCCAACACGCAGGGTGATGCTGCTCCTCCCTGCGCGGTCAAGAGGATGCTCAGGCAGGTGAGGTGTTTGCTGTCCCATTAGTGTGGTCACCACCCCTTGATCCGCTGAGCCCAGGGGTGTCTTCTAAGGCTGGAGGTGGAAACGTGGGTCTTTGCCGAGGGCTCCAGGTGGGTGCTGGCTGCTCCTCAGGACCTGGCACTGGCACCGCCAGGGCCCGGCAGTTGCACTGGGGCTGCACGGGGAGGGGGCATGGTGGGGAGTGAGGGCTTGAGCACTCTCCGTGATTCACTCTGACTATAATGGGAGCTGCTGGTGAATATTTTATGGCTCCCACAGGGCAGATAGAACATATTGTGCATTTTACGCCACAAATCTCCGCCTAGAGACAGAGGGAGGCTTAAAAAAAGAGCAGCACCAGCGCTGCGCTGGGTTGGAGGGGGGCAGAGCTGCAGTGGCGGTGCCAGAGCAGGGTTTGCAAAGGCTTCGCTGCCCCCCTGTGCCACCCTTCCCAGGGTGTGCTGGTGGGTGCCCTGAGCCCAGCATCATCCCAGGCAAGGAGGATGTTTGGCAGGAGCAGGAGCAGGCCGCTGCCAGAGCGCTCTGCGGTGGCTGCGGCTGCGGGCCGGCTGCCCCAGGCCAGGCCTGCCTGCTCTGCGGCTCTGCGGCGCAGGCAAAGTGCTTTGCCCGGGGCTGAGTGCTGCAGGAGGGGGCCCTGCCTGCACTGCCGCTGCCTATGCAGGGCTCTGCCTTCGCCTTCGTCAATAATGCAGCCCTTGCCCCGGACAGCCCGCCAGCACTGCCCGCAATAATGGATCGGGGATGTGAGCAGCCGCCCCGGCTCAGCTCAGCAGGAGGCTGCACCCCCCAAACACCCCCTGGTCCCCTCCTCATCCTCAGCTGAGTCCGATGCTCTGCCAGCAGCTGGCAGGCAATGGGGGAGTCTTCACCTTCGCCTGTCACTGCCTGCTGCTGCCCAACTTGCAGACTCCAGGATGGGGTTTTGGAGGTCTTCCTGCAGGGAAACCCCGTGCCCACCCTGGCACCCCTGGAGTGAGCGGGTGCAGCTGGGGTCAGGGCTCCTGGCTGGTCCTCCCCAGAGAGGACACATGGCACCGTGTGCCAGGACGGCGGCTCAGGCTGGGACTCCCAGCCCTGCTGCAGCGCTGTGTTTGCACGGGCGAGCTCTGGGCGCTGGGGTGCTTGTCCCGCTCCCCTCGAGCACGCCCCGCTGCCTGGCAGGCAGGGAGCCATTACAGAGATTGCCGGCAGCTGCCTGCACTGACTCTGTCTGGGCTGGAGCTGGGGGAGGCAGCTCGGAGCCCGGCAGCAGGCAGGAGGAGGAGGAGGATGTAAGCACAGGAACCACGGGGTCAGGGCCAGCCCCCGGGTGTCACTGTGGGTGCTGAGCAGACCCTCATCCCCCGCCAGAGACCCCCAGCTCCCCACACAGCCACCACCCAGCAGGGTGAGGACATGGTTCTTGGGGGCAGGTGGACCTTCAGCTGTAGGAGAACTCCCTGAGGTCTGGGTCAGCCCTTGGCACCCCCCACTGCCCTGGGGACAGCCCCCAGCCCCCTGACAGGGCCATGCAGGCAGCGGGACGGGGACACACAGCCACCAGGGGGGCCTGCAACCCCCATCCCCACTCTGAGAGGTGAGCAGAGCCCTCCAACAGCTCCCCTGACCCTGAATCGGGGTACAGTGGAGCTACACCCTGGTTGGGGTGCTGCTGTGGAGTCCTCACCTGGGGGTCACAGTGGCACATGGCGTCCCGGGGGGGCTGTGCTGTTCCCAGGCTGGGTTTGCCCTGGGATGAGGCTCAGGGGGTGACACAGGCACTTGCCCCATCTGGCCCATGAGCACGGGCAAGCCATGGAGAAGACTGCCGGGATGAAAAGGAAAGTCCCAAGCCAGGGCAAGTCCTCTCCTCCTCCTGCCCGGCCTCTCCATCCAAAGGCGGCTGGGCGAGGGGCTGTGCCGGGGGCTGGGGCTGGCTGGCACAGCCGGGGCTGTGGCGGCCACGCCGCCTGGGCTGTCACGGGCTGGGCTATCGAATCTGAAAGCAATTAAAGCCATCATCAGTGCTCGCTCGGGGCTGGCTCCAGGCTGCAGGGAAGCTGCCACAACAGATCATGTGCTCAATGCTGCTGGCCCGAGGACCCGGCTCAGCCCCGCGCCTGCTCCCACCCACACCCCAACACGCACCAGTGCCAGCCCTGGCCGGTGCCCACTCAGGGGAGAACAGGGCAGGGCAGGCTGAGAGGCCACGGTGAGGGGCCACGCGCATCCTCAGCAGGCAGCCGCTCGGTGCATCTCGGATAGGGTCCTGCTGCCTGGGGGCTCAGCAGAAGGGCTTGGCCACCACCTTTGGCCACCAACTTTGGCCACCGCTATGACCACCATGTGCTTGTTGTGACAAGTGGCAGTGGTGGGCAGCAGGACGGGATGGCTCTGGGTGTTCCCATGGGTGCTGAGGAGGGCTCAGCACCGGGTGCTCTCCCTTGGGCACAGTGGGGCTGGGTTGGGCACGGCTGGGAGCTGCCTGCACCGGTGGCTGCCTGCACCGGTGGCTTTTCCCAGCAGGGTGGCTGGAGCCTGTGGCCCACGGCTCGTCCCGTGTGGTCACGATGGAGACAGCCCTGGCAGGTCATACACTGGGGCAGGGGGCAAGAAGGAGCAGATGCTGACCCGAGGAGCTGCTGAAAGCAGGGTGGGCAATGGAGGGGTGCTGTGACGGGTCCATCCCCAGGGTGAGGAGGGGGCTGTCACCAAGCTCCTTCCACCCCAACAGCCCCTTTCCCGTTGACACAGGGAGTGGTGCTGGCTCATGCTGCCCCCCCCCCCATTTCAGTGTGTCCGTGACCGCCTGCCCGCAGTCCCCCAGCTCAGGGCCCAATCCAGCCGCTCCAGGAGCAGCTCCTGGGGCTAAAACCATCCTCGTGATCCCGCCGGGGCACGTCGGGGCGGGGGGTCCCCCCTCCTCGGGCACCGCACAGTTAAGCAGAAGTTTGCTGGTACGGAAGTTGCACATTGTCTTGAGGCACATTTTCTGTTTTTTCACTTGTGAAATATTTCTGTCAGAACCAGTTAATGTACAAATTAGCAGCGGTGGTCTCTCTTACGTCTTCTGACTCACTAATTTGACAGGGGGTGTTTCGGTGGTGGAGCTCGCTCTTGACAGGCAAACGGGAGGTCAGGGACCCGCAGGGGGAGGAGGCGACAAGCCGCAGCTTCCCGGGGGTCTTCTCCTTCCTAGCCCACCCCACCGCTCCCGTCTAGTCATCCCTGGCTGGAGGAGTTGAGCTTGGGTTTGGGGTTTTTTCCCCAAATCATTTTTTTCTCCCCAAAAGGCTCCCGTGCTAGGTAAGGAAATGGGAAGGGAGCCTGGGGGTGTGGGTTACACTTCTGGGGTCCTGCATGAACCCAAGGTGCAGGGCAGGCGGGAAGCAGCATGAGGAGGGAACATGGGCATGGAGAGAGCTGCCCGCAACATGGCCGCATCCTTCACCTCCCTCAAGCCAGGTCACGCCTGGGACTCCAGCTCTGCATTTGTAGGATGACACCCTCCCCCACCCACAGCCCCCATCCTCCGCTGGCCATTAGAGAGAAACTAATGATGCTCACGTTATCTGTGCACATCACCCCTCCACCCTGGGTCATCGATGAGCCAAGGTGCTGCACAGCCCCCTTTTATTTATCTATCTGCATAATCAGGATGTTAATCAGTTGAAGGGGGAGGGGGCGGGGGGGGACACCGCTGCCTGGGGGGCATCATGGCAGCGGAGGGGAGTGCCCGGAGCCGGCTGTGCCTGCGGACATGGCCCCAGCGTTGAGCAATGCTCAGGACCATGTCGGGCAATCTGTCCCCAGGCTAGAGGCTCACGCGACAGATGGACCTTGCGCTGGGCCAGGAGGTCAGCAGCTCTTTGGGCTGTGGAGGGATGTGTGCTGAAAACCACCAGCCTCTGCTCCTGCCAACCCTCCTCTGATGTCCAGGGACCGACACGGACTGCAGTGGGTTGGCCCAGGATGGAGCTGCTTAAACATGGGCACCTCCTGACCACAGTCCTGCTGGAGGAGGGGAAGGAGCTTGGTGGCTGCTCTCTCCAGCCATGGTGGAGAGCTGTGTGGCTGCCAGGGGCTGGAAATGAACCCAGAAAAGTATGGGAAGGGCAGCTCCAGAGCGTGCGCATGCAGCCCCATGTTTTCCTCATTTCCCCTCTTTATACTCATGTTTGATGAGGGCTTTGTTGGGGGTTGAGCTCTCCTTGCTCATCAAATTTACTCCTAAAGACATAAAACTCCCCCCCTCCCAGATGCTGGTGTTGCATCCTGTGGCCAGCAGCCATCTGTGTGTATCAGACCCCTGCAAAATCCTCCATTTTTGGGTCAGACAGGGTGCCTGGGTGACCAGATCTGGTACTTCACATCAGGGCAACCCCCTGAAGAATTTTGAGCTGTTGCATCCTGCAAAGGTCTCGTCAGCCAGGCCGAGTGTCCTTACCTCCCTCGAGATTCAACTCCACGTTCAGACATTCTCTTCCCAAACTGAACTCCTGAGATGTTGCCCTGTAAGAGTGAGACACCGCACTTCAAAAGCAATAGTTGAGAAAACCAGTTTTCTATCACACTGCACAGAAAGAGTGGCTCAGTCCAGCCTCTTCCAGGAGCCCCTTGCCAGCAGCATCAAGTCTGGAAAGGAACTGGAAACTCCCAATTCCCCTTTCTAAATGAAAAACTGAAGTTTGCTTTCCAGAGATAAATCCATGCCCACTTGGCAGGCACAGGCAGTCTCTGGTTACGCTGGCAAGGCTGCCCAGGTGGCTGCTCCCCCAGCCCCACACCATGGCACGTACTGGCTCGTGACCCTTGAAGCGATGATGCTGCAGCGTCGGTGCCCTCCCTTTCCCGACGTGGAAACTTCACCGTGAACCTGCCTATGCCAGATGGCCCGGCAGCCACCCCAGCGCCTCTTGGCAGCTTCATAGAGATATCGCACTTCTCCCCATACCTGAAAAGTCCCTACTGGTAGTGATCTGGCATGAAAACCACCGTGCTTAAAGCAAGGAACGCTGCCTGCTACATCTACCATTCTCTAGCTTGCTTTTGGCAAGAGTATTTGGACAGATGAGCGGGAGAGATCTTGGGATTAACGCAGCAGCTTTCCCTCTTGGCCAGGTCCAGGCCTCCTTGGGGCCACGCGAGGTGCCACATCGCGGCAAGATGTCACTGCAGTGGGGGGACCCTGAGGAATTTCTGCTCGTGGCACAGTGCAGTGGCTCGGGAGAGCTGTGCACAGGATTTGCAATGGCTTTTAGGGGCTGCAGGGGAGTTCCGGTGGGGAGCAACTTACCTGCAAGAGACAGTACAGAGCCAGTGGATACCCCAGGGCTGCGAGAGAAATCTCCCCAAACCCAGTCCCCTGCCAGGGTGGGTGTCAGGCTCTGGCCAGGGGTGCTCAGCTCCTCTGCAGCCCAAGGTGCCCGTTTAACCATGTGGCTGCAAACACATCCATGGCACCACTCCATGCACTCGCCCCACACACGGTCCAGCTCTCACCCACCGCCCCAGCAGTGCTGGCTGTGTCCCACGAGGGACAGGGAGCAAGACCGTGGCTGGCTGCACCCCACGGAGCTGCTGGCCGGCTTCCCCGGCACGAGGGGCTGCGGGAGCAGCAAGTGCCGAGCACCAGCCTCGCCGCTGCCTGGGAGGGAGCTGCCGGATGCAGAGGCGGCTGGGGCGAAACAGCTCAGGCAGCACAAATCGACTGTGACAGCCCCAGAAAGGCTGAGCCCGGGGGTGCGGAAAAATACAAGTTAGTTTCCTTTTCCTTACCATATGCTCCCCTTCAGCTGTGGGCGGCACGATAATTACTGCCATCCACCATGCTGGTCTGGCTTGTCACACAGGCTGCCGGCTGCTCCGCAGCGAGGGCTGAGCACAGCAGCAGGTCCATGAGCAGAGCCTGACCCTGCCCCACGTGTGCTGGAGAGAGGGATTTGGGTTCCTAGTCCCCACGTTTGGTCCTTCCCGGCACCGGTCTGAAGGCAGCAGTGTTGGGGAGCAAGCTGCAGACCCCTCTGCCCCCAGCAGTGTCTCCTGGGGGCCATGTGTCACCTTGCTGACTTTGGTGTGGTGCCACTTCTCCACCAGTCATCCCCCAGCTGCCTTGTAGCTGGGTGTGAGCATTCCTGTCCCCCTTAGCAGGATGCTGCCAGGGAGGTCCCATGCTAGCTCCCACACCTGGCTGCCAGGACACTCTCCAGGGCCAGCTGCTGCTTGGGCGGATTAGGAGACAAACTCTGCAGAGTACCCTAAAGATCAGGGAGGGGGTAGGCTTTGAGCAGGAGCTTGGACCAGACCATCTCCAGGACGCGCCACACCCTGAAGTCACCCCAGTGTGCGCAAGGCACAGGCCAGGGCACTGTTCTCCAAGGCAGGAGCAGGCTAGGGGCTGGCAGGAGGGAAGCTCTGTGTCTGGACAGCCCCAGGACCACAAGGTCCATACAAAATAGGATGGAGCTCTGCTCCGTCCAATCCTACAGTCCCCTCCAAAACACAGCAGTGATTCTTCAGGCCTCCCAGTGCCTCACCAGTGATGTCCCTATAACAAGGCCCCATGCTTGTGTCCTCCAGGACCGTGTAGACCAGGAAGCTTGAAGCATGACTGATTCTCAATACCTTCAGCGATGTCATGCTGGTCAACCCATGAGTTTCCCTCCCAGCGCATGGATCAAAGTGGATCCTCATTTCCCAGATTATGCCTGGCGTGAACACAAGATTCTTCAGACCCTTCATTTAGGAAGGGAAGAATGATCCCAATGGCCACTTTGCCTCAGTGTTACTTTGTACAAGAGGTGAACTGCGATCCCAGTATAGATGGTTGCTGGTGGTGAGGAGGATGGTTGGTCACCAGAACAGCCCCTCTTTCTGCAGTCTTCACCAGCCAAGCCTCCTAGGTGCAAGGTGGGAGAAGGGCCTTGGTGCACACTCTGCGTCTTGTGCTATTTGCGCCTCACTATGGCCCATGGGAGTGGGATGGGGACATAGTGCTACAAACTGGTGTAGTCCTTGCAGACTGTCACAGCAGTGTGTGTCCAGCCATGAGCCGTGCTCCCCACTGGCACAGCAGCTCCTTCTGTGGCTCCTCTAGTGCAAACAAAGCCAACGGCTTCACTGGAGTCCTAAAACCCATCCATCATGACTTTGGATAGCAAAAGTGCTCAAGCATCTAGCCCCTGCCTCAGTTTCCCCATCACATCAGATCTCTTTTTCCAGCCTCAGGAGCATCCCGCAGGTTCAGGGAGGTGAGGTGCAGAGGACACAACTACAGCTGAAACACTGAAAGATCCAACAGCTGAACAAAAATAATCCAGACTCTGGCAACTTCCCCAGGATCCCCTCAGAGGCTGTGATGGAGAGAGGAATGGATCTGACCCCTGGCTGAGCCATCCTTCCCCAGCCCTGCCCCGAGGGCTTGGCTTTACAAGGCATACACATGGTAAAGCAGAGTTTAGGATATCTGGGGTGCTGCAGGCTCAGCACCACCTCGAGGGGTTATTTGGAACATAAACTTTCCTGAACACTGAGCAGGGATCTCGCTTTCCCTTCTGCGTTTCAAAAGGAAAAAACCCCAAACCCCATCTTTCCCCCTCTGCCCCATCCCTGGGAGGTCTCTGTGCCCCGCGGTGCCCGCACCACCCCTGGCTCTGCCCAGCCGGTTGAGTGAATCGCTGACTCTTTAACCGGTTCTGCGGCGAAGGACCTTAATCGAGTCACCGCGCCGGGGCCGGGATGCTGATGTGATGTGACAGCCGCCCCGCACACCTCCCCGATCGCGGCCGCTCGGGGCGACGGCCAGCGCAGCACCCCGGTGCCGGGCGTGGGTGGCAGCGGGGCTTTCGGCAGCGCAGGGGTGGGGGGCACCCACTCAGGGAGGGCTGGGGGGCTGGGGACCAAGGGGGGCTGGGGAATCCTTCGCCATCACCCAAGTGACCCCTGACGTCACTGGAAGGCGGTTTAATATCCGTCAATCGCACGGAAAATCGCATGTTTGGCCCCAGAGCCCTCCTCCCCACGCCCCCCCCAGCTGCCTGTCCTATTTTGAAGGGCTCATTTTCTCAGCACTAATGAAAGCGACAGCCGTGCAGGGCTGGTATTTGGGGTTATCAGTGAGAATATTAATGGCTGGTGCTTGGTGTTAACTCTTTGAGAGGCCAGCCAGAGGCCAGAGCTGGGCTGCCTCTGCCGCAGAGGCTGGCCACAGCAGAGCCTGGTCTCCCCAGCGCCATGCCCAGGACTGGGGCTGGGATGGTGACCCCATTTCCAGGAGATTTTAATTGCCAGTTTTCAGCCGTGGGGGAGGCTATTGACCCAGCTGCCTCCTGCTGAGGAGGCTGGGAAGGAGAGAGGTGGAGGCTGCAGGGGTGGTGGGGGATGCTGCTACCTGGTGCAGCAGTGAGGGGAGGGCTCGGGGCAGAGGTGGAGGATGGGTGCCTCCAAGGCACCTCCTTATACCTGAGCGGTAGGCAGGTTCCAGAAGTGACCTGTCATAGCCAGGATATGGGAAGTCAAAGGGATGAACTCACCTGGTAACCAGGAAGGCCCTGGCAGTCTGAGCATATTCATGTTTGGCTGGAGATGTTCATGGTTGACTGGGACACAGAGTTCCCCACCAAGGGCTTTGCAAACAGCTTCATACAGTTGTTGAAGAACAAACACATCTCAGAGTCCACCCTGTAATCCTCGTGGGTTGTACCTCCCTCCTTTGCTCCACCACTGGCATCTCATTTGCAGTGCCAGTGGAGCTCCCCATGTGAAATCAGCCAGCCACCGACACTCAGTGGGACCATAAGGTGCTTTCTAGTTGGTGTGGGCAGGTTGCAGTGGTGAGGAGGTGCTTGTGGTGGACACCCACAGTGTGCCTGCAGAGGATGTTCATGTGTGATGGGGCCTTAGGAAGAAAGTATCTCCTTGGGCTGCATCTCAGCAACAGATGACTGTGAGCGTGAAGAAGCCAGCTGAGAGGCTGGCACATCAGCCTGTCATCACACGGGCTAATCCTGCCAATGAAGCAGGGACGGGAGAGTTGCACCGTGTCCAGAGACACCAGGCAGCAGTTAGAGCAGTTCCTTTGGAGATTCAGGACTGGTGTAAACGTGCCAGGGAAAACACAGACTGATTTTATATCAACATCTATCCAAGCTTTGAGTACACCAGGACTCATTTGCAGGTTTCACGGTTCTGCCATCAGTTGTGCTGGTGTAAAATCAGCCGTGAATGCCAGCAGAGCACGAGCAGTGACAGGTCTCGCTGAAGGGAGGATGGTGTTTACCAGGGGAAGAAGCACTCACCATCAGTCTCCAGTTAGGACATGAGGCTTTATGGCAGGGCCCCCGCGCGTTCGGGAACTGACTGCTCATCTCTAAAGCCCTCTCTAATTGGATGCATTTAAAGATGCCTCCTGAGCTGTCTTTGTCTCCTTGCAGCCAGCAGGACACACGTCCCTAAAATGACACCAGCTAATTAAGGCCGTGGAAGCCCAAGAACTCTTCTGTGCCTTGTTTGTTATCCGAGAGCCTGAGGCAACACTGAGGCCAGTAGGACCCTGACAGGCAGCTGGGGAAACCTGGTAATGACAGGGCCACCAAACCAGTCAGGGAGAAAGAGGCAGAAGAGTACAGAAATCAGCAACGACAATAACAACCAGCTACTCTAATGGTGCCAAGGCACCTACTGCACCTTGGAGAGATGGGATCAATGAACCAGAGGGCTTCCTCCCTGCTCCTTACCTTTTTCCGGGCACCTTCAGGCTAAACGGGGTGGAGGGTGGGGGTGGCAGTGGGAGGGCACCGGGGATGGAGTCTGCTGCATGAAAGTCAGGAGATGAGTCTCTTATCAGGCTGTTTTCATGCTTGCTGGGAAAATATAGCAGCATCTTTCTGGTCTGGCTAGAGAACCGTCCCACTCACTGGCTGCCTGGGATGCTAATCTAGCAACCCCTTTCTATTTGCCTTCAGGAACTAGAAGCCAGGGCAGAAGGTATGTGTTTAATATGCACCTATATGCAAAGCTGGACCTGGGAGAATAGTTCATAAGAGGACATCACCTTCCTCCCTTCCCTTGAGTATCTCCTGATAGTCCTTGAGCATCAGCAGAGGCTGTGCTGTTGGGAGTCCCCTGTCCATAGGGCAGGAGAAAGGCAACTGATGCCCAGGGACACTGAAGCACATGCACTAACACCAGAACTGCTCCTCACCAAGGTCTGGGACAATCACTCTCACCTCCCTCAGGCCCTCAGTGCCCCCACCCAGACTGGCTTTCACTAATACACTTCCTCTAACACCGGCCCCAGCAGAGCAGCCAGCAGATCGGCCACCCATACCAGCACCCACTGGAGAGCAGCCACCTTGACCGCCCTTCCCAGCAGCACCTATCCACAGCCTTGTCCCCAAAACCATGGTCCTGACCTGCTGCCACCTCTTCAGCCTCCAGAGGAGAGATAAGACACCTGAAAAGAT
Organism: Athene noctua; assembly: GCF_965140245.1. Lineage (NCBI taxonomy): Eukaryota > Metazoa > Chordata > Aves > Strigiformes > Strigidae > Athene > Athene noctua. Next base: position 2,617,197 of record NC_134051.1, on the reverse strand, counting down.
GGAGCGTATTCTGTTGCTGCGGGCTGAGTTTATACTGATTTCCTCACTGAATACACCATAGAGTTCATGAACCACACCCTAGGAGACATTAGTTATTCCATCTCCATGTGTCCAATCCATTATTCCATTTTCTCTGACAACACCATATCAGAGAGAAAAAGAGATGTTACTTGTGTCTCCTGCCACGTCTGTACCATCTGAGCAAATACCAGTAGTGGAGGAACACATCATGGTTAATGGCTGCCATGGTCCGCTTGTCCCTTCGGCCACGCTCGGGTGAGAGAGGACCTGCAGGGGAGTTTCTAGCTTTTGTTTTGAATTGCTCTGAAATGAAGTCAAGGAGAGGTGTCTGGAGAGGTGAAGGCATTCAGGCTTTCTGAAAAGGTTTCCCCAGCAGTATCTCACGGTCAAGAGAAAGTGGTCCTGCAGGGACACATGATGCTATGTCAGCACTCCACCGATCACATGCGCTCCACATCTCAGGTCTTGTTTGTGCAGAGGGTGGATGTGATGTGGATGAGATGGTGTCCTGTTGCTAACGCTGGTGGGAACTGGCTGGAACGAATGTACCTGGTGAGCTCCTTGAGGGACAAGACAGCCTCATGTCTGAAGGTGGAAGGAGGTGCAGAGATCTGTGTGTAGCCAGCATTTCCCCCATCTGTGGCCAGTGTGAGGAGCATCCCTGCACTTGGGGTTGCTTTTGAGACTGTTTCCAATGATGGTCATCCATCCCAGTTTCACTGGCATGAATTGTTATTGGTACCCATAGAAAGAACATTAAATTTGGTTATGGCCAGAGCAAGGTACTAGAAATACCCATATTGTACCCAAGTGGGGTGACCTTGAAATAAAGAAGATAGATAGATAGATAGATAGATAGATAGATAGATAGATAGATAGGCAAGGATAGGAGAGGGGCAAATAGGTTTTTCACCAGCACATATGGGCATTCTCCTATCATGTTGTCACTCTTCCAGCAGAGACCTCACTGCTGGCCCGTGACACCCCACTGTACTGTGCTTGACAAAGGCACCACCAGCACCAAACGCAGGCAATCAGACCCCTTGGCACGCCCTTACACAACCAACTTTTAGCTCACAAGTGCTCTGGGGCTGGATCAGTCACCTGGGGAGCTCTGCACAGCACCAAGCGTAACGGGGGCCTGACCCCAGCCGGCTGATCGAGCTGCTCACTCCTTGGAAAAGGGACCAGTGCCAACTGCTGAGTGTGATCCTGGTCTGGGGAGGGACATGGTGCCAGGCTGATCCGCGTGGCCAGAGCAGACCAATGGACACCGGGGGACTGGAATCTGCAGAGACCTGTTTTGCCATGAAATCCATCTGTATGTTCTAATTTTTTTTTAAAAAAAAAAAAAGTGAATTTTGGCTGTTAATCATGACTTTTTTTTCCTAGCAAGTGTGTGTGTGAGGGGGGGGGGTGCGAAACTGGTGTGCTCAGGAGGAAAGGATGAAGAAGGGTCAGTGCTGCAGCAAGGTGGTTGTCTCAGCAATGCGTGTGAGTGCCGTGTCCCTGGAGATGCTCTGGGGAGCCTGTAGCTCTCCTAAGGACCATGTTACATTTTGCCTTTCTTCTTCCAGTTACTTATGATTCTCTGAGCATCCAAAGTCTGGAGTTTACACTACATGACAGAATAAAAATGTCCTATGGGCAAGGGTCTAGGAAATCACACAAATAGCAATTTACAAATTTCATGCTGCCTATGGAAATCCTAAAGGCCTGGGGGTCTGCGGATGGATGTGGAGTCTTTCTCTTTTGGGGCAATTAGTTTCAATCCAGCCTTTTTAATGAGTGAAGGTTCTTGCTCTCCTGAAGGCACTTCAGTGGCCTGCAGGAAAAGGGCCTGGGTCTCTGTGTCACTCAGGTCTCTGTATCATCAAACCCATCTCTACAAGTTGGGTACAAGTTGGACTGTCACAGGCCAGCTCAACAGGGTTTCACCCTTTAAGATGGTGAAAAGATTCATGATAAAGATGGAGTGAGAAGAGAAAGATATGGAGAAGCCTCAACATCCAGCCTTTCCTTGGAAATTGTGGTCCCAAGTGAGATTGTACAGGCTGCTCATGGGCTTGGCTGTAGGCTCTACAAATAATTTTTATCCGGGCTTGGCCAGTCACAATGAGAACCCACAGCCCATCCAGCAACCACAGCAACAGTGATTCCCCCAGGTAAATGAAGATATTTCTCCTCTGAGCTGGTGTCCCCAAGGTGCTGAGCTTCCCTGGTAGGAGGCTCAGAGAGCAAGTCCTCAGACTGCTCTCCCTGCATGGAGCAGGACCTTGTTTCCCTGGATTACTAGGACTATTTTCTGAGGAAGGCAAGCAGCAGGAGTCAGAGTGACATTTAGTTTGTTCTTACAGAGGTGACATTCATGGGGCATTGTTTGGCGTCTAAATTTCCTCTGATGCCAAAAAGGGTTGAACATTTGTCTGAGTGAAGACACAATGAAGACTCCAGAATCCTCAGACAAGATTTGGAGGCCTTCTGGGGTGTTGTCTGACAGGAGTGTGTCTTGGGATTTTTGACCAGACCTGCCTGGGAACCATCCCCATGTGATGCTGACAGCAGACCCCTGGGAGAGGCAGTTGGAAGGGGTAAGCAGATGCTTTTATGTAGAAGAGATGGGGTGGGACGGGTGGGCTTTCTTTCCCTTGACTCAGTGCCTCCCTGAGCAGCACCTCTTACTCCTCACCACGCAAGTCCTAGCAGCAAAGCCCATTTTCTGGGGGTTGTTTCAACTGGCATATGAACAAAAAGCAGTGCCCCAGTACAGGACTTTTGCCCAGGCGAGTGGGAGTGACAGTGTTCCTGCAGCAGAGCTACAGGATGCTCCAACTGCCCCCACTTACTCCCAGCTCCATGGTTGCACTTTCACTGTGTTGGTTCCTCCGGGTATTTTTCCTGTGGCTTTTAGCAGGGGAACTGTCACACTGCAGGGATGCTTGGGGTAGCCCAGCTCAGCTCCAGTTGCAGAAAACCAGCTTGCAGCTGCAGAAAAACGGTCCCATCTGTTGCTTTTTCCAGACATTGGCTACAGTGGCTATTGAAACAAACTCCTTCGCACTGTCATAACATCCTCACGGAGCTGAGGGCAAGAGGGCAGCATCTCACCCACTGATGTGTGGGTTTTTATTCCTTTTCTTTGCTTGGATTGCCAGGAGGCTGAGCCATGCTTTTAGCTAATTTGCTGACCAGCATGTATGTTTTCTTACAGCTGGAAGCATCTTCTCTTCTGGAGCAACTTTCCCCCTACAAAGCAAGTTGTTTGAATGAGAAAGAAAGAGCAATGGTGTGTTTGTGCCTCACTGCAATGGGAAGATATGCAGATTTTTTTCTCAAAGACTTCCAAGGAGTCCAGTTTTCTAGGAAAGACCCAGGCTACGAGGTCCTGTTGGATGGGAGCACCCAGCCAGGCAACACCCTCATGGATGTGGGGTGCCCAGGCAGACCCTCACCCTCCTCCTCCTCCCTCACAAGGCCACTTTTGTCTTAACTCTTGTGAGCTTCATACATCCAAGTGTGAGAAGAGCCTCCAGTGTGGCACGCTGCAGGAAACACAAACCCGGGGCATGTCCCCTGCCTTCAGGGACCCTGTCCTGTACACACACACGTTGAGGAGCCACGACTGTCCCCCTCCAGCCCTGCCACTGCGGAACATGCTCCTGCCATCCTGGCTCCCCGCGCTGCCGCTTCCCCGTGGCCGTCAGCGCCGGGACAGCTGATGGACCCTGACAGTGCTGCTCTTTTTCTCACGCCCCGCTGGCTGGCTGTGAGCGGGGGGACCCAGCCTGCGTGGGTACGATGCCACCCCCCCACACCCCCGCGGGAGGTTGCGTTGCACCGAGCAGCTGTTCCGCATCACATCGCGTCACGCTGCCCACGTCGATGGGCTGTGGCACTCGTACCGCCGACGTGGCACCAGGAACTGCAAAGCCCGGCAGGATGGGGACGTGCCCGGGGAGGACAGCCAGTGCAGTGATGGATCCAGCTGTGAGACCTGAGGTGTGAAGGTGCTGCAGAAGGGGTGACAGGAGCAGGCAGGTCTCTGTGCGGCATGGCAGCCCTCGCCCAGCCGCTGTGTTGGCCCAACACACTGGTCCCAGCCTGCCTGCCAACCCTCTTCTGTGCCCTGCAAAACTCTGCCTCCCCCCTCTACCTCCAAAGCTGCATCCAAGCACACTGTACCTTTTCTTTGCTATTCTTGGCTCATCCAGCCTACGGCCAGTTCTGGCCTGCAGCATCTTGCTGCTGAAGACACAGGGTGTCCAGTGCTCTTTGCATCCAAGCCTACTTTTTTTGCACTCTGGCCCTCCCCTGCAGGGAGCAGGAAGCTTTGCAGACCTAGCAGTGGGTTCACCCTGATGCAGTAGCCTCTGAAGATGGGTGGGACATGAGCTTGGTGTCAGGAGCTACTCCAGCTCCTGGAGAAAGGAGCTGTAAGACAGTTTCCCTTTCAATTCAGATCTTGAGTGGGAGTAATCCAGAAGAATGGGGGCAGCGCAGGTCCCACAGCCCGCCAGGGGCTGCACAGAAGTGAGGACATGATGTGCACGCTGCTTTCCCAAGCATAGGCTCGCTCGCCCTGGCCTTCCTTGGGCAGCAAAGCTTCCCGTCCCTGGTGCTTGCAGTAGATCCGCAGTCTCACTGCACAGCTTATCCATTTTTAAAGACCACACCTCATAAATACTTTGTAAAGCACCTTCTAGCCAATGTGCTTTTTTTGATTGTTTTTTTTTCTTCCCTGGCTGCTTGGAAGGGATGCTCACTCTCCCATTCCTCTCTGGTCTGTGGCTCTTGCCATTATCTTGTACATGTTTGCTGCTTTGAAGTTACTGGGGGTCTGGGCTCTGCCTTCAACACTCAAGGTGAGCAACATGCAGTGCAGCATGTTGTCCCCCATGGTGGGTCACAGTGAAGGATGACAGCTCTCCCCTTCTCTCCCCGCACCCTGCAGACACTGTTGGTGCCTCCATCGGCCCTGCTGAGCGCTGAGAGCAGCCCAGGTGAGCGGGTGCGGGCTCCTCCAGACCCTCACCCAGACCTTCCCCTCCCAAGGGGGCTCCTTCCCTGCTGTCCATCTTGGGCAACTTGCAGCACCCTGTGAGTGGGACCTGCCCTCTTCCCTTGCTGCTGCTCTCACATCTTCACATTTGCCTCCAACTCTGCCATTTTGCAGTTGATTTCCATGTTCAGTTTAAAGAGCAGGTGAGTGGTGGAGCAGAAGAAGATGATAACCCAGACACAACTTGCCAGAGCTAACTCCCTGCCACAGGAGAGGTTCCCAAGCCAGGGTCTGGCTTGTTCAATGTGTAGCATGTTATTCTTATTTTTCCCTCTTTTCTAAATCAATACATTGCATCTTACCAGACCAGGCACTTCCAAAGCAGCTCACCCCAGAGCTATTCTCATCATTGGCCAAACTTCAGCCTCTCCAAAAATTTGTCAGATGAGTTGAAGGAACCTCAAGGTTTTTCCTTCTCAAAGGAACCTCTTCTCTGCAGGTTGTGTCAACTAACATGGATTTTTCTCTAATTCCTCATTGTATGGCTCCAGCAATCCTTGAGTTTGCCAGGTGATGATGTCCGATGAGCAACCCGGCAGTTCCTGCCAGTTCACCCCTGTTCCCTGCTCCCAGCTCCTGCTTATCCACTGGCCCCTCTTCCAGTTTAATTGTAGTGCCATTGTTTTAGCTTGATGCCATAAAGGGTTAAGGTTTACATAGTCACTCTGGCTGTTTCAGCCTTCAACTTCCCAGTTGCTTGGTCCCATTTCAACCAAACTGGATAAAATAGTCAACATCTTAAAAGTGGTAAAAGATTTTGTGAAGATTCTTGGCTTAATCCAAGGGAAACACCCAAAGTGCTGCCCCATATTTCCAAAGAAATGCTGCTGCATGAAGTCACCAGTATCTTCTAGAGCCACCACCAGGCCAACCAATGTGTGCATGGCCATCTAACTAGCACCAGTGTCCCAGGAGGTGCTGCCGCAGGTCACACAGGCAGAGGATACAACAGGGGATAGGGATGGTAAAGTCCCACTGAGAGGTAAGGGAGGTGGGGTGAATGGCACTGGGGGACAGGAATGTGTCCTGGGGGACAGATTGTGGGGAGTGAAAGTGAGGTGGGAAGAGAGTGGGATGGGAATGCAGGAGAGCAGCTGCCTGGCTGCAGCTGCTCACATCACAGATTTTTCTGTCCTTTGTAACCACCTTTGCTGGGCTCTAAGCCTGGTTTCTTCTTCTTACTTGGGTAGTAAAACTGTCCCAAGCAGGTTGTAGGGGCTCTTGCTATTTTTCTGCTTCTGACTTTTTTTTTTTTTTTTTCTTTTTGTTCTTATTTTTCAGCTGTGAGAGTCTCAGTCTTGCCCAGAGCCTTGCCTCTCCAGGCTTGGGCACCCCCAGCCCAGGGAGGACTTTCCCAGGCACGAAAGGGACAGCTTCAGAGCCTTTTGTTGTTACTTCTCCCTGCATTGGTGTTAATGGCTCTTGAAGGCAGCCTGACTCCATAAGGCAGCGCAGAGTAACCTGTGCATCAAGCGGACACCCTCGCCCCTGGGCAGGACCCGCCTGCGTGCAGGGTCAGCTTTGTTGCTGTCACTGCGAGGCATCGCAAGGGTCCATCCCAGTGACCGAGGCTGTCCGTGGCAGCAGGTAAGCTGGGGAGGATGGGGTCTGTGGTGGGTGCCCAGGGCTCGGAGCTTTGTTTCTGCCTTGCTGTTGGCCAGGGACCCATCTGCTGTGCTTTTGGTTGGGATGTTGGGTTTTGGCTGGGGATCCTGTATTTGGCAAGTCCCCAGAAAACTGTGGGGCAGAAGACAGGAGCAAGGGACACACACGTGAGCCTGCAGCTGACAGGACATGTTGCAGAGCTTCCCAACTAGGCTGGAGGGAAGCGGCTCTGGAAGGGGATGCAGAAGTGCAAACCCTTGTTTTGTTCCTCTTGCGACTTTGGGACTGACAAGGAGACCCCTGGAAGAAGGGGCTGGAAATAAGCACATGGAATAAGTCCCTGCTGTGTGACTCTAGGATCCAGCCAGGGATAAACCCCAGTAAGGATATTTCTTTGCAAGAAAGGGAGGTGAGACCCCAGCTTGGTCCCTCATTAGAAGATCAGACTCCGTGAAATACATACACTCAGAGAGGGAAGGCAGAGTGAAGGAGAAGTGCCCTGCCACGCACTCAGCTTTGAAAGGAGACTAGGTATTTACTGGGCTAGTGAAAAGCACCTTCCCAAAGAGCAAGTGTGGCAAGATCCCAAAGGCAGGGGTGCGCCTGTGAAGGCCGTGCTTCGGCACAAGTGGTGGGAGCATCCCAACAGGCAGACACAGGATCAGCTCTGTCTGCAGAGAGAGTCCTGCAGAATGGCAGCTCCATCTCTCCCAGCTGCCAAGAAAATGGCCAGGCCACCAAACACAGACCAAAGCTCAGGCATGGGAGAGTTTCGAGAAGGGAAGAGCAAGCAGTTAGAAGACCTGCCAAGAGGAGCGTTATTGATATGCAAGTCACATGCCCCCATGAAACCCTGCCAGCCAAAGACCTGTGGCAACCAGGACATCTGTGAAAACATTTAACAGAGATGAAACAGAAGATCAGATGGGTAAAAATGTTTCAGATGTCTCTGTCCATCCTCATCTTTTGGAATATGTGGTACAAATGATGCAACCATGTGAGCTGGGAAGGTGCAGACTGGGTCTTGTGCAGAGCCTCTCACAGCACCTGTACTCCTGGAGGGGTTTGAAGAGACCCAGCCCCTGAACAGAAAAGCAAAACCAACATTTCCTCTCTCTGAGTCGCTGAGCATGTCTGCACCCATGCTGTTAATGTGCTTTCTGGGCAAGTACATATTCTCCGGTGGTCCGGGCTGCCCAGATTTTATTATGAGATAACTCTGGTTATGTGTTTGATACAGATACAAGATAGAGCAGCTTCACATGAACAGAATGAAGATTTCAGCTTTCAAATTTTTATTAGTCAGATCATTAGCTATGCCACCTTTGCTCAATTTGGTGTCTCAGACATCTTTTATTAGAGCAGTTCTTACTTTATTGAATTAATGGCACACTTTCCTCTTGAATGCTACTACACTGTCCTCGTTCTTCCACTCTGTTCTTCAGGTTTCCATACCCAAATTAAGATGCCACTCGCTGCTGTTTTGGAAGTCCCTCAAAGATCTGCATATCTATTCTCTGAAACATCTTTGGGAGTCAACTAAAGAGTGAGGAGCATCACACTGATCTGATCCAGCCTGACTCTCCTGTGTTTTGTCCCTAACACGATCATTTGTACATGTCCAGAATGAATACAGGGTGGGGATGAAGCACTCCACCATCTGAATGCCAGCAAGGTAATCAGAGAAGCTGCAATTTTAATGATATGGAAGAAGTCACTCATTTAGAGCCTGATTCATGATGCTCTATTACCCATGACAGCTTAAGCTGGGACTATATTTGCTTCTGCTCTCACCTTCCCACGTTTCCTTGGATAATTTTTATTCCACAGCTTTCTTTAACTGATCTGCCCTGATTTCCAACTGTCCTTAGTTGACTAAGAAATACAGCATTAACCCTTCAATAAACTGTTTTGGTTTTTCAATGTTTTTTGTCCCCTCTGTTCTTAAGTAGAGACTCACCTCTGTCAGAAAAAGGTGGCTTTTGGTAGCTCAGTCACTGAACTTACTGATTTATCTTCATGTGTAGCTCTCCCTCCAACAACCCTGGGTGTTGGAAACCAGCTGGAAATTACCTGAGTGTCTTTGCTGTGTTTTCCCTATGGAAATGCCTTTCACTAGTTTTGTTGGTTGGCAGGTTCTTGTCTCCTAAGTGGTTATAGCTACATTTACTGCTTGGTTTGGTGTTAAGCAGTGTTATAAATAAGCACTACTAGAGGGATTATTGTTCAAATCCAGCAGGAGGAGTGTTATGTTGCTTGTTCTGGCATTTAGATTGAACTGTAACTAGCTGTAATCAGCTCAAATTGCACTTTTTTAGCATCTCTCATGACCTTGCATAAACTGTTGAGATCACCAGTCCTCGTCACAGCACTCCCTTTCCCCAGCACCTTCCTTGCTGCCCCATCAGCTGCACTCCTCCACTCCTGTGAGCATCCCCAGCCCACTGCATGGGGCTGCCAACATGAAAATGTCACAGCCTACGCTTTGGGGGCTTCCTCATCAGTGCTGCAGTGGTGAGAGAGATGTCCAGCTTGCCCTAACTGATTCCAGGGATTTCATGCCTCCTTTGTTGGAAAGTTTTCCTTGACACTCTGGTGAATTCAGAGGAAAAAGGAGCTTTGGCTTGCTGTAGTACCCAGCTCCTGATGTTGGACATTTGAAAGGACTGCAGTTGGACTAGATGGTTGTTGTCATTCCCTTCCAACTGAAATATTCTATATTCTATATTCTATATTCTATATTCTATATTCTATATTCTATATTCTATATTCTATTCTATTCTATTCTATTCTAGAGAATGGTCAAAGTGTTTTACAGTCATTGTGACAGCAGCCAGGGCCAAGAAATACCCCCAGGTTTGAGGAGATATCTGGCCCACGTTTGGGACCTGGGGTGGGAAACTCATATTTTTATCATTACACAACCCTGGTGTTGACAAAGTTTCTTCTCTGCAGCATGTATGTCAGGCTGGAAAAATTCAGACTGGAAATTAAATTGTTCCTGTGCTCCCATCCATGACCAGAAACAACCCAGTTACCATTGTCAGCTGAAATTTGGAATCCATAGGTGAGACCATAATATAGAGAAATCTACAGAGAAAGACCCATAACTTGATTTCACCCTTCTTCTAATTGTGTCCTCGTACCTCCACTGGAAAGAGGTAGGTCTTCTGCCCCCTTCCAACCACTCCTGAAGATGCCTACACATAGGTTTTGTCCAAAAGTGAAGACTGAGCTTTCAACTGCAGAAATAATCAGTTTGTTGCTGATTCTGAAGGGCAAGCTGATGCTGAGACAGGTGTCTCTGCCAGAGTAGCTGCAGCTGGTGGCCTGGGGTTTCCAGTTCCGTGGTTGCTGGGGTTACATGGGTAGTACTTGAAGGAGCTTTCCATTAGGAAGGCTCCACTTCATGCATAATTTAGTAGGTAGCTCCCCAAAGTTGGTACAACTATCCCACGGTTGTTTTGTGCCCATGGTAAATTTGTGATGGAGGATCTCCATAGGTATTATTGGAAAAGCATCGAAAATGCATGCCAAGTGAGGTGAACTAACATTCTTAGCATTAGCTAAAGAGTGAGTGAGTGAGTGAGTGGTCTATAAGTACCAAGTTTCTTCCAGCCCAAGAAACCGCCTCTTCAAGCACAACTGAATGGGATAAGTGGAGAAAATCAACTCAAGTGGTGACTTCTGTCTGTTAACCATATGGTACCTGCTTCAGAAGAATGGTAAAACAATAGCAGTCCCCATGGCTATGATATTCCATCAGTACCAAATTAACCCAGGATTAAGAATTTAGTCTGGCGGAAAGGACAAGAGGGAAGAGGAGAAAAGGGGAAGATGTTATCCATAGGAGGAGACAGGGAACAGTTATGCCCATTCCTTGGCCCTGAGCAGCAGAAAGCAGCTGGGGTGGCGCTGGGACCACTGCATCCTCTTCCCAGGTCTACTGCACCTTCAACTATGGTCTTGGATAAGTCCTTTTGTCCTCCTCCCTCCACTGTGGTACCATTACTGATAATACCACCTTTTGGAACAGATTTATGGCATCATTAATGTTTATGGAGAGTTTTTTGGTTCTTGGATTGGGAGAGCAAAGGGCTGTTATTTAGTGGGCATCTCCACAGTGCAGTGGAGCCCACTACACAAGGTCCTGTTTAGGACCCTTGGCCTTGCTGAGTTAACATGTTGCTGGTCTTCGCCCCTGTTGCTGCTGCTTTTTTCCCCCTCTCTCACTCCCCCTTTCTCTCTCCTCCTCCTCTCCCAGCTCTGTAGCAGTTTCCTCGGGAGTGTTCAGCTAGCTGACACATTTGCCACAGATGGATGGTGCACACGGAGACAGCTGTCACTCCCGATTTGTGGTCCACTGCGTGACAGCGGGACTGATGCCTTCTGAAAGGCCATCTCGCGGAGCACATGCACTCTGACATTCTTCGAGATGAGCCCTACAGACACCTCTCAGTGGACCTCGGGAGAAGCTGGCAAGCAAACCCTTCCCACTCCCCCTCCCCGAAGCAGCCTGCAGGCTGGAAGAAAGCAAGCACTCTGGTGTGCACACACACACACACACACACACACCCCGCCAACCTCCTTGGGTAGTGCTGTGCCACTACTGGTCTGCCAGGTCCCAGCCCGGCTGTTTGCTCCTGATGCTGGTGTATGAAGTGAGGCAGGTTGAGATTTGCAAGAAGGAAAGGTCACCAGCGAAGCTGCTCTTTTCCCCTTTTCTGCCTTTTTAATTGCAGGAAGGAGGGATATGGGCTCCAGTTTCATTCTGTCAGAGCATCTGCCTCCAGCCTCTGGAGTTCCTCTGTCACAGCAGAAGCTGACAGACTTCGCAGCAACAGCCCCTTCAGGCCTCTCTGTCTTCTCCATCACTTATGGTGGCTTCCATCACCAGCAACGGTTTCCATCACCTACGACGGCCTCCATCACCTATGACACACACAGCAAATGGAAATTTCCCCTCTTGGCAGGGGGTTTCCCCCCACCTCTCCACCCCAGCATTGCACACTGCAGTGGGGCAAGCTGCCCTGGACTCTGATATTTCCTATGGAGGTTCCTCTCCCCAGCCTGAGGCCAGTTGCAAAGATAAGGCTGACTTCGGCAAGGCTGTTCCCTTTGAGAACAAAGGCTCTGCCCTTAGCCAGGATAAGCCTCGTAGTTTCAGGTCCCAACCACCCACAGCTGTCCTAATCACTGACATGCAGACACCTAAGCATTCAAGTTTGAGGCCTTCAACAAAACTATTCTGGTGGGACTTTCAGCTGGACAGAAAGAACAAAACAGAGGAAACAGTCTTTAGCTCTGGGCAGAAGAACAAAATCTTCCAGATGCTAAACTCCATGGGAATGGGAACTGGTCCTGCCTTTGGTCCTCAGAGAAAAAAAAACTTCCTTTGAAAAGCCAGATATACACAGCTGTTAACTGTCCACCTGACTTGCAGAAGGTTGTGGTCAAAGGTATAGTTCTTCCCAAAAGGGAAACAGAGAGTCTGAACTAGATCCAGAGAAAGTCATCTGTGCCCCTCTGGAACTGACCTGAGACTTCCCCATCTTGTTCAGTGTCTGAGCTCTATCCCACATTACACAACAACCTGGTAGCTGTGTAAGGCCGTGCCAGAAGTCCTTCTAGTAAGTCTCTGGGTGGTGCTCAAGAGTAGAAACCCAGGGGAAAGGGCAGAGCAAACTTATAGGAGACTTCTCTTGGATGCTCTCCAAGCTTTTGACCAGTCATAGCTGAGGGACTTTATGAACCAGGCATGATTTCTGTGTATGGTGGAGTTCCCATCCCAGCAGCCCCTGGCTAGGTCTGCTCACCCATCCCCTTCAAAGCCTTTATGAGCCATTCATGAATGCAGGAAGATTTACAGAACTACAAGGACGTTAGTTTCCCTGGTTGCTTTGATCCCCTGACTCCTGTTCCCAGCCCCTCAGAGCAGGACGAGTCTGGTCAGTAGGAGACTGCTCAGCAAGACACAGAGAAAGTGTGAGTTTGCCCCAGGACTCCACTTTCCTGGGTCCTTCAGCAACAAGAACGGTGTCTCCCATCAAGCTAGTCATGAAGGCTGTGTGGTGGTTCAAAGTGGTCAGCATACTGCAGGCACAGAGGGTTTGTGCTGCAGGTGTGCTGCCTTTGAGCTTTAGGGTTGAATGAAGCTCTGTTATCTGGGCAAGGACACCTCCAGTTTGGTGGGAGGTCATGCCAGCAGCATGAGATGAAGGTTTCTATTCAGATAGGATGGTGATCCTGGGAAGGAAGATGGGGCACTTGCGCAGTTTCAAAGCTGGCAAAGCATCTCTGTGTGTGGCAAAAGCATGGATCCAGCAGGAAACTCCATCATCAGGAGTGCAAGTTCCAGACTGCTGAAAGAGTCACTGAAAACCTCAAGAGGCTGAAATGGACTCAAGTGCAGTTGAAACTAAGAAGAAAAGAGCAGTGCCATTTGCCTCTTGATGAGAGCACCCCAGAAAGGCAAAGACCTCCTCTGCCTCTGGAATAATTCACCTGTACCTTTCCATCAAGCCATCTCTAAATCGGGCTGTCTGACCCTAGAAGATGGGACCTCCCCAGTCATACGCCAGCAGCAGTGGTTGTGAGAAGGATCCTGAGAGGGGACTGTTCTCCTCTAATGCAGAGAAAGAACTATATGCTCTTACAAAGTCTCAGGAGGTTCTGGTCTTATCTGGTACCCTCAGCCTACCACATGGCAACGAGTCCCTGGAGACCAGTGGTCCAGGGTCACAGCCTTTACTCTGGCACAGCTATTTTAAAGGAGGGTGGGAAGACCAGACGTTTTGGCATTGCCGTGGGCCCCTCTACAGTAGCACTACAAGGCTCCAGAACATGCAGGGACATGAGAAGCAATTATGCTGTGAGAATGTGGATCTCTGGGTAAATCATGGTCCATCTGTACAAAGCATGGTCAGACCAGGAATTGGCCTCTCCAGGACTTCTCCTCTAAGATCCTCAGAAAGATGGGAATTGGTGAAGCTGCGTTGCCTAAGGAAGAGCTTTAGCAGGATGATGCATGAACTCCAGGGTAGGAGACCTCAACTCAGCCCAGCTCTGATGAACCAAAGGCAGTAGATGCAACCCCTGCTAGATGCCTTCTGCCCAGACAGACCTTTCTGTGCAGACACATTACCAGCCTTGGCCCTTCAGCTCCCAAGATGGTTATAAAAAAATCTTGCTTATGACCTCATGAGGCTCAGTGCCAGATGCCATGTAATTAGATGGTCCTATTAGATGCCACCTCAAAGTAAAAATCCCCATGTTTGTGTCAGCTGGAGATGGAGGGTCCCTCTCCCATGTTCAGCTGTGATGTACCCGAGGTTCCAGAATTGTTTCAATTAAGAAGTGTAGCACAATGCTGGGGTTTTTTTTCAAATAATTTTGAAGAGATGGAAATGTAGGTCAGAAAAAGGTACAGGTTTGCGGGCAGGGTCTTGGACCTTGTGAGCACATTGTCAGCCCAGCCAATCCAAGATGGGATGTTTTGGGAAGGGAATAAAACAAGATTTTAATGAAAAATTCTTAGGTTTTGAACCCTAACAAAATACAAATAAAAAGGAAAACATTTGAAGAAGGAAACACCATATTTATAAGAAAATCAGGAAACTTTACTTATAGACAAACGATTCATCTGTGCTGTACGTGACCAAGTCAACCAGCAGACAGCATGCCCCAAGGAAGACTCTGGGTTTGGGAGGGACATCATTGCCTTGGTGTCCCCTTTCCGAGGACAGGCTTGCTCAGCAGGGAGGCCAAGTCACCCGCAGGGCTGCTGGGACCGCCAAGCCACAGTTCTGGGGAGGCGATTCCTGTGTTGACCCAAAGACGTCACTCGGGGTGTGCATTCCCAGAGGAGCTCCAGCTGCCAATGCCCCACCCAAAACAGAGACCGATGTGCCCCCCTCGGTTCCCAGCCGAGAGGCACAGAAGGTGAGCAGAGGAGCAGGACTGGCACTTTGCTGTGGGGAGCTGGTGGGGTGGCGACCGCCGTACCAAGAGCCATGGGGTAAAATTTGATGGAGAAGGCGATAAAATGGGAATTTCTGCCCACAATCTACAGCCCCCGCTCCACACAACTTGTTGTGCAACCCAGCTGCTGGGGAGGCTGGATACAGAGAAAAGGGGGGAAATCTCTTCTCCTGCTAGAAAAATGTCCTCAAACAGTCGGGGACGTGTGGCAGGACAGTAGGTGCAGCAGCGTCCTTCCTGTCCTTACTGTCCCCGCTGTGGCGGTGGCTGGGACATCCGTGCACGTCTGACGGTGCGCCAGCAGCTCCCCACCTACACCCCTTTCCCTTGGAGGGGTGAAGGGGTTGTCCTTGTCCTTCCTGGTCCCAGCACCGCACATAGTTCATCCTGGCCAGCTCCCCACTCCAGGAGATGCCATCTCAGCAGCTTTGCACCAGTGTGGTGGCCGTGATGCCCCAGGACATGGTGTGCTCAGGGAAGGATGGTTGGAAAGCCCTGGAAGCACCCCATCCCTGACCAGCCTGGGGCATTACTGGGGAGGGATAAATATTTTGCACTCAGAGCTCTAACTGCAGGTGGAAGCGAAGCCGTAGCCCCTCACCTGCTCGGCGGTGAGGCAGGCGCGGCATCAAGGCAAAGGCGCCTTCACATCTCACTGGCCTTGAACAGCAGATGAAAGGGGGCCACTGGGAGCCAGGGATAACAAAAGCAGAGCGAGGAAAGTTCGGGTCAGGCAGGGATTTCTGGCTGGTGGGTTTTCCACTGAGAAATTCTCTCTGCCTCTTTCATGATGATGAAGATCCTTTTAATTTTTTTCTTCCCCCTTTCTCCTCTCCTTCTTCTTTTCCCCTTTCGCCAGGCTGATAGCTGGGAGCTGCGGAGCATGTGATGCATCTTCCATATAGGGGCAGGAGCAAAGCAAGACCAACTGATGGACGCCCTAGGGCCAGACTTGCAGACAATATATAACCTACTGCATGATCTAAAACGCTTCCCACTTTCACAGAGTGAACATCAGGCAGAGCGGAGCTGCGGCGAGGGAAGGGGAGCCCTGCGTGCAGGTAAGTCCTCGCCGTCTGTCCCCAGGAGGCTGTCCTGGGGAGGGGGAAGGTGCGAGGGACCCGCTCGGCGCCTGGCTGTTGTACAGGCAGGCAGGATGGGGCAGTTATTTGTGTTATTAGTGAGGGGTTTTTAACCCTTTTTGGTGCTGACAGTGGCTGTGTAAGTTGGAGTTCAGGACGGCGGTCAGTGTGGGGGAAATTGGGTCTGGCAGAGCCCAGCCTCAGCCTCTCTCCCGGCAAACACTGACGCCGTGAGCTGGAGAGCATCCCGAACCAGCCGCGGTTCCTTTGCTCATATTTCTTGCTGTCGACGTCTGCCTGGGCTGTGGGCAGCCCACGGCTCCTGCCTGGCTGCTCCGAGACATCTCCCACCCGGGCACCTTCCCATCCCACCCGGCCGCATTGGGGCTCCCCTTGGCTTTTACAAAGGAGTAAAAAGAATTACCAAAGAACTTTAAAAAGCACTTTTGCTCAGCCTGCTGCCTTCAGTGCCTGCCTGGCTGCCTTCACCTTCCTGTGCTGGAATTTCCTTTGCAAAGCAAAACTGTTCCCTGCCGGGGCTGACCCCCGGGAGACATGGGCTGAAGGCAACGCAGTGGCAAAATGTAAAACAAAGCGCGGGGCGAGTGTCTGTGTGTGTGTGTGTGTGTCTGTGTGTGCGTGTGTGTATGTATGGAGGGGTCTATACAGCCCACCTGCTGTGGCTTTCCCTATACCATATACCCATCCTCATGGTGGGGAACAGACTTCGTGCTTGAGATAGTTTGTGTCCTGCTGAATGGAAAATAATCCTAGCAACAGCTACGTGCTTGCTGTGGCCATGCAGAGTTTATAGCATTTGGGTTTTTTTTCTGGTATTCTTTGGGGTATCAACTGTGTTTAATGGTGAATTGGGGACTGAGGAGCCCCGGCTGTGTTTGGGGCTGGGAACCTCCGTGAACTTCCAGACTTGAGCAAACCCCTGAGGACCCAGGCAAAACGGATAACCATAATTGTAAGCGGGTTAAAGAGGGACAAAATCATTAAAATAAGTGTTTGGGGCATTTCTGCTTATACACCCCCAGTGAGTGCACAGGTGATAAAAGTGCTCTGTGTGTTCAAGGGAGAAGCCAGGCTGAGGATGTTCCCCTGTTCTGTGCCTCAGTTTCCCTGTCTGTGCACTTTACCTGCCCCCGGTCCTGCCCATCAGCCCTGTGCAGCCGTAACATTCGCTGCTGTCCCCCTGGGCACATACAAAGGGGTCAGCTCAGGGGAGCAGCTTTTTACAGGGACATCAGAATGTAGCCACAGATTGTAATTAAGATTGTAATTAGGTGAGGGGACTCAGAGAACCTGCAATGTTAAGTCAGAGGCACCTCTGCGAGCAGAGCCAGCTCTGTGGGGTGGCACGGGTGGGAGAGGTATGGCCGCATCCCCACCACGCCAGACCGCGATGGGGGGACGCCCAGGCAGCACCCTGCACCCTGCTTGTGGGCACTGGGTCTCTGGGCACAGCTGGAGCTGCCGTTACCGAAGGCAATTGCATGTGACCAAGTTGAGTTATGGACCCAAGGTCTGATGCCCCCCTGACACAGGGGGCCAGGGACGTGCCCAGGGGGCTGGCAGTGATGGGCAGGGAGCCAGGGGTCTGTGCCAGGCATCCTGCCATGCGGTCAATGATTTGGACCAAACTCTCTCTGCTGCCATGAGCTTTTCCTGGGTGAGGGGGGAAAATCTGATTGCTCTCAATAGCTCAGTGTCACCAGGAACAGGCAGCACAGGCAGAGCTGGCAGGGGCTCAGGGAGTCCCCTGCCCATGGCCTGGACCACATCCCTGGAAGAGGAGACGACACCGGCCAGTGGCGGCTGGTGGCTGTGTCACCTTGGCTCCGGGAAGTGGATGGCTGATGGACCTTTGAAAACCCTTTCTGGTGGCAAATGGTTTCAGATTTGCCCTACTGAAATGATGGCAGTGCAAACTCCCCACAGCTTTTTTAAGCCTCCTCCTCTCCCCTGCTGAGCCAGTTGTGCTCAGCTTCCCCACTGCAATATCCTGGCTGCGAGCCAGGCACCGAGCTGTACCCCCCCCCCCCCCCGTGCTGGGAGCTGCACATGTCACAGAGGGGGAAAAAAATCAGGTGAAGGGTTGGTTAAGTAAGTCCCGCCGGGAGCCCCTGTCCCGGTGCCCTCTGGCAAAGCAGGAGGTGCCCAGCATTGTACACTAGTGCCCAGCCAGAGGGAGAAGCAAAGATGTCAGGGTTTCTTTTCCCCTCATGGGATCAGATCGTCCCCATCTCCTGCCGTTTTTGTCCTTGCCACTTTTCTTCTCTCCCACCCTTCCCAAATTTCAACTTTGGAACAAATTTCAGGGCACTTTAAGCTAAGCTGAAGCCTAAAGTCAGCCCTGACCCTTCTCCCAGACTCCAGTTTTGGCTAGCAGTGTTGTTTTTGGTGGCAGGGACATGGACAGCACAAAGCATCCACTCCAGCGCCATCCCTTGTTGTTCCTGCTCTTGATGAACACCATCTGGAGAAGGTTTTACCCCTGCAGTGCCTTGCCCTACTCCAGGGTTCGTACCTCGGGTTTCTCAGTGGCACCTACAGCCCCCAGGCAGCTGTGAGGGCAGAGCCCGTCTGGGACCACCAGCACACGTGCAGCTCCAGAGCTGGGAGCAGGACCTGTGTCCCTGCTCTCCTGCCAGCACCAGCACTTGCTGGACACAGAGATGCCCCTGGCTTGCTCTATTCATGCCAGGAGGTAGATTTTGTCACCCACCTTGGTGCTTGGGCTGCCGTTTGTTTTTGCATCAGGCTTGGGCTCATTAATATTTGCAATTATTATTATTTCCGATCTGCTGGAGCAGAGCAGTACAGAGGCGTGGGGCTGGTGAGTGGGTTGATGGGCACAGAGGGCAAAGCCATTGCTGTTCCATAGATCCTTATAATGGTTCTGCAGAGCCTGGGAGAAGCATCCTTCAGATCTGAGGAGAAAAGGGAACAACCCCATTCCCGACGTGCCATATCACAGCGAGCGAGCTGCAAGCCTGGCTGGAGGGAGCCGCAGGCAGGGCAGGAATTGCAGAGGCATCTGATTGCTCTCCAGCATGGGCTCATCTCCGGGATGCAGGGTGGTTTCCTGGGCATGACATCAGCCACCCCAGCCCCAACCCAGGGTGGGCACTGAGCCCGGCACTGAGAGCACCAGGAAGGGCTGGCAGAGGCAGCGGGGCTGGCACAGCTGTGTGGCTTTCAGAGATACTTGATCGATAGCTTCTTCCTAACACTCCCCCATTCCCCCAATCCCCACATGCATTTTTCATGCTAACCCCTCCTGGGCAAAGGCTGTCTATGCAGGAAAAGAAAAAGAAAAAAATACAAAACACAACAAACCACAACCAAAATCTACTTTTGTTTCTCTAGTCCCCGGAGGTTGTTTTAGTTTAAGGGCCAATCTATAGATTCAGGGCTGGGAATATCTTTGCTCCGTGAACAAAGAGGCATGAAAAAGCTCCCCGGGGTTTTTCTTAAGCCTCTTCAGGCTGGCCCAGAGCTGGAAAAGGGTGGGCTCTGTACAGCAAGGTCAGATCTAATGGGACAACATTGTCTGGGCAAGCCGAGGAGGCTGTAAATGGGAGCTAGGCTCCTCTGCAGCTCTTCTTGGGTTCACACCCCTTCCAAGATGTGCCGGGATGAAGTGGGTAGCAATGGGGTTCTGCAGCTGCCCTCCCCAAGGTACGAAAGGTCTCTGGGGCTCCTCACACAGCTGCAAGTTGATCTGCATGCACAGAGCTGGGTCTGGGGTGATCCCAGGCAACTGGGGCCAGGAAGACCAGTGGATCCATGGGCTGGTCCTGCCTGGCCCCCCAGGACAGAAGAGCTCAGATGAAGATTTGGGTATTTCCCAGAATTAGGAAAAAGCCTGCAGTGTTTGGGCAAAGGGCAATTTTCAAGGCAAAGCCTCTTCTGTTTCCAGTTGTGTGTGAGGAGTGTTCCCTTTTTGCTCCCCATTTTTGGGTGGCACCAGTGAGACCCAGGAGCATCCCACAGCCCATGCCTTGCCAGTGCTCCTGTGACTCTCCCTCTCATCACTGGCACCAGCCCAGCCCAGGGATGCTGAGAGCCCCTGGCAGCTGCCTGCCTGACCACCTGTGTGTGTGCTGAAGGACCAATCCCCTGGGCAAGGGCTCAGTGCTTCCCAGGGTGTCTCCAGACCCATGGTCCCCACTGCACCCCTATCACCCCACATCAGGACAGCATGGGCTGCTTCAGCCCCATTACCTTGGGAGCACGTCTGTGCCTGTGACACCCGGGACCAGACCCCTCTCCCGCAGGTTTTGCAGCAAGGACACTCCAGCAATATCCGGCATGCTGCCTGCATCCCAAAATTCCCATTATTTCCCTGTGCTGGGGCCGAAGCTGACAGCACCAAGCCTGCACACAGCTCTCATCTCCCCGCAGCAGTTTTTCTGGTCCATAAAGAGCCCAGCCGGCGTGGGCAGTGCGCGGGCAGTCGGGAAGCATCCTCCCCGCAGCCCTCCCAGACGCCTCTGGGTCCAAGGTGTCAGGGATGCGGCCGCACCGAGACGGCATGTCCGGGGTCCAGCGGATGGGAGCGCTTCCCCGCTCTGGTGGCGAAAGGGCACAGGCCAGAAATAGAAGGGGGAGGAGGACACTGTGACCTTTCCAGCAGCTGGTGATGAATAAAACTTTCTGGCTACCTGTAGAAAGGCGCAGGGCAGGCTCCGTTATCATCTCATCAAAGGACAACGTCCCCCGTGAGCAGGACAGCGATTGCCGCAGCGCCCGTGGGGATTCCTGGAATGAACCTGCTGGTGCCCGGCTCCGGTGGTTGCACAGCCCCAGATGTACGGTGGGCTCTGGCCACAGCCAGAAGCTCGCGGGATGTTCCCAGAGCTGAGCAGGG
This sequence comes from Athene noctua, assembly GCF_965140245.1. Classification (NCBI taxonomy): domain Eukaryota; kingdom Metazoa; phylum Chordata; class Aves; order Strigiformes; family Strigidae; genus Athene; species Athene noctua. The sequence continues at coordinate 2,596,568 of NC_134051.1, read as the reverse complement.
AGGGACGAGGGGATGTCATGAGCAGGAGGGCAGATCAGAGCCATCTCCAGCTCCCCCACCTGCTAACAGGCTCTTGGGGCTACTTGGGGCTGCTCGCCTTGGGACACCCCTGTGCCAGCGCCGGTGCTGTGACCACGGCTGAGCACAGGGGTTCTGGATCTGAGAGACCCCCAAAGACACACCTCGACTGGGGTCTACCTCTGCTCCCCTGCACAAGGGGACACCCAGAGGCAGCAGGGAGTGTGGTGCTGTAGCCTTCCAGGGGGAGCGGGGTGTAGCCGGTCCCTAACGGGGCACCCCACCAAAGGGCTCAGAAACCCCCCCAGCCCCACGGCAGCAGACCCCAGGAGAAACCTGAGTGGGGGCTGCTGCCATCCCCTCCTCTTCCTCCTGCCAGGTGCGGGTGGCAGTGCCAGCACCCTGGGATGGAGCGAGTCAGCCGTGCACCCCCCGGCTGTCTCCCTGCTCGCTGACCCGGGCGGGGGGGACGGCAGCCGGCTCCCCCCAACCTCCCCCCTCACAGATGGCATGGGCAGCCAGCACAGGTGGCCCTGTGCCACAGCAGATTGGGGCCGGCTGCCTGCAACGCGACTGGGAAGGGCCACGGCTCGGGGACAACAGCAAAGCCAGAGCCCCCCACGTGGCCATTTTGGGAGGGTCCGATTTTAAGGAATTGCATTAAACAGTGCAATGTGGGGTCATCCCGACGCGGATGTCTGGGCTAGATCCAGCATCTTGCAGGGAGTTCCTCAGGCTGCAGCTGCCCCTGGTCCTCCTAGACAGGGCCAACACTTACGTAGGTACCAGCCACCAAAACTGGGTGGCCTGGGGCTCACTATTGAAGGAGAAAGAGACCTGCAAGGGAGAAGAGGGGCACCCAAGGTCTGAATCACCCCCATGGGTGGCTTCTGTCTCTCTCTCCACTAGTGATGGTGCTCAGCCCCACACAGGGATTCCAGGGCCCGAGCTCCAGGGTGGGCACAGGGTGAGGATGATGGTAGGGCTGTCCCAGCTTGAGGACACCCATCATGCCATGCAAAGTGGGGCGTCTCGCACTGGAGATGTGGCGCAGGAGCTGTCTGGGCAAGGGTGGCGGCTGGAGCAGGTAAATGATTAATGCCGGAGAAAACCAGGCTGGCATCCTGCCCATCACTCGTCGATAGGGAAAGTTGACTTTAGGAGGGGAATTTTCAAGCCTAATCTTCCCCTCCCACCTCTGCCTCCCCCCGGGGCCAGAGGGCTGGAGCAAGGAGCCAGCCCCGAGCCGCACACGCACCCTGCCCCAAACCAGCCTCTCGCTGAGCACGTTCTCCTCCAGCCCAGCTGGTTTTGCTCCCAGCCTGCTCCGTCTGTGCACATTAAAGCTTTTTCTAGGTCTGAACTGCTTTTGGCAAGCCAGGCTCCTGTTGGCCTATTCCTCTCCCCACCGCCCTCCTCATGGCTGGCTCCCCCCCATCCGCTCCCCGTCTGGCTCCCGCTCCCCCTCCCCGGTCGAAGCCCTGCCAGGGACATGGCAAATCAGCGAGAAGCCTGCGGGGCAAATCGGTACAAATGAGACCAAGCAAGAGGGTGGGGAGGGACGGCGAGGGGGGGGGGGGAATGACTCCTGGGTTGGCGCTTCTGTTCCCGAGTTTGATGTTCCCTGCAAACAAGCCTGTAAATGCTCAGGAGCTGCTTTGGAAGTCACCTGCCCCTGCCTCAGTGGGGCTTGGGAATGCTGGGTCCCAGCTGGGGGGGACAACGCTCGCCCTGCTTCCCCAGCCGCCCCGCAGCCCCCCAGCCCCCAGCAGGGACCCAGCTGGGACAGGAAAGGGGGCCGAGCTGTAAGTCCTGACATTTGAATCTGTTTCGGGTCTGGGTGGAGTGGGTAGGGGGTGGAAGGCACTGGGGGTGGCCGAGGGTCTCACTGCGGGTCTGGCCATGGGAAGAAACCTGCCCCCCCCAATGACCTGGAGGGGGAAACATTCTGTCTGTTAAAAGCTGCCTTCTCCCATCAGTTTTGTACTCTCCCAAAAAACAGCCCAGCTGTCCCGTGGTGCCTGGGGAAGCCGGGTGCTGTGCCACAGCCAGGGGCTCGGCCGGGGGGCAGCAGCCAGTACCCGGACAGGGCACGTGCAAACTGTGGGAACGGGCAGAGAAACCACTGGATGCAGGGACGCGATCATTTCCAAGTGATGCTCTTTGATTCAACCCGCCAGTCTCTTTGCAAGCCTCGTAACTCCTTCTTATTAAAGGCGCTCGGCACCGGGGAGGTCATATGGGGCCTTTCTGCTTGGGTTGCTCTCCTAATGACATGTCCGATTGCCTTCGCTGGGAATTTGCTCACGCGAGTCTCTGACAATAGAAAGTTTCTGGTGGATTTTGGATGGTTTCCCCGTGACCGTGTGGTGCGTTGCAGAGGTCTGACTTTTCTTCCTACTGAAAAATGAAGCAATGTGTTGGAAACCAGCCTGGGCAGGCACAGGGTGCAGATTAATTTTAACGTATTTGTGTTTGTATAATAATCAAGAAGAGCAATTCTTTTCTGCAGGCTTGGAGACGTGATAAGTATTTGCAATTATGAACAAGAAATACAAACAGAGGGGAAGGGTAAAAATTAGCAGTAAGACAATATTATCCATTTCTTCTGTATTTTTTTTCCTCTAAATCCTTCTTAATCAAAGGGAAAACTAAACTGAGCGGCTGAACTGTTGGAGGAGGTTAATTACTGAAATGTTTAATGGTGTTGACTAGGAATATACTTTCTCACACCAGAGAATGTGTGTTTACAGAAATTTTAGCAATTAAATCAAGAGGTCATATAATGAGGAACAGTTCTCAGCAATCAAAGCTTTTTTTAAAAAAAAAAAAAAAAGGACAAGGAAATCAGGCCAGCAAGTCCCAGATGTGTATCATAGTTGTGGCAAATCCTGGGACTAGGATGGGGAGAGATGTTGGGTATGTGTCGGGTTCTGCCTGCACGGCTGCATGGGGTCACCCCGCTCTCACCCCATCCTGCTCAACCACCTCCACGAGGAGGATTTGGGCTCCCCTCTGTGAAAATCCATGATGGGGGGTTGTGGATGTGTCATCCCCTTGGGTCTTCTCATTCTTTTCTGGAGCCCCCAGGCATTTCAGAGTCCTGCCCAATCCAGAGGCAGTTTAGGTTTGAAGGCGGGAGGCAGAAAGTCACCCCCCTTCCCACACAGGCATCTTCAGGACTTTCACAGCGGCTGTTTCTGACATCATTGGCCCAGAACCCTCCGGTGCTGCCGACACGCGGTGCCGGGCGGCCGGGGACCGCAGAAAGGCGGCTGCACAGCCGCTTCCCGTGGTCCCGCGGCACAGCACAGGTTAATGAGCTGCCTTCCCCGCTTCATGCACCAGCTAATAACATCCCTGAGTAAAGTCCCGGTGGCTTCGCCTCAGGCCGTTATTACTCCTCCTGGTCATTCCTTGGCCAGTACAGACCTTGCTGGGTGAATTTGTGGCCGTTACCTGCCCGCTCAGCACTTCAGCCCCTGCCTTCAGTGACATCCCTGTGCTGCAGCCCAAATGCTGCCCGTGGTGCGGGGACAGGGTCTGAGCTGCTCTGCCCTTCTTTTTTGGGGGGAGGAGCTGGGAACACAGGGACCACCAGGCAGCATCACCCTGGGGGCCACCTTCATCTGTGTTAAAAAAAATCCAACCAAACACCCTTATCAAGGAACAGGCAGAAGGCAGAGAGGCGGCCGCTGCCTGCAGGTGAGCCCACAGCGCCACAAATGTGACTTAAGAGACTAAGTGTGTGTTTGGGGAGGGGGGGAATCTACCTGAAAAGTGGCTGCAAAGAGGAGCTCTGCCTGGTGCGCTCGGGGTGCCTGCTGGTCAGCCTCCTCCCGGGGCCATGTCCCTCCTGCTTCCCTCCTCTCTGCTGGGAGCGTGTTAACCCCCAGGAAAAATCAGAGTTTCTCTCCTGCAGACTTTGCAGGTCCCCCTGCCTGCTGGCCCAGAGCCAGGGTGGTCTCATCCCTGCGAGAGGGCTTCTGCCTGGTTCAGCTCCTGCACCTTCACTGGAGTTGATCCCAACTGCCTGTTCCTCTCTGCAATTTCCCCTCTGTTCCCAGGCTCTCCCAATCAGCGGTAAACCGTTTCCCCTTCAGCTTTTTATTTAGCTGCTGGAGTTGCTTGTGCTCACCTAAGGGTAGGGAGGCAGAAGCAGGGGAGGTTCTTAATTGGGGCCGTTTTGAAATGGGTTTTACAACAGGCTGGATTTAATGGATGTGATCACCAAACTGCACCGGTGCCTCAGTCCGTACTGCACACACCGCTGCCAGACCGGTGCATCAGCACCCCCACCAGTTTAGTTTATCAGCTTTTACCTTAAATATACTCAGTCCTTTGTAGGTGGCAGTTCCTTGGTGGCTGGTTAGACCTTCTCAGGATGTGAACATTTCCCTTGCTGGCTGCATCCTAAAATTGCCAGTTGTCAGTGCCAGGAGTTGGCAGACTGAGAGCGACATTCTCTTGGATTTGGGCACAGCATTGCAACAGCCCCCACTTTTCTAGGGGTGATTGAAATCGCTGTCCCATATTGGCCATGTTTTGGCTAAAAGGAGACCTGCCCTCTAACCTAGAAGAGGGGGGATCTTTTGGGGATTGCTCTGGGACAGCCAGGATTCCAGACAAGAATAAGGAGAGGTGTACTCTGTTTGTGCCAAGGTCTGTCCCCCACTCCCTGTGGTCCCCTCTCCTGCCCTCCCCTGCCCACCCCTGCTCTCCCCACAGGCAGGAGGGTCCAGCAGGAGAGAGGGAGCAAATGAGTGTGTCTGTTGGTGGGTCAATGTCCCAAGAATGCACTGAGGAAGGCTCTTTGGCTGCATGGGGTGATCCCAAATGAGGCTGCCACCAGCAGGACTCTGCTTGGGAAGCCCGCAGGGACACTGACCCATCTCAGAAAATCCCAAGGTCAGCTGTGGGACAGCCAAGCAATCCCCTAGGCACTGCTTGCTCCATCCCACACTCTGCTGAGGTGTGCAGAGGTCCCTGCAGGGACGCAATGGCCCCTGGCTCAAGACGCTCTGTGGCACAAGTGGCTCAGACCCATCAGGGAGCACCCAGCGTGGGCCAGGCTCATCCTGGGTAGGCTCTGAAGCAAGTCCTCTTCAAAGTCCTTTCCAGTCTCGTGAATGACGAGAAGGAGCCAGGGTGAATTTACCAGGGGCAAATCATGCCAGAACCGCATGACTGCCTTCTTCAAGGAGGCAACTGGCTGCCTAGATAAGGGGAGAGAAAGGGATGTTGTTTATGTGACCTTAGCAGGGCCCCTGACATGGTCTCCTGCAGTATCCTCATGGACAAATTGGAAACATAAGGACAACTTGCTGGACTGCCAGGCTCAAGGGATTGTGCTGAGCAATGCAAAGTGCAGCACCTGGCTGGAGAAATGGTCTGGCAATGACCTGCTGGAGCTCAGCAAAGAGAAGTATGAAGTCCTGCATCTGGGATGGAGCAACTCTGTGAAGCAGGACACGTTCAGGGTCAACTGGCTGAAAAGCAGCTTTGCAGGAAAGGAGCCACGTCCATCACATGAGCAGAGCCAGAACTTTGTCTGCCAGGAGCTGGACCAAGAGAGGAGAGGATGGAGGAGACCCTGAAGAAAGCAGGAAGCATTGAATGAGGACATGAAGACATGGATGGGAAAGGCTGAGGCAAGTGGTTGTGATGTCCATGTGTGCAGATCCTTTTCTGTAGCAAAGGCAACAAGGCAAGTGAGGATACAGCAACTGACACATAGTGTTGGACTGCAAGGGAGGAGGTGGGCAGCCAGAGTAGAAGTGAAGGCTCTGTCCCCATCCTCAGAGGAAACTGGGTGGATTTGAGTTGGAATAAGGTGAATTTTCTGGTTGAAAGATAGAGACTGATTCAGTGGAGCAGGACACCTAGGAAGCTAGTACAACCACAGCAGGTATATTGTGGAAGAGAGCTCGGGATGTGAGAAAGGTTATGTCAAGATGGAAACCTTTGGCCACCTTTGGTGTGTCTTAGGAGACACGATGAGAGCTGGGCTCTGCTAGGCCAGCAAAACCAAAGCCGAGGAGATCTCCTTCCTGTCTTATCATTCCCATGCCCAGCACATTTAAGGAGTGTGAACTGTCCAAGAATAAATGGAAAGGGAAAAGGAGGATAATGTTTCTAAGTACTGGTGCAGAGAAACTTGACTGAAGAGGTTTGGGAAGATCATGGAGCCCTGGGACAAGGGATGACAAAATGCATCTTGTGTGACAGAGCTCATTTCTTTCAGGGGAGGTGGCAGGGTGCACTGTGTCCATATCCAGCCTGGGACCTGTGCTTGTGATGAGGCAGAAGAGATGATCTAATGTCCGTGTCCACACTGAGGACCCTCACATGGTTTGGTCTGTGGTGGGAGGAAGAGATGGATTTTGGGAATCAGCAGAGCTGAGCCCCACATTGCCCTGCTCAGACTGCTGTCTGTGTGCCCCAGCACACGGGAGGGGATGGGCCCAGGTGACCAGGAGGAAGGGGCTTCTGGAGATGCACCACCATCCCCAAAGGTCTGCCCCGAGGGAGGCTGAGAGGGCACCTCCCAGGGCAGTGGTCACAGGCAGTGGGACACCGTCCTGGGCTGTCAGGCCAGCAACAGAAGGAGAAAACTGTAAGGGAAAGCAACTTCAGGGGTCACAGAAACTGGAAGAAGTTATGGAAATGTTTCATATGCAACATATTATATGTCCAGCTCCATCAAACACTCTTCCAGCCCCTGGGAACACTGAGAAGGTAGCACTGTGGAACCATTTGGACCTCCAGGAGCCCTGCACATCACAGGCATGACACAGACTTTACCACGCAGGAGAGCTGGACTGTGCCTTCCTATTCCAGCTACACGCACTTCTCAGGCACGTCCCATTTCTCTCCAGATAGTCATCTTCTTCCCCTGCTCACCATGCCACGCCATCTCCTCTGCATACCTTTTAGAGTGCCAGCCATGCTGCTGACCCCCCTGCTTTGCACACAGCCACTTGCCCCTCTACCCAGCTGCACATTTCCATTTGGAGACTGATGTTGTCTTCACAGATTTGGAGGTCTGATTGCCATTGAGCCACTGACTCCATGTCTGGGAGCCTGTGGAGGCTCCATTAGCATGTAGAAGTGGAGGTGGAGGAAGATGTAGAAAACGCTTGTAGTGGAGCTCAGGCACAAGCTTGTGCGGGTGGTTGATATAATGTGGTGAGACAGTCTTACATCTCCTCACGAGGAGGTGTACATCTCTTACCCTGAAGGGCTTGCAGCAGGAAAGGCTGTGGTAGGAAAGCGTTTTGCGGTGGAGGACCCTCGTATCTCTGGAGAGTAGCCTGGAGGCTGTGATGGCCTGATCTCATCTCTCAAGGAGCCTGTGAGTTGTGCTGTGTGTGTCACAGGCAGAAGACAATGACTCCGACCCATTGTCACTTGGCTGAACACTTGCCACCACGCGTACCTTTCATAGGATGCTGGGGTTGCTCCGGGGAGTCTTCAGGCTAACTAAGATCCAGGGAGAGACAGCTGCTTTTTGGGGATGGAGTCCAGAAGCAGAGAAGCGCAAGAGAGGTGAGAGACATAGAAACACCTCTTGAAAAAGCACACAGAAGAAGGGAGCAAATTTTGACCCCAAATTAGGGAAGACTTGCATGCGTGAAGGTACCGTGGCTCTGGCACACGGCAGGGAGTGAGTTCATCATGTGGCCTGACGTAAACTCCAAGGCTGGGCAGGTGGTCCTGGACACCCTGCACATCAAAAGGTAGCAGTGCTTACAAAGATGGAGCCACCTCATGTCTGGGCTGGTGTTTGGGAACGGTTACAGACTGGCTTTGGGTCTGCAGGTGGCCCTCAACAAAAGCTGCCTGTGAAGGGAACACGAGCTTTTCCAACCAGAAACTCCAGATTCCTCCGAAGGTTGGGAAACTAAAGGTTGGGAATCCAAACGCTATCAGATTTTTAGACCATGACTCTGATTTTGGTTTGTCCCCAGGGTGTGAAGCACATGGTTTGTTCCACACATGGAGACATGCAGCTGGCCATGAAGAACCCTCCTGGCAGCAGAGCCACACTGAGCTATGGGACATGGGTCACAGCCTCTGGGACTTGCACACAAAGACGTGGTGGGTGGGCAGACATGGAAAGATTGGCAATTTGGGGCAGATGGGAAACCCCAGGCCCTTCTGGGAAGAGAAGAGATTTTGGTGCAACAATTGAGAGCAAGCCAGAGGAAGGCACATCTCAAGGTGGGAATAGTGTCATAGCTGCTGATGTAGGGACCCCCGAAGGCAGAGGTAGCAGGATGGCCTCACACAGTCACTTTACAAGAGCAGTTCAGCACACAGCCACCGTATGGGGTGAGGTTTGGGAGCTGCAGAGCTCTCAGGCCCCACCAGCCAAGCTTCCCTCCTCTTGCCAAATTCCTGCTGCTTTGCCATGGCCAACTGCTCTCATCCAAGCTTCCAATAAAGCTTAAAAGCTCAAATCACACAACCCCAGGCTACGAAAACAAAAAGGGACCCAATATCCACTAATAGCCAAGCAGCCCTTGCGGCAAAAGCATGTAGCGTAGGGAAAGTGTTTTGCATTGATCGGTAGCTCTCCGCTGCCACCAGCTCCCCTCCCCGCGATGCCTGTCTGCCTGCTCCAGCCTTGGCACTGGTGAAAAAGCGGTAATACCCCATGGGAAGAACTGGAATGGGAGAGTCTGGATAATGGCAGGAAAGCGATGGTTTGTGAGTTAGTGTGAGATCCCATAGAAAAGTCTCGCTCCCCCTGATCCTCAGTGTAGCACTTGTCTAGCACAGTTATCAGCCCTGGGGTGGCAATTGCTGCCAACAAATAGCCATATGAGACCACAGAGTGGCGTGATGCTGAGCCCCGGGAGCATGAGCAACCTGGCAGCCCAGAAGGAAGCAGCTGGGTGGATGTAAGTGCAGGGAAGAGTTGTCCCTGCAGCTGGTGCTGGGCATGTAGGGGACCGCAAATTAATTCCCACCTATGCAGGGTAGGACCAGCTCATGAAAGACCACAGGAGCCTGCAGCTGCAGGATGGGGTGTGAGGCAGAAGGTTCATCCCAGCATCAGTGAGTAGACAAGAATTTCAGCACCTTTCTTGAGGCCCTTCCTCCATGCCACGTCCTACAGCCATCTGGGAAAGGTTGAGGGCAGCCAATTTCTATGGGAGTGTTGCAGCTCCCTGGCAGCATATACACAGCACTGGAGAACTCAGAGGACAGTGGCAAAGAAGGAAGGACATCGGTTTGTGAGATGGGGTCTTTGTTCCAGCCAGAAAAACCCTTGGAGGTCTGCAAAAGCAGATCAGGACAAGTTCACAGTGGTAGAGCTTCTGCGATGGACACACATGCTGCAGAAGACCCGTCTTTGAACCAGACTTCTGCACTTCAGAAGAGTCTTTTTGTCTCTCCCCCTCCTGAGTGATGGGTGTGGGTATGCCTATCTATAGGTGGAGATGGCTGCAGTGCTGGTTTGTATTGGTACAGGAAGCCTGCCGGAAGGAGCCTTTTCCTGCAAATGGCTACTGCAGTCCTGGAGGAGGCTCAGGAAAGGGGAAGAGGTCTAGAAGGGTTTGGCCCTATGTCCAGCTTCAGTCTGGAAAGGACATGGTGAAGCAGGGGTGTGATGGTGAAGCAGGGGTGTGATGGTGAAGCATGTGGCAGGAGGATGGACAGGGACCATGGTTGCTGCTTCCTCCAGACAAAGAGTTGGGGGGCATCAAAGGAAACTTGTGGGGACCAACAAGCTTAAGGATGAAGCTCTGTGTGGTGTGCTAGGAACTCCCCGCTGCAGGATGCTTTTGGGGGCTGAACATTTCCACAGCTCAAGAGGAACCCATGCAGATTCATGGTGGGGAGGACCACTGCTGTCTGCTGCAGGTCTGCTGGAGGGATGCGCTGTGATGACTGAGGGTTTAGGAAAATTGGAGCAGTCCTGTAGATGCTTGCCCTACATCCTGGGCACCCGCTTTTGACTGTTAGGGACACGAGCTAGATGGACTTTCGATGTGATCCAGTTCAGCTGCCGCGACGGCTGCATGTACTTCCCTGCATCCCTGTGTCTGGAGCTCAGGCTGGAGCTGGGATTTTTTCCATACTGGAGCACTGGGGACTGCAGATCTCATTCCTGGGCATCTCTCCCTTCTTCCTTCCCTTTGTCTCTCCCTCCCTTTCTTCTCCCCTTGCCGCTCCACTCTCTCCATCTGACCGTGGCCCCCCTCCCCTCAGCAGTCCTGAGGAGGAGAGCAGGGATGCTGCAATTCCCAGGCACAGGTGCTTGGTCCCCGCCGCGCGCTGCCCCCAGGCACGGCCCCCACCGCCACAGCTGACAGCCCACTGGAAATAATGTGTTGTGGCAGAGAGAGACTCAGCAGACCACGAAGATCTGCTGGTGCGGGAACTGCTCAGCAACCAGGAGCCACAACGCCTGTCTCCCAGCTCCGCAGGGTCTGATCCGGCTCTGGGGATGCCTCCGCTCTGCTGGAGCCTGCCTGGCTCACACACGGGGCACTTTCCCACCCTCTCCCCTTCTTTTTCTTTGCTCTTTCCTCTTCTACTCCCTTGCTGTTCTTCTCTGTAGCATTAGGGAGATGGAAGGTGCCTGTCCCGTGTGGGACTGCTCCCTGCCATCCCCTGCGTCACCGGGCACAGGAGGTGAACCAACAGCTTTCACAGCAGTGTTGGAGGAGGAGGATCAGGTGTGCAGGAATGGAACAACCAGTTCCAGTCTCCCAGCAAAGATTTAATCTGCCTCTGGCATATAAACAGCAAATGTTTGTTCAACTGACCTGCAAACAGGCGGCATGCATCGCAGAGGGGCCGAGGCGCCCGGCTCCCCGCTCAGCCGCTCTTTCTTTCTTGCCCTCTAGCAGGGCAGATGTACGGGGAGATGGGGCAGGGGACCAGGACACAGCCACATCCAGGGTACTTGGGGCACCCCAGGCTTAGTGGCTGGAGCCAGGGCGTGATGCTCAGAGGGACCTCATCCTGCATAGCTGCTGCTGCATCCCTTCTGCTCCCGTGAGCATCGCAGCGGGTGTGCAGAGCTCTCACGGCTCACAGGCGTGATGCACACAGAAAGTGTCTGAGGGCTCAAGGACAAGCATGTCCCTCCGGGCAGGCGGGCAGGCTGTCGCTCACTGCGGTGAACCTGCAGGCAGGAGGCCCTGAGCTCTGCCTGCACATCCCACTGCGATGGGAGAAATCAGCCTTGGATGCTGCAGGCCAGGTCTGCTCCTTTGGAGCGCCCCCCAAAATCCCAGGGGACACAGGTTCATTACAAGGGGACGTTTTTTCCTATTTTCTGCAAGACCAGATCTTAGTAGCAGGGTCAGCTATGAGCTCAACTGACATGTGGGCATGCAGAGGGCTCTGCCCAAACCCTGCCTGCCCCTCAGCCTATCCTGCAGGCTCCTACGCTGCGCTGAGGAAGCCACAGTACATCTTGTTCCCTGTCCCCAGGAAGAAAGTGGAAAGGGTCCTATGCAGGTAATGACCTCTCCCCTCATGCAAATGCTCTCACCGTGCTCCCAAGGGAAGGTGGTGTTCCTCAGTGCCGGGGGTGAGGAGCCTGGGTAGCAGAGCATGGAGCATCCCTCAGCCAGCACAGCCACAGGTATGGGGCTGGTGGGACTGTCCCCAGGGCCACCGCTCCTGCAGGACACGCGGTGTTCCCGGCTGTGGCCAGAGCAGCGATGTGTACCCAGGGCGGGATGCTCAAGGGAGGAAGCAGGGGGCTGTGGGGCGAGCAGCCAGCCCCAAGGAGCTGGGCTCACCGAGGGCAGCCGTCTGCAGCAAGCGTGAACCCAGCCCCAGGAGGTGGAGAGCACAGCGCGGCCACATGGCAACCCACCTCCCGGCGTGGTGCTGCTGCCACATAAGCCCCTTCCAGGCCCATCCCACCCTGATCCCAGATTTTCAGCCCTTCTGTGCCCATCCTCCCTGGGAGCTGCAATGCTCCCCCCAGCTCCACGGGAAAGCCCCCCAAGCCACGTGCAGAGGGATGCAGGCTATGAGCACGCTCCGGTCTGGTGAGGAGCAATGCCCAATGCAGGGCCTTGAGCCACTGCCTGGACCTGCCCCCGGGCAGCTCCTGGTCCTGGCTGCCCAAAGCCACAGTGGCCCCAGTGCACAGAGATGTGCTCTTTCCCTTCCTATCCTGCAGAACTCATCTGCTTCTCCCCAAAAGCCAGGGAGCAGATTGTTTCCCCGAATGGCTCCAGCTGCTACATCAGGGCGATCTGGAGGTGCTGCTGCCCCCTTCTCCTTCCCGGGCTGCGCTCCCCACACCAGCCTGGCCGCCCGGTCTCCTGGGGTAGAGCTCTGCCCCAGGACCTGCTGTGGGGCGGGGGGAAGGATTTGGCCCTTGAGAAATGAGCCCCACCCACCCAGATTGAGCCCTCAAATTCACTGCCCTCCCCAGAAGAAATGCAGGTTTTTAGTCTGATGGGGAGGAAGCCAGCAAGTCCCTCCAGGGCAAAGCAGCGTCTGGAGGGGTGACACAGGCATGTGTGTTGGTGTTGGGTGCCCTGCAACTGCAAGAGATTGCTGCTTGGCCATCTGCAGAGGAGCCCAATTTTGTGAGTGTGGAGCCTCTGCAGATCCAGCTCCTCTGGGAGATGAGGAGTCGGGGTGCTCTGCCCCCCTGCCTGCTCCCAGGGCAGGCGAGGGGATGGGCTGTGGGACAGGCATGACTCCACCATCCCCAGGGAGGCTGCAATGAGAAGCACACAAGGGCCAGCCCTGCATCGGGGGGCATCAGGGGACGTTTCCCAGACATTTCAGTCTTGGGAAAGACATCTGGAAGTGGGGAGGTGTGTTTTAGCCTGGATTGGTTTTCCAGACCAGATTACCCCTGTCCTGGCACAGGGTGGGGACACAGGACAGGGTCAACCCCACACAGCCAGGGAGGCAGAACTGCCCTTCCAACAGCCACTCCAGGTTAAAGGTAGTCAGTCCTCAGCCTCTCCCTGTTGCCTGTCCATCCCACCTCTTCGCACCGTGATTGCATGTTCATGTGTAGTAGGGTTGCAGGTATCTGCATTTAGCCCAGCTCTGCATCAGCTTTGGTGCATGAGCTTTGGAGTATCTCAGTCGGCTCCAGCACTGCAGCACCCCAGGAGACAGCAAAACTCAGCACAGCGTTCGGGACTGTGGGCAGGTTTCTCTTTCAGTTCCTTGCTCTCAGCAGGGAAATCATCTCTGGGCTGGGCACAGGCTGCCCCAGGGAGGCTCTGGATTGGCGTGTAAATTGCCTGGGCACCACTTGAGGTGGTTTAGTTTCAACACCTTTAATAGTGTTTGTTTTCCTTTTTGTCTGGAGTGGCTTGACAGAAGAGGGTTAATAATATGGGCAGCATGTACAGGCACACAATGGGGTTTGGGAAAAAATTCCATCTCTGGCCTGGGTTTAAATCCCAAACATGAGAGCTGCAGACCAAGGCCCCAGCAGCTTCGCTCCCTGCAGCCAGGAGGTGCCCATGGAGCAGAGCCATCTCCCCAGGGGAGCTGCAGACACAGCTCACCAGTTCATGCTGTCCTTCTTCCAGAGCACACAGTGGTTCCTGGAGAGACGTGGGAAGATTCACACATCGTGCCCCTCCATTCCCACAAGAAGTCATCTCCAGATACCCGCTACCATGTCCAAGGACGACCTGGGCTGCAAGCTGACCTCGGTCTACAAGCACAAGGAGAGGAAGCCAAAAAAGCCTCACTACATCCCACGGCCATGGGGCAAGCCGTACAACTACAAATGTTTCCAGTGCCCCTTCACCTGCATGGAGAAGTCCCACCTCTACAACCACATGAAGTACAGCCTGTGCAAGAACTCCCTCTCCCTCCTCATTGAGTCCGACTGGCCCTACAAGAAGGGCAATCTGCTCCACCCGGAGCTGCGGCTCCTGCACGCAACGGAGTCCTCCCGCCTGCGCGGGCGGCGGGACGAGCAGGAGACCTGTGACTCCTCAGCCATGTTGGGAGGGTCAGTTAGGACCAAGCAGGCCTCTGGCAGGGACGGCCATGAGGACAAGCCAATGTCAGGGGTGGAGATCCTGCCTGCTGAAGGGGCTGGTGAAGAAGGTAGCCCGTTCCAAGAGGAGGAAGAGGATGTTGCTGGCCTGTTGAGGGAGATGGATGCAGGGGAGAAGAAAGAGAAAAATGAAGAGACAGGTTGCCAAGGTGACCCAGCTGAACCAGAAGTGAACACTTTGGTCTTTGGTTTCAAGAACAAGAGGGATAAGCCTTGCAAGGAGGTGGAGCCCGACTTCATCATCACAGATGTCTTCTCTCTCAAGAACCACGTCATGAAAAGCAGGGAAATGGCCTCCCCAGACCTAGATGCTAAGCCAAAGCATTGCAAAGTGCCAAAGAAATGCCTGGCCAGCAGCGGGATCCTCATGGAGCAGTGGAAGCTGGTGGCAAATGGGCAAAGGAGAAACACACCTGAGGTCTCCCCACCTTGTACTGACAGCAACATCATCCCATGCTACCCTCCTCCAGCCTACAGTGACTACCACGAACCTCAGGGCCTCAACCTCTCACTGCTGGGTATTAACTACCCATTAAACCCCAGTCTCTTCTCCTACCTGAGCCCCACTATGGCCAACAGTGCTACAACACACCCACACTTGGCTCAGCTGCCCTTCCTGGCCTCCACAGCCCAGCTGATGCACCCACATGCGTCCCACTTCCAGCCTCTGCAGAGCCCCGAGCGGTCAGCCTTCCTTCCCCGCTTCTACTACCCCTTGCTCTTCGACCACACCTTCGGCTCCACTGAAAGCAAGATGTCCTCCAGCAAGCCAGAAGCCCAGCAACTGGTGGGTTCTGTCATGCCCACACCACCACAAGCCAAACCTCCCAGTGAGCCAACCAAACCAGGGCTGCTGAAGGTACCAGTTCTGAAGACAGGTTTTCCTTGGTCCAAAAGTGTCAGAGAGGAACCAGCCTCTGAGCTCAACCATCCTGCCACGCTGGGGCAAGAAGAAGAGGAGAAATGGCTGTCCCAAGAGAAGGAAAGCAACGCAACTTTAGGCCTCAGCAACCTACGCAAAAAGCCAGCCACTGACATCTACCAAACCATGGTGGGGATGAAAGATGGTGCTTTTGCCCCCAGCAGCATCCGGAAGACAGAGTTACCAGTGGTGACCTGTTTGGAGACCAGCAGTCCTCCAGGCAACTCCCTGAAGAGGAAGTTCACTGCCAGTGGGCTTGATTTGATAGGACCTGAAAGGCTGATGCCTGGAAAACTCAGCTACCAGAGCAGGTAAGGTGCCTCTGATGTCTCTGCCTCTTCCTCACCTTTGGTTGGCCCTAAACATCATCTTCATATCCCATCATATTACTGATCCCCCCACTTGCCTCTAAATCGTGAGATATGAGTCTCCAAGGGCTGAGCACACTCCAGGCTGGTGGTCCACACCAATGCCCACTCAGAGCAGGGCTTTCTGCTCTCCAGGAGCAAAGGACCTGAGCAGCATTCAGGTGCATCCCGGCACCTGGGCTATGTCATCATTTGCTGTCCCTTCCTTTCCCCTGTTTTATACAGAGCCAGAAGTGATGTGATGTCTGTGCAGTGTGGACCTGTGCTCCCCATGCACCAGGAAATCTCCTCTTGGGTCCCTAGATATTCCAGGCTTGCTGGAACAATCATTGCCTATTTTTAAACATACACATTTGCATTCCTTTGATTTGCCTTCTGGCTTCAAAGTCCAGAGGGAGGGTCACATTTCCAAACATTTCCTTTTACCTGGGGCTAGAAATGTGCACAGTTCCTTTTAAGAAAATTTCAGTTCCTCCCCTGGTTGTGCAAGTCCAGCTGTGGCTCCAAGAAAAATGTCACTGTAAAACTCACTGCTTTTGGCACCTGGAGGAGCTTTCTCTGGAGAGGCTCTCCATGGTTTTCTATCTCCACCTGCCTCTTCCCTGCTCTCAGGCTGGCTGGAGAGATCCCTTCCAACTGGGCCTTCAGGACTGTGGAATGGTCATTTCCATCAACATTCTTCAGTGCTCCATGAAGAAGGAGAATCCAGGTTTGACTAGCTGAGGTGGCATCACTTATCAGCACCATCTCTCCAGACTAGTGTCTCTGTTGGTGGGTGTCACGAAATAGCCTGTGTCAGGGTCCATCCACCTCCTGGGAGAACAATGCCAAGAGCAGGTCCAGCCAGGGCTCTGCATGCTCAGACCAAAGCCCTTCCTGGAAGGGCCTCATGCTGGCAGCAGGCAGTGGAGGAACTCTGGATGAATCGGGCAATGCTGGCCCTGGAGATATGCCCAAGGATTTTCCTATCTCTTTCCCTACTGATTGTATCCACTTCTTCTCTGCAGTGGTTCAAGGGCCAACCCTGGTCACATCCCCAAAGCCCTGGACCAGTGGCACACAGAAGTCCTCGCAGGCCGGCCTGAGGAACTGGAGAGGGGCAATGACACTGAAGTTCTTCCCTCTGTGGGTGCTGGCCTGGACCATGGCCTCTGCAAGCAGAGCAGACCCCAAGAGGCTTCTGCCACCATGACAGACTCTGAGGCTACAACTGTGCTTATCGGGGACCTGTCCAAAACCTTAGAGGAATATCAAGAGGTGGAGAAGAAACTGTCTGATCTGGCAAAGGAGGACACCCCTGGGCAGAAAGAGCTGAGGGACCAGCTGGTCAAAATCCGAAGGGAGCTCTACCACATCCACCAGGCGCTGGAGAAAGCCACCAAACCCCACGAGGGGCCTCTGGACCTCTCGGTGAAGAGATCCTCTGAAGGTACAGAGAAGATCCAGCAGGCCAAGAAGGAGCCCTGCAACACGAGCCTGGGAAGTGAGAAGCTCCACAGCAAAGACCAAGGGGCCCTCAACAAATGTACAGCCACTGGGGAGGCTGGAGATGGGGAGTGTCTCCCAAACTGCCTCCTGGAGGCTGAGAACAAGACCATCGACCTGCTGATCAAGATGAGCCGCTCTGAGAGCCTCCGGGCATCCTCCTCTGAGACCCACCTGGGTGCTGTAATCAAGGCCGAGGTCCTGCCACTCACCATGCCACTGGAACTCCGGCACGTGATGGAGCCCTACTACAGCCGTACCACCAAGTGCGAGGCAGACTCCAGTGTCCTGCTCTGCTCCGATGGCAGATCCAGTACCACCCAGGGCCCTCAGCTCTCAGTCACAACTGAGGACGGGCCCCTGGGCTGCCGGGCCATGCAGCGCTCCCTGTCCTGCAGCCTTCCCAGCGAGACAGACACAGTGTGTGTCCACAGCCCTCTGCATGCTGACCCCTAAGTCCACCGTGCTCGATAGCTCCTGGATCTCACTGACCACCTCATGCTTCACCTTCCTTGTGTCCCATCTCTCCACTCCCCCTCTTCCCCATGAATAAAAGTTTAACCACTGCCTGGCTGGGGCCATGTTGAAGGGGGTCCCCTGGCTGACTCCACAAGGTGTAAAAAACCAGTCCCTATCCTACCCCAGTGTCAAGGACAGTGCCCTTGGGCTCTGCATGCTCCACAGCCTCAGCTCCCTGGTCCTGGAGCTCCCTTCAAAAGGGAATTCACTAGCAGGCAAAAAACCAAAACTGCTAAAAGCACCAAGCTTTCAACAGAAGGCTCATCCAGCCCTCTCATCAGAGACACTCAGGGACTTTTGCAACCCAGCTCCCATGATCTGTGGACAGGGGAGGAACCACAGACAGGGTATCTGCAAGGCCACGGTTGTGCTCAAACAGACTGTGGCTGTCACGTTGTACAGAGCAAAGACACGATGGCTTTGCCCCATGGTGTCTTGAGGGTCACAGAAGGGAATCATATGCCCAGCTGGACTGATCCAGAGGTCAAGTACTTTATGCACTCTGGAGACAAGAACATCCTCCCAGCCACAATGACAAGATGACACGGGAGCCACCTTGCCACAGCTCCACATCTGGGTCCTGAGCTCTCCTGCCAAGGGCATTTGCCATGTGTGGGGACTGCTGGGCTGTGGGGATTTGTTCCTGCCTATCAGTCCTCCAGTGTCTGGCTCCTTCTTTTGCCTTTACACAAAAAAGATCTTCCCTTCCTCTGCTCCAATGGCCTCTCCCCATGCAGACATGATGCATGTTCCTCACAAAGGCCCCAATCCTGTAGAGTACAGCTCCCCCAAGCTCCTGCCCACTAGTCCTAGTCCCCCAAATGATGACACATGGGACAGCAAAATGGGTGAGATGATGTTGCCACAAACCCCACTGCTCAAGGGGCAAAGACCCTAAAAACAACTGTGAAGGGACAAACTTGGCTTACCCCAAGCTGGAACGACGCTGAGTGTCCACCGCTCAGCCAGGGCACCAGAAAGCCAACCACCCAGGCAGGTGCCTGCTGCTTGCGGGATGAGAACTGGCCTTCCCGAAAGGCCACCTTCTCCCTGTGCTTGCTGGGGGCTCTTGCTTCTGCTGGGCAGGCTGGTACCCACTGCAGGGCAGTCACATCTCCCTGTCCCCTGCCACCTTGCTGAGCAGCATCTGCGCTGGCTCAGGGTGTCCCCAAGCTTGGGCCAGGATTTCTTTCCTGGACTCCCCCCCCCCTGTGGCAGATATAATGTGCTCTCCTCAGCTTGGAAAAACCAGACACCCTTTCGTCTCCCATCTACACTCCCTGTTCAGGAGATGTTGGGGTCTCCTGTTAGCACCCAGGGTCTTCATCAACTTGTTCTTTGTGTCTTGTTCTGTGGCTTTTAATTTGTGGCTTGTTCTTTGCAACAAGAAGAGCTGGGATAGGGGACGGGAGGGCAGGACAAAGAGGACAGCAAGCAAAGCCACAAATGAGGGACATACACAGCACAGCAAGGGAGCTTCAGATGCTGGCTCTTCTCTGGGCACAAAGCGGACAATCCTACTGTGGGTAGCTGAAGAAGGCAAGCCTGCACATGGAACCTGGGACTCCCAAGTACTTTGATGGACCCAGACAACAGGAAGAGTTGACTTTTCTTACCTGATTGCTCTCTGGACAAAGTTTCCACTTCATCAGAGGGGTTTAATTCTCACTCAAGGACTTTGTTTAGGGCACATAAACCTGTGGAGTTACTGATCTCTTCTCTCTGGATAAAAGTGTGGAGTGGGGGGGCATTCAAATGGAGAGGTGCTGAGCTCAGCACCATGACCCTTTTGAGCCAGCTCCAGATCTTCCCGATGGACCATGCCCTGCTGCTTCCCAGCATGTCCCTGCCCCCCAAGGCCCAAGCAGAAATCATGAAACCCCACCAGAACAGACCCCAGAATTAGGGTGCAGGATCCTCAATCCCAGAGCCCAGGGGAGGTGGCGTTGGGCACTTCTTTTTGGGTTGGAATAGTGCTGTCATCTTTGGATGCCATAACACCGTCAGCACAGCAGGCCACTCCATACCAAGTGTATACCATAACCTTGCTCACATTACCCGCTCCCAACAGCCTCCAGCCTCTTCTGCCACCCCATGCCCCTCCGTCACCCACCCCTTCCCAGCTCCCTTGCTCACACAGCCCTGGCAGCTGCTGTCCCCCATGTCAGCACCTCCCCATTCGCACACCTCAGGGCTCCCTACTCTCCCCTACACCAGTTTCTCTGTGCATCTTTTATCCCAGGACCCTCATCCAGCACACAGCAGGGCACTCATAGGCACAGCCAAGAAGCTGGAGCACCATTTTCCTGTGACAACCTTCCCTGCCCATCCGGCCTTTACCTCTTCTGAGGAACAAAACGTGTAGGTCCCTCTGCCCACCCAGGAGTCACATCTCCTGCCAGCCCCAAGCATCACGCTTTTTTTTGTAGCAGATCCCCATCTGGACTTGGACATCTTGGAGGTCCAAGACACCAGAGGGGCAGTTGAGCTCTGCAACCAGCAGCCCTGGTCTTCGGCAGGAGAGCTGTGCCCAGACCACCAGGCAGTGCTGCCTTTCACCCCTTTCTAGCTGAGATATTGCCTGTACACAAGTCACCTCTCCTTCCCCAGTCCCTGACTCCATCCTGCCACCCCGAGCTGGGACAGTGCCCACGCTGCGAGCCAAGCAGATCTGCGAGCAGAGCCGGTGCCAGAAGCCCTCACCATGTCACTCCACAGAAAGCCAGGGGACAAGTGGGAGGTGGAGGCCGATCACACAGTATTTATTGTTCACAATTTTACGAATGTACAAAACAAAAACCAAACCATTAAAGGGAAAACTTCCGAATGGGAGTTGCTGCTGTCTGCTTTGTTCTCTTCTCCCGAGACCCCTGTCTGTTCTGGCCAGATCCTGTAGCAGCCCCGTGCCACAGCTCTCCGTCATGGAGCCATGCACTCCCTGGGTTTTGGAGGCTCAGGATTAGCCATCAGCAGGATGTGGCTGGATGTTGACACTAGCTGCACGTGGTCAGTATTTAGGAGGTGGGCTTTGACTGTCTTCTTCTGCTGGATCAGCACTGGGACCCCACTGGCTTGTCCCGTGTTGGGGAGAGGGGCAGTTCATTATGTCTGAAGGCAGTCATCACGAGGAGAACTGCCCTCACAGGAGCCATGAGGGTCCTGATTTCTTCTGCAGAACATCCTGAACACACACACACACAGCCTTTTCCTTCAGATAGACACAGTTCAGCTTCCTTGACAAGCTGCCACGGCTGGGCCATGGGGCTGCAGCACCACAGCCTGGGTCCTGGTGCAGGGAAGAGCAGAGAGGAGGGTGCGGGGTCAAGACCCATGTTCCCAGTGCCACCCTGCCGCTCAGCTTTTGCCCCTTGTCCCCAGGGGTACTGGTGGCACCCCTGCAGAGGGGATGGCTCCCCTCTCTGCCCTGCCATGGGTCTCCAGGGCAGTCCCTGGCTCAGGGACTCCTGCCTTCAGGCCACCAGGATAGGACTTTCAGGAGATGGCTGAGTTAGTGGCACCATTCCAGGTGAAAAGATGAAAGCAATTACCTTTGCATTTAAATAATGGATGGGAGTTGAACTACTGGGGTGGCTTATCCAGTCTTCAATCTGCACCCCCAGGGCCCTCAGCCCACTCCAGCACAGGGCCCATTACACGGCTATTTGGTCACCCTAAAGGCATCTGATAGTGAGCCATTACCTGTCCTTTACAGCAGGCCCACTCGATAGCCATCTTTCTTGGTCATGGTTGACCAAAGTCCCCCTACTTGCATGTCTCCCCCCCGACTTGGGCCAAGACCAGTCCCAATCGACAGCTGGAGGACCCAGCCAAATCCCTCCCCCGCCCTGCGCAGGCCAGCAGCCCCCCTTCTCCTGGGGCTGAGGGGGCGCGGGGTCACAGCAGGTCCCCAGAACAGCTCGGAGCTCAGCAGCTCCTGGTCAATGAAGCTGCACAACTTTTATGGGTTTCTAACCCCAGGTGGGTACAGCTGCTCCTTCTCCTCCAGGTTCAAGAGCAAAGGAGAGCTCAGGGATTGGGAGGGGGGGAAGTTTCCTAATAAACAAACCCTCAGGGAAGGCTTATCTTGGGCAAGGCAGTGGAAGGAAAAAGTTTTCAAGGTTCCTTGTAAAAGAGGAGGTCGTTGCTCTCCCCATCCCATCAGCACAAGGATGTGGCCCCAGGGTCCAGCAGAGGACACTGAGGGTGGGTTTGTTGCGTTCACAACCAATTTTGCAGCCGTGATGGTGCAGCTGTGAGCTCTGCCTCAGTCCTCTGCTAGGGTTAACAGCAAGGGGAGACAGTGTAGGGGCAACCCAGGCACCCTGGGACACAGGGATGGGACCACAGTTTGTGGGGAAGGGTGGCAGGACATCACGTCAGGCTGCTTCTCAGGAGCAGGGCAGCCCCAAGCATGAGGTGGGAACATTCCACACCCCACAAAACCACCGTGTCCTCTGATTTCCCTGGCTTGGTGGAAAAGGGCCAGGGGCAAATTTTTGGGATGGATCCCATGCTGGAACAGGACGGTCACTGCGGAGGCACAGTCCCCGGGCTGCACAGAGGACAGCAGGGACTGCGGTGGGCATTGCCTCCTCCCAGTGCACCCCAAGGTGACAAAGCTGCAAACACCCTTGGGGGTTTGCCCACAAATAAAGATGGGGTAGACCCAACCCCGTGTTCAGGGGAAGAGAGTGCTGCCACACGCTGGCAGGGTGCTTGCTGTGGCACCAAGAAACTGGGACATATTTGATGCCAGGGAGAGTTAACTCCTTGCACACACTGATAGGCAGTTGCGTGGGGGATATCCAAATGATATGGGATCATGAGAATCCAGAGGCCGTGGCTGAAATAACTGGGGGAAGGCAAGTGCTGAGATGCCCTGTCTGCTGCGTCTTGCCCGGCCGGCCACGACGGTGCATCCCGCGTCCCACCTGCAGCAGGGCCGGGGAGCTGGGCACTCACTCGTAACAGTGGGCTACCAGATGGAACCAGCTGGGGACAAGAAGTGGTTCCTGCCCAGCACAACCAGTTTTCTCTTACCCCAACGTGGGCAGGCCAGAGCTCGGAGCAGTGGAAAGTTACCAAACGTGGACTAAAGAAGGGCCAAGGTCGGCCAGGAGATTTCTGAGCAGACATGTGAAGCTGCAAAGACAACCTGGAGCAGAATTGCTGTGTCTTGAGCAGGAGGGAGGTAGTGAACCAGTGGTGGCAGGGCTGAGTGCAGCATGCCCTCTTTCACTGTCAGCCAAGGGCAGGTGGAGATTCCAGGCTGGGAGGAACCTGGAGCTGGGAAGACAAATTGGGAGTTCTCCCCAAAGGGTCCTCATCATCCTGGGGAGCCTGTCCCAACCCACCTTGCACTTCCCACCCAGGGAAAGGCATGCATGCAAGGTTTTCTTTCTGCCAAAAGACTGCACCACAGGGGGAGTTTCCCCATGGTGTTAAGGAGTGGTGGTGTTTTCTGAAGCTCCAAGCAAAGCCTCCTAGAAAGTACTAGCAGTGCCACCATTCTCTCTGCCTCTTCCTCAGTCCTCTTCTCAGCCTTGTCCCTCCCGTGGATCCTGCATACTACGATCAAGGTGGGAGAATGCAGACTCCCCTGGAGGCAGAAATGTCATCCCCAGGGCTGGTGGCACTCCGGGGAAGCAGCAATGTGCTGACACCTGACGTGGAGGGGGCTGATATGCAAGGGCAATGCAGCCCAGCCTGAGACACCGCCTGCTCTCACTAGAACTGCAGCTCTTGTGCAGAAACCACAAGTCCTCTTCATCCTCCTGTGATTCTCTCTGTGGGAGGAAGAGGAGCAGAGCTCAGGCAGCCAGAAGGCATCACCCCACGCATTGCCTATGGCTCATCTTGGATCTTCTGGTCCTGGCTGTTTGTGGCAGCAGAACTGCCGCTCCTCACTGCTCTTGCCACCACAACCACCGTGGTGGTGTTGCTGCCTCCAACCATCTCGCTGTGCCCTGGTGACTGTCCCCTGGCTCTTCTGCGACGCTGCTGCAGTGTTTCGAGTCTACCACAAACACTTCAACCCCCAGCAGCCAGGAACACTGACCTGCAGGGCGGCCCCAGGAGAGTGCAGTACAAGTTGTATTTTCCATCCTCCCACTGTGTGCAGCCAGCGTAGGCGAGCACAGAGGACCAGCTATCCCCTCTCCTCAGCTTTAAGTGTGGAAAAAGAGTACAAAAAGCTACAAAATTTTCCTGCTGTCTTTTCCCCCTGCCCATCTGTTATTGCAGTTGGAGGTTTCCTTTCCCTGACTCTGGATGCCTCTGAATGCATCAGATCGTTTTCCTGGGTATTTGTTGAGGGCAGAACCATTCTGCCTTTGGAGTTGCCTCAGGGGCCCACAGAGGGAAGCACTGAGGGTTTAAGTACTTAAAAGAGCTGGGGCAGGCAAGAACAGTGCTCTGGCTCTCACCAGGGCTGATGCTCCCCAAAGGCAGCCAAACTGAGAAGGGAGAGGGTTTCCCTTGGGCACCAGGCTAAGGCAGGGTGGGATCCCGTCTGAGGATGTTTGATCAGCTCCTGCCTTGCCTGCCCACTCCCCTGCCTGGAGGGTTCATGCAAGGGGGCCCACGTTTGCTGGGACGGAGACAATGCAGGAGATGCCAAGTAGCGCTGGGGCACCAGGGTTGGGTGCTGCCTGCTGCTCCACCTTTGGGGTGTAGGGGAAGATGCTGAGAGTCAAAGGGTTGAGAGGGAAGGAGGAAATGTTCCTGCCAGACAAAAGGTACCTGAAGACCCAGGAGCACCTGCAGTGCCAGGTACGGTGCTTGGGTAGCCCTGGATCCCCCATCCCAGTCAGTGGCCGCTGCAAAGCCAAAATGCCCACATCATTTTCCCAGATGTGGGGCAGGAGGGGGGCAAACCCTCATAGCCAACCGTTATTTCCTCCCTAGTTTTAGGTGTGGGGTACCCAAGGATGTAGACAGTTTGTGTTTTGGGTGGGAAGGGAGAGCAGAAAGTAGTGTTTCTTCCATGCCTGTCTGTAGCCAGTGCCCATCAGCCTGCAGCACACCAACATGCCAGCCTGCACACTTCCTCGCCAGGAGCTGGAACAAACCTCCCTGGAAGATCAAATGGCCCAGTACTGTCCATAGGAGGATGTTTCTGGCACACAGCTTTGCTCCAGTAATACCCGTGGCCCCGGGGTTCACCAGTGCCCCTGGAACTGCAGAGCCCTCCCCACCAGGCTGAGTATGGGGCTGTGTTTGCAGAAAGCTCCTGTTCATCTCCCACTTGCCATACAGCCTCAGGATGCTGTCCCCTGCCACGACGTGAGGATGTTTCACTTTCCTCCCACCACCCCCCCTGAAGCCAGTGTGGAGAGGCTGCAGGAGCCAGGCCAGGGCAGGATGGAGGAAGCCAGCCCAGTGGGACCACTGCCCAACTTCCATGGCTGCAGGGACAGGCTGGGGAAGGGGGTGGCAATGGGGAAGCTGCCACCAGGGCCAGCTGGGGCTCACCCATGGGGCGGCTCCTGGCAGGGAAGGGGCTTTGTGCCAGTGCCCTGCTGTGCTTCACAGCTTCTGGCCCTTTTGGTCAGGCTCAACAAGGAGATTGATGTCTCAAAGAGGATTAATTTCCTAATCCTCTTGTGAGCCTTGTGAAAGCAGGAGGCTGCGGAGGAGGAACACAGCAAGGGAGAAGCCGAGGCGCCAGTTCAGCCCTTATCAGACCCTAGAGAAACTTCTCTATGGGTTAGCTAACTGGCAGCGGGGATTCTGGGGGGACCAGCCAGCCAGGGGACCATGCCAGGGCAGTTTTAGGGGCCAGAGTAGTTACAGCTTTGCTTCCTGGAGGGATTTTTCTGACACCTGAAGAGGAGCTGAATTCGTGCTCTCACCTCCACGTAACTGGGTTTAGGAAGCCCCAGTCACAGATTCTGTGGGGGATCAGGCTCCAAGAGCACTGTCCCCCAGTGTCCCCACAAGCCTCTGTTTGTCTCCAGCTGGGCACTGTGGGCACTTGAGGGACAGTCGGGGATTGCAGCTGGGACAGGGGCTGGAGATCATGTTTTCTGCATGTGCTTGTGCAGCGGATGCTCCAGCTTCCCACCAAAAGCTCTTACACAGTCCTGGGACACCACTGGCTGTTGCACACACACACATGCACATGCACACACAGTGCACTGCATCTGTTTGATAATTAGTGCCAATCATCCTCTGGGTTGTTTGGATAGATGGAGCCACCTCACATCTGTGCAAAGCAACTACAAACCCATGTCCAGCCCCATCCAGTGGACACCCTCCCACCACTCTGCTTCATCTCACTACTGCCCACTTCTGCTCCCAGCAAACAGTCACGGCACTCGGCCAAAACCTCCCTGTGCTGATGGTGGTCTGGAGCAGGCTGGGGACTGCTGGGACCTCAGGGCTGGAGCACTCCGGCATCCAGTGTGGACCTGAGCTACAGCAGGATTTTGTCACACCACAATAATTAACACTCCACTGACACTGTGGCCATCCGTGTCCCCCTGACCCTCTCCCCAGACATGGAGGTGTGTTCTAGATGGGGAAATACTCTTTAAGGATGAGTTTGGGTTTTTTTCCTCAAGTCTGTGACTAAGTACCAACAACATCAGCTCATCCCATGGGATCTCCTGCTGGCTGCCAGCACCCATGTACTAGGTAGGTGCAGTGCCTGCCTCCTTGGGCAGAGGGACTGGCAGAGACCCAAGGCTTGCACATTCCTTGTGGACTACTGTCCTTGGACCAGGGGAGGAAAAGTCTCAAGGAGTGAAGTTCATCACTAATGCCAGGAAGTAATGTGCTTCAGGAAAGCCTGAAGTGGACCCAAACTCATTTCCCCTCAGTCCATCTCCAGCGCCAGCAGCCTGACCATGCCCTCATCCCTGAACCCTACAGCTCCTGGTGCTGGCGTGGGCAGGGGCTGTGCCAGGGCCCTGCCATGAAACAGGTGTCTCCTGGGGTCCGGGGGTGGCTTTCAAACAGGTTGTGACAGAGCCACAGTCCTGGAAAGGTGAACAGGAGCCCCAGGGCCAGGCTGTGTTTGTTTATCCTGGTGATGGAGCACACAACAGCGAAACAAAAGGTCAGACCCTGTTGCCCTGGGAGATGGTTTTTGAAGCTGCCTACCGTCCTGCTGGGGCTTGGACGGACTGGCCCCAGCGCTTGTCATGTCAAGTTATTTTTGTAATTTTGGCTGGTAATAGGTCTGAAGCAGCCTCCCAGACGCTGTGAGCTTCAGGGGTACACTGATACAGGACCAGAAGGGCCCTAAACATACCAAAAGAGAAGCAGCCAGCCCTGGGGCTTTGGAGGCAGATCCCCATCCTTCAGCTCCTGCAGCCAGCCAGACCCCAATCTGCTTCCTTTGTTGGAAGGGTCAGGCACACACAGCCCCTCCAAGCATCCCAAAAGGTGGGGGGAGTCTTCATCTACTTCATCTACCTTTGGCCCACCTGAGTAATGTAGTGACACAAACTTCTTCACACTTTGGCCAGGCTTAAGGCGGATGCTTTGAGCTCGCTGCAGGCAAGGGTGGACCGAGCACTGTCAGCAAGCACTGCCAGGGAAGGAGGGCAGGCTCTGACCAGCCCCTTCCAGGCTGTTCCCAGATGACTCTGCTTTCACTCCTGACCCTCTCTGTTTGAGCTGACACCATTGTCAACTCCACACATGGTCTTGCCCAGCATGGAGATGGAGAGGGGACTGTGCCCAGGAGTCCCAGCTGACCTGCCTCTTCCTAGAGCTTCTCCATTGCTGGACCTGAAAGACTGACATGGCAAAAATCACCCGTCTCCTTTTTGTAAGTGGGGAGACTGAGGCAGGCAACCCCACAATGCCTGGGCTGGGAGCCCATGGGGAGGCAGTGAAGAAGCAGTGAGACAAGGCAGGAGTCCTGATTCAAGGTGTGAGAATGTCCCTGTCCCACCCCAGCAGCTGCGTCCCACGCTAGGAGTGAGGTGCAGCAAACTGGCCCCTTTGCCTCTACATAAAAAGCCCCAAATCGTTGCCGCAGCTGGGCACCTTGGGGCTTCTCCTTCCTCTGGCAGGAGCAGGTAGATAGGACATAGACTGATCTTGGAAGAAAGGCACCTTCTCTCTGGGCATGAGACCAGCAGGGAATAAAAACCGTGCGTATCAGCCCTTGTCTCGTTGCTTCTGGTTGTCAGCAGCACAAGGAGCTTTTGTGTTTACCCAGACTCAAGGGCAATCGCCCGTCACTAACAACATAATATCCCTCGGCCCCGCTGCACGGAGCCTGGTGAGGCAGCAGGACGGAGCCGGTGGGAGGGCAGCACTGCCAGGGAAGGACGGGCAGCCCCCAGGACATCAGGACAGAGGTACAGGATCCGTTGAGCTGGGCTTGTGGTCATACACGTGGTCGTTGGCCTGAGCTGTGCTGGGGACAGTATCAGGACCCTCTTTCTGGGCTTAGACCCATGAATGAGAAGCTCGAGCTTGGCTCAGGACACACCATCAAGGGTCTGATGGCAGCTTTGGGTGTCCAGTGCCCGGGAGGCGAGGTGCACGCTGATGGTGCTGGGTGTGAGGCAGCTGGCACGTCGGCTCCCTGGTGCTGACTCAGTTTCCCCATCTGTAAAATCCGATTTCTTGGATTTTGAACTCTATCCAGCTCTGAAGGAGGGACCTGACAAGCAGTCACAGGGGGGCAGCAGGGGGCTTGCTGCCACAGAGCAGGTCTCTGCTGCCAGAGACACAAACACAACCACTTTGGGGAAGAAAGTGGCAAAGCTGTTCCTAGACCCCAAAACCAGAAGAAAATGAATTCTCTCCATATTCATGCTCATCCCCACCGTCACGTATTTGCATTTGATAGCTCTACAAGTATTCAGGGGTTGATTTTTAGACAACTGTGGTACTTGCATGAAGGAAGGACAATTTTCACCCGGTATGCCTTAGCCCAGCACAGCTTATCTCCAGCTGTGGTTTGGGGAAGCGTTACTTTTGCAGGCAGCATGGAGCACATGATACCAGGCAATCATGGGACATGAAGCGATAAAAGGTGGAGTGGTGGCTCACAAACAACTCAGAACAGCCAAGTGTGTCCATTATGATATTAATTACAATCCCATTTAAAGTTAACTTCTGCCTCTCCAGGAACTTTAATGAGGCCACATTTCTCTTAACATTTCTCTTACCAGCTCCTGGCTGTGTGCTGTGAGCTGTGCTCCAGTCAGGCCCTGGAGAGCAGACAGCAGAGCCAGGCTGTCATTCCTGCCTTTTGGGGGACTCATTCATCATGGTTTTAAAAGAGAGGGAGAGTGGGCTAAAACAAAACTTGCGGTTTTCATGGCAGCTCTTGTGTCTGAAAAAAACTGTGTAGGTTGAATGTGTACTTCAGAGCAGTACCTCCCTTCTTCCTGACAAGTTGTTGGCTGTTTCAGGAGTAACTTATCTGGATGGGGAGGGGGCTGCCCTTAGCAAAGACACACACTGACCAAGTGTGACATCTGACCCATGTGTGAGTGAAGGAACAGTCATCCTCAGGGTCTCAAGTGTTAGCATGGACTGAGCATGGTTTGGAGAGATGGGGCTTACAGAAAATAGGGTTACTAAGTGTTAAAAGGCCCGAGAGAAGCCAGAAACTGGTGAGGTGGAAATCCCATTCAGTGTGCTCACACACAGGGCTCTCCTTTACACATAAATCCTCAGGACAGATCTAACACCAGCCAAGCTGTCGTTGAAGCTGATGGACCTTTTCGGCTGCTTCCTCCTGCTGCAGATCCAGCTTACTGACTCTTTCATTTTTGTGCCATGGTCCCCGTTTGTCTTTATATCCTGAGCACATAATTAGCTGGAAAAGCTATGATCTGGGCTCCGTCGCATTGGAGTGAATCCAGAATATCATCAACACCTTACCCCAGGTAGATGGCAAGCACCCGAGCTCAGAGCATGTCCCCAGAGATGGCACCAGACAGGGACAGTAATGGTCCTACTGCTTCCCCCAAACAGGGACAAGAGATTTGACATGGACTACACTCTGGAGGCCAGCCAGCAAAAGGAGAAGCTTCTAAAAACCATCTATACCCTCCAGCTGAAGTCCATTGCCATGCTCCAGACAGCCAGCCCGCTGCTGAGCAGCCAGCGTGGCATGGGCATGGTGACACAGCACCAAGTCCACCAGCTGGCAGATAAGGCCAAAAGCCTGTGCAGAGATCTGGACAACATTAAGAACCTCCTCCACTATTGCCAGGACAACCTGGTCCAGCAGATTCCCAACCCCACCGGCAGCCGCTATGGGGGAGTAAGTGGAATCCATTGCTCCCTGGATGGCTCCATCTATGTGACAGCTGAGAGTGCTCCCTGGGTCCACGGCCTCAGCACCACAGGCCAAATTCTGCGGTCCCTGCCCTGCCAGCAAACAGGGTTGGAAGGCGGCACTTTCTTGCCAGAAGATGTGACTGTGACTCGGACAGGAATGGTGGCTGTAGCTGACATGATGAATGGAGCCATTTGGATCTTCAACCCTCACACCAGCCTCTCCAAGGGAGAATGGATAAAGATCAGAAAGGTTGGTTCCCCCAGGGGTATTGGAGTAGACTCCATGGGCAAGATCTTGGTAGCAGACTATGCACAAGGCCAAGTCCACAGCTTTGCTCTGGACCATGCCTTCAAGATGCTCAATATCCACTCGGTTGCCAACCTGCAGGGACCTCGCTACGTCAGTCCAGCACCCAATGGAGGTTTCGTGGTAAGTGAGGAGTGCGGAGACGTCAAGGTCTTCATGAGCAGCCGTAAGCTCCTCTGCTCCCTCAGCAGCAAATACGGACACCAGTTTGGCAACCCAGCTGGGGTCTGCGTTGACGCGGATGGCAGCATCCTGGTGGCAGATGAGCAGCGCCGTACAGTCCACTTGTTCCCAGAGCATGGGACTCCCATCTGCCTGGTGTCCGCGGGGCTGCGGAGGCCCACTGGCGTGGCTTGCTCCTCTTTTGGACACCTCTTTGTGGCAGACACAGGGGAGAACTGTGTCAAAGTCTTCAAGTACTGCGTGAGGCCCCCTTACAGCCACACCAACCCTGGGGCACCGTGTGGTGACCTCAGCCTAACACCCAGGTGGGGAGTGGGGTTGGTTCCACAGCAGCTCCCCTGAGCTTTGGGTCTGATGGTGAGCTGTGGGTTCCACTGCTCCCATAGCTGGGCACTGTCCCTGTACTTGACTGCCTTATTGCCCTCCAGCTTCTCCAGATGGCAGAAGCAAGGACTAGACCATCTTTTGGACCCATATAAGTCGTTAAAGGAGGACTCAGAACAGGCCACACGTTGGTGCCTTATCAAATTTGTTATCACCAGGCTCTTGCATTTTTTGCAGAGATAATATAAATATTTGTCTTCCACACATCGTTTTTATGTGGCCATGGTTCCACCTTCCTGATGCCAGAGGATGACTGGGGGGGGTAAGGCCAGGCGGGAGCTGGCAGCCTGGCCTGTCTGGAACGCTGGGTTTGCAGCAGGCTTCAGGAGAATGGGAAAATGAAGGTAACTCATTCTCTGCAGCATTCCTGACCTCTGCAGGGAAGCAACAGCTACTGCACGAAGTAGATTGAATGTAGGCACGTAGAATTGCTCAGACCAACCCACGTCCTGGGGCTGAGCCTGCCCGGCCATCCTGTTCTCCCCGTGGAGAGGGCTCAGGGGGCCACAGCCGCTGCCTTTATCAGCAGAGGCCAGGGGGAACGGGCGGGGTGTGGTGGCAGAGGGAAGGGCGTTTTCCTCTCCCTGCTCCAGTCCTCGGTGCGGGCACGTAGCTGCAGGGCTCCCCAGCCTCTGCCGGTGTGCGAGACCTGAGTCCAGTCACCACCTCTCACCCCAAACGAACTCCAGAGAGGACCCTTTCTCCTTTCTGGCCCTGGGACAAGCGCTAAAGTCGATGGAGCTCTCCCAGAGCCCTTCTCCCTGCAGAGCCAGGCAGCCTGGGAGCAAGCTGGGGGGAGGGAGCCTGTGTCGTCTTCAGGAACAAGGTTAAGCCTGTCTCGTCCCCACCCTTCACCTGAGCTCCTAGAAAACAGAATCACAGAATCATCAAGGTTGGAAAAGACCTTGAAGCTCCTCCAGTCCAACCATGACCCTCACCCTGACCATTCCCAACTCCACCAGATCCCTCAGCACTGGGTCAACCCGACTCTTCAACCCCTCCAGGGATCCCGGGGACTCCCCCCCTGCCCTGGGCAGCCCATTCCAATGCCCAACAGCCCCTTCTGCAACGAAATCCTTCCTCAGAGCCAGCCTGACCCTGCCCTGGGCAGCTTGAGGCCATTCCCTCTTGTCCTATCACTTGTGAAAACCAATCTTCTCCCACCTTATTTCCAATTCTGTGGCACCCAATCAAACAAATCCTAAACCTTTACTCTGGCCCACCCCTGTGTGACCTGCACCCCCACCTCTGCACTTGCTCTCCCTTTCTGTGTGGGACCCCTCAAGTTGCCCAGTTTGCTCGCTGGCACCCTCACGGCCCCGACTCGCTGCCGGGTCACAGGCGGGAAAGCTCCAGGCACCGGCATCTGCACCCAGGGGCCTCTGCCAGGCCGGGGGCCTGCTGAGACAGCGGGGATGGGGACAACGGGGTCCCGTGGGGAAAGGCGAGTCCCTGGCCTCGCCCCAGGCGCGGGTGATGGCACGTCTGGGGGCTGGGCGAGCTGGCGCTCCTTATCGGCCGGCTCAGCCGCGGCCCCGCCGCCTCGCCCCGGCCCCGCGGGAAGCCGTTGGGGCGAGCGGCGGGCGAGCAGCGCTGCCGGGTAAGCCGGCACAGACCCCGGCCGCCGCGGCCCGCCGCCCCCCGGGCTGCTGGGCGAAGCGGCCTTAAAGACCACGGGGAGAGGGGAGCGCGGCCGGCGGGAGAGGGGCAGCGGCCCCGGGCTGCCCCGCAGCAAGGGCGGAACGCGGGACGCCGGTTCCCGGCGCTGGCCGGGCCCGCCGCGGTGCACAGCCCGGCGCCAGCGGCGTCTCCGAGCAACCGGCGCCCGGAAGCGGCCGGCGCGGCGGAGCGGGCGGTAGGCGGCGGCGGCAGGGCCGGGGCGGCGGGGGGGAGCGGGGCGCGCAGGCCTGCCCGGCCCGGGGACCCGCCCGCCCTCAGCGGCCCGGCCCCGGGGCTCCCTCCGCGCCGAGGCCTGGCGGGGCTGTCAGCCCTTCCCGGCTGCCTCAGCCCGGGGGCAGCCTGGGCGGGGGGCGGCGGCGCCGGGTGCCGTAGGAGTTGTAGGGGCAGCCCGAGGGCCAGGGGCTGGTGGTTAAATCTGCCTCAGACTTGGGCTTGGACTTAGGTGTCGGGAAGGAGGCCGGGCATTGCCGTTGTCCCTCAGCCCACCCGTGCGCTAAGATCACCTTTAAAACCCCAGAAATTCTGGAGGAGCAAGAAGTCAGTGGGCTTCGCAGGAGTCAGCCCTGCTCCTGCTGCTTCTCCGGGCTTCTGTACCCCCGCTGGCCCTAAACCCCGCGGAAAGACCTGGGGATGCTCAGGTGTGGCTTTGCCAAGGGCTTGGCACGCCTTGGCATGGCTGGTGGCAATGTGACGGCCCGTGTGCTGAGACCAGGGCCACGTCCTGCTGTTCTCTTTTGCTTTTCTGTCTGAAATTCTGGAATTAATTAGTTCTGGGATCTTTTCTGCATTTGTTGGTTGCATTAATGCATTTTAGGCGGTGTCCGTTGTTGCTTTTGCTGTGACCAAGGTCGTTGTGTTGTTGCTCTGTGGCATCTCAGGGAAAAACTGGGGGTTTCCAGCAGAAGTGGGCAGATCTAGAAGACTTTAGGCCCTTTATGAGCAGGGACTAAGCATACTGGTAGGATAGTTCTGTTAAAATTAGCAGCAGTGAAACAGTTGACTGTGATGACATTTAATATGTCAACTTTCAAACAGTAGATTTCAAGCAGTCTATTGAAATAAATGAAGTAGGATGCACAACCAGTCATGGATTTGGGAATACGGGCTCTGCCCTGAGTTCCCAGACCTGCTCCCTGGTTACTACCTTAGGCTACATTAACATATGAATAGTTGATCAGCTGGCTTTCAACTGCCGAGATGTTTTGTGCAGCCTGGAAAATTTTATCAGAGTCTTCTCTGCCATATCTGCAGCAACCAAAGGGCAGATGATGTGCTTGGGTATTATTTAACCTGAGGTATGGCTGCATAAACCTAAGTTAATATAAAAGGTTGGGGAATGTGTAAGAAAAGGAACTCACAAACTAGAGAAGATAAGGATGAGAAGTGTTTCTCTTCCATGAGTTTTCCCAGATGACTGTGGCTGTCTTTAAAAAAAAATCTCAGTGAAACCCAAATGTTTGAATTAAAAGTCTGTTGATAATTCTTCTCTGAAATGTCCAATGAATGGAGAGATCTTTAAGAAGGACAGCCATTCAGAGACACTGGAGTCTCGATATTGAAGTAGCAATACTCTCAAAAAACTGTGACATCTCTTGAAGAAAAAGAAGAATAAAAAATTAACTTAAAACAGTTATTTGTCCAATATTACTGTCTTGATAATTAAAAATACTGAAAAACTCCATTCAAGTACTTATTTTCTTGATTTTTTTTCTGGGTTCTTTAAAATACTGAGCTCGATTTCAGTTTTTACAGTATTGAGTTATTGTTAAACTTCACTTGTAAGGTTTTGGTACTTGTGATATATCTAGAATGTTATCACTCTAGCTAAATTTATTTTATTTTAAATAATTTCTGAGCATATGTGTGTATGTACATTCCCGACATGTTCAATCT
The DNA here is from genome assembly GCF_965140245.1 of Athene noctua. NCBI lineage: Eukaryota > Metazoa > Chordata > Aves > Strigiformes > Strigidae > Athene > Athene noctua. Next base: position 2,562,531 of record NC_134051.1, on the reverse strand, counting down.
GTTATTTTGCCTTTCAGAGCCCCTGTGTTTATATAATTTATTTCCTTTTTCCTGGGAATATGTCTTGTGGGTCTTAGGGAAAAAGAATGGAAATTCTTTTCCAAACCTAAAGCTAAATTGTGATGCAAATCTCATCTCACCTGATAACATTTCTTTAACAACCTGAGTTAAGTAAGGAAGTAGGAGAGGTGGTGAAGGGAACACTATTTTGGCCAGTATCCTTGGACAAACGGCAGTCTTTCTAAAAGAAAGAAAGGCAAAATGTAGGGACAAATTTTATTTCAAACTTTTTAAAGGACTGATTAATTGTGTCTGTTAGATGATTTTCACCGAAGTTTCCTCTGTGTGTCAGGAGCAACTCTTTTAGGTGTCCTTTGATGTCTTCATGGTCTTCCAGGAAAAATAACACCAAAAAATACCTGAGTCATACCTATTTAAATAGAAGTGAAAAATAAGCTGGGATGCCTTGTTCTTCAGTCCATTTGGGTCTAATAGTCATTAAACTTTATCTGGTGAAAGGTGATGTTTTTCAGTTGTACTGCAGGTGGTTTTAGTCTTTCCCACCCCTTGTGTCCTGTACCCTTACAGTCTCAGGGTGTCACATCTGCCATTTTTCTGCCCTTCCTTTGATGCATCTTGCTGCTTCCATTCCCCTTCTGGAAACTTGCAATCCTTTGCAAAAACACATATTTAAGGTTCTTCTGAGATCCTGCTTCCTCACAGACTCCATGTCTCCGAGGTTATCCCTCTGGTCGAAGAGGCAGAGATGGAGGTCTCTCTGTGGCCTCCAAATCTCGGTCTTTGGGGCAGCAAGGGATGGTGCTCGGTGCCCTCAGCACCTGTGAACACTGCGCTGCCAGCAGCATGCTGCGAACAAAAACCCTCACGAGCACCCTTATGCCTGTTTGAGGGGAAGTTTTGGGGTGTGCTTTGCAGTTTTGCAGTAAAAGGGAGAATTCAGTCCCAGGAAAAAACCCCATTACTCTTTGCAAATGCAGCAACTGTGGTGCTTTTTCCATGGGAGGAGCGAGCTATGCACCAAGGAAACTTCACCTTGTTGCCTCAAGGAGCTGACAGCTTATCCATGAGCAGACATTGCCTACTGCTGCACTTAGCAGGGCTGTGGGGCTGGGAGTAGATTAATCACTTGCCTTTGCTGCTTCCCTATTGCCTCCTCCATGCTGTATCAAATTGCCAGATGCTGAGATTTACTAGATGAATTGTCCTGTATTAAAAAGAGAGAAAACCAAAAGCACCAGGGACCTCCACGTTGCGCGTCCTCTCTACTTGTTATAAATACCCTCTGTGTTCCTCTTTCCGATTGACTGGGTCCCTCGCAGAGGAGCCAGCCTCGGGGGCCTGCGGAGTTTTCACATCTCTAACAAAGCACTGAAGGACGAGAAAGGACAACGGGCACCGGATGCCGACTGTTCTGCGCCAGCGCCCTCCTTACTGCAATTATATTTCTGTTAGAAACCTCCACCTTATTTAAAGAGACATTGTCAACTGCCTCAAAGCTCATTTTTGTAAAAGTCTTACAAAGCCATTGAGTTGTTTTCTTAATGACATGAAGAAAAATATTGTAGATAAAGAACACTGATAAAGCAGAGATGCTTCTCCTTTTTTAGGATCTTGTATCTGATGAATTAAAACCACTATGTAAACTTCAATCAGTTAATCACTATAGTCCCTTCTGACAAAATTATCATCTCTGTTTCCAGATGAGGGGAGTGAGACAAGAGGAGATGAGTGGTCTGACCAAGGTTGTTCAGTGAGTTTGTTGCAGAACACAGCTGTGGGTTCCTAAATGATAAAGGAGGCTCTGGAATTATCTGGTTTTATGGCATAAGCCAATATTTGATTGTCAGTAATAGGAGGAAATATTCCTCAGAGGCATCTCTCTGTGCTACAGTGTAGTCCCTTCTCTAGGAAGTGCTCAGGCACATCCAGTGTCAGATCTAAGATTGGAGGCAGGATGGATTCCTGATCTGGGCCAGTCTGACAGGCTGTGCCGTTCTGTGTACCATCATGAAACACTGCTCCAGCACTGGAAAAAGGGCTTTGCTGAGAAACTCCAGGCTCGACATGCCTCACTTCAAAGACTATCAGGAATCTTGAAATACTTCTCTGATTTGAAATCCCTGTTGGCTGTCACTACTGTCATTATCTAGTTTCAGTGCAGAGTGGTTGGACTTAGTATTTTAAAACTTGACTGGGCCTCCTCACCAGTGACTTTGATCAGCTCAAATTTTTCTTGCATTCTCAAGTTTTATTTCTGTGTTTATTGCAGGTGTACCATTCTTCCAGGATTGCTGCCATGGTACTTAAGGTCTTCTTTCCATCATGCTGCTCTTCAGCAGAAAGTGGCATTTTGATCGGCCGCTGGATCTCCGAACAGAACTCTGCTGTTATACTTGCTGTGGTCCATTTCCCTTTTATTCCTGCCCAGGTGAAGCAGTATCTGAGTGAAGTCCAACGGGTGACTAAAGTCAGTGTCGCTGTGCTTGGCTCATGGAGCAACAGCAAACAGGAGAAAGAAGAGAGTCTAAGTGAGTTCTTGGAAGACCTTGGGACCATATTCTCTCATGAGCCTTGGATTCAGATAAGCAAAGAGGGAGACAGCAACTTCTGGAGCTGTTCTACCCTTCAGAAACACTCTAACAACCCTAAGGAGGAAGAAATAATCTTGGTATACTATGACCAGCGCAAAGTCATGCTTTCCCATTTACATCCCCCTTTGGACACAGCTGCCTTCACTGACCACAAGGCAGACGATGCTTCAAAGCTCGCTGCCATCTTTGACACAGTGGCAAAGAGTAAGATACTGTTCATGACGGACAGATATGACGACGGGCCCATCAAGTTGACCCACTGGCAGTCTGATGGAGTTGAAGCTAGTATCATCGTGGAGCTGATGAAACAGGCCTCTGTGCCTGCATGCATGCTGCTGACATTCCTGCTTTCACTTATCTCTGGGATCTGCAGGAGCAGGTAAGTGGTGAGACATCAGCCTGCTTATGTTTTGGGTGGAAATGTAATTCATGTTTAGGCATTTGCAGGGTTCCTGCTCAACCCCAGTGAGAAATACGTTGATGCAAAATCATTCTGTTGGAAACAGGCTGCTGCAGAGCTGCTGTTAAAGTTTGGGGAGCTTCTTTGAAAACACAAGGCTAAAGGCTCCCTCAAATACAGTAGAACTCTTCAAGGAGCTAGGAGCTTTTTGGGGGAGGCACTGATCTTCCCATTTGCAGCAGGGGTAGCTCAGCCCCACTTCAGTTTCATCACAGCTAAAAGAGTGGGTTTCCAGCTATTCCATGGCTGACAGAATGACATGAGGATCTCCTTAACGGCTTGATAGCTGGGACTCCCTACTCCATTTGCTATGAATCCCTCCACGGTGTGAAACATCAGCAAACAGTGTGTCTAAATCCATCATCTAACAGACGGTGGTGCTGCAACGGTTGGCACTTCATGGCAGGTTACAAGGAATGCTAGTCTACATGAATCCTTGGTGCAATCCCGTTGTCACAACCGTGAAACTAAATAGGATACTTGAATGTAATGTGTGGCAAGTGCTTGCACTAAAGAGGAATTCTGAGCAGATTTGAAGGGGAGAACCTGCCTAGAGAGGTTGTTCCAGAGAGGGGAGTGGAGTTCAGGTTCCAAGCTGCAAGGGGACGCTTCAATTGATGAAATTTGGATAACGGCTACTACTGTATTCATGGATAAATCTTCTCAAGTACAGCCTCAAGGTGTGGGGAATTGAGTCTTTTAACAGGTTTCCAGTTGTATGATAACTGTCATAAAAGAATTACAGTGAAACTCTCCATATGGAAAGATGTTCTGAACAGTTGGGTTATACATTTTGGTACACAAAAGGAAAACTGTCTGGGTTTGGACTACTCAATTGGAAGAGATTTAGGGTCAAACCCAAACCTGGTATAATGGGGGACCACTGGTTCCTGGGACTGCTCTGTAGACACTGACTAAGCATTAATGGTTCTTAAGAGTAACTAAGTCAGAACTTTGTGTTTGGGTGGAAGATTGGGAGTCAGCTCTGAAGGTCTTTTTTCTGGCTGTTCTTGGACTGTGTGCGATTACCATCAAACAGGATGATCCTTTCCTGCATAGGCACTTGGTCTCAAGGTCAGACTTGCCCACCTTGATCGGTGCTGGGTCTCAGATCAGGCTTAAAGTCAGGTTAAGCCCAAGGCTCACAGGTCTCCAGAAGGCCATAGTCTAAGCATAACTCGGGAGCTCAAGCTCTGTCTGGCAGGTTCGCACAGATAGATGCTACCCAGCTTATCAGGAGCTATTCTGATTTCAGCTTTTCCTAAACCCAGTACAGACATTTTGAGCCAGAGCAGTGGCCAGACTAGCAGCCAGCTGTACATACCAGCAGGCAGAGTGCAGGCTTGCTGTGCATAAACCTAGGTTGAACTTGTTCTTAACCTTGGAAAGTAGACACAGGTTTCTTTCTGTTTTGTTCTATTCACCCACAGTATCAACATTATATTTACCTATCTTACAGGTGTTTTAAAACATCAGTCGTGGACAACACAGATGGTACCTGGCTTTATAACAAACCTCCTGCTTGACCTTCTAAGTCACTTAATGTCATTTGATTCAATTTAGCACGTGACATGTGGTACAGCTTCCTTTGTGCCAACATACAGAAGGCAGGGAGGGTTCAAGATGTCACATGCAGGTGTCCTTCCAGTCCCTTCCTCCCTGTGCTGGGACAGGACATCCTATAAAATAGTATCTACTAGGTTTTTGCTCCTTCTGGTCACAGGACTTCTTTCTTGCCCTGTTTTTTATGACATTAAGGATTAGTCAGCTTTGAAAAGCTAAAGAAAGAGATCAGTGATGTCCTGTCAGGCTGCAGAGGCTTGGGGCTTTTTTGGATATGCCAGTTTTACGTATTTGTACTGGGGAAGCAAGGCAGCAGCGTTAGAGATCTCAGAAAGCGGGCAATGACATACATGCAAGCTTACTGAGCGCTCCCAAGTCCTGTACATCTCAAATTAAGACATTTCTTCAGCACCACCTTGTGCTAAGGGGTGGCCATTGCAATTCTGTCTTCAGAGTGACCTCTGTGCAGGATTTCCATTACCGCTGAAACTCTCTCGTGTGCTGTTGTGACTGGTTGTGCATCCTGCTTCATTTATTTCAATAGACTGTTTGAAATCTACTGTTTGAAAGTTGACATTTTAAATGTCATCACAGTCAACTGTTTCACTGCTGCTAATTTTAACAGAACTGTCCTACCAGTATGCTTAGTCCCTGCTCATAAAGGGCCTAAAGTCTTCTAGATTTGCCCATTTCTGCTGGAAACCCAGCAGAATGATTTAGTATTGAGGCAATAAACCCTGTATGCTCCTTTTAAAAAAAAGTCCGTTTATAAACACCCTGACCTCTGATTCCTCATCCAGAAGGGAGACACTATTCCTGCAGTTTCTAGCAAGGAGCAGAAAAACAGCCAGGGTTCTGGTTAATGGAACTGTAATATTTGCATGTGATACAGATTTGGAAAGATTGCTTTTCATCTGATGTCTGAGAAATCCACTCTCACTCTTGGAAAAAAAAATTGAATTGGAAAATCAAGATTTACTCATGCTGGCTATGTTATGTTATTGCTAAAATTCCTTATATTTAGAAGTACCCCAAAGATCTCCTGCTGCTTAAATAATGCAATGACACAACATCACTGGTTTTTTGTTTTGTTTTATTTGATTGGTTTTCCACTGAAAATCCTTCTATATACTGTGCAGTAAACAAGTGGGAGCATTTATAGCAATGCATAGTCCATATGCATAGGGGTAGAAGACCACGCAAGAAATATTTTTGGCTTTCTTCCTCAGTACTCCTAGAGAGATGAGAGTTACCGTAGCCCATCTTGCAACTATTATATTGAGCTTTTTGCAGTATGTTTGTATTTTTATTTAAATCAGTATGTATTTAGTTCCCAGAGAAGCTATGTAAGTGGAATAGAGGTTGTCCTGATGATAAATATAAGGAGAGTCGGTCAGCACAGACAAGCACAGACCTCTGACGTGTCTTTCGGGCCCATCCTGTTAATCGAGGAGATGCACTTACCCATTGCAACCTACAGTGGGTGCACATGTTGGGGGTGTTCCTGGCTATGAGGCTGCTTTGGAAATCATTCTTGCTTGTGCAAGACATTCCTCAGGCAGAAGAGAGCAGCAGCCTGTCCTTTCCTTTGAGCAGGGGTGCCTGGTCGGTGGGTGACCCACACGCTAGCGGCCTCAAGTCTGGGGAGTTATGGTGCGGCAGTGAATGGTAAGAAACACACGTTGCTGGGAGAGGATGAGGAGACTATCAGCCCTGTGAATATTTCACACAAGGCCCCAGAGCTGTTGCTTTCTACTTGAACTGAGATGGTCTGGCAGCTGTTGGTTTGATCAGTAATTTTTCACCTTCAGCCATCTGTACATAACTACACAGGTAGACCGTTTCTCCTTACCCCTTCTTTGCATTTCAAGTGCAATTCTCTGCTCTAGCTAAAGGTTGCCACACCAGAATTTGTAACCACTGAGCTGCGGTATGATTAGAAGAGAAAACTCATCTGCAATTGTGCCTTGGTGAATCTGTGAACACAGGTCTTTGAGATCAGTGGCCAGTGCAGTCGCCCCCCATGTCTCCCTCCCCTGCATGGTGCTCTTTCCTCCGCCACTTTAGATATCACCTCCTGACAAGTCAGCTGAAGAACAGTGATTTCATGTGTCTCTAAGGTGGGAGGCTGTAACGGATTGCTGAGTAACTTGGAGGCCTCAAATTAAGAAGAATGATTCACAGTAAAAAAAAATTTCAGTGTCTGAAATTTGAATGGGGAGGAGGAAGGGGGCACTTCAGCACTCTGTTTTTTAAGCTGACAAGCCTTGCACAAAGGATGGTTGAAAGGGCTCAGGAGGATTGGGGGAGGAATGAGATAGTAACCACAGTGTACTGAGAAGGACTTTGAACGAGCCATGCCCTTGTGATTTGTATCTGCCCATCCTGTGCTTTATCCTGGCCAGTCCTGAAGACACTCTGCCGCTGGCCGACAGGCTGAAGTCCTCCAGATGAAATCTGGGGGAAGCATGCACACGTTGCAGGGATATCTCCAGGCCACGCTCACTAATGATCCAAACAGCTGTACGATTTCAAAAGCAAAGCAGAATACTGGGAATAATTTTAACATTTGGAATGAATGTAAACTAAAGGAACATGCCGAAGCAGTAAGAGTAGGTGAAGGAAGTGACTAAAAGTAAACATAGATTCCTGGACCCTTAATAAGAAGCAGTGTAACACTGTGAAAGTAGTGAAACAACCATTGTGTACAGGAAAGAAGTGATCCAAATTTTATCTACATCAGAATTTATTCCCCACAACAAATATGGTGCTTTGTGTTGGTGTACAGCTACTGTGCATTCTTTGACCGGCCTGCATCCAGTGGTGTCATTTTAGACTACACAAATTGCCATCATTCCTTTCTTTATAGGTTGTGTGGTAATAAAAGTAACTCCCCAAAATAATCGAGCATCATTTAGTACTTTTCTTCTGAGTCATAAAAAAAAGAACTGTGTATTTCCTCCCCTACAAGCCTATGTTAACTTTGGAATCTCATTAAATTATAAATGTCATGTTATCTACGTAATGCTGGTCACCCTTGGCAAGGCAGTGGAAAGAAGATAGAAATGAAGATCCTGAGAAAGGAATTTGGAAGTCATAAAGAAAAAAAGAAGAAAAGGATCAAGTGAAAGAAAAAGAAACAGGGTAAAGGACAGAAATTGCAGGGAGAACACAGCTGTTTGTTATACCAAGCCCACACTAGATAGAGACTTGTGATTAGTAATATTGGGATTTGTGAAGCAGTTACACCATGTTGTGTTGTTGCACTGTAGACATAACTGCCTCGACTCCACTCTCCTGGAGACTCAGAGCAGTGTGCAACCCCAGCTGAATCCCAAAGCACAGGGTGGAATCAGGATTTCCATCTGGTTCCTTGGAGGAGCAAGACATGTGGTTGTACAGAATGGAAATGAGAGGTTGGGTTGTCTGCTTTCAATGGCTTGGTCTGGAAAGGCTGCCTTAATTCTGTTAACCTTTAAGAGAGTAGTTAACATCTAATATTCTTTAATGCTAATATGTTGACACCATCTCTGGTTGCACAACCTTAACCTTGCACTGCATGTTTTGCATGGAGTTTGTATGCTGGACAGCCTGCTATATGGCAAAAGCAAAAGGGGACATTCCCATGGTGTTTCCACAGGGTGCTGAAGTTTTGGCCTTTGTCTTTCTTATGGAGCAAACTCTCAACTTGTGAGCAGCTGGGACATCGCCTGCAGCACCTCCAGGTCATCAGCAGCAATAAGAAGGCTCAAAACCACACTCAGCTAATGAGGTATGGAGTACACAGTCATGCATGTCTTTGCTCTAGCCCTGTCTCCTCTGGGGAACCCAAACCATGGATCCTGTGCCCGCACAGCGCTGTGGGGTCCTCACTGTACCGTGTCATGTTGCCTTGCTTGCTCTTCTCCCTGCTACTTTGCAGATCTTTACCCTGCACTCTGTTTATATGCCTTTTTCCCTAGCCTGAGAAAGGCAACCAGGATATTGCCCACAGAAGGCTTGCGCTGTGCCCATGTGTGTAGTGCTTTGCTATCACTACTCCCACAAGCTGATTACTTTCACATATGCTGCTGTTAACCAAAAAGTGCAGTCAATATTCACTGACACTTTCCATACAAGCAGAAAGGTTTAAATGATCCCCTCTTTCATCCACTCTTTGGGGAATCTTTCTTGCATTAACTGCTGACCAGAGACTCCAACAGCAGTAACAAAATCAGTGTAACAGAAAAAGCAAACGTGCAGCAGGGAGAGACGAGAGATCTGAGATGGATACTGAATGCCCTATGGCCACTACACAGCCCGTTTTGTTCCGTGTGGTTCTCTGATCCTGCAGTAATAGACTCCCAGGGAACATCTAAAATAGATTAGCAGATTTGAAGGCCAAAAGTAACTGGGATTGTTTAATCTGATTTCCCGAATAACTCATGTCATGAAATTTTGTTCAGAAAGTCTAGCAGTGAAGGGACAGTTCGGCAGCCCTTCTGGGTATGTCTGTGTACCCAGAAATGCTATTTATCACATTGACTGAAGTTCAACTGAAGTATACCTCTTGGAAAGCCATCTGATCTCAACGTGGATACTCCCAAGTGCTGGTGCCCTTAGTATTGGTAAATCCCTCCCTTAGTATGTATATACACAATTGTTTAACATTCCTCTCTGTAACTTCAGTTCCCTCTCTTCACTCCCTTTACTAAAAAAGGTTTTGTAGTGTGGCAGGCTCTGAGTGGCTCCATGTTTGGCCACAGAAGTAGCAGCAGACCAGTGAAAGTCAAAAGATCTCTACACCGTGCCTCTTCAGTAAATTATCCTGGTGTCCCTGGGACATTAAGGATGCTGTGTAAAGTGAAGCCGACAACTGTCATTGAAACATTAAACACTGTCCTTCCTTTTTCTCTAACACTGTTTCTCTTTATCCTGCATGCAGGAAAGCCAACATCTTTGTCTCTCTGCTGGTTGATGTGGCTCTGGGGATACTGCTGATGTCCTGGCTGTACAGAAAGAACCGAATTGGTCACCTTGCTGATACTCTCATTCCTGTGGCTGATGTAAGTGTGGCCAAAGCAGTTTCTCTTTCACCTGCTGTGGGTACTGACCAGCTCTTGATGCCTGGGGTAGCTGTAAGGAGGCAACGCCTTACAAGATTTTCAGAGACAGACCTGTTTTAGATCTCCTCTAGAACAGTGAAATCTTCAAATCAAACCTGTTGGAGCTGCTCAAAGGGAGCACAGCTCTGATTTGTGTGTGCAGTGAGTAGTAATTAGACGTTTACTGGAGGGCTCCTAAAGTAACAATTGTGGCTTGGACAGAGCTCTGCAGCTGCAGGTTGAGTGGTTGTTGAGCCAGAATACTTTTATTCTGGAGTTGACAAGAAGTGTCCTCAGGTTGTTGCTATATGGGGCATTTGGGGGAAAAAAAAAAAAAAAAAGCCTGTAACCTGAGTTGAATCTGATAAACTGCTGAAAAGTCAAACTTGGTAAGCAGTGCAGCTGTGCTTGTGAAGAGGAATTTCATGGGGAAATCCAAAGGCATTAGCTAGTCAGGATACGAACACCTGAAATCTTGTCTAAGAGCTCTGGTGTACAGATGATAACCTAGGAAAACTTGCTGTGTCCTGTGATTTTCTCAAACATACTCCTCTTGCCCACTGAGAACCCTCTGCATCAGCATAAATTAATGAAGAAGAAGTATGACTCATACTGTCCTGCTTTTCGGTGGCTCATTTTAGGTGCAGTACTCCAGTCTATCTGTTTAGTGGCAGTAAGGAACATATAATGTAGTTCAGAGGCTGGAGACCAGACCAGCCATCTGAAGTTAGCTCCATTTTAAGAGCTCCTTGTTTTGGAAATACATGTGCAGCCAATGTTGAGCACTGTCACGCAGCTGCACAGTCTAATCCTTTCTCTGCTCACTTTCCTTTCATTTCTGGAAGAGAAGGTGGATATTTCCATTGATTTCCTTCTAGCTGCTGGAGAATGTCCTCTCTTTGCTCTTTCTCCAGATTCTTGGTTGGGAGGAATTTTATTCTGATTAGAGAATTCCAGCAGCAATTTATTTTTCCTACTTATGCTGTCTTTCTTGGGAAGAGCTCACACTTCTCTTGATGATAATCTGCTTGGTCTATGTCTAACCTTTTAATTGTTACAAGCCATAGGTCTCTGATGATTCTTGTACATGCTGTGCTTTCAGAAAGTGTGTATGGAGTGTCCAGCACAGCTGTAGATCATGATTATTGATATTTTTGTTATCTTTCATCATCAGACTTTTAAGGATTGCATGTTTTAAGGATGGCTGCAGACACAATTCAGCAGCAGTGGTGGGGTGGAAAGGACCCCAGTTCTTGCAATGCACTTGCTTTTCTGTTTGAGCTATACAATAGAAATATTTTTCTGAGTCTTATTCTTTACATATATTTCAACTGGAGAAGTTTTAAGTTCTCTAGAGCTTTCCCTATGGGATTACTGTAGATGTCCAGCTCTCATAAAGCTGATTCCTTAACATGTCTGCAAGGAAGTGGCTTTTGGCTGCATTCCTGTTTGCACAGGTGGCTCCAGGAGGGGTTCCATCTGCCCAGTGTCTTTGGCAGATGGACGCTCTCCGTGCTCAAGGTGTATCCAATCTCAGCACCTGTCCTGGGTAGGCTTGCTTGTGATAGTTGTTCGTTCATTCCTCTTTCAGTAGTTTAGCTCATCTGTCACTCAACTTATGCATCATAGTGTCAGTTATTTTCACCATGTCTCCTACATGTGAGGACTTCATTACCTTGCTATCACCAAGAGCTGTTTACTTACCTCCTGGAAGTGCTAACTCCTCCTTGTGTAGGTAGCCTGGTAGTCAGTGCCTTTCTTCTCTGATTCTCCAACCTTGTCAGTTCAGGCCACTTACAACTCTTCTTACTTTCCAGTCTTACTTTCTTCTTTCAAGCATATTAGATAGTGGACATAAAATCATTTGGAGTCCTTTTACTGCCTTCAGTGGGCATTGATTTATATGCATTATGTGCAGGCCTTAAAAAATGCAGATCTGAGTGATCCCAAAATATACCAATGACTTCAGCATGTGGTGTGCAAGCCAGCACCACTTCTTTTCCAGTATGACAGCAAAATCTCCCCTTAGCCATTCAGCAGTAGGTTTCCTCTTCACTGCTGAGTGTCCATCTGGTACACATTATTCCCATCACTTGGGCTTTCTCAAGTGCTTACATGTTGCCAAGTTCAGTAACACAAACTTTCCCATTTGCAGAGTGAGTTAGTTTTCCTTCCCTAGTGCTCCTTGCTATTCTGCTTTTGATATGTGCCCCAGATCTGACAATGGCATTGACCTTACATCTCTGTATCTGTTAGTAAATAGAACATTATATAATTTATTATATATAATAAGGTTATATACTTAACCTTATTTTAACCTTATTGATAACCTTATATAGCCTATAACCTTATTGGTTTGATTGATTTTAATATTGACAGAATTGTAGCTGTGTGGGGACTGGATACAGTGCTCATTTTTCTTCCTAGCAAACATCTCTCTGGGAGGCAGATGCAGGTAGGTTATTTTGGCTCTCAACAACTGCCAGGGTCATAAGCTCAGCCTGCTGACGTGAGGATCAAGCCGTGTTCCCTAGCCATCATTCGTCATCCCTAGATATAATGGTTCTCAAATCAGCACTTAGCTAGCATTGTTGATGATGCACAAGACATCATTGACTGCAGCTCCCACTTTCACAGCCTGATGAGCTGCGCTGTGCTGACTGTAATAACAAGTTGCTTTTGTCAGTAAATGAGGCAGATGTGATTCAGAGACACCTAGGGAGTAACTGGCAAGTAGTTGTATGCAATACGAAGGACTGATTTTTGGAGCAAGCTTTCAAATCCAAGAATGGAAAATGTGAATAATCTTCTCTCTGTAGGTGCCCTCACAACTCCTACCCTCCTCCATCCTCATGCTCCCACCAGGCTTCCCAATGGTTGTCCTTGTTTTTGCCTTCCACAACAGCCTCCTTTCAAAAATACCCAATTCACAGAATCATTCAGGTGGGAAAAGACCCTTGGGATCATCGAGTCCAACCATCAGCCCCACTCTACAAAGTTCTCCCCTACACCATATCCCCCAACATCTCATCCAAAAAACCCTTAAACACATCTAGGGATGGGGACTCCCCCCTCCCTGGGCAGCCTATTCCACTCTCTGACCACTCTTTCTGTGAAACATTTTTCCCTCATGTCCAGTCTGAACCTCCCCTGTTGGAGTTTAAAGCTGTTCCCTGTTGTTCTATTGCTAATTCCCTGTGAGAAGAGAGCAGCACCAACCTCTCTGCAATGTCCTTTCAGGGAGCTGCAGAGAGTGATGAGGTCTCTGCTTAGCCTTATTTGAAGGGCTGCATTTGTCTGTTTTAAGAAGAACTGCTTATAAACCATCTTTTTTTTTTTTTCTCCTTCACCTCTTTCATCCTTGTTGATGTCTCTTTTTCCTTAAGCTGTAATCTCTTTGAAACCGTGAAATATTTATCATAGATAGTGCCTCCAAAAATGTTACTGGGGCTCAGAGATAATTGGATATAAGTTCCTATTCACTCATGTTCTGCTAATCTGTAAACAAAACCAGCAGAGAGGACACTTCCTGGAAAATATTCTTAGATAATATTCAATATACATAATTGGTAAATTAGTATAACTTAGAGCCCCAAATGCCTCCAACAGATGCAGGGCACATCTCTCTGGTAGGGAGTGCTTTGGCTCTGCTTGCTCTGGCTTGCACTAGATGCTCTGCTCAGGAAGTTTGCCCTGTGCTTCCTGGTGCCCACAGTGCCCACTCACAGTGCTCTGTGTGTCCTTCTCCATCCATGTCACATCACCATTACACCCTCTGCATATGGAGACTAGAAAGAAGAGCATGACAGTAAAGGAAGTATTTCCACAGTGATCTCATCTAAACCATGTTAGCTTTAGTCTCTAGTTGGTAATGTCCCTACACCCCTTTATGAAACACTTCCAATTCACTCTGTCTTATTAATACTGCACACATTCAGTATTCATGACTGCAACAGGAGAATTGGACTCTCAGTCACCTTCTCTGATGCTGCTTGCTATTGATCAGTCCTAAAATATCTGGTTGGAAAACAACCTGAAAGGTTACACCCTAGGACTATGTTTTGAAATGCTACGCCCAGCTAAATAATGGCAAGCTAGGGCACCTTCCCAGAGCTACATGCCCCTGTCAGAATTTAGTAGCACCTCTGGGACTGGCAGCCTCCAGAAGTATTCAGTGCTGAAAAACAGCCTTGCTGAAGGACTGCTTTCAAGCATTTAAATATTTCATTAAAATCCCCAAATGCTTTTTCTAAGTTACCAATCCAACACTTTAAATATTAAAAACAGTCTATTTATAAAGTAGCTAACACATCTCAGCCACAGAGGTAAGATCCATGGGTTCAAGTCAGTTCTGACTTGCAGTGAGACAGAGGGAAAATGAATGAAATAAAAAGGCAATCCTTTTGGGTAAGTTGAAGATGGAGCCCTTAATTTTGCCACTACACTAAAAGTAAATGTTTACAAACTCATTTTGCAAGGATCCTGTTGGTTAGTAAATAACATGAAATCATTCCTTGGAAATAATTTCCCCTTAGGGAAATTATCCATATGAGTGATGGGGAAAGTAGGCTGCAGTGCATCATCAGCTTTAAGTAGCAGTCTTGATTCTTCTACACATGCACCATTTGCAGTGCAATTCACTTGCATGGACTTGACTCTTAAGTGGGCTTTTACTCCCAATCTGTGTTCATGCGGGACAGTGTGAGAGGTCACTTCTTCCAGGTATGTTCTCCACCTGTTTGCTGGAGGTTACACTCTCAGCTACCTCAGTTCACAGCCTGGTAAATGGACTTCACCGCTGGTTTCAGCTTAGGTGAGTAGGTCAGGTGCAAACTACTGAGGAGCAGAGCCACCTCATCTTCTGCCCTGTCAACTGCAAGGGGAACCTCTGGCAGAGTAGTGGAGTAGAAAGAGAAAATCAGTAAATAATATCAGCCTGGAATTAAATCACCAGAAATTGTGAGTCAAAGCCATCAGTGGTTTGGGGATGAGCTCCATTAGGCTTTTTTCTCAATGATTCAGAGGACTTCTTTTTTACTGGGATGCCATGGGTACCTCTCCATGAAGCCTTGCACAGAGACACGATAGTGATGGGCAAGATCAGTGCTATACAGCATGGTTAATCTTGCCTGGTACACTACAGAGTATCAAGAAAATTTGTTTATGTATGAAATACATTTATATAATTGTGTTTTCTACCATGCTGTAAATACATACAGGTTATCTGTTTGTAAAAATGCACTTCTTTTGCCCATGAGTGCACCGCCATCTTTCCCCCTTTTAAAATCCTGACAGCCTTCCCCATAGTAAGCTTACTTGCTCAGTTGTGACTTTTCAGTTGACTGTCCAAAGAAGTCAATTTGGGTACCAGCATTTGCCATCTATTTTAAGAACTTTCCTTACAGCAAGAACTCATACTGTGCAAGTCTACCAGAGGTGGCCATAAACAAACACTAGATTCATGTTTCCGGCACTGATACCTTTTAAGCAGTTCAGCTTCCTCTCTGCTGTTATGTTTGAATTCAGTAAAGAGTCAATAAAGGTGCATTCCTGATTTAACTAGTTGTCTGTTAAGTGGTTGTTTGGATTTTTTTTTCCATTGGTTTGAAGGTGCGGTAAGAATGCTGGGGAGGGGGCAGTATGTACAGTGCACTGGACGGGCTCAGTGTGGTGGCAGTCTTTTATCTCAGGTGATTTACTTCCATGTGTTTGTAGCATGTAGCTGAAGAGCTACAGGACCTGCTCCAGTGGCTAATGGGAGCACCAGCTGGACTGAAAATGAACCGAGCTTTGGATCAGGTTTTGGGCCGCTTCTTCCTTTACCACATCCATCTTTGGATTAGTAAGTGCAATTGTTTAACTTTCCAGCCTCCCTTTTCATCTCTTTCCTCCTGAGTGTTTAATGTTTGCCTAGAGGTGAACAATGAATCAAGATGCATTACTGCAAGTAAAAACTTGTCTGTGAGTCTTCCTGCTGTGGGAACTCAAGCCAAAGTTGGATTCCCACAGAAGGAAGTCATGCATATTAAATAAAGTGCTTGTATTGATGCTTTGCACAAAGCAATGCATGCAGCTTACTTACTTGATGCCATTAGTGGTGAGTGTCCAAGGAAGGGCTTTAGGTCTTATGAGGCTTTTGTAGTCTTTGTCATGTAAGAGGCAGCTGATAAGATAGGGATGAGGAATGTGCTCTCGGGATGCAAATGACAACCCAGTCCTACCAGAGACTTCAGCTTAATGCAACTTTATTATTTCAAGTCCCTACTTGAAATAGCAGACCCCTGCTATCCTTGATAAGTGTCTTGATAAAGGAGTACAGTCATGATGGACATGAACTCCTTGGTTACCAGACTGATTTACTTTGCTCACCAATCAAGTATGGTCTTGTTACTGTGACTTTGCTCCACTTCAGTGATGAAAGAGACTGTATGCCTCCACACTGGTTTATTTTGCAAAAGCCACATGGTGGCTTTTGTGGGAGTAGCAAGAAAATGGGAATGGTTGTAGGAAAGGTTGATGTGTGCAGTTAAAAATGTACTGAGCAACTTGGACACAAATCTAGGAAAGCAAATTGCATGTGGAGCAAGGCAACTGCTCTGTTCCAGCTAAGCA